>NC_090925.1:1250002655-1252502655 GCF_040938575.1 Ambystoma mexicanum | reverse complement strand
TGCTATGGGACGCACCGTTTCATCAATATGTAGCTTCACCTGTCTGTTCTGCAATTTTCCGATTCATTTGAAGAGGTTGGGGTATAGGTCTTCAATCATTGCTACAGGGTCGATGTACTTGTGCACCATGATCTAATATAAGACATGCATGAGGCCCATCTCGACGGCCGTCTTGAAACTAAGTACACAGCCACTCTCTGTCGCGAGCACATGTATTGGTGCTCTTTTTTCATGTCCCTTGTATCGACATAATCCCTCAAATTGTCCTCTGCATTTAAGGAGTGTCTTGGCGCCAGAGGCGTAAATGTCCACTGTGGCTGGGTTAAATTTTGGGCATTAGGGCAGTTCCCTGAAGACTTTTTCGCTGACCACGTTCACCGTCACCCCAGTGTCGATGAGAAACTCTGCTGGTCTTTTGTTGAGTTTGATGATCAGCGTGGGGCTGTGTTCGGTAGCTACTGGGTTGCCCAAAGCATAGACATATGCCTTTCTTCTCTGTTCACTTCCAGACGAACTGACCTCTGACTCGGACAGTGATTGCTCCACCAAGTACCTCCTTCTTTCCCTTCTTTCTCTCCTCTGTTTCTCGTCACCCGAGTCCCACTCCTCCGGTTCGGGGTCATTGTGTCTTGGTGAGGAATGCGCTGTTGTACCCACAGTTTGAGACGTCAGAGGCATGGCCCTCGGTTTGAATCTCAAGAATTAGTCTCTGGCTTTTTCCATATCCTTGTCTCTGGGCATCCGACACACTGACTTAAAAGGTCCTTCCTTGCCGCACGTGGCGCATCGCTGGCGCATCGCTGGCCAATGGCCGGTCAGGTACCTGCATGTGGGAATTCAAACCCACATTTGAAGCAATATGGTTCTTCAGGTCTCCTCTCTTGCTGCAGTCAATGAATTGCGTCAGTTGGTGTGGGAACGTTGAAGCTTTCAACTTGTGAGTCTACAGCTCTTTCCTCACGTGCGAGCGTCAAAATTTCGTCCAACGTAAGAGATTTCTGTAGCAGTTTCCTTCTAAATGTCTGTGATTTGCAGCCTGCGATAATTTGAGATCTTAGTGCTTCTGTGTTTGAATAGTTTGCAAAGTCACAGTGCTTCATCTTTATTGTTAATCTCATTACATATGCATCAATGGTTCCGCCTTTCGCTTGTTTGGTGCTGTGGAACAAGTTGCGCTCGTAATCCACGTTGGTGTGTCGGGTAAAGTATGCGGATAGCGCCTATTTTAACTCTCTTATGGAGCCAATGGTGTCAGCAGGCATCTCATCAATGATGTCACGTGTGGCTGGTCCAACCACCAGTTTGAGTAGACATTTCTGTCTTTCATCTTCTATGGGCCCCGTGGCACCCATATATAGCTCAAATACTCTTATCCAGCGGGCCCACCTTGGCCCCATGTTGCTTGTGTCGGTAACATCAAAGGCACATGGCATTTGGGCATCCATGGAAGTCTGGCAACCTGTATGGAGCCTGTCTAATGTCTTGTGGCCCCTGGGACTGGGCACCCTGCCCTGCATCTTGGGCAGACATTCTGCCCTCCTCCTGCACTGACGAGCGTTCTCAGTGCGGCTTATGGCGTTTATATTGGCTCCACGGTTGCCTCTCTGTCACGAGCACCGTGTTGGAGCTGGAATGGGAGGAGATTCCTTGGGCTCAGATAAGGTGAGGTTTCAGGAATGGGCGCCAAGAAGGCACGAGCACCATCATTTGCTGTCTTTCCCCTGATCCTAGCTCACCTTTGCGTGTGAATCACTGTCACGGCCCGGGCGTTCTAAATATCCCTTTTCCTTGGCTTTCCACATGGGCGGGTGCAGCATTTTCACCGCTGTGGCCCATGAGTACTTCTCGCAGCACGTTCCACATGGGCGGGCCCACATTTCACCCTTGGAGGCCTGGGTCGCCACAGCTCCTCCGCGCTGACTGCCTGTCGTGGGACAGGATGCTGGTGGTCGCACCTCCTGGCATCCGCACTCTCACCTCCCCAACGTGGGTCTCTGCACCGATGGTGCGCCTCCTCTTCACCAGTGTGATGGCCGGTGTAGGCAAGCTACGTGCAGTCACCTCGCTGTGCAGATATTAAAAACAGACTGGAGGACTCAAACAAAAGTCTTCTTTATTTCAAGGTACGGCTCCTACTGCTGGTTGCCTCGCCCTCCCACGTCACTTCCCTCCCTGCCTCCCGCCTCCCTTGACCCGGAACAACATGACAGGGGTTCTCACAGGAACGGGATTCCTTGTTCCCAAAGGGGGAGTCTCTCCCAGTGAAGTCCTACTTGCCTCAACCCCTAGGGACGGTGTTGCAGAGCAGGCGTACTTCCCCTGACTCTGTTCAGCTTTTCTTCTGCTTTTTGCCATCCACAAAGGTTCCTCTCCCTGTGGGGGTCACTCTGTCTCATCTTTCTCGCTCTTGTCCACCAGTAAATCTGCTGTCGACAGCGCCTGGCATTATCTCTCTGGCTCATAGGATCACCCCTTCTCTGTGGCATTGTTATCTCCTCCCTGCCTTAGCTCTGTGCGTTGTACTCGCTGCAGTGAAAGTGCTCAAGGTCAGACATCTAGCATTTCCCCTCACAGCCAGGGCTCATGCAAGAATTTTTGCTACCCTCGAGAGGATAGGTCAGGGGCAACGCGCTCGCTTTGGATGCAAGACGACGCTGAGCAACACAGGTTCAATCCCGGGGTTCGCCCTTAAAAACCTCTGGGTAATAAGGGCGTTATAAATAACCTATTACACTTACCCTTGACAAAAGGTCCCTTTGCCGCCCACGCTTCAAACCCAATATTCCTGACTGTAGCACTACCCCAAATGTGTCTTCCTCTCTTCACATGCTTGTCCTGCCCACCCCAAACTGCTGTTTCGACATATTTTAGGCTACCTGTTTACAATAAGGAAAATCAGATCACTCTCTCTTGCAACCACAATCGATATAACCTAGGCAGGATTTGAAACAATGATCAGATCAAGCAGAACTAGAAATAAAAAGATCAGGAAGCATTAGGAAAGATCTATATATAATAAATAATAACCATAAGGCATCCCTACCCCCACACTCCTACAGACACACACACACACACGTCACTTTGATAACATAGAGTAGGCGTTCTTACGGGATGTTGGAAAGAGGCTTCTGCTTTATTCCACCAACCCTGCCAGTTTTCCATCTTTCCTATTTGGACGTGGAGCCATCGCTGGCTTTGCTTGCAGTATATTTGCCCTGCCTCTATCCACACCCATTCTGCTTTCATCAACCCAAGCAGAAAGGCAGAGGGCAATGGTGGCTGGTAGGAGTTATATCACTGCAACGATGGTATCCCTTTTGCCCGGGCCATGCAGTCTCAGCCGAACAAAGGGGATCTCTTTGGCATCTTGAATACCTGGGATGCCAAAAGGAGAGGAATGCCCACGCCAGCCCAGAGCAGGTGGCATGCTACCCACAGCACCATCTGGCAATGCGGGCAAATTCTTCCCCGTGGCTGATGACCGCCAATGAGCTGCTGTAAGTTCAGGATGTGCAAATGAGGTGGTGGGTGTGACTCCCAAGCAGGCCACCAGGAAGTGGAGCTGAGACGTGGCAGAAGCTCTAAATAGTGGCTTTAGCACTTAACCAATTTCCTGGCCCAATGTGCTTTCAAATGTACCATTTCCCACAAATTGAGCCCAGAAATGGCCCCTATAGCATGACTCAGTTTGATGTGTGAAGGTATCCATTTTGTTTTGTGAATGTGGATCATGCTGATGATTTCTCAGGAATGGCACTGGCGGGAACAGTACAAACTCTATTCACATGCAGAAAAGACTGCACATGCAGAAGAAGTTTGCATTTCCCTGGCATACAGGGACAGTACAATATGGGTAGCATCAGAGCAAGTGACCACCACACAAAAGAACACACACAACACGGGAAGCAGCAGTGAGAACGTCAGTCACCCACTGGACCGCTACATCATGGACAGCAGCACTTTAGCTACCATAACACACTGCGGGTGCCGTAAGGGGAGCAGCAGCACCATCTTCCCTCGCAGGATCCCTTAACAGTGACTGCATAGGCAGCAGCACTGCAAAAGCTCCTCAAACATGAGCTTTCCTCAAAAATACAACGCACACAGTTACTAAATGGACCGGACCAGCATAAGCTTCCATTACGAATCAAACAGGTGCAAGCACAGCGTAGGCAGCTCCAGTGCAAACTTGCCACAAAATCCATCAGATGCAGCATGTGCAGCAGGGTCAATGCAAGCTTCTCTAACAACCGAGTGCACACACTTCAGAGCAACCTTCTCTCACAAACAAAGGAAGTGGCCTCTCAAAAAAGAACCTCCTGGGCAATGCAAGCCTCTCTCCCAAACAGGTCCAGGCATAGAATGGACAGGGCCGGTGCATGTTTACCTCATCTGCATTTACAGGTACAGCTTGGACAAGGTTAATCGTGTTTCCCTAAGCAATGGCTACATGGACAGCATGGGTCTGGCCAGGGCAAGCTTCCCTCACAAATGGGTAGGACCAGTGCAAACATTGCTTGGAAATGGATGCAGCATGTATGGGGTCACTGAAGCTTTCATAACAAATATGTACAGATGGACAGGGTCAGTGCAAGCTTCCCTCACACACAGGTTGAACATAAGAAGTGATAGTCAACATTCCTTGCAAATGGGTACAGGTTCACTATTCCGGGGACATTGAAAGTTTCCCAAACGTGTACAAGAACACAGCTGTCAAGTTATCTGACTGCAAGGGTCACTGATAACTTGTATTATAAATGGGTACAAGTATAGCAAAAACAGGAGCAGTGCAAGCTTCCCTCACACCCTGGTGAAGGTGCAGCATGTGGAAGGCCAGTGCAAGCTTCACTTACAAATGAGTACAGGTGCATCATGGTCAGGACATTGCAAACAAGTTTAAAAATGGGTACAGTACAGCGTGGACAGAACCAGGGCACACTCCCCTCACAAGAAACTACTGGCACAGCATGGGCATTGCCAATTTAAGTTTCATTTGTAGAGAACAGTAATAGCATGGTGGCTGTCTCCAGGCAGCCTGTCGTCATCCATGCATATGGATCGATCTTCTCACCTCTCCCCCAATCAGCAAGTCTTATCAGAAGCTGGCTGGGGAGAGAGACAGGTACACGCGGCTCACTGGGCAAATATGCTTGCTGTCTGCTCTCTGTTTCAGCTAAATCTCGCTGTCTGTCCTACCTCTTGTGTGGGAATGGAAGGGAGAGGTGAGGAAAATGGGGTGGTAATCACAGCTGTTGGTAGACACACACACAAACATACACAGACCTTAGGAATGCAAATGCATGTCCACTGACTTATTAGCTGCACAAGCCCTGCTTTTATGTAATCCAAATGAGGAGGTTGGAAGGTCCGACCTTTTTTAATTATCCAATGACCAGTGTTCTACAATGACCCTTCAAAATGGCCGATTTGTTTACTGCTTTACACTGTAAGTTTAATATTACATCATACAAACCACATACATATTTGACAGGTTGAGCTCTATGCACTTAAGCTAACTTTGCACATGTTCTCTGCCAGCATTTGATCTTGTTTTTATAACCTACACTAGATACATATACACTGACATACACAGGCACGTCCTGACCATTGTGGTGTAGCGTTAGTTGCAAAATGTGCTCAAAATATTACAAAATCAATTGCGCAGTTTTTGTTTGCAAACCTTCGAAGAAATTCTAGCTAATGTTTGCAGCTATGAATTCACCCACAAATAAAATATGGCAATTTACAAGAATATTCTTCAGATTGAGAGCAAGGGCTGCAACAAATCTATCATCAGGTCAGTCCTTCCAGGATTAATTACAAAGTTATATCCAGTGCTTAATTTGTGGGGGTGTTTGCTAGGGCTTAGACCTGGCACTTATTTTTGAGCCCTGGCACTTATTCTCTCAGACTCACTTTAATTACGCAGTGGTGATAGCCAGTGCGCCCATCAATCACAATGAGCAGGTGCAAGCTGTAGTGTAACCCCAAATATGTCGACACTGTGGGGAGCAGCTATGTGTGGTGGCAGCAGTGGTGGGGAACTCCCCAACCGCAGTGTCGCAGGATTGCTGGAAAATATTCTTTTACAAACTAAGCACTGGTTATATCCATCAGGATGTTTGTGCTAATTTGAGGATTGTGAGGAAAAGGTAATTCGGCTTCTTGTTGCAGAACTTGAAAGTGACCTCCTCACCCTGCTCCTAATCTTGAGGTGTCTTCTTCGGCGGGAGCGTGCTTTCCCTCCAAAAGTCCCAGGACGGATATACCATCACTCTGACCTGCAGGGGGTGAGTGACCACTATGTTTTAGCAAGACCTCTTCCTGCTACACCTCCATGTTTATACTTTTGAGTCAGGCCATGTAATGCACACCCCTAAAAATAGGTGTCAGGAGGAAATAGCCATGATTCCACAGCCAAGGTATTGACTGCTAGACCTGTGAGCACTGTGGTCTAAGAGAGCATCATACAGATACTTTAACTCATTTTGATTTACTTCTCTTTTGTAATTCATGATAACACAGGGAACACCTGATGTTTGTTGCCCAGTTTGCCTAGTGCTTGCACCAGCCCTGCTTAAGGCGGGTTAGGCTCATCAGTTCACGGTTTATTTACTCCATTCCACAGAAGAGCATTTCCAGGACTTCTCCATGCTTCTCGGACTTCTCCTTTTACTCCCCACGCTCCTCCTGTTCACTTTCAGTAGTTCTTTTAGCCCGAGGGACAGCGGTCTTCATCAGGTGCCCATGAACGTGGAAAAACAATTCTGAATCAGAAATCATGGAAAAACATGATGGAAAGGTTGTCTAATTTCAGCTGAATTGGTATTCCAGATGGGGGACATATAACCCTAACCTACACAATATTCTGCATAACTGTACTGAATTATTAATTGATCAAATCGTTGGTCTTGGAATGAAAAGCTGCAGCTGACATACTGGTCTATTGGGTGACTGATATCTTTTTAAAACCTTTGCAATGCCAGGCACAAATCAAACCGCATAAAGACTCACTTTGCACATCTGGATACAGGAGCATGTAGAGCAGTGCCCAGCGCAGAGTCGTGGAGAGGGTGTCTGTGCCCGCCCCATACAGGTCAAGGGTTGTAACGAGAAGGTTCTGTTCACAGATATTACTGCTTGGGTCGTCTTTAACCTGTTAAGGTGGGAATGAGGATACAGGTTAATCACTCACGTACTGGTGGTAGTGCAGAGACTGGTGCCAAACCCAACAATGTGACACATTATTATGGTTAACTTATTAAGGTTAACTACTTGTGTGCCCTTTGAACATATACACACTTACACACAGATTATGCCATCGTGCTAACAAATTAAATAGTTAAGTGTGACTGTGGTGTTTCAGAAAAAAACTTTTCTTAATAACTCTTGAAGTCTTCCATGAACAATTCCGAACAAATTCCACAGTAACGTTTCAAGGCAGCTGCCCCTGCCTGGAAAATGTCTGAAGTTTTCATGGCACATTAATATTTAAAAAACATTTTGATTGCGTTTTGAAAAGATTTTAAAGGTTCAACCCAAACATCTAAAAATGGTTTTGCTTTAATTTACAAGATATTTGGCATGCCCTAGATCTTATCTTAAATTGATGTATCTGTATATCGCGCGTGCACAAATGAATGTGCATCATTCATACACACTGTACATGTACGTGTAGATGTAAATTTCATATATGTACACTACTATATGGTATATATGAAAACTCACCTCAAATTCAGAACTGACTTTGATGTCACTTTTTCCCTGGGCCTTTTGACATTTTTAATTTAATGGAATGGTGGTAGACCAACCTCAGATAAATGTGTGGGGCAAATCCACACACATTGTTCTATGCTCACACCACGACAAACACATAGACCTGTGCACTCTGGGTGAATACAGCCTACAGGCACAGTGTGCCCTGTCATGTTTTGTTGGAATGTGACAGCCAGGAGCGCACTATGTAATCTCCAGGAAGGGGGAGGACCAAACTTTCCCCCTGCCATGGCCAGGTTGATTAACTAACAAAGGCTCCATAGATCCACCCTGCTCTTTTGCTAGGCTCTGTAGTTGATGGCAGCGATTAACATACCAATAAAGGGTACTTCAAACAGGTCCACATGGAGCCTGGCTGCAGAGGTTAACAACGGAGACAGGAAACCCAAATACCTTACCTATGTAACTGTGTCAACCTGAAGCCAGCTCCCACCCTCGGAATCAATGACAGTGATCTGTCATATCTGGGGCTGCTGGTTACAGTAAGTCACCCCGCTAGGGGGACCCCATTCATAAGGTACAAGAATGTGGTTTGCAGGAGCCAGAGAGTCTGGCCTCACCGCAGCTTTAGTTCTGGGATACACCATGTTCCTGTTTTCACCCCTTCACCTTGCAAAAGCACTCCTCACGCATGCAGAAGATTGTTGGTAGGGACCCCAGGATTGGTTCATTAAGGTAGGCTTAGCCTACACCAATCACTGTGGCCCACTTGAGTTTAGAAGACAGCTGGAGCCCCTCTTTAGGCCGATCAGCTGAAGGCTGCACCAGAATCAGAAATAATAATTCATCCTTGGGCTCTGGCTGAAGGTGCAGTCTGCCTTTCATCTTCTGCCAGTGAAGGAAGGCCAGGATATCCAAAGGGGAAGCAAGATCCCTCCCCTAAACATCTCCCAGGGAACAGAGGGGGTTAAAGAACTCAGAGGAACCTCCAGCCACTCCAGTACTGGTACCCAGTCACTGCACAATGTGCCCTGCTAGGCTCTGCAGCAAGCTTCCGGGATAGGAAGTGCCAGAAGATCTCTGAAACCACAACCCAGGACAAGGCAGCTGCCTGCAAAACACTCCACAGCTGTGGGCTGTCCGCCTTAAAGGATGACACAAGCCCACTGGAAGAAGCTGGGAGAAGTCCCTCGACGGGCAACTACCGGTGTCCGCCTTTTTTCGAGCCAGTCGAGTTCCCCGATCTGCAACTGACAGCAATGCTGACCATTGTTAAGCCGCCGTCACTTACAGACATCCGAGACGTCTCGACCAATACTTCAGAACTGCCTATCAACACAGACAATGATTTCTGACCACGAGCCGCCATGTGGGCCAGCCGGCAGCCGTTCATCCAGTTTCGCTCTCTGAACCGTCTTACCGCCTGATGCCCACAGGTGACTCACGTCTCGAACTCTGTCACATAAACCTGCAAAGCGCCCTGAAGTTGACTTGACCCTGTCGAGCACCTAGAACATCTACAGCACAAGGTACATTGTGGTTCTGTCCCCCTGGTCCTTCCCAGAAGGTCCCTAGAGACATTTTGAGACCCATTGCTCCCTTTGTGCCAAAGCCAAGAAACCTTAACAAACTGTTGTGGTTATTAACCATACTGACAACCCTCCTGTCAGTATCCAGAGTGCACAACTTTTCCTTCTTTGAAACTGTCTGTCCTCTGCATTCCTTTACAGGGTGGATTGTATTTTGTAGTGTTGCTAGAACTGTCAGTTGTGATCAAAATTAGATATTATTTTATACAACCTTGACTGCACAGTCCCTTTTATCATTGCATAATAATTGTATTTTATCTGTGTTGCAACTAACCAATGATCCATGACCTTTCGGAGATAAGCCTGCCACTCCATCCACGTTAACAAAATTGGACAAGGAGGTTTATAATTTGCTTGTCATTCCAATCTGTTTGGATCCCTTCCGGTGTATTAATGGCGTGGGGCTGATTGATGGTTTAGAAACCGATATTCAACCCTTGACCACTGGCACCCCGGAAGTGGATTCGTCACATTGGTGGCAGACGGTCAGATCTAGTTGGAGACTTAAGCACAGCTCAGTCACTCAACAATAAAAGTACTGTTGCAAGCAATGTTTAGAACACTGCTAGGTGTTGTTAAATAATCATGGATCTTGACACAGAGACTGTGAAAGGCATGTGCAAGGATGTCCTCTGCATCCTATGTCAAGAGAGGCCTCCAAGCTTGGGTAAAAGTGAGAGCGGCTGGCGAAGAGAAACAAGGGGACAGGCTAGGGACTGCGTACCTGAATGAGGAAGGCGTTCCAGAAGGGGTGGTGGAAGATGATGAGGAAGACAGCATGAGTAGTGCTTCTTACCAACCATCCCTCAAGGGGGCAAATGTGGTTTCTCAACACTCCAGAGTGTCAGTGGGCCAGGGGCTAGTGCAGAATCGCGCCAGTCCCAGGTCTCGGCACAACCTCTTAGTGGCCCATAATTGTTCCAGCTCTTAACAAAGTAGCGGCTAGAAAGCTCCTGCTGGAGGAGAGGAGACTAGTGCTGGAGGAACAAAAACAGTGGGACAAGTGTGTATGGAGCTGGACCATAGGAAAGGGGATCCTGCTTGCAAGGGCTTAACCAAGCAAGCCATAGTGAATGTTGGACTCATGGAGGAAGCCATCTTTAGTGTGGGCCTCCTGGAGGAGGACTTCCCACTAGGCCAAGGAGTGGCTGAATGTGGATTGGTTACACTGAGTGGGAACGGTACCGGGACTCCAGAAGAGATCCCAGTTGCCAATAATACTCAACTGTTCTAAGAACATGTGTATATCAATGGACATAAAACTGTCAGAGACACCGCAACTGTTGTCATCCGCCACTGGGTACAGCCAGGCTAGTATATTAATGGGCCTGATTGTAGCATCAGTGGGTTTGACGGAAAGAGTAAGTGCCCCTTGGCGATAGTAGAGTTCAGCTGGCGAGGTGAAATGATCCAGCGCTGTTTAGTGGTAAAAGACTCCCTACTAGTCCCATGTCTGTTGGGTAATCTTTCTGACTCCGAGTTAGTCACGGTGGCTACCAGATCAAAGGTCAAAGAGGCAGCCACATTGAAGGCTCTCAGTGCCTTAGGGCCTGGAGTGATTCCAGAGGGCTTGTTGGAGGGACGGGCATGCTGAGTCACCTACTTCCGCGGGAGACGGGGCCAGTAGCCACTGAGGTCCCTACTTTGGTAGCAGGGGACTCGGTGACTTCAGAGTTGCCTGTCACAGCACAGGAACCTGAGGTGGAGGACCAGCTGAGTTCCCATCTGAAGAGCCTGCCCAAGCGGGATGAGTTTGCATCAGCCCAGATCAGACTGACTTCTTTAAAGCCCAGAAAGAGTGTCCTACTCTGGCGGGCCTGTGGAAGCAGAAAGAGGAGCAGACTAAGGCAGAGGCCCCTGGGCTGGTCAAAGTGTACTGGGAGTATGGACTCATGTACAGTGAGCCAAAGGACTCTGAGAGTGAGGGCACCAGAAGGTTGGTGATTCCCCAATGCCACATAAAGTTCCTTTTTGATTGGGCTCACCAGATTCCTTTAGCGGGGCACTTGGGAGTGACTAAGACATCGGACCGGTTGTCTGCATACTTCTACTGGCCCAGTTTTGCATAAAAGTCAAAGAATGTGTCTGGTCCTGCTGATTTGTCAGGCTTCTGGAATGTCAGCCAGTGCCACAAAGAAACCCTTAATTCCACTACCTGTGGTTGGGCAGCCTTTCAAGAGAATAGGTATGGACATTGTGGGTCCTTTGGATCCCCAAACCAGATCTGCGAACAGATACATCTTGGTGGTGGTAGGTACCCTGAGGCTGTCCCTCTGAGGAGCATCAAAGCCCCTCTCGTTGCGAAGGCTCTGATTGGGATATTCGTCCATGTTGGTTTCCTCAAGTCAGTTGTTTCTGACAGGGGAACAAACTTCATCACAGTGTATATGAAGGCTATGTGGAGTGTGAAGTTGCCTACTGGTTCTCTACATCCTTCCATCCACAAAAAAACAGGCTTTTTGAGCGGTTCATCAAGACCCTGAAAGGCATGATGGGTGGCTTGGAAGAGCACCTGAAGAGAAAATGGTATATCCGACTCCCATACCTTTTGTTTGCCGACACGGAGGTGCCACAGAACGGAGTAGGGTTTAGCCCCTTTGAGCGTCTGTTTGGACACCCTGTATGAGGTACCCTCTGTCTAGAGAGAGAGAGGGATGGGAGGTCAACCCCTCATCCCCCACACGAGATGTGGTGGACTATGTACTTGGCCTTCAGTCTAGTATGACAAAGTACATGGAACAGTCGACCAAGAAAGGCCAGTCAGGAGCTGATGGCGCACTGGCACGACCAGAAGGCAACAGTGACAGTTTATTCTCCAGGCCACTGAGTGTGGTTTATGGAACCTGTCAAACCTAGTGCCCTTCAGGATAAGTGGACTGGGCCTTACTGTGTTCTGGAAAACGCCTGTGAGGTAAATTATCTCATTGACGTGAAAGGATCTAAACAGATGCGCAGGGTCGTTCACGTCAACCGGCTAAAACCACATTATAGCCGGGATTACTTGGTCAAGGCGTTAGTGACAGAGGAGGAGACCAGTCCCCTCCCAGACCTTCTGAACACTGAAGCCACAGATGGGTCAGTTAGAGGTGTCATCCTTGCAACAGCCCTGTCAGAACAGCAAATGACAGGCTGTCGCTGTTTACTGGGACTGTTTGACGGTCTGTTTTCACTGACTCCAGGTCACACAGATTGTTGCATCCATGATGAGGATACGGGAGACAGTAAGCCAGTGAAGAGAAGGAGTCACTGGATGTGCTGGATGTCTAATGAGGTCACGGACACCATCACAGAGGTAGTTTCCAAGATGTTGTCCAGAGGAGTGATAGAGCCATCCCACAACCCCTGGACTAGCCCAGTGGCACTGGTTTCTCAAAAGACAGTGATGGGAAGAATGAAGTCTGCTTTTGTGTGGACTACAGTTGGCTCAATTCTGTCACAAAGACAGGTGCTCACCCCATTCCTCAGGAACACAAACACTTCCTAGGTCTGACTGGGTACTACCAGTCATTTATCAAGGGGTATGGGATCATTGCCATGCCTCTGAAGGATTTAACTTTGAAAAGATGCCAGAGAAGTTAACTTTGGGACCCGTTTTCAAACCTCCTGTTAGGATTTGTAGGATGGATTGCGCAGGGCCCCTGTCCTGAAAATGCCAGACAGGAGGTTCATGATCCAGCCAGATGCCTAGGATTTTGCGATTGCAGCAGTGTTAGCGCAGCAGAACTCTCAGGGGATAGAGCAGCCTATTGTCTACATTAGCAGCCGATTAACTAAATGGGAAAGGAACTGGGCTATCGTTGAAAAAGAGGCTTATGCGGTTGTGTGGGCGGTGAAGAAGCTGAAACCCTACATCTTTGAGTCGCACCTCACCATCCAAATAGACCACCGGCCCTTTCCATGGTTAATGGCCATGCAAGGGGAGAACCCTGAGCTTTTGCATTGGGCCATATCCTTACAGGGATTAGATATGGACATCCAGAACAAGCCAGGCTCCCAGCATGGAAATGCAGATGGCCTAAGCCAGTACTTTCGCCTTGCTGATGAACCAGACCCTCAGTAGGGTGGTGGTTCACATGTTGATGCTGGGGGGCATGTGAGTTGATTAATCACATCTACTCACCACACATACACACACACTGACACTTCAGAACCACTATCACGCCTAAACCAATACCTCACCTGCTACAACAATCTCCTCCACAAGCCTCCACTCCTCTCTTCTTTCTGCTGGTCTCTTGGTTCACCTCCACTTCCACTGATGACCTTACTCAAAAAGCCCACACTTCCCGATTTCTTGTGCCTCCCTTAAGTGCCACTTCCTCTTTAGGGGTTGGTTACGATTCCCTATCCAATATACACTGCTCTGCCCTCCCTGCAGTGTGTATGTGCATGAAAAAGCTTTGAAAAGGTGTATAAACCCTGTTCAATGTCTCTGCATGGGCTCGCCGCGTAATGTCCATTGGGTCATACCGGGATCATGGTAGCAGTTAGTCTCCATAGCTTTCTGTACTGAGGTAAAATGTTTATGTACAAGGAGACTTTGTTCCTCTTTGTTCTCTGGTGTTCTACAGTGTGCGATGTATCCCGCGGGTGTTTTCTGCTGGGACCACGCCATCTTTTTGACTGCTGCATAGACTTGCAGCTTTTTCCAGCAGGGCAAAAGCAGTGCAGGGTCTCTGGAGGGTTTCAATCTTCTAGGTGGGTTGTTACTCCCCTTTCTGACTTTCAGATGTTTCAGATGTTTCATGGTTGCTTGGCTGTTATCTTGAACAGCTTCATGTCCGAAAGTACAATGGGAACTGTGCCATTTTGGTAATGAGGCATTGCTGGAGACAAGCGTCTGCATACAAGTATTCGGGGGTGACAGTAATTGGGGCCTCTCTGCTGCCACCCTCCACCTCAGGATTACTCCCTGGTAGGCCAAGGAGGGGTTCCTGTCCCTCGCCTGGTTACTGGCCGTGTCACACAACGCACACTTTTATGACACACATGTATGACACAAACTTATGACACATGCTCTTACGACACACGCTCTTACCACAACTTATCCCACACACTCTTAAGACTCATACATTTAGAACACATACTCTAAGAAAATCACTTATGAGACACACACTTTTGACCTGCACATGTATGACACACACTTGTATGACACACAAACTTATGACACACACACTTATGACATATGCTCTAATGACACACACTTGCGGCACACACTTATGACACAAACTTGCACTGTGTGCTCTTACGCTACACACACACACACACACTTACAACACATGCTCTTACAACACACCCTATTGTGACACATGCTCAGAATCTACCTACATCTTCTATTCAAACTGCACACTTACTTGTAGGGGATGCACATATCATGTATGTAGACTGTGACAGGGTGGTCCGCCACAAATACAAGTCCAAGGGTTTTTATTAAAATATAAAGGGTCAGAATGTCATCTGTTTTCTAGGTTCTTTAGGCCCTAACGGTTCTTCTTGGGAGATTTGGCTTAGGGCCGTCCCTCTCTCTATCAACTTCCCCGGCCTTATCCCACCTCCCTGTCCCAGTCGTGTCTAATGGGATTGTTAGTAATAATGAAAGGTAATGCCTACTGTCGCCATTTCTTTCTTAGGCTAAAAAGGGTATCCATAAGATGATGGCTGGCTAACTCCAGAGGGGTCTTCTAGTTGTCCCAGTGATCATATTGAAGGAAATAATGAATGTATAAAGATGAAATAATATTGCAAGAAATAACAGAGTGGGTACAAAATACCTAAAAGCAGAAACAATATCGAAATAAAGAAAAGAAAATGCAATGATAGGGGTGGGATTTAGGTGTTAAAACATATTTAGGTAAACATTGGAATAAAGGGGAGGGAGACAAGTAGAGTTTAGCAGTAGGAGAGCTAAGGAGAGTTGCCCCCCCCTGAAAATAGGTATTTTTACAATGTGCACTGTAAAAGGCATTTAAATATTTTTTCATGCAATGTTTATTACAATTTTTGTAATTGTACGTCACTATGTTCTCCTTGCATGCACAGTCTCTCCTGACCCAATCTATACACTGGCCCCCGGGATGTTCCCCCTCCCGCCGTGCCACTGTTCCTCCGCTCTCACACTCTGCCTTCCTACTTCCACCCTTAGATGTTACCTCTTTCCTTATTCCAACCGCCACTCTACTACCAATACTTCTGATATCGCCTTCCTTCCTCCTTACTACTAGACCCTCTATTCCCCCAATACTGATTCCACACTACCACTACTTCCTCTCTGCCCTGTTCCTACTACTCTCACAAACCCTCTCTGTGCCTGCCACTCACAATACGACCCCTACCACCGCCTACTACCAACTAGCACTTCCTGCTACTACAACCAGATCCAACTGCTACTACTTTCTACACTATCACTAGTTCACACACTCCCTACTCACAAACACAAATACTCCACAGACCCCCTCTCACGATAGCCTCCGCACTCCTTTCGCTTTCACCTCCCCTGGTCTCTCGGATATCATTCTCCACTGCCTGTCCTCATCCAACTAACCCACCCTGCACAGCTCACACGCACTTTCTTAAATATCCCACCCATCCCAGGATTGGATGCACAACCTGTCCAATCATTTACCTGACTCAAGGGGATGCAGTAGAGGAAGTGCTTAGGGAGGCTTCAAAAAGGGCTTGTAAGCATGCCCCCTTTTCTGACAGCATCTCTTGCAAAGATAGTTAAAGACTTTTTAAGGGACTGGTGTCCCCGTTTGATAAGGCCTTCAGGTGGGCCTTGTAATGTCCCTGGTGGGCTGTTGGAACCAGTGGCGTCGCCAGGAATCAAATTTAGGAGGGGCACAGAGGGGGCCAAAGACAAAAGTAGGGGGGGCACAGACAAAAGTATGGGGAGAACATGGTCACTGCTCGTCTTAGGTAGGGGGGGCACAAGGGGCGGCACAGGGTTT
The DNA here is from genome assembly GCF_040938575.1 of Ambystoma mexicanum. Lineage (NCBI taxonomy): Eukaryota > Metazoa > Chordata > Amphibia > Caudata > Ambystomatidae > Ambystoma > Ambystoma mexicanum. The sequence goes on along the minus strand of NC_090925.1, from coordinate 1,252,486,403 downwards.
TACAGGGGGGGGGCTGGCCCCCCCAGGCCCCACCTTAGCGACGCCACTGGTTGGAACATTCTTTAATAAGGCCTCTATTTCTGGGCCACATGTAGAACAAACAGAGTCTTAGGTGCATGGTATCTTCCTTTTGCTGATTCTTGTTTCATCTTCTCCCTGTCGGGGTTCTCTGGCAAGGAGGATGCTGCCATCATCACAGGTAAGGTGGGGAACGGAGGAGGCCTGTGCACACTTCCACTGGCAGCTTCGGGAGGTTTGGGGTGGGCTCCCTCTCTCCCCTGACCTTGCCACAACACTAATATATGGATACAAACTCACATTAAATTCATTTTTTTATATATGTATGAAATGTATAGGAGATGTAAATTACATTCATGTAGGAATTTTAAAACTTGTATACTCCTAAATGTATAAAAACTCACATCAAAGTGAAACCTCACTTTCATGTGAGCGTTCATATTTGTGGGAGGTGTATAGCACATGTGCATTGCATATGACTTCACTCCTAACATTCATACGCTACATATATGTCATACATACATACCAGGCACTTACACAACATACAATCATGTGCCATATACCACACACACTTACAACGCACACTTATGCTACCCAGTTGCCTAACTATAGAAGGTCTAGAAGACATCTGTTAAATGAAGGGACATCTTCTACACAAACTGGACATGTATGTGTATTGTGTAAATGTACACAAATGTACCTATAAAAACTCATGTCAAAGTCAGGCCTAACTTTGATGTAAATGTTCATATGTATATAAGAAGTATACAAGATGTAAATTGCATACATGTATGAAATGTAAACTGTTTGGACCATAAGCAATAGGCTCATATGCTGATGCATTTATTCGGCAAACACTCATACTACATCCACTTATAAGGAATACACTCATACACTATATGCCATAATCCGCAAAATAATACACTGAAACTAGATACAACTTTTAAAATGAAGAGTTAAGATTAATCTAACAAAAAGTTATTTTTGCAAGTAGTGGGAATACCAACATTAAGATACAAGCACTGGCTGTATACCACTACTAATTCAATCATGAAACTCGAAATATGAGCACTCATTCCATAGCACTACATATCCAGCCTTAACACTTACATCAACTATAGCATCAATGTAACCTGCCTAATTCTTGAAGTGAGTGTTAAGGCTGTATTTGTGGTGGTACAGGTGAGTGTTTATAATTTGAGTTCCATGGTTGACTTTGTAGTGGCATACAGTGAGTTTTAAACCTAACATAGCTATTCCCGCTCTTTGTAGACTTTACATTTGGTTACACTAAACTTAATAATTGGTGGTCCCAACTACAGACCCTTTACACCCAGACATAGTCGGATGTTAATTTGTTCAAAAGGAGCCAACATGCCCAGTAGCATACAAAGGGTATTTCTTTTTTTTATAAGCATTTAGTGTAAACAAATACAAACTTTTGCTTTAAAAAAGAAAAAGAAGATTTCACATTCATTTCAACAATATTCGTTATTGTCCACCTTCATCTCCACCCGAAAGTCTTTTTAACAACATTTCAAGAAAGATGCCCAGAGCTCTGATTGTTTTCTGGTTTAAGTCGTCGTACACAGCGCTCCACCATAAGTCTGAGTCTAGGTCACATGATGGAGTAAGCACCTTGTATAGCAATTTTGTTTGTTCCGTTTTTAATTCCTTGCAAAATAAGATTAAGTGTTTTAGCGATTCCGCCTCCTGATTGCATAGACGGCATATGTTATCACTTGCTAATCCGCATTTCATTAGGTTTTGCTTCGTTCTTATGATGTTAAGTCTAAAACGTAAGATCAAATCCCTATGTTTTGGGTTCGAGCTCTTTCTCAAGTATTTTGGCGTGATTTTGGGATGGATAAATAATTTTGGGCAGCCTGCCTCACACGATCCGTGTTGAGGATTTTGATGGTGCTTTTGCACGAACTTCGCGCAACAGTTCGCCCTCGTAATCCAAGTAACAAGTAAGTATACTCTGGTTGTGATGTCAGTTAGGCCACTACTATTTCATGGTTGTCTCCTATATTCTCATAACTTCAATATATCATTGTCATATCAATTTAGTCTTGCAATTCTCTAGTAATAGTCGTATAAAAGTCGTTCAATATTGTGCAGTGTCTAGTTAGCATTTGTTCTGGCGAAAAATCCCATTGGATACAAGAATTGTCATTGACAACTAAGGTTTAATACACTTATCTTGGTCATTTAAAAACAGTTAGTATCTTTCTCTTTCACAGGTGGTACCGGCTGGTGGTCTATCGTTCTTTTACATGGTGGCTTAATGGGAGGCTTGGACACTCCGTTCTACGAGTAATACCCGCCTGTGTCGTTGGTGCCATTAGAGAAACTTTCCCCAGTGACAGCGGTCAGTACAGGGGATTTTCCCTCGCTGTGCTGCAACCAGACCTTTACAATGTGTAGTAGTTTTGTGCCATCGAAATAAGAAACAAAATAAAACGCAACATATTTTTTATCAATGGTTGTTTCAGTTTTTAAGTGAATCAAGTGTGTCTCCATTCAGCAGTGTTCCGGTGCCTTGTCTGCACGCCTCCGGCCCATCCACCCACCCTCCACTATCAAAGGCAGTTCGCACCAGTGGATGTGCGCTGCCAAGGGGTGCTATCAGGGGCGCGAACGGCCAAGGTGCCAAACACCATGTACACTTCAAAGCTATCTTCGCGCAGGGGTCATTGTTCACATGGCCTCCTCAGACCCCGTGTCTCCAGGCAGGCTCCCCGTGAAGCAGGCCGCGCCCCTGCAATCCACATAAGTGTGTCTCCATTCAGCAGTGTTCCGGTGCCTTGTCTGCACGCCCACGGCCCATCCATCCCCCCTCCACTATCAAAGGCAGTTCGCACCAGTGGATGTGCGCTGCCAAGGGGTGCTGTCAGGGGCGCGAACGGCCAAGGTGCCAAAGACCATGTACACTTCAAAGCTATCTTCGCGCAGGGGTCATTGTTCACATGGCCTCTTCAGACCCCGTGTCTCCTGGCAGGCTCCCCTTGAAGCAGGCCGCGCCCCTGCAATACACATAATACCACAACATATACACGTCATTCATTCACAAACACACCCATTTTTGTAATTCTTTATAAACCACTTGATATTTATCGTGAGAACATCTTCGAGCACTGCAAGTCAACTCTTGAACTTGCTACCTGAGAACCCCGGTGACCGATGCTAATCTGCTCGTCGTCGTGCTGTCTGTGAACTTCTGTGACCGCTTCGAGTCAACTCGTCAGTGTGCTACCTGTGAACATCTCCCTGTTCTCCTGCCACTAACTACTCTGCTTGCTGAATCTAACTGTTTGTTGGTCAAGGTAAGGGCATGTATCCTAATCATGTCTCCTTCATTTGTAAATGTCTATCTATTTCGAAGTAACGTACTCAATAGTGCTATGTTCATTGGTCTCATTGCTATTGACTTGAGTTTCATTTGTTATGTTATCGATATGTCAATTTTCATCAGTGTCAATTGGCATCGAATTGCATTCTTTGCGCACCGTGTCTATAATATAAGCATGTTTCCTTTTCATGCACGATAGTACATTCAAGGGACGAGTAACATGTTCTGATTTTCGTCACATCAATGAATTTTTTGTGAAAATTATCCTATAATATAGCCGCCCACGCTGCACTGGTTTTGCTGTGGTGCCCAAAACAAAGCTTGCATTGAACAATGTATGGTCTAATTCCTTCTTTCTCACATTGTCATGCAAAGTACATTTCGAATAATGTTGACCTTTATTTTGCAGAATTTACAACATGCATGTTCGATTTTCAGTTGCCCTTCGAAGACACATGACAAATCTGAAGGCACTACAATGCATGTATTCTCTAAGACTGTAGATCGAATAAGAGAATGGGTCAGATATTGTGGATATCCGCCGGCAGAGCTTGAAAGTAGAGTCAAAAAAGTCTTGGAGGACAAGAGGGGTGATCGATACCGCATCTGCAGCCTGCACTTTACCCCGAATATGTACGACCCATCCTTGTACACAAAGAAGAATCAACTGAGAACGTCAGGGAGAGAGGCGGAGAATATGAATGATTTGTTGATGTCAGGCTCAGGGGCGGGGGATAGATTTAGTGCCGCAGAGGCAGGTCACCCAGGGCGATGCAGCAAGTGATAAGATCATCACAAGATGGCCGCGCCCTGCTGCCTGATTTCGCTTGTGTTCAAGAGACGAAAACTCTGGTAAGGTGCATAGGAAATGTTTGTACGATTGATCGACTTAAAGCCTTCATTATATGCTTTTTTTAAATGTAAATTGTACGATACTGTATGTTGGATTTACACTGAACATCCTTTTTCCTATCTTTCCTGTAGTTGCCCGATGGAGTACAAACTATGCAGACACGGACAGCAACACAAATGAGAGATGCTGCTTGCCAAACTGTTTTCACCATGGAGAAACTATTAATTGAGGCGCGCGTGTTCAGACTCGATATGCCTTTGTCCAATGGCCAGAAAATGAATTTAATGTGACCGGCGAATCCAGCAAAGTGTTTTTGGACCATTGCTACAATGCGACTGCTCCGCCAGATGAAGATGAAACTGAATGTATAGAAGATAGTTTTACATTACTCGCAGAGCACTTGACACAATCGACACCCGCCAAAAAAATGCCACCCAAAAAGCAGTCGACATTGATGTATTCTCCTATCCATGGTCAAGTAACAGATGTTGAAATTACATATACTGAAGCATCAACACTGTTGACCGACGAACTAGACAAAGATATCAACTATAGTATGTCCAGTTTGGCTGATATGTCCACAACGATTCAGTCCGAAACAACAGTGATGCAGGATGACAGTCTACTAAAAGAGGCCAAATACATACTATTCGACAGCAGCTTGATGGAGATTATAAAGATGCTGAAATGTGTGCATTCAGTGAGAGGGGAAGTATGTGGGAAGCCATTGGTGAATGTGACTCGTCTAACACAAGGCAGTAAACTCAAAATACATGCCAACTGTCAAAAGTTACATAAAACATTTTCATGGTCCGCTCAACCGATGCTGGGGAAACTGCCAGCTGGCAATCTACTGTGTGCAGCAGCTTTACTTTTCAGTGGCTCTAGTTTCAGGAAGTTATCCAGTTTCTTTCAGTTTGTGGGACTCCATTTCATTTCTAAAACGCAGTACTACAAATACCAACGTGATTATCTATTCCCTGCCATTAGTGAAGCTTGGAACATTGAACAATTGTCTATTCAAAGTACATTCTCTGACAAACGGTTCAGGCTAGCCGGTGATGGACAGTTTGACAGCCCCGGATTTTCTGCTAAGTACTGCAGATACCACTTTCAGGACATGGAAAGTAAGAAAATTGTGAGTTTGGTGGTCGTGCAGGTGTCCGAATGTAAATCCTCAGTGGCCATGGAGAAACTTGGTTTTATAAAATCACTGGAATATCTACAATCGAGGGGAATGCAAATCGACCTCATAGCCACGGACAGACACTTTTCAATAGCCAAGACAATGAGAGAGCAGTTTCCAAATATTCAACATCAATTTGATGTATGGCATGTTTAAAAATCAATCAATAAAAAAATCTCGGCTGCAGGGAAAAAAAAAGGTTTGGAAAGGATTTCACAGTGGTCCCAGTGTTTCAGCAACCATCTTTGGTGGAGCTCCAAAACATGTGATGGGTCTGTGGAATTTCTACTGGAAAAATGTCAGTCACTAATACACCACTGTTCCAACGTTCACCACTGGACAGAAAACCAACATTTCCACCAATGTGAACATGGCCCTTTGTCCCCAGAACAGGCACGGAAGAAGAAGTTGTTGATTCCATCTTCACCTCCACACAAAGCCCTTGAGAAGATTGTGTTTGATAAAACTCTATCAAGAGAACTGAAGGGACTCACAGAATTCTGTCACACAGGAGATTTGGAGGTGTTCCACAATATGTGCCTAAAGTACAGGCCAAAGAGATTGCATTTCGGCATCGGAGGCATGAAATATAGGATATTACTAGCGGTATTAGCGCATAACGAGAATGTAGGCCGTGAACAATCTAGGACTGCAGGAAACTTAGGGATGCTTCGCTACAGTATGGCCTTCACGAAAAGAAGCAAAAAATGGGTGGTCAAACCAGTATATGAGGAAATGGAATTCGATTTTGTTAAATATCTTATTATTAATGTCGTAGAGATGTATACTCATGGAAATGCGCGCAAATCTGTTCAGAGCACACATACATTGCCACAAAACATTGCCAACGTGCCATGTCCACCCAAAGCAGAGCTCGTTGAACAGTTCAAATCCCGGTACAAATGATTACCATCTGTTTTTATTTTTGCCAAAAATGTTTTTATAAAATGTCCAAATAAAGTATGCACTTTTTCTTTTGAAATCTAACCCCTTAGTCCTTTTTAAAAAAAAATAGTACAATCATTACAATGTAACACTGCTTTCACATTTCACAGTTTAGTCGAGCTACTGTGGGACCTTCATTTATCGTGTTAGTGCCCGATGGATAACAGTGTGTAAGAATCTTTGGGTTTTGGCAGTTGCCTTGCCATACAGTTCCCCAAACAGCTGAATATCTGCTTGTCACACAAAAGGGATGAGACCTAGGCTACATACAATACTAGGTACGCAAGAAGTACTGATGTGAAAACATGCCATGGGGTAGGAGGCCGTGAGATAAGCAGAGGTGGGCCTATTACTAGACATACTTTGACTCCGTTTTTGTGTTTCATCGACTACAATTTTGGAGTAGGGAGCATTCTGTCATTGGCAAGTTTCCCCTACCCCTCAGCAGCGCAACGAACAGCGAGCAGTGACATCCCCCAATTTTTTCCCCCAGGGCCCGTGCTTCAAAATTCAAGTTCTCATGGATGCGTTGACACGGGATGTTGCAAACTAAGAATGTATGTTCATTGTGAGTGAAGGTCACCAGCTTTGAATTTTTGCTTGGGAGCTGGGGAGGCCCACGCGTCGCACACACAGTATAAGGTTCTATTATTTTTTTACCTTGAGAGACAGGGACCATTCCGAAAGGGATTGGATTGAATTGAAGGAGGGGTGTAATAATGTAAAATATGATAAGGTTGTCCATTCCGACTGGACCTAGTTACATGTAACTTCAGTTTATGAAAAATCGTTGACACGAACGGAGTCTGCATTATGGTCTGCATTACGCCAAGAGAATGGAAATGCCAAATATAATGTAAGTTTCTCTTTCGACGATTTCATACCAGAACTAGTCCAAATATGAATAGCTGACCGTTATTGCTGGGTTACATTGTACTTGTTCGTTCTGTGTGGCATATTGCATTGAAATGCAAGTACAACCTTTGTGTGCTGGTCTTTCTACCGGGCACATGGGCAGTCCAGCATCGACACGCATGTAGACCACCACTCGTTTCCCCCTGGTTCAACGCTAATAAATCATTACATTGTGTGTGCACCTCGAATTGTTGCCTCAGTTTATGCATTACGTTTAGAGCTGAACATACTCCATTGCACTATCCTCGGAAGCAAATAGCGGAGTCCTTTGATATTCCACGTTGTGTTCTCTCGGTTCACATTGTGTCACCTCTGCGCTAATAAATAAAATGATTAATTGTAATACAGATCGGCTACTGAGACACATTTCTATTTTTATGTTCTGCAAACAGTTACATCCTGCCATTCTGCGATTGTCATCTATTCCAGACCCCAACCAATGGTTTCTTCAACCGCCAGCTGCAGCTACATGTCAATCACAGGATTTTTTTGACTCTTTTTTTGGAAAGATCGACAAGGGCCAATTTGCCCTTACGCTGTACCAGTGTTGTGTCTTGACTGTCGTGTAGGCAGAAGAGTCCTCTGTCCACAAGTGCCGCACAGAGAGAGTCAGAAATCACTCTCTGTGCAACCCTTGAGGCCACAGGTGGGAGATGAAAGCACTGGTTAAGTACCAAGCCAAAACAGCAGTCACAAACCAGACAGTAAGTAAGTGGAAGGGTCTTACCAGAAAAGGGCAGTGATGACGCTCCTGATTTTTAGGAGGGGTTCCGGACCTCACCAGGGCGACTTTCCCCAATATGATGTAATGAGCCCCTGAGGCCAGCCAGTGGTGTGAGGACTGAGCCCACCTGATCCAAGGTTTCAGACAAGGAAACCAGAACGTAGTACCAAGGAATTACCAAGTAGAAGTCCAGTAAGCAGTCCGTGATTCATAACAAGAAAATCCAAGAAGCCAGAAACAAGGGTAATCCAAGAGCAGTCCTTAATCCAAGCCGAAGTCAGTTTCCAGATAAATCCAAACATGAGTATCCGAGGCGCCGAACAGTGTCAAAGCGAACAGCTGTGAAGCATCGAGTGTTCAGATGCAGCTGTTTAAATACCGGAGCTGCGGATTACTTCCTGGTCACGTGACTCGCAACCGCATCACGTGAACGTGCAGCAGAGACACGTGAGCGGGAAGCGTTGGTCACGTGACGTGGAAGCGGATTGCAGCACTGGTCTCGCAAACGCCAAGGAACACGCCAATGGAGCGGGCGTGTCCGTGAGTGTGTAACATGCTAAAACACTCGCACTGGCACATGGGAGTCCGGGGGAAGCACACGTGAGTCCCGGAACCGGGCAAGAGGACGGGGCGGAATGGAGGGATGAGGACGGGCTTTGGGAACACTGGGAACGCTAAGGGGTGTGTGCGTGACAGAGCCCCCCCCAAAGGCCCACGACCCCGTGGGCACGAAGGATTTTCCCGATGGAAGCGGGCCACCAGGCGGGGAGCCTAGACATCAACAGCAGGGACCCAGGACCTCTCCTCCGGCCCATACCCAGACCAGTCCACAAGATACTGCAGACGACCCCTACAGACACGGGAACCCAAGATACCGGAGAGCTCAAATACATCCGGGGATGTCACCCTGAGACCAGAAACCAGAGACAGAATATACTCTCAAAGAACAGTTTAGCCAGTGCAGGAGCGGAGGGGATACCTTTGCAGGGAATAAAGCGAGCCATTTTAGAGAATGAATCTATGACCACCCATAAAGTATCGAAACCCTGGACCCGGGGTAAGTCAGTGATGAAATCCATAGTCAACGTGTGCAGGGTCTGGGAGGAACGGGCAAAGGAAGCAGGAGACCCACAGGACGACCCCTACGGTGTTTGCATTGTGCGCAGACTGCACAGGTGTTTATGTAGCACTCCACGTCCCTCTTCATGGACGGCCACCAGCACCAACGTTTCAGTAGAGCTAACGTGCGAATATGGCCGGGGTGTCCGTGAACAGGGGCATCGTGGGACCATTCTAAGGCCAAATTGTGGGTATCTGTGGTGGGCAGGAACAGGCGATCAGAGACAAAGGGCAATCCGTCATGAAACACAGGGTCCCATCCCGACAAATGATCAGGATGAAGGGCGACCCGGCTTCGAACAGTCTCTAATAAAGGCAGAGACGGGGTGCATAAACACACCACTTTGCCGCAGTCCAAGAGGGTGTCAGGATATACTGGCAAGGCAACCCCCCCAGGAGAACGTAACAAGGCATCGGCCTTACCGTGGGCCGAGCCGAACCGATGCTTGATGAGGAAATCAAAAGCCGCAAAAAACAGATGCCATCTTACTTGCCTGCTATTGACACATTTCAGGGATGCTAAATCCTGTAGGTTTTGGTGATCCGAATACACTGTGACCCAGTGCTTAGCACCCAGGAGGTGATGGCACCAAACACGGAATGCATCCATGACGGCCAGCAGTTCCTTTTCGGTAACTGTGTAGCGTGCTTCGGTATCGGTGAACTTGCGAGAATGAAAGGCCACGGGGTGAAGCCGACCAGTGGTGGAGCAGGTCTGTGACAGAACCGCACCCAAGGCAAAGGAGGAGGCATCTGCCTCAACAACGAATGGAAGCTCTGGGTCTGGGTGTTGTAGAACAGGGGCAGTGGTGAAAGCTGTTTTTAATTCCTCGAAGGCCTGCTGGTGTGTCTCCGTCCACAGAAACGGAATGCGATGACTAGTCAAAGAAGTGAGGGGAGCCACTAGCGACGAGAACCCGGAGATAAAGCGTCTGTAGAAATTGGCGAAGCCAAGGAAGGATTGAAGCGCCTTTAGGGTTTTAGGGACAGGCCAGTCCAACACCCCCGCACCTTGGAAGAGTTCATGGCCAGGCCCCCAGGCGTGATGTGAAAGCCAAGAAACTCCACGCTGTCTGCATGGAACTGGCATTTCTCTGGTTTGGCGAACAAGGAGTGTTTCTGTAGGCGAGAAAGCACTTCCCGTACATGCTGTATGTGTTCGTCCAGATTCCGGGAAAAGATCAGGATGTCATCTAGGTAGACCACTACAAATACGTCCAAAATATCAGAAAAGATGTCATTCATAAATCTCTGGAACGTGGCTGGCGCATTGCACAGGCCAAATGGCATGACCGTGTATTTGTACAGCCCATAGCGCGTACAAATGGCGGTCTTCCATTCGTCTCCAGGGCGAACGCAGACCAGATTGTAGGCACCGCGTAGGTCCAATTTAGTGAAGACAGATGCGTGTGTCAGGCGATTGAGTAAGGGCGTAATGAGAGGAATGGGATAACGGTTCCTTCTTGTGACTGCATTAAGCCGGCGATAGTCCACACATGGACGCAGATCGCCCTCTTTTTTGGGGATGAAAAAGATGGGACTTGCCGCTGGGGAAGTGGAGGGACGTATATGGCCTAAGCGGAGTGACTTCTGGATATATTCCTTCAGGGCCAAGTCTTCAGTAGGGGAAAGGGAATATATCCGACCTGTGGGAATGGCGCTTTCTGGGATCAGGTCTATTGGACAATCGTAAGGGCGGTGTGGTGGAAGGACTTCAGAAGAACCACTGTCGAACACCCCTGCAAAATCCTGATATTGTGTGGGAAGAACTGTGGAAACCAGTCCCACCATATGGTGTTCTGTTGGCGGGTCCGTGGTATCCTCTCTGGTTAAGTGAGCAATAGCCCCTAAGGCCTGGGTGGGCGTGGTGTCACCCGCGATCGCGGGAAGGCAGAAGTGTTGGCAGAGGTCTGTTTCGAAATGTACTGAACCTGCTTTCCAATCTATTAGTGGATTATGTTCTTGGAGCCAAGGTATGCACAATATTAGATCAAACTGGGGCATTGATATGAGATCAAAGCTTAGAGTTTCTCTATGAATAGACTGGATAGTCAAAAGCATTGGGGCTGTCTGCTGTTTGATGGGTCCAGAAATCAAGGATGTACCATCAACCGCCTGCACTGGTTCTGGTCTGGTTTTGGTTAGAAGGGGTAAGTTCAGGGTCTGAGCAAGAGTGATATCGATGTAGTTGCCCGTGGCCCCGGAATCGATGATGATCATGGCCGGATGTGTGACCTCAGGTGTGGGTTGAAGAATGGCCTGCACATGAATGGGCCTGATACGGCCAAACGCAGGAAAAGGGTTCGGGGTGTAACATGAAGTGCTCGATCCAGCTCCCGTTTCTAGGGCCGAGCAGTCCGAAAACCTGATGTTTGGAGTTTTGGCCGACAAGGACATTCCTTAACGAAATGGCCAGTCAGGGCCGCAATAATAACATGCATTGTCTACCCTCCTGCGTTCTCTCTCAAGTGGTGTGATCGGGCTTCGTATACCCCCGATCTGCATTGGTTCCTGACAGGCGTCACAGGTAGCAGAAGCGGATGGCGGGGCTGTTGGGTGAGCGAAACCGGCCTCGGCTCTGCGTTCAGAACGTCGGGCGTCCACTTGTAGGGCTAAGTCAACTAAGTCCTGAAAGGGGGTTGGCAATGAGGGGATGACAGCAAGGGCGTCCTTCATGGCGTTATTTAAGCCTCTATAGAACACCACAGCCTTTTTGCTTTCGGGCCAGGACGTTTCTGCTGCGAGTTGGTTAAATTTCGTTATGTACTCGATAAGGGACCCCCTTCCCTGTCCCAGATCAAGGAGTTCTAAGTCTCGGGATTGAACCTTGTGTCGAGTGTCGAACACCTGAGACATTTCTGCGATGAGTAGGTCAAAATCGTAGATAGCTGGATTATCGTTCTCCAAGAGAGGGTTAGCCCAGGCTGCGGCTGTCCCGGCCAAATGTGAGAGAGTAAACGCTGCCTTAGTGGTTGAATCAGGAAAGGCCTGGGGTCTGCACAAGAAGTGCAATTTGCACTGGTTCAGAAAGGTCCTGAATTTACGAGGATCCCCATGATACCTCTCGGGGGCAGCCAAAGGGAAAGGGGAGGGGAGCACCACGGGTATGGGGTTTCGGGAAGGTGGGACAGGAGGTGGAGTGGGCTGTATGACTGGTGGTGCATCCCCAATTCAGCGTCAGGAGGCAAGGGGTGTCTTGTGCTTTGAATGTTATCTAGGCGTTGGTGAATGACAGTGTTAGCTGCGGCCATGTCAGCACGTGTTAGGGAGAATTCTCTGTAAAGGCTAATTTCCCAAACCTAGTGAGTCCCCCAGCAGCTTTGCTGTATTTTTGGGGTTTATTTTTTTCTCCTGCTAAGAGTGAGACTCTTTTTCTCCCACTCTTATGAATGATTCGAGAATGTCCTTTGAATTTGTATGTGTTTTATGGGCTATGGGGTCTTTTACTCCATGGGGCTTCATGTGTTTTTGGGATGTGTGTTACACAGCACCCTCAGTGCAGTCACACAGGGGTGTCATAGTGACCCCCAAACATAGACTCCATATCCTGGTACTGACTACTGTCTCCCAGGGCATGTAAAGTCACCATTGGCTTTATTAGTCCAAATTTGTGAACAGAACCAGTACAAACCATCATATTGTGTAAGTACTGGAAGGGGTTAATTAAATTACCCCTGGGTCTGTTTTCAAGGGGGCACTGTCCAGTCCCCCCTTGTCGAGTTTCTGGCTGGTGGCAGTGGTTACCACGCGAAATATTCCTTAAGAATATTTACTATGGGATTTTCCCATTCATTTTTAACGCACCACTTTTTGGTGCAATTTTAAAGATACCGCCGGGTTATTTATTTAATATTTATTCCCCGGTTGGGTCTTTTTGCCAGGACTCGGTTTTAAAATGGCATTTGTGTTCGCCTCTGTAACTCCAACCCAAGTCGAGCCCTTTGTTCCACTTTTGGCGGGCTTCTGCACAGAAGCCTCCAAAAGTGGTGCCACTCTGTCTGGGTCTACAGGATGTGTGGGAGGGGGGAATGGCCACCCTGGACTGAGTTGCCTTGGCAACTCAAGTCGCACTCTTGTGTGATTGGCCCAGTGGTGAGCCGCCCGGCTCCCCACTTAGCATGTTTGATTGAAAGCTAGCACTGGTGAATGGGGGTTTTCAGCATAAAAGCAGGGCTTTGGGGACTGGAACTTGAGAAGTCGCCACAGGACCTAAAGAATCCGAAGAGGGGAGAAGCTGAGCCATCTACAACGACGACACCACCGGTGGAGCCCTGCAGAACCGACTCACCACTTCCCCGACGACAAAGGAGATCTTCTTCCAGGAGAGTCTTCTTCCCTTTGAGCTGGTGGGACCAACCAGTTTGCCTTTTTCGTATCCCTGGACGTCTCGTGGTCGAATCGCCCGTGCCAAGCACTCCGGCGGCCGGATAGCCACGCTTCACCACTACCGCGAATAAAAGGATCGTACCTTTTAATCTGGAACTCCGCGGCTGGTTTCTTCCCTGGCAGTGCAACGATCTTCAGCTTTCCTCCACGTCGAGATCTTCTCTTCCCCTGGTCGAAGCCATGACTTGCACCCGCTGCCAGGAACAACTGCCTCCGCTGGAGCTTCCTCACCATTTCAGGTACTGTGTCCGCCTGGCCTCCCTTTCTTCGGTTAGCACAAGGTGTCCCGTAAACCCTTGCCTTTCCAACTGGGTTGGCCTCCAGACCTGCTAAATCTATCTTTTGAACTGATCCCACCTTTTCTGAACTTTTCTACAAAGACTTTTAAGAGCATTTCAACTGTTTGATCTTGGACACATTTCGCCTTGCTCTCTCTAAGAGTGAGCCTGGCCTATGAACTTTTTGCTCTACAGTTGACCCTGCCTTTCTTGCCTTACTATGTTTTGTAAAAAGTGTTGGTTTCATGTTATTTCCTAACTTTGCCTCTTCTCTCCCTTTTACAACAAATTATTTGAGTGCCATCTAAGGTTACGCGCTCACCTCGGTTTTTGATGAAAAGTGGTGTCCTAACCTAGACTTGTTAAATAATTTATCAAGGGAGGTGTATATACATATAGTGACTGTGTTTGAACTTGCTTGACATATTAGTGCCAGTGTATTTTTACAAGTGTGTTTTTAAATAAATAATTATATAATTTTATACCAAAGCTCTGGTCAGTGTTTGCTTGTGCTACTGTATTTTTGTACCTGATGTGTATACTCTATATACTGCCTAACTCTTCTTGAGAGAAGTCTGACTGCTCAGCCACAGCTACCAGGTAAATCTGGGTGGTACAGACTGCTACCAATTGGGTTTACTGCCAACACCTGTAGTCTTAAACTTTTTGCAGTGGTCCCTAAGGGAACTGCACAGGTTTCTGCCTAACACTGGTGTACAGCGGTGGGATTTGTATTGAGTATACATTTTAGTGTGCTTATAGATACCTTAGTGCAACTAACAACAAAGCTTAGCACTAAAAAGTTTATTTTCTAAACCTGTCTACTATGGAAACGTATAGTCAAGAGTCTTTTGCTACAAAAACTGCTGAATGTTTAAGAGTTCTCTGTAAGCATAAAAATCTCCTGACTAAAGGCAAGAAAATGGAACTAATAGAAAGGTTGTTAGCAAACCAAAGTCTGGGTAGTGGTTCAGAGGAGCCTACTCTCCCAGCAAATGTAGATAACAGTGATGATGTTCATATGGATCATGATGTTGAAAGTATTAATAATCTTGAGGAAGAGTCAGAAGAGGAAGGTGAGGCTGTTGTAGCTGCCCCCCCTAGCCCTCCGTCTGCTCTACCAGCTGTACCTACTGGACCTTTACCAGGTCCCACATTTAATCCTCAATATCTTGAACTAGAAAAAATGAAGCTTGAATTAGAATTCAAAAGACTAACTGCTCAATCTGAACTAAGGCTCAGAGAAATGGAGCTCAAGCATGAGCTAGAGATGAAGAAATTGTCTGTTGAAAATGCTTGCTTCTCTCTCTGGATCCTCTAGGAGTACCAGTCCCAAAAGACCCTGGATGCCTAAAGAGATTGTGGGCATGTATGAGCCTAAGTTGGATGTGTTGGATTGGTTGGCTATGTTTTAGTATAATCATGGGCTCCAGGACATCTCAGGGAATGAGTTACTTCCTTGGTTGTTCTGTAGGCTCCCCCCTATTGCATCTGATGTAGTAATGGAGTTGGGGGAGGTGGATAGAAGGGATTATGAATATGTGAAGCTAGCTTTAATAGCTAGATTTGGGAAGACCCCTTCCCGGTACCTTAAGAGGTTTAGGACCCTCAAAAAGAATGATGGTACCCCTTGGGCTACCTGGGTGAATGAAAGTTTGAAGAACTTAGAGGGATGGATTAAGGGTTACAAGGTGAACACTTATGAGGGAATGAGAAATCTTGTAATGTTGGAGTCAATTTATGATGCCTGCTCTCCTGAGCTCAGACAGCACTTGGCTGATTCAAAGGAATTAGATTCCAGGAAGCTAGCTAAGGCTGCTGACTTGTGGGTTGCCAACAGGGCCACTCACAGGGATTCAGGGGTCACTCAGAAAAAGGATGAGGGAAAGCAGCCACCAAAAGGGAATCCAGAGAATTCTAATACCTCCCATACCAAAGAGGGCCCCAAACAACAAAATAACCAGGGTAAGTCCCAAGGTAAACCACAACAGGCTAGTGTACCTTCTGGTCACAAACCAGAAGGAGGTCAGACCAAGCCACCCTTCCAGAGAGCATTTGGAACATGCTATCTCTGTGGGGCAACTGACCATATCAAAGGAGATCCAAAATGTAAGGGTACACCTACAGGGATCAGCACAGTCTCCTTAGCCTTCACTCCTGAGGAGGAAGTCCAAATGGCTAGTACTCACTTTGAAGTCTTTGCTGAAGAACCTTTGGGTCTTCAAGCAAGTGTAACAGTAGAGTCCATGTGTCTGGTTAGCAATCAGAATAGGAGTGTGTATGCCTCCATACCAGAAAACTCTAAAGATTATTATGTGGACAGTGTTCTTGTCAATGGCCAGGATACTACTGCCAGGCGAGACTCTGGGGCCAGCAGAACAGTAGTGGATGAAAGCTTTTTCAGGCCTGAGGATGTTGCTAAGGCACCCAAAGGTCCCACTAAGATGTCTGGAGGCCCTGTCCAAATGGTTCCAATTCTACCAGCCCTCATTTAGTGTAATAACATGACAGTGATGATTCATGTCAGTGTTCAGACTGAGGTACCTGGGAGAGTCCTGTTGGGGAATGATCTAAAAACTCTAGGAGTAGTATCCAGTATCCGCAGGCCTCCCAGTATGGAGACCCAGAACCAAACCAAATTGGCTAGAGAGGCCACCTTAAGGAACCACTCTAAGCCTGTGGGAACCTCTACTGAGAACCCCACTACAAGCCCTGGTGTTGGTAAATTGACCTCTGACCCAGGCAAATTTCAGGCTGAGATGTTAGGGAAATGGGAGCCCCAACCAAGCTCCATCATTGTTCCCCCAGTTATAGAGTCTTTGACTCCCCCTGCTTCTGAGGAAGAGGTGGATAGACCTACTGGACCCCTAACTAGGCCTAAGAGAACTGGTAATTCTCGGTGCTGGTGGAAAACGAGAAAAGAAAAGTCTAAGGCCAAAAACCTTCAGACTGTTGGACCTTCCACAGAAGACTCCAACTCAATTCCTAGTCTTAGGGGGGAAACTCCTAAAATAGGTAAGGGTAGATCTAAGAGGAAGGAGAAGCATGTACCTTGCTTATCTCCATCCCCTCCAACCAAGAGGACTAAAACCCAACCTTCTCCCAACAGAGAGGTGGCGAGGACCTTTGGAGGCCCCTGTAGATCTAAGGGAATCCTTTATAAGGACCCCTTAAAAAGGCCTAACACAGGTTCAGGAGTTGTACCAACTTCTGAGGGACTGGTCAACCAGATCCCTTATGATTTTAAAAAGACTGATGTTCCTCAAAGGGTTTGTAGGTCATATAGCTTACAAAGGAAAACCTTTGGTGTGACCATGGAACACAAGTTAGGGTGTCTCCACCAAAATGTTGATGGTCTCTCTAGGGTGTTTATAACCGACTAGAGGTATGAGATTCATCCAGGAGTGGATTAAATCCTCCTGTCCCTTAGTCTGGGGGGGGGGGGGGGGGTGAGTGTTAGGGAGGATTCTCTGTAAAGGCTAATTTCCCAAACCTAGTGAGTCCCCAGCAGCTTTGCTGGATTTTTGGGGTTTATATTTTTCTCCTGCTAAGAGTGAGACTCTTTTTCTCCCACTCTTAGGCATGATTTGAGAATGTCCTTTGAATTTGTATGTGTTTTATGGGCTATGGGGTCTTTTACTCCATGGGGCTTCATGTGTTTTTGGGATGTGTGTTACACAGCACCCTCAGTGCAGCCACACAGGGGTGTCATAGTGACCCCCAAACATAGACTCCATATCCTGGTACTGACTACTGTCTCCCAGGGCATGTAAAGTCAACATTGGCTTTATTAGTCCAAATTTGTGAACAGAACCAGTACAAACCATCATATTGTGGAAGTACTGGAAGGGGTTCATTAGATTACCCCTGGGTCTGTTTTCAAGGGGGCACTGACCAGTCCCCCCTTGTCGAGTTTCTGGCTGGTGGCAGTGATTACCACGCAAAATATTCCTTAAGAATATTTACTATGGGATTTTCCCATTCATTTTTAACACACCAGTTTTTGGTGCAATGTTAAAGATACCGCCGGGTTATTTATTTAATATTTATTCCCCGGTTGGGTCTTTTTGCCAGGACTCGGTTTTAAAATGGCATTTGTGTTCGCCTCTATAACTCCAACCCAAGTCGAGCCCTTTGTTCCACTTTTGGCGGGCTTCTGCACAGAAGCCTCCAAAAGTGGTGCCACTCTGTCTGGGTCTACAGGATGTGTGGGAGGGGGGAATGGCCACCCTGGACTGAGTTGCCTTGGCAACTCAAGTCACACTCTTGTGTGATTGGCCCAGTGGTGAGCCGCCCGGCTCCCCACTTAGCATGTTTGATTGACAGCTAGGACTGGTGAATGGGGGTTTTCTGCATAAAAGCAGGGCTTTGGGGACTAGAACTTGAGAAGTGGGGACTGGAACTTGAGAAGTCGCCACAGGACATAAAGAATCCGAAGAGGGGAGAAGCTGAGCCATCTACAACAACGACACCACCGGTGGAGCCCTGCAGAACCGACTCACCACTTCCCCGACGACAGAGGAGATCTTCTTCCAGGAGAGTCTTCTTCCCTTTGAGCTGGTGGGACCAACCAGTTTGCCTTTTTCGCCTCCCTGGACGTCTCGTGGTCGAATCGCCCGTGCCAACCACACCGGCGGCCGGATAGCCACGCTTCACCACTACCGCGAATAAAAGGATTGTACCTTTTAATCTGGAACTCCGCGGCTGGTTTCTTCCCTGGCAGTGCAACGCTCTTCAGCTTTCCTCCACGTCGAGATCTTCTCTTCCCCTGGTCGAAGCCACGACTTGCACCTGCTGCCAGGAACAACTGCCTCCGCTGGAGCTTCCTCACCATTTCAGGTACTTTGTCCGCCTGGCCTCCCTTTCTTCGGTTAGCACAAGGTGTCCCGTAAATCCTTGCCTTTCCAACTGGGTTGGCCTCCAGACCTGCTAACTTTATCTTTTGAACTGATCCCACCTTTTCTGAACTTTCTACAAAGACTTTTAAGTGCATTTCAACTGTTTGATCTTGGACACATTTCGCCTTGCTCTCTCTAAGAGTGGGCCTGGCCTATGAACTTTTTGCTCTACAGTTGACCCTGCCTTTCTTGCCTTACTGTGTTTTCTAAAAAGTGTTAGTTTCATGTTATTTCCTAACTTTGCCTCTTCTCTCCCTTTTACAACAAATTATTTGAGTGCCATCTAAGGTTACGTGCTCACCTCTGTTTTTGCTGAAAAGTGGTGTCCTAACCTAGACTTTTTAAATAATTTATTAAGGGAGGTGTATATACATATAGTGACTGTGTTTGAACTTGCTTGACATATTAGTGCCAGTGTATTTTTACAAGTGTGTTTTTAAATAAATAATTATATACTTTTATACCAAAGCTCTGGTCAGTGTTTGCTTGTGCTACTGTATTTTTGTACCTAATGTCTATACTCTATATACTGCCTAACTCTTCTTGAGAGAAGTCTGACTGCTCAGCCACATCTAACAGGTACATTTGGGTGGTACAGACTGCTACCAATTGGGTTTACTGCCAACACCTGTAGTCTTAAACTTTTTGCAGTGGTCCCTAAGGGAACTGCACAGGTTTCGTCGAACACCCGAGACATTTCTGCGATGAGTAGGTCAAAATCGTAGAGAGCTGGATTATCGTTCTCCAAGAGAGGGTTAGCCCAGGCTGCGGCTGTCCCGGCCAAATGTGAGAGAGTAAACGCTGCCTTAGTGGTTGAATCAGGAAAGGCCTGGGGTCTGCACAAGAAGTGCAATTTGCACTGGTTCAGAAAGGTCCTGAATTTCCGAGGATCCCCATGATACCTCTCGGGGGCAGCCAAAGGGAAAGGGGAGGGGAGCACCGCGGGTACGGGGTTTCGGGAAGGTGGGACAGGAGGTGGAGTGGGCTGTATGACAGGTGGTGCATCCCTGAATTCGGCGTCAGGAGGCAAGGGGTGTCTTGTGCTTTGAATGTTATCTAGGCGTTGGTGAATGGCAGTGTTAGCTGCGGCCATGTCAGTACATAACACGGTTATGGCCTGGATCATAGCAGCCATGGGGTCGTCCGCGGCTCCCTTCATTGACTACACGACAGGATGGCTTCACAGTCTGTTGTGTCTTGACTGTCGTGTAGGCAGAAGAGTCCTCTGTCCACAAGTGCCGCACAGAGAGAGTCCGAAATCACTGTCTGTGCAACCCTTGAGGCCACAGGTGGGAAATGATCTTGCGGAACCACGAACCTCTGGGGACCCCAAGCCACTACAAAGAAAGCACCGGTTAAGTACCAAGCCAAAACAGCAGTCACAAACCAGACAGTAAGTAAGTGGAAGGGTCTTACCAGAAAAGGGCAGTGATGACGCTGCTGACCTTTAGGAGGGGTTCCGGGACTCACCAGGGCGACTTTCCCCAATATGATGTAATGAGCCCCTGAGGCCAGCCAGTGGTGTAAGGACTGAGCCCACCTGATCCAAGGATCCAGACAAGGAAACCAGAACGTAGTACCAAGGAATTACCAAGTAGAAGTCCAGTAAGCAGTCCGTGATTCGTAACAAGAAAATCCAAGAAACCCAGAAACAAGGGTAATCCAAGAGCAGTCCTTAATCCAAGCCGAAGTCAGTTTCCAGATAAATCCAAACGTGAGTATCCGAGGCGCCGAACAGTGTCAAAGCGAACAGCTGTGAAGCATCGAGTGTTCGGATGCGGCTGTTTAAATAACGGCGCTGCGGATTACTTCCTGGTCACGTGACTCGCGACCACATCACGTGAACGTGCAGCAGAGACACGTGAGCGGGAAGCGTTGGTCACGTGACGCGGAAGCGGATTGCATGGCCGGTCTCGCAAACGCCAAGGAACACGCCAATGGAGCGGGCGTGTCCGCGAGTGTGTAACATGCCGAAACACTCGCACTGGCACATGGGAGTCCGGGGGAAGCACATATGAGTCCCGGAACCCGGCATTAGGACGGGGCG
The DNA here is from genome assembly GCF_040938575.1 of Ambystoma mexicanum. NCBI lineage: Eukaryota > Metazoa > Chordata > Amphibia > Caudata > Ambystomatidae > Ambystoma > Ambystoma mexicanum. Next base: position 1,252,465,679 of record NC_090925.1, on the reverse strand, counting down.
GAATGGAGGGATGAGGACGGGCGTTGGGAACACTGGGAACGCTAAGGGGTGTGTGCGTGACAACCAGCGATTAGGAGCAACATAACAACCTTTACGGTGGTCTAGTGCCAAGTTGATGCACCAGTCTTGCAATTCACCGTGCGACCAACGTGCTTCATTTACCCAAAACGAACACCCTGTGTACCAAAAAGGAACAGCGCGTGACTCATGATAAACATTTGAGGATTTGCGGATTGAGAGCAAAGAAAAAAAGTTCCATTTTGATTTCATATGTCAAACGCCGAATGTTCTCGAAACATTTAATGTGAAATAAATGTACTTTACCAATTGTACTATCTTGCTGTTTCCTTTTAAAGTACAGTTTCATATTCCGAATTGTGACGCGCTGTGTTGTGAGACGATGTGTGTTGTTTTCCGGGTTCTGCGTCAAGTTGCAAAGGTGACGACTGGGCTTGTTTGGCTACGCTGCCCAGTAACGTCACAGAGAGAGGCAGAGAATATCAGTGATTTGGTGATGTCAGGCTCAGGGGCGGGGGATATGATTTAGTGCCGCAAAGGCAGGTCACCCAGGGGGATGCAGCAAGTGATAAGATTATCACAAGATGGCCGCACCCTGCTGCCTGATTTCGCTTGTGTTCAAAAGACGAAAACTCTGGTAAGGTGCATAGGAAATGTTTGTACGATCGATCGACTTATGGTTAAAAACACATGCCGAACCATAGGGACAATAATATTTCTGACCGCACCATTCCTTTAATCCATTATTTGCATTTACTTTGTGCTGCCAAATTTTCTTGTTTTTTCTTCTAAATTGACTTTGTCTTTCACGGTCAGTACAGGTTAGAATTAAAAGACTGTGGTCACTCTTAGTCGATGGTAGAATCTTTAGTGAAGTTATTATATTAAAAGTTGCCAAATCGACAAAAAAGTAACCCAAAGTTGCAGTTGCATTAGGGGAAGACCAAGTTGTGGCTCCATGCAGATCCCCACACACATTACTGTTTAGCTGGAGGAGATCACGAATTTGCATCTCATTCATCCATTTCTTTGCTCGGGATTCTTTTTGACGCTTATAAGGTGGAAGATCCTCTGGGCTTCGCATCTTACTACACTCTATGTTTAGGTCACCACAAACAAATAGAAGGGGAGTTTGATATTCTACTCTTAAATCATCTATTTGCTTCTTGACTAGTTCTAGGAAATCTTCTGCATCTTTTGCTTTGGGGTTCCAATAGAGGTTGAATATTATTCGGGTTGTTTTTTCTGTCATTTGATGTTGATCGTCTTGGGTTATTTCTATTTGAATTAAAGGTGAAGGTGACACAACCCGCACCACTGTTCTGCAGGAACAGTTTTTTTATGATGGTCAGTAAACCTGCCGATGGCCTCCCTTTTTGGCCCTTATATGCTTTGTTTAGGAGGCACATAAAACCATCTAAAGACGGGGTCTCCTGCAACCAGCATTCCTGTAGGCAAATAACGTCAGATGTTAGCAGCTCTCGATTGATGTTTTCAAATAAACGCTTAAAACCTCACGTGTTCCAAGAGGCGATGCGAAAGCTATTTTGTGGGTTCTGGCATTCGGTCTAATTGTTTTCAGATGTCGCTAATGTCTTCACTAAACAACCCCCAGGACTTTTCTGTGTCGATTTTCGTCACCACAGACGCTTCCGATGTTGTTTTTGGTCCGGTGTGGTTGTCGAATTTGCCTTTTATCATCATGCGTAGGGCATTTGGGCCCCGCAAAAGGTTAGGAGAAAATGTTCAGACTCTTTTTTTGTCTGTTTCTTGCTGTTTACCACAATTTGTTAACAAGCCTGGACAAGGTTTGAGGTCAAAGCCTAGAATTCTACGCTCATCTGTGGCCGAGCGTAATAGGTTTGTGACTGCTTCAGTCACCAAATGAATACAGATGTGGTCTTTTTCTGATTCCATTGGAAAGGCTACTATTTTAATGTCCTTAGGTTCCACCACATCTAGTTGTGGGACATTATGAAGTAGCTTCATGAGGTTTGCCCGGTTCAGAATCAGTCCGTCTTTGGCTTTTAACACTCGCTCTAACAGGAGTTTGTGTGTACTTTGTGATTCATCTACGGCCGTCCGTGCGGGGCGTACTTGTTTTCGATCCATTTGATTTGAATATCTGTGTGACTGCTATCGCTTCACAGATGGCTTCTCCTGTTTTGACCAATCTCGTTTTCGTGGGTCAATCATAGCTTTAAGCAGATTCTGCTGCTTATTTTCAAGTTTATTTTTTTCTTCAAGAAGCTCTCTTTTTTTCTTCCAGGGTTAGAAAATGAGAAGCCTTTGAGTCCACCTCTTCTCGTTCTTCTTGCATTTCCAGCTCTACGTGTATATCCTCATTTGGTCTTTTGTTTTCAGACTCTGGATAGCTATCATTTTCAGAAACTGAAAGGAGCAATAATGCCTCTTGGTCTCGGCCAGCCGAGTCTCTTTTCTCTGACTCTATTGTGGTCTGCGCTGTTACAAATTGTCGTTCTCTTTTGTGTTGTTTTCTTATTTGATCCGTTTCTTGGATTTTTTCGGAGAACGCCAATGTCTCGTTTCTAATAGCGCATTGTTCGAAAGATTTAAGGTTACGGATAAAGGTGCGTTTGCCCCCGTTTGTTGTTAATTTTGCGTTGGGTAAATTTTTGGGTTTGTTATTTTGGTTCTCAGGTATTTTCCTTCTCACTGAGGTGTTCTGGCTCAAATATGGAGTACAATTCCTGGTTTTGTTTTGAGATTTGGGTTCCATCCAAATGCCCTGTAACAGGATTAATGCTAACAGTGTGCGTCAGTTTTTGATGCGCTGGACGGACAATAGGATTTAGTCCTAACGTGTCCTTGGTTAGCACGTTCACTACCAGTTATTCCGTTGTTTTTATATTTTCTTTCAACTGTGAGGTAGCACTTTCTTTTCTACTCTCATTCGTCGATAGTGAATTGAGGTTTTATTCGTTGTGCTGCTAATTTTATTATTGGTTTCAGTTTTTAGGATGTTAACGGTGTCACTAAAACAGGACAGGAAAGCTCTTTTGTCTTCCCGTGCATCCTCCATTAGATGAATAAGTGTTTTGAAAATAACATTTTTCGAGTCTTTTTCCCTGGAGGATGGATCGGAATCTTCTGTGCTTGTTAATATGTACAAGTCCCGAGTCACAGATGTGTTCTGAGGGGGCCTTTCACCTTCACCTTCTCCCTCCCGGCACTCCGTTCCATATTCACTGCTGGTTCCGTGATGCTTGGTGCGGCTCTGTGTTCGCGGGTCCTGGTTGTTAAGGCTCATGGCTGCCCACAGCGCCCTCTCCGCGAACACTCTTCAAACACTCCGCGGACGCTCTGCATCTAGAAAGGGGTATTTGTACACAGGGTCCGCCTTCAACAGTAGAAACAGAAAAGTTACTGGAAAAAAGCAGGCTTCCACACTGCTACAGGGTCAGCCACACTCTGCAAACACTCTGCGGACGCTCCGCGTCTAGAAAGGAGTATTTGTACATAGGGTCTGCCTTCAACAGTAGAAACAGAAAAGTTACTGGAAAAAAGCAGGCCTCGACACTGCTACAGGGCCAGCCACACTCTGCAAACACTCTGCAGACGCTCTGCGTCTAGAAAGGAGTATTTGTACACGGGGTCCACCTTCAACAGTAGAAACAGAAAAGTTACTTGAAAAAAGCAGGCTTCCACAATGCTACTGGGTCAGTCGCACTCTGTAAATACTCAGCGGACGCTCCATGTCTAGAAAGGAGTATGCCAGGTCCGACGACACGGAGCCCGGCGGAATGGAGGAGGCACCCCCGATAACCCGGGCGGCGTACTTCTCGGTCCCCAGCCCCTCCCTCCCCCTCTGCGAGGGGGAGGGGGTGGCTGGGGCAGGGTGGCAAAATGGCAAAAAAGCCGGGAAAAGTACTGCGCGGCAAGAGCCGCAAAAGCCTGTGAAAGGCAAAGCGCGGCAAAGGCGAGGAAAAGCCCGTGAAGGGCAACAAAAGGAAAGGGGAGGGGTTTCCCCTTCATAAGGAGCGGGGTTCCCGCTTTGGGTACACAAACAACTGCAGCCGAGGGACACCCGTGCGCTTTTCACGGGACTGCAGTGGAGGGTTCTTCGTTTTGGAGTTCGTCGCGAGGAGTTCGTCCCCAAGCAACAGACGGAGGATCGCCGCTCTTGGAAGCAGAGGACCGCCCAGCAGTTGGATTCAGAGGACCGCCCAACAATTGGAGCCCAGCTGATCGGATACCGGCGAGTTGCAGCTGAAAGGCGGGGCTGGAGCCCACGATCGAGCGTCTCAGCGGAGCCCAGCTGCTCAATACCATCGCTGCTCGGCGGAGAGGCCGGGGTGCAGGGAGCCAGGATCTGCAGCCGGAAGACGAACGGAAGGAAGCTGCTGTCCAGGGCGACACGGGCGGAACAGCACGGCTACGGTCAGTGAGCGGCGGCAGGCGAGCCGGAAAGGAGCCCGCTGGGGAACGGCAAAAACTAAAAGCTAGGTGAGCAGGCTCCGGCTCGACTAGAACTCGGAAACCCTCACGAACACTCGGCGCAGTGTCGCATTGGCTTCCCACGCCAGGGAGCCGGCCCGCTCGCGGAAACAGAGCACCATCAGCCGGAGGTTGGGGGTCGGCATTCTCGTTCCCACGTGGACCAGGTGGCAGCAGGACTGGCAAGCGCTTACTAAAGTGGGGGAAAGTGTGGAAGGAGCATACGCAAGCTAAAAAGCCCACAGGGAGCGGAACCAGCAAACCAGTATGGACATGGAGGCATTCATGGCTATGGCCAAATTGGTTATAGCTAAGCACGGCACCGACTGGATGGAGGCTCTGAACAGCCAAGCAGGAGGAAGCCACACGGGTGTCACGGAGAGAGAGGGTTCGCCGCTTATGTTTCAGGAGGATGAAGAAACCTTCATTCAGGAGGAGGAGGAAATAGTGGGAGAAGAAATGGAGCCAACTGGGAAAAGAAAAAGGGTGATGACGCAAAAGGCCAAAGCTAGCAGAGAACAGGCAGCGAACAGCAAGAAAGGGAAAACAAGCCTCAACAAGGTTAAAGGACGTGCGCAACAGGTTGAAGCCGTACCGGCACCTGCACCTACTCAGGAACCAGGGAGCAACTAACACGCCTGAGGCCAGACCGGCAGCAGTGAGGGAGATTGGACCACCTTCCATGGAGGTGGTGAAAGGTATAGTTCTGCAGTGTATGCAAGCATTGGGAAATGGGGCCAACGGGCCACTCTTGAGTGGAAATGTTAATGCTTTTAATCATTTGGGGCACGGGGCTAATGTCCTGCAACAGAGGGAAGTACCGCCCGTTCAAACGGGAGGAGCCATGCGTCAAGTAAATGGTGGAGCTTTAATTAACGGGGGGGCTATCACAGGGGTGCATTGGCCAAATGACTTCTCTGGAAATTATGGGTCCAATGTTGGGAACCCCGCACCATTACAGGGCTCTGTGGGTCAGCAAGCCATGGCAGGGAACACGGGAAGCCCGGCAGGGAGAACTGGCTCGCCAGGTAGTGGGCTCTGGGTCGATACAGCAGTAAGTGGGGTGCAGCAGGCCAGCCCGTGGTGGGGTCAAGGGGTTGCTAGTATGGGAGCACCACAGGTCAACACTACGGGACAAGAGGGTACAGGGGGTGCTATGACCCCATATGGGAGGACCATGCCTGGGTTTGCTCCAACAAGGGTGACAGTGAATACTTTATCTTGGCACATACCCGTCTCAATTAAGGAAAGGGTGTGGAAGAAGGAATTTATTGAGATTTTGGAATTTATAGATATGGAGCCAATGGGCAACGGGTTAAAAGAGTTATCAGAGAAGGAGAAGGAGAAAAAAGAGAAGGAGACCTCTAAGACTGAGGCGACCATCCACAACTGGATTAAAGCCTTTCTAATCTATACCTCTATAATGATAGAGAGGCACCCACAAGATGCCTCATCTATGTTAGCTTACTGCCAATACATCCAGGATATTTATTTAAAAAGGAGGGGGAAGGCTGGCTTAGGTATGACAGGGCATTTCGTTTAAAGATGCAAGTTTGGCCAGCATTAGCTTGGGATGAGATGGATGTAGGGGGAGTGGTGGACAAGCTGGTACTTACAAAAGAAGGGGGTGAACAGGCCACCGGGGAGAAGACCCAAGTTGTATGGAGGGGCAGAGGCGGTTTTTCAAGGAGGGGAAGGGCGTCCTTTCACGGGCACTCCTCCTGGAATAACAGAATCAGCTATCAGGGGGAGCAAGCGGAATGCTGGAGGGTCAACACTGAAGAAGGTTGCCCTTTTGGCAAATCTTGCAGATTCAAACACCCAAGGGGAGGGAGCAATAAGGAACATATCTCCTCAGGCAGTGAAAGCATGCGCAGACCCAGTCCCAAGGGCAAAAGCAAGAGCAAAAAGGAATGAAATGCATGTCATAATGCCTGGAATTACACCACATAAATTTTGTAAGGCATCTATTAAAAGTGGGTTACCAACCCCGGTTAACATTCAGGCTATGTCTCCATGGTTAAATGTGTACCACAACATTGAGCATGCTTAATTGTTGTGGGAGGGGTTTAGGTGGGGATTCAAGATCCCATGTGCAGAAAGGAAAAAGGGCGCAGAAGTGCACAACTTGCGGTCTGCCTTAGAGATGCCAGAAGTGGTGGACCAGAAGGTGGCGAAAGAAGTGGAGCTGGGCAGGGTAGCGGGCCCCTTTACGCAACCCCCATTCCCGAATATGGTAATATCGCCACTGGGGCTGGTTCCCAAAAAGGAGTTGGGGCAATACCGCTTGATCCATCACTTGTCATTTCCAGGAGGGGAGCCAGTGAATGATGGGATCAATGAGGACAAATGCAGGGTGCATTATGCCTCCTTTGATGATGCGGTCGACATGGTGATTGCGGCAGGAAAAGGGGCCTTCCTGGGGAAGGCGGACATTGAATCAGCATTCAGGCTGCTGCCCATTCATCAAGATAGTCAGCATCTGTTGGGTTTTAAAGTCCAGGAACGGTATTATTTTGATAAATGCTTACCAATGGGTTGTGCCATTTCTTGTTCTTATTTTGAGGCCTTTAGCTCATTTCTAGAGTTTGCAGTCAAACATGAATGCCAGAAGGGGATGGTGTTACATTATCTGGATGACTTTCTGTTCATTGGGAGAGAGGGAACAGACGATTGTCAAGGAATCATGCGGGTCTTTCAGGATTTGATGGGGGTGATGGGGGTACCACTGGCCGAAAACAAAACAGTGGGCCCAGTGACTTGCCTCACGTTTTTAGGAATCGAGATTGATTCAGTAGAGGGGCTTTGCAGGCTCCCCCAGGACAAAGTAGTCAAGTTGAAGGCAGCCATTACGGACTTAAGGTCCAAAAAGAAGGCAACCTTGAGGGAGCTCCAGGTCATGGCAGGAAATCTGAATTTTGCAGGCAAAGTCATCCCGGTGGGGAAGGCGTTTGCCAGGAGCATTGAGCTGAAAATGACTGGGTTGACTCATGCTGGTCAACACGTCAGGTTAGGGGCTGATATCCGGGAAGATTTGGCTGTGTGGGATGAATTTCTGGACAGTTTTAACGGCGTCTGCATGTGGAGAAACTTATGCAACAGCAAGGAAAGGCGCAAATTGTTCACAGATGCATCAGGGGCCTTAGGGTTTGGTGCTATTCTTGGTGACCAATGGTGTGGAGCGGCATGGCCGGCGGAGTGGCATGACCGGGGGGTCACCAAGGACATCACGCTGTTGGAACGGTTTCCCATTGTGGTAGCGTTCAAGTTATGGGGGGAGCAGCTGGGAAGCAGCAAAGTGATGTTATGGTCAGACAATCTAGGGGTGGTGCAGATAATTAACCGCGGTTCCGCCAGGGGCTCGAAAGTGTTACGATTATTGAGAGAGCTCAACAGGTGTATGCTGAAGTGGAATATTGAAGTGCGCGCTAGACACATACAAGGGGTACATAACACAGCCGCTGATGCTCTCTCTCGTTTACAGTGGGAGAAATTTCGAGAGTGTTGCCCGGGAGCAGAAAAAGGGATGACGCCGTTCGATGCAAAGTGGTGGGACATGATTTGGGGGATCTAAGTGCCCTGATTCAGACGGCGTTAGCTCCACGCACGACCGCAAATTATCAGGCATGCTGGAAGCGGTACCTAAGGTTCAAACAGGAGGAACGGGGAAATACCATGCTGGAAATGCCCGTGAGGGCTTTTGTGGGTTGGGGGTGGCAAACAGGTAAATCCAGGTCATGGATGGCACATCACCTGGTGGCCATCGCCCATTTCTCAAAGCTAGAAGAGAGGCCAGACCCCACCAAAGAGCATTATATTTGTATGGCCATGAAAGGGTGGGCCAGGCAAGCAAAACCTAAAGGAGATGAAAGACGCCCCATAGATTATGTCAAATTACAGAGGGTGGTGGCCATACTAGGGTTAATCTGCCACGGGAAATTTGAGGTAACATTATTCAAGGCAGCCTTCTCGTTAGCCTTCTTTGGTGCATTTAGGGTTAGCGAATTGATCCCAGAGAACAGGAGCGCAAAAGGTTCAAATTATTTGCAGTTGCAGGATGTACAGGCCTCTGAGGGCGGATTAGCCTTATGGCTGAAAAAATCTAAAACAGATCAAGAAGGGAAGGGGTGTACGGTGGCGCTACAACCCATTGAAGGGAGCACGGTGTGCCCAGTCGGGGCCGTGTTCGAATTTCTCAAAATAAGGCCCCATCTGAGAAAGGAGCTCCCTTCCTAATACACGAGGATGGCTCCTCTCTAAGTCGTTTCCAATTTAAGAGAGTGATGGAAATGGCATTGGAAAAAATTGGGGAGAAGGAGGGTGTGTTTGGCACACATTCATTCAGGATAGGGCCAGCGACATCAGCAGCGGCAATGGGAATGAGTGAAGCTACAATCAAACAGATAGGCAGATGGAAATCCGGTTGCTTTAGGAGGTACATTAGGCCGAAAAAAATGTAAGGGTGACACGCCTTCTTCTTTCTCCCTCTCTATAGCACCTGCCCAGAAGAAGAGGATAGACGTATGGGTGGTGGGACACTCTTTTGTGTCCAGAGCAGGGGCCAGCTGGTCAGAAGAACAGGAGGCACTGACAGCAGGCGAGTTTAGGATTGGGTGGCACGGGGTGCCTGGCATGAAATGGGCACAGTTACAGGGCAAAGTGCGCAAACTCTTAGACAATAGAGGGAAGCCCGACATCTTGATCATTCACTTGGGTGAGAACGACTTAACAAGTTTAGGGAGAGGGGCTCTCATGCAGGAAATGATGTACTCTTTGCAGGAACTGGCAGGTCAGCTAGGGGAAACAGAAATACTCTGGTCGGAAATCATTCCAAGAAAAGTTTGGGGGGGTGCTGACAACCAGGCCGCAGTAGAAAAATCCAGGCAGAAACTAAATTGTGCGATGGCCAAATTTTGCAAGGGCAGGGGTTTTGGGCAGATTAGACACGGGCTCATTAACCTAAAATCTCCAGAGTTTTTTGCAAATGACGGGGTTCACCTATCACCACTGGGGATGGACGTATTTTTCTGGAACATCTGTACAAAGATCTTGGAAATGTAAGGGAGGAGCTAAGGGGGGGAGCCACGGTGGGCAGAAACCCACACGTGGCGTGGCGGTGTTTGGCCGGACAAACACAGGAGACAGACTCCGGAAGAGCCAGGAGAATGCGGGAAGGGTCGTCGCTCTTCCCAGACCCAACACCCCTTGGGAGCCTAAGCGGCAGGGGCGGCGGGGAAGGACAATTACGGCTCAGCTTCCCCCAAGGAAACGGCACTCTCCCCGCTCAGGAGCACCTGCAGGGGCAGGCAGGCTCGGATACTACCAAAGCAGGGAGAGTTGGGCCTACTAATGGACTCTTGGGAAAAGAAAAGGGGGAAGCAGGTTCTTGGACACGGAGTAGTCGCCCCATCTGGCAGACAAAGTTTTTCCACAGATATGTACAGTTTGGTTTTGTTATATTGTGGAATAAAACTCTGCGGCCTTCTTATGCCAACAAACAAACAAGTCTCATTCTGCACTTTCTGGGGGGAAAGGGCATTGCGAATGGTTATATGTGGGTCACAGGTGGACGGATGCCGGGGTTATGCCAGGTCTGACGACACGGAGCCCGGCGGAATGGAGGAGGCACCCCCGATAACCCGGGCGGCGTACTTTTCGGTCCCCAGCCCCTCCCTCCCCCTCTGCGAGGGGGAGGGGGTGGCTGGGGCAGGGCGGCAAAATGGCAAAAAAGCCGCAAAAAGTATTGCGCGGCAAGAGCCGCAAAAGCCCGCGAAAGGCAAAGCGCAGCAAAGGCGTCGAAAAGCCCGCGAAGGGCAACCAAAGGAAAGGGGAGGGGTTTCCCCTTCATAAGGAGCGGGGTTCCCGCTTTGGGCACACAAACAACTGCAGCCAAGGGACAACCGTGCGCTTTTCATGGGACTGCAGTGGAGGGTTCTTCGTTTTCCCACCCACCAACCCTACGAACAGAGCAAGCAAGAAAGCCTGGTCGTCGGCGTCGCAGGACGGCAAGGCGGTGTGGCGGTGCTTGGCCGGACAAACACAGGAGACAGACTCCGGAAGAGCCAGGAGAATGCGGGAAGGGTCGTCGCTCTTCCCAGACCCAACGCCCCTTGGGAGCCTAAGCGGCAGGGGCGGCGGGGAAGGACAATTACGGCTCAGCTTCCCCAAGGAAACGGCACTCTCCCCGCTCAGGAGCACCTGCAGGGGCAGGCAGGCTCGGATACTACCAAAGCAGGGAGAGTTGGGCCTACTAATGGACTCTTGGGAAAAGAAAAGGGGGAAGCAGGTTCTTGGACACGGAGTAGTCGCCGCATCTGGCAGACAAAGTTTTTCCACAGATATGTACAGTTTGGTTTTGTTATATTGTGGAATAAAACTCTGCGGCCTTCTTATGCCAACAAACAAACAAGTCTCATTCTGCACTTTCTGGGGGGAAAGGGCATTGCGAATGGTTATATGTGGGTCACAGGTGGATGGATGCCAGGGTTATTTGTACACGGGGTCCGCCTTAATCAGTAGAAACAGAAACGTTAGTGGAAAAAGCAGGCTTCGACACTTCTACAGGGTAATGCTAAGCAGCAACAGGGCAGAGCACGCTGCACTTTATTTCTGGCAATGATTAGCTTGTGTTAAAATCGTTTCCCACACTGATCTCAATGTTGTGGAGAAGGGCCTGATGATTGGCTTAGGCCCTGTGCTGCGGTTTTACCGCCAAACTCATGAGGAGGCCCTAAATCTCCCATTATGCCACTTGTGAGCGTTGACTGCTTTCGTCCTCAGGACAGGCAGCTGCTCCAATGCCTTCCATCAATTTGGCAGCACAACCCTCAACACCTTCACACTTGAACCCATCATCTTCCACAGGTGACAACATTGGCGGCACTGCAGCAAGTGGTGCAACTGATGGCACATAGGAAGTGGTGCCCATGTCTGCAAGAAGTACTACTACGCAGCTCTAGTTGCCCAATGTCGGGTCTGTTTAGGAAATCCATTCCTGTATTTCCCTCTGTGCTCTGCAGCATGTAGTCATGCATTTATAATTGTAAAGCCAAAATTACATATTAAGTATTAAAATGCACAAGAAAAAAAGGATTGGATGAGCAAAGAAGCCTGACATGGGCCAACTTTAGAGTTCTGCTACTGTTCTTTATTGCATATGCTGCCTGGGCCGTTATTGAGTACAATGACCAATAAGGTGAATTTGCTTATTGGGTGTTGCATATGCCAAACATCTACATACAAAGTCAGAGTATTTAGGACATCTTCATTCATTCGCTATGATGCCCTCCTTTAAGGTTATTGGTGCATTGAAACAATTGACCTTTCTTCCGGTGACATTAACAGGTAAAACAGTCGTCATGCCTAGGAAAGTTGAAAGCTTGAGCGCTCTTCGCTCCTCGCTCACAGCTCTCAGCCTATCAATGTTTTAATCAGGACACTCAACATTGCAATGGATACGGAACTTGCAAACTTGCAACAGGGAAATTGTCGGTATCCAGTGATAAAGTCACTTCTGGGAAAAGTTCGCCAGTGGCGACATTACAACAATTTTGCACTCCCAAGAAAATCAAGAATTTTCCCCAAATATTCCATGATTGGAGTTAGAATAGAACATTTTACCCATCCTATAATAGGTCAGGGAAGGCTTTTAGGGTTGGAGCGAACAGAATCGCCTACTTCGCGAATTTTTCCCATGGGGCATTTCCCCATAGAAGCAAATAGTCTTCTTGACTAACACAAAGGGCCTAATTCATGGACTTTTTAGCGTGGTGCAAAGTGACTTTGCACTGGTGCATAGTGACTATGCACTGCCACCAAACACCCTGATTTACAGAGCGTTGCAAAGTGTCTTTTTGCAGTGCAAAGTGACTTTGGAGTGAAAAGTCAGTGCAAAATCACTCTGCACTGCAGAAATACATTTTACACCGCTCTGTGAATCGGGCTGTTTGCTGGCAGTGCAGTGCAAAGCCACGTTGCACCGCGCTACAAATTCCATGAATCCGGCCCAATACTCCTTTTTTCTAAGCACGATTCTGCACAGGGATCAGGGCTGAATGTTGCACGGGGTGTGCAAGTCGTGCCCCAGGAGGAAAGTGCCAGACACGCATCACATTGTGTTTTGACTATTCATTCAGTTTTATTACAATCAAGATTTCTATGAATCCTGTAGAACCTGGCAGGGCAGGGCGCGCCTCTACCCAGACTTGCGTGCAGCACACATTGAATCCTGCAGGTGGGCTTATGTTGTGTCACACATTTCTTTGGGACTCACTGGCAGCCTAAAGGAGATCCTGAACCCCTCCGCCCCCTGAGTTCTAGCACAGGGCTCTGTTTGGGGGTTAAATCAGAGCCATTGAATCACCTGGCGAGATGTGGGGGCCCCATGAAAGTCCCTGCTCACTTTACCTTTCTGTTTGTGGATTTCTTTAAACTGTAAGGGCAGGAGAATGCATGGCAGGTCGTGTTTTAGAATACTTTTGGTTGACTTCGAGGAGCTTAGTGGTCTTTTTTTTGTTTAATCGATTTCAATGCGATTTGTCCCTTTTACCTGGTTTTGTGTTTATTTAGCATTTGTATCTTATTTGTACTTATATTGCGCTTATCACCAAAGCGATGAACAACAATGTATAAATGGTACAAGATTAGGTAAAACAATGTTATGAATCCCATATCCATATAAAGGAGAGGTTTAAATGAGTATGACAAGAAAGGAAGGAAGTGACAGACCAATTAGAAAAGGGGAGAGCATTCCATATTATAGTAATTAAAAGGTAAAAAGACAGAAGTATGATTGGGCCTAGGGGTTTGTGATTCTGAATTTAGGGGACGTGTGCGCTGATATCAAGAAACAAGAATAGAGAGATACTTTGAAACCATCAATAGAAAGAAAATGGAATTGGAGACGAGAATCAAAGGATAGCCATTGGAGAGAATGAAGAGTGTTGGATACAGAATCACAAGGGCAAAGATGACCGATTAGACAAATAGAGGAATTAAAAATAGATCAGAGAGGGGCAAGTTGATGAGCGGGCAAACGAAGGAGAAGAGAAGAACAGTAATTAATGCACGAAAGAATAAAGGTAGAGACCACAAATTGAATAGCTTTAAAAGTCAGAAATGATGGAACCAAGATTGTGAGCTGTAGTGGAGAGAGGTAGATGAGACGGAGGAAAAGAAAAAAAATTCAGTTGTAGCCAAATTTATGTGAAGAAAATTAGGTGTCATCCAAGATTGAACGAAAGACAAGGCAAAAGATTTGAGTGCAGAGAAAGATGAAAAGGAAAGACAGATTTGAGAGTCAGATACATAAAAAATATAAGGCAAATGGAAAGAGAAGATAATAGCTGAAAGAGGAATAGTGTATAGCGTGAAAAGAAGAGGACAAAGAACGGCACCCTGAGGAACTCCGAACTGCAGAGGATGAGGAGTGGAAGAGTGAGCAGCCCAGAATAAGGACGAACAGAGGGATATGAAAGACAATGATGAACAGCTCTAGAAATGCTTAGCAACAAAAGCTGGGAAGAAAGAATAGCATGATCATCCAGATCAAATGTCGCGGATAGATCAAAAAGGATAAGAAGGGCAGAATGTTTATTACAACGGGCAGAAAGAAGAGCACCAGCAACAGAACACACATTGCAACGGGGGAACCAAACAGTGGGGCTCCAGAGAAGACCACTCTCTCAAGCATCTTAGAACTATAGAAACTGGGCAGAAATTAGATAGGGCAGACAGATCAATTCGTAGCCCCCCTCTGTCATCTTCATTTTCTTTACCTCATAAAAAGGCAGAAAACACCTAAAATAGTGTTCGCTATCCTTTCCCCTGTTCCGTTTCCACTTTCTGTCACCACAAAAACAAAGACAAACGTTCCCCTTTTGCAGTCCTTATCCCGTCTGGCTGTGTGCTTTTAACCCAAATAAACAATGCATAACAGGTAAGAAGGAATGCTAACAGGTTGTGATGCTGGTGGCACCAACAGGCCGGACCATGCACAGGCACCAACTTCACTACCCCACAAGTCTGCTCTGCGCTGATGCGCTGTTTCCTCTTCTTAGTACAGACTGCTGATATAAGGAAGGATGCTTGGGTAGTGCAGCTGCTGAAATGGCCGTCAAGCAGCAGTGCTGCTGACTGCACTACTGCACTGAGACGGTATTAGCCTATTTGACCTAAAACAATTGACCCAATGACCAATTTGATCGAAGTTTATATAGGTGATTTGGCCTTCGGGCAATTTGGTTGCATATATTGCAAAATACCAACCATAGAGAGCGGGTGTGTCCCTCGCTCCCCATGTTTGATATTTTGCAATTTTGGGGCTGCATCAGTGTCCCCCGCTTCCTTAAAATTAGAGACGGGGGACCAAAAAAAAAAACAAATTAATGTGCGTTTAAATTGGGCCACAAGCAAATCATTTTCTGTCAGTTTGCCGCGATCAAAGAAATTTCGGTCAAACACACTCAAACCACTAAGACAGCAATGAGAAGAAGACTGCTCCACTGGCAGGACAATGTGGCCATCGTCTGCTCCTGCCATGTAGTACTGGACTGAGGGACCAATCATAAGAGCATGAGAGCCTCAGTCTTTCGCATGATTTATGCTCCAGTGAGAGTCGGAGCAACATCGGTCAATACCCTGTCTGAGTCCACAGTACATGTGGGCATCTCAACATTACAGAGCCTAGAGTAATAACATTGCAGCCTCATACTTTGAAGAAGGCATTTTCCCAGGAAAACAAAACAATGACATTTAACTTACAGAACAGGAACACATACAGGTGGACAGCTGTACGACTCCTTCCTCACGCCACCTTGCACACATCGACACTTCACCACTGAAATATTCACCACCACGCTGTGCCACTCCACAAACTGTGCACGTGACTAAATAGGAAGTACATGTGAAATCAGCAGACACCAGCTTAGCTGTTCATGCACATGCTGGTCCAGTTCCTCCCATGCACACAGAATGCCAGGGAGGTCAGAATGCCAATGCTGTGTACATGTGACTGTGCCCTGTGCGTTCATGTTAAGGCCAGCAAAGACACATCCAGGAGACAGGAAGTCATGGACTCCCATAGGCTGCAATGGCAGGGTCTGATGGCCTGGCTTGAGGATTTGTTTTTTTCTAGCCCTAAACTGAAGCACTGGCTGTGGCACTCGCTGAATAATTGCACCAATAGTGTGTATCCCTCTGCACCCGTACCTTCTCTATCTCAAGTAGGAAGGCATCCATGAAGTCCCTGGTTACGTTGGGGTCGAAGCTCTCCCGATGGTCCTTGAGGATTTGCCTCAGAAAGAGGAAGATGTCTTTCTGACGTTTCACTGCTTTCTGGACGAGCCACGAGATCTTCATGAGCAGCGGAGCCAGGTTCAGCATCTGCCAAAGGAATGGGAACACAAGGTGAGTTTTTCAGGAGGCCATGCCACGATGAATAAAAGACCTCTCCATCTTCTAGCAAAGGGATCCTCATTTTATTAGTGCTGCCAAATCACACAAAACATTGGGCAGGCGGCAAACAAGCTCAAAAACCTGCTGTCAGAATGTCAGCAATTCCTCTGAGGATCGGCTGAATCCCAGCGTGCCTGGAATGTCACTGTGGCTGGGATTCTCCAAACTACCGAACCTTCCAGAGATTCGGATATTCAAGTTCGGGCAGCCAGATCCGCTTGGCTACATGAGGGTCCTGCTTCTGCCACTCTCTTCTGCAGTTACAGGTAGTCTTTCAGAGAGAGCTGTTGCTTGAGAGTTCGAGCATTGTACTTTAGGCAGAGCGTTTAGCCTTTCAACAAAACATCATTGCATATTTTGTATTGAATGTGGAGAGAGAGAGAGAGAGAGAGAGGGTGAGAGAGAGAGAGAGAGAGAGAGAGAGAGAGAGAGAGAGCGCTTTAGTTTATTTGAGAGAATTTAGGAATTTAAGTAGAACTATTTTACACAAGACTCAAAATAATGTCATTTTCTATTTTTAATTTGGTTTGAAATACATGTCACTTCCTCTGTCAGGCGCATCGCCAGCTTGCCTGCATATTTTGCGCTGTGACAGCTTAATTTAACAGCATGCACTCTATCATAACTGATTATTGGATGGTGCACCAACTCACAAACAAGCACTTGGATTTCATTATAACTACTTGGAGAAGGGGAACATTGTTGTGAGGTGTTCAGAAAAGAGGTTGCCGAGTGGTTGTGGTGCGGTGCAGTGTTAATCAGGCAATGATATTATTGTCCGGTTGTTTTCGAGTGGGTTGAAGAGGAGGACCGTGGGGGCATTTGCCCAGTGGTAGACTGATTGAACAAGCACTCACATTATAGCCTGTTTCAGCAGTTGAGGTCAGAGGCACCTACCTAGTCATAAAAATGCTACACCACGGCTGCCATTGTCTGAGGTGTGTGAGGCAAAAAGTAACACTAAGAAGTCCTCAGGGCCAGCGATCAAATGTGGGCAAGGCAGAGGTATGTGTGTAAAAGCTGCATTGTTTGCTGCAGGGACAGACTGCCACTGCAAATTGTTGCAGATGTATACATCAAGGGGGGTAGCATAGTATAGCATGAGCCAGCAACCAAACTGGCCACATCTAAAAGTACTCCAAGCTTTTGGCACTCTGGTCATGGCAGCTATTGCTTTTAATGCTACCACTGGCTTGGCCGAGTCAGCCAGTGACACTGTGGCCAGCCCAATGCCCACTTTCTCTAAGATCAAGGTCTGTACAAGTGGGGATGTATCTAAACCTCCCATGTTGCAACATGGGAGGCTTAGATACATGTACATGTTCAAGTTCGGCCGGTGTCTGCTGTGACTGCAGCCGAGAAACCACCTACTGAATCTGTGGTAGAGGGGGATGTGCTTGAGAAAGGCACCGATTTGAAACTCGCAGCAGTTGGTGTGACAAATCATGGGATCTCGTCACTTCTACCCGGGGAGGGAGCCCTTCCCGGTAAGGCTAGGGAGGTGAGACCGCTACCCAATAGTCCCCCTGGGGGTGGCAGGACCTCACAGGGAGAGACTGCCCTCAGGGGGATAAGGACTCCTGTTCCATGAAGGAACTCCCTAACCCTCTTGCCCTTACACCTGTTAAAAACCCTAAAGTCTGTAGGTAGTGAAACTGAAAGTACTACTGTGTGTTACTGCAGCATTCCCCCCTCCTTCCTTGAGATGTGATACCACTGAGATGAGGAAGAATAAGAATGATCTTTTTCCAAGATTCCTGGTAGGTGGTGGCCACGAGGAGTCATGAAGAGTACATCATTGAAACAACCAAGACTATGGTGCTAAGCTGGGGTGGGCCCAGCCAGGAGAGATAGAAACTGAGAAAGGACTGATGGAAAGAAAGAGAAGCCGGCAAGCAGTTAGCCAAGCCCGGGAAGTTCAAACATGGGAACCTGTCAGCAAAGCTGAGAAGCGGGTCCTCGGAAGAGAGGACTCGGAAGAGTGGAAGTAGCAGAAGAATCATGTGAGCTGACAGGGTGGCGACTCACTCCAGTGTTGGGGAAGCCGAGGTGGTGGCATGACCTCTGGGTGATGGACCGCTCGGCCCAGTGGTGTAACACAAAATGTGGGGGCCCCCCTGCGAGCAATGCTGAGGGGGCCCCCCCAACTCGGCAACAAATCACAGGTCACGCCACACTCTGGGCCGGCCTAGATTATCACGCTTGAGCAATACGCACAAACGTGCTGCTGAAGGGGTATGCCGCACACTGCACTAGGAGAAAGATATAAATATGTGTTTTAATGCAATATACAGCACACTGTGAGAAAAATTGGCTAACAAGCCAGAGTTTTTGCAATTGTTTTGTACGGTAACACCAATCCAATACATACAAGTCACCAACAGTACACAGGAACATTAATGCGTTGCCTTTAAAAATGCCATGCCACAATGAAAACATGTCCAACTGGCTGCACAATGTAGACCAGTGAAGAAACGTAATAACATTACAGTAAAGCATGCCAGGCCATATTTAGGCATACCTAGAATGGTTGCACCAAAATGCCAGTCGAAGCAATAACACTCATCAAGAAGAGAACACACATTCAAGCCCGCGTCTCTGTGACTCTAACAACACAGCCAAACTCTTTAAAATCTGCAAGGAACTGGTCAATCCTGTTGCAGTCTTTACCTCTCCTGTTCCCTCCCAGGCCCTCTGTGTGGCTCTGTCCTCTCACTTCTCTGCAAAAACTCAGGGCATCATGTCCTCCATCTCCTCTTCCTCTCCCTCTTCCTCTCTCGGCCCCCGTTTGGCCATCTCTACCTCTCTTCCTCCTTTTTCCTCTTTCTCTCTGACAACACCTGATGAGGTTTCTTGACAAGTCTGATCTATGAAAGTGTTGTGCAGCCAGGTGCTCCCCTGCTCCTCCAGAACCATCAAGGACCATATTGACACCCTCGCCCCAGCTTTGGCCGATTTCTGTAATCAATCTTTCGCCACTGGAATGTTCCCCTCTCCCCGTAAGCACTCCCTTGTGTACCCACTCCTCAAGAAGCCATCTGCCGATCCAAACTATCGCCCAATCTCCATCACCCCTTTCCTGGGCAAACTGTTGGAAAAGCTGGCCATCACCGAGCTTACTCTCCAAACTGAATCTGTTGGTTGTCTCCATGAGCATCAGTCTGGCTTCAGAGCTGCCAGAGGCACAGAAGCTGCTCTCCTGAACACCAGTGAAGATCTGCTCTCTAACCTTGATTCCAGCATTCCTTCTGTCCTCATCCTCCTTGATCTTTCCTCTCCTTTCGACAGGGATCAACCACACCATCCTGATCAATCGACTCCATGAGAACCTGGGCATCACGGATCAGGTACTTGAGCGGCTGACCTCCTTCCTCTTGGACTGCCCCTCCCAGGTCCAACTTGGTCCTTTTCTCTCTGCCACATCTCTCTATACCTGTGGCATTCCCCAGGTCTCCATCCTCTCATCCTTTCAACCTCTACTTGGCCCCTTTGGCCCACCTGATCTCTACCTTCTCCTCTTACTTTCAGTTTTATGCAGATGAAACTCAGATTTCCTTGAGGCTCCCCTCAGACTCCTCTCCTCTCTCGCTCATTCCTGACCATCTATCCTCGATTCAGGATTGTTGCGCCTCCAATGGTCTCTGCCTTAATGCCACAAAGATTGAGAGCCTTCTCATTGGGACCCCTGCCTCTGCTTTCCCTCTCTCACTCTGGCCGCCCACCTTGGGATGAGGCAAAAAACCTTGGTGTCATCTTTGACTCCACTCTCTCTTTCTCTCCTCACATCTTTGATGTTGGCAAGAAGTCCCACTACCAGCTGCTTCTCTTCAAAGGGACTCTTACCTTTCTCTCTTACCCCCAGAAGGTCACTGTCTCCAGAGCCCTGGTTCTCTCTAGACTGGATTACTGCAACAGCCATTTTCTCAATCTGCCTTCCTCTACTCTGCGCCCTCTGCAACTAATCCAGAACAGGACTGCAAGACTTATCCTTGGCCTTAAACCCAGGGATTGTATCTCTCCAGCCCTGAAATCTCTCCACTGGCTCGCAGTGGCGGCAAGGATCAAGTTCAAGACGCTTTGCATTGCCCACAAGGTTTTCTGGGCCCGGGACCCACACTACATCCAACTCCCTCTCTTCCAAAATACCTTCCTTCTCGAGCCCTTCCCTCAGCTTCCTCCAACTCTCTAAGGAATAGATGCTTCTCCAGGCAGAGAGTGGGGGGTAGATCTCTCTCCTCTGCAGGTGCCTCCCTCTGGAATGGCCTCCCAGCCCCTCTTGTTCTCCTTGCACTACACAGAGACGCGCTGTACTGGCTGCACTTTCTCAGAGCATTGCTGCCCTGTTTTCCCTCCCCTCCCCCTTGCACTCCCCCCTCCCTTTCCCCTGGCACTTCTCGGTCTCGCACTTGCAGGATCTGAATGACACAAGGCCTAGTAAGATTGTTTGTCTTGTCCTTCCTCTATATTCCTTCCCTTGTCTTGTCGCGCCGAGAAACACTTGTGTACAGGCGTGTTATAAATGGCTTATATCATATCATTTTATCACAGATGCCCAGTAAGAAACGGCTAGACTGGCACCACCCAAATGCCAGTCTAGCCAGGTAACTACACTTAGTAGGACTGCTTTATCAGAAATGTCCAGTTGAAAAAAAGTCATACCAAACTGAGAAATGACTAGACTGGCTGCACCAAAATGCCTCTTTAGCCACTGATACTGCGCATATCATGCCTGCTTAGCCAGGACATGGACAACCATTATGATTTGTCAATCAATCCTGCCTCTCCCCACACACACATCCCCTCTCCCTCCCACCCCTATCCCAACCTCCTTGGCTCAGAATTACCTCCACGTCCCTCTTCCTTGTCCCAGAGCTTATGTATGAGGCTCCTTGCCCCATTGGTAAGTACTGGGATGAGGAAGAGTGGGACTAGGAGTAATGAAGATTACAGGTAGCTAAATCAGGCATTACCTCCATGTACCTCTACCTCCTCCCAGTACTTGTGTATGAGGCAGATTGTCTCATACACAAGTACTGCCTCATACACAAGTACTGGGACGAGGAAGAATATGGCTAGGAGTAATGAAGATTACCAATAAGTAATCAAGGCATTACACATAAGTAGTGTTGCAACACCATTGAGTTGATTGGGATTCAGCACCCCCCCCCCCTGAAATTGTGGGCTATATTGACTAGACCTGGGTGACCTTAAGAGCAGTTGCTGGACAGAACAAAATGGCACCAGGGTTTCGCTGTTAACAAGAGCCCAGCAATTACTAACATAAAGCATTTCACTGTTAGTACCTGCATTCAAAGTTTTTAAGCAACTGAAATCGTGATGTGGGTTTAGTACTTGCATGCCAGGGGAGTGAATGGAAGGGTAGAGAGGGATCAGGAGACCACTCATTCTCACAGCAGTCCATAAGTGGGTGCTTTCAACCTTAAAGGAGAGAGTTAAATGCTTGTAACATTGAAGCTCCTCTAGAATAGTCTCATTAAAATGCGTAAAGAAATTAGCTACCCCACACAAATAAGTTTTCCCCTCCCCCACCGCCTGTGAAGTTAGCGCCTTTCCCAACATTTGAAGGGTTAGCCCCCTGAAACGTAGATTTGGTCGTGCCCCTGAATGCAAGCACACACACCATTCACCATATACACACAAGCACACCCAGCCACCCATACATTTAAGTGTGCACCCTTTCACCATACAGGCACACACACCCAGGCACCCACCCATACATTTAAGTGTGCACCCTTTCACCATAAAGGCACACCCAGGCAGCCACCCGTACATTTAAGTGTGCACCCTTTCACTATACACTCACACAGGCAGCAACCTATACATTTAAGTGTGCACCCTTTCACCATAAACTCACACACGCACACGTCATGAGGTTGAGGGGAGCCCTATTAGTTCAAAAAGAAATTATTTCTTTTTGATGTCACTCCGACTTCATAAAGAAATTATTTCCATTAAAGACCGAACCATAACGGAAATAATTTCTTTATGAAGGCAGAGTGACTTCAAAAATAAACTATTTATTTTTGAAATCATAGGGCTCCTCTCCCGCTATGACATGGAGGCCTCCAGCATAGGGTCTTCCATGCCATGGGGTGGGAGGAGCCCTCGGACTTCAAAAAGAACATTTCTTTTTCTAGTCACTCTGCCTTCATAAAGAAATAATTTCTGTTACAGAAATAATTTCTTTATGAAGGCAGAGTGAATTCAAAAAGAAAAAAAATAAATTTTGTAAAAAGAAATATTTCAATTTATTCTCTCCAAGTGGGGCCCCCTGCCAGGACATGTGCTGGTGGGACGAGCGAACATCAAACAACCTGCGACCCTGGGAAGAACCGGACATGCGTTCCCAGCACAAACAAGGTCACAGATACTGCAGGAAACCTGGATGGGGTCTGGGAAAAGCAACTACTGGAAGTTGTCTCGGATGTAATTTCTCTGGGTACAGTAATTACCAGGAAGATACAGAAAGTGTGAATTGCATCAGGAGGAATCTCCCTTGGCAGAGTAATTACCAGAGAGACACAAAAAGTCAAGAAAACCTTGGGAGTCATCTCCCTCGTCACAGTAGTGATACCCAGAGAACAAATAGTCAAGAAAGCCTCTGGAGTAATTTCCCTCATCACAGTAGTGTTACTCAGAGAGCTGAGGGTCAACAGACTCTCTGGAGTGATACCCCTCATCACAGTAGTGATATTCAAAGGTCTGAGAAACAAGACTGCATCGGGAGGAATCTCCCTTGTCACAGTGATAATCCAACTAGGATTAAAGAGAATCCTAGGGAACAAGAGCTATCTGGAGATAGCATTTATAACATCGTAAAACAGGGAAGAATTTTTGGAACTGTAAAGCAAGCTTTCAGAAACCCCTGGGAAGAAGTGAAGAGACATTTGACGACTTTTGCCAAAGATTATCCCAAGGCAGCCCTCTAAGGTTGTGTAAGGTGGGTCAGGAGAAGGGAGTCATTCTCCTAACCATATTCTTCTTGTTTTTAAAAAAAATATTTTTATTGATTTTACAACAAACAAAACATAACTTACACTCCCGACATTTTCAGTTACAAGTGTCATAGCATACATTACATGTTTTCTCCTTAATGTCTTGCCCCCTCCCCTCCCCTCAAACTCGAGCTCTTCCCCCTGTACCTCTGGCTCCCATTGCTCAGGATTAGTTCTCTTCCTGGTTCTCGGGCAGGTCGTCATCACTGGGGTCGCTTTGGGTGTACCCCTGCAACGAGGCTATCATTTGTCTCCATTCCATCAGTGGCCCCACTTCTTCTCCCTCCCCTCTGTTTGCCGCTCATACCATGCCACTGTCTCCGCATCTGCCCACTTCAGGAGGTCCTTCCACCATACCACTAGTCTGGGTCTATGAGCAGCCTTCCAGCTCATGGCAATTCTTCTTTTGCCTAGGATGTATGCTAGGTCTTTGAGTTTACATACGTGTCTCAAGTTACGCGGCCTGGTGAATCCCCCCAGCATACATGCCCATATGGATTCCACGTCTAATTTAATTCCCTTTTCAGATAGCTTGTGTTTAATTTCCCCCCAAAACTTCCCAATCTCCGGGCACTCCCAGAACATGTGGATCATCCCTGCCCCCTCCTCTCCACACTTGGGGCATTTTTGTACCTCTGCGTTTCCAAATTTTGCTATTATTTGGGGGGTCATATAGGCTCTGTGGGTAACATATAGTTGGATCTGTTGTAACCTGGCATTTCTGGACACCTTCTTGTGGTATCTTTGGGCCCTCTCCCATTGCCCATCTTGCATGGCCTCTCCCGCCTCCTCCTCCCTGTCCCACCGCAATTTGAGCGGCTCTTTTCCCACTCTTCACATTGTTAATTCGTATATCCTGGATATTTCATGCCCTCCCTCCGAGATGTCATACATCGTTTCAATGGCAGTATCCGGTTGCTCCGCTAGCGCTATTTCGGACCACGTTTCTTTCACCCTTTTGACTATTCTACTATATGTGATATGCTGTCCCGCCTGTACCCTGGTTCCGTCCATTATTGTTTGGAAATCCATAGCCTCCCCCTCTTGCCAGATATCCCCTAGGGTAGCTAGGCCCACCGGTTCCCAATATTTCCGGATCGCTTTTCTTAGTTGGTCATCTGCTCCACATAGCGCCACGAGTGGTGCCTTCGGGGAGCACGGGGTCGGGCCTCCCATGGTCCGGCACGCTTTGTGCCAGACCTCCCAGCCCAGTGTTAACAATCTCGGCCTACCCTGCATCTCTACCTTGGGTAGCCATATTAGTTCTCGTAGGAAATATGGGGCACTCTCATCCTTCAACAGCCTGGATTCTGCTGTCTCGTTCTCCGCCAGCCACCTGGCTACGTATTGTAATTGCGCCGCCAGATGGTATATCTCAAAATTCGGTAAATGTATCCCCCCTCTGTCGTACGCATTCTGAAGTTTCCACAGGGCCACCCTATTTCTTGTGTTATGCCACAAGAAACCTCTGCACAGGCTGTGTAATTTGGTGAAGAAGCACCTGGGCACCATGTGTGGGATGTTTGTGAAGAAATGCAATAGCCTAGGCAGGACCACCATTTTCAGCAGGGCCGCCCTCCCTGCCATGGCCAAGGGGAGCTTTGCCCAAAACTCCATGCTATTCTTGACGCCCTCAACTGCTTTCTCTGTATTGTACTTGTGCTCCGCCGCCACCGTATGGTAAATGTTGATCCCCAGGTAACTGAACGTTTTGGTCTGCCAAGCTATCTGCAGGGTGGGTAGGTTCGTCTGTGGTATGCCTTTGTATCTACCTAGGGGGAA
Source organism: Ambystoma mexicanum (assembly GCF_040938575.1). Classification (NCBI taxonomy): domain Eukaryota; kingdom Metazoa; phylum Chordata; class Amphibia; order Caudata; family Ambystomatidae; genus Ambystoma; species Ambystoma mexicanum. The sequence continues at coordinate 1,252,440,951 of NC_090925.1, read as the reverse complement.
CATGCTCGATTTTTTGGGGTTGACCGTTATCCCGGATAGAGCCGCGTAGCGCTCCATCACTTTTAGGATGTATTGCAGGTTCTCCTCCGGGTAACGTAGGTACAGGAGCATATCGTCTGCATATAGTGATATCAGGTGCGGTCCCCCTTCGGTGCGCACCCCTTCCTTACTGTATTGCTGTCTTAGATAGATTGCTAGTGGCTCGAGCGCGAGGATGTACAGCATCAAAGACCATTGACAACCTTGTCTCATGCCTCTGCTTAGTTGCCACCTCTCTGAGATAATCGCTCCCGTTTTTACTCTGGCTGTGGGGGAGCTATACAGCATTTTCACCCACCGCAGGTACCCAGGTCCCATCCCGTATTCCTTTAAGTCGGCAATCAGCCATGGCCACCGAACCACGTCAAAGGCCTTGACTGCATCTAGCGAAACTACTGCTATTTCATTTGGGTTGCCCTCTGTCTGCTTTATAATGTGGTGGAGCTTCCTATGGTTATCAGATATGCTCCTACCCGGGACGTACCCAGTTTGGTCGGGGTGCATTAGTTTGTTTATCACCGGCTTAAGTCTATTCGCGAGTACTGCCGTAAGGATTTTGCTGTCTTGGTTCAGCATGGATCATGGTCTATACGACCCACAATCTACGCTGGGCTTGTCTGGTTTAAAGAGGGGAATGATTATCGCCTCTCTCAGAAATTCCGGCAGTCTCCCTTTCTCATATGCCTCATTCAGCATTGCCAGTAGCGGGGGAAGGATCTCTTGTCTGTATGTTTTATAAAACTTGCTGGGGAGCCCATCCCTGCCTGGGGCTTTGCACGTGGGTAGATGCATCACCACTGCTTCTAGTTCCTCCAGTGTAACTTGGGCTTCTAGGTTCTCTCTATCCTCTACGCTTAATTTGGGCAATCCTATATCTTCCAGGATCTCCTGCGTCTCCCTCTCCATGTCCTCCCCCATGTTTGCGTAGAGGTGTTTATAAAATCTGAGGAAGCTCTCGTTCACCGTTTCCTGGGTATTCCAAACTTGTCCCGCCTCTCCCACTATCCCTCTAATTGCGGCCTTGGTGCCTCGTTTTTATATAGCCATGCTAGCAGCCTCCCTGGTTTGTCCCCTCCAGCGTGTTGTCGTTCCATATATTTCTTGTAATTCAGGTTGCTTAGCCTCTCCCATAGCTCCCCACCAGCCAATTGCAACTGGCTCGCACCTTCCGCCTGTTCCTGCGAGGTCCTCTCTCTTTCCATTATTGTTTCCAGCCTCTTTTCTATATCCTGCAGCTCCCGCTCTATACCCCCCTGAAGCCCTTTAGATTTGGATATGGCCGCTCCCCTTATTACCACCTTGAAGGCCTCCCATAGGGTCCCCTCCGATTCCACACTTCCCGTATTGTGCTCGGAATAGCTTATTATCTCTTCCCGTAGGTCCTCTCGGAATGTGGTGTCTCTCAGTGCCTCGGCTCTGAGTCTCCATGTTGTAATTCTGTTTCTTGGGGGCTGGTGTTGCCACTCCAGAACCAAAGGGGAATGGTCCGATAGTATCATGGCTTTCTATTCTGAGCCCACTACTTCCCCCGCTATTCCGGGGGTGGTGAACACGTAGTCTAGCCTTGTGTATAAATTATGTGGGGCCGCATAGTGTGAGTAGTGTCTCACTGTCGGATGTTGCCGCCTCCAGATGTCCTCAAGCCCAAAGTCTCTCAGCAGGGCCCGTAACGCTCTCCCTGCGTGGGTGGGTTTATCTAATTTTGTATCCGATCTGTCTAGTTTAGGGTCTAGCGTACAATTGAAGTCCCCCCCCCATATGATCGCCCCGCCAGTAAGGGGGCTGACCTTACTATATAACGTTTTATAGTAAATCACTATTTCTTGGTTGGGGACATATGTATTAATGATGCTTAGTTCCCTATTCTCCAAGAGCCCTCGGAGCGCTACCATCCTCCCATCTGGTTCCACCATGGTCTGTAATATCTGGAAAGGCACCTGTGGTGCCACCCAAATGACGACCCCCCTAGCATATGCTGAATATGATGCACCTACGGTAGTGCCTTTCCACTTTTTTTTAATTACCTCCTGTTTCTCCTTAGCAAGGTGAGTTTTTTGCAGCAGGGCTATGTCTATTTTTTGCCTCCTCAAATACATCATCACTTTATTTCTCTTCAGGTGGGTGTTAAGCCCCTTGACGTTCCAGGTTATTATTCTGAGGTCACCCATCACCCTTTTGGTCCCTCCCCCCATCCCTCCCTCCATAATTTTTAGCCCGAAAATACTTAACATGGGTTATGCACAGAGGCGCGCGGGTGCATGCTCGTTCCCTAACCACTATCACTTCAAACTCCCCAACTCCCTTCCGCCTCCCGTCCCAACCCCAACTGTTGCCCAGCTCCATCCCTGGATCTCAGGCGATCCCGCATTTGGTCCCGTCCAGCTAAGCCGGTACCGGACACCCAGCAGGAGGTTACCGCTCTACTGGTAACCCAACTAACCTACCTAAGGGGGTGTGAGGTCGGGTGCACTGTATCTCCCTGTTGTGCATCACAGTTCGCTACCTTCCCGTTATCTAGCACGACTATAATCAAGTCCCATTTCTACATCTTTATACAGCACCTCGCTCTCCGGAGTCTCTGCATCATTTCTCTGCATCGCTTCCCTTCTGGTCCTCCTTCCTTTCCGGGCAATTTTGTGCGTCTAGCCAATCCGATGCCTCCTCTGGGGTGTCGAAAAACAGTGTCCTGTTCTTGTGGAATACCTTTAGTCTCGCCGGATACATCAGCATGTATCTGTGGCCCGACTCCCGTAGCCTCCTCTTAACTGCTCCGAAGTTGAGTCGCCGCCGTTGCACCTGGAGTGTATAGTCCGGGTATGCTGTGATTGAGGCGGACGCCCTTTGGATCATGCCTCCCTTGCGAAAGTATTCCAGGATCCTTTCCCTGCCGCGGTAGTTTAATATTTTAGCTATTATGGGTCTCAGGCGGGGGGGGCTCCCGGAGGGGGCCTCCTTGCCAAGGCTCAATGCGCCCTTTCCACTGCAAATCTCTGGGTAAGTGTTCCCCCTCCTATATCTTGCAGCAACATGGATTCAACGTACTCCGTGGGGTTCGATCCCTCTTCTCCCTCGGGAAGCCCCACAATGCATATATTGTTCCTTCGCGCCCGTCCCTCGGCTTCTTCGGCTCTACTCTCCAGGTTGCCCACCTGCTGATGCAGCGTGTGGATTTCTGAGGCGTGCGAGGCACAAGCCGCTGTGTTGGCCCCCACTTCTTTTTCCAGTTCTCCCGTGCGGTCCGCAATTACCCTTACATCTTGTCTCAGGAGGTTTAGGTCTATTTGTACTGCGTCTATTTTGGATTCCAACGCCACCTTCAGCGTGGTCATGGGGGCTTCCAGTTTCGTTTCCCACGCCGCTTTCAGGTCTGCAATGGCTTCCAGGATTTGCCGCTCTCCTCGCGCTGGGGATGCGTCCAGCTGGGCGCTTCTGTCCTTCTTTCTGGCACCTTCCGTTGATTGCGGGGTCTTGGTGTAGTCCTCCATCGTAGGTTGCTTCCCTTTTGTTTTATTGAGCTTAGTTGCCATGTCTAGTGCTGCGCCAGGTGAGCGGGCACCTTGTTCCAGATGTTGCAGTGTGTTGCCGCTGTCGGGGGCTCGGCCTTGTGTGTGTGGGTAGCCTTATTGTTCACTCTCAGGGTGGTAGTCTCTTTTGGGCTTGTTCAACAAAGTCCTTGATGCCGGATCTGTTAATACTGTCTGGGTCAGTCCCACTTCTTTCTGGCATTCAATGTGGGCAGCCTCAGCTTCACGGCGGGGCGGGATCTTTGGTCCCACAGGGCCATGGGCAGCTTTCTGACTTACATTTTCAGGTCTATGCCCTTTTAATAAACCAAGTGCAACCTATTTGTGTTATTGACTTATTAGGGTGTAATGTGAAGTTCTACATGTCACCTTCTAGCTGCTTCAGAGCACTTGTTGGCCTTGTGGATGGTGTCACGGTATTCTCCATGCCCAACCCCGATGCACCAGCACAGCAGCCTTTATGTAACCACCTCAGGGATCAAAATGAATGAATGAAGGAAGAGCAGGTGCAAAAAGCAACTCAGGGTATCGGCAGACATCATCCAGTGCAAACAAGCCACCTCTAGGAATCACCTCAAACCTAAGTTCCAAGTTGATGCAAACTATACCTTTCTGTCTATTAAAAAGAAACTATGCTTCACATGTCTCTCAAATGTTTAAGAATTCCCCATTATGCACACTTGGCAAACAAACGTTAAGTGTCGCATAGGTACATTTATATTGCACCAGATGGTCTGAGGGATGAGGGAGTCAAAGGTAGCTCCTCGTAGCTCCTGGTAGCTATTGTTGCCAAGATGAGCAGGCTGTTCTAGGCTACATGTAGGAGTTAAATAGCTGCACATATACGAGGCAATGCTATGCAATTGCAAATTATTCTTAATCTGCCATAGAATTGTGATGCTTGGTAAGCAGTCAGGATTGAGAGGCTTGGTCGATTGATTCTGTATCCCTTTTGTTATACAGAAATGGGTGACCCTTCCCTGATACCACAACAGGGGTTCTGGACCGAACTATCATGTACGCTGAGTGACCCAGAAGTGAGAGCCCTAAATCACTGGGCAGAGAAACCTTCAGGAAAGAGACATTAATGTGATTCAAAGACCATTGCAGCAGAGACCTGGTGAAGAACAACACCACAGCAATCCTGGCTGTGAAGTACAGGAAGAGTTATAGAGCATCTTTCTCCCTGTGGACAGCTCCTCAGCTCCTTATATACTGCTTTGAATGACACAAAACAAGTATGCATAAGTCACTGACAGTGAAGAGAGGGTCCCTGGAATGCCCCTCCTGACCCCTATAAGCATGACAGGCCGAAGAGTCAGAGATGCAAGATGCCAGTCACTGTTTGGACAGACCCCAGGAGGGCCAGTGACAACTACATATGCAAACAGATATTCTCTCAGACAGCATTCAAACCTTATCCAGCTAACGTCATCATGGATACAGGGGCCCCAACACTTATCATGGATTCAGACGCCTCAAAGGACATGATCGACTAATTACAAATATCCTGCAGTGCTGGCGTCCTTAGAGACACCACGACATAGTAACGTTAGCCATGAAGCACACTCGCATCCATGCACGAAGTTACATGGACATGCACGGGCACACAGGAAGAACATGCTTACACAGTTCTGTAGATAGAGTACAGCAACATATACATGCTGTCGAAAGCCTTTATTATTTTTTCATTAGCCAAATGCAGGAATGCAGAAACGCAAGGCAACAAGAGATGCAGAGCAAGCTTGCAGTAGCTTATTGCAACTAACCATATGGAACTACAACATTGTATAAGGAACCTGGAAGAACCAAAATACTACTAACCTATAAGAAGAATAGCACATTATAGACATTTAGCAATTATAGCATAACTATAGTAGAATTAATTGAAGCCACAGGCCTCAGGAATAGATACAAAGCAAAGCAGAATTGGGTTGTACACAGCACCAGGCCTGGGCTCACAGCCAAGGTCATAGACGAGCAGCAAACTCCTAACTCAGAGACAAGGAGCCACCTGCAAAACAGCAGAATAAATCCTCACTAATTGCAGCCCAGAAAGCTCAATTTAGCGGTCTTCACCCACGTGGTGCAGGCGAACCGAACAATGGCCATTTACCCGTGGTGAGAAGAGGAGCAGTTTCCAGCTAAACATACTCGAAATTATACATTTATTGTTTTACGACATTGCAACCCTGCAGGTACTCTCAACGGCAAAGTCGTAATACTGACGGCAACAATGGGAACACATAGGGCCTCATTACAACTCATGCGTTAAGGGTTAACGCCACCGTTAACCCTTAACGCCTGATTCTGATTTTAACGCCTGCTTTTAGCAGGCGTTAAAATCCATGGTGCTAACCTGCCATGGTGCTAATTACGCCGCCGTAATTTATGGCGGCGTAATTAGCGCCTTCCCCACTCCCATTATGCCCTATGGGGCAAAAATGGGAATGGGGAAGGGAAAATGGGAAATGGGGATTTACCGCCCCACTCACCTTGGAATGGGGCGGTAAATCCGCCATCCACCATGGTGTAAACGGAGTTTACACCATGGTGGTAAAGTTGGTGCACTTAGCACCAAGGTTGTAATGAGGCCCATAGTCTTTCTTATCACCTTGAGAAGGTGCACTGAGCGCTGAGAACAGAGCTGGTTCCCAGGCCTGGGGAGATCAGCTCCAGCTCTAAGTCTTTGCACATATGGGGTTAAGTCGAACACAAATCCAGGGGTGGAACACAAATCAAGGGGACAGAGCCAATGGTAATCCAATGGTAATCCTGCGAACTTGCAACAATGTAGATCGTTTTTGGGGACGGGTCAGGCAAGCCACCTGACATGCAAAGGCCAGTAGAATAACTTCTATATGTGCCAGCTATAGGTGGTTTCACCCAATCACCCAATCAGGCGGGTTCTTAGGTTTTTGGGGACAAGCCCTGATTTGTGATATCAGAATGCCACTGACACAGGCTCAGGAGCTGTGATTGCTGTAGAATTATTTCCTGTATGATCCCTGTCTGTTATGGGAAATAAAGGACAGTTCTAACTTGTCCTTGGCTGAGTCCTCCATTTGTATGCCGGGGGAGGGTTTGTTGGGCCTTAGGTGCTCTGAGCGGTGAATGCCTGGTGTGAACCCCGGTCTTCTCTGGCATACCTATACAAAGTGGTAGCAGAGGGATGGTTCACTATGCCTGTGCGGCATAGAGCCACCTCTTCCGTCACAGTGCCTGGAGGACTGTGAGGTGCCCCGCGGAGTGTGAGTGCACATGGAGGTGCACCCTGTGCAGAGGACGTCAAGTGCCGTCTTGGAAATATCTTGCCCACGGTCTGTGAGGAGAACAGCAGACCCAAAGGGTGGTGTGGGAGCGTTGTGAAGAGCTGGTGGATCATAGAGTGTAAGTATTGACTCAGCCACATGGCAATTGAGGGGGGTGGTGAAGAAATGTTGGGTGAGGGTGATGACGAGTATTGTTGAGCATCGGTCTAATATTGAAGTATTGTTCAGTATTGTGCAGTATAGTAGGAGTGCAGGTATATGTCATTTTTTGTGGTTAGAGGCAAAAGGTTTGTGCGAATAGCCTAGACTATTGACTTAAGGGTATGGATGACAGAAGTTATGTTAATATTGGATTTCCTGTGGATTGGGCGTTTTAGCTCGGGTCATGGATGATGGTATCCCCATATATAGGGCATAGCCAATGGAGCTGGCTTAAATTGCGGAAGGTGTTCTTCTGGTTAAGTCTTGCTGAGGCGTTTTATCTACAAGGCAACGGTGTAGGTGCAGATTGAGCATGTGAAATATTGGTATTCCTTGTTAGGAGTCAGGATGGCGGCCGTGGGTATGTGTCGGGGTTTTGAAAATATCTGTGTATTGAGGGAATATTGTTGTGAGCTCTGTTAGTAATTTCTATCATTCCCTTATTTAGTACAGAGGTGACGTCACCAGGGAGGTCTGTGTATAGGACTAGGAGCGCACGAGGTGGTGCAGAATTTGTTCTTTGACAATCAAAAAATTGGCGGAGGAAGCTGTTCTGTGGCAGCTGCTCGGAAGGCGCATGCACGAAATTGGTGGGTGTGCTTGAGGAGGCAGAGAGTTGCAGAAGGGCGGTGCACGGAGCACGTCTGGAAAGCTGGTTTAGAACCAGAGAGGCCTATGACAGTACAAAACCAATTATAATTTCCGAAATTTGACATTGTGCATGACTAGGAATATTTTGTAAAATAACTGCAGAATTAAACTGCCTACTCTCAGCTCTCATCCTTTGTCACCAATCTCTATCTCCTACCCCCCTCCCAATCTGGCTTCCGTCCTAAACACTCTCCTGAAACTGCTCTCACCTATATCCTTAACTCCCTCCTCTCTGCTCGACACTCTAAGCAATCCTCTATCCTTATTCTCCTTGACCTCTCCGCTGCCTTTGACACTGTCGATCATCCCCTTCTTCTCCACACTCTTTCTTCCTTTGGGTTCAAAGGCTCTGTTCTCAACTGGTTATCCTCTTACCTCTCTTCCCGCTCTTTTACTGTCTCCTGGGGTGGCCGGTCCTCTCCAACCCATCCTCTAGAATACGGCGTACCTCAAGGTGCTTGGTCCTTTCCTCTTCTCTCTTAACACCTCCCTCCTAGCCCCTGTTATCTCCTCGTTTGGCATCTCCCACCATTTCTAGACTGAAAAAATTCTTTGCAACAAAAGCACCTGGGAACCATGTACCAAGAGAATTATGCACACCCACGAGTAAATTCACGATAGAGGACATAGAGGATACTTTCATCCTAAGATCTATAACTGAAGACGAACATTTTGAGATGCATAACCTACTACATGAACTAAGAATAAAACCAGATCTACTAACTCTTAAGGAATTGAGAACAAAATCAAAGTTTAATCCACAGCTGTCGCCAGATAGTGTGATTGATACTTTTTATAAAGTGGTTACACATGACTTTTATGAGTTACCGGTACATAAGAAGAACATCTGCCAAAGACAGCACACTGATAACTTCACAAAGGGAGAAAGACAAGCCCTTAAAACACTATCCGAGGACACTACAATTGTTATCAAAGAGGCGGATAAAGGTGGAAACATAGTGATTATGGATAGAGATGATTACCTAAGAACGGCTATGAACCACCTTTGATCACCTGGCTGTTATAGAGAGCTGCATATATCAGATCGACAAACGATTCTAAAACAAATTGAAGAAGCAATAATAAGTTGGCATAGAAAGGGCCTTATTACTGATGAGGAGCGCGCTTACTTTATTACACACAATCCTGTGACTCCAACAATGTACTTTTTACCCAAGATTCATAAGAGCTATATGAACATACCGGAAGGACGCCCAATACTTAGTGGTATTGGGTGGGTCACGGAGAACTTATCGGAATATCTGGATGAAATCTTGAAACCACGAGCCATCAAAGTTCGATCTTATCTACGGGATTCTTCTAATTTGATACAGATACTTCAACCAATTATCGGGCAGAAATCTTACTTATTGGCGACCTTGGATGTGAAAGCATTGTACACTTCGATACAACACAAATGGGCATTAGCTTCCATTGATTATACCTTCAAAAATGATTCGGCATCATACTATGGCCAAAAAGAAATGGTAAAGGAAATGTTACAGATCACTTTGGACTCAAATTTATTCACGTTTAATGACTGTCTTTTTCAACAACGAAAAGGAGTGGCAATGGGGACCAAGTATGCCCCCTCACTGGCTAATATTTTCATGGGGATGTTGGAAGAGCACACGGTATACAAAGACCCAGCATTTAAGGATCAAGTAAAACTTTGGACCCGCTACATTGACGATATTTTTCTCATTTGGGAAGGGCCAGTAACTACATTGCAAGCATTTACTGAAAGATTGAATTGCAATCAATTTGAGATCGAATTCACAGGGGAATCGGATACAGAATCCATTAATTTTTTGGACTTAAACATTTATGTCAAAGAGGACCATTTGGAAACAAGAACCTTTCGCAAGACAACGGAAGTCAACTCGGTGTTGCATGCACTTAGTTGTCACCAACATACAACTATTCACAACATCCCCTTTGGTGAATATATACGTGCAAGACGTAATTGTAAAGATGACCAAAAGTTCAAACAAGAATGCAAACTTCTGAGAAGTAGATTCAAACAAAGAGGATATCCGAAATCAATAGACCTCCGGTGTGGTTTGAATAGATTAGCCCTAATTTGAAAAAGGCCGGTAGGGGCCGAAACACGTGTAATTATCAGAAGGGCATTTTATTTTACAGATGAGATTAAAAGACAGTTGAATGAATAAAGGCGCAGTGGCCTGGCCTTTCTTGTATGCCTCGGCATATTATCTTCCTTAACTTTCGACAGATTCATTGTGGGTTACCGTCAGTCCAGTGACATGCGACTAACCATCGAATGTGGGAAACAGAGGGGTGTTTCCTGTCACCCCATCTTTTTTTGGACTTGAGCACAACCTTATTGATACCTATTACATCCAGTTAATGTTGAATAAGTCACTCGACAGACCGGCTGTAACACTAAGCCCAACGTTTGTACCTTAATCCTTGCCAGAAAGAAGTGTTGTACATTGGACAGATGAAATCCCAAGATGGGCGAAAAGTGACACCAGAAAGAGCAGAAGCAATACGCAGGACAGCCAAACCTACAACCATAAGACAAATGCAGCAGTTTCTAGGACTATGTAACTACTGCAGGGCATGGGTATTCGACTACAGCACTTACACTAGGCCCTTATTGTGTGTGCTGAAGGAAACACAAAAAGGGGAGGGTGCGTTACAATGGACAACAGAGATGACTGAGGCATTTGATGAGCTGAAGAAAGCAATATGCACAGCTCCAGTGTTAGGGATCCCAGACTATCAAAGTGAATTCTTCTTATTCTCACACTCAAATGGAGTGGTTATGACTGTAGTACTGACACAAAAGACAAGCATGGGGCACACTATCAAAGTGAATTCTTCTTATTCTCACACTCAAATGGAGTGGTTATGACTGTAGTACTGACACAAAAGACAAGCATGGGGCACAAACCTTTGGCATATTACAGTGGAAAATTAGACCTAGTAATGAGAGGATACTATGCATGTGAACAGGCATTGGCTGCCGCCACATTCGCAGTAGACATATCAGCGAGTATTACCATGGTATGCAGCACCACTCTTTATGTGGAGCATGCTCTCTTTGCGATACTGGAGCGGCCGAAAAGTAAATTGACAACACACAGAGCTTCATGGTACGAGGTGTTACTGTCAAACCCAGCTCTTAAGATAGTGAGATGCAGACTTGCCAACCCAGCGACCGTCATCACCGAACCCGTAAAGGAAGGCGACTATGTGCACAACTGCATAGCCAACATGGAACAATTCGTTACACTAGGAAAGTACAGGAGAACGCACTTGAGTGGGGAGACGTACTGGGACAGAAGTAGTGAGATTGAGAGAGGGCGGGACAAGCGAGGTGGTGACAAGCGCACATCTACTGTCACATTTATCAGCACAAGTAGCAGAATAAGTAGCTTTAATATTGGCATTGGAGCACAGCAAAGGACAGGAAGTGACAGTGTATTTGGATTCAGCCTACATGACATCCACAGTGCATTCTGGGCTGTCACCTTGGCTGAGGAGGGGCTTCGGACGTGCTGATAGGTCACCGGTCCAGCATGCAATCCTATTGGGCAGACTGATAGAGGCACTCAACTACCCACAGTGCATAGCAGTGGCGAAGTGCCAATCACACACGAGGGGGGAGGACCCCATCTCCAGCGGGGAACGAGCAGCAGACGTGGAAGCAAAATGCGCCACCTACTTTGGGGACATTTGAGAAATGGATGCTTCATCCCCAGCATGCAATTATGCACGAACAATGATACTAAAGGAAGGATACAATACACTACCAGTGATACAGATTTTGGAATTTCAGGGAGCTGCACCCAGGGAAGAAAAAGAGCTGTGGATTAAGAGAGGATGTACAGTGTCTCCGACAGATGCCTTATGACGGGCAAATAACACAGGAAAAGTGGTAATGCCATTTTCATTATTGCACACTGCACTGACACAATTATACCATCCTACCCATATAGGGAAGGAGGTGCTTGCTGCTCATATTGGAAAGGACTGGTTCTGTCTCAACTTGGTGGAACACGTGGCTGAATTCATGACTAATTATCTAGTGTGTAAACAATGTACAGCCAGTCATACATTAAGGGTAGTGAGAGGTGCCATACCTGCCCAATGGATCCATTCCAGCACCTGCACGTAGGCTATGTTGACATGATCCAAGTATGCCAAGGGTACCGCTACATGATAGTGGTTGTATGCCCGTTTTCCTGATGGATCAAAGCCGGTCTTTGTTCCCATCCTGATGCTCTTAGAGCAGCAAAATTCCCGGATCGGGAAATATCCCCATGATGGGGCATGTGTGAGGTCCTGTGGTCTGACAATGGCTCTCACTTCAACAATGAGATGTTTCAGCACATCACAACCTTGTTAGGAATACAACACAAATTCTCTTGCGCCTAACACCCGCAAGCAAATGGAATTTGTGAGCGTCTCAACGGTCTGCTCAAAGAAGACATAGCAAAAATTAAAAAGACCCTCAATAAGAGTTGGCTTCACTGTCTTCCATTAGCCTTATTCGCGTTGTGCAATAAACCAGGGTCTGACCACCATTTAACCCCACATGAGGTGGTGACAGGATGGTCCCTGGTTCCTCCCACTGGGGCACTCAAAGACGCTGAAAAAATGTACGAATACACCTCCTCCTTGATGGCTATTGCCTCTTTTATTTCTCGTCAACTGCAGGGAGAGGCCTGAAGCAAGAGAAGAGAATAGCACTGAGGCGAATAAGGATCTCTTAAAGCAGCCACCGTTGTATCCGGGGACACCGTCCAGTTACGAAACTTCAGCAGAAAGTGGGACAAGCCATGTTTTACTGGACCGCATGTTGTCGAACTGGTCACTGAGCGAGCTGTGAAGCTAGAAGGGAAAACACTTGAAATCACCTATGGAACATCAAACCCTACAAAGCAGTTGCCCCTCCTAGCACCAATATCGAAAGGGCTAACATTTCACAAGCAGAAGATGAAAACAATTGCCTCGAACAATCACAACCCAGCAGAGGATACCCTATGATTACTCATTCCAGAGCAACAGAGATTGGGAAAGGACGTCACAAATACATCCAGAGTGAGTGAACACTGTCTGTTGTTTATCTTTCTGCACACTGACAGCATTCATCGTGAAAGTGTGTCTATTATTATTGCATAGTTACTATTGCAGTGTTTCATGATTCCCAGTGATCCTCATCCCGAAACCTTGCAACGCCAATTTGTTAGGAGATCCAATAACACAAGAAGACGCTATCCAAATATATATTTCTGTGTCTTCATAGCTTATTTGTCCCAAGCTTATCCACACTTGGAAAGAAGAAATCCATCAGTACTTTCAGTACTGCATGACCCCAGAATAAAAGCTGTGTGGGAACAGCTATTCCTTCTTGCTATGACAGATTATTTTGTTCGCAGAGCTTGAATTAATAAAATACTAACACAGCAACGCTCTTGTTTGTGCATTTCAGGCAGGCAACTGATATCTTCAAACTACACAGGGATCCAACAGGTGTAAGTGATGGAGTGGATTATTAAAAGAATGATTATTGTGTCTTGTGTCTTATTCTCATGTGGTGTTTTCGCCCAAATCTTTTTGCGGGTTTCATATATTGCTAGCAATAATGCTGTATCCTTTACTAACACAACCCCAACTCCAGCAGGCGGAACGACCATATCAGGTGGAGAGGTAAGCACTATAAGTACAATAAAGAGAGGTAGACGCAGTGCTGATGTAGAACTCTATCTCACTGATACTGCTCGAGTATCTAATAACAAGTGGTACAAGCATATGACTAAAGTAGGTAAACAAACCACTGGGGAGAGCTGCTCTGTCTGCTCACTAATCTCCTATGCCATGAGTACCTCCAAAACGTTTATATCAACTGAAATACCAGCAGCAAGAGCACAATGCCTTATGTACCTGTCCATGGTTACAACCCGAGGAAGATTACAAGGGAGAACAGCAACATTGAGATGGATGTCCAAGGCAACATTTCCCTATGCAGATAGTTATATAAAGACACTTGACATGATGAACAATTATTGTCAACTAGACCACGCTATACAATACATAACCAAGGAGAGATGAAGGCAATAACCCTGAAAGAATTGCCATGTCCTAAGAAGGGACCCAAGGAAATAGGAGGAGAAGCAGGATGTTGTGAACGACCACAGATGCTTGTGTATGGCCAAGTGTACACAACTGAAGGATGGAATGAGGGAGTAGTAGGTAGCAAAGTATACATGCTCTGACAAGCTCCAGTGAACACAGTACAAGGAGAAGATGATAAATGCCTGAAAGAATGGGATGCAAGTACAAAGTTACTGACCTGGGTGGATAACGAATCTGGACCAATGCCCATAATGCCACTGAAGAAACCAGCACTGTGTTTCCGGAATGATGGTGCAGTAAAGGTTGGAGAAAACAAAAAGTGCAACCACACAGAAAAGCATCCAGCAATGAAGGTTGGGATGGCAGTATTAATGGATCATTATTCGGCGTGCGGATCAAAAGCATATGAGAAGCTTCCACCCAAATGGGGAGGAATATGTTTGTTGGTACACATCAATACACCCGCATGAGTAGTACCGCAGAAAGACATCAAGGCAGAAGACTTCCCTAAGATGTACATAACAAAGAGAAATAAGAGGTCAGTAGAAGTGAGTAGAGTGAAAAGGGAGAACTACTTCTCATCAGCATCAGAAACATCACTTGACGTACCAGTTGAATGTAGACTGTTCAGTAGGTGGAGGTTTTCTTTGCATCAGTAGTTCCAGCTGTACAGACATACACAAATGTAAAATGGCTCCAGATTACTAGATGGGAGCTAATGCAGACAATAACCTCATCGGTAAATGGCTTCAGCGCGATAAATGAAGAGCTCTGAGCAGTAGGGTTGATGGCACTCCAGAACAAATATGTTCTATGGGTCCCCATACTTTTGTGCACAATGAGCAAAATTTGCATATCAAATGAAATGGTGAGCAACATCCATTTTTCGACTGAACATATCGGCGCTCTGTTGGCGGACAAATGATTGCAACACAAATTAGAAATGTAATAAACTTATGACTACTTATAGAACACTTTAAATTGCAGTACTTAATAGTTGCTAGACGACGTGCAATTCTAGTAAAGGAAATTTGCAAAGCCTTTAACTTCATTTGATATTAAGTGGTTGTTTACAGAAATTGTTGAGGAAATTGTGTAGTCAGTAGTACATTTTTAGACACATATAGTCAAGTTGTTCAAAAATATAGTATGGCTGCATTTAACATTATCAGGAGTTTCAGGTTCTCAAGCAACATATTTTAATGACATTTAGTGCAAATGTTTGGACAGTAAAACTGGTCACAAGTGGAGCACTGATTTTCAGGTGTACTTTGGGGTTCTGGCCAGAGATTTTCTGGGATCTTTAGTGGCAAATGGTGCACTCCTAAGCATGCAAGATCAGCAATACTGTTCCACAGTCATCAATTACTGGATTGTAGATTGTTTTTTCTTCAGGAATGTTATGAAATTTTGCATTTCTGTTTGAACAAAGAGTGAACACTATCCTCTTGAGTTAATTTTCCAATGGCCAGGGTAGGCACTACGAAGAAGATGTCCCACAGTCAGAAGGGCTGGTTGGCAAAGCCTAAGCTCGACAAGGAGGCATTGGAAAGAAATACTAAGGGCCTCATTACACGGACGGCGGTAAGGGTTTACCGGTACCGGTAAGGGCACCGGTACCGGTAAACCCTTACCGCCTTACTACGAGGTCCCTTTGCGGGATTGGTACTTTAACGCCTGCTGTTTAGCAGGCATTAAAAACCAACCCGCAAAGGGACCAGGGTGCTAATTACGGTACCGCAATTTGCGGCACCGTAATTAGCGCCTTCCCCATTCCCATAGAGCCCTATGGGGCAAAAATGGGAATGGGGAAGGGCAATGGGGGAAGGGGGAATTACCGCCCCGCCAACCTTGGAATAGGGCGGTAATTCCCCTTTCCTCCAAGGCGGTGCCGGTATTTTACCGGCATGGACCAAGGTGCTAATAGCACCTTGGTCCTCCGCCTACCGTGTAATGAGGCCCTAAATCACAAGAAATTAAGATATTCTCTTAAAACTGTTCGGAGGCCATGAAGGAAAGTGTCAGTTTGAGTCTTTGGTTCAAACTACCCGGGAAAGAGCTATTGACAAACAGCAATCACAAGTTCAGGAGGTCCAGGATGGAAAAGGATGCCCCGTGGTTCGATGCAGAATGTAGAATCTTGAATTGAAAAGAAAATTCAACCACGATGTAATGAGTTGTGTGTACATGGCTGGTCAGATTTATAGTTTCAAAATGGCTCATACAAATTAAAAAAATACAAAACAACAATATGTATTGGAAACAATGGGAGCTTTTTCAAAGGACACCAAACTGTTTTATGTTTAATGCAGTTGTCAGGACAGGCGTTATGCCATCTCTTTGAACAAGTAGTCCTTGGGCCACCAGCCCCCCTCCATTATAGGCCAATTTCCTCACAGGCCATTGCCAGTAATATATTCTCCAAATGTTTGTTGCTCAGACTGGAGGAGTAGACACAAAGTAACAATATCTTTAAGGCCTCTGAAACGGGTTTCAGGGGAGGGCTTAGTACAGTGGACCGCTGCTTCATTCTGAAGGGATGAGACATGGAGAAATACAGTAAGGTTAAGAGAGTGAGATTATTTTTGTCTTTTTTCAGATTTGAGGAAAACATTTGATTTGATTGATAGAAACATAGTGTGGCGTAATTTACATTTTATTGGGGTTCCTAATGTTTTATTAAATCTTATCCAACTGTGATACGCAGACATCTCAGCTTGTGTCCGATATACAAGATCGGGGAATTATACATTGTTTTCCTCACCAATAAAGGTGAAAAGCACAGATGTCCGTTGGCCCCAATTTATTCCTTTCAGACATTGGTTCGAGTACTTCTATTAGGAAAGTTAATCCACCCTCTCTGAAGGGTACATTTTATAGCATGCTTCTTTAAACCGAAGGCACAGCTAATTTGGACTTAAGCCTGGCAGGTCTCCAACGGGGCCTGCAAAACACAAATGTCTATTTTGGGAACTATAGTTTGAAATGAAGTATGATCAAAACAAAAATGATGGTGTTCAGGAAAAGGGTGAGACCTTGCAGCTAATTTTTAAATGAATGTAGAGATGAAGGGGCAGTCTAATTTTTATTTCAGCCTACTCTTCTCAAAGAGCGGTGCTTGGGTCAATAATTTCTAGAAGACAGCTGAAAGGGCATCATTAAGGATTAAAGGGCTTTTTACATTTTCATTTCACGTTTGGGCATTCTGATTGGACAAGTGCCTGGTAGTATATAAGGCAACGGTCTGTTCCATGATTTTTATGGCAGCGAAATCTAGGGTGCTTCAAACTGTCATGTCAAGGAGGGGTTGAAAAATATATTCCCGTGCCAAATAGCCAGGGCTCCCTGCAGATACACCTGGTATCGCCGTATGAGCTGAATTGGGGGTGATCAGTTTCAAGGTGTCGGGCCAGTTAAGATTTTTTAATTATCTGGGATTTTGTGCTATCCATAAAATTAATTTAAGTGCACATGCAATTGCAGCCTCCCCTGGTAAAGAAAAATGCTTGTGGTACGGTGGATTTTATGAAAAGTGTGGCATGCATTTACCTTATCTGCCCATTATCCACATGCCAGATGGGCAGTATCAAACAATGAAGACTTTTCCACTAGGACACTATGCAATAATAAATATAGGTGACACTAAAATTAATATTTCCGATAAATATAATGCATGGTGGCATCAAACACAAACCTCATTTGTACAAAAAGCAATGCCTGCTAATTATTTAATAAATGAAAGTTGTATAATCATGACACTTATTTGCCCATTATACTCCTACTAGCTGTACAAAGGAACAGAATATGACAATTTTCTTCAAGACACAAACATGGTTGAATTATTTTACTAATTCATTTGTCAGCTGAGCAAAGTATCTGAAGAGGACAGGGTTTTAGCAATGACACTGCTATAATAAGTACAGACATTTACTGAAAACATAATTTGCATGGTGGCAACAAACACAAATCTGACATGTATAAAAATAAGATAACTGGAACAACAGCAGATTTATTGGTCAGGATTCTTGCACAGTCCATGACTCTGTTCTGGCTATATTGCTACTGATGTCTCATCCCTTCAGCACCTCCTTCTAGGCTTCCACACCATGTACCAGAGCAACTGGTGAGGAACAATTTAGGGTGCTGCGAGCAACATGTTGCTCCTGAGCTACACGTTGGGGATCACTGTTAGACCTTCTCACAGCAATTGAGGGAGGAGTTTGCGCCATTATCGGGAGTTCCTGTTGTACATCCGTGCCTGCAAATGATGAAGCAAATGGCACACTAACGGAAGCAGTGACAAGATTGTTGAAAATGCACTCCAAGAAGGAGGAGGAAGCCAAAGGCACAGGAAAAGACCAAAGCTGGCTGGCGTATATTTTCTCATGGATGCCAACATGGATGGCAGACGGACTAAAAGTACTACTAGGAGCACTAATATTAGTACTAGTAGGACTATGTATGATAAAGATCTGCATCACGCAATGCTGCAAGACGACAGAGAAAAAAATAGGGATGAAGGTGATAGTTGACATAAATACAAATGGTGACGAGAATAAGATTGTATAGGAAAGAAATAAAATAAGGACACAGATAAAGAAGTGCCCATTGTTCCCAACCGAGATGATAACATTCGATGATCCAGTGGACAACAAGAGGTACTGGTCGAGATGGGTATGGTGTAACCCAGAAGGAGATTGCAGTTACATGACATGGAATTTTGATGCCCATGCAAATTACTATGGACATCTTGGAGGAATAACGAAGAAATGGCTACCAAAGGCAATGGTGAGTAAGTTTGGTGGTTTGGTCGACAAGTCGACCAGAGGGGGGACTGACAAGATGGTCCCTGGAATGCCCCTCTGGACCCCTATATGCATGACAGCCCAAAGACTCAGAGATGCAAGATGCCAGTCACTGTTTGGACAGCCCCCAGGAGGGACAGTGACAACTACATAGGTGAACAGATATTCTCTCAGACAGCCATTCAAACCTTATCCAGCTAACGTCATCATGGATACAGGAGCCCCAACACTCATCATGCATCCAGACGCCTAAATGGACATGATCGACTAATGACAAATATCCTGCGGTGCTGACATCATTAGAGACACCACGACATAGTAACATTAGCCATGAAGCGCACTGGAATCCATGCACAAAGTTACACATACATGCACGTGCACACACGAAGAGCATGCTCACACAGTTCTGTAGATAGAGGACAGATACATATACATATTGTTGAAAGCCTTTATTATTTTTTCATTAGCCAAATGCAGAAACGCAGAAACGCAAGGTAACAAGAGATGTAGAGCAAGCTTGCAGCAGCTTATTGCAACTAACAATATGGAGCTACAGAATCATATAAGGAACCTGGAAGAACAAAATACTTCTAACCTATAAGAATAATATCACAATATAGACATATAGCAATTACAGCATAACTATAGTAGAATTACATGAAGCCACAGGCCTCAAAACGAGAGACGAAGCAAAGCAGAATTGAGCTGCATGCAGCACCAGGCCAGGGCTTGCAGTCAAGGTCAGAGATGAGCAGCACATTCCTAAACTCAGAGACAAGGAGCCACCTGCAAAACAGCAGAATAAATCCTCACTAATTGCAGACCAGAAAGCTCAATTTTGCGGTCTTCAACCACGTGGTGCAGCTGAACCGAACAATGGCCATTTACCCGTGGTGAGAAGAGGAGCAGTTCCCAGCGGAACAGATGCAAAATTAGACATATATTATTTTACAACTTTGCAACACTTCAGGCACTCTCAACAGCACATTTGTAATACTGACAGCAACAATGAGAATACATAGTCTTTCTCATCAACTTGAGAAGGAGCACTGAGCGCTGAGAACAGAGCTGGGTCCCAGGCCTGGGGAGATCAGCTCCAGCCAATCAGGGAACACAAATCCAGGGGTGGATGGCAAGGGCCAATGGTAATCCTGCGACACTGCAACAATGTAATAGATAGTTTTTGGGGAAGGGTCAGGCACGCCACCTGACATGCGAAGGCCAGTAGAATAACTTCTATATTTGCCAGCTATGTGTGATATCACCCCAATCACCCAATCAGGTGGGCTCTTAGGACTTTGGGGAAGAGCCCTGATTTGTGATGTCAGAGTGTAAAAAAAAGCCCCTGACATGGGCTCAGGAGTTGTGATTGCTGGAGAAATATTTCCTGTATGATCCCTGTCTGTTATAGAAAATAAAGGACAGTTCTAACTTGCCCTTGGCTGAGTCCTCCATTTGTATGCTGGGAGAGGGTTTGTTGGGCCCTGGGTGCTCTGAATGGTGAATGCGTGGTGTGAACTGTGGTCCTCTCTGGCATACCTATACAACAGTCCACAACCTTAAAAATAATCAAAATCATAAAGAATGGCACACATGTTGGAAAGATGAGCAAACCTTAATTCTGTGAAGTACAAGATTGAAGTGCTCACTGCCAAACTCCACAGCAAACCCAATGATGCATTTTTCAATGATGTGGAATCGACGCCCCGACAAATCACCAGATCTGAGAACTGAGTTCACAAACCCGCAAAACACTGTCCCTGAGCTACCCCTGTTGGAGCAATGATGATTGCTGCACATGACGCTTTGAAATGTGAGGTGGTCCCTTTTTCATGTTCTCAATTTTGAAGGTTTTGGCACTTCAACTGAAGTTTTAAAGAACAAACTCTTTCCCTCATTTCGTTTGACCCTGAGGAATGTCCTGTATTTATTGTACATCATTAGGACAGAAACAAGTCGGGCTGTGTATAGAACACAGATTGGATTATTAGTTTCTAACTGTGTTAAGACCCTAAAACCTTTCAGGTTCAATGATTGTTTAGGGTTATGCATGTTTTTTGGTGCGATATATGTGAGTGCCACTGTGATTGTTTTTATATTGTATATATGTGTACTATGTATTGACATTTTTAATGTTATATATGTTGGTAGATCTTTCACATTAAAGTATTGATATCAGGTTTGCAAAATGTGGATTTTTTACCTTTTTTGTACTTGAGAGAAAGTATGGTGTACTAATGGTTTATGATTAGGTAGAAAGAGTGTGTAGAACCTTGAATACTTGGGTGAGGGTTTTCCTTCTATATATTATCATAATTATGTCCAGGTAATAGGAAATACTGGCTAGTCTCAACCATATCCTGGGTTCACCGTTTGTTGATATTACACTCAATTTTGGTCATGCAGGAACCAGCCCAAGGAGAGTTTGCTCTCTTCCCCCAGGGCCCTACCACATCAATAAGGTAGAGAGTGGTTGTGATGATGGTCTCTCTCCCTCGGTGTCCAGCCTACCTGTAGGATGAGTCCTGATCCAGCCTTCAAGCTCTCTTGGAAAAACTGCAGCAGCTTTTTTCCTTTCTGATCATCATACTCAAAGCGATTTCCAAACAAGAGGGAGCTGATCACATTGGTCACCCCATGGCTGACCAAAGTTTGTGGGTCAAAGGGATGACCTGTTGAGATACAATTGAAAGCCAAATGATCATTATTTGGAAATTTACAGAATACAGATTTACTCCTGACATTCCACAAAAGTCATGGAACACGTGACCCAAATCAAAACACCTAGATGAGCATGCCCTTTAGAATGCAGTCCAGTCAAGATTTTGGCAACAACAGGGAACAGAAAACACATATGTTACTTTGGTATACTATTTCAGGCCAATAACGGGCAATCCTTACATTCGGCTTTCTCAGTGTTCATATATATTCCTCCCAAACACATCAACCTGGAACAAAAACTGATGTTGAAATGTACCACATTAAAATACTCACATACACTCCATCAAATTTCAGAGCATACTTTCATTCACAAATCTGTAACATTTATATATACTCTAGTCGCAGGGGTCTGCAACCTTTCACTCGCCAGATGTTCTGGACTACAACTCTCATCAGCCCTAGCCATTATAGTCAATGATGTAGGCTCCTGGGAGCTGTCGACCAAAATATCTGGAGAGCCACACGGTGCAGACCCGTGCTCTAGTGTGACTTTTCACCAGTGAATAAAAAGACAGCAACCTATCTCATGCACCTTTAACCTTACAACAGCTGTCCGACTTGAGTAATACCAGCCAATGTGGAAAGACATACAGCACTCATTTTACCAGAAAAGGAAATCCACAGACCGATCCCTCTCCTAAGTCACACCGAAACCAACAACATCAACACAAAACCAAAAGAGATATTGAAAGTTGCCATTTCAGAGGATTTACACACCCCATCGAAGCACATCATCGCAGAACAAAATTAGATTTAATAGTGTGCCACATTAAATAGCATTTGCTCAGAAGCATAATTGTATGCCTTATATACCATTGATATGATCTCAAAGCATTGTGGGTTGAACGCTCTTGGAGACCGTAGTCCAGGTCAGTGGAGAGAGTAAGGTAGTAAATAGTGCTTGGGTGCACTCAGCATACCTGCAGCCGGTGTGGTTTATGTGGTGTGTCGCTGTATGCTAATGCTAGGCATGGTGCAGTGGTTGTGTGAGAACAGTAGAATGTGTGCAGCAAGGCCATTTGCCCTCCGGTCTGCATCCTAGCGGTGGTGGAGCTTGTGTATGAGATTATGTGTGCAGCTAGGCAATTTTTCTGTGGGGTATAGCTTTAGTCTAAAGACTGTTGAGGTGTTCATGGTGGTGTGTAGGTATGTGTGCAGCTAGGCCTCAAATAGATTGAGGGGTATAGCTGCATTCTTTTGTTTGTTGGTGTGGAGGAGAGACTGAGCATATCGGTATGTGTGAGTGTCTGTGCATATTGGTGGGAGACCCCTGTTCCTGATTACCTTCTAGTGCCCGCTGAGCTGACCGTATCTATTCTAGAGGTATGGAGCATTAATGGAGCATTGATTCTCCGAGAGAAATTCTCTGTCTAGTTTGAAGTTTGTTCTGATAACCAGACTTGCCAATGTCTTTCTCTGCTTGGCAGTGTCATTGTTGATCGAGTTGCCCCTATTCTTAATCTTTATTAGGTTAAGCGAACTGCAGGTCCATGGTCATCCCTGTGTCTCGTTGATTCTGCCATTGTTTATTGGATGATACCTTCTCATTGTGTAGTTACATCTATTTCTATTCTATTGGACTTATGAGTACTAACTGGGTTTGAAGTCTGTTGTTCCATGGACCCCATGTCCAGCATCACCGGCTATGGTTATCCTTGTGTCTTGTTGAGACTGCAGTTGCTTATAGGATGACACCTTCTCAGTGTGCATTTACTTCGGTTCTGTTCCATCGGACCTAACGGGTACTTCCTATGTATGAAGACTGGTACTCAGTGAACCCGAGGTCAAGCAACCAATCAGGTTGTGATGTTGGTGGTGTGTCTTGACTGGCATTGTTACATGCAGCTGAGGTTGGAGTGTTCCTGATCTGGTGTGAGGTTAAAGTATTGATGACAGGCGGCAGTACCTCAATGTCACTTGCAGGAGCTTGCCATGCCAGATTCCTCCCCTGATTCAGAGCGTATTGCCTTGAGGTGTCCGGGTCCCGGGCAATTGTTTATATTGTACAGTATTCCTGTCATATTTTATGGTTTCAGTTGGGGAATTATACTGCATCATTCTCCCTTGCGAGAGATAGAAGTGCTGAAATGCTCATCCGATTGGAGAGCGTAGTGCATATCCGCAATAGACAAAAGAGCAAGTCCAGCCAAAGCATAGTTGATACTACACCCCGGGTGAAGGGGTTCATGGCATCAATCCAAGGCAGATCAAAGTAACATGACTTAATCGGAGACCACCATGTATACCCGGTGGATGACAAGATCTGGCCCAGTCGCAATGTTTGAAACATAAGTGCTATTAGGCTCTGGGATTGAAGTTCTGTGTATTAATTCCCAGAAAAGTAGGATTGACACAGGTTTCAAGAGCAGGCCCAATCGTATTGTTTGAACATAAGTGCTAATAGGCTCTGGGTTTGTAGTTCTGTGCATTAATTCACCGATAAGTACAATTGACAGAGCTTGACATCTCCTGGACTGATAGCGCAGTGCCTACTTGGAGGAAGATAATGATTAAGCTCAGTCAAAAGAAATAAAATTAAAATAAATGGCGATGAACATAAGTGGTATTAGGACTTTGGTTTGGAGTCCAGGGTATTTGTTTTCAGATAGATAGGTAGAGAAGAAACATCTCCCGGTCTTGGAGAGTGGTGCCTGCCTGGTGGAAAACAATGAGCGAGCCCACTCATAGTGTAGGAGCAGAAGTGTGATTATGTCTCAGGTTTGGAGTTGTGGGCATTCAGATTGTGGCGTGGTTTGGGTTGCACAGTCAGCTTATTGGTGCATGGGAGCAGCTGTGCCATTGTTGACGAGCCAACAGCTTCCTAGTGTTGAAATAAACTGAACACTAGAGATAGCTTCTGTGTCCTGATTTTTCTTACCTCCCGGTAATGTTGCAGTTCCAGCCATTTCTGGCATTCAGTGCTAGGTAGAGTGACCCCAAGCGGTCCCTTGCATGATTTAGGGAAAGAGACAGGTTTTGAGTGCTTTCCGGAAAGCCATGTAGTCTCGGCTGTGTCGCATGTGGGGAGGCAGTGAGTTCCACAATGTTGGCGCCAGGGTTGAGTAGGCGGACCCACCAATCCTGGTTGGGTTGGAGGCAGGGACCACTAGGAGGAGGGCCGTGCTTTACCTTAGGATGCGGGTTGGGAGGTAGGGCATAATCTTTTCTTGAAGGTATTTGGGGGCATTTATATTTGACATATAAAATACACTGACACATTATACGCTCCATCATCAAAGAAAACATTAACTCCTAAAAAGGAAATTACAGCACAGACATTTATTTAAGCAATATAACTCAAGGAGGGGGGTATTACCGGTGAAGCAATGCCCTGGGGCAGCAGTTAGAAGCCTGAGTGCAATGACATGCGCCGGTAATCCCACCCATCCTCGAGGCTCGTATTGCTATTAGTACCCTGGCACATGGTACCAGGGTACTAATAGTGTATTTTTCTAGAGTTGAGAAAAGGCATGTTATCCGTTTCTTAACTTGAGAAAAAACTACAAAAAATGATGGCTGCCATGAATCAGGGAGAAGGGAACTACAGTTAGTCCCTTCTCCCTTTCCATGGTGGCTATTCGTGAGAGTTAGAGATACACCGGGAACACTACTGTTCCCAGCACCGGTGAGAAAGAAGGAAACACAAGGTAAGTGGCGAGGGAGTGAAGGGGGCCTAAATATGTGGAAAAGGGATGGTGGGGTGGTGGGATGGGCATGCAGGGTGCAGGGGAGTTCACTTTCCGGATCCCAGCGAGGGAAGATGTCGGCCTCCCGCTCTAAGGAGACTCAGAACGGGGTCTATTGTGTGTGGTAAAGACCCCGTTCTGAGCCTCCTCATTGGCTGGGAGGCCGCCACAACCCCTCACCAGGTACTAATAACATATATGTGTTTGCATAAACATCATCCCTCAGGCTGCGGCTACTTCAGCTTCAGACTTCAGCTCAAAACTGCAATGGCAAGAGCCCATCACCCATGCCTTTATAGAAACATCTGGGTAAGAGCCTATTTACACATGCACACAACAATCAATGCAACTATTAAAATGCACATTTTATTTTATATTACAGAGATAACACTAAAATAAAAAAGCAGAATGCTGGAGCAGGAGAGAGTGGGAAATAAAGGGAGGAAGATGCACAAAACACACTGGCCCTCACTACGACCCTGGCGGAAATCAACCGACCGGACCGCCATAGCGTAAATAGCGTTTCCGCCATTGCACGACGGAGCAAAGTGCGGCTCATTCCGACCCATCGGGCACGAGCACCACGCCATGGCGGAAGTGCAAAGTCCGCGATGGCGGAAATGACCCCAAAACGGCCCACACCGCCGCCGTACGGCGCCCTAGGTGCAATACCGCCACCCATTTTAGCGGACACCGCAGTGAGCGCCAACCGGAAAGTACGGTGACCGGAAATATACGGAAACGGAAGTAAAAGCATGGTCCCGGAACGGGAAACATCACGCCGTACACCTATAAAACCACAAATTCCACACAACCATTAAAAATACTACCCTGAGACACATCCCAACCCGTCATCCACCCTAGTGAAACCAAGAAAAATGGGAAAAGTAGCGAAGAAAGCGTGCGACCGCAAGCGGCAGGTCCACTTCTCCCGTGAGGAACTCACCGTGCTCACAGAGACCCTCCAGGAGAATGCTGCCGCCGTCTTCTCCACGCAAATGACCAGGACGGCACTTGCGAACAAGAAGGCCATATGGGCCCTGGTGGCACAGCGGGTAAGTGCGGTGGGGACCGCACCCCGCAACCCACAGCAATGCAGAAAGCGATGGGACGACCTGCGGATACGCGTCCGTAGCATACTTTCTGCCAACCGCAACATTGCCACAGCTACCGGGGGAGGATCGGAATCACCCATCAAGTTGACCCCCTGGGAAGAAATCTGTGCCTCCACCATTGGAATGGAGAGCATAGAGGGAGTCGGAGGGATGGAGAAAGGAGTGCAGACATCCGAAGAATCAGGTAGGTGTCCCAAATAAAACAATGCCAAAACCACAATGTCCAATCATGTGAAGTACCACGTGTCCACATAGTGCAACAGTAACACATGTCCAGGAGAACGTCCACATACATAGGCCTGATAGCACACTTTAAAACTCACATCAAATACATAAATAATTAAAAATCCTAAAAACACCCTCTACACGTGCAGCAGGCACACCCTAACTGCAGGCTGCAAAACAACTGCACCCTCACTCCACACACAAATGAAACCACCTCCAAGGCCCCGACCCAAATCACCCTCAGGTACCACCCCAATGCATGTGATACATTACCATTCCAATTCCCACAGACCCATTAATAACGCTCGCCCTCCTTTACTCCACCACAGGGTCCGATCCAAACGACGAGCTCCAGGACACCCCTACCAGCACACCTGCAAAGAGGGCCAAGACCAACGGCCAAAGACCCTCCACCTCAGCTGCACGCATCAAGACACGGAAGCAGCACAAATCAAGTGGCAGCACAGAGGAGGGAACTCCAACAGGCACCCCAGCAGCCAGCATGCCCACAACAGCACCACCACAGGTCCCCCCAATGGATGCCACAGTAGGCACTGCTTCTGGTGGCAGCAGCACCATAGGTGACACTGCATTAATGGCAGCATGCTCCGACACAGAAAACGGGGATGTCGAAGTTAGATCCATCCATGACCTGTCTCAATCCCCCTGTCTGTTCCATCCCGTACACCATGAGGATACCACGCAGGGGCACCCACAAGATGACGACTGGCCATCCCCCACAAGCCCTGTGGCAAGGCAACATGAGGTGATCAGCCACTCTGTGACACCACCGCAAATGGCCATGGCCCAGCAGAGGCAACAGTCCCTCGACCAGGTAATCGTGCAACAGCAGCAACTGGCCACGCTCCTCAAGGACCATGCCGATGAATGTGGGGGCACTAAGGCAGACATAGAAACATCAACTGAGACACTTAGGGCAGAAATGGAGAGAAGTACAGAGACACTAAGGGCACAAATGGAGAGTAGCACCGAGAGCCTGAGAGTAGAAATGGGGAGAAGCACCGAGAGCCTGAGAGTACAAATGGAGAGAAGCACCGAGAGCCTGAGGGGGGAACTGCATGCGACGTCCAAAGACGTATGTGCCGAACTTGCCGCAGTGCGCCGTGCGCTCACTGAGCTCTCACAAACCCTTAGGGACATGCATGGACGTGAGCAGGCAGAGACATCATCCGTTGCAAGTTCCGTCCAGGGCAGCCCCCAACGTAGATCTGGGAGGAACCTGCGCTCCACAGGCAGGGGTGCCCCTGATACCCGGAGAGGGGGCTTGCAATAGCGACTGCCCACTGACAATGAGCATCTTTGGACACTGGTGTTCGGGGGGGAGGTAGGAGGGTGGAGGGGGTGTGTTGGGCTCACTTGGGTGGCGGGTCGATAGGGTGTTTAACATGATATCACATATGCCATAAACAATGCACGATCATCCAATGAGATGTGTGGACATTGATCTTTGTGTACGAGGCCATTATAGGCGTACAGTCCATATTGTGCATGTTCCAGACACACACAGTGCCACGAGTCCCGTGTCCATGTATCAGCCACCAGGCGTGAGTGCTAGAAGCATGCATCTATGAGATGCTGACGAATGTCACGGCCCTCCTGTGCCTCGCAGACTCCTTGAGGTGCTGCCACATCCCCACCCTCATCATGACCATCTTCAGGTGCTTGCAGTTCTGCGTCAGGGGGCATGGGCACATTTCTACGTACGCACATGTTGTGGAGCATGACACATGCCATGACCATCTTTGCAACCTTCACATGGCGGTACAGGAGTGCCCCGCCAGACCTGCTGAGGCAGCGGAAACGAGTCTTCAGTAGGCCGAATGCCTGTTCTATGACTACACGGGTACGTGAGTGGGCATGGTTGTAGTCCTCCTCATGCTGGTCCCGTGGGTTCCGGACTGGTGTGAGGAGCCATCTCTTCAGTGGATACCCGGCATCACCTGTATGTGGACAATAAAGGAATTTTGAGGAATGCCATTGCTACGTACGCACCCCCCCCCCCCTTCCTGCCAGGTCATTGCCGCATCACATACCCCACATCATCATGCATGAAATGAGACTCACCGAGTAGCCAGGATCTGTTCCCTGCGTGTCGCTCCATGTAGCGTGGTATTGTAGAGTTCCTCAAGACCATAGAATCATGGGTTGATCCAGGGAATCGGGCACAACAATGTGTAATGATCCTGTTGGAGTCACACACCATTTGTACATTCAGAGAATGAAATTGTTTTCGGTTGCGGTACTGGGCCTCCATGGCATGTGGGACGACCAATTCCACATGGGTGCAGTCGATGGCACCAATGCAACCCGGTATGCCGGCAAGTGCATGGAATCCCACTTTTGTGTTGGTAATTTCCTGCTCCGAGCGTGGTAGAGAGA
This sequence comes from Ambystoma mexicanum, assembly GCF_040938575.1. Classification (NCBI taxonomy): domain Eukaryota; kingdom Metazoa; phylum Chordata; class Amphibia; order Caudata; family Ambystomatidae; genus Ambystoma; species Ambystoma mexicanum. Next base: position 1,252,412,204 of record NC_090925.1, on the reverse strand, counting down.
TGTAGTCGTCTGCGTGCTGCAGGAGGGCATCGAGCACTTGCAATAGTGTCCGTGAGAACAGTGGCTGTGATATGCCATGCAACTGTCCGACTGTGTGCTGGTAGGTGCCTGTGGCCAGGAAGTGGAGTACAGACACCACCTTCAGTAGGGGTGGAATGGCGGTTGGGCTATCTATCATGCTGACAAGGTCAGCCTGTGTCATGTCCACAATGGCGGTTATGGTGTCCCGGTCCAAACGGTAGAGGGTGTGAATCTGCTCATCAGTGAGGTTGAACGGATGTGCTCGGAGGCGTGGGATTGCGGGCTGCCTGCGTGGTGGTAGTGGCTGTGCTGGCGGCCCTTGCTGGCCCTGCCTTGCCCTCCTCCTCCTCCTGCGTCTCCTCCGTGCGGCCGGTTGTAGTTGGTGTTCGTCTTCTTCTTGAAGTTGGAGTACTTGCAGTGCTATCAGGTCCCCCAGGGCCAACATAGCTAGTCCTGCCGGTAGCATTTCGGAGTGGGTGTGGTTGTGGGAGGAGACTGGGTGTGCAATTTATGTGTTTTCAGGCTGTATGGCCTCCACCTGTGGTGATTCATTCCACCTGTGCAAGCTGCTCTCCCCTTTGGGCGAGCACGTCCCGCACACAACGCTGCAATTCGACGAATGGCATCTTGCTATTACAATCATGTATTTGTACCCGATGGCAGTGTAACATTGGTTGATATGTTCATTCGGCTATGGTCCCATTGTTTCACATACTATCTTTGCAGTTGCGAACAGACTTGTGAAGGGTCAGTGGAACGTAGTACTCGAGTAACGGTGGACCCTCATGCAACACTGTACCGAGGTTCACCGACGGGCGGGGCGTCCCATTTGTGAGTGAAGGCAGTTGCCATTTTCACACACAGCCGCACTAGATGGATTAATTTGTGATTTCAAGCGGCCACAGATGCCTTTTCGACGTAATGTTGCAAATGAGGAATTCGAAGGGCGGCGCTTTCGGTTTTCAGCTAGCGGCGAGGAGATGCCCACAGGTCTGACTGCAAATATAACGTTCTATTGTTCAATGTCCTTGGGACAGGGGCCATGGCGAGGATGCAATGATTGATATGAATAGTTTGGGATGCGCAATAGCGAAGTGGGCGATAAGGCCGGACGTTCCCAAATACATGTTACTTCACAACACTGGAATTACGGGCTGGGGCACAGTGGATTTTGCAGGCTGCATAACGCACAGACTCAATGGAAATTTCACATGTTATGTGAGTATGGAAACAGGCGTTTTCATTACGGGATGAGGGAATGATGTATGGATGCATGGACAGATGATTTGATACAGAGTTTGCCATGTACAGGGCTTCTTGGAATCTATCCGCCTCCCCTGCGCTATGTGATGCAGGGCTGCCATAGTGGGACCATCGTCTATCTGGCCTTGTTGAGCCCTCCCTGTCTCGACGCGCCTTCAGACACTTGTGTCTATGCACGTTACCAATCCCATCTGATGGATTCTGTTTTAACAGACGCATGCACAGGTACACTCGTTTGTGATAGTGTTTTCACCTCGATATAGATAGTTATGATTCGCAAGTGGTTTTTGGGTGGTGATGATCCTTTGGAGTGGGCTAGCATGCATATGGCTGTGGATTTGGTGTGATCATTGAAGTGAGTAATTCAAATGTAGTTCTGATGGCCATACTATTCTTTTTCATTTCATTTGGGTGACAGGTATCTCCTCCCCTTTTGCCACTGCCATCTGTATGCCACTCCTGCAGATGGATTTTACTCCCGACACCTGCTGCTTCGTGTTAATCAGTGGAGCAGCATTACGATCTTATGGGACGATCGCCAATGGGCCACATGCCCTTACGCAGTACTAGTGGCTAGGAGCAACATTTCGGCCTTTCAGCTGGACTAGTGCCTCCCTATTGGGACGGCCCTGCGGTTCTAGGCGCTTCCATGTTGCCTTTTCGTACGAGAATGTAGCCCCTGTGTACCATGAAGGAACAGGGCGTCACACAAGAAGTAGCTGGTCATTTATTGCGGATGCAGCCCACAATGGTGAAATGTATTTTGGAGTTCATGGCCTAATGGCTGTATGGGCTTGGTGAATTTGTTGTGCATTAAATTTCTATTCTGATATGAACCTTGTAGCGTTCTTCTTTGCAAGTGATGTGGCATATTCCTATTTGGGGAGCGATGTATTGTGAGGAGATCTGCATTGGGTTCCAGCTTCGGAGTATAGTTGCGTGGTACTGTGCTGGGCGCGTTTGCCTACGAAGCCCAGTGAGGTCAGGGATAAGGGCTGCCAATATAACTGTTTTGATGATGTCATGCTCAGGGGCGGGGGATTAGCTTTTGTGTAACAGATGCCGGTCAGCCAGTTGGATTGGTGGAATGATGTGATTATCGGAATATGGCTGGTCACAGGTGCCTGTGTTTGCGTGCGTTTCTTGGTGGGAGACTGAGGTCATGTCCATTTGTATAGCTTCTGTATTCGTGCCATCTGTGCCCTGCAGCTCCCATTGGCCCCTCTTGAGATTCATTTGTTCGTTGGCAGGCATGGATGACTGGTACATTTCACTGGTTGCATTGTGTGACTTCATTGCACCTACGGGGAGTTGTACAATGTGGCCAGGGAGCGGTGTACAGGCACTCAGTAGGGCCGTTTACGGTTGGTTCGCGATGCCGTACTTCTCACCATGGCGGAATGGTACTTTCCGCCGTGCTTGATGGCGTTAGGTGCATGTCCGCTAGGGTCAGAATTCGCGTACCGTTGCGCCATGGTGGTAATTACGGTTTGGCACGGCGCGCGCGCGCGTACTTGGTGCAGTTGGCGTTGGCGTTCACTACGGTGTCGCTAATGGCATCGTACTTTGCGGTGACGGGTCATGATCGCACCGAGCGCTATTCGATGGCGGTATTGCATTTCCGCCATCGTTTTTCGAGTTTTCCGCCAGGGTCGTAATGAGGCCCACTGCCACCACTACTATAAGTAAACAGCTAAAAGCAAGGCAAACTGAAACAGCAAAGGATATTACTTAAGTCCTAAACTACAAAATAGTGTTGGAAAAAAAACTGAACAAGAACTTCAAAACTGAAAAGAAAAACTCACTTAAATACTATAGCAATAAACATTGTTAGTTAAAACAATGGAACAAGAAATAAGTTCAAAGACGGGCTAAAGATTGTAACTGATCACTCATTCTCTTAAGTAAAATAAAGAGGTATTGTAATAAGTAAATATCACAACAAATATAACAGCAAACTACAACTGTCATACTTCTGTATTGTGACAGGTCCAGTAGTACGCTAGGGTGACTGTCACTGTGTGACAGAATTGGGACCAATGGCACAAAGAGTATAGTTTAAGGATTTTATTTGCCTTTCCTTACAAACCAAAGAATAATATGTTTCGATGATGATCACACTCAACAGAAAAGATATCAGGATAGCAAGTGATTATAAACTAAAAAAAATGTCAGGGTGGTAGATTAAGATTTTAGGGTACAATTTTTGGGCGGGTCCGTTGTCTCTCAATAACGTAGTCAACATAATCCGGGATTTACCCTCATAATCGGAATAATCAGTGCATCAATGCACCAGTAAAAACAAAGAATCCAAGCCAGGCGACAAATACAAATAAAAAAGGTTAACAAAGAACAGCTCCAAAGGAGACTTTTTAACAAGGTATTCAGTGGTCCAAACTCTAGTCAATTGTGAAGGGAGGATAACTCTGTGGCAACGCGCAGGTCTTGGAAGCAAGTCCACGCTGAGCAACATAGGTTCAAATCCCAGATCTGCGCTTGAAACCAACCACGTTATAAATAACCTGCACTTGCACGATCTAAATATACAATGCCTAGTAGGATCGTTCCACCCTTCCCTTGTTGCCCCTTGAGACACACGCGTGTATAGGCGCATAATAAATGACCTATAAAAAAGATTTACAAAAATATGCCAGGGCCAGGTGCAAATCAAAAGTCCCCAAGTCTACACCAAAGAAAATCCAAAGGAATCCACACAAAAAGTGTTCAGTCTTCAAGAAGGTATGTCTCCCTTCCAGGGGGAGACGAAGAAGGTTATATCTTTTCCTGTGACCTTTCCTTTTGGATTCAGACTAACCTGGCCTGCGGACCCACAGTTCTCGGACGGACATCTCTTTCTAGGGTATTCCTGATCTCTGCCTTTTGGGTCTTCTCCTCAGGATTCTCTACCAATAGCAGGAGAGCCTGCAGGATGTTCTGGTGGGCCCTGGTGAGGCTATGTTGATAAACATGACCCTATCATTCCACTACATGCACTCTTCCCCACTGTGTCGCTTGGGGACTCTTCCCCATCCATGTTTTGTTGTACCCTCTGTTCCCTGGTGTAGTGATGCCGTCACGTTGCTTCACATGCATCTACAAAATCATTAGTGGATCAACGTGGTCCTCTGTAACCTCCCTATCCCTGCTGGCTAATGGTTTGGTGCCTTCTTCTTCCTCTCTCCTCTTATGATCTTGCTTGATCCCCTCTCTAGCAAACGTCTCTTTCTCTCTCTCCTGATGGAATTCTTTTTCCCGCTCCTGCCAACAACACCCTCTCTTCTGATGGGAGCCCTCTCACTAGATTCAATGAAATGTGATCTCAACTCTGGATCTTCTCCTTTCCTTTCTCAGCTACAAGGCTCTCCTCCTATATCCCGACTCTCTTCCATCAGACAAATACAGTCTCCTTCACCTTTCTCCTCTTAAAGTTGACATCTACCTTCCTTTTCTCCCAGTCACTAACTCTCTCACCCCTCCCCTAAATGGTATCTTTCTCCTTGCTCTATCTTACAGTAGCTCCCTCCTTCTGCTCTGTACTGGTATCTCCTTTGGTCTGAACATCTCCCTCCATCAGGCTCTTTGCACTTGGTATCTTCAGGACAGGGATCTTCCAGGGTCTGCTACTCTCCTCCTCTCAGCTGTCCCAACAGTTGACACTGTTGACAAGACTAGCTGCTTTTAAAACCTGGTCTTTCTTTCTTTTCAGTGGTGGAACATTGTTTGCAATTGGGCTCTGTGGGCGGGGCTATCCTGTGATTGGGAAATCGGAATATAGTAATGTAGGATGAAAGGGGTTTGCCCATACTTAAATTAAGCCCTGCCTCCATTTTGTTTTTTAAAGGGGGACTGGACATATAGGTTCTGGATGAAAGGAGTTTGCCCATACTTAAATTCTATGACAAGACAGGAGGCTCATATTATGCATTCTAATCTTTACTCTGAAACCACAGCAGCAAAGAAAAAACTTTACAAACAAAAAAAGTTTAAAACAGAACTAAACAGAGTTCAATGTCAATGCAAGGGGGAACTCCCCAATCCATCATGGAGGACAGGTCATGCCCTGCAGGAGGCCAATGATCAGGGACCCTTCCTTATATAAGTCCATTACTTTAAACCCAACCCCTCTTTCTTTGCTGCTGAAATCCACAGCTAAGTCTACTCCTCCTAGTTGTTGCCTTAGTGTGAAATTATGGAGTTTAGAGTGTTTTTCTTTGAATAATATTAAAAGAGCTTTGGTGATTTATAACACTGTTCTGGAGAAATGGGCATTTCATGTGTGTTTGCATTACTTTACTGAAAGTCGCGTTCGCGATCGAACGCTTTCCTCCAGACCAGAGTGTTACATTGTAGCGGTGCTCCGTATGGAGCATTCCGCTCGTTAATGGTTTCTTGTTTCCTTTCTATAACAGCGTTCGCGCCTTGTTTACTTTAATTTAGTTGCGTCGCCCGCCTCATTTAACAACTGGGCGGCGACGCGCGAAATGTTTTTCCCTCAAGAGAGGGTTTGTTTATTGGTTAAGCGGCGGTCTCCCCGGAGCCAGCACGCACGTTCCCTCAGTTTGTTTTGTGACAAGCGCGGTCTGTTCAAGAAGCTCAGCTTCTTCCGGCGCGTGTCACGGCGCTTAAGACTGGATTTGCAGTTCAATCAGTTCACACGCGTCGCGTGTGTATTGTTTCCATTTTATACGCTGCTCACGTATGAAGTCAGGAGGTCACAGGGTTTGCCTGCTTTTGGGACCCGGCTGGGAGGCGGCTCGCTAGGGCCTTATTGTAGTTGGTGAAGCTCTTTAGTGAGCACTTCTACAGCGTGCAGCTGTCCTCTTTATTTTTAAGTTGAACGCCATGTTTTCTTTGTTTGGGGTTTATTTCTGTTTAATATGTTTATTAGGTTTACTTTATATATTATGTGCATATGAGTTCAGGAAGGCTTCTGTTGCAGCACAAGCGACATAGCTCAATAAGAGGGTTGCAGGTTTACCATGCAGAAGGCCCTGGGGATACCCCCATTGGCGGTATACACATATGTATGTGTGTATATGTTTATATTTATGTATATGTATTTACTTGTGGATATATATATATATATTTATATATATTTAAGAATTGATTTTTATTTTGTGTTTGAATTGATATTTCAGCTTATATTAACACTAGTTAGCCTACTGAAGAGCCTCATGCGCTGCCAATCTGCTGTTATTTATTTATTTACTTATTTATTTATTAAACACTGCACAGGGCATAGGGGATTTGCCTTCACTGTAGCTGCCATAGCCTGTTCAGTTTCAGGTTCTGCTTGAGTTCTAATTCGAGGTTAGCCCTCGTGTACTGCTGGTTGCCTCATCCTGCTGGGATGCGCAGTTTGAGGTTCACATGCTCAGTGTACCCCTCCCTTAAACCTGGCAGAGTTTTTTGTTTAAGGGCTGCTGTTGGCAGATGCCAGTATCTTCCCTGGATAGGTGCAGCCACCTGCTCGGCGGCGAGGTGGCCTGTGTGGTTTCTACGAGGTGACCCCTCGTATACGGCTGGGTCCACACCCTGCTTGGGTGAACAGTTTCAGATACACTTACTCAGTGTTTTCCTCCCTTAAAGTCGGCGACTTTGGTAATTACCTTAACCGGTGTGTGCAATAACCTGCTCGGTTCAGTTCTGCCTGAGTTTTTATGCGAGGTTACCCCCTCGTGTACTGCTGAGTGTCACGCCCTACTCGGGCGAAGCAATTGGAGGTGCACTTGCTCAGTGTATTCCTCCCTTAAGGTCGCCAGTTTTGTTTAGGTGCTGCATATGGCAGTTGTCATTGTATTTTTTCTGTAAACATGCCGTATCCTGCTCGGTTTCAGGCTTTGCCTGGATTCTATTGCGAGGAACTCCCTCGTGTACTGCTGGTTGCCACGCCCTGCTGGGGCGAGCAGTTGAGGTGCACTTACTCAGTGTACTCTTTGCTAAACAATATGTTTAAGTGTTGACTGGAGCACTTTTGCGTTTCCAGAATTGTCAGTATCCCCGATAGTTCAGTAAGTATCACCTTCTATAAGGGCCGGGGGTTCGGACCCTTGTGAGGACGTAACCACTCTTCTTTGGATATTTGAAATATTTTTATATTTTATATTTATTTATTAAGTTCTTTAAAGAAAAGACTGCGAGGAGGTGGTTATAACAGACTCATGTGGGGGTTGTACCTTCCCTCTAGCCATCACTATGGTGTTAACCTTCGTCTTAGTAAAATTCTGATGCCCTTACCTTAGTTAGATTTGGGACAACTCAGTCCTTTCCTTAGGTTTTTGCTTTCCCCAATAACAATTGCTCCACCCAATACTCGTGCTGATTAAGCTGCAGCGAGTTTTTCTCTCGACATGAGGGGGGAAAATGATACTTTATGCCCCTTTTGAGGTCTGCAGGGCTTGTCGCTCTCTTTAGTGGGGAAGTGTTCCCTTACTATTTGTCCCATTTGGACATTCTTTTACTATTGAACTAGTGGTGGAGACAAGCCAGCTCGAGGGTAACTGTTCAGTTTGTTGCAAGACACGTTGGACAACCATGTTCTGCTTGGATGAAATGTTTGGAAACACTTGCTGATTTCAGGTGGGTGAGTTGCCAAATAATAACTTTCTGGCGCCTGCCCCATGGGTTTCCTCCCAAAGCTTGGCCTATTGTTCAGCTGACTGTCTTGCAGCGTGTTACAATTTCTCCTCTGCTCGAGGAGTATAAGCAGGCTTCGATATACTCAGGAGAGTTGTGTAGCCTCTTTTGTTATGTATATATATATTTTCTACAGTGCAGCGAATGGAGTGCTGGCTTCACACCCATGCTCAGCCTACTGATGCAGGTTCCTATCTTGGAAGGGTATAAATCAGTCTTTTATCCCGCTGCAATCGATAAATAAACACCTCACACCACACACTGGTGGTAGTAGTGATGAGTAATACTAGTATACCTGAGGGTTCGTAGCACTATACAAGTGCTATTTTGCTATGGGCAATGTGCTTAATATTCCTTCCCTGATTACCTTAGTGGCCAGCTCAGCCTCACAAAACACGCAGAGACTCTGACCTCAGGGTCTGAGGGGCAGTGGTCCCAATATGCTTTCACAACCTTTTCATTTACGGGGCATGATAATTACCCCAGAGTGCTTTCCCCCTCATTCCCCTTCCCGCCATCCTTGGGGAGGGTTGCATCAGAATATTACACCTCTTGGAGTATACCCGATGGTTTCTGTTTTTCCTTTACAGGAATTCTGACTCGTGACCAGTGCAGACTCGCACTGAGCATTTCCCTCCCGTCAGTTTACTTCCTTGGCGCTAATGCCTGATATTTCCATAAGTAATTAGAGCCCATTTCATGGTCAGGGGGTTGGTTGGAAGTGCAAGAGTGTATTTATTTATTTTAAGGGTGTAAAGCGAGGCTTTAGTGTGGTCCTCGGGGTAGCCTTCTTTTGGGTTGCAAGGTTTTCCTTAGATAAGTGGGGAAGGGTTCTCCTCCTTTGGGAAGGCTCAATTTCCCTTGGTGGGATAGAGGGGTTTGGGAGCGCTACTAATCTCCCATCCATGTCTGTCAGTGCGTTTCCCAGAGGGCTGGGATATATATATTTAGTTAATGACTTGAGTCGCCTAGTCTCCTGCATGGCAGGTAGACCTATTAGGTTTTCACAGGAGATTGTTTGTTGCAATAAGGTGCCAGCTCTGGGTGCTGGGAGCTTCAAGGTTCTTCAAATTGCATAAGGTAGAGGATAGTTCTCTTCTGGGGAGCGACTTCATTTTAACTGCTTAAGGATCAGTTCTTTACAGTTTAGAGTACTTGTTGAGACTTTGGAATTTAGAGGGTCCTCCTTCGGTTAGTTTATGATCCTCTAGGGGAGTCATCAACCATGGAGGAGGGTACAAGATCAAGCATCGGGCACATCTGCAAAGGGGTTCAGATTTCACTATAATGGTAGTGGTTGGATATAAGATACATTTTTCTCTTTGCCAAGTTTGGACTCTTATAGGTCAGGTTTGTAAATATCTGCCTTTGTCATGGTAGCAAAGTCCTTCTTCAATAGCTTGGGAGGTCTGATGGTCTCCGTTTTGGGTAATTTGGCATGTTAGCGGTCAGGTGGGGCCTGCTCTTCCATTCTGCTTCTGCCTCCAGAAGACATACCTTCTTTATTATATTCATATGTCTGAAGACAATTGTGTGTTAAGTCTATTGCTTTTCAGCTCCGCTCAGGATAGGTCGTCCTATTACAGATTAATAAATGACCTTTTTACTCCCATTTTACCTTTTATGAAGGTATGTCATCCCACTTGTTCCCCAGTGTAGTTATGTAACATGCCCTGTCTTTTATGCGATATCTTCCTTTAACGCATGAGATGGCCCATCCTACTAGTGTAGGAAACTCGGTTCAGTGTTTCCCCTCTTTTTAACCAGTTGGGTTTGGTGGCCTGTAAGGAAAGCTGGAATTGGCACATCTTCCAGTTGTTGGTCTGCAGGGGATTTGGCTATGCCTTATATGACAGTTATTAAAGCAGCCTAGTCTTGGGCAATTCTCTGGTGGCCAGTTGGTTGATCTAATGAAAGTATTTAAAGAATTTTCTTCTCCTATTATTTTATTATATTGTCTCTATGGTATTGATGATGTTGTGCTAGTAAGATGCAAGGGCTTTGAACTTGCATAATATGAGCCTCCTGTCTTGTCATAGAATGGCTAATCCCCCACACTAACGTGAGATGGGGGTTTAGATTCTATTAAAGACAAGGAGGCGATTATTATCCCACCCACCCACCCTGGGTATGATATGATATGACAGTTATGACACGCATGTACACAGATGTTTTAAGAGAGAACAGTCTTTGGTTTGTTGGTCTTCCCATCCACCCACCCTTCTTGCTTGTTTTACAGCTACGAGTTGAGATTTTGAGCAGGAGGGTGGCTCACAGTTTCAAGTTATGGAGTGCGTGGTACGAGAGCTTCGCTGGATTTGCCTTCATCGTTTATCATCTGATCTGTGCAGTGGACGTCTGGTTCAAGACAGCTACAGAAAGAGGGGTTGGGTTTAGAGTAATGGACTTATATAAGGAAGGGTCCCTGCTCATTGGCCTCCTGCAGGGCATGACCTGTCCTCCATGATGGATTGGGGAGTTCCCCCTTGCATTGACATTGAACTCTGTTTAGTTCTGTTTTAAACTTTGTTTGTTTGTAAAGTTTTTTCTTTGCTGCTGTGGTTTCAGAGTAAAGATTAGAATGCATAATAATCACCTCCTTGTCTTTAATAGAATCTAAACCCCCATCTCACGTTAGTGTGGGGGATTAGCCATTAAGTCCTGCCTTCATTTTGTTTTTTAAAATGGGCCTGGACATATAGGTAGGGTGACAGGATTTCTTTAAAAAAAAAAACGGGACAGGCCATACACATAGAAGTAGGACTACAGTGAAACACAAACAGGACTCAGATAAAACTGTAGTCCTACTTCTCTATGGCGCTGGCCTGTTGCGTGGGTGGATCGAGGGGTTGTTCCAGGCACCATCCTCTCAAGGGGGAGGAGATGGGGGCGGATCCCAGCAAAAACAGGGACCGCAACCACCCGCCCATCCAATCCCGGGACAGGGTTCATTAAATTAAAAAAGTCTCGGGACCCCGGGACGGAGGACGATTTCCCCAGACTGTCCCCTACATATAGGTCCTGCTGCCCCTCTGACCCACTTTATGCTGCAAAAGTCGAGATGCTGCTACTTTCCCTGCATATGAATTTAGAGTAAAGTAACTCTCTCGTAAGCTTAGAAAACTGTTGAATACATTTGTTACTTCTTCCTAGTGGTAGAATAACGATTTTGTATCTACCGCAATTTTTCCCAAAGTGAGGGAATTATTTCTTTCTGTTTGGTCTCTCATGTGGTAAACGCCCATCTGTTCCTTCCCTTATAATGTTTCTATGCAGTGCAACTTTGCAATTGTGGGCGTTCTGCAAGCAGCACGAATTCCGCAAACATTTCCTTCTGATCTCTTCAGCACCTGATCAGACCCTGTCCAAACACGTGACGTGCCAATGACTTGTAACTCTCTTAAAAGAAAAGAGTTCCATTTTGCGTTTGGGTCTGCCAGGAGGTAGTTGCAGAGTCTCTTCATACAGGATTTCTTGTTGCTTTTACACGGCGGGTGGGGGGAGGATGACCCTGGCAGCAATTTAGAAATTGATTGCTGCATTTTTTGTTTACAATTAAAAATGCGTGATTTCTTCCTAAATTGACTTGAAATACTCCTCTTCCCCAACTAGAATATACTGAGCTTGACACGTCATATTATTTATTTTTCAAGTATTCACTTGTTTTTTCCCCCACTTGATCAGAATCGAGATCACAGATTGCGATCTCGGGGGAAATGCTAGAAACATGAAATACAATCTGCACTATCCCAGCCCCAAAACGTCACAAATCCTCTTAACCTATCCTGCTAACATCCTCGCCTACATCAATTCTACACTACTCCCTAACCTTTCATTTTAAGTCCATTTAAAAAAACGAAATCTTTTGCGAATAGCGTTTTTCAATATATTCTGGAATTTCAGAAATGAGAAGCCTTTGGTACAGCAATGCATCATGGGAGAGACAAATATACATTTTGGGGTACCGGTGGATCCCACTCTCTGCCAAATTAAAAAACAAAACTGGACAGATTTACACACAAACTAACAAAGATTTCTGGTAAATGCTTTAAGCCCAGCTTTTTTCTTTTTTTGGCAAAAATTCTCCCAGTTGGGTGTTGTAGTTTGGCAAAAGTTGTACATTTTACCTGTGGGAAAACCAATGCAAAAAGTGAAAAATACACTTTTTTATCTTTTGAACCGTAACACGAATTTGCACCAAACATTCTAGTTTTCGGGGGCAAGTCAGACAATTTGAAAATGTTCAGACTGACCTAGCACACATTGAATGTTAAGGGTTTGCTGAAAGGGAGAGGTACCTCCTACCGAAGGGAACCTACACACTATTGCTCTGCCCTGACCGCCACTGCTCTCTACTCCATGTCTTGAGTATCTAAGCTTTGCATACAAGTGATATTTTGCCTGTTATTACTAGCACCTATATAATCTGCTTAAATTTTATTTACCCTGTCGGATTTTTGCACCTGTATGCCTACATTGTAGCTTTACAAACCGTATTACCGCCTGCCTAGCTCTGTTTCTACACCAGCCACGTATCTCTGCTGCATTTTATTCTTGTTCCTGTTGGGCAGCAATAACGCCCTTGCATTCTGATTGTACATCTGCATTAATGCCCGCTTACTGCTCCTTTAAACCCATCTGAGTCATTGTTTACCCCGCAGCCTGAGAGGCCATTCTGTGCTTTCACGGCCTATCAGTGCAACTTGAATGCCCTTTTGCATACATTCCAACATTCTGTGACCAAAAATCTGTAGGAATCTTAAAGTTTCAAAAATAGTCAGGCAAGGAGGTAATGATAGGAATAGGGCGCGTCAGCAGCCCATTGTCATTGAATGAGCGCGCCGCCGCGGGTGCATTCAATGACAATGAGGCGCCTGCCACGCCTTCTGCCATCACGCCAGCTCGGGGGAGCCCTTGAAAGACTCGCCGGAGTTGACGTGGTGGGGGGCTAATGGCACCTTTTGTGAAAGGCACTCACGGCGGAGGGTCGCCCTTAGCCCACCGCCGTGGGCGCCTTTTACATCAAAGGCCTTCATGCTGCGCTTTCTCCCGCTACGCCAGCTCGAGGAAGTCCTTGAAAGACTCCCCCGAGCAACCGTGGTGGGGGGCTAATGGGGCCTTTGGCCAAAGGCACCCGCGGTGGAGGGGCGCTTTTAGCCCACCGCCATGGGTGCCTTTGACATTAAAAGCCTGCATGCTGCACCTTCTCCCGCTACGCCAGCTCCGGGAAGTCCTTGAAAGATTCCCCCGAGTTGGCGTGGTGGGGGGCTAATGGCGCCTTTTGACAAAGGCACCCGCGACGGAGGGGCGCTTTTAGCCCACAGCCGTGGGTGCCTTTGACATTAACAGCCTGCATCCCACGCCTTCTCCCGCTACGCCAGCTCAGGGAAGTCCTTGAAAGACTCCCCCGAGCTGGCGTGGTAGGGGGTTAATGGCGCCTTTTGCCAAAGGCACCCACGGCGGAGGGGCGCTTTAGCCCACCGCCGTGGGTGCCTTTGACATTAAAAGCCTGCATGCCAGCTCGGGGGAGCCCTTGAAAGACTCCCCCGAGCTGGCGTGGGCAAAAAAAAAATTGTAAAAAAAAAACAAAAACATTATTTGTTTGTTTTTTTTTTACAAAAAAATCGGTATTTGGTGTCAAAAAATCGGTAGGCGGTAGGACTGCTTAAAAAGCGGTATCCTACCGCCTAAATCGGTAGGGTTGGCAAGTATGCTTTTGTATTACTGCCTGTTCACTGTTTTTGAACTCCAGACATAGCTCCTATGCCCATTGTTTGACTCAGCCTACATCTGAAGTGTGATTATTGATTCAGCCGATTGCTCTTGTGTGCCCAATGTTTTAGCCCACAGCTGAAGGGTGCATATTGTTTTAGTTCACAACTGAAGTATGCCCACTGATTTAGCATGTACCTATTGCCCTAGACTATAGCTAAGTGTGTTTATTGATTCAGGCGATTGCTCTCGTGTGCCTAATGTTTTAGCCCACAGCTGAAGTGTGCCCACTAATTCAGCCTATTGTTAAGTGTCACTACTAACTAGCCCACGGCCACCTGCTCCTATAGAACTGAATCACTGCCTACCCACGGGCCACTGTGGTGTCTAACCACTATCTTATCTCTATCCTATCCCTATCAAACATGCATACCATCACTTATAGCCTGCACACTCTCACCACCTTATTCATTACAAGTCTTGGGTATTGCGACTGGTTCCCTCCCCATGGTGTTATAGCCCCACCTAACCTAACCATAATGTTATGTTATGTTATGTTATTTTGCATTTATATAGCGCCTTATATACCATGGGTATGGTCTGAAGGCGCTGGTAGGTTGAACGCCCTTGGGAACCGAAGTTCAGATCAGTAGAGGGAGTAGAGAGAGTCAAAGGTGCATTCTTAGCGGTAGGTGTGGTGGTTGAGAGATCAGGAGTATGTGTTTGTTCTGGCAGGATTTATCCAAACCGGATGTGGCTGCGTTAGGCCTGAGGAGAACGCCTAGCTGGGGTGTGTGTAACCAGCAGTGTTTACATAGAATGATGTGGAGTATGCGGCGGATGTTAATATGAGAACAGTTATACCGAATGGTGTCATAGTATATCTGTGTTCTAGTTGAGTGGTGGTGTAAAGGAGAGAGTAAGCGTGGTGGTGTGATATGATGGGTTATATGGTCTTTCGAACGTTCTCTGCATTCCAAACCATACTATGTACGTCACGCAATTCTATGCGCTCCAGTCCATTCCATGCACTCCTATCCACTCCATGCACCCCAGTCTGTTCCCCACATTCCGGTCCGCTCCACGCACTCATGTATTCCAGTCTGCCCTGTGCGCTCGAGTCCGCCCCACGCGCTCCAGTCTGGCCCCGCATGGACTCTTGTCTTCTCCACGCATGCACTCCTGTCAGCCCCACGCACGCACTCCTGTCTGCTCCATGCTCTACGTCAAGGTTGTTCACCGTACGGCCCACGGGCCACAATGCGGCCCTCCGAGCCATTTCATGTGGCCCGCGAGGCCATAGCCTGGTTTATTTATTTATCCGCTCGATGCCCGTCTGGTCCGCGGACCCGACCAATCAATGCATCTCCGCAATGCTGGGTCCGACCAGCACCACGGAAACAAACAAACCAATCGGGTCCACGGACCGACAAACACCGAGCTAACAAACAAACAAACCGGCCCGTGGCAGAGCACTTTTACTGCCTCCGGTGCCCCCTGCGGGGGGCACCGGAGGCAGTGCAGGCCACGGCCTGGTCCATCCATCCATCCGCTCGACTCCTGTCGGGTCCGTGGACACGACCAACCAATTCACCTCCGCAATGCTGGGTCTGGCCAGCATTGCGGAAACAAATCAATCAATCGGGTCCACGGACCCTTCAAACATTGAGCAAACAAACAAATAATCCGGGCCGTGGCGAGCACTGTTACTGCCTCTGGTGGCCCCTGGAAGGGGGCACCAGAGGCAGTACAGGCCATGACCAGGTCCATCTATCCATCCGTTCGACCCCTGTCGGGTCCATGGACCCGACCAACCAATTCACCTCTGCATTGCTGGCACCGCGGAAACAAACAAATTAATCGGGTCCACGGACCCGACAAACACCGAGCAAATGAATAAACCGGGTTGTGGCAGAGCACTGTTACTGCCTCTGGTGCCCCCTCGGAGGGGACCTATCTCAGGCCAATCCATCTATTCAACTACTTTGAGAATACATGCAAGTATCCCTTGCATGATAAATCAAAGGAACTCTAGACTCTGATGCAGACTATCCAAACTGTATGAAACCCTCACAAAATCTCTCCCCCCAATTAACAAAAGAACGAACAAGAACCTCCTCACCCATGAGAAGGACATTAATGCCAAGATGGCCAACCATAACTATGCCAGCCACACTATCTCTCCCATTTTGCATGACACCATGAAACAGCAAGCCATGCACAAACTAACTACCCCAATCCTTGCCTCAGCCATTACCGAGGCTCACCTAATCAAAGGAGCTCTTATAAATGCTAGGTCCTTGGTTGCCCATGCAACGGACATCGCTGACCTCATACTAGCAGATAACCTGGACTTCCTGGCCATCTCTGAATCATGGCTACATGATACGGCAGGACCACTGTTATTGCTAGCTGTCCCAGACGGCTACACAATATCCATACAGGATAGAGACAAAACACGAGGTGGAGGAATTGCCATTATATCCAAAACAAGACTCGCTCTTAGACCTGCTCCCCCACAAATTATACAATCTTGTGAAGTACTCACCGTTAAACTCCCCCTAATCAACTCTCAGTCCCTCACCATCCACCTAATCTATAGACCTCCTGGCCCATTGGGAACATTTGAGGAAGATTTCTACAATTTATTATCCAACAACCTGAAAACAACCACTCAACTACTATCACTTGGAGACCTCAATCTAGGATTTAACGACCCGCTAGATAAACACGCCTCACACATAGCCAATATTTTGTCCGAACTCGGACTATCCCAAAAAATTAACAAACCCACCCATAACAAAGGGCGAACTCTGGACTGGGTTGCTGACTATAATTGCACGGCTTACATCACTTCTATCTCCCCGCAACTGTGGACGGACCACTTCCTCGTGTCTTTCACGCTGTCCAGCATTAGACCACTCCCACTGGTCACGCCAATTGCCCCACCTTCCTTAACAAGGAACAAAAAGAATATTACAGTGGACAATGTAATCCCATCCATTCTGCCAAACCTTAACGCACTGGCAGACTATTTGGACCCAAGTACATTGGTCAACGAGTATAATAAAGTTATGCTCACTACACTGGACAAAATTGCCTCACTCAAACTTAGACCTAGTAAGCCCAAACTTCACTTAAACAAGTGGTTCACCCCCAATTAAGGGACCTACGATTACTAAAGAGGAATAGCGAAACCACATGGAGACTACTCCCTTCAGAAAACAATAAGGCCAAACTAACCAAAATATCAGCCCAATACAAAAAGGAAAAATGCCTGGCTAAACACAATTCTTACAACAGACGTATATCTAATGTCAATTCCAGCATGAAGGAATTGTTCACTATACTAAAGGAATTAGAGTCACCTATTCCCACAACTGATATCTGCATCAAAAATAAAACATGGTGCTCAGAAATCCAACAGGCACTCCCCAATAAAGTCACCACCCTACAGAACAAAATAGCCAAAAAGAAAGCTTCCCTCAACTTATTACCAGAGCTGAATAACTCAGCCCCCTGCTCCATTGAGACACCATCTGACCAACTGGCTAGATTCCACTTTACTAAAACTACTACACTTGAGGTAGAAAAAGTTATTATGTCACTAAAGCCCTCCAATTGCCAGGGAGACCTCTGCCCAGCACAGATTATAAAAGACGCTGCAAGAGATCTTGTTCCTTTTATTTCCAAACTTGTCAAGGCCACATTTTCTTCGGGCAGCATTCTCACCAACTAAAAACAATCCTGGGGGCTCCCATTGCTAAAGAAGCAAACATTAGACCCTTTAATTCCTACCAACTACCGTCCTATCACGACAGTACCCTTCTTGCTGAAAATACTCGACAAGATTGCCTACACTCAGATCCAAAAATATCTGGAACTTCACAATCTCCTGGAAGCAAGACTATCAGGCTTCCGCCCCTTGCACGGAACGGAAACCGCCCTCATCGACTTGAAATCCCAGATCGATGAGCTAAGAGACAAAGGCAAATCGGCTCTACTCCTATTACTAGACCTCTCAGCCGCATTTGACCTCGTGGACCATAAGGTTCTATGTGGACACCTGGACTCGGCGGCCCATTTTTCCACAGAGGTCATCAAATGGATTGAATCATTCCTAAACAATAGAACTATGAGGGTCTTCTCCCCGTCAGCAGCGGCGGACCCTATTGCAATCAGTTGCGGCGTCCCCCAGGGCTCCTGTGTTCCCCTACATTATGCAACATATTCACCAAGCCCCTGTTTGATGATCTGGACCATCTGCGTATCACCTACACTAATTATGCAGATGATACTCAGATTCTCTTCCCACTTTCCGGGGATTATCACAATGATGTGGCATTGGTGAATAGAGTGTACCTCATCATTCAGGCATGGATGGCTACCCACGGTCTTTGCCTGAATGATGACAAGACTGAGCTCCTTATCTTGGGCACCCACTCTAACCTAAAGAAACTAGGCCAGGAGTACTCATCCTTTACTATTGATGGGAACCTTATCAAGGTGGGCAAGGAGGTAAAGACCCTTGGCTTCTACCTTGACTCTACCCTCTCCTTCGACAAACAGGTGAAATCAATGGCCTCGGTCACCGCCTACACTTGTAAGCTCATTAGGACAGGCAAACCCTTTTTGTCGAATGACAACTGTATGATCTTAGCCAGAGCCTTGATTCTTTCCAGGCTATATTATTGTTACGCCCTTTACATTGGCGCCAATAAATCAATCATTCAGAGGATACAAATCCTCCAAAATAACGCCATAAGAGCAGCACTGGGTGTGACCAGAAGATCACATATCTCAGTGACCAGGCGCCAAAACAACTGGCTTTCGACCCATAACACAATTCTCCTAAAAACTGCTTCGCTCACCCATAAAGCACTCAACAATGCTTCCCCCAGTTATCTCATGGATAGATTCCATAGGAGAACTTCTAGCAGACCTTTGAGACTTAGCAACAGGAACTGCCTCACCATTCCCAGATTCAGACTCAGAAAGGTAGGTGGCAATAGCTTTTCTGTGAAAGCTGCCAAACTCTGGAACTCCTTGCCACACCCACTCAGGGAAGATCAACCATACTTGATTTTTAGAGGTAACTACATAAACCTGCTCAAATGTACCGACCGGTAGGCCCGGCCACCCATTCCTCGGTAGTTTGTATGTATAGTCAATCAAATATCTGCTGTATATAGATGTCACTCTGTTTATATTCTGATCATCTGCTGTACCCTTGACTACAGTGTGCAATACTGTTAAACCTATAAATATGTTGTATCCTTGGCTATATTTTGTAACAAATATTTTAAGCTTTGTATCTGTCGTAATCTGCTGCGCCCTGATACCCTTGGGTCTGGTGCGCATTAAAAATGAATAAACCAACAAACAAACAAACCTGACTGGGCCACCCTGTTACATTGTCCTCTCTATATTTACCGAAAGACAATCAACATGATTTTCTGGTGACACTTCTCCCAAACCTAGCGGCATTCAGGGAGGACAAACTTATTCTCGGGGAGATTTCAATCTGGTCCTAGATCCAGAGACAGATAAGACTCTTACGTCCACTCCTGCAGATTATTGAAATGCACTCGTTTTGCTAAGAGCCTTGCGGGAGTTGGGCATTGTTGATGTCTGTAGGTTCCTCTATGTGACTGAAAAAGAATATACGCATTACTCACACGTTCACAGGGGATCTTCTCGAATTGACCTCCTCTTGCTGTGAGCCTCTCTAGTTTCTTCGTACATTGGCCCTAGACTATTTTCTGATCACTATATAGTCTCAACTAGATTACACATAAACATGATACATCCGGCTCTGAGGCGTGAGTGGAGGCTCTAGGACCAAATCATTCTTAAATAATTTGCTACGGCTATTGTTAACTATTTGAGGGGACACGAGCTGGGGTGCTGTGGGATGCTATGAAGGTCCTCGTAAGAGGAGAATTTATCAGCTGCTCAGTGGTCTATATCAAATTGAGAAAACAAGACAGAGAGCATCTGGAGATTGAGGTGCACAAAATCCCCAAAGGCTTGTAGTGAGTTGATACTGGCTAGATCAAATTTGGAAGTGCTGATGGTGACTGATAGTGCCATATTCCTACTGCCCACTAAACTATATTATTACACGCATAGTAACAAGGCTAACAAACTTTTGCCATATAAACTGAAAAGACAAAGATCCAGAAATCACATAACAGGTGTCAGGGATGACAGCAGGGTCATGTAGTTTGCAGCGACTGAGATGCTTAAGACTTTCATGACTTTTTATGAACACTTGAGGACTTCTGAGACCCTAGACGTCGAAGAGCAGAATGCTTAGCTTACTTCTGCTGCACTTCCCAAGCTCTCCCAGATGCTCTGTGACCAAATGGAGCTTCCTATTATGAAGGAAGAAACGTAAATGGCAATTAACTTGCTTCTCAATCAGAAGGCCTCAGACCCAGATGGTTTCACACCAATATTTCACAAGACATTTAAGGCCCAACCAATTGCCCCCCTCACTGCATTATTTAATTCTATTCTGCAGTCAGTGGAGATTGGGTGCAGGCGCAGGGTCCCTATGACATTGCTGATGCTCGATCCCAACAAGGCCTTTGATAGAGTTCACTGTAGTTTTATTTCCTCCTTGCTCCAGATGTTTGGGTTTGGTCCCAATCTCATTGTCCGAATCATGGCCTGTTACAAGTTTCGAAGGAGCGGGATATGCATCACAGACACTATTCACGCTACATACCGATCTCCAAAGGTACACGGCAGGGTTGCTTTCTGTCCCTGCTAATCTTCACCCTAATATTAGCGCACTGGGCGAATGCAATCAGATTGAATCAAAGAATTTGTGGTATTACCACCGAACATACTGAACATAAGGCGGACTTATATGTGGACAACATCTTATTGATGATGTTGCATACGCATTTAACGCTGTTGGCATTGATGGTAGAACTTGGTATCTTCCAATGAGCCTCTGGTTTCCTAGTAAATTTGGGTAAGTCCATGAG
Source organism: Ambystoma mexicanum (assembly GCF_040938575.1). Lineage (NCBI taxonomy): Eukaryota > Metazoa > Chordata > Amphibia > Caudata > Ambystomatidae > Ambystoma > Ambystoma mexicanum. Next base: position 1,252,391,574 of record NC_090925.1, on the reverse strand, counting down.
ACTAAACGTCTCAGAGTCTTCGGATGAAATGGTTAGAATCAAAAGTGAGTTTCCGTTCACCTGGAGTGGTAGTGAGTTGGATTACCTGGGGGTTAAATCGACATCGTCTTTCACGAGATTGTACCAGGCCAATATTCCTCCCTTACTTAAGAGTCTGGGTGATGACCTGTTGAGGTGGGGGTTACAGGAGATCTCTTAGGTTAAGTTGGATTATGGCTATTAAAATGAATATCAGATCACTCCGAATTCATCGGCATCTAGCAACAAAAGATGGGACCCGGCAGACAAACCAAGAAAACACACCAATGGAAAAGAACCACAACAAGGTAAGCGACAGGCCAACCACAATCAAAATCGGGACACTGAATGTCAAGGGACTCAACTCCCTCACCAAAAGGTCCCTCGTGGCCAGAGAATTCAAAAGGGCAAAGCTCGATATACTCTTCCTACAAACAAAATTAAATACAGTAAAGGGGAAGAAAGAAGGGTCTTAAACGCCAAGACGGGTACCGAACACTGGAGCTCGAGCTCACTCAGAAAAGTAGGCGTCGGCATCCGGATCGCCAAAGGGATACAATTTGAGGTCCAGAAAACATGGGCGGACGTAAGTGGAAGAGCACTAGTGCTGGTCGGCAAGACATAGGACACCACCATCACACCTGCATCTATATAAGCCCCCAACTCCAGACAGTCCAGGTTCCTACAACAGATAGTCCCCAAAGTCATGGTCGAAGCAGAGGGCGAAGTGATCCTAGGAGGTGACCTCAACATGTGGGCCGACCCAACTCTGGATAGACAAGCTGGCAACCCACAGGCGAACACCCCACCAGAGGCTGGCCGCTCAGCGATAGCCGAAATGATGGACATCTACAAACTAAAAGATGCATGGCGCCACATGAACCCACAGCAAATGTCATTCACATTCTACTCTGCGCCGCATATACCAGAATTGATTACGTATACCTCACAACAGAGTTAACGGAGGCGATGTCTGCTTCCAAAATATCTCCTATCACATGGTCAGACCACGACATGGTCACAGTCACCCTCAGTCGTATAGCGCATCCCCACAGAAGCTCGAAGTGGCGCTGCAACCAAACGCTCTGGAAGGACCCGGTATTCCATGAACACCTTGAGAAGGAGATCGACCAATACTTCAAGCAGAAAAACACAGGTGAAGTTTCGATAAACACGGCATGGGAGGCAGGGAAAGCCACATGGAGAGGAGTACTAATCCAAGAAGGAGCAGCACGAAAAAGAGAGCGCCACCTCATAGAAAATAAGCTCAGAAACGAAATAACCCAACTGGACCTCAGCGCCCAATCGGCCGGCATTGATAGAAGCCCAAAAATAGAGGAGGCCACCTACAAAAGAGAGGAACTGCGTCAACTGGAAACAGACCAAATTGTGCGCAAACTCCAATACTTAAAACAGAAACAATACGAGAAAGGGGACAAAGCTGATGCGCTGCTCGCAGCCAGGCTCCGTGGACAACGTAAAGAGAGATGGGTGTCAATTATACAAGACGAAACAGAACCCCACAGAGATCACCCCGCCGACATCCCCGAAGCATTCGCTAATTTCTACGAGAAACTGTACACCTCGGATACCCCAACAGACGAGCGAGCAATTGCAGAATACATGAACACGATAACCATCCCCAGCCTATCCCGAGATACAGCACAAGCCCTTGACGCCCCCATCACAGGTGAAGAAATAGCAGAGGCAATCAAAAGGCTCCCAACAGGGAAAGCCCCTGGAAATGACGGCTATACGGCAGGGTTCTATCTAGCGACACCCTCCTCCCATTTATGGTCGAGCTCTTCAATCATATCCTCCAAACTGGCTCCGCACCCGCATCCTTCTCCGAGGCACTGATCATGGTCATCCCTAAAGAAGGGAAAGACCCCAAACAATGTGCTTCCTACCGCCCTATCTCCCTCTTAAATACAGACGCCAAAATCTACACGAGGGTCCTCACCGCACGGTTGGAGACGCAAATGCCTGCCATAATCCACAATGATCAGGTGGGATTCATACTCGGAAGACAGGGTGCAGACTCCACCCACAAGACCCTCCACCTCATACACGAAGCCAAGAAAATGCCAAACACACCTGCACTACTCTCGATCGATGCGGAAAAAGGGTTCGATGGGGTAGAATGGCGCTTCCTGGAAGCAACACTAACGAAAATAGGTCTCGGCCCTACTCTTCGACACAGGATCAAGGCTGTATACACCTCGCCCCGAGCTTCGGTTGCAGTAAACTCCCAATATTACCGTTGGATTTCCTTGAGCAGAGGAACGAGACAAGGATGCCCCCTCTCAGCGATATTATTCGCGCTATCACTGGAACCATTGGCACAAATGCTGAGAACAAATGAAGGCATCGAAGGACTCCAGGTGAACGGAAGAGAATATAAATTGGCCCTGTACACAGATGACATTCTACTACATGTGCAAAACCCGATGACATCAATCCCCAAAGCGATTCAACTAACTGGGCAATACGGCACACTGTCAGGCTTCAAAATTAATAGAGCTAAGTCCATCCTCTTCCCTTTACATGAACCAACCACAAGCCAAAGAGCGGAATTCGAACAACTCGGCCTCACCATTGGAGGTCCCACACTCCGATACCTGGGCGTCAATCTGACGAGAGACATCGCCGACATATACGAGGCCAACTTCCCCCAACTCCTCGCCGCCTTCAAAGCGGACCTCGCAAAATGGCAACCCCTCACAATCTCCTGGATGGGACGCCTTAACGCCATTAAGATGGTTAGCCTCCCGTGCTTCTTTTACCCCTTCCAAGTACTCCCCGTGACAATACCAGAAGACTTCTTCAAACAGGTGAAAAGGGCAATAACCGATTTCTGTGGGAAGGAAAGAAACCCAGAATACTGTACGCAACTCTCATACTACCCAAAGACCAAGGCGGGGTAGGCCTTCCCGATATTGAACGATACTATCAGGCAGCACAGTTGAGAGTCCTCATCCCCCACCTCAGAGACAGGAAGGATTTGCAATGGATCCAGCTGGATAACGACAACCTGACCCCCGCAACGCTTTCGGAGTGGCTATGGGTCCCCCGACCACAACTCACACGAAAACTACACAACCATCCAATATTGGGGACTATATGGAACATATAGAAGGAGGGAAAAGGGATGGTGGGTGTGACTACCTGGCCATCCCCTTTGAGCCACCTCTGGGCCCCAGGGATCAGAGAAGAAATCCCGGAGCACTCTAGATACCAAACCTGGTTTGATGCGGGGCTCGAAAGAGTTGGACAACTATGGAGAGACGACAACTTCATACCAATTACAGATCTGGAGCACGCCCTCCAACTGCACCCAATCCCGATTTTCCTCTATCTACGCTTGAAGGGAGTCCTATCCAAACGGGAATGGAAAACATAGATACAGAGAGAACTCACTCCCTTTGAGAAAATCCTTGACACAACCTCCACGAATAAAGGCCTGATTGCGCGCATGTACACTGCCCTGCTCAGTAAAGATCACAACCTGAACCACCGTCTCAAAGAGAAATGGGAAAAAGATTTCAACAGAGAATTTGACCAACAGGCATGGGCCACGATTTGCAAAACACCATCCCGAATATCCATCGCCGCGCAATACAAACTACATGCTATAAAATTACTCCACAGATGGCAGTACGACCCTCACAGACTATCAAAAATGTATCAGACCAACAGCCCAAAATGTTGGAGACAATGTGGAATGGAGGCTAACTACTGGCACATGTGGTGGGACTGCCCCAAAGTCTGTATATACTTGAACAAAGTACTTGGATGGATCAAAGAAATAGACGGCATCGAGAGGGAACCATCTCCCCTCCTAACATTATTTGGCCTAGAAGAGGAAGAAGACGAATTAACCAGGATAAAGGGACTGGCATCCCCACTCTTATTGGCAGCAAGGGCCAGCCTAGTCATCAAATGGAAATCTCCACGCCTCCCAGTCAAAAAAGAGTGAACCACCATTGCAACAAACATATACACGATGGAGAAAATCACGGCGGCCCTCCATGGAAAGGCAGCCCGTCACGAAGAAGCCTGGTGTGACTTTGCCAACATATATATCCCAAGCCAAAGAGAAACAACATCGGAGGACCAAGAACCTCTGTAAATAACACACAATGATGAGACCCAGTCTTCATTTAGCAACCCAGACGCGACTAGGACTGTCGACCCAAACAAACACATGTAAACCAACCGAGATCAACTTCCCAGCTTGCGCGAAGCACAAACTAAGTTCTTGCCAACAGAATGCATAAACTTGGCAGACCGTCTTGGGGACGGAGGGGGGGAAGGGATTATAAACACTTCAACGCAGAAGGGAAAAGGTAGATAACTCTGTTAACAGCATTGTTCGTGTTTAATCCCAATAACATACTGATGCACCAATGTGAATACAACATGACTTTGCTCGTACATATTACCCCTGTGTTTCAAAGCCAATCAAATTTAAATTTAAAATAAATGAATATCATCTTGTGCCATGCAGCGACCCTCCCGGTGTTGATCCAACACTCCTCTATCTGTGTCCTTTATCAAAAGATGATGAAATTTGTATGGTCTGATCGAAGGCCGCAGGTGAGCAGACAGCCTCTCCACATTGACAAGTATAATGGAGGCATGGGTTTTCCAATCCTCCATAGCTATGTCATGGCGGCTAACCTATCGCTTATATAGTGTAGTGGCAGAATGATACCAGTAGGGAGAATTGGGTGGATATTGAGCAGCTGGTCACTAAGTTCTCATTACAAGACCGGCCATACCTCTGTGGCACCCTCAGAGATAGTACTGGTGCTCTCCTGCCCTTCACATTGGTTTTGCTCTCATAGTGGGACAAGGCTGTCAGGTTGTGGGGGAATGGAGTGGCATGGGTCCTGTGTCACCCAGTCTCTGGTAACCCAGGCTACTCCCCTGGCTTAACAGCGAGGAACTTTGGGGAATGGCATAGGAATGGACTTACCCAACTGTGACAATTATTTCGTGAAGACCCCCCCCCTTGCTTTTGAGGAAAGTAAGGCTGGATTCAATGTCTATGGTGCAGAGCGATTTCAATACTGTCAATTTAGACATTGGATGACAAATGCTGCGACATGTAGGGCTGGAACACGCTCAGCCTCTGCACTTGAACTCACCATGAGAGAGGCCTGTCTCTAGAAAAAGATCAGTAAACTGTACAAATTACTGGTCAGATCAGATCCAGATATGAAGCTCTCTTATATGTTGCAATGGGAAAGGGATCTGAAGCAGTTGGTCTCAAAGGAGTCTTGGTGAAGGATATGTGCAAGGGCCGCTACTGCATGGTTGGGTGGGGTTGGAAGATGGGGACTTCGTGTTTGGGATATCTTGACGACTTGTACATGCTTCTATAGTGGCAATGCATAGATAATACTGCACTCTGCTATGACATCTCATTAGTACTTGTTAGGACTAGCCCTGCATTCGTTTTTGGTTTGGGTTTTGTCTTGGTTTATTTTGTCATCTTTGTTGTTCATACTTGGGTTTTCTTGAAAATAATAAATCAAGTCTTTTAAAAACAAATGACGCTGCTTTCTTATGAACAAATATATATTTTTTTCTAAATGAAAGGATTAAATGAAATATAATGTTTGATGGAATGTAATAGCTGCTGTCCTTTTTAAGTTATGATGTGAATTTAAAGAAAGGCATAACAAAAAAAAGTGCTACCCTTGCGTTATCATTACTTAAGAGATTTTTGAAGTGTGCGCCTACTATTTTCAGTGGAATATGATTGTGACAAATTCACTTCTGCTCGGCAGCAGTACATGGATAAGTAAAGGCTAAAGCACCCACTCAGCCCTCACACTGCTATAAACCAAGAGCCAACACAATCATACATGAGCCGAGGGATGTGAATGGGGTCAGTAGCAACCCAAACAGCAAGGTATAAAAGTCCAAAATAATGGAATGTCCAATCAAGGTTCTATAAAAATATATACTTTATTATACACAAAATGTACAATAATAGCTAACTATAAAACACTTTAAAAACTCACCCCTGTAGAAAGAACACATAATATGCAAAGAGAAAAGACGCAACACTCTGGGTAATGATGCAGGGGGAGAAAAATCCACAATGTCCAAAAAGGATTTTTCTTGAGCTTGCAAAAGGGATTACAATGTCATAGCCAGTCTCTAGGGTCTAGGAGGCTGGCACACAACTGTAGCGGTCCTTCAATGCGGTGAGGTCCTGGGTACCGTTGTGGCTGACACAGAGGAGGGTCTTATTTGCCAGCAGCAGGTTCACCCACAATGGTCCCTGGGGATGGTTAGGGGGACAGAGCTTGCATCTGCCTTGGAACACCTGCTTTCACCTCACAACTGGAGGACACTGGTAAGGATTGCTCTGCCAGCAGGGTCCAATGAAATCTTTTTCAAGGGTTGAAATCCAAAAGATGATTCAAGATGATAAAAAGAAGTGGTGCGAAACCCCTTCTTTTCAACTTTCTTTTAAGATTTCCCACTCTCACTCTGGCCAGCCTCCCTTGGCCCTCCGCCTGCATCCACCTGTGAGGCAAATAACCTTGGTGTCATCTTCAACTCCACTCTCCCCTTCTCCACTCACATTTCAGACATCTCCAAAAAGTCCAACTACCAGCTGCACCTCCTCACAGGTACTCTTCCTTTTCTCACCTTCCTCCAGAGGCTCACTGTCTTCTCAGCCGTGGTTCCTCCAAGGCTTGACTACTGCAACAGCCTCTTTCTCAACCTCCCTGCCTCTGCTCTGCACCCCCTGCAACTCATCCAGAACAGAGCCGCAAGAATTATCCTTGGCCTCAAGTCCAGGCACTGCATCTCTCTGGCGCTGAAATCCCTCCACTGGCTACCCGTGGCTGCAAGGATCAAGTTCAAGACCCTCTGCATTGCCCACAAGGCTTTCTGACGCCTGGGACCCACCTATTTTCACTGATGCCTTCCTAAATACTGTCCCTCCCGACCCCTCCACTCCTTTACCTCCAACCTTCTGCGAGTGAGCCGGTTCTCCAAGCAGATATTTGGAGGGAGATATTTATCCTCAGCAGGGGCCTCCCTCTGGAATAGCCTCCCTGTCGCCCTCCGTCTTGAGCCTGCTCTCCTTAAGTTCCGGAAACTCCTTAAGACATTCCTCCTCTCCTCTTCCTTCTCTCTCCCTCTACCTTGCTTACCTCTCTCTCCGCTCTATCCCTCTCTCCCTCCTTTTCCACATAGCATACCGACTGGTCGCCGGGAATACCTCAGAGTCTCACAGGCCCATGGCACCCCCGCCATACCTCCAACACCTGCCTCTGGGCCTGTAATTGCCTCATTACTACTGCACTTGCTCAATTACCCATTGTGAATGGCATCTCTCAGCACTTATCCAGTTTCCAGCTAGGTGCATCTGTAACCCCCTGCACTTGTTTCTCCCCCATCCCCTCTCCTGTACCGTCTGCACTTGCACGATCTGAATGTACCATGCCATGAAGATAGTCTATCTTTTTCCTCCCTGTCTCCCCTCCTGCATGGTGTCGCCTCTACGCTCTTGGAAAAACTGCAGAATCCTCGTCAGACTTACTTGTTGTTATCTAAACTGTTTATTGTATTATTTGCACTTACGCTGCCTGGGCAGACTGGTTACCATTCAGAAACTCAAGGACTCTGAATGACTGTTGTTTTTCTCCCCTGTTCCCTCCCTCCTTGAGCGCTTTGAAACACCTTCCTTGTGTATAGGTGCTTTACAAATAAACATTACCATACCAAAGACAAAAGCCCACAGGTGATCGGTCTAAAGCTCGCCTGATTTACTGGTCCAATCCCTGCTCTTGAAATGAGTGGACTTTGCCCTTCTTATATCACACCCAAAGTGCTTTGTGCTACAGGGATTGGAGGCGACAGGAAAGAGAGAAAAGATGGCTGAATTCTACCGAAACTGCACAGATCTCTCCCAGGTTATGCTAATTCCCACCCCCTTCCCTTCTCAATAGAATAAAAGGCCTTTAGAAATACAGGAGTGTATGTTGATACTTTTGGAATTTATTTGTACATGTAATTTGATTGAGGTAGACTCTCCTCTCAGAATTGCCTTTATTTCTATTTCTGCACTACTTAGTGACTTAAGATCTTAGGAAGCAAAATCATCAAAGACGCCAAATGATGCACCAGCATTCAGGAAGCCATGAATAGCACAGTTAATAACATTTGAGAAAGGGTTCGGGTCAAGGGTACCATCCAGGACCTCACTAGGGCTACTGCCAAAACTTGGTCCGCCCATGCTTTTGCCTTTTTCTTTCCATGAAGTAGTGGAATTGGAAATCTCTGGAATATTGTCCAGCCTCAAAAGTATTGCGTGCAAAGGGGATATCTGCCCTGCAGTGGTTATTAAAACCTGTGCAGTACAACTTACTTCTACCCCTTATCACTAAGTTCATAAACTGCTCTTTTCGAGAAAACAATGTTTCCAGTCTCATTAAGCACCACTGGATCTCACCATTATTGAAGAAACCATCTCTGGGCCCGGCATTTACCAGAGAACTTTTGCCCCATTACCAAAATCCTGTCCTTGTTGAAGATTCTGAACAAGGTGGTACATTTACAGATTCAAGAATTTCTACAATCTCACAACTTTCTGGTACATAAACAATCTGGCTTTAGGAAGGCTCATAGCACCGAATCCACCCTGCTTGACCTCAAGTCTAACATTTGACATCACTTTGATAGGGGCAGCACTGTGGTGTTGATGTTGCTCGACCTGTCCTCGGCTTTTGACGTGGCGGTCCCCCGAAGCAGCCGATTGGGTCAACCTCTTTTTATCAGGATGATTGGTGAAGGGCTTCCAAAATTATGCCATGGCCAATAACTACCCGGTATTATGCGGAGTAACACAGGGGGCATGCATTTCACCCATGCTTTTTAACATCTATACCATCCCCTTTTTGAAATGCTGGAAGAAGAAGGAATGCTGTACGCAAACTACGCAGACAACAGTGTCTTATTACCCTTTTAGGCGACCATACCAAAGACACACTCATGGTTAACAACATCTATAGCCGGATTGGATCATGGATGGTGGACAATGGTCCAGTGCTTAACACACAAAAAACAGAACTGTTGATTGCAGGCATGGCCACCCAGTTAAGGAAACTCGGGAACAAATACAGGGCTTTTAACATCTCAGGCTGCAGCATAATGACCCTACCCAAAGTCAAAACTCTGAGCGTAGTCCTAGACCAGGGATTTTCAATGACAGCACACATTAAAAGCCTTGTCGCCAGCTCGGCTTACTACCTAAAACTGTTAGCACAAATCAGACCATTCCTCAGTCGGTCAAAATGTGCCACCATTGCCAGGGCAATCATTGGTGTTCAAATTGATTATTGTGCAAGCCTTCTCCAGGGAACCTGCAAAGGTGAGCTAGCCCGCCTTCAGGTTGTCCAAAACCATGCTGTGAGGCTGTTGGAAGGCCTAAAGAGATTGGTTCATATTTTTAACGACAGCAGTGCCCTTCACTGGCTTCCAGTGGGAAGGAGAGTGACCTATAGGACCCTCTGCATCACATACAGATGTCTCCATGGGAAAGGTCCCAGCTACCTCGCAGACAGACTAGAATGGCTGTCGGCAAGGAAAATCCTTCAGTCTAACAACTCCCACCTCCTGCTCATTCCCAGAGATTAATTGCCCATAGTGGCTCAGGGATCATTCTCGCAAACGACACCTAGGCAGTGAAACGACCTTCCCCCTGACTTAAGAGCCTGCCCTGCCGTTGGAAAATTCAAACACAAACTCAAAACTGCCCTCTTTAGATGAACCCCTCTGCCTGATCCTTAAATTGTCCTTCTTGTGTTTCTGTTTTCATGTCCTGTTCCCTGCGCTATTATGCCCATGGGCCATTCAGGTTTCTGTCCTGTCATTTGACAGGCTCAACCCGTCTGATCAGAATACACATAATCTTCCACATCTAAGCTTGGCTCACAGTAGCTAACACATGTGTGATATCAAATTGGCTATGGCTGCTGCAATCAGCATGAGTAGTGCCATGCACTATGCCTTAACTCAGGCTTTATTATTAGAGTTTATCCTGCCACCATCATGGGCTATTTATGATCATCATAGTTTTGGTACAGGGGTGCATATCTTAAATTCAGCCCCTGTGCTGCAGAGACTTGGCTGTCACTGCAGCTGTGAAATGGGCAGCTGTGACCTCTGCCCCTGGTATAGCAAATCAGGATATTGATGCAGTAGGACACAGTTACACACTATGATTTTGATGTGGAGCTTATAAAAGGGGAATCTGATCTGCAGATCGCTCTATCACTCTGCTTTCCTTCTGCACTTACCTTTTATGTGTCTTTCCAGTTAGTGAAGTACGTGGTTATTAGTTCATTATCTTTTTAAATAAGTAGATGAGCGCTATTTTCTAAGGATCATTTGTGATCCTATTTCTCTTCTTTTTACAAATGAGATTTTTATTTTATATTTTATACATTATGTTATGTTATATGGCTTTTGTGTACTGCCTACTGCCATTGGTATGGCCTCGAAGCACTGTGGAGATGAGCGCCCTTTGGAAGACCATAGTCAGAGATGTGAGAGGTGAAGGAAGGATTTCTAAAATGCATGTGTGCATTTTTAGCCAGCACAAAGGTGGGTAGGGAGTGGCTAAGTCCCTAAAAGCAACCATTGATACCAGGTGAGAGAATGGGTGCAGTGACACATTGTCGAGGGAGTGGGAGAGTCAGAAGGGTCAAATTATGTTAACGGTTGGTCCAAATTTTGCCTGGGTCTCAGCTGTATTCTACTGGAGGTGGTGATGCTTGTTTTGGGTGTGTAATCAAGTAGTGTTATTGAGAAGTATGGGCCGTGCCTGGGCGGGATACAGTTATGTTTCATTGTGATGACCTGCTTGTTGTTCCAGTGAAGAAAGACTGACACCTGGATGGATAAAGGTCTTGCTGAGCTTTTCAAAAGGCTTGATTGAGATGCATTCAATGGGGGGATATGTCTCTCCTGTCGACTTCTCAGGTTCCCCAGCATTCCTGTCATGGGTGAGTAATAATTCATTCAGGAGATAGGCGGTGTCTGTCAGGCTGTCAAAGGGAAGAATCAGGTTTTGAGAGCCTTCCTGAAGGCGAGATGATCTTCTATGTGACGGATGGTTAATGGGATCAAGTTCCAGATTGTGGGTGCTTGGGCTGAGAAAAAGGAGACCCCAATTCTTGTTTCTTTTGTCACTGGAATGATGAGGAGACATGCTGCGCCTGATCTTAGGTTTCTGTTAGGGCTGTATCGTGTAGGTTTATGCTTCAGGTGCTCCGGTCCTGTGTTGTGGAGTGCTCGGTAGGTGATGCACATTGCCTTGAAGGTGGATCTTTGCCCGATCGGAAGCCAGTGAGATGTGTTCTCTAGGGCCTAAGGCTAGGAGGAGCCTTGCAGCTATGTTTCATATCGATATTATAGAAATCTGATGCAGATTAACAGTTCTGCTGTAACCTTGCAACAAAATGTGAAAATACCTTAGTCTCAAGCATTGATGAAAAGTAACAGAATAAAAAGAAACACACAGCATGACATGCGTCCTTGTGCTGATGAATAACTCTCCAAAATGAAGGAATATGCTGTTTGCCCATTGTATATATTTCTTGCATATAGCGCAGTACAAAGAGATGGATTACAGCAGATATTCATTCTCTTTCGTCTCATGGAGAATTGCATCTGTCGCGTCATCACCAGGTGCAGCTTCTTTTGGCCTACTAATTTTTGATGTCCTTAAAGCTGGTTTCTGTGTCTTCTGATTTCAAATTACCCCCTTATGTTGTTAATGGAGGTATTTGGACATTGAAGAATGGTACTCATTATTCCACAATTGGCACATAACATGCCAGGTTTGTGCTTTAGGAACTCCACCTTCAAACATTCTTTGACAAGGATTCAGATGAAGACTCAGGGGCCTACGGTTGACTTTTGTGTGGTTCACCTACTTCATCAGGCAGTTACCTGATTAGAACTACCTCTTCCAGTACCTCCAGAGTATTCAATGACCTTGTTATGTCTCCACAAAGGCAATAAGTGAAGCTGTCTCCAGAAAGACAAAGAGCAACCAGCCATTGCAAAGTCTAGCTAGCAATGTAGTAAAATAAACAGGGACTTTCCTGTTTTGTTGTAATATAAAAAAAAAAATGTAGGTGGCAGTTTATGTAGAAACACTGGTACTTTCTATGAATGTATTTATTTGTTGAGTCTTTATATTGTGCCTATACACAATGTGTTTCAAGGCACAACAAGACAAGGGTCGGGGGAACACGGATGATACAAAAAACGGTCCTACTACGCCATGTGACATTCGGATCGTGCAAACAAGAATTGCGGGGGAGTGGGGAGGGGGAAGTGCCGGTCAGGGCGGAGGACCTGTGAGAGGGCGAGTGCCAGGATAGGCCAGGTGGACTGAGACAGGGGAGTGCAGAGAATGCAGGGGAAGAAAGGTCCACGAGCAAAGTGCAAGGCAGGGTGCTGGAAGGGCTCAAGGAGTGCAGGCCCAGCCAGGCTAGTGCAGGGGCAGGGGGCCCGGAAGAGCAAGTGCAGGTTAAGTGGGTTGGTCAGGGGAGACTAAGTGCAGAGGTAGACTGGACGAGGAGGGCCTGGTGCCCTGAAGAATCAGAGGGAACCAGGCAGCCTGTCAACAGGAAGATGGGGAAATTAGCAGGGGAGGGGGAGAGGGAAGGAGGAAGAGAAAAGGAAGGTCTTGAGAAGCTTGCAGAACTTAAGGAGATCCGGCTCAAGTCTGAGAGGAGCAGGGAGGCCATTCCAGAGGGAGGCACATGCGGAGGAGAGAGATCTACCCTCCCCCCACTCTCTGCTTGGAAAAGCAACTGATCTGCAGAGAGTTGGAGCTGGAAGACTGAAGGGTTCTAGCAGGAAAGTATTTAGGCAGATAGAGTTGGATGTAGCAGGGTCCCAGGCCCCAGAAAATCTTGTGGACGATGAAGAGGGTCTTGAACATGATCCTCACAGCAAACGGGAGCCAGTGGAGAGATTTTAGGGCTGGAGAGATGCTGTCCCTGTGCCTGAGGCCAAGGATACGTCTTGCAGTCCTATTCTGAGTTAGTTGAAGGGGGCGAAGGCAGGAGTTAGGCAGATTGAGGGAGATGCTGTTGCAGTAGTCCAGCCTGGAGAGGACCAGAGCTCTGGTGACATTGAGTTTCTGGGGGAAGGTGGGGATAGGGAGAATGCTTCTTGGGAGGTGCAGTTGAAAGTGAGCCTTCTTGGCAAGGTCTGTGATGTGAGGAGGGAAAGAGAGGAGTCGAAGATGGCACCAAGGTTTTTTGCCTCATAGGATGGTGAGGGGAGGGGGTCCATGGAGGGTGGCCAGAGTGTGGGATAGAAGGAGTGGGTAGGGGTCCCAATGTGAAGGATCTCTGTCTTACTGGCATTAAGGCAGAGATTGTTAGCAGTGCACCATGCCTGAATAGCAGACAGGCAGTCAGGAATGAGAGAGGAAGAGGAAGAGACAGAGGAGGGAAGCTTGAAGGAGAGCTGCTTGTCATCTGCATACCACTGGAAGTTAGGAACGAAGGTGGAGATCAGATGGGCTAAAGGGGCCAGGTAGGTGTTGAAAAGCCAGTGTGAGATGATAGAGCCCTGAGAGACACCAGAGGTGGAGAGTGAGATGCAAGAGAGAAAAGGGCCCAGTTGAACCTGGGAAGGTTGGTCAGAGAGGAAGGAGGCCAACCAGTCCAGAGCCAGGTCCGTGATGCCATGGGTATGACGGAGCAGATTTATAAGGGTGGCATGATTGACCGTATCAAAGGCAGAGGAAAGGTGAAGAAGGATGAGAACGGAAGGAGAGTTGGAGTCATAATTAGAGAGCACGTCTTCACTAGTGTTCAGGACTGCAGTTTCCATCCCTCTCGCACCTCTGAACCCGGACTGGTGGTCGTGGAGACAAGTAATTAAGATTACCAGTAAGCTGTCCAGGAATTGCCCCCCCCCCCACCTACTTCCCCATCCCATTCCTTACGTTATGTTGATCCCAATCCAAAGAAATCATGCTGTATAAGCTCAACATTTATTAAAAAATCAAGGTGTAAAGGCAATTTCAGAAGCGTGGATCCAAATGGCAATTCTTCTAGATCACCTACATCCAATCTGTAATGGGAAATAAAGATTGAGGGGGGTCCCCCGTGGGCACCCTTCAAATGACATTAAAAAAAAACTAAAATAAACAGGTGATTGTCATTAGAGACTCAGCTCACACAATTGCCTAGTTGAAGTAATTGCCAGCAGGAAAAAATATTCAGGGGCATGGCTGTGCAAGTGGACCACACCTTCTCAGAGCTCTGGATAACTGCCAATACCATCCCCACTACACTGATGCCTATCAGGCCTCAGACATGTAATAAGTACATCTTGCTGTGCCATCCTTCATTGGGGTTCCCACTCCTGCTTCTCAAACAATAGAACACTTTGTACCACAAGCCATGCAGGAATCTGCTTAGTCCCTGGGATCAAAGCTTGCATTGAAACATACTTGAACTACAGCAGTATGATCCTGGTGCTTCACTTTCAAGACCTATGAGTCTTGCTGTGCTCACTGCACCCCCTCCTCACTGTTTGACTCACTGGGGGGTGGTGAGTGTGCGGCTTGGATGATTCAGCAAGATGATTCTGTAGTAAACCCTGAGGAATCTGCCCTATATGGTGCATCCTGGTTGAAGAAAGACAATGGTTCCCCGATTAATCACTCTCCCCCATTGCTGTTAACTGTGGTACTCACATTCACTCAAAATGTCTAATATCGCAACCATGTTGATATGGGCTGCTTACTTGTTCCCTGCTCTGAACACCTCAAAGATGTGGTGACGCTGGTGAGAGGAGCATTTCAACTTGTTGCAAATACATGCTATATGTCATTATTACTCACTGAGCATGCACTGATTGGTGTACACATATTCTAATGCTTTTATCATTTCAGTATGTAGCATTTTTAATTTGCGTAACTACTTGAGTTATTGTATATATGGATATTTTCCTTTAACTATTGGCCCTCACGGCCCTCACATTCTTTCGTTACTCTTGTTTTCTGTGAGCCTTAACTATGTCACCCATTTTCTTTTTTTTTTTTTATAACTCTGTTTATTGAGTTTGAACAACACAACATAAAGAAACAAACATGAGTGAGACATGACTCATCGGCATACATAGGATGAAGGCAACATGGCAATAATAGCAGCTAGCATGGGCCCACTTGGCCGAGGGCCGTAGGACATCAATAGGACGAGGCCGGCAAACAATGCTAACAGTGCTACCAATGTACCCCCACCCGCAGGTCTCAGTGAGCATCTAGCCATTTACCCCATACTTTTTCAAATTTACAGGGGCAGCCCCGTGCGTTATAGATCCGGCGCTCTGAGGCTGCGCACCTGTCCAACTCGTTGCTCCAACGGTTCAGGCTCAGTGGGTCAGCTGATCCCCAATTGGCTGCAATAAGTCTTTTGCCTGCCCCTAACGCAATTGCCAGAAACATTTTCTCATATTTAGACAGGTCTACTTCCCCCCCGATGCCTAAGAGTACCATCTTGGGATCCCTAGGATTGGTGTCGACGGAGCGGCTGAGATTGTGTTAACACAGTCCACCCAGAAGGCCTGTATCACCCGACAGTCCCATATCATATGGTAGAAGGTGGCGGGCTCATTTTTGCATCGAACGCATGTCCTGTCTTCTATTCCACCCCATCTGGCCATTACGGCGCGTGAGTGGTATGAGCGATGGAGGATCCTCAACTGTATTAGTCTAAGCTTGGATTCTATACCAATTTATCTGGGGGACATTAATGCCTCCACCCAGTCTTCAGGTTCCAGGGGACCTAACGTCCCTTTCCCACTTTGCTTTGAGCCCGTCGAGCTGTGCCGCCCCGAACGAGTTAAGGGCCTGATAGAGAGTGGAGGTGACCTTAGAAGAGATGCGTTGCGGGAGAATATTGGTCTCAATGGGAGAGCAGGGGGGTATGATCGTCGTGTCAGGGAATTGGGTGCGGATGGCGTGGGTCAGTTGCGCATGCCAAAACCGGTCCATGGGTGCCAGGTCGAATTGTTCTCGCTTAGTCTCAAAACCCAGGAGGCGCCCCCCTTGTATCACATGTGCCAGTGTGTGTAATTCCTTTTGCTTGCCAGTGACCAAAGAAGCCCATTTTCACTATTTCCGGGAGGAGCGCATTGTGCCATATGGGTTGTGTCAATGTTGGCTGTCCTTTCCAGCCGATTAGTTTGTGTGCGTCCCGCCAGGCGCGACGGATGTGGTGGGTCATTTTGGGCAGCGCCGGGAGTTGATCGTGGGTGGCGTAGAGGATTTGCAGTGGTGTTAACGGGGCCATGGTCTCCAGTTCGATACGGGTGTGTGGTAGTGTGGGATCTGCGTGCATCCAGTCATTCACTACTCCTATCTGTGTGGCCAGGTAATAGGTGCGTATGCAGGGTAAACCGATGGCTCCCTCCCATACTGATCTCTGGAGCGTGTCAAGGGCGATCCTGGATTGTTTCCCACCCCATAGCAGTGTGCGCAGGTTCTTGTCAATGAGTGCAAAGGTTTCTCGGGGGATGGGGATTGGGGCATTCTGGAGGACATACAACAGTCTGGGGAGGGTCATCATTTTGAATAGTGCGGCTCTGCCCATTAGCGATAGGGGAAGTGATTGCCAATGGGGGGTGTCTCTGTTGAACCGCTCAATTACTGGTTGTAGGTTAAGTCGGAGGAACCCATCGAGCGTCGGGTCAAGCCGTATACCCAGGTATTTAAATTCCCGATACCCATTTTCTTAAATACATAGATTGTACTCCTATGTCCCCACATTTATAACATTGTTATTTCTATACTGTTGAATATCAGGATAAGACAACAGAGACCTCTTTACAAGTGCAACACGTAGTTTCTACTCCTGAATCATGATCTCAGACTGGCAACACTTGTGAAATGCAAGGAAATAGCAAAATGCCCAGGTAATCACACGGTCCTCATTTTGGCTACTATCGGGAGAGATGGTGGCATAGAAAATCACTATTGATGTCATCAATAGCGTAAATAAGGCAAGCCACATAAAACTGAAAATCCTTCATGAATATTTGTGCTCACAAGGAAAATGACTTCTGGGCGTACTAAGTCGTGTGGAGACTGTGGACGACTACCTTGAAGGGGTTCCATGTGATAATTCTGCCTCAAAAATATCGTGATACAAAAATATCGCCATATTTTTGCAGCAAAATTCACAATGTCCAAGAGTTAACAATTGCACTCAGGAATCTTAAAGACCCCATTTGGAGGAACAATCTGCAGTTTTCTTGGAGTTCTGGAAGGGATTGATGGTCAATATGCGGTAGCCTTCATGGAGAAGTGAATTCCTGCTCTACTTCATTTACAATTGTATCCTTCACAAGAATGACAACAAGAGCACAGAAACCCTCTGAACAATCCACCCAATAAAAACTCACTGCATCCATTTATGGTATGCATCCTATTGCATAAATATACAAGGGCCATATTGCAAGTAGTGAAAAAAGGGAATAGCTTCGTAAAAGATGATTATATAATATTAGTATCCTTAGATATTGTCAAGCCCACCGTGAACAAGAGGAAGCAATTCTTGACCCTGTGCCCCGTCAGCTGAAGCCAGTGGGGGCTCGAATGGGAATGGGGATTGGTTTTGTGCATGAGGAATTACCGGGTCCTCCAAGGTTGGAATGACCCGGTAATTCCTCATTCACAGACCCCGGACACGATTTTGGAGGTAGCCATGGCGCTAATAGCACCATGGCTACCTTCAATCTCGTAATGAGGCCCTTACAGGGTAATTCATGGAAATTCGCACAAAAGTGTCGCACGCGGCTGGAGCACAGCGTGCCCGTGCGAATGTCTGCGCCAGCCGCGTGCGATAAAATCAATTTCCGCGCACATGGATTCTCGCCTCCAAAAGCAGACGTGGCGCAGAGTGGCGCAGCGACCCTGCAGCAGCGCCAGTTACGCCCCCAAGAACGCCCTCGCGCAAGGAAAAGCCATCAAGATCGCAAAACCATCGCAAAGGGCTGCGCCAACCCTGGACCAGTTTACCGGACTGGCAAACAGCAAACGCAAAGCGAGGAACGTGTATTACGGGTTTCGGGAACACGCGTGCGCGAGAAGTCTCACACGCGATCGGGCCTGGGGGAGCGTGTGCGTGTATTTCAGGGGTGCGTGAGAAGTTTTACACGCGATTGGGCTGGGTGCGTGTATTTCAGGGGTGCGCGGGAAGTTTCACACGTGATTGGGCTGGGTGCGTGTATTTCAGGGGTGCGCGGGAAGTTTCACACGCGATTGGGCTGGGTGCGTGTATTTCAGGGGTGCGCGAGAAGTTTCACACGCGATTGGGCCTGGGGGAGCGTGTGCGTGTATTTCAGGGGTGCGCGAGAAGTTTAACACGCGCACAGGCCAATCGCGTGTGGAACTTCTCGCGCACCTCTGAAATACACGCGCCCAGGCCAATCGCATGTGGAACTTCTCACGCACCCCTGAAATACACGCGCCCAGGCCAATCGCGTGTAGGACTTCTCGCGCACCTCTGAAATACACGCGCCCAGGCCAATCGCGTGTGGAACTTCTCGCGCACCCCTGAAATACACGTACCCAGCCCAATCGCATGTAGGACTTCTCGCGCACCCCTGAAATACACGTACCCAGCCCAATCGCGTGTAGGACTTCTCGCGCACCCCTGAAATCCACGCACCCAGCACAATCGCGTGTAGAACTTCTCGCGCACCCCTGAAATACACGCACACGCTCCCCCAGGCCCGATTGCGTGTGGAACTTCTCGCGCACTCCTGAAATACACGCGCACAGGCCAATCGTGTGTGGAACTTCTCGCGCACCTCTGAAATACACGCGCCCAGGCCAATCGCATGTAGGACTTCTCGCGCACCTCTGAAATACACGCGCCCAGGCCAATCGCGTGTGGAACCTCTCGCGCACCCCTGAAATACACGTACCCAGCCCAATCGCGTGTAGGACTTCTCGCGCACCCCTGAAATCCACGCACCCAGCACAATCGCGTGTAGAACTTCTTGCGCACCCCTGAAATACACGCACACGCTCCCCCAGGTCCGATTGTGTGTGAAACTTCTCGCGCACCTCTGAAATACGCGCGCCCAGGCCAATCGCGTCTGAAACTTCTCGCGCACCCCTGAAATACACGCGCCCAGGCCTATCGCGTGTGAAACTTCTCGCGCACCTCTGAAATACACGCACATTCTCCCCCAGGCCCGATCGCGTGTGAAACTTCTCGCGCACCCCTGAAATACACGTGCACAGGCCAAATCTCGTGTGAAACTTCTCGCGCACCTCTGAAATACACGCGCACAGGCCAAATCGCATGTGGAACTTCTCGCGCACCCCTGAAATACACGCACCCAGGCCATTCGCGTGTAAAACTTTGCGCGCACCCCTGAAATACACGCACACGCTCCCCCAGGCCCGATCGCGTGTGGAACTTCTCGCGCACATCTGAAATACACGCACACGCTCCCCCAGGCCCGATCGCGTGTGGAACTTCTCGCGCGTGTAGAACTTTGGCGCACATTTTTTTCCTGCGCAGGGACGCTACCACCTGCTTTCGTGTGGCGGACATGTATGGGCCTGTGCGCGTCTTTGGCCGTGCGCTGTTTTTCCCTATTCCATTCTATGAATACGTGTTGTAGGCGAGTGTGTGGGCGTTCCGCGCACTTGCCTCCTGTACTTCCCCCGTGACGCCTACATTTTCACGAGTTGTTCCCCATTCTGCGTGTAACGCCAGTGTTACGCCTACTTTTGTTATGTGCGCCGCGCTATGTGCGAATTCGCTGTGGCCTTATCGCACGGCATTCGATGACCTGTGCGCCAGCGTGCGCCGCGCACTATTTCAGCGCGCATCCCACATTTTGCGCGTGCACGGATTTCCATGAATAGATGTGCGCTGTTTTCTATGCGATAATCGCACTTGCACTGCGATTTTTGCTATTTCACTGTGAATCGCATATTTTCGCACGCGTGCGCCGTTTTTTCAGCGCACATTCATTCCATGAATCGGCCTGTTAGTGTCTATGATGTACAATTCTGTGAAAATGCAAGATCATCTTCATTGCTTACTGGAAGCATTATTGCCTGCTTACTACATCATATGTTATTGCTCAGACGTTGCACAATATGACTATCAATCTTGTTCTATTATGGATGTTTAAACCTTCAAATTGCATTTGTGTGTGTCACAGTCCCATGCCCTTAGGACAGCGACAGTCACAGGATGGCCCTAAAGACACTCGTTGGGCACTTCTGATAACCCCAAGAACCTGGGGTACGGGGTAGAAAGGAGGAGCAACGAAAGTAATAGGAAGGAAGCCTAAAGCACCATTCATGCAGACTCATTTAACCTGGTACTCTGGGTTAAGGCAACTACGGTTTCTCTCTTCAGGGTACTGGTGTAGGGATTGGTTGGTGGGCCCTACTCCTGATTCTGGTGTCAGTTGTGATGTAGGATTTGGGGCTGGCTACTCCCTCACAACAGTCGGTAGACTATCTGGCAGTCATGCCCAGACCCTCTCCTGAGGGTGGGCTCCCTTCGCTTTTCTGTTCCTAACTGTATGAGTGTGCAATGTTTGGGAGATGACTGATGGATTACTCACATACTGTCTCCTGGTTCAGGTCCTACTTCTTCCCCCAGTGAGACTACATAGGGTGTCTGTACCCTTGCAATGGCATTCAAGCATGCGGGTGTGGCTGGCTCTGCGGGATCGGCACTCTCTTGATTCCCTTAAAAGAATCACTTACCATTTGAACCTTCAGAATATATGAAAGACTGACAATTAAGGATGGGGAAACATGGTGGCATAGCTTACAGTTAGCTCAAGCTCTTCCACTGCCATGCAACTGTCTCTTAAAGAAACACTGTCCCTACTTTCCTTCATGGAAGAATCCCTTGACATGTCACAGGTGTATTGAGGAGACCAGGAAATCCCGCCCAAACCATCCCTGGGCCATAATCCACTACTTTGGGAAGGAACAGGGCCCCCTTTGTCACCAAGGATACACTTAAAATATGTAGTGCATGGCCTGTAAGGGTGAGCTGGGCCAGATGGATTAGATTTACTCTGGTTGTATCCATGCAGTGACATACCCATTACCAGTGCAGCATTATTGTAGTGAAGAGTGTTAGCAGTAGTAGAGGCAGAGAATAGATGGTTCTAGGTCTGACCTTTTTGGCCCCCTCTTCCGTGTCCTGCTGTGCATGTCCTGTAAGGCTGTCATGGGCAAGATGGATTAGATTTACTTTGGTTGTATCCTTGCAGTTATGTTATGTTATATGCATTTCTTAAGTGCACCGGCCACCCGAGATTATCTTGACGCTGGGCAGAGAGCAACGTCCCTAGCAGGAAGACAGGAAGAAGCCAGCCATTTTAGAAAAGGAATGTCTTAATTGCTTTCCTAAAGGCTACATGGTTAGATAGTTTCTTTATAGATAGTGGCAGCTTATTCCACAGAATAGCAGCTGCCACGGAAAAAGCCTGACCTCCAATCCATGCTCGTCGGTAGACAGGCACTATAAGCAGGTCCGCAGTTGCAGAACGCAGCTGACGATTAGGATAGTAACGCACAAACTTGGCCCAGGGAAATTCTGCTCCCAAATTGTATACAGCCCGGTGAACACAGCACAGAGCCTTAAACTCGATACGTTGATTCACAGGCAACCAATGGAGAGATCGTAAGACTGGGGAAATATGGACTTCATAAGGGGAGCCAATGGCCAGTCTTGCAGCCAAGTTTTGCAGACACTGTAGTTTTTGAATAAGCCCCTTCGGTTGAGCTAGGTACGAAGAGTTACACTAGTCCAACCGGGACCTGGCTATCCATCGAAAGGGAAGCTGAGAGTGTTACACCTAGATTTGTCACCTTCCCCTTAGGAATGGGGTGGCACCAAAAGAGACAGGCCAAAAAGAAGACAACCAGAGTGAAGGATCAGTTGGACACCCCACCACTATGTCTTCAGTTTTGCAGTGACATACCCATTACCCGAGCAGCACTATTGCAGTGAAGAGTGCTAGCAGTGGTAGAGGCAAGGAATGGATGGTTGTACAGCTCCCTTTCTTGGCTGCCGCTTGTCTTTTTGTCTCCCCTGCCACTTGCCTGGCCGAGGGGTAGACTTGATAATCACAAACATTGTGTGCTGATCATGCTTTTGGATGAAGTACCTTAAGCGGCAACATACAGGAGCCTCTCGCAATACAGTTTGCTTTAGAACAAAGCTCTGACCGCCAGGTGACACGTGTTCCTATGTGCCACCTGCCAGTGCATCCCTGTAACCCCTGGAGCCTCAGACCAGAGAGAAAACTACAAACAATATCAAAGTACGTTTTAAGAATATGTGTGTATGCACATGTTTCAAATAGAATACCATTTATGTGCAAGCGAATATGAATGAGTTTGCATGAATGATTGAATGTGCCTTTGTGTGTGTATGTGTGTGTATGTGAGTGTATGTGTGTGTCAGTGTGTGAAGTCAGTGAGTGAGTGTACGGTGAGTATTTGTCAGCAGGGATATGTGCTGCACAGTCAGCATAAATATGGATTTTCAGTGGCATGCTGGCATATATTATTGGCACCATCATGCAAGTATTTTCATTGGCAATATTGCTATATACTTTGGCCCAGGCAGTATTAAGAAGTGTTTTACAGGGCCATGTTGGCTTTTCTTTGCACAAATATATCATGGCATGTGCTTTACTTTTCAGTGCTGGCACATATTGGTACTATCATGAAATGGTTAACAGTGCCAATACTCGAATATATTTGGGCAAAGGCAGCATGGACACGTGTTTTACATAGAAAGGTTGGCATATATTAACATGATAGTGATCAGGAACATGTGCTTTACAGTGGCAGAGCTGGCATATATTGTGGGGACCATCATATAAGTGTTCTGCAGTGGCAATGCTGGCAATTATTGTGGTCACAGGCATCAGGAGAATGCTGTACAATGCTCCTATCTACTCGCAACATTGCACAAACCTATTGGACTTTTTTCATGTGTCATTCTACAGAACCAATTGTAAATGAAATTGCTTTTTACAATTTCTTACCAAAATTGTACAGAAAAATGCACCATATCAACAAATTACATTCAAAATGTTCTCATAACCCCATCACTCCCTAGGTTGGATGTTGGTTCGGGCTCCCTCACGAAACACTGTCACATGCACTCATTTTTAGGAAATATTGACACAATTCATCACTGTACTTGAATCATTTATAATGGGGCTCCCCTCTCAGATTCTCTACTCCCAGGAACCAAAAGCTGCCTTTGCCATTTTATGTTGGGTCTGGAGGACATGAAGGAGGTGCCTCGTTATTGCAGGCATAGATACTATTTTTTCCTATCACCTTTTCTCAAAGTGACCTCCTGCATTTAATGCCAAATTTGCACGAGCAAGAAGGCAGGCATATCCCACATGATAAATCTACCCCCTGCCATTACATGTGTACAGAGCTGCACTTCATAATGAACCAGGCTCAATCGTAGTTTACACGTTGGAAGTCATAAAGCAAACATGCACATTGGAAGAGGATATGGTGTGTTTGTCTGAGAAGTGCAGTGGGTATATATAACACATTTTCATGTTTGAATATGGCATTAACCTGTGGAATTTTCCTAATTAATGCTGAGGGATTGCAAACACAAGACAATTAATCAAAAAGGCCATGCACTTTATGACATCTTAGCAAAGATCACATGTTGAAAGCATTGGAGTGCTGCCTCCCACCTGCTTGAGAGTGACAGATCAAGTATCTGTAACACACTCTTGGCCCGGAACATTACAATTTGAGAGCAGCTGCAGGGAAGCTTTGTCCTTCAATGCCAGCACACCACAGTAACCCACTCTCTTCACTGGGGATCCCTTAAAATACAGCTACCATTCAGTGGAAGCTGATGATTCTTATACATGAAGGGACATAAACTATTCCCAATGTCAGGGAGAATTCTCATAAATGGTTAATTTCCCTTACCTACTGAGTCCCTCAGCAGCTTTGCTGGATTTCTAGGATTTATTTTTTTCACCTGGTAAGAGTGTGAGCCTTTTTCCCACTCTGACATGTGTTTTGCCATGTGTATTTCTACTTTTTGTGTGATCTTGGGCCCTGGAGCCTCATCTACTCCATGGCACCATATTCTTCCATGCGTGTTACACAGCACCTTCAGTGCAGTGACACAGGGTTGTCTTTTAGACTTCCCATCGACTCCATGTTCTGGGGCTGACTACTGTCCCCCAGAAAAGATAAAGTTGACATTAACTTTATTTAGTCACTTTTACCACAGACCCAGTACACCCCATCTTACATGGAGTATTGGAAAGGGTTAAATCTTATCCCTTTTTGTCTGTGCCTCTTGGAGCATTGTTTCGCTCCCTTTACATCAAGACTTGGCTGGTGGCAGTGGTATCTACCCCATTTTTTATACCGCGCTTATCTTAAATAGCCATGGTATTGTTTTAGACTATCATATTCGCCTCAAACATAAACCCGCTTGACCATATATATTTTATTATGGTTCCGGCTGGGTCTATTCGCCATTTCTTTTTGTAAATATCTTTCTCGTGTTCTACTCTGCGCGCCAAACCAGGTTTGGTCCCTTTGTTCATTGCCTTTTCGCGGGCTTCCACACAGAAGCCCTCCTTTTGGTGCCTGAGAGTCTGGGTATGCAGGATGTGAGGGAGGGGTTTTAGGACCTCTGCCATGGGTTTCCTTGGTAACCCAAGTAGAACTCCTGTTTGATTGGCTGGGTGACTGTCCTTGCCATGGCAGCCACACTGCTGTGTAATTGACAGCCAGGCTGTATGAATGGGGGAAAACTGCATAAAAAGCAGGTCTCTGGGACTGGAAGAGCAGAGCCGCCACTGGAACGAAAGAACCAACGAGGAACTGACGGAAGAGGACCCCTACAACAACTGAACCGCCCGGTGAAGCCTTGCTGCAGGTCCGAATCTTCAGAATCCGACGACAGAAGATCCTCCAGGAAACTTCTTCCCTTGAGCTGGTGGGACCAACCAGTTTGCCCAAACTGCAAGCCAGGACCCCTCCTCTGGTCGAATTCGCTGTACAGAGCTACAGTGGACCGGATAGCCAGGAAGGTCGGACCCTGCTTGGGTTTTAAGGAGCGCACCTTTTATTCGTTGCTTTGCTCTGCTGCTGGTTTCTTCCCTGGGTAGTGCAGGACCCTCCAGTCTTCCTACTTCTGAACAGTCCGACAGTCGCTTCAGGAACCGTGAGTCTGCAGGAACTACCAGGAACGTCTGCCTCAGCTACAGCTCCCTCTCCGTTTTAAGGTACTGTGCAAATCCGGTTGTTCATTTCGTTCAGCTGCGGTGAAAGTGTTTGAAATCTTTCTCCAATCCGAGGGCTTGTCCTTCTCTTCTGTTTGAACTACCTTTTCTACCAAGTAACCTCGTCCGGAAACCGTGCCACGAACTTTACCGCGAACTACCCTGAACTGTATTATCTTGAGCAAAAGACTTTTGACCAGTGCTTAATTTGTAAAACAATAACTGCCAGGGCCCAAAAAATCTTGGCCCCCTAATGCCGCGCTGGGACCGCGGGCTCCGCCCGCAATGCGGGCGTCACGGCCTAGGCCGGTTCAGTGCTAGATCTAGATTGGCCCACCACCAGCCCATCGCATTGCTGCTGCTGCTCCATGTCACAAGTTTGGCGCTGCAGCAACTGCTGGCACAGGCTAGTAGTGGGATGGATGCGGAAGGAGCACACATATCTATCTTTGTTTATTTCACAACTTATTTTATTACATGTTTTAAATCACTGAAAGTACTGTGGGATTAACTAGATTTTTCAGGTTGGCATCAACTTGCATTCTGGGAGTTATAGTTTAACATTAAAACCACAACAATATTCTTTTGGTTTAAGATGTTGCTATAATGATTTACATGCTGTCATGTGACTTTAATTAGAAATGTGCGTTTTTTGTAAGTAAACTCTTCTGTAGACCTTGAAATCCAACTATTTGAGCCAAGGTTTGTGATCCTGGTCAGACCCCTTCCCCCCTCGACATCCCCTGCTATGACCTAGGATATGGCCACTGGCCTCTAAATGTCTATTCTATGTAGGTTTCCTATTCATATTGAAGTGGAGGTTATGTTCGGGATAGCCCTCTTATCTTCTGCCTCAGCACCCGTAGTGCCGCCTTGCACATAACCAGCAGGACAGGCACCAGAAGTTAAAGGTGGAAGTTATACAGAAACTACAGCATCTGGGCATTTGATTGGCAGCTCCATAAGCAACCCAATGAAATCTATGCCTCCTAATTACCTACAATTATTTTAGCTGCCACAAGTGTTCCAGTGTTTCCCCCTGCTGACTAGTAGCTTGTGTAACATCTTCTTTCTGCTTTGCACTTAGTTTCCATATGGGCACGTTGATTTACATGTTAGCATTGTCACAGAGAGCCAGGTCAGCTTCACCCCATGGGTAAAAATCATTGGAAACACCAACAGTTTGGGCTTTTGTGTAGGCATGGGAAAGTCACTTGCCAGGCACTGCCGTAGTGGTATTACCTGGCTATAGAAGGTAGCAGGTGCAAAATGGTGCAAATACCTGGGCTGGGCATCTAAACGTGTCTGACAAATGCCTAATACTTATACAAAAGCCAAAACTGTTAGCTTTGCCATTACTTGTTTTTTACAGGACTTCAGTGAAGGACATGTATAGTGCTTATAAATGAAGTGCCTGAAGGCGAACCTGGTTAACACGTTTTTATTACACCAGTAGCACACCTACAGTGCCAAATAATTAAGTCATTAACTATAAGAAGAACTGGCAGGTGCTTCTAGTGCAAAGTTCGATGGTGAGGCTCCATTAAAGCAAGCTCAAAGAGTTCCAATGAGGTGATGTTTATCATATCATGTGTGCATCAAGTGCTGAGCATGAGAAAAAGTGAAAGAAAAGAAAAAGCAAACCTAATTTTTCACGCCTTGAAACACTTGCGTATATGCGCATTATAAATGCCATATCATATCATAATATTCAGTGTATGGACCATTATAGCATGCTAGTTTACAGAGAAACATCCTTAGTGAAGCAAGTGCATATTTCATTGTTGTATATAAAGCTACTTCCAAAGTAACGTCCTGTTTGTAGGGCTGGATGAAGTTAGCCAACAGAAATCAAGGGAATTATAGACATAGTGTAGCCTGTCACTGTCACCCAAACTCTAAATCGCTAGTGCTGCAATAGTTGTAAATATAGTTAAAAACAAACAGCAGATTGACTATAAAATATGGAGACAATCTCTAAACACCACCAGAGGTCGTACCCAGTGTAACCCGGGCGGCGGCATATCTCAGAATGGCGATCTGCTGGATAAACGCGTTTGTGTTCATAAGTTGAAAAAGGTCAAACATGCAGCCCGCTTAAGCATTAAATCAAGCCTCATGTTGAACAAAGCGTCAATCTGCTGGATAAACACGTTCGAGTTCACAGATTGATAAAAATTAAACATGCAACCCACTTAAACATTAAATCAAGCCTCATGGTGAGTGCGAGGGCTGCTCAATATAAATCAAAGGCTCTGCTTACCTCGCGTACATGGAAACTCCATTAGCACTGGCCAGATGACTCTGGTCTGGGGAAGAAATGAAAGGCTGCCGGGCACCTCTCATTCATTCAGCAGGGGCGGGGAGGCAGGGGATCACCTCTGCTTCTTTTTGTAGCAAAATCAGCTCTGTCAGCTCACTAGAGTCCACCCACCCCCACCCACAACAATTTGTTATTGGAGGGAGCACGCCTGGCGCCACGCTGGCGGGTAACTGGGCCTCAGCAAGCGATTGAATTCATCAAAGAAAGTTAACCCTTTCGTGTTAACTTTCTTTGATGAATGCCTTCATCCCCTGGGCAGAATGAGTTCCGGTGCCGAAATAACTCTGCCGGTGGGGCCCAACCACCGGCACAAATTAAGCACTGCTTTTGACCTATTGACTTTGGCCCTAAGCCTTTTCTATTTTATTTTATCATTGTAGTCTCTCTTGTTCGATTGCCCTGAGTACTTACCTGTTGGTGTGATTCAATTTCAGTTAACTTTGTCTTTCCCTCCCTTTTTAATTGCTGCAGTGCCATTTTGCTCCCACTTCATTTTGTGACCTTAACTTGTCTGGAACTTATTGGGAGTTGTGTGGTGTATAAAGAGAGTGATTTTTAAACTGCTTAGAATAGTGAAATGTTATACAACTGAAGAGTGAAATAAATGTATGTTCTTTTACTTGAAAACCTTGAGTCAGTGTTTGCCTGAATCATAGTAATTTCTGTCCTTTGTGTAACTATTTGATACTGCTCACTTACTCTTGAGATAAGTCTGGCTGCTCAGCCACTTCTACCACTTTAACTGCATAGTACAGGCTTGTACCAAAGGTGAAATTGTACTGTCACTTGTAGTCTTAATTGTGTGTGGTGTTCCCAAAGGGTACTGCATATAATTCTGCCTAACACTGGTGTACAGCGGTGGGGATAAAGTATAGTAATTACACTTAGAGTGCTGCTGTTACCCTGGATCAACTAACCACAAGGCTAACATCACTAAAAAGCAATATTAATCATGTCTGATATGGAAAGCCACAGTCAGGAGACCCTCCTGAGTTACACTGCTGATTATTTAAGAAACATGTGTAAAGAAAGGAAACTCTCTGCCAAAGGCAAAAAGTCTGAATTGATTGAAAAATTGTTAAGAGTCCAAGTCTAGGAGTGGGTCTGAAATGCCTGACTCCTTAGCAAATGTGGAAAGTATTGAGGATGATAATGTATCTGTTACTGGTGAATTCGAAGAAGTAGATGTGTCTCCTAATGTAGGTCTCTCTGCTCCCTTGCCTGCTCAGCAACCTCAACCCTTATCCACTGGGACCCCACAGGTCCTAAACTCAGTCAAACTGAACAAAAACATCAAGAACTGAAATTCAGAGAAATTGAGTTGAATCATGAACTAGAAATGAAAAGATTGTCTCTTGAAAATGCTTCTCTCCCAGAGTCCTTTAGGTCTTCCAGTCCTAAGAGACCCTGTATGTCTAAGGAAATTGTGGGTATATATTAGGTTAAGCTTGATATTTTGGATTGGTTGGCAATGTTTGAATATACCCATAGTATTCAAGGTCTTACAGGGAATCAGTTGCTTCCCTGGCTCTTCTCTAGGCTACCCACTGTTGCATCTGATGTGATGGAGTTGGGGAGGTGGATAGGATGGATTATGAGTGTGTGAAGCTAGCTTTAATTGCTAGATTTGGGAATCTAGTACCTTTCCCAGTACCTTAAGAGGCTTAGGACCCTCAAAAAGCAGGATGATACCCCTTGGGCTACCTGGGTATGTGACTGTTTGAAAAACTTAGATGTTGGATTAAGGGTTACAGAGTAAACACTTATGAAGGAATGAGAAATCCCGTAATGTTGGAGTCTATTTTTGATGTCTGCTCTCCTGAGCTCAGACAGCACTTGGCTGATTCTAAGGAGATAGATCCAAAGAAGCTAGCTACGGCTGCTGACCTGTGGGTTGCCAACAGGGCTACTCACAAGGATTCTGGGGCTACTCAGAAAAAGGATGAAGGGGAAACAACCAAAGAAAGACAACAAAGAGAATTCTAATACCTCCAATCCAAAAGAGGGCCACAAACAGAAATATAAGCGTAAACCACAAGGGAAACCAAATCAGGCTAGTGTACCATCTGGACCCAAACCAGATGGAGGTCAGAACAAACCCCCATTCATCAAAACATTTGCGAAATGTTATGTTTGTGGGTCAACTGACCATGTGAAAGGGGATCCCAGATGTAAGGGTAAACCTTCAGGGGTCCACACTGTCTCCTTAGCCTTCTCCCCAGAGGAAGAAGTCCCTATGGAAAGTGGAAACCTTCACCTACTGGTAGATGAGTCTCAGCTAGTGTTTCTTTAGTGTCCCTGGGCTTGTGGGAACAACAGAATTTAGATGTCTATAATTCCATCTCAGATAATACTAAAGAGTATTATAAAGATAGTGTTCTGTTGAATGGTCAGGAAACCCCTGCCATCAGAGACACTGGAGCCAGCATAACTGTGGTGGACGAATCATTTTCCAAGGTGGAGGATGTTGCTAGGGCACCCAAACACCTCACCAAGTCAGCTGGAGGCCCTGTGCAAATGCTTCCCCAGTTTCCAGCTCTCAACCAGTGTAATGATATGACTGTCAACATACGTGTTAGTGTGCAGAGTGAAGTGCCTGGGAGAGTCCTATTGGGTAATGACCTGAAAACTCTTGGAGTTGTGTCAAGCACCCCCAGGCCCCCAATTAAAAGGAAACAGGAGCTCACTAGGTCTGCAAGGGAGAGAACCTTGAGAGGCTCTCTAGATGAGTTGATAGAGGAAACTATCACTCCCACTCCACAGGAGTTGCTCACTGCTATTTCTAAGAAGACAAAGGCAAAGGGGAAACCCAAGACCTACAGGAAAAAGACAGAAAGCACCCCTGTGCTACCAACAAGGACATCACTGAGATTGTCCAAGATCACACCTGTGATCCCTCCACCTGCTGAGGCAGAGTGTGAGGGGCAACCTTGTGTAGTTGAGCCAGTTTCTGAAGAATCAGATCTGGAAGAAGACACTGTCTTAGTTGGGGATCTTGACCCTGTTGACCATCCTGAGCTGCAGTCTTTACTGGCAGAAGGTGGACCCAACAGGGCAGACTTTAGTAAAGGACAGAGAGAGTGTCCTACTCTTGAAGGTCTTCGACAACAGGCTGCTAACCAACTTGATGGGCAAGAAGTTGGAAAGCACAGGTTAAGCTGGGAAGATGGCCTCTTCTACAGTTAACCAACTGAGTCTACCCCTGGGGACTGCAAAAGACGTGTAGTGCCCCTTGCCAACAGACTCCAGTTCCTACAGTTAGCCCATGAGATACCTTTGGCTGGTCACTTGAGTTTCAAGAAGACCAAGGAAAGGCTCTCTCTTTACTTCTACTCGCCTAAATGGGTTCAGAAGTTGACAAATTCTGTAGGAGCTGTCACACTTGCCAAACCTCTGGAAAGAGTGGAGCCAAGAATGTGGCACCCCTGGTGCCTCTCCCAGTGATGGGAGTTCCTTTTGAGAGGGTGGGCATTAACATTGTCGGTCCCCTTGACCCTCCCACATCTTCAGGGAACAGGTTTATCCTGGTTGTAGTAGACCATGCTACAAGATACCCAGAAGCAATACCTATGATAACTGTTACAGCTCAGGCTGTGGCTCAGGCTCTACTTGGTATTTTTACCAGGGTAGGGTTTCCTAAGGAAGTGATATCCGACAGGGGATCCAATTGTATGTCCCACTACATGCAAGCCATGTGGAAAAACTGTGGTGTCACTTACAAGTTCTCTACAGCCTACCATCCACAGACAAATGGACTGGTAGAGAGGTTTCATCATACTATGAAGAGCATGAAAGGTGCTTTAGAAGAACCCCTTAAGAAAAAGTGGGACCTTCTACTGCCATGCCTTCTCTTTGCATATAAAGAAGTCCCTCAGGAGGGAGTTGGTTACAGTCCCTTTGATCTTCTCTATGGACAAAGACTGATATGTTTGGGATATTTCTTCTCTGTGAAAGATAGTGAGCTAAAGACTCTGGGTAAGTCTCTCGTAACCAGGACTAATGTCTGGCAGAGGGACTCCCAGGACCCCCTTGTTAATTTGCATATTTAAGTAACTTTGGGTCTCACCCAAAGTAACTAGGGGAATCCAGACGTGGACCCCTTGCTCACTATTCTTAGAGAGGCACAGATCTACCCTACTGATGAGGTTAAACCAGACCGAAACACGTGTCTGGGGTTTCTGTTGGTACTCTTGTTCAGACGAGAATTGCCTAGCATTTCGGTACTGGACTGCCCCAGGGCAGGACAAAGACTGATATGTTTGGGATATTTCTTCTCTGTGAAAGATAGTGAGCTAAAGACTCTGGGTAAGTCTCTCATAACCAGGACTAATGTCTGGCAGAGGGACTCCCAGGACCCCCTTGTTAATTTGCATATTTAAGTAACTTTGGGTCTCACCCTAAGTTACTAGGGGAATCCAGACGTGGACCCCTTGCTCACTATTCTTAGAGAGGCACAGATCCACCCTACTGATGAGGTCCAACCAGACCGAAACACGTGTCTGGGGTTTCTGTTGGTACTCTTGTTCAGAGGAGAATTGCCTAGCATTTCGGTGCTGAACTGCCCCAGGGCAGGACAAAGACTGATATGTTTGGGATATTTCTTCTCTGTGAAAGATAGTGAGCTAAAGACTCTGGGTAAGTCTCTCGTAACCAGGACTAATGTCTGGCAGAGGGACTCCCAGGACCCCCTTGTTAATTTGCATATTTAAGTAACTGTGGGTCTCTCCCTAAGTTAGTAGGGGAATCCAGACGTGGACCCCTTGCTCACTATTCTTAGAGAGGCACAGATCCACCCTACTGATGAGGTCCAACCAGACCAAAACACGTGTCTGGGGTTTCTGTTGGTACTCTTGTTCAGAGGAGAATTGCCTAGCATTTTGGTGCTGGACTGCCCCAGGGCAGGACAAAGACTGATATGTTTGGGATATTTCTTCTCTGTGAAAGATAGTGAGCTAAAGACTCTGGGTAAGTCTCTCGTAACTAGGACTAATGTCTGGCAGAGGGACTCCCAGGACCCCCTTGTTAATTTGCATATTTAAGTAACTTTGGGTCTCACCCTAAGTAACTAGGGGAATCCAGATGTGGACCCCTTGCTCACTATTCTTAGAGAGGCACAGATCCACCCTACTGATGAGGTCCAACCAGACCGAAACACGTGTCTGGGGTTTCTGTTGGTACTCTTGTTCAGAGGAGAATTGCCTAGCATTTCGGTGTTGAACTGCCCCAGGGCAGGACAAAGACTGATATGTTTGGGATATTTCTTCTCTGTGAAAGATAGTGAGCTAAAGACTCTGGGTAAGTCTCTCGTAACCAGGACTAATGTCTGGCAGAGGGACTCCCAGGACCCCCTTGTTAATTTGCATAGTTAAGTAACTTTGGGTCTCTCCCTAAATTACTAGGGGAATCCAGACGTGGACCCCTTGCTCACTATTCTTAGAGAGGCACAGATCCACCCTACTGATGAGGTCCAACCAGACCAAAACACATGTCTGGGGTTTCTGTTGGTACTCCTCTTCAGAGGAGAATTGCCTAGCATTTCGGTGTTGGACTGCCCCAGGGCAGGACAAAGACTGATATGTTTGGGATATTTCTTCTCTGTGAAAGATAGTGAGCTAAAGACTCTGGGTAAGTCTCTCGTAACCAGGACTAATGTCTGGCAGAGGGACTCCCAGGACCCCCTTGTTAATTTGCATCGTCAGAGGTCCATTGGCCTGATCAAGGAGGGGTTAGTGAGTGCTCCTTACCCCAAGCCAGTCAGAGTGACTGACTATGTGATAGGTCTCCGGAGGAGGATGTCACACATGATGGCAGAAGCAAGCAGTAACTTAAAAGCAGGTCAGGCTCTGATTAAACATTGGCATGACCAGAAGGCCAGCATGGTTGAGTTCTCTCAAGACCAGCTTGTATTAATTATAATGCCAACAAGGCAGAGGGCCTTGCAGGACAAATGGATAGGACCCTTCAAGGTTGTGGGCAAACTTGGAGAGGTGAACTATTTGGTGGACTTAGGCAGACCTAAGGAGGCTCCCAGAGTCATTCACACCAATCGTTTAAAGGCTTATGTCTCAAGATCAGAAGTGGGAGCTTTGCTTCTAGCCTCAGCTCAAGAGGAAGAGGAGAGTGAACCTCTACCTGACCTCCTCAGAGGCCAACCTTTGGATGAAAACATAGAAGAAGTTAATCTCTCTTCTCAACTGACTTCTGAAAAATAGGAGGAGTGCAAAGTTCTGTTGAATCAGTTTGCCTCCCTGTTTTCACTATCACCAGGCTTGACCCCTTGGGGCCAGCATGATATTCTCACTGGTGACTGTTTACCTGTGAAAAGCAGGGGTTACAGAATGTCAGAACATGTGAGATCCCACATCAAAGGAGAGGTCAACAAGATGCTTGATCTCGGGGTTATAGAGCCCTCTACCAGTCCATGGTCTAGTCCAGTTGTTCTAGTACCAAAGGCAGGATCCAAGGAGTTGAGATTCTGTGTGGACTATAGAGCTCTAAATGCAGTCACTAAGACTGATGCCCATCCTTTGCCCAGGACAGATGAACTGGTGGATAGACTTGGTTCAGCCATGCACCTCAGTGCATTTGACCTAACTTCAGGCTATTGGCAAATAGCACTGACAGACCATGCTAAGGTGAAAACTGCATTCTCAACCCCAGCAGGCCTCTACCAGTTTAAGGTTATGCCTTTTGGACTAACTAAAGAATGCACATGCTACATTTCAAAGGATGGTTAATCAGGTTCTGAATGGGATGGAGGACTTCTGCATGGCATACTTGGATGACATTGCAGTGTTCAGCCCTACATGGAAAGAACATATTGACCACCTGGGATATGTTTTGCAGGCTCTTGAGCAGGCCCATCTGACCATAAAGGCAAGTAAGTGTCAAATTGGTCAGAGTAAAGTGGTCTACCTTGGTCATGAGGTAGAAGGAGGTGAAATAAGGACATTGCCTAGCAAAGTACAAGCTGTACACATTTGGGCCACCCCTACTACTCAAACCCAAGTGAGAGCTTTCCTAGGTCTCACTGGGTACTACAGGAATTTCATAGAGAACTATGGGACCATAGCTTCTCCCTTGAATGTAGTCTCCTTTCCAAAATTCCCTAAAAAGGTTAGATGGAATGAGGAGTGCACTCAAGTCTTTGAAACCCTGAAGAAAGCCCTTTGTCAAACTCCAGTCCTAAGAGCTCCTGATTACCACCAACCCTTCATTGTGCAGACAGATGCCTCCAATATAGGTATAGGTGAAGTCCTTAGTCAACTGGATGAGAAAGGTAGGGAATACCCCATTTGCTTCATCAGTAGGAAATTGAAGGAACCAAAGACAAGGTGGGCAACCATAGAGCGTGAATGCTTTGCCATTTTGTGGAGTTTGAAGAAGTTTAGACCATACATGTATGGATGTACTTTTGTGATTCAAACTGACCACCAACCCTTGAGATGGTTAATGCAAAATAAAGGGGAAAACCCAAAACTTCTAAGATGGTCAATCTGCCTGCAAGGGTTTGATTTCACCATTGAGCACAGAGCAGGATGTCACCACCAACATGCTGATTGTCTCTCTACGATGTTTTTAACCGACTAGAGGCAGTGATTCATCCAGGAGTGGATTAAATGTTCCTGTCCCTTAGTCTGGGGGGGGGGGGTGGGGGGCGAGTGTTAGGGAGAATTCTCATAAATTGTTATTTTCCCTTACCTACTGAGTTCTCAGCAGCTTTGCTGGATTTCTAGGTTTAATTTTTTTCACCTGGTAAGAGTGTGAGCCTTTTTTACCCACTCTTACATGTGTTTTTCCATGTGTATTTCTACTTTTTGTGTGATCTTGGGCACTGGAGCCTCACCTACTCCATGGCACCATATTCGTCCATGTGTGTTACACAGCACATTATAACAACAAACAGGGTTACGTTGTTGTAGAAAAAACAAGGGAGGGCACGGGCAAGCCGTTGGTTTCCTTTTAACCGTTAAAGGGGTCAGACGTGGTAGCACAAAAACAACGGTTTTATAGGAAAATTTATTTAATTACTCAGAGTATCTGAAGCAAAAAACTGGGAGTTCATATCCTCGAACTCAAGTGCAAGGGGTGACAAGAGAGTGGCAAATCCAATAGGGTTGGTACATAGCTGTCCAGAACTGAAGATTAGATTCTGTAGCTGTGTGGTGGTAATCCGACCTGGAAAAGGTCAACTGTTCATATTCTGTTTTCCTGTGTTGTTATTTTAATGGTTCCCGTGGGTCACAGGGAGTCAGGAATACTTGAGGTTCAACGATTGGAAATGCACAAATTAAAAATGGCCAAGGGGCCAAAATGGTGAGGGCAGTGACACAGGCTTGTCTTTTAGACTTCCCACCAACTCCATTTTCTGGGGCTGACTATTGTCCCCCAGAAAAGATAAAGTTGCCATTAACTTTATTTAGTCACTTTTACCACAGACCCAGTACACCCCATCTTACATGGAGTATTGGAAAGGGTTAAATCTTATCCCTTTTTGTCTGCGCCTCTTGGAGCATTGTTTCGCTCGCTTTACATCAAGACTTGGCTGGTGGCAGTGGTATCTACCCCATTTCTTATACCGCCGTTATCTCAAATAACCATGCTATTGTTTTAGGCTATCATATTAGCCTCAAACATAAACCCGCTTGACCATATATATCTTATTACGGGTCCGGCTGGGTCTATTGGCCATTTCTTTTTGTAAATATCTTTCTCGTGTTTTACACTGCGCGCCAAACCAGGTTTGGGCCCTTTGTTCATTGCCTTTTCACGGGCTTCCACACAGAAGCCCTCCTTTTGGCACCTGAGAGTCTGGGTAGGCAGGATGTGAGGGAGGGGTCTTAGGACTCTTGCCATGGGTTCCCTTGGTAACCCAAGTAGAACTCCTGTTTGATTGGCTGGGTGACTGTCCTTGCCAGGACAGCCACCCTGCTGTGTGATTCACAGCCAGGCTGTATGAATGGGGGAAAACTGCATAAAAAGCAGGTCTCTGGGACTGGAAGAGCATAGTCGCCACTGGAACGAAAGAACCAACGAGGAACTGATGGAAGAGGACCCCTGAACGACTGAACCGCCCGGTGAAGCCCTGCTGCAGGTTCGAATCTTCAGAATCCGACGACAGAGAAGATCCTCGAGGAAACTTCTTCCCTTGAGCTGGTGGGACCAGCCAGTTCGACCAAACTGCGTTCAGCCACGGTGAAAGTGTTTGAAATCTTTCTCCAATCCGAGGGCTTGTCCTTCTCTTCGAACTACCTTTTCTACCAACCAACCTCGTCTGGAATACCGTGCCACGAACTTTACCGCGAACTACCCAGAACTGTATTATCTTGAGCAAAAGACTTTTGACCTATTGATTTTGGCCCTAAGCCTTTTCTATCTGATTTTTTCATTGTAGTCTCTCTTGTTCGATGGCCCTGAGTACTTACCTGTTGGTGTGATTCAATTTCAGTTAACATTGTCTTTCCCTCCCTTTTGCCATTTTGCTCCCACTTCATTTTGTGAGCTTAACTTGTCTAGAACTTATTGGGAGTTGTGTGGTGTATTAAGAGTGTGATTTTTAAACTGCTTAGAATAGTGAAATGTTATACAACTAAAGAGTGAAATAAATGTATGTTCTTTTACTTGTAAACCTTGAGTCAGTGTTTGCCTGAATCATAGTAATTGCTGTCCTTTGTGTAACTATTTGATACTGCTCACTTACTCTTGAGATAAGTCTGGCTGCTCAGCCACTGCTACCACTTTAACTGTGTAGTACAGGCTTGTACCAAAGGTGAAATTGTACTGTCACTTTTAATCTTAATTGTGTGTGGCGTTCCCAAAGGGTACTGCATATAATTCTGCCTAACACCCATGAATTATAATTGTAATTGTTTATTTGTACAGCGCGTTAACACAAGTGAAGTGCTTCAAAGTGGGAAGGGAGTAACAGAATACAGTAGTCATTCTTAGGACATGAGGTCACCAAATGATCACGGGCGAGGGGGAGGGGACAAGTGTGCCCAGTCCAGCAAAGATTACCCCTCTCATGGAACGTATGCTGAAAATGCAGTAGTGCTGAACATGGTGTAGAGGCCCGGAGGCAAGTGCAAAGACTGTTGGGGGAGCCTGGGACCTGTGAGGCTCTGGAGGTGTACCAGGCGACCAATCAGCAAAAGCTGAACAGAGTTAGGGAAGAGAAATAGGAGCAAGGCAGGAGAGAAAAAGAAAGGAGGTTAGCAGGGGAGAGGGAGAGAGAAAGAGAAGAGGAAGGTCTTGAGGAGTTTCTGGAACTTAAGTCTCTCTGGCACAAGGCGGAGAGAGTAAGGGAGGTTGTTCCAGAGTGAGGCACCTGCAGAGGATAAAGATGTACCCCAAATCTCCGCTTGGAAAGGAGGAGCGGAGGACGATGAGCGGAGGGCTCTAGAAGGAGAGTATTTAGGAAGAGAGTGTTGTATATAGTGCTTGTCCCAGCCCCAGAAAGCCTTGCGGACTATGCAGAAGGTCTTGAACTTGATCCTAGCAACCACAGTAGAGGGATTTCAGTGCCGGAAAGATGCGGTCCCTGGGCTTGAGGCCAAGGATAAGTCGTGCGGTTCTGTTCTGAATGAGTTGTAGCGGACGGAGAGTAGAAGTTGGAAGATTGAGAAAGAGGCTGCTGCAGTAGTCCAGCCTAGAGAGAACCAGGGCTCTAGAGACAGTGAGACTTTGGGGGAAAGTGATTAAAGGTAGAATACCTCTGAGGATGTGCAGCTAGTAGTGGGACTTTTTGGAGATGTCCGAGATGTGAGAAGAGAAGGAGAGAGTGGAGTCGAAAATGATCCCCAGATTCTTTGCCTCAGTAGAAGGTGGGGGCGCATGGCCAAGGGGAGCCGGCCAGTGAGAAATTAGGAAAGCGGGAACAAGGGTCCCAATGAGGACAATCTCTGTCTTACTGGCATTGAGGCAGACATCATTAGCAGCACACCAAGACTGAATTGCAGACAGAAGGTCAGGAATGAACGAGGAGGAGGAAGAGGCCGACGGCAGCCTGAAAGAGAGCTGCGGGTCATTCGCATAACACTGAAAGTTAGAGGTGAAGGTAGAGATCCTCTGGGCCAGAGGGGAGAAAGGACCCAAGTTCCACCTGGGGAGGACAGTCAGAGAAAAAGGAGGCAAGCCACACCAGGGCCAGATCTGTGATGCCCAGTGTATCACAGAGACGGGAGATAAGGATGTTGTGGTTTACTGTGTCGAAGGCAGAAGAGAGATTGAGAAGAACAAGGTCAGAAGGAGATTTAGAGTCAGGATTTGAGAGCAGGTCTTCACGGGTGTACAGAAGAGCAGTTTCCATGCTTCCGGATGCTCTAAAGCCAGACTGATGGTCATGGAGACAAAAACAGATTCAGTGTGGAGGGTAAACTGAGAGATAGCTAATTTCTCCAGGCGTTTGCCCAGGAAAGGAGTGATAGAGATCGGGCGATAGTTTGCCAGGATAGAAGGGTCAGCAGAGGGTTTTTTGAGCAGAGGGTGTACGAGAGAGTGCTTGAGAGAAGTGGGGAAAACTCCAGTGGCAAAATAGAGGTTGCAGAGGTTGGCCAAGGCTGCAGCAAGAGAATCAATGTTGTCCTTGATGGTTTTAGGAGGGCATGGGTCAACCTGTTTGGAAGAGACTTTCATGGACCGGACTTGTCTAGAGACCTCCTCAAGTGTGACAGGGGAGAGGGAGGAGAGAAGAGCAAGAAGGGTGGCCGAGGGGGGGCCCAAGGGATGTGGGTGCAGGCAAAGGTGTGGGGGAGAGAAAGGACTGGGTGTCATGTGTTTTGGCAGTGAGATGTGCAGCCAGGGCCGAGCAAAGGGCCTGTGTGGGAGCAGTAGAGGAAGAGGCTGCAGTAGGATTGACCAGTTCCTTGTAGACTTTGAAGAGTTCAGCCGTGTTGTTAGATGCCGCTGAGATGTGGGCTTGAATATAGACTCTTTTCTTGGAGCGGATGCAGAGTCTATATTTCCTTTGAAATAGGCCAGTTTGTCAGATGGTGCACCTGAAGATCTGCATTTCCATTCTGCTGCTCTGCACTTCTGTTTAAGGGCAGCCAGCTCAGTGTCGTACAGAGAGTTGCACTTTTTGGAAGGCTTCAGACTGACCCTCATGACAGGGGCAAGGATGTCAAGAGTGTTGGAAATGGAGAGGTGAAAATTAGAGAGGGCTGTGTCAGGGTGGCAGTCAGCCACAGGAGTAGAAGGAGGAGAGTAGGTAGAGGCAAAGGTAGCCACTGTCTCTCTTTTCATGGGTCGGTTGATCATAAAGGCAGGAGGCAGTGAAGGATGTGCCAGTGCTAGAGGAGAAGAGAGCTTCATGTGGGAAGAGAGAAGAGAATGATCAGTCCAGGAGAGTGAGGTAGTGAGAGGGATAGAGAGAGGGATGTCTGTAGAGATAAGAGCATCTAAGGTGTGGCCAGCGGTGTGCGTCGGGCAAGAAGAAAGAATGAAGAGATATAGAGAGTTGCATAGGTTGTGGAAAGGACCGGAAGAGCCTGGACAATCAAGATGGCTCTTATCACTCCTCAGCAGGAGGAGTTGGGAGGAGGAGGAAAGCAGAGAGGAGGCCAGGTCAGCCCATCAGAGAAGAAGAGGGTGGACTGTCCTGGCGGCTGAAGAAGGTGGCCAGAGTAAGTAAGGTGCAGCCAGTATGGAAAAGCTTCCTTAAAGCGGAAAGGCATATTGAAAACATGTGTGTTTTCGTACCTGATCCTACTGGGCTAGATTTGTCAAACCAGTATGTACATGCTTTCTTACAGTGGCATAGCATTATGTACTGGTATCATGGAAAAAGTCAACATGGTGAGTGTTCTTATTTGGAAATTGTAGCCTACTTTGATGCAGCTAGTATGGACATGTTTTGTTACAGTAGCATGCCATATTATTCTGGCCTTAAGGGCAAAGCCCACGAGTATTCGTACATGGGCATACTGGCCTACATTGGTGCAGCCAGTGTAGACGTATTTTCTTACAGAAGCATAGCATATTTGAATGGCATTATAGACAAAGGCAACATGATAATTATTATTATGTGGCCATACTAGCCTACATTTGTGAAGCTGGCATTGTAGTGGCATGGCATTTTTTTCTTGCATTATGGACAAAGCCAACAAGAATATTTTATTACCTGGGATACTGGCATATATTGGCAGGGCCAGCATGGGCATGCTTTCTTAAAGCATCATTACTGCCATTATGGGCAAAGCAAATATGAGTATGTTCATAAGTGAAAATACTTGAATATATTTTTGCAGTCAGTATGGAAATCTATGAGCACATCCATCATGAAGATTTGATTTACACTTCCAGAATACGATGTGGGCAAAGGCATCATGATCCTACAAAACAGATTGTAAACTGTGTGGCTTTTTACCCAATTTTTCACAGAAAGTGTGTTGTAAAATTAGCCATTGTAACCCATTTCAAACATTTTCTTGAGAGGACAACTACCTGGTATGCCCTTAGTTTGGTTCGGGCTATGCTTCCTA
Organism: Ambystoma mexicanum; assembly: GCF_040938575.1. Taxonomy (NCBI): domain Eukaryota; kingdom Metazoa; phylum Chordata; class Amphibia; order Caudata; family Ambystomatidae; genus Ambystoma; species Ambystoma mexicanum. The sequence goes on along the minus strand of NC_090925.1, from coordinate 1,252,350,396 downwards.
TGCTCTGCCCCTGTCGATAGTCACATGAAAGTGCCAGAAAGTCACAGGCTGTTCATTTGGGCTGGCTGTTAACCAACCACCTCCTCCTCATTTCAATTAGGCAGGACTATATTTTCATGTGCCTAAACAGGTCCAGAAAAATGCTACTGTGCACCCAAAATGATCACTAATCCAAAACCATCATCGATTTCTATTACTGTCCATTAACTCCCATTCTAGAAATACAGCATTAAACACGCTATGCATAGACACATATTTTATGAGTGTAAACAAAGGTGAAACATTTCATTTTCTACTGTAAAATGCAATAACAAACAACTTCATGAATGATTAACGCTGTACGCATCTTTCACACTGGCCCTTAGTGTGCGACTGGTGGATTTGAACTGTAAACGAGAGGAGTTTGATGGAATCTCTTCAAGTGACTTTGTCACTTCAGTAATGACAACATACATTAATAACTGAAAATACCAACCAACCAGGTGGCTTGAAAATGTAGCTATATGCACTTCTGGTTATGGAGGGTTCTTTCTCAGAATACCACTTGCTGTCGGCATACAATCGACGCATAACACACTAACAGCACTACTTACTTGTGTTTTAAAAGTAACCGAGACACATAAGGAGTTAGCAGATCTCAGTGTCTCTCAGAAAGAGGAATACATCTGTTATTCGTGCTCACCTTCTTTGAGTTCGAAAGCAGTGCAGAGGAAGCTGGCCTCCTCGATCACCCTCTCCTCTAGGGACTTCTTCCCAAGCCCAAAGTTCCTCAGGGTGGAGAGCGAGAACCGCCTCATGTCTTTCCAGCCTTGGCCGTACCTTGCAAAGACTATGCCTGTAAGAGATGAAATGAAACCAGGTAAGATCCTGGCTGTGGAACTACTTGGATCATTTGAGGACCAACATAGATGAACACGAGGCCAGCCAAAAGAGGGGCGGGAATGTATAAAACATTACAGTACTCTGGGTCAATGGTAAGATAGAATCATTTAGATCATGCATTACATTCAGAAGTGAGTGGAAACCCACAAGTCCCTCCGCGTGGAATTGGAGTTGATGACATATTGGCGTATTACGTAAAGCTGTGGCCTGAATTACCAAAATTGGTGTTTGGTGGAGACGACTCTATGCGCCCCTGCTGGATGTTCAAAGAAGAGTGGGAGGTATAGGTGGCCATGTCTAGTGCTACTAGGTTCCCAAGGATGACTCTTCATAGAGTGAAAGGCAGAGAGGATGCTTAGCACAATACAGCGCAACTGCATTAACATTCACATCACCCAATGTATATAAGTAAACATTATGCACTGCAATGTGCAGTATATTAGCTGCATTTTTAGCATCACAACAAGCAGAACAAGAACACATGCCACAGACATATATGGAACAAATACAGACACACTCACACACGCACTTTAACAAAGAAGATAATCTGCTGGTTACTACACACATACACACTCAAAAATGCACGCGAACAAACAGAATAAACAATTATAAGTCAGCATCATATCAAACATAAAAACATATTAAAAAAAACAGAATGCAATATCACTGCTACTGTAAAACAGACCCCAGAACTACACAAAAAAAGCTAAACTCACAAAATAGTGCACCATCACAGAATGAAAACATGAATACATATCACGTGCACAAACAGATAAAAAAAAACATATGCCAGTATGGAACTCAGAACTCACAACTACACAATATAGCCATGCTCACACAACAATCATCACAACACGCAGAGGTCACACACACCACAGACATGCGGGAAATAAAACACACACAAAACTTAATAAACACACATGAAAACACATGCACACACAATGAATGAGCCACGCCACATCTGCACATGTTCACTTTTGCTTTCACACAACCCCAGAAAAATGCAACCTAAAACGCAAACTGAAACCTTTGCTCTTTTTGCTGCACGCCTAAAACAGAAAAGAATTCTGGTTTTGGTGATGGAGCTGACAAAATGCAAAATGCTTGCTCTTCAAACAAAGACTTCTACGAATATTTACATCGATACGCACTTTAACATATCTTACAAAACAAAGGCACGGATACTTTTAAAGAATCAGCTCAACAATTTAACTAAAATGAACATGCGTATTCACAAATAAAAGTAGGTTTCTGGCACATCGGTTGAGGGTTATGGACAGTAGCAGATCTGTCAATGCAGTGGAAAGACAGGATGGGTTGGTGACTTTTGATCCTGTGGAGATTAATGCAGCATTTCTGTCATATTATAAAACCCTGTACTCTTCAGAGATCAACTTATCTGAGCGTACAATTGGTCAATTCATTGATGACTGCCATCTGAAGAAAGTGAGTTTGGAATACTTGCAGTGTATGGAAAGAGATTTGAACGTGGAGGATCTCAGGTTGGCTGCTTATGAGCTGAATTCTGGGAAGTGTCCAGGTCCGGAAGGGCTACCAGCTGAACTTTTTAAAATTTTCCCAGAAGAGGTGTTTGCTTTGATTCTAGAGATGCTGCGCGCCTCTTTGAAGAATGGGTGCCTTCCGAATTCAACAAGACATGCTTCAATCTCCGTTTTTCTGAAGGAGGGACGATCACCAGTGAAAACTGGCAGCTATAGGCCGATCAGTTTATTGAACACGGACAACAAGATTTTCGCCAAGGCGTTAGCTTTAAGGATTGAGAATGCGCTGATGGATATCATAGATGTAAGCCAATCTGGATTTGTAAAAGGCAGACATGTTTCAGAAAATGTGAGAAGATTGTTGCTGACACTGTATGAAAGCAAAGAACACCATAATGATGTGGTGACGTTGTCCTTGGATGCTGAGAAAGCTTTCGACCGTATTGAATGGACATATCTTTTAAGTACATTGAAAGGCTTTGGTTTTGGAGATACCATGATTGGATGGATAAGACTGCTGTATTCCGGGCCGACTGCTTGTGTTCGGACTAATGGCATGGACTCGGGAATTTTTGAACTTGGGAGAGGCACGAGGCAAGGCTGTCCACTGTCGCTGATTCTGTTTGTGATAGCCATGGAATTGCTGGCTGTGAGGATAAGAGAAGAGGATAGAATTGAGGGCGTACGCTTTGGTGCCGCCTCCCAGAAAGTTTGGTTGTATGCGGATGACATGCTGGTGGTGGTTCAGAATGTGGAGAGCTCCATTCCTGTGCTGATGGAGTTGATCGATGTGTTCAAGAAGGTTTCTGGATACAAGATCAATTGGACCAAGTCGGAAGCGCTGCTGGCATCAACCACTTTCACTGTTTTGAAGATGCAGGGCTTTCCCTTTAAGTGGTGTCCGAATAAGATGAGATACCTTGGGATTTGGCTAACGAATGATGTCTCGAAAATAATGGATGTCAATATTACACATGTGATTCAATCTTTGGAGCTGGATCTGAAGAGATGGAATGCACTTAAATTGAGTCTCTGGGGGAGAGTGAATGCCATCAAAATGACATCAACACCGCAAATCAACTATGTGCTCAGTGTGCTTCCCCTGGACGTGAAGAAGGGCCATTGGCGGAAAATTGAGAGTTTAATCCAGTCTTTTCTCTGGGAGAACAAACAGCCACGCCTCAGCTTGTGAAAATTGCAGCTGTCCCAAGACTGTGGAGGTTTGGGGGTTCCTGACTTTGAGAATTATCATTTGGCCTTTGGAGCCAGGCATCTGGTTCCATTTATTGAAGATTCGGAGGATGTTTGGACGCTGGCGGAATCAAGTAGTTCTTCTCCGTTGCCGCCTAGGACCATACTGTCCACGGTGGATCTGGTTATCGCTCATTTCCGCCGACAAGATTCCTGAGAACTTGTTGGAGGGAACTATGGAAGAAAAGTAAGCGCAAGGTATGTGATAATGATTACATCCCTATCTGGTTGAATCCAGGTATTTTGCTGAATGGGAGGCCGCTATTGTAGTTGAACTGGCTCCTGAGTGGTGTACTGTGGTTGAGTGATCTGATGGAAGACGGCAAATGGATCAGCTATAGAAGACTTGCACAAATTAAAGATCTCAGAGACTGTACAATGGGTGAATACAGAAAATTGAGAGGTTTGCTGCGGAACCAGAGAACTGTTGATGGCGGTGGTTGGCAGTTATGGCTACCTGAATATAAGACATTAGGTGGTATGGCGTCCAAAGTATATAGAAATCTGAGCCAACAGTACACGCCAGCAGAGGGGTTGTTAACTAAGTGGCCTGAGGTCCTTGGCTCTGATATGACTGTGGAGAGGTGGAGGTTTATTTGTAAAAACGTAACTCTGACATCCATTAATCTTGGAGAACAATGCCGCCAAATCAAAATTCTTAACAGAGTGTTTTGGACTCCCCAGAGACTTTATGCGAGAAGGATGATTGACTCAGAGGCCTGTTGGAGGTGTAAGCATAATGTCGGCTCCTTTGAACACTTGATCTGGGACTGTTATGAACTGAGGACATTTTGGAGGAGTGTCACTGAGAAGATTAATGAGGTTCTATTACTGCAAGAGGATTTTGATTATAACACTATCATCTTGGGTGAGGATGATAAAGTGGAAGATCTCCCTTATCCACAGAAATGCTGGTTTTTTAGGGCTGCAAATTCCGCGAAAAAAATTGTTTTGAGAAAATGGAAATGTGATGAGAGGCCGACCTGTTCAGAATGGGTGGAGGACTTGAGGTAAGTGGCCAGAATTGAGAGGGTTATCCTTCGCAGGAACAAAAAGTTGAAATTGTTTGATGATATGTGGGGTGGGTTTTTGGATGACATGTGATACTAAGTTGGTCTGTTTTGCTTTTTAGATTCTGTGAAGGTTGGGGGTGGTTATGGGGTGTGGATTCTATGCAATGAGTTCTACGATTACAATGCTGATAAGTTTGTTGCTTGTATGTTTTCTATAAAATTCAATAAACTTGATAATAAAAAGAAAAAATAAATAAATAAAAGTAGGTTAAATACAAGCCAAATTTAACTTTTACAGACTTACTCCAAAATGCAGTCGTTCAGAAAAAAAGTGTGCAGTAATGCGTACCTAAAATAGGAAGTGTAACATCAGATGTGCAAGTATTGTACATAAAACTTTTCTGGACACCAGTTACTGGTACACGATTGATTAATACACCACCACTCAATGATCTGTGTATCAAGGTATTATTATGCAGTACAACTATGGTACAAACTATATGACGTATGGAAAAAAATAAAGCATACTTTAACTACAATACAAATATTATTCTACATTGAAAAAATACCATCGAAGATGCTAGCTATACAACAGTGCGCACAGAACAATTCCAGAACCCTTGAGCGGTGTAATGAACATTCCTCACTGAAACCAGGGCTCAAGTCGAGGGTACACCTGGGGGGACGGAGTCCACCCACTTTATTCAGAGGGTGGACTCAGTCCCCCCGAGCTAAATGAGAAACATTGAATGTCCTCATTGAATTTATGAATTAAAGCCGACCACGGGGATCAAACCGCAGTCAGCAGATTTGTGGGCCGGAGACTTCACCACAGCAAAATATAACTTGATGAAAAATAACCAACAACTAAAGGTGAAATGTCCCATTTCGGTGCTGCAAGTCCCAGGGAAAACATTTGTTTTGGTTCTTGGAGTGTACACATGCACACCTTTTAATGTTTTCAAAAACATTATTAGAAGAAAATATCCTCTCTTGGTTTTGTGTGTGTGTTGATTTTATGAAAGGCAAATGCCATTCGTCCTGTTCAATTTGGGTGGTTATGCAAAGCCAATTTAATGAAATGTGCATATTTCACCTTGATATGCTAATTTCTGTAGACGTCACATCCCATTGCGTTTGTTGATGAGTCCCCCTGCTTTATTTGTTAGGACTTGACCCCTGACTAAAACATTGGCAAAGCTATGAACATCCGCTCTTAAATCTCACAAAAAACACCTTGCACATTACAAATGGCATCAAACAATGCATTAAACATGCATTCAGAGGAAACATTCTGAGCACCAGGAATGTGTGAAACATCTGTAAGCCATTAAACAAGTGCAGTAAATAACAATGGACTAACATTTCTTTTTCATTTTTTCTCTCCACAGTTTTTGTATACATAAACACTAAACAGTGAAATAAAAAGTTATGCACAAAAAGCATCTTAAAAAATATGTGTACTTATTTATGTGGCTCTGCAGAAGAGTGACCAAAGGAGCCTGGTAGCTCCACAATTTAGAATAGATGTGCCCAGTGGGTACTAGGGAAGGGATCTCGGTTCACCATCGCTGCTGCCTTCGAGGTGGACATAATAGGACCAGGATCAGGGAAGTTAATGGGCCCTGTCCCTGCAGGGATCAAACAACACTTTGTCAGGGAACTTGTACCGACCACAGAGGTGTACACCCGGGATGCATAGACCATCTGGAAATCAGACTCTCCCAAGGCACGGTACTTCCGATAACACTGAAACTGGATGGCTTTGTAGTTACTGCCTCTTTAAAGGGGGGCAAGGAACAGACGTCCCACAGAACTAGCAACGCCTGTATGCTCGGGTCTTCTCACTCGGACGCAGGGACCCCATCCAAATCTACAGAAGAAACGGGATGGGCCTCAAGTAGGAAGAGAGACTAGACAATCACATTCCATTTCATAGGTTGATGAGAAGAGACAGGCCAAGGGAGTCAACCCCAGGGGCATGGTTAGGGCGTGACAATCAGAGAACAGACCGTGCAAGAGGAGTCACTAGCCAGCCCCAATTACCACATCAGAATGGGAAACTGTCCTCAGGGGTGGGGGCTATTAGCCAGTCCATACACCAGCTTCAAAAAATATATTGATTTTACATATATTACAGAGTCTGCAGTAGCAACACTGCACTTATGGTTAAGTTGCCTTTCCCCTAGGAAAAGCAGTTTTTGGGCAAATTATAACTGCCGTTATTTGACGAATTTGCGCAAAACTTTGCAAAAAAAGTATAGACCTGACGCTGATTTTTCTTTGCACAGTTTGGTGCAGTTTTATAAAGGGGGGAAACATTTATATGAGGGTCGGGGTCCCAAAACGTTTGAAATCCGGATAGACATGAATGGAAAATAGTTGTGCTTGTGGCTACTGCCCAACCCAATGGACGTATTTGCACAAAACTTGGGCGAGGAGCGGACGCCTGGTCCCGAAAGCGGGCTTTTGCAAATTTAGTGTTAATCCATCCAATAGATTAATTTTTAAAATGCCCAAAAAGTAGGTAAAGAAATAAGAGATATCTACGTCCGCAATGAATATATAGACCCCACAGTGAATGTTGTTGCAGAGTTTGGTGTCGTTTCGCCAAGAGGGGGCAAAAATGGAGGGGGGTTCTAAAGTTTTTGGATGGCTTATAACTTTGGTGCCGTTTGACGAATCTGCACAAAGGTTTACAAAAGATTACAGACCCAACTTTGAATGTTTGAAGTGATTTTGTCAAGACAGGGCAAAACTGCACGGGTGCAGCAACATTTTCGAAATCGGGACAGGTTTGAATGTGAAAAAGCAAAATCTGCTTGCGGCTACAGCCCAAAGTGTTGGACGGATGTCCACAACCACCAGGTCACTCTTCATCACAGTCCTCAATTACCATCACCTCACTCTTCCTCGTCACAGTCCTCTACTACCATCATCTCACTCTTCCTCATCACAGTAACCTACCACAACGTTACTCTTCCTCGTCACAGTGGCGAGACTGCAATCATCTTCATTGGTTCGCAGTTGTTGTTATCAGTGAGTGCCTTGACTGCCCTTATCCTGCTGCATCCAAAGTCTATGTTCAAATATTTATACATATATTGTTTTCTGTACTGCATGAATCAAAGTTTATTTTAAAAAAAAACAATAATCTTTATATAAAAATGTTTAAAAGCTGGAACAGCATGCGACTGCATCCATGCTAACACAAAGGCCCAACATTGTGCTGACATAAGCAGCTTTATCATAGGATTAACGTGCGCATACATAACCACCAGCATATAACAGCCACTGCCATGTGATCAAACGCTATAAACTCTGTTAACCACAAAGCAGTCACCAGTTCTTTTCTTGCACTCAATCCGTTATCAAAGCGCGCCTCCTAACATCTCCGTACCTTGTTCTGGTGTAAAGCGTGCCACCTAACATCTCCGTACCTTATTCCGGTGTAAAGCACACCTCCTAACATATCTGTACCTTGTTCCGGTGTAAAGCGTGCCACCTAACATCTCCGTACCTTATTCCGGTGTAAAGCACACCTCCTAACATCTCCGTAGCTTGTTCTGGTGAAAAGCGTGCCACCTAACATCTCCCTACCTTATTCTGGTGTAAAGCACACCTCCTAACATCTCCGTACCTTGTTCCGGTTAAAAGCGTGCCACCTAACATCTCCGTAGCTGGTTCCGGAGTAAAGCGTGCCACCTAACATCTATGTACCTCATTCCGGTGTAAAGCACACCTCCTAACATCTCTGTACCTTGTTCCGGTGTAAAGCGTGCCACCTAACATCGCTGTACCTTGTTCCGGTGTAAAGCGTGCCACCTAACATCTCCGTACCTTATTCTGGTGTAAAGCACACCTCCTAACATCTCCGTACCTTGTTCTGGTGCAAAGCGTGCCACCTAACATCTCTGTACCTTATTCCGGTGTAAAGCACACCTCCTAAAATCTCTGTACCTTGTTCCAGTGTAAAGCGTGCCACCTAACATCTCCGTACCTTGTTCCGGTGTAAAGCGTGCCAACTAACATCTCCGTACCTTTCTTCGTGAAAGGGTAATGCAACCAGATCATCCAGATTGAATGTACATGTTCAAAATTCCTGAGCTTCACTTTGCATATTATGCCTCCAACATAGTCCAAATTGCACAGACATTTCAAGGCATACACAACAAATTGTGTATTGCAATTAATGCAATCACAAATGTACTGGCACTATCATATTCCTGCATCCTCAAGCACTTGTAAAAGGGTTGTACAGAAGTGCAATAAGACACTTTGAGCACACCTTATTACTGCGCCAAGAAAATGATCAAGCGCTCTTAGTGGTTAAAGTAGTGTTGATATTTATTGGTGTCCGTTTTGCGGTAACACGTGTTTCGACGTACTGCCTTTCTCAAACCAGGGCTGTTTCCTGTGATGTCATTCTCAAATATTGCGATGGTGACAAAAGCGTTGGATATTACTGGCATCAATCCCAACAGTACTGCAAAGATTCAGAACTCTAAGTCTCTGTTTTCTTTGAACACACCAATGCGACAGTGCAAATTTGCAAAAACGAGGTCGCGGAGGTCTACAAGTGATATCATCCAAAAAGTTTCCCAATAGCACTTTGTACAGAAAGTGCATGTAGTGTAATGACATCCCTGTACTCCAAATTAATGGATATACAAAATAATGACAAATGTGTGCCGTGACAAGTTACTGCAGTTTTCCATAAACAGCCCCAGGCTTGGTGCCGTTATAATCAAGCTCAATACACCTTGCTTGGCGGGTACACCAATATTGCTATTTGAAAAAGTGTTAATTCACACCTTTCCCAGAGACGAAAGTTCACAGGTCATTAGATTGGAAGTGCCAGGCGCTTTGCAAGTGGGTAAAATATGAGCCCATGTCAGCCAGATGCTTCAAATCATTACTTCTATACAGTTGTATATGAGAGGAACTCACACCCTTAGACACAAACCTTGAACCACTGCAACGCCTTGGAGACTGGCACGGGGTAGGTGGGGAGCATTGTGCACATGCCAGATGGTTACTCGTAGGCAGCTAGATACACTTGGTGGTCCCAGAATTGGTGCTGCCCCCATTATACCTGCTAAATGGATTATGGGAAGTGTAGCCTTAATGATTCAATCTTTGCATGGACCATCAGTAGCTCCTGTGATCACATACAGAGCCCCCTGGCTACGATAGGCTTAGACTCCACAGGGTACATTTATGTTTTTCAACTGTTAGTGGATGGGAAAACAAAAGTGACAAAATGAAATATAAACAAGACAATCAATAAAAAAGGGTTGTAGGTGCTCCCTCTTTGGAGGCAAGTCTGCATACCATACAGATGATATACGTAAAGATGTCTTCCTTATAGACATATCATCTTCTACACAAATCGCAGCAAAGACAGACAGGAGAGTTAGCCAATAAGAGATCCATGAACGCTGGCCACACTGCATAATGTTGTTTGATTTTAAGAGAGGAATGAAACAATCTTCACCTGGGCTCCCTATATTTGTTAAACAAAAGGGGTGATGGCTGGAAGTTTTAGAATTAATCTTAACCTCTGGCATTGCTCTGGGCAACCCAACAGACCAATGTTTTGTTTAGCTATTGTCACCCCAAGTGGGACGGGTGGGTCTGGCCCTTGGGACCCAAGCTACTCCTCACAGATGATGTCCAATGAGGCCGAAACATGTCTGGGATGCTTGTGGTCTTGTGCAGAAGGGTCGTGACCTAGTAGTTCGAGCTGGACTTCCCCTTTTAGGGTGGGACCAAGCCTGATTTGCATATACTGTTTCCCATTTTGTAATTGCTTGGCAGGTGAAGAACACTAGTCTAGAGGGTTGCCCAGAGCAATGCCAGAGGTTGAGATTAATTCTAAACCTTCCAGCCATCACCTCTTTTGGTTCACCCTACATTTGTCACATACACAAATATCATGAGATGAATGAACAGGAGATGAATATTCCATACATGTACAAAATGTAACTCTTCTTGTTGCCTCCTATAGCTATACAAACACATTAAATTCAGTCATCAATTTAATGCAACCTTTCATATGTTTACGAGGCAGATAGGACATGCACATTTCATATGAATTTATAATCAAACGCCAAATACTGATATTTCATACACTCACTCAGTATACCCTCACATACCTTACATTGGGCCTCATAACACGGTAGGCGGTAAGGGATTACCGGCACCGGTGCCGCTAATCCCTTACCACCCTACTACGAGGTCCCTTAGCGGGTCCCTCCCTAACGCCTGGTTTTACCAGGCGTTAGGGAAGGGACCCGCTAAGGGACTTCAGAGCTAATAACGGTACCGTTATTAGCTCCTTCCCCATTCCCATTGAGCCCTAAGGGGGCTCAAACGGGAATGGGGAATGGTTCCCGGAATCGGGACTTACCGGGTCCTCCAGGGTCGGAATGACCCAGTAAATCCCTATTCCGGGAACACGGACCCGGAATGCGTTAAGAGGGTAGCCATGGCGCTAATAGCGCCATGGCTACCGCCTACCGTGTAATGAGGCCCATTGTCTTGCCATATGCTCACATACTAGACACACACCAAACACTCATATGCCGTACACCACAAACTCATACACAGTAATTTGCCAGTCATACATCATACACACATACGACATAAGCTTGATGTTACTTTTAATATTTACATGTACGAAATGAACATGGACATTTTAAAAATCGAGTTTGACAATTTTAAGATGTTCAAGTTTTAAGATTAACTGTATCTCACCATGCACAGAAGTAATGTACATCTATATGAAATGTACATGTACATCTCAGGACTGACTTTGATGCAAGTGTTCATATGTATATGATGCACATTATGTATGAAATGTACATGTCCTATACACATCCTGTATATATAACAACTCAGATCATAATCAGTCCTCACTTTAATGTGAGTTTGCAAATGCATATGTGGCATGTACAACAGGTGTATTTTGTATGAGCTAACATTCATAATTTACTTAAATGTCATACACTCATGCACGTTTGCTCACACATGCATGCAATATACTCACATGCTAAACACCTAAACGCCAAAATCGCGTATATCCCATACGCCTCAAACATATACACCACACACTCATATGCCACACACTCATATGCCACTTACTCATATGCCATACATGCATAGACTGTATGCTATACACGATATGCTCATGTGCCATGTACTCATACTCCATGCGCTCATTCATCACACAACCATATGCAATTCACTCATATGTCGCGACTCTCTTCTGCCACTATGGTTAATATAAGGGAAAGCAGACTTGGTCCAAGCAGAACTAGGCAACATGAGTATTTATTCTGTAAACCAGGAAGGGCACTGCGTAGTGAAGGTAATGGGGTGTATATGACTGGATTCCCAAATCATTCGCCTTCAAGAATTGGGGCATTAATCCTTCTTTTGAAACATTGTTGTGTACATTTTTATGTACCAGCCCATAAAGACCCACGGGGGGACCAAGTTGGGATTCGAACATCTGCATTCATGTGGTGCTGAATACTAAAGTTAAACATAGTCACATGGATACTCATGGTCCATTGGCCTTGCTCTTCGACTGAATTGTGTGTGTATTGAAGGCCACGGTACTCGGTACCTCTATAAATGTGGTTCATACAATTAACGTTATTCTGGAAAATGACACGTCCCATAAACAAGAACGAAAAGAAATGTCTTTATGCATAGTGTCAAGAACATACACCTTCTTTCTGTTGCTATAGGGGCAAAAACTAAGAAGACAACTCCCTGGCGTGATGCTGGAAATGCATCGGAGGGACAGGGCCTCGGTATCCTTGTCCTTTACTGCTTTTTATTGTGTGTTCTGTCATGTTTTTCACGCAGGAGTTCATGTGAGACTCCTGGCGGTGCAGCTCTCTCTTTTGGTTTTGGTGACCAGACCCATGGGATACCCTTATGGCACCCATGGGTAGGGGTACAACCCTGTGCCCCTAGTGTATGTTTTTGGGCACCTGTGTGTGGCCCACAGAGCAGGGTACGGGCTGGTAGCAGCTCTGTGCTGAATTGACTGGTGCCCTGAGCGTCCTGCATTTTGGGATACCCAGGCCCTGTCATTGGAATCGGTAGATTCCTGATGGAGACAAGATGGCCCCCATGGTCTCTTGCCTTCCATCGCCTGTTACCTTGATCTTCCCGAAGTCCCGGGAAGCCCTGACTCTGTCCCTTCCCCCTGACTGGCTGTTGTGTGGAAGTTCCTTATATGGTAGTGTGGGGTAGTGCTGACCAGACTGGATGGAGCCTTCCCAACGACCGTATGTTGTGGGTACGCCTGTGGGTGGGACCTGGGTGAATGGAGTGTGTGACGAATATGCATTCTGTGTTGTGGGTGTCTAGTATCTGGTGTTTGACACAATGACTGAGACAGCGCTGCCCGAAACTGGTATGAATGCAGTGTGGAGTGTTGAATGGATGGGTACCTGTGCCAATACACATAACATGTTGTGAGTGTCTGGAGAGAAGTGAATGGCCTGAATGCACCGTGTGGCTGATTGGCTGCCTGCCTGCATGAATGCCCTTCACCGTGATTGGATGCTTGAGTATTACCCAGCGGAATGAATGGGAGATCAACAGTATATCTGGGGACCTCTCACTGCTAGGAATCGTGTTCAGAAGTTGAAGTCCACTACGACGAGTAACTAGAGTAACTGAAGCTTGACCTTGAAGCCCTGCTGGACGAGAAGAATTGCTGTTGCTCTCCTTCACAATCTGAAAGCTGCTGGGTCTCCAAGGACTGACCCAGAGAGGACCTGGTAAGGCACCCTCTTCCCTAGCTACGAGGGACCATCGTGCACCAGCAGATCTTTGCCAAAGCTCCCTGGTAGACAGACCTTCGACAGGCTGCCGACATGAGACAGGGACTGCTGCGGAATCCCAAGTAAAAGCGGCCGGACTGTTGTCCGCCACTGTCGACGACTGCCGTCGCAGACCGGAGCCGCCGTGCTCCTGTTTTCCTAAGAACTTTTGAATCCAAGGACGCTTTCGTCCGCATTGTCACCGCTGTATCCTGCTGGAGGAGGCCTGACCGTCGACGCGCCGAGGAGCATCCGCCGGTGGGTTTCCCGCCACCCAAAGACCACAGAGACGCCGACGACTCGACGCCCTTGCTGGGCCACAGTTCTTCAAACTCTTTGCGGTCCAGAACTATCGACACCGAGGTGCCCCGCACGCCTCTTCCTTGCAGGACATTACGCTTCCCTGTCAAGGAGCACCGCTAGGAACGAAGCTGCCACTTCACTGTCGTAGCTCACCCTGTTCTCCGTCGGACGTTCGACGACCCGTGACTCCTGCCTTAAAGGGAGGACACTCCAGAAGGGCCGTCGATTCCCCGACGAGGAACGCTTCAACGCCAGGTACTTTGGGGTTGCAGAACTATTGGGAAGTCTATTGTGAACAATATATGGACTGGGCTTGTATCTTTATTCTACAGGTTGCCCAGGTGGGGGGATCTCCACACAGAACTGTGTTTAACGGTAGTGACCAGTATTTCTGCCAATTGTTCTTATCAACTGCTTTTCTCTTTTCTCTACTGTTGGTTTCCTTTATGAACTGATTTGTGTGCCATTTAACCATACAGTTGATGCACTTTAAAGAGATCTAATAGTAATTGTGGTACCACGTAGAACTGTATATGTTTGCCATTATAGATAACCGAGTACAAAGTGCGTTATCGTGATATTGTATGTAACCTTGAATATTAATTATATAAAGAGTGTTTTTTAAGCGATGCAGTGTGCAGATATTCCTTTGTGGGTGCTTGGGGACTACACTGTACTTAAGAACCAGCCTGCATCACCTCCCGAGAAGCTAGGCCTTGATTGCTCGTCCATTGCTACCTTATTGAGAATCTTGGCTGGGGTCCTCTGTGCGCCTCCTCTACCAAATAGAGAGGGGAAGTACAGAGCCCCCCTTTCTGGTCCCTCACACCTGGACACCCCACTGTTATATCAATTGGTATGAGGATGGAGCCATCTTCCATCGTTAAGGAACATTTTCTCCAACCTTTGTTAGTAAATCACCTGCCTGGGTTTAGCTTACCCAACATACCCTTCATAAGGTTGAGGTAATACCTTGGGAATCCAATGATCTCTTGGCCTCCCTGGACATGACAGCTCTGTTTACATGCATCAACAATGAAAGTGTCATTCAGGCACTTACAAGATCTTCCAGCCTAATAGCCCTTACTAATGCTTGGCAAAATTACAGAATTCATTTCGAATTAAAGCTATTTCATTGTTGACGCCATTTCTTTTTACAAATACAGTGAATGGCTGTGGAATTCAATGTGTGCTCCCACATGCCAATCGCTTTATGGGGTTTTATGGACAACATTGGGTTTGGTATAACTAAGACACGCTGTGGAACGCCCAGATAGTAGGATGGTTTAGAGATATAAACAATCATGTCTTAATGTCGAATGGCAGCCCGCCCGGAGAGGCTGAGGAAGTGTGTTACATTTTGAAAGGCAGTCCACTAAACATTTTTGCATACCGCCAGTCACAGATTGGTTTCTCAGATCTGAGGTTACAAGTAACAGAAGATCAAATACAAGCCACCTCATCCTGGACGTCCACCGCAGACTGTGGTATTTTACATGCCCTTTCTCGGCATCCACCCAGCAATGTACAAAACATTCCATATGAACAATTTTTGGCTATTCGGTGGTGCTAAAGTACCGTGTAGATACCAAAACTATTTAATTGTATTGCAACTGGAGGGAGATGGGATAAAGAAGAGGGACACAAAGCTTGTAAGTGTTGTTTGGTTATTTACCCACCCATTGACTGCCCATGTCCAGCAGTAGCATCAGTGTGCTCGAAGTGCCTGTGAGTTAATGTCTTAAATTGAGTTGGAAATCGTCCACTACTTGTGTAATATAAATGGCTTAACCATGTATACCTTCAACCACTTGATTTAAAGTCAGTACGCGTGGCCTTTACTGAAAATAAGCATTGGCAAAGCCAACAGGTCTGGGTACGAGACATGCATTTGCCAGGCACTGCTATCATGCCCAGATACTTGCACCATTTTGCAGCTGCTACCATTAATGGTCAGGTAGTAAGTACCTTCACTGCAGTGCCTGGCAAATGCCTTTGCCATGCCTACACAAAAGCCCAAACTTTTGGCTTTAGCAACGCTTATTCTCTTTTCAGAACAACCTTGCTTACAAAAACAAAATTGACTTTTCTGTCGCGCCTCCTGCCGTTGCCCCTGAGCTATCCTCCCGGTAGTCTGACAGATTTTGCACTGGACAAAACTGCAGCAGATAAGACTTGAAATGTTTTTTGCCCATTTCCGAAAAATAGGAGCATACTCAGCCCCCAGAGCTGCAGTTATGGTTTTAATTTAAATCATGAAAGAAAGATATGAGCGTGATTTCAACGTGACACTCGAGCCACGTTCATGGACCAAACTATCATAGAAGTACCCCGCGCGGACACTTGGCATTGCATCATTGCCACCCTTGTCTCCCCCTGTTCCAAGGATACTACAGGAGGGCTCCCGGGTAAGTTAACTCCAGCATAGAAGCAAACAAACGTGCACTCATGTGAAGACGACATCCAATGCTGCCAGTAACAGAGCCTTTATAAACGGCTCTTGGTAGCCGGAGCGCCGACAGCTTCAGCGCGGCTCTGATTTCACACCTTAGGGGTTCAGGCGCTCTTTGATGGATATCGGTTTATCTTGGAGACAGCTGAGATATCTGACATGATATCTCCCTGGGCCTGGGAGCACCGTTCCCAGCGCTGCTGTGTACAGCACTTGTATTTTAACAACACAAAACTCATTTTCACACAAGCATCTTGTGAATAAAGTTTGCAAGCATGCAATGCATTGTTAATACACTGTTTTGGTAAGATTAAAAAATAGGTTTATGTAGTGGAGGTATTCACCGTAGAGTATACACAGGATGAGGGGCTTTGGTATACTACTGACCGCTTCCCAGTGAGCTGAGACTTCACAGAGAGGGATTTCACACACTTGTGTCTATGCCAGCCCAGTAACAAAATATATGACTTAAAAGAAACAGACATGAGCGAATGTCCTGCGGCACGTGAAGCCCAGCTATGCCTTTGGCCTGCAGTATACAAAATCCCCCCCTATTGTTAGGATTTCACGCAGGCAGATCTCCGTGTTTTACTGCTCAAAATGGCACCCTTTTTCCGAAGGAGGATGCATACTGCAAATCAGTTCAAGTGCCCCCACCAGGGTTCAGATGTCAAACGTGGACCCAAGACAGTGGGAGCAGAAACACGGGTCTATTTCTTAGTCAGAGCTGTCACACGCAAAGCATTGCTGGCAACCCAGAAGTGTGAGTTGACAGAGGATGCAGCTTTTTCTGGTCTGAGGCCAACTTGAGGAGGCAGAGAAAATGCCACAGATCTCTCTCTAGGTAATTCATTACTTCATCTTTTACAACCACTTAATGCGGGAGACCCACTTTTCTAAGCACGGATTGGCATTCGAACAAGGGTTACTTTGATTTGTCTTGCTTCCAAGACAAACACATTGCCCCTAAGCTATCCTCCAAGCCCTACATAGGTAGATGAAGGTACACCATCCAGAAATGTTATCTGTTAAAGATCGCCTTCAATGAATCCATGAACAGCCATCATTGGGGGCACAAGATCATTCTGCCGGGAGTATTACCCTGTGGCTTTCATGCCCCTTCGAGAGATTCATAGTGGCCCTCACTGGCCTCTAAAGGGCTTCAAAGCTACACAATCCATTGGTTGCCATTCCTACTCACCTTGGACGTTCTCCGTGCATCCCACCTCTTCAAAAAGCGGCATGATTGGTCGGTCGGCGGTGTCCTCTGATTTGTTGACAAGGGCATCCTTAACCGCCTCGTAGCCATTCACCACTAGAATACTGCTCCAGCCCATTTGGTATCGGAAGATGCTCCCATATTTTTTACTCAGCTGGAAAAAAAAGACAAAACGGAATTAATAACCCGGAATGGAAACACACAGTATAGAGCCATACACAACGTGGTGGTACAACGTTCTGTAAAAAAGAATATGCCGACATTCAAAGGCACAGGATTTACTGATATTAAGGAGTATGTGCCGTGCTGGATTAAACCCTTTGGAGGCCCCAGGCCGTCGAAATTTCAGAGGTCCCACTCGCAAATTATCTCCCAATACATTTTTAATTTTACCAACCAACAATTTTAATAAACCAATTTTATTAGAAAAGGATTCTTAAATCTTAGCCAAAAATTAGTAAAAGTGGCTGAACAAGATAGATTTGTTCTGTTAAATTAGACGGTGAAGTTAGTCAAACTTCATTATAACTCAGAAAAGTTAACTTAACAGTTACGCAGACATCAGGTAAATATTACTCATCAGTGTCTTCGAAGCTTCTACTCTCAAATATTCTATTAGGGTCTGAAATCGGCGGGAACTCTTGCGACACATTAACTCACAGAAAGCGTAGTTTCTGGAGGTTTCTCGTGTGCGCGTCTCTAGTGGGATAACATTGAACTATTGTGCACGTCGGCATTACATGTACGTAGTTTGCACCAGATTGGTTTACAAACTGACAGCTACCAGAGGAGGAGCTTTAAAGAGACAAACTGTTTTGTGAATCTGATGTCTCTGCTCCATGTACTTTAAGTTAAGGGGTACCTTAAATGAATACAGTATTTTCTCTATAGAGTCTTTAATGTGAAGTTTTCGTTTCTTCCAGTTCATTCATTTTGTTCTATCTTTTGGAAACAATTTAAGAAAGCTTGATTGTAATTTTCTTTGAAGATCAAATCAATACTATTTTGATCCGTTTTCCCGGTCCCCTAAAAGGAGTGGGGCCCATAGGCCAGGAGTCATACTTTGCCTATTTAGTAATCCGGCACTGAGTACATGGCAAGGGTCTAACAGCCCCTGGATTTCTGTGCGACATCTCATAAAATGTGCCAGCGGTTCTGATCCAGGAGTAACAGATCGCTTTCCATGAGCCCATCGCCCACAATGCAAGGTGCTGGGGCTGTTAAGAGAGGGAGCAAGATGAGCATCAGGTAGAGCAAGCACATAGTTTACACCGGAAAACTCCTAAACTTGATGTTTCACATAACATCTGAAATCAGATCGCATTGCAAATGTAGACATTACATTATTAGGGATAATGGAGGCATACGGCTGCAAACTGTGAGTAGATAGTGGACAAAACAAGGACAAACAAATAAAGAGGGGGCACCCATGCACCAGCAGCTGGGCATAGCTCATATGCAAGTTATCTGAATAGAAAGGTTTTCAACTTCTTTTCAAACAGGCCTGATGATTTTGTTTCTCTCAGATCTGGAGGAATAGTGTTCCATGCTCTTAATGCTGCTGGGAAAAAAGCCCATTTGCGAACCTGGCTGAGTTTCGATCTTGTCCCACATTGCTGTCATTGGATCTAAGTGCTCTCAGTACTGGTTTTCTCTTTAGTGCTTCTACTAGGTACTGTGGGATAACTCCTACCAGGCATTTGTGTGTTATTAGCAGTAGGCGATATTATATTCTGGCCTCAATAGGAAGCCAGTGTTGTTTTTTTCTTGCTTCTGATATGTGATCTCCCATTTTCAGACCTACTATGACCCTCACTGCGCTGTTTTGGATTACTTGTTATCTTGCACAATCACCTTTGCATATGCTGATCAGACGTCTACTGCAATAATTGATCTTAGTACTGATAATAGCCCTGGCTACTGTCTAACAACTTGTTTTCGTGAGATACGGTCGTATATGTGAAAATAGCGTGACATAGTAGACTGATGCAGAGACAAAGCTATTCACCTGGGCACGCATATTTAGATTTTGATCCAGGTATAACACTAAGGTTTTGACTTTCGGTTTTGTGGCGATCCTGCAGCCTGCAAGTGCGGATACTCTTGACCAAGCTTCTGTATTTTATTTTTTGTGCCTACCACCATCTGCTCTGTTTTTTCCTTATATAGGGCTAAGCCACTTTTAACCATCTAAGCTTAGATCAGCCCATAGATTTTTTTAATGGAGCTAGTATCCTCTTCATAGGTTCCTGATTGGGGAATAATGCATTGCGTATCATCAGCATAGTTATTAAAGCGTATTCCCCTATCTTCAAGGATTTTAAAAAGAGGAACATGAAACATATTATACAAGGACTGCAAGAGGCACATGCCTTGTCGCACTCCGTATTGCAAATAGGCTGGAGTAGCAACTGCACTGTTGCTGCAGACCCTTATCAATCTGTTGTCAAGAAAGGACTTTGTGGGGCGTGGCCAGCGCGCGGACGATGCGGACGTGAGCCGAGTGAGCTCCCGCAAGCGCCAAAATAATCCTGCATTTTCAACCTGATTCCTGGGGATTTCGTGCGGAATAAACACTGCGACCGAGCCCATAAAGCTGCGGGCTCGGATTGACGGAGGTGGGGGCACCTGCCTGCCCAGACGACGGAGATAAATCCACATTTTGCCGAGGCCCGGCAGCGGAGCTGCGCGACCAAGATGGCCGCCGGTGTCTGGGGACGGACTTCCTCCGCCTGATCGAGAGGCCACGGCGGGGCACGGGACAGAAAGTGAGGCGGACGCCCGGGACCATCCTCTCTTCCTCCACCGCCAAATCTGAGATTATTCACCGGATGAGCCCCGCTGACACCCGGAAGACGCCCCTGCCGGATCCGATCCGCGAGAGAAGTGCGGGGGAAAATGGCGGCCCTCCTGAGGTCCCGGTGGTGTGCGGCTCCTGCCTCCTGACTCATATCCACTTTGGGACACCACGCCGCGACTGCAAACCGCGTTAGAAGTAAGTGATCGAGCCTTGCCCGCTGAGGACTGTACCGTACCAGCGAAGGGGGGACCGCCACCCGCTTGGGTGAACAGCTAGAAGCGCCGGAGGCACACGCGTATTGTGGAGGCCCACTAAACGGCGCAGGGCCTCGTTATATAAGCCCCAGGCCCTGGTGGAGGAGGCTTTTGGAACTCATACCCCCCACTTGACTCGCTCCACGGCCACCATCCCATATACCGGGGGGGTACGACCACTCCAACGGCGTACGTACATACAATAATTCCAGCCCCGTCGTAGCAGACACCCCACTACTCCCGAGAACATGGGGAAGGACAGGCAGAAGAAACCGTCTACACAGAGCAGCATGGACCAGTTTGCCGTAGCTACCACCCCGGCCCCGGCGGACCCTACAACACGACCAAACTCCCCCACGGGAGATGAATCCCTCTCCTTACGGGACGGGATCGCCAACTCTCGCTCCTCCATGGAGACCAAAATAGACAGCATGGCGGCGGATGTCTCCTTCCTACGCCACGATCTGCAGAAGCTGACTTCCAGAACAGGAACTGAAGCCTTGGAGGCGAGAGTGGATGATGGTGAGGGAAGGTCCCACCGCAACAACGTTCGCATCCTGGGCCTGCCGGAGGGGGAAGAGGGACAATGCACGGAATTGTTCCTGGAGCAGTGGCTCGTGGACATCGTCGAACCCCAATCCTTCTCAAAATTCTTTTCGGTGGAGAGGGCTCATAGAATACCTTCGGGCAAACCGCTCCCGGGCACTCCGCCCCGGACTATCATCGCTCGCTTGCTCAACTACCGCGACAGGGATGCCCTTCTGCAATTGTCATGCTCGCAGGGGACGATCACCCATAACGGCTCCCGAATCGCCTTCTTCCCGGACTATACCCGAGAAGTGCAGAGGGCACGACAATCCTTTGAACCACTCAAGAAACAACTTGCCCAGATGAACGTGAAATACGACCTGCTCTTCCCGGCCCAACTTAAGATCTATCATAAAGGCACTACTGTCCACTTCACCGACCCACAAGACGCCTGGAAGTGGGCAGAGGCTCACATAGAGGGCGATTGGACTGCAAGACCAAGGAGACCGAGAGGACGACCCCGACCCGGGCCGAGGCGGGCCTCCCCGAGGAGACACCCAGAACGGGGGGGACAGGAGATCCCGGAGCCACCGGCACAACAAGAAGAGGAATGAACTAACTATAGTCCCCTACGAGGACCTTAGAACACTGCTGGGACACGTGAGGGTGTACCGACCGCGCCTCGGATACCGACGCGCAATCTACCCACCATGGAAGAAGGCGATGATGGGCGCAAGGTGGGAACTCTGGGGAAAGGTCTGAACTCTCCCCTGGTTAGACCTCTCTTCCCCCCCCCTCTCTTTTTCTTGCTGGTTTCGACCCTATCTAAGGGTCTGGTTTTTGAGCTGACACCTTAAGTTGAAGGATCAGCATGTTTGGGCGACAGGTACTTCGTGGTGGGGTGGAGTATGGGGTGGGGGTGTGTTGGGAAAGTTTTAAAAAATGTTGTTGGTTACTTCAGGACTGCCACTTGCTCATGGGCCGAACTACTTACTGTCCCCTATTAGGGGCGTCTTGCACTGTTCCACGAGGCAACCCTGCTTCCTTAGTACAGGCGAAGAATACACCGTCATCTCTTATGAATCACTATACCCTGAATATCCCCATCATACGTAGTAAATATCCTCTACACAAACTCGCACATCCCTCATGCAGCACACTAAGTCCTTGAAACTCCTTACCTGGAATGTGAACGGGATGGGGTCAGGAATTAAACGGCGCCTTATCATGCAATTCCTAAATAGACATTCCCCTGATGTGGCCCTCCTTACGGAAACCCACTTGGCTGGGGTAAACTGTGCCTTTTTCCAAAGAACTAACTATCGCCTTGCCTTTCATGCGGGATACACAATGGGCTCCAGGGGCACCCTTATTCTGATACACAAACGTATACCATTTATTCAGCATACTGTAGAACAAGATCCCAGGGGCCAATACGTGTTCATCCTGGGAGCGATCTGGGGTCAAAAGGTGGCAATTGTCTCGATCTATTCTCCACCGGGTCTGGGACAGGAATTACTGGATGTCCTCACCACCCTTATAGGTAAACATCACCCTGACATATACATCCTAGGGGGGGATTTCAATGACACCATGAATAACAACACTGACCGCTCCCACCTCCGAAATCGTAACCCAGATGCCCCTACCAAATTAGCCAACTTTACATCTGCCTTTGGGTTCTGGGATGTATGGAGGGAGCTACACCCCGATGTTAGGGAATACTCATTCCACTCTGGTGCCCATGGTTCTATGTCCAGACTGGATTATTTTCTTCTATCGCACACTGACCTTTACAGGGCTATGTCCGCAGAACTGCTCCCTCGGGGCATCTCGGACCATTCACCGCTTTCGATGGAAATATGTATGCAGGGCGCCCTCCCCCCCAGAACGTGGAGACTTAATAGCTACTACCTGGGGTTCCCGGAGCTGATAGATCGCCTAGAGGAAATATCTGCCGAATACTTCGAAATAATGAAGAATCGGTAGATAACCCCGTGACAGTATGGGAGGCATACAAAGCAGTGCTTAGGGGCGAAATCCTCTCCTGGACGACACATAAAAGGAACACCCGGCTCCAAAAGATACTAGAGGCCGAGAAGGAAGTGAGCGACAGGGAGGCTAAACATATTTCCGACCCCACGCCTGACACCCATCGTTCCCTCCAACACGCCCAAGAGCGTCTTCGGAACAGAGCGACGGATGACGCTAAGCAGGAACACTGGCAGGCTAAAGCGAGAATATACGAACTAGGGGACAAAGCGGGCAAAATGCTCGCCTGGCTGCAGAAGAGAGACGAAGGACAACGCCATGTCCGGGAAATAATCACACCACAGGGCGACAGCTATCACTCTGACGCTGAGATTGCTGAGGCCTTCTCGATGATCTACGCAGACTTGTACCGAACCCCAGCCTCTCCACTAGACCCATCCCTCTTAGCCGAGCTATCGTTGCCGACGCTCTCCGTGCAGCAGAGGGAGCATCTGGACTCCGCCGTATCAGAGGCCGAGATTTCAGAGGCACTATCTCAGCTCCAGTCGGGGAAAACACCGGGCCCGAACGGATTCCCTGTTGAAACCTGGCAAAAGCTAGGAGCAGATAAAATGGCGGCCCCCCTGCACAGAATGTTTCTTGCCGCCCGGGAACAAGGGACTCTCCCACCAGACCTATGTAAAGCGACCATCGTGGTCATACCCAAACCTGACAAACCTCCACACAAATGTGCTTCCTACAGACCTATATCATTGATTAACGGAGAGGCCAAGGTCCTCGCAAAACTCCTGGCGAACCGGTTACAACTGGTTACATCCACCCTGATTCACCCGGACCAATGCGGATTTCTACCCCACAAATCGACCCGGATGAATCTACGCTGTCTCCATTTGGCAATGGAGAGATCCCCAATTATAATCAGACCTCTGGCCCTGCTGGCAGTCGATTTTGAAAAAGCATTCGATTCGATTCGATGGGATAGCCTTTGGGAGATTATGCGCGGTATGTGGTTCGCGGAAGTCTTTATAGGATGGGTACAATTACTCTATACTAACTTCCAAGCGGAGGTAAGAGTAAATGGATGGTCCTCTCGATCCTTCCCCCTGGGCCGTGGTACGCGGGAAGGTTGCCCGCTTTCCCCCCTTTTGTTTGCCCTTGCAATCGAACCACTCACTATTTGGCTTCGCCAAAACACAGCCTGGACAGGGTTTATTTGGCCAGAGGGCTATGAGGACCGTACATCTCTTTACGCAGACGACCTCCTTATATACCTGGGAGACCCGCCTCGATCCTGTCCCATCGTTACACAGCTGCTCATCCGCTTTGGTAAATTTTGCGGACTCAGAATCAATTGGGATAAGTCAGTTTTCTTCCCTGTGAAGGGTGGAGAGCAGGCTATCCCCCAGTTGAACGACAAGGCTTTCGATACTTGGGAATCTGGATATCCGGGGACCTGACAAGCTATGTAGAGCACAATCTCCGACCGATCACAGACCGGTTCATTATCGATGTCCAACACTGGAAACTTCTCCCCCTGACCCTTATGCGTAGAGCGGCACTCTTTAAAATGATGACCCTTCCCAGATACCTCTATGTCCTTCAAAATGCCCCACACAGAATTCCAGACCCAGATTTTCACCTAGCAGAGACACTTCTTAGGGACCTTATATGGGGGGGAGGTCAACCACGAATAGCGTTAACCACCCTTCAGAGATCGATCTGGGAGGGGGGAGTGGGAGTCCCCCGTCTCCAAACCTACTATTGGGCATCACAATTGGCAGTGGTTAACGATCTGCTTCACGGGAACCGGGACCTACCTCACATACGCGCTGAGATGGCCACTATACAGAATGCAGACCCGCTGACCATTCTTTATCAACCCCTCCCGAGAACCCCCCCACCCACAACTACAACGCACCTCACTATGGTCTGGAGACAGGCACATCGGTTTGTTGGGTGGGATAATAAAGTTACCATCGCACAAACTCTCTGGCAAAATAATAATCTAGCTGCGTCCCATGAACTAGAGCCATGGCCCAACTGGATGAAAGCAGGGGTCACGCGAGTGCGGGATATGCTCACACATGGGAAACTGGCCTCATTTGAAGATCTACAGTCACACTTCCAGATCCCAAGTACGGAATGGTATCACTACATACAACTAGCCCACGCTTTAAGAACCCACTTAACAGCTGACACAAGGCTTCCGGACTACACCCCATAGAGCGCAACATCCTACCAGCGCATATCTCCACCAAATGCACTTCCATCTTATATAATGCCATATCCTCCTTTGCTACCCCCGAACTGAATGAGCTCAAGGCGAAATGGGAAGCGGATGTGGGAGAAATAGATCCGGAGGACTGGATACAAGTCCTCATGCACCCTCGAGAGATTGCTATCTCCTCTAGGCTCCGACTGGTGCAGTTGAAGATACTGCACCGGGTATACTACCCTAGGACGCGACTATACGGCTGGAAAAGTGCCCCAAACCCAAACTGTCTCCGCTGCGGGGAGGAGGAGGGAACCTTCTTTCACATCTTGTGGGCATGCCCCCGGATACAAGCCTTTTGGAATGCATGCTGTGGGGAGCTCTCCAGAGTCTTGGGCCGGACCATACCACTGGACCCAAAAGCCCTAGTCCTGGGAATACCTAATGAAATCGAAGCTAACAAGTGGGAGAGATTGCTCTTACACACGGCAGCAGGGCTGGTCAAGCGTAATATAGCGCAGAAATGGGGAGCCCCTGACCCCCCGACAACGGATCAATGGAAACTGGATATGGACGTGTGCGCCATGATGGAGCATAGGATCTATTTGGCAAGGGGTTGTCCCAACAAAGCCTCGAAAATTTGGGATAGGTGGGACGTGTACTAAGGAAGACTCTTGACCGTAGCTGATATGTGTACTGCCTTTGTTGATTGAGACTGACCATGATAGTCCTTATGTTGATTTGTTTTTGTTTTTGTGATTGTTGTAATATTACGATAATAATAAAATACTTTATTAAAAAAAAGAATAGGGGAGGGCTTTATAAAATTCATTAGGCAGTCCATTAGTGCCAGGCGATTTACCTACCGTCAGTCTTGAAACTGCATGTTGAATATCATCCACTTCCACCTTCCCTTCCAGGCTTGCAGCCTCATCCATCGTCAGACGAGAGAACATGCGAATCAATGAAGTTTTCAATTTCCACATTCTCACAAGACAGTTCGGAGTTATAAAGCCTTTCGTAGAAGCCACGAAATATATCGTTAACACCCTTTTGCTGTGTTTCCAATGTGTTAAGACTTCTGATTGCGGTAATAAAGCGATCGCTCTCTGCCACCTTCAGTCTATGCGCCAGTAATCTCCCAGCTTTCTCACCATTCTCAAAGTAATTAATTTTTTGCCTGAACAGCGCATAGTCAACCTGGCTAGAAATGAGTTTGTTCAGTTCATACTTGGTCTTCTGCAGTTCATTTTTTGTGTTCTCATCCCTGCTTGCTGCAAATAAAACATCAAGGCGCTTTGCCTCAGAAAAAAAAAAAAAAAAAAAGAAAAAAAGGACTTTGTCCATGCTACTGTACTGTCAGAAAAGGCCCCAACTTCCTTTAACCTGTCGATTAGTAGTGGGTGGTCTACCTAATCGAAAGCGGCAGACAGGTCCAGCAGCATAAGGAGGACTGTGTTACTTTATCAATTACTTGAAGCAAGCTGGATTTTAAATCCAGCAGGGCTGGTTCTGTGCCTTAACCTTTTCTAAAACCTGATTGCCATTTATTCAGAATGTTGTGGTTAGTCAAATGCTCCAGGATCTGCTTGTGGCCCACACAATCTAATAATTTCAGGAAGAAAGGTGTGTTAGTGATGGGTCTATAGTTGAATGGCACCAGAGGACAGAGTCCTGTTTTTTAAAACATTTTTTAGGAGTGGCGTGATCCAAGCATCATTTAGTTCATCTGGCACGTGCTTTTCTTTAAAGGATGCATTCACAAACTTTGTGAGGATCTCTGTCAGGGATGGTGTGCAAGCTTTGACTGTAATTGCCGGGCAAATGTCTCCTTTGCAATTAGTCGGCTTAAGTTTGCTAATGATATCTGTCAGCTCTGCTTCTAAAACAGATCTGAAGCTGAATTGACAACCTGTATCTCTTTGCATGGGTTCACGTATCCTATGCATATTGTTTACTGTCTCTTCACCTAGATCCAATATATTCCTTTTAGTATTAATGTTTTGTTTAATCTTGTCCATCTTATCCAGTATTGCCTCTTGAATAGATGTGCACCAGGCATCATCTTTTTTAGGACCTTCCTGTTTATTAGGGCAGGGGATTCCAACTCCTTCAAGATCTTGAATAGTTCTTGTGAGTTGTATTCTGCATTGGCTATACTGGCATCATAATCCTCTTTTTTGCTTTGATAATATATAGTTTACATTCCTTTGCTGCAGTACTGTATGCTTCCTTATCTTTGTTAGTTCTCGTATATTCCAGGTATAGAAGTATGTGTTTTTACATACCTTAACATTTGTAAATCGGGTGATAACCATGCATTCACTATATTACAAGGCAGCAGCCTTGTCCTTACTGGAGCAATAGAATTTGTGTCTTTACTGGTTGGGGGTCATTACGACCCGGGCGCAAAGGGATACCGGGCACCGGTAATGAAACCGGTGGCGGTAATCCCTTTGCGCCCCTATTCAGAGGTCCCTTTGCGGGTCCTTCCTTAACGCCTGGTTTTAGCAGGCGTTAAGGACGGGACCCGCAAAGGGATACCGGGGTCAACAACGGTACCGCAATTTGCGGTACCGTTATTGCCGCCTTCCCATTGAGCCCTATGGGGGCTCAAATGGGAATGGGAAATGGCATTTCAAATGGGGACTTACCGGTCCCGCAAAGGGCGGAATGGACCGGTAAGTCCCAATACCACCACGTTGGTGGCGGTACCGGTATTGGTGTTAGCCATGGCGCTAATAGCTAATAGCGCCATGACTAGCACCAACCTCGGAATGAGGGCTGTTGTCTCTTGATATGCCTTTGGCATCTCGTCTGTGGTCTCCAGATTAGCTACCTCTTTTATTAGGGGGCAATCCATACTTCCATTGCCTGAAGCATAAGTTTGCATACATTCCCAGTTTTAATGTAGTTTTGTTTGGTCGCAGTGTTCTTTATCTTTCTTTGAAAATAGCATATCCAGGTGGACAAAGAAATGGTCCAACCAGGGGGAAGGGGAAATGTTGGGCTTGCTAGAGATAATGTTATAGGTGGCCAACCAGTCCAGGGTATTACCCTTTATATGTGTTGCATAATTAACTTGTTGACTGAGGCCCATATTCACAATCAAGTCCTCCAATCCCTTAGCTAAATGACCAGTGTCTTCAGCGAGCCACAGGTTGAAGTCTCCCAAGAGCACAACTTTAGCAGTCAGTTTTGACAGGGGTAACAACATATTACCTAGTCGAGTGGAAAAGTTTAGCATTAGTGTGGGGGGGGCGATATAACAAAATAAAATTGGCTGTCGTATTAGCGTCTGTGCAAATTTTAGCATGAAGCGTTTCACATCCCTCTGGACCCAGTATGTCCACATCCCATACCTCCAGGTCTCATCTATATATCGTAGTGACTCCACCCCCTCTCCCATTCTGTCTGTCTATTCGTGACATGCTGTAACCTGCGGGAATGGCCAGTGCTATGGTGGGGCCGGCTGCCTTGTGCAGCCATGTTTCAGTTAGGGCACATACATCCAAGTCCTTTTGTGATCGTATAGTGGTTAGTACTCTGCGTTGTGTTGTGTTGTGATTTAACCAAAGATCTCTTATTCAGCAACAAGACATTCAATGTTGTTGTTCTTTCACTTTCAAGGTCACCCTCTCTATCTAACTACATTTTGCAATTATAGGTATGTGTCTCCTTCCTTATGCAATACAGCATATGCATTTGTTCTATTTTATGGTTACTTTCCAGGACTGAAACACGGACATCAGTCGGTTCCTCCAGCTCAAGCTGGTTTCTCCTGCTCTTCCCCGTCTGCTGTTTGGAACCAGAGTGTGTAGGAGTGCCACAATCTAGTCTTCCCAAGAAGCTATTGTCCCCCCGTACAACCGGCGAATTGATCACATTATCAACCGACTCAGCTTCATGCAACGCATTTTCTTTAAATTTCTTTTTTATTTACTTGATTATAACCAATATACAGAAATTGATTTTTACAAGATAAAACTGAGATGACATGGCTCCTTAGTCTGAAAACATGGTCCGTTGAGTAATTGAATGATTAGGCCTCCTGCCTTCTGTCTAAACTGGTTTTAGTTTCAGTCTCAGTGGCCTTTTTTAGAGCAGCATCAAGCATTTTTACTGTGACTAAGGCCCATTTCGTCTTTTCGCCTGCTATCAGTCTACCCCACCATGTAGGTTCATTTGCTACATAATTCACCATAACATTGGATCATGCTAAGTGATATACCTCATCCGCCATGTAGCGTGACACAATCTCTGCCCATCGACGTGTGGCAGATAATGGCAGCTGATTGTGATTAATAGTATTTAATAATACGTTGGATTGTGCAATTCGAATTCCTTCTAAAGAATGCATTATAGCACACTGTAAGGAAGAAAGAGGCGCTTTCCTGGTAAGAACGTGAGGCACCGGGCCAACAGGTGACATGGACCGGCACAGGCCGGCTTGCCCCTGATGTGCCGGCGCAGATGCGCCTCAAGAAGAAGAATTAGCGCAAAGAACTACAATGCTAAAGGGAGTTGCAGTTCTTACGCATTAACTGAGCAGAAGGTGAATAAAATTCAAATCTGGGTGAATCCAGGCAATTTCTTATAACGGAGCAAGCGGAGGCAAACTAAGGCACCAAGGAACGTAATTAACTATTAAAATCAAAAGTATTCAGACTAAAAACAATTGCTAAATGGCACGTTAAAAGCACAAATAAAAATGACAGTTAAGCTATGAATCAAAGTAACAAAGTATCTAGTGCAGTCAAACGCAGCGAGACAAAGGCAACCTATTTATATCCGGCACAGACCGGCTTTCCCCGGACGCACCTAAAGAAGAGGAAATAGTGCAAAGAACTATTTCCCTCTAGTCTGGATCTATTACTCCAGCCATTACGTCCAGACCATATTTCCAGGATAACCCGGATTTGGACACAAGGTGGATGTAAGTACCTTTAGGAGGGGATAGAATTAACCCTGTGGGAATCAACTGGTGTTCATGGGGAGGGACTCACCTTCTGGGGATAAGGACGACCATCTGGGTGATAGACAGCACAACATCCAAACCTACTCAAAACCTGTAGCACCTTTTCACTCCCCCTGACTAATACAACATTTGCTATTGTAATATCAAGTCAGTTCCACCAACTGAGATGAAGAAGATCATCCAAGAAGTCAAATATAACACCATGTCGGTTTCATCAACTGGGACCTAGAAGATCATCGGAAAAGCAAAGGACGACCCCAAAGCAAGTACTGAGAAGAGGTGGCCCCAAGGAGCCATCAAGAGTGACTCATTGAATAACAAAAAACATTGTAGTGCTCCTTGGGGGAGTGGTTACCACAACAACGTAAAAACAGACAAAGGACTGAGTGAAAGAGAGAACCATCCTGGATGCAGGCTAGCCGAGAAGGAAAGGGGTACGGGACACAGACAAGCATGGAGAGCCGCTGCAGAGGAAAGATGAGGCGCGGCACGAGTGAGAAGGATAGTGGCGTGTGCAACAACCGTGAGTTAGCTTAGAAAAGGGGGGCGCCGGGCATGGCAGACAGGGTCTCAAACCTGTGAGGATATTTATTTCTGAATACCGATATGAATGCAAGCCACTGCTTTTGGAATACCGAATTAAAGGGAGATACTAAAGAGAAATCGTGAGACCATTTAAAGACCCCATGAGAAATGGAAAGGGGACTTTGCAGAAAACAGAATTTTCTAAATCTATGAAGGAACTTTATGAGTTGTGAGAACGAAGATTGGCAAAAGCCATAAGAATGCATGAAAGCAGTAACAGATGAAAGGTGGCAAAGCAGTGGTACCGTATATACAAGGAACTTATGAGAAGTGTCAAGTAATTTGTAGCATTTGAGTGACCTGTAATGGGTGGACATTGTGTTGTTCCGACAACTGCACCTAGACCGAGGACACATACCTATTGAAAAGCCACGCAAATAAAGACAAATAAACCTTCAGTTGAATATCAATTTTGTGTTTCAAGTCAATGAACTTTTGCTTTGTGAATCCTGTGAAATGTACCTTTGTGGAACCAGTGAAAGTTAACCAAATCAGAGGAGCTGGAACTTATCCCTGAGAACTGTGTTTTGATGAAGTTGAGAGACTTGAAAGCTTGGGGAAGGGAACCGGTTTGCATTGCGAACTGTCTTGAAGCTTGGGGAAGGTAACTCCTTGGCATTGTGAACTGTCTTGAAGTGTGGGAAAGAGAACCCTGTTACAAGCCCAGAGTGAAGCTCTGAACAGTTATTGAAAACTTATTATTTAGATATTCAAACCGCATACATTTTTCCAAGTTAGGGTTGGACTCAGACCGAACTTTTAATTTGGACTTTCCTCAGTTTTTGTTAGGTAGGGAAAATTCCCCTAAGAATAGGGCAAGTTAGGCCTTTTCCCCAACCTTGTTTTCATTTAATAAAAGTTTATAGCCAATACTATATATCGCTTGTCTGTGTCTAATTCGTGGTGCCTTTACAACACACACACACACACGAAAAATAAATGTAGTCATACATGCACGCAAACACTTTTAAAATTACCTTTATTTATATTTTTTTATTGTGTATTTGGTTAATATAAACCAAAAGCACCTTTATAAACCAAAAGCACCTTACAATAATAATATCAATATACATTATACAAGATAAAAACATTCTTAAAAACGTTTTACTGAGAAGAATTTCATAGTTAATACACAATCAAGAATTTTTCATGAAAAGCAACCCTAAAATATCAGTATACATTAATGACTAAAATTACTTTTATACTAAGGAACTGCTGCCTCAGACTTCAAGTTCTCTCTGGTCTAGCAGGGCACAGGGCCAGCAGGATTCAATATCAGGGGCCACATAAAGCAAAGGAAGAACACGTAGGATGCACGGCATGGGCAGGACATCTCGGCTTGGTTGCCTGACAACCTATGCACTACAACAATTGGTGCACTGTTCAGCAGCTTGCTCCTTCATGCACGTGTTTAAATGAAAGTAAAAGCTTGAGGAACAAATGTCAATGCAGGGAGGTGGTATACCAGGAACGGAGGAGGGATCTAAGAGAGCTGCCTCACCGAGTCCCTATTATCCTCACCTGGCTCCTGCACTCCTGCAGCTGCAGGAACTGCAAGTTGTTGGAAATTAGGAGGTGGGACAAAAGGGCACAGCATCATCACCACCACATTAGAAAAAAACTGAGGTGGAGTCCTGGTTGGATAATGAACTTTATCCAGTGTTCAAAGCCAGGGAGCTTTTCAAAATTACATCACAAACAATCTTTGATTGCAGAATGGCAGAGGGAGACAAAGAGAGACAAAAGGGGTGGGGAATTGGACATAATGGGCCTCATTATGACCCTGGCGGCCACAGTATGAACGGTGCCAGTAAGGTACCGGCACCATTCATACCAGGCCGCCTGTTACTCACCGAGCTGGAAGGTGTTTATGTGACCCCAAACCCGGATCGAGGTATAGGACGGGCACTAGAAATCTACAGAAACCCAGGTCCCCTGATTTCAATAAATCAGCCTTCCTATTAGTGAGCGGCTCTTTTTCACGATGTACCACTCTGCTATTTATGTAAGAACAGACAGAGTTGTCTATCGCGCAAAAGAGCGGGGACTGAGCGCACCGCCAGACCAATGCTGCAAGAAAATACAGAAATGGTTAAGAACGATGCGTTACATGTGTTTTCAATACTTCCATTAAGAACAGCAGAACAGCCGGTACCTGAGGTAGTGTATGCGAGTAGACCAGAGATGGAATCCTGTACCTGTTGGTACTGAAACTGAAGAAGCGAAATATCCAAAGGGTTAAATGACAACGACAGGATGAAATAAAAAAGTGGGACGGTTAGTATACTGATGTCAACCCGATCGGCACGAGGGACGCACTAGTGCCGAGTTGGTGCATAATCTGGAGAGTGTTCGTTCATGCACTTCAGTAAACAGTGGAAACAGTTTATCAGGTTGTTGGTACAGTTTATCAGGTTGTTGGTACAGTTTATCAGGTTGTTGGTACAAAGGCAAATTCCTCAAGTATGCAGGACTGGTATGGAGAGACTGGTTCTTCCGAATCTTATAGGAGAGTACAGGATAAGGATGTAGAAACAAAAATACAAACTTACACTTCTTGGTTTGGAGAGAAAACCATGCGTAGCCTTGACACAGATCCTAGAAGGTCTTTGTCGCATAGCCGGAAGCACAAATGGGCTGTGCAGAGGGGCTCCTACGAGCGTACAGCAGTGAAGGAAAACTGCGTGTATTAAGGAAAACCGTTGCAAACAAGTCCGTATGGATAATCCGGGTAAGCGATCCAGTAAGCAAAGCCGGGGTCTGGTAACGTTGAATCGAAGGCAGTAATCCACGGAGGGTAATCCGAGGAAAGAAACAATGCCGAAGGTGGGCTACGAGAAAGCACGTAGAAACGTTCAATTAGCAGCAGCGAAGTTCCCGCGGCCGTGGGATTTAAGGAACAAGGGGGCGTGGCTTCCGTGTAAGCGAAGCACGTCCGATCAGCTGAGTAGAACATGTGCGTGACTGCAGCAGTTTCCAAGGCAACTTGCATTGATGCCAAAGCGAATTCCATGGTCGTAAAGTTTTTTGCAAGATAGCCCCTTGTTGCCGTAGCGTAACAGCATCCGCCCCAAACACGCTGGCAACCCCCGGGCGGCATGAAACTCCCGCAGGAGATCGGGGCAATGCAGATTAGACAAAGGCTCCCAAGTACGATCCTCGGGCCCAAATCCCTTCCAGTCCACCAAATAAAGAGCAGAACCCCTAGAGACTCTACAGTCAAGGATGCGGGAGACCTCATACTCCTCTTCCCCATCCACCAAGATGGGCGCAGGGCGTGCTGGCATCCGAGTGGACGGAACGAATGGTTTGAGCAGCGAGAAATGAAACACGGGGTGAATACGCCAGGTTCTCGGGAGATCCAATTTAACCGCGACAGGATTAACCACGGAGGAAATGCGGAAAGGGCCAACAAAACGTGGCAACAAGGAACGCTTACCCGCGATTCGCAAATTGCGGGAAGACAACCACATCTTCATGCCGATCCGGTTATCCGGTGCCGGCAGCCGGTGTGTGTCCGCTGATCTTTTTGCATGCTCCTGAGCCCAGAGCAGATGACACCGTGAAAGGGGCACCTAGGGGTCCCTTGTGTTTATGGAAACAAGGCAAATCACCACACATGAAAGATACGCCAGACACGAGGTTGTATTTCCCAAAGCTAGGGTTTATTGCAAAACAAATAGTCTCAGTTGGCCAACCCGGTCTCACGCCCCGCGACGTGTATCTCTAGACCTCGAGGGACGCAAGAGAGCAAATATTGTACATCAGTTACATATATACAAAATGCACATCATACAATCAGTTGTGACATGTTTAACAACACCCTTTATTGGGTTTCTTTGAACTTAGTGTGATGATGGACAGTTTCAACGAATATGACATCTTCAAACATCTATTCTAGTAACAATATGCAACAATATGCAACTCGGCAAGCATAGAGACATTCTTTGGTTGTTGAACAGAACATTGTGCTTCTGTTCTTGTAAGCGGCTACCTACGGGGGATGAGTCACATTTCAGACCTTGCTATCTGTGAGTTGCTATTTGTGTCCTGGGAGCCGACACGCTCTATTGAGCTGGCGAAAGGGGGGCCGTAAGAAAACTATAATTCAAGCCTCTAGCTGCCTTATTCTAGTATTTTTCTGCTATTTAACGAGACTGGCTGGCAGCTGCAAAATGATTAAATGCTCTGCGGCTCTCCTTCAAGGCTATAGAGAGGGAGTGTGGGCATTTCTCTCTGGGCTGCTCACGAGGTGTTTCAACGAACTCCTCAGTCTCGCGGCCTTGCCCTTTCATATTCAGACAATGTTAACAGTCAAGCAGAATTCGCAAGAATTGCAAGCTGCAAAGCAGTTTTAGACAGAAAGCAATGAGCAATGGTTAGAAAGCGAAATGGCGATTCTTGCTATATTCAAAATGGCCGTTCATTAGTCAAGCATAGCAATCTGTATTTCTATCATTCTGTACATAAGACGGTTTGGTCTTCGGCCACCAAAATACATTCGCCGTTCCATTTTTTTCTAGATCGACAAACCCTCCTTTTGGCCGAATGCCAAACGTCTTATTCGTTCATTGTATCCTCCTCTGATGAGGATAAGTCTTGCGTATCTATGTCTGAATTTTTCATGCTATTATAAGCATCATCTTTATCACTAATATCTATGGCCATGAATTGTTTTACTGTTTTCATTTCATTAGTGTCCTTGCCATTTCGGCCATAAATTTGTTTTCTTCTCGTCACCATATGCACACATCCCTTAGTACATCCTTCGCTTATCTCGGTGCAAACTATGGGTAGGCATTGTATGCAACAACAGCACGTTACGAATATTCCGAACACCACTACTAGTATCGAAATCAGCTTCCATCCCCAGGACCGCAATAGTCCCCAAAACCAGGATCCTATCCCCCAACCCCCTTCTCCAACAGAGAGTGTGGAACTTAGGACATGTAATCTCTTGATTGCTTCACAAATTGTAGGGGAGTGGTCATCTACAAATAAACAGCATGCAGTTTTTACGAGTTTACAAACTCCCCCACGATCAACTAGTATTATATCAAGAGCCATCCTATTTTGTAGTGCCATTAGCCTAACTCCTTTTTCTACTAATGTCATGTTGTATAAAATATCTGTTGTTATATTTATTGTAGTTCTCAGTATTCTGGACAGTTGCCTTATGTTGTAGGAATTTGATACTTGGGCCAAGAATGGTATGAAAGATTTAGCTACATCCAATGCTATCAGTCCGTCCTCGCTACTCCTTTGAGTCCTACCTCTGGATCGCCTGGCAACTTCTGCTGTTTCTAAGAGGAACACTCCCGGAAACAGTAGACCGAGGTAACATGTACCTCCCCAGTTCCTAGGTAACCAGGGATATGCATTTTCCCCACATATAAAATAAACAGGGTCCCCTACATACACTGGTTCTATTTCATATTTTAAAACCACTGTATTCATGCATCCAGAAAATGTTCCCACTGAATAGGAACCTTTTGTCTTCAAACATAAGGGGACAGTTCTTGGGCTGTAATTCACCGTATAGGAAGGGGGCACGGTATCTTTGTTCCATTCGTCTCTCATGCGGAACGTCATTACTGATGTTTTTTCTGGCGGGGACAATATATCCTGTCTATTTTGTCTTGTTATCTTTCGTTTACTTTTTGGCGTGGGATTTGGGACCATTACCAGTGCTTTATGGAATATGGAACAACCCACAGGTCTCATAATTACGTCCTCAAATTCATTCATATTTGTCTTATCTAATCGACCCGTACTGCTCTTGTTCCATTTCCCAAAGAACATTGCACCCAAGGATGCTCTGCATGCAGAGCTCAATGATAATGGTTGAACATACCAGCCTATCCTTTTCCCACCATGCTGTGGCAAATGTGCGCATACCCAACAATTATTTTTCTTTAAGACTGCATGGGTCATGTTCATTATCAACAACAATGTGTTGTTGCCATACCCTTCTCTATGTCTCTCTTCCATTGGGGACAATGTACCAGTGATCACATGAACCGGGCTTTCAGTAGTGGACATATTTACTTCTGGTAAGAGTGTTTCTAATAGGTGCGTTGACTCCATACACCATAACACAATGGCTATCGTCATTGATACCATTATACTCATTAGGCACAGGACTAGTGTCCAAATCAGCATACAATTTTTTTTTTCCATGCGTTTTCCCTGAATTTACAGTCTCTATAACTATCATTTTCTCAGCAGCGGTGCAGGAGGAGGCTGAAACCGGTCTTGATTTGTTTTTCATCATCCTTCTTTTTGCTGACAAAGTTCGTCGTGGATATCTCTCACTTGCTCGAATGCCAAAAGCTCAACGGAAGTGTCACAGTTCAGTCTGCCAGCCCTCTATAGCCTAGATCACTTATTCATTTTAGGCAAAATCACTTGTCCTTTCTGGCACTGCTCAGAGGACTTCTGAACAGTTCTTTGCTGCCTTAGTACTATGTGCGTCCAGCTTGTCCGCTCTGGCTCAGGACACATGTACTCTATTATCAGCCTTAGTACTATGTGCGTCCAGCTTGTCCGCTCTGGCTCAGGACACATGTACTCGATTATGAACGCACCGAGGAGCCGTGAGTATTGAATTGTCAGATTTGCACAACTCTCACACTTCTCTCCTCTACACCCCTGGTTCCTTCTCCATCCGTGAGTGGAACCAGAGGCAAAAACACCAAAGATCTGTGGATCACTTTGTCTTTCAAAGCCGCAAATTATATCGTTTCACTCCAGGTATTGTGTGATTCGTGAACAGTGCCGATGCACTTCCAGTATCACGCTCAGTGTCAGCCTGCGGCGCAATGACAGATGGCGATGAGCGTCGCGGCAATGATGCAGATTCTTTCTTTGGCTCTGGTGCGATTGCAAGAACTGGTGGGCACCAAAGGGGTACACGTTTCGTGTCGCTCAACAGTGATGTTGTTTCTGCTGGGCTACGTTGGGGCACTTTTCGCCCTTTCCCCTTTCTGGCACTCTCCCCAGGCTTTTTTTTGAGTTTCACTTCTTGCTTAGGCAAATTTTGTGGCAGTTGACTGGCAGTGGTTTCATTCGTTTCCAGGACCGTTGTCTCTTTCTGGTCGTCTGGATCAGGCAAAGTTTTCAGCGAAGCTGGAATCTTTTTGGCATGGGTGGCATGGATCCAGGCCTTGCGTCCATCCACCCGAATGGCCGTCTGCGTCGCCAGAAGCACTTGATAGGGGCCGCGCCACCTGGGTGCTAACGATGTCTTCCTTTCAAAGTTTTTTTATCAGCACCCAGTCTCCTGGCTCCAGCGCGTGCCCCGGACCGGTGTATCTCACTGGTAACGCCTCCTGCACCTGCTGATGAATTAAATGCAACTTCTGCATTAAAAGGCCACAGTATGTACTTAACACAGGGTGTTCTACCTCGCTTAGCCTTTTGGGCTGAGGTGCACACCATACATTTGCTGGTCTCCCCATCACAATTTCATAGGGGGAGAGCCCAGTCTTAGCCTGCACAGACGTGTGCATGCACAATAGCGCTATGGGTAATGCATCTACCCAACTCAACTTGCTCCCCGCACATATTTTTGCTATTTTTGAATTGAGGATGCCGAAATGTCTCTCAACAAGCCCCGCTGAACTCGGATGTCTTGAACTATGGAATCGTTTATCTATCTGTAGGCCTGCACAGATCTGTCGTACCACTGCTCCCACAAAATGTGGACCATTATCTGACCATAGGACACGGGGCAAACCGAACCGGGAAAAGTATTCTTTGACCATTACCTTTGCTGTACTCATTGCAATGCAGTCTTTTAAAGGATATGCCTCCACCCACTTGCTGAATGCACAGATCACCACCAATACGTATTTCAAGTTTTGGCACCTTTCCATCTCTATAAAATCAAAATGTATTACCTCAAACGGCATAGAGGGTGGGCCAAACTACCTGTTGGAGTCACTGTTCCCTTCCCTACATTGTGTTGCAAACACGTAATGCAATTCTGCACTAATCTCTCTGCATTTTTCTTTATGTGTACATTCTTCCATACCGTGGATAAGTGCTGTATCATTTTTCTTGCACAGATGTGGGTAGGGCTATGCGCCATTGTGACCATTGCAGTCACATAACAATTTGGCAACATCCAGTTCTTTGTCTCTTTGTCCACCCAACAACCTTCCAGATCTAACTCAGCAGAGCCCTCAGCCCACCCTTGGATCTCATCGGCCGTGGCTTCGGCCTGCATTTCTTTGACAGTGGCAACTCCATCTTCTATCATACAGGGTACTTCCTCAGTCTGTACTGTCATCATTTTATTATTCAAATCAGTGCCAGTTTGTTTCGCAATTTTGTCTGCAAATGCGTTTCCCTCTCCTATTTTACATGTTACTTTTTTATGTGCCTCGCATTTCACTATTGCTAGGTGCTTTGGGAACGCAAGTGCAGACAACAATCGTACAATCAAAGGGCCATGTTGAATTCTGGCCCCATGTGATGTCAAGAAACCCCTTTCAGCCCAGAGTCGACCGAAATTATGAACCACCCCAAATGCAGACTGACTATCAGTATATATGTTCACGTTCAAATTTTCAGAGAGCTCACAGGCTCTGGTCAATGCTATTATTTCTGCGGCTTGTGCCGAGTTATAGGGGATTCTTTTGCTTTCTACAACACTCTCTAGAGTAATAATGGCGTACGCGGCAGTTGACGTGCCATCAGGTAATTTAAAACAAGAGCCGTCACAAAACAACTCCCCATCTGGCTCTTTCTGTGGGGTGTCACTCAAATCAACTCTTCCCTTTGTCTCTTCTTCAGTGACCATTAAGCAATCATGGGGTGGTGATTCGTTGTCACCAATTTCTGCTATGGGCAGTGGCATTAATTCTGCAGGATTCAATGCGCTACACCTCATAATTTGGATGTGGGGTGCAAACAAGATGATCTCATATCTTGTTAGTCTAGCAAAAGTGAGGTTTTGTGTCTGTGTTCTATTTAATAGAACGTCTATGGCATGTGGCACCATCAGAATTAAAGTATGCCCCAATACCATCCCTTCCGTTTGTTTCACTGACGCAGCAGCCGCTGCAACAGATTGCAAACATCGTGGTAGTGCGTGCGCTACAGGGTCCAGCGCAGAAGGATAATAGCCGCATGGCCTATTTCTTCCACCTTGTTCCTGTGTCAAAACCGCCAATGCACATCCTTCACTCTCGCTTACAAATAGTCTAAACATTTTCTCATAGTTTGGCGTGCCTAAAACTGGTGCAGAACACAATGCCACTTTCAATTGCTCAAACGCTTTCTGACATTCCTCATCCCACTGCAAAGGCATCACTGCATCCTTATTCGTTAGATTCACCATTGGCTTCACAATCAACGCAAAGTTACTGATCCACTGCCGACAATAAGAAGCCATGCCTATTACAGCTCTCACTCCTTTTTGGGTCTTTGGAATAGGCATACTAGAAATACTCTCTATGCGCTCTGGCGTTAGTCTTCTCCCTTCTTTCGAAAGTAGGTAACCCAAATAAGACACCTCCTTTCGATTATATTAGAATTTCTTCAAGCTTGCTTTGTGACCATGTGCTGCTAGATGTGACAATAGTAATACAGTGCTTTCTTTACAAATCTCCTCTGTGTCAGCGGCTAACAATAGATCATCTATGTACTGCAAGAGTACGCAACCCACTGGTAATTCTAGCATGTCTAACTGCTCTTTTAATGCTCTACTGTAAATACTCGGGCTTTCCGTGTATCCTTGTGGAATGCGCGTGAATGTAAATGATCGTCCTCCTAGTGTGAACGCGAACAAATATCTACTGTCCTTGTCCACTGGAATGCTAAAGAACGCATTCTTCAGATCAACTACACTAAAGTATTCTGCTGATGCAGGTATCATTATCAATATTGTTGTGATATCTGGGACCAAAGGGAATTGTGGGTCTACCACTTTGTTCAATGCGCGCAGATCAATTATAAAACGGTATGGTACCTCGTTGCCTCCCTTCTTATAAACTGGAAGAATCCGGCTGTTACATGTACTTCCTGTAATTTCTTCAACCACCCCTAATTTCACCAGTTTGGTAACAATACTTTTCAATCCTTTCTCACCGTCAGCCGAACTTTTATACTGGAGGATTCGCGGTAATGTAATACCTTCTTTCAAAGTTACTTTTACTGGCTCTATCTTTAATCATCCTACATCGTTATCATGCATCGCCCATAAACAGGTTGGTACTTAACTTAATTCTACTGGTAATGTTTCAGACATGAATTCTGTCACTGGGGTATCATGTGGCCAAATCGTAAGGAACGTGCAGTTATACGTTGCCCGTCTGCCGTGCAATGTATAACTGCAACTAATTTTCTCAGCAAATTTAATCCCAATAGCTTCTCACCACAATTTTCTGTCAGAACAAATGGACAATGCTCAGTGAATGGTCCTATGGTAACTGGGACTGGTTGGGACACGGGATTGATGACTGGTGTACCTGCAAACCCTACGGAAACATTATTTTGCCCTGACAGTGGTATCTCCGGAACCAAGTGATGGTCTATTGAACACTTTTGCGCTCCTGTATCTACAAGGAAACGGTGCTCCTTATTCCCGATTCTCATTTCTACGTAGGGTCCTCTCTGATTCATGGGAATAGACTCTGGTTCCGACCCCTGTCGTGGGCTGTCCTATTGGGGAGACAACACATCATCTGATGTGTAATCACCGCTGTTGCTATAATACGTGTTTGGCTGTGTATCAAAAATGTTCCCATTTCTCCCTCTGTTTCCTCCACCCTGATCACTATTCTGTTGGCTGTGCTGGCCCTGATTTTGGTTCGGAGCACTTTGGTGTTGGGCCTGGTTTTGTTGGAATTGGTTTTGATTACCTTCATTATTATGATGCTGCTGCATACTATTTCTATTTGGGCCATTCGATCCTTGGTGCCCTCTATGCTGCCTTCTCTGGCCGAACCCATTTCTATTCTGTAGGTGCAGGCATTGCGCTCGCCAGTGTCCTTCCTCCTTACAGTACGCACATTGATTTGATCCCAATGACCCCCCCATGCATATTATTCGAATTTACCCTGCCTTGTGCGTTCCCTCTTCCTCTATTGTGTCCGGCCGCTTGCTGTATTAGCACCCCTACTATCATTCGCATCGCTTCTATTCTAATCTGCAAGCGGTACCCATTACATATCTCACTTACTTCCCCCACTGAAGTTTCTTTGTTCGACATCCATCTCATTGTCTCCCCCAGCCATGTCTGCAATCTCTGTTTGTCACCTATTTGTCCAGGTGGCGGCAAGCATTTGGCGCCACCCGTCAA
The DNA here is from genome assembly GCF_040938575.1 of Ambystoma mexicanum. Lineage (NCBI taxonomy): Eukaryota > Metazoa > Chordata > Amphibia > Caudata > Ambystomatidae > Ambystoma > Ambystoma mexicanum. Next base: position 1,252,308,271 of record NC_090925.1, on the reverse strand, counting down.
AGCTGGCGGCAAGTATTTCTGCATATACAGCCTCGACGCCTTCTTCTTACCTCTCTTGATATCCTCACTCCTATACCCCGGTGCAACAAACATTTCAGCATAATCATTATCCAATTCATTTTTAAGCTCAAAAAGTGCATACACATGTTCCCTTACTTCTTCCTCTTTCAGTCTACAACGTGCTAATATATTCAAATCTAACAATCGCTGTGGCAGTAATTTCCCAAGTAACTGTTTCCATTTTCCCACCAAAAATTCACCCATGCATTCCAACACTACCTGTCTCTCGTGTTTCTTTCTGTACCCATTCAATGAAGCGAATGCTGGCATCCCGTCATTCCCTTCTATGTACATCTCTGCCTCTTGCTGCAATTCCACCTTTCTTTGCTGATCGCACTGCGAGTTAGTCGTACGAATCTGACTTCTTCAGCCCCGCCTTTCGCTTCCGCGGTTTCATTTTCAACCCCGGGAGGGACGGATGGTGCCGAATCTGTATCTGGGGCGGGAGGTGCAGATGGGACAAGAGGAATAGGTAGTGTCTGCTGTGGGCCTTGCTGGCTACTAGGAAGTGCTACGTGCGCGGTTTGTGGCTGTGGGAGGGCTTGAGCTACGGGAGGGGCTTGTGTAACAGGAGGTGCTTGGGCTACGGGAGGGAGAGTTTGAGCTACGGGAGGAGCTTGAACCACTCCTGCTGGCATGTTTGGTTTCGATTCTGGTTTTGGGCCTTGGCCCGTATGGGTTAACAAATGTTCCATAAACTTATCTGCTATGTGCAATTCCCTTTGCGGGTATATTTTCTCTATGTTCAACTGTTCACGTCTCCCTTCCCTTCTTAGACTCTCCGTCCATTCCTCCTCTTCCTTCTCTTCCACTACCTGACTCCTCGATTTGTGCCTACGCGCATGCTTCTCTCTACTTCTAAGTCGGAGCATTGCTTCCCTCCTCCAGTCTTTAACAGTTTCAAATGCTGCGGGTCGCGCTTTCTTTCTTATCAACACCCTTTCTAGGTTATCTACTCTTGCAATCTCAAAACTACCATTAATCGGCCACTGATGGTCCTGTTGCTTTCTGGTTTGCCTATGACAAATCTCACAGAATATTATCGCAACCACACCATATTTCACATACATGTCATAAGCCGGCGTTCCCCCGGGCGGTGCACTTTGGCCATTTTCCAAAGACTGTCTACTGCAGCGGAAAAGACCCACTAGAGTGGACAGTACCCCAGGCATGTTTTTTAACCTTCCCCTTGGCTAACCAACCTCACTCTGGGTTGTTTGAATTTGCAAAAATCAACTCTCAACCAATATCAGGGTTTCGTTTTCGAATCGGGGAATGACTCACCTGATAAATCTCTGGCTCTGTACGTCGTTCAGGGATCAGATGTGTGCAGATCTGCAAAGGAATCTCTCATCACTTCTACAGGGCGCCCCGTACACCTCTTGATCCCGGCTAGATCGTCCCATCCTCGCCGTTCTCTGCCTTTACTCCGTTAAAACGTACACGATGGGACAAGTGGGGGAGGGTCCCTGTTCGGGCACCATCTTGAAAGGGGCCCCTAGGGGTCCCTCGTGTTTATGGAAACAAGGCAAATCACCACACACGAAAGATACGCCAGACACAAGGTTGTATTCCCAAAGCTAGGGTTTATTGCAATACAAATAGTCTCAGTTGGCCAACCTGGTCTCACGCCCCGCGACGTGTATCTCTAGACCTCGAAGGACGCAAGAGAGCAAATATTGGACATCAGTTACATATATACAAAATGCACATCATACAATCAGTTGTCACATGTTTAACACCGCCCTTTATTGGGTTTCTTTGAACTTAGTGTGATGATGGACAGTTTCAACGAATATGACATCTTCAAACATCTATTCTAGTAACAATATGCAACAATATGCAACTCGGCAAGCATAGAGACATTCTTCTGTTGTTTAACAGAACATTGTGCTTCTGTTCTTGTAAGCGGCTACCTACGGGGGATGAGTCACATTTCAGACCTTGCTATCTGTGAGTTGCTATTTGTTTCCTGGGAGCCGACACGCTCTATTGGGCTGGCGAAAGGGGGGCCGTAAGAAAACTATAATTGAAGCCTCTAGCTGCCTTATTCTAGTATTTTTCTGCTATTTAACGAGACTGGCGGCAGCTGCAAAATGATTAAATGCTCTGCGGCTTTCCTTCAAGGCTATAGAGAGGGAGTGTGGGCATTTCTCTCTGGGCTGCTCGCGAGGAGTTTCAACGAACTCCTCAGTCTCGCGGCCTTGCCCTTTCATATTCAGACAACAATGTTAACAGTCAAGCAGAGTAAGCAGAATTCGCAAGAATTGCAAGCTGCAAAGCAGTTTTAGACAGAAAGCAATGAGCAATGGTTAGAAAGCAAAATGGCGATTCTTGCTATATTCAAAATGGCCGTTCATTAGTCAAGCATAGCAATCTGTATTTCTATCATTCTGTACATAAGATGGTTTGGTCTTCGGCCACCAAAATACATTCGCCGTTCCATTTTTTTCTAGACCGACAACCGCACGTCCCGATGTATTTGATCTAGGTCTCGTACACAGGTCAGAGCAGCAGGAGAAGCCTCAGGTAAGGGAAGATCCAACGGCAACGCTCATGGATGTAAGCCGTATAGTGCAAAAAAGGGGGATACCCCCGTGGACGCATGCATGGAATTGTTATATGCAAATTCCACTTGAGGCAGAGCCGTGTACCAGGTCTGTTGGAACTGGAGGCAAAGGCAGCGCAGATACTGTTCTATACCAAAAACAGCCTGGCCAAGCGGGATGCGGAAGGCAACCCCAAACATGGTACTAAAACGGCGTATTTTGTGAAGTAATCAACAACTACCCATATGGTATTGTGACCTTGAACTTCTGGCAACTCCACAATGAAGTCCATCGATACCATATGCCAGGGTTTATGAGGAATCGGTCAAGGTCGCAATAAGCCCACTGGTCTGGATCTGGAGGATTTACACTGGGCACATATAGCACAGGAGGCGATGTAATCTTTCACATCTCGAGACATGTTGGACCACCAAGACCATCACCGCAGAGATTCCAGTGTCTTTTTATGTTCTGGATGTGCGGCAACCATAGAATCTTGTGCCCACTGGATTGCCAATACACGAGCCTGGCCGGGAGGTATGTAAATACGCCCTTGGATGGTAGGCAGACCTTGAGTCAAGTCCATATTGAGTTCCTGGACCTCCTTTGGATGTTCAGGCGCCCATTGCACTATGATAGTGCGCAAGGAGGGCTGTACTGTGCATCCGCAAACAACCTTGTTCGGGAGAAGTGTAGGAGGCTCTGTCTTCGACGGGTCACCCTCTGAATGAAGACGTGAAAGAGCGTTGGCTGATACCTGAGCCTTAGCAGGACGATAGGTTATACGGAATTGGTATTGCAAAAAGAACAAATGCCATCATGCCTGTCTAGCCGTCAGACATTTCATGGATTTGAAAGCCAACAAGCTTCTGTGATCAGAGTACACAGTGACAGGATGACAGGCTCCAAGTAAATGATGTCGCCATTCAGCAAAGGCATCACTGATGGCCAGTAGTTCCCGTTCCGTGATGGAATAATTCCTTTCATATGCTGTTAGTTTACGAGAAAAGAAGGCTAAGGGGCAGTTGTAGATCCTATGGGGGGGTAAGGTTTCTGTCATACCTTTGTCGAACACATCTAAGAAGTCGGCATATTCTGTAGGGACGGATGGTATGGTGACTTTAGAGACTGCTCCGATGTGCAGGGAAGAAGACGCAAGAGCATTGATAGGAGTATCCTGAGTGATGCCATGCAAAAGTGTGCAATGGAGGTTACAACAGTAGAAGGGAACTGTATCTGCTGTGTCACCCAGTCAATGACAGGGTTGTGGAATCGAAGCTACGGAATACCTAGAATGACCTTATAAACCGGAGCCTTAAAGGGATGGTCTAGTAAAAAATTTTATTTAAAAAATAGATAGGCCACAGAAAAAAAAATACTAGCATCCTCCGTTTTAAAACTTCCTATGTAAAATTTTGAGCTATTCAAGCTCAAAATTCGAAAAAGCAAGCACAGGGGCGCAGCCATTTTGTGAAATGGAGGCCCTCCCGTGCTGGCTTTTGCTTTTGCGGCACTAATGAAGGAAAAGCCAGCCAGCTGTAGTAAACAAAGTCTACCGCTGGGTGGCTTTCCCTTCATTAGTGCCGGGACTCGGAGGACGCGGACCGGAGACCAGAGCAGGAAAGCTGCAGCTGAATCTCGGTAAGTGCTATTATTTTTTTTACAAAAAATAAGCACTAGCTGCGGTTTTTTTTCTAAGTTTTCCGGGCTGGAGGAGCCCGGAAAACTTAGAAATAAAACCGCAGCTTTAAAAACGTATTTATGTTTGCGGTCGTTTTTGAAGTGACCGCAAACATAAATACAACGCAAACATAAATACAGGCTCCTCCGAGCCGGAGGAGCCTGAGAAACTTGGAAAGAAAAACCGCAGCGTTTTCCAACACAATAACGTTGTATTTATGTTTGCGGTCGCTTCAAAAGCGACCGCAAACATAAATACAACGTTTTTAAAGCTGCGGTTTTATTTCTAAGTTTTCCGGGCTCCTCCAGCCCGGAAAACTTAGAAAAAAAAACGCAGCTAGTGCTTATTTTTTGTAAAAAAAAAAAAATAGCACTTACCGAGATTCAGCTGCAGCTTTCCTGCTCTGGTCTCCGGTCCACGTCCTCCGAGTCCCGGCACTAATGAAGGGAAAGCCACCCAGCGGTAGACTTTGTTTACTACAGCTGGCTGGCTTTTCCTTCATTAGTGCCGCAAAAGCAAAAGCCAGCACAGGAGGGCCTCCATTTCACAAAATGGCTGTGCCCCTGTGCTTGCTTTTTTCGAATTTTGAGCTTGAATAGCTCAAAATTTTACATAGGAAGTTTTAAAAAGGAGGATGCTAGTATTTTTTTTTTATGTGGCCTATCTATTTTTTAAATAAAATGTTTTACTAGACCATCCCTTTAATGACGTCAAATGTAATTGTCTCGGTATGTCCCTCATTGGTGCTCATGACCATGGGTCTGATGGGTGACCATTCCAGAAACGAGGGTAGAACCGTCTACTGAATTGACAGTCTCAGGTTGTTTCTTGAGAATCAGAGGGGTCCCTGCCACTGAGACGAAACTATGGTCAATGTAGTTGCCCGTGGCACCCGAATCAATAATGGCCTGGGCCTCAATGGATTGCCCATGAGCCAAAGAGAATGTGACAGGAAGATGAATGAGTTGAAACGATCCATGACAGGGTGAGTCCTGATTCGGACCTCCCGACGTAGGGACTCCGTCTACTGCCGGGATTTGGCGTTTCTTTTAGGTTTTTTAGGGCACTCTGGTAATAAATGACCAGAGGCACCACAGTACATGCACAGATTGTGGGACCTGCGATACTCCAGTTGAGCCGGCGTTAATTTACTCCTAACTGCACCGATTTGCATTGGTTCAGGGAGAGGCAGTGTAGCCGAGACGGCTTCTGAGGCAGGTAATACATGTGTGGCCCTCTTTTCTCCACATCTTCTGCCTTTCGGGCGTCGATCTGTAGGACCAAGTCGAGCAAGTCCCCAAAAGCTGTGGGCACAACGGGAACAATGGACAGTATATCCTTAAGTTCCTCAAAGAGTCCTTGATAGAAAACCGCCGCCTTCTTCTCCTCGGGCCAGTCTGTTTCAGCCGCAAGCTGGTTAAACCGGGCGAGGTAAACCAACAAGGAAGTATTGCCTTGTCTATGTTTGAGTAGCTCTAGATCAGTGGCTTGGGTAGTGTATCTGGTGTCAAACACCTTGCTCATCATGGAAAGAAGAGCATCGCAATTGTACATTACATGGCTATTGGACTCCAGCAGGGGATTAGCCCAGGCTGCGGCAGTACCACCTAAATGAGACAGAACAAAAGCCGCTTTGGTGATGAATTGGGAAAGGAGGTAGGACGACATAGGAAGTGCAATTTTCACTGATTAACGAACGTCCTGTATTGTTTGGGATCTCCCAAAAACCATTTCCGGAGGAGCCAACGGGAACTGGGTTGTAAGCAACACAGGAGCACTTTCTTGAATGGGTGCTGGAAAACCAGATCCTGAAGCCATAGCACCAGCGCCTGCCTGTGCTGCTGGAGTAGTGACGAGAGACTGAACTGCGTCCATGCGTTGGCGCAATGCTTCTTGTGCATTAGTCAGATCTGTCCGGAGATCCGTGACCATCTGCACAATTTGAGTCAGAGCATCAGTCGTCTCAGTCAACATCTTTGCAGGCTGCTAATTCTGTTACTCACCGAGCTGGAAGGTGTTTATGTGACCTCAAACCCGGATCGAGGTATAGGAATGGCAGTAGAAATCTCCAGAAACCCAGGTCCCCTGATTTCAATGAATCAAGCTTCCTCTTAGTGAGGGGATCTTTTTCACAATGTACCACTCTGCTATTTATGTAAGAACAGACAGAGTTGTCTATCGCGCAAAAGAGCGGGGAGTGAGCGCACCGCCAGACCAATGCTGCAAGAAAATACAGAAATGGTTAAGAACGATGCGTTACATGTGGTTTCAATACTTCCATTAAGAACAGCAGAACAGCCGGTACCTGAGGTAGTGTATCTGAGTAGACCAGAGATGGAATCCTGTATCTGTTGGTACTGAAACTGAAGAAGCGAAATATCCAAAGGGTTAGATGACAACGACAGGATAAAATAAAAAAGTGGGAAGGTTAGTATAGGGATGTCAACCCGATCGGCACGAGGGACGCACTAGGGCCGAGTTGGTGCATAATCTGGAGAGCGTTCGTTCATGCGCTTCAGTAAACAGTGGAAACAGTTTATCAGGTTGTTGGTACACTTTATCAGGTTGTTGGTACACTTTATCAGGTTGTTGGTACAAAGGTAAATTCCTCAAGTATGCAGGACTGGTATGGAGAGACTGGTTCTTCCGAATCTTATAGGAGAGTACAGGATAAGGATGTAGAAACAAAAATACAAACTTACGCTTATTGGTTTGGAGAGAAAACCACACGTAGCGTTGACACAGATCCTAGAAGGTCTTTGTCGCAGAGCCGGAAGCACAAATGGGCTGTGGGGAGGGGCTCCTATGAGCGTACGGCAGTGAAGGAAAACTGCGCGTATTAAGGAAAACCGTTGCAAACAAGTCCGTATGGATAATCCGGGTAAGCGATCCAGTAAACAAAGCCGGGGTCTGGTAACGTTGAATCGAAGGCAGTAATTCACAGAGGGTAATCTGAGGAAAGAAACAGTGCCGAAGGCGGGCTACGAGAAAGCGCATAGTAACGTTCAATTAGCAGTAGCGAAGTTCCTGCGGCCGCGGGATTTAAGGAACAAGGGGGCGTGGCTTCCATGTTAGCGAAGCACGTCCAATCAGCTGAGTAGAACGTGTGCGTGACTTCAGCAGTTTCCAAGGCAACTTGTATCGATGCCAAAGCGAATTCCATGGTCGTGACGTTTTTTGCAAGATAGCCTCTTGTTGCCGTAGCGTAACACCGCCACATTACGAGTTTGCTCGCGGGTGGCGGTATGCACGTCTGGTCTGGCCAGACGTGCGTACCGGCACCCGCGAGCAGACCAGGATGCTAACAACGGACCCGTCATTAACGGGTCTGTTGTTAGCATCCTCCCCATTCCCATTGAGCCCTATTGGGGCTTAAATTGTAATGGGGACGTACCGGGTCCGGGTCCCGAAAATGGGAATTACCAGGCCTGCAAAAGTCAGAATGCCCGGTAATTCCCTTTTTTCGGGACCCGGACACAAGTTTGGAAGTAGCCATGCCGGTAATGACGGCATGGATACCACCAAACTCTTAATGAGGCCCAATTTCTTTTTGATGTACATTAGCAGTGGCCATATTTCTAAGGCTACAGTTCCCTATCACTATCCTCGACATGTTTGATTTTTTATAAAGTTTGTACAGTAAGTCAATGAATTATTGAAAAATGGTGCATTATCTTTCTTACTTGCCTCAGTGCAAGCAGGAGAAGGTGGGGAGAGGGAACTTTTGGATAACAGGGGGCATTGTTTTCCAGGCCTGGGTATGGATGAGGAAGGGAATGGAGTTATTGGACAAGTGAGTTCTACGTTGTTACATTGAAGTAACTTACTTCATGGTAATTCACTTCGATGCAATTACTTCAGGGTTTTTAAAAAACTTTTTTTATATAATGGTTGTCCCCCATACCCTCTGACCCTTCGATCAAACACCCCCCACCCCTTCCGCCCCCACTTATAGCTCTTACCCCCAAACATACATATTTAAATAACTTCGATATGAAATAATGGCACGAAGTAATCCAATCAAGCTCTGTCATGTAAATGTCAGGCAATAACCTAATTGGATGAATCTGCTACAAAAAGGAAAAAGGAAACCAAACTCCTCTGCATCCTTATACAAATCCAAAGATCCACACAGACTAAAGAAACATTTTTGTCAAGCTGCCTTCACCAAATTTCAGACAAATCTAAACAACCATTGGCAAAGCCAACAGTTTTGGCTTTTGTGTATGCATTCATAGGCCTTTGACAGGCACTGCCATACCGATACTACATGGCCACAGCATAACAGCTGAAAATGGTATGCTTACCTAGGCATATGATAGCAGTACCTGACCAATGCCTACCTAATGCCTGTACACAAGCATAAAGCGTTGGCTTTGTCAATGCTTCTTTTTAACAGTACTTCAGTGCATCTAATAGATTGGCATAGTACATTTGAGTTAGTCGTGTAATAGGCAGGGTTGTGGTCCCCTTCATGCTGGTGTAGTCTTGATGGTGAATTATTTGGTGGATTTAGCTCATTCAGCTTATGGTCACTTTGATTTGGGTCCACTATGAGAAATTTTCCAGCACACTTGCCATATGATGAACATCTTAGATGGAAAGAAATGCCGAACTGATGACATATTCAACCTCTCAACAGCAGAAACAATGGTTACACTCTTCATAGGAAGATACACAATGCATGTACTGGAACAAGCGTTACAGCAATGGAGAACAATGATTAACCTAACATTACTGCTTGAAAAACACCATAAGGATATGGAAGAAAATGCGATAGTAGGGTTTATTGCCACCTATAATGACTATAAAAGTTAAATCTACAAAATACTACAAACAAAATGATCCATGTTAACAACAGATAATGACATCAATAAATACATTAAGAGCCATCGCTTCATTGCATACGGATAAAAACACTTCTCTGAAGACTCTCCTGTGTCCAAGATGGTTAACAGCAAAATAAACTTTGCAAATGACATGGCTTACAACCCCGCTGAAGGAAGGGTTTCAAATGTGAACCTTGCCGCATCTTCACACAAGCTGAGGACATGAAGATTTAATTCACACAAAACGCCTCATGCAAATTCAGAATCATGCCTGTCATCAATTTGTGGTCAAATCTGCATAGGAAACACAATAAGGATCCTGAGATAAAGGCTAATGGAACTCCTGCAACCAAAATCGCTAATTGTAAATGATTGATTAGAAGCTCTGGATATTAGACAGACAAAATTGAAACTGAACTTGTCACAACACAAGGACCAGGAGGAACACAGCAACGAGCTTCATCTAAAAGAAACGCTGAGGTGATACGGATCCTTGTGTTTCATGAGACAATTGAGGGTCTTAATACAGACTATGAAGTGTTGTTGTTCGGCAGAGCAACTATGGGCCTGAATCACTTGACAGCTACTATAATCTGACTGTATAAGTAGGAATAACATTACAAGTAAGGAGAAGATGTCATCCTATCTTCACTTTATTATCTAAGTTAACTCAGATACATATTGAAAGTATAAAATCAAACAGAAGGCGGCCCAATTTCTTGCTAAATTAATAGGGTGGCATCAATTTCAATACTATGAGTCTGTGCAAACATACATTGACAAAAATAGTATTTTGAGGTAAGTTATTCCACATACGTGTTTCAATTTCCCTTAGATATCAAAATGAGTAAACACTTGTGACATAAAAATGAATAGTAGTAGATATACAATCCCATCCTCTATGTTTACTGATGAAATGACATTATATTCACACATAAGCACACAAACAAGTTCCAAAATAAATCCTACCTACATGGTTTCAGCAGAGATTGCACCATTGCCACATTGACAGTATTCCTTTTATGAATAAGTCCTATATAGATTAATGTACCCAATTTAGCTTGCTCTTGAAAAATAATGGATATACGACTCATAAAGCAGAAAAAAGTATGTAATTTTACCACTATGAAAAAAAATGTGGACCTTTATTCACATTCTTTATGATTTTTTCTCACACCCGAACCAATACTAAAGCAACATAACATATCGCTCATGAATGTTAATATTTTTCTGCATCTTTCTGGACATAGTCCTGAAATAGTGCATTTTGGGTGTGCGAAACCCACGTAGAAATAGCTTTTCACAATAAATTGGAGTTTTCACTAAGGATACCTTATTACATTGATTTATTTGGATGATATTGAAAACTGATAATTCATTTTGAGGACTGCAAGTGAATGCTGCATTTTTCATCACAAAGATTTCCTGATTGCTGTCCTTTTTACAGCATTAAACCAAACAAATTATTATTTTTTTTTTTTAAACTTTATTTACAAGACTATAAAATCACATACATTACAATACACTCCATAAGACATTTAAAGTACTTGAAAACATCAAAACAATTTTTTTTTTAAAACAACTAATTACATTGAAGCATATAACCACACATAGCCCCCAGCCTTATTCACCACATCCCCAGTCACCGCCCCCCAGCCCCTATTTACATAAGTACAACACCAAGTCTAGTATAGCTGAAGAAATGTACCCCAAATTTTCTCAAATAAAACCAATTTCCCTTCCCTTCTGTAAAGTGTCCTCTCCATAGCCGCCAAGTAATGCATTTCAGTCAACCATGTCTCAATATTCAGAGTCAATACCGACTTCCAGTTCCGCAAAACAATTTTCTTACCGATCATTGCCCCTCGGAACAACCACTTCTTCTGATTCTAAGTAAGATCCTCCAGAGACTCATCACCCCCCAATATCACCATTTTGAAATCCAAAGCAGGTAAACCCTCAATCACCACATCGCACACCCGACCAACCTCACCCCAGAACAACCTCACCAACCTGCAGACCCACAGCATGTGCTCCAACGTACCTGCCACATGAATACACCTGCAACAATCCGAGCTGGATGTGGAAAAGGAAGCCATGTTTTTTTTTGTGCGTTTAAAAGCAGCATTGCACACTTTTGCTAGCCATTTTATTTTTCTGGTGTACCTTCTGGATTGTGCTCGTCATTGCTGTCTTTGTAACAACTCCAGGTGCAGGCTATAAACTCATCCATGCATTTGAGGCAATCTGTAATGCCAGATAATGTATGGTAATCATCACTGCTCTCAGTCTTCCCGAGTCGCCACATTCCATACTTAATGAAGGCTGTCTGTCGTCCCAGCCAATTAGGCATAAACATTTTTGTAATTTTAACACAATCCCTAGGAGGGATTTAAGCTCCTCCTTATCCTAATTCTTGACCCCTCAACAAAAAGGACGGATGATAACAGGCAGGGAAAGGAGGGAGGGCCGTAAGGAATGTAATGAGTCAAGAGCACTAACAGTAATGATGAACACCATAGGTTATCTGCCATTACCTCCTGCCCCCCTTCCTATCAACATTCCTTACCTATTGAGGATATAGAGTGATATAATCCGCCAGAAGAGTACAGTAACACAAATACCAGTACCAGGGTGGAGAGGATAGCTCAGGGGCAATGCGTTTGTCTTGGAAGCAGATGGCCACTAGTTTTATTACACTAACGTAAATTGTTAAGGAGGAATTAGTCTAAAGGATTCAAGAATCAAAACCAGTAGATAGAAAAGTCACCAACCCCCATGAAACCTGTAACGTTTCTTGCAGGATGTAGAAATCAAATGGTTGAAAATGTTCATTCAGAACAGTCGCCGCAATTACAACGCATCCAACAGCATGAACCATGGAAGTGGGTCCTTCTCTTTGCCCTGAACCTCAGTGATCATATTGATCTATACATTTGCATTTAGAACTAGATATGTAGGCTTTATAACTGTTCCCCTGAAGCAACTGGGATAGGGTGCAATCTGGAAGCCTCACCGCCATTGTAGGAATGAAATGTATCATCTCTGATGAAAATAAGGACAAGCCTGTCACTGTAGGTCTCCCTGATGGAAGTGTGTTGGACTAAGGAGTTGGCTACTGATGTTGATGAATTGAAGGAAATGACAACATGACAACCATGTCAATGGTCCCAAAGAAGGTAGTGATAGTAGGTCAAGCAATCCTATAAGGGCCCCTGTGGGGAAAACATACCTCTGCAGGTGGATTTCTGAAGTCCAGTCTTGGAACCATTGAGGGACAATGGCTCTATCATGTGCACCTCTGAGGCTCAGTAAAAGCTCAAATGACTCGAGGGCGCATTCCGGTTGCAGATATCTGGACTGCGACACCTTAGCATAGTATATAGGAGATGAGATGACGGTCTTGTTTTCAGATGATGGGGCACGGAATAGTTCCATTTAGCCACAGACTAGGAGTTGAAAAGGTTCAGAGCATGTGCTTCACTTTGTACTTTGCAGTTCACGAACAACCATCAGAGAGGCTGATGGCAGTGGAGGGCAGGGAGATTCCATCAGAGATGCAACCATCACCTGAAAACTGGGCTATTTAAATTCAAGGTAGTAAGGCAAGCCTGGACTTTTCTACCCTGACCAAATACTTTGGTGATCTTTTTCTAAATTGTTTCATGAATAAAGAGAACGCCATCATCGTTAGGTGGGGTTTACCTGCAGTAAACCTGCAGTAAATCTCTCTGTCCCATGAAAATTCCATTGTACCAATTGATAGTATACCCATATGAGCGAGGACAGGGGGGCAGAGATGAAGGGAAATCTCATTCTGGCGGTCGGTTCTGAAACAATATTCTATACACTAAGCTGCCTCAAACATCAAACCTATTTGGGTGAGTGTTTCAGAAAATGGCAGGAATGTGTGGAACAGCATTAGTCCTAATCATTCAGAGTACTGCACGGTTGCTCAGTAAGTAGGCAGGTTCAAGTGTTTGGTATGTAATCTTGCAAACTCCAAGTTTCATGTGTAGGAGATGAACTCAGTACCACTTTGTTCATTCACATCGTCTTTGGTGATTGTGACGAAATGACTTCTGCCCTGCAGGAGTACAGGGGTGAGTAGTGTCTAAAGCGCCTACTCAGCCCTCAAACTGCTACAAAACAATAGTGGTCCCAATCATAAAGGTATAACAGGCAGAGGTAAGAGATCTACCCCCTTTGCCTTTTGTGGTAACATGGGCCGAGGGAAGGCTATACTCTCAAGAGGGGTGTGAATGTGATCCAGTAGAAAACCAAACTGCAATAGAACAAAAGTACAAAATAAATGGAATGTCCAATTAAGGTTCTATAGAAATATATATACTAAATGATATGATATGATAAGTCATTTATAACGCACCTGTACACAAGTGTTTCTAGGCGCGACAAGGGAGGGATGACAGAGGGAGGACAAGACAAACAATCTGAGTAGGCCTTGTGTCATTCAGATCGTGCAAGTACGAAAACGAGAAGTGCAAGGAGAAAGGGAGGGGAGAAGTGCAAGGGAGAGGGGAGGAGAAAATGGGGCAGCAATGCTCTGAGTAAGTGCAGCCAGGGCACCGCGTCTCTGGGTAGTGCAAGGAGAAGAAGGGACTGTAGGGTTACAGTTACAGCCCCTAGGTGCGTGATGGGCCTGGAGGCAGTGAAAGGGTGACTGATCAAGAAAGATCCTGATAGCCAAGCAACCAGTCGGTACAGCAGACAGGTAGGTCAGGTAGGTCAGCAGGGGAGGGAGAGAGTGAAAGCAGAGGAGAAGAGGAAAGTGTTGAGCTGCTTCTGGAACTTCAGGTGGTCCAGCTCAAGTTTGAGAGGGGCAGCTAGGCCATTCCAAAGGGAGGCACCTGCAGAGGAGAGAGATCTACCCCCCACTCTCTGCCTGGAGAAGCGTCTAATCCTTAGACAGTGGGAGGTAGCTGAGCGAAAGGCTCGAGAAGGAAGGTATTTTGGAAGAGAGTGTTGGATGTAGTGCGGGCCCCTGTGCCAGAAAGCCTTGTGGACAATGCAAACGGTCTTGAACTTGATCCTTGCAGCCAGCGGGAGCCAGTCGAGAGATTTCAGGGCTGGAGAGATACAGTGGCTTGAGGCCAAGGATAAGTCTTGCAGTCCTTTTCTGGATTAGTTGCAAGGATGGAGAGTAGAGGAAGGCAGATTGGGAAAGAGGTTGTTGCAGTAGTCCAGCCTAGAGAGAACCAGGGCTCTGGAGACAGTGAGCTTCTGTGGGAAAGTGAGAAAGGCAAGAGTACCTTTGAGGGGGTGCAGCTGGCAGTGGGACTTCTTGGCGATGTCCGAGATGTGAGGAAAGAAAGAGAGAGTGGAGTCGAAGATGACACAAAGGTTTTTTGCCTCGCCGGAAGGGAGAGAAAGAGGGCCTAAGGTGGGCAGCCAGAGTGAGAGAGGGAAAACAGGGGCAGGGGTCGCAATGAGAAGGACTTTCGTCTTACTGGCATTAAGGCCGAGATCGTTGGAGTCGCACCAAACCTGAATCACGGATAGACAGTCAGGAATGAGCGAGAGAGGAGAGGAGGCTGAGGGCAGCCTGGAGGAAAGCTGAGTGTCATCCACATTACACTGAAAGTTAGAGGAGAAGGTGGAGATCAGGTGGGCCAAAGAGGCCAAGTAGAGGTTGAAAAACCAGGGTGAGAGGATAGGGCTCTTGGGAATGCCACAGGTAGACAGAGAGCTGGCAGAGAGAAAGGGACCAGGTTGGACCTGGGAGGGGCAGTCCAAGAGGAAGGAGGTCAGTGTCACGGCCCTCGCCCAAAACCCCCTCTGGCAAACCCATTGGCCAGGTGGAGTCAGGACTCGGGCCTCTAGAGCCTGGCATCCTCTTCAAAAGCCCTCATGGGGCCAGTCCTGGCGCCTATGTCGCCAGGCTCATACACCATGAACAACAATGTGCTTGGGAACTACTTTATTGTATTGTCAGCCAACATGGAGGCATCCACATAGCTTGGTTCCTAAGAACCAAGCTATGCGGTCTAGTGTTTTGGGTGTGGCAGGCCTGGAACTACTTTCCCTGGTACTACTTTACCTGGGCTATATAAACCACACCCTGACTGCAGAACATGCTTCGTTTTACTTTGCAGCTTGCAACGTGATGCTCACCGTGTCCAGCTATTCCCTCGAACCTCGGAGAAGCAGAACCTGCAAGGAGACAAAAGGAACATCATTAGCAGCAGCATCTTACCTGCAGTCTTCATCTTTAAACACTCGCAGCTACTGAGAACAGCTTCCTCGAATCTGCACGCCTCCCGGACAGAACGACCTGAAAGAGGAAGATAGAGGCAACATTAAAGAAAGCTGTAGAGACATTTACAAATTACAAACTGCTCAAAAGGCTTACCTGGCTGGTCGCCTCTCGGCTGGCACCACTCCGGACATTCCACTCGCGCTGAAGAACACCGCAACCTACAAGGAAGGAAAACACAGGTTAGCAAAGGCAAGACTTTGCAGCGCTGCGCATAGCGCTTACTTACCGCATCATAGCGCTCTTAATGCGCCATCATTTACCAGCGGGGCTCAACCAAGCCAGTTCGCCGCGCTGAAGCTCTGCATACCTAAGGGAGAAAAAAGAGACATTTTAAACAAAGAAAGGCATGCAGGATAGCAACAAAACTAAAGAACAGCAATAAGACCTACCTGAACAATATCAAACGGGCCGGCGTCAGTGAAGTAACTGGACCGCACTCGCCCATGAAAGACAACGCGCCCCTGCAAAGAAGGCAGGACGGAGAGCACGCCTAATTCTACCACAAGGTGAGGAGAGGGCACCAGAGGGACTGAAAGCATACCGGGGTGGAGGGAGGATACTTACCCCAGTCGGTCAGTCTTGAACACAGTCCTCCTGTATTTTCAGGCAGAACCTTCCCCGCAGACCACATCAGGGCAAAGCTGAGAAGCATACCAGCGAGTAACCCAGCTGGGTGGCGTCCCTGCGGATACCAGGTGAGCGTAACAGAACACGAAGCCTACAATAACAAATCCACCTGGGCACCATGGAGACATCAGAAATGGACCAATTGGCCTAATTACTAGGAGAGCTTTGTGCTGAGGTTCATTCTGCCCGACAAGAGACTAATGCCCTCCGGAGAGACCTAATAGTGACCAAAGAACTCACTGAAGAGATTAGCAGGCAATACTTGCAATCACAGGCAGGACAGACGCCTCTACCTGGAAGCAATCCAACGATGCAAAACCCTGCCATACCACCCACTCCGGTACAGATCACGTTACCTGGAACAGTGCCCCTGGCACCACCAGAAAGGTTCTCAGGCGACCCACGGAAGTATGCAGCATTCATCAATCAGTGCCGCCTTCATTTTCTTTGTAGGCCTGGAGCATTTCCAAACGACCAAGCTCGGGTAACTTTTGTCTTATCATACCTGAATGGTAGTGCAGCAGATTGGTCGGTGTCGTTGGTAACCCATGACGATCCTCTATTACATGACTTTGGGGGGTTCCAGAGAGAAATGGAAAAACTTTTTGCTTGCCATACCCAGGAACAAGCAGTAGACAATGAACTCTTGTCCCTCGGACAGGGGAAACAGGACTTGTTAACGTACATTGCTACCTTCAACAGACTGGTTGCCGAAGCTAGGTGGCCAGAAAACAAAAGAACCACGTTATTCCATCGAGGCTTATGAGGCGAATTAAAGGACGTCTTAGCCCAGGTGGTTGATCCACCCAGAGACTGTGCAGAATTCATAAATATTGTCGTGCAGCTAGACCACCGTTTGCAGGACCGAAAGGCAGACCGGTCTAAGACGGACCCTCGGACCGTGCATGTACGACCAAACATTAACAAAACAAGAGCGGGACAAAAGAAGACAACAACAGCTTTGTTTGTATTGTGAGAAACCAGGACATTTCTAGAAGGACTGTCCAGTAAAACCCCCAAGAAGAACAGTCGGGGCCACAGAGAAGGATGAAGCTAAGGAATCGGGAAACTGCCAAGCTCGACAAACATAGAGGTCAGTTTGTAGAGTGAGAAGAAAGAGTTGCTGACCTCGCACTTTGCAATACCAGTGATCTTAATTAACCACCAACAGTCGTCAAGAATGCATGCCGTTGAAGCATGCATCGATAGCGGAGCAGTTGGAAATTATATTGATCAAGAACTGGCAGCAGCAATGGGGCTTCCTTTGTGTTCTAAGCCAACTATGGACAAGGTAACCACTGTGGATGGGACAGAAATCGCTTCCGGACCAGTAACCCAGTGCACAGCCAGGGTAACCTTGCTGTGTCAGGACAGACATCGGGAGTCTATTTCATTCGATCTCATCAAGGCAACTCAGTTCAGGCTAATACTAGGGATGCCATGGTTGGTTGCTCACAACCCTTTGATAGACTTGTGGGCACGAAAATTAACCTTCCCCGGTGACTGCTCCCCTGCCTGCTATTACCAAGAGGAGAAACCCGGCGTCTTTATCCCCATGACTCCCGGAGCGACAGTATCAACCCTGGGAGCAACTAATACCTTGCAAAGTGAATACCATGATTTCCAGGATGTTTTCCGAAAGGACAAAGCCAATACATTAACGCCGCACTGGCCCTATGACTGTCAGATCGACCTTGTTCCTGGTGCACAAATCCCTTGCGGCAGGATCTATGCTCTCACAAAACCAGAAAACCTTCATTTGAAATCCTATTTAGACCAGTACCTTGCAAACAGATTTATCCGTCCTTCGAAGTCCCCCGCAGCCAGTCCTTTGTTCTTCGTACCGAAAAAGGAAGAAGACTTGAGAACCTGTATTGACTACCGCGCATTGAACCAGATCACCATGAAGAACCGCTACCCCTTGCCACTTATCCCTGAGATGCTAGACCAAGTTAAAGATGCCCAGATTTATACCAAATTGGACCTTCGAGGAGCGTACCACCTGGTCCGAGTCAGAAAAGGAGATGAATGGAAAACCGCCTTCCTTAATAAGTAAGGCTTGTTTGAATATCAAGTCATGCCCTTCGGGTTATGCAACGCTCCTGCGGCATTCCAAAATTTCATGAATGACGTCTTAAGGGAGTTAATTGATGTGTGCGCCTTAGTGTACATAGACGACATCTTAGTATACTCAGCCTCGGAACAAGATCATGTCAGGCATGTTCGTTCAGTCCTCACCAAGCTCCGTCAACATCGCTTGTTTGCAAAGCTTAAAAAATGCTTTTTTCACGTCACCGAAGTAGAATTTCTTGGTTTTATCCTTACTCCAGGAGGCATCCGAATGGACGTGCACAAGGTAGATGCTATTCTGAAATGGCCTTCACCGACGTCTCTGAAAGGGGTACAAAGCATCCTGGGCTTTGCGAACTTCTACCGCCGGTTCATCCCAGACTTCTCTCAGGTTGTGCACCCAATCACAGTACCATTACGAAAAAACAATAAAAAGTTTGCTTGGACCGAAGAAGCAGAAGAAGCCTCTCAGGAACTTAAACAAAGGTTTAACTCCGCTCCAATCCTGCAACATCCTCGTCCAGACCTCCCTTATGTCGTTGAAACTGATGCGTCCAGTCTCGTAATGGGGGCTGTACTTTCACAGAGAGACCCGGAAACCGGCCAGCTACATCCTGTGGCCTTCTGGTCGAAAAAGTTCTCACCTCCACAGATTAATTACGCCATCACGAACAAGGAACTCCTGGCTATCAAATCTGCCGTTAAAGCCTGGAGGCACTACCTTCTGGGAACCAGACACACCATTACAGTCATCGCAGACCACCGAAACCTGCAATATCTCAAAACAGCCAAGGCCCAGTCCTCGCGCCAATAACGGTGGGCCCTTTTCTTCGCCGAATATGATTATGCAATCACATTTTGACCAGGAGTCAGAAACTGAAAGGCGGATGTCTTATCTCGCATGGGCATAGATGAAATAGTATATACAACTCCAGACCCAGTACCTATTATACCTGAAGACAAACTCTTGGGTATCACGACAGCCTTAACACAAGCAGAACTACGAAAAGAAAACCAACGGGCAATGAATCCTGATGCCTACCTCGCATGGCAAACTCAAGGAGAACAATATACCATCAAGGACCACCTACCCTTTTTTAGGGATCGCCTATATGTACCCAAGAAGGAATTACAACAGCATATTATTTCAAACTATCACGATTCACTGATCGAAGGGCATCCTGGGATCGCCAAAACCCTAGCTAAGGTGAAAGAGAACTTTTGGTGGCCTACCTGGCGTAAGGACATCATTCAGTATATTCAGACCTGCGGTGCCTGCGCACAAAATAAATCACAGAAACAAAAACCATCTAGTCTCCTACGACCATTGGACATTCCTCCAGTTCCATGGCACACTCTTTCCCTTGACTTCATCACTGATCTACCTCCAAGCCTTGTAGTTGTGGACTTATTCTCGAAGATGGCCCATTTTATTCCTCTCAAAGGCCTCCCAGACGCAGCCACTTTAGCAAAAGTGTTCCTGGAGGGCGTGGTTAAGCTACATGGCTTCCCTTCGGTTCTGGTCTCTGCTCGAGGCAGCCAGTTTGTTTCAAACTTCTGGAAAAAATGCTGTGCAATGGCCAAACCGAGAGAACCAATCAGACACTCGAGCAATATTTACGGTGCATGCTGCACCACGAACAAAGGAATTGGAAAGACCTACTATGGATAGCCGAATATGCATATAACAATTCTTTGCATTCAAGCATGGGACAAACGCCCTTCTATACCCCTCATGGCAGACATCCACGTACCTCTGAACTAGACCTTCCAGCCAGCTTGGAAATGCCAGCGGTAAAGACTCTACACACAACCATTACTCAGGCTTTCAAAAGGGCAAAGGAACACCTTATTCATGCCAAAGAAAAACAAAAGAGATTCGCCGACCAACACCGGAAAAAGGCCCCTGATTATCAAGTAGGAGACAAAGTTTGGTTAGCCGCTAAATTCGTACCCATCAAGGGAACCCGGACCTTTCATCCCAGATTCTTAGGACCCTATACCATTAAGGCAATTATCAACCCAGCAGCCGTGAAACTGGATTTACCACCTAATCTACACATCCACCCGGTATTCCATGTGTCCCTCCTGAAACCAATGCAACCCGGCACACGGATTGGGACACCACCTAAGCCCATACTTGTTGACGGAGAACCAGAATTCGAAGTCAAACATATCTTGGACTCTAAATACTCTAGGACCAAGCTATATTATCTCGTCGATTGGAAAGGATTTGGACCACAAGATAGATCCTGGGAGCCCAGTGAGAATATCCAAGCACCACGTCTAATCAGGAAATTCCATCGGAACTTCCCAACCAAACCAGACAGAAGGAACACCATGGGAGGGGCCTTAGGAGGGAGTGTTGTCACGACCCTCGCCCAAAACCCCCTCTGGCAAACCCATTGGCCAGGTGGAGTCAGGACTCGGGCCTCTAGAGCCTGGCATCCTCTTCAAAAGCCCTCATGGGGCCATTCCTGGCGCCTATGGTGCCAGGCTCATACACCATGAACAACAATGTGCTTGGGAACTACTTTATTGTATTGCCAGCCAACATGGAGGCATCCACATAGCTTGGTTCCTAAGAACCAAGCTATGCGGTCTAGTGTTTTGGGTGTGGCAGGCCTGGAACTACTTTCCCTGGTACTACTTTACCTGGGCTATATAAACCACACCCTGACTGCAGAACATGCTTCGTGTTACTTTGCAGCTTGCAACGTGACGCTCACCGTGTCCAGCTATTCCCTCGAACCTTGGAGAAGCAGAACCTGCAAGGAGACAAAAGGAACATCATTAGCAGCAGCATCTTACCTGCAGTCTTCATCTTTAAACACTTGCAGCTACTGAGAACAGCTTCTTCGAATCTGCACGCCTCCCGGACAGAACGACCTGAAAGAGGAAGATAGAGGCAACATTAAAGAAAGCTGTAGAGACATTTACAAATTACGAACTGCTCAAAAGGCTTACCTGGCTGGTCGCCTCTCGGCTGGCACCACTCCGGATATTCCACTCGCGCTGAAGAACACCGCAACCTACAAGGAAGGAAAACACAGGTTAGCAAAGGCAAGACTTTGCAGCGCTGCGCATAGCGCTTACTTACCATGTCATAGCGCTCTTAATGCGCCATCATTTACCAGCGGGGCTCAACCAAGCCAGTTTGCCGCGCTGAAGCTCCGCATACCTAAGGGAGAAAAAAGAGACATTTTAAACAAAGAAAGGCATGCAGGATAGCAACAAAACTAAAGAACAGCAATAAGACCAACATGAACAATATCAAACGGGCCGGCGTCAGTGAAGTAACTGGACCGCACTCCCCCATGAAAGACAACACACCCCTGCAAAGAAGGCAGGACGGAGAGCACGCCTAATTCTACCACAAGGTGAGGAGAGGGCGCCAGAGGGACTGAAAGCATACGGGGGTGGAGGGAGGATACTTACCCCAGTCGGTCAGTCTTGAACACAGTCCTCCTGTATTTTCAGGCAGAACCTTCCCCGCAGACCACATCAGGGCAAAGCTGAGAAGCATACCAGCGAGTAACCCAGCTGGGTGGCGTCCCTGTGGATACCAGGTGAGCGTAACAGTCAGCCACTCCAGGGTCTGATCCGTGATGATCAGTTTCTCATGGAGTCGATTGATCAGGATGGCATGGTTGACCATGTCGAAAGCAGAGGAAAGATCAAGGAGGATGAGGGCAGATGGAATGCTGGAATCAAGGTTAGAGAGCAGATCTTCATCGGTGTTCAGGAGAGCAGTTTCTGTGCCTCTGGCAGCTCTGAAGCCAGACTGATGGTCATGGAAACAACCAACTGATTTGGTGTGGAGATTAAGCTGGGAGACGGCCAGCTTTTCCAAGAGTTTGCCCAGGAAAGGGGTGATGGAAATTGGGTGATAGTTTGCCAAGCAGGTAGGATTGGCAGATGGCTTCTTGAGGAGGGGATGCACAAGGGAGTGCTTAAGGGCAGAGGGGAAGTACCAGTGGCAAAAGAGTGATTACAGAAATCGGCCAATGCTGGAGCAAGGGTGTCAATATGGTTCTGGTGGAGCAGGGGAGCTCCTGTTTGGATGACACTCTCATAGGTGAGACTTGTTTAGAAAGCTCATCAGGTGTTGTCAGAGAGAAAGAGGAGAAAGGAGGAGGTTTTAGCAGAGTTTTAGTTCTGTTTTAGCAGACAAGTGAGAGGCTAGAGCCATACAGAGGACCTGGGAGGGATTGGCCAGTTCCTTTCAGATTTTAAAGAGTTTGGCCGTGTTGTTAGAGGCTACAGAGACGCAGGATTGAATGTGTGCTCTTTTCTTGGACAGGAAAGAGGGTCTGTATTGCTTTTGGAGGAGGCCAGTTTGTCAAGGATGCGCCCGAAGCCCTCCACTTCCTCTCAGCCACCCTGCATTTGCGTTTTAGGACGGCGAGGTTGGAATCATACCAAGAGTTGCACTTGGAGGTAGGCTTCAGTCGGATTCTCATGACAGCTCACACCATCTGCAGAAATAACTAAAATAGAAAAACACTACAAAAAAACACACCCCTGGGGGAAAAACACAGAATAAGCAAAGCTAGAAAGACACAGCACTCTGAGTAATGAATCAGGGGTGAATGGCAAAGATGATGGATACTGGATGCGTAGTTCGAAATGAGTTTTCCGATGCAGCATTGAGGGTCTCAGTTCCATGAGGCCACAAGCGTCGGTTCGACTGGCGATGAATATCAGCATTAAAGATGTAGGTGACTCGAAGGGGAAGTTTGAAGGTGATGGGTGCAACAGTGAGCTTCAAGTTCGAGCCGGGGCAGCTAAGCGCTTAGCTGGTGAAGTGCAATGGCAAACTGGTTCAAGGTACAGAACAGTGGTTTGAAAATTGGTTGAGTGTCAAAGGCTGCACCAAAAGGGGTCTGTTGTTTTGATTGGGTCAAACGGGCTAACATAAAGGTTTTCATTGGTTTGACAGTGAAAACAAAGGGATCCTGGTAGTTTTTACTCTCAAGTTGCTGGGATCCCAATCAGGGATTCAAGGAGTGGATTAGTCCTTGTTCTCAGGCTCCCAAACACAGGGGAGGCTGGCACACAAGTGCAAGTGTCCTTAAACACGGTGAGGACCTTGGTACCGCTGTGGCTGTCAGAGACGCAGGTCTTGTCCCAGCAGCAGTTCATTACCAATGTTCCCTGGGGATGGTTTGGGGACAGGGCTTCCCTCTGCCTTGGACATTACACAGACAAATAGAGCCTGGCTAAGGGAATACACACAATCCGTTCACAGCTGTGATGGGCTCCCAGGGCTGACACATGTGTGATATCAAGTTGCTGTGGCTTGGATAATTATGAGAGATGGCAGCCACCATACCGCAAACTCAGGTATGGCTTATATTTAAAGTTTAACATGCCAGCAGGATAGTTTCTCATAGTTCTATGCTTTTTCGAACAGGGGTTCATATCATAAATGCATTCTTTGCTTAGGTGGCGAACTGAGATTTGTTGGTGTCAGAGGGGGTTTTCCTCCATTTTGTTTGATTCGCGCGTTTCATGGTGTGGAGGGCTTCGATGTCAGGGGTGACCCACGGGTTTTGGTGCGTGGAAGGTTTGAACCTGCTGAGGACGAGGGGGGCGATAGTGTCACCTGCATGAGTGATGGTTTTCTAAAATTGGTCGTCTAGGGTGGCCTGGTTGAGTGGGAACGTAGCTTGTTGGAAATCGCCAAGAAGTGGTATAATAGAGTCTTTGCTTAGGTTAAGAGAGCTGTAGGCTAGAGCAGGCGGCCGTGATGAGACAATATGTAGGTAGTTTGATGATTGGAATGTAGAAATAGATAACATGGTGGTCTGTCCAGGGACAGGGCAGGTTAGAGCGAATAGAGAGATGGCAACTGAAGTCTAGAAAAAAAAAACTATCATATAGAAGCCAGTACAAGATACAGCTTTTGGAATGTGTTGAATGAGCCCTAAGGCATTGAGGGAGTTGGCTAAGGACAAAGCATTGGTGTCGTCCTCGTCGTTGAAACATAAGTTTAGGTTTTCAAGGAGTATGAGTTTAGTGCTATATATTCGTTATGAGTTTAGAGGTGGGCTTGATGTTGGTAGAGAGAATAAGCAAGAGGCCCTCTTTGAATAATAGTGGGGCGCAAAGGGGGTGATAGATGATGTGCATTGTGATGCTGGAGATGTGGGATATTAGACAATTAGGTGGATAATATGTCGCAATTGGGTTTAGGGGAGGTGCTGAATTCTCTGATGGAGAGGGTCTCCCTCACGATGGCTGGTGGTGCAATTCTGTGGTGGGGTAGGCGGTTTTGGTAAGAAGATGTCAGCCATGCTGCATTGAGAATGGCTGGTGGCACAATTCTGTGGTGGGGCAGGCGGTTAAGCAATTTAATGTCAGCCGTGCTAGATTGAGTATGGCTGGCGGCACAGTTCTGTGGTGGGGCACACAGGCTTGGCGAGCTGATGTCCGCTGTGCTGGATTGAGAATGGTTAGCGGCAGAATTCTGTGGTGGGGCAGTGTGGCTAAGCAGTTTAATTTCAGCCGGGCTGGATTGAGTATGGTGGGTGGGACAGTTCTGTGGTGGGGCAGGCGGGCTTGGCGATCTGAAGTCAGTCGCGCTAGTCAGCCACGCTAGAATGAGTATGGCTGGCAGCACAGTTCTTACATGTAACCCACCCATAGCAGTGCGCACAGAAAGGACAAACAGCTACCAAACCATGAAAAAACACAAGAGAAAGCAGGGAAATTAAAGTCCAACTGGATCAAAAGAAAACACAGGATACCACATATCAGTCATTAGAGTTAAAGAGGTATGTTTTTATAGCTTTCTTAAAACTGAGGTCACAAGGTATTGTGCGCAAAGCTGCCTGAAGACAAATTCCACAGGCCAGGTGCATATACATCAAAGCTCGTGCCGCTGATGTTTCTAAATTTGAATCGAGGAAGATAGAGCTTGTCATTACCATTGGATCGCAAAGATCTGACTGCAGGGGCATCACGTAGCTGACCAGCAAGATAACCCGGCATGACATTTGTGTGTGAGAATTTTGCAAGATATTCTGTGTTGGACAGGCAGCCAATGAAGTGACCTTCTGGCTTTGGTGTCATGATCTGACCCGCACAGGCCACACACTGTTCTCAGCGCACCATTTTGAACAACCTGGAAGGATTTTAAATTGGTTTTCGATGTTCCTGCCAGTAAACTATTACAATAGTACATTTTTGAATTGACTAAGGCACAAGCCAAAAAAGTCAGATTGTTATGTGAGGAGACGGAATGAGACGCAGAGAAGTCATATTTGTGATTCTAGACTTTTATTAAATAAAGGTTTGGAAAATGCCTCACTGTCCCTACTGCTAAGAGGTATTTCGCTACCTCAAATAAAACCAAGGGCCTGTCTAATGTCAAGATTCCAAAGAAAAACTGTCCTGTGTCCGAAATCCTAACCTTGCCCTCACATTCTAAAGTAACTCTAATGTTTAAAGGGGTAATGTATTTGTTCTTGAAAGGTGCATAAATGTTCATGTTCAAAGGAAATATAAAGGTACTCCAACACAAAAGTTCCCAATGGATAAGGTTCACAGTTCCAGTGGATGGCTCCCTTCCTCGGTTTGCTGTTCAGAGTTTCTCACAGTTCCATAAGGCACAAAACTTCCTTGGAGGTTTCTTAGTAAATAACAAATACAGTTGGCCTCATTACGAGTATGGAGGCGGCCATGCCCTTAATAAGGGCATGGCCGCCTCCATACCGGGTTCCAGCTCCGGGTTCCTTCAATGGGGAATTACCGGGCCATTCCAACATTGGAGGACCCGGTAATTCCTCATTGAAAAAACCCATCCCCATTCCCATTTGAGCTCCCAAAGGGCTTTATGGGAATGGGGAGGGAGCTAATAACGGGCCCGTTAATAACGGGCCCGTTATTAGCTCCCTGGTCCTCTTGCGGGGCCCGCTAAGGACGTCTAGTCTGACCAGACGTTCTGTGCCTGGGTTTTTTCTTTCTATCCCCTCGAACTCTCTCAGGCTTTGCTCCCCTTGGTCACGGTTCCCAAACTCGTACCTGTTACAGCTTTGAAAAAGTTCACAAGATAAGGGGTTTTCTCTCCCCCCAGACCTCTCTCGTGCTTTGCTTCCCAAAAATGATTCTCTTTCATTCAATTCTCAATTAGCGTTCAACGGTCTTGTTGCCGTAGCACCCCGGTGTCCCTCTCTTTCTCTCCAAGTCTCACCGGCTTTCTGAGGCACTTCTTAGGTCTCTCTGGGGCAGGCGTCTCGGTGCTGCACCTCCAATTTGCAGGTCCACCGTCGTCTCTCCCCGGCCTCCACGTCCTCAGCGGCTCCTGCCTGGTGTTTGAGCCTCTTTCGTGTTCCTGGGTCTGAGGCGCCATTCTCCGTATCCCGCGACCACTGACCAGACTTGCCTTCTGTCTCTGATGCGGTCCCAGCGGGGCACAGCAGTTATTGCCAGCTCCACAGACTACTCCAAAGCTGCTCACCAGTCCCTCACTCGTCCTAGGGCGAATGAAGGTCGGCCAAGTAGCTTCTCTGCTGCTCAAGCGTTCATAAATACTAGAGCGTGTTCAGCAGTTCTCAGCATTGTGGATATGCATTACTCCCTTCAGCCTCCTCGTCTCAGTATTTTCATATGTAGGGAAATGTTGTTCTTTCATAGGTTTTCTTTCTACATGATACTGGAGAGGTCTTTAGCATGTTTTGTGGATAATGGAAGGGAACTATTACAATAAATTATAAAAGCTTGGCATACAGAGGGGACATCCCTAAAAGGGAAAGGGGGAGAGGGGTTGCCCTTCATCTGATGATGCCATGTTATCCCCGTGAGGGTCACCTCCCCCATGTGGTCCTCCCTCATATAGCCGCCCCCAAGGTCAGGTAGCTGCTGCCGTCCCCTGGTCACATGGAGAGAGGCTACCAAAGAAAAGGGAGTGATGACACCATCAGATTCATAACAGTTAGCAGAATGATACGGCTTAATCTGTTCAGGCAACTTGATGATATAGGCGCAAGAAGATTTCACATGCGCTGTATGCTTCTTCATAGACAGACTGGAGTCAAGAGAGACTGCCGGGGTCTTGCCAGATGATACACCAGGGAAAGTAAGTCAGCGATCTTAAACCGACAATACCTCTCATCCAGTTTATTCAGACACTGAGCCGAACCCACAATCAGCAACTCTGTTTTACTATCATTAAGTGCAAGGGAGTTCATGGCCATCCATGTTTGATTTATGTTGGTTGCTTCAAGAACATAATTCTCAGTCAGCTCAAAAATAATCTGAGTATCATCTGAGTAGTTGGGGTGTTTAACTACAGCACTATGCAGAAGATCAAATAATGGGCGGGTGTAAATATTAAATAGTGTCGGGGAAATGTAGGAGCCCTGTGGAACACTGCAGCATAGCGTTACTGGAGGTGCTTTAAAGTCACCATTTGAGACCCTTGATGAACAAGGGCCCAAAAAGGATCCAATCCAAGCAGTAACAGTCTTGGAGCAGTTGGCAATCTTGGTGAGCCTCTTGAGCAGCAAAGAATGGTCAACAAGATCAAACGCTGCGGAGAGGGCGAGGAGCATTAACATGGCAGTCCGGCCTTTATCAATGATCTCAACAAGATAGGCCCTTAAATAAAGCATGGCAGTTTTGGTTCCATGCATTGCTCTAAACCCAGATTGACAGCTTCCACGCAGGCAGTTGCTATCAATATGCTCCTGAAGCTGCAGGTAGGCCACCCTGTCCAGAATCTTCAGAAGAAAAAGGACATTGGTAATAGGGCAGAAATTACCCGCAACTCCAGGATCCAATATCTCCTTCTTCAAGAGAGGGGTTGCAAAGACATCCTTTAAGCACTGAGGAACAGCTGTCATCACAAAGGATGAATTGACGATACTGGTTGATCAATGATTCAAGACAGTTGATAACACCCTTAATTATGCTTGCTGTGCAAGAATGACCTTTACACACTGTTGGTTTCAATCCACAAACAATTTTGATGATTTCACTTTCCGTAACCTGACGAAATTTAAACTTAGATGGCGAGGAGTTAACAATGCCAGTCACACTGTGTTCCAATAAGCAAAGGGGAGAAGTAGCCCTGTCTGGCGAATTGTAATGGAGGTTTGGTGCTGCTCAATTTTCCTAGAGAGTTCTGTCTGAATATTCAACTACTAGTTATCGATCTTTTTACAAGCGAAACCAAAGCTCTTTTTCCTTCCATTTCTTTAAGGATGACAAAAGGTTCCCTGGAACTTGATTTCACCCCTGTGATCCTAGTGTTATATTATCCCGCTTGGCTAACAAGATCGCCTTTCTGTAACCTGCTGCTGCAAGCCAATATGCGGTCAATATGTGGTCATAGTCTCCAGACAAGGATCTTTCCGCCAATACCTTTCACATTGTCTTTTTACTTTCCTGTGCAGGATAATATCATCGTTAAACCAAGTCTTATTTTTAACTTCACTCTTTACACCCCTTTCAGGAACAAGCTTGTTAATGACCCTCGATGTGATCTCATGAAATTTGTAGACTAGAACATCTGTATTACTAGATAAAGGTCTATTACCAAGCAAGGGTGAAGCAAGATCCGAAAAGGCCTCAGGGGTGGCCTCCCTCAGGTTTCTGACCATCTGTTCCAATCTTAGGTTAGTATTCACCCGGTAACCCATGGCATGAAGGTAGAGATCAAAAGATATTAAATGGGATCAGTCAAGGGGCAGGCAGTAATGGTAGGAGTTGACAATAAGAGGTTATGGGATAATACCCAGTCAAGAATGTGGCCCTCGCTATGGGTAGCACAGGCAACATGCTGGGTAAGCCCCATAGCATTAAGAGCTGACATTAATTTGGATGGCTTCCTGATCAGATTCATTATGTGCCCAGAGATTGTAATCACCCAAAATCAGCATGTCTGTAGTTGATTTTAGTGAGAGACCTAGTTGAGAAAGGAAGTGATCCTCAAAGGAGGGGGTTCCTAGTGGAGGCCTATTTAGTACCACAAATGTGATTGTTGTGTGATGATTAATGCTCAGCTTCACTAAGATATGCTCACAACTATCCAACATAGTAGTGCCAAGGACATGCATATTCAGAGAGTCTCTCACAAAAATGGCAACACCCCCCTCCAGTCCCAATGCGATCTACTCTAAGGGGGTAATTAATAGAATTCAGCGCACAAGTGGCGCACGCGGCTGGCGCACAGTGTGCGCGTGCGAATCCCTGCGCCAGCCGCGTGTGCTAAAATCCATTTCCGCGCACAGCGTATTCATGGATTCCAGCCACCAAAACCAGCCGTGGCGCACAGTGGCGCAGCGACCCTGCAGCAGCGCCAGTTACGCCCCCAAGAACGCCTCTCGCGCAGGGAAAAGCCATCAAAATCCCCAATCCAGCGCAAAGGGCTGCGCTAACCCTGTACCAGCACGGCAAGCGGGCTACGTGTATCACTGGGGTGCGCGGGAAGTACCTCACTCGATTGGCCCCGTGCGAGCAGGTTACGCGTATTTCATGGGTGCGCGGGAAGTTCCACACGCGATTTCTGCAGGGTACGTGTATTTCAGGGGTGCGCAGGAAGTTCCACACGCGATTTCATCAGGGTACGTGTATCTCGGGGTGCGCGTGAAGTTTCACACGCGACATCAGCAGGGTACGTGTATTTCAGGGTGCGGGGGAAGTTTCACATGCGACATCAGCAGGGTATGTGTATTCCAGGGGTGCGCAGGAAGTTCCACACGCGATTCCATCAGGGTACGTGTATTTCAGGGGTGCGCGGGAAGTTCCACACGCGATTGGCCCCGTGCGAGCAGGGTACGTGTATTTCAGGGGTGCGCGGGAAGTTCCAAACGCGATTTCCACAGGGTACGTGTATTTCAGGGGTGCGTGGGAAGTTCCACACACGATTTCCGCAGGGTACGTGTATTTCAGGGGTGCGCGGGAAGTTCCACATGCGATTTCCGCAGGGTACGTGTATTTCAGGGGTGCGCGGGAAGTTCCACACGCGATTGGCCCCGTGCGAGCAGGGTACGCGTATTTCAGGGGTGCGCGGGAAGTTCCACACGCGATTTCCACATGGTACGCGTATTTCAGGGGTGCGCGGGAAGTTCCACACGCGATTTCCGCAGGGTACGCGTATCTCAGGGGTGCGCGGGAAGTTCCACACGCAATTTATGCAGGGTACGTGTATTTCAGGGGTGCGCAGGAAGTTCCACACGCGATTTCATCAGGGTACGTGTATCTCGGGGTGCGTGTGAAGTTTCACACGCGACATCAGCAGGGTAATTGTATTTCAGGGTGCGGGGGAAGTTTCACACGCGACATCAGCAGGGTACGTGTATTCCAGGGGTGCGCAGGAAGTTCCACACGCGATTCCATCAGGGTACGTGTATTTCAGGGGTGCGCGGGAAGTTCCACACGCGATTGGCCCCATGCGAGCAGGGTACGTGTATTTCAGGGGTGCGCGGGAAGTTCCAAATGCGATTTCCGCAGGGTAGGTGTATTTCAGGGGTGCGTGGGAAGTTCCACACACGATTTCCGCAGGGTACGTGTATTTCAGGGGTGCGCGGGAAGTTCCACATGCGATTTCAGCAGGGTACGTGTATTTCAGGGGTGCGCGGGAAGTTCCACACGCGATTTCCACATGGTACGTGTATTTCAGGGGTGCGCGGGAAGTTCCACACGCGATTCCATCAGGGTACGTGTCTTTCAGGGGTGCGCGGGAAGTACCATACGTGATTTCATCAGGGTACGTGTATTTCGGGGTGCGGGGGAAGTGTCACACGCGACATCAGCAGGGTACGTGTATTCCAGGGGTGCGCGGGAAGTTCCACACGCGATTCCATCAGGGTACGTGTATTACAGGGGTGCGCGGGAAGTTCCACACGCGATCTCATCAGGGTACGTGTATTTCGGGGTGCGGGGGAAGTATCACACACAACATCAGCAGGGTACGTGTATTCCAGGGGTGCGAGGGAACTTCCACACGCGATTCCATCAGGGTACGTGTATTACAGGGGTGCGCGGGGAGCACCACACGTGAATTGCACGTGTGGGTCCTCCCAGGTGTTCCCGCTACACCCTGCACGGCCCCTGCAGGTGGCTCACACCACAGGGGCCTACCCTGCACATGTCCTGCCGGCACCCCATCCACCATGGCCATGCCCCCCAGCCAACCCACATGTCAACTTGCACTACTGCCCACCAACGCATGTCCCCCTGCACCCCCAGCCACCAGGGGCACCCTCCACCAGGCCCCCACCCATGTCTCCCACCACCCCCACCCCCCAGCAGTGCAGGGTCATCCTCCACCAGGCCCCCACCCATGTCTCCCACCACCCCACCCCCCAGCAGTGCAGGGTCACCCTCCACCAGGCCCCCACCCATGTCTCCCACCACCCCCACCCCCCAGCACTGTGGGGCACCTGCCAGCAGGCCCCTACCCATGTCTCCCATCCCCCCACCCCCCAGCAGTGCAGGGTCACCCTCCACCAGGCCCCCACCCATGTCTCCCACCCCCCCCACCCCCCAGCACTGTGGGGCACCTGCCAGCAGGCCCCCACCCATGTCTCCCACCCCCCACCCCCCACCCCCCAGCACTGTGGGGCACCTGCCAGCATGCCCCCACCCATGTCTCCCACCATCCCCACCCCCAGCACTGTGGGGCACCTGCCAGCAGGCCCCCACCCATGTCTCCCACCACCCCCACCCCCCAGCAGTGCAGGGTCACCCTCCACCAGGCCCCCACCCATGTCTCCCACCACCCCCACCCTCCAGCAGTGCAGGGTCACCCTCCACCAGGCCCCCACCCATGTCTCCCACACCCAACCCACCCCCCAGCACTGTGGGGCACCTGCCATCAGGCCCCCACCCATGTCTCCCACCACCCCACCCCCCAGCAGTGCAGGGTCACCCTCCACCAGGCCCCCACCCATGTCTCCCATCACCCCTCCCGCCAGCAGTGCAGGGTCACCCTCCACCAGGCCCCCACCCATGTCTCCCACCACCCCCACCCCCCAGCACTGTGGGGCACCTGCCAGCAGGCCCCCACCCATGTCTCCCACCCTCCCCACCCCCCAGCACTGTGGGGCACCTGCCAGCAGGCCCCCACCCATGTCTAGCACCTTCCCAACCCCCCAGCACTGTGGGGCACCTGCCAGCAGGCCCCCACCCATGTCTCCCACCACCCCCACCCCCCAGCAGTGCAGGGTCACCCTCCACCAGGCCCCCACCCATGTCTCCCACCCCCCACCCCTCAGCACTGTGGAGCACCTGCCAGCAGGCCCCCACCCATGTCTCCCACCCCCCCCAACCCCCAGCAGTGCAGGGTCACCCTCCACCAGGCCCCCACCCATGTCTCCCACCACCCCCACCCCCCAGCAGTGCAGGGTCACCCTCCACCAGGCCCCCACCCATGTCTCCCACCACCCCCACCCCCCAGCACTGTGGGGCACCTGCCAGCAGGCCCCCACCCATGTCTCCCACCCTCCCCACCCCCCAGCACTGTGGGGCACCTGCCAGCAGGCCCCCACCCATGTCTCCCACCACCCCCACCCCCCAGCACTGTGGGGCACCTGCCAGCAGGCCCCCACCCATTTCTCCCACCACCCCCACCCCCCAGCAGTGCAGGGTCACCCTCCACCAGGCCCCCACCCATGTCTCCCACCCCTCCACCCCCCAGCACTGTGGGGCACCTGCCAGCAGGCCCCCACCCATGTCTCCCAACCCCCCACCCCCCAGCAGTGCAGGGTCACCCTCCACCAGGCCCCCACCCATGTCTCCCACCACCCCCACCCCCCAGCAGTGCAGGGTCACCCTCCACCAGGCCCCCACCCATGTCTCCCACCCCCCTCACCCCCCAGCACTGTGGGGCACCTGCCAGCAGGCCCCCACCCATGTCTCCCACCCCCCCACCCCCCAGCAGTGCAGGGTCACCCTCCACCAGGCCCCCACCCATGTCTCCCACCACCCCCACCCCCAGCAGTGCAGGGTCGCCCTCCACCAGGCCCCCACCCATGTCTCCCACCACCCCCACCCCCCAGCACTGTGGGGCACCTGCCAGCAGGCCCCCACCCATGTCTCCCACCCTCCCCACCCCCCAGCACTGTGGGGCACCTGCCAGCAGGCCCCCGCCCATGTCCAACTCATGTTCCCCAGCCAACATGTCATCACAATCTAGATCCCTGGTCCCTATGGTCAGCCTCCAAATGCAAAACACCCACCCGAGTATTGCATCCACCCACTCATAATTGGCAATTACATGACAGAACACCAATTGCAAGTTCTGAAACAAACACATTTCCCTCACATACACCCAATGGGTGTCAGTGAATCTCAAAACCCATATCATGATATGCATGAAACCAATGAGATACTACACATCGAAGTTCACTAAAAAAAATGTATTAAAGGAAACATAAATAGAATCATAAATAAAGAAACAGAAATGGGAATGTACAAAAATGAAAAGAAACATGTCCGTGAAAAAAAGCAAAACCAAAAATCATAATCCAAAGTAATGGTGTCCAAAGTCACTGTCCACAAAACAAAATCCAATGGGAAATAAAATTGAAAGCCATTGCTCCATGGTTAAAATATGAAAGAAAAATACAATCCAACAGTGAACTATGTACATACGAACAAGCCAGGGTCCATTATCCCAACAAAAGAAATGAAACCTATCTAACTACACTAACTAATAAAATAAACTATATACAAAAATGTGGCCAATGTCCAAAAGGTCCAAAATAAATCCCAAAAAAAAGGAAACCTAACACTACCTACATAACTATGTACAAGGGCAGCGGGCTAGTTTGACGGCTCACTTTTGGATGTCCCGGGCCAGGGCATCATCGAACTCCTGCTCAATGTCCCGGAGGCGGTCCTCCTCCATGGCCCCGAGGGCCGCCGACGTGTCCACCTCCAAACCCCTGCGGATTGCCTCGAGGCACTCGGCCCGCCTCAGGGCACTCCGCATGGAGTTCTCCGCCCTGACCATTGTGAGCCGTGCCTCTTTCGCCCGCTGCCGCTCCGCATCTATGGCGTGGCCCAACCGCTGCCACACGGAAGACACTCTCTGTCCTGGGTCCTCCTCCCCTCCAGCCGATGTCTGCCCCTCCAATGTTGAAGGCCCAGAGCCTTCATGGCTCCCACCACGTTGCTGCTGCTGCTGTGCCTCTGCCCGTGCACTGCCTCCTGCTGCCTGCACATCCTCCGCCGGCTGGGGTGCAGTCGTTGATTTGGCCACCCCTGCTGGACGTCCGACTCCCGACTGTGGCAGGGATGCCTCCTCCACCAGCCTGGCCGCACCGTCAGAGGCAGCTCCACAGGGCACCCAGGTGACTGATGGGTGGGAAGATGGCACGGAGGATGACTGGCGCGTAGGGGGTTCAGTTGAGGAGGGGGTCGTAGCAAGCCCCATCATACGGAGGAATCCGGCCTGGGTGACCTGTCCCAGCAGGCTGACGTGGTCAACGAGCCATTCGAGATGACGTGCAGTCTCCTCATGAAAAGACTGCAGGTCACCTCGCATGGCCCGTTGACGCAACGCCACACCACTCAGAACAGGCTCAACCCGGACCCGGATAGCCACGTCCGCAGGCAGAGGAAGGCCAGTTGTCGTGAGCTCATCCCCTGCCTGAAAACGGGTCTGGACGTAGGCATCCCTGCTGGTGCAAGATGATGCAGGGACAGGATTGCACACAGGCACCTCCGCGGCGGCCTGTGCTGCCTCCTGTCCCTGGTCCTGCACTGCACCACTAGCACCAGTGGGATCCCCACCTCCAGACCCCGTCTCTTATGCTTTTACGGCCTCCTCCTCCACCAAACCCCCCACCAACCTGGATGACTCTGTGCCATCTTCCCCCGTTGGGCCCTGGGGGGTCCCAGCTGCCCCTTCTGCTGCCGAGGAGTCCAACTCCAACCTCTGCCTCTTGGACCTCCCCCCGGCAGCTGCGGCCTGAGACGCGGCACCGGACTCCTCACTCCCCGACGAGATGACAACATGGGAGGGGAGCCAGGCCTTGCGTCTCCGGCTGGCGGTGGGATCCCCGCCGCTGTGCTCCACAGCACCTTCTCCGCCCTCTTCATCAGTTGACGCTGCAGACTGGGAGAAATAAAACACAGGCATCAGGGCACTGTACAATGGACACATACACACATGACAGTTGTACATGAGTGGCATTGGCAAACCTCAGACATGTCATCACAATCCCCAACACACATGTCATTTCAACTCACACACATGAGCCATACCACAGCCATATCGCAACTGCCAGCAACATCCATACACATACAACAGCATGAGCAGGCTAAGGTGAGCCAGACATCACATGCAACACAGGAAGTGCACCACACATGTACACACACCACCACACTTGCATGCATGTGTACACCTCTGGCAAGTGTCGCAGTGTTCAGATGGGCATCCATGTCACATCTGCCGATCAGGCTTCCACATACCGCTGTCACATGCATCCATGTTGCATCACTGTTGCACCCTTGTCAAATACACACAGATGCACATGTACACAGTGCTGATACATGCAGCTGAAAACAACATACATGCGTGACATCACGGACATGTCTACTTACATACACATTCATCCAAACATGTGTGCCCACACAACTGCATTTGGCATGCAAGCCTACACACACAAGCACCATCCATGTCTCACACATTCCAGCCCTTGCATGAGTTAGCCCCACGGCCCTACACCCCCACCCATACTCGACCCCATACAAACAGATGTGCAACCTGCACACTACTGAAAAATCACCACACGCACAGCTCACAATCAGGATGCATGTACACTTACCGCTCGACTCCAGACGGGTCTGCCTCTCAAGGACCTGGACGTGGAGCTCTGGGGATATGCATTCCAGGACCCTCATCTGTTCTTCCGACAAGTGGCCCCGGCGCCCCTTGGCATCCGCTGCCTTCAAGAGGCGCCGGGCCTTGTTCAGGGTCCTGGACCTGAAGTCCTCCCAGCGCTTCTTGACATGTTGGAAGTCGCGGACTGCCACCCCCTCCGCGTTGATGGCAGTCACGATGTCAGTCCAGATCCGAGTCCGTCCTTCCTTGTCGGCGCGGCAACTTCCGAAGAGGGCATCATACTGCCCCAGGACTTGCTCCACCAGGACACCAACTTCGGTGGCACTGAAGCTGGTGCCCCTCTGCCTCTCTGGCCGGGGGTTGTCAGTGGTCTCAGATGGTGTTTGCCCCGACATGACAACCCCAGAGGCAGGAGTGGGTGGGC
This sequence comes from Ambystoma mexicanum, assembly GCF_040938575.1. Lineage (NCBI taxonomy): Eukaryota > Metazoa > Chordata > Amphibia > Caudata > Ambystomatidae > Ambystoma > Ambystoma mexicanum. The sequence continues at coordinate 1,252,271,954 of NC_090925.1, read as the reverse complement.
AACTGGGTCCTGGGGCTGGGCTGTGGAGCGATGGAATCCCAGTCGGGAGTCTTCGGTTCCAGCAGGGGTGGTCACAGCAACAGCACCCCTGTCTGATGTGCAGGCAGCAAATGGCAGGGCACGTGGGCAGCAGGCAGTCAGGCAGCAGCAGATGGCAGGTGGGAGCGTGCTCAGGGCTCTGGGGGGCAGTAGTTCGGCCTTCTGGGCAGGAGCGTGGTCTTCCGTGTGCTTACCCGTGGCCAGCTTGATACGGAGTGATTTGGCACGTGAAAATTCGGCACGTCAGCGTGTAATTCGAGGAAAGGCCCTTAGTGCGTAAGCGCGTCTGCACGCATACGCAATTTCTTTGGACAGAAGGCCCCTCAAGCGCAAGCGCCCCTGTGACGTGACGCGTACAGGCGTGCATGGGCATTTCAGCGCGCGTGAAAAACTGCACGTCCGCGTGTAATACAAGGAATGGGCCCATGCGCGTAAGTGACGTGACGCGCGCGTGCGTTTCCCTCAGCACGGGTTAAAGGTGAGCGAGCCCAGCAGTTCGCTGTACGTGCCTTTCGTGGAGACCGACGTGTGTTGCTGCTTCCTGTTGTTTCGTGTGCCATCACAACTTCACAGCTATCAAGGACGTATCTCTTCTTTTGGCGGAGGTTTTGGCTATGCGTGTTTTTCTGCATCCCGCTAGTCAGACGGTGAGTCGCACACGCTCTTTTTCCCACTGCGGGTGCCCCTGTGTATCGCACCCATTTTCGATGTCATAGTAGCCTGCGTGTCCCACGCGTACGCGTTATTCGTGTTACTGGGTGCCACCGCGTACTGTGGGAGGTTGAATCCACGCACGTAGGCTGCAGGGTTGCGTGCACGGTTTTACTGCAGTTTTGGGGTGCCTGAGCGTTGCGTGACCCGTCACCACATCACCGGGGTCACACACAGCCTTGCAGGTGCAGGGGGGCTGTTAACATCTTGCTTTCCACCCCCTTCACCCCAATTGCCCAGGTCAATTGTGGTGTACACCTCCCATTGGCACCACTCCATCTGTGCCGGCACTACTACATCAGTGCCATGGTTGGGAGGACACCAAAGGTGAGTGGCGCCTCAGCTTGGCGTCCTCCTCGTGGTGGGCGTGGTCGGGGACGTGGCCGTGGTGACCAGGGAGTAGGGGGACTCCAGGGTGTCCAGGGCGGCCACAGAGGGGGAAGAGGCAGGGGTGCGCCACTTGAGCACAATGTTGTGCCATGTGTCGGTGCAGTCATGCCACCACCCCCTGTGGTTCCGGGGGATGTAGCTCCTGCATCTGGCACTGGCATCCGTTCGACCCGGCAGTCCGTTCCATCGACTGCCACGGGCCCAAGGGTAGTGGTAGCTGCAGGTGCAGCTGTGGACACCGCCACCCAGGCTCAGGGTCTGTCAGCGCAGGCTGCGTTGGCACTTGAAGAGCCCTTGGTAGATCTCCAACAGGCCAGGGGGGAAACCATAGGGGCAGGCCGGGCTGCTCAGACCAAGACACGTGTCCCTGGGGCAGTCATGTCATCTGCTGCCCCGAACAGCCGGGTGTTGGCAAGTGAAGGGGCAGATGCACCCAACAGCACCCCGGTTGTGAGTCTGCCAACCAGGACCGTTGCGGTCAATGACCCTGCCACAGCTGATGTTGCTGCGCAGGGTCCATTAGTGGGCACCCAGCTGCCACTGACACAAGTCAGGCCTTTGGTCATCCCTCCACCTGCCACTCTCTTGGCTGAATCCACCGAACCCACTGGCCATACTGGTCAGGGCGGCATTAGCCAGCCAGGGTCTGCGCCACAGTCCAAGAGGAGGAAGGTTGCACCTGCAGCACATGCTGGGACCCCACACACAGCCACGACCTCCTGCACGTCGAGAAAGAAGCCTTTCTGTAAGCAGGAACTGGACTTCCTCGTGGACTACGTGCGGGGCCACAGCCGTGAAAGGCTAGTGGGTGCCAATAGTCAGACTACGGCTGCCCAACGTGACACCCACTGGGAGCATGTTGCGGAACATGTCCGTTCATTTGGCCATGAGGTGCGCACGGCGCAAGAGTGCAAAAAGCGTTGGAATGACATCAAGCGCAGCACTAAGGCTAAGCGTGCCTCTAATTACAACTTGACTCTGGTGACTGGCGGTGGGCCTGCACCAGAGGAGGAAGAGCTCACTCCGCATGAGGCTCTCGTTGCGGAGTTCATACCACCTGAATTGGTCGAAGGAGTGGGAGAGATGCTGGACTTTGATGCGCAGTCCAGTGAGTGTTGATGCGTGTTTGTTGAGGACGTGTGTGTTTCACTTGTGGGATGTGTTGTGCATGATTGCTGCTACATGTGACGTGTACATGGTTCAGATGTGTAAGTAATGCAATGCTTCCGTCATGCATGTCTCCTCTGCCTGCATGCGGGACTCCATGTAGGCATGCTCCCTTGCCCCTCCTCCGCCACTCTGCACCCCAGTTCCACCTTTGCACTGGTCTGCTTCAATCTTGCCAATGTGTACTTTCTTGTTCATGTGTCCTGTGTAGATGCTAACTTCCAGCGTAGAATCTGCCAGACATATGCCGTGTGGTACAGCCTTAGTACTCGATGCAGGGTATCTCACTTGTACTGTGCATGTGTTATGCACCGGCCATGGAAGTTATGGTATCGGTGGAGACACACCTAAAGTGAACGCGGTCTAGCCTTCTACCAAGATGGCGTCCGGAACGTATATACGCATCACGCACAGTAACAACGGTGCGTTGTATCATCGTTATTCTCAACTTTGTTCATTGCCCTTGCTCGTTGATATTCTGTTTCGCAGAAAGACCTTACCCCTTCCCTCTTACCTTGGACGTTTTCTACTCTTTTGTTTTCACTCGCGGTGTATTCCTCTAGTGTATATCCAGCAGCGGGTTCTACTGGTAAGTTCACGGGAGTTTCTTTTCTTTTTCTCTTCGGTTTTCTGTCCCTACGCTGGTAGTCATCTATCTTTATTGTTCTGCTTACCTATCTTCCCTATATCTTCTTAATCTACTTCTTCTACCTTTCCGAGTATTTTTCAGCACTCCCTTTCCACTGTTCTCTCTCTCTCCACGGCAATCATACTTCTGTGCCGGAGCTCTCGTTACCGTAATTCCCACAGAGCTGCTAGTCCACGTATCTTCTACCTTCTACGGTGCCTTCGTAGTACTCTCCGAACATTACCTGATCTCCTGCGGTGCCTTCTGGATCGCAATACTCTCCGAACCTTACCTGATTTCCTGCGGCGCCTTCTGGATCGCAAAACTCTCCGAACATTACCTGATCTCCTGCGGTGCCTTCTGGAACTTGTAGTTTCTACAAACAACAGTTCGGTTTTTGCCCTTGACTTATGTAAAAGGCTTCATTCTACTTACGACTAAGGATCCTTTGTTCAGCATAGTGGAAACACAATTGGTGGATCTAATACCCTATCCGACAGAAGAGAAGATCTGCTACACAGGGTTTTTTGCCTAAACGGCTTTTTCCCTGGAGTTTTGGGACTGGCTCCTGGGAGATCACCGGATTTGGTTCCCATCCGGTCAAGGTGGCCTCCGAGGAGCCACGTCCTTATTTACGTCAAAAGAAGACCAAGAAGAAGACTGCATCAAGGGAACATCGAAGAAGACCGGGTTGGTCGTCTTCTACAGGCTCCCCTGGAGGTTCAGGTGAGGAGGAGTTGGGCATAAAGAAAGGGGAAGTTGTTAGTTTTGACAGTATACAACGCCCAGAGAAGATTTCGATGGCTACTCCTGAACAAATACAGGAGATGTGTAACGCCATCCAAGGTCTACGAGTTGATATGCAAGCACTTCAGGCTGAGAACCAGACTTTGCGTAACCAAGCCGCAATCAGGGATGAAGGAAGAGGTGAACTACCACCAATGCCGTTTTCCATGCCCAAGTACGACGGAAACCCAAAGTGTATAAAGGATTTCCTGGATTCCTGCTCAGTGTATTTTTCTTTTAGAAAAAGAACCTTCGAGTCCGGAAGAGCCCGGGTAGGGTTCTTGATTTCCAACCTGACTGGCAACGCTTTAAGATGGGCAACACCTCTGGTAACGGCTGACGATCCGTCAGTGAACGACTATGCCCTATTTGTTCGCAATTTGCAGATGCGTTTTGAGAGACCAGAAATTCAGTACTCGACGTATGAGGCACTATTGGATATTAGACAAGGGAATCAAGATGTACAATCCTATGTGTCTCAATTCCAAGGGTTGGCTACCTTGGCCGGATGGCCGGATACGGCTCAGCAGACGATATTCCGTAGAGGTCTCCATGAGGAGATAAAAGATGAACTAGCTCGAGTAGCCAGACCAGACACTTTTGCGGAATTAGTAACCTTGGTTCTACGGATCGAATACAGAATACATGAGAGACGCCATGAGAGGAAGAGAGTCCGAGGAAGCCAGCCGAACTATAACCCTCCTTCAATCCTAAAGGAAAGGTCCTCACCCGAGGAACCAATGCAGATAGGTGCTACGCGTGCACCTTTGACGTCAGACGAAAGAAGACGTCGGCGAGAACAGAACTTATGTATGTACTGTGGTTCCTCCAAACATCATTTGAAGGATTGTACCGAGATTCCTTCCCGACGTTCGGGAAACGCTCAACCTCGTCCCTCTGCAAGGGAGGTAACGGGGAGAGTAGCACAAGTCCTTGCAACCCCACAGGAGCCGGAAGACGAGTAGAGGACAACAATCTAATGGTTTTGCAAGTATCACTAACCACTACCACTGGAAATAGTATTCCGGTTCTAGCCATGTTGGACTGCGGAGCAGCAGGCAACTTTATTGACATTAACTGGGCTAAGAACAATAGGATCGTTCTACAACATAAGAAGACGGCAATACCAGTAGAAGGAGTAGACGGCTGTCCCTTGTCCTCTGGCCCTATCATCATGGAAACCCTACCTATGCGAGTGTCTATGGGTAACCACCATGAAGAAGCTATCTTTGATGTAATTAGAGCAGCACACTTCCCTCTCATAATGGGAATACCTTGGTTAAGACTTCACAATCCGTACATTAACTGGAGTACCAACCGATTGAGTTTTGATTCCGAGTTCTGCAGCAAACACTGTATCAAGGATCCACACTTAGAGGTACAACCCGCCGACCTGGCAGTTCAATCTAAATTGACAATATCAGCTATTCCGTTGCAATATAAGGAATACGAGGATGTATTTGAAGACGTCCTGCCCAAACTCCTCCCACCTCATCGCCCTGAGGACTGCAGCATCGAACTTAAGGAAGACGTGCCCCTGCCCTTTGGAAGAATGTATCCGTTGTCCCAACTGGAACGGACGGTGCTTAAGGAATATCTTGATTCCAACCTCAGCAATGGACTGATAAGAAGTTCGAAATCATCAGGTGGAGCATCTTTGTTTTTTGTAGCCAAGAAGGGTACCAAGGAACTCCGTCCCTGTATAGATTACCGTGGATTGAACAGTATTACTGTTCGGGACAGATATCCTATGCCTCTTATCAGGGATATCCTAGAGGCTGTTAAGGACTCACAATTCTTCACTAAGATTGACTTACGAGGAGCCTATCATTTGCTAAGGATACGTCATGGCGATGAATGGAAGACCGCCTTTCGGACACCGTTGGGGTTGTTCGAGTATTGCGTAATGCCCTTTGGTCTTGTTAATGCCCCAGCGGTGTTCCAGAGATTCATGGACCGGATATTATCAGACTTACTCAACATATCTGTTGTAGTGTATCTAGATGATATCCTGGTATTCTCCAGCTCACTACATGAACACCGTACCCAGGTTAAAGAGGTTCTTCGCAGGCTAAGAAAGAACGCTCTGTTCGCCAAACCTGAGAAGTGTTCATTTGAGGTTTCAGAAATAGCTTATCTTGGTTTCATACTCTCGTCTACAGGCATACGGATGGATCCAGATAAAGTTAAGGCCATTCTCAGATGGCCTGATCTATCATCCGTCAAGGAGGTACAGCGCTTTCTCGGGCTGGCGAATTTCTATCGCCGCTTTATACCCCATTTCTCTGAGATGGTGTTACCTCTTACCTCACTCCTTAAGAAGGGAGTACTTTTTTCCTGGAATCCAGCAGCCCAGAAGGCGTTTTCCACACTAAAGGAATTGTTTACTACAGCACCTGTTCTAATACAACCTGACCAGTCAAAGCCTTTTATTGTTGAGACTGATGCCTCCGGCGGTGCTCTGGGAGCTGTACTTTTACAGCAAGACAAGGAAGGACAGGAACACCCTATCGCATATTATTCACGAACACTTACCATCAGTGAGCGAAATTATTCTGTGCTCGAACGAGAGTTGTTGGCCATGAGAATGGCTTGCAAAGAGTGGAGACATCTCTTACAAGGAGCAACCAATCCATTCCTCATACGTACCGACCATAGAAACCTAAAAGTCCTTCAGCAGATGGAATGCCATAACTCACGTCATGCTCGCTGGGCCTATTACTTCTCGACTTTTGATTTTCAGATTACCTACATACCAGGTACGTTAAACGGAGTAGCGGATGCTCTTTCCAGAAGCTGGCCCGAACCCGGACAGGAGAAGACTGGGTTGGTCAATGTAGAGAAGTTGTTACCCAAACAACGATTCATAGCCATGATCAATCTCTATCTCCAAAAGATACAGGAAGGATATAAACATTGCACTAAACAGACACCTATCTCCAAGGATCTACAAGAGAGAAAAGGACTATGGTTCTACAAATCAGCTCTTTTTCTACCCACTCCGGAGCTTCAACAACAAGCACTCAGTTTATGTCATGACCTCCCTCTGGCTGGACATAGAGGCCAAAAGGCCACACATGAGCTAATCACACGAAGTTTTTGGTGGCCTTCAGTTAATTCTGACGTCAAGTCATATGTCCGGTCTTGTTCAATTTGTGCCAGCGCTAAGGTGTCTAGGCAGAAACCCATCGGGTTACTACAACAACCTGAGCTTCCCACTCGCCCCTGGGAGAACATCTCTATGGATTTCATTGTGGATCTGCCTTCCTCTCAGGGAAAGACAGCAATAATGGTAACAATTGATTCGTTTTCTAAACAAGCACATTTTACTTCTCTGAAAGGAGTACCTTCAGCAGCAGATACTTCTTCGGTGTTTCTTAGAGACATAGTAAGACTACATGGACTACCTCGAGTGATCATCTCCGATAGGGGCGTACAGTTCACTTCAAGGTTCTGGTCCTTACTTTGTAAGGAGTTAGGAATTCATAGAGCCATGTCGTCGGGTTATCACCCGCAGTCAAATGGACAGACGGAGAGGCTCAATGCCACTCTCGAAGAGTATCTCCGTTGTTTCTGCAATAAAGAACAGGACGATTGGGATTCCTTGATCCCCATGGCAGAATTTGTCTACAATAATACTTTCCACACATCTATCGGTATGAGTCCGTTTTTATGTACTTACGGCTATCACCCTCACTCCTTCCCCAAGATCGGCCTTAACGAAACCAAGGCGCCATCTGTAGACAAGACACTGGCTGAGATTAAACAATTACATGCCTCTGCCCTACATACCTTGGAAGAGAGCAGAAGGAACTCCAAGAAGTACGCGGACATGAAAAGAAGACCAGTTCCTCAGTGGGGTCCAGGTTCACTAGTCTGGCTATCCACCAGGTACTTACCCAGATGGGCAAGGCTAGGCAAATTTACCCCAAGATACATCGGTCCTTTTAGGATAGAGACTAAGATCAATCCTGTGGCATACAAACTCAAGCTACCTGCTCGTTTCAGTAGAATACACCCGGTATTCCACACTTCCTTGTTAAAGGAACATATCGAGGATCCTTTTCACAGAAAAACCAGGAAGAAAGAGATCAAGATGTCCCCGATACCTGAAGAATATGAGGTAGCCAGATTAATGGATTCACGTTACAAACAAGGAACATTACAATACCTAGTTCATTGGAAGGGTTACCCAGATTCTGAAAGAACTTGGGAGCCTAGATCGCATCTACATGCCTCAGAACTAATCAAGAAGTTCCACAGATTGTATCCCGGTAAACCGGGAGGGACCCGGCATCGAAGGGGGCATACTGTTATGCACCGGCCATGGAAGTTATGGTATCGGTGGAGACACACCTAAAGTGAACGCGGTCTAGCCTTCTACCAAGATGGCGTCCGGAACGTATATACGCATCACGCACAGTAACAACGGTGCGTTGTATCATCGTTATTCTCAACTTTGTTCATTGCCCTTGCTCGTTGATATTCTGTTTCGCAGAAAGACCTTACCCCTTCCCTCTTACCTTGGACGTTTTCTACTCTTTTGTTTTCACTCGCGGTGTATTCCTCTAGTGTATATCCAGCAGCGGGTTCTACTGGTAAGTTCACGGGAGTTTCTTTTCTTTTTCTCTTCGGTTTTCTGTCCCTACGCTGGTAGTCATCTATCTTTATTGTTCTGCTTACCTATCTTCCCTATATCTTCTTAATCTACTTCTTCTACCTTTCCGAGTATTTTTCAGCACTCCCTTTCCACTGTTCTCTCTCTCTCCACGGCAATCATACTTCTGTGCCGGAGCTCTCGTTACCGTAATTCCCACAGAGCTGCTAGTCCACGTATCTTCTACCTTCTACGGTGCCTTCGTAGTACTCTCCGAACATTACCTGATCTCCTGCGGTGCCTTCTGGATCGCAATACTCTCCGAACCTTACCTGATTTCCTGCGGCGCCTTCTGGATCGCAAAACTCTCCGAACATTACCTGATCTCCTGCGGTGCCTTCTGGAACTTGTAGTTTCTACAAACAACAGTTCGGTTTTTGCCCTTGACTTATGTAAAAGGCTTCATTCTACTTACGACTAAGGATCCTTTGTTCAGCATAGTGGAAACACAATTGGTGGATCTAATACCCTATCCGACAGAAGAGAAGATCTGCTACACAGGGTTTTTTGCCTAAACGGCTTTTTCCCTGGAGTTTTGGGACTGGCTCCTGGGAGATCACCGGATTTGGTTCCCATCCGGTCAAGGTGGCCTCCGAGGAGCCACGTCCTTATTTACGTCAAAAGAAGACCAAGAAGAAGACTGCATCAAGGGAACATCGAAGAAGACCGGGTTGGTCGTCTTCTACAGGCTCCCCTGGAGGTTCAGGTGAGGAGGAGTTGGGCATAAAGAAAGGGGAAGTTGTTAGTTTTGACAGCATGTGTCAGATGTCCTGCAGGGACATGAGTGCCCATTCATGCTCCATGTGCATTGCACGCATGCCCCTATGTGTCCTTGACTGGATGATCACTGTAATACAAGTCCTTGGTTACATACATTGCCTGCCATCTCATCAGCCTTCCCATGTCAACTGTGGCTCAGTCCTGCGTTGCACACATGTTTAGGCTCTGACAATCTGTGTGGCTCACAGGCCTCAGCCTGTTCAATGGCCAATGACGCTGTCCATCTCTTGTTGTGTCTTCTTCACACGTGGGCGGCCTCCATAGTTTTCATCATGTGTCCTGCCTACTGTCCCAGCATCATTTGCAGTGTTGTCATTTGAATCACATTAAGCTGTTGATGCCAGTCAACACTGCCCGTCTATACACAGGTGTATGGTCAGCCTTTTGATACCATGCTAGGCATCCCTGCTTTGGTACTGGGGTGGAGGGGTTCTTGGCTTCTAGATATGGTACACATTGAATGCACAATGCACGTGATGTCTGAATTTGACATTGCACTGCCTTCACATTTCCTGGCACACACCATGGAGTTCTTGTACATGTAGGTAGTGAGTGGCATACACATTTTCTGCACTGCATAGACCCACTTCCATGAAAACTGCCACGTTTCAACAGGTCTGATCACAGAAGCTATTCAAAGTTGACCCAGCATGCATGCCAGGTTATATGTTGTGTGTCACATGTCTGCCTGATGCGTTTGCTGTCGGTGTGTGTGTGTGTTGTGTGCTTCTGACATGTGTAGTGACCTTTTTTCTCTCTATTTTTCAGGTGATGACGCAATGGAGGCATAGAATGGTGTTGTCATGCCAGACACAGTGTTGGTAACACCACATCAACCCGGCACTAGTGGGGGTCGTGGGGTGGTAGGCCACGAAAACCCCCAAGTGCTGCAGTCCATCTTGTCTCTGGCTGCCTATGAGTCCAGCCTTAATGACGACTCTGACGTCCATGTTGAGTTGGATGAGCATCAAGTCCATGTGTCAGGGGTGAGTGATTCTGATGTGGACACTCCTCTGTCTGCGACCCCTGCACTGAGGGATCAGACAGTCTTGGTTCCTCCGCCCGTGGTGGATCGGGACGCAGGGTCACCCTCCACACCAGTCACTGATGTGCCTGGGACATCACGTCGACGGGGGCATGTAGTCGTGCAGCCGTGGGCGGTGCCAACACAGCGAGGACCCCCGGTCCTTGGGTCCCGCAGGGGTCAAGCCCGGCAACGCGGTCGCCGCGCGCAACCGCTGTATACTGAGTGGGAGCAAGACATGACTGCCAATTCCGAACGGCAGGGGGCAGCAATGGAGAACATCGCTGAGAGCATGGAGCGTGTGGCCCGATCTGTGCTCCCCCCTGCTAAGCAGGTGCTTCTCCAGCAGCAGGCGGCACGGTCCACGGCCCGCTTGCTCAGGCTGGGCATGGCGGCCTCAGACAGGGCACGCCAGGCTGAAATGTCGTCTCTGCGTCAAGCAATTGCTACTCACGCAGAGGCGCACATGGATGCCCTGAGGGAGGAGTATGCTTCCCTCAGATCCACTCTGGGTGTCCTTATGATGTCCCAGAGGCAGCAGGCAGAGGAGAGGTTTGCACAGCTTGAGCGTACCATCTCGGCTGAGCTACAGGCTTGCCGGGAGGTGCAGCGGTTGTCCAGCCAGGCCTTGCAGGAGGAACTCTGTGTTACACGTGCTACCTTGCAAGAGGAAGCACGTGTATCACGTGAGGTTCTGCATGCAGACCTACGTCACATCTACACACAGAACCAGGCTCACCCGTCCGGCAGACTTGCTGCTGACGAGGGGCAAGCTGCAGCTAGGCGTGGCCAGGCTACTGTGCCACGTCCTCCTTTCCAGGATGAGCCAGACTCGGACGACCATCTATCTCCCACATAGGTCGGGGCTGTGCAAGCGTTGAGCCCATGGAGGTTTTTTTTTTGGCTCAGCATCATCGCATGTGGATGTTGAGCAGCACCCTGTACCTCCCCCCTCCTGGGTGCCTCCCTTCCCCCCCGGGTCGTATGTGGCCATTTTTTATTTTTATTTTAGTTTAGTTAGTTAAGTTTCTGTTTGATAGTTAGTTTAATTAGGTAATGTAGGTTTTCCATTGTTAGTGTAATTAGTTAATAGTTGATTTAGTTTAAAATTGCTAGTCTATTGTGCTTTCATGTGACAGTGCGGTGCTTTGTGGCTTTTGAAGGCATCCACTGTCTGTTCCAGCTGGGCCCTTCAGGCTTGTCTTGTGTATGTGTTTGCTGCTTGGGGTCCTTGACTCACATATGCCACTCCTGCCTCCCTTATCCATGGGCTCGCAAGGATGGTTCGGTGTTACAGAATTTTACGCAAGTGCTTTGGACTGTCATATCTGTGGCATGTCTGGTGCTGTGTGACTTGTGTTGACACCCTTAGTGGGGATGATTTTGGTGTTATTGTCCACTGTTCAGCTTTTGTTAGATGGGGTGTGTCATGATTAATGTGTACATTAATTGCTATGCATTGTGTAGTATGTTTCATATCTTTACTGTACACGTGCTTGTTGCAATTCATGCTGTAGATAGTTTTCCACACTTTGGATGTGAAAGACGGACTGATGGTGTGATTTGTGATGTGACTCTCTGACATGGTCAAGTGATGAGATGCCTGATGAGACACACACAGATGACTTTGAAGCATTAATCATGTGTTTCATGCCCTTTCTGCAGGGGGATGAGCCTCCAGAGCACCTTTGCCAGCAGACATGGCCAATTGGACGACGGAATTCTGGACACGTTTGTTGGTGCCCACATGCACATGTGTGCACAAGCAAAGGCACAGGGATTGCAGACCCACATCCTAGAACTGCTGACATGTTCCAAGGAACTCCAGGCAAGGTGAGCAGCACAGGGGGGCCACGACACAGCAAAGCTTGCACCAGGCGAGTTGCACATGCAGGCTTAGTCACAGCACTGAGGGTGAGCTTAGACGAATATTGGTGTTGAAGCACACAATGCAGCTCAGATGTGTTGGTGGACTGATGGCTGTTGATAGTAGGGTTGTCTGGGACACATGCAGGGGCAGTGGCACATACCCTCCGGTACACCAAGGTCCATTGAGGCACTTGTATCAACCATGTAGCCTTCCGAGACATGGAAAGGGGCAGCTCACAGGGACATACAGCAAGGGACATACTCGGGTGCAGTGCATGTCTTTTCCATGTACTTTATGATAAATGCACTGCCAACTTTGTTTCGGTCATGGTGGTACGCAACTTGCTCAAAAGTCATGGCTTGCTATATGGGTCTGTCTGCTTACCCAGGGAACATTGCATGTTGTGTGAATTGTGACACATTGGTGTTCCATTTGCCACGCACCCACCGGCGGCTGACTTACTGCATTGACTGTGTATGACCCGTCACAGGGGTGATGTTATATATGGGTACGAAGCATCTACACCAGATTGTCTGTTTGTAGAGAAGTTTGTTGCTATGGGGCATGTTTGGTGTTGTGTTTTTGTGTAATTGGCACGTACAGGTTGTTGACTCTCTTTGCAGCATTGCAGTGCTCCTGTAACCGGACCTGAGAGTGCGGAGGCAGGAGGCCAGCACTCAAAACCAGAGCTAAGTGTCTTGTTGTTTTTCTTTCGAACTGCTCTGCATAGGCTTGCTGGGGAGTGTACTAATGCATGGATGTATGTGTGGTTCAATTTGGTATGTTTTTTCTCCCTAATCACCCGTAATCCTATGCAATTTTGAACCCTCTACCCTCTACCCGGTGTTCCTGCTTCCCATACCTTATCAAGCAACGTTCCCTGACCCTCTTTCCCCGCTGGGGTTGCGGATGCCTGTGTAAGCCCCGAACTTGCAGGCGCCAAAACCCTAGAGGGGGTGGTTGGTTCGTACCACTCCTGAGCCTGGACTACAGAAGGCCATGACAATGATGTCCAAGTTTGTTTGGATTGTGTATGTGTTCATGGAGGTAGTACATTTTCGTGCATTCCCTAGTTTCATGTGTCATTCCTCCTCCCCTCTCCTGCCACTCATTCCAGTCATCCAGTGTGTCAACACCTGTCCCGACTGCATATCCCTGAACCTCCTTCCCCACCAGGGTCTCAGGGGCCTGTGTGAGTTTGACCTTGCAGGCACCAGGGACATGGTGGGGGTGGTTGTTTCGTGACACTCCCGCGCCTGTACAGGGGACCTGTGACAGTACACATCCGTTCATGGTGCATCATCCTATGTCATGTACCACACATGTTTCACATCCTGTCGTGACATTGTTTTACTGTGCTACCTTGGTTGTTGCATCATTGTGGTAGTACTTGGCCTTTGTGAGGTACTGCTACGTCAAGTCATCTACTGGAGGGTGTTCTGGTTCGTTTTTCTGGCTTGGATTTTGTGATTTTGGACATGAGTGTGGATTATGAGGGTGCAGGCACCTTTTTACACACAAGGTGGGAGATGGTGACGAAGGGTAAAGGTGATCCTGTGGCCAGGTGGAATTGAGGTTTGAAGGCTCCATGACCCAGGTGCAGTTGTTCAGTGGGTCATGGTCATTTGTGAGGGAGGGGGGGGTTGTTGTTGATAGTTGCCTTGCCCTGCAGTGTGATGGGAACTCTGACATTGTAATGGTGGTATCCTATGTACATGTTGTGTTCTGCTGATCAATGCCTGTTCATGTGTTGTGTTTACCTTTCAGGTGCGAGGGTATAGTTGTGGTTTGACATGCTGGGGTGTACACATGGTGAATGTTCACATGTGATGTGTAGAGAACACTAATGGTCACTTGAGTGCACATGCATATGTGGAGTGCATGTCCTTGCAGGACCACACACTTGCACTCTGATGCACTACATGTACTCCCACCCTTGCATATCCACGTGTACGTGCATAGCGGTTACAGGAAGCAAGAGAGTTAAGTTACTCAAAACTCAACAGGCTGCCAAAGTAACCAGCAAAAAAGAAAACAAAAAGAGGAAAACTAGGCACTTACCCTTCCAAAAACAAAATCACACAGGCACCACAATTCTGCGTATGTCGCAGACCGGTGCAAACTGGTTTGGCCCAGACGCATCTGCGCACCTCATTAGTTAGTAAATAGGCAGAAAGGGCTGCTGGTAAATGCAGTCCCAAAGAGTATAATTGGCGAGAATGCAAAAAGTACAGTTTTTTTTAAAAAGCACACTATTGTTCTCCAGAGAAGCCGAGGTTCAAACACACTAGCGTTCCACAACCCACAGAATAAATGCAGATAACATGCCCACGAACTTCTGCAGAATGAGTTCAATCAAAGTCTAAATCATATTCTTCCCCGTCGCTAGTGAAAGCACTCAGAATCATCCTCCACCCAGTGTGATTACTTTACAAAATCACAAAATAAAATACAATTAAAACCAGAAGAAAGTATTGCTTAACAGAATGCATCAGAAACAATAAATAGAGCTTCTCTCTATATGTTTTCCATCCACTCAGCCTAATGGCAACTTGTGCATAATGGGCAGGGGCGTACACAACCACCCATTATATAGAAGTGTGGGGGCAGAACAGGTTGCAGAGCCTGGCAGCCAGTGCTTCATTTCTGGGGGGGGTATTTGCCAGGGCTCGGCCCTGGCAGTTTTTCTGAGCTCTGGCACTTATTGTCTCGGACTCATATTGATTATGAAGTGATGATAGCCAGAGCATCCATCAGACCCAATGAGCAGGTGTGAGGTGTAGTTTAACCCCAAATGTGTTGACATTATGGGGAGCAGCTGTAGGTGGTGGCAGCAATGGTGGTAAACTGCCTGCCCGCCTCGTGTCACAAGCGTGCTAGAAAATATATGGACCCGGCACTTATTTTCTTACAAATGAAGCACTGCTGGAAACTGCGGTGAGGAGTTGTGCGGCAGAGTTCTGAAGTGTCTGGAGAGCCACACATGGAACCTGCCACTGTTTTGCACTAACTTGACTGGTCACCTCCATTCCCCGAAAGGGTTTTTGCTCTCTCTGCCCTTCCTTGGTCGTCCCTCTCTTTTTACCCAATCGTTCTGTACTTGATAGTTCTTGACAATTCTTCCTCTCCCCTATCTCCCTGGTATTCGCGCTCTCCCATCTTATCTGTTTTTGTTCTCCACGAGGTTTCCTCTGCCCCACGGCCCTTGTTTTTCACAAATAGCCTCGGTCTGCTTTCTGATCAAAATGTACTTTTTCCTAACTTTCCAAATCTGGTGTCTGAATGGCGGTAGCCCACTGTTCTCTCCGTCCGGTTGCCTCCAGCAACTCCTCTGTGGTGTTACTTTGGTAGGCATTTCGTTTTTTTGTTTACATTTTACATACCTACTTATTTATTTACTGAGGTTCCATAAGGAGCCACATACAAGGCCACTTCAAAGTGCAGGGAGCAAAAAGGGAGGACTGTGAGGGAGGAGGTGTCAGAAGGGGGAGGGACTGGGAGGCAAGGACTAGTAACCTGGGCACTGGTCCACTTCACGCCTCTAGAGTCTAGACCATGCCCAAAATTGTCCTGGTTACCAAAGTAGTATCAATTCCTGCAGCAAAACACTTTAAACAAATGACATAACAGAGGCTACTTTTCTTTGTGGCTTGAAAGGCCGGAGGTTTATTAATTAAGACACACACTTGAACTGTAGCTTTAGATTCAGTCATGATTGTCATCACTGCAAAATCCCACCTTGATTACAATATTACTTGGAGTCAAAACATTGTACTTTGATGAAACAATTTCAACGTATGCTGCGACTAGCCGACTGATTTCAATTTTTTTCCTCTTTGAGTCCCCATCCATCTTTATTTAGGCCAAAGCTCCTGTAGAGCACAATGACTCCTGCGTGGTCATTTGGTGTGCGTGGAGCGGCCCCATGAAGGGGGGCTAACAACTGGCGACGAAGGGAAACGTCCCAAGCCGTGAAGAAAATGAACAAGAGAAGTCCATGGGAACAAGGAGTGAGGGGCCCGTGCGCCCAGCAGCAGGGGGCCCGTGTGCCCAGCAGCAGTGATGGGCCTTTGTGCCCAGCAGCAGTGGGCCTGTGTGCCCAGCAGCAGTGATGGGCCCTTGTGCCCAGCAGCAGAGGGCCCATGTGCCCAGCAGCAGTGAGGGGCCTGTGAGCCCTGCAGTGAGTATGTGAGCTCGGAACAACGGTGGGCCAGCACGCCCGGCAATAGGAGGTGGGCCTGTGAGCCCTGCAGCGGGCCTGTGCGCCCAGAGTAAACAGGCCGGCGTGCCCTCGTGGTGGGCCTGTGTGCCCGGCAGTGGGAGGTGGGCTTGTGAGCCCTGCAGCGGGCCTGTGCGCCCAGAGTAAACGGGCCGGTGTGCCCTCGTGGTGGGCCCGTGTGCCCGGCAGTGGGAGGTGGGCCTGTGCGCCCTACAGCAGGCCTGCGCGCCCAGTGTAATCAGGCCTGTGTGCCCAACAGCTTTAGCGGGCCTGTGCGCCCTACAATAGTGCAGCGGCCTGTGTGCCCTGCCGGAGGGCCCGTGTGCCCAGCAGCTCAGGTGGGCCTGAGTGTGCCCCGCAATTAAGCAGAGGCCCGAGTGCCCCTGCCGGATGGTCCGTGCACCCCGCACATCGGGGGAGGTCCGTGCGCCCTGCACCAACGACCCGAAGTGGACCGCCTGTGCGCACTGAAATAGTGCAGTGGCCCGTGTGCCCTGGAAGAAAGCAGAGGCCCGTGTGCCCTGCCGGAGGGCTGGCAGATGCGACCCCACGCTCTGCAGCAGTAACGGAGGGCCTGAGAGCCGGCAGTGAAGAAGGGCCCGTGAGCCCAGCAACCAAGGTGGGCTTGTGAGCCCAGTGGAAGGGCTTGTGTGCCCTGCAGAAGCGGTGGGCCCGTGTGCCCTGCAGTAGCGGTGGGCCCGTGTGCCCTGAAGTGGGCCTGTGAGCCCAGTACCAGCGGTGGGCCTCTGTGCCCTGAAAGGGGCCCGTGCGCCCAGCAGCATCCGGGGGCCCGTGTGCCTGCAGTGAGCGAGGGCCTGTGCGCCCAGCAGCAGAGGAGGGGGGGGCCTGTGCGCCCAGCAGCTTCCCGGGGGCCCATGTGCCCGCAGTGAAGAGGGCCCGTGCGCCCGAGGAAGAATCCAGCACCTGCGGTGAGCCCGTGTGCTTGAGGAAGAACAGACAGCCACGAGCGTCGGACGCCGTGTGAGCTGCCGAGGAACGTCGCGACTGACAGAGCAGGCAGCAGAAGGCGGTGCCAAGACCAAACACAAGTAAGGCAAACCCTGTGTCTCCCACAGTGACATTAAAGAAAGAATAATTAAGATAAAACAAATAAGGGAAACCCTGTGTCTCCCAAAACGTTGTCAAATAAATAAATAAATAAACCGAAGCAGTGAATAAGAAAGGCCAAAACCCAGGGCCCAGCAGCATTAACCCTGTGTCTCCCATTTGCGTGACAGTCATAACAATACAGGAACATAGCCACGAAGATAAGACCCCGTGTCTCCCAGTTTGTGAAAAAAAAAAACAAAAAAAAAACTATTTTAAATGTGGAAGGATGAAAAACTCACCAGCACGCGTATGATTTCACGGCCCCCAGCCATACTCTAATACTTGGGAGAGACACGTACTAATAAGTGCGCACCACTCTAAGACACCAATACGTGGGAACACATGCGCACTGCCACGCTTTCCCACAAGACTCACAGAAAACAAAAGGAAACAAAGGGCTAAGGACGACACTGCACAAAATAAGGAGCCAATCCCTCAAGCTACTAGGCTCACAGGACTAAGCCTGTCACCACCAAAGCCCAGTAGGACATCAATAACCCACTGAGACTCAAATTAGGACCCTCACTTGAGTACCACTACCAGCCCAACTAACCACAGGGCCTCCAGACACCCGCCACGTGAGCATTGTGCAAGGTCCTCGCCGTACAGTTGGCCCAATGCCCATGACATTACAGAGCAGCGCCCACACGGAAAGCGCCCTATCAAATAAACTTGGCAGGGCCAGTGCACCGAAGGGCAAACCCCACCACGAATTGGACCACCACGCCAACCCCAAACTTGGCAGACAAGAAAGAGACTCACGGAAACGGCCAAAAGCCATCTGAACAGGCCCAAGGAGCCACCCTAAACCCAATACGAAAGGTAGGCAACCGAAGCCCACACAGAATCACAACAAGGACTACACACGTGATGACAGTGCGTCGCAGGTCAGACACCACCACAAGGACACACACAGGAAACCAAAAGAAGACAGACATGCAAAGCTGCCCAAACTCATGCGTACCAGCAGCAGAGAAGACCCGTACCAGACGGGACCGGCAACAGCGAAAGTAAAAGCAACGCCACCCATACAAACCAGAGGACCAAAACACAGCAACCTGCCACCAAACACTGCACGCAAGTGCACCACGACTCCATACCCGAACTAAACACCGGCCACCATGACTGACCTAGCGCACGCAGATGCCGACGCAAGTGCGCAAGCCCTAGCAGACTTGGGCCCCACGTCATATGCCACCGTCATGACGTCTCCTCGAGGCAGTCAACGACAAACTCATAGTAGGATCCAACAAAGACTATGAACGCCTTGCATTCATTCAACAGAGGCAGCGTCCACACGAATCGATTGGAGAGTTCGTCATACGTCTCCAGCAGAAGATAGGAGACTGCAACTTCGCCAACTTCAATGATGAAGACGCTATAAGACTGAGGATCATAGAAGGGTGCACCTCGTCAACGCTCAGAAAACACCTTCTCATAAAGCCCCTACCCCTAGCGAAAATACTTAATCTGGCAAAAACATACGAGAGAGTTGACGCACAGGCAACCACCATTGAAAGGCAAGTTGAACGCAACGCCATCGCGGCCCTCACGGAAAGGCAACCGCAACAGTCCAAGCCCACTCGACCCTGGAGACAGCAAAAACTCAGAAGACACTGGCAACAAACCCCAAGCAAAGAGCAATGCCACAGGTGGGGCTGGAAACACACACACGAACAACCATATTCAGCCTTGGGACGAACATGCTGGCGCTGTGGCCAGGAAGGTCACCTTCAAGCAAAATGCGGAACACAAGCACCCACAAGTGCTGCATATCAACCCATACCACCTGCCCAGGAAAGATACCCGAATTTACCGATGGCACGGTCAGAGACCAAGAAAAACACAGAGACCGTGAACACCAGCCCTTCTAGACATCACGGGCATGCACACCCCCTCCACCCTTGGTTGACCCACCCAAAAGAGGACGGACCAGCACTTGGCATACAAACCTCACCCGTCCTGCGAGAGAACTATGAGTCTCGCAACCACCCAGTACCCTTCGAGATATCGTACGGGGGAGGGAATGCGGAAGCCACAGGAAATGTTGGTACAAGGCAACTGTACCAGACAGGGGCGGAAGAACAACCCCTAGACAAACCCCAGGACCATGCCGGCCAATGGAGGACCGCACAGACAATACAGCCAAAAGGTCAGTCACGACGCGACCCAACCCAAGGAGGCCGCAGAGTGTCTGACGCCATCCGCATGATACCGAGTCCCACCATAGGGCGCAGCCGTCTCAGCCACCGGACAGCACTACAGCATGCACTCATCAGCATTCACTATAGGTCATTCGGAGTAACCCACAAGAAGGACCACGTGCCCGAGCAAGATGCGGGAGAAGAAAACAAAGCCGGAGGACAGACGAACCGCGCAGACCCCATCCTAGCGGCAAGGGACAGAGAGCAGGTGACAACTATGACAGAGAACTACGGCAAAAGGACGCCAAAGGACTCCCTCCTCCACGAGCTATACTTTGAAGAGCAGGAACCAATGAAAGGAGAAGCGATCGAGAGGAAGGAAAAGGAGAGAACAAAGACTTATGAAGCAATGCAACGAGAGAGCGTGGAAGAGACCCACGAGCAACGAGGCAGGCCCCACCGAGCCACAAAGAGACCCCAACGTCTCATCGAGCAAATGTGACCCCGGAAGTCTCATGTTAAGCAAGGGGGAGGTGTTGTAAGTGGGAAAAGGGACAGAGCCCCTTTAAGAGGGGAACTCAGGACTATGGGAGGGAGCGGGAAGCGGGAGGAAAGGGAGGGGCAAGGGAAGCGGGAGATCAGTAAGAGTATGGAGGAATAAAGAGGAGGTTGTAGAGCACAATGTCTCCTGCGTGGTCATTTGGTGTGCGTGGAGCGGCCCCATGAAGTGGGGCTAACAGCTCCCCAACCGTAAGTCTCAGCGGACTGCCTGCCCTTTCAGGAGATCCTGGGCTGGAGGAGCGCCATTCATGACATGGGGAAGCTGAGCTTTTCTGCTTTTATTTAAGCCTCCCTCGCCGACTGGCCCCAGCGGGAGGCTTATCGTGAGAGGGGCGAAAAACCCTCCCGATTATCACCCAGCTTGCTTAAGTCCCTCTAGTCCAACTGGTTTCTTGCATATGGCCCCTGCGACCACAGCAGTTGCAACCAATTGAACAGTAATATTCCTCTTATGTCCACCGAGTTCCTTCATAGTTGGGTGGGAGCTTGGATGAAGAAGGCCCCCTTGATACTCTGCTGCTGAAGCAGCAGCAAAAGAGGCTCCAACATGGCGGTTGCCCCCTTTATACCCGGTGGTGAACAGCTCTACCAAATGTCTGTTGACCCCCAACCCCCCACTTGGAGCCAATGGGCCACCTTTCCTTGGGTTCTGCCTGTTGCCACCCCCGGCTTCACTTTGCGGGCTTCAGCTGCTTCCTTTGATCTGCTTCCAGGGCACCAGCCCAGGTTAAACTTGTTCCTCGCCCATGGTCGTCTCCGCCTCCCGCATCGTCACTGCCATGTAACTATAACCTTTAAACCGTTTTGATAAGAGCTGCATCAACAACCATGCACTGGAAATGCTCCAAGCAGGGACTCTCACCACAAATGACCCCTCCTGAACTCACACAAATTATGGGATTTGTGTGAAAATTCCCTGTCACTGAACAACCAGGTGCAACATGTGAGTCGCCCTTAAAAATCTGTCTCGAGGGTAAACCTCCCAAAAAATGTTTTTTTTTTAAATTGAGGATAACAGAGTGTTTTCCAGCAATTTTTCAAACAAATGCAGAGACCGTTTTGATGGGGAACGAATGAGATACCCTAATACTTGACTGTCTTCTTCAGACCATGGCACACTTTCTTTGTGCACCTACAAAAAAATGTATGTGCTCAGTAGAAACGCGTGGCCCGGTGGAACGAGTTGACACGCAGCACAGACATATAGTGGCTACCGCTTTCATTGTGAAGCCACCCATGAAAGGTTAGACTCAGTCCAGTAGGACGCATGAAACCCCCAGTCCTGTTTAAGCCCCTGAAATGAATCAAGGCGCTGGCAGCCTATGAATGGCGGCTAATGTTTGCTGAGGAATATTTGTGAAGAAGAAACCCAGGGGCTCTTAACAATGGCAGTATTGTGCTGCAAGTAATGAACCCCGCATTCTGATGCTAGAAAATCAATGGGCGCTTGTTGACTGCACAGAATAACTGTGTACCCCTACCAAGTCAGCCAGGTGTCCTCTTAAAGCAACAACCCCGTTATAACACAGGGAACTAAAACGAAATGAGGAAGACTGCTACCGAATTCCCAAAAGACTGCAGAAGCGTATTTTGTGCATGTGCAAACAAGGTTTGAGGAGGCAATATTGAATTAGAGAGTGCACAAACGGCATTTGCGTATGCTCAAACATGTATTTGAACTCTTAGCAGCGACAGCCCACACTTAGCCGCAGTGGCCCCATCTCCCACTAGCAGCTCACAACTTCCATCCAAGCTCCTGCCCTAGGAGCTCGCCACCCGCCTCCCCCCCCCTCTGTGCCTTATCATGCAATCAATAACAGGACACACACCATTTTTGTGGGTAGGAAAGGCTGCAGTTGCTTTATTAGGCAGGCGGTAACTTACAGGTGATCCGTTTGTACCACACATACTCAGGGTTCTAGACTGAGCATGGGGTCCTTACAATTACTGGACCCCCACCCTAGGTTACCTGCACTTCTGCCTAGCTTGGCCCCTTCCTCTGTTTCCCAGGTCACCATTCCTATTATGCCCTTGCTCGTTTCCCAGATCAGGGACGACATTTGGGGGTCGCCAGAGGTCGCAACTGCGACCTCTGATGTCTCCCTTGCGACCTCTAAAAAATAAAAAATAAAAGATTCTTTTTTTTTTTTGTAAAGCAAGCTCCTGGGCTGTGGCCAGCACCATGTGGCTCTTTACTTCTGGAGTGGGTGGCTTTCTTGTTCAGGCCGGTTAAAAAACGAAGAAAAATAAGAACAGGAGTGCCACAAGTTTAACACTTTCAGCACTGACCCTGAATAAAAAAGAATAGGAATACCAAATAATGTGTCTTTCTGGAATTTTATACAATAATTCAAGGTTTATTTCAGGCACACTTCAGGGGGTGAGTCACTGATTTAGTCTGTTCTTAAACGCCTCAACTCAGCCTTTCATGCTTCTGAGGTCGATAAATGAGTACCAACACAGGTTGGGTGATATTGGGTGTATATTTTTTCTATATAAAACGCTTAAGCGTAAGTGCTATATAATAACACATCATTACCATTTGGTTATGGACGTCTGCTTGCATTCACAGTAATTTGGTAATATGGGCCAATACACACTGATCTTAACTATACATATGGCAAACCATTCTTGTATGAAATGTACATCACATTATAGTGATATCATAACCATATTTCTCGTAATGTACAATGCTATGTGATGCCACTTCCTGTTTTGTCAACGGGTGAAAGGTTGTGTTCCATCGCTTCCCGCGATATCACTTCGGGGTGGGGTCAAATGACATCACTTACTGTGATATCATCAGGGGCCAAGGGTTGTGTGATGTCACTTCTGCTACTCCTGGCATTTTGGTGAAATGATGTACCTTTCCCAGATCTCCCACCCCTAACGATCTTACACAGTTTTCCCCAGTCCCTCCCCACCTCTTCGTCCTTGCTTATTTCCCAGGTCTTACACCCCTTACGTCATTGCTCGGTACTCCCAGGGCTCCCGACCTGTTCCACATACCCAGTTACCTAAGCCTCCCAGCTCCTTACACACGACTAGGTTTCCAAGGTATCTGGCCCTTTTACCTAAGTCCTTCGTTATCATGTCCCCTTATCTTCCATTACTTAGTTTCCCAGGTCTCCTGACCTCTCACACCCTCACTTGGTTTCCCCAACCTCATTGGCGGTCTACTAATTTCCCAACTTCTCAGGTTTACCAATTTGTAATTTCCCAGCCCCTCTGACCTTCTCCATCCCCAACTCCCCCCATGTCCTTTCCTTCGTTTTCTAGATTTCCTGCCCTACTCTCCAATTTGTTTTCCCTTTTGTTCACCCCAGGCCCAACTCTCCATAGTCCTTGTTTTTCCCATCTTTACTTGACACCGACCCCGCCAGTGCTACTATCTTTTTTTCCACCCCCTCCTTTTCTCCTTTCTGTATGCCCCGTGACTTCCAGAGGTTGAGCCCCAAAGCCGTTGCTTAACGTTGTGACTGCACAGTCCCTTGTGGTCCTTGGCAGCACTTCCAGCCTGGACACACCATGTACATCCAGTGTGACAGCTCTGTAAAAGTATGACAAAACACATCAGCATTAAGGCAAACATTAACTCCAACTCCTCAACTCCATTCCTGGTGTGTGCAAGCGGGTGGGTTTCATTCCTCTCAGCCTTACACCCACGAAAAGAGGATCAGTTGCTGCCGTGACCCCTATATAAGCCCTCCCTAGCCCTGCCCTTTCCGCGTCACCCCTGCTGCCCCAACACATCCCTTTTCCTGACCTGTGGCTCCACCCCTTGGTTTCCGATATTATGTCCCCTTATCTTCCATTACTTAGTTTCCCAGGTCTCCTGACCTCTCACACCCTCACTTGGTTTCCCCAACCTTATTGGTTGTCTACTAGTTTCCCATCTGCTCAAGTTTACCAATTTGCATTTTCCCAGCCCGTCTGACCTCCTCCATCACCAACTTCCCTCTCCATGCCCTTTCTATCGTTTTCTAGATTTCCTGCCCTTGTCTCCAATTTGTTTTCCCTGTTGTTCACCCCAGGCCCAACTCCCCATAATCCTTGTTTTCCCCCGCTTTACTTGCCCCCCAAGCCGCCATGACTCTCTGGCGGCTACCGTCGTCGGGGAGTTCCCCAATCTTCCTCTAGGGGCCCGAGGGTGGGGAAATATGCCAAGTTTAATACCTTGGTGCCCATTTATTTCCTTCGCCCTGACCTATTTCCTCTTATATCCTCTTCCCAGACTCATTTTACGCCCACGCTGTTGTTTGCCCCCGGTCCTTTTCCTCATCAGCAGTTACCTAAATTGACATTCCTATTTCACGTCACCGTAGTTATTTATCCTCAGGTATGTTTACCTTTTATGCAGTTATTCCCACTTCTTCCCCAGGTGACTTGGCCCTGCCTCTTCTCCTTACTCCCGCGTGGCAGTCCTGACCCTCCAATGTCTAGGGAACATGGAGCCCTTGGTGTGCGTGACCTGCTTGCCCCAAGCCAACCTCCCATTATGGTGGCGTTCTCACCAATCATTCTTAACTCCTTGCCTCATTATGCGTTGCTCAGGTATCCAGGCCTCATTCCCTTATTACTCATATCCCTGGGTGTCTTCACCCTACTCATTTCCCCGTTCTCATTGACCTTTTACACCATTTTCCGCTTCCAGGGTGCTTTGACCTCTTACACATTTCCAGGGCCACAGCCCAGGTTAAACTTGTTCTTCGCCCATGGTCATCTCCGCCTCCCGCATCGTCACTGCCATGTAATTATAACCTTTAAACCGTGTTGATAAGAGCTGCATCAACAACCGTGCACTGGAAATGCTCCAAGCTGGGACTCTCACCCCAAATGACCCCGCCTGAACTCACACAAATTATAGGATTTGTGTGAAAATTCCCTCTGTCACCGAACAACCAAGTGCAACATATGAGTCGCCTTTAAAAATCAGTTTCGCGGGTAAACCTCCCCCAAAACATTTTTTTTTTTTAAATTGAGGATAACAGTGTTTTGCAGCAATTTTTTTTTAAAAATGCAGAGACCAAAAATGCATAGCTTTTGTAGACCGTTTTGAAGGGGGACGAATGAGATACCCTAATACTTGACTGCCTTCTACAGACCCTGGGAGCATTTTCTTTGTGCACCTACCAAAAAAACATGTGTGCTCAGTAGAAACCCGATGGAACCAGTTGACACGCAGCATAGTGGCTACTGCTTTCATTGTGAAGCCACCCATGACAGATGACAGGTGAGATATGACGAGTCTCGGTCCAGTAGCACGCATGAAACCCCCAGAGCTGTTTAAACCCCTGAAATGAATCAAGGCGCTGGCAGCCTGTGAATGGCGGCTAATGTTTGCTGAGGAATATTTGTGAAGAAGAAACCCCGGGCTCTTAACAATGGCAGTATTGTGCTGCAAGTAATCTAACCGGCATTCTGAGGCTCGCAGAGCAATGGGCGCTTGTTGACTGCACAGAGTAACTGTGTACCCCTACCAAGTCGCCAGGTGTCCTCTTAAAGCAACAACCCCGTTATAACACAGGGAACTAAAACGAAATGAGGAAGACTGCTACCGAATTCCCAAAAGACTGCAGAAGCGTATTTTGTGCATTTGCAAACAAGGTTTGAGGAGGCAATATTGAATTAAAGCTTGCAAAACGGCATTTGTGTATGCTCAAACATGCATTTGAACTCTGTGATGTGTCTGGTAATATCGGCCATGGACGAATGTGTCTACATTTGGGAGGTGAAACAACTCGGACACGACAGTGTTCATCCACGCTGGCATTTATCAAGCATCTAGCAAGTTAAATTAATCCTAAAAACCTTTTGTGGACAGAAAACTATTCTCGGTACAGAACCCAAACATACAGGACGAGGCGCGTCCCGCGCCGCACTCTGGACAAAAAACAGGACCTTTGAACTTCAACCGCCAACGAAAGTTCCATTGGCTCTAGGAAATGGGATGTTTACTTCAAGGTTCGCGCCAACTACAGCCATTGGCTGGCACTGTAGAAATAATGAAAACAATCAAAGCAAATATGTATATAGCCATGGTAACAGAGAGAGCAAATGATCCTACCTCTTTCGTGAAGCAAGAAGATTTATAGTTGGTGGTGGAATCCACCGCTACAAATGAATAGGAGGGTGGAGGGTGGGGGTCGATTGTTGTTCCTGTGATAATTATACGCATTTAATCATGAATCACTTTCAAAGTGGGGCATATCAGGGACATATGCTGCTCTGAAGCATTTAATGACAGGGCTCGATGGTGTAAAATGACATGGGCAGGGGAGTATCCAGCATTGGAAGCGTGGGAAGTGGGCGAGCCACGAAAAAAGTCCTGCTATTTGTTCCCCCAAAATTCGCGCCCCCAAACCGCTCACCAATGCCCCAATCTACTTTTTTTGGTAACATTAGTGGCAGATGGCATTTTAACACATAACAAAAACAAAACAAAATTTGCAGGGTCATTACAGATGCAGGAAACTCATCTATTAGAGCTCTGTCCAGGTGCTCTGGGGCAGAATTGATGCAACCCTCCTAATTTGCATATGGACTGCACCAACAGAAGTGACTTCACAGAAAGGACATTGCTGTAAGCATCATCAGTCAGTCTTTGATACTTGAAGGCACCACGGAAGCGACTTTAAAATAAGTTGCCATAGTCCAGCCAAGTGGCCAATAACTTTGTGGTATAAAATACCTAAATTTCACTTCTAAGTATATATGGAGAAACTCTATAGTCATTACGTTTTTTTTTTTAAATAATAGCATGATATATTGACTTCAGCCATGAAGTGAATCAGAATCACTTACAGAGCTGCAGAAAGGCAGCGCGATTAAATGATTTGCTCAGGATCACAAACTTTTATTAAATGGTGAAACAGGATGTGGAAAATTTCAGCAACTGAGCACATCTTCCCAGGTTTAGTAGTTATAGGTATTTATTACGGTTTTGCTTTGTATTTCATGTGCTTGAATAATCATTTATAGCAATGCCTTGGAAGCAAACCACATTACATAATAAGCTGTTCATAGTAATCTTACTATACACTATATACATTGTCATAGAAATATGTTGAGAAATAAGAGCATGGCTTTAGTTTGATTCTCCCCATTCTGCATGCAAAGTCACAATAGCATCATGCAGATTAATGTGAGCCTAACAAATCACCTTGGGTTTAAAAGCCATCGTCATTATTTCATAAAGAATGCAACATTATGCACCCTTCTCACTTCTGATCACTCCCTCCCATTCCCATTTCTAAAGGGACAAAAGTACCTGCTAATAGTACCCCGTCCCTCCCATCAGTGCCTAAGGCTCACATTGTAATGCTCTGTTGACACAGAGCAACGTGAGAGCACCTCTGCTGCCCAAAGCTCATTGGGACATTGTCCTGGCTGCGGGACACCTCTCCTGTTACGAAAGGGTAAGTTCTCCTGCTGCCAGGACAATGAGCGTGCTGAGCAGGAATTCGAGGGCACACACTTGGCCTCATTAGGAGGTTGGCGGTAACCCGCCGCAACCTCGTAATACCGTTTCCACTGCTGTAATGCGTGTGCGAAAATGAGCTGAAAAACATGGCGCCGGTGCGCGCCATTTTGGACATTCACTTCCAAACCGCAATTAAAGTCTACGCTTCTGTGAGCTCAGTTAGAAGGCAGACATAAATTCTGCAGCGGTTGCAACAATATATTTTATGAAACAGATGAGCTCAATATGGAGGATAGCTATGGTATTGTTCACTCAAGGATGAGCCAAGAAGGGAGTCAGAGCTGGGCAGGTGCAGTGATAAGGGGTGCTGGGAACGAGCGTGCAGGAGATAAACTGGGTTTTTCCACTACTAGCTGGATTTTTCCACACTTGGCCTCCCATGCTTGCTGTCTATCCTTCGGCTGGGAACGGTTGGCAACCTAGGAGGGGCAGGGATTTTTACCCGATTAGAAGAGAGGTATCCTGGTGGTAGACAGAGAATTGGAACCCCGGTGATGAAGTCTCGCTGAGAGGGAGGCCGCTCCGCTCCAGACCCCGTTAGTACGTGTTATCTCTCTGTCTACCTGTCTCAGGACTGGGTTGTGTTGTCGTGGCCGAGATGACGTTTTATCCTGCAACTACACTAACGGTGATGTAGAATCTCTGTAACTATCCTTGTCTGTGTGTTTAGGTATAACCAATGGGTATGTATATGCTTATAATGTGTGAATAAAGGGCCTATAAAGAGCCATTTATTGCTGGTCTAGGTGTGTTTTATTGCATTCTGAGTCCAAGAACTTTTAGTCCATGTAACAGAGTGAGTGGCTCGGTAGTCATTATATGTGTCAGAAAAGCAAAACAACCGCCTGATATTCTGGTGCAACTGGGACATTACAAGTCCTGGCGGCCTGGGATGTCTGGCAGCGGGAACTGTAAGTCCCCATTCCTATGGAGTCCCATTGGCCTCCGCGCAAATGGGGACACGGAAGCACCGGCACCGTTGCTAATGGTGCCAGTACTTCCATGAGAAACATCCCTGCAGGGGCCGGTACTCCCGGCAGGCCGGACCTGCTGAGAGCTCCGGCCCCTGCAGACATTCTCGTAGTCTGGTCGGTCCAGAAAGGGTGCACGTACGTTGCTACATGCACCCTTATTTACAGACCACCTTTGTCCTGCCAGCGGGACACCTTTCCCGCTGGGCACCTTCATTGAGATGCCGAACGAGAGGGGTGTTACTCTGACAAATGTCCCGGTCTGGCGCTTAAAAGAGCCACAGGGGGACAGCTTGGCCTCCCTAGCCCCCCCCCAACCCCACTCGGTACACCACTGAACAAGGGCCTGCTTGCTGCAGCTAAAGCCACAGTAGTTAAAATAAAGAAAGGCCTTTGTTACACCATATGCCATGCACACTGGTAAACCACACAACACAGATGCCAACTTGTTTGCGTGACTTACGCTTCACAAATGTGTACATGTGAGGAAGTAATAATGCCCAGCAATAGTACAGGGGAGCGGAATGGCTTCCTATCACTATAGTCAACCCTACACTAATAGTAGCACAGAAGCATCCAAACAACAACAGCACATTATTACCAAAATAAAAAATGTCCATACAGGTTTTTTTTTATGAAATAGAGAAACTTTACTATTACCCACCATATAAAGTAAGTACATGGATCAAGGCAAATTTAGATATATGCGGATGACTGTGTATAACTGGCAAACAGAAGGAACATAAATGTAGAAAAACAAGTATATGCAACAATGTCTTCTTAAAGTAGGGCATAGAGTTTTAACGGTCACTAGAGCTCAAGATATAAACGCCACAGGAACAGAAATTAAAAAAGCCTCTTTAGGGACTCTAGTCCCTTTAAACACTATCTTAGTCTTTTGAAGTGGCTAAGCACTCCCTTGTGCACCGCCTCCTAAAGAAGCCCTCTGCTGATCCTTCCTCTCCGGCTAACTATCACCCAATCTCCATCACTCCTTTCTTGAGCAAACTCTTGGAAAAGCTGGCCATCTCCCAGCTTAATCTTCAAACTGAATCTGTTGGTTGTCTCCATGAACACTAGTCTGGCTTCAGAGCAGCCAGAAGCACGGAAACTGCTCTCCTGAACATCCGTGAAGATCTGCTCTCTAACCTTGATTCTAACCTTCCTTCTGTCCTCATTCTCCTTGATCATTCTTCTGCTTTTGATACGGTCAACCATGCCATCCTGCTCAATTGCCTCCGCGATAACCTGGGTATCACTGATCAGGCCCTAGCCTGGCGACCTCCTTTCTCACTGATCGACCCTCCCAGGTCCAGCCGGGGTCTTTCCTCTCTTCTATCTCTCGCTCTACCCGTGGTGTTCCCCAGGGGTCTAACCTTTCTCCCAGCTGTTCAACCAATACCTGGCACCTCTTGCCCGCCACATCGCTGCTTCCTGCTCCAACTTTCATTGTTATGCGGATGGCCTCCAGCTCTCTTTCAGGCTCCCCTCGGCTGCCTCTACTCCTTCTCTCATTCCAGACTGTCTGTCCGCAATTCAGGACTGGTGTGCCGCCAATGATCTCTGCCTTACTGCCAGTAAGACTGAGATCCTCCTCATCGGAAACACCAGCTCCCTCCTTTCCTCTCTCTCTCTGGCCGACCACTCTGTGCCCTCTTCCTGATCCTACCTGTGAGGCTAAGAACCTCAGGGTCATCTTCGACTCCACCCTCTCCTTCTCCCCTCACATCTCCGACGTCTCTAAGAAGTCAAGCTATCAGCTGCACCTCCTCAGAGGTATTATTCCTTTCCTCACTTTCCCCCAGAAACTCACTATCTACAGAGCTCTGGTCCTCTCTAGGCTGGACTACTGCAATAGCCTCTTTCTAAATCGTCCTGCCGCTACTCTCCGTCCGCTACAACTTATCCAGAACAGGTCTGCGAGACTTGTCCTTGGCCTAAAGCCCAGGGCTCGTATCTCTTCAGCACTGAAATCTCTTAATTGGCTCCCAGTGGTGGCAAGGATCAAGTTCAAGACTCTCTGCATCGTCGACAAGGCTTTCTTGGGCCTGCAACGCACTTCCTCCAACTCTCTCTTCCTAAACATCTCCCTTCTCGAGCTCTCCGCACATCCACCTCCAACTCTCTGAGGGTCAGTAACTTTTCCAAGCAGAGAGTTGGGGGCAGATCTCTTTCTTCAGCTGGGGCCTCCCTCTGGAACAGCCTCCCTGCCTCTCTCAAACTTAAACAGAACCATCTCTGATTCCGGAAGCAACTCAAGACCTTCCTCTTCGCTTCCGCTTTCTCTCTTCCTCTTCCCTGCTGATGACCCGTCTGGTCCACACTGGTCACCTGTCCACCCTCTGAACTTGGCCCACGTCCCTGCATGTCCAGTTGCACCTCGCACTGCCTCTTGGCTCCCCCCACACTTGTGGTCTGTATCTGTAACCCTACAGTCCCTTCTCTCTGCACTTATGAGCCACCCGTTGGCTGCACTTTCTATTAACTGCACTGAGCCACCCACTGGCTGCACGTTTTGATTACTTTTCGATTACCTGCTCTTCTCCATCCCCCCCTTTTTGGAACTTCTCCCCTTGTACTTAACTGCACTTGTGCAATCTGAATGACACAAGGCATAGTAAGATCCTTGTTTTGTCCTCCCTCTGTTTCCCCCTCCTTGTCTTGTCGCGCCTGGAAACACTTGTGTACAGGTGTGTTACAAATACAGGCAGCAGTGGTTCATGCTGTCACAGCTCGATGGTTGGCATCTCAAATGAAGAATCCAAGAATTTGGTTGGTATGGCACAATGGGTTGAGTCTGCCTCCAACATACAGGATTAGTGGCTTTTGGCTTCTACGTTGTGGTTCAACCAGATTCTATGGGTGGCTCAACGCGGTGAAGCATACCTAAAATCACAGGCGATGGTGAAGTAGAGTATCATCAGTAGCTGGATGGTAATTCGACTTCGGCTTGATTCGTTCAAAGTGGCTCAAATCTGGAAATCCTGGATTTGGCAACCAGCAATGTGAAAGACAGCACTCTTGTACTTGCAGAATGCTGTGGGTCCTTTCAGCAGGACCCTTGAAGTAAATGATGTTTGCCCTGCTCTTCCCAGTTCATGGAAGAACTTCAGAGGTGTTTGCATGGTCTTTGCCACGCCACAATCCTGGGATTGGGCTCCCTGGGCACCAGAGATCTTCAGTAGCAGCTGGCTTTCTTCCAGCTGTCACCTCTCTTGACCCTCTGGAGCTCTTGTCTTCACCCTATCAAGGTACTTTGCGCAGCATTACCTCAAACAGGTTTCCATGTGGATTCTTCTTTTCTTTAGGGATATTCCATTTCATAACACCTTGTGTAATCATGACCCTGGAGAGGGCTGTAAATGATGATGAAAATGGGCAAGAGTCATAATAAGGGACACTCCTGATTCATTTCATTACTTGGCATTGGGGAAGACAGAGTAACGGCTGCATAGCATCGGATGGGAAGATGCCGTAGTGGTCGAAAAGAAATGACTGGAGAGGAAACAAAGAAAATGTTAGAACCGTCAAAAAAAGGTGGGTTCAGGGTGCAAGAACAAACTGGACACCTCAATCTCTGGCAAGCGGAAATGCTGGTAACCATTGAATAGTCTTAAGGAGATAGATATGGCTGCAAGACGTAATGTATGCATGTATGAACACATTCACACCATCTCAACGTATAGTGTTGATGCTGCAGACACCACTGGAAAGTCTTCCCTGCCTTCAGTGTCAAGTGCAAAATCCAGGCGTGTGCACCCTACTATGAATGTATCCAGCCTCCATTGAGCTAAACCACTTTTAGGAATCCTCAGTAGGTTGCAATGTGCTTCATGATTTAAGTGGGCAAACACATGACATTACTGGGACATTTTGGACAATATGAATGCAGCAGAGGATTTTGATAAGCACTCTAAAATAATTTTCTATAATAATTCTGGTCAAGCTCTTATCCAGCAGTCCGCAGGGAATAGATTTCCACGATTCCATTTCCAAAATGTAACCTTACATTTATCCAGTAAGCACATGAATGTTATGAATTGACACTTGGGTATTTCTGAGACCTTCTGCCAATGCCAAGTGTTAGGAAAGATTTCGTAATTGTAGGTAATTTTCCTTCCATGTGGCAACCCCTAAACTTTTTGCTGTTGTTTTTCACCTTGTTTTTGACTTTGCCAGAGAAGTGTGGCCTTCTGCCACACTCCTCTGGGCTTTCGCTCTTTTCTTACGGGGAAACTGACATGCCCTTAAGACAGTCAGTACCGGGGAACGCTGTTTCCCGTAGTTTCTTTTATCGTGTTGCGGCTTTAGTGCAACATGACACAAGAGGGCACTGTAAGCTAAGTTACAGCTCTCTTGGGTCTCTAGCCTTCTACAGGCCCTAGATACTCTTTTAGGATGGTATTTTGATCGGTGCAAGTCATTCAGGGACTGGAATGGTGGCAGCGATCGATTTGTTTATTTTGAGCTCCTTTTGGCGTTCTGAGCACGTTTTTCGCACTGAACCCAAAATGGTGGCCTGGCTCCCAAAATGGCCAGACCACGAGGCTCCTTTGTCCTGTCCACTGACCGTCTTGCTCCCTTCACCTTCCCCAGGTCGAGCGACCCGGGGCCTTCCTTATTTGGGCATGTACTTTCCCGCGAAACGTGGTTGCTTTCGCGGGCTTCTACATGTCTTTTTTGTGCCTCCAGGGTGTGGGCTGGGATGTCTGGTCCCAATACACATCCTGGGTGCCAGAGAGTCTAGGGTGGTGTGAATGCCTGGGACCACCGTGGTCCGTGATTGGTCCACATATGGTATGTGTGTTGATGAGCGGATCTCCCATTGGCTCCCCTCCGTTTTGGCGCGAAGGGAACCGTGGATAAGAGGGAGCTGGAAACACCACTACCATGTCGATCTCCTGAGTTCTCACGAACGAAGGAATACAGGAGCCAAGTATCCTGCAACCACGAGGCTGGACCGAGGAATCGCTGGTGACCCGCTGAAGGAATCCTCCTTTGCACTGCTGTCGTCCTGTGAAACCCTTTCCTCCTTTGATCGAACCAGAAGGCCTGTACTGGTGCTTCGACCTTTGGAATAGCAGGAACAGCTATTCCCGGCGACTTCATCATCTCCTGCCAAGTAAGCCTTCGGAAGTGTCTCTGGGCCATCCAGTTGACTGACCAGCTTACAAGGGAGTCCTGCTCTGTAACCGCCGCCAGGTTGTGTTGTATTTCGAGTCCTTGTCACTCTCCCACGCTTCGTACACTTGGCGTTCCCAAGTCTGAAGGGAGGAGTGTACATTTGGCTCGGATACACACGGCCGCTCCGTTGTCCTGCTGCGGCAACAAACTGTGCTGGTTTCGTCGATTGGGACGTCTTTTTGCACTACACGACTACGAGGCGTTCCCTGCTCTTCTGAACCTGCCAGCTGCTGAAACTAACGTGGAGAAGCCTGGGTCTGCTTGCTTCGGGGACCGGTGAGTAGTTTAGCTAGGATCTGGTCACCCTCCTGCAGTAGCCCATTGCTTTTCCCCGCTGTGTAAAAACAGCACCCTTTTGTCCGTACTCGCGCTCTGCTTCTGCTCGCTGTGGAGGCTGCGCTTGAGTCGCGGAACCTGTTCTTCTTCTGTTGTGCACTAACCCGAACTGCCTGACTTCCTCCGAGGAGCTTCTCCTTTTGCCCGTTGGCACCAGCGTGTGCAGGTACTTTGAGCACAAGGCTCCACTCTTCGCAGGGCTCGGACTTCATTAGGTGCGTCTGAAGGCGAACTGAGTCTAAAGCGTTATCGCACTGCCTGTTTTCCTTCCCTTTCAGGTGGACTACACATTTCGTGCATATAACGCTTGCGACTGTCGTATTTGTATATATATTGTGTTGATATGGTATGTGTTGGCTTAATATTGTGATATTGTGATTTTCTCGCTGCGGTCATTGTTTTAAAGGCCTTAAAATAAATGTGTATATATTTTTGATATAACAACTGTTTGGAGTAGTTTGTAAGCGCTCTTGCTTTGTGTGCTCATTGCAGGCTTTCAGTCACCCTCACCCCTCTTGAGACCTAGTCTTGACCGCCGCGATCGCTACCTTGATTGGTCTGGCTTGTCCAGAGGTTACCCTGTTCCAAGTAATTAGGTTGGCCTTCTGAACTTCTGCGCCACCAGGACAGAGTTCAGAAATCCGTCTTAACAAATTGGTGTACAGCGGTGGGATACGACTGAAGGTATCCAGTGTTGCGCACGAACTAAGGCATTTCAGGTTATTCCAACCAGTACACGTAGTGAATTGTTGTAGTATAACTTTAAAAAGGCCATAGTCCTATCTAACAGTATGGGAACAAGTACCTTGTTAACTTTAAATGCTTCTAAATCAGAAACATTGAAGAAGATGTGTGCGGAGAGAGGTGTTTCCTCTCAAGGCACGAAATTGGAAATGATCCAAAGAATCGTGGCGTGGCAAGAAGCGCAGCTTGACGCTATAACTTCTGAGGACAGTGCGGAAGGTGGTGGGGCTGCTCTCACTGGTAGAACCGACGGTTCTGCCGCCGCACTGATCCATCGCGACCACGAGGACAGGGAGGACGAGATGTCTAATGTTTCCTCTGCCAGTGCTGATGGGGAGGCTATGCTTGAATTCAAGAAGCAAGAGCTGCGGTTTAGGCAGCAGGAGCTTGAATTCAGCATAGCCAAACTAAAAATCGAACAGGCAGAAAAACAGAAAGACAGGGATCACCAGTTGGAACTGGCCAAGCTTCAGGTTGCAAATGGGTCCAAGGGTCCTGGACATGGGTCTGGGGCTTCCTCTCATCCAAGGTTTCCGAAAGATCTGCTCAGTGTGTATGAAGAAAGGAATGACATTATCGACTGGCTGAATGCGTTTGAGTATGCATGCGAAGTTCAAGAAGTTGACAATGCTGATAAGATTGCGTGGTTACTCAGTAGACTGCCCCATTCTGGCTGTAGTGCCATTATGGAAATGTCAAAGGCTGAGCGAGCTGATTTCGCAATGTTAAAGCAAACTCTCATTTTAAAGTTTGGGAAGACTCCGGCCCAATATTTAAAGCGTTTTCGAGAGTATAAGAAAAAGGAAGGTGGTACTTGGGTATCTTATGTCACTGAATCCTTGAAAAACTTAACTGGCTGGGTCGAAGGTTATAAGGTTTCTACCTTCGAAGGCATGATAAATCTTGTCATGCTGGAACACATTTTTGCTTCTCCTTCCCCGGAGCTTAAGCAGCATTTGGCCGATTCAAAGGAGATAGATCCTAAGAAGCTGGCCATTGCAGCAGACTTATGGGTGTCACATCGAGTGTCCCATAAGGACAAAACTCATCCTGGTAAGCAGGAGGAAGGGAAAAAGTCCAAAGATATGGAGGGTGGGGAATCTGCTAAATCTTCTTCTCATAAGGGCCACAAAAAGAAAAACAAGGGTAAGACACAAGAGAACTCACAGGGTAGTGGAGGTCAGCCTCCGAAACAGAACTCTGGTTACCATAAGCCTCCCTTCGTAAACAGACCCACTGGGGCTTGTTTTTCTTGTGGAGCAACTGACCATGTGAAGGGGGATCCCCGGTGTAAGGTTAGACCTTTGGGGGTCCACTCCGCTAATCTGGCCTTCTCCTCCTACGAGGAAGAAGAGATTACAGGAGCATCCTTCTCCTCAGACTCGTTTCCCAGCGGGATAGAGGCTGAGGTAGTTTTAGTGTCCCTGGGTTCCTGGGAGCCTAAAGTCGCAGAGGCTTATGCTAGGATTCCGGATAATACCAAGCACTACTTTAAAGACAGTGTGCTGATCAATGGAGTAGATACTCCAGCTCTTAGGGATAGTGGGTGCAGTCGCACTGTAGTGGATTCTACCTTGGTAGACTCAGAGGAAGTTGCCAGAGCTACTCTGATGCCCACTAAGTTGGCTGACGGCCCCCTCCGTATGTTTCCCGTAATACCTGTAAATCTTACTTTAAATGGTACAGCAGTCAGGATTCCAGTGAGCATTCAGAGAAACGTCCCGGGAAAGGTCTTGTTAGGTAATGATCTCAGAGCTTTAGGGCTCGTAGGAGACACTGCCGAAAGACCCTACACACGGTCTCAAGCACGGGCAGCATTGGCCAAGTCCAATACGCCGCCCCAGCCGAAGGGGAAACCAAAGGCGAAAGGAGTCTACAAGTCAAAACGAGGGAAAGAGAATATTCCCCCGAGCTCGCCTACCACTGCGGTGGAGGAAGTTGGTCAATTGCCCGGGCCTGACGAGGAGGTGGCGATGCCTGAAGTATTCGACCCCAACGATCATCCTGAACTAAAAGACTTGTTAGTTGAAGGAGGTCCTGATAGGGACGAATTCAGTAAAGGCCAACGTGAGTGCCCATCTCTGGAAGGCCTAAGGAGACAGGCCTGCTCCCAGCTTGAGGGTGAACCTCCTGGGACGCATAGGATTTATTGGGAAGGTGGACTCCGGTATAGTGAGCCCACAGAGTCTACAGAAGGAGAGCATAGGAGGTTGGTGGTTCACCTTGCTGTTAGGCCCTTCCTCCTGCAGTTGGCGCATGAAGTTCCCCTTGCTGGTCACCTTGGTATGAAGAGGACCAAGCAAAGGTTATCCATGCACTTCTACTGGCCCAAGATGGGGGTGCAAGTAGAAAGTCACTGCAGGAGTTGTGCCGCCTGCCAGTTGTCTGGTAAGGTTGGCGCGACAATCCAAGCTCCGTTGGTACCGCTCCCAGTTGTGGGGGTACCATTTGAAAGGGTAGGGATCGACATGGTTGGTCCCCTTGACCCGCAAACATCCTCGGGCAATAGGTTTATCCTGGTGCTGGTCGACCATGCAACCAGGTATCCTGAGGCCATCCCATGGAAAACTGTAACTGCCAAGTCAGTTGCAGAAGCTTTACTCGGCATATTTACTAGGGTTGGCTTCCCTAAAGAAGTTGTGTCGGATCATGGCAGCAACTTTATGTCAAAGTATAGGCAGGCTATGTGGAAAGAATGTGGGGTCACCTACGGGTTCTCTTCTGCATACCACCCCCAGACCAATGGTCTGGGGGGGCGTTTCAACAGGACGTTAAAGAGCGTGATTGGGGCTCTGGAGGAGCCTCAGAGAAGAAAATGGGATCTTCTTGTTTCATGCTTACTGTTTGCCTACCGAGAGGTACCACAGGAGGGTGTTGGCTTCAGCCCCTTCGAACTTCTTTTCGGTCATCCCGTGCGGGGACCCTTAGCCATCGTCAAAGAGGGATGGGAGATGCCCACTCCCCCTGTTACTACCAATGTAGTTGATTATGTGCTAGGGCTCAGAAAACGGATGGTACTTCTGATGGGCTTGGCTAGTGATAAATTGAAGGCAGGGCAAGCGCTGGTGAAACATTGGTACGACCAGAAAGCTTCCCTCATCAACTTTACACCTGGTCAGCAAGTCCTGATCCTGAATCCCATAAGGCCTCGCGCTTTACAGGACAAATGGTCAGGCCCTTACCCAGTGGTGGAGCCCCTGGGTGAGGTTAACTATTCAGTGGACCTTGGAAGGCCTGGACAGGCTCCAAAAGTGTTTCACGTGAATAGGCTGAAGGCTTTCGTCCCAAGCGTCGAAATCGCAGCACTGCTATTGGCTTCAGACGTTGAGGAAGAGGAGTCTGAACCTCTCCCCGACCTGTTCCAGAGCGGTCCTTCAGATAGCTCTTTTGAGGGTGTCCGAGTGGCCCCTCACCAAAATGGACAAGGCTCAGTGGTTTACCTTGGACATGAAGTAGGTGGAGAGAGGATACAGCCTCTACCCAGTAAAGTACAAGCAGTACGAGACTGGCCTACCCCCACTACTCAAACCCAAGTGAGAGCCTTCTTAGGACTCACGGGGTATTACCGCAATTTTGTGGCAGACTATGGCACCATAGCTGCTCCTCTGACTGCCCTCACAACTCCGAAGAAACCAAAGAAGGTAACTTGGACCGACGAGTGTGAGAAGGCCTTCAATGGCTTAAAAGACTCCTTGTGCCAGGCCCCTGTCCTTAGGGCCCCGGATTATCAAAGACCTTTTATCGTGCAGACGGACGCCTCTGACACTGGGATAGGAGCTGTACTATCACAAGTAGATGAGAAGGGTAAGGAACACCCTATCGGTTTTATTAGTCGCCAGCTTAAGGACAGAGAGCTCAGATGGTCCACGGTAGAGAAAGAATGTTTCTCTGTTGTGTGGGCCCTAAGGAAGCTGAGGCCCTACCTCTATGGGACCCACTTCACTGTGCAGACTGACCATAAGCCGTTAAAGTGGCTAATGAACATGAAGGGGGAGAATCCAAAGTTGCTTAGGTTGTCCATAAGTCTACAAGGCTTCGACTTCACTATTGAGCATAGGCCAGGTGTCCAACATAGCAATGCTGATGGGTTGTCCAGAATGTTTAACCGACCTGAACAAGAGACTCATCCAGGGGTGGATTAGTTCCCCCTGTCCATAGTCTGGGAGGGGCGAGTGTTAGGAAAGATTTCGTAATTGTAGGTAATTTTCCTTCCATGTGGCAACCCCTAAAATTTTTGCTGTTGTTTTTCACCTTGTTTTTGACTTTGCCAGAGAAGTGTGGCCTTCTGCCACACTCCTCTGGGCTTTCGCTCTTTTCATACGGGGAAACTGACATGCCCTTAAGACAGTCAGTACCGGGGAACGCTGTTTCCCGTAGTTTCTTTTATCGTGTTGCGGCTTTAGTGCAACATGACACAAGCGGGCACTGTAAGCTAAGTTACAGCTCTCTTGGGTCTCTAGCCTTCTACAGGCCCTAGATACTCTTTTAGGATGGTATTTTGATCGGTGCAAGTCATTCAGGGACTGGAATGGTGGCAGTGATCGATTTGTTTATTTTGAGCTCCTTTTGGCGTTCTGAGCACGTTTTTCGCACTGAACCCAAAATGGTGGCCTGGCTCCCAAAATGGCCAGACCACGAGGCTCCTTTGTCCTGTCCACTGACCGTCTTGCTCCCTTCACCTTCCCCAGGTCGAGCGACCCGGGGCCTTCCTTATTTGGGCATGTACTTTCCCGCGAAACGTGGTTGCTTTCGCGGGCTTCTACATGTCTTTTGTGTGCCTCCAGGGTGTGGGCTGGGATGTCTGGTCCCAATACACATCCTGGGTGCCAGAGAGTCTAGGGTGGTGTGAATGCCTGGGACCACCGTGGTCCGTGATTGGTCCACGTATGGTATGTGTGTTGATGAGCGGATCTTCCATTGGCTCCCCTCCGTTTTGGCGCGAAGGGAACCGTGGATAAGAGGGAGCTGGAAACACCACTACCATGTCGATCTCCTGAGTTCTCACGAACGAAGGAATACAGGAGCCAAGTATCCTGCAACCACGAGGCTGGACCGAGGAATCGCTGGTGACCCGCTGAAGGAATCCTCCTTAGCACTGCTGTCGTCCTGTGAAACCCTTTCCTCCTTTGATCGAACCAGAAGGCCTGTACTGGTGCTTCGACCTTTGGAATAGCAGGAACAGCTATTCCCGGCGACTTCATCATCTCCTGCCAAGTAAGCCTTCGGAAGTGTCTCTGGGCCATCCAGTTGACTGACCAGCTTACAAGGGAGTCCTGCTCTGTAACCGCCGCCAGGTTGTGTTGTATTTCGAGTCCTTGTCACTCACCCACGCTTCGTACACTTGGCGTTCCCAAGTCTGAAGGGAGGAGTGTACATTTGGCTCGGATACACACGGCCGCTCCGTTGTCCTGCTGCGGCAACAAACTGTGCTGGTTTCGTCGATTGGGACGTCTTTTTGCTCTACACGACTACGAGGCGTTCCCTGCTCTTCTGAACCTGCCAGCTGCTGAAACTAACGTGGAGAAGCCTGGGTCTGCTTGCTTCGGGGACCGGTGAGTAGTTTAGCTAGGATCTGGTCACCCTCCTGCAGTAGCCCATTGCTTTTCCCCGCTGTGTAAAAACAGCACCCTTTTGTCCGTACTCGCGCTCTGCTTCTGCTCGCTGTGGAGGCTGCGCTTGAGTCGCGGAACCTGTTCTTCTTCTGTTGTGCACTAACCCGAACTGCCTGACTTCCTCCGAGGAGCTTCTCCTTTTGCCCGTTGGCACCAGCGTGTGCAGGTACTTTGAGCACAAGGCTCCACTCTTCGCAGGGCTCGGACTTCCATCTAGTTAGGTGCGTCTGAAGGCGAACTGAGTCTAAAGCGTTATCGCACTGCCTGTTTTCCTTCCCTTTCAGGTGGACTACACATTTCGTGCATATAACGCTTGCGACTGTCGTATTTGTATATATATTGTGTTGATATGGTATGTGTTGGCTTAATATTGTGATATTGTGATTTTCTCGCTGCTGTCACTGTTTTAAAGGCCTTAAAATAAATGTGTATATATTTTTGATATAACAACTGTTTGGAGTAGTTTGTAAGCGCTCTTGCTTTGTGTGCTCATTGCGGGCTTTCAGTCACCCTCACCCCTCTTGAGACCTAGTCTTGACCGCCGCGATCGCTACCTTGATTGGTCTGGCTTGTCCAGAGGTTACCCTGTTCCAAGTAATTAGGTTGGCCTTCTGAACTTCTGCGCCACCAGGACAGAGTTCAGAAATCCGTCTTAACAAATTGGTGTACAGCGGTGGGATACGACTGAAGGTATCCAGTGTTGCGCACGAACTAAGGCATTTCAGGTTATTCCAACCAGTACACGTAGTGAATTGTTGTAGTATAACTTTAAAAAGGCCATAGTCCTATCTAACAGTATGGAAACAAGTACCTTGTTAACTTTAAATGCTTCCAAATCAGAAACATTGAAGAAGATGTGTGCGGAGAGAGGTGTTTCCTCTCAAGGCACGAAATTGGAAATGATCCAAAGAATCGTGGCGTGGCAAGAAGCGCAGCTTGACGCTATAACTTCTGAGGACAGTGCGGAAGGTGGTGGGGCTGCTCTCACTGGTAGAACCGACGGTTCTGCCGCCGCACTGATCCATCGCGACCACGAGGACAGGGAGGACGAGATGTCTAATGTTTCCTCTGCCAGTGCTGATGGGGAGGCTATGCTTGAATTCAAGAAGCAAGAGCTGCGGTTTAGGCAGCAGGAGCTTGAATTCAGCATAGCCAAACTAAAAATCGAACAGGCAGAAAAACAGAAAGACAGGGATCACCAGTTGGAACTGGCCAAGCTTCAGGTTGCAAATGGGTCCAAGGGTCCTGGACATGGGTCTGGGGCTTCCTCTCATCCACGGTTTCCGAAAGATCTGCTCAGTGTGTATGAAGAAAGGAATGACATTATCGACTGGCTGAATGCGTTTGAGTATGCATGCGAAGTTCAAGAAGTTGACAATGCTGATAAGATTGCGTGGTTACTCAGTAGACTGCCCCATTCTGGCTGTAGTGCCATTATGGAAATGTCAAAGGCTGAGCGAGCTGATTTCGCAATGTTAAAGCAAACTCTCATTTTAAAGTTTGGGAAGACTCCGGCCCAATATTTAAAGCGTTTTCGAGAGTATAAGAAAAAGGAAGGTGGTACTTGGGTATCTTATGTCACTGAATCCTTGAAAAACTTAACTGGCTGGGTCGAAGGTTATAAGGTTTCTACCTTCGAAGGCATGATAAATCTTGTCATGCTGGAACACATTTTTGCTTCTTCTTCCCCGGAGCTTAAGCAGCATTTGGCCGATTCAAAGGAGATAGATCCTAAGAAGCTGGCCATTGCAGCAGACTTATGGGTGTCACATTGAGTGTCCCATAAGGACAAAACTCATCCTGGTAAGCAGGAGGAAGGGAAAAAGTCCAAAGATTTGGAGGGTGGGGAATCTGCTAAATCTTCTTCCCATAAGGGCCACAAAAAGAAAAACAAGGGTAAGACACAAGAGAACTCACAGGGTAGTGGAGGTCAGCCTCCGAAACAGAACTCTGGTTACAATAAGCCTCCCTACGTAAACAGACCCACTGGGGCTTGTTTTTCTTGTGGAGCAACTGACCATGTGAAGGGGGATCCCCGGTGTAAGGTTAGACCTTTGGGGGTCC
This sequence comes from Ambystoma mexicanum, assembly GCF_040938575.1. Lineage (NCBI taxonomy): Eukaryota > Metazoa > Chordata > Amphibia > Caudata > Ambystomatidae > Ambystoma > Ambystoma mexicanum. Next base: position 1,252,229,474 of record NC_090925.1, on the reverse strand, counting down.
ACTCCGCTAATCTGGCCTTCTCCTCCTACGAGGAAGAAGAAATTACAGGAGCATCCTTCTCCTCAGACTCGTTTCCCAGCGGGATAGAGGCTGAGGTAGTTTTAGTGTCCCTGGGTTCCTGGGAGCCTAAAGTCGCAGAGGCTTATGCTAGGATTCCGGATAATACCAAGCACTACTTTAAAGACAGTGTGCTGATCAATGGAGTAGATACTCCAGCTCTTAGGGATAGTGGGTGCAGTCGCACTGTAGTGGATTCTACCTTGGTAGACTCAGAGGAAGTTGCCAGAGCTACTCTGATGCCCACTAAGTTGGCTGACGGCCCCCTCCGTATGTTTCCCGTAATACCTGTAAATCTTACTTTAAATGGTACAGCAGTCAGGATTCCAGTGAGCATTCAGAGAAACGTCCCGGGAAAGTTCTTGTTAGGTAATGATCTCAGAGCTTTAGGGCTCGTAGGAGACACTGCCGAAAGACCCTACACACGGTCTCAAGCACGGGCAGAATTTGGCCAAGTCCAATACGCCGCCCCAGCCGAAGGGGAAACCCAAGGCGAAAGGAGTCTACAAGTCAAAACGAGGGAAAGAGAATATTCCCCCGAGCTCGCCTACCACTGCGGTGGAGGAAGTTGGTCAATCGCCCGGGCCTGACGAGGAGGTGGCGATGCCTGAAGTATTCGACCCCAACGATCATCCTGAACTAAAAGACTTGTTAGCTGAAGGAGGTCCTGATAGGGACGAATTCAGTAAAGGCCAACGTGAGTGCCCATCTCTGGAAGGCCTAAGGAGACAGGCCTGCTCCCAGCTTGAGGGTGAACCTCCTGGGACGCATAGGATTTATTGGGAAGGTGGACTCCGGTATAGTGAGCCCACAGAGTCTACAGAAGGAGACCATAGGAGGTTGGTGGTTCCCCTTGCTGTTAGGCCCTTCCTCCTGCAGTTGGCGCATGAAGTTCCCCTTGCTGGTCACCTTGGTATGAAGAGGACCAAGCAAAGGTTATCCATGCACTTCTACTGGCCCAAGATGGGGGTGCAAGTAGAAAGTCACTGCAGGAGTTGTGCCGCCTGCCAGTTGTCTGGTAAGGTTGGCGCGACAATCCAAGCTCCGTTGGTACCGCTCCCAGTTGTGGGGGTACCATTTGAAAGGGTAGGGATCGACATGGTTGGTCCCCTTGACCCGCAAACATCCTCGGGCAATAGGTTTATCCTGGTGCTGGTCGACCATGCAACCAGGTATCCTGAGGCCATCCCATCAAAGACCTTTTATCGTGCAGACGGACGCCTCTGACACTGGGATAGGAACTGTACTATCACAAGTAGATGAGAAGGGTAAGGAACACCCTATCGGTTTTATTAGTCGCCAGCTTAAGGACAGAGAGCTCAGATGGTCCACGGTAGAGAAAGAATGTTTCTCTGTTGTGTGGGCCCTAAGGAAGCTGAGGCCCTACCTCTATGGGACCCACTTCACTGTGCAGACTGACCATAAGCCGTTAAAGTGGCTAATGAACATGAAGGGGGAGAATCCAAAGTTGCTTAGGTGGTCCAAAAGTCTACAAGGCTTCGACTTCACTATTGAGCATAGGCCAGGTGTCCAAAATAGCAATGCTGATGGGTTGTCCAGAATGTTTAACCGACCTGAACAAGAGACTCATCCAGGGGTGGATTAGTTCCCCCTGTCCATAGTCTGGGAGGGGCGAGTGTTAGGAAAGATTTCGTAATTGTAGGTAATTTTCCTTCCATGTGGCAACCCCTAAACTTTTTGCTGTTGTTTTTCACCTTGTTTTTGACTTTGCCAGAGAAGTGTGGCCTTCTGCCACACTCCTCTGGGCTTTCGCTCTTTTCTTACGGGGAAACTGACATGCCCTTAAGACAGTCAGTACCGGGGAACGCTGTTTCCCGTAGTTTCTTTTATCGTGTTGCGGCTTTAGTGCAACATGACACAAGAGGGCACTGTAAGCTAAGTTACAGCTCTCTTGGGTCTCTAGCCTTCTACAGGCCCTAGATACTCTTTTAGGATGGTATTTTGATCGGTGCAAGTCATTCAGGGACTGGAATGGTGGCAGCGATCGATTTGTTTATTTTGAGCTCCTTTTGGCGTTCTGAGCACGTTTTTCGCACTGAACCCAAAATGGTGGCCTGGCTCCCAAAATGGCCAGACCACGAGGCTCCTTTGTCCTGTCCACTGACCGACTTGCTCCCTTCACCTTCCCCAGGTCGAGCGACCCGGGGCCTTCCTTATTTGGGCATGTACTTTCCCGCGAAACGTGGTTGCTTTCGCGGGCTTCTACATGTCTTTTGTGTGCCTCCAGGGTGTGGGCTGGGATGTCTGGTCCCAATACACATCCTGGGTGCCAGAGAGTCTAGGGTGGTGTGAATGCCTGGGACCACCGTGGTCCGTGATTGGTCCACGTATGGTATGTGTGTTGATGAGCGGATCTCCCATTGGCTCCCCTCCGTTTTGGCGCAAAGGGAACCGTGGATAAGAGGGAGCTGGAAACACCACTACCATGTCGATCTCCTGAGTTCTCACGAACGAAGGAATACAGGAGCCAAGTATCCTGCAACCACGAGGCTGGACCGAGGAATCGCTGGTGACCCGCTGAAGGAATCCTCCTTTGCACTGCTGTCGTCCTGTGAAACCCTTTCCTCCTTTGATCGAACCAGAAGGCCTGTACTGGTGCTTCGACCTTTGGAATAGCAGGAACAGCTATTCCCGGCGACTTCATCATCTCCTGCCAAGTAAGCCTTCGGAAGTGTCTCTGGGCCATCCAGTTGACTGACCAGCTTACAAGGGAGTCCTGCTCTGTAACCGCCGCCAGGTTGTGTTGTATTTCGAGTCCTTGTCACTCTCCCACGCTTCGTACACTTGGCGTTCCCAAGTCTGAAGGGAGGAGTGTACATTTGGCTCGGATACACACGGCCGCTCCGTTGTCCTGCTGCGGCAACAAACTGTGCTGGTTTCGTCGATTGGGACGTCTTTTTGCTCTACACGACTACGAGGCGTTCCCTGCTCTTCTGAACCTGCCAGCTGCTGAAACTAACGTGGAGAAGCCTGGGTCTGCTTGCTTCGGGGACCGGTGAGTAGTTTAGCTAGGATCTGGTCACCCTCCTGCAGTAGCCCATTGCTTTTCCCCGCTGTGTAAAAACAGCACCCTTTTGTCCGTACTCGCGCTCTGCTTCTGCTCGCTGTGGAGGCTGCGCTTGAGTCGCGGAACCTGTTCTTCTTCTGTTGTGCACTAACCCGAACTGCCTGACTTCCTCCGAGGAGCTTCTCCTTTTGCCCGTTGGCACCAGCGTGTGCAGGTACTTTGAGCACAAGGCTCCACTCTTCGCAGGGCTCGGACTTCCATCTAGTTAGGTGCGTCTGAAGGCGAACTGAGTCTAAAGCGTTATCGCACTGCCTGTTTTCCTTCCCTTTCAGGTGGACTACACATTTCGTGCATATAACGCTTGCGACTGTCGTATTTGTATATATATTGTGTTGATATGGTATGTGTTGGCTTAATATTGTGATATTGTGATTTTCTCGCTGCGGTCATTGTTTTAAAGGCCTTAAAATAAATGTGTATATATTTTTGATATAACAACTGTTTGGAGTAGTTTGTAAGCGCTCTTGCTTTGTGTGCTCATTGCGGGCTTTCAGTCACCCTCACCCCTCTTGAGACCTAGTCTTGACCGCCGCGATCGCTACCTTGATTGGTCTGGCTTGTCCAGAGGTTACCCTGTTCCAAGTAATTAGGTTGGCCTTCTGAACTTCTGCGCCACCAGGACAGAGTTCAGAAATCCGTCTTAACACCAAGCTAAGCACAATGTAGAATATGATGGTATTCTGGGTGGCAGCACTACTTTCCGTCCCACCAATAGTGGATAGGCCAACAAATGAACCCAATTAAACTGTAACCTTCTGTTAGCTGCCTTACAAATATGCTTCCTGCAAGAATTGCTTCTCAGTAAGTTTGCCCTCCTTTTGGGCCCAAATCTCTTTGCCCATCCTCCCTAAACCCACCCTGCACCCCCGGTTCCAGGTAGTTTCCCCCGCCTCAACACTCGCTTCCTGGTATCGTCCCTCCCGCCTCCTAATGCCTCCCCCCTGCCCTGATTGGTCCGACAACTGTGTGGCCTGGGTCTAACGACCCGCGGCAACTACAGAAGCCCCTTTGGAGCACCGCTCTCTGCCGGTAAGTTTGCCCTCCTTTTGTGCCCAAATCTCTTTACCCAACCTCCCTAAACCCACCCCGCACCCCCGGTTCCAGATAGTTTTCCCCGCTGCAACTCTCGCTTCCTGGTATCGTCCCTCCCGCCTCCCAATCCCTCCCCCCTGCCCTGATTGGTCTGACAACCATTACTCCCAAGCCATTACCGACCCCCCCCCCAGGGCAGTCCTCTGCCCGTGCAGCCCCATCTGCTAAGGACCCCAATGCAAAGGACGGCTCCAGGTCGTATCTGCAGGTATCCACAGGAGAAGCAAGAAGCCACCAATAAGTAAGTGTGGCAAGGGCGGGGACTGCAGCAATTACTTCATGCCATACTACCCTACCACTCAACCCCGGAAGCTAAACTATTGTAAACACTTCCACCTGTAGTGTAGTTGCATTTAGAAAGTCTTCCTAATAGCATATCTGTGGTCTAGTTTGCATTTAGAAAGTCTGCCTAATAGCATATCCGTGGTTTAATTGCATTTAGAAAGTCTGCCTAATAGCATATCTGTGGTCTAGTTTGCATTTCGAAAATCTTCCTAATAGCATATCTGTGGTGTATTTGCATTTAGAAAGTCCGCCTAATAACATATCTGTGGTCTCGTTTGCATTTAGAAAATATTCCTAATAGCGTATTCTGTCGTGTAGTTGCATTTAGAAAGTCTGCCTAATAGCATATCTGTGGTTTAATTGCATTTAGAAAGTCTGCCTAATAGCACATCTGTGGTTTAATTGCTTTTAGAAAGTCTGCTTATAGCATATCTGTGGTCTAGTTTGTATTTAGAAAATCTTCCTAATAGCATATCTGTGGTGTAGTTGCATTTAGAAAGTCCGCCTAATAGCATATCTCTGGTCTAGTTTGCATTTAGAAAGTCTGCCTAATTCATAACCGTCGCCTAGTAGAACTCAAAAGTCCTCCCAATAGCATATCAGTGGTTTAGTTGCATTTAGAAAGAGTGCCTAATAGCATATCTGTGGTCTAGTTTGCATTTAGAAAGTCTGCCTAATAGCATAGCTGTGGTGTAGTTGCATTTAGAAAGTCAGCCTAATAGCATATCTGTGGTCTAGTTTGCATTTAGAAAGTCTGCCTAATAGCACATCTGTGGTTTAATTGCTTTTAGAAAGTCTGCCTGATAGCATATCTGTGGTCTAGTTTGCATTTAGAAAATCTTCCTAATAGCATATCTGTGGTGTAGTTGCATTTAGAAAGTCCGCCTAAAAGCATATCTGTGGTCTAGTTTGCATTTAGAAAGTCTGCCTAATAGCACATCTGTGGTTTAATTGCATTTAGAAAGTCCGCATAATAGCATATCTGTGGTCTAGTTTGCATTTAGAAAATCTGCCTAATTCATAACCGTCTATCAAGGATTGGTGACTGGCCTGCAGATTTGCCCACTAGGTCTGTAATGTCCTCCTCCTCACTTGATAGGAAAGGTTCCCCCGAAATACCGTTCTCCTCCTCACCTGATGTAGAAGAGTAGTGGGTTCTCCTTCGACGTGGTTTCTCCCTTTGAGACTTCTTCTTGGAGAGCAGATACGGTCTGCCTCGAAAAGAAGCCACCGTGAATCTCAACAGAGGAAACCTCACGATGACCCCCTCCCGTGACAGCCAGTTGTTATCGGGGGAAAAAGCCTCCGAGGCCCAAAAAACCCCCACAAGTTGATAGAAGACTCCTGAAGCAGGTCCGTTGAAGCGTGGAGCACTAAACGCAGTATCCAGAGAAATCGGCTCCAGGCAGAAGCGGTGGAATCACAAGAAGGTAAACGAAGCAGCGTGAATGGGCTTCACAGAGGAGAGAGCTCCTGAAAACATTGACAGGAGGAAACGACCAGCAGGGAGTACTTCCGATAGAGTAGGAAGCGAGGAAAAGGGGAGAGAGCAAGCGGGAGAGAGCGTAGCAGGAATTGGGGTTGGAAGATCGCTAAGAGGGGACAAAGCTACAGAGCGCACGCAACGAACGGGAAAGCAAGTTGCAACGCGCCAGCCCGCTGAGATTCGGATGGAGAAATACACGGCGGGCGGCCATGTTGGAAAACACTAGACTGCACCGTACGTTGAAGCGAAAACGTAACGGAACCGTCTAATGGCGACGGAACTTCCACCTTCGCCAAATCCTCCAAGCGCCAATGGTCGTGACAGTATGCCCCCTTCGAAGGCCCCTTCCTCCAGGCTTACCCGGGAGGAGACGGTGGAATCGTAGAATCAATCGGGGGGCAAAAACCTGTGCAGCCGGTTCCCAAGTATCCTCGGAAGAGGGGTAGCCTTTCCAATGTATGAGGTACTCCAGGCGTCCTTGATGGTACCGAGAGTCTCGAATCTGGGAGACCTCATATTCCTCCGAGGTAGAAGTAGGTCGAATCACTAACTTGGGAGCAGCTTGTTTCCTGGCATCAGGGACAAAGGGTCGAAGGAGGGAGGAATGGAACACCGGATGTATCCGTCGGAGAGTCTTTGGCAACTCTAAACGGTAGGCAACAGGGTTGATCTTTGTCTCTATCTTGAAAGGTCCAATGAAACGAGGGGACAACTTAGAAGGACGGACCCAACGGGGTAGGAACTTGGTGGACAACATGACCTCTGTACCCTTGTCCCAAGAAGGCACTTGTCGTCGATGTCTATCGGATTGTTCCTTATACCGTCGGCTAGTCTCACTTAGACTACGTTCCGCTGTGTCATGAGCTTCATTCAGGCGATTGAGAGTGGTCTCTAAAGACGGGATGTTGGTCTCATTCCAGGCTGTTGGTATGATGGATTTAGGATGGAACCCATAAGTGCAAAAAAAAGGGCTGATGCCCGTTGCGGAATGCACAGCATTATTATATGCAAACTCAGCTGTTGGAAGTAGAGAGACCCAGTTGTCTTGTTGTTGATTTGTGAAACACCGTAAATACTGTTCCAGTGAACCATTGAGTCTTTCAGTCTGGCCATTAGTTTGAGGGTGATACCCAGAAGAGAGAGCCCTCTCCATGCCCAAGAGCTTACATAGGGCCGTCCAGAACTTGGAGGTGTATTGAGTACCACGATCGGATACGATCTTCTGGGGTAAGCCGTGTAATCTAAAGATATCCCTGAGGAATACTTCAGCCATAAATGAGGCTGTAGGCAGCTGGGATAAGGGAGAGAAATGAGCGAGTTTGGAGTAGGTGTCGACAGTAACCATGATACAAGTACAACCCTGGGAACTAGGTAGTTCTACGATGAAGTCAGTAGAGATAGAATTCCAAGGACCCGACGGAACAGGTTCTTGTTGTAACAATCCCAGTGGTTTTTGAGTGGAATACTTGTTCTGTTGGCACACTAAACAAGATTGTACATAGGTCTTGGTATCTGTCCTCATGTTGGGCCAATGAAAAGAACGTTTTAACAGTTCCAATGTTCCTCTAATTCCTCGATGTCCGGCGGTCCTGGCGTCGTGACACCACTGAAGAGCCTGTTGGCGATGTTTCTGCGCGGGCAAGAACAGTCTTCCCTGGATGAAGTATAGACCATCTTTCCTACAGACAGGCAGCTTATTGACGTCTAGAGCAGGAACATCTGAAGAGGTTTCCCTTACCTCCTGCATAAAAGAGGACACCGTTGAGACAATTCGGGTATGTGGGAACATTAACTCCTTTCTGTAGGTAGGGTTCAGGTCGTCTTTGCGGGACAAAGCATCAGCAATCTGATTTTGAGTACCCGGGATGTAGGAAATAGTAAAATGAAATTGAGCAAAGAAATGAGCCCACCTGGCCTGTCTAGTGTTGTAACATTCTTGTTGTCTGAGGACCTGTAAATTTTTATGATCGGTGCGTATTTGGAAAGGATGAAAGCTTCCTTGGAGTAGATGTCTCCACTCGAGGCAAGCCAGCTTCATGGCCAAGAGCTCCCGCTCGATGACTGAATAGTTCCGTTGGCTCGCAGTTAGTGTCTTTGAGAAGTAGGCCACAGGGTGTTCCTGGCCCTGGTCCAATTGCAGAAGAACAGCTCCTACGGCTGCCGCTGAAGCGTCGGTCTCCAGAATGAAAGGACTCAGCTGATCGGGCTGTCTAAGTATAGGTGCAGAACAGAAACTTCGTTTCAGGTGGAGAAAACTATCCTCAGCGGCTGTTGACCAGATAAAAGGTTCAGAAGATTTCTTTAGCAGCGAGGTTATGGGTAGAGTGAGTTGTGAGAAGTTGGGTATAAACTTTCTGTAAAAATTGGCTAGTCCCAAAAACCGTTGTATCTCTTTGACAGAGGTGGGAGACGGCCAACCAAGAATGGATTCAACCTTTTTGGGGTCCATAGTAATCCCTTGCTCGGATAGAATGAATCCTAAATAGGATACAGAAGACTGGGCAAAGGTACATTTCTCCGGCTTTACTAGAAGGTGATGTTGTTTAAGCCTACTTAGGACCTCTCCAACATGAAGAATGTGGTCTTTTAAATTGCGAGAGTACACCAGAATGTCATCCAAGTAGATCACAGTGTTTTGACCCAAAAGATCTGAAAATAGGCGGTCCATGAACCTCTGAAATATGGAGGGTGCATTTACTAGGCCAAACGGCATTACTTGGTATTCGTAAAGGCCGTAGGGAGTGCGAAAAGCCGTCTTCCATTCATCACCCGCTCTTATCCGGAGTAGATGGTAGGCGTTTCGTAGGTCGAGCTTGGTGAATACTACAGAGCCCTGAACGGCTTCCAGGATCTCATGGATGATAGGCATCGGGTAACGGTCTTTGATGGTCACTTTGTTGAGACCCCTGTAGTCTATACACGGTCTCAACTCCTTGCTCTCGCGTTTAGGAATGAAAAACAAAGAGGCGCCTGCGGGAGATTTAGAAGAACGAATCAGTCCATTGGCGAGATTGTCGTCAAGGTAGCGCCTGAGAACTGCCTTTTCTGACAATGAGAGGGGATACATCCTGCCGAAAGGAACCAATGCCTGAGGAACCAGATCAATACCACAGTCTTCGGGTCTATGCGGAGGTAGTTCAATGGGTACCTGTTCTTCAAATACTTCAGTAAATTTGGAATAGCAACTGGGTATACAATTTACGGTATTCTGTTCCGTAGCACATACCGTCTTGACCAATTCATGTTGGGGTTCAGGTAAACACTCCTTCAAACAGTACTTGGAATGAAAGCTTAACAGGTTGTTTGTCCAATCCACAGTTGGGTTGTGCTTCCGGAGCCAACCGATACCCAAGATGACAGGGAAATGAGCTGCTCGGATTATGTCAAATGATAACCGCTCCTTGTGTTGCTGAATAGATACTTGTATAACTTCGGTGGTATGAGTTATGAGTCCGGAACATAGGGGTGTTCCATCCACTCCTTCCACCTTTTGATCCTCCTTTTTTGCAATTCTAAATAGACCCACCTTATCCGCCCACAAGGTGTCCAAAAAGTTTCCTGCGGCTCCGCAATCCAACAACGCTTGCGTGTCGATTTCCTTGTCTCTGAAACGGAGCGTGATGCCTATCACCATCAGGCGGAGGTCCTCTGGCGTTCTGGCAGAGGTCACGGAAAGTGTGGTGTAAGAACAGGGAAGCACCCCTCGGTAGTCCGTCCTACCAACTACCGAGGGCGCTCGTTTCCCGACCTTCGGGGGGGCACAGAAGGGCAGTCCCTCAACAGGTGGGCAGCAGAACCGCAATACAGACAAAGATTTTCGTCACGTCTCTTCCTCTTCTCTTCGGCGGTCAAGGGAGGTCTAGTGGTTCCGACTTGCATGGGTTCGTCTCGGGTCTTTCGAGTAGCAGGTGAGGAGGCGGAGGTGTGAGAGTCTGAGAACAAGTTTGGGCCACGGCTCTTCTTTCTTTCGTTTTTCCGTTCGGTTAGGCGGAAGTCTATTCTTAGTACTGCTGCTAATAGATCCGAGAAAGAGTCAGGACGAGAAATCCTGGCAAGTTCGTCCTTAAGTTCTTCCCGTAAACCTCTGCGGAAAATCGTGTACTGAGCCTGTTCTTGCCACCCAGCTTCCGCAGCCAAGGTCTTGAATGTTGCTATGTAAGATAGTAAATCTGAGGTCCCTTGCCGCACATCCAGTAAATCCTCACTAGCAATGTGGGCACATTCCGTCCGCAAAAAGGTCTGTTTAAGGAGATCCTTAAAGGCAGTATAATCCTGTAACACAGGATCTGACTGGGATACCAATGGTGTTGCCCATGCCAAGGCGTTCCCAGTTAGGTGTGTGATCATGAAACCCACCTTAGCATGATCCGTGGAAAACGCATAGGGTCTAAAGGTGAAATGTATATTGCAGGCATCAAGGAATTCTTTTACCCTTCTCTCAGTGCCATCAAACTTTCCTGACACTAAAGGCAAAGGGGGTAGATCAGTAGCCTGTTGTTCTCTAGTTGCTACTCTCTGTTGGAGTGCTGCGTTGTCGGCCTTGAGTGTTTGGACCTCGACATTAAGGTTCTGAACTGCGGCCACCAGCTCCTGTAACTGCTGTGGCGTGGCCATGTCTTCTTCTTTTTGGCGTTGCAAGCTATCAAGGATTGGTGACTGGCCTGCAGATTTGCCCACTAGGTCTGTAATGTCCTCCTCCTCACTTGATAGGAAAGGTTCCCCCGAAATACCGTTCTCCTCCTCACCTGATGTAGAAGAGTAGTGGGTTCTCCTTCGACGTGGTTTCTCCCTTTGAGACTTCTTCTTGGAGAGCAGATACGGTCTGCCTCGAAAAGAAGCCACCGTGAATCTCAACAGAGGAAACCTCACGATGACCCCCTCCCGTGACAGCCAGTTGTTATCGGGGGAAAAAGCCTCCGAGGCCCAAAAAACCCCCACAAGTTGATAGAAGACTCCTGAAGCAGGTCCGTTGAAGCGTGGAGCACTAAACGCAGTATCCAGAGAAATCGGCTCCAGGCAGAAGCGGTGGAATCACAAGAAGGTAAACGAAGCAGCGTGAATGGGCTTCACAGAGGAGAGAGCTCCTGAAAACATTGACAGGAGGAAACGACCAGCAGGGAGTACTTCCGATAGAGTAGGAAGCGAGGAAAAGGGGAGAGAGCAAGCGGGAGAGAGCGTAGCAGGAATTGGGGTTGGAAGATCGCTAAGAGGGGACAAAGCTACAGAGCGCACGCAACGAACGGGAAAGCAAGTTGCAACGCGCCAGCCCGCTGAGATTCGGATGGAGAAATACACGGCGGGCGGCCATGTTGGAAAACACTAGACTGCACCGTACGTTGAAGCGAAAACGTAACGGAACCGTCTAATGGCGACGGAACTTCCACCTTCGCCAAATCCTCCAAGCGCCAATGGTCGTGACACCGTCGCCTAGTAGAACTCACATGTCCTCCCAATAGCATATCAGTGGTTTAGTTGCATTTAGAAAGAGTGCCTAATAGCATATCTGTGGTCTAGTTTGCATTTAGAAAGTCTGCCTAATAGCACATCTGTGGTTTAATTGCTCTTAGAAAGTCTGCCTAATAGCATATATGTGGTCTAGTTTGCATTTAGAAAATCTTCCTAATAGCATATTCTGTGGTCTAGTTGCATTTATAAAGTCTGCCTAATAGCATATCTGTGGTCTAGTTTGCATTTGAAAAGTCTGCCTAATAGCATATCTGTGGTCTAGTTTGCATTTAGAAAATCTTCCTAATAGCATATCTGTGGTTTAATTGCATTTAGAAAGTCTGCCTAATAGCATATCTGTGGTCTAGTTTGCATTTGAAAAGTCTGCCTTAAAGCATATCTGTGGTCTAGTTTGCATTTGAAAATCTGCCTAATTCATAACCGTCGCCTAGTAGAACTCAAAAGTCCTCCCAATAGCATATCAGTGGTTTAGTTGCATTTAGAAAGAGTGCCTAATAGCATATCTGTGGTGTAGTTGCATTTAGAAAGTCAGCCTAATAGCATATCTGTGGTCTAGTTTGCATTTAGAAAGTCGGCCTAATAGCACATCTGTGGTTTAATTGCTTTTAGAAAGGAAAGTCTGCCTAATAGCATATCTGTGGTATAGTTTGCATTTAGAAAATCTTCCTAATAGCTTATCTGTGATGTAGTTACATTTAGAAAGTCCTCCTAATAGGATATCTGTGGTCTAGTTTGCATTTAGAAAGTCTGCCTAATAGCACATCTGTGGTTTAATTGCATTTAGAAATTCTGCCTAATAGCATATCTGTGGTCTAGTTTGCATTTAGAAAATCTTCCTAATAGCATATCTGTGGTGTAGTTGCATTTAGAAAGTCTGCCTAATAGCATATCTGTGGTCTAGTTTGCATTTGAAAAGTCTGCCTAATAGCATATCTGTGGTCTAGTTTGCATTTAGAAAATCTTCCTAATAGCATATCTGTGGTTTAATTGCATTTAGAAAGTCTGCCTAATAGCATATCTGTGGTCTAGTTTGCATTTGAAAAGTCTGCCTTAAAGCATATCTGTGGTCTAGTTTGCATTTGAAAATCTGCCTAATTCATAACCGTCGCCTAGTAGAACTCAAAAGTCCTCCCAATAGCATATCAGTGGTTTAGTTGCATTTAGAAAGAGTGCCTAATAGCATATCTGTGGTGTAGTTGCATTTAGAAAGTCCGCCTAACAGCATATCTGTGGTCTAGTTTGCATTTAGAAAGTCGGCCTAATAGCACATCTGTGGTTTAATTGCTTTTAGAAAGGAAAGTCTGCCTAATAGCATATCTGTGGTATAGTTTGCATTTAGAAAATCTTCCTAATAGCTTATCTGTGATGTAGTTACATTTAGAAAGTCCTCCTAATAGGATATCTGTGGTCTAGTTTGCATTTAGAAAGTCTGCCTAATAGCACATCTGTGGTTTAATTGCATTTAGAAATTCTGCCTAATAGCATATCTGTGGTCTAGTTTGCATTTAGAAAATCTTCCTAATAGCATATCTGTGGTGTAGTTGCATTTAGAAAGTCTGCCTAATAGCATATCTGTGGTCTAGTTTGCATTTGAAAAGTCTGCCTAATAGCATATCTGTGGTCTAGTTTGCATTTAGAAAATCTTCCTAATAGCATATCTGTGGTTTAATTGCATTTAGAAAGTCTGCCTAATAGCATATCTGTGGTCTAGTTTGCATTTGAAAAGTCTGCCTTAAAGCATATCTGTGGTCTAGTTTGCATTTGAAAATCTGCCTAATTCATAACCGTCGCCTAGTAGAACTCAAAAGTCCTCCCAATAGCATATCAGTGGTTTAGTTGCATTTAGAAAGAGTGCCTAATAGCATATCTGTGGTGTAGTTGCATTTAGAAAGTCCGCCTAACAGCATATCTGTGGTCTAGTTTGCATTTAGAAAGTCGGCCTAATAGCACATCTGTGGTTTAATTGCTTTTAGAAAGGAAAGTCTGCCTAATAGCATATCTGTGGTATAGTTTGCATTTAGAAAATCTTCCTAATAGCTTATCTGTGATGTAGTTACATTTACAAAGTCCTCCTAATAGGATATCTGTGGTCTAGTTTGCATTTAGAAAGTCTGCCTAATAGCACATCTGTGGTTTAATTGCATTTAGAAATTCTGCCTAATAGCATATCTGTGGTCTAGTTTGCATTTAGAAAATCTTCCTAATAGCATATCTGTGGTGTAGTTGCATTTAGAAAGTCCGCCTAATAGCATATCTCTGGTCTAGTTTGCATTTAGAAAGTCTGCCTAATAGCATATCTGTGATTTAATTGCATTTGAAAGTCTGCCTAATAGCATATCTGTAGTCCAGTTTGCATTTGAAAATCTGCCTAATTCATAACCGTCGCCTAGTAGAACTCACATGTCCTCCCAATAGCATATCAGTGGTTTAGTTGCATTTAGAAAGAGTGCCTAATAGCATATCTGTGGTCTAGTTTGCATTTAGAAAGTCCGCCTACTAGCATATCTGTGGTGTAGTTTGCATTTAGAAAGTCTGCCTAATAGCACATCTGTGGTTTAATTGCTTTTAGAAAGTCTGTCTAATAGCATATCTGTGGTCTAGTTTGCATTTAGAAAATCTTCCTAATAGCATATTCTGTGGTGTAGTTGCATTTAGAAAGTCTGCCTAATAGCATATATGTGGTCTAGTTTGCATTTGAAAAGTCTGCCTAATAGCATATCTGTGGTCTAGTTTGCATTTGAAAAGTCTGCCTACTAGCATCTCTGTGGTCTAGTTTGCATTTAGAAAATCTTCCTAATAGCATATCTGTGGTTTAATTGCATTTAAAAGGTCTGCCTCATAGCATATCTGTGATCTAGTTTGCATTTAGAATAATAGCATATCTATGGTGCTAATCATAGAGAGAGTGTACAATTAACATCCAGTGGTATAGTGAAGTGGGAAGGTGTGAACGAAATCATCCAACGCCAACTATAACACATTTCAAACTAATCCAAACCATGAGTCCACCCAACCCACCAAGGTCCGCTGAAAATGACCCCCTCGTGCCCGCCTCCCTTCCCGCCATACCTCCCATTCCCCCCTCCCCCAAACCATCCTGCCCCCACCACATCCCCTACCCATCCCCTATCCAAACACCAAGCCAGAGGGGCACAATGGCGAACCAACCATCCTAAGACCACTGCTTCTCCCATCTCCTCCTCCCACCCGCCTACTATCATCATACCCGCTCCCCCGACTAACGGCCCTCCTAGCCTCCCAAGCACACCCAGCCCCGCTACCATCCACCCCCAAGTCCCCTCATCAACTCCCACATCATCCCTCTCCAACCCCACTCCTTCCCCTCCCTAAAAATTGCACGCCTCGCCCTGGCAAGAACAGTAGCCACCTCCCTTTCCCCCTCCAACCCCCCTGCCCTCTCTCACACACCAACCGCAACAAAAACACTGAAGAGAAAACATACTTGGTCTCCCTCAATATCTCAGTACTCATCGCCACTCCTGTCTGGACCCACCTCCTCATCCTCCCAATCTCGATCATCACCACCTTCCCCCCCTTTGCCTCACCCTACCTGAAACCCCTCTCCCTCGAATTCTCACCGACCACAACTGAAACTCCTAACCCCCCACACCCCACCTTCAAATCCTCCGACCCAAATCCAATCAACCCGTCACACCAGTCCAACCCCCCCCCCCAAACACACCAACTCAACTGCCTGCCTACTCTTTCCATCAACCACCAACCACCACCACCTCTCGCTCCCCATTTTTCACCCTCTCGCTTCCCACCCCCCACCTCTGCAGCTCCCCCATCATCCTCCTGTTCCGAAGTAAATTGCATCCTTTTTAATGCCCGATCTGTAGCAAAAAACGGACACAGCATCTTTGACCTCCTCATCTCTGAAAAACCAGACCTGGTCTTTATCACGGAAACCTGGTTCTCTGACGACTTCGCCCCTATCGCCAATGAAGCCTTCCCCCCAGACTATTCCCTCATCCCACTGAACCGTCCCTCTAGAGGAGGAGGAATAGCAATCGCCTTCAAGTCTCACTTCCACGCATCAATCATCGACAACCAGCCATCCATTCCTTCCTGCGAATCACTCCTTGTAAAACTATCCCTTCCCCCTTCGTTCTCCCACAGCTTCCTAATCATCTACAGACCCCCTGGCTACGATAGACAATTCTCAAACAACCTCTGCGACTCTATTGCCACCCTCCAACTAAACCATCCCAACCTGACTCTGCTAGGAGACTTCAACATATGGCTTGACATCCCCACCAACCCTATGACCCACTCTCTGGTTGACGGCCTAGATGCGATTAACCTCCATACCCACATAAACGGGCCGACTCACTATAAAGGACACACACTTGATGCCATCTTCAGCTCCCACAACCTGATACATCTAAACCCTTCCACGCCTATCATCTGGTCCGATTACTTCATTGTTTCTTTCGACATTCGCTCACCCAACCTGCTCCTCTTACCCGAACCAGAACCTCAGAATCTACGCAAATGCTGGAAGAAACTAAAAATTCTTCCCGACCTAGCCGATGCACTCCTTCAAGCTCCTCCCCCCACCCGCCTACCCAATGAACTCCTAACCTCCAAAACCTTTGACTCATGGCTCAACACCTCACTAATCCCACTCACCCCCTCTTGCAAACCATCAGCTCGCCATGGCCTTTTTCCTAGATGGTTCACACCAGAACTGAAGACCACTAAAAAGGTATATAAATCCCTAGAACGCAAATGGCGGAAAGACAAAACAGCCCTGAGCAGATCCACCTTGGCCCGGCACCTTCGCCACTACAAAGCCGAAATCCGTAAAGCTAAAAAAGCCCATTACAACTCCCGAATCCTAAACTGTAAAAACCCCAGCAAAGAACTTCACAAAATCATCGCTGAATTCACCAAACCATCATGTACCACCACCCTTCCCACCCCCTCACAATCACTGTGCGACGCACTCTCTCTACACTTTTACACCACAGCTCTCGAAAGAACAAACTCTCTAACTAACAAACTAGCTCTCTTACACCCACCAGGCAATCCACCCACCCTACCTGCCATCCCACCGCCTGCGACCGCTACCCAACCGACTTTCGACTCCTTCATTCCAATATTAACTGACCAATTTCTCAAACTTCTCTCTGCCCGCAAACCATCTGGCTCCCCGCTGGACCCTGCCCAGCCACAACCCTCAAAGAAATGTTTGCATCTACCTGCTCAGGAGAACACGCAAGAACCATCATAAACGACTCCCTCTCCTCAGGAATTTTTCCCGACTCGTTCAAAACTGTTCATGTCAAGCCTCTTCTAAAAAAAACCTTCCCTCAACCCTCTCGAGCCCAAAAACTACCGCCCCATCTCAAACACCAGGTTCCTTGCCAAACTCATTGACCGAACCGCCTACTCCCAACTAAATGCCTTTGTCGAAGCCAACAATCTCCTAGACCCCGCTTAATCAGGTTTCAAAGCCCGATAGGGAACCGAAACAACCCTAACCTCAATCTGGGATGACCTTAAAAACACTGCTGATTCTGCGGGATGCGCCGCACTAATCCTTCTTGACCTATCTGCTGCCTTTGACACAATCAACCACTCAATCCTCCTTGACCGCCTCCACTTCCTGGGAATCCGTGGAAACTCTCTCAAACGGATAGCATCCTTCCTCGACAATAGGAACCAAATAACCCTACTCTCTACCTATGCTTCCCACGCCCAACCAGTCAACACTGGAGTTCCACAAGGAGCATGCCTATCAGCCCTCCTGTTTAACCTCTACATGTCCACCCTCCCATGAATAATCCGCTCGCACAATATCCTGTGCTACAACTACGCCGATGACACACAACTAATCCTAAAACTCCTGAATTCAATACCCAACTGCCAACCCGACCTGGCTTCCTGCCTCCTCGACATAGATCACTGGATGACCACAAACCACCTCTTGCTTAACCCCTCCAAAACTGAAATCATGGTATGTGGCAACACGGAACTTCTTCCGCACCCGCTACCCTGGCCATCTGCCATGGGCATTTCCCCGACACCCTCAAACTGAGTAAAAAACCTTGGATGCACCCTAGACTCAGACCTAACCCTCTCACTCCAAGTCAACAACGTCTCCAAGTCCTGCCACTACCACCTAAAAACCCTTAGGTGCATTTTTCCATACCTCTCCTTTCCCAATAGGCTCTTCGCGGTCCAATCATTTGTTATGTCAACACTACACTATGCTACCCCCTCTACCTCGGTGTCCATGCTTACCAACTGACTAAACTACAAAGAGCACAAAACACTGCTGCCAAACTGCTACTAGCACTTGGCCCAAGAGATCACATCTCCCCAGCCCTCAAAACTCTGCACTGGATTCCGGATGCCCGAAGGGTGACCTTCAAAACCTTATGCATCTCTCACCGAGCAATGCATAAAACCGGCCATCAATATCTTCAAGACAAACTAAAACCCTACCATCCTCAACGCACTCTAAGATCAAGCTCGGCCGGCCTCCTACTCATACCAAAAACCAACTCAGTCAGGTTAGGTGGATCATCTTTCTCAGCCCTGGCCCCCACTCTGTGGAACGCACTTCCACCCCACAACCGACTCACAGAGGACCTCATGTCTTTCCGCAAATTACTGAAAACATGGCTCTTCCCCTAAAATCGACTTTTAACTCAAACTCGATAACAGCAATCAATGACCTTAGCCCAAAGTTGCATTTTTATAATTAACAATCCAGCAGCATGATCCAAGCGAGAATTCGAAAACTAATAACCGCTAATGTAAACTAAAACGGATAAACTGAATAGAACGAGTGAAGTGGATTTAAGCAGTGAAGTCAATGAAATTAAGGAAATGGATGAAATAAATGAAATGGACGAGAGGAATGAAGTAGGCGAGTGGAATAAAGTGGACGAGAGGATGGAAAGGAGGAGTACATGATATGGGTGGAGTGCACGGAATAGATAGAGTGCATGGAACGGATAGATGGCATGAAATGACATAGTGCATGAAATGAAAGGAACAAATGGAATAGATGAATCAAGTGCATGACATGGACAGCGTGCATGGGACGGATGGAGTGCATGGGACGGATGGAGTGCATGAACCGGATGGGGTGCAAGGGACGGATGGTATGCACGGGACGGATGGAGGGCATGGGACGGATGGAGTGCATGGGACGGATGGAGTGCGTGCGACAGATGACGTGGGTAGAACGGATGAAGTGTGTGGAACGGATGAAGTGGGTGGAACGGATGAAGTGAGTAGAACGGATGAAGAGTGTAGAGCTGATGAAGAGTGTAGAGCGGATGAGGAGTGTAGAGCGGATGAAGAGTGTAGAGCTGATGAAGAGTGTAGAGCGGATGAAGAGTGTAGAGCGGATGAAGACTGAAGAGCAGATGAAGAGTGTGGAGTGGATGAAGAGTGTGGAGTGGATGAAGAGTGTGGAGCGGATGAAGAGTGCGGAGCGGATAAAGAGTGCAGAGCGGATGAAGAGTGCAGAGTGGATGAAGAGTGCGGAGCGGATGAAGAGTGTGGAGCGGATGAAGAGTGCGGAGCGGATGAAGAGTGCGGAGCGGAAAGTGTGCGGAGCGGATGAAGAGTGCGGAGCGGATGAAGAGTGCGGAGCGGATGACACGTGTGTGGAGCGGATGAAGAGTGTGGAGCGGATGACACGTGTGTGGAGCGGATGAAGTGTGCAGAAAGGATGAAGTGTGCGGAAAGCATGACGGGTGCGGAAAGCCTGAAGTTGCGGAAAGGATGAAATGTGCGGAAAGGATGAAGTGTGCGGAAAGGATGAAGTGTGCGGAAAGCATATAGTGTGTGGAAAGGAGGACGTGTGTGGAAAGGAGGACGTGTGTGGAAAGGATGTAGTGTGCGGAACAGATGAAGTGTGCGGAACGGATGAAGTGTGCGGAAAGGATGAAGTGTGCAGAAAGGATGAAGTGTGCGGAAAGCATGAAGGGTGCGGAAAGCATGAAGGGTGCGAAAAGGACAAAGTGTGTGGAAAGGATGAAGTGTGTGAACGATGAAGCCGATAGAACAGATGAACTGGGTGGAACGGATGAAGTGGGTGGAACGGATGAGGTCGGTAGAACGAATGAAGTGGGTGGAACGGATGAAGTGGGTGGAACGAATGAAGTGGGTGGAACAGATGAAGTAGGTGGAACGGATGGAATGCATGGATCGGACGAAGTGCATGGATCAGAAGGAATGCATGGAACTGATTGAACAGATGGAGTGCATAGAACTGAGGGAGTACATGTGACGGATGGAATGCATGGAACAGATAGAGGGCATGGAATAGACATTGTGCAAGAATGGTTGGAGTGCATGAAACGGTTGGAGTGAAGGGAGCAGTTGAAGAGCATGGAACGGTTAGAATGCATGGAATGATTGGAGTGCATGGAATGCATGGAGCATGAAGGCGCTCGATCTCAAGCACCTACTGAAAACCACCATATCACATCACCACGCTTACTCTCTTCTATACACCACCACTCAACTAGAACACAGCGATACTATGACACATTCGGTATAGCTGTTCTCATACCAACACCTGCCACATAATCCACATCATCCTAAATAAACACAGCTGGTTGCACACCCGCCAGCCTAGGCGTTCTCCTCAGGCCTAACGCAGCCAGAATCAGTCTGGTATCACCCTCCCAGAACAAACACATACTCCTGATCTCCCAACCACCACACCTACCTCTAAGAAGCAGCTATCATACGAGTGCCACACCTGCTGCACACATATCCGGTGTACACACGCACCTTATGACTCTCTCTCTCTCTCTCTCTACTGACTTGAACTACGGTTCCCGAGGGCGTTCAACCTACCAGCGCCTTGAGATCCTACCAATAAGGCGCTATATAAATGCAAAGCAACATAACATAACAGAAAAATTAACGCCCGGTCTCTTGCATTCTAGGAAATTATGTCGTGGTTTGCCTGTTTGTGTTTTGTAGCCTTATTCTGCGTTTTGGCCTATTTGTGTACGGTCGCCATATATTGCATAAGGTGTTTTCTAAAATGAATCACTCATTGTCTGTACAGGCATTTTAGGCCCTGACCCCCTTTCTTTTAAATCTAGGCGTTTTCCTAATTCTGTTCTCATTTAGTCTCCCTATGCATTTTAGGACCTGCTCTCCCTTTTAAATCTAGGCGTTTTCCTAATTCTGTTCTCATTTAGTCTCCCTATGCATTTTAGGACCTGCTCTCCCTTTTAAATCTATGCGTTTTCCTAATTCTGTTCTCATTTAGTCTCCCTATGCAATTTAGGCCCTGCTCTCCCTTTTAAATCTATGTGGGTTCCTAATTCTTTTCTCATTTAGTCTCCCTATGCATTATAGGCCCTGCTCTCCCTTTGAATCTAGGTAATGTGCAGCACCGATCTTTGTACACAGACAGAACCCCAGATGTAAACATTGTTGTTTGTACAGCTAGCCCATTCTCCCCTCGTACAGCACACCTTTGTAATTTAGCAGAAGGCTCAGGCTCATTCCACACACCCTACACTCACATATTACACAAACACTATTGCACAACACCTCTGCTATAAGAATGAAGCTACCTTTAACGACAAAAATTCGAACTGTAGCTTCGCACATATTTCTCTATATTCTTAAATACAATCCACTCTGTTTAGTTCATAGTTTACCTCCACTGTGCCTCTCCACTCGCCATTCAGACAAGGGTGACAAACAGGTTCTTGGCCACCCTCACATAAATGCAATGGCTGAAACACACACAAGCATAAAAGCACTTCCCAATTCTTCTAAATTTGTATTCCGGTCCCTCCGAGGGCATTCAACCAAAAAGTGCATTGGGACCATAATTATGGTGAAAGGCGCTATACAAATGACAAAATGAGTGAATGAATAGCTTTGTGGATTGTACCAGAATAATATTGCATTGATGATACATTCAGTATTGGATATCATATAAATTGATATACCAGAACGTATAACAAGGGCACTAGAGCGAGGGCACTAGTTCGGTGCTGCAAGAGTCGCTTGGTATCAGTGGACAATAATACAAATATCAAATTTCAAAGCCAAGCAAAATAGTTTGCTGGCACCACCCAGGACCTTCGTCAAAAGAGCATACCACTCCACTCATAATATTCAGATGTAAAATGAAACGGTACAATTTCAAAATAGCCAAACATATAGCCATAAAAACAATCGTAAGATAAAGCAGATTGTACCAGGAAGGCAAATAACTCTCCTAGGGGCTCAGGGGCGTCCAAGTTAATCACTACCTGCCTCACTCCACACCGTCTTTCCACGCCCCGTCATTATGTCTCTATGCTATGAATGGAAGAATGCGTCTCAGAAAGCAAAATGATGACCTCTAATTGTTTTGAAAATGACAGGTCTTTGAGATGAAGGGCCTCATCACGAGTTGGGCAGTATCCCGACGGTAATACCGCCCAACTCTAATTGGGTTACCGCCACCCAGTCTGGTGTTATTAGCACCGGCCACGGGTTGGCCGTTAACAGTAACTCTCCATTCCCCATTGAGTCCATCGGACACAATGGGGCATTTTCGGCACCAATACTGCACGCTAATACAGCTGGCGGTAATTGCGCCAAAAACAGGGCGCTAAATGGGATTTTCACATCCAGCAAAAAGCTGGAGGTAAAACAGCCCATTTGGCACCCAACTCATGATCGGGCAAGCCCTTAAATGTGGCGGTAATAGCGGTACGGCCGCATTCACGAGCTACAGTCCAACTTGCGATGAGGCCCATTGAAAGTAATCTTGGTGGCCGAAAGGGCTCAAAAACACACCACTTCTGCATTTTTCTGTAGAAAGTTGAAGGTCAACAAGTGGGCTGACCTTCACAGTGTATTTGGTATTAGCCGGATTGATATGTTACTAGCACAATAACTATGGGAGGAAGAATATCGCACAACTCTAGGTCGGATATTTAAATGACACTGTGAGCAATCCTAGAGTCTCATAAGACAAGCTGCACCAGGGAGGAGTACAGGCTGTGAACTTCTGTCCCACCATGTCTATTATCTATCTGCCTACCTGCTATAGGCACTCATTGAATGGTTTCAGGAGACCGTCCAGCGGAGTATGATGATATGAACTGCCACACAATCCATATGGCCCCTTCTCCTATTAGGAATTAGCAATACAAACTTAAAACCAAATGCACTTGCAACTGCAGGCTTCTTTAAACCATCCAGGTCAGGGTTCAATACTGGCAGGTTTAAGCGGAACACCATTTGCAATAATCCAAAGGGTGACAGTGAAAGGGGTTTCCCAATACTGCAGATATGCGAAAAGTGTATTATCAGATAGGACAGACGATTGTACTACGGTCTGCACCACAGGGCAACTGGCCCCCGGCACCACCCCTGGCTTTAGCTGTCATTAAAACAAGTTGAAGTGTTTGCCAAGAGTACCAAAACACAATTCACCCTCAGAGGTGGCAATACCCATGATGAAGCAAAGTAGCGAAGGAAAGGTACCAGTACCAATACAGTGTGTCAAGGTATCTGCATGGCAGAGTCGGTATAAGGCGATCCAACGAGAACTGCTTGTGTATAGTGTGAGGGTATGACGAGGAGCATGCAGGCACAATAGGAGCTGCTGCCGCAGACACACCAAGGATGCCTACACATCAGTGCAGCAGGTCTCGTTAAACAGCTGATGTGGAGTATCTTGATGCACAATAGTGGATCCTGGTAACAACCAGGCAGAGGGGCTGGTCAGGTCAACAGCGAGGCTGAAGTGGCTTGCCAATGCAAAGTGCTTGTGCATGCTATGCAACCACAAATGCCAGTATGGCACTGTACAATGGCACTTGAGTAAGTTCACCAGAGTCCGCGTTCCCCCACTTCTCTACATGTACCTCTTCCTCCAAGGCAGCAGTAGTTGCCGCGTAAGGTCGGGGCTTGGTGGTCTCTACCGCTGGCATTTCTGCTGGGCACAGAGCAGCTGAGGGAAAGAGGTTATTTCCAAGAGACAGCTGTAAGGCTGCACAGGGTTTCCCTTCCCATGATAGGAGTTTTCAAGGTTAAAGATGTGTAATGGCAGAATGTATGTTTAGGACCAGGAGGTCCAGTGATAACAGAAAGGTAAGGGTTAGATATTGCCATTGAGGGCCACCCAATCAAGCAAGTAGATAGATTTGATTATTTAGGCACAAGATTCCTAAGCAATAGTAGCTGGACTGCCCAAGTGGAAACATCTACAGCTAGCCTGGAAAGAACGAGCAATGCTGTTCTAATGGAGCCCTCTCTCCAGCGTTGCCGATATACAACACGCAGGCAAGGTCCCAACACAACGGTTTATGACACGGAAATATGGGGATATGTCAAACCCGCAAGATTGCAGGTAGGGGAAAACAGATTAATGAAAAAGATGACCCTTCTTCCAACTGCCACTCATGGCCGTACACATATAATCTGTCAATAAGTGGCGTCCTGTCTCTAGTTTCACTTTACAGAGCCTACAGAATCGCTCACCCTTGGGATTCCCTGCCATACCCCAATACGTGATAATGTGGGAAGTTGCCCTAATCTCAGGATCATGATAACATGCTTTACTTCCCATTTTGTAGATTTTTAATATAGTCCCAAGGCATATCAATTGGAAAAGCTTGTAAAACAGTCAGAGTAAGAAGATTTTCTTGGAAGGTTAGCGCATCTGTGGTTACGGTCCCAAACAATTACTTTTTCTTTCATCTTTTTGCCTTTTATTGCAAGGTTTTCTTCAACATTTTGCACGTAACCTATTTCATCTAAATATGTGCCTATTTCCCCTATCCATATCCAGAGCAGGGGTGTTCTAAATCAATAAGGCCATTATAATACGAGTAAATGGACTATCATTGGAACAGTTTTCCAGAATTTTAAAATAGAATATGCACATGAAGATCTTTTTCTGTGTGCTTGAACTTATTATTCCTAACTCATTGCAGATGGCTTCCACCGGAGCTGAGTTGGATAGCCAAGTGCTCTCCTCCACAGTTTCCCTTCAAAAAGGTTTAGCCATTTTACTCCTTCAGATGTAAAAACCCCTAAACCATAGAGAATACTAGGTACAATGAAAGCCTTATAAAGTAGCAATAACTCCTCAATAGATTGGCCAGTCCCTTTTTGGATAAAAGCCTTGATGGTACAAAATCTAGCTAGGCCCTTACAGAGTTAGACAATGCATCTTTGCCCATTTTGGCAGTAATTAATATGCCCAAATACATATACATAGTCACTTCTTCAAGGCGAGTGTTACCAATTCTCCAATTATATCGTTTAATGCTATTGCTATTGTTCTAAAAGATCATAACTTTAATTTTATTTGTATTAATTAAAAGTCCATGGCACACCGCAAATTGGTCGAGCGCAGTTAAGGTTCGCTGGAGGCCAATCGCGGTCTGATCTAATATTAGGATGTCGTCCACATAAGACAGCCAGGTAATTGGGTGAGGGCCAACCTTTGGGGGGCTATTGCCACACTTGATTAAAGGGTTAACCAAGTCTGAAGTATAAATATTGAACAATATGGGTGCAAGGGTACAACCCTTTTGTAGACCGTGATTAGTCCCTATTTCCCCGCTCAGCGAGCCTTCTTGATTGAATCTAATTTGAAATCTGGTATCGGTGTAGAGGGCTTTCACAAAGTAAAGGATTTGTGCATGTAGTCCTTTTTGTTTAGATTTTTCCCGAAGCAGATTGCGATCAACAATGTCGAAAGCCTTTGAGAATTCAATAAAACATATATACAGAGTTCTCAGTTTAGACATTCGAGTCACTCTAATAAAATACCTTAGTGTCCAAAGGTTTGACAACATGCTAAACCTTTCCTAAAACCAGATTGTTGACAATTTAAACATTTTTCTCTAGACAGCCAATCATTTATAGAACCTAAAAGAATTTGTGCAAAAAGATTTGGAGCTAGATTCAATCATAGCGAGTAGGCGGTAATTTGTAGGGAGGTTGCGCAATCCTTTTTTATATATAGGAATAAGAGTTGCAGATTTCCAGCTGAGTGGGATTTGGCCAGTAGCAGGAATCTACTGGAAAATAATGTTGAGAATTTGAGCCCAAATTTTGGGGGTTTTGTCATGTCTAATAGGCGGTGATGGTCCGTGTGGCACAGATGGAAGCACTGCCTGCTGAAGTTCCCCCAAGATGGCCCCACTAAGTATCAGCGGTGTTACAGGCATTCCCTATGCTCTATCGATGCTATCGATGCTAGCTCCACCCCCTGTGTCAGATGGAGGATATCAGGAGTCATGAACGAAGCAGCGTTGCGTTGCTACTCTCCACAGCAAACGCTCTGTGAGTTCGTATCTAGCGCTCTGATTTTTTCGAGTTGTTCTGGGGTTCTCATTCTTATCATATCCCTCATCTCTTCTCACATACATAGATTCCTGCCCTCCATCCGCGGCTTCCCCGTTCACAGTGTCGGTATTTCAGTGGCATCTCCCTCGCCGGTACGTTCCTCTGAGTGCTTAGCTTCGGTTTCGTTACAGCTTTCCCTCATTTACTACTCTCTGACATTTCCACCTTTCACACACAAGACTCAGCTGTCGCCCCTCCACACCCGTGCCAGCGGTGCATACTGCGCAGCAACAGGGAACACATTCCGCCCGCTCAGGGCAACCCGCGCAGCAACAAGGAACACGTCCCGTAGGTTCCTTCGCAGGTCTTTGATCCTTCTCCTTACTACCTTCCTCTCTGTTTACAGCCCGCTCAGGACAACAGGCTGATATCCTTCCCGCGGTCCTTCTGTTCAGCATGGAATCATGAACGTGCTAGTGGAATCCAGTCCTTCATTTCAGCACAGTAACACGAAGGGTAAACACACACATTCTCAGCTCGTGGCAGGAACCTCTGTTTAGTCTTTCTTTTTGTGTATTCCAGTGCTTTTGGAATCCTGCTCGCAGTAATTACCATAAGGAACCTCCTAACCTAATCCAGCATATAGAAAGGATCAGGACCAGCAAGAACAAGATCTCCAGGGTTTTCTTCCCCCGAGGGTTTCCCTGGGAATTCTATCCTCTCCCTGGCTATTTTTCATTAAGAGAGGATAGGGTGACTATGAGGATTCTCCATTTCTTCAAACTGCTGCCTCTGATTCAGGTTAGTGAATTCTGAATTGCATGCTAACGTTTGGTGTCAAACCCGCTAAGTATCACAGGTTTTCTTAAAAATAATATTGGGTAGACAATCCGGACCTGGAGCCCTTGATGATTTCAAGTTAGTAATAATAAGTTCAATACCGGCTTCTGTGAAAGTAATGAAATTCTTTTCTGATACTTCCTCATAATTAAGTTCATTGGCAGGTGCATTCTCTCTATAATACATCCCGAGAATATAGTTGGTCCATGAATTATTTGTGATCGGGTTTAATTCATATTTAGCCAAGTTTGCTGAATTGTATTTATTATATATGTACCAAAATGTGTGCATGTCTTTACCTCTCAAAGCATTTCTCATGATATGCCATTGAACTGAAGCAATAGATCCCTTATGTAGTTTTACCCAATTTTTAAATCACATTTTTAATGTAATAATAGCTCTAGCTTGTACTACAGTAGTAGTGTTTTCTTTCTTTCTTTGTTTAATTGTAGTACATAATTGCTTTTTCTTTTCAGCAATTTTATAATCATATTCACAATTACTTTCACAATTTTTCCCTTTGGGGTCTACATAGAGCTTTTTTGTCATCTACCAAACTGCTCAAAGAGAGAGTGCATTGCATGATAGTAATTCTGAACATTAAACTCCATCCTCCCAGGTACAACTTGGGTCCTTCCTCTCCACTATCTTTTTCTCTACTCTTGGAGTCCCCCAGGGGTCTAACCTCTCTCCCTGGGTGTGCAAACCAATACATGGCACTCCTTGCCCACCGCATCGCCGCTCTCTGCCCCAACTTTCAGTGCTATGCGGATGACACCCAGCTCATTTTCAGGCTACCCTCTGCCTCCTCCTCTCCTTCCCTCATCTCTGACTGTCTGTCTCCTATTTCGGAGTGGTGTGCCGCCAACAACCTCTGCCTTATTGCCAGTAAGACTGAGATTCTCCTCATCGGCACACCCGCTCCCTCCTTTCCTGCAGCTCTCTGGCCGGCCTATCTTGGCCCTCTTCCTGCTCCCACCTGCAAGGCTAAAAACCTCAGGGTCATCTTCGACTCCACACTCTCCTTCTCCCCTCACATCTTAGACGTCTCTAAGAAGTCACATTACCAGCTGCACCTCCTCAGAGGTATTCTTCCTTTCCTCTCCTTCCCCAGAAGCTCACTGTCTCCAGAGCTCTGGTTCTCTCTAGGCTGGACTATTGCAACAGCCTCTTTCTAAATCTGCCTGCTTCCACTCTCCGCCCTCTGCAACTTATCCAGAACAGGACTGCAAGACTTGTCCTTGGCCTCAAGCCCAGGGATCGTATCTCTCCAGGACTGAAATCTCTGCACTGGCTCCCAGTGGCTGCGAGGATTAAGTTCAAAACCCTCTGCATCATCCACAAGCCCTTCTGGAGCCTAGGGCCTCAATACCTTCAACTCTCCCTCCCTAAATATCTTCCTTCTCAAGCTCTCCGGTCATCCACCTCCAACTCCCTCAGGGTCAGTCGCTCTCTTTCTTCGGCTGGTGCCTCCCTCTGGAACAGCCTCCCTGCCTCCCTCAAACTTGAGGAGAACCATCTCCGGTTCCGGTCCACCTCAAAACCTTTCTCTTTGCTTCTGCTTTTTCTCCTCCTCTGCTCTGCTGACCTCCTGGCTGTAACCGGAACTGTACTGGCTACCTGGACACCCTCTGATCTCAGGCCCAGGCCCCTCCCCCGCCAGTGTCACACACCTGCACTGCCCACCTGGCAAGCCCCGCACTTGGGGACTGTTTCTGTATCCCTACAGTCCCCCTACCAGCCCTTGACACCTGATGTCTGCACTTACCCATGCACTTGCCACTTGCTGGCCGTATCTATTGCCATGCACTACACTGCCCCTGCCCCCCTTTACACGCACTTGCGCGATCTGAATGACACCTGGCCTAGTAGGATCGCTGCCTGTCCTCCCTTTGTTCCCCTCCCTTGCCTCGTCGTGCCTTGAAACACTTGTGTATAGGCGCGTTATAAACGCCATATCATATCATATCATATCCATTCGGTATCACTTTCAAGAAATTTGCCCATTAGCTCATTAAAACCTAGTATGTTTCTTTCATACCATTTTATTCTGTTCCCTCCGTTATTGAGTTGGTCATTCCCAGTGAGTTGTGTAAAGACATTTTTGATAGTTTTCCCCGAAGAAAATTCAACTACCACATGGTCACTTAGATCGTTTAAAATCAGTTGATAATGGTTTGCTACTTCATAGCCTCTTGCATTTGTAAGTACAAAATCTATCCATGACTTTCTAGGTCCATTGGAACAAGTATAGAGTGGGCTGTCTTTGCTTATGTCAATTAGTTGAATCAACTGGCCCAATCAAATAAATGACGACCACATGCTGGTTCTAGTTTCTGTTTCTTTTACCTCAAAGCCAATCGCTTGGATGCCATTGTCATTAAGCCTAATTGGGGCTACATAAATTGAGCAACCACCCCCGTTTCAGTGAAGAGCGGCGGTTGATAGTTCAGATCTCCCTTTCCGGATGGTTGGTTAACCATTTCTCGACTATCAATTCCACATGAGTTATAATCACTTCTGTTCTTACATTACCAGGTGGATTATAGACATTGATAATTAAAATACTATCCACATATCCCCGAGAAGGAAGATTGACCATAGTTGCTCGCACATTATCATCTTTCATATTTATTTTCAAATTCTGAGGCATTCAGGTGTACCGTAACACCAGTGATTAGTCCACCATAAGGTCTTCCCTTCATATTTCTTTGAACTAGATTTTGTAAATGAAAAAGCCATCCAAGAAGAACAGTTTCATTAACCAAGAATTTTGAAGAAGAAAAATATGAGGATTCGTCAAGTAGTGCAACCCTTGTGGGTTAGAAGTAAATGACCTAAAACCTCTGGTATTCCATGACTTAATGTTCAGATCTTTCTAGTCAATGTCATCAGGTCATGCTAAATTGTCAATTTCTGATTGATACAAAACAGCATTGTGGTCATTTAATCTAATACCATCTTTTAAATATAGGGTTTCACAGATCTTAGTGACAATGGGCCTCATTATGAGGTTGGTGGTGCGGTAATAACGGAGCCGGTAAGGCAATACTGGCCTCCAATACCGGTCCATAGTATTACAACCCTAGACGCCTGTCCCACCGGCATTGACAAGGACCCGCTGTGGCCTTGCACCACCGTACCGTCGTGCGGGCGCGGTAGGCGTGCCCGTAATACAGGCGTCCCGCAACAAAGAGGACATCACGAGTCGCACTGACATGTACATACTGGCATCGAGATGCCGTTAAGAAGGGCCACCATGATGCCGGCAATCCCGGCATCGCGGATCACCCGTTAACAGCAATCGTCTGTGTAACCAAGCGCCACAGATGCACACAATCAGCACAGGTGGAGGCAATGGAGTCAGGGCCAGCACAAAAGGAGCACACCCACACACTACACCCCTTTCCAAACCAAAATGCTACCACTTGCACTTGCCATACTGGGGCTGGAGGACATGCCTGCACTGCTACTCCTTGAGCAGGCAGTACAACAGGCAACACAGAGGAGACGCAGGTGGAGAAGCAGGGTCAGACTGGCCCAGCAAATCCCACCAGTGCAGGTAGTTGTTCCCCGCAGACAGCCATCAATTCCACATATAAGGGCCAATCCATTTGATTTAACCCCAGCACAGATCCACACCCTGTACCGGCTGGACAGGGACACCATCACCAACATAGTGGAATTAATACAGGAAGACTTGGTCAGCCTGATCAACATCCGCACAGCCATCCCCCCTCTGCTGAAGGTGGCATCTGTGCTCCACCTCCTGGCTACAGGCACTTACCAACACACAGTGGGCCAAATGCATGGAATGTCGCAATCATGCTTCTCTGTTGTGTTACACCAAGTGCTGGATGCACTACTGAAGCACGCAAGTGCCTACATATCCCTACCAAGGACACCACAGGAGGCAAATGCCACCAAAATAGCATTCCATGCACTGGCAGGCATGCCCAATGTAATTGGGGCCCTCGACTGCAGCCACGTAGAGTTGGTAGTCCCACATGCCGGGGAGGTGGTGTACCGTAAACGGAAGCTATACCACTCCATCAATGTGCAGATGGTGTGTGATGCCAGGCAGATTGCCAGATAATAACACATTGCTGTGCCAGATACCCAGGATCCACGCATGATGCCATGGTGCTGCGGAACTCCTCACTACCCCGCTACATGGAAGGAGACGTCGTACGAAGTGGCTGGCTGTTGGGTGAGTCTGCCCCCTGGGCCATGGGGAGAGAGGGATGGGGGGGGCTACATGCATATGCAAGGGGAATGCCCCCTGGGCCATGGGAGTAGAGGGATGGGGGGGCTACATGCATATGCAAGGGAAATGCCCCCTGGGCCATGGGAGGAGAGGGATGAAAGTATCTTGAGTTATCCCCAGCCACACAGCATTCACATGTGCGTACATAATGGACATAGCCAAAATGCATCGGGGGACCTGGTGGTTTAAATGTCTAGGACCCTAAGTCATGTATGTCACCCAAGGCTCGCACCATGGATTGGCATGCACTGTACAGGGCTGATAGTCATGTGGATGTGGCTGCCTTTGACGGGATTATGCATATGAACTTGAAAGATGTACAGGCTGAGCACACATGGCAGCTGAGCATTATCCTTACACATACCTCCTTCTGCTCCCATGTAGGTGATGCTGCCTATCCTCTGAAGGCGTGGCTACTCACCCCTGTCAGGAATCCGCAGAACAGGCACGAGGAGGACTTCAATCGTGCACATATACGCACGCGTGTGGTCATTGAGCAGACGTTTGGCCTTTTGAAGACACGGTTTCGCTGCATCAGCAGGTCGGGAGGGGCACTCATATACGGGCCTGAGAAGGTGGGCAAGATCATCATGGTATGTGCAATGCTGCATAACATGTGCATCCGGCGGAACGTACCCCTGCCACCTGACATGGAGCTGCCACCACCTGGTGAAGTAGAAGGAGAGGAAGGAGATGATGTTGGACATAGGCCAGGACGCGATACACTTTAGGGTCACGCAGTGCGGCAATTGGTCATAGACCAATCATTCTGATGTACTGGGATGCAGAGGGTGCCATGTATTGGGAACTGTGGGCACTGGGTGTGTGGGTATATGAGCACAGTGCACTATGAAGCAATAAATTGAAAAACAACAAAGAAGCAATGTCCACTCATGTGATGTTTTGTACACAACAGGTGTATTAAAGTGATGTTTTGTACAACATAATTTAACAATCCACGCCCCCAACACCCCTCTCCCTCCCCCCCACACAACCCCATGCTACCCCTACACCTCCCAACACCCCTCCCCCTCTACCCCCTCTCCCCCACGCTACCCCCACACCTCCAATCCCCCCAGTACTACATGCACATGTGTCTGGATGTATTCCTGAAGAGATTCTGCAGGGTGGTCCTGCTACTGTGGAGCCCCCTTCGGAGGTGGGGGTTGGATATCTGAGCACCGTGCACTTCGCAGGGACCTGCGCACGGGGCTGGTCTGCCTGGAACTCGCTGGCGTGGTCGATATGGATGAGCCAGATGGTTGTGACCCCAAAGCCGGAGTTTGCCGCTGCTCCATGCTGTCAGCAATCCTGGTGAGGATCTGTCCCAAGGCATTGAAGCCATCGCGCACTTGCTGTGCACTTGAGTTGATGGCCTGGATTACGGCCGCAGTGCTGTCATGGATGACACGGCGTGCTGTCTCCCCTTCAGCAAGGTACTGCTTGACATAGCCTGCATCTCCTCCTGCCGGCCCTCCATCATGGACAGACGTCCCTCAAGGTCCCGTATGGCAGTGTGGGTGGTGGCTGGTGGGTTATGTTGTGGTACTGCATGCGATATGGGGCTGTGCAATGTCGGAGACCACTCTCCATGGCTGCCCTGTTTGGATGAATCCCGGCGAGCGGTGTCCTGTGGGGTGACCTGAGGGCTTTGTGTTCGACCTACAGGCTCTGAGTGGACGAGTCCTGCATTGCCGTAATCGTCAGGGTCAGCTTCCTCGTCAACACTATGCTGTGCCGATGCAGCCATCTCCCCAATTGTGCTTGCAGCAGCAGACTGTGTGCCATCATTGTCCATGCCAGATGTGTCCTCGGCCTGTGTCGATTGTGTGTCCAGGGGTGCAGGGGCAGGTGTCTGCTGGTCCTGTGTGGGTTGCAGTGTGGCTGGTAGGGCACTGGTTGTTGTCCTGCGTGCCGCTTGGCCCATCCTTGGTCCACTCGAAGTAGATGGTCCGGTGCCATCAGCTTGGCTCCTTGCCCTTTTGGCTGGTGTTGTGCATTGTGCACTTCCCTGTGCTTCTTCGGTGTCTGCATCCATACCTGTGGGGGACAGAGAGTGGCAGGGCATCAGTGATGGTGGTGCTTGCGTCATGCATGCGTTTGTCTTTGTGCAGTTGGCGCCATGTGTTCAGTTGCATGCCTGGCTTTGCAGCAGACTGGGTACATGCAAGATTGAGGGGTGCTGTTTGGAATCGTGCAGGTGTTCTCATGTACACCATGGTGGCTGCTGTTGGGCCTTGATGTGTGTTGTGAGTGACGTGCAGGTCATCTGTGTGCCGGGTGTGTATTTGTGTATGGGCGCAGCATGCAGCATGCATTGGGATGTGATGGTGGTGGGCCCAGCATGTGTATATGGATATGTGTAGGTGTGCATGATGGGCCATGTATTGGCTGGCGTTGCTGTCACATTTGGAGGTCAATGGTGATGATTAGCTGTTGTAGGGACACTCACCTTCATCTGCTGATGTTGGCACGCCAAACTCAGCTCCACCGACTCCTTCAATTGGCTCCACATCTATGACTGAGCTGCAAGTCTCGTCCCATCTGGCCAATTTCACTGGTGAGTGAGGTCCTCCACTGTTGCCAGCCCCTGGCTCCGATTGGCCGACAAGATGTTCTGTACTCTCAGCCTGAGGTCATCCCATCGCTTTTTGCAGTCGCGCACTGTGCGTGCGGTGGTGCCGACTGCACTTACTTTCCGGGCTACTTCTCCCCAGATGGCCTTCTTCTTCAGCTGGGATGGACGCCTGAGGTCGCTGCAGAACACCACATCAGCATTCACCACTAGGGTGTCAGCTAACATGTTCAGCTCCTCATCCTTGAACCGTGGTTTACGCAGGCAGGCAGTGCCTTTCTGGGTAGACTTAGACATTTTGTCCGTGGTGTCCTAGGAGTTCTGGTGGTGAAGGTCCTGTATGTGGAGGATGGCAATGGATTGTGTTTTTGAAGATGGCCGCCACATCATTTCCCATTCCGGCGCGATGACGTCACTTCCGGGTCCGGTAATAACGGGCCCGTTCTTAGCACTATGTTAATACCGGTACTGCTATTTGGGGGTTGCCGAGGCCAGAGCCGTTATGTGCGCATTCGTTGATGCCGCTATCTGGGGGTTTGAGGGTCGTTACCGGCATGCCGGTACGGCTGTTACCGGCTTGCAGGGGTGCGTGTGCTCGCGCACTCTTAATCACCCGCTGTTTGCGGGTTTGAGCCAAAACGGACATGTTATTAACGGCATGCCGTTAATGGCTGCTTTTTAGCGCCAACCTCGTAATGAGGCCCAATGTCCTTTATAAATTATCTTGTCAGTATCTCACCCATTTTGCCTGATGTCTCAAAAGTGAAAACCTTTTTTCATAGTTTCACCTCTTTCTCAAAGTTGTATCCCATATTCAAAAATTGAGAAGATTGTGACATAATCACCTGTATAACAATGGGGGAGACCAAGTGGGCCACAGATCAGTTTTCGCCCCACGAAACACCCAGTTGTTTTTTTTTTTTATTGTATTTGGTAAATTTACAAACCTTTACAATTTATAAAACAAACAACAGTCTATACTAGACAAGAAAAGATTTTTTGCATACATATTTACATTCATTCATAAAAAACAAGCAAAGGAACATCTTTCTAAAAACATTTCATTTTGATAGAAAAGCAATTCTTCAACAACAATTCATAACATTTTTTCACATTTTCTTTTTATCTACATTAGCCATAGACAAGACAGACCCCATCATACACTTGATCTTAGTTTTCTAGAATGTATTTGCATTATGAGCATCAAGATTCATATCTCTCAACTTCCTATCGATTTCACCCAATAGAGTAGTCAGATTCAACGTCATTTTATTGCTATTACCTGACATACACCTGGACCATAGGGTCAATCTTGCTAACAGTGAAGAAGGATCGAAATATGATCCAAGCGTATGGAGTCTCAATGTCTCAAAATGATCACAGAAAACAACCAGATGTTGTATAGATTCAATTACAGAAGCATTCTGACAGAATCTATATACACCCGGTTTGAATGATATTTACACTTTCCCCATTGGGCTAACCGTTCATTGGTAGGAAACTGATTCAGTCTAAAACGAAGATATAAGTTTCTTCCAGAGCTTGATGGAAATTGTATAAGATAGTTTGGACAAGTACCCCATTTTCTTCGAATCCTAGCATATTCCTGAAATGTGCTATATCTGCTTATTCTGTCCGATTGACAACACCAATAATATAGTTGCATTTTCCTTTTGCAACTAGGTAAACCCAGAATTATATGATCCTCTGGGATCTGTGTGTCGTACATAATAACCTTCATTTTTTC
This sequence comes from Ambystoma mexicanum, assembly GCF_040938575.1. NCBI lineage: Eukaryota > Metazoa > Chordata > Amphibia > Caudata > Ambystomatidae > Ambystoma > Ambystoma mexicanum. Next base: position 1,252,194,252 of record NC_090925.1, on the reverse strand, counting down.
CACAAATGCCAATATGGATACAGGTTGTTTAAGCAGTATCAGTTTGTTCAAATTTTCATAAAGACTATTAGCAGGTGGCCTTAGGCATTTGGCATAGTTAGTAAGCGTCCGCCAGTGCCATTTCGCGCATAGTGGAAGGAGGCCAATTTCATGTCTTATGATGTCATTTGGTACTGAGGTAGCCAAACTCAATACTTGCTTCCAAATGCCACCTTGGAGAGAATCGAGAGCATCTTCAACATCATATAGACATATATCCAAAAAATACAAGATACATGGTTCCACTTTGAGTAGATAAAATAGCAAAGCAGGCAACATAGAAAACTCACAGTATTTTCTCATGATGATTTTCATCTGGGAGATTAAAGGCCTAACTCTTTCATTCAGTTTCATTTTCCACCATCGGATCAGACAAGATGTAACCAAGATATTTAATTGATTTGACTAATTTAATTTGAGCACCATCCATGAACCAATTGAATCTAAGTGCTTTTTTTCCCATCTGTAAACACAAGTATGTTGGATTTAGACTGATTTACTTTTAGATTATTCTCAGGTGCATAGTTTGAAAAAGCCGTCAGTTTGTTTTGGAGACCAAAGGGAGTTTTATCGAATATTAACAGGTCGTCGGCAAAGCCCATATAATTGAGCTTCAGCGCCCCCAGGTTCACAGGGAAATTAGTAACATCCGTCCAACAGTCCTCGATATCGCAGATGTATAAATTGAATAATACAGCTGCAAGGATACATCCTTGTTTAAGACCGATGGTAGTAGATATTGCATCAGTAGTAGCCCCTGCTCGATTTAGTCTGACCTTGTAATAGGTCGAAGTATGCAAGAGGGCAATTAGAGATACCAGATACAAGGGAAAACCCATGTCAAGCATTTTCTTCCACAATAGTTCCCTCACCACAGTATCAAATGCAGAACTAAGGTCAAGGGAAGCCATATAAACTGCACCTGAATGGTTATGTTTGGCATTCCATTGAATATGAGAGATAACTGTGGCATTTAGTGAGCATCCCATAGAGCGACGAAACCCAGTTTGATATTTTGATAGAATAGCATTGACACTCATATACTCCAATAGTTCCTCTAAAATTAGATGACAAAATACTTTAGAGGAAACATCCGTAAGAGCTATTGGTCTAAAATTATTTGGGTCATTTATTGGGCCCTGTTTGTAGATTGGAATTATTGTGGCGGCACACCATGACCGAGGTAGAGTTTGGGTGGCAAATACCATATCAATTCTTTGTTTCATGATATGGGCCCAGAACTTTATGTCAGATTTTAGCAGACATGCTGGAAAACCGTCCGGCCCAGCCGCTCGCGATGGATTTAATTTCATAATTGCCCTTTCAACATCATTGAGTGACCAGGGGGAAGTGGGCAACCAAACAATTGTGAGAGTGAATGTATTATATTTTTTATTGGCAGTATCAACAGGTAGAGTAAATTTTGCCTTAAAGTGATCCACCCAAACAGACCCCGCGATAGCATTCTCCATAAGGGCAGTCTTTTCATGATTAATAGATCTTAAAACAGCCCAAATGTTACGAGTGTCACATTTTAGCAAATGGTACATCATGTTCTGGTTGTCTGTTACGTACTGAATTTTTTGAGACTCTTCAATGAATTTTTGTACGTCTGCAAGATTCTAGCCTTAGCAGCCCAATAAGAGTCCCTATCAATAACCATTTTAGCAAGATGTCTAAGCTTAGCATTTTTTAATTTCTTTAAGTTATATATCTCAAGATTGAATTTATGTTTGTGTATATGATTGCTACTGACAGGGACCCTCTGCTTGGCCAGAGCCAGTACATGCAGATTAGTTTGTTTAGTAAGAAGTGCATCCATAGCGGGTGCATCCATATTACCACAGGACAGATTGACCATAATTATAGGGTCATTTTTCATCCGCCAAGTAAGCTGATAGCACGTCATTTGCGTCCATCTAACTGACAGACCAGGTCTGTCCGTATCCACCAAAGTAAGGGCGGCACAGATAGTAAAGCCCCAATCCCCAAATTCAAGTTTAGTGGAGATTGCACAATGGTCACTGAAACCCAAATTTTCAATTGTAATCAGATCACACCCTTTATACAGTGCCATAGACAGAAAAAAGTGATCAATGTGGGAGAATAGTCCTCCTCGAGACCATGTATACGGGGATAATCGGTCATTAACTTCAAGCACTTGCATATCCCAGTTCAAAAAGAATTGAACCCATTTATTCCCGTTCCTAACTGTTGGTGCAGAAGATGACAGTTTTTTTCCACCTATTAGTCCTTTATATAAACAGGAAGAGTTAAAGTCCCCGCCCGCTAAGACACCGATGTTCGCATGTCTACCAAACGCATCTTCTGGGATTGTATCAATTTTATCCTCCAATTCATTGAAGGTAGTAGTAACCCTATTCCAATACACACATAGAATCAGAATTGGGTTCACATGGTCCAAGGAAGAAGTTAGCTCAACAGCAATTACAGCGTCGTCATTAAATACCATTTTAGAAATAAGCTTACAAGAATTATTAATTAGGATGGCCAGACCTCCTGAAGGCCTTCCCAAATCCCCTCTTTTGGCACACTGAGTATTGCATATAAAACCTTCAACGTTAAAGTGCGACCTATGCATTGTCTCTTGTAACAAAATGACATCCCAATGACAGAAAACTTTCTCTGTGTCCCACCATCTAAAAAAATTTGCCAAGCCACAACTGTTCCAAGAGCGCCACATTATATTGAACCCTCTACAATGTTGATTAGGGGGGAGGCATGGTTATTTTAGAAACTGCATTAGATAAAGTACTGTTCAGACCATTCAACCCATTCAGAGCAGCTGTCAATGCCATTAGTTGCTTAATCATATCATCGTTGGAGAGCATTGAAGGACTAGTAACCCCATTTGCCTGATCAATGGCAACCTTCGTTATTGGCGTTTCAAGAAAGGTTTTAGCTTCCAACTCAGTTTGGAACAGACAGGGTAGCAAACCAACATACATAAAATTTTCCCTCTGCTCCCATACCAGTTTCAAAATCAGCAATGAATGGAATTTACAGATCATTCTATTATTGTGGCATGAGGCTATTCTCACCCAGTCAATATCATACGAACAAAGCGTTCTCAACGATGGTATTGAATGAAATTCTTTTAGCAAATAGGAATGGTTTAGATTGATTTTGCCAGTAATTTTCGGATCACTTTCCCATCCCAGAATAAGTGGCATTTCAGGACTGATTATAGCTTCCCTATTTTCTCTTATATTTAAATCAACATTTTGAATATCGGGAATCCTCCTTTCTGAGGGTACCGGATCGGTTGATGATTTATGTGGCACATCCCCTACCACTACGGATGAAGTACCAATTTTTTTAGTTTCGATAATACTTGGGGTCACATTATTATTCCAGCAGGGCAGAATTACATTAGAACCCCGTTCCGCATATTGGACATCTTTACCGAGGACCCCCATCATCCACGGTTCATCCGACTCATACTGTGATTTTAGGGATTGCTTAATGGGTAGATTCTCATGAGATGTCAACTTTTTTTTGTTCACAGAAGTAGTTTTGTGAGTTACAGGATAGAATTGAGAGTGAGGATTGCAAGGTGGCAGTCAACATGTAAGAATCCTGCAAAAGTTTTTTTTTTGAAGTTTTTGTCATTGATACATATATCAGGTATCTTTGCCTTTTTAAAGGTTAGATTGGAGTTGTTTTGGTTCTTTGCTACCACAGCCGTACCATCAGAATTATGGTTCAAATGGACTCTCGATTCCTCATTTAATTGAGAAAGATCAATGTTCCCCTCCTCATTATGGATTCCAATTGCATCCGGCGAGGTTTGAACTGAGTTAGGTTTTATGTTTTCCTTCAATATTAGTTTTTTTTTTGTGGCATTAGCTTTAGCTCTTCGTTTTTGGGCTCTCATAGCTAATCTTTTTTCTCTTCTTGTAAGTACAACTATAGGTTTCTCTTGGTCATCGACCACACTTACATCCGGTGCAGGTAGGCCCTCTCCCTCGGCACAGTCCTCGGTAAGATCAATTAGGTCCGTCAGGGGAGAGGGACTATCAGGACTCTCAACAATAGGTGGTACTTGAGCAAGACAGACATTGGTACCCATAGGTTTAATGGACCCAAACAGATCTTTTAGCTCATTCAGATCACATTCTATTTTTTGCATTGAGATAGCCATATTTGAGACTCCTATCTCATTCTGGGATAGGAAGTCCGTCTGGCAATGTATAGATAGCATTGTTTTTGCAGTGGTCACCTCAGCAAAGGTTCTCTTGTCACTGACTGATAAATCAGGTTCATAATCAAATTGAGTTGCTTTATCCGCCCAGATGGTTCCCGAGCAAGATTTCCCTGTTAGATTGGCAACTGCATCACATGTGAATAATAATCCCTCAATTCGGTTGGTTTTATTCACGAGTTGTTCGATCGTACATCTCAGCAAGCCTATCTCACAATGTGAACGTTCGTGGCCTTTATCGAGGAGGTCCAGGATTCTTGCTATTACGGGAAAATCCGTAGTTAGTGATCGTTCTTCCAATATATCTAATCGCACCACAGGGGACGAAAAATCCTTATCTTTGTCATTTAATGTCGATTGGAACTCCTGTAAGTCACGATTCATACGAGCATCAATGACCGATTTAGGACTAGTCTTTTGTAAGGAACTCATTTCAAGTTTTTCAGAAATGAAGTCTGACGCCAGGTCGGGTTCCCATTGTATCATTGTATTAACAACCTCCTGTGCTTTCAAATGAGGAAGTCTTGTTTTAGCTTTTTTGGATGGTGGATTGCTAAGCATAAAAACATCTTCGCGGCCCATCATTCGAGAATTCACTGGGGTAGAAGGGCCATGCGTTAGTCGCACCCTTCTCCCTAGTTCGGCCTCAATTGTTGGGCCCATCATAGAACAATCCATAATATTGTCATTAGGTCCATTCATTGCTACATTAGCTGTTTCATTATTCACCTGTATCTTATGTTCAGCCTCAAGATCGTCATATGACTCCTCAGAAAGTAAGATGTTATTAAGGTCTTTCACAGCATATTTAAGTGTGGTGTCATATTTAACAGGGCTAGTAGAAGAGTTGTGTACCTGGGCCGTTGCCAGGTTTTTAGGTATTATTCCCATATCTTCCAAGATTCTCTCTTTGTGTACATCTAATAAGTCTGGGTGATTTTTATCAACTTCATCAACCACCCCATTATGCAGATATGGAGGCAGCATATCGTTATCCATAGTAGAGGACATGCACGCACTATTCACATGACTTATCACCATGATGCCTTGTGGGTCCTGAAGTTTCTTCAAACTCCTTAGCCCCGTTGCCATAGTGGAGAGTGGTAAAGAGTGCACTGTTTAAATTTTCAATTATTACTGGAGATTATCAATGCCGGGTATCCAAATTCGTACCAGCATTCACACCCTCTACCGTCAATTGTAGAAACTAATTTGGCAATTGTACAATTGTGCTAACACACCCTAAAAACCAGTTGATGCCAAGAGAGAAGAACGCATACACATTCAGTAGATAGAACGAGTCGTGTATATTAATACCTCCCTAGATTTCAAGTAAGGAGTAAAAGCTCCCCTCATCACCGCTCCACCGAACAGCCAAACAGCCTCAGCACTTCCCACGCACTTCCGGATGCGCGCGCGAGATGCGCGGGCACCGGAGAAGATGTAGGGAGGGCGCGAGCTGCAGATGGGCGGGTCGGTGGGCGGAGCTAGGGGGAAAAGAGAAACAAGAATTGGCGCGTAGTTCAGGTAAGCAAAGGTATACACAGAAGTTGCGTGCACAAGTCCAGCACAAATCCAGCAGATCTTACTAAAGATCTGTACAATATTTACTTGGGTGTTTCCACACACCTCGCGCTTCCACTTGCCGACGGCTTCACTCGCGGCACGAAACGAGGAATGGAAAACAATCAGGGGTAGCTGTGTCCACGCAGCGGTCCCAGCCAAACAGCCTCAGCACTTCCCACGCACTTCCGGATGCCTGCGCGAGATGCGCGGGCACCGGAGAAGATGTAGGGAGGGCGCGAGCTGCAGATGGGCGGGTCGGTGGGCAGAGCTCGCGCTTCCACTTGCCGACGGCTTCACTCGCGGCACGAAACGAGGAATGGAAAACAATCAGGGGTCACCCCTGTAAACACCCAGTATTTCCACCAATGACCAATCTTGTGAAGAGATGGCTCTTAGTTTCTGCACTTGATGAATATGTTCTAAGACGTTAGATTTATTTAAGAAGGGACTTGCACTAGTGGCGTGTACATCTACAATCCGTATTTTTTTGTTGCTTTTATATTAGGGTTGGAGAGTATAGCGTCCAATTCATTCAGATACGCCTCCTTAATGGGGTCATGCACAGTACTTGGGGGTACATACACAGGATCATCTGCCACATCCTCCACCTGTTCATCAGGGCTTTCCAGGTCAATGACACATTATTGTTAACACAATTGAACCATTTTTCACCATTGTTGTTATTTAGTTTACCCCAAATCAGGATTCTTTTTTGATGTTTTCCCTTTCTGAGTTTTATTGTGAACAATTTCAAAGCCCCTTCCTGTTTCCACACATATCATGCCTGGTAGAGAGGAGGTACCTAATGATTGGGATGCCACTGAGACCTGGTGTTTCACTTTTTTTTTTATAGGTGTGCATTTTCCATTCACTAGATTTTTCCTTTTCTGGAGTGGAGGGGTTTTCATGTTATTTAAGCCTGAAGTGCTTGCTTCTTGGCTAGTATGTATCACTAATTCTACATTAGTCAATGTAATATTATTACATGCCACAGTTTCAACAACTCGAGATTCCCTAATTTCCTCAATATCATGAGATGGGCACCCACCAATTCAGGTTTAGTAGTCAAGATCCCCTTATTGGGATTTGTGGCATTCTTCCTAGGTTTATCTGCAACCAGGGAGTCATGTGAAGAAAGCACCATGTCACCAAACTAGTCAACCCTTGTTTGATAATTTGTTGATCTTTATGTATATTATTACAAAGGGTGAATAAAGCTTTTAGAATTATTAATGATTCAGGCTCCAAGCTCATATCTGAGGCAATGTCATTAATACCCAAGTAGCTTCCTTGATGAGATGAAGAAGAGGAGAAAGCTTTTGCCGCAATTTGAGTTAAGTCCGGTAATTTGGATAAATTTGTCACGGAAATTGAGTTTCTCTCTACCAATGATGTCGGGTTAGATAGTGGCAGATCCAATACAGTAACAGTGTTTGTATTAGATACTGCTTGCAGATTTAGCACCATATTTGACAAAGAGTTGTTATCAATAGGGTTTACAAGCGAGATATCAAGAGCAGGAAGAATCACATTTAATATGGGGTCAGGACAGTTTAAGGTCGGGACTGTTGTGCAATCTACACAGGTTGTGTGCATGCTGCTCCTTGGTTTAAAAAAATAGGTTATTTTTCCTCTATCTTCTTTCTTTGGGTTTATTGCATAACTGATTGATTCATTGATGCCCACCACCATCGCCTTCCCAGGATTGGAATTTTTCCGAGTCTTTTTCTTTTTTAAGGTACGAGTGGCTCATTGTGGCCGCTCACAGGCCAACCGCTCTCTGCTTTGTAGCTGATATCTTCGTTTTGCACCAGGCATGGTGATTAAGCAAGAAGTTTCCCCAAGTTTGTACGTTTTTCAAAAGGGGGCGGAAAAAACGATTATAGATGCCAGCTAAAAGCAAGTACAAAGGTTATGTGTTTGTTTGTTATGCGCGTAGCTCAATACAATAGAAGGTGTCTGATTCGAGCTACTCTAATCTTGTGCACCCCACTCGGGCCACAGCACGAGGCAAGAGAGCTAGCAGATAGCACTCATTAGTGGAGGGGAAAAGGTCTCACCACACACCGCTCGCTAAGATTTCATATCTGAGTGGCAGCCGACTCTTCAATGCTTCAAAGCACTGAAACTACTTTGGGGCTTACAACAGTGATATTCCCAACCAAGAAAGCTACAAACAGCAGTGAGCAGGCAGAGGGCCCAAGGCTTAGCCCACAGTTACCCCCCAGCCGAAACCCGGCAACCGCTGTGGGGTGCAGTTGCACTCACCACCCAACACCGGAGCACAGGAGCTCAGCAGAGTTCAGCAGTGATTAAAGCTCACCATGGCAAGCCGCCAGCTCTCTTTCTTCCCCGCCTAATTTGCTTGCTGTCACATCAGGTAACTCCCAACTCCAGAGCACCTATGAAGCACCTCAATGCCTCTGCGCCGAAGTACTGATCATGGAGTCTGCAACGCAGGGTCTGCAGCACAGCGCGAGACTGTCTCACACACGTTACAGCTCCGCAGGACTGCAGGACCACAGCTGTCACAGTAACAAATCTGTTAGAGGAAAGGCACTAGAATGCTGCCAAGCCGCACTGCGTTCACCGGTTGACAGCGCAACTTCTTCTGACACACCAGTTTCTACACTGGATGTTGTAAACTGGCCTTAGGCCAAGAGAGTCACTTGGATGTCATCATGCCATCTTTTGCCCACTCCTTATACCTTATACCTTAGACACACACTCGCCACTCTACTCTTGGCATCACAGATATATACTTGGCATAAGATAGAAACTATAGACCATTTTCTCTTTTTATGTCCACATTACAGTTATCTCGTGGGTCGTTATCTAAAACCCATCTTGCTAAACTATCATATCAGATATTTATCTGATACATTCATTCTTTCAAAAATGACTTCGGACGAAATTACTGTCTTTGACTTCTCCAAATATATAAACCGCGCATGGGTGCTAAGAAAGAGCCATGTCCTGCCAGTTACAATAGAACAGAAATAGTATTGTACAACGTGAACCTACTGTCATTAGTATAATACAAACTTAGGGCAATAATGTGACAGATATGTTTAAATCATATGCACTTGTGCATTTTACCTAATACCTATGCACGTTATATGGCACGGTTTTCACAGTGCGATTATTGTGTTTTGGAGCAATTCATAATTTTTATCGTTTGAATATTGTATTATATTGTGTTTTTTCTTGTACTGTTTTATGAACTAGTCTGCAATAAAACACTTTGACAATGTAAGGGTTTAAATATCGATATTCAAATGCGACTCACTAATGCCCTCTGAGAATGATTTGCCTCTGGTGCATGAATGATTGCAGGCCTCCAGATAGAGCTCCTGGTACAGCGGTCTATGCAGGGGTAGAATGCTTGTGCATTTTCAGAGCACTGCTAGGCTCAGAAGAGATCCTAGTTGGGGGTGCATGCAGGGGATACCCCTGTGGTGCAATGCTCTAGGCCCTACTGAGATTGATACCTTGCAGATGTTTACAATCAACAACATATGCAAAAGGGACTTTTACAACGGACATGGTCTCCATTCCCAAAGACGGATACGGGACAAAGATGGCTGCTGCCTTGCGATGATTCCCTCTAGCTCTGAAGAACAGCCTTCCCTTCCCATGGTGGCCCAGTGCACCAGGGTATTGTGCAGCAAAGGTATGTACAACAGTCAGGACGCCTTTTCTGAATACTCTGGCTTGGGAAGGAAAGGCACATACACGTGGACTGTGTATCCACATACACAGCCTCTTTTCCCTCAGACTGACCTATTAGTCCAAGCTAGAAACAGCTCCAGGGTCAAAATACATATATTTGTAGACAGAGGGTAGCCCGTCTTGTCCCTTTTTCCAAGTCAAAGAAGGGCGAGTATTGCACCTTTGCTGAACTCTCTGGGATCTGTACAATATTTGGATTAGATCTATCATTTTTTTATCAAATTCAAACCGATGAGATGAGGAATTTTCCATAGATAAGCACACTGTACTCAATCCATGTGTTACTCTGCATTTAATTCCATGCTCACCTAATCCTCTTTCTTCCTGTCCGCAATGTAAGCGAACCTCTCTGAAAATATTTTGCATTTCAGATTCCTTATAGAGATTGACCAGCAATTTTGTTGTATTAAATGGATCTCTACCGGCTTCTCCCAGGATCCCAATCCCAATCATGCCTTCAGAAAAGGTACACCTGGCACCAACACTCTCTATTAATTCACTCAACACTTTCAAAATCTTTGGCGATATATATCATTGATTGCCGTTAGGAAATCCACATTGATTCCATACGGGCCAGGTGACTTGCCGTCTTCTCAATGCCTTCAAAGCCAACCTCAGCTTCTCACGCTTGATAGACCTGCTAACATGTTTGCTGTCTTTCTGTAGATTAATTACCCACAGAACGATTACGTAAGAAGATTTCGTCAATATATTTCAACAATTCTTGAGGACCGTTTTTGGTAAGATAAGCTCCATTAGCCTTAAACTGAGGTCATAAAGTGATCTGTTGCCGTCTCTCTTATCTTTAAAGAATATTGGTTTTAAAGTGGACCTTGATCCGTCTCTTATCTCTCAAAATAAACAGGCAGCCTAGACTTGTTATCTAATCTTAAAATTCAACCAAACTTTCCCCGGTTTGGCCTATTTAACCCTTGCCTTGGCTAGGAAGGTCCTTGTCCAGTCTAGACTGGATTACAATAATAGAATCTCGGCTTTCAAGCAGCTACCATCAGACACAATATGCTGCCGCCAGGCTGATTCCTTATAACAATCATAGATCTCACGTCACTCCAAGCCCTATTTTCTAACATTGGCTGCCCATGAAACAGTGTATTCAATGGTAAGCACTATGCTTGGCCCACTCATGTTGCAGTAATCTTCAGTTGTCACAAAATATAATTTTTTCTCTTTCTTGTGTCTCTCAGGAAAGGAGACAGAGCCATTGTCATTGCTTCAACAGCCCTATGGAATTCTGGATCTCTTCCATGGCGCTGTAATTGGAGAGTTCTTCAATTTCAGTGCAGCCTAACAAGCTCGAATATTTGCTTTCGCTTGTCACTGAGGTTACTGCTCTCTGAGATGAGCAATAATATTAAGAGATGCGCGTGCAAAGAGTAGCATGTAAAAACCCACCTTTTGGGAATGGATATCACGCCACATACAGTTTGAAGGTTTACTTTACTGCCCTCATTATTGGGCCCTGTCGCGCTTGCACGTATTTGGCAGAACAAGCACCCCAATCGCAAGGAAATGGGGCACTAAGTCTGAATGGCCAACGGCAATGAATGACATATTCAGTTTAATTTCAGCAGCACATTTTAGGGAGGGAGTGCAGGGAGGGGGAACAATTGCGAGCGTTACTGCACTTACACGAAACAAACCCAACAAACAAACCCAAACGGAATCCACGTATATCCTGCCAATAGGGTGAAAACTGGATTTCTTGGTTGTAACGACTTCCCAAAGCATTGTTTCTAGGCCTTCGGCTCACCCTGGAATATGCATATGCTGAGGGTGTGGGTTCTGGGAAGTGCACTGTTACCCTCTCATCCACCTGAGTGCAGTAGAAATCAAGGCCCAACAGTGCATGGGCATGACATACAGCTCAGTTTCCAGGCAGGCAAGCTGCGACCTTAGCACATGTGTATGGTTGTTGCTTTAGCCCAAAACGGCTATGGTATGAAGTGTGTATGGAGCTGAGTTACCACTGTTGAAATGTTGGGGGTGAGCACAGGTCCAGGCGTATATAAGCTATGCAATGATGGAAGGGGTTACTTGATTTCCACAAGCTCTGGGTTCTCTTGGAGTGTGGGGGGGGGAGCAGCTATGCTACACCTTAGAGTACGATGAGAGTATATCTTAGGCTCAGAGTAGTCCTGCCTTGGAGCCTTGCTCGGGGCCTACGTGTTAGTGTGGGTGTGGATGTGCTGAAACAATGCATAGAAGGCACTAGTGTGAACTTCCATCAACTCACTCTCTAGACCGCAAACGGCCAGGTTCCCTGGGCAGGAAATCTGTCTGGGGCTATGGGCACTCTTAGATGAGGGTGGGCTTTGTACTGGGGCTCCTGTGAGAGCAATACCTTGGACTGGGCGGCCTGGAAGTGCTTAAATCCGGTAGAAGCTTTATGGGGATGGCTATAGTGGTGTGGGAGTCATGGCCCCCCTTCCACTAAAAAAGGCAGCAGGTTGATCTTGGTCCAAAAGGGGTACCGGATAGAGAGTAAGTTCACCAGTTTACATTTGCAGGTCTTCTTTGGGCATTAAGACTACTTTGAGTGTGTTATTTCTTTATTTATGTATTCATTTATTTTGGTGTTTTATGAGCTATTACATATCAGCTCTCAGATGCTCTAAAATGCTTGTGGGGGTTATGACTGAAAGGTAGGTATTTTAGGAAGTAGCTGAGGCACTGTGGTAAAAAGAAACCGAATGGTCAACCTCTCTCCCAATGGATCAAGTGTACATGCTTTTAGATCCTGGAATGTTTCCAACTGTAAAAAAGAAATTATTCAAATTGCTTTAACTGTGCCAGTGAGAAGTTGCAGCTGTGAGAGAGCTTTCAGTGCTTTACGGAGGCTTCACAATTGGCTCAGATGTACAGGACATTGCTGTACTTTCAGTAGAGAGAAGAGTGCTACAATCAGTTTCTGGTGATGCTATTGTTGATCGTTTTGCTGAAATGCACACATGAAGGCAAGCACTTACCTTTACTAGTTAAAATGTTAAATGAAGCAATTTGAGATTGTGATATTATACAGTTTGTTAAATTATGTTTCACATGGTTTGTTTTAATTGGTTTGTATAGGAACCCAATGCAGTATCTATGTACAGTTCAGTTAGTGCAAAGGATCATATTTGTTTTGTATTATGTAGCTTGGAATTTAAATGTATTAACAACCGTTGGAATTGGAAATGTGTCTTTCATGTTTACTGCAGTATGTTCTGTCCATACTGCATTTCTACTAAATGCAACTAAATGCAAATGCAAATGGAATAACACCACAAAATGAATTGCTTAAAAAGGTATGTTGGAATTGAAAATGCTTTTCATTTGTTAGTTATGTTATAGTGGGTATTGGTATCCCACCTGCTGGCTGCAGCTTATTAGCGGTACAGTATTCGGCAGCCATTTAGATCACTAAGAAACATTTGTACTTTTCTGGTTATTTTGGCAAAATCATGCTGAAATGTGTGTGATTTTGACAATGTTTTTTCAAAAATGTTCTTTGGGGGAGAACCCTCCCGTACCACCCTGGTCACGATGAGACTCGCTTGCTGCGCTCGCTCGCTACATTGGATAATGACATTCATTATGTCCCACCACTTCGTAAGCCCACTAGCTACGCCCTGTCAGTCCAACAAGCAGCAGTATGTGACTGTATGGTTAATGTAGCAAACAGAAATCTCTCCAGTTGCTGCTTAAATACAATTTCTCAATCCACGGCAAGTCTTTGGCTGTCCTATCCAAATGCTTTTCTTTGCCCTATATAACCTCATAAAGTCTTACATAGCACTGTCCATCTGCAATTCAGAAAGGCCTTAAAGACCCTGCTCTTTTAACTTACATCTACTTAGGGTTTGTCTCAGTCATTAGCGCCAGGTTGCCTTTTGGTGTCAGTTGCGCTGTACCTCGGTACGGAACGGATAACATAACACTACTGGATGAATGTTCAGGCTTCGGAGTGCCAAATCTTCCAAATGAGTATGAGCACTTTGAGCAGTATAGTTTGCAAAATTAATGCTTGAAATTGCAACGGGGAGCGTGCATTCATATCACGTAGTTATGTGACGTCCAAACTTGCAATGGGCTCTAGCCCCGGATCTTTTACAAACCTAGCAACGCCCCTGCACAGCATACAGTAGATTGGTTTTCGGTTTAATGCCCTGATTTTAATTACATGTCCCAGGCATGATACTTCTCTAACTTTAAATTAAAGTGTTTCCTTTTTTATTGCAAGTCCTGCTTCCCTGAGAATATCAAGTGCTTGTCTCAAACACTCATCGTGGTGCTGAGAATCTTCTGTGAAAACCACGATGCCACCCTCCTGGAAGCATTTAACATTAACATTCTGGATCCTGTTAAACAACAGTTCCATCACTCTCTGGAAAACTGCTGCTGCTGCTGAAGCAAGCCCAAAAGGCATTCTCTTAAATCTATAAGCTCCAAAATGTGTTACAAATGATATCAAGTGTCTCGAGTCGGGATGCAACTCTATTTGATGGCACGCACTTAATAAATCAATGACCATAAAGTATTTCGCACCATATAAGAGAGATATCATCTCCTGCATTCTGGGGAGTGGCCATAGTTTGCGCTTTACAAATCCTGAATAACTAAATAAGATCTACCTATATGTTGTTGTTAAGGCATCACAGGTCCATACACATCCTTATTGTGCGTCATCAAAAATTATTTTAGAGGAAGGTTGTATGCTGCTACATTTTATCGCATTTCAGTTTGAGCTTATATGCTTAGCTTTAAGGATTGTATTTTAGATAGTTTAAAAAAATCTTTTCTTGTGGAGCTTATTAATACTAGGGGTTCCTAGAACTAATTTCACTAATGTGCGATTTTACCGAACTGTGTTCCCTTTACATTTCAATGGAAATGCATCGAAAATGGTGTTTGAACTACAATTACCATCACTTTGTAGTTCCGGCTGACTCTTAAGACGACGTCAGGTACATCAGTGCTGGCGCGTCAAAGCCGGTATGTGCCGGTCAGTATGCGGATAGGTACAGTGCCATATTTTTTCCTCTGCCACTGTGTTGTGTGCATTGATTTTTACATACCGGGACCTTTATAAGTCATTACTCTTTAATTATGACATTGCGCTGTGATTTTCCTGGCAGCAATTCAAAGAAATCACAGGGCGAGAATATGGCCATATCCAATCCAACCCTCATCCCCCCACGCCCCCAGAGATTGTTTGTTGAGTTTGACAAGTGAAATTCTGCTTTTTAAAAAATGTTTTCACTGTGCTGTCCACAGACCCCAAAAAAAGTCAGCGAATCCAAGATGGCAGGCGATTCAGGAAAACCGACGCATTTCACGTTGTCTTGCCAGCCAATCGGTGGCCCGTCCCGATGTCCGCGAACCACGCAAAAGTCCGCAAATTTTCTGGCCAATCGGAGGCCAGTCCGCAGACATTACGGCCAATTAGAGGCCAGCCTGCGGACCGAACAGGGAACTGAGTCCGCGGAGCGGACATAGATATCACTAATTTTTTTGCCTCACATTTTGTTCATTTAAAAAAAAAACTACTGGACGGATTTACACCAAATTAACAAAAGCACGCTTTCGGGACCAAGTCGCCGCTCCTGCTGCAAATTTGGTGAAAATCCGCCCAGCAGTTTGGGCTGTAGGCGTGAGCAAAGTTTTTTCTCATTATGTCTATGGGAAAAAAAGAAATTTTGGGACCACCGCTATAACATTGCCCCCCTGGACCAAATCTCACCAACCTGCAGAACAATTAAGAGTGGGGCATATACTTTTTTTTTGCAAAGTTTGGTGAGGATTCGTCCTGGGAGAGCGAAGTTATAAGCTGTGCAAAAATGCTCTTCCTATGAGATAAGCAACTCAACCATAACTACATGGCCGCTACCATGTAATATATATATATATATATATATTGGTTTATATTTTTATTTATAAATAAAATGGGGTTGCGGGGGGTCAGATATGTAACAATTGACCTTCACAATTCGGTCAATTGTGCAAAGGTCAATTGTAATTCGATTGTAATTCGAACAATTGAAGTTTGAACAATTCATATACAACCAATTCAACATTAATCCTGTTAGCACACTCAGTATTTTTCTATTATTTAGACCACCATTGGCTACCCCTCTTTTTGAGGAACAACTACTAGCCCTTCTTGGAGGTATCTCTAAACATCACACAGCTCTCATGTTTCTGGGAGATTTTAATTTCTGGGCTAATAACCCTGTGGATGATGATGAAATGTCTTTATTAGAAACACTTCAAACCCTTGGCTTTCAACAGCATGTCAAATCACTCACACATAGGGGTGGTAACATCTTGGACTGGATCTTATCCAAAAATCAGGAAGGGCCCCAATTGCAGTGAAAAACTGAAACATGTTCTTTCTTTTGAGATCCTGTCCTCTCTTTCCTTTTCTAACAAAAATATTCAGCTGACTAAGCATCTCGTTCATACCAGGAACTTTGTAAGGTGGCCGATAAGGCTTGATTCTTTAATTGCTCCACTTTTACCTTCCCTGGAAGATGACATACCTCTTGCAGATTTTATACATCTTTTTAGCAGTACGATCAATCAGGCTTTTGATACACTACCACCTTTTAGGTTCTCTAATCAGAAGAAACCAGCACAATGTAATCAATGGTTTTCACCTGATGTCCTGTCTGCTAGGCAGAGCGTAACTGGCAGAAACATCCATCTGAGGATGCTCTGTTTACCTATAAGGATGCTGCTAAGATCTTTAATATTGCAGTATTCAAGGCCAAAGAAACCAGACTCAGTGCCAGGATTGAGTCGGCAAAATCTAAACCTAGGGAGTTGTTTGCAGT
Organism: Ambystoma mexicanum; assembly: GCF_040938575.1. NCBI lineage: Eukaryota > Metazoa > Chordata > Amphibia > Caudata > Ambystomatidae > Ambystoma > Ambystoma mexicanum. The sequence goes on along the minus strand of NC_090925.1, from coordinate 1,252,177,857 downwards.
TTTACAGGAACTAAAGGAGACACTGGTCAAAATGCATGATGTTATTGACAATAAATGGTGTCAACACATTCATGATAGTTTTGTGCATAAAACACTACAAGATCAACAATGTATCAAGTAAAACCTCTACAAAATACAGAGATTTTAGTACCTCCATCCTGTATAGCACTCAGTACCAAAATATCCTCATTTGTTTTTGAAGAGATGTCGGAAAGTGAAGATAATCAGCACGGTGCACGGAATAAAATCAACCTTGTATAATACCTTCCCTGCATTCCTGTTTAAAGTGTTTCTGAGTTCTCTTGTTCCATGGGTAAACAGATGTATTAATCATTCCTTTCAGGAAGCTTGTGTTCCTGATAACATAAAGGAGGCTTGGATCACACCATTGTTAAAAAAGGATAATCTTGATTCTAGTGATCCGGGAAATTATAGGCCTATTACAAATGTACCTTTTGTGTTAAAAATACTCAACAAAATGGCATACTCTCAATACCAAACATTTGTAGAACATCAACATATTCTTGCCTCTGGACAGTCTGGGTTTCGCGCCAATCACAGGACAAAGACGGCATTACTAGATCTTAAATCTCGCATTGCAGGAATAATTGATCAAGGTGGTTTGGCATTGCGTCTACTATTGGATCTATCTGCTGCCTTTGATTTAGTCGATCATGCCCGTTTGGTAGATAGACTGATCCAGCTGGGCAAATGCTCCTCCTCTGCAGCCTGCTGGGTTAGGTTGTTTCTTGGCCCTAGAACAGCAAATGTGGTTAAGGAGAATGTTCATTCCCAGACAGCACCTCTTACATGTGGCGTTCCTCAGGGTTTGTGCTTGTTGCACTTACTGTTTAACGTTTATTCCAGGCCTTTATGCGATCTCTTGGCGTCTCTTGGGGTAAAGTTAGCAAATTTTGCGGACGATACCCAGATCATAATTGAGCTGTCTGGTTCTTATAATAAAGACTCAGAAAGAGTCAATGAAGTTTTTAAAGCCTGTGAGAAACCTGAAGGTATTTCACCTGTTAGTCCGCATGGATTTGTCATTCAGGTGGCCAGAACACGGCAATCGCTTTTGGATCCAGTTCCTGGGGTGAACCAGTGCGGGAAGATCAACTGGGTGAGGGATCTTCGGGAGTGGGAGTGGGACACCGGATGGTGAGTCTTGGAGCCCCTTCCCTGTAACATCTTTACTCCATCCTGCCCGATAGGATATTTAGTAACTCTACCCCATCCTGCACCCCCTTTTACAACACAAACAAGTTCTCACTGACAGCCCGCTCGAAGGGAAAACAGACTAACACCTGAGCCATATAACTGACATGTCTCAATACTATGGTCAGGCGAGGTCAGGCAATTATCGACAATCACTCACACTTGATTTCCATTACACTTGCCCACACAGATAAAAGTCGGAATACGAGAGCACACTCTGAACGAGGCAAGCAAAGTGTACAGTGAATTGTAGTCACAGGCAGAGAGTTTCCTCAACATGGAGGTTTTGGGCATGGGCTCTCCACTGAAGAGCACTCTGGCAAGACATGTTTTGCTGGAGCTCAGCTCTGGATTGTTCCAGCTCAATAAATCCCCTGTGTAGCGATACAGTAAGATGTACCGGGTGTCTGTGTGTAGTGGCACGACTGCGTGGAGGCTTGAGCTGTATGTGTAGTGTTTGTCTGCAATGCAACTTGTATTCACATCATGCGGTTATGCATGTTCATTTGATGATTGTATCAAGCAATCCCTAAGAACACGTGTCACATGTAAAACCCAGAGAGATTCTAAATACCTCCTGAGCGAGGACAATGTCAAGTGTGAAATGCTTGGACAGTGCTGGTGCTTAGCCTACAAGCACAGTGCATTCTGGTACTTTCAGGCCTGTGTTTACAGTGGGAAAATAAAGGTAAAAACACAGTACAACAATGCAGAATGCTGTGAGCTAAAAGCCAGAACTTGTCAAATATCTCATTCCTCACCCAGGACAACTCGAAAACTTTGTTTCTGCAATCCTTAATACAATTAATGCAACTATACAGCATTTTGAGTGGGTTCGTTCTTGGGTTATGCTCCTTCAGAAAAGCTATGAGGCTATTTGTGACTGACAAGATGGAGGCCCGAGAGAAAGTTTGTGCTCAATCTAGAAAGGAATGCATTTAAATCCCAGCCACTTTTCCTACCCCCTTATAATAACAATAATAATGGGTTTTCTTATCCAGAACTGCATGCCGGATTCCTCCAGCTTCTAAGCGCTGTATGACCAGTATCATTACTACCCTGAATAATGGTACGGAATGTATTAATCGCAGTGGTAAGAAGGGGTAGGTCAGCCTTACTGTGGGATTTGAACTTGTGCAGTGCAGGCTCACCCCATGTGGGACAAAGGCACTGACCTTGTGACCTATCTACTGGCAATCTATTCATCCTTCCCCTTATTTACCCTTACCTTCTAAGGCAGATTGCCTCTTCCTGTGATGTCACTACTGGCTCAAAGGATGAACCCCCAACGCAGAAAATGTAGAAGTTGGCGCCCATGCACAGAGTACTAGTTTAACTCTTGCCAAGCAACCATGTAGGCAGCATTGTATATATCGGTGCAAAACAAAGACTTGGTAGTCTGAAACCTACAAAATTGCAAAATGTGCAACGAGAACATATGGGCACCCAGCCAGGCTTCCCTGTCCGACCAAACTATGTGATCATAATCGGGTCTTATTTTCGTTAAGTACCAAAACTGGATGATTCTGTGAAGTGTGTACAGGACAAACTGTCTCATTCATACACGGCTGAATGGACTACAGTGTTTGTTCCATATTAAAGCTAGGAGAGCCAGGGATCTCTTGGCTATGACCGAGCAAGGGAAATGGATGTTTGAAACAGGGGTTGGGGGTCTCTGTCAGGCACTGAATGTAAACAAAAGCGGCTGGGGGAGTAGAAAATGGGTAAAAATGGACTGGAGCGAAAAAAAGTTGAGTGAGGCATCTGGGGGCTGGGTAAACGGAGTGAGAGGGGGCTGGGGCCCGAGCAGAGGGACGTGAGGGGGTTGGAGTGTAAGGGGCTAAGTGGGTGGGAGGTGAGGGGACTGTGTGATAAAAGGAGTGTGAGGGGGACTGAGGGACTAAGAAAATGTATGTGAGGGGGCTAGGGCTGAAAATGGGAGTTTAAGGGGGTAGGGGCAGGGAAAAGTGGTGTGAGGGGCCTGGGGGCTGGGGAAAGGGGTGCGAGAGGGCTAGGGGCTGAGAAAGGGGAGTTAAGGGGTCTGGAGGCTGAGAAAAGGGCTGGACCAAGAAAAGAGAAAAGGTGTGACATGGGTTGAGGTGAGTCAGAGTCTGGATGTTGGTGCAGTAAAGAGGGTTGGGGCTGGGAAAGGAGTATGATGGCTCTGGAGAAGGGAGGGACTGTGTAAGCATATTAGGAAGGGGTGGGGAAGGGGAGTCTTACTCTTAAATCTCTGTTTACTCACTTCTCCTTCCAAATCCCCTGCACATCTCCTCTACCCCCAGCACGTGCCCATAAATCTCACCCCTCCACCACTGTTGCCAGGTCGGCAGGAAAGAATATGCTGAATGTCCCTTCAAAACAAGCGAAAACAAGCTGACTCCAATTCAAATGAAATAAAAAAACGAACGCACATATACAACATTGTGGATTAGTCTCAAAAGTAACAAACATTGCAGCGTAAATATGCATGAAGAGAACACAGATATAGTCTGCTTTCCACTGTTTTTTGGAGTTTTTCTCAGTATTTTCAACAGGTGGGGTATGTGACTAACATAGGAGCAGGACAAGGTTGCCTTCTGTACAGCTGTGGAGAGAATGTATGCACGTTTTATATATTGTGTGAGTTGTTGGGAGCCGTGGTTAATGTGTGCTCCAGCTTGATAATGTAAATTGTTAGTGCGATGCTGGTGTCTGCCAGAGTGGGTTTAAAGAGTGTGGAGAGTTGCATTGGTGCATCTGCGGTGGGCTAGTCTGCTAGTTAGGTAAATGTCGTCTAGACATGTGTCTTCGGGTGGCGTGCATTCCATTGTGTAACCTGTGTTTTGACGGGGGAGTTGTTTTTAGAGATGTGTTGTTGGTTAGGGTGGGATGTAGAATTATATTGACCTCGTCACTGTTGTGTGGGGGTCTAGTTGTTGTGGGCAACGTGAGCGCCGTGACTGTGTCATGACGCTCACGTGCCCAGTTAATAAAAGGGGCTCTGCTGCCGCTGCGAGTGCAGAGCAGCAGAGCCCCAGGAAGTGGCAACTTGTGTATGTGATTATTGAGTGTGTGGGCCTGCCACGTGGTCGTGGCCTTGTGTGTGCGGCGCGGCCCGAGTGCCATCGGAGCCGCGACCGCTGGGAACCAGGGGGTGTCACCCCCCTCACGTCGGATCCTGCGCCTGGTGATACCGGGTGCCGCAGGGTGCCTCCCTGCTCAAGGCACGCCGGCTGTCCGCCGACGTGCACACCGCCGTCGGGTGATCCCGACGGCATCAGAGGGCTGCCCCGGAGAGTGGAGGCAGCCCCCAACACTGGCGACGAGGGCGAAGTCGTGGACCCGCGCACACTGACGCAGTCGGCGGCCGTGTAAGGATGCACGGAGCGGCCCTCCAGTCGTAAGGAGGCGGGGCCTGGAACTCCGACCCGCGGCGACGCGGCACGGAGCGGGGAGAACACCCGCTGAACACCCGGGCTGCCACGGGTGAAAACCTTAGTTTTCAACAAAAAAAAAAAGTGAGGTTTCCTTTCCTCGCAGAGAGGAAAAGGGGACGTGGCCTGGAGTGCTCGCCCACGGATCGTGGGAAGGGCCTCATCAACGGCCTGCGTTTCCCCGAGCACCGACGGGGAGGAGCGAAGGAGGCGTGGCGTGGGAGCCCCACGATCGAAAAGGGGGCGGGGGCCCGGTCCCTGTCTCGTGTGCGGAGCCGGTAGGAAGGCTCCCCATGCCCGGGCCTCAGCGGTGAACGGCCTACTCGAAGAAAAGGGGACAATAACCCCTCCACAGGCCGCATTTGTGCCACGCCCGAGGGTAGCGGCTCCACCCGGAGTGCTTGTGCGCCCTCTAGGGTTCCAGAAGAGGAAGGCCCTTAAACAAGGGTGTGGTCACCGGGAAACGGGCAGTGCCCCCACAGGCCAAACCGGTGTCAAGCCCTGGGGTTGCGGTTCCACCTGGAGTGCTTGTGCGCCCCTGGGCAGGGAGAACGCCAGGCACCCATCGACAGCTACCTGAGCCTGGCAACGGCAAGCGCACACCAACACTGGTGATTGGCAGATGACGTCCTCATCTGCCAACAGCATGTAGGACGATGAAGGGATATGTAGGGGTCAGCTGGCACCAATACCCCATTTTGACGTCCTCGGTGCGCCGGCAAGCCTGGGGGCCCGGTGGGTGGCCTGGGTGAGAACCTGGAGTTGTACTTCGAGGCAATGGAGATCAAAGACGCCGCCAAACGCCCGACACTCCTATACTCTGCCGGGCTGGCTATCCAGAGACTGTTCAAGACATTAAAGCCCCAAAATCAATCGCACGGTGCAGCCGTCGCAGCCCTAAACGAATACTTCAGACCCATGGTCAACAGGGACTATGAGAGGTTCAGGATGAGGTGTGGGAAGCAGGAGGAAGGGGAAAGCCTTGATGCATTCCACGGGAAGCTGCGCGGCATTGCACTGGGCTATGACCTGGGGAACTTCGAGGAGGATGAGATCCGGGCGCAAATCATCTATGGCTGCAGCTCCACCAAACTGCGCAAGCAGGTTCTGAGGGACCCAGCGCTGACCCTTGATCGAATACTGGAGCTTGGCCGGGCCCAGGAACTGGCGGAGGTGCGGGCCTCGGTCATGGACTCCTCCGGAAACCAGCTAAAGATGGAGGTCCCCACGCAGCGAGTGAAGGGTGAGGAGGTGGCGGCCGTCAGCAGGTGGCCAGGAGGAAGAGTGATGAGGAGGGGAGACTGGCCGAAGAGAGACCCCAATGCCACAATATGTCAAGAGTGTGGGTGGGATCTGCCTCACCCACAGGACTGCCCGGCGATGGGACAAATCTGTGGAAGGTGCGCTCCAGCCCCAGCCGGCATGATGGGGGCATCAGGGGGGAGTGAGGTGAAGGGGAGAAGGACCCCCAAAGTGGCGGCGGTCCAGGTGGTGGAGAGTCCCCGAGAAGCACCGTATGATGTGGGGGAGGAGTACGAAGAGAATGTATTCTTTTTGTCCTGCAGCGGCGCCGAGGGCCAGTTTGATCCCGGAATCTTCTGAATGGGAGGACCCCGTCATGGGGCCCCATGGTGTGGGGACTGGAGCACACCTGTTTTGTCTTGCGGTGTCAAAACAAATATGTTTGGGTTGGAGTAGCTGTTAGCTGGTGCGCGGACTGGAATGCACCAAATGTTTGCGGTGGGGTGACGTTGGTTTTTGTTTGTTTATAATAAAGGAGGGATGTTGTGTGGGGGTCTAGTTGTTGTGGGCAACGTGAGCGCCGTGACTGTGTCATGACGCTCACGTGCCCAGTTAATAAAAGGGGCTCTGCTGGCGCTGCGAGGGCAGAGCAGCAGAGCCCCAGGAAGTGGCAACTCGTGTCTGTGATTATTGAGTGTGTGGGCCTGCCACGTGGTCGTGGCCTTGCGTGTGCGGCGCGGCCCAGTGCCATCGGAGCCGCGACTGCTGGGAACCAGGGGGTGTCACCCCCCTCACGTCGGATCCTGCGCCTGGTGATACCGGGCGCCGCAGGGTGCCTCCCTGCTCAAGGCACGCCGGCTGTCCGCCGACGTGCACACCGCCGTCGGGTGATCCCGACGGCATCAGAGGGCTGCCCCGGAGAGTGGAGGCAGCCCCCAACACTGGCGACGAGGGCGAAGTCGTGGACCCGCGCACACTGACGCAGTCGGCGGCCGTGTAAGGATGCACGGAGCGGCCCTCCAGTCGTAAGGAGGCGGGGCCTGGAACTCCGACCCGCGGCGACGCGGCACGGAGCGGGGAGAACACCCGCTGAACACCCGGGCTGCCACGGGTGAAAACCTTAGTTTTCAACAAAAAAAAAAAGTGAGGTTTCCTTTCCTCGCAGGGAGGAAAAGGGGACGTGGCCTGGAGTGCTCGCCCACGGATCGTGGGAAGGGCCTCATCAACGGCCTGCGTTTCCCCGAGCACCGACGGGGAGGAGCGAAGGAGGCGTGGCGTGGGAGCCCCACGATCGAAAAGGGGACGGGGGCCCGGTCCCTGTCTCGTGTGCGGAGCCGGTAGGAAGGCTCCCCATGCCCGGGCCTCAGCGGTGAACGGCCTACTCGAAGAAAAGGGGACAATAACCCCTCCACAGGCCGCATTTGTGCCACGCCCGAGGGTAGCGGCTCCACCCGGAGTGCTTGTGCGCCCTCTAGGGTTCCAGAAGAGGAAGGCCCTTAAACAAGGGTGTGGTCACCGGGAAACGGGCAGTGCCCCCACAGGCCAAACCGGTGTCAAGCCCTGGGGTTGCGGTTCCACCTGGAGTGCTTGTGCGCCCCTGGGCAGGGAGAACGCCAGGCACCCATCGACAGCTACCTGAGCCTGGCAACGGCAAGCGCACACCAACACTGGTGATTGGCAGATGACGTCCTCATCTGCCAACAGCATGTAGGACGATGAAGGGATATGTAGGGGTCAGCTGGCACCAATACCCCATTTTGACGTCCTCGGTGCGCCGGCAAGCCTGGGGGCCCGGTGGGTGGCCTGGGTGAGAACCTGGAGTTGTACTTCGAGGCAATGGAGATCAAAGACGCCGCCAAACGCCCGACACTCCTATACTCTGCCGGGCTGGCCGTCCAGAGACTGTTCAAGACATTAAAGCCCCAAAATCAATCGCACGGTGCAGCCGTCGCAGCCCTAAACGAATACTTCAGACCCATGGTCAACAGGGACTATGAGAGGTTCAGGATGAGGTGTGGGAAGCAGGAGGAAGGGGAAAGCCTTGATGCATTCCACGGGAAGCTGCGCGGCATTGCACTGGGCTATGACCTGGGGAACTTCGAGGAGGATGAGATCCGGGCGCAAATCATCTATGGCTGCAGCTCCACCAAACTGCGCAAGCAGGTTCTGAGGGACCCAGCGCTGACCCTTGATCGAATACTGGAGCTTGGCCGGGCCCAGGAACTGGCGGAGGTGCGGGCCTCGGTCATGGACTCCTCCGGAAACCAGCTAAAGATGGAGGTCCCCACGCAGCGAGTGAAGGTTGAGGAGGTGGCGGCTGTCAGCAGGTGGCCAGGAGGAAGAGTGATGAGGAGGGGAGACTGGCCGAAGAGAGACCCCAATGCCACAATATGTCAAGAGTGTGGGTGGGATCTGCCTCACCCACAGGACTGCCCGGCGATGGGACAAATCTGTGGAAGGTGCGCTCCAGCCCCAGCCGGCATGATGGGGGCATCAGGGGGGAGTGAGGTGAAGGGGAGAAGGACCCCCAAAGTGGCGGCGGTCCAGGTGGTGGAGAGTCCCCGAGAAGCACCGTATGATGTGGGGGAGGAGTACGAAGAGAATGTGTTCTTTTTGTCCTGCAGCGGCGCCGAGGGCCAGTTTGATCCCGGAATCTTCTGAATGGGAGGACCCCGTCATGGGGCCCCATGGTGTGGGGACTGGAGCACACCTGTTTTGTCTTGCGGTGTCAAAACAAATATGTTTGGGTTGGAGTAGCTGTTAGCGCGGACTGGAATGCACCAAATGTTTGCGGTGGGGTGTCGTTGGTTTTTGTTTGTTTATAATAAAGGAGGGATGTTGTGTGGGGGTCTAGTTGTTGTGGGCAACGTGAGCGCCGTGACTGTGTCATGACGCTCACGTGCCCAGTTAATAAAAGGGGCTCTGCTGGCGCTGCGAGGGCAGAGCAGCAGAGCCCCAGGAAGTGGCAACTCGTGTCTGTGATTATTGAGTGTGTGGGCCTGCCACGTGGTCGTGGCCTTGTGTGTGCGGCGCGGCCAGAGTGCCATCGGAGCCGCGACTGCTGGGAACCAGGGGGTGTCACCCCCCTCACGTCGGATCCTGCGCCCGGTGATACCGGGCGCCGCAGGGTGCCTCCCTGCTCAAGGCACGCCGGCTGTCCGCCGACGTGCACACCGCCGTCGGGTGATCCCGACGGCATCAGAGGGCAGCCCCGGAGACCGGAGGCAGCCCCCAACAGTCACTATTACGATATTTTGATCAACAGACCAACTAATAACAAATGGGGACAATCATTTTCGCTTTGGAAACATCACAGTTGTTCACATTTATTTGCTCACATCAGTGCAATGCAGCCTTTCTCCAGGGCTTATGCCCTGTGAGTCCATACTATGTGATGCCCGGCTAAGCGTTGCTGCATCTTGTGAAACTGTGCATTGGCGGTAATATAGGGCCCACTTTTTTATGCATTTTCTCTGGACCTCCCTAATGACTGCCCATTGACTCCTCAACGACACTCGAACTGTAATACCGCATAGATGCCCACATGGCCCGCTCCAGTCAGGAGATGCTAGTCCAGTGTTGGTTTTAACTGTGCATTCTGTTACTTGTAGTCCTGATTTATAATAGGCAAATCTGGGACGGGAAGTCACAGAATACAAAGTTAAAACCAGGACTGAATCAGCATCTCCCGAATGGAATGGGGCATGTTGGCATGTATGGCACCACTTAGCCTTATATGGAATTATGGTACAATGCAGATGGACTTGCACTATCAACTGACAAAGCCAACCACTCACCACATGCCAAGCACTAGATAAATGATGGACCAGAGGAGCAACTCACAAGGGCATAGCTCCCAAGTGGGCCTTGTCATGTGCGACACTATGAGCCAGACATGGATTTTCACTTGGCATGCTGGTACTTTTAGGCCCATTCTTATAATAGGAAGAACAAATATACCAGGCCCAGTATTCAACGAGAAACGCCCGAATTGGCTCACATTGTCACACATGACATGAGGCTACATGGCAGCGATGCAAGAGAACAAAGGACCAGAGAGGGAAGGACTCGAGGAGCCAAGGACCTGAGCAGTGTGACTCACCAAGGAGCCAAAGACTAGTTGGGAGACAGACCAGTGAAGCCAAGGACCAGAGGGGTGACGGACTCTAGGAGCCAAGGACCAGAGGGGTGACAGACACGAGGAGCCAAGGACCAGAGGGGTGACAGACACGAGGAGCCAAGGACCAGAGGAGTGTGGCTCAGCAAGGAGGCAAGGACCAGTTGGCCGACACAGCAGCAAAGCCAAGGATATACTTTTGTAAAGCCCATATATAAAAGAAAAGGCACTTAGACGCTGATTCATGGAATTATTTGTATGTAAAACAGGGATTTACGTGCCATTCTGCCCGCAAATCCCCATTCCTCTAACAGTTTTACATGCAAATAATTCCATGAATCAGGGTCTAATTGTCAGAAAATGCAATTGTAATTATAGCTTTTTATTCTAACACACTATGGTCCTCATTCAGAGTAGGGCGGTAACGGTTAACAGTCACCGGTAACGAGACCGGTGCCGTTAAACCCTTAACGCCCTACTACGAGTTCCCTTTGCGGGTCCTGCAGGCGTTAAGGACGGGACCCGCAAAGGGACTTTAGTGCTAATAACGGTACCGTAATTTACGGTACCGTTATTAGCGCCTTCCCCATTCCCATTGAGCCCTATGGGGGCTCAAATGGGAATGGGGAAGGGCCCTGGTCCTCTCGCGGGACCCGGAAAGGACGCCAGGCGTCTGATCCGGGTCCCGCAAAGGGAAGCGTGTAATCGGTGCTCCCGTAATTAAGGGGGCCGGTACGGGGACAGTCCCGTACCGGCCCCCTTCATTACGGGAACGCCAGGGTGTAATGAGGCCCTATGTGCTATACAAGACTCAATAACATAGCATAACAGGGCATAGCAAGAGTTTCACTAATTCGCCTATGGGGAAGTACTCTGGATGGCCCGTGCCAGTTTGGTGACTAGCAGCAAAAGAAGAGGAAAATGAATGCTGAGGCCAGCGCTCTATACTAGAGATTGCATTATTGCCCAGGATCACACACTTTAGTTACACAGTAAAGCTAGGATTTGAACCCACTCTACACTTTAGACACTTGAACACATAGGGGGTCATTACGAGGTTGGAGGTAGCCATGGCGCTATTAGCGCCATGGCTACCCCCTTACCGCATTCTGGGTCCGTATTCCCGGACTTACCAGGTCATTCCGACCTTGGAGGACCCGGTATGTCCCCATTCCGGGAACCATAGGGCTCAATGGGGATGGAGCTAATCGGGCCCGTTATTAGCTCTGAAGTCCCTTAAAGGGTCCCTTCCATAACGCCTGGTAAAACCAGGCGTTAAGGAAGGGACCCGCTAATGGACCTAGTAGTAGGGCGGTCTGGGATTACCAGCACTGGTGTCCTTACCAGTGCCGGCAATCCCTTACCGCCCACCTCGTAATGACCCCCATACCTTCTAAGCTCCACTTGATCCAAATATTTACAATATGAATTTCAAGCTCTACAAAAATACTGTTTTATAGAGCAGCGTTCCCATATTCCACAGCCATCTAGTCTTGTTTTTGCTTCGAATTCTCAAGATGGTAGTTTTCCTAAATTTCAAATGGGTGAGAAACAATCTGCAAGATTCCAGTCTTGTATTTTCCATTTGAAATTAAAGAAAACTGCAATACCTAGAATTCAAAGCAAAAACAAGACTGGGAGGCCTGGCCGTGGGTCACTAAAAAGCTCTGGAGTATGTACATTCTCAGAGACAAATGTTCAGCAAGAATCTTGTTTTAGATTTATCATCCATGCTGAATGGAAAAATAGAACTCAAGAATTCAAAATAATGCAAGCCCACACTTTATTTTATTTTTACATCACTATAGATTAATCAATTTGAGAATCACAAAAAGAAAGTTGAGTAATAGCTTCACCTGTATGAAAATTATCTTTGTGACAAACTTCCAGCTTGCTGTTGTGCAAGATGTTAAGAACATGTGTCTTTCCGTTCAAATGAATCCCCTTTTTGCATATCAGTTACAGACATCATGACTAACCTTTAAAAGATGGAGTTCGCTTCTTTTGAATATCTTTGGGTATTTGGCTCTGAGGGGACCCCTATTGGCTAACAATCTGTAAGGGATCTTTTAGACGGAAATGTGCCATCAATGCAAATTACCTAAGCATATGCAAAAGAAGGGAGCACTCCAAAAGAGACAAAAAACAAAGGAGAAATTGCAGATCACTAAAGTGCTGCCAGCAGCCCATTTCAGCAAGCTCTCTGGCCGTGACATGTAATGAGCACAGCCGTGACCAGCTGCACCCATGTGTACACACAAGTGGACTAAAAACAAGTCCAGCCCTCCACCCAACCAGCCACTTCTGGGGGTAGAGCTTAATGATCTCTGACCAGTGGCATTGGCGCCTACACACAGCCTACCTGAGTGAAGGACTTTGGTGGGTTGGTAAAATCCAGCTGCAGCAGGTTGCCAACGAAGGGCCTGGACGGGGGTCCCGTGATGGAGGGGTTCCAGCTCTTCCTGCGCTTCAGGAAGTCTAGGCAGAGTAAGAAGGTGGCGAGGAAGAGGCCGAGCAGGGGAAGACTTTTACAGAAGGAGGCCAGCAGGGCCACGAGAGCAGACAGCAGCTCCATGCCCGGCTGTGCTTCGCTCTCTTTCCTCGTCTACCGGTCGATGAGCTCCTCTCGCTCACGCAGTGATCCAAATACCGCTCTCTACCCCCCTCCTGTGCCCATTCTGTAAATTGGAACTCTGCCCTCTCAACCTCGAGCCAGATCTGACGCCCCTCCTCTGCGTTATTTTCCCTCACTTCCTTAATTAGACCCCTTCTTTTTTGTAGTATTTCCCAGTGGTAGACGTAGGAAACAATCACTCCTGGATTCCCGGGCGGATGAAGGGGGTTTTCGATGTGGTGGGGATTAGGGTGGAGTTATGACAGGCAAGCGATCGGTTGCTAAAAAGTGTACACAAAAAATAGAGCTAAAATAAAATAACACTCGGGTTTGATAGATTTGACTTGAAACGTGCACAAGTCACTTTAGCCAACATTATATTTGCCCTCTGAGCAAAAAGAGTGGTATGATGCTATCTAAAAAAAAGTATAATATTGGTTTGAAACGTACTATCAAGACAAAAAGGAGCACACTGAAAGAAAATATATTTATTTTATTTGTATTGGTAATTTGTAAGGCGCCTATACAACAGCTGGTGTTTCAAGGTGCCACAAGACAAAAGAGGGTGGGTGAAAGATACAACAACCCTTGTGACATTCGGATCGTCTAAGTGCAGAACAAGAAGAACGAGTGAGAGGGGGTGTGGAGGGGGAGAGAGAAGTGCCGGACTGCTCAAAAGCAAAGTTCTAAGGGGGGGAAGAGTTGAGGTTGAAGTGCTAAGGGGAGGCCAGAGGGCAAGGGCCAGGGATTGCAGTGATCGAGGTTCAACATGATAAGTGGGGGAAGGGGAGTAGACTTGAAGGGGGGGGGGCTGGTGCCTTGTAGTACTCAGAGAGAAACATGCCCCCAGTCAATGAGGCAGAAAGAAGGTGTTAGCAAGGGAGTGGGAGAGTGAAGGAGGAAGAGAAAAGGAGAGTCTTGAGGAGCTTCCGGAATTTAACGAGATCTGGTTCAAGCTTGAGAGGGGCAGGGAGGCCATTCCAGAGAGCATGGGCGTAGGACATGGGGGGTACAGGGGGACAAATCCCCCCCACAAGTTTAAGTGGGGGGGATGTAATGTCATTTATACCCCCCAGAATATGTGTTTGGTGTGTCGTGCAGGGATCTGTTTTTGAAGTGGGGGGAGGAACTGCTTACTATGTAAGCTGCCCTCTCCCCCTGGGCCCCAAAGCATGGGGGCAATACCCTGGGGGGAGATGGGTGATCATCTGCCCCCAGGGAAAGGGGGCAAACAAAACAAAAATTATTATTTTTTAAAACGTAGTTTTGGGTGGGGTGGGTGCGGGTGGGACCACTAGCCACCAGGGATTTTTGCAAGGGGGTGGCCCTCTCCCCCCCACCCTAAGTGGATGGGGGGCACCTTATATAGCCCTCCCTGGGGGTAGATTTCTGCCCCTAGGAAGGAGTACATGAGATGCCCTCCATCCATTTGGGGTGGGGGGAGAGGCCACTGCAAATATTGGCAGAGCCACCCCTCCCAAGCCTTGGGCAGTACATTTTGACTCCACCTGGGGGCAGATGGCCACACACATGTGCCCATCTGCCCCTAGGGAAGGGCAAAACTAAAATATATATATTATAACTTGGGTCGGGAGGGGGGCCCACTAGACCACCAGGATTTTTTGTGTTTGAAAGGGGGACGGCCCTCCCCCATCCTAAGTGGATGAGGGGGCACCTTATGTAGCCCTACTTGGCGGCAGATTTCTGCCCCTGGGAAGGGGTACATGAGATGCCCCCATCCATTTGGGGTGAGGCCACTGCAAATATTGGCAGAGCTAACCCACCCCCCAAGCCTGGGGTAGTACATTTTGCCAACCCCCTGGGGGCAGATGGTCACACACATGTGCCATCTGCCCCTAGGGAAGGGCAAAACAAAAATATATATATTATAACTTGTTTTGGGTGGGGTCGGGGGCCCACTAGGCCACCAGGATTTTTTGTGCTTTAAAAGGGGGTGGCCCTCTCCCCTCACCCTAAGTGGATAGGGGCACCTTATGTGGCCTTCCCTGGGGGCAGATTTCTGCCCCTAGGAAGGGGTACATGAGATTCCCCCATCCATTTGGGGTGGGGAGCCACTGCAAATATTGGCAGAGCCACTCCCCAAGCCTGGGGCAGTACGTTTTTCCCCCCCGGGGGGCAGATGGCCACACACTTGTGTGTTTCGGTGGGTGGGCAGAGGGAAATCTCTCTGAAATTTGGTAGAAAAAAACACAATTTTCAGACATTTCACTCTGGCCACCCACTGAAACACGCCGCCAACAACACATGTCCTACCATCCTGCGTTCCCACAGGTGTCCCGACAAAAACGGTATCTCACATGTGTAGGTGCACCTATCTTGGCGCAAAGGGAAAAGGCTAACCCACTGGTAACCCCAAGCCTTTCGGCAGAGCAGATTTTGCTCATGTGGAAACCATACAGATTTGGGCCTAGGGTGTCGAAGCCACCAAGGAAAACAGGTAACCCCATGCATTTCCAAAAAGAGGACACCCATGGGAATCCACAGAGGTCTGACTTGCGCGAATCGCCCCAGAATTTATTACCCACAATCTCTGGCAAATTCTGAAATTTGGTGAAAAAACTACAATTTTCTGATATTTCCCTCTGGCCACCCACCGAAACATGCCGCCAACACCACATGTCCTACCTTCCCGAGGTCCCACAGGTGTCCTGATGTAAACAGTACCTCACATGTGTGGGTGCACCTACATGGGCGCAAAGGGAAAAGGCTAAACCACTGGTAACCCCCAAAGGGTTTGGGGAGACAACCTACAGATTTGGGCCTAGGGTGTCGAAGCCAAGACAGAAAACAGGTTATCCCATGCATTTCCGAAAAGAAGACACCCGTGGGAATCCACAGACGTCTGACTTGATTGAATCGTCCCAGAATGTATTACCCACAATCCCAGACAAAGTAAAAATTGTGTTTTTTCCACCAAATTTCAGAATTTGTCAGGGATTGTGGGCCATAAATTATGGGGCGATTCGCGCAAGTCAGACCTCTTTGGATTACCATGGGTGTCTTCTTTTCGGAAATGCATGGGGTTCCCTGTCTTCCTTTGTGGCTTCGACACCATAGGCCCAAATCTGTAGGTTGTCCACATGAGCAAAATTCCTGAAAATCTGCTGTGCGAAAAGACTTGGGGTTACCAGTGTTTTAGGCTTTTCCCTTTGCACCCAGATAGGTGTACCCACACATGTGAGGTACCGTTTTCATCGGAAAACCTGTGCGAACGCGGGAAGGTAAGCCATGTGTTGTTGGCTGCTTGTTTCGGTGGGTGGCCAGAGTGAAATGTGCGGAAATTGTGTTTTTTTTCCTGTCATTTTCCTGATTTCCCTCCAAACTATGGAATCTTTCCCTACATAGTTGTTGCCTGACCTGTGCAAATCACCCCTTCCTAAACTTGGAATATTGTTTACTTTTCAGAAATGTATGCCTTTCTGGCTTCCCATTCAGATTTCCTACCCTTTTCTTCCATTCTGTCCACGCATGTCCTATTGGACAAAAAACGCCAAAGTCGCCTACCTCTCACAAAACGGCTGATTAGCATATCAAAATATGTTATTTTGGTTTCCACTCAATCTGTTCTTGAAAGCCTGGAAAATGGCAAATCCGGCACAGCAAACCATTTGTTCCTAGCTCTTACATGGAAAATACCACAGGCTCTTTGTACAACATTTTATTGGCATTTTCTGAAAAAACCCAAATGTTCTCCTTTTTGGTTATTTTCTCTCACCCCCCTACACCAAACTAGGATTCCTGGGTGGCGTTACAACCGCCTACATGTGGGAAAAAAGGGGCCAACTGGCCGAGTTATCTCGTTTAACAAAGAAGTTACAAGGGATTGAATGGCGACATACCGAAATCACCAAAAAAGGCCTTGGCACTGGGGGGAAATACCCATGGCAGTTAAGGGACTAAGACAGTAAAGCCCCAGAGGAGATATCATTTGTAAGGTAGCTCAGTTAGTTAATTCTCCGCATGCAGATTGTGCACAGGAATATGGAACACCTGTGTTCAGCACCTGGCTTAATCTTCCGGTGGGATAATAGGCAGAGTGAATGCATTCAGCATCCGATGCAACACAGCATTTTCCAGGTCAATTGGTTCAGAAAAAGTGGTGGAAAACACTATTACTGTCGCTTTTTCTAATTGGCCAGATTTTCGTGCATTTTCTGGGTGGAGTTCGGGAGTCGAGTGGACACACCATGACCCCCTGTATTTCCCGCTCCACCAGACAAATGCGGCCTTACTGCCAGCATGGATTCTCATGCTGGAAATAAGGAAAGGGATTCCTCTGGGATCTGCTTGGAAATTAAACCTGGTAAAAGCAGGCGGAGTCCAGAGGAAGCCATTGTCAATTCCGCCAGCAATCGCTAACTGCGTGAGGTATTTACACTCTTTCAAAGTGGAAAAGCAATGTGATTTCACCTGCCTTTTACGCTAAAATCTTCCATTTTGTGGCGGAAAAGTGAAAATGTGCGCCAATGGAAGTGGTCCACTCCATGCAGTTTACTTTGCTCCTTGATGCTTGGGGGTTTTGCGTGATGCTACACATGTAATAAATAAATAAATACATTTAACGTGACCCCAGATAAATGCCAATTCGTGATCAGAATGAGTGAGCATGGCATGTCGCTGGTAAGAGGGTGTCCTGTGCTTCTTGAGTGCGTTGGCAAATGCCCTTAATTGCCATCTCGCGTTAAGCAGGTGCTGAAACCCATCAATGTGGATTGCGCAATAATAAGCCGACAGAGGTATTTCTAATGGCCATTTTTGCTCTTTGGGTGACATTGTCAAAGTGGGAGAATGTTGCCCAACATGTGCCACCTTCTCTGCGTAGTGAATTGTGCCCACCCCGAGGAAGAAGTGTGAAAAACCCACAAGGGCACTGTGCCCTGCTCTTTCAGTGTGTGTCTTCCCCACAGGGCGACAGATGCCGACTCAGACATGGGTAAGTCTCAGGTGGCAAGCCTGTACCCTAGTTGATGTGGCAAAGGATTCCCGACTTCTGAGGCTGATAACATTAGTAGCATTGAGTTACATGCCACCTAACAGGTATGAGTGATAAAGTTGCAAAGCAGAGCTGTTAGTGGGCTAAAGCAGGAGGCAATGTCTGCCCACCCTCAAAGGGTACGTACAACCAAAAGTAATAGGCACCTCTCCCATCATCGCTGTAGGGGCCAGGCTCCAAAACAGGGCAAGAATGCCCTCCAATCATCCATGCCCACGAGTAGGGTACCCCTCCTGGTCCAGGAACCCTGTTGAGCAACCTCTGTGCTTTCCAGGTGATACTAATGTTAATTAAAGCCAGAAGTCTAAAAGGTAATCGCTTAATTGCAGCTGGAAATTAGCTCCTGGAGTGATCAAAATGTCTTAACCAAGTGTGACATCATCCCCTTCCTTTATACGCAATATGTGTGCTCTTGCGTTTCTTCATCCACTGGATTACTGTTAGAAACAAAGGCAAGAGTTGTGTCTCTTGTGTAGGCATTAGGAAGGCAGTTGCCAGCCTCTGGCATAATATGCCCATGTTCTTCCAATATTGGCTAGCTGTTGCCCTCTTATGGCCAGGTAGAACCATCATGGCAGTGACTGGCAAATGCCTTTCCCCTGCAGACAGAAAAGCGGAAATAAGACGCCAATTCAAGACACGGAACAAATAGAAGTTAAGACAAACTGCAGCTGCCTTTGCTGTGTTAGGGAGAATATGTTGAGTGTTCAAGCAAGGAGGTATGTATTAAGCAAGCAAGCAGTGAGACAAGGGAGAGGCAAAGAAAGGCCAGAGGGGCTCTTTGAATAATGTAACAGGGCAGAGGACCCATGCTCTGCCGTCCTTGTAACATATGAGAGAATCAAAAAGATCAGGCTTTGCAGCAAATGCTAAATGAGAAAGGAACAGAGTCCAGCTCTGCATTCAGAATAACAGAGGCAAGGAAAGGCTTGGCTCTAAAGCCAGCATGAGATGGAATAAGAGGGACCAGACTCATCGTGAGAGGCTGGCCCGGCCCTCGCAGGGGCGCAAGAGGGGCAGCCCACATAGCGGGCTGCCCCTCTGGCCACCCCCTGGGTCCACATACACCCCACCTACAAGGCATCGCCCGTGTCCGACACATCCGGCCACGGACATGGGGAGGGCTTATACGGGGGTGGGCTTGCGATCGCTCATCCTCCTTGTTTGCTGTACCCCCCCCCCCCAGAGGACAGTCAAAGCAGCAACATCACACACCTTGTCCCTCTACTCCCATAACAGGGCTTACTCAGAGGTGCAAACAAGATTTCCTCTTTCTTTGAAACCCCCATCTTTCCATTCCAAGAGACACACACGTCTCCTTGCCCCACACCAAAAAAGCAGCAACTTGCAGTTGGTAGAAAAGGCTTCAACTCCTTTATTTGGCAGGAGTCCACTTACAGGTGATCTACCTCTTAACGAGCTGGCGTCCTAGCTGTGGCCCACTGGAAGGAAGTAATTGTTATTTCCCATCTCTTACCATGAGCTCATAGGCAGATGTAAAATCCAGAAATGCAACATACAAAGACATGTTCTTTGCTGCTGCATCCTTTAATGTTCTTCTGTTTTCTTTTCTTCTTTTCTCTTGTTTTATACAGTGATATTTGTAATTTAATACGTACTGCTATTTTAATTCTAATTTTGTGAAAAGTCGAGTTCTTTGACTAAAACACAATAAATAAAAAAATAAATAAAGCAAAGTCCCCAAGATGTCCCCTGTCCCCCCCAGATTTTATGTGTCTCCTACGCCCCTGCCAGAGAGAGTCTCCTGTGGAGCAGAGAGCTCTATAGCCCATCTCTGCTTGGTAAAGCATCTGATTTGCAGAATGTTGGAGCTAGCAGATCGAAGGGTTCTAGCAGTGAGGTATTTAGGAAGAGAGAGTTGGATGTAGCGGGGTCCCAGGCCCCAGAAAGACTTGTGGATGATGCAGAGGGTTATATTCTGGATAAGTAGAATGGGGCGAAGGGAGGAAGGAAGAGATCAAGTGGGACAAAAGTGCAGGACAGATGTTGAAATGCCATGGCGGGAGGATAGAGCCTTGAGGGATGCCGCAGGTGGAGAGTGTGATAGGAGAGAGAAAAGAGCCCAGTTGAACCTGGGAAGGCCAGTCGGAGAGAAAGGAGGTCAATCAATCTAGTGCCAGGCCCGTGATGTGATCCAATCACCTACTCATAGGGCCTCATTACACGGTAGGCGGTAAACCATGGTGCTATTAGCACCATGGTTGCCGCCGGTACCATACCGGTACCACCATGGAGGAAAGGGGAATTACCACCCCATTCCAAGGTTGGCGGGGCGGTAATTCCCCCTTTCTCCATGGCCCTTCCCCATTCCGATTTTTGCCCCATAGGGTATAATGGGAATGGGGAAGGAACTAATTACGGTACCGCAAATTGCGGTACCGTAATTAGCACCAAGGTCCCTTTGCAGGTCCCAACCAGCCGTTAAGGTCGGGTCCCGCAAAGGGACCTCGTAGTAAGGCGGCAAGGGTTAACGGTCACCGGTACCCTTACCGGTGACCGTTAACCCTTACCGCCTTCCGTGTAATGAGGCCCATAGACATTATGTCACACACCTATCAGCTTTATGCTCCACTCCCATTTCTAATCACTACTGTCCCCAACTCTAAAGAGACAAAAGCCAGTCCCAATCACCCATTCATACCCGTGTCTGAGGACATCTCACTTTAATCACAGCATAGAAAGACTAATCCTCTACATTTCCAATCTTGACCAATTGTTTTATGCTAGTGAGTCACACTATCGTTGCAATATCGAGATACAGTTTATTTATGTATTGGAGTGTTGTAGGGTGCCAATCACAAGCTCAGTCCCTACATAGCACCACAACAGCAATTGGAAGAAAAACAGGGAAACCAATCATTGACAAGCTTTGGAAACATTCTGACTGGATAAGGTTCAAGGAAACAGGCATGGGAAAAGAGTAAGAAGAAATACAAGTGCAGGAAGAGTGTCGGGTGCAGTTCAAGTGCAACCAAACAAAGGCCAAATAAGTGCAGGGCTATGATACAAAGAAGTCCAAGGGCGAAGCTTACAATGCATACGGTACTACCAGAAGTAGACAACACAACTAATAGGTCAAATCCAACTCAGCGCGATCAAACATATGCCAGATACGCATAGGACAATGTTAAAAAGAAGCCAAAGGGCCAGGTAAGAAATGCATATAGTACAATACCAAAAGTGGGTAAAATAATGAATAATAAGGTCCATATCAATTCAAGCCAAGTTACTTGGAGACATTAAGTTCCTCTGAAGTTTATAAGCCATTTCATAAGGACCATTACAGCTTGAGACCAGGTAGTTGGCAACTTCGCATCCAGGCAGGTTGACAAGTCAAAGAAAGGAAGGGGAGGATCAGGACCCAAGTAGAAACACTTACCTAAAGATAAAGATTGTGAGTTTTTTTTCCAGAAACCAAGCCATTTGTTTGCAATGGGGAGATCATTCCGGAAGGTTGAGCCTGTTAGTTCAAGAGTTTTGCTACTGTTTTATTTTTTTTATAAACCGAAAGTCATCATCATGGATTCAGCTGACCCCAGGGGTCTAGGTGGTAGGCATCTCTTAACCATGAGCCTGAGGTAAGTGGGATCATTGGTCCAATAAGCTCTGCTTATGAGGCAGAGAACTTCAAAGCGGATTCAAGCTGTGACTGGAACCCAGTGCAAGGAGACCAATGCTGGCGTAGGCTGGTCAGAGGTTTCAGACTGATGCACAATCTGGGAGCCCTATTCTGGATGATCTGCAACTGTGGATTAGGATGTTTGGACCCCAAGGTTGTTATGAGAGTCAAGGTGTGATAAAACCACCACAGATGATGATTGATATTCTGGGATTGGTCCGGGACAGGGAGGATGTGCCTATGAACACGGAGCTAAAAAATGGGACTTCTTTGTGAGATTCTGGATATAAGGAACAAGTTAAGGGGATGGTCCAAAGCAATACCAGCATGTTACATCCTCCTCTTTATGCTGATTAATCATCCACACCTCCTCGGGTGGGTCTTCTTTCTCATTCTGATACATCTTCCGTAATGCAAAACAATTAATTTATGGGCTAATAAACCTGTGGATCATGATGTAATTCAAAAACAGCTAACCTCTTTTGTAACTTCTTCCAGTTGTATGTAACATACAAATAGGTTGTCGTGTCGCAGTACTGTTTTCGACAATGAGCCTTCTTGAGTTCATGGCATGTGAGTTTTGTTGTCGTTCCCTTCACCCACTGCCTACGTTTAAGTGCATACCCTTGTAATGTCCTACATAGGTGTAAACGGGGCGTGTCCCCCACTATGGCAAGTCGATCTCGACTGCCAATACTTACCAGGTTCTTAAATTATTCACAACACAAAAATTAATTTGGGCCAGCACTATCAATTGCCACATTTTTACCATAACACCGAAAATGTTTAACCAATTTTAAAATAGTTACAAGGTTGTTTCTCTTTATTTCTTCATTTATAATTCTATTGATTCTTTCTGGATGGTTGTCTATTATTGCCGCTGCATGAACCTTTATTTGATTTTACTTCTTTTTTTTCTCAATTTTTATCCTTCTCTGAGTGACGTCAATCACTTGATTTTAAGGCCTGATAATTAGTTCATTTTATTACTATCGTTTTATATTTCTTATTTTATACACAATAACAGTTTTACACTGAGATATTTATAGCCCCAAATAAATGGTGCACTATTCTTTTTTCTGTGGTCACCTTCCTTTACATTCCCTTAGTAAATGTATTGTATCTCACTATTTATCCTATTTTGCAGTGTAATACACATTGGGCCTCATTAGATGGATGGCGGTAAGGGATTACCGGTACCGGTAAGTGTACCAGTACCGGTAATCCCTTAACGCCTTACTATGGGGTCCCTTTGTGGGTCCCTACCTTAACGGCTGGTTTTACCAGCCATTAAGTACGGGACCCGCAAAGGGACTCTGAAGGTAATTACGGGACCGCAATTTGCGGTACCGTAATTACCTCCTTCCCCATTCCCATTGAGTCCTATGGGGCAAAAATGGGAATGGGGAAGTGCCATGTGAATGGGGAAATACCGCCACCGCACACCTTGGAATGGGGCGGTAATTCTGCCATTCACCATGGCGGACTCAGTAAAATACCAGCGGCAACCATGGCGCTAATAGCGCCATGGTTACCGCCTTCCGTGTAATGAGGCCCATTGTTCTTAATTGGCACGTGCCTTAGGAATCCCTATCATATACTCTGCTTAGAATGGAATGCATATTCTTTGGTCCCGTTGGAACCTGGAATCGAGGTATCTATCTCTTTAAACACAAATCCTGTTAATATATATTTACACGTATACTATAGCCCCTCCCCCATATTTGCTACTATCAATGCTCTACTTACATCCGTAACTCAGCTCGAGCCCCTCAGCATTGACTCTTCCCCAATCGACCAGTTTGCCTTCAGTCTGCGGGGCACCTGCTGGGACCGGACAAAAATGTCTTCAAAGAGGCACCTGCCGACCGATTATTTTTCCATGTGTGTATTGTGTGTCACTCTCCGCAGGAATCTCCATGGTCTTTTGGCTAATGGTTGCAGAGTTACTGGCGCTCATCGGTGCACTCCAGAGATACGAGGATGATGAAGGAACAGTGTACTCTGATTCACCTATATGATGTCAACCATACACGCAGGATTGTCATGTTATAAAAGGAGGGGTTTTCTGCGTGCAGAGTGCTCACCAGTGCAACATGCACCGATATTGGATAAGCTTATTATATAGTACTAAAGCTTCCTTTGGCTATCGCTGTCATGAAGTGTGCAGCCCATACTAAAAGGGAAGATTCAATTTCTCACAGTAACAAAGCCCCAGATGTAGAAGCCAAAAGGGCCGCGTATTTCCCACACATTTCTGATTTTGATGTAGAGAGTTGTAGAGAAGTCCCACTCCCAATTTGCCTTTATGTTGGCAACCGGAAATTGCGACATGCGCAATGCCAATAATGGTACCTATACCGCAAAGAGTCCTTGAAACAAGGTATCCATTGAGAAAACCCTATATGATGTACCCACAAAGTAATGACAGTCTTCTGAAGGAAATTCTGGAAGAAGTGTGAAGATGAATGAAAGAGGAGACTGGTGATGTCACATGAAGTAGAAATGATGCACCCAGAAGAGATGCCAATGAAGAGAGTACATAGACCTTATATAATCTTATGGCGAAGTAAAGAATTGAGAAACATTTTATGAGCAAAATTAATATTGCATGTGTGGAGAGCACTGAAGAAAATGCAAAGCTGTTTTATAATTGTACAGATGCAGTAACACAAGTAGACCAAGTAATCATAAGTCTGGCTATATGTAGTGAATAGACTGCAGGCGGTGCCATAAAATACATATAAGTGTGTATAGAATCTGGATGTTCCACAACTCATTTTAGCAAACTTGGACCCTGTGAATAGAAGGGCTGAAAGTGTAGGGCAGTTGAAGAAAATAGCTGACGGTGAAGGAAGATTTGAGAAGGCTTGTCTGTGGCAAGAGTTAGGGCCACCAAGAAACTGGTTATCTATTTGAGGCGATACAATGAACGTGAGAAGCAAGACAGACTCCTGTTGAGGTGTATTGAAAAAACACTAGAAGTGCCAAGTTTTATTAATTTAATAGTGTTAAATGCAAAGAAGGAGCTCAAAATGTGGTCTCCTGTCACATGGTCAGATGAAAATATACTTTGGGCATGCTACACTGAGACCAGAAGATAAGGCCATGCTCACTCTACCTTTTATTCTCAGGTACAGTGATCCTTTGCAAGGCCAAGTTCAAAGGACTAATTGAATAGCAGACAGCAGGAGTGATGATGGATGTTGGGCTAATTGGGTGGGGAGGCATAGTCAAGTCCAACCCTCCAGCACCTGGGGTACCGGCTTGCATATTGCTAGCGAATAGAATATTCCAGAAGCTTACAAGCGTGCCAACCAATTGTAGAGGGCCATGTAGCAAAGAGCCCTATAGTTTAAAAGCCAATGAAATGTTGTGTATTTTCACAGAAGATGACTTGCACTAGGGGTGGGCAAAGCTGTCCACCTGACTGTAGAGACCCAATCACAACCTGTCCATATATAGAAAGTATACCTAGATGTTCCCATTAAGCCTATCACAAACTCCCATAGGTGTTCTTACTTTTGCCACGTAGTATGATGTCAGTGATGACGAACTGATACAAAATGTTTCGAGAATGCTTGCTCGGCATCCGTTGATGACCGTTGTACTCCCTGTTGTAGATAATTGTTAATAAAACAGTTACAGTTTTGCCAACTTCCTGAGTCGGTCTGATTATTGGCGTGAGAGTAAGCTCTGCATCCCCATGCATCCATAGGGTGCTGCCTTGTTTTAAAGGGCCTACAGGTTCAGAGTGTTAAACAATTGTCAGGAAGTTGGATGATGATGTAGGAAGGGTTTAATATGTTATCCATAGCAAAATTAATTGAGCTGCAAGGTTGAGCACCACAGGAAAAACAGGATCTTTGGGAAAAAATGTGGGTGTTCTTTATCCCCCCATAAAGGCCTTATGGAGACAGGACAGCACTGGAAAGCCAGTTACACCTCTAGTATTATTAAAGGTGATGCTGAAGCGGCTTCACTACCCAGCGCACACAACAAGAGAGAGTCTTGCTGCCACGATTGCAGAAGACTGGTTTTCAACAAATGTATTAGAACACGTGGCACCGTTTATTGTGAATTGCAATATATGCCAAAAGTTCACAGCAGCACACACTTTGAGAACAGTGAGAGGTGCAATTCCATTGCCTAATTGTTCTTTCCAGCATCTACATATAGATTACATGGACATGTTGCAGTTATGCAATGGATATAGGTATATGTTAGTGGTCATTTGCTCCTTTTGCAGATGGCTTGAGGCAGGTCCATGTATGCACCCCGATGCCACATGCATTGCCAAGTTCCTCGTATATGAGGGGTTTCCAAGATGGGGTGTGTGCGAAGTCCTGTGGTTTCACAATGGACCACATTTTATAAAGCAGGTAATTCTTTTGGTTTATATAAAACACATTTCTGTCTGCTTATCACTCACAGGCCAATGGATTCTGTGAGAGATTAAACAGACTCCTCAAAGAGAGAATAGCTAAAATCAAGTTTACTTTTAAAAAAGGAGTGGCTGCATTGTCTGCCCCTTGCTTTATTTGCACTAAGAAACCAGCCTGGCTCAGATCACCACCTGACTCTTCATGAGTTGGTTACTGTACATCATATGAGAGTATCTCTTGCTCCTCCACTCAAACAGAAACTGATCCCCATTGTGTAGTGAAGGCTTTAGGTGACAAGATGCAAATATAACCTCTAGCGTTACTTTTAATTCTCAACAGATCAAACGTCAGAGGGAAGGGTCGAAGAAGATTGAAGAAGACAGTCATACCGATGATCCTAGTAAACTGTTTAAGTAGCCTAGTTTTTGTCCAGGGGACCAGGTGTTAGCACACAGTTCTGTGTGCACTTGGAATACGCTCCACTTCAAAGCACTATACCTAGTAGAGGAGGTCACACCCACAGCTGTTAAATTAAAAGGTAGAAGAGCCTGGTTGCGCCTGAATGACGTAAAGCGATACAAACGAGAGAGCCATATCCCTCCAGCAGCCATTGACAGAGAAGCAAGAAAAGAATTCCACGCATGCAGACCAGATCGGTTACCAGGGATAAGAACAAAGAAATAATGGATTAAAACAAGTCTGGAACCAATGGACACTTTTTAAAGCTCAATAGGAAGTGAATGGACTTGCTGCAGTTCCAGAAACTCTTTCAGCTCAGCTAAAAACAGATTATACATGAACAAGAAGAGACAAAGAGTGCAAACATATTGTAAATTGCTTGAACATTACAGCAATTGTAGAACAATCTGCCAGAAAGAAAACAATAATGTGTACATAAATATCACTTCATGGATGTTGTTACATTTTTGGGGGATCCTAAAAGCGGTCCTATCATTCTCAGAATTATCATTGCAGTTATTCTGCAATATTTGTTGTAAAAAGGGAAACATTTTATAAAAGCGATTTAAGCACACACTGAAAGAAAAGAAGAGAATGAGCATATTTCAGAGTACAAGAGGTACTATGCCTGTGAGAAGAAGATCAATAAGTTTATTTGGATTGATTATTGTATTATCATTCTGTAATATGATTTGTCTTTTCTTTCTTATTGTTATGGAATTTAGGCAGATAATCATTGATAATGCTGATGAAATGTTAGGCAATGACACGTCCATGATTATAAAGGTACAGACAATGTTTTCCCTAATACCTCTGAACAAACTGCTTGCACAAAAAGATATGCTGAAGAAGATAATAAGGATATAAACTTATATATTGATCATTCGGCTCATTTAAAGAATAACATATGGTTTCAATACATGCAGGAGGTGGGAGAGAGAACGTCACATTAAAGCTGCTACATATGCTCTTTCATCCCCTGAGCCATGAATACAGACAGAAAATGTACTGCATTAGAAATACCTGCACACGATGCGAAGTGCCTCAGCCATCTAGCAGCATGCACAGCCAGAGGACAATTCAAAGGAAGATGGGAAACCCAACGATGGGGATTGGGCCTCATTACAACCCAGGCGTTAAGGGGTTAACGGTGCCGTAAAAGGTGTCGGCGCCGTTAAACCCTTAACGCCTGATTACGAGGTCCCTTTGCGGGTTGCACTTTAACGCCTGCTTTTAGCAGGCGTTAAAAAACCAACCCGCAAAGGGACCTAGGAGCTAATTACGGCACCGTAATTTACGATGCGGTAATTAGCGCCTTCCCCATTCCCATTGAGCCCTATGGGCCAAAAATGGGAATGGGGAATGGGCCATGGTGAATGGGGAATTACTGCCCCGCCAACCTTGGAATGGGGCGGTAATTCCGCCATTCACCATGGCGGAGTTGGTAATTTACCGGCGTCAACCATGGCGCTAATAGCGCCATGGTTAACGGCAGGGTCGTAATGAGGCCAAATCAATTCCATATGAAGATGCTTATGTTAAAAAACCAATAGATGGAAAAAGATATAGGCTGGACGAACCAGATGCCTATATATTCATCCCTGACTGGAGAACAAGTAAAGGTTGTTGAAATGAAGTGGTTGGGATATTCAGACATATAGAAAACAAAACACTAGGAGTACTTGGACGCTGGAAGAGACCTCAGCTATTGATATATGTGTCATGGTACCTACCCCCAGACACCAGGAACTGATCAACCAGCCCAGGGTATTGGCACCCATGAGGACCTTCAAGGTCCCAAAGGATTCCCTAAGGGATTCCTGGACTCGGTCCTGGCGCCGTTGGCGTCAGGCTCATGCTGCCATCTCAAGTAAGGCAGGTTTCAAAAGGAGAGAACCATGTGCAGACCAGTCTGAGGCAGGCTGAAGGGACTACTTTACCAAGGGACTACTTGCTAGGGTGTGTTTGGAGGGACTACTTTACCTGGGAACTACTTTTTGAAGGCTATATAAACCACGCCTTCAGTACAGAACACGCTTCGCGTTATTCTGCACTCCTGCAGCGTAATGCTCACCGTGTCTGAAATCTCCAGGCCTGTCTTCAGCCACGCCCGTCCCGTCCTCTTGAGTTACCTGCAAGGAAGAAAGAGAGAGAAGAGAACAGAACATGACTCTTACCTGATGCTCCATCTCGGTCGCACCGAGTCACCGCTTCTGCAGAGCTGCAAAGGAAATTACACCAGGTTAGCAGCGCAACGCTAATACTTACCTGAAGGCTGCTCATTCCAGTGATCCATAGAAGCACCATCACTCGATCACCGTTCCATCATCCGATCGCTGCTCCGGAACTGCCGCATCTGCAGAAAACAAAAGAAGACATCAGGTTAGTGGCGTAGTGGGGGAAAAGCCTCATTTAGACTTTAAAATCTTGTGCAGCGCCGCTACTCACTTGAAGGCAGCCTTGCTCGCGGCCCCGCAAGACACCACCACGCACTCTCTGCCTTGGATATACCGCACCTGCAGAATACAAGAACAGCAGGTTAGGTGCGCAGAGAACCAATACTGTGTGGAAAGACATTTGCATAACGCTGCCGCTAGACCTACCTTGGGAGCCAGCTACCATTTCCAGAAGGGAACCGCTCCATATTAAGCACCGAGCGGAAACCTGGAAGTAAGAGGTACAGGAGTGAACTTTTAGTAAGTTGCACTCTTAAGCAATCCATACCTTGGAATAAAGACTTACCCATTGAGTCAGTTGTCTGGAACTCTGCAGGATCAGTGAAGTAACTAGATCCTTGAACTACTACGCACCCCTGCACACAGTCGCAGGATGGAGAGTCTGCTGTTCATAACATACAGGTGAGACATAGCAGAGGGGTGCAAAAAGAGGTCACGGGAGGCGGGAGTTGCCCTTGTCTTTACGGTTGGGTAACATCTGGTTTAACCTTTTAGGCAACCTGCCTTTGTGACGAAAAGGGGAATGAGAGGGGAACACAAGGAAACACTCAACACCGGACCGTCCAGCTCTGTTCGTGCCCCTGTGGAGACCAGGTGAGCGTAACAATATGGACGAGTTGCCACCAGTACAGGATAGGAAGAAGGAATGTTATCTTGCACCACACACTTATTAAAGAAGGAATAAGTAAGCATAGTGCAAATAGTAAATGGCACATGCCTAAAGTCATGGGCCAAGTATTCTAAGCTACTAACATGGGTTGACAATGAAGCAGGACCAGTGTCCATAATACCTTTGCAGAATGCAACAATATGCTTCAGGAATAAAGGCCTGGTCCTAGTTGGAGAAAATAAAGGATGCAAGGTGAAACTGCCGTGCCAATGGACCGCTCTTGGGCCTGTGGATCCCGAGCTTCTATGCAGCTGCCTAAAAATTGGGGAGGAATATGCTCTATAGTAATCATGCATGTTCGAACATTGGTAATTCGCCAAAGTGATCTTCAGATCAAAGGTTTTCTGAAAATGGATGCACACCAGAGAAAGAAGAGGTCACTAACTCTTTATTGGCTGAAAAGAGAAAACTATTTTTCTCAGCAAAATCAATAAACGCTTATGACAGTGTTCCAGATGAGCACAAACTATTTGTCAAGACGACCATGATACCTACATCTACATTTATTCCAGGACTTCAGACTGCAGTGAATGCCAAGTAGTTATGGGTCACCAGATTTGAGCTGCTACAGACAATCAATACAACTATAAAAGGATTCAATGTGATACGAGAAGAATTAAGGGCCATTCAATTGATGACCCTCCAGAACAGGTATGTCTTGGACTTGAATACAGAAATGGAAGGTGGCGTTGGTGCCAAGATCGGGCCTTTTTTCTGCACTTACATACCTGCCCATGATGGAGAAAATGGAACTCTGTCAGAGGAAAGAAAAATGTTGTCAAATCTGCACACAAAGATGGTAGAAGAAATAGACTAGACTGAAGATGATTTGATCTCGTCCCTGTTTTCGTGGATTCTAACCTGGATGGCAAATGCCTTAAAGTTATTAGGAGCAATACTAGTGTTGGTAATGCTGGAATTCTGTATTGTGAGAATTATCATTGGACAATGTCAAAAGACAGCAAAGAAATCTGTTGGGATGAAGATAATGATCGACATAAATGCTAAAACTGATGAAAAAATGCAAAATGAGGGCACCACTCGTGAACATATAAAAGGAAGTCCCCTGTGCCCCATGGAGCCCCTTCTCTGACCTGCATCTCTCTATCTCCAAGGCTCTGGACATCCATGCCCCTGTCATGAGAATCCGTTCGAGCCTACCTCCAAGCACAACTCTTGGTATGACTTCGACCACACCACCCTAAAACACAAGTGCAGGGTGGCTGAGAGGAAGTAGAGGTTTTGGGTGCATCCTCTGACAAACTGGCCTGCCGCCTGCTCCAAAGACAATACAGACTATCTGTCTTCTCCAAGAAGAGAGACCACATCCAAAGCCAAGTCAATGCGGCTTCCAACAACGCAGCCAAACTCTTTCCAATCTGCAAGAAGCAGGCCAGTCCTACTGTAGTCTCCAACATGTAACCTCCCAGGCCCTCTGCATGGGGCTGGCTACTCATTTCACCAGTAAAACCTAGGACATCCTGTCCTCGCATTCAACTTCCTCTACCTCTCCCAGGCCACCCTTGGCTGCCTCTCCATCTCATCTTCCTTTTTCCTTCTCTCTCTCGACACCTGATGATGTTTCGAGACAAGTCCGATCTATGAAGGTGTTGTCTAATCAGGTGCTCCCCTGCCCTTCCAGAATCATCCAGGACCACACCCTTGCTCCGGCCTTGGCCAATTTCTGCAATGACAATTTCGCCACTGCATTTTGCCCTCTCTCCTCAAGCACTCCCTTGTGCAACCCCTCCTAAAAAAGCCTTCTGCCAATCCTATCTGTCTGGCAAACTATCACCCAATTTCTATCACTCCTTTGCTGGAAAAGCTCCTGGAAAGGTTGGCCATATCCCAGCTTACTCTCCACACTGAATCAATTGGTTGCCTCTACGACCATCAGTCTGGCTTCAGAGCATCCAGTTGCACGGAAACTGCTCTTCTAAACACCTGAGAAGATTGCTCTCTAACCTTGACTCTAGCTCTCCTTCTGTCCTCATCCTCCTTGACCTTTCTTCTGCTTTTGACACAGTCAATCACTCCACCCTGATCAACTGCCTTTGTGAGAACCTGGGCATCACAGATCAGGCCCTGGCGTGGCTGACCTTCTTCCTCTTGGACCAGCCCTCCCAGGTCCAACTTGGGTCCTTCCTCTCCACCACCACTCTTTCTATCCTTTCACCCTGGCTCTTCAATGTCTGTCTGGCCCCTTTTGCCCACCTGATCGCCACCTTCTCCTCTAACTTTCAGTGTTTTGCAGATAACACTTAGCTCTCCTTCATGCTTCCTGTGAAAGGAGATTGTTGGAGCACTCCAAGATTCTTATCTTAAAGTTTTCAAGCTGTACCTATATAGTTATTCACACAATATCTAAGGTGCAGGGGAGGAAAAGTGGACCCGGCACAGGACCACTAACACAAATATGTAGAGAAAAGAAGATGATCCAAAAATGGGAACCCTCCCATCCCCTGCACAATATTACTACCCGATCATAAGATGGTTAGCCATACTTTTGCTCAAAATAATTATAACCCTCATAAATTATGAATGTCAACGATACACTGATTATTCATTTGATAAAAAACACAGTAATTTATTGTGAGAAAAATGTTTTGTCAATGCAGATACAAAGTCCAAAATAAACAGCTTGTCTGGACAATTTCATCAATGCATGTATGAAGTTCAAATTATACGGCTAACGCGTTTTGAGATAACTATCTCTTCTTCTTGAGCAAAGTTGAACTGTAAAACAACAATGTAAATGAAAAGTCTATAAGTATGTTGCCTTACAAGTCATAATTTAGAGATTAGAAAAGGTACAATCTGACATTAGAAACCATAGGTAAGTCACTTCAATCAAAGAAATACAGCAGATTTGGAAAAGAATTACTAGAGAGCATCAACTGATGCAAGAGATTAACGAGTACAATCTCTATTTTTGCATAGGGAAAGTCATCTGTGTAGGGCTAATCCCTCTACTTCATAGCAGTATCCTACCATCAAAGTGAAAATCCCTTATGTAATAAATCTAAAACAGCTTAAATTACACCGAGTCCAAATGTTATTCCTTTGTCCCAGTACTCAGTATCTAGTATCGCTTCTTATTGATGTATTGCTGTGCCCCTATATCTAAACAACTCAAGGCATACTTTCACAGAGTAGTCAGAGTACCTTCATTTGAGTGCCTGAAGATGCTTCTTCTAGGAGTGTTTAAATTCTGTGTTCTGATATTCTGTTCACAAAACCAAATAACTATTCTGTCCTGAGACGGAAGACCTTACTGGAAATAGAGCATTTAGATATATATCGGTAAGGAGCTCTTTATATAGAGGTGATATACACATTGGCCCTCATTACAACTCAGGCGGTAAGGGGTTTACGGCGCCGCAAACAGCGCCGACCCTTACCGCCTGAGTACGAGGTCCCTTAGCGCCATGGCGGATTTAACACCTGCTTTTAGCAGGTGTTAAAATCCATGGCGCTAAGGGACCATGGAGTTAATTACGCCACCGTAATTTACGGTGGCGTAATTAACGCCTTCCCCACTCCCATTATGCCCTATGGGGCAAAAATGGGAATGGGGAAGGGTAAATGGGGATTGGGGACTTACCGCCCCGCCAAGGTCGGAATGGGGCGGTAAGTCCGCCAACCACCATGGCGTAAACATAGTTTACGCCATGGTGGTAAAGTCACGGCCCAGGCGGTAACTTACCGCCTGGGTCGTAATGAGGGCCATTATCTCAAAGATCAACGTTTTGAGTCTCACCAGCTAAAAGTGGAGCAATCTTCTATTCCCAAGATGCCATTTTCAAAACTGCTTGTGGCTGTATTTCACCCGGGTACCCTTAACACCAGTTCCTATGTAGCACTCGTATCAGCGAAGCAACGTGCTCGCGATCTGTAGAAAATAATGGTGATGTTGAACACACTCTCCCAATTTATACCTTTGCTCAAAATCTTTTGTAAAATAAATGAAAAAGGAGCAAGGAACATAATTGTTGAATTATTAATGCAGACTCACCTCTAATACAATGAGGATGGTGTAAGGGGTTTCAATGCGCTGCACACCCTTTTTATTCTAGTGCTTAAGCTGTTCGTCCATCTCCGGTGCATGCACGGCAGAGATCTGGGGTAAAAGTCTACATAGAGCACATCAAAGATGCCATCACTACATGTTCTGCTATTATAAGAAAGCTCTCTCACAAGAACGCAGTGTTTTAACACGGCGTATCTCTGACCTGTAATGCCAACTGCATCTACTCAGGGACGGAATGTAAATCCAGCAGCCGTAGTCAATATCTTGTTCATACGTGCTGGAAAGTCTCTGCGCATTCGATCGTGAAGGGAAGCTGCGACCCACACGCGCTCCCTAGTGGGTTTCTCTGTTGTCAGGGGAACCCCGCAGGATGGCAGAAGGACGGTGTGTGCACCTATCCCCCATTCTTTGAGTGCCGGTCATGAAAACTAAAGAAGGACTGAACACAGTCCGAAAGTGTCACGCGCGTTGGGCGCTTGCCTTCATGGAAAGTATGGAGTACATGGCGATGTATCCGCCATTGAATGGTGCCGTTTCTTTCATACACTTCCGGGTGCAGCGTTCTAGCTGTTTTTCTTTGTTAGTTTACTTCCCCTTTTAACCACGCCCCTCTCTGCGATGCGTTGCGTTGCAACCCTTTCCGCTTTCGCTCTTGGGTTTCTCCGCTTGTGTCTACCTTCTGCCCTTCTTTTGCCCGGCCTTTCTTCTGCCTTTTACCTTTCTGCTTTTTGGCCCCCGTAGCTCTCCGGGTTACTCCGATTCCTTTCTGATGCCGCCCAAACCTTTTTTTCCGCCTTTATTTTGCTACCGCTACTTTTTGCGGTCTGCTTTCTTTCCCTTACCTGCTCCGGTCTCTTCCCTTCTTCTTCTTTTTCTCGTTGCTTTCCTTAACTTTTGTTACCTGTGGCTCCAGTTTCACAGCGTTCTGTCTTTTTCCGCTGTGAAGTCTCTTGGAGTTGCCTCCGTTCCTGGTTACCTGAAAATCAACTTATTAGCATCAACAAGGAAATCTGTACCACCTTTGTTTCCGACCTCTAAAGAAAACACTTACCTGCATTTCATAAAGTAAGAGAGACGGACTTCCACTCTTACACTCTTCACAAGAGGTTTTTTCTGACGGAGGGTGGTAGTGTGTTCCAGTGTTGGGCTGCTTTCACCTGGAAGCTATTGCCGCCCATTTTCGCTCGCTTGAATCTGGGAACAGCGAGCAGGTTAGCATTGCTGTTTCTAGTGTGTCTGTTGGGCGTGTATCTGGTTATTCTGTCTGTTAGATAACGGGGAGCTGCGTTGTTAAGGCATTTGTGGGTAAGGGAGGCTACCTTAAGCAGGATTTTGTCCGAAGTAGTGAGCCAGTTGTGGTTTCTTCTGGTATCCGAGATGTGTTCTCTTTTAGGGAAGCTAAGCGCTGCTCTGAGGGCATTGTTCTGTAGGATCTGGATTTTATTGGTAATCTGTTTGTTAGCGCCTACATAGAGGGAGTTACAATAGTCCAGTTTTGATAGTATGAGAGCTCTGGCTAGAGTAATGCAGCTTTGGGTGGAGAGGAAGGGTTTGGCTGAGCGTATAAGCTTGCATGTTTATGGAAGGAGAGGGTGGAATCGAGGTAGATGCCAAGTGTTTTCACTTCCTTAGCTACCTTGATAGTGTTTGCCGTCTATGGTGAAGCTGGAGTAGTTGATGTCCAATTTGTTTAAGTTCGAGGCTGATCCCAGGATGATGAGTTCGGTCTTGTCATCATTCAGGCATAGATTATGGGAGGCCATCCATGCCTGGATGATGAGGTACACTTTGTTCACAAAGGCCAAATCCGTGTTGTAATCTCCCGTCAATGGGATGAGGATTTGGGTATCATCAGCATAGTTAGTGTAAGTGATCCCCAAACCGTCGAGATCATCAAACAGGGGCTTAGTGAACACGTTGTACAGTGTGGGGGAGACACATGACCCCTGAGGGATCCCACATGTGATGGGAATTGGGTCAGCGGAGGCCGTGGTGGAGAAGACGCGCATGGATCTGTTGCTCAGGAATGATGTGATCCAGCCAATAGCTTCTTGGGAAAAGTGGGCAGACGAGTCTAAGTGGCTACATAGGATTTTGTGATCAACAAGATAGAAAGCTGCCGAGAGGTCTAAGAGGAGCAGTAAGGCAGTTTTCCCATTATCTCTCAGAGCGTCAATTTGGGCCTTGAGGTCGATGAGTGCAGTTTCTGTGCCGTGTTTGGGTCTAAATCCTGATTGCCGGACTCCTAGGAGGTGGTTTTGTTCAAGGAAATTTTGAATTTGTAGGTAGGCTGTTTTGTTGAGGATTTTTAGTAGGAAGGGGACGGCGGTGATGGGTCTGTAGTTGGTGGGTACGGCTGGGTCGAGTGTGGGTTTTTTTTAGTAGGGGGAGGTCCCAGCATTCTTTTAGGTTGTTGGGGATAGTACCTGAAGAGAAGGAGGCGTTGATGAGTTTGGTAATGAACGGGGATAGGTCTCTGGCTGCGTCTTTGATGATTTGAGGTGGGCATAGGTCGCCTTGGCAGTTAGAAGGCTTGAGGCCGAGTATGATTTTTTCCACTTCTAGCGTGGAAACTTGGGAGAAGCTGAAGCGAGCAAAGAGGTTGGGGGGAGGGTGTTGAGGGATGGTGCGTGAGGGGGGTGTTGATGGGTTTGGAGTTGGATAAAGTCTCTTTCCTGTTGTTAATTTTGATTTGGAGGCCTGCAACTTTATTGGATAGGGCATTTTGGATGCTGGTGCACCATTGTTTGTCTTTTTTGCAGGTGTATGGGGCCGGGATGGGTGTTTCTAGCTCTTTTAATATGGTGAACAATTCTTTAGTGCTGGATTTGGCATGCAGTATTCTCAGGTTGTAAGATTCTTGTTTGGTGAGGAGGATTTATTTTTTATAGGTGGAAACTATTTTGTTGAGGATCAGCTTGTTGCTGTCTGTGGGAGCTGTCTGTCAGGGTACCTGGGCCATTCCTCCACCACCACCAGGAAGTGAGTTCCCCGAGTCGTGGAACCAAAGTCTGCATGCACCATCTCCCATGGGAGCGTGCCATGAGGCATGGCTTTAATGGTCGGCTCCCTCTGTGCCAGAGACGCTGCCTGGCACCATATGCATGACGCAACAAAGTCCTCCACACGTCTCACTAGCTCAGGAAAGCACACCTCGAGGCGCAGCCGGGCTTTTGTTTTGGCCGCTCCTTGATGACCTTGGTGGGCCAAGCCAATGACCTCCTGAATTTTCGCCCTTAGGGACAACGATCCGGTCACCCCTGAGTAGGAGGCCTTATGTGGAAAACGACAGCTCGTCCCTTACTTTCCAGAGCTGTTCAAGAGTGACCTTCAACTCCTGCGTCCGCAGCCCAGAGAATCCAACACCGCCTTACATGATCCCTGCTGCATTGCCGATTTTAGGATGAGAAAACACTCATTCTGGGCCGCTGCCACCTCCAGGTCCTCCAGCTGCACAGAGTTGGGGGTTGCGGCCTCCACCACCAAACGATGTGGGCGTCCGCCTCCTTGGCACAGTCATCTGCACTGCCCTCCAGGTCACCTCCAGAATGGCGAGACAGATAATCAGCTGCATTGTTGTTTCCCGGCCGATACACCAGTGAGACCCCATACTCGAGTAGCACCAACATCCACCATTCAATCCTTGCAGGTGGTTTTGAGGATGATCCGGCCAAGATGAGGAGCAGTGGTTTGTGGTCAGTCACAACTGGCTCGGCCCGTTCCTGGACATATAGCCGAAAATGCCTGCAGCCCCACAGAACAGCCAGGGCCTCGCATTCGATTTGGGAGTACCTCTTTTCTTTCTACGACAGAGCCGTGCTGGTGTACACCACTGGCCAGACCCCAGAGTCGGCATCAACCTGTGTCAACTCTGCCCCGCGGCCAAACGGGCTGGATCCACCACGATCCCCGAATGGAGGGCCGGATCAAAGAACGCCATGGTGTCCTCGGCTGTGAGAGCATTCTTGATGTCTTCGAATGCCGCCTGTTCTAGGGGCCCCACTGCCAGGTGGTCTCCTTTTTGGTAAGGGCTTGGAGAGGATCTGATCAAGATGCTAAATTCTTAATGAAGCGGCCACAGTATGTCACCATGCTCAAAAAGCTCTGCACCTCTGACACGTTCTCTAGTGGCCGTGCGTCCTTCATGTTTTTAACCTTGCAGGGGTCAGGTGACACCCCCCCTCCTTAAACACGAACCCAAAGAATTCGATCTTGGACTTAAGGAATTCACACTTTTCACGGTGTAACTTCAAACCAAGGGACTGAAGCAGATCAAATGTCTTGGCGAGCTTGTGCAAATGTTCTGTTTCTGTTTTATCAAACACTAGGATGTCGTCGCTTATGTTAAGGACTCCGTACAGGTCCGCCAGGGCACCACAAATAATATTTTGAAACACTTCTGCTGCAGAGGACACCCCGAAACTCAGTCTTTTGTATTGGTACAACCCTCCATGGGTAGTAAAGGTTGTAATATATCGAGTATCAGGGTGCAACACGACCTGGTGGTACCCGGTCCTTAGGTCTAGTTTGGAGAAAAACCGGGCCCCCTACAGCTCAGTGATGATGTCATCGATGGTAGGTGTCAAATGCTGCTCTCTCTTGATGGCTTTATTGGGGAGCCGCATGTCAACGCGTATCCTCACAGAGTCCGGTTGCTTCAGTTTCCTGGCAACAACAATCGGGGATACCCACGGGGTGGGACCTTCAACCTTCTCTATGATGTCGAGGCTAACAAGATTGTCTAGTTCTCTGTCAACTAGTACCCGCAAGTGAAAAGGTACCCGGCGATGCTTGAGAGCAATGGGTTGCACCGACTCATCAATGTGCAATCTGACCGGGTCCCCTGCCATCTGCCCAATCTTGTGGAACAACTGGGAGTATTTATTGAATATCCTCAACATACACAAACTCAGGATCTCTAGGGATTCAGCTGCCGTGCAGCTCAACAATGTATTGGTGCTTACGGGTGTCACATAGAAGCAAGCCTTTATTCGAGAGTCTCCATGTCCCACATCAGCCATGAAAGCACCGTCCAGAGATATTGGGTGTGACCCCCCAAACGTGAAAATGCACGCCTTAGGGGAAACCAGCTGGGGTGGGGACGCCATGGCATTCTAGTGTTCCCTTGCCATCACATTGACAGATGCCCCAGTAACCACCAGCACCGGGACAGATGACTGTGACCAGACATCAGGGTTGTGTTCTTCGATCGCAGGGCCCCCACACTGAACACGAAGAAAATGTTCTCTTCTTCCTCCTCTGCCTCCTCTTCTGGTCGGGCGCCTTCGTCACCCTGGTCCACCTGGGCGACATTGGGCTGGCGTGAATGGAGAAAGTAGCCGGACCGGACAGGACCTCGCTGCACCACCACAGGTAGAGGGGCTGTACACATGCAGGTGTAGTGATCAGCTAGGCCATACTGGCCACAAGCTTTCCCCGCGGCTGGACACTCAGCAGGATGGGGTAGGTTGTACCCACACTTTAGGCACACCTCCCCTGACTTACCGCCCCTGTCACAGAAATTTCCTGCTGGCCTTCGGGCACCTCTGCCACCTGCGCCATGGCCTATAGCACACACCTCCTCCGCCTTGGCAGGGCGCACCCGAGCCTCCATCCTAGATGCCCTCACTTCAGACACCTCTTGGCATCAACCCAGTTCGAGGATGCGGGGTAAGGTGATCCCTGGCTCCCGCAGCACCTGTCTACGTAGCTTGCCCGATGTGCACCCCTGGATCAGCTGAGTCCTGATCATCACATCCGGATTGTCCCAGGCACACGCCAATGACACGCTGTGTTCTCTCCTCCTTAGCAGTACACCGCTTGTGTTTCTCCCTCCTCTGTCTCCCTTAGCTCGCTCTTCTTTCCCTTGTTTGTGCTTCACATGTTGCAGTGTTAACGCCGCGCTCAATCTGGTGTTTGTTGCCTGAAGCTTGCTCTCCTGTGCTTTCGCCCCATTTCTTCTCTCTCTTACCTGGCCATCCTTACCTACCTTCGAGAGTTATTACCTTTACCTGAGTAGCACTCTTCAGCTCAGCAGAAGGTGGAGCACCAGATCTGCTCGGACACTACAAGCTTTTGGGACATTTCACTCGGCTCTGCATTGTGGTACCAGACAGTCCTCACCCAGCTCAGGAAGGTTTTTTTTGTGCCTGACGGCTTTCCCCCTAATCTGGTCTGCTCCGGTACGTGGGCCCCCCTTGACCCTGGGTCTGAGGGGCATGGTGGCTTCCTCCCAAGGCAGACCTTATCTGCAGTCAAGAGAGAAGGCCCTCTGGAAGAAGAGATTTGGAGTCGATCCTGAGCAAGAAACCACAGGTGAGAAGGAAGGGGTGTGGGGTGACCTGGATGCAGGGGCTAAGTTGTCGGATCCTGGGAGTTTGCATGACAGCAGTGTTATAGCTGTTTTTCTTTGTTAGTTTCTGTCTCCTTTTAACCACTCCCCTCTCCGCGACGCGTTGCGTTGCAACCCTTTCCGCTTTCGCTCTTGGGTTTCTCCGCTTTTGTCTACCGTCTGCCCTGCTTTTGCCCGGCCTTTCTTCTGCCTTTTATCTTTCTGCTTTTTGGTCCTCGTATCTCTCCGGGTTCCTCCGATTCCTTTCTGATTCCGCCTGAACCTTTTTTTCCACCTTTATTTTGCTACCGCTACTTTTTGCGGTCTGCTTTCTTTCCCTTACCTACTCCAGTCTCTTCCCTTCTCCTTC
Source organism: Ambystoma mexicanum (assembly GCF_040938575.1). NCBI lineage: Eukaryota > Metazoa > Chordata > Amphibia > Caudata > Ambystomatidae > Ambystoma > Ambystoma mexicanum. The sequence continues at coordinate 1,252,137,898 of NC_090925.1, read as the reverse complement.
TTTTCCTCGTTGCTTTCCTTAACTTTTGTTTACCTGTGGCTCCGGTTTCACAGCGTTCTGTCTTTTTCCGCTGTGAAGTCTCTTGGAGTTGCCTCCGTTCCTGCTTACCTGAGAATCAACTTATTAGCATCAACAAGGAAATCTGTACCACCTTCATTTCCGACCTCTAAAGAAAACATTTACCTGCATTTCATACAGTGAGAGTAACAGATTTCCAATCTTACATTCTTCACGAGAGGTTTTTTCTGCCAATTTGGCTTTTTCCTCTTCAAGGACTTTGGCTTTTTCCTCTTCCGTGACGGGGTCCTTTGCTTCCTCTTTTACGAAGGCATCATAGTGGCTTTGCTCCGGGGCAGACCATACCTCTTTAAAAAGAAAAGAAGAGATCGAAGAAAAAAGGAACTACGTCAAGACAGTTCATCAGAAGAAGCAGGTGAGGAGGAGGGGGTGTTTGAAGAAAGTGATATGCAAGAAATAGATGTGAGGATAGATATTTCTGACAGAAAGAGACTGTTGATTGACTGGTCCTCGGTCAAACTAGGTGCGTAATGGGCGCAATCTTGAAATGTATGATGGTTAACATGTTCTAATTGAAAATAAATTCCTGTGTGATCTATTTCAAAACTCGGATAGTGCTAATACATGATGCATCAATGAATGTGTTTACTACGAACAGTCTAAACTTCCAATTGAAGGAATCTCTTATTACTTAATGGTTGTTGCGTACAGACATAAATCAATGTAACCAATAGGTAACGCTACGTGAGTGTTAGTATCTCCCTAATGTAGCACTGAATAAATTGCATTATTGTCTCGACAGCAAACATACTGCCAACGGGTGAATTTATATCAACAATCTCTCCTCATGTGCTCAATGTTCCAATGTTGATCAATTATACAATCAATTGTTACTGGTGGGCCGGTAAACAGTCCCCGGACTGATACTATTTTAACAGATGTTCCACCAGGTCTATGTGTCTAGTATCCCATACAGCACTCCATAATAACTTCCTTGTCAGTATATTCTAGAATAATCTCATCATCAACACCAATCACTCCTGTATGTATATCAATGTTCGGATCATTCTCAGATGAAGCACCTAAGCGAGAACTCTTCATTGAGTCCCTATTTTAACTGAGCTACTGTATGGTAATTATCAGTGAAGTGTCTTGCTAGAGGAGATTTTGTGTTTTTGCATCTAACGTTTTATTTGTGTTCGGTGATTCTGTCCTTTAAGTTAGAGAACCATCAAAAAACACTGGGGTATCCTTCAGAATGATCCACTCGCCCTGTCCCTGCGCAATGCGGAACACTTTGTTGAGAGTCCTCCTCATTATCTCCACCTCCCCATTTGCCCTCAACCACAGCGGAGTGACTTTCCTGTGATGAACACCATACTCCTCCATCAGTGCAGCAAAGCTCTCGCCCTGGAATGGAACCCATTGCCCGAACACAGCACCCTGGGCACTCCATGAGCAGCAAAGATCTTCTCTCTGGCCACCAACACGTTCTAAAAAGCAACCGATTCAATGTTTGTTTGTTTGTTTGTTTGTTTATTTATTTATATGGCGCACCGGACCAGAAGGTAAGAGGGCGCAAGCATTACAGGTATATTCTCAGCTTAGTTACAGTTCAGTACATTATTTACATTATTATATACATTACATTTATTATATACATTGTCATCCAAGGGCACAGTGAGTAAGTGCATAGAGACAGAGTAGAATTACGACAGAGTTCCAGGTTGAGAGATTTTTGTAGTAGTTACAGGGTGTCGGTTAGTGGTCTTTGTTCTTAAACCATTGGATATAGTTACGCCTAAATTGGTGGTAGGCTTGTGGTGCTCTGACGGAGGGTGGTAGTGTGTTCCAGTGTTGGGCTGCTTTCGCCTGGAAGCTATTGCCGCCCATTTTCGCTCGCTTGAATCTGGGAACAGCGAGCAGGTTAGCATTGCTGTTTCTAGTGAGTCTGTTGGGCGTGTATCTGGTTATTCTGTCTGTTAGATAACGGGGAGCTGCGTTGTTAAGGCATTTGTGGGTAAGGGAGGCTACCTTAAGCAGGATTTTGTCTGACGAAGTAGTGAGCCAGTTGTGGGTTCTTCTGGTATCCGAGATGTGTTCCCTTTTAGGGAAGCTAAGCCCTGCTCTGAGGGCATTGTTCTGTAGGATCTGGCTTTTATTGGTAATCTGTTTGTTAGCACTTACATAGAGGGAGTTACAATAGTCCAGTTTTGATAGTATGAGAGCTCTGGCTAGAGTAATGCAGCTTTGGGTGGAGAGGAAGGGTTTGGCTGAGCGTATAAGCTTGCATGTGTAGGCTGTGGTGGATGCCATGGAGCTGACCTGTTTATGGAGTGAGAGGGTGGAATCGAGGTAGAGGCCAAGTGTTTTCACTTCCTTAGCTACCTTGATAGTGTTGCCGTCTATGGTGAAGCTGGAGTAGTTGATGTCCAATTTGTTTAAGTTCGAGGCTGATCCCAGGATGATGAGTTCGGTCTTGTCATCATTCAGGCATAGATTATGGGAGGCCATCCATGCCTGGATGATGAGGTATACTTTGTTCACCAAGGCCAAATCCGTTTTGTAATCTCCCGTCAACGGAATGAGGATTTGGGTATCATCAGCATAGTTAGTGTAGGTGATCCCCAAACCGTAGAGATCATCAAACAGGGGCTTAGTGAACACGTTGTACAGTGTGGGGGAGACACATGACCCCTGAGGGACCCCACATGTGATGGGAATTGGGTCAGCGGAGGCCGTGGCGGAGAAGACGCGCATGGATCTGTTGCTCAGGAATGATGTGATCCAGCCAATAGCTTCTTGGGAAAAGTGGGCAGACGAGTCTAAGTGGCTATATAGGATTTTGTGATCAACAAGATCGAAAGCTGCCGAGAGGTCTAAGAGGAGCAGTAAGGCAGTTTTCCCATTATCTCTCAGAGTGTCAATTTGGGCCTTGAGGTCGATGAGTGCAGTTTCTGTGCCGTGTTGGGGTCTAAATCCTGATTGCCGGACTCCTAGGAGGTGGTTTTGTTCAAGGAATTTTTGAATTTGTAGGTAGGCTGTTTTGTCGAGGATTTTTAGTAGGAAGGGGACGGTGGTGATGGGTCTGTAGTTGGTGGGTTCGGCTGGGTCGAGTGTGGGTTTTTTTAGTAGGGGGATGACCCAGGATTCTTTTAGTTTGTTGGGGATAGTACCTGAAGAGAAGGAGGAGTTGATGAGTTTGGTAATGAATGGGGATAGGTCTCTGGCTGTGTCTTTGATGATTTGAGGTGGGCATAGGTCGCCTTGGCAGTTAGAAGGCCTGAGGCCGAGTATGATTTTTTCCACTTCTAGCGTGGAAACTTTGGAGAAGCTGAAGCGAGTGAGGAGGTTGGGGGAGGGTGTTGAGAGATGGTGCGTGGGGGTGTGTTGATGGGTTTGGAGTTGGATAAAGTCTCTTTCTTGTTGTTAATTTTGATTTGGAGGCCTGCAACTTTATTGGATAGGGCATTTTGGATGCTGGTGCACCATTGTTTGTCTTTTTTGCAGGTGCATGGGGCCAGGATGGGTGTTTCTAGCTCTTTTAATATGGTGAACAATTCTTTAGTGCTGGATTTGGCATGCAGTATTCTCAGGTGAGTAAGATTCTTGTTTGGCGAGGAGGATTTCTTTTTTATAGGTGGAAACTATTTTGTTGAGGATCAGCTTGTTGCTGTCTGTGGGAGCTGTCTGTCAGGGTACCTGGTCCATTCCTCCACCACCATCAGGAAGTGGGTTCCCCGAGTTGTGGAACCAAAGTCTGCATGCACCATCTCCCATGGCAGCGTGCCATGAGGCATGGCTTTAATGGTCAGCTCCCTCTGCGCCAGAGACGCTGCCTGGCACCATATGCATGACGCAACAAAGTCCTCCACACGTCTCACTAGCTCAGGAAAGCACACCTCGAGGCGCAGCCGGCTTTTGTTTTGGCTTGGCCGCTCCTTGATGACCTTGGTGGGCCAAGCCAATGACCTCCTGAATTTTCGCCTTAGGGACAACGATCCGGTCACCCCTGAGTAGGAGGCCTTATGTGGAAAACGACAGCTCGTTCCTTACTTTCCAGAGCTGTTCAAGAGTAACCTTCAACTCCTGCGTCCGCAGCCCAGAGAATCCAACACCGCCTTCCATGATCCCTGCTGCATTGCCGATTTTAGGATGAGAAAACACTCATCCTGGGCCGCTGCCACCTCCAGGTCCTCCAGCTGCACAGAGTTGGGGGTTGCCGCCTCCACCACCAAACGGATTTGGGCGTCCGCCTCCTTGGCACAGTCATCCGCACTGCCCTCCAGGTCACCTCCGGACTGGCGAGACACTGTACACATGCAGGAGTAGTGATCAGCTAGGCCACACCGGCCACAAGCTTTCCCCGCGGCTGGACATTCAGCAGGATGGGGTAGGTTGTACCCACACTTTAGGCACACCTCCCCTGATTTACCGCCCCTGTCACAGGAATTTCCTGCTGGCCTTCGGGCACCTCTGCCACCTGCGCCATGGCCTACAGCACACACCTCCTCCGCCTTGCCAGGGCGCACCCCAGCCTCCATCCTAGATGCCCTCACTTCAGACGGTAATACCCAAATTGTTCGAACACAATTGTTCGAATGACCCAATTGATCGAAAGTCAAGAGTCAGAATTGACCTTTGCACAATTGACCGCATATATATATATATATATGTATATATATATATATATATATATATATATATATATATAATGGGGGTTGCGGGGGGTTTCCCCCCGCAGATATGTAAGAATTGACCTTCACAATTCGGTCAATTGTGCAAAGGTCAATTGTGATTCGAACAATTGTAGTTCGAACAATTCGTATACATCCCTTCAGACACCTCTTGGCACCAACCCAGTTCGAGGATGCGGGGTAAGGTGATCCCTGGCTCCCGCAGCACCTGTCTACGTAGCTTGCCCGATGTGTACCCCTGGATCAGCTGATTCCTGATCATCACATCTGGATTGTCCCAGGCACACGCCAATGACAGCCGCCGTAGACGGCCATACAAGGTGTCAAGAGTATCATCGTCCTTCTGACGGGTGGAAGTCATTACAAATCGCTCGTAGTCCACACTTGCCAAAGGCAGGAAGTAGTTGTGAAGAGCAGCCTTTGCTGCGTCGTAGGAAGCATCTGCCTTTTGGAGAGATTCAAAGATTTCTTGTACTGCAGGCCCTGCAGAGTACAACAGTGTCGCCAACTTGCTGTCCTCATTTGTTTCCATTGTTTCCATTGTGCCTGGAAGTACATGTTCAGGCGATCAATCCACCTTTTCCATCGAAGCCCCAGGCTGGACGGGGCCCCGGACACGTCAAACTCCAGGATAGGCTGCCGTGCCCCCGGTGGTCTCATCTGGGCCATTGCTTGAGGTAAGGGGGCAGGAATCACAGAATGAATGCCAGGTTGAACCGCAGGCTGAGCCACTGGCTGGACAGCAGGCTGAATCCCAGGTTGGACGGCAGCTTGATCAGCCTGGTCATTCATGGGTACGAGCGCATGAGCACCCCACCTCAACTACAGAATGAGCCGCAACTCACCCACCTGGGTTACCTCCAGGTGAAATGGAGGCAGTAACAGGCTTCCTTGATCTTCACCCCCACCACAAAACAGCCACCATCCTCTTCAGGGAATCCTAACTGGACCAGTTCAAAACACACACCAGTGTGTGGCAGGAGAAAATGATGGATGGTTCTTAATGTGTCCAAGAATTTGAGCCAGGGAGGCCTAGGGCGCCAACAAACAAAACACCAGGCCACCACCCCAGCACCTCACCTCCACTCGATGAAAATGCACTTCAGAATTCAAAATCTGGATATCTGACTTGCTGTACGTGTAGAAACAGCTGCTCGCTCTTAATTGCTCCAAGAAATTGGTCCGGATGGCGCACAGGCACCATTCTAGAGGGCCACAACCATCCAAGGCCTAGTCCTCAAAATGGCTGCTGAGCCGCTTGGGCCACTCCCTCTCACGTGGCATAGAACAAGATGGAATATCACCTTGTTTGTGAAAAAAATTCTCTTCACATCACCACCGGGCCCGGGTGTGGCTCCAGTCTCGTCACCACTGTTGTGGGGCACTCACCGGCCCCGCAATCACCCCTGAGCCCCCTGCACTCCATAGACACACACAGGACACGTCTGTTCTGCTCGGGCTCCCCGGTCGCTCTGCGCGGCCGGCAAATGCCCTGTTTATTTAAGTGGCACGTGGCGGAGTGCAACGTCATGCCCCTGCGTGCTAAGCCCTTAAAGGGGCAGCACCACACTGGCTTCCATGCATCACTTGCCCTGCCCCTGCCAGCCAGAGATGCTTAATGAAAAAGCTGAATTAAAAAAAGAAATGCAGAGCGCGAAGGCTATGCCCACACCTCCTGACCCATTCCAGCGATGCTCCATTTAAACAGAAAAAAGGAATGTGGGGAGGCATCTGACATGCCCTCCATCGCTGCCTGCAGTTGCCCTTCCTGGTCCTAGGCCCTTCCAGTGATGCTGCTCATTTATGAAGTAAAAAGGACAGGCCTGCAGAGACATACCATTGGCATTGTTTCCCGTTCTTGCGATATACACCCCCACCTCCACACGATCCTCTGTTACGCAAGTGCGTCCTCCTGGTTTCCCTAGAATCTCGTGCACCCAGTCAGCCAGGACTTGGGGCGGAAGCGTGCATAGAGCGGGGAAGCTTTTTTGGTCCAGGATCACACAGCTTGCCAGCTAGGAAAGCCTGGATGAGAAGTATGTTATTTGCAATTGTATCTTTGGATGCAGAGCAGCGTTCTGACACAACTAGCTAGCTCCTTCAAGATTTATAGAGATTTAGAAAAAAATTCTGTAGCTGGAGAGCTGCCATTTTCGCGCCATCTTCGCCCCAACATTCCCTGTGATACTTTGTCCACATGGTCAATCTAAACAATGCACTAATCCCTTGAACACAACCTTTTGCTGAGGTTTGTATCTGCAGTGTTTTCATAGTGTACACTGCTAATTGTAAACGTTTAGAGGCAGAATTCTAACCAGTCAAGAGAACTCTTAAAGTTGTCAAAAAATGCAACGCTCCACGAAAGATTATACCTTGAAACCTACAGATTAGATACATAATACTTGCTGATGTACAGAGTAGCAGATTGAATCATTAACTGCAGATGTGGACCATATAAGGTCAATAAGAGACTTAGCTGTAGGTGAAATACTACACATGTTTTTCTACCATTGGGCCTCATTATAAGTTGGCTGGTCCAGAAATAAAGTGCTGGTAATAACGTGCAGCAGCACTTTTCCGTACCGGCCAACAATAGGTTTGCTGGTAGGGTGGTGGACATACCAAAAATCCCGGAAACACTGGTGCCGGCCCCATGGACGGAATGGGGTATTTCCACCTCTTGGAATCTGCCGGCAATTCCAGCAGACCAAGTGGTGGAAATGGTACAGTTAATACCAGCAGGATACTGGCTGAGGCGATATATTTGGTATAAAGTACCGGCTACTGCATATTTCAAGTATATTGCAAGTCACCAAACAGTTCTGTGACCAAATAGATGCTAAAACTCAGCAGTGACTAGCTATATCATTATAATGTAAGTAGGGGTATTAGATTCCTCTATACTACATGGTCACACCATTTTCTGCTTTAATTCTTGGTCTCTCGCTCACCTTGAAGAAATAAATATTGCAGTGGTTGAAAGGTGGAATAAATGTTGAATCGGTTAGGTGGAAAAACACCCAGTTATATATAATATGTTACAAAGACATATTTTAAACAGTTTAATAAAAATGCATTTAAAATCCGGCTTTGTGGTTTGGAATATGTGGTAATCTGCATATAATTCCCTCTGCTGTGTACTAAAGCACAGCAGTACACTAAATACTCTAACATGAATGACTCCTTATTTATGAACTAATGACTGTGAAGTCACAAATAAAAAAAAAGGAATCTGTAACACTAGTCACAGCTTTAAGAGTTCTACTGAGAGATGTGTTTCACACTGTGTGCTGGCTCTGGCAGCAGCCATTGTGACGTATTTTCTGAACTGCAATGCAACTAGTGTTACAAGTTTTTGATCTTACAGTACCATACCTTAACTTAGTACCCGGCGGGGGACAATCAGATTGTAATCTGATTGGCCCTTGCCAGGCCTGTACCCGACTGGGAATCCCTCTCCTAACGTTCTTTTCCTTTGTCCCCGGCGTGGTGGAGTGGCAGCCCCTCAACCAATGAGGAGGCTCGGAATGGGGTAATCCCTGCTCCGAGCGACCACATGGCTGGAAACTGCCATCCGCCCGCTGGGCTGTGAGGTAAGTGTTTCTCCTCCTCCTTCCCCCTCCCAATACAAACAATCCCCTCCCTGCCCTCCTAACCCCACTTACCTTCTTTTTGGTCCATTTCGGGAGCGGACGCGCTGGGAACACTTGTGTCCCCAGCGCGTCCGCTCCTGATCCGTGACAGGCCGTCATGGAAAGGAAGAAGGGGCTACAGGTAGTCCCTTCTTCCTTTCCATGGCGGCCATTTTTTGTTTACTTTTTTTCTATTTGTTCCAATAGCCACCATGGAAGGGGAGAAGGGACTATTTGTAGTCCCTTCTCTCTTTCCATGGTGGCCATTTTATTTGTTTACCTTTTTCAATACACATTAAATGGCCTCCATGGAAAGGGAAATCTGACTCTGTTTTCCCTTCCCCGGTGGCCATTTTTTAAACTTTTTTTTCTGTTCTGAAACGTCGGAGCGTTTCAGAACAGAGAAACAATGCTATTATTACCCCAGTCTTGCCTGCCGTGGTACTAATTGCAATAAGCCCCTCGCCACAGGGCATTACTGAGTCTGGTAAAGTCCCGGGGCCTTCGTTAAGGCCCTCGGTTCGCTGGGGCCTGTAACTATGGGGCACAGGGCATTACCTGACTTGGTAATGCCTCTGTAATGCACCTGCGGTGAGGGGGCTTATTGCTTAAATATATATTGGAAAGTACCAAGATTGTGGCCGAGATCCTTTAAAAGGGTGTGGAGCTCAAAGGTGACTTGCAATATTTATTTATTGTGCATTTGTTAGGCGCTTATGCAACAAGTAGATTGTGTTTCAAAGCACCCACAGGGGAACAGGGAGGGAACATGGGATTTAAAACTATTTATACACTGGAGGATAAAGATGAACCAATTATGCCTTGTGAGTATTCAGAATGTGCAAGTGCAGAGAGAGAAGAGGGAAAGAGGGAGTGGGTGATAAGTGCTGGAGTGTCTGTGTTTGTGGGTGAGCAGCAGATGTAAGTGCCCAGTATAATAAGTGCCATGGAGCGTTGAGATGCAACAAGTGGGTAAGTGCAGGCCTACAGTGACGTAGGCTAGTGGGTGCCAAGGCAAGTGCTGTATGTAGGCAGAGGCTGAGGTGATTGGGTGTGGGAGCCCAGGGCCCCGAAAGATCAAATAAGGGCCCTGGTCACTAATCACAGCGACTGTGAGATTAGCAGAGGAGGAAAGAAGGGAAGGAGGAGGTGAAAATGAAAGTCTTCAGAACCTTCCAGAATTTGAGGATGTCTGGCTCAAGACGAAGAGGAAGGGGGTGGCTTTTCCATTAGAGGGAGCCAGCTGAAGAAAGAGATTGTCCTCCGGCCCTCTGTTTAGCGAAACACTTTACACACAGAAAGTTGGTACCAGAGGATCATAGAGGTCTAGAGGGAGAGCATTTAGTAAGAGCAAGTTGCAGATAGCGTGGTCCCTGGACCCAGACAGCCTTGTGGATGCTGCAGAGGGATTTGTGCAGCAACCAGGAGCCAGTGAATTGTTTTTAGGGTGGGAGAGATGCGGTCCCTGTGCTTGAGGCCAAGTATAATTCTTGCTGCCCCATTCTGGATTAGCTGGAGGGGTGGCAGAGAAGAAGAGGCTAGATTCAAGAGCAGGATATTGCAGTAGTCAAGTCTAGAGAGAACCTGGGCTCAGGTAACATTGAGCTTCTGGGGGAAAATGAGAAAAGGTGACGTCCTTTTAGAATGAAGAGTTGAAAGTGGGACTTCTTGGCAATGTCCTGAATGTGAGGGAGGAAGGAGAGAGAGGAGTCGAAGATGACTCCAATGTTTCTGGCTTCAGATGAAGATGAAGGGGAAGAGCCAATATAGGATGGCCAGAGTGAGGGTAAGAAAGAAAGAGCAGGGTCCCAATAGGAAGGATCTCAGTCTTGCAGGCATTGAGGCAGAGATTGTTGGAAGTGCACCAGGACTGGATGGCAGATAGGCAGTCCGGTATGATGGAAGAAGGGTCAGCGGGGAGTGTGAAGAAAAGTTGTGTGTCATCTGCATACCACTGGAAGTTAGGAGAGAAGGTGGAAATGAGGAGTGCCAGTGGAGCAAGGTAGGTGTTAAAGAACCAGTGGGAGAGGTTAGAGCCTTAGGGAACACCAAAGGTGGAGAAAGGGGTAGGGGAGGAGAAGGTGCCCAGAATAACCTGGAATGGACGGTCACTTAGGAAGGAGGTCAGCGAATCCAGTGCCTGCTCCGAGATGCCCAGGGTATCATAGAGGCGTTTTTTGAGGATGGAATGGTTGACCGTGTTGAAGGCAGAGGAGAGATTAAGTAGAATGAGGACAGCTGGAGAGGTAGAGTCCAGAGATGCGAGCAGTTCTTCACAAGTGTTGAGAAGAGCGGTTTCCATGCCTCTGGATGCTTGGAATCCAGATTGATGGTCATGGAGACCGCCAAAAAGTTCAGTATGGGAAGTAAGTTGGGGGAAGGACAGTTTCTCCAGGAGTTTCCCAAGGAAGGGGGGATGGAGATAGGGCAGTAGTTGGCTGTGCAGGTGGGGTCTGCTGAAGGTTTTTCAGGATAGGGTGCAAAAGGGAGTACTTGAGGGACGAGGGTAAGATCCAGTGGCAAAGGAGTGGTTGCAGAAATCGGCAAGTGCAGCGACAACAGAGCCAATCTTGTCCTTAACGGTTTTGGAGGAGCAGGGGGAAATCTGTTTGGAGAAGACCTTCATGGAGCAGACAACTCTGTTGACCTCATCATGTGTTACGGGGAGAAGGAGGAGAGAGAGGAGGAGGGAGGGTGGGAGGCCATAGAAAGCAAGGAGGTGGAGGAGGGGTCGGGAGAGAGGGAAGCAAGGGTGCTCAGGGTGTCCTGAGTTTTAGTAGTGAAGTGAGTGGTCAATGTGTTGCAGAGGGATTGGGAGGGGAGGGCTCAGGAGGAGTCTATGGATGGGTTGGCTAGTTCCCTGCAGATTTTAAAGGGTTCAGCCAAGTTGTTGGAGGCATCAGAGACCTGCGCCTGGATGTGGGACCTTTTCAAGGTGCAGATGGAAAGTCTGTATTGTCTTTGGAGCAGGACCCAGGTGAGCGTCCAGGAGAGAATGGTCTGACCAGGAGAGTGGGGTGACCAGTGGGGGGGGAGAGAGACAGATCACAACGGATGAGGGCATCCAGAGTGTGTCCAAATGAGTGGGTTGTACCAGAAGGGAGAATGAAGAGGGATAGCCAAGTGCAGAGGTCATGGAATAGAGTGGATGTAGAGAAAGAGTCTAGATGGATGTTGAAATCGCCCATGAGGAGTTTAGAGGTGGTTGAGAGGAGAGAGGAGCAGAAGACATCACATTCAGAGAGGAACAGGGTGGTAGAGCCAGGGGACCTGCAGATAGTGGCAATGGTCAGGGAGGAGGAGGGAGAGATGAGCAACTTGCAGATCATGCTCTCAAAGAAAGAGTAAGGCTATGTGGGTATGAGGGAGGAGGGGACCCACTAAGGTAAAATCAAGGAAACCCCACGGCCTTCCACTGTCGCATCCTCAACATCTCCTGCCACCACAAGAGACACTCCTGTGGGGCAGAGGATCCCTGAGGATGCCTCGCAGGCCATACATGATGCAGTTGACCCTTACTTTTCGAGGGTCACTGTACTCTGTATGTACTGTGATGCAGTACTCTGCAGGAGGGAACAGTTTCGAAGTCCTTTCAAGGCTACAGTCCGGGAGCACGACTAACAGGTCCCCCCTACCTAAGTAAGGCCCACCCAACATCTTCCTTTCTCCACCTGCCCCTTTGTCCCTGTGGTTGGTGCCCCTTCCCTACCCTCCCTTCCCTTCCCTTCCCTCCCTTATGTGTCCTGTTTAAAAAAGCCAGAAAAATCATAAAACACAAAAAATAAATTATAAACAGTTATTTTCAGAGCCACCTTTCACATTCAAAAATAGAAGTACCAAAAAAAAGGTGCATGCCCCTGCACATCCTGCAAAGTCCACGGACAGCACAGTAGTCCGTGGACAACTACAAAATGTAGGTGGTGGCAGCATCTAAACCATTGCACTCTTTTGCGGGAGAAATTGGTGGCTCTGAAAAGACCCTTTTTTGGGGGGTAATTTTTGTTTCAAGTTTTAGAGTGAAGTAGGCAACATCTACTGCAAAATGCTTGCTATGTTTGCAAAAAGGACTGCAAAGCATTTCAGATATTTTGCAAGAAAAGCTGATTATCAGCATCAGCAAGATGTACTCCATCTCTGTGAAAAATGTTGGTGCTGTGAAATTTAATGTTTTCATTGTGGAAAGATGTCATGCCAACATCTCTCAAAAATGCACAAACAGCCTTGATGACATTGCGCCTCGCTTTCTCAATTTGCGGGCCAAATGAACTGGAGCACAGCCATATATGTCTCTGGGCAATGCGAGAAAAAAATATTCTGGAGTTTGGAAACATGTCCATCATTTTCCCAAATGTCTCCTTCATTGCAAACTGCAGTGGAATTCCAGTTACATGGCCTAAAGTGTTGCCCCCCACAATGAACAATAATAATGGCCGGGTGTTGGAGCGTCACCAAAGTGGCACAAAGTGGGAGCAAGTCCACCCACTTCATGCTGCACACTCCATACCACTGCACATCAACATGATCAAATCCAAGATGTGCATCCACTCCACACTGCTCTGCATACATCTGCAACAAATGGATTCACGAGTCCCCCAAATTCCACACACTCTGCCTCCTGAAAGACACAGCCATAGCCTTATGCACTCCTCTCGGCAAATAGACTTTCTGCCACACTCTGTCCTTGCATACCACACCCAGGAAACTTTATTGGCCAATCCCCTGGGCTCCACAGTCCGATTTCCATGCCTGCCATCCTCAAAAGCCCTGGATGTGGCACGTGCTATCTGTGGACTGCCACAGTGTTCGCAGATAAATCATCCAATCGCCAAGACCCGACCGACGTGATCCTTGCCACTCGACCAGCACGTGATGCCTGACCCCAGCAGACTAAGCATGCAGCTTACTCCACGCACATGGTGAGGCCAATCTGCGCCCATATAGGCCACTTGAAGCCAGCAGCACCTACAAGCTGGTCTTTTCCCCTGCCAGATTTCTCCATCCGTGCTTTTGCACACCTTTGCACCGGAGGTCCACCATCTTTGTCCTCATTTCCGGCCTGACCCCAAAATGGCGGTCGCATCGCGGCGCCGAAACGAGGCTGCCAATAGTTGCTGAGCAACTAGCTTGATCCGTGCCCAATCCGCAACGCCGGCAGGCGGAAGCCGGCTCCCGGAAGAAGGCCCGTGGAAAAAGGCCCTGTTCCACCCCAGTGAGCCTCATTCTCGCCGTGCCCCCGAAGGGTGAGAGGGCTGGAGCCCTTCCCTCACCGCCAAGACCCGACCGACGTGATCCTTGCCACTCGACCAGCACGTGATGCCTGACCCCAGCAGACTAAGCATGCAGCTTACTCCACGCACATGGTGAGGCCAATCTGCGCCCATATAGGCCACTTGAAGCCAGCAGCACCTACAAGCTGGTCTTTTCCCCTGCCAGATTTCTCCATCCGTGCTTTTGCACACCTTTGCACCGGAGGTCCACCATCTTTGTCCTCATTTCCGGCCTGACCCCAAAATGGCGGTCGCATCGCGGCGCCGAAACGAGGCTGCCAATAGTTGCTGAGCAACTAGCTTGATCCGTGCCCAATCCGCAACGCCGGCAGGCGGAAGCCGGCTCCCGGATGAAGGCCCGTGGAAAAAGGCCCTGTTCCACCCCAGTGAGCCTCATTCTCGCCGTGCCCCCGAAGGGTGAGAGGGCTGGAGCCCTTCCCTCACCGCCAAGACCCGACCGACGTGATCCTTGCCACTCGACCAGCACGTGATGCCTGACCCCAGCAGACTAAGCATGCAGCTTACTCCACGCACATGGTGAGGCCAATCTGCGCCCATATAGGCCACTTGAAGCCAGCAGCACCACAAGCTGGTCTTTTCCCCTGCCAGATTTCTCCATCCGTGCTTTTGCACACCTTTGCACCGGAGGTCCACCATCTTTGTCCTCATTTCCGGCCTGACCCCAAAATGGCGGTCGCATCGCGGCGCCGAAACGAGGCTGCCAATAGTTGCTGAGCAACTAGCTTGATCCGTGCCCAATCCGCAACGCCGGCAGGCGGAAGCCGGCTCCCGGAAGAAGGCCCGTGGAAAAAGGCCCTGTTCCACCCCAGTGAGCCTCATTCTCGCCGTGCCCCCGAAGGGTGAGAGGGCTGGAGCCCTTCCCTCACCGCCAAGACCCGACCGACGTGATCCTTGCCACTCGACCAGCACGTGATGCCTGACCCCAGCAGACTAAGCATGCAGCTTACTCCACGCACATGGTGAGGCCAATCTGCGCCCATATAGGCCACTTGAAGCCAGCAGCACCTACAAGCTGGTCTTTTCCCCTGCCAGATTTCTCCATCCGTGCTTTTGCACACCTTTGCACCGGAGGTCCACCATCTTTGTCCTCATTTCCGGCCTGACCCCAAAATGGCGGTCGCATCGCGGCGCCGAAACGAGGCTGCCAATAGTTGCTGAGCAACTAGCTTGATCCGTGCCCAATCCGCAACGCCGGCAGGCGGAAGCCGGCTCCCGGAAGAAGGCCCGTGGAAAAAGGCCCTGTTCCACCCCTGTTCGCCCCGGGACGCCACGGCCTGCGGCCACATATGCTCGAGCAGCCTCCACCAGCCTCTACCATATGCTCGGACACTGACTACTCCCACCCTTAATGCTCTGCACTGCTATGCAAGACCGTTACGCACAGGGGTCAGAGCAGGAGCTCCCCCACAGCAACCCGCACTGCAGGAGCAACACAGAGTCACCCTGTCCCTTGACCTTTGTCCTATAAGGTAAGCCTGCGGGCTTTATCTACCCCGTACACTATCCCCAGACTTGCATGTTACTTCCATATGTGCCGCCCAAAATGCCATAGTCATACTATTAGCTACGCACTCAATGCATATGTACCTTGCTAGCCACCCCTTGTCCTGCCCAGTCTATGCCACTAAAAAAAAAATTTGTTTTATTTTACCCTACCTCGAAAAAAATTAGCCCTCATTCCACAGTGTGCCCATGCAAATTCGAATCTAGCCATTTTGATGTGATATTCTGCCATTCGAATTTAGCCATCTTGATGTGATATTCTGCCATTCGAATCTAGCCATTTTGATGTGATATTCTGCCATTCGAATTTAGCCATTTTGATGTGATATTCTGCCATTCGAATCTAGCCATTTTGATGTGATATTCTGCCATTCGAATTTAGCCATTTTGATGTGATATTCTGCCATTCGAATCTAGCCATTTTGATGTGATATTCTGCCATTTGAATCTAGCCATTTTGATGTGATATTCTGCCATTCGAATCTAGCCATTTTGATGTGATATTCTGCCATTCGAATCTAGCCATTTTGATGTGATATTCTGCCATTCGAATCTAGCCATTTTGATGTGATATTCAGACATTCGTTTCTAGCCTGCTTAGCGGCCCTGATCCACTGCATAACTGCCTGCCCTAGCGGCCCCGCTCTATTGTGTCATTGCATGCCACTAGTGGCTCTGCTGTACATCTCTTGTCAACAAATGCAGCCCCCCGGCACACACCCCAAAGCGCCTTCACACCTCCCTTCCTCTCTATCCCTCTCCTTCACAGCCCTCTCCCTTCTGGCCATCTACAGCATGACGCACCCAGACCGGAATGCCCACCCATGCCTTACCCCACCATCTGACCTCATACACACCACAGCGCCGTCTGCACTCCACTCCACACTCAACTACCCCACCAATCCGACCGGACATCACCCACTCCACCTCAGGCTCCACAGACTAAGAACACGCACCAAACACCTCCTAACTCTCCGCAGCACTCCACACTCCACACTCCTTAGGAACAACAGACTCAGCTCTCGCACCCATACATCAGCCGCCCAGACTCACCCCTCTGTCCACGCTCACTACCCTGGCACCCATCACGCTAGCACCCATCACGCTGCACCTATCACGCCCCAGCTTCACACCCCCAAATACACATCGCCCACCCCCAACACCACCAACGCCAACACTCACACCCTACGACCAGACTTAAGATGCGCTCTCATCAATGCGCGCTCTATCCATGCCCATGCCATTGAAATCAATGACCTTATCACCACCCACAATCTCGACCTACTTGCCATATCCGAAACCTGGCTCCACGAAGCCTCCAGTCCTTCCATCCACCTCGCTCTCCCTCAAAACTATACCATTCTCAGACAGGACCGAAAAAACTCCAAAGGTGGTGGCGGCGTCGCCCTCATCTTTAAAGACACCCTCTCCCTAAGAATGTGTAATCAGCAATGGGACAACAACGCTGAGCTACTCACGGCTAAACTAGCCCTCTCACCTAACTGCACCATAAACTTCTTTATCACCTACAGACCACCAGGATCACCCCTAGACTTCCAAAAACAACTCCTCCTAAACATAGGCAACAACCTCAAAAGCACCACCAAAAGCATCCTTCTAGGGGACTTTAACCTTGGTTTAGCTGACCCAAAGGACAAAGCAGCCGCAAATCTAGCCAAAGAACTATCAAACATGGGGTTCGAACACAAAATTACTGCCCCCACTCATAACAAAGGCAGATCCATTGACTGGCTAGCGGATCACAATTGCTCATCTGCAATTACATCCATCTCGGCCCTCCCATGGACGGACCACTACCTCATTCAATTCTCCATTCCTACCACGCCTACTCATAAAACCTTAACTCATGCCCCACCCACTAAAGTAAGAAGCTCCAAAAAACTCACTGCTTCCAACCTCGCCCCTCTCCTCGACATCCCTGAACTCAAGCCTCCTTTCATCCATGACCCCACCTCTCTAGCCAACATCTACTCCAGCACACTCACTCAAGCCATCGATCTCATTGCCCCTCTAGAAGAAAAAAAAGGAAAAAAATCATTGCACTGCAATTCATGGTTCACTGAAGAACTATCTGACCTTCGCACCAAGAAACGCAAAGCCCTATCCAGATGGCAAGCAGCACCTAATCAATCCTCACTTAAAGATTTTAAAGAGATCTCCTTGACCTACAAAAAAGCCATATTCCATGCTAAATCCGAATCCTACAATCAGAGAATTATTAATGCCAGCTCCAAATCAAGAGAAATATTTTCCATATTCAAAGAACTCTCCACACCGGCCTCCGTCCCAGATGAAATCATCAAGGATGAAGCCTGGTGCACAGGCATCCAGGCTGCCCTCCTCAATAAAGTTAAAACTCTCCAAGACAAAATAGCCTCACAACGCAAAGCCCTCAACACCCCCACCTGCTCACCCACACTCTCCACCAATAACGCTCTCTCACAAACACCCCTCTTTGCCTTTAGAGAAGTCTCAGAAACAGAAGTTAAAGACCTCCTCAAAAAAATTAAACCTTCCACCTGCAAAGGGGATATCTGCCCACCTCCACTAATCAAAGAGTGCTCAGAATCCCTCACCCCCATCATTACAGCCTTCATCAATGCCTCCTTCGCATCTGGAACTGTACCACATTGCCTAAAAGAAGCTTGGGTCCGCCCGCTCCTGAAAAAACCCTCCCTCGATCCTTCCTCCCCTAACAACTATCGCCCCATCACCACCGTCCCCTTTCTCCTCAAAATCTTAGACAAAGCCGCTCACAATCAAATCCAACACTACCTGGAAACCAACTCCATCCTAGGCAAAAGACAATCAGGCTTCCGCAAAAGCCATGGGACGGAAACTGCCCTTCTAGATTTAAAAAAACAAATTACCAAAATAATGGACACAGGCAAACCTGCTCTCCTCCTTCTGCTCGACCTCTCTGCAGCATTTGACTTGGTCGACCACAGCATTCTCACATCTCACCTCATCAATGCTGCACACTTCTCTCACAAGGCTACCACCTGGATCACTTCCTTCCTTGAAGGTAGGGCCATGAAAGTGTACTCAGACCAGGACAGCGCCCCCCCCACCACTATAAACTGTGGTGTCCCACAAAGATCCTGCACTGCTCCAACCCTCTACAACCTATTCACCAAACCCCTCTTTGACTTACTGGACTCCCTCAACATAGCGTACACAAATTACGCAGATGACACGCAAGTTCTCCTCCCCCTCTCCGGAGACTACGACCTAGACTCAGAAGCCCTCCTCAAAATCTACTCGACCATCCAAACCTGGATGGCTATCAATGGTCTCTGCCTAAACGGAGACAAAACCGAAATCATCATCCTAGCCCCCAACGAAACACTAACCAAACTTAGCCCCAACTATTCTCACATGCTCATCGACAATATTAGCATACCTGTCTCCTCCACAGTCAAGACCCTAGGAGTCTACATTGACGCCACACTCTCAATGACAAGACAAACCAACGCCATCGCCTCAGCTTCTGCTCTGACTACCAAACTCATCTACGCCATAAAACCCTACCTCACCACGCCTAACTGCCTCTCCATAGCCAGAGCTACCATAGGAGCCAGATTGGACTACTGCAACGCCCTCCTGGCAGGCACATCGTCAAAGAACCTAAACAGACTCCAAATAGTGCAAAACAATGCCCTCCGCGCTGCACTACACATTCCCAAAAATGAACATATTTCACAGGCCAGAAGACTTGTCCACTGGCTCCCAGTTAAGGAAAGAATCAACTTTAAAATCCTTACTCTCACACACAAGTGCATCAATCATACAGCACCCCCCTACCTATCTGAAACTATAACTAAGAACTCTTCCACCCGTCCCAGAAGAAGCCACCATGCCAACCAACTCCGAGTACCCACTGTAAAAAGAGCCAAAGCCGGCGGCATTGGTTTCCCACACATAGCTCCTAAGCTCTGGAATGCCCTCCCTAACGCCCTCAGAGCAGAACCCTCTCTGTACTCCTTTCGCAAATCTCTCAAAACCACTCTATTCAACTAACTCCATCCTTCCTTCACCCACTCCAGCTCGCACACGTCTGTTTCGAAATATGTCTGATACGTAACGTGCATTGTAATGAAAACTGCTTTGTTGTAACCACCTTCCTTCTACGGTAACCAGACTATGTATGTCCTCATGTAACAGCGCCACGATGCCCCCGGGCTGATGTGCGCTTTAAATAAATCCGAATAAATAAATAAATAAATAAATCCATTTCAGGAGGTGGGGAGAGAAATGTAACCCAGGGTAGGAGATTTTCTCTTTAGTGGTGGGTCTGAAAATGTTTTGGCTTTTCCTTTTTTTTTTTGCCTTACAGGCTTAAATGAACCTCTTCAAAGCATTCCTTACATTGTAAAGCAAAATGGCTCTCCCAATGTTTGACAAATAAATGCCATCTGCAGTGAAAAAATTAACGCTATCAGAATTAATGTTCTCATTCGCAAAAGAGAACATCCCAACCCTACACAAAAAAGAAGACATGCCTCTGTTAACAGGATGCCTCCCTGCATCTTGCTGAGGACAGAAGACATTGGGGCAGTTCCATAGTTCTCTATGTGGCATGTGTGAAAACAGAACCTTTGCACATGGAATAAGCAGCATCAGTGCCTTTAGCAAGTCCTTCAGTGAACTTTGCAAACTTACTGCACTGATGTACCCCAAATGCAGTCCTCCACAGTGCACCACAAGAACATCTGGAGTCTTGAAAGTAGCAATTTCTCGACAAAGTGCAAGCAAACTTTGCACATTTTTGCCTAGGCACACCACACCACAAAGCCTCCACTCCTTCAAATCCAAGGGTGGCAGAAATGCCACTTCTCTCTGCATACCTCTGCAGATCAGTCACAAAACAATCTCTCACCATCCAGACACTGAGTCCCTCCATCTTTGCAACCACAGCCATCTTCACTACACACAGCAATGATAAATTACCCTCTCTTCCTATAAAGAACAACCTGAACACCTGATTGGCTAATCCCCACAGTCCCATTTCCATGCCAGGCATGCTGAGAAGACCCGGATGTGCCACGCCCGGTCTGCGGACTACCGCAGTGTCCGCGGACCCCGTAACACAGGGCAGCCCTTCTTCCCTTTCCACTTCACTCAATGCACTACTTCCTCATTGGCCACTGTTAAGTAGTCACACACCCATCCACCAATCACATCCAAGAACTCTACATGTAACTCTGTCATCTCGGTTCAACATTTCAGATGTGCTGTTCAACACTCAGACTACAGGCCTCCTGTTACTCTCAAGCACCTGCATCAAAAACTACTGTAAAACTCTCCAAGGTTTCTACTTCCAGATTCATCCACATCTGCATCCATCAACACAAACTACATGTATGCATATATTTTGTAAAGTACATTTCCAACTCTTTTACAAATGCAGATGAACAGGGTTTCTGCCACTTACCCTGCATAACTTACTCAATAATCATACTCTCATTTGACCCATCTCCTGACATCAAGTGGCAGCTACTTACAATGCTGTGTGCTTAGCAAATTTTATTTTAATGAGTATGTTCATAACAGTTTCAAAACACATATTTCAATTTTAGCAATCTGTGATTTTTTTTGTAAAAAAAAATTTACAAAATACATTGGGAACATTTCCACAGCATGTTTAAGTGCCAGATCCTATGTGAAACTTCAATATATTACCACGACATGCATGCTTCCCATATCACCCATTCTAAACTATTATTTTCTTCTTTCATTCTGTCACTTTTAAAATCAGTTCTCCCACTAACAATGCTGCACTAATAACTCCCACAATGCACATTCAAAACAAAAACTGGATGTATGTTACTGAAGCATGCCATGTACATGGATTGAAAAATGACAAAATCCAATGTGTTTAAAACTATTCATTGCAGCACCATTTGAAGGAAACCTAATAAACGCATGTGTACATTTACAGCAGCGCAGTGTGTACATTTTACTAAATGAATTAAAGAAAAGGGAAACAATTTCTTCAACATATTGCAATAACACTCATATACCAAGCATGCTTGTGTGGGAAAGTCAATCAAATTGCACACACTTACGTGTCCTTTCTTCTCCTTTCTAATATATACATGCTTCTTGGCGTCTCCATTTTTTCTCTGCATACTAGGACTTGCAGTACTGGGTTTCTAATACAAAGAGTGCAACAACAACTCACACACTTTGAAAACTCCAGCCCTTTAGGACATAGTTATCACGATACCACTGGCCCCAATACCAACGCTGCTGGTTCTCCCATGCCCCCATTCCCATACAGTGCAATGCAACTGCACACAAATAGAAACTAACATTTTCCACCACCTGACTTTCCAGGCCAACCTGACCTGTAATCTCCTAGTGACACTGGAAAGGTAGCTGCCAAACAGTTATTAGGAATCTGGCGGCAACCCGTCTGCAGCAACAGCAGTGTTACAACCATACTCGTAATCATGTGCAATGTTACTAACTCTTCTTCCCAACAAATCCTCCTAAAGTGTACAATAATGTCTTCTTGGAATACCATTATTTTGCCATTACCACACATACCGACTAATTTTCTTCTTTCCCAATTGCAGTGAAGAACAGCCTCCTGAAAGACAGCAATTTCTCCCCTAGAAGATAAGAACTGGAAGAAAACTACCCCGCCACTACTATCCTACAAAGGACTATCCTACAAAGTAAGAGCAGTACTATAGTAGTTTTCTTTCTGTTACTCACACAGTGCAATGTAACCATATATTAGCATACACAATTCTATCCAAACCAACAGAATTTACTTTACTCTTAGTCATTGCACCTTAGCAGGTACACTCTTTCTAGTCTCATCTGAACACCAGTATCATAACACCCGCTAGTCTCATGAAAACATCAAAATGTCCTTACGTATTCATGCACAGTACATTGTCCAAAACTAACAGCCCATTGCACAATCACACAGCCTTCTATTTATGGCTGCCCTGATATTCACACACTCATTCACAATGCACGCAAATACATTGAACAACCTCAAATCTACACTTTCCTTTTTTCTCCAACAGAACAGAATGCCTACCAAAAAGCACTCTGTAGAAAACAATGATAAAATAGAGCAGATAAAACTAAAAGCATGCTAAATACTCATCCACCTCTATCAGAAATGATAGCAAATGTTCAAACAAAACAGCTAATACAGTCAATCAACAAAACTATGGCCCCTCTTCCAAAAAGTAAAAATAAAAAGAAATGTATTAAGAAGAATTAAACTACTGATAGCACTAGCAATCTTACCAATTTTAAAGTAGCCACAGTTAAACATTCCAAAAAAATTATTTTACAAAAAATGTTGCACCGTAGAGTACTTCACAATCTTATAAAAACAGCAGAGAAATCCTGCTCAACCCTTAAAAATTACAGCAGAAGACTAATCCTGGAAGCTCTCATTGCTCCTCAAAAGAAAATTGTTTATATTAATTTTAACCCGAAAGAAACCACTAACAAAATAAATCAGTAAACTACAAAAATTACTTTGAAACATGCGCAATGTCAACAGAGATACCTTTGCAAACTTATGTGCAGGTGAGTGGATTCACGCAACCAGCACAGAACTATATTTCGATGAAGAGGCATAGAAACAAGAGCAGAAAACCCCAATTGCCATACATAGAAGTGACAGAGGGTATGAAATGGTAGACAGCGCCATAATGGCAGAAGAAACTCTCATTGAAACAATTTCCCCAACAAACGTACAATTAACTCTCCATTCCACTGAACCAATCCGTCCAGTCTACAAATGGTTCTGCACCTCAATGTGTAATGTACGGAAGCAATCCTTCAAATCTTTACGCCAATTCCTCAATCAGTATGTGAAAGTAAAAGAGAAAATTAGAATAAAAACTTTGCAAACCATGCACTCCTGTCCAGTACGCAGTTACACTGGACTGTGAGGACATTCCTTAGCCTGAATTTCAGGACCTGCTAGCAAAAGCACCTTCCACCACATCAAAATGTTAGCAACACACCATTCCACTCTACCAATCTTGTCCAGAGGCTGTACTATGCAAAAAGTCCTGCTTTAGAACTGCAACATTTTAATAACCTTCTCCTACATGGCACAGCCAAAGAACTCCTTGAAGAAATAGACCACATCCAAAGCAAATATTTTCAAAGTGAAGATCACTTAGAAAATCCAGTAACTTTAGAAAACAGTAGCAAAAACCTTACAAATGCCTATCTTCTAATAAACACGTACAAAAAAAATAGCAAAGTTTAAAAGCACATCTGCTGAAGTACCAAACCAAGTATGTGTGTGTTGTCAAAGAACATTTTATACAAAGAGCACCAAATCTGTATATATAACGTACAAAATAGAAGACAATAAGGAATCCCAATGTTCCAATTAGCTCTCTATCTTATAGCAGAAAATAAATACAAAATTACTAACCCCTCAATACTTTTCACATACTGCAATACAAAGCTTGATAATAACCAAATGCCTTCACGGCCTATCACTAGTAACTTGAAAATATTCCCACTTACAAAACCTCTCCAACAGCTTAATTTGTATGAGAGCATTATAATCCAAACAATACACCCATTTCAAGCTATAATATGACTTCAATCGAAAACAGCGAAATTGCCTCCTTCTGAATTACTGAAAAGCATTTGTGGCAAAGAAGTTTATTTGCCATTAGATCTTAAAGAAAATGTAGACACTCTAGGCAAAGGCCAATAGATCAATCTTTGATTATCCTAGTGAATGGTGTACCAACAAAATACAAAAATAATTGCAAACAACTAGCAGACTTTAACAAAGGTAGAGAAGCCCTACAATATCTTAAAGAAAACAATGAGTACTACACAGAAATAAACATTGAACAAAACCTAAGGGAAATCACTGAAATAATTCAGGATTCCACAGCAACTGGCCAATTTGAACTTGTAGATCCTATTATGGCATCCAATATTTTAGCCCAGTATACAATTCACTCACTGCACTCCAAAGACACCATAGACAATGCACTAGAAACATATCAAATGCGTCAAGCCAAAGGATCTTCAATCAGCATATGGGAAAAAGGTGTAGAAGCACAAGCCTTTCCTCTACTCTTTCCTACTGGAAAAGGGGGAAGGTATGATGAAAGATGCACACAAATAACAGTATCAGAATACCACTCTTTACGAATGTATTCTGAAGACCCCAGATTCAGACAAAATGTTGAATACATATTCCACTTCCTGTATGAAAGTGAACTAGCAACCCTATGTTACGGAGTTGCACACATATTAAAAACAGGTTCCAATTTTTTAAACATGTTTGCTACCCAACTACTTCAAAAGATAAAAGGCAAAGATTAGGTTTTGCTGTTAAGTATCACAAATCTCTAGACAAACATGCGTGGTACAAAAGAAGACTGGTTCCGAAGTCACACTGATGTACGGTGTATGCTACCGAACATTGGCCCACCCACATGGTTTGTCACTTTTAGTTGTACAGAATATGCATGGGAATACCAAACCAAAACAAAGAAGGGATAGACATAAAAACTCCAGGAGAACTCTGCTCTCTTGACCCTGCAAATGTCTCAAGAAATTTTCACCATCGCTTTATTACCATGCTGCACTTCATCTGTAATAAAACAATTCCTACCCTTGGAGAAGTACAACACTTCTTTTGGAGAAACGAATATCAATTCAGAAGATCACCACACATCCACATGCTTTTGTGGATAAAAGATCCTCCTAAATTTGGTCAGGACAGTGATGCCACTGTTTTGCAGTTCATTCACAAATATGTGACTTGCAACATCCCTTCAGAAAGCACACAAAGTGAGCTACATACACAAATGTTACACTTCCAACGACATAAACAATGCAAATATTGTCGATGCAGATATAAAAACAAAGGCAAATACTACACCAAATGCTGCTTTGGTTTCCCTAGACCAGTTTCAGCAAACGTACAAGTAAACTGCTTCATGTCTTCTATTAGACACAGTGTAAAAGTCAAATTGCCTAAAAACACACACTGCATGAAAAGAAATAAAGCTTTAAAGTTCATCAATGATTACAATGCAATCGTGTCGGCGTTCGGAGGTAAGCTACATTACCCCATTTGGTCAGTCATTCCACATTGTGATTCCACAGGGTGGATTCACCGTTTAGTAGACAGGGTCCATAGGGGATTCCTACCTGCTATATATATTTGTCACATAACCTTGGAAGCAACATAGGCTAAGTGTTGTCACTGGTATATTCTAAAAACCTCCGCAAGTTAAGGAAGGCCTCTTCCTGCATATGCAAACAAGATCGCATGAAAGGGTGGGGGCTACAAATAACGAGATGGAAGGTAGAATCAATACAGAACCATCTCAGGGGGGTTCCAGGAAATTCATGGACATTAATATTGGCTTACTTAATACACGCTCCCTATCTAAACATGCGACGGACATTAATGACATGATTAGCTCCAACAATTTTGACATCTTCTGTGTAACCGAAACTTGGCTCAAAGACCCAGTGGGGCCTGCCTGCGAGCAGGCCATACCAGATGATTATACTATTTATTTTGACAATAGATTACAAGGCAGGGGAGGTGGGGTGGCAATTATTGCAAAAAATAGTCTTAAACTTTTTAAAGTGAAACTGGAATTCAGTGGATGCGAAGCTTTGCACTTGAAATTGGTGTTCTCACCTAATAATTGCCTTAATCTAATAGCTATATACAGACCACCGGCACTTGTCTCTGACTTCTCACTGGAACTCTGCTCATACCTTAACACGCTAAGATCTGTTAACGTATCGACGGTCATCATGGGAGACCTGAATCTATGGAGAGGGAACAAGAAAGACAAAGGAGCCATTGCTCTGGAAAAAGCACTGAACAACCTAGATTTTAATGTACTCAACAAGGATCCCACTACCCCTCAGGGGAACCAGTTAGATTGGTTGTGTGGATATAACATATCTCTGCAAGATTGCAGAACCACACCATGTATCTGGAGTGATCACTTCCTGATATCGGCTCACGTTAAATTGCCTTCTTATGTACATAAGTATAACCCGCATATTAAAAAAACTACTAGAAACTTCAAAAAGTTAAATAAGTCACAGTTAAAGATATGCATTGACAAAATACTGAGTTCCTTTCAGGATCACGACACATGTGATACTCTTTTAGTCAAATATAACATGCACCTTTTCAAGCTGGTGGAGTCTGAAGCACCCCTCACCACAAGGTCTGTTAGAAAAAACAACAACAGCCAAGCATGGTTTACACCTGAGCTCCATTCTCTGAAGAAGGAAAAACGGTCATTGGAAAGGAAATGGTCCTTAGACAAATCTGAGGTCAGCAAAAATGAATGGAAAAGTAAAGACAAGGAATATAGGGACAAAATTAAGAAAGCCAAGGCTGAATTTTTCAACTCTGAAATAGAGCATGCAGACAACAAGACCAGCAAACTCTTCAATATTCTGAAGAGTATTGATAAACCTGCGTCCCTCACTCCTCCTTTTACGCCCACAGAGGCAGATTGTAATACGGTCCTAAATGCTTTCCAAGCTAAAACGGAAAAAGCCAGACAAAATATTATTAAGGCTAGATCCTCTGTTAAACAGGATGTGCCACCCACACAAATGAGGGCAACTGTTAGAGAACAGCGTTTTAAATTTGACCCCATTTCGGAGGCTGACATGCTCGAGCTGCTGAATAATATGAATCCTACTACCTGTGCAGAAAACATTCTACCCCCAAGTATCATCCTCCAACATAATGACATCTTTGCTCCGGTCTTTCGGAGAATAGTGAATGCATCTTTCAAAGAGGGCACAATTCCTAGAGATCTGAAGAAGGTCACCATCACACCGCTTGTAAAGAAAGCGGGCTTGGATCCTAAGGATCCAGCTAACCTTCGTCCGATAACTGATTCGAACTTCATACTCAAACTCCTAGACAAGGCTGCAACACAGCAACTCCAACATTTTGTAGAGAACCAGGAAGTTCTGCATCAGCAACAGTCTGGCTTTAGGGCGTCTCACAGCACCGAGACAGCCATGCTGGACCTGCAGAATCGGATGCTGAGTTTGATTGACAAGAACAAGATAGGGTTGTTAATGCTCCTTGATCTAAGTGCCGCTTTCGACCTAGTGGACCATCATCTACTCGTCAAGGCACTTAGAGAAAACGTGGGGTGCTCTGAAAGAGCCCTGGACTGGCTTTTGTCTTTTCTATCAAACCGCCAAGCTAGAGTCCACTGGGGTAACAGTTTCTCTGATCCCTGTGACATCCTTTTTGGAGTTCCCCAGGGTGCTAGTTTATCTCCCATGTTATTTAATATATATATGCTCACTTTGTGCAGCTTACTGGTGGAAGCAGGTGTGTCGTTCACGAATTACGCGGACGATACTCAACTCATATTGGAACTGGGGGGCAGAAACCACGCTATCGACAGTGAACTGATTGCCAGGATTTACATGACAATAGACGACTGGATGCAGGCAAACTGGATGTGCCTGAATGACTCGAAAACCGAATTGTTGCTGTTCGGTTCAAGCCGCCAGTTGGCAAGCTTGGGGCCTGAGTACAATTCTTTTCTAATTAAAAATGCCACCATTTTGGTGGCCCCCACAGTGAAAACACTGGGTATGATGGTTAACTCCGCGGTCGACTCCCATGCCCAGACCAGCTACCTGCAAAAGAACACAGCGTATTACCTAAGATTAATGAAAGCTATCAAACCGTTCCTTAACGAAGGTAATATGGCCACGATAGCCAGAGCCATTATTCTATCACGGCTTGACTATGGGAATGCTCTGTTGTTGGGGGCTTCTTCCAAGGACTTATCCAGCTGCCAAGTGATCCAGAATAATGCGGTCAGGCTTGTTAAGAACTTAAAGAAGAAAGATCACACCACAGCAGATAGACTATCACTGCACTGGCTCCGGGTAGAAGAGCGTATTAAGTTCAAGGCCCTTTGCTTGGTGCACAAGTGCTTCTACGGCTCTGCGCCGGTCTATATGAAAAAGAGCCTAGTACCTTACTTACCGAGGAGAAGCCTACGCTCGGAGGGTAAATGTCTGCTGACAGTCCCTAATTTCAAGCTGAAATCTGGATTGGGCAGATCATTCTTGGTGATGGCCCCCAAACTATGGAACAGCCTTCCCGAAGTGCTGAGGTTAGAGGTAAACCACCTCACTTTCAGGAAGCACCTGAAGACTTACCTCTTCAGATGAAGAGCCTGGGGAAAGGATGGTTTCGGGGTCACTATTAGGCTGCAACTTCTGTATCTTATGTTTGTCTGATGTTGATGTAGAGTAAGTGCAAGCGCCCTGATGCCCACGGGCTACCGGCGCTATACAAAATGAAATACATACATACATACATACATTGCCCTCTTCTGGAATGCAAACATAAATATACAATACATTGCAGACAATTCCACTGCTGTTGCACGATATGTCACAGCCTACCTAACCAAAGTTGAGAAAACAGAGCTAAAAGACCTCAGGGATGTCATATCATCTGACAAAACACTGGCACAATAATTGTACAGCTTTGGCATAAAAATGCTCTACCAAAGATTATGTGGATGCTACGAAGCTGCAGACCGTTTAACAGGCACAGCCTTATATGGCAAATCTGAACACATAGGGCCTCATTACACAGCAGGCAGTAAGGGTTTACCGGTACCGGTATTTTACCGGTGCCGGTAACCCCTTACCGCCTTACTACGAGGTCCCTTTGCGGGTTGGGGAATTTAACGCCTGCTTTTTGCAGGCGTTAAAAACCAACCCGCAAAGGGACCAGGGAGCTAATTACGGTACCACAATTTGCGGTGCCGTAATTAGCACCTTCCCCATTCCCATTATGCCCTATGGGGCAAAAATGGGAATGGGGAAGGGCAATGGGGGAAGGGGCAATTACCGCCCCACCAACCTTGGAATAGGGCGGTAATTCCCCTTTCCACCAAGGCGGTGCCAGTGTTTTACCGGCATGGACCAAGGTGCTAATAGGGTAATAGCACCTTGGTCCACCGCCATCCATGTAATGAGGCCCATAGTCTGGCTAAGCCTTGGTCCTGCTGCATCCAAAAACCGAGTGCTGAAATCGTACCAAGACATAGAAACAATAGCCAAAAACGATCCCAACAGTCAGGACATTTTGAAAAACAATGTATTAGACACATACTACCCAAACAGAAGCAGTGCTTTGGAAAACAGGTGCCTATACCACATAGCCCAACATTTCTCGTACAAGAATAATATTAAATCAGATGAAAAAAAGGTAAATACGTAGTCAAAACTTGTGAAGGCAGCCTTGTTAAACTTACCAAACCCAGCCTAATTAATCATATAAAGCTATCATTTAAAACTCTCCAACATAGAGAACTTTACTGCATGTCCCTACTCCAACTTTTTAAATCATGGAGAAAAGAAGAAGATTTATTAAGTACCCATTACTCCTTTGATGATGCTTTCAATGCAAATGACAGCAGTATAACAAATATCAATTTCAAGCAGTACAAAAACATGTTGGACAATGAACGCCAACATGAGGAAGAAGTTTAAGCCAAACTAAATGAAGACACTCCTGAAGGCAGTCAACCTTCTGTTACAGCAAGCCAAGAACCACTGGGAGAGCTACTCATAGTAAATGAAGCCGACTTAGCCATGACTGACGTAGAAAATACCATATGTCAATATGAGGAATCAGAAGAAAACTTGGCTCTACTGAAATCGTAGCATTTTCCTAGAAGTAACTAAAGAAATTGAACATGGTTTGCAGCATGAAAGTAAAACTTGTAGCTGTCAAAACTATAAACCTGTACTCCTCTATGTAAGTGGTGAAGCTGGTTCAGGCAAAACATTCTTAATAAAAATCACCAGCAAATTCCTCCAAAAATTAACAAACAACAATCTTTCAGCTGTTATAACAGCCATCACAGGTTTAGCTGCCTACAACATAGGAGGTGTTACTTTGCACCACCTACTGCTCCTTCCAGTAGAACAGCAAAATAAATTAGAGTATTACAAACCTACAACAGAAGCTGCTATGGAGCTACACAGAATTCTGAAATAAATGAAAAAACTCCTAATAGATGAGGTGAGCATGGTCTCCATCCTAATGTTGGCTTTGATTCACCTCAGATTGCAAGAGGTCATTAAAACGGACCACAAAGCACTCTTTGGAGGAAAACACATTATTGTTTTCAGAGATCTCCTGCAATTAAAGCCAGTGAAAAGTGAGCCTATTTTTAAAACCTTAGGACACAAACAGTCCCGTAACACACTTGGCAGACTAGGAAATGTAAATCTCTGGCAACATTTCCAATACAGAGAACTCAAAACATGTGTTAGTCTGCAGCCCTCACCTATGCTAACATTTTAAAAAGCATTCAGATTGGTCTTCTTTCTAAAGATCCACAATCTATCTTAAATTGTAGACTCATCCATGAGCTATATGAGCATGACTCATCTGCTCCTGATAAGTTCCCTATTAGGGAACTCCTGTCCTCTGCACACTATCAAAGGCTAAGGCAGCCAAACCTTTTCAGGTAATGATTTTATACATTGTACAAAGTTCTTTTGAAGGTTATTCTCATAGCACACATTTATGAAAAAGCGCATAAGTAGTAAGAACAAGTTATCTGATGTAGTGCAGAATATATTCATTATTTACAAGAGGGTAATATGCCCAACGTGTTTCGAGATGTGCTCTCTTCTTCAGAGACCAATACAATTTCAGATTTTTTCCATATAATCAAAAAACAATCATGATTAGAAATCAACTGATTTGAAGAGTATACATATCAACATTCAATAATGGCATAAATCAAGATATTTAGCAAAATTTTCCACAGGCATGTTGAATAGACTATCATAAGTTTGGAGAAACGGTCATTCATGGGATCATCATGATATAACAGATAATATTTTAAGAGGTTGTTGATTCATAAAGCTAAAGGTGATTAAGGAATACATATATTAGTTTTGCAAAAGGAAGGATAATGTCATTCTTACCCTGTTTGTTCTAAAGGATACACATAATAAAGAGTGGCATGTGTATTCATCCACAATAGTAGCATCTTGGATCTACAAAGGAAAGTTAAAGGATCCAGATCAGGGATGTTACAGTATTTTAGGTAAAGAACATATTTATAAGTAAAGGAAAAAGAAAATACCAGCACAGGAGCATAAGTGCTTATCAGAAAAATATGTATCTGTGGATCCAAGACTTTGTTTCATGTAGGTTCAGTAGCAATCACAATGGGATGCGTGGAAAGGTCAGACCAGCAGTCATGAGGACATAAAATGGTCATAGAAATCAGGTAAAATAGTTAGGTAAATATACATTTAAGAAAAAAGGGTGAGAGGTAGCAGAGGTGTGCTGCTATTCTATACAAGGTCTAGCCTAAGTAACTTACTTGTGGTGACAATGAAGCGTTCCTGGGTGTCAGAGCGTTCTTAGGAGTCCAGGAGGGCTGCCTCAGCCTCCAAGTTGAGTTGTTTTAGTTATGGCAGCACTGCCATTTATATTCATTTGGTAGTGCCGCAAACCGGAACTGACACACCAGCAGTGACAAACCGGAAGTGACAAACCGGAAGTCATGGACCGGAAGTGCCGTCACCGCGTTGATGACGCAGATTATGTCATATTTGTAAACAAACTTTTACGCGACGTGTGGAGTACATACTTCAATGGTGTACTGCTTTTGAAGCTGGCGTTTTTTAAAAAATATGTTTATTTTGAACCACGGCAAGGTAACAAAGCGTATGATAAATGAAACATGTAACATGGCACAAACTCATTCCCCTCAATATCCCCCAACCCCTCACCCTCCCCTGCCCTTGATGCGGTTGTGCTTTCCACAAGTTTGTGCTTCACTATCTCCACCTTGGTTATGCTTCCCCTTTCAGGCGGCGTTGTGGTTCTCCAAGACTCGCCGGGCATGAATGGGCTTGTAGGTTAGAGCGGGGAATTTCTGGTCATATTCCAGCACAGGTGCCCAGATGTTCTGGAAGCATTCAGGGATTCTGGCTTTCGCCGCTGTCACTTTTTCTGTGATCAAGATGTCCCATAGTTTCCCCTACCATTGGATCATCGAGGGGCCTTCCAGAGCTTTCCAGAAGCGGGGGGTCACTATTTACCCCACCAGGAGGCATTGGGTTAGTAGTTTGGCTTTGTTTCCAGAGTGTGGGTAGATCCCTGGGATCAGGGTCCCCAAGGGAACGGGTCCGGGCTCGAGGGGGATTGCAGTCTGGGTAATCTGTTCGATGACCGCTAGGCATAGTTTTCAAAACTGTTGGACCTTTGGGCACGCCCACCACATGTGGAAGAAAGAGCCCGGTCGGCCACATCCTCTCCAGCAAAGGGGGTGAGGGAATGGTTCATGTGATGGAGTCTGAGGGGGAGTAGTGCTGGCGCAGTAGAATTGTATACGTGCATTCCCTATTGGTGACGGAAGCGGATGCTGCGTGAGTTTGTGTCCAAATGTCCACCCAGGCCTGGTCTTCCAGCGGGTGTCCCAAGTCCGCTTCCCATTGGGCCATAGTCCAGGTCTTTGTGGCCAGAAAGTCCCCTAAAAATCATCTATATAGAATGGATATTCTGCCTCGGGTTGGGATGTCCTTGAGGGTTAGTTTGATGGCTGTAAGGGGGTGCGTAGCTGCTTGGAGGGTTTGCGGGTGTGAACACCAGTGGCGTAGCTGAAAGTATGTGAATCTGTCTCTCTCCTGAAGTTGGAATCGCCCCTTACATTGCTCAAACGTGCGGGGGTGGGCGCCCTCATATAGTTGGTCCAAAGTTTCGAGGCCACCCGCTATCCAATTCTGGAAGTTTCGCGGATGTGTCCCGGGTGAAAAAGTTGGGTTATGGAAAATTAGAGATAAGGGGTTCAGTCGCCTCGGGATTCCCTTATGCCTCAGCGCCCAGTCCCAGGAGTCCAGAGTGTGTTTAGTTGCCAGCAGAAAACCCTCCCCATGTTCTCTAAGGGAAGGCGGGATGTGTGGAAGGAATCTGAGGGGGAGCGGGAGCCGTGATTGCTCAGGTTCCACCGATCTTGAGCGGTCAGAGACTATTTGCCAGGCGCAGATGTGTGCTAGTTGTGCTGCTACCCTGTAGGCCTGCAGGGCGGGGACCCCCAGACCCCTGAGTCTTGCGTCCCCTAGTAGTGTCTTCCGGGGGGTTCTAGCTTTTTTGCCCTTCCAGATAAACTGGAGCATCTTCTTCTGTAGCTCGTTGAGGTTGGGCGTTGGGATTGCTACCGGGAGGGATGAGCAGGCGTAGAGGAATCTTGGTAGAAGATTCATTTTACAGGCCGTTATGTGACCCATCAAGGAAATTTCCTGAGATGCCCAGCGTATCAAGTCATTCTCCAGTTCCCTGAAAAGCCTGGGGAAATTAGCTTGAAATATGTCCCTCGGGTTTGCAGGAATCTGGACCCCTAAGTACGGGATGGACTTTCTCTTCCATACAATTGGGCACACTGGGATCAGGGCCTCCCGCTCCTCCGGGGAGAGACCTATGCTCAGGGCCACCGATTTGGTAAAGTTAATGGCGAAGCCAGTGACCTTGCCATAGCTAGCTATTTCGGCTAGGGCATGCTGTAATGAGGCACGGGGTTCCGAGATTGTGAGCAGCACATCATCTGCGTATAGGGCAATTTTATGCTGCGACAGATTGGTGTGAGGGCCCCTGGTATAGCTGTTCTGTCTAATCCTTTGGGCGAATGGTTCCATGATGAGCGCGAACATCAATGGAGATAGGGGGCAGCCTTGTCTGGTCTCGCAGGTCTGATCGGGCGGAGAATGAACTATTAACTCTGAGGAGTGTTTTTGGCACTTTATAGTTAGCTAGGACCATTGGCTGGAATGCCGGGCAAAACCCAAAGGCCTCCAAAGTAAGATGCATGAAGGACCAGTCCACCCTGCCAAATGCTTTGGTGGCATCAAGAGCCATCAACAACAGCCCCTGGGAGTTTCCCGTGGCTAAGTCAACTAGTTTCAAGGTTCTGCACACATTGTCATCTGCAGATCTGTTTAGCCAGGATCTTGGAGTATAGATTGGCGTCGATGTTCAGAAGGGCTTAGTTGTCTTAGTTGCTTATTTATAACGCGCTTAAACACACAGTGGTTTCTAAGCGCGGACCCGGGGATGAACCTGTGTTGCTTCGTGTCGTCTTGCTTCCAAGGCGCGCACGTTGCCACTAAGCTATCCTCCCGGTACAATCCGGGACTATCGGCCTATAAGAGGCCAGGTCTCTCGGGTCTTTCCCTGGCTTAGGAAGGAGGATCGTGGTGGATTCTTGCATTGAGGGTGTCACCGTCCCCGTCTCCCTAAAGGAATTGAAGAGTGCCACCAAGGGGGGAACTAGCTGGGGTTTAAAGATTTTGTAGAACCTTGTAGAGAAGCCATCGAGGCCCGGGGCCTGAGGTTTGAGTGATTTAATAGCTTCTTTGACCTCCTCACCTTTGATCGGGGACTCCAGGCTCTCTCTGATCGAGTCGTGCAGTTGGGGGAGGGCCGCCTACCGGAGGTACTCTCTTTGTTTGTTCTGGTTCCATGAGGGAGCTGTCATTGCCCGGGACAGATGTTCCACCGCCAATTGCAGTTTTTTGGGTTCCGCATATTGAATTATCCCTGTGAATCTCGGAGGCCAACGATAGTGCTGTTGCGTTTCGCTTTGGCTAGTTTGGCTACCAGCAGCTTATTTGCCTTATTGTTCTTGACATAGTAAAATTGCTTGGCTTTGGAGATGGCTTTCTTTTTAAAAAGAGGGGGAAATTAAATGGAATAATAATAAGATGATGAATAGAATGTCTTAATAAGTAAAAGTAGTTAGGTCACATGATAAAGTATAGCAACCACTGCCATGGCTGCTTTAATGCAGTGGTGTCTGCAGTGTTGATTTTTGTGTAAGTAATCACATATTTATCCATGGAGAGGCACAAGCTTAGCCATGAGATATCTGAAGGATAATGTACGTGATCTGATGACAATGGCCATAAACTCAGCTGTCATACAAGAAGCGTCTGCAGGAATGGTCTCTATAAACGGAACTTAATACTTTTTACTAGATGTAGAATCACCAGGAAGTTTCTGATAGAGTCAGATGAAAGGTACGCAATCTAATTAAAATGACTGAAATGTCTGCAGTACTGGTTTCTATAAAAGGAACTTGTCTCTAAGAAGCAGGACCAAAAGAGGTAATGCCTGCAATGAAGGTTAACACCACATGGTTTAAATGAAGATTACTACTTAGGATCTTTCCTCTAACTTCATTTATTTCAAATCACCTGAACCAAATATCCCCATAGTCACTACAACCCATATGTGGGGGAAATAAGGTTTCTACAACTCATGCATTAATTTAGATCAAGGGAAAAACACCACGTACAGGGTCTGGGTCTAAATAGATTGTGAGCTCAAAATATGAGTCAGATACTCTTTACCTGAAACTACCCCAATTGGGAGAACTGCATGACCTATTCAATATGTTTATATAACATGTTTATATAAAGTATACTGGTGTACATGCTAAAAATCATACTAAAAATATTTCCAAAAATACTGTACAAATGATGTAAAGACTATGAACTCAAGTGAATCAGACAAATGAATTTCCTTGATTAGAATGTATATCCAAACAATGTGACCTCATCAACACTTCTGCTTTTTTTCACCTCAAAACAAGCAGAAATATTGTCGCTCATTCTAATTCTCCTCCTTGGATCTTCTATAATTCAGCCAGTAGGAGTTAGGAAGAGGCCACAATATATTGTTAAAATACTAAGTTACATATTGTATCACCTTCACTGCAGGCATTACCTCTTTTGATCCTGCTTCTTAGAGACAAGTTCCTTTATAGAAACCAATACTGCAGACATTTTGGTCATTTAAATTAGATCACATATCTTCCATCTGAGTCTATCAGAAACTTCCTGGTGATTCTACCTCTAGTAAAAAGTATTAAGTTCCATTTATAGAAACCATTACTGCAGACGCTTCTTGTCTGACAGCTGAGTTTATGGCCATTGTCATCAGATCACGTACATTATCCATCAGATATCTCATGGATAAGCTTGTGCCTCTCCATGGATAACTGTATGATTACTTACACAATAATCAACACTGCAGACACCACTGCATTAAAGCAGCCATGGCAGTTGTTGCTATACTTTACCACGTGTCCTAACTACTTTTACTTACTAAGATATTCTATTCATCATCTTATCACTATTACATTTAATTTCCCCCTTTTTAAAAAGAAAAGGCAGTTTCAAAAGCGGAACACCATTGAAGTACGTGCCCCACACGTCACGTAAAAGTCTGTTTACAAATATGATGTCATCAACGCGGTTTATCACTTCCAGTTTGTCACTTCCGGTTCGTGGCACGACCAAACGAATATAAATGGCTGTGCTGCCATAACTAAAACAACTCACTTTGGAGCTTGAGGCAGCCCTCCTGGACTCCTAAGAATGCTCTGATGCCAGGAACGCTTGTCACCACAAGTAAGTTACTTAGGCTAGACCTTGCATAGAATAGCAGCACACCTCTGCTACCTCTCACACTTTTTTTCTTAAATTTATATTTACCTACCTATCTTACCTGATTTCTAGGACCATCTTATGTCCTCATGACTGCTGGTCTGACCTTTCCACACACCCCATTGTGACTGCTTGTGAACCTACATGAAGCAAAGTCTTGGGTCCACAGATACAGATTTTTCTGATAAGCACCTATGCTCCTGTGCTGGTAGGTTATTTTTCCTTTACTTATAAATATGTTCTTTACCTAAAATACTGTAACATTGCTGATCTGGATCCTTTAACTTTCCTTTGTAGATCCAAGCCACCACTATTGTGGGTGAATACACATGCCACTCTTAACTATGTGTATCCTTTAGACACAAACAGTGTAAGAATGACATTATCCTTCCTTTTGCAAAACTAATATATGTATTCCTTAATCATCTTTAGATTTATGAATCAACAACCTCTTAAGATATTATCTGTTATATCATAATGATCCCAAGAAGGACCATTTCTCCAAACTTATGATTGTCTATTCAACATGCCTGTGGGAAATTTTGCTAAATATCTTGATTAATGCCATTATTGAATGTTGATATGTATACTCTTCAAATCAGTTGATTTCTAATCACATACTTGTTTGATTGTTTTTGATTAGATTGAAACAATCGGAAATTGTATTGGCCTCTGAAGAAGAGAGACCATCTCGAAACGCGTTGGGCATATTACCCTCTTGTGAATAATAAATATATTCTGCACTAAATCAGATAACTTGTTCTTACTACTTATGCGCTTTTTCATAAATGTGTGCTACGAAAATAACCTTTAAAAGAACTTTTTATAATGTATAAAATCATTACCTGAAAATGTTTGGCTGCCTTAGCCTTTGAAAGTGTGCAGGGGACGGGAGTTCCCTAATAGGGAACCTATCATTTTTCTATTCATTATACAGCCCATATGCCAGGGTTGCACTTCTTCTCCCCTGCACCTTAAAATCTCTAAGTAATTATTTCAACCTATTTTATGTAACAAATAACACTCAAGCTACAAAAGGTGTGCAAGTGATAGAGATGTCTCTTCCTTTCATCTGCTCCTGATGTCATGGAAGAATTAGCACACAAAAATGTGAAATGTATGTTCTTAATGCCAACCCTAGCAAGCTGTATGCAATTCAATGAGACAATGCTAAAAAAAAAATGCAAATGGAACCAATAGTGCATATTAACTCTACAGACAAACTGGAAGTGCACGCATGACACTCCCTATGTGTCAACAAGCAACAGCACGACTAAATAGCTTAGAAAACTGTATCTCCAACACAGCGGGTTTGGAGAAAATGTTAACATTGTTTTTAAACTGTAGAGTAATTCTGAAACGTAACCTTGACGTGGAGCAAGGTTTAGTTAATGGAGCTCTTGGAACAGTTGTTGGCTTCCAGACGTATCCACATGACAACAACATTCAGTTTGTCAACAACCACTTTGACAAACTTTCAGAAGTCAAAAGGATAAGATACTCTACAGCACAATTCCTTCTTTTCAAAGAAATGTATGTACGTAGAGAACAATTCTCTGTGTCTCTTGCATATGCAGTCAATATTCACAAATTGCAAGATCTAACCCTAGATCAGGCATTGATTGACATTGGCAGCACAGTATTTAAAGAAGGTATAAATTACATAGCACTGTCACGTCTACGTAGACATGAAGGACTATTTCTAGTCAATTTTGATACAAACAACATCAAGGCTGACATTCCTTGCATCGTGGAGTACAACAGACTATGTGCACTTTACACACACCATCTCAAGATGTACCCTGTTCCTCAAAAAGGAAAACTTGTTAAAAGAAAAGTAATGCAAACAGAACTTATAAGAGATCTCCTAACAGTACCACCAAAGAAAGTGAAAACAGCTGCTACTCCATCAAGTAGAACAACCACACAAGTATGTAGTGCAAATGCAAGTGGAGGTCCAGAAATTGTCACAGACACAGAACTCTCTGGTCCATTGAAATTTTCCAGCACAACTAGTGTACATTGCTATGCAAATGTAGCAATCAGTCTTCTGTTCAAATTGCCACCAATTGTTCAAAATATTTACTTGAACAGCTCAGACCAATTGTGTTTGCAAATGCTCCTCCTTCATAGAAATACAACAAACAATTCTGACAACACTTACAGTGTCTCAGGAATAAGGCAAGAATTGTACTACTGTGCGGGAATGGTAAGATTCACCATAAACACACAGGAAGATCCCCAAGAATTTCTAATGCACTTACTGCAAGTACTAGAAAGCAAAAATATACCTATAAATGAAATCTTCCAGATTTCATATACGTGGAAACAAACATACACCAAAATCCACCCGAGCCACATCACACCCTGCTACAACTCCACCCTACCCAAACTTATCCCTATAACAATCCAGGATACACCCAACACTACCACTATATCCGGAGCGTTGATCAACGCCAGATCAATAATGGCCCACGCCACAGAAATAGCAGACACCTTATCCTCAAACAACCTCGACCTCCTAGCTATCACTGAATCATGGCTGCACGAAGCAGCAGGCCCAGCACTCTCAATAGCCATTCCAGAAAATTACCAAATAATCAGAATGGACAGGCCCAACAACAGAGGAGGCGGCCTAGCCATCATAGCTAAAACAAACCTCGAGCTAAGACCACTGCCTCAAGCACCTCTCAAATCCTGCGAACTCCTAGCAGCCAAACTACCCATCTCCAACTGTCGCACCTTAACCATCCTTCTAATATATAGGCCACCCGGCCCCATTGGCTCATTCGAAGCAGACCTATCCAGCCTCCTAGCCAACAACATAAAAGACACCACCCAAATATTATTGCTAGGCGACTTGAATCTAGGACTAAACGACCCTGACGACAAATCAGCACAAGCCATAGCCAACATGCTAGATGAACACGGCCTAATCCAAAGAGTGCTCACCCCCACCCATAATAAAGGTAGGACCTTGGACTGGATCGCCACTCTAAACTGCGACACCGTCATTACCAAAACCACTCCCCAGCACTGGACAGACCATTACCTCATTGACTTCACCTTATCTCTCAATAAAGAAGTCATCAAAGGAAAAATCATGGCACCACCACTACCCACTAGAGCAAAAAAAAACATAACCCCCGACAACCTCCTACCACTACTACTGCCAACCCTCAATGCTCTCCCCGATAATCTAAAACCAGAACTCCTAGTAGAAAACTATAACAATACCATAAAAAAAGGACTAGACATCATTGCCCCTCTAAAACTGCAAAAAAGCAAACAGCAAGCCCACCTGAACACCTGGTTCACCCCACATCTGAAAGAACTTAGACTGCACAAAAGGAAACTTGAAAGCCAATGGCGCAACTCCCCCACAGAAGAGAACAAATCACAACTCAAACTTTGTGCAAACAACTACAAAAAAGAAATCCTACTCACCAAAAAGAAACTATTCAATGAAAGAATCGAAAAATCGAGCTCCAACACCAGAGAACTATTTGCTATATTAAGGGAACTAGAATCCCCGATACCCCCACCAGACAATATAATTAAGGATAAAGTATGGTGCACCAGCGTCCAAAACGCACTAACTAATAAAATCAAAAGTCTCCAAACCAAAATCGCTCTGAAAAAAGACTCTCTCACCACCAATGAAACATCTCCCAGCGACCACGATAAAACAGCCAACTGCCCAGGCCATAATCTCTTCAGATTTACCAAAATATCTATCCCAGAAACAGAAAAAATTATAGCCTCACTTAAACCATCTAACTGCAAAGGCGACAACTGCCCTCCCCAGATAATCAAGGATGCTGCTAGGGATCTAGCCCCCTTTATAACCAAGCTGATCAACGCATCTTTCTCCTCCAACACCATACCAAGCAACCTCAAAGAATCTTGGGTCCTGCCTCTCCTCAAGAAGCAAACCCTAGACCCCGCTATCCCCACCAATTACAGGCCCATCACCACGGTGCCATTCCTGTTAAAGATAATAGATAGAGTAGCATACCTGCAGATTCAGCAATATCTTGAAACTCACAAACTACTAGGCACCCACCAATCAGGTTTCAGACCGAAGCACGGCACCGAGACAGCCTTAATCGATCTTAAAACCCAGATCAATGAGATTAACGACAAAGGGAACACTGCCATGTTACTACTCCTCGATCTGTCGGCAGCATTTGACCTGGTGGATCACGCAATCCTGTGCGAACACCTGGCCTCAGCAGCCCACTTCTCGAAAGAGGCTATAGCCTGGATCCAATCATTCCTGGACAACCGAACTATGAGGGTCTTCTCCACCCTAGCCTCAGCAGACCCCATTAAAATAACCTGTGGGGTGCCCCAAGGCTCCTGCGTCTCTCCCACCCTCTACAACATCTTTACCAAGCCCCTATTTGACAAGCTGGACAGACTGGGTGTCTCATATACCAATTATGCAGATGACACCCAGATCCTCATACCCCTTTCAGGCAACTACGCTTCAGATACGGCCTTGGTAAACAAAATATATCTCATCATTCAGGCATGGATGGCCACACACGGTCTATGTCTAAATGATGAGAAAACCGAAATCCTGCTCCTCGGATCCAATACCAATCTCAAAAAACTCAGTTCTAACTACAAGGCCTTCAACATTGATGGCAATACCATCACAGTGGCCAAAACAGTGAAAACACTAGGCTTTCACCTTGATGCAACCATGTCACTAAAAAAACAAGTCAACTCACTAGCATCCTCCACCGCCTACACATGCAAGCTAATTAGGGCAAGTAGAGCCTTCCTCACCCAAGCTAGCTGCATCATCATAGCCAACGCCCTAATACTATCCAGACTGGACTATTGCAACGCCATGTACCTAGGAGCCAACAAATGCATAACCAACAAACTACAGACACTACAAAACAACGCTCTCAGAACAGCCCTCAACCTACTCTCTAAGGAACACATCTCCAACAAAAGAAGAGAACACAAATGGCTTAAAATCCATGACCGCATCTCCCTCAAAACGGCATCACTCACCCACAAATGCTTAAACAACACAGCCCCCCCCCTATCTCGCATCCAGAATAAAGAAAAAAACGTCCTCCCGCCCCACCAGATCGATCAATTCCTACTGCCTGCAAGTACCCAATTTCAGACAAAAGAAAACCGGCGGCAGCAGCTTCCCTGTCCTGGCAGCCCAACACTGGAACGCCCTCCCACTCCACATTAGGACTGACCAATCCTACTTTAGCTTCAGGCGAAACACCCTCACTTGGCTGCGGGCCAATGATCCTCACGACTAACCCTGCCATCTAATCTGATCATGCCAGTGCTATAACCTGACTACCATGTACAGCCTTAAATTTGTAAATATGTAAATGCAACCGAACTGCCCCTATGCACAGTATTAATATGTAAACCTGTAAGCTTTCGCTCAATTATATGTATATATGCACATCCCACACAATGTAACTGTAAATGCAATGCTCTTTTTCTCATGCCTATCTTATTCTGTAACCAAGTTTTTATGCAATCCTATCTTCCTGACCTCTGTTGCGCCCTGTTACCCCTGGGTTTTGCGCGCTATACTAAATAAATAAACAAACAAACAAACAAACAAACATGCACTCTCTGCAACCATGTTGCACAGGAGCAAGTCCCTAATTAATGATTTGTGTATGTTTCTATATCTAATTGTGAATCCATTCCATTTTGAAGTTGGTGCAAAATGCAAATCATGGCATATTGTGTACTGTTTGCGAATTCAGACAATTGTTCCACCTTACACATAAACTCACATAGACAATATGTAAACGCTTTTAAGGTGCAAAGCAGATGGTACCAAAAACAACTGAAAGCTTACTAGATTCACACACGGGCAAGTATCTCTTGGCCAGAAAACCTTCACAACAGTAGGCATAGTCTACCACACTGGTGGCACAACCAATACAGGTCACTATACTGCATACATTAAAAAAAGATGTGGTTGGTTTGAATGCAATGACACTTCCATTAGTCTAAAATGTAGCAAATCTAATTAATGCCTACTAAACTGAAATGTAGTCACTGACCTGTAAAACTATCATAAATTAGTGCACGATAGACACCAAGAGATATCTAAGTGCTAAAATAAATACCCTTCTGAACTGTAAAAGTATAAAAACTGGTATGTAACTACATCAATAGTGCTACAATGCTGTCTGTAAAATTGAAATCAGTTTCATGATGTACATGTTGTACATTTTTGATAAGGCTATACAGTTTTATCCCCAATTACCCAATGATTATGCACACAGAAACAACAACGGTGCAAAACTCACACTAATATTGTTTCACCCATGCTACTTAAAATGTACTGATAATGTGGGTCTACAAACTTTAGTCACTAACCTGTAAAACTATCAACCGTTAGAATACATCAACTGCTGTCTAACTGCACCCATAACACTGCAATGTTACTTTCCAATAGTGAAATAGTTGGAATCCACCATCAGGAATGAAAGTGCTTCAAAACATACCCTTCTAAACTATAAAACTATCAATAGTTAGAATACGCCAACTGGTATCTGACTGCATTCATAATACTGCAATATTAGTTTCCAATAATGTAAAAATTGCAATCCCTTATCAGAAATGAAAGTGCTTCAAAACATACCCCACAAAACTATAAAAGTAGCATCAGTTACAATACGCCAACTGGTATCTAACTGCACCCATAATACTGCAATATCACTTTCTAATAGTGGAAAAGTAAAAATCCACCAGCAAGAATGAAAGTGCTTCAAAACATACACTCAAGACTCTTAAACTATCAACAGTCAGAAGACACCAACTGGTATCTGACTACACCCATAGTACTGCAATATTACTTCCAATAGTGAAACAGTTAAAATCCACCATCAGGAATAAAAGTGCTTCAAAACATATCCTTGAAAACTGTAAAACTATCAACAGTTAGAATATGCCAACTGGTATCTAACACCACCCATAGTACTACAATATCAGTTTCCAATAGTAAAATACTTAGAATGCACCAACAGGAATCAAACAGCATCAACAGCTTATGGATATAGCTTTATTAGGCTACTTGCCGACATTTGGTGATCACGTGACCGCAAGGCTTGGAATCTCGAGGGAGGAGCTTCCCGCGCTCGATGGTTTGTTTGTTTTTATATACACTCGGGAATGTTTGATGTAGATGTGGATCTCTAAGAGCCTGATGAAGCGGAGCCTGAAACGTGTCAAAATGTACGTACATTATTTTATGTACGTACATTTTGACACTTTTCAAAAAATAAAACATGGACGGATTTGCAGCAGACTCATGGAAGGAGCATTGGCAAGGACCTGAAAGCATGGTTTTGCAAATGTGTCAGAGTTTTATTTTTTTAAAGTGTCATAATATATGCACATAAAATAGTAATGTAACCTAGTGCCCACTTGACTAAATCCATTCAGACTTTGCACACACATTCAAGGTTGGGTCTATAAACTTTCTGAAATCTTTTGTGCACATTCGTCAAACGGCAAAAAAGTTATAGTCATCTAAAAATGTTGAGACCGTCACTCTAATTTTGCCCTCGCTTGAAAGAAAAACCACCAGACTTTGCAAAAACATTTTCTGGGTCTAACATCTTTTTTCAAGGTTTTGTGCAGATTCGATAAGTGGTACCATATGTATAAGGCTTTCAAATATTTTGTGACCCCCCCCTCTAATTTTGCTTCCACTAGGCGTAA
The DNA here is from genome assembly GCF_040938575.1 of Ambystoma mexicanum. NCBI lineage: Eukaryota > Metazoa > Chordata > Amphibia > Caudata > Ambystomatidae > Ambystoma > Ambystoma mexicanum. The sequence goes on along the minus strand of NC_090925.1, from coordinate 1,252,093,480 downwards.
CAGCCCCAAACGTTGCAAAGCCATTCAGGGTCAGGTCCAACAAAATATTGCAAAATTCCATGTAGTTCATTGAGTGGCGTCAAAGATATAAGCCATCCAATACTGTTTTTCACCAACCCTGTAATGAAGAAATATGTATGCAAGTCCCGAACATCTGAGATGTTCATGAACATCACAGGGCTGTCCCCGAACATCTGGACTGTTTGCGGACTTCGTAAATGAAAAAAACACCTGTTTTTTGTTTTTTTATGGTTATATCGCATCCCATCCTGATCACCCCTCACCTCACAAAAGATTGTTTCATTAGTTTGACAAGTACAATGTTGTGATTTTTAATATGATTTTACCACAATGTCCGCAGATCCAATGTGGCAACCGTTTAAAAAAATATGACGCACTGCACGTTTTTTAATTGCCCAATCAGCGGATGGGTACGATGTCCACGGACATCATGCCACTCACTATGCACCCAGGAGGGTGTCAGCGGACCGAGTAGGGAAGTGAGTTTGCGGACCGGACCCAGATATCACAAAACATTTTTTACCTACTTTTTGGCCTTTTAAAAAATAGCTACTGGATGAATATACACCCAATTTACAAAAGTACACTTTTGGGTCAAACCTGCCGCTCCTGGCATACATTTGGTGAAAATCCGTTTAGCGGTTTGGGCTGTAGGCGTGAGCAAAAATGTTTTTCCATCGCGTTTAGGAGGATTTCCACACAGTTTGGGACCCCTCTATAACTTTGACCCTCTTAACAAAACTGCACCAAACTTCGCAGCGTCATTCCAAGGGGGCCATATACTTTTTTTGCAGGGCTTCGTGAGGATGTGCCCAGTGGGGGTAAAGTTATAAGCTACCCAACAAAATGCTCTTTCTATGAGTTGAGCAACTTAACCATAACAACACAGCAGCTACCGCAGGCAGTGTTTTATATATATATATAAATATATTACATTAATAAAGGACTGTGTGCTGCTAAAGGACTGTCATTTTGTGCATATTTACGGTAGAGGAGTGCATTTGCAACATGCTCAGCACGGTTTTGTTTCATTATATATACACACACACTAGAGGAAAGAAAATACTGTTTACACAGAGTAATTTGCCTAAAAGAAAATATGTTCAGAGTGTAAATCTATCATGTGGTGTGTTTTAATGTAATTTATGTTAATAGAGAAAAATACACGTTGTAAAGGATCATGCTCCCTTTATGTGAAGGAGTATTAACCTGAAACAAAATCTCACAGAATCCATTGAAAGGTCAACATAGTACATATGGCCATTGTTTCTATCTGCTCCTCATTGTCTTGGATTCCACTTACGGGGTTTGGACTCAAATATATAACGTTGAGGGATGTGAGAGTAATACAGTTCATGTACAGCATGATTCAAAGTAGAGATGAAATCATAAAACAAAGTAAATTGAAGCCAAATAAAGTTTAAAACATACATGAAGAATATTTATGAAATAATAATACATACCAATAAATATTACAATTAATAATTACATAATACATAAGTGCATTACAAAAAAAGTAATTTATTTTGTTTGAGAAATAGTGCTTAGTAAAATTAATTTCTCATTTTTTCTTAATTTTCATATGTATATATTTTCTTAGTGTATGCAACTTGAAGTATGCTGTTAAAGTGATATCCCTGTATTGGGCCTTTTCTGCAGCTAATTGGATGTTATCATTGTTGAAATACACATTTTGTTCACCTGAAAGATGAACTTCAAGTCTTATTGTTGTATGCGTAAGGCAACAGCTCCCTCTAGCATTGATAAAAGGTGACGTAGACAGGACGGCTTCGGACAAACATACATCTGGCGTTTTATTATATAGTATGATATATATATAAAGGGACGTTATGGTTAAGATGACTAATAAAAACCTATGAAATTCAATGAAAAAAACTTTCTTAAAGGGACATTATGGTTTCAAGTAAAACTGAAAAACCCCAGAAATTCGGCAGCAGAGATTTTATCGTGAAATGCGGACGGGTTCTCTGACACGTCATCATGCCGCGCACCAGTGTATGGTCATGTGGCACTGTACGGAAGGTCCACTATGAAGTCAGATGTTCGTAGACGTCTACGGATGTAAAACTAGTTGAAATAGTTGCAAAAAGTGTATAAAAGTGTTAAAAATGATTCCAGAAGGTGGGAAATGGCAGAGTTTTAAGATGACACTTTGTAAATTGGATACAAATATTGCTATATTGGGTAAGTATGATATTAGTAAGTTGTAGGAAAATAGCATGCACTGCTAAAAACCCATGAAATTCACTGAAAAAACTTTCTTAAAGGGTCGTTATGGTTAAGTTGAACTAATAAAATCCTATGAAATTCAATGAAAAACCTTTCTTAAAGGGACGTTATGGTTAAGTTGCACTAATAAAAACCTTTGAAATTCACTGAAAAAACTTTGTTAAAGGGATGTTATGGTAATATTGAACTAATAAAAACCTAAGAAATTTAAAGAATTTTTTTTATGAAAGGGACGTTATGGTTTCAAGTAAAATCGAAAACCCCCAGAAATTCACCAGTTATGGTAAGCTAAATAACCATAACTCCTGCCACCACTGTGCACTGCTAAAACTAGCACCCAGGACATCAAAGATGATATCACAAATGTCATTGATGACATCACTGATGACATCACATATCTGGGCCACTTGTTTTTGTTTGTTGACATATATAGGCCAGGTGGTTTTGTTCACTGGCAGTCAGAATAATAAAATTGAAAAAGGTGCTATATATCTAGATGTTAACCTTGTCATATGTTCTTTAAGTACTTTCCTTAGGGTTTGGTCTCAGCTCATGGTGCACATACATGGGGAAATGAGCAGGCCTCAAACACACAATTCATTTTTATACACGAAGATAAACTTTAATGTAAGTAACATTTTCCTTCCTTACTTTAGTTTCCCTGTATGTGCCTCTGATTTGTATGCATTGTGGTTCCTTATATGTATTGTTTGTACCAGCACAAGTGCTGTAAGTCTTGAATTGTTAGCTAGTTATTGCATGTTTAAGATTACTCAAAACTCTGATACGGTAGCATTCATTATTGTACTATCCAAAATTACAAGTTTATAAATAGTGTACTTCTATGGTGCATGCTGCAGTCATTGCCTATGTTTATATATGATTAGGTTTCTGTATTAACGACAACACTCCAATACAATGATATTAGATGAGTACATTTTTTAATAGATTAAGTAGTTCATGATAGGTCTCCCGATCACCCCTGACATATTGTTACCAACAATATAAACACAACTCCTTGTAGGGACTTTTCATCAAAATTCATTTCACATGTGATGTCATCAGTGATGTCATCAATGACATCTGTGATGTCATCTTTGATGTCCTGGGTGTTAGTCTTAGCAGTGCATGGTGGTGGCGTGAGTTATGGTTGTTTAGCTTACCATAACTGGCGAATTTCTGGTTTTTTTTGATTTTACTTGAAACCATAACATCCCTTTAACAACATTTTTTCTTTGAATTTCATAGGTTTTTATTAGTCCAACATAACCATAACGCCCCTTTAACAAAGTTTTTTCAGTGAATTTCAAAGGTTTTTATTAGTGCAACTTAAGCCAAGTCACACATTCCACAATGCCACCTAGTAGCTATCACTGGAAGTTCACCTCCATTTCTGAGCCACAACAGCAAGGCATTGTGGGTATACAAATTGGCCCAAATGCAAACCTTTTTCTCCAGGAAATTGTCGTTGTCTAAGAGGGCAGTGCTACTTTATGCATACCTTAATCAAACCAAGACAGACATTTGCAAGGCTCCCAGGAAAACTACATGCCTGGTTTCACCCTTATTAGGGATCATCAGTGCAATATAGTCCACACAGCCTTCTTCTTCTAAATTATCGAAAGCGCGGTCGGACCCACGCAGGTGCTTCCCCATCCTAAAGGATGATGCGCACCTAACCCCCAATCATTAGTTAGCTCACATAAACTCACAGTTCCTCCCACCTCCCCGTCGGTCTCACAAAATCCAACAACACACTGCTCTTCTTCCTGTCACTCACCCCGTCACCTCCCAACAAAGCCTTCCCACTCAACTCAGCCACACCCAGCGCAGACAATCGAACCCTCATCAGTTCTCTCTCTGCAACATGTCTCTCACATCTAAGTAGAAAATGTCCCACAGTCTCAGGCACCCCACACACCGCACAGTCCCTTGACTCTCGCTTCCCCACTCGGAACAGACAGTCATTCAGCCCCACATGCCCTATCCTCAATCGGTTCAGTATCACCTCCTCCCCCCTCCTCCATTCCAGACTTCCCGCATCTACCTTCTTCAACACTTTCCCACGAACACCAAACATCCACCTGCCCTTCACCCCACTCACCCACCTCTCCTGCCACTCATCCATGATGACCCGTCTAACCATCACAGCCTTCACCTCGTCCACACTCAAAGGCAACCTCACATCAACCGCTTCCCTTCTCATACCCTCACCCGCCGCCTGATCCACCAACTCATTACCCAAAATGCCACTGTGACTGGGGACCCACGCCAACTCCAGATTCATCCCCCCACGCACACACCGATCAATCTTTCTCCAGATATCCAAAATCATATCCTTCCTATCACCATCCCCTGCAACCCACTCAATGAATCTGAAAACACCACTACCTTCTGAAACCTCAACTCGCACACCCTATCAATCGCCAATGCAATAGCCACCAACTCAGCCGTACAAATCGACACATCATTCGTCAGACGCCCCACTTTATACTCCCAAGTGCTTTCAAATAATACGCCATACCCACTCTCCCAGACACCGGCTCCTTTGAACCATCCGTGAACACCCTGCACCCTTCCTTCCCTGCCACATAAGCCTGACCCAAAGCTTTGATCTCACCCCGCAATCCCCGCTTCTTTGACACCACACTCGCCAACTCTAAACACACCTTTGGAGACCCAATCATCCACATCGGACACCTCACCAAATCCATATCCGTCACAGCCATCAACTCGCCCACTCCCCACTTTAGCCCCTTCTCCCACATGTGAAACCCCAAAGTGCCCCCTTTCCTCCTCCACCGGTCCCCATAATAGTCAAACCTCCAATTGTACAGCAAACATTCACGCACCGGATGAGCCACACTCTTCGCACTGCACTTCACCCACCACCTCATATTCAACACATCCCTCCACAACCCCAACGGCATCTCCCCCACAAGTACCTGAACCGCATTCACTGGAGAGGACATCATCACACCCGAACACACCCTCAATGCCCTCGCCTGCACCCTATCCAACCGCAACTCCACACAGCCTTGTGGTTGGATCATTTGGCCATGTTTTCACAACAACAAGAAAGTTATGGAGGGTTTTAAAAGGCTTGAAAAAAAACTTTCACCTGAAATGTGAAAGTAAGAAAGTCCCTTTGAGCCAAATCACACATTCCACAATGCCACCTAGTAGCCATCGCTGGAAGGTCACCTCCATACCAGTTAGCTCTCCTCACACAAGTAAAACCCAACACCTTAAGACACACTCTGAGCAAGGCAGAACATGCGTACGGGCAGAACTTCTGGGACAAAGGCACGCCTACTTGAGCAGAGCAACAGACCAAGGGACAAGAGCAGCAGGCCGAAAACCCAAGGGTTCCCCACTGGAGGTTGTTGCCTCAGAGAGACTGTGCCAGACAAGTGGAGAAGGCCAGATCCCACAAGTGAAGATTGCATTGTGTTTGAAGGATGCCAGTGACCCTCCTGTGTGAACGGCAAAGTTGGGGAGGCGAGGCCAAGCCTGTGGTACTAACATAAACTGTGAATTGGAAATAGCAAAACAAAACAGAACCGCACACAGCCTGTGAGTTGGAAAGCAACCTCAGAGACCGATGTGTGTTAAAACGAATGAAGTAGCAACATTATATCAAAAGTGAAGGTTGCACGCGTGTAGGTGAGACGCGAAGAAAGGCGAACCTGTGAATGGAAGGCAGCTGTGAGATCAGCGATACTTAGTAACAGAGTGGTCTGGCAAAAGGAAGTAGCCCATTCGAAAGTCTCTTTGAAAGGTACATTGTTTGAAGATGTAAACCGAACGAACAGCAAAAGTGAATTGTTACGAAATTAAACATGAACTTTGAGTCAAAGTGGTCCTGCAGGGGTCTGTAAAGAGAGCCACACACATTTGAAACTCTTCGACATCCAAAAGGGGTCTGAGCCCCATTGAGGGAGACCCAAATTACAATAAGCCTGAGGAAGGGAGCCCCACAGCAAGTTTGTGTTGAACTGGGATGTGAGAGGTCTGAGCCCGACAGAGGGAGACCTACGTGATCTGTGTGCTGTAAGGTCTGATCCCAGCAGAGGGGAACCTTTGTGAACTTTACGTTGAAATACAATTTTGAAAGTCAAGAAATAGGCTTTAACGTGGAAGGCCAGGCAGGCCTCAATCCATGGTTTGGAACTGCTAAGAGTGTCAGCGACCGAGCCTGAGTGCGTCATCCTTCCCACAAGGACAGCCTTACTCTGTAAGGTTTAACATGAGAAGGAGAGCAGATTTAACTACCTTTATTCTTTTGAATAAAGGTCATCCTGGATCGCGGATGAATCAAGGCAAGGAAAGGCCATCGTACCTTGCTGAGGGAAAAGTTCAAACCTAAATATAAGATTCTAGAAGAATAATTGGAATATACCTGTAAAAGTGAATGAAAAGCATAATTATCAATATCAATCAAGATCAAAGAAAGCAATAACGGGGAATCTTTCCTGAGGAACCATTGCTAAAGCTATGGGGAAACACGTGTTGGGAGATATAATAAGGATGGAACAAAAGATCAGAATGTTTGGATCAAATACATGGAGTAACCAGAAAATATACAAAACAAATAAATCAAATCACTTTGAAAAACTGACTGCAATTCTTTTCTGGGGATCGCACCTCTTAGGAGTACCAACTATATTATTTATTTATTCTTTTCAACACTGATTTTTCCTTTGCATACATTTATCATTTTTACACTTTTTGTACAAGAGATGGGCAGGCATTAGGTTTTGTTAGCATAGGCCATTTTGATTTGACGGGCTCCACTAGGACTGTTTTGTTTATCATTTGCTTTGCTCAGAGAAGGGTATATCAAGGATTGAATGTAAAATTTAGCTCATCCAGCTGTCATAAAAACTAGAAAGTTGTGTGAATCAGTGATACAATTTTCTGTCTTTTACTCTTGTGCCATGCTTCATAGGCTTTTGCCATTGTTATGTTTTCTAAAACAGCCTATCAATGGACATTTCATTGATAACAAAGCATATCCATTTTACCTCAGACACTTGTTTTTCAACTGTTACAAATAAAACAAGCACCTCAAGATGGATGTTCGTTCTTTAACAAATAACCTCTATGATTTAAGACTCCATTCTTCACAATAAAATACTAACATTGGCATTTGCAATTGTACTTCTAAGTATTTAAATTCATTAAAAACATGTATGCTTCCTTAAAAAAACAGTTGCTAAGTACTGATTTCACCAGAGCATAATTTTTTGACTTCTAACACACATGTTCAGAGTTAAATTAACTAACAGGTGAAGAACCTGAACCCAATCTGTTAACAAATGCTGAACGTTATTCTATACTCAATTTATTGTATGGTTTTAATCAAGTGAATGCAGTTTACTTCTTGTGCCTGTGCTTTGGTATGATTTACAGGAATATTAAGTAAATGCAGGCCTTTTTTTGCTTCTCTGCATAAATCTAGTTTACGGAACATCCACATAATAATACTAAACACTCCCTTGTTTCTGCTCCTAGTATACTGGGTAATCGAATAAGAATGTTCGAATACTTCCTTGTGTGCACTTACTTAGTGTACTGGAAAATGTAATAATTCCCATATGCTTCCTTGTGTCGCTTTGAAATATTTAAATTATGAATTTAGTTAGCAGGTTTGTGCTCTAAGTGATCATTCTAAAAGAGAATGCAATGTCTTCATTATAGCAGTTCCTACTCCTATCTTGGTAGCAGGCATTCCCCCTCTGGTTGGCGCAGGTTCAGCTGTTTCATGATCTGCTTGGCTCTGCTGTGCTGTGCTGACATCTCTGCATGGCATGGTAACATGTTACCGGAAGACGTTCGTCTCAGGCTTCACCCTCAAGCCAATCTTATACCCTTTAGATGGGAAATTAACTAAAAAGAAAAGAAAAACACCCGGAAAACAACATGCCTGAAGTGTGTTAAGCATTACTAATAAGCAAACCTACATTATGTAATGGCAATGAAAGAAAACCCCTATTTTCAATATGACCACCCTCCAATGGCCAGCTCTAATTCACATTACGTATGAAATGCAGAATTGTTGTTTAATGAAATTATACTTCACTCTTAGATAGTCATAAAAAGCAAGAGGCTGTGATACAATTCACAGGAAAGGCTATGTTTAAAAACACATCTCATTTTCATTTTCAACATAGATGCTGTCAATAATAAACCGGAAATTGTCCATTTGCATTTCACCACATGTTCTATAAATCTCCACTCGGCAATTGATGTACATGCCAAGATCAAAAATCAAATACAGTCACTTGAAAAATAAACTGTCCCTTATCGTCTCTTTGTTGTCTTGTAAACAGGAACCACTGAGTAGAAAAGAGGAAAGACAACTACAGATCTTCTAATAGTCTAAGCTTGTACAGAAAGTTTGAGCGCACTCGTACCTACAAAGAAGCACATATAAAAACATGAATCACTGATCCTCGCCATGATATTTCCAATCATGTGGGAGGCTGTCAGGGTAGTTGGCACATATGCATGCCACATCAGTGTCGATTTCTGCCGAACTTGTTGTCTGTATAGCTGCAATCTGCACATCCAGGGACTGAAGGCTGCATGGTACTGACGTGGCACCTCGTATTGCAGTGTTCCCATGTGTTGCAGAGCTAGTTGAGGCTTCAGCTGACACGTTGACACACACGCTTGAATGTTATCAGAAGTGTTGCTTTGTGTGCTTCTAGACACACTACTGTGTCCCATAACAGTTGAATTGGTAACTTCCCCTTAGTCTGCCTAACCCCCAGTGGAGGTAGAGGTCATAGGTTGAAGCATAGCAAAGGATGTATTTATTGTTCGTTGCACTGCATCAGGAAAGGAGTACACCAGTGCACCTCACCAATGTCTCCAGTAGAAGTAGACTCAGAAGTATGGGCCAGATGCATAACTTCGCTGTGTTGCACCAAGCTGGGGGTGGACCACGAAACTGTCGCTGTACATCCAGTAGAAGTGGACAGCACTACCTGGCCTTTGCCAGCTGAGTTTCAGCTGGCAGCTCTGGATGCACCATATGCTATTGCAGTGCTTGAGCTTTGCACTTGCCCAGTACCCTCACTAGTCACTTGCACTTCCTATGTAGCTGGAAAGCCACTCCTGTGAAATGATAGAACATGTACCTGCAGGTATTCACACCAGAACATCAGTGAATTTGTACTCTGGAGGAACCATGGATCAAGGTTTTTGTTCAGTGCTCAGACGATCCTAAGTCTTCGGATCCTCCTCTCCATCCACAATCATCACGCATGTTTGATATTATGATGGTGATTAAACCACATCATTTTCACACTGCTTGTGCTTTTGTCACATTAAGGCATTAAATCAACTGGTACTTGATTTCACCTTTGAATGCACTGAGAAGCCATGGACCCGCCATTTCCACAGTCTTGTCCTGTGGATGGTGTAATGGGCTTCGGTAATATGCTGCATGCTTGCCTTCAGGTCCTGAGAACCAGTAGTGGTTGACATTCTGATTCCCACTTGTAGCTGCCTCTTCTTTAGTTTTCAGAAGACAGGCAGCAGGCATGGTACTGCTAGAGTAATATTGCTACTAATTGCAGTTCCTTTAGCTCCTGCAGTGTTGCTAGAACAGTGCATACAAGACGCTGAGAGTTTGACGCCGGGCAATCGTAGATTCTCATCCGTGAGTCTTGGATTGGATAGCAGCAACTGATTGTGGCTATGCAGGCACTAAGATCAGGTTCCTCGGAGAATGTCAATCTTCCCTCGATATGGTAAGGAAGAGATTGAGAGAATGCAAACAACATACTAACTGATGCTTGAATCCTCGTGAACCACACAGCCATGTGTAGTGAACTTGCAGACCGTCTGTTATCCAGTATACTGTAGTACTTGACGTCATAAAAGCTGTCTTCATTTCCATCTTTCTTGAGTGTACAAAAAGGAAACAATTAAAATATCAGAGTTTTAAAAAAGTGCAATGGCATTATTACACCATATGTGATCTGAGGCAAATGCTTGTAGAAATCCCACGTGCGCGGTAAAACATGATGTGCACGTCTGTGAAAAAACACCTTTGATCTTAGTGGCAAAATGTATACAAGTTCCTAAAAATGCAGCACACCAGGTCATTGTTATTAACAGGACTTCGGTGAAGGACAGACATAGCGCTCATAAATCGAGCGGCTGAAGGCAGACCTGGTGGTTTACACTCCAATTAAGTCATTAACTCTCAGAAGACTACTTTGAAAAAACTCTGGCATGGTGCATAGTTTGATGGTAAGGCTTGTTTAAAGCAAGATAAAAGAGTTCCCATGAGGAGGTGTTTTGGGGTGGGGTGGGGCAGAAAACTGGGTGGGGTGGCCATAGGCATTAGCATTGTCATAGATGGTCAATGGATGAACAAATAGCCAAACAGCACCGTCAAGCTTTGTGTCCCTCCTCATATGCCATTTCTCCATATTTGGACTTTATTACAATGCAAGAGTTAAGGCTTACCAGTGGCTTTGCCACCTAAAAGCCCAAACTAAAAATAGGTACATTGCTTCACTGTGCTCACACATTCTCCCTGTGTGTGCGCGCCCCAACGTACACAAGACACAAAACAGATAAGATAGCACACCCCGGAAATATTATAAGCCTGCATATCTTCCTACAGGCAATCGGGCGCGTAGCAGATACCAGCTTAAGTGTATAACGTCATTTAATCGACTGTCATTTTTACGACTGCCTTTTAAACAAGTAAACAATTACAAAAAAGGTCATCAATTATTTTGGAGGAGGGCAGATACGGCGTTGGGGGTTGGGAATAGTTAAAAAGAGGTGGGGGATGGTTCCAAAAAAAATTCCATGACCTTTTTCGTAATGATTTACTCGTTTAAAAGGCAGTCGTAAAAATGACACGCGATGAAAGAACATAGAACCTCAAAGTTTGCAAAGGTTGCAGTCGGGAGACTCGAGGCAAAAGGGCTCTGGTGGCTTGGATCATGGCTACACAACAGGAGCCCTCAACAGACCAGAGCACAGCACGTTGGCCCCGCCAACATTTATGCTGATCAGTGCAAGAGGGAAGATTTCTGCATCGATTGAACTGCTACTGAGCGGATGCACTCCTGCCAAGTGGCAAACTCTGGTTTACTACATTGCCATGGCGGCTCATCAACAAACTTCTGTGCTGTTCAGGCATCCATGAAGAGCTCAGTGCGGTTTATACTTTTGATTGAGAAATCATTTCAAATACAAGAACCAATGTGGGACATCTTTATGCTAATGACAGGAGACTTTGTGGGACTCCTTTCAAGCAATTGAGGGCCATCCATTGTGTACAAATGAGTGCTCTGGTTGTGAATGCAATGTCTGTGAATGAAATGGGGCCGTTTCTTTTCAGTACACAACGATTTCGTAGTGTGCACATCCGGCCTTATCAAAATCCATTCCTCACACTTTAATGCAGCCCTGGTTTAAACTTTGCATTCTGGGGCTTGTAGTCCTGTCTTTCCCTGTTATAAACTACAAGTCCCAGAATTAAAAATGAATACCATTTCGAAGTAGTAGCAATATGGAGGAGGGGCACAGTGCGGAATAAAGATTTCAACTGTGCATTCCTCCTCCATCTGGTCAGCATGGATGCCAACATTATCCACTCCATACCACCGATTCTTGTCCAGTCCTAGTTAGTTTGGGCTTTTCAACAGGACTTCAGTGAAGGTCACTGTGAAGAATCCTACGGATCCCTCACTGAAAACCTGCCTTAAATCTCCTCCCAGGTGGCCAGGGAAAAGCACACTTCCTGATCCCGACCTTGGGGGTGGTGTACAGCGGGAGGATAACCTGGGAGTAGACAAGGACCAGGGTGGTGAGGAGATCCTGTGGGATGACACGTGGTATTAGTCCTCTGAAAAGAAGTTCCTTTCTGGGCTGCCAAAACAGGTGATGGCATATTGTCATTATAATGTCCCTGATCCACTTAAAAGATCTATGACTCTGAGTACAAGTCCTGTAAAATCTGAGCAAGCCCTTTTAAAAGAAAGATATTTCAAGGTATCTCAGGACACACACCCTCCTTACCTCCAAAGGTATAATATAAAAGGATCTAGAGACAAAATACCTTAAATCCAATTTCTTACTCTTTAACAACCAATTTTAACAATCCATCTTTTAATGAGTTTAAGGGAAATAAATCTACCTTTAACAGTACCTCAAATGTTAAAAGGGCTAACTTTGCTGAAGGGGACTACAAGTCCCATAATCCCTTGAGTACTGGGATGAGGAATAGGGCTGAAGAGGCATGCTGTAGCAGTAGTCAGGCAATTACACCTAACAGCCCACACCTGAAGAAACCTTGGAGGCATAAAAGGCCCCCTCAGATGCAGGCAATTGAAAGGAGCTGTAACTGTGACTGGAATGCGAGCTGTAGCAGTAGTAGCAGAAGGAAGAAGGCGCAAGGCTGGAAAACCAAGCAGAAGTGGGAGAACAAGAGGGACATCAGAGCGTGCAGAGAGCAGATTTCAACTGCTTGTTCTGAGAGGGTCCTGTTCCCCCAAACTGTGAAGTGCAGATGCTGCGCAGCGTCAGGTGTGCAGGAGAACTGTCTTTCCCCATGTGGGCCTGATTGCCATGGTTGCCGCGCAGTGAACGTGCTGGAGACCGAGGTGAGGTGCAGTTGTCAAGCCATGGGTCTCAGGAGCGAGAGGGGCTACCTAAACATGTGGCCAGACCGGAGACACCTTCACAGAGGAAGGGTGTGGGTCTCCAAGAACCCAGAAGCAGTAGAAGGTGTGGCAGAAGACGTGGAAGCAGTGCGACCCGCCGAGCAATTGTTAAAGAAGCTGGTGAGTGAAGCATGCCGCATCAGTATCCATTTCCCTATTCACTCATGTAGGGATTAAAGCAAGTAGAAGTTGTTCATTGAAGCTGTAATACCTAAACAATGGAAATGTAGCACTTGCGTATGATATGATTGTCCTTTTATTCACGTGAAAAGCCAACGCTGCTTAAATCCATTGTTCAACCCTTAATAAAAGACTGTTACAGTCTGAAGGAGTGGTCGCGTGCCATTCATTTGGAAGAGTGAATGTTGTATAGACCATTATTGAAAACCTAACCTTGATAATATAATTGGTGAAACCTTTAACTTGTGATAACTATATCAAGGAGTGGTCGTGTGTGCCTAATTGTGCTTCCTAAAGAAAGACTGAACTCTATTCTTTACTATGATGGGGCATACCTTTCATATATAAGAAGTTACATTGTATATATTATTGAAGAAGAGAACAAGCATTGCCCAAGCCAAGGGTCTCCTCATATTAACAGTGAAACCAACCTTTCTCAGAGTTAAGAAACAATGTAATGGTTACTGTGAAGTAAGTTAATAACAGTTCAACTGGATTAGGATACATATGTACAAGCATTACCTGAAGCTAAGGGAGTGGCATCAAGGCTTCTGGGTAATTACTTGGGCTGAGAAGGTTGGGCAAGGGGAACTAGCTGCCTGTGAAGACTATTTTGAAGTTGACACAAGCTGTAGTGCTAAAGACTGTGGAAGACAGAGATAAGTGAGTCCTAAAGGCAAACCCAGGATGTTATTGGGGCAGACAGACAAGAAAGGCAAAGAGGCTGCCCCTTTTGAAGAGAGATATTCAGAGGAAGAGTGCCTTGCCTACTTGAAGGTGTTGAAGTAGATTTAAAGTATATCTTGTCAAAGCCTGTCTAGAAGCACAAATCACTGAAGCTGTGGTAGTAAACCAAAGTACTGAAGGTGTGGTGGTATCTCTGCTTGTAGTAGTCTAAACAAAGTTGACTACAGTGCAACAATGGTGACTGTTCTCACAGTGAATCACGTAAACGTGAAGTTGTTAAAGTGGAAGCAGCAGCAGTGAGAAGACATCCTGACAAATATACCATTGTGAATTCTAAAACTATAACAAAGGAAATATTAACTGTTAACCAAGAACTATGTATCACTGACAGTTGTGGATATTGCATTTCTTTTGAACTGTAGCAAGTCTTCTTGAAGAGGTGACAAAGCATTGTGGTTGGGAGAGGAAAGCGGATATTACACCATGGAGACGAGATTTGCGATCAGTGGAACTTCCTCTCTGAACAAATCAGCAACCCCATACACGTGTTTCAGCCTTGTTGGGCTGAAACACGTGTATGGGGTTGCTGATGGTAATCTTGTTCAGAGAGGAATTGCCATAGCATTTCGGTGCTGGACTGCCCTTGTGGACGGGACAAAGACTGATATGCAAATGGATATTTCCCATCTGTGAAGGTACTGTGAGCAAAAAGCAATGGCTGCGAACTCTCAATGTGGTTAATAACCACTGAACAGGTTATCATGCCTTGTTCTTTCGAGAGAGGGGCGCCTGCTACCTTTTTTGTATTCATAACCAAACAACACCTACAGACTCTGTATCCCTCCTCATATGCCATTCCTCCCTATCTGTACTCTATTGCAATAGTTTAGACTTATAAGTGTCGCAGCGACACCTAATAACACAAACTAAAAAGAGGAAAGTGGAAAACCTTGTTTTAGAAGGCGTTCAGCCCTCTAAAATGAGTGGTTGTGATATCATAGTGTAGGGCGCTTACCTAACGGATAGAAGAATGAATCCTGAGCGTGAGACAGCACACTCACGGCAGAGGGATTATTGTGAGTTATGTAAGCCTTGATTTTTCTTGCCTAAATTTGGCTGCTGGTCCAACCACTGGGCTGAGTCATTTGGTAGCCATATTGATGAGGAGAATAATGGCAACTAGACAGTGTTTTTTTTGGTAGCACTATTGGTGAGTGGGAATTAGCGGTGCCAGTCATATTGAATCGCTATATTTGCAAAGACATTTGCCTAAAAAAACAGGGAGCAGGACATGATAGCTAGCTTGCCCTGTCATTATTTTGCCATTTAATAATGCCTGCCACTCAACCTATTTGTTCAGTTCTTCAATGTGGCCTTTTAGTACCCAAAGCGGTTCTCTTTTATTCAAGAGTGTTTTCACATTGCAGTGACTAGGTGCATTTTTCACTGCTTCTATTATGATACAATACAGATAATTCTCCGAGTGATTGTTTGCCACATGATGCAAGACCAAAGGTGCTTGCAGTACTTTTTGTCATTTCAAAATAACACTTTCCACATTCATATTACAATGTAGTGTTGGACACTTATAATATCCTTCATTCCTTCATAAAAATGAGGAAGAAAACAATCAAAATCATTCTAGTGTTCAAAACTCTTTCATTTTTCCATCAAACCTACTTCTAACTGTTTTTAAACTTTAAAAAGACGAGATCGGAATTAGGACTAAATTCCAGCATTTAACCTAGTTTGCTTTATATTTATATTAATATTTTCAGCTACTATTACTCCATTACGTTGTTATTATCCGTCTTGATTTCCTTAGATACCCTATTCCAGAAACAAACAATGAAATGATCATTGAGATTTGGGCACCTAACATTCGACACTGCCAAATGTCACTTGACTCTTTACGTTCTGTTTTACCGACATAACACACAAATGCCTGCTCCCTGATCTTCCTTGTTGCTAAATATGCCATATATAGCTTATAATTATTATAATTGTTCTTTTATAACTTCCTTAATACCTGAGATTGTCACCAGACCGGGATTTGAACCTGTGTTGCTATGCATTGTCTTGCTTCCAAGACAAAGCGTTGCCCTTCAGATATCCTCCCGGTCTAAGTTAATAACTGAGATCGGTCAGTGTTGCATAAAATGTTTGCATAATCGGCAATAACTGCCTAAATTCTCCTTCTTGCACACTTAAGATCTCTAAAGTATTCCGGCCTTTAGCTCAATTTCCCAGAAAGGTATATCTGAAGTCCCTGGCTTCATCATGCAAAGTTACACAATGCTCGCTGTACATCTGATGCCCACCATGCCTCTATAAGGCCTTCCATGAGTCCAAGACCTCTCATGCCTCAACATCTTCTTTGCCTTACAGGCGTTTTAGGCCTTCCATACATCCTATGGCTTTTGGACTTTGTCAGTTCCGTGTATGGTGTTTTGGTCTATATTACCCAATTTTAGGCTATGTCATGTTACATCAGGTTACTAACATAAGGGGACCAATTTAAGGCATAGCAATTTGTAGCCAAATGGCTGCGCCCGTACCACTCTTCAGACTAATTAGTGACATCACACATGCATTCCAAGAGCAGTATCACTTAGCTTTACAAATGGTTAGGATACAATGCAGCCTGATACCTCCACTTATTAACAGTTTACAGGGCCCTCGCGCCACACCTTAAATGCGCACATTTCAACTGCAGCGCTACCAGTGGCGTAACACAAAATGTAGGGCCCATCTGCGGGTCATGCTCCTCAACAAAGCAGCTGCCGTGCCACACTCCTGGGCTGCCTGGACCACCATGAGTGTCAATGATGATCATGCTACTGCAGGAGCACACTGCACACTGCACTAGGTGAAAGATGTAAATATATTTGTAATCAAAGCTTAAATCTTTCATCTAGCACAGAAACAAGGGGGTGGTGCATGGCCCCTGGCACCCAAATGCACCAGCCTCCAGTGTCGACTGGTGAATTTGTTAATTGGAGGGGTGTAAATACTTGCCAGAAATATGCCAGTGTGAGTGAGCATAGCCATGGAGCCCGAACCAAACCAAGGTTGGGCGCTGTGATTTTCCTCCAGAGAACATTTTGTGAATAATGGGTTAAAATGGTGCATTATACAGCCCACTTTCTCTGAAAACTTCGGTAAACAGACAGACAGTTTGCTAACAGTTTTGTAGGTTAACTCATCAAAAAGATCTGAGGTACAAAGTTACCAACAATGCACGGGAGCATTCCCACATGCATTTTCATGATGATTACCCACAATATAGGCCAGTATAAAATCCGTTTCACACTTGCTGTGCCCATACATTTCCATGCTGGCTGCAGCAATACATGCCAGTATTCCCACATTGGGACATACTCATGTTTGCTTTGCACACAATGCCAGTAATGATATTATAAGAAAACATATTATAAGAAAACATGTCCAAGCTGGGTCTACCATTATATTCCAGTACCGCCATATGAGAACATATTCCGGTTCATGTTGCCATTAAAATTGCAATGCCACAATAAGAAAAACTGTCCCGACTGGCTACACCAATGTAATGATTCTCGGCATGTAATAACACTTATCCTGCTTGCTTGATCATAGATGCCCAGAAACAAAATGGCATGCCAGAATAGGATAATATATTTGCACTGGCTGCACCAAAATGCCAGTGTAGCCATGTAATAACACTGATCAGGCTTGATTAACCATAGATGCACAGTGAAAAATGCCATGCAACAGTAAGAAATGTCTAGCATTGCTGCACCAAAATACTAGTCTAGCCACATAATAACACTTTCATGCTTTCTTTATCATAGATGCCAAATTAAAAATGTCATGCCTCCCTCCTGAGCCGCCCAGTGCCTCTCACACACACATAATCACATTCATACCACCAGTCACTCATCGATAAGCTTTCCTCTTACACTCGCTGACACACACCGCGCACCCAGAGCATTCACACACACTGCATTCTCATTCACACAACACGCGCACTCACACCCATGTATATGCACCATTCACATGGATGCATGCACAGATATATATATACACAAACATACATACACATCTG
Organism: Ambystoma mexicanum; assembly: GCF_040938575.1. Taxonomy (NCBI): domain Eukaryota; kingdom Metazoa; phylum Chordata; class Amphibia; order Caudata; family Ambystomatidae; genus Ambystoma; species Ambystoma mexicanum. The sequence goes on along the minus strand of NC_090925.1, from coordinate 1,252,075,558 downwards.
ACAAGCATACAGACATACACATATTTTTTAAAACGCTTTCTCACTCGTTTCCCACCAGACTCAATGCTCCGTCTTTACTCCAGGCCTCCGGCTCTTGCGCTCGACACAGACAGGAATCAGGAATGTGGGGTGAAATATGGGTCCTGAAGGCCAGAAATAAAAAGGCCTGAGTGATTTATAAATGCCCATTGAAATATAAGGCCAGCACATAAATGGTGATGTCAGACATGAGGCCTATGGAACCAAAATCAGGCCTAAGGAAAGCAAGTGGGTGAATTTCAAAAGTGCGTAGATATGCGCAATGCATTTCAGCAAGGAAAAGAAAGACATATGGCTAACAAACCATAGACGAAAGCTGCACTTTTACTTAAAAAGGGACAGAAGTTTATGTTTATATTTATTGAATTTATATAGCGTTTTAAGCCAAAGCGCTTTACAATATAAGAACAGGTACAAAAGTGAGAGAAGCATATTTACAAACATGAAACAGGTCATTAGAACAATATGTAGAACAATTTACAGGGGGGGATGTGGTGGGAGGGTAGAGGGGGGGGTAGGTGAAGGGAGTTACGGTGTCGGATTTGAGGTCGGGGGAGAGGGAGGGAGGGGGAGGGGAAGGGGAAGAGGAAGGGAGAGGGGAGTGATCTGGTGTCCTCAATGCCCCTAAGTGGTATTAGTTACCAATTTAAGGTCAGTAGGGAAAGGGAGAGGATGGAGGGGATGGAGGGGGGTAAGAGTAGAAGGGGAGAGGGGTAGGGAAGGGAAGTCAGGGGGGAGTGAAGAAGATGGGCTTTCAGGTAGTGGCGGAAGGATGAGTAGGTAGGGGTGGAGCGGATGGTGAGCGGAGGGAGATCCAGTGTAGGAGGGCCAAGAGTTGGAAGGAGCGGAAGCGTGAGGAGGCACATGGGGCTGGGGGTACAGTGAGGACGTAGAGGTTTGCTGAGCAGAGAGAACAGAAGGGGGAGTAAAATGGGAGGAGGGAGGAAAGGTAGGGGGTGGCAGGGCATGGAGAGATTTGTAGAGAAGACAGAGGAATTGAAATTTCAAAGGCCGAGGAGACATAGAGTACGAATAGAGGAGTGGTAGATGGATTTTAGGGGAGTTAGGTGAGAGAAGTGTTCATAATATCTTCAATGTAATACCAGATTGTGCTCCGGGCAGCTAAAGTGAAACCGAGCTCATTGCATTTACAAGAAATAAAAGAATTTCCTTTTCATTTTTCCCTCATCCAAATGACAGTATGCTAAGAGAAAGGCTCACTGGACTTTCATGTAACTGCCCTATACATATGTCCCCACAGCTGTCCTGACTCACTTCTCCCATCTCCTTGTCCTATTAGCACACAGGTGGGAGGTGGGTAGAGAAAAGCAACCAATCCCTTTCATGGGAATCATGACAAGTTTGTGATTTCATTTGCCCTATAAGTAAACCAGTTTGCATTAGAACTGTGCTTTTTGTCACTTATTCCAGGAGGCAACCTGCTGCTGTACTCTTGCGAGAAACATCCCATGCAGAGAGGTTTAAATCTTGCAGTGGAGACAGGATCCAGGAGACATAGAAGCTAACTGGGACCCCTTGGAGTCATAGGAGGGAAGAAGGAGAAAACCCTTGACTGACACCCTTGCTGTCCCCGCGGTGCCCTGCTGTTCCCTAATGCCCATTCCAAGGCCTCTCCTGTAAGTAAAACTATCCCCATAGCCATAGATTGTATAGGCCCAGCATTTTTTCAAGTATTGTTCTAGTTATTTCCCTATAGAAAAATATCCTGTTGGTCTGTGTAGATCCTTAGCATATTTAATTGAAGTAAATTAATTAATTCCCCTATTGAAATCATGGGATGTGTTTGTTGGCATTCGAAACCAACAAGCTCTTCCCAGTGTGTTGTGAGCCAGTATAGACATAAAGATCTGCCAAAAGAATGAATCCCAAAACCCTTTTTCCACGTGACTATGCAGGGTGTAAAGTGTGCCTCTACTCTCCGCCCTCTGCAACTAATCCAGAACAGGACTGCAAGACTTGTTCTTGGCCTCAAGCCCTGGTATCGTATGTCTCCAGCTCTGAAATCTCTCCATTGGCTCTCAGTGGATGCAAGGATTACATTCAAAACCCTCTGCATTGTCCACAAGGCTTTCTGGGGCCCGGGTCCAAAATACCTTCAGCTATCCCTATGCAAATATCTCCCCTCTCGAGCTCTTCGCTCCTCTACCTCTAACTCCCTCAGGGTCCGTTGTTTTTCAAAGAAACAAGCTGGGGGTAGATCTCTGTCTTCAGCTGGGGCCTCCCTCTGGAACAGCCTCCCTACCACTCTAATACTTGAGGAGAACCATCTCCGGTTCTGGAAGCACCTCAAGACCTTCCTCCTTGCTTCTGCCTTCGCTCCCCCTCTCCCCTGCTGATCTGTTCTCTCTTGGCACCGTGCACCTGGCCACCCTCTGCCCTCCAGGCCCAGGTGCCTGCCCACCCTGCCACCCTCCCGCACTGCCTCCAAGCCCCCCCGTGCACTGGGGTCTGTATCTGTACCCATACAGCCCCCACCTCTCTTTCTTCCAGCACTTATCAGACCTACCCCATCTGCTGCCTTAAACCCAGCACTTGCCACTTGCTGGCTGCACTACCACTGTTTGTTGCCTTTATTATTTATTTATTTATTTGTTATTATTTATCTGTTTCTCCTTTGCTCTGCACTTTCCACTTCTCCCCCCTTCCATGCACTTTTCCCCTCCCCCTCTCCAATGCACTTGCACGTTCTCAATGTCACTGGGCCTAGTAATATCATTGGGCCTCATTACACGGATGGCGGTGAACCATGGCGCTATTAGTGCCATGTTTCATGCCGGTAAAATACTGGCACCGCCTTGGTGGAAAGGGGAATTACCGCCCTATTCCAAGGTTGGCGGGGCGGTAATTCCCCCTTCCACCATTGCCCATCCCCATTCCTATTTTTGCCCCATAGGGCTCTATGGGAATAGGGAAAGCGCTAATTATGGTACCGCAAATTGCGGTACCGTAATTAGCTCCCTGGTCCCTTTGCGGGTTGGTTTTTACCGCCTGCAAAAAGAAAGCGTTAAATTCCCCAGCCCGCAACGGGACCTCATAGTAAGGCGGTAAGGATTTACCGGTACCGGTAAAATACCAGTACCGGTAAACCCTTACCGCCATCCGTGTAATGAGGCCCATTGTTTTGTACTCCCCTGCTCCCCTCCCTTTGCCTTGTCGCGCTGTGAAACACTTGTGTACGAGCGCAATCGAAATAAAATATAAATTCAATTCAATTCAAAGCCTGGTAATGCCTGGTAATGCCTTTGCATATGCAGGGTGCAAAACGAAATTGCCCCCTTGTTTCCATTGTGCTCTGACCAAAACCATAAAGCCCTGCCTGTTTTTTTAAGGTGTGGCAAAACGAAATCCCCATTGCTTTTCTGCCCCTCATATTGCATCTGTGGTAATAAGTGGAACAAGAAAAAAGATTTTGCACCTTGAATCCCCTTTTTCCAAAGAGTGCATTTTATTAAAATCCTAAAATGATTTTCCCATTGCATTGCCACTGTCTGCCACTGGCCTTCAAGGGGTCAGGTCTAATTGATGTTTGGAGGGTGTGGGTTGGTTGGAGAAAAGTATCTTAACCAAATCAGCAATCACTGTGTGTCTTGAATTGTTCTTTTTCTGTATTGGCTGGTGATTTAAAAATAAATAATTGTGACTGCATATCTGTGTTATCTCTGTGTTGCTGCTCTTACAGAAGTCATTTTTGTTCTTGTGTTGCCACAGCACTGGTGGCTGATGTTAATCTATTTGTCAAATTTGGTTTAAATAAATTAATACATCTATATTCTTACTATACACCTGTCTGGTTCCTAGTCCATTGTGGCACCAGGTATTTGTTGGGGGTTGGGTGCGAGACAGGTTAGAGCCTTACCAAACGGAACTTTAACAAAACTAATAGTGCTTTATTGTGTGCCACATTCATTAGGGGGAAAGGAACTCTCTGGGTTGAATGTGACTGCGTTATAAACCGCAACAGGAAGCAGGGAGAACAAGGGAACATCCCATTCCCCGCCATCAGCCGCAATTGTATGCAGCCCAGCCCTCACCCAGGCTCTAGTCCAAAGGAGGGCTGAGACATCCCCCCTTACACGTACATCGCAGGGGCTACAAGGCCCCCGCCACGTCACTTAGCTTGACCATGCAGACTTAGACTGTTAATGGGTAGTCTACTTTGGTCTGCCTCTCTGTTATGCGATTCTGCATACAAGGCTATGCTTTCCCCTCTCCAAAGTATCAATATATTAAGTGATTACCATTCTCCAATGATTTACTGAAGGACATCTCTAATGTAGTGTCAGACTGAGGTTCTCTGAAAACGAAGAATCATGCAAGATGGCACACTCTGAGAGCCCAAAACACTACGAGACTTAAGCATTTGAAAATAAGTTATCTGGAAATTACACAAAGCATATCACCATGAGGGCACAGCCTCATATGGGGAGATTGGATAGGCTGTCCCAACTCCCATGCATCTCAGAAGCGCAGCTGGATTGTGCTCATAGTAGGCGGGACTTGTCTGCTGGTGCAGTCTACTTGTTTATGTGGGGCCATGTAAGGTGCCAATGGTGATCGGGAGAATGAGAGTGAATTTACATCTCACCAGCGCCAAAGAGACTGGCAGCCATAATCACCTAAGCAAACACACCACAAGCGGCTGGTATGCACAAAAAGTAGAGCTAGATCCTCCAGGAGAACGCCCCACGTTCAGCTTCACATGAACCTATGTTTATCTTGCTTTCTTTCAGTCTGGAGCCTGTCTTCCAGCAGCAACAGTTGTCTTCCAACTCTTGTGCTCCAAGACAAGCCAGCAGCCTCTCCTCACCAGTACACTGATTCAGCAGTAGTCGATCAATTTAGGAAAAGGGAGGTTCTACAACTTTATTTTCTTTTTATATGCCGAATTTGGTGATGTTAGTCCCATGCGAGCCCAGCAACTGCCTAGGAGGGGCTCAGTATCCACAACACCACAGGAATCCTCATAGGTGTGCCAGCACTCTCAAGGTAAGCTCGTGCAGCAGGTTCATGGGTGTATTCTCAGCATGGAATGTGGATACTAAATGACGCCCTGAAAAAGTAGTATCTTTAGTGTCACCCAGGTATCTCTCGCACAGAAATGTCTGCTTGTGTCGATTGGGGGCAGAGGGATACTTCAGGGCAGATCTTTTGGCACGTAGGTGCTCACATTTCAAGTTACCAGCCTCAAAGGCACCCTCCCGTTCGCCCTCAGTTCTGTGAGGTGTCCTTACAGTGGCACAAAGCGCTATTCCAGCAAGAAACGCATCACATCCTTATGTGTTGACAGAACACACACAGCCCCTTCTATGTTAAAGGAATAGTGCGCTCAAAAATATTATTGTCCCGAGGGTTCGAGCATGTGTTTTTAAGCATACGTTGATCGATCGTACAAACATTTCCTATGCACCTTACCGTAGTTTTCCTCATTTTTACACATGCAAAATCAGGGAGCAGGGCACGGCCATCTTGTGCTAATCTTATCCGTTGCTGCATCGCCCTAAGGTGAACTGCCCTGGCGGCACTAAATCATATCCCTAGCCCCTGAGGCTGACATCACCAAACCTAGTGATATTCTTCGCCTATCTCCATGACGTTACCGGGCAGCGTAGCTAAACGCGCCCATTCATCACTTACATGTTAACGTAGGTTGACGCAGAACCCGGAATATCAACATACATCATCTCACAACACAGCGTGTCCCAATTTTGAATATAAAACGATACTTTTAAAGGAAATAGCAAAACTCTACAATTTGTAAAGTACTTTTATTTCTCAATAAACGCTCCGAGAACATCCGGAGATTGCCATATTCAAGCAAATGTGTAATTTTTTTCTTTGTTCTCGATCCACAAATGTTTATCGTCAGTCACGCATTTTCCTTTTGGGTATAACATGCGCATTGGATGCACCGTGAATCGCAAGACATCGGCATCAGCTTGGTGCTAGGCCGTGGTAAACGATGTGAGGTTGCTCCTTATCGCTGGTACCGCGTAAGGGCATATTGGCCCATGGCGGTCGTCCCAAAACAGCTTCATGGTGATCCAGCCATTTAAGTGTATCTGCAGCTGCCTGTTAAAAAAGCTGTCAATTGGTACCTGGAATCGATGACAATCGCAGAAAAGCAGGATGTAGCTGTTTGAAAAACATAACAGAAATGTGTCTCAATAGCCGTTCTTTATTAAAATTGATAATTTTATCCATTAATTCTGCACCGTGTGAAAACTAATGATGAACACAAACATGACTCAATGTGAACACAGAGAAAACAACATGGAAAGTAGTCTATAATTTGCTTGAGAGGTTAGTGCTATGGAGTATGTTCAGCTTGCAATGGGATGCCGTAGCTGATGCTACAATTCGAAGAACACATAGATGGCATTTTAACTAAATATTAGCATAGAATTTGGCGTTTGTGGAACCTGGGGGGTGTGGACTACATGCATTTCGATGCTGGACTGCCCATGTATATTTATTTGTATTTGTATTTATTTTTATTTATATAACGCCACTACACAGCGTTTTACAGTTGACAAGTACACACACAGGTTGTATTTGCGTGTCGTTGCAATATGCCACAAAGAACCACCCAGTACAATGTAAGCCAGCAATAACAGTCGGCTAATGATAGGTTGACTTGTTGGTCTATAAAATCGTCTACAGTAAAACTTACATAATATTCGGCATTTCCATTCTCTCTGCGTAACGCAGAGACTCCGTTCAGATCAATGAATTTTCATAAAATGGAATTACATGTTCCTTTGTCCAGTTTTGGAATGGTGAACCTTATCATATTTGATGGTATTACACCCCTCCATTCATTCATTCCTTTCGTAATCCTCCCTTTCTTCCAACGTCGAAAAAAATGGAACCTTATACTGTGTACGATGCGTGGGTTTGCTCAGCTCGCAAGCAAAATTCAAAGGCGCTGACCTTCACTCCGAATGCGAGCGAATAGCCCTTCAGACCATAGTGGCATTCGAAGTATTTTTGAAAAACAAATGCCGCACAAAATTTCTTGTAATTTACTTTTTTTTAATGAAAACAGTTACAGTTAGTTTACCTCCAAAGGCCTTATTTATAATGTACCTCTGGAGAACTTCGCACTCTCTCAGCGACTCCCACAGCCAGCCCACACCACCTGTCAGCTCAACCCGTCTCCTGTTCACACGTAAAATCACGTAAACATTTTTCGCAATGAGCAAGTCTCGAGCCCTGAAAAAATGTGCTCGTACGAAAATGTCCGAGCAAGCCCTGCTGCAACCCCCTCCTGCCAGGCCGCGGTCCCCTGAACCCATGACCCCAGTTCTCCTTGAACACATCTGGTTTCCAGACCATAACCCCGCACCACCTCGTCCTCTCCTGCCCATATACCTATTCTGGATTGGTCATATATTCTGGTAACGCTGACACATACCACCACTGCGTTTGAAATCGTAAGACTCCGAGGGCTGAAAATCAAAGATCGGTCCCTGTGATAAGACATCCGATAGTGAAGAGGCTCACTCCCCACACTGATCTACACACTTATCCTAGACATGCATTAAATAATGATCATCACTATACCTTTTAAGTATATATTAGAGGCCTATAAATTGCACACATGTGTTTGTACTATCCCACTTTGGGTCACTAGCAAGGTGAAGGGTCCTGCCCCTGAGGTAACCTGTGGGGATCGGGATTGATAGCTGACAGGTCTGGCACATCAAAGCAAGAAAGAGGGTGTAGTGACACATGTTAGTTTAGGACGGAATATACTGTGACTGGGGTCTTGTTTTATTAGGAGGCACTCTGGGCTGGTCAGCAAGGAAGGGTCACACTTCTGGTACATCAAAAGAATAGCTTTGGAGGGGCACAAGGTTGAACAAGCAGTAATTTTCCAGCAGCGGGGGTGAGAGGTGCAGGAGCCCATTTGTTGAGATGGATGAACTACAAGTCATGGTTTGGCCCGGTCACACACAGGACAGTGATCTCAGAGGAAGAATGAAATTAATACATTCTTTGCTTGCAACATCTTGTCTCAGCGCATCCGTGAGAAGGGGACTTGGGAGGCACAGGCACAGGAGGAAAAAGCTGGGGGCTGTTAGTGGGGGAGAGGGGAGACTTCGCAATGCCAGAATGCTGCCTAGTCCAAAGTTGGAGTCGAGGGTACACAAAATGGAGTCCAAGTGTATCTAGCAATAGCACCACCTCTGCTTATATCAGGGCCTTCTTCTCCATGGCTGCAGAAGGGCAAAGGTGGCATCCCCCACGAGTGCAAGAGTAAGGGGTCCCTTTCGCGTAGAATATATGGGTGGTGGGGGCTCAACTGACCCACTCCTTCCTTGCAATAGTAACGACCCCCAACACATGCCCCCATGGAAATATAGGTCAGGGTGCACCTATTTCTCAACAACAACCCCCTTTGATGTGCTGTTTTGCTTACAGTCAGTAGTTCTTGTGTGCCAAGTATCTTATCTAGCCTAGGTCTCATTCCTTTTGTGGGATGTGTAGTTATTCAGCTATTTGGGCAAGTGTTTGGTAAGGCAACTGCAGAACTCCAAAGTTGCTTTCATGCTGTTAACCATCTGACCCTCCCAAGATCCGTGAAGGATCCACAAGAGCTTGACGAAACTGGGAAGTGTGAAAGCACAGCGTTACAATGTATGGCATTCTCAAAAAGGCACTTGTTGAAAAAGAAATTGACAAAGAGGATAGATTTCAAAAGACAAATTGGACGCTTTATTTGGACACTTTATATAAACATTGTTGAACAAAGAAATAGATGCTAATCATTTGAACCAGGAAGTGAACTGTTCCACAAACTCTGCTTTCGGTGGACAGGGCACGTTTGCAATGTTTTGTGGCAATGTATGTGTCCTCGGAACAAAATAGTGCACGATTCCATGAGTATGTATGTCCAAGACAGTCATAATAAGATCTTTCACAAAATCGAATTCCATTTCCTGGTATATTGACTTGACCACCCATTTTTTGCTTTTTTTCGTAAAGGCCATTGTGTAATGAAGCATCCCAAAGTTTCCTGCAGTCCTCGATTGTTCACGCCCTACGTTCTTGTTATGCGCTAATACCGCTAGTGATGTCCTACATTGCATCCCGTCTATGCCGAAATGCAATCTCTTGGGCCTGTACTTTTTGCACACATTGTGGAACACCTCCAAATCTCCCGTGTGACAGAATTCTGTGAGTCCCTTCAGATCTCTTGATAGAGTTTTATCAAACACGATCTTCTCAAGAGCTTTGCGTGGAGGTGAAGATGGAATCAACCACTTCTTCTTGCGTTCCTGCTCCGGCGATAAAGCTCCATGTGCACATTAGTGGAAATGTTGGTTTTCTCTACAAGAGTGAACATGGGAACAGTGGTGCATTAGTGACCGCCATTTTTCTAGTATAATTTCCACAGACCCACCACAAGTTTTGGAGCTCCACCAAAGATGGTTGCTGAAAGACTGGGACCACTGTAAAATATTTTCAGAACCTTTTTTTTCCAGGATCTGAGATTTTTTTATTGATTGATTCAAATTGATGGCGAATATTTGGAAACTGCTCTCTCATGGTCTTGGCTATTGAAACATGTCTGTTTGTGGCTATGAGGCCAATTTGCATTCCCCTCGATTGGAGATCTTCCAGGGATTTGATGAAACCATGTTTCTCCATGGCCACTGAGGATTTACGTTCGGACACCTGCACGACCACCGAACTCACAATTTATTTAGGTTCCCTGTCCTGAAAGTGGTATGTGCAGTTCTTGGCTGCAAATCCGGGGCTGTCACACTGTCCATCGCCAGCTAGCCTGAACCGTTTGTCAGAGAATGTCCTTTCAATTGACATTTGTTCAATTTTCCATGCTTCACAAAGCAGGGAATAAATATTCACGTTGTTATTTGTAGTACTGCGTTTTAGAAAGGAAATGGAGTCCCACAAATTGACTGAAACTGGACAACTTATTAAAAGTAGAGCCACTGAAAAGTAAAGCTGCTGCACACCGTAGATTTCCAGCTGGCACTTTTTTCCCCCAGCATCGGTTGAGCGGACCATGAACATTTTGCATGGAGCAGATCACAGGTGGCTTGTATTTTCAAGTTAGTGCCTTGTGATACACGAGTCACATTCAATAATGGCTTCCCGCATACTTCCCCCTTCACTGGATCGACACATTTCAACAACAGTATAATCTCTATCAGGCAGCTGTCGAATACAATGTATTTGGGCTGCTGTATTAGACTGTCATCCTGCATGAATGTGGTTTGTGACTCAACTGTGGTGGACATATCGGCCGAACAGGGTGCACTGTATTCAATATCTTTGCCAAGTTCCTCAGTCAATTGTGTTGAGGCTTCAGTCTCTGTTATTTCAGCTTGTGTTATTTGAACACAAATCAGAGAAAACATCAATGTTGATTGTTTGTTGGGTGGCCCTTTTTTGTGTCAAGTGGTCTGCGAGTAATTCGAAAGCATCATCATCATATTCAGTTTCGTCTTCATTTTGTGGAGTTCTCGCATTGTAGCAATGGTCCAACAACACTTTGCTGGCTTCGCCGGTCACATTCAATTCATTTTCTGGCCATTGGGCATAAGCAGCTCGAGTCTGCTTATTGATTTGCAGATGCTGCACCTCAAATAATAGTTGCTCCATGGTGAAATCAGTTTGGCAAGCAGCATCTCTGGTTTTAGTAGCTGTCTGTGTCATCAAAGTCCATTTTCTTCTGGGCCTCTAAGAGATGGGTTGTGAAAACATGTTCAATGTAGTACCAACATACATTATATAGCACTTTCGATTTTAAAAAAAGCATGTTATGAAGACACCAGCCCAAAACACTTTTTGTAATCGCAATTGTTTGCAAGTTACCCTTGCTTTCTTGATTTTCTTTGAAACCGTGTTCTTCACTGTAACGACCGCACAGGCAAGTTGGTCTGCCACCGCGAATCCACGTGCCTCCTCTTCTATTTCCTGATCTTGTATACATGCCTAGAATAGAATATTAATAAAAAAAAGTAAATTGTATTTGAAATAAAATTATTTCCTTGCACACATGGCTTACATAGATACCCTTGTACACTTTGTACGTCATTTAGTCAAAATATGCATTTCGAATTGCACCTGATTGATGGCTAGTGTACTCGATCAGAGATCACTGTGCGAAACCCACTGATTGTAATGTTGCACTCAAGCGTTTTGCAAAAGATGTTCATTTATAATAATGTCACTGTTTAATAGTATCAGATGTATAATATACTTTCTTTCATTCAAGGGAACTGTCAGTACGCATACCTCAGGCTCTGGATCAGATTGAAAGGATGATGTAATTGCAGTCGAAGTACCAGCATCACCCTGTAACACAGTACTTGTTTTAGTATGGATGAAAAAAGTGAAATTGAACACACACAATGGGTTGCAGACAATGGTACATATCAATAAAAACCCATAAATTAAACATTATGTAGACAAACGACAGGATACGTAAATGTTATCATATTATCTCTATTTGCATGCATAATACATTTCCGGAACTGAATAGCGAAATAAAACTACCTGATACGTGCTCGAAGTTGTTGTTGACTCCAGGAAAGACATGGTTGCAGAATCTTGCTCCTTCATATTCAGTGCATTGTCATGGAGTTGTAAAGGGAATTAGATTTGAATTAGAAATGCTAACCTAAAGAAATTGACATGTAAAGCAACCATTTACAAAAAGATTATGCTTATTTCCAAGGGCACTATAGCGTAGTTATCTGCGCCCATAAATAGTTTCCTATGATGCTCCTAAATCCAAGGACAGATGTATAGCAAAATTGGGTTTAGTTATAAAGCAATACAATCTTGTAAATATGAAAAGTATTTTAAGGGACATTTACACCTAAAACACCAATCCGTCCATGTATTTACCTATTCAGTACCCCAAGGCCTACATCTAAATCATAAACCATGACTCACCTGAGGCAGCGTGTGCATGAATAGAGTTGGAATTGCATTTGGAAGCAATTTACGAGACATTCTGAGTCGATGCTTCATTGTGTACTGCGATTGGTCGTACATATTCGTGGTAAAGTGCAGGCTGCAGATCCGGAATCAATCTCCCCTCATGTCATGATGCCCACCCCCGGGGACCCAGACCAAGTCCAGCAACCCCAGAAGCAGGCATCAAGTTACCCCAAGCAAGCCCAACAACCCCCGCTAGGGGCTATTTGGGTGCAGTCCTGGTGCCTATGGCGCCGGGCTCATATGGATAGTCAGTCCTGGCGCCATAGGCGCCAGGCTCATAGATTAAAACTTACCTGATGCAGACCATGCTGCAAACTTACCTGATGCAGACCATGCTGCAAGAGCTCCAAGCCAAACGAGGCTTGGAAGGGAGTATTTTACCTAGGGACTATTATTTTACTCGGGTGGGGCTGGGGAGGAATACTTACCTGGGACTACTTTGGAGGCTATTTAAACCACGCCCGAAGAGCAGCACACGCTTCGCGTTATTCTGCATCCAGCAGCGTAACGCTCACCGTGCCTGCAAGTCTGCATCCAGTCTTCTGCCACGCCCATCTCGAGTTTGGAGCTCCTAGAAAAAGGGAGAAAGAAGGAGAAAAGGTTAGAACAAGAGCAATACCTTTGATCCGTACCTGAATTCCTCATCCATCGCGCCTTCGAGCTGGAAGAAAGAAGTTATTATATGCGCGTCGCCTCGCCTGCTGCAGCGCCGCGCTGAACTCACCGGCCTTTGCAGCATCTTCACATTTCACTGCATCCTCCTGCATGTTACCACCGAACTCCAGCACCTAAGGAGAAGACAAGAACCGCAAGGTGAGCCAAGGGAATCCACAGAGGAATACCCCCCATAGACTTACCTGATTTTACCACCGGGGGTACTATTCTTCTTCATGGGTCGGCGCAGCTTCCACTGCATCCTAGCCGAACCCCGGCCCCTAAAGGGAAACAAAAGGACAGCAAGGTGAAACAAGGGACTAACAAGGGGAACCCTCCTCACCACAAAAGACTTACCTGATTTTACCCCGGAGGCCTTATTCCCCGAGACTTCATACTTTCTCTCAGCGCCTGAATAAGGGAGAAAGCAACAGGTTACATATGGACATTATTTTATAGAACTGTGTTGGATAATACAAATCCTTACCAGAACATTACCAGTTGCCACGAGGAACTCTTCAGTAGGGTCAAGCTGCAACCTGCAAGGAATCGGACAAGAGTGAAAGTCAGGCATTTGAACTCTTACGAACTACATACTTACGGCATCTTGCCGGGAATATTGGAGTCAATATTGTCCTGGAACTCACCAATTCCTTCGAGCTAGTGAAGCAACTGGTTATCTACGCGCCCCTGCGCTCAATGCAGGATGGAGAGCTCATCTTTTGAAATCATCAGGTGAGACTATAAGAGGGAACATCCAAGGTGATCAGTGGGGAGAACAGCGGGGTGGGGGGATTTACGCTCAACTCCACGGGTGGTTAATTTCCTTTCTCCACTTGCAGAAGAATATTCCTACGGGCCAAGCAAAGAAAGCTAGATGGGCAAGTCCAGTCCGTCATCTCGGCCCTATGCGTCACATTGGTGGAGACCGCAGCAGTCCAGTCCAGATCGATGCCTCTGTGGGAGCCAGGTGAGCATAACAGAACGCAAAGCCTACCCACAAATTCCCACCAGGTGCCTTATGGATACCTCAGAGACTGACCAATTGGCCCAATTACTAGGGGAATTGAGGGCTGAAGTGCATTCCGCCCGTCAAGAAACCAATGCTCTTAGGAGAGAACTAATTTTGTCAAAGGCGCGAACTGATGATCTTGCTAGGCAACTATTGCAAAGCCAGGCTGGACAAGCACCCCTACCTGGTTCCGGCGGAAATCCAGCTCCTGTGTTATCGAGTAACCCTGTGCAAATAAACCTACCTGGAAATATTCCATTAGCCCCACCCGAATGCTTTGCCGGAGATCCCAAAAGGTTTGCCGTGTTTATGAACCAATGCCGCTTGCACTTTTTATGCAGACCTGGAGCCTTCCCAAACGATCAAGCCAAGGTAGCCTTTGTATTGTCATGTCTCAGCGGCAGTGCAGCTGATTGGTCAATTCCACTAGTTACTTAGGATGACCCAATTCTTCGGGATTTTCAGGGCTTTCAAACCAGCATGGAAAGACTATTTGCCCGGCACTCCCAAGGACAGACCCTGGATAACAAACTTTTGTCTCTACAACAGGGTAACCAGGACCTTCTATCTTACATCGTGACCTTTAATAGGTTGATAGTGGAAACTGGATGGCCTGAGGTAAAACAAATCACGTTATTTCATCGAGGGCTTCGAGGAGAACTCAAGGATGTCTTGGCTCAAGTCGTGAATCCACCTCAAGACTGTGCTGAATATATAGACTTAGTGGTCCAGTTAGATCACAGACTTCAGAACAGAAAGGCTGATCGAGCCAAGTTTGAGAACAGGGTGTTGGTCAAAACCCACGATAACCACAAAGGAGCAGATGCTTCAGAACCCATGCAAATCGAAGGGGTTAAAGGACCCTTAACCCAGAAGGAAAGAGAAAGAAGATTGCAAATGCAATTGTGTCTATATTGTGGAACTTCTGGACATTTTCTACGGGATTGCCCTGAAAAACCATCCAAGAAGGTGGTAGGAGCTGCTGATAAAAGCCATATGGAGTCAGACTCGGGAAACGACTACGCCCGACAAGCGTAGAGGTCCGCTTGCCGAGCTTGAAGAAGGATACTCAGACCTCGCATTTCATCATACCAATGGTCCTCGTAGATCCAGGGCAGCCATCGCGTATGCACGAAGTAAGGGCATACATTGATAGCGGGGCCATAGGAAACTATGTGGACTATGAATTGGCTTCCAGGATGAATCTACCTCTCTGCCGAAAAACCACCTCAGATGTCATCACCACAGTCGATGGAACTGAAATTGCCTCTGGGCCTGTAACTCATTCCACCAAAGAGATGACACTATTGGGTCAGGATGGTCATAGAGAGACTATTGTGTTTGATCTAATCAAAGCCCCACAGTTCCAAATAATACTGGGGATACCTTGGTTGGAAACACATAATCCTTGTATTGATTGGCGAGAGAGGAGAATAACCTTCCCGGATTGTGCACAAACCTGTTACCCAAAGAAAAATCAGAACGCAGGCCTGGCCACAGTAACCACAGCAGTCATGCAACTACCTCCAGAATACCAAGAATTCCAGGATGTCTTCCAAAAGGAACAGGCAAACACCTTACCTCCTCACAGATCGTACGATTGTCAAATCGATCTCATACCCGGTGCACAACCCCCTTGTAGCAGGATCTATGCCCTTACGGAACCTGAGAACCTTCACCTACGACAATACTTAGACCAGTATCTTGCCAATGGCTTTATTCGCCCATCCAAGTCCCCTGCATCTTCAGCTTTGTTCTTCGTACGCAAAAAGGAAGGTGACCTCAGAACGTGCATAGACTACCGCGCATTGAACCAGATAACTGTTAAGAACCGATACCCGTTGCCTCTAGAACTCTGAACTACTAGACCAAGTGAAGGACGCTTGTATATACACTAAATTAGATCTCCGGGGGGCATACCACCTGGTACGTGTAAAAGAGGGCGACGAATGGAAGACTGCTTTCCGCACTAAGTATGGGTTATTCGAATACCAGGTGATGCCTTTCGGGTTGTGCAATGCACCAGCAGCCTTCCAATACTTCATGAACGATGTCCTTCGTGAACTCATTGACGTTTGTGTTGTCGTGTATATCAATGATATTCTAGTATACTCCTCTTCAGTATCTGACCATGTGAAGCACGTCCGAGCAGTCCTTGAGAAATTGCGCCAGCACAAACTATATGCAAAACTAGAAAAATGCATTTTTCATGCCACAGAAGTTGAATTCCTTGGGTTTATCCTGACCCCAAAAGGAGTCCGAATGGACTCACGGAAGGTGGACGCAATCCTTAAGTGGCCATCACCAGGTTCAGTTAAAGGAGTACAAAGCATGCTCGGCTTTGCCAATTTCTACCGCAGATTCATCCCAGATTTTTCACATGTCGTACATCCCATCACAGCACTCTTGCGAAAAAATAAACGCTTTATGTGGACTGAAGAAGCTGAAAATGCCTTCCAAGATCTGAAAGCAAAATTCACGTCTGCACCTGTGTTAAAGCACCCGCGCCCTGAACCTCTATACATAGTGGAAACTGATGCATCCAGTCTAGCCATGGGAGCTGTCCTGTCTCAAAAGGACCCTGAAACTGGCCAGCTCCACCCAGTAGCATTTTGGTCCAGAAAGTTCTCGGCACCCGAGTTATACTATGCAGTCACCGACAAGGAGTTATTAGCCATTAAATCCCCCTTCAAGGCTTGGCGGCACTATCTTCTCGGTGCCAGGCATACCATTACTGTGATCACCGATCACCGGAACTTACAGTATTTAAAAACAGCCAAGGCCCTATCGTCACGTCAACTCTGATGGGCATTGTTCTTTGCCGAGTTCGATTTGTGATAACCTATCGACCAGGTTGTAGAATGGTAAAGCAGACGCTTTATCCCGAATAGGGATGGAGAGGCAGAAGTGAACCCAGAACCAGTACCTATAATTTCCGAACAAAGGATTCTTGGCATGACTACTATACAGACACTAGTGGACATTCAGGTAAAGATCCAGCAACTCTTTGATCCTACAGCCCTGCAGGACTGGGTAAAGAAAGGCCCGGACAACTCTGTCACCAATGATCTGGCTTATTACCAAGGGTGGCTATTTCTGCCACACAAGGAACTACAAGAGCTAGTCATTTCCCGTTATCATGATACCCTAATGGAGGGGCACCCAGCTATTGCAAAAACTGAAGCTAAAATTAAAAGACAATTCTGGTGGCCCACCTGGCGAAAGGATATTAAATCATTTGTGATGTCTTGTGGCATTTGCGCCCAAAACAAAAGTCAAAAGAAAAAACCAGCTGGACTCTTACAACCTTTAGACATTCCGCCTACACCATGGCACACCTTATCGTTAGACTTTATTGCTGATCTACCTCCTTGTAATGGGTTTAACACCACTCTAGTTATTGTGGATCTTTTTTCCAAGATGGCCCACTTTATTCCTTTAAAAGGACTACCTTCAGCCTCAATCCTGGCCAAAGAATTCCTCGAAAACATTGTTCACATACATGGATTTCCATCCGTGTTGGTCCCTGACCGAGGCAGTCAATTCCTTTCACATTTTTGGAAAAAATGCTGTCAATTGGCGCAAATCGATCTGAGGTTATCGACCAGTTACCACCCCCAGACCGATGGTCAAACGGAGAGGACCAACCAGACTCTCAAACAATACCTGCGTTGTATGTTACATCAGACGGAGAGTAATTGGATAGACATTCTTTGGATCGCCGAATATGCATACAATAATTCAGTACACTCTGGAACTGGACATAGCCCCTTTTATACCTTATATGGGCACCATCCTCGAACCTCAGACCTTGACTCACCCCAAGACTTAGAAATGCCCGCAGTGGACCATCTGCACGCTACGATTACACAAGCCTTTAAGGAAGCAACTACACATTTAAAAAAGGCGAAAGAAAAATACAAGAAAGATGCTGATCGACATAGAAGTGATTCTCCACAATACCAAATAGGGGACCAAGTATGGTTAGCCACAAACCATATACCTCTAAAGGGAACACGGACCTTTAACCCAAGATATTTGGGACCTTACTCTATTAAGGCCATTATCAACCCAGTGGCTGTCAAGTTGGACTTACCTGCTAGCATGCAAATTCATCCCGTCTTTCATGTGTCACTTTTGAAGCCAGTACAACCAGGGACAAGACTAACCAAGCCATCAGACCCCATCCTTGTAGACGGAGAACCCGAATTTGAAGTTAAGAACATCCTGGACTTCAAGCTGATAAAGTCAAAACTTTTTTATTTAATCGACTGGAAAGGTTACGGACCACAGGAAAGGTCATGGGAACCTAGTGACCTGTCATGAGCATGGGTCATGCCCCTAGATTAGCCTCTAAGAATTTGTGGACCACGGCTTATCATGCTTGGTCTGTAACAAGGGAAAAACCATATCTAGGCTATGTTGCAGAAGGCACTTCCTCATTACTTAAGATGGCGGCCTAGTGGTTCTATGGGAAGTGATAGTGATGGTCTAGTGCTTCACACTCACTGCACATGTAAGCCCCTCCCCGCTCCTGCTCCGCACTGCGCGTCGTCTGCTTTGCAGTGTACGCTTACTGCGGTACCAGCTTCAGTCACAGTTTCCACAGCCCATTCTTGAAATCCTTCACCTTAGTTTTCCATTGTTCCCTCTGAAGTTAGCCTTTGTAACTTCCCAGTCATTACCACAGTATTACATAGTGTTCGTTTTCAGTCAGCATTATCGGCAGTTGCCTTCACGTCTGCCGCGGCACTGTTGCTGTGTTCATTCCTGTCAGCAGAATATTCTCGTTGAATCTCTGTCAGCTTTTTGGAGTTCGTTGTCTTGTCAACCTACATTTATCCCAAGTATTGGCTGCTTAATGTTTATTGTGCGCACTTGTTTGGCGATCACTAGATGGTGCAGCATGCTTTTTCCGGTCAGCTGAATTACCTTGTTTTCGTGTCAGCTGTAAGAAGTTGTTCCCCTGTCAGTCAGCCTTTTACACACACTGTAGGGAACTGCAGCCCTGTGACAAAGGCGCGCATGTTATTTGAGTTATCATATATTGGGTGCTACATTCATTTCAGTCAGCGGAACTAACTAGGTTCATATTAGTTAGCTGTTGGAATTTGGTCTCCCTCTTGTTAGCATTCCACACATTCCGCACGAAGCTAGTGTTTCATATGAAAAAGGCAAGCACATTGTTGGAGTGTAAAGGTGTAGTTCACCTTGGTTGTTAATTTCCAGAATAGTGGCATATATATATTGAGTTGGGTGTGTTTTAAGACTTACAGAGTCGCTGTGTTAGGTACTTCTATTTTAGTGGGGACACATTGTTTCAGCAGTTGACATTGTCTGGTCACGTGTTCACACGCACATATAGGCGTTCCTCATTTTTGGTTTAGGAAAGTTAGCAGTTCCTTGCCTAGCACGTTCTATTGTTAATAGAACGGCTCAATTGTGCTATTCTTGTCAGGGATAGTTTCTATCTCCTTACCTTCCCCAATAGCTCTCTTGCTCTCATATCACGCACACTAGTGGTCCTTACTCCCTTCAGAAAATACCATTTCATCTCCATTCTTCAGAACAAGCGCCCCTGCGTAGAAGCAGGATGGAGAGCTCACCAACAAATAATAAAAGGTAAAGACCCTAGAGAGTTAGAGAAGTAACTTCTGAATTGGTGCATTTTGACAAGTATATTGAGGATTGCTGAATGTTTTTTCTTAGATAACCTGACTGCATAGATTTACAACGCACACTAAGAATAGTACAACCTGATTTTCCAGAGAAGTGCTCCCGCATAGTTTATGAGGTAAGCGTTACAGACCACGTTCATGCACCCCGATTGGTGAAAAAATTCCACCGAAATTTCTCAGACAAACCGAAACCACAGGGAAGAATGACTTTAGGAGGGGCCTTGGGGGAGAGTGCTGTCATGATGCCTCTCCCGGGGACCCAGACCAAGTCCAGCAACCCCGGAAGCAGGCATCAAGTTACCCTAAGCAAGCCCAACAACCCCCGCTAGGGGCTATTTGGGTGCAGTCCTGGCACCTATGGCACCAGGCTCATATGGAGAGTCAGTCCTGGCGCCATAGGCGCAAGGCTCATAGACTAAAACTTACCTGATGCAGACCATGCTGCAAGAGCTCCAAGCCAAACGAGGCTTGGAAGGGACTATTTTACCCAGGGACTATTTTTTTACTCGGGTGGGGCTGGGGAGGAATACTTACCTGGGACTACTTTGGAGGCTATTTAAACCACGCCCGAAGAGCAGCACGCGCTTTGCGTTATTCTGCATACAGCAGCGTAACGCTCACCGTGCCTGCAAGTCTGAATCCAGTTTTCTGCCACGCCCACATCGAGTTTGGAGCTCCGAGAAAAAGGGAGAAAGAAGGAGAAAAGGTTAGAACAAGAGCAATACCTTTGATCCTTATGTGAATTCCCGATCCATCGCACCTTCGAGCTGGAAGAAAGAAGTTATTTTATGCACGTCGCCTCGCCTGCTGCAGCGCCGCGCTGAACTCACCGGCCTTCGCAGCATCTTCACATTTCACTGCATCCTCCTGCATGTTACCACCGCACTTCGGCACCTAAGGAGAAGACAAGAACAGCAAGGTGAGCCAAGGGAATATACAGAGGAATACCCCCATAGACTTACCTGATTTTACCACCGGGGGTACTATTCTTCTTCACGGGTCGGCACAGCTTCCACTGCATCCTAGCCGAACCCCGGCCCCTAAGGGGAAACAAAAGGACAGCAAGGTGAAACAAGGGACTAACAAGGGGAACCCTCTCCACCACAAAAGATTTACCTGATTTTACCGCCGGAGGCATTATTCCCCGAGACTTCATACTTTCTCTCAGCGCCTGAAAAAGGGAGAAAGCAACAGGTTACATATGGACATTATTTCATCGAACTGTGTTGGATAATACAAATCCTTACCAGAACATTACCGGTTGCCACGAGGAATTCTTCAGTAGGGTCAAGCTGGAACCTGCAAGGAATCGGACAAGAGTGAAAGTCAGGCATTTGAACTCTTACTAACTACATATTTTACGCGTCTTGCCGGGAATATCGGAGTCAATATTGTCCTGGAACTCACCAATTCCTTCAAATCAGTGAAGCAACTGGTTATCTACGCGCCCCTGCGCTCAATGCAGGATGGAGAGCTCATCTTTTCAAATCATCAGGTGAGACTATAAGAGGGAACATCCAAGGTGATCAGTGGGGAGAACAGCGGGGTGGGGGGATTTACGCTCAACTCCATGGGTGGTTAATTCCCTTTCTCCACTTGCAGAAGAATATTCCTACGGGCCAAGCCAAACGAAGCTAGGTGGGCCAGTACAGTCCGTCATCTCGGCCCTATGCGTCACATTGGTGGAGACCGCAGCAGTCCAGTCCAGATCGACGCCTCTGTGGGAGCCAGGTGAGCGTAACACCTCAAGTCCCCCAAGACTTCCTGGGCTCGACTTTCAAGCTCGTCCGGCATAAATCCGCAATATCTGACCCATTCTCTTATTAAATCTATATTCCTCAGGAATATATGCATTATTGTGCCTTTAGGTTTATTATGGGTCTTAGAACGGCAACCGTAAACCATACATGCAGGCATTGTTGGAAATTCTGTTAAAAAAATTCCACATCATTAAAAAAGTATTTTGCATAAACGCGTGAGAAAGATGGAATTATATCATACATTTTTCTATGCAATCTATGTTTTGGTCACCGAAGCAAAACCTGTGTAGCGTAGCCAACTGTATTCCAGGATAACTTTCATGCACAATTGATTGATGTGACGCAAATCGTAACATGTTGCTCGTCCCTTGAATGTACTATCATGCATCAAAAGGAAGCATGCTTATAGACACGGTCCGTGAAGGATGCAATTCGATCCCAATTGACACTGATGACAATTGCTATATATCAAGAACAGAACAAATTAAACTCAAGTCAATGGTAATGGCAATGAGATAAATGAACATTACCTACTGGGTACGTTCATTCGAAATAGATCGAAATTTAAAGATCAAGGGGATATGACTAGGTGACCTGCCCTTACCTTGACCAACAAATAGTTAGATTCAGCAAGCAGGGAGTTAGTAGTAGGAGAACAGGGAGATGTTCACAGGTAGCACGATGACGAGCTGACTTTCAATGGTCACAGACATTCTCAGGTACCACGTTCACGAGTTGACTTGCAGTGCTCACCGATGTTCTCATGATAAATAACAAGGGGTTTATAAAGAATTAGAAAAGTGGGTGTGTATGTGAATGAGTGACGTGTATATGGCGTGGTCTTATGTGAAAGCAGGGGTGCGGCCTGCTTCAGGGGAGCCTGCCTGGAGACAATGGGTCTGGGGAGAGCATGTGAACAATGGACCCTGCACGTAAGATACCTTTGAAGTGTACATGGTGTTTGGCACATTGGCCGTTCCCATCCCTGGCAGCCCCCTTTGGCAGCGCACATCCACTGGTAAGAACTGGCGTTGATAATGGAGGGGGGATGGATGGGTATGAGGCATGCAAACAAGGCCTGGAACAGCGATGAAGGGAGAGACACACTTATCTGGATTGTAGGGGCAGGGCCTGCTTCAGGGGAGCCTGTCTGGAGACACTGTGTCTGGGGAGGGCATGTGAACAATGGACCCTGCACGTAAGATACCTTTGAAGTGTACATGGTGTTTGGCACGTTGGCCGTTCCCACCCCTGCCAGCCCCCTTTGGCAGCGCACATCGACTGGTGCGATCTGCCGTTGATTCTGGTGGGGGATGGATGGGCATGAGGCTTGCAGACAAGGCCCGGAACACAGCAGAAAGGAGAGACACGCTTATGTGGATTGTAGGGGCACGGCCTGCTTCAGGGGAGCCTGCATGGAGACACAGGGTTTGGCTAGGGTTGTGTACAATGGCCCCTGCACGTAAGATACCTTTGAAGCGATCCTGGTGTTTGACCCCTTGGCCGTTCCCACCCCTGCCAGCCCCCCTTAGAAGGGCACGGCCACAGGTGCTAACAGTCATTGATTCTGGAGGGGTGGATGGAGGGGCATGAGGCATGCATGAAAGGTGTGGAACACTGCGGAATGGAGACACACTTATGTGGATTGCAGGGGCGCAACCTGCGTCAGGGGAGCCTGCCTGGAGACACTGGGTCTGAGGAGGGCATTAGAACAATAGCCCCTTCGCGTAAGATACCTTTGAAGTGTATATGGTGTGTGGCACCTTGGCCGTTCCCACCCTGCCAGCCACCTTGGGAGGGCACGGCCACAGGTGCTAACAGTCATTGATAGGGTGGGGGGAGGCCAAGAGGCATGCACGAAAGGGCCGGAACACTGCTGAATGGAGACACACTTATGTGGACTGCAGGGGCACGACCTGCTTCAGGGGAGCCTGCATGGAGACATGGGGTCTGGCTAGGCCATGTATACAATGACCCCTGTGCTTAAGATACCCTTGAAGTGTACATGGTGTTTGGCACCTTGGCCGTTCCCAGTCCTGCCAGCCCCCTTTGGCAGCGCACATCCACTGGTGCGAAATGCCGTTGATAATGGAGTGGGGATGGATGGGCATGAGGCGTGCAGACAAGGCCTGGAACAGCGCTGGAGGGAGGGACACACTTATGTGGATTGTAGGGGCACGGCCTGCTTCAGGGGAGCTTGTATGGAGACACAGGGTGTGGCTAGGCCATGTGTACAATGACCTCTGCGCGTAAGATGACTTTGAAGTGTACATGGTGTTTGGCACCTTGGCCGTTCCCACCCCTGCCAGCCCCCTTTGGCAGCGCACGTCCATTGGTGTGAACTGCCGTTGATTCTGGTGGTGGGATGGATGGGCATGAGGCGGGCAGACAAGGCCCAGAACACTGCAGAAAGGAGAGACACACTTATGTGGATTGCAGAGGCACGGCCTGCTTCAGGGGAGCCTGCTTGGAGATACTGTGTCTGAGGAGGCCATGTGAACAATGGCCCCTGCGCGTAAGATACATATGAGGTGTACATGGTGTGTGGCACCTTGGCCGTTCCCACCCTGCCAGCCACCTTGGGAGGGCACGGCGACAGGTGCTAACAGTCATTGATTCTGGAGGGGGGATGGAGGGGCATGAGGCATGCAGGAAAGGACCAGAACACTGCTGAATGGAGACACACTTATGTGGATTGCAGGGGCGTGGTCTGCTTCAAGGGAGCATGCCTGGAGACACAGGGTCTGGGGAGGCCATATGTACAATGGCCCCTGTGCGTAAGCTACCTGTGAAGTGTACATGGTATTTGGCACAGCTCCACCCTACTGATGAGGTCCAACCAGACCGAAACACGTGTCTGGGGTTGCTGTTGATTTCGGTGCTGGACTGCCCCAGGGCAGGACAAAGACTGATATGTTTGGGATATTTCTTCTCTGTGAAAGATAGTGAGCTAAAGACTCTGGGTAAGTCTCTCGTAATCAGGACTAATGTCTGGCAGATGGACTTCCAAAACACCCCTTGTTAATTTGCATATTTAAGTAACTTTGGGTCTCACCCTAAGTTACTAGGGGAATCCAGACGTGGACCCCTTACTCACTATTCTTAGAGAGGCACAGCTCCACCCTACTGATGAGGTCCAACCAGACTGAAACACGTGTCTGGAGTTGCTGTTGATACTCTTGTTCAGAGGAGAATTGCCTAGCATTTCGGTGCTGGACTGCCCCAGGGCAGGACAAAGAGTGATATGTTTGGGATATTTCTTCTCTGTGAAAGATAGTGAGCTACAGACTCTGGGTAAGTCTCTCATAACCAGGACTAATGTCTGGCAGAGGGGCTCCCAGGACCCCCCTTGTTAATTTGCATATTTAAATAACTTTGGGTCTCACCCTAAGTTACTAGGGGAATCCAGACATGGACCCCTTGCTCACTATTCTTAGAGAGGCACAGCTCCACCCTACTGATGCCCCAGGGCAGGACAAAGACTGATATGTTTGGGATATTTCTTCTATGTGAAAGATAGTGAGCTAAAGACTAATGTCTGGCAGAGGGACTCCCAGGACTCCCCTTGTTAATTCTCAACAATTAGACTGAATGATTCAATTAGTCTATTTTAAATCATGATACAAAATATTCATTTATTCAAAACATTTCATTGATATAAAAGACAATTCAGTATTATGGTAAAAACACTATAAAACACAATCCTTATTGGGACAGTATGTCCTCTGGAGTAGGGACCAGTGTTAAATTGTTAGACACAGTTGATTATAGACAGCATTCAAAGCAAATGCCTATTTCCTGTTGACATACTCTGGACGGAGTCAAGTTTTCTAAAATTAGTTAATCTATAAACTAGAGTTTATGCCATGGTCATGAAGTCAGTGGCAAAGGCATGCAGGGGTCACATGCACAGGAGACCTGGGTGGACACTGTCCTGGTGCCTTTGGCGCCAGGCTCATGAACAAAAGTAAACAAGAACATACATTTAACACCAAAAGACTTTTATTATGGACTTCAGATGCATTAACCTTGAACATTCCATCCATAAAGCAGGATGCATTAACCTTGAACATTCCATCCATTAAGCAGCCCCAAGTGTATTCTTGGGTGTGGCTGCTAATGGATTGCCTTTGCACATGCTCACTCTCTAGGGGTGGCAGGGTGTGGCTGGTAAGCCGGCCTTAGTGGGCGTGCCCACGATCTCAGCTATATAAGATGCCCCAATCCTCAAGACAGACGCTTCTCGTTATTCTGCACTTGCAAGCAGCGTAACACTCACCGTCGCCTGAGGTCAGACTTACCTTTGAAGATCCTGCTTCCTGCCAGCAAACTTACCAACTGGGGGAAGCTGTTCTTACCTGTACATCTCTTCAGTGAACCAAGTATTAATCTTTACACTTTCTGGAACGCTGAAATCTTCATCTTGGCACTGCAGCACGACACTCTCCATCGTCGACAGCAGCACCTGCAAGGAAAAACAGAAGACAAGGTTAGACATCGGAAAAAACAGTCAGTTTAAGGTTGCGCTTCGCCATACTTCGCGCTTTCCCTTAAACCATCACTTACCTGCTGTCGAACATTGCGGTTGCATCCATCTTGCATCCGGCCGCGTCTCGAGTCTCACAGCTGCATTGAGAACGCATTTTCCATCTAAGGGAAGAAAATAGAAGAGAGACATTATTGCAGGCATAAATAGTAGCAACATATACAGACATTAAAGAGAACGAACAGCATCACAAGAGCTCAAGAAAGACTTACCAATCATAAGGAGAAGCATAGTCGCAGCTGGACTGGACTAATCCTTATCAGGGATCAGTGAAGGAACTAGATCCCATTCGGCGCGCCCCTGCCAGAAGTAGCAGGACGGAGAGCTTATCTTCCATAATTCACAGGTGAGCTTTATGGGCCGGCGTATGCTCACAGAAACCGTACTTTGGGGTGAAGGGTTTGAGAGGTATAACAATCACAATTTGGTGCACTCACACACTCTTATCTCCACGCAAGAGCAGTATCACCACGTACCACTGCTCACAGCTTTTCTACTGAGGGAGAGGTCTGAAGGGAGTGATTTAAGTTCAGGGAGGGCTGCAACTGTGTCCCAACACCTACGCAGAGACCAGGTCAACGTAACAGAACTTGAAGCCTCTAATACTCTCTGCCTGGGCGTTATGGAAACTTCAGAAACAGATCAGTTAGCCTTCTTACTAGGGGAATTATGGGCTGAAGTACATGCTTCAAGACAGGAAACCAATGCATTACAGAGGGATCTTATTGTAACTCAAGAAAGAACTGACAAATTGGCAAGACAAATGCTACAAGTACAAGCAGGCCAGGTTCCACTGCCTGGAGTGACCCATTCTTCTCATTTTTCCAGACCACAACAATCAACACTGGTTCAGGTGGTTCTTCCAGGAGCAGTGCCTTTGGCCCCTCCCGAATGCTTCATCAGCGACCCAAACAAGTTTGCTGTATTTATGAACCAATGTCGCCTTCATTTCTTGTGCAGACTAGGAGCCTTTCCTAATGACCAAACCAAAGTGGTGTTTGTACTCTCGGTATTTAGGAGGTATTGCGGCAGACTGGTCTATACCTTTGGAAAATCAAGATGACCCCTTACTCCGGAACTTTGGGAATTTCCAACATGAAATGGAGAAATTGTTTGCCCGTCATACTTATGGACAAGCTCTGGACAACGAGTTGTTGTCACTCAGACAAGGGAGTTAAGATCTATTAACCTATATTGCAACCTTCAATCGTCTCATAGCCCAGACCAACTGGCCAGAAGAGAAGAGGACTACTCTTTTACCAAGGGTTATGTGGAGAACTTAAGGATGTGTTGGCGCAAGTGGTGAATCCCCCTGAGTGGTGTGCGGACTACATAGACCTGAAGGTACAATTCGATCATAGGTTGCAGAATCGGAAAATGGATTGAGCTAGATCAGAGGGACAGTCAGTTTGGATACGACCTTGTGAGAATCAGACTAAACCACATGAACAGTCTGAGCCAATGCAAATTGGTGGATTACAAAGTCCCCTTAACAAAGCAGAAAGGGAAAAAAAGGAGACAACAACAGCTTTGCTTATATTGTGGACAGGCAGGTCACTTCCTCCGTGACTGCCCGGTAAAACCACCCAAGAAAACGGTTGGGGCAACAGACAAAACTGATGAAGAAGAAGAACAGAACTCGGGAAACGCCAAAGCCCGGCAAGTGTAGGGGTCCGCTTGGCGAGTATGAAAAAGGAATCCGTACAGACCTCACATCTAGTCATTCCAGTGCTTTTGGTGAATCACAAGCAACCATGAAAAATACATGCCTTGGAGGCATATATTGATTGTGGAGCTGTGGGTAACTACATTGACCAAGATTTGGCTTACCGAATAGGCCTTCCTCTCCGACAGAAGCAGAAAACGGAAAACGTCATCTGTGGATGGTTCTCAGCTATCATCCGGCCCGGTGACACAATACAATGAGAAAGTCAAGCTTCTGTGTCAGGACGGGCATCAAGAGGACATTACTTTCAATCTCATTGGTGCTCCTCAGTTCCAGATGATACTGGGAATGCCCTGGCTGGAGACCCACAATCATAGGATCGACTGGCAAAAACGAGTTCTGACATTTCCTCATGATTGTGGCAACACATGTTACAAAAAAGATTACACCAATCTGAAACCGAAGAAAGGAATCGTGTTGGGTCTCATCAGCTCCTTACCACTTGAATACCAAGTTTACCAGGATGTCTTAAAAAAAGAGCAAGCCAACGTTCTGCCCCCGCACAGACCCTACGATTGTCAAATAGATCTTGTACCCAGAGCCCAGATCCCTTGCAGTCAAATTTACGCTCTGACAGAACAGGAAAATCAGCATCTTAGAACTTACCTGGATCGATCCCTGGCGAATGGTTTCATTCGCCCGTCCAAGTCACCTGCCTCCTCGCCCTTATTCTTCGTGCCTAAAAAGGAAGGGGACTTAAGAACTTGCATCAACTATAGAGCTATCAATCAGATCACAGTAAAAAATTGAGATTCTTTACCACTTATACCAGAGCTCCTGGACCAAGTGAAACATGCTCAAATCTACACAAAACGGGATTTAAGAGGAGCATACCATCTTGTAAGAGTAAAAGAGGGAAATGAGTGGAAAACGGCCTTCCGCACGAAGTACGGCCTCTTTGAATACCAGGTCATGCCCTTCGGGCTATGCAATGCCCCCGCGGCCTTCCAATTCTTTATGAATGATGTACTCCGTGAACTACTGGACGTTTGCGTTCTTGTTTACATTGACGACATTCGTATCTACTCAAATTCCATGGAAGAACATGTAGGCCATGTTCGGGCAGTCTTAGAGAAGCTTCGATAACACCAATTGTATGTTGGAAAAATGTTTCTTCCATGTAACCGAGGTCGAGTTTCTCGGTTTCATGCTCACACCACAAGGCGTACATATGGATACGCGAAAGGTGGATGCAATCCTCCAATGGCCCTCACCAACATCCACGAAAGGAGTGCAAAGCATGCTCGGATTCCCCAACTTTTATCGTCAGTTTATACCTGGGTTTTCCCAAATTGTACATCCAATTACCTCCTTGTTAAAGAAAAATCAAAAGTTCCATTGGTCAACAGAAGCTGAAGAAGCCTTCCAGAAGTTGAAACTAGCTTTCACTACAGCACCAGTCCTTCGACACCCACGACCAGACTTACCTTACATAGTTGAAACAGATGCTTCAAAAATAGCCATGGGAGCAGTATTGTGACAACGAGACCCTGAAACAGGACAACTACACCCCATCGCATTGTGGTCCTGCAAATTTTCAGCCCCTGAGTTGAACTACGCCATCACAGATAAGGAATTACTGGAGATTAAAGCAGCATTCAAGGCCTGGAGACATTACCTTCTTGGGGTGAGACATACGGTCACTGTCATCACAGACCACCGTAACTTGCAATACTTGAAAACCACCAAAGCACAATCCTTGCGTCAACTTCATTGGGCTCTTTTTTTCGCGGAATACTATTTTTTGATCACTTATAGACCTGGAGTACGCAATGGGAAAGCAGACGCTCTGTCACACATGAGTGAAGAAAAAGAGGCTTTTACAGCATCCGACCCCATGGCCATAATTCCTGAGGAGAGGATTCAAACCAGAATAGCTAACACCACGTGTGTGTATGACAAAAGAACCAGTTTGCAATCCTCAATGAATCAATCAACACAACAGGAATGGCTGTTAAAAGGTGACCAGTATACCATCGAAGACAATCTACCGTATTGCCAAGGACGATTATATGTCCAAGACCAAGAACTGCAAAAGCAAATCATCACAAATTACCATGATTCACTATTGGAAGGAAACCCAGGAATAGCCAAAACTCAGGCTAAGGTAAAACAAAACTACTGGTGGCCAACCTGGCGAAAAGATATTGCCCAATTTATTAAAACCTGCAGTGTCTGTGCACAACACAAGTCTCAGAAACAGAACCCTGCTGGCTTACTACATCCCCTAACAGTACTGCCAGCTCCTTGCCATACCCTGTTGATGGACTTCATCACAGATCTTCCATCCTGCAATGGATACAACACCATATTAGTCGTTGTGGATTTATTCTCCAAAATGGCCCATTTCATCACTCTGAAGGGACTCCCAACTGCGTCAACTCTCGCTTCTGTGTTCCTAGAGCAAATCGTTCGATTGCATGGATTTCCATCAATATTAGTATGTGATCGCGGAACTCAATTTGTTTCTGCCTTTTGGAGAAAGTGTTGTACGATTGCCAAAATCGATCTCCGGTTGTCCACAAGCCATCACTGATGGGCAAACTGAACAAACCAACCAAACTTTAGAGCAATATCTCACTCAGGTATATGTTGCAACAGTCCAAGGATTCTT
The DNA here is from genome assembly GCF_040938575.1 of Ambystoma mexicanum. NCBI lineage: Eukaryota > Metazoa > Chordata > Amphibia > Caudata > Ambystomatidae > Ambystoma > Ambystoma mexicanum. Next base: position 1,252,045,529 of record NC_090925.1, on the reverse strand, counting down.
GGAAAAATATTCTCTGGATAGCTTAGTGTGCATACAACAACTCAGTTCACACAAGCACAGGGCAAACTCCATTCTACACTGTGCACGGAAGACATCCGTGGACATCAGTATTTGATGCACCCGATACCCTGGAAATGCCAGCCATAAAACACTTGCATAAAACCATCACTCAAGTTCTTAAGGAGGCGACAAAGCATCTGACCAAGGCTAAGGAAAGACAAAAACTGTTTGCCGATCGACATCGGAAGGAAGCTCCTGCCTACCAGATTGGAGAAAAGGTGTGGTTAGCATCCAAATATATTTGTCATGTTGCCTATCCCCGGGGACCCAGACCAAGTCCAGCAACCCCGGAAACAGGCATCAAGTTACCCCAAGCAAGCCCAACAACCCCCGCTAGGGGCTATTTGGGTGCAGTCCTGGCGCCTATGGCGCCAGGCTCATAAGGATAGTCAGTCCTGGCGCCATAGGCGCCAGGCTCATAGATTAAAACTTACCTGATGCAGACCATGCTGCAAACTTACCTGATGCAGACCATGCTGCAAGAGCTCCAAGCCAAACGAGGCTTGGAAGGGACTATTTTACCTAGGGACTATTATTTTACTCGGGTGGGGCTGGGGAGGAATACTTACCTGGGACTACTTTGGAGGCTATTTAAACCACGCCCGAAGAGCAGCACCCACTTCGCGTTATTCTGCATCCAGCAGCGTAACGCTCAAGGTGCCTGCAAGTCTGCATCCAGTCTTCTGCCACGCCCGCCTCGAGTTTGGAGCTCCTAGAAAAAGGGAGAAAGAAGGAGAAAAGGTTAGAACAAGAGCAATACCTTTGATCCTTACCTGAATTCCCGATCCATCGCGCCTTCGAGCTGGAAGAAAGAAGTTTTTTATGTGAGCCAAGGGAATACACAGAGGAATACCCCCCATAGACTTACCTGATTTTACCACCGGGGGTACTACTCTTCTTCACGGGTCGGCGCAGCTTCCACTGCATCCTAGCCGAACCCCGGCGCCTAAGGGGAAACAAAAGGACAGCAAGGTGAAACAAGGGACTAACAAGGGGAACCCTCCTCACCACAAAAGAATTACCTGATTTTACCGCCGGATGCATTATTCCCCCGAGACTTCATATTTTCTCTCAGCGCCTGAAAAAGGGAGAAAGCAACAGGTTACATATGGACATTATTTCATCGAACTGTGTTGGATAATACAAATCCTTACCAGAACATTACCGGTTGCCACGAGGAACTCTTCAGTAGGGTCAAGCTGCAACCTGCAAGGAATCGGACAAGAGTGAAAGTCAGACATTTGAACTCTTACGAACTACATACTTAAGGCGTCTTGCCGGGAATATCGGAGTCAATATTGTCCTGGAACTCACCAATTCCTTCGAGCCAGTGAAGCAACTGGTTATCTACGTGCCCCTGCGCTCAGTGCAGGATGGAGAGCTCATCTTTTCAAATCATCAGGTGAGACTATAAGAGGGGACATCCAAGGTGATCAGTGGGGAGAACAGCGGGGTGGGGGGGTTTAAGCTCAACTCCACGGGTGGTTAATCCCCTTTCTCCATTTGCAGAAGAATATTCCTACGGGCCAAGCAAACGAAGCTAGGTGGGCCAGTCCAGTCCGTCATCTCGGCCCTACGCGTCACATTGGTGGAGACCTCAGCAGTCCAGTCCAGATCGACGCCTCTATGGGAGCCAGGTGAGCGTAACAGAATGCGAAGCCTACCTACAAATTCCCACCCAGGCGTTATGGATACCTCAGAGACTGACCAATTGGCCCAATTACTAGGGGAACTGAGGGCCGAAGTGCATTCCGCCAGTCAAGAAACCAATGCCCTTAGGAGGGAACTGATTTTGTCAAAGGAGCGAACTGATGACTTTGCCAGGCAACTATTCCAAAGCCAGGCTGGACAAGCACCCCTACCTGGTTCTGGGGGAAATCCAGCTCCTGTGTTATCGAGTAACCCTGTGCAAATAAACCTACCTGGAAATATTCCATTAGCTTGCTGGAGATCCCAAAAGGTTTGCCGTGTTTATGAACCAATGCCGCTTGCACTTTTTATGCAGACCTGGAGCCTTCCCAAACGATCAAGCCAAGGTAGCCTTTGTATTGTCATATCTCAGCGGCAGTGCAGCTGATTGGTCAATTCCAATAGTTACTCAGGATGACCCAATTCTTCGTGATTTTCAGGGCTTTTAAACGAACATGGAAAGACTATTTGCCCGGCACTCCCAAGGACAGGCCCTGGATAACAAACTTTTGTCTCTACAACAGGGTAACCAGGACCTTCTATCTTACATCGCGACCTTTAATAGGTTGATAGTGGAAACTGGATGGCCTGAGGTAAAACGAATCACGTTATTTCATCGAGGGCTTCGAGGAGAACTCAAGGATGTCTTGGCTCAAGTCATGAATCCACCTCAAGACTGTGCTGAATATATAGACTTAGTGGTCCAGTTAGATCACAGACTTCAGAACAGAAAGGCTGATCGAGCCAAGTTTGAGAACAGGGTGTTGGTCAAAACCCACGATAACCCCAAAGGAGCAGAGGCTTCAGAACCCATGCAAATCGGAGGGGTTAAAGGACCCTTAACGCAGAAGGAAAGAGAAAGGAGACGGCAAATGCAATTGTGTCTATATTGTGGAACTTCTGGGCATTTTCTACAGGATTGCCCTGTAAAACCACCCAAGAAGGTGGTAGGAGCTGCTGATAAAAGCCATTTGGAGTCAGACTCGGGAAACGAGCACGCCCGACAAGCGTAGAGGTCCGCTTGCCGAGCTTGAAGAAGGATACTCAGACCTCGCATTTCATCATAGCAATGATCCTCGTAGATCCAGGGCAGCCATCGCGTATGCACGCAGTAAGGGCATACATTGATAGCGGAGCCATGGGAAATTATGTGGACTACGAATTGGCTTCCAGGATGAATCTGCCTCTCTGCCAAAAAACCACCTCAGATGTCATCACCACAGTTGATGGAACTGAAATTGCCTCTGGGCCTGTAACTCATTCCACCGCAGAGATGACATTATTGGGTCCGGATGGGCTTCGAGAGGCTATTGTGTTTGACCCAATCAAGGCCCCACAGTTCCAAATAATACTGGGGATACCTTGGTTGGAAACACATAATCCTTGTATTGATTGGCGAGAGAAGAGAATAACCTTCCCGGATTGTGCGCAAACCTGTTACCCAAAGAAAAATCTGAGCGCATGCCTGACCATAGTAACCACAGCAGTCATGCAACTACCTCCTGAATACCAAGAATTCCAGGATGTCTTCCAAAAAGAACAGGCAAACACCTTACCTCCTCACAGATCGTACGATTGCCAAATCGATCTCATACCCGGTGCACAACCCCCTTGTAGCAGGATCTATGCCCTTACGGAACCTGAGAACCTCCACCTATGACAATACTTAGACCAGTACCTTGCCAATCGTTTTTTTCGCCCGTCTAAGTCCCCTGCATCTTCAGCTTTGTTCTTCTTGCCCAAAAAGGAAGGTGACCTCAGAACATGCATAGACTACTGCGCATTGAACCAGATAACTGTTAAGAACCGATACCCATTGCCTCTGATCCCTGAACTACTAGACCAAGTGAAGGACGCTTGCATATACACTAAATTAGATCTCCGGGGGGCATACCATCTGGTACGTGTAAAAGCGGGCGACGAATGGAAGACTGCTTCCCGCACTAAGTATGGGTTATTCGAATACAAGGTGATGCCTTTCGGGTTGTGCAATGCACCAGCAGCCTTCCAATACTTCATGAACGATGTCCTTCGTGAACTCATTGACGTTTGTGTTGTCATATATATCGATGATATTCTAGTATACTCCTATTCAGAATCTGACCATGTGAAGCACGTCCAAGTACTCCTTGAGAAATTGCGCCTTCAAAACTATATGCAAAACTGGAAAAATGCGTGTTTCATGCCACAGAAGTTGAATTCCTTGGGTTTATCCTGACCCCAAAGGGAGTCCCAATGGACTCACAAAAGGTGGATGCAATCCTTAAGTGGCTATCACCAAGTTCAGTTAAAGGAGTACAAAGTATGCTCGGCTTTGCCAATTTCTACCGCAGATTCATCCCAGATTTTCCACATGTTGTACATCCCATCACAGCACTCTTGCGAAAAAATAAACGCTTTATGTGGACTGAAGAAGCTGAAAATGCATTCCAAGAGCTGAGAGCGAAATTCACGTCTGCACCTGTATTAAAGCACCAGCGCCCTGAACTTCCATACATAGTGGGAACTGATGCATCCAGTCTAGCCATGGGAGCTGTCCTGTCTCAAAAGGACCCTGAAACTGGCCAGCTTCACCCAGTAGTGTTTTGGTCTATAAAGTTCTCGGCACCTGAGTTAAACTATGCGCTTACCGATAAGGAGTTATTAGCCATTAAATCTGCCTTCAAGGCTTGGCGGCACTATCTTCTCGGTGCCAGGCATACCATTACTGTGATCACCGGAACTTACAGTATTTATAGACATCTAAGGCCCAATCGTCACGTCAACTCCGATGGGCATTGTTCTTTGCCGAGTTCTATTTCGTGATAACCTATCGACCAGGTAGTAAGAATGGTAAAGCAGACGCCTTATCCTGAATAGGGATGGGAGAGGCAGAAGTGAACCTTTAACCAGTACCTATAATTCCAGAACAAAGGATTCTTGGCATGCCTACTCTACAGACTCTAGAGGACATTCAGGTAAAGATCCAGCAACTCTTTGATTCTACAGCCTTGCAGGACTGGGTAAAGAAAGGCCCGGACAGCTCTGTCACCAATGATCTGCCTTATTCCCAAGGCGGCTATTTCTGCCACACAAGGAACTACAAGAGCTAGTCATTTCCCGTTATCACGATACCCTAATGGAGGGGCACCCAGGTATCGCAAAAACTGAAGCTAAAATTAAAAGACAATTCTGGTGGCCCACCCGGCGAAAGGATATTAAATCATTTGTGATGTCTTGTGGCATTTGCGCCCAAAACAAAAGTCAAAAGAAAAAAACAGCTGGACTCTTACAACCTTTAGACATTCCGCCTACACCATGGCACACCTTATCGTTAGACTTTATTACTGATCTACCCCCATGCAATGGATTTAACACCATTCTAGTTATTGTGGATCTTTTTTCCAAGATGGCCCACTTTATTTCTTTAAAGGGATTACCTTCTGCTTCAATCCTGGCCAAGGAGTTCCTCGAAAACATTGTTCGCATACACAGATTTCCGTCCGTATTGGTCTCTGACCGGGGCAGTCAATTCATTTCACATTTCTGGAAGAAATGCTGTCAATTGGCGCAAATCGATGTGAGGTTATCGACCAGTCACCACCCGCAGACCGATGGTCAAACGGAGAGGACCAACCAGACTCTCGAACAATACCTGCGTTGTATGTTACATCAGACGGAGAGTAATTGGAAAGACATTCTTTGGATCGCCGAATATCCATACAATAATTCAGTACACTCTGGAACTGGACAAAGCCTCTTTTATACCTTATATGGGCACCATCCTCGAACCTCAGACCTTGACTCATCCGAAACACTTAGAAATGCCCACAGTGGACCATCTGTACGCTACAATTACACAAGCCTTTAAGGAAGCAACTACACATTTAAAACAGGCGAAAGAAAAATACAAGAAAGATGCTAATCGGCAAAGAAGTGATTCTCCACAATACCAAATAGGGGACCAAGTATGGTTAGCCACAAAACATATACCTCTAAAGGGAACACAGACCTTTAACCCCAGATATTTGGGACCTTACTCTATTAAGGCCATTATCAACCCGGTGGCTGTCAAGTTGGACTTACCTGCTAATATGCGACTTCATTCCGTCTTTCATGTGTCACTTTTGAAGCTAGTACAACCATGGGCAAGACTAACCAAGCCAACAGACCCCATCCTTGTAGACGGAGAACCAGAATTTGAAGTTAAGAACATCCTGGACTCCAAGCTGATAAAGTCAAAACTTTTTTATTTAATTGACTGGAAAGGTTACGGACCACAGGAAAGGTCATGGGAACCTAGTGACCATGTTCATGCACCCGATTGGTGAAAATATTCCACCGAAATTTCCCAGACAAACCAAAACCACAGGGAAGAAAGACTTTAGAAGGGGCCTTGGGGGGGAGTGCTGTCATGATGCTTACCCCCGGGGACCCAGACCAAGTCCAGCAACCCCGGAAGCAGGCATCAAGTTACCCCAAGCAAGCCCAACAACCCCCGCTAGGGGCTATTTGGGTGCAGTCCTGGCGCCTATGGCGCCAGGCTCATAAGGATAGTCAGTCCTGGCGCCATAGGCGCCAGGCTCATAGATTAAAACTTACCTGATGCAGACCATGCTGCAAACTTACCTGATGCAGACCATGCTGCAAGAGCTCCAAGCCAAACGAGGCTTGGAAGGGACTATTTTACCTAGGGACTATTATTTTACTCGGGTGGGGCTGGGGAAGAATACTTACCTGGGACTACTTTGGAGGCTATTTAAACCACGCCCGAAGAGCAGCACCCACTTCGCGTTATTCTGCATCCAGCAGCGTAACGCTCAAGGTGCCTGCAAGTCTGCATCCAGTCTTCTGCCACGCCCGCCTCGAGTTTGGAGCTCCTAGAAAAAGGGAGAAAGAAGGAGAAAAGGTTAGAACAAGAGCAATACCTTTGATCCTTACCTGAATTCCCGATCCATCGCGCCTTCGAGCTGGAAGAAAGAAGTTTTTTATGTGAGCCAAGGGAATACACAGAGGAATACCCCCCATAGACTTACCTGATTTTACCACCGGGGGTACTACTCTTCTTCACGGGTCGGCGCAGCTTCCACTGCATCCTAGCCGAACCCCGGCGCCTAAGGGGAAACAAAAGGACAGCAAGGTGAAACAAGGGACTAACAAGGGGAACCCTCCTCACCACAAAAGAATTACCTGATTTTACCGCCGGATGCATTATTCCCCCGAGACTTCATATTTTCTCTCAGCGCCTGAAAAAGGGAGAAAGCAACAGGTTACATATGGACATTATTTCATCGAACTGTGTTGGATAATACAAATCCTTACCAGAACATTACCGGTTGCCACGAGGAACTCTTCAGTAGGGTCAAGCTGCAACCTGCAAGGAATCGGACAAGAGTGAAAGTCAGACATTTGAACTCTTACGAACTACATACTTAAGGCGTCTTGCCGGGAATATCGGAGTCAATATTGTCCTGGAACTCACCAATTCCTTCGAGCCAGTGAAGCAACTGGTTATCTACGTGCCCCTGCGCTCAGTGCAGGATGGAGAGCTCATCTTTTCAAATCATCAGGTGAGACTATAAGAGGGGACATCCAAGGTGATCAGTGGGGAGAACAGCGGGGTGGGGGGGTTTAAGCTCAACTCCACGGGTGGTTAATCCCCTTTCTCCATTTGCAGAAGAATATTCCTACGGGCCAAGCAAACGAAGCTAGGTGGGCCAGTCCAGTCCGTCATCTCGGCCCTACGCGTCACATTGGTGGAGACCTCAGCAGTCCAGTCCAGATCGACGCCTCTATGGGAGCCAGGTGAGCGTAACAGAATGCGAAGCCTACCTACAAATTCCCACCCAGGCGTTATGGATACCTCAGAGACTGACCAATTGGCCCAATTACTAGGGGAACTGAGGGCCGAAGTGCATTCCGCCAGTCAAGAAACCAATGCCCTTAGGAGGGAACTGATTTTGTCAAAGGAGCGAACTGATGACTTTGCCAGGCAACTATTCCAAAGCCAGGCTGGACAAGCACCCCTACCTGGTTCTGGGGGAAATCCAGCTCCTGTGTTATCGAGTAACCCTGTGCAAATAAACCTACCTGGAAATATTCCATTAGCTTGCTGGAGATCCCAAAAGGTTTGCCGTGTTTATGAACCAATGCCGCTTGCACTTTTTATGCAGACCTGGAGCCTTCCCAAACGATCAAGCCAAGGTAGCCTTTGTATTGTCATATCTCAGCGGCAGTGCAGCTGATTGGTCAATTCCAATAGTTACTCAGGATGACCCAATTCTTCGTGATTTTCAGGGCTTTTAAACGAACATGGAAAGACTATTTGCCCGGCACTCCCAAGGACAGGCCCTGGATAACAAACTTTTGTCTCTACAACAGGGTAACCAGGACCTTCTATCTTACATCGCGACCTTTAATAGGTTGATAGTGGAAACTGGATGGCCTGAGGTAAAACGAATCACGTTATTTCATCGAGGGCTTCGAGGAGAACTCAAGGATGTCTTGGCTCAAGTCATGAATCCACCTCAAGACTGTGCTGAATATATAGACTTAGTGGTCCAGTTAGATCACAGACTTCAGAACAGAAAGGCTGATCGAGCCAAGTTTGAGAACAGGGTGTTGGTCAAAACCCACGATAACCCCAAAGGAGCAGAGGCTTCAGAACCCATGCAAATCGGAGGGGTTAAAGGACCCTTAACGCAGAAGGAAAGAGAAAGGAGACGGCAAATGCAATTGTGTCTATATTGTGGAACTTCTGGGCATTTTCTACAGGATTGCCCTGTAAAACCACCCAAGAAGGTGGTAGGAGCTGCTGATAAAAGCCATTTGGAGTCAGACTCGGGAAACGAGCACGCCCGACAAGCGTAGAGGTCCGCTTGCCGAGCTTGAAGAAGGATACTCAGACCTCGCATTTCATCATAGCAATGATCCTCGTAGATCCAGGGCAGCCATCGCGTATGCACGCAGTAAGGGCATACATTGATAGCGGAGCCATGGGAAATTATGTGGACTACGAATTGGCTTCCAGGATGAATCTGCCTCTCTGCCAAAAAACCACCTCAGATGTCATCACCACAGTTGATGGAACTGAAATTGCCTCTGGGCCTGTAACTCATTCCACCGCAGAGATGACATTATTGGGTCCGGATGGGCTTCGAGAGGCTATTGTGTTTGACCCAATCAAGGCCCCACAGTTCCAAATAATACTGGGGATACCTTGGTTGGAAACACATAATCCTTGTATTGATTGGCGAGAGAAGAGAATAACCTTCCCGGATTGTGCGCAAACCTGTTACCCAAAGAAAAATCTGAGCGCATGCCTGACCATAGTAACCACAGCAGTCATGCAACTACCTCCTGAATACCAAGAATTCCAGGATGTCTTCCAAAAAGAACAGGCAAACACCTTACCTCCTCACAGATCGTACGATTGCCAAATCGATCTCATACCCGGTGCACAACCCCCTTGTAGCAGGATCTATGCCCTTACGGAACCTGAGAACCTCCACCTATGACAATACTTAGACCAGTACCTTGCCAATCGTTTTTTTCGCCCGTCTAAGTCCCCTGCATCTTCAGCTTTGTTCTTCTTGCCCAAAAAGGAAGGTGACCTCAGAACATGCATAGACTACTGCGCATTGAACCAGATAACTGTTAAGAACCGATACCCATTGCCTCTGATCCCTGAACTACTAGACCAAGTGAAGGACGCTTGCATATACACTAAATTAGATCTCCGGGGGGCATACCATCTGGTACGTGTAAAAGCGGGCGACGAATGGAAGACTGCTTCCCGCACTAAGTATGGGTTATTCGAATACAAGGTGATGCCTTTCGGGTTGTGCAATGCACCAGCAGCCTTCCAATACTTCATGAACGATGTCCTTCGCGAACTCATTGACGTTTGTGTTGTCATATATATCGATGATATTCTAGTATACTCCTATTCAGAATCTGACCATGTGAAGCACGTCCAAGTACTCCTTGAGAAATTGCGCCTTCAAAACTATATGCAAAACTGGAAAAATGCGTGTTTCATGCCACAGAAGTTGAATTCCTTGGGTTTATCCTGACCCCAAAGGGAGTCCCAATGGACTCACAAAAGGTGGATGCAATCCTTAAGTGGCTATCACCAAGTTCAGTTAAAGGAGTACAAAGTATGCTCGGCTTTGCCAATTTCTACCGCAGATTCATCCCAGATTTTCCACATGTTGTACATCCCATCACAGCACTCTTGCGAAAAAATAAACGCTTTATGTGGACTGAAGAAGCTGAAAATGCATTCCAAGAGCTGAGAGCGAAATTCACGTCTGCACCTGTATTAAAGCACCAGCGCCCTGAACTTCCATACATAGTGGGAACTGATGCATCCAGTCTAGCCATGGGAGCTGTCCTGTCTCAAAAGGACCCTGAAACTGGCCAGCTTCACCCAGTAGTGTTTTGGTCTATAAAGTTCTCGGCACCTGAGTTAAACTATGCGCTTACCGATAAGGAGTTATTAGCCATTAAATCTGCCTTCAAGGCTTGGCGGCACTATCTTCTCGGTGCCAGGCATACCATTACTGTGATCACCGGAACTTACAGTATTTATAGACATCTAAGGCCCAATCGTCACGTCAACTCCGATGGGCATTGTTCTTTGCCGAGTTCTATTTCGTGATAACCTATCGACCAGGTAGTAAGAATGGTAAAGCAGACGCCTTATCCTGAATAGGGATGGGAGAGGCAGAAGTGAACCTTTAACCAGTACCTATAATTCCAGAACAAAGGATTCTTGGCATGCCTACTCTACAGACTCTAGAGGACATTCAGGTAAAGATCCAGCAACTCTTTGATTCTACAGCCTTGCAGGACTGGGTAAAGAAAGGCCCGGACAGCTCTGTCACCAATGATCTGCCTTATTCCCAAGGCGGCTATTTCTGCCACACAAGGAACTACAAGAGCTAGTCATTTCCCGTTATCACGATACCCTAATGGAGGGGCACCCAGGTATCGCAAAAACTGAAGCTAAAATTAAAAGACAATTCTGGTGGCCCACCCGGCGAAAGGATATTAAATCATTTGTGATGTCTTGTGGCATTTGCGCCCAAAACAAAAGTCAAAAGAAAAAAACAGCTGGACTCTTACAACCTTTAGACATTCCGCCTACACCATGGCACACCTTATCGTTAGACTTTATTACTGATCTACCCCCATGCAATGGATTTAACACCATTCTAGTTATTGTGGATCTTTTTTCCAAGATGGCCCACTTTATTTCTTTAAAGGGATTACCTTCTGCTTCAATCCTGGCCAAGGAGTTCCTCGAAAACATTGTTCGCATACACAGATTTCCGTCCGTATTGGTCTCTGACCGGGGCAGTCAATTCATTTCACATTTCTGGAAGAAATGCTGTCAATTGGCGCAAATCGATGTGAGGTTATCGACCAGTCACCACCCGCAGACCGATGGTCAAACGGAGAGGACCAACCAGACTCTCGAACAATACCTGCGTTGTATGTTACATCAGACGGAGAGTAATTGGAAAGACATTCTTTGGATCGCCGAATATCCATACAATAATTCAGTACACTCTGGAACTGGACAAAGCCTCTTTTATACCTTATATGGGCACCATCCTCGAACCTCAGACCTTGACTCATCCGAAACACTTAGAAATGCCCACAGTGGACCATCTGTACGCTACAATTACACAAGCCTTTAAGGAAGCAACTACACATTTAAAACAGGCGAAAGAAAAATACAAGAAAGATGCTAATCGGCAAAGAAGTGATTCTCCACAATACCAAATAGGGGACCAAGTATGGTTAGCCACAAAACATATACCTCTAAAGGGAACACAGACCTTTAACCCCAGATATTTGGGACCTTACTCTATTAAGGCCATTATCAACCCGGTGGCTGTCAAGTTGGACTTACCTGCTAATATGCGACTTCATTCCGTCTTTCATGTGTCACTTTTGAAGCCAGTACAACCATGGGCAAGACTAACCAAGCCAACAGACCCCATCCTTGTAGACGGAGAACCAGAATTTGAAGTTAAGAACATCCTGGACTCCAAGCTGATAAAGTCAAAACTTTTTTATTTAATTGACTGGAAAGGTTACGGACCACAGGAAAGGTCATGGGAACCTAGTGACCATGTTCATGCACCCGATTGGTGAAAATATTCCACCGAAATTTCCCAGACAAACCAAAACCACAGGGAAGAAAGACTTTAGAAGGGGCCTTGGGGGGGAGTGCTGTCATGATGCTTACCCCCGGGGACCCAGACCAAGTCCAGCAACCCCGGAAGCAGGCATCAAGTTACCCCAAGCAAGCCCAACAACCCCCGCTAGGGGCTATTTGGGTGCAGTCCTGGCGCCTATGATGCCAGGCTATTATGGATAACCAGTCCTGGCGCCATAGGCACCAGGCTCATATATTAAAACTTACCTGATGCAGACTATGCTGCAAACTTACCTGATGCAGACCATGCTGCAAGAGCTCCAAGCCAAACGAGGCTTGGAAGGGACTATTTTACCTAGGGACTATTTTTTTACTCGGGTGGGGCTGGGGAGGAATACTTACCTGGGACTACTTTGGAGGCTATTTAAACCACGCCCGAAGAGCAGCACACGCTTCGCGTTATTCTGCATCCAGCAGCGTAACGCTCACCGTGCCTGCAAGTCTGCATCTAGTCTTCTGCCACGCCCGCTTCAAGTTTGGAGCTCCTAGAAAAAGGGAGAAAGAAGGAGAAAAGGTTAGAACAAGAGCAATACCTTTGATCCTTACCTGAATTCCCGATCCATCGTGCCTTCGAGCTGGAAGAAAGAAGTTATTTTATGCGCGTCACCTCGCCTGCTGCAGCGCCGCGCTGAACTCACCGGCCTTCGCAGCATCTTCACATATCGCCGCATCCTCCTGCATGTTCCCGCCGCACTCCGGCACCTAAGCAGAAGACAAGAACAGCAAGGTGAGCCAAGGGAATACACAGAGGAATACCCCCATAGACTTACCTGATTTTACCACCTGGGGTACTACTCTTCTTCACGGGTCGGCGCAGCTTCCACTGCATCCTAGCCGAAACCCAGCCCCTAAGGGGAAACAAAAGGACAGCAAGGTGAAACAAGGGACTAACAAGGGGAACCCTCCTCACCACAAAAGACTTACCTGATTTTACCGCCGGAGGCATTATTCCCCGAGACTTCATACTTTCTCTCAGCGCCTGAATAAGGGAGAAAGCAACAGGTTACATATGGAAATTATTTCATCGAACTGTGTTGGATAATACAAATCCTTACCAGAACATTACCAGTTGCCACGAGGAACTCTTCAGTAGGGTCAAGCTGCAACCTGCAAGGAATCGGACAAGAGTGAAAGTCAGGCATTTGAACTCTTACGAACTACATACTTACGGCGTTTTGCCGGGAATATCGGAGTCAATATTGTCCTGGAACTCACCAATTCCTTCGAGCCAGTGAAGCAACTGGTTATCTAGGCGCCCCTGCGCTCAATGCAGGATGGAGAGCTCATCTTTTCAAATCATCAGGTGAGACTATAAGAGGGGACATCCAAGGTGATCAGTGGGGAGAACAGCGGGGTGGGGGGATTTGCGCTCAACTCCACGGGTGGTTAATCCCCTTTCTCCATTTGCAGAAGAATATTCCTACAGGCCAAGCAAACGAAGCTAGGTGGGCCAGTCCAGTCCGTCATCTCGGCCCTATGTGTCACATTGGTGGAGACCGCAGCAGTCCAGTCCAGATCGATGCCTCTGTGAGAGCCAGGTGAGCGTAACAATATTCCCCTGTAGGGGCCAAGAGCTTTCCGCCCAAGATACTTCGGCCCCTATACTATAAAGTCCATAATCAATCCTGTCACCATGAAATTGGAGTTACCATCTCAGATGAAAATTCACCCCGTATTTCATGTCTCTCTCCTCAAACCAATGAAATCCAATAAACGGCGTAGTTCTCTGCCAGAGCCCGAAGTAATAGATGGAGAACCAGAATATAAAGTCAAATCGATCCTGGACTCCAAGGTGGTTCGATCACAATTGTATTACCTAATTGACTGGAAAGATTACGGACCTCAAAATTGAACTTGGGAACCCAGTGAACATGTCCATGCTACGCGTTTAATCAGACAGTTCCATCGCAATAATCCCACCAAACCAGGACTGGGTGAAGAACCACCCTTGAGAGGGTCCCTGAGAGGGAGTGCTGTCATGGTCATGAAGTCAGGGGCACAGGCATGCAGGGGTCACATGCACAGGAAACCTCGGTGGAGACTGTCCTGGCACCTTTGGCACCAGGCTCATGAACAAAAGTAAACAAGAACATCCATTTAACACCAAAAGACTTTTATTATGGACATAGCACTTAAGATGCATTAACCTTGAGCATTCCATCCATTAAGCAGGATGCATTAACCTTGAACATTCCATCCAAGTGTATTTTTGGGTGTGGCTCCTAATGGATTGCCTTCGCACATGCTCACTCTCTAGGAGTGGCAGGTTGTGGCTGCTAAGCGGCCCTAATGGTTGTGCCCACGATCTCAGCTATATAAACTGCCCCAATCTTCAAGACAGACGCTTTGCGTTATTCTGCACTTGCAAGCAGCGTAACACTCACTGTCGGCTGAGGTCAGACTTACCTTTGAAGATCCTGCTTCCTGGACATCCTGCTTCCTGCCAGCAAACTTACCAACTGGGGGAAGCTGTTCATACCTGTACATCTCTTCGGCAAACCAAGTATTCATCTTTACAATTTCCGGAACGCCGTAATCTTCATCTTGGCACCGCAGCACGACACGCTCCATCGCCGACAGCAGCGCCTGCAAGAAAAAAAAGACAAGGTTAGACATCGAAAAAACAGTCAGTTTAAGGTTGCGTTTCGCCATACTTCACGCTTTCCCTTAAACCATCACTTACCTGCTGTCGAACATTGCGGTTGCATCCATCTTCCATCCGGCCGCGTCTCGCGTCTCACAGCTGCATTGATGCCGCATTTCCATGTAAGGGAAGAAAACAGAAGAGAGACATTATTGTAGGCATAAATAGGAGCAACATATACAGACATTAAAGAGAACGAACAGCATCGCAAGAGCTCAAGAAAGAATTAACAATCATAAGGAGAAGCATAGTGTTATAGACTGCGTCACGAGGACGTTGCGTACCTGTTCGTCTGGTTGAAGACCTTGATGATGATGCCAGGCTGTCAGGAGTCAGGAGTCCTGCGTCGATGTGGTTGATGACGCGAGAAGCCAGCCCAGCTCCTGCCCGAATGGAACCGGGTTGGAGATGAACCAGCTCCTAACGCCACGAGTCTGCTCACCCCTGATTAACGTGGCGTCAGGACAGTGCAAGCACTGACAGGGGGAGCCTTTCCAGATGACGATACTGAGTCCCAAGGAAGACTGGATCCGGAAGATGGAAGTCCCAAGGAAGACTGGATCCGGAAGATGGAAGTCCCAAGGAAGAGGACACAGTGGTTGGTAGGAGGCAGGATCCGGGAAAGGAAGGTAGAAGTATGGCTCACAAGGTAGACACAAGGCAGAGGGAGGCTGAATGGGCAGGCAGACAAGGTACAAGGGCAAGGACCAACTAATAGACACAGGGGAACCACCCAACTCAGAAGAGGGGAAAAGGAACCACCCAACCACAGGACAAGGGAAGGGAGGACAAGGCAAGGCAACTACAGATGTACCCGAGGGTACCAGGAACAAGGAGGACAAGAATCAGGCAACAGGTAAGGAAGGCACCAGGAACCGGCGAGGAAACACGATCCTAATCAAACCGCGTTGAGACGCAGTTTGAATGAACAACCGGGCTCCTTTAAATAGGACTGCCAACCCCTAGGAGGCTTGGAACGCAAGCCGTGCCGTCTCCCAAGCGTTGGTTGGCTCGGAGAGAGGCGTGGACCGCAAGGTCCTCCAAAGCGAGTACTCCGTGCAGCGCGCATGCGCGAAGACCGCGAAACGGCCGCCCGCGCATGCGCTGACCAACCTGCCCAGGAAACCCGGAAGCGCCCGATGACCAGAACAACCCAGGAACCCCTAAGCGAAAGCGCGGGTACAGCCTCCAGGACGGGGCGCGCCGCTTCAAGTAAGTGGACCCCAATGCGGGCGGCGTGACACTATGCCCCCTCCCAGAAAGACCCGGAGCCCCCGGCTTCCAGGGACAACGAAGGAAAAAGTCACGAACCAGACGGGGCGCATGCACATGACAGCGTGGCTCCCAGGTGCGATCACAAGCAGGGTAACCCTTCCAATCAACAAGGAATTGGAGCACGCCCCGACGAATCCGTGAGTCACATATTTCCTGTACCTCAAATTCAAGGACCCCCCGTACTTGAATGGAGGAAGGCCGAGGACTGGAACGCCCAAAGACATCCTTCACAAAGGGTTTCAAAAGGGAGACATGAAACACTGGATGCACTCGCCAAGATTGGGGTAACACCAGTCGAAAAGCAACTGAGGACAAACGTTTAGAAATCCTGAAAGGCCCATAGAATCGGGGTGCCAATTTGGTGGGCAGATTGCGTACTGGCAAGTTCTTAGAGGACAACCAAACCAAATCGCCCACCTGGAGATCCGGCTCCGTAGTCCGACACTTGTCTGCCTGCTTTTTCATGCGCTTCCGTGTCTCAACCAGGGTACCCCGGGCCAGGTCGTGCTGCTTTTGGATGTCAGAAACCAATTGATCCGCAGAAGGAACAGCACTAGGTAGTACTGGAGTAAAAGGAACCAACTTGGGATGTAGTCCAGTAGAGCAAAAGAAAGGGCTGATACCAGTAGCAGTATGCGTTGCGTTGTTATAGGACACCTCAGCCAAATCAAGATTCTTCACCCAGTTGGATTGAGTAGCATTGGCATAACAGCGTAGGTACTGCTCAAGAGTTTGGTTAGTTCTCTCCGTCTGTCCGTTTGTGTGCGGATGATAACCAGAACTCAAGGCTCTGCGGATACCAAGATGATTGCACAATTGATGCCAAAACGAAGAGAGAAACTGCGAGCCACGATCAGAGATGATCTTCTCCGGTAATCCATGTAGCCGGTAAATGTTGTGTAGAAATGCCAGAGCCATCTGAGAGGAGGTAGGTATCTTAGAAAAAGGAATAAAGTGAGCATACTTCGTGAAACAGTCCACTACTACCATAATGCAAGTATTGCCCTCAGAAGGCGGAAGCTCGACAATAAAGTCAGTGGCGATGGTGTGCCATGGGTAAGGCGGTGTTTCAGTAGGCTGAAGCAATCCCAAAGGTTTTCTTCTTAGCGTCTTAGTTTGAGCGCAAACTGGACAACTCTCCACATACCTCTTGACCTCCTTAGCCCAACCCGGCCACCAGAATTGTCTGGAAACCAGCTCCTGAGTGGCCTTGACGCCACGATGACCACCAACATGTGAATCGTGTAACCCTTGAAGGATGTCTAACCGGAGTGAACACGTCGGTAAGTACAGACGTTTCAAAAAGAACAAAAGACCGTTGTGTTCAGTGATCTGTGATCGCTTCAGAATGTCGACTCGATCAGGGTCCACCAATGTTTCTTGTACTATTCTCTGCAGATGAGGAGAAATCGTCAAAAGAAAATGCTTAGGAGAAATCAATGGAGTGTTCTGACTGCAATCCTTCTCTTCCTTCTCCAGAGAGCGCGATAAGGCGTCAGCCTTCAGGTTCTGAGAGCTGGGGATGTAAGAAATGTTGAAGTCGTAGTGAGAAAAGAAAAAAGCCCACCTGGCCTGGCGAGCGGTGCGACACTGCAAGGATCGTAAAAATTGCAGGTTACGATGATCAGTGCGGACTTCTACAGAAAAACGACCTCCCAGCAAGTGGTGCCTCCACTCCTCAAACGCAGTCTTAATGGCCAAGAGTTCCTTCTCTATGACAGCGTAGTTCTGTTCACTCGGAGCGAGCTTTCGTGAGAAATAGGCCACCGGGTGTTCTTCGTCAGATATTGGATGCTTCTGTAGGAGAACAGCGCCAACAGCGAAGTTGGAAGCATCAGCCTCAACGATGTAAGGCATCTCGTCGTTGGGATGACGTAAAACAGGAGCTGTACTGAACGCCGTCTTCAAACGGTTGAAGGCTGCTAACGCCTCTGAATCCCAAAGGAACGGAGTCTTAACGCTGGTCAAACGAGTCAACGAGGCCGTGATACGAGAAAACTGAGGAATGAAGCGCCGATAAAAATTGGCGAATCCCAGGAATCTTTGGAGGGACTTCAAGTCATGAGGTTGTTTCCAGTCCCGGATTGCTTGTACTTTATCAGAATCCATGTGGATTCCAGCCTCGCTGATTACATACCCCAGAAACTCCATCTTGTTCCGATGAAATGAACATTTTTCAGCTTTGGCGAACAATTGATACTGTGATAAACGTAGAAGGAACTCTCGTACATGTGAAACGTGTTCCTCCGGATTTTCTGAGAAGACCAGGATATCATCCAGATAAACCCAAACCGAGATGCCAATCAAGTCACTGAAGATGTGATCCATGAACCGCTGGAAGACGGCCGGGGCATTACACAACCCGAAGGGCATTACCCTGTATTCGTAATGCCCAAATGGAGTCTTAAAGGCCGTCTTCCACTCGTCGCCCTCCTTGATTCTGACTAAATGGTAGGCTCCCCGAAGGTCTAGTTTGGTGAACTCTCTGGCTGACCGTAATGACTCCATGATGTTTCGAATCAAAGGTAACGGGTACCTGTCCTTAAGGGTGATGTCATTCAATTGACGATAATCGATACATGGCCGTAGAGTGCCCTCCTTCTTCTTCACAAAAAACTGCGGGAATCCCGCGGGGGATTTGGAAGGTACGATGTATCCTTTCTTGACACAATCATCCAAGTAGTTCCGAAGTACCAGTCTTTCGGTCTGAGTCAAGGAATAAACCTTCCCATGTGGGATCACCGCACCCGGGATCAGGTCAATGGAGCAATCAAAAGTTCTGTGAGGTGGAAGGGGTATGTCTCCAGGCTCAGAAAATACTGTCCTCAGGTCAGCATACGCATGTGGAATCTGGGACAAGGAGCACAAACCAAGTGGGTTCTTACCAGTGGTAAGAGAGGTTGAGGTTGGTGACTTCAATGACGTGCTGGAACCACAACATTCCTGAATACAAAGAGTAGAGGTAAACACTAGAATACGAGACTTCCAATTGATCGAGGGATTGTGTCGCTGAAGCCAAGGTAATCCCAACACCACTTGATATGAAGGCGATTTGATGACATCGAGAGCAATTTTCTCCTCATGAGCCTCGATTCGCAATAGCATGCCAACTGTATGCAATCGTATAGGTCCGGAAGATAGAGGTGTACCATCAATGACCTCCACAGGTATCGCATCTCTTCTGGTAAGCAATGGTATGCCGTTGTTGATGGCGAATTCCTTATCAATATAATTACCGGAAGCCCCACAATCCAATAATCCATGAACATCAATTGTCTTCTCCTGCCACTTCAGACTGATTTTCAAAATCATCAAGACGGCTGGCTGCATAGGCGGAAACGCTGTACTGGCACAAGAAAGGACTTGTAGCAAAGAAGGACCTGTCGTAGCCTTTCCAATAGACGACAGGTCTCCTAGTTTCCCCCTTTCTTGATAGGACGCAAAGGACAGGTACCCAGATAGTGACCGGCAGCTCCACAGTATAGACACAATCGCAGACTTCTTCTGCGCTTCTTCTCTTCTTCTGATAAGGGACCCCTTACTGCACCTAATTGCATTGGTTCAGTAGAGGAATCCGAAGGTACTGGCAGTCCAGTCGGTAGGGTTGAAGGCCTGGGGAACACCTTCTCAAACCGACGTCTCTCGCCCTTTCTCTCGGCCAATCTCTGGTCTATCCTCAAAACTTGTTCAATAAGTTTCTGTAGATCTTCGGGTTCAGGAATGTGCAACAACTCGTCCTTGTATTCCTCTCTTAATCCCCGGCGAAACAAGGTCTTCTGTGTTATCTCTGGCCATAGGGAATCAGTCGCCAGTTGACGAAAACGGCTGATATAAGTTATTATATCGGAATTTGCCTGTTGAATATCCATCAATAGATTCTGTGCTGTGGAAGCCAGATTAGGAGACTGGAAAACATCCAAGAACGCTTTTTCAAAGGCCAAGAAATCGCTAAGAATGGGGCTATTAGTAACAACCAGGGGTGTAGCCCAAGCAAGAGCATTCCCAGATAAATTGCCCAAAATGTAGCCGATCTTGGCTTTATCATTGTTGAAATAAGTCGAACGGTAGAGGAAATGTATCCGACAATGATTGCAGAATTCACCCACACGTCTGGGATCTCCATCGAACTTGATGGGTGCGGTGTGGGCCATGGTGTTTTCAGACTGTGGAGATGCCCCTATGTTCTGTGTCACCATTTGACGTAAAGTCACGTTCTCCTGACGGAGTGCTGTCATCTCAGCACGAAGAGCTTGTACTTCAATACGAAGACCTGGGTCCTCTTCCATCTCAGAGTCCGAAGTATCCGAAGGCAGGCGTCTCAATCTGTTATAGACTGCGTCACGAGGACGTTGCGTACCTGTTCGTCTGGTTGAAGACCTTGATGATGATGCCAGGCTGTCAGGAGTCCTGCGTCGATGTGGTTGATGACGCGAGAAGCCAGCCCAGCTCCCGCCCGAATGGAACCGGGTTGGAGATGAACCAGCTCCTAACGCCACGAGTCTGCTCACCCCTGATTAACGTGGCGTCAGGACAGTGCAAGCACTGACAGGGGGAGCCTTTCCAGATGACGATACTGAGTCCCAAGGAAGACTGGATCCGGAAGATGGAAGTCCCAAGGAAGACTGGATCCGGAAGATGGAAGTCCCAAGGAAGAGGACACAGTGGTTGGTAGGAGGCAGGATCCGGGAAAGGAAGGTAGAAGTATGGCTCACAAGGTAGACACAAGGCAGAGGGAGGCTGAATGGGCAGGCAGACAAGGTACAAGGGCAAGGACCAACTAATAGACACAGGGGAACCACCCAACTCAGAAGAGGGGAAAAGGAACCACCCAACCACAGGACAAGGGAAGGGAGGACAAGGCAAGGCAACTACAGATGTACCCGAGGGTACCAGGAACAAGGAGGACAAGAATCAGGCAACAGGTAAGGAAGGCACCAGGAACCGGCGAGGAAACACGATCCTAATCAAACCGCGTTGAGACGCAGTTTGAATGAACAACCGGGCTCCTTTAAATAGGACTGCCAACCCCTAGGAGGCTTGGAACGCAAGCCGTGCCGTCTCCCAAGCGTTGGTTGGCTCGGAGAGAGGCGTGGACCGCAAGGTCCTCCAAAGCGAGTACTCCGTGCAGCGCGCATGCGCGAAGACCGCGAAACGGCCGCCCGCGCATGCGCTGACCAACCTGCCCAGGAAACCCGGAAGCGCCCGATGACCAGAACAACCCAGGAACCCCTAAGCGAAAGCGCGGGTACAGCCTCCAGGACGGGGCGCGCCGCTTCAAGTAAGTGGACCCCAATGCGGGCGGCGTGACACATAGTCGCAGCTAAACTGGACTAATCCTTATCAGGGATCAGTAAAGGAACTAGATCCCATTCGACACGCCACTGCCAGAAGTAGCAGGACGGAGAGCTTATCTTCCATAATTCACAGGTGAGCTTTGTAGGCCGGCGTATGCTCACAGAAACCATACTTTGGGTGAAGGGTTCGAGAGGTACAGTAATCAGATTGGCGCACTCACACACTCTTATCTCCACGCAGGAGCAGTATCACCACACACCACCGCTCACAGCTTTTCTACTGAGGGAGAGGCCTGAAGGGGGCCATTCAAGTTCAGGGAGGGCTGCAACCGTGCCCCGACGCCTCCGCAGAGACCAGGTGAGCGTAACAGTTCAAGACTCAACATGTTTCTGTTCTCTTTTATAGGTATCGGAACATTCGTCAGGAGAATAGTCACATTGGTTGTGATAACACTAAAACATACATATCGCCATCTTTAAACATATGACTGATGGCAAAGGTTTGTTGATTTTCTTTGTATGGTGTAACTGTTGGGAAACATACAAGAAAAGAGAGAAAAGAAAAGCTTTAGATGCTAAATTCCTTTTATACATTATTATCGTTATAATAATGCTCTGTCAGGCGAGTTAATTACCTGCTAGAGCGTGAAGTTTGTCTCTGGCGGATGATGTCCCCTTGTGCATTAGGACTATTCATCTGGGGTCAAGTTCGGCCATTAGTGCCCTAGTCTTAAAAAGACCACATACCTTTTGTATCTTCAATCTGTGGGGTCCTCCGGATACAAAGAAAATCAACAAACCAGTTCACCTGCACCACTGCAACACAGATTTAGGCCCGAGCTGCTGGAGGCGTTGCGGCGAGCGGGGGTCCTTTTTCCACATGTGGTGGGGATGCCCGACAGTGCAATCCTTCTGGAAGGAGATCTTAAGGACCATTGAGGACATTACCCAGCACAAACTGCCGATGGACCCGGAGGTGATCCTCCTGCGGGTGCTATCCTAAAACAAGACGCTCTGCTAAACTGCTTATACATCTGCTGCTAGCAGCCAGGATCACAGGGGCACGGAAGTGGAAATCGCAGGAGGGCCCTCTATTGGCCCTCTGGTGGATAAAGGTTTGGGAGATTCTGGTGGTGGAGAGGGTCACGGCAGCTAGGGAGGGGGCTCTCCACCGCTTCACCGACTGCTGGGCTCCAGTACTGGACTACCATACCCGATTCCCAGCGTTAACTTTCCAACCCCGCCTAGCTTTCAGGGCCCCCAAAGCCCCAACGGATTCCCAGCCCATCAGAGCACCACAGACTAGGGGGAGGGACAAGGGGGAAGCCATTGTGAGGGGGAACGGATCATGCCTCCCATATATCGATTGTAATGGGAGTCTCTCCAATGTGATTAATGTATGTTTGATGCTGTAACCGAAATAAATTAAGTTGTTAAAAAAAAAAGCTCAGGATATCATCCAGATAAATGATTACGAGATGTAATAGTATGTCAGAAAAGAGATGGTCCATGAATCGGTGGAAGACGGCCCGGGCGTTTGACAATCCAAAGGGCATCATGGGGTACTCGTAATGCCTGATTGGGGTATGAAAGGCAATCTTCCACTCATTGCCGGGTTTAATTTGGATAAAATGATATGCCCCACAGAGATCTAGTTTCGGAAAGATTTTAGCCCCGTTGACAGCCTCCAAAATGTCCAGGATAAGGGGCATAGAGTAGCGGTCAGTAAAAGTAATCCTGTTTAATCCACGGTAATCAATACAGTGACGGAGTTCTGTGGTATCCTTATTTGGAACAAAAAACTATGAGGCCCCTGCTGGGGGCGTGGACTCTGTAATCAAACTGTTACATATATTAGTCTGTAAATACTCCTTCCGAACTTCCTTCTTTATGGCTGAGAGGATGTACATGCGTCCAAAAGGTACAGGTTGATCAGGAACTAAATTGATGGCATAATCATCCCTCCGATGGGGAGGAAGTTCGGAGTATTCAGAAGAAGAAAACACTCCCCGAAGGGAATGGTTAAGTTCAGGGATCCCTTGGATTTGATGTAACATGGTGGTTTTTGACTCACTACTCAATGGTGTAGATGCTGGATGAAAACCCTCGGCTCCATGCGGAAGACAACGCGCTAGACAATGTTGAAAACCCAGAAAAAATGTCCCCGCCAACCAATTGATGTAGGGGTTATGGATTCTAAACCATGGTAGACCCAGAATGACTGGATAATGGGCTGTTCTTGTAATGTCCAGTACTATTTCTTCCCCATGGGATACTATATGCATCTGCAGAGGTAGGGTCTGTTCTCTGATGGGACCTGAGATGAGGGGACTACCATCCACTGACTCGACCCGGATAGAGAAGGATTTGGTAGATTGGGGGATACCGTGTTTGGAAGACCAGATATCATCAATGAAGTTTCCTACTGCTCCACTTTTGACTAAGGCAGGAACGTCAATGGATTGCGTGGAGGCCCATGAAAAACTGACCAACAGGACGACCATTGGGAAATCGGGGATTTCAGTGACTTGTGACGGAATACTGGATGGTGAGGAACCGACCATTGGATCCCAAACCGTGGTTCCCCTTATGGTCGGGTACTGCGGTTCTCCTGCAATCTGGGGTGTGCTATCTGAGAGTTCTGTATATGGTGGTCTTTGGAGCCACAGTACATGCATAAATCTAAGCTTCTGCGCCGATTGCGTTCTTCGGGAGATAACGCATCTCTTGCCGTACCGATTTGCATGGGTTCGTCAGGAGTAAAAGCTTTTGAGGTGGCAGAAGGATAATCAGGCAATGTCCGAGACTCTCAATGTTTCAGTTTCTCTAGGTAATGCTCCTGGAGATGATAATCAACCTGCATTACCAGAGTAATCCTTTCTACTAAATTATTGGTGCGAGGGACTCTGGATAAACCTTGCCCTTGCGATCCTCATTCAATCCATGACAAGAGAGTGATAAGGGCGTCATCAGGCCAAGCAGTGTCCGCCGCCATCTGGTTTTATCTGGTAATAAAGCTTAACAAATCTTTAGATCCCTGCTTGAAATCTAGCAAATGTTCTTGTGAGGAGAACGTGATTACCTGATGCCCAAACATGGCCCATAGACTGTTAGAGAAGGTTGGTTAAAAATCGAGGATCGGATTGTTTGTGGTGACTAACGGTGTGGCCCATGCTAAAACAGGACCGGTAAGATGTACAATCATATGGCCTACTTTATCACCCTTGGTAGGAAAGAAGGCGGCCTTAAATGCAAATTGTACCATTCAAGATTCTAAGAATTCTTTCAATTTATGGGGATTACCATCGTACCTTCTGCCAGGTAGAGGACTGGGAGGAAGTATAGAGCAACTAGGGGATCTCTCCATCTGTTGGCGCAAGACCGCGTTCTTTTGTTTTAGAGCCTTCACTTCTGCAGTTAGTAATTGAACTGCAGCAAATAACTGCTGCTGCTGTACCTGATACATGCCAAAGGACAGAGCTATCAATATCTTTTAGGCATTGCTTACTCTAATACCGGATTAATCTCAAGACAGGTACTATAATGGTAAGCAATAAACACTCACCAGGCACCGAGTCCACCAACCTGGTTCTGAGACAGCAGCACTGATGAGAATTAAAAGCCTCCTGTCAATCCACTTCCTTCGCGTAGACGAATTAGCCAGGAAGGAGTGAGAACGCGGGTTGCTGTGACAACTGGATACTAAGACTGGGAGCTACAATGGCAAAGAGAAGGTAAGATTTTGTACGTGATGTCTTTCAATCTGATTATCATGAAGGAAGTAATGACTCGTATCAGGATGAGACCTCTCCAGGGGAATCTTGCCAAAAGACGCTAACTGTGGGTGACGATCGGAATGGGAAATCGAAGGAGCAATTTCTCCTATGTACAGAGTCCGCTGATTAGTACAGGCTAACAGACATACACACAGTGACAGCACTAAAGAAAGATACTGGCAAACTCACAGAGCGTTGGTAGAAGAAGAGAAGCAACTCGCTGAGGCGGGGATCCAGATGCCAGATATGCCATCCCTGGCAAAAGGGGTGGGAACACACAGTGAGACCTGAACAACAAGGCTGGAACACTGCAGACAATACGATCCGCCATGTTGGAAGGAGCAATACGAGAAATGCCAGCACAGGACCAACAATGCCAAATGGACTAACGTCTTCTATGAGACATGACAGTTACTCAGCTCTGGTCACACTCACAATCTTTGTGGATAGTCCATTTGACTGGGAATAAGGTTTTCTTAATGGTTTAGCTGAAGGCCTTTCAAATATTACTTCCAAGGATTTTACGAGTGAGTATGTCATTCTTTTGTTTTGCCCTGCATGTAGAGATTCCCACCAGTTCTCGGCATCTAGCTCATGTCTCTCATACATTACTTTGTGTAGATGTATCGTTCTTACATCTCTTAGATTAGGACAAAACAGAGTTAAATGTTGTAGAGATTCACTTGCCTCTTTGCAATATCTGCACATGTCACTATCTGCGTTATACCCATACCGCCTCAATACAACATTCGTATGTAAGATGTTTAACCAAAATCTTAGGAACATATTTCAAAGTTTCCTGTTGGGGAATATTTGCAGGTATTGTGGGGTCAGATTGGGGGCACCAAAGATGTTCTTTGATAATGTATGGAGAGTTGATTTTGACCTCTGCTCTTCTGTTTCTCTACAATTATCTACACATAGTAGTTTCTTCACATGCATGGGATTATTCAGCAGTGTTTCTGTCGTTGTGCCAAGATTCTGCAAAATGGTGCTGCACTGGAGATTCCACATGTTCAAAACTCTGTCATTCACTTGTACATCTTTTATTTTAAGAACTTCGAACTGCGGAGGACATTTTGGCAAATTCATCTTTCGAAAAAGAGATAGAGCATTCCAAATGACTCTCCCATACAGAGAAGTTAATCCTACTTCATGGCGAATGATTGCTATAGGCAGGGATGCTGGTAGATGCAACACTTTTTTTTTCTTCAGAACCATCCTTCTTTGGACCGAAGCACGCCTCGGCTCCATAGATAAGAGTTAGTACTACCTTTTGATTGTAGTAATTTATTGTCGGCAGAAGAGAAAGCTTTCCAAATTTTCGCTCTATCATTCTCCCATGGGAGGTTCGCTGCTTTGCTTTCTTTTTCAAGCATTCCAACCACGGGGTCTCGCCTCTGCTTGTGTTTATGATGCAGCCAAGATATTCTATTTCTTTGGAAGGTTGTATGCATTTTCCATTCAACATCCAGCTGAGGTTCTTTTCCTTCTTTGATATACTGGACCCAAGTATCTCAGATTTTGATTCAATTATTTTAATAGAATTCTGGGCCATATATTCTTGTACTATGTTCAACTTTCTTTGCAACCCGATTGGTGTTTGATCTAATAACACCAAATCATCTGCGTAAAGCGGCCAGACAATTTCTGTTCCATTTATTCTTGGTGAGAAAGTGGGCCCTTTGATAACGGTATTTTGATGTCTTGAATAAAGAAGTTAAAGAGCACTGAGGCGAGGGGACAGCCTTGTTTTAGCCCTTTGAAGGTCTGGATGGTTTGTGACAGTGATCCCGCTTGATCCAATTTGATTTGGATCAATGTACCTGTGTAGAGGTCTTTGAGGGCAACAAGCAAGTCATCAGAACAGCCTTGGAGTTTCAGTTTCTGCCACCGCTGATTACGATCCATGTTGTCAAAGACTTGTTCTAAATCTATGCATGCAAGGTAGATTTTTCCCCCTCCTGTTGTTACTTGTGCTTTCAGTAGCTGAATTAGAAATAGATTTAGGTTGCAGCCGACCTCTCTCATAAAGCCAGTTTGTCGTTTATCAAAGCTGTTCGGTCTTGTGACCCATTCATTGAAACGCTTAAATAGAATAGTAGCAACCTTTTTCCCCAAAACATCTAGGAGCGCTATTGGTCAATAGTTCAATGGAACCATTCTATCTCCCTTTTTGAAGATCAAGATGAGTATAGCTGTTTTCCAAGATGTTGGGATTTGTCTGCTGACTCTGATTTTCTGAAACAAAACCATACATCAGTCTGCCCATTCTTCTGGCGCCTCTCTTATCATTGCATTGGATAGGCTATCCGGGCCTGGAGCACGAGAGCTGTTCGCTCTTTGACTGATTGTCAGGATCTCATCACTGTCTAGCCTTAGGTTCCATGGGTTGTCATTTGTGTCACTAGCTGAGAGTGATGACATAGTTATCCCTTCGAACAGTTTCGTGAAGTGCTGGACCCAGATTTCTTCTGCAATTGGGTTCACTTGGTGTGCTATCTGCGATGGTTCCAATTCATTTAAGATTTGCCACAAGTTCTTGCTGTTTTTTTGCCTGAGAGCCTGTAGGGTGCGCTCTGCATCGTTTTGGATAATTGTCATTGTGTATGATTTTACCCCATTCTTATAAGTCTGTTTCCTTTTCCTTATCAGGTCATCTTTGTTTTTCAGTGTTTTCCTCATGTTCTGCAGATCTTTGTTCAAGTGTTTATTTTGTGCTGCTACTTTGAAATCAAACATATGAATTTTTTTATGCATTGGAAGGAAGCCTGTGGGTTTGAATTCTTGAAAGGCTCTTAATCATTTCATGTAGTCTACTTCCTTGCCACTGTTCTCATCCCAGGTTAACAGGACTCTGGTTAAATTTGGAATTCTTAGCTTCTACTGCAATGTCCTCTTGGCCGGCACCTCAGCAAAAAATGACAACAGATTGTAGATAATTCAAAATAACGCCCTCCGCGCGGCACTCAACATTCCAAGGAAGGAACACATCTCAGCTGCTAGACAGACGTTCGGCACATTGGCTCCCGGTAAAAGAACGTATCCTTTTCAAGACACTTGCCATCACGCACAAGTGCCTCTTGCACACAGCCCCAGCATACCTGTCGGAGAAACTAGTCAGAGCAGTCTCAACCAGGCCTACAAGGGAACAGTACGCTAACCAGCTCTACACCCTGAGGGTTAAGCATGCTAAGGCGGAGGGTGTAAGCTTCCCATTCATTGCTTCTAAACAATGCAAAGCCCTGCCACCCTCCATTAGGAATGAATTGTCTCACCATGCTGTCCGCAAAGCTTTGAAAACAACTCTATTCAACTAAGACACACATGCACACCCTAGCACCACTCTGCCAAATCGATAACTCCAATTGCACTTTAACTCTTCTACAGTTTCTAGAAGCACAAGGTTCGTCTGTAACTGTACGAACCTCGGTCTGCTCTACGTCCATCATTTTCATGTTGTCTGTTTCATCTCTGTAACTACGTCAGCTTTCATGTAATAGTGCCACGATGCCCAAGGGCTGCCCTGTGCACTTTATAAATGTAAAAATAAATAAAATAAATAACATTTTGAATTTTGGAATTCGCAAAGTGGTTTCTTCCGGCTGTTACTTCAACATTGTGGTTCCATCTCTTTCTACTTGCTTTTGGCAGACTTTTGCATCGTAGGAGAACAGGGTTATGGTCACTGTGAATATTGCGGATCATGTTTAATGCTTGAATGTCAGGCAAAAGATTCCTTGGCATGAAGAAATAGTCCAATATGGCCTGGCAGGAGCCATTCCTCCAGGTGGGAAGTCCCGGAATGTCTCCATTTGTTTGCCCCGTTTAACATAAGGAAGTCACTATTGGACATTTCTTTCAACCATGCCTTCCTTCTCCTGGTCTTCGATGTAGATTCCACTCAGCTGCATGTCACGCAGTCGATGTTTAGTCCACCACAGATAACCACCTTTGGACTATTGATGGAACTGTGTACTTTATCCACCGATTCCATAACTGTGTCTACAAAGAGGCAGCACTCTCCTGCTTTTGGATTCCAGTAGAGGTTGACTAGTATCAACGTGGCTGTGGACTTATCACGTCTTGCCACTAAGTGAAGAATCACAATTTGAATTTATGGATTTGGGTTGATGTATTCAATTACATGCAGGCCTCTGCCATTTTTAATGATTGTGAGTAGCCCAGAGGATGGTCTTCGCCGTAGTCCTTGTTGTGCCTGATTTAGATAGAGGGTACTTCCATCCAACAAGGGTGTTTCAGAGAGCCAGGATTCTTGTATGCACATTATGTCTGTTAATGTGATGGTTGGATCCAAGTTTTGAAAGAGGTGTGGGGAGCCTCAGGTATTCCAAGATCCTATCACCAGGTCCTTGTCTTTTTGCAGGTTTTGATATTCGTCCTCTTTGTTTTTGAAGTTGGCTTCATTTGGAAGATGTGTCATCTCTTCAGGATTGTATGGTGTAGTATTTCGTTTAAAGGTAACTCGTATTTCATTTTTATTAATACTTGTGTCCAACACAGCTCGTGGCTTTGTGTCTTGCAATTCGATTATGCAAGCCCATTTGCCCAATGGTCCTTGAATACGGATATCTTTTCTGAGGGGTTGTATAATCGAGCATGTTCTAAATTCTTTTATGGGCGATTGTTCAAGCTCTTTTTTACAGACATCAAAGCCTAATAGACATAAGTTATCCCTTGCTTCCAATAGCAAGGAGCTTATTGAGGAAGAACCCATGTGAAGATTGAGTCTGTCATGTTTTGATTTCTTGACAAAGTCTACAATCTTTATATCATCAGAGTTGATTACTCAGAGTTTTGGAATATGATTGAAAAGGCACATGACGTTTGATCGATTTAGAATCAGATCATCATTTGTTCTCAGGATTCGTTCCAGTTGGATGATAGTACTACGCATTTTCATTTTTTGTGCCTCGAATTGGCTTTTCTCAGATAGTGTTACAGTGTTTTGTTGCCGATTGTTACCCCATCCATTTCTATGCAATTTAGGAATTGCAGAGCGGTCATTCTGTGATTTTTTATTAGTTTCTCCAGAATAATGTCAGCTTTAGGTGAATCACATGCTCGTTAAAGTACCTCGAAATAGACGTTTGGTTCTTGCTCTTTTATCTGCTATTGTCAGAAAGGGACGAGCATGACATGGTACAGCTGGCTCTGTGAGATCAGGAGCAATGAGTCTTGTAGGACAAGGTGCAATGATAGGCATGTTCGGAACCTCTGAATATTCCATGTCATTGTCTTCATAGAAGGATAGTTCTAGTAGCGTTCTAGTAGCGTGTTATCAACAATCAGCGGCTCTGTAACATTTCTAGATTGCGCAAGTGCCTTTGATGTCGATACAGGTGCAGATACTTCTGAGTTTCCAACAGGAATAGGGGTTTTGGTCTTGATTGATCCCATCCTGGACCGGAGGAGGACCCAAGAGAGCAGTTTGTTTTACGGTTCTGCAGGAAACTCCTTGATCCACACGATTTTATTTTATTTTTATTTTCGCATATTTTTTGTTTTTCTTGTTTGGGGCACCAGGCTCGCACTTGAAAGGGAGACTTCCTTCATTTATTTGTATTAGAAAATGGAAAAGGGGTTAACACTGCCCGGGTTCTGATCATTAGTATGCATTTGATGATCAGATGTAGCTCCTACGGCTTTCGTTTCTGCTGTGGATTCTCAAGCCATGCTAGTATTGCTCATCGAAGATATGATATCTAGGGATTTGTTCACGACTGCATTGTTAGAGATAGGTGGAAGATTATTACCACAGGGAACTTCAGCTGAAGTTGATGGCTGGACCAACACGACTGGTTTATTGGTCGTTGTACTCATGAAGTTCATTGCTGATCTCTGTAGCAATCCCCTAGAGCAATTAAGATGTTCAATGTTTTGAAGTGGGATTCCATTGGCCTGTTTTGTTGGAGTCTGTTGCAAGGCCCAAGCAGTTATTTTGCAAACTCCTTCAAAGAAGATAATTTTGTCCATTTTTTAATCTTGTATCGAGTCTAAGAGGGATTTGAGCATTACCACAGCCATCTCTTTCTCACAGGCCTTTTTCTCTTTCATGGATTCGATTGACGCTTCTACATAAATCAGATTTCAATTTATTAGAGCTAGTAGCATAGTTTGATCTCATAGATTATCCTTTAGGGATTCATACATCTTTAGGTATGGCCAAGACATTATGTTCGCCTGTAGATGTGTAGCCCAAGTTGGGTCGCTATTTTCCAGCATAGTGGAATTAACTTGCTTCTCCGGCTCTAATGGATTTTTTCTTTGGCACAAAATGGTCTCTGGAAGAGTCGCTTTCTGTTGAAGAAGAGTCACTTGTGCTTTCTTTCCTTGGTTTATTGATGTTGTTATTTTTTTGTCTTCTTCCATAAACAGGGCCAACGTTTTGAGAGACTGTTGGAGACTGAGCCTCATTTAAGAACTCTGTCTTCTTAGAAAATCTAGTTTTTTGTTGGAATATCCTGCAGTACATTTGTGTTGCTGTACATGGCCATATTAGATTGTTTCATAGGTTTCACAGGCGAGTCCTTCCCTAGACTCAGGCCAGTTGTGCAATATCTTTGCTAAATTGAACTGCCACAGTCAGCTCTTTTACCACATCTTTGGTCGATAAGGTGATTTGAGGATCGTCATCTGTACTTTGATGGTGATTTTTTGTGTCGGGTTCCGTATATTTCTGGAGCGGAGAGAATGCTCTTTTCTAGCTGTTACCGTGGCTTGGTTCCTGCACGCCCAACCAATTGGACAGAGGGTTTTGTTCCTTCGTAATGGAAACAGAAGGAAGCCCTTTGGAGCAAGTTGACCTTTGTACATCTTTTAGAGTACAGAGGTCAGCAGACATACCATCTGTATAACTTTATTCCTGGATGTAGGTTGTTGATCTGTCCTTTCGGGAGGATCTTGAAGGTCTCCCACAAATGATGATTTTGGGGGAGCATGGAGCATCACTCAAAAGGATTTGTGCTAAAGATTTGAGTCGCACAAAATGCTCCCCAACAATAGCTCGTCGGGTGGATCATTCCAATTAGCAGGTGGTTCTGTGTGGCTTTTTTTGTCTAGAGGCTTGGCTGCACTAGGATACGGAGACAGTATTTTTGTAGTACTTCTCGCAGGGTCAGCTGGCATGAACTGATGGCTCTCTTTAGTTTCACCATCATGGACCTGTATAATGGCAGAATGAGGATGGATTTTGGTCTTTAAACATTCTTTGTAACTATATGAAATGGGTTTGACGTTCTTCTGCGCTTGGGGCAATATTGCAGATCCTGTTTGGGGTCTGAAGTGCCATTTGATGTTTCCCACACTCGAGGTAGAGTAACTTCTTTTCTTTGCCTGAAGAGTTAATTTGGGGCCCCTCGCTGTCAAAATGAGCAAGTGAGGACTCTTGAAGTTTGTAGGCTCTATCAGAGCACTTTTTGTTTGAGCGTTGGTGGCCTTACCAGGCGGCAAATGGAAGAAAGAGGACTCCAAAATAACCATGGGCAATGCCTGTCCTTTTAAGGGAGAGGTCAAGGAGCACAATTTGCATTATCAGTATCAATGCAAGTGTGAGCAATGGAACACACATCTGTCAGCTGTGCATTATTTTCCCTGGTTACATTGTTAGCCTCACAGGGTGGTAAATGCAAGGATGACGACTCCGATGTAACAGGGGACAGTGTCAGTCTCTTTGATGGAGGAGTCAGTTTCACGCAATTAGGATTTGCAAAGGTATCAACGCCGAGACACACATCCGTCAGCTGTATATTATTATTCCCCTTTACGTGTGCACATGTGGGAGCGGCCTGCGTCCATGTGGGCATCACCAGCAGTACCATTAGATCAGGAGCTTTGGGAGCCCCACCGAGTTGAGTGATTGATGTGGGAGATGCAGCATGTGCGCATGTGGGTGTTACTGCTGCGTGGCCTTTTTTTCAAGCCGTGTTTTGAATATTTCTGATGAGCATTTATAAGGCAGTCACGGGGCAAGGTTAAAGCAGGGGAATCTTTATCTGCAAGCGGATTACAACGTACCTGCTGACAGGTATGCGGATGACATCCTTCAGCCTGCGCCGGGTATGAATGCCTCTCAGTCTCCCAGGCTTCATACGTCGAACACTCTGCAAACACTTGCCACGTTCCGCGTCCGGAGTGTGGTTTTTAAAGCTGCTGCCTTCTTGGGAGATGATAGAGCTTGAAGACAGAATCTTACTGGCAGTCTGTGACAAATGAAGCAAGGAATCACCAGGAGACACCAGGAACACTCTGCAAACACTCTGCAAAGAAATATGTGTTGTTTCCAAATGTGTGGGTTACCCTGAGTATCTCTGTTGCAGTCATTGTAACTGATATTGGGAGGAGTTTCAATAAAATAAAAAAGAGGCTATTGGCTCAAGTTCAACTTTCCATGATTGAGAAATAGGTAATGCAGCAGAATAAACACTTTCGAACGTGTGATGTAAATAAAAAAAAATGCCAGAACCATGAGATAATGAAAGCGAATAATTTTTTGATAAATGGTCTACTTTGCTGTGCTTTTAAGTACTTTATTTACAATCAAGTGTGATTTCAATCGGTAGCCGGGCAGTTAGCACATATAGATTTCATATTTAAAAAGTTGCCAAATTGCAAGACCATTGGTGATGAACATAATACACTGCAGTATAACCAATACATTATTTTAAACAATGCTGTCTTAATGGCAGTGCCTCAGGTACCCAACGATATTCTTAACCAGTCCTATCACCAAACCTGGACCAGATCACCCAGAGTTTCCCCTCACCACCTCTCATCCCAGCAATCAGCTTTTCAATCGAGTAGGTTGTGATCAAGCATGCCAACCATTTTTCCATTCTAGGTTAATCCAGTGGCTTTTACCTTCCCACAATACCACTCCCCCAAATACATGGTGGCACTTCCAAACAAAACTACCTCACTGGGAGTGGGGTGGAGGGATCCTACAGCCAATGTTCAACCCCCAATGCATATGTGTCAAACCTCACCAGGAACATCATGCCAAAGACCCCTGTAATGCACTAACCAATACCATTGAAGAGGGGACGCACCTTTTCACAGTCCCACTGCATGTGGATGAAGGTTACAGATGCAAAGCCACAGTTCTACCACAACTCACCACTTTCCCTCGATCCCTTTGCAAACAACATCTTGTTCAGAGTCCAGGAGGCCCTCTGCAGGATCTTCACCTGGCATGCTCCACCTGCCCCCAAAATCTATGGCGGTGCGCTTGATTTGTAGGAGATATTTATGGGGCAACAATTAATGCAGGGAGTTTGTTCCCCCCAATCAAAAGCACCACACCAATATTGAAATATTTTTGGGTTCTTTACTAACACGGTCTTTAATATACATGTATAACACCACTATTCTCCCTCAGCCCTTTTGCAATAGGCAAACCAAGAATCAGGCCGGTGCGCAGAAAGAATATATATTTATTTTTTAGTAGACAAAATTATTTTCACACAATAAGTATCAAAATGCATGCCACCTTACTCTGTTGCTCACAAACTTTCCTTCCAACAAAGTTTCAATACAAACAAGTTGGACACAATTCACCTTTGAGAATACAAATTAGCAGAACATCTACGGCACAACAACAGGTGCACTTTTCATTTTTACTTTCTTTTCCCCATGTTAACATGTAAAGAGAAACACAGTTGGACAAACCCTTCAAATGATCGGGTCGTTCACAAGACTCCTACGGTAAAGAATTGTGCAGCACCATGGGCAGGACAGGACAATTATACTTTACCATAGGACTTGTATGTAATCTCACTTAAACAAAATAATGCAGAAATGTGCCATTAGGCAAATGAATCGGCATGCACAGCGTCATTCATCTCTGACATTCCTGCACGCTTTCTAGTTTCTAACAATGTTCTAACATCACATCATTTAACACAATACTTATTTCAATATATATTGAACCCTTTTCCTTTACCACCATTCATTAAACATCTCTCTTCAATTTGGAGTCTCTTTCTAACTCTCAGTAGATAGTGTGCTTTTCAATGTGATATTTCACTTGGTTTCACTTAGAAGACATATTCTTCTGAACAGCACAGACCCAGGTATTCGTTTATCATTTGGAACCCCTCTGCTTTAAGGTAGGGTGCAGGGAGTGTTCAACAGTTTTGAATTTCGGTTTGCATACACCTCTTCCCGTTGAGGGAAGTTTTGAGGTTTGCAAAAGGGATATAGCTGGTCCAAAATTACTTTAAAGGATTATATCATTATTCACACTGGGAGAGAGTTTGGAGGTTTTGAATTCCTCCAAGATCACCCCGAGTCATTTGGCTATGTGGGAATTAATTAAAACATTAATCATCACAACTTCGAGGGATCTAATCCTGGATGCCCTCCCAAGAATGTCTATATGGGAAATTATACCAGTTCAACAAGACACCCACCAATGGTTTGTTCTGTTGTGATTAGGTGCTTACATTGAATATCTCTCTGGGTTTTGTGCTCAGGAAATGTTCGCAAGTTTCCAGGGTAATTCTCATGGAGGTATAGGGATCTGGTAAGACTGCCCCTCTATACTCACTTATGGATAGCCTCCAGCATCAATCCCACTGTCCTGGTTCCCTCCAGATTTTAGTCTTTCTCCTGGTCTCATCCACCTCCTTCTGTCGCCCTTCCAATAACTGAATAGAGTTCCAGTCAGCTTAGACAGCTCAGATCATTTCAGACAGCTCTCTTCTTTTAGTTTTCTTTTTGACAGCTCCTCATTAGACAATCCTCATTTTCGAAAGAGAGCCCTTTTTCCTTCCCATTGTGCGTCTACTTTTAAACCCCTAATTACACCCCCAGAAATATCTAAATTATGAGGGGCCAGTTTATTGCCTCATGATTGGGATTGGACATCTATTGTCCTCCCCCTTAAACAGGGCCATGTCCATTTTCTCTGATTGGTCCCTTTTCGTTAATAGGCTTCATTTCTGGGAGTTATGACTCCATCCATTTAGAATGGCATTTATGAACACTTCAGATTTTACTTAAAATCTTCAACATGACACTTTCTTCAATTTATAAATAAGCTTCACAAACTATACATTATTGTATTGGTCTGTCATGCTGGTTGCAATGCACTTTGTCTCAGGTCGGCACCCGGTTACAGGTGCGAGTGGCAGGTTTTTTTGTGATTTCCACAAAAAGGATAACAATTAGAATCATGAGATTTTACAGACAAGTATCCTGTTCCATTATCTACAAGGCACCTGCTCTTTCATCTGCAATGTTTTATTTATTTTATGAGACATTTTGTTTATTACAAACCTTTGTCTGTAGAAAAGAAAAGAAACGGCAGAGAACATCAGATGATGCATCCCAACCTGATATCAGCATATAGAATATGCAAAAAGTGTTTCCAGGTACTTGACCTGAGCAAAAGACATTGAATAATGTTCACCCAACATGAACACGCCCCACCAGTCTAGGTATGTCGGTCAGAGAAGAAGGAGGTCAACCAGTCCACAGCCAGGTCCATGATGCAAAGGGTGTCACTGAGCTGCTTAATCAGGGAGGCATGATTGACTGTGTCAAAGGCAGAGGAGAGGTCAAGAAGAATGAGAACAGAAAAAGAGCTGGTATCGAAATTAGTGAGTAAGTCTTCACATGTGTTCAGGAGAACAGTTTCTGTGCCTCTGGCAGCTCTAAAGCCAGACTGTTGGTCGTGGAGGCAAAAAACAGATTCAGTGTGGTGGACAAGCTAGGAGATGGACAGCTTCTCCAACTGTTTGCCCAAGAAGGGGTTAGTGGAGATAGGATGGTAATTTGCTGGACAGGAAAGATCAGCAGAAGGTTTTTTGAAGAGAGAGTGCGCAAGGGAGTGCTTGAGGAGTGAGGGGAAGGATCCAGCAGCAAAGGAGTGATTGCAGAAATCGGCCAAGGCTGCAGCAAGGGAGAAAATGTTGCCCTTGATAGTTCTGGACGAGCAGGGAAGCACGTGTTTGGAAGAGACTTTCATAGAGCAGACTTGTCCAGAAATCTCATCAGGTGTTATAGGAGAAAATGAAAATGATGTGCTCCCCCTGGATAAACGCGTGGTCGTTTTTTTAATGCCCATACAGTTGCCAGGAGTGCCTTTTCACAATCATTGAATTTTTCCTCCATGGAAGACAAAGTTTTGCTTGAGTAAGAACTTGTCGTGCTTTTGATACAATACAGCTGTCAGGCAGGTATATGAAACCCCTGTCTCTAAGAAGTCCTAATTTTTAATGGGGTAAGCCAAATAAGGAGCTTGAAAAAGGCCTCTTCTCAGTTGGTTAACTGCTTCACATTCTTCTGGACCCCACTCCCACTCTTCTCCGGCCTTTAGTAAATGGACCAGGAGTCGAGTGACCTCCGCGCAGTTTTCAATGAACTTTTTGACTATAATTAGTGAGTCCAAGAAGGCTTCTCAATTCTGGCAGAGTAATAGGGTCTTTCAATTTCAATGGCCTTCCACTTTCTTCAACTAAAGGAAGAGACCCTCAGGGGTGATTTGGTGTCCTAGAATGTTCTCTGGTCTTACACCTTTGTGCCTTCTGAAAGGACAATTTTGCTCTGACTTTCTACAACTGGGCCAGAATATAGCGAATTTCAGCAATATGTTCTTTTACAGTTGAGCTCTTGATAAATACATCATCTACATAGGCCAGGTTTCCCCTTTTGCCAAAGTTGGGCATGGCCTCATGAAGGAATATATTGAACTCATTTCGGGAGTTTATATATCCAAAGAGGGTTCGGGTCCACCAGCTTGTACTGGTCTTCCCTGCTCACGGGTACTGTCCAGTAATCGTTGGTCAAATCAATGGCTGAGTACACTTTTCACCCTTGGATCTGCACCAACCCTTGATCGATGTAGGGAAGTGGCCATCTCAACATGTGTACCCATTTGTTCAACTCCCTGAGGTCTGCACATTGCCCACTGTGTTTTAGTATCCCCACTGCTGGGTTTCGTAAAGGTACAGTGGATCAGACAAATCTCACACAGGATTCCAAGTTCTTGATAATCTCTGTGAGTGACTCCATGGACGCAAGAGTTAACCGGCATTGTTTAACAAATTCTGGAGCCATCTCTGATCCATCAGTGTGTTAGTTGAATGAATAGATGTACGTCCACAGTCATAAGAATCAATTGAAAAGATATCCTGGAAGTCCAAGAATACTTGTTTCAGCTGCTGTCTTTGCTCCTCAGTCTCATGGGCCTCGGCTAGACTGGTCTGTTCCTCAGCCATCTTCCTGAAACCTGGAAAGACCTCGGGCTTGAAAGTGTCTGTGGTATACTCCGATTGGGTGGAGAGATCTTTTTTAATGGTGTTTACCTGGACATGAGGTTCAGTGGATTGAAGGTAGTTGTGGTTGACTCGAAATACCATCTAGTTCTTACTGATGTCACAGGTTACCTCTCCACCCTATAAGGGCATGAAGAATACACCAAGAAATTTCCCTCACTGCAGCTAATGATCTTATCTGTTGGGATACCATCTTTGGTGTCAGTACAGTTGAGAGGAATTGGTCCAATGATTTAATTCCCTAAATCAATGGAACAGTGTTTGGCACCGACCGCCATTCCAATAGAGGTGTCCATGCCCAAAGTAATACTTTGGGGGGTCACTGTTATCCACCAGTATTCAAATGGTGTCATCTTCCAGATCCACTAGGGGTGTCGGATACAAATACAAATCTTGTTGTTGGAGGTGAGAGTTCAAATTGATGTAAGCGTCCTGATGTTTGAGGGTCTGTCCTCGCTTAATTTTGAGAGGGATCATGAATCATTGCACTTATTCTGGGCTGGCAACATCTTCTCCGATTTGAACTTCAACCGCCTAAGGCAGCAATTAAGCTAATGGAAATGCCCTCTTGGTGTTGTCAAAGCCCAAGGGCTTACCCCCCAGTTGTATCCATACTTTGTCGTTGAACGAATCTAGACTATTTGCGAAGCGATGGAGAATGTCAATATCCAAATAAAAGGAAGACATGAGATCTCTAACGACTCAACAATTATGTTCTATAGTTGTTTTCCAATGGACATTTTTAGCATGCACCTGCTGGGCAGGAAATGCTTAGAATTTGGTGTTTCCAAACCCACTTCCCATTTATCAATCAATTTAAATGTGGGCATGGTCTGATATTTTTTGAGTTTCGTGAATAATCCTTCAGTGATTAAGCTTTTTCCATTTTTCAGACGTACTCTTGCGAGCACTGGCTCCTCCCCTTCATTTATCTGAATGGGGAAAGACAAGTGTTTGCCCTTTTTCTGAAGGTCGGTTAGACTTTGAGCTGGTTTGTCATTGTCCTCTTTCAAGGGACTTGGGGTTTCTTTGAGATTTTGATTTGTATAAAATCTCAAAGTATTCCCTTCCAGTGTGGAGTACCACTTGGAACTGGGAGGGAGGTTGATTTTCTATAGTTGAGAAGTGTTCCCATAACCAGTTTGTTGTACTACGGAGATGATGGTGATTTCTGGGACTTGATTGTACTGGAAGTGAAATTGCATATGATCGGTATGGCACTCAATTATATGGCAGGTGCCATTCAGGCTCACATAATTCGTAGTTTTCTTGAGTTTGATGGGCCAGTTTGTCTGGGTCCAGTGGACCTGATTCACACAGTTGATCAAGGTGATATTCTCCGAATGAAATCATTCCCCAGTAAACAGGGAGTGCCCTCTAGAGTCACAACTATCACCTGGTGTTTCAAAGGATGTCGCCCCCAATTTTTATTTCTAGATCCGGAGTCCCTTCCACTGGAATGTCTTTCCCATCAAAGTTTTGGAGTTGTCTGGAAAGAGATGTGAGGGGAATCTGGTGACTTTCTAGATTCAGTCGGTCAAAAGCTTCTTTAGAGATGAGAGTAGCTTAGGATGCCATATCCACCAGAGCTGATAATTCACACTGGCCCTACATAAAATCTGCCCTCTTTTTCCTCAAGTCTACAAAGAAATTGTGAGTTGGTTCCCAGATTGGCAGTTATCTTCTTAATGTTGAACTAAGTCACTGTGTGATCTTGGCCCGTGTCCAGTGTTGGAGATTGGGAATCTGTAGGAATAAAACATCATTTTGCAATGCTATTCGTAGTCAGGGGCAGGCCTCCAGATAATGTGCGTACTAGACCTTTTTACAAATGAAAATCTTGTAAATATGACAGCTTTATTTTTTTCCTGTGTACATTAACACACAGGTTTAGAGCAGAGGGTAGTGCAATTGTGGGGTTACTTGATAGAAACCAGAAGGCTTCTTTTGATTGTTATCTACACAGATGTAATTGCAAGCCCCCTCTGAAACAGAATGTATTTCTCTAAAGCCTTTCACAAAAAGAAACTGCGCACTGTGATAAAAAGAATGGTTTCATTCCATTCAGCTTCAGAAGCACTGTGCATATTTTTCTAGAATTTTAGTATTGTATAATTAATAAGATGGAAAGTTGCAATTGAGAATTGATATTTTGTAATAAATTACGCGTTTTTCCAGTGAAAGGAAACAAGTATTGCACAATTATATTTTTCAGAGTTCCTGTGCTTTGTGCATAATCATGCAGAGGCAGATCATTTTTACACTTATAATTTAATTTACACTAATTATAAAAACAG
Organism: Ambystoma mexicanum; assembly: GCF_040938575.1. Lineage (NCBI taxonomy): Eukaryota > Metazoa > Chordata > Amphibia > Caudata > Ambystomatidae > Ambystoma > Ambystoma mexicanum. The sequence goes on along the minus strand of NC_090925.1, from coordinate 1,252,004,986 downwards.
TGTGTAAAATGATGACTATGCACAGTCTAGGTAAAACATCCATTCAACCTTGCAGTGAATGGGGTACATTAATATAAATGGTCAGTGGCAGCAGAGTCTTTGCTCAAAGGTGAGTGATTGTCATTACACCAATCACAGGTGTTCTAGCCTCTCAAATCTTCAAAACTACAATTAAAACATCCAAAACCTGACTTTCCAGGAAGTGTAACCGCTGTTCAAAACCACACAAATGAAAGTTACATTGGTAATTGAAATAGAAACTCAGCAAAACATGACTCTATACTAATCCAGATAGGTATTAAACTTTATGAAGAGCTTCATAAATGGTTCATTCAACATATAAGTACTGTGATTATTATACCTCAGTTGACACTCAGTTAATCAACCTCTGAAGGATGTTAGCCAATAAGATAGCTAAGCCGGTTCATAAATGGTTCATTCAACATATAAGTACCGTGATTATTATACCTCAGTTGACACTCAGTTAATCGACCTCTGAAGGATGTTAGCCAATAAGATAGCTCAGCCGGTTTAGCACTCATTGCTGAAATCTGTGTGTGATCTGTAGGTTGCAGGTTCAAATGCAAGCAATTCCAACTCAGCCTTTCATCCTTTTGAGGTCGATAAAGGCGTACCGACTTTGGTTTGGTGATAATTGTGATAAATATGTTCTATGTACAGCGCTTTGCCAAAAGCCCTATATAATTAGCCATTTGACCATTGGATTAAATATATAATTTAGCATGGAGTCCTTGCATTTCTGCACTGTTGTATCATAACACTGGCATACCATTAGGTGTTAATAGCTCCAGGAAATGAGGACTTCATTAAACATCAAAAGACAATTCTGCAATCGAACCTCAAAACACACAATACAATTCATGTTTGCTTTACTATGTAACTGGGTAGGTTTTTGTGATTTCAGCATTTAAACATATACAGGAGAGATCAAATGGCCAGACCTTGGAGAAATAATGAAAGGTGTAGTCTGTCACAATGCGGAAAGCTTCTGCATAGTAATGATTTCCGTAAAGATTTTGCCAGGTTGGCTGGATGTCACATACATTTTATTCTCTTGCAAAGGAGAAAAGACATTTTTACTTTCTTAAAATCACATTTACTCTCAAAGTTTAAAAATAGAGGGTAAAATACTCCCACCTCAAAATCTGGAGCACTGGTCAGGGGATATTCTTTCTCCCCAGGTTCTTTGCTGTCCCCCTGTATCAGAAGACAAATCTCAGAAACTGTTTGCAGGGAGGATACCTCTTCGGTCCTTGGATTATCTAGCTTGTGCGTTTGCTATCTGCGTCAGTCTCTGTCTCTACGCTTTTCGACTCAAGGACTTTTTTGGCCCATTCTTATTTGAGAGGAATTCCCCATTCCTGAAAAAGAGCATTTCCTTACCTGAATCCTCCATGGATTATTCTCTCTCAAAGGGTATAAATTGGTTTTCCTTCTTCTTAAAGAGGGTTTTTCTTCAACCTCTTCTACGTACCCTCTGTTCTTTGGGTTCTATCTTCCTGGGGGTAGAAGAGTCACTATCAGGTTGAGGGATTTTCAGGGGTTCTTTTCTGCTGAGAAAGGAAGCTTTCTCCAGGGCTTGGCATCTCCCTTCAACTATGGGCCCATTCCCATTCCCTTGTTGATTTTTTTGGACGACTTTCCTCCAGTCATTTAACCCATCGGGCGTCTGACCTTGGTGTTGGGGCAGTCTGAGGAACATTTTTGGTCTGAGGATTTTACTGAGCACTCATCATGCACCCAAAATCCTCTGTCAATTGTGGACCTGTCGTTCCAATAGTGTAACTTTTTCCCTTCCTTCATGTTTATACGGAGGTCTTTGCTCTTACCTCTATTGCCCCCAAAAAGGGTAACTATCCGTTCTTGTGAACTAATTCCGGTATTAATAAATTTCCACCATAAATTTCAGTCCTGAGTCTCCCTTCTCCTTGGTTCAGGGATCTATTGACCTGGAACTGGGGAGAAGGAAGAGGATTGTAATGACAATTAGGGTTTGGAGGGTACCCGTTTGAAAAATGTATGTTTGGAGGTGGAGTGTTACTCCTTTCTTGTGGGAAATTCGAAGGGAAATTCCCTGGGGACATACTCACCAGGTTTGAATCCCCCATTGTGCTGGGGAAGTGTAAACAAACGCTGGGATGGACCGTGTACCTTTATACTGAGTACTTACTTAGGTGTTGGGGTCAGAAGGGCCATTGTTCTGAAATTCCATTTGACTACCGTTTGATTGGGCTTAGGCGGAAGGTCTCATATGCCTCTCATTCTGCTTGTCAGCTGGAGGAGAATTTTCCTACCCCCAGCCCCTGTCCCCGGGTAAAAAGTAGGGGTATTTTTCACCTCTGCCATTTTCTAAGCAGTATGTGTGGTATTGGGTTTTGAGGGTTTGGAGTTACTTTTATTGTCCGCTTCTGTACCTCATATCCCAGGTATTTCAAATATTTACTGGTGTGTCTCAAATGTAGCCATTTTTCCCATTTCCCAGGTATCTCAAATCGAGTTGTTTCCTATTTACTGCTCTGACTCAAATGTCTGCCAGATCTAGGGGATTCCATACTTCTGCAAGGTTTCAGATCTAGGTGTTTAACCTCTAGTGCCCTGTTCGTAATCTAGCCATTTCTTCCCATTGCTATTTTTTCCCAACTCTACGTTTGTCCTCTCTAGCACTGTGTTTCAGTTCTAAGTGTTTCCCTAATGCTGCTGTGCTGCAATTCTAGGTGTTTTTCCCACTGCAGTTTTTTCCCAATTCTAGGTGTTTCCCCTCGAGCACTGTATTCCAGTTCTAGGTGTTTCCATACTACTCCAATGTTTCAAATCTGGGTGTTCTTCCCTTTTCTGAGTTATTTCCAATTTTAGGTGTTTCTCCCTTTGCAGCTTTCTTTTAATTGAAAGTGTTTCCCCTCCAGCACTGTCAGAATAGCAGGGGTAGGTAAGGTACTGCCACTAACTAACATTACTAAAAACCCACCCTTATGCATATACCCCTCAAACACTGAACTAAATGCAACCATACCTCTACAGCACACAAAACCGCACACACTTCACAACACCACTACAACAATGATTAAAAAAACATATAGTTTTGCCCAACACCACATGGCGGTTACAAACCAAAAAACACACACAAGCTCAGTGAATGGTGTCACCGAACTGAAGCTGCCAAATGCACATCACAGCTCTCTTGCTCTTTTTCCCTTCTCAGTCCTACTGAAGTCTGCGCAAAGGTATGTTTTAATTCTTGTGCAAACTCCCTACATGCCTTATCTTCCACACATTGTAAGTTATAGGCAGCCTTGTGTGCCTCTTGCGGGTTCCTGTGAGTTCAGAAGTGCTTCAAAATGGCCTCCTTGTAGGTGGACAATTTATAATGATCCTGGTCTTCCAGTCCTGCAAATAAACAAGAGTACTCAGTGAAAATGTCAATTTTGCAAATGCCATACAATTTACATCATTTTTTACTTCACATAATGTCATCATTTGTCCGTACAGTTCCAAGAGCTCCCATACCGCATCCTTTGGTATGTGGTCATAAAGCTTTTTATGGCTTTCATTTGTCTAATGGAGTCCTTAACAAAACCCTTTTTCTGTTTTGTACTTCTTCCTCCTTCAAAGTCAATGCTGCTATTTGAACTTGAGTCCAGGTCTTCTAGGAACTGCCTAGCACTGTGAGATTGAGAATGCCTTCCAAAATTATAGGAGCTGGACTACTCCTTTCGGATGTGCCGCTGTGAGCTCACTTTCCCTGGGGTCCCTTTTTGGTGCAGGATAATACCCAGTCTCTTCTTCAGACTGTTGCACATGTGTACTATCCCTCCTTTCAGGTATTTTGGGGGACTCCATGCATTCACCTGAATGTGTGGACGTTTTTAAAATGCCCTTCCTAGGCTGACGTATTTGCCTTTCCCTTTCAGCTAAGTGGGCTAGGTGATCTCTTTACAAGATCATTTTCTGTAAATCGAACTCTATGATTTTCTCATATGTGTTTTCAGGGTCAGAAGTACTCACATTACTCTCTTTGACCTCCCATGACACACTGGCCCGGCCACCTGCCCTGCTTCTCGGTAATGGTGAATCTTCATCAATATCAGATAAGGACTGGATTTCCTTGCTAGGGATAGGCAAGCCCGTCTGCCTCATCTCCCCCCCGTTCTCTATAGGAGGCATGTATGAGGTGAGTTCTAGTCTATACATGGGGAGTGGTAAGTACATGAAATGAGGGCCTTGATGAGAGGGGGGACTCCCCTCCATAATAGGACCTTATCGTATACATTGGTTTATCAGACAGTCTTAGTGCCAGTTGGCATTCTTTAATTTCATTCTTTCATTTCAAGCACTGGTTTCACTCTACTAGGATTTCCTACTTACATTCAGAGAGTTGAGCTTTTAAATCTGACACTGAGTGTTGGCTGGCTTCAAGCACACTGCTCTGAGCCACCAATCGATCCCTGACTTTCTGTACCTCTTCTTGGAGTATTTTGTTATCCCTCTGAGAACCTTGCACTATGCATGCGTTTTCATGGCATCTTTCATTGAAAATGACATGTTCTCTCGCCTGAGCATCTAGACTATGCACTGCCTGCAAAAGGTCAGCCTCTGCCAAGCATGGATGCTCCATCAGTTCTATATTTTCTTCCCTGATACTAGCCAGTTCCTGAGACACTGATTGCCCCTTATCTAAATCCATTTTCAATTTGAAAGCATCTTTTTCTTTGATCAGCTGCAATTTATGTTGCTTCAGAATATTTAAGTCCTAGTGCATCTGATCAAAATCCTTTTGAGAGTCAATCTCTCTGATGGTCAACTGCCTTTTCACGTTTTCTTTCACTTATGGACTATTTGATGGCTTCATTTTCATCCAACAATACACAATTGAGGCTAGTCTGGTCGTTCAATTGGTGTTGAAGGTGGCTTATGGTTTCTACACTCTCTTTATGTTTGTCTTGCGGTGCAGAGAACTCAATTTGTTGCTCTACACCGCCTTGTTGATGGATTTGTTGCTCATTTTTGAGTTGCTCACTGATGTTTTCATATTTGAGCTCTAGAATTTAGCTTTGTTGTAATGTATCCTCTAACTGCATGAGTGATTGCTGGGCCTCTTTCATGTCTTCAGTCTGCTTTAACATACTGGCCCCTTTATTTTGCATAATTTATTTATGTATTCATTCATTCATTTAGATACAGGAGGAACAATGCTCTTTTGATCACAAGTGTAAATGAAAATACAACAGAGCCGTATGTTGGGCCATTTTAATGTGTTCCTCATGGATGTGTTGGGTCATATAGAATTCTAGGGCTTTGTGTAAAATACCACCTTCATGCTAAATGTCAGTTCCTACTAATGTAGCTTCCTGTATCAACCTGGCTTGCCAGCATCCAGCCACGTTTTCAGGCCAGTCTCACCAAATAAAAGCTTGGCTAGGAGATGTCTCCTGGCATCTTGAATTGGTATGTCGCTCATTTTGAGTGTCTTTTTTTACACAACGCCCTAAAACTCTCGCTACACAGGAACAGAAACCTTGCAGTTTATTCCTGCTAGATTTCAACAATCAATTCTAAATCAAATTATCTTTGGATCAACTCTACACAATCGTATTCTCCTGTACACCTCCCTGGAACTCAGGGGTCAAGCAAAAAGTGGGGCTTTTATTAACTGCATCAAAAACATGCCATGCAAATCTCAGCGTTGTACTGGAATGAATGGCTTGGTAACAATGCAAATTGTCATGAATCAAAACAGAAAGCTAGATCCTGTCACAAGTCCCCATTTCTGTAGGGGATATGGGGCAACAATTAATGGAGGGAGTTAATTCATCCCAATCAAAGGTGCCACACCAATATCTATATATTTTTGGGTTCTTCACTAACACTGTCTTTAATACATATAACACCACTACTATCCCTCACCCCTTTTCCAATAGGCAAACCAAAAAATCAGGCTGGTGTGCCGAAAGAACATATATTTATTATTTAGTAAACAAAATTCTTATCACACAATCAGTATAAAAAGGCATGACACCTCCGCCTGTGGCTTGCAACCACTGTTCATCCAAAAAAGCTTCAAAACAAACAAGTTGGACACAATGGGCCTCATTACGACCCAGGCGGTAAGGTACCGCCTGGGTCGTACCCTTACCACCATGGTGTAAACTATGTTTACACCATGGGGGATGGCGGATTTACCGCCCCATTCCAAGGTGAGTGGGGCGGTAAATCCCCATTTCCCATTTTACCCTTCCCCATTCCCATTTTTGCCCCATAGGGCATAATGGGAGTGGGGAAGGCGCTAATTACGCCACCGTAAATTACGGTGGCGTAATTAGCACCATGGTCCCTTAGCGCCATGGATTTTAACGCCTGCAAAAAGCAGGCGTTAATATCACCATGGCGCTAACGGACCTTGTAATCAGGCGTTAAGGGTCGGCGCCGTTTACGGCGCCGTTAACCCCTTAACGCCTGATTCGTAATGAGGCCCAATTCCTTTTTGAGAATACAAATTTGCAGAACATCTACAACACAACAACAGGTGCATTTTTAATTTTTACTTTCTATTCCCTCCTGTTCACATGTAAAGAGAAACACAAGTCAGATAAACCCTTTGTATGATTGGTTAGATCAGAAGACTCCTAAGGTAAAGAATTATGTAGCACCCTTGACAGGATAGGACAATTATACTTTACCATAGGACCTGTATGTAATCTCACTTAAACAAAATGCAGAATTCTTTAGGCAAAAAAATCAGCTTGCACAGCGTCATTCATCTCTGACATGCCTGCACGCTTTCTATTTCTAACACCACATCATTTAACAGAATACTTGTCTCAAAATATATTTGTATTTGTATTTGTATTTTTATTGTTTTATATAGCGCCTTAATCAAAGGGGCTTTACAGATAGCCACCAGTAATACATAAAACATCCATTGAAAAATCTCTCTTCAATGTGGAGTCTTTTTCTCACTCTCAGTAGAGAGTGTGCTTTTCAATCAGATATTTCGCTTGGTTTCACTTTGAAGACACATTTCTGAACAGCATAGACCCAGGTATTCAGTTTATCATTTGGAACCCCTCTGCTTTAAGGCAGGGTGCAGCGAGTGTTCACCCATTTGGAATTTCATTAGGTGGTCCAAAATTACTTTGTAGCACTATGGGCCTCATTACAACCCGTACGGTAACGATGGCGCTAGTAGCGGCATGGTTGCCGTCGGTATTTTACCGATTCCGCCATGGTGAATGGCAGAATTACCGCCCCATTACAAGGTTGGCGGGGTGGTAATTCCCCTTTCACCATTGGCCCTTCCCCATTCCCATTTTTGCCCCCATAGGGCTCAATAGAAATGGGAAAGGCGGTAGTTACTGTATTGCGGTACCGTAATTACCTCCAAGGTCCCTTTGCGGGTCCAATTCTTAACGGCTGGTAAAACCAGCCGTTAAGGTAGGGACCCGCAAAAGGACCTTGTAATTAGGCGGTAAGGGGTTAACGGCGCCGCCACCTTTTACGGCGCCGTTAACCCCTTACCGCCTGGGTCATAATGAGGCAGTATATCCTTATTCCCACTGGGAGAAAGGTTGGAGGGTTCGAATTCCTCCAAGATCATCCTGCGTCATTTGTCTATGTGTGGATTAATTAAATTATTAATAAATCACAACTGCTAGGGATCTAATCCTGGATGCCCTTCCCATGCATGTCTATATGGCAAAAGATATGAATTCAACAAGACCCCCACCAATGGTTTGTTCTGTTGGGATTAGGTACTTACAATGAATATCTCTCTGGGTTTTGTGCTCAGGAAAAGTCCTCAAGGTTTCAGGGTCATCTCATGGAAAGCATAAGGATCTGTTAAGGCTGCCCCTCCAGACACAGTTAAGGATAGCCTCCAGCATCAATCCCTTTGTCCTGGTTCCCTCCAGATTTTAGTCTTTCTCCTGGTCTCATCCACCTCCTTCTGTCTCCCTTCCAATAACTGTATAGAGCTCCAGTCAGTTTAGACAGCTCAGATAATTTCAGACTGCTCTCCTCTTTTAGTCAGCTCCACATTCGGCAAGATAATCCTCATTTTGGAAAGAGATCTCTTTCTCGCATTGTGCGTCTACTTTTAAACCACTAATCACACCCCAAAATATCTAAATTATATTATGAGGTTGCAGCTTATTGGCTCATTATTCTGATTGGACATCTATTGTCCTCTCCCTTAAACAAAGCCTAGCCCCTTTTCTCTGATTGGTTCCTTTTCGTTAGTAGGCTCCATTTCTGGGAGTTATGGCTCCACCCATTTAGAATGGCATTTTTGAACACTACAAATTTGAATTAAAATCTTCAACATGACACTTTTATTCAATGTATAAATAAGCCTCACAAACTATACATTAATGCACTTTGTTTCATGTCAGCACATGGTTACAAGTGCGAGTGGCAGGTTTTGCGATTTCCACAAAACGGATAAACATTAGAATCTCAAGATTTTACAGACAAGTATCTGGTTCCATTAGCTACACGGTACCTGAATCTTTGACGTGCAATTTATTCTGGGCAGGTGCAATCACATTTTAGCTTATAACTCTCATTCCCAAAGTCAAATTTTGAGGGTGGTTGTGTTATCAGATGGGGCTTTTCATTCATAAGCATTTCAGGAATATTTGGACTATTTTTTTTTAAGTTTCATGGCTCTCAAGTTAATGGACAAAGTCTGATTCTCCATTTGAACCTATGGCATCCTATTAATTAAATACCTCTTATTTGCTCAATAAAACAGCACATTTCTCTTCTCATGACCGGTATATAGTCCTGGCATCTGGCTTTTTTTGATGTAAGTTCACAATACACCACTAAAGATTTTTACTCCCAGGGTTGATAACCATCTGTCGCTATTTCCGATTAAAAAAATAATATTAGTTACACGTTTCAGGCACTTCAATGTGCTTGGTCATGGCCCTAGCCTACGCAAACATATTTATGTTTGCATTTCGAAACATAACATATTCTTGAACATCAAACTGGGATAACAAACTAGCTACATGGAAGAGATATATCGACATCTTTGGGATCAGGAAGGGTCCCAAAGATGAACTTGAGTCCTTCTTAAAATATTTCAATGAATGTCACCCCAGAATCAAATTTACAGTACAAGTGGGATCCCCGAGTATACACTTTCTTGACATCAAAGTCATCCCGATAGTCAACACATTGAGTATATCAATCTATCGTAAACCTACTGACATCAAAAATACACATTACAAAAGTTAAAATCCTCAGCATTGGAAAATCCATCTCCGCTGAGTCTATTTCTTAGAGTGAGAAGAATCGTATCTGATGATAACAAGTTCACAGAAGAAGCTGAGACAGTGACAAACAGATTCACATCTAGGGGTTACCTGGAAACCATGCTTATAGAAGCCAAGAACAAGAGCATGTTAAATACCAGGAAGACTCTGTTGAAAACCAAAAGAAATAAAGACAACCCCCCCAGTACACCTGATGAAATTTTTCAAACAAAGCGCACAAATCAATCGCCTACTCAGAAACAATTGGAACATTACAAGACTTGATGCCCAATTTACAAAACATTTCCCACGACCACCCATGGTAACATACACAAGAGCGCAAAACCTAAGCAACAACTTAGTGAAAGCAGAGAGAGCAGAGTCCTTGAGACAACTTTTCCTCAACTCACCCAAACATGGCACTTCCCGTCTTCACTGCTGCCACTGCAGCAATGTACAGAAGGGCGAATATGTTGAACAGCCCTGTACATGACAGAAAATCATCTTGAAACATTACGCAACCTGAGATTCTTAACATTTCATCTATGGACTTATTTCCCTGTGCGATAAGTTCTATGCAGGACAGACCACTAGAAAAAGAAAAGAAAAACTGACTGAACACAAGTCTAATATCAGGACTAAAAACCAGAAATCGCCCGTAGCAAGACACTTTGAAGAAAATAGACACACCATCGCCCAACTCAAATATGTAATCTTAGAAATAGTCAAAACATCAGCAAGAGGAGGAACTACTAGTGACCTCCTTATGTGTAGAGAAATGTTCTGGATACACAGATTGGAACCAACAGGAATGATTGACAAATTCTCATTGGCAGCCTTCTTGTAGTGTACCGAATGATTATATATCAGGAAACAGATCTTGCAATCCCACCAACATATATAGGTCATCATATATGCTGAATAGAGCAGCGTGGGGCATGACTGGAAATGTTCTCAGCACTGACCAGAAAATCATGAATAATGACTATATGTGTATCTAACTTATACTGCATAAATGTTTGGTATGATTCCCAAAACTGTACAATCTAAGCAAAGACATGCAATGTGTAAAGCTAGTGAACAGTGTGGACAATGTAACTGCACTAGTTGTATAATGGCACAGTCCACTGGGCTATGCTGTATTGAGATGACACTGTTAAAATACCAATGAGCAATCACTGTGTAGATATTCATGCATTGAATGATTTCTGAAACTGTACCAGTTATGCAATGACACAATTCTATGTACAAAGTTCACCAATAGCATTGGAAATTAAATGTTGGTAATGGGGTAATGTGGAAAATGATGAACAAATAATTATAGGCACTTTGTAAAATGAGTGAACATAAGTTCTATAATCAGTTGGTCTGTGCACACAGTTAAAGTGTGCTTGCCTAGCACAACAAAGAAACCCTTTTTCTCTGCATATATGCATTTATTCTTGGAGCAGGCACCAGGAGTGAAAATAGCAGTTTGACAGCTGCATTAGCAGTAAGCTGAGATTCTGGTTCGGTGTTCACATTTAGCCTGAAGATGTAATGCCTGTCATGAATCAATGTATAAAACTGTTTGTTCTCAGAAAAGAAGAGAGGCACGGGCGAAGCAGTTGCTTGTTGTCCAAGCTGCGCTTAAGCATATTATGAATAAACTATGGCTGTGAAGCCTTTGAAATCGTTTGTGGTGGTGTCTCATTCCACTGATTATGGGCACAGGCGGGCATTATGAAAAGTATTACCCCCAAATTGGCTACCCGAGATGGAACCCCATTGCAGTTAAGATCCAGTTGGAATATTTTGCCACAGTAGGAGAGCAGGCACCGGACAGGTGGAGGACGTGGAGCACACTGCGTGAGGTTGACAGAGGTTTCCTGCAGCCACAACGTTCACCCACCAGCCGGTCTCTTTAACACGTTGATTTCTGAGACCGAGGTTCCCCCGCCTGTGTGTGGAAAGGAGACTTGCACTCCTGTTGAAGTGCTGGTACAGAAGACTGTAACACAAAAAGGAGTGAGACTGTTTCATGCACAGTGTGATGATTTAATTCAGAATGATGTTGTGTCGTCGGATGTTACGAATGTGTAATATTTTCTATGGGAGCATACTGTTAAATGAGCCATAGAGAAATACACCAAGTGTACACAAGTTGAAACCAAGGGATGGATGAATCATGAAATGGCGATGTAGTTTGTATTGATTATGGGCACACTTTCCATTAAGTGGGACATTATCAATGCAACCTTGTGATTACAAGAAATAGTTACTGTGACAGAAATGGGAAATTCATGCACTAGAGGATGTTGTGGGTTACAATGTTGTAAGAGTCGTTCAGAAATAGAAAAACATGTATCTACTCCCCTGGAAGTTACGCCAGGATAAGAGTTGATGATCAAGAAAGGTTTGGGGGTTTGTGTTGTTTTTTTGCACAAATGGCCCGAATACACTGCCAACAACCCTGATTTACAATTCCCTGTGCATGGGTCTTTTGGCCTAGAAAAAATAGGATATTTAAGAGAAATGTTAGCCACTAAGGATGACAAGGCCATTAGACCCCTGCAATGGGAATCATTTAAACAATGGGAAAATTATGCCCGACAGAAGTCTATGCGTGAAGCTCAATTGAAGAAATAAAAAGCCTCAGTCAGAAAGGGATAAAGCACATGCATATGAGCATAAACAAATGAAGGAAGAATGGGATCAAGGGGATTGGGATGACATGATAAGAACAAAAGGGGTATATGACGCAAAAACATCATCAGCTCCGACTCCCATGGTCACATCTGAGGAGCAGTTTGATCTGTTACTAGAATGTTTACTTATAAAAAGACCTCCTCCTCCCCCTTATCAGAATCAGAAACCTGTTGGCAAAGCACCCTCTTCATCACATCGCTCCTGTAGAATCCCAGCTGCAGATGCAGGCCCTGCGGAAAGAGTAGTGGCCGCATGGATGCAGAAAGGGCAGGAAGGGATAGTAATGGCTAAAATGTATGTGCCCCAGCAGCAAGACCAGCTCGCATTTGCAATAGTGCAAGAGCGATGAAAACAAATGTGGCGGTTGCATGAAAGGGTAAACGCTGAAGAAGAAGTGCATCCCCTGCCAAATGATTATCTGGAAATAGACCAAGCAATTAAGGATTATAGACTTGATGCGGGGGCATGTGTCCTGCAATAGTGTTAACATTTTTATTTTGAATTATAAGTGCCCCAACCAAGTCTATGGTAACTCAAACGTTTCCCATGAGAGAAGTGCCTGGGTTTGATACTGATAATCCAACACACCAGGTCTATGTCCCCTGGAATAGGATGGAGTTACTTTCTTTTACTAAAGATTATCCAGATATTAGACAAAATCCAGAACAGTGGTACACCCAGACGGACCGGGTTCTTAAAACAGGTACGCTCAGATTGGGAGTTATAGATCAGTTGTTTTCATGCATTGTGCCAGCAGCTATACGGCGCTAATGCAGAATGCAAGACAGTTTAGATCCTGTCATAAAGTGGGATGAGCTGACAGAGGCAGCGAGCGAAAGGGGAAAGATTGGGGAATTGTTCAAAGAAATAATAGCTCTTCCAACACTGTTGATAAGACATATGCAGCAAGTGGTTCCCTGCAAGCAAATTAATTGGGATACATTGACTGCTTGCAGGCAGGAAGTAGGGGAGTCAGTTGAAAAATATTTTGCCTCAAAGGAAGAAGCTTTTAGCTCATTTAGTGGGATGGATATGTCTACCCTGGAGAAGTGTTCCGTTACCATTTTGTTGAAGGGTTGTTACCTCACTTAAAAAATGTCATTCAAACATATGAGTCCACCTTGCTAAACAAGTGCTGCTCAAATATTAACCATGGCTAGGTATTATACAAACCACCATGCTAAAGACAAAGGGGAAAAGGAAAGAAAGATGGGAGAGTTAAAAACCAGAGCAGTGATGCCTACAGGCTTTTCCAGAAAGAGGCAGAAGTAATATAGGTATACCAAGGGGAAGAGGAATGTATAGAGGAGTAGGAGGTGGTAGTACCCTGCCAAGTAATGGAGCAGGCATGGTAGACACTGGGTGTCATATTTGATAATTCCCTTGAGACACTACGAACTATTCAGTCTGAAGCTACTGCCCCTGACTTAAAGGAATGGAAACAGACTGGGAAATATGTAGATGGTTGTTGGCTAGACACGCAAGATGGGGGAAAATGGAAATGACCACATATGTATTTACCTTTAATGTTGTCCTATGCTCATGGCCCGTCTCACGTAGGTGCATAGGGAATGTGTAAATTGCTCACTACAGTGTGTCGTAACCCTAAGCTAGGACCAGACACGGTTGCTTTTTGTAAAAACCTTTTAGTATGTGCATCCTATAACAGTGGGAAGAGTGAGGGAGCCCCAAAATGACATTTTCAGCCACCTGAATATCCCTTTGAAGCCTTAAATATAGAGTTTATTAAATTGCCTCCATGTCAAGGAAAATGTATGTGTTAGTGATAGTAAGCATGTTTAGAAAATGGATAGACACATTCCCCTTAAAAGACAATACTGCATTAAAAACTGCTAAAATACTCATGAAGGAGTATTTACCCCGATTTGGACTGCCACACTGTGTGGAGCAACAATAGTGTGCATTTTGTTAATACTGTTGTTACAGAGAATTCTCCAGAATGGCTAATTTCCCTTACCTACTGAGTCCCTCTGCAGCTTTGCTGGATTTCTAGGATTTATTTTTTCACCTGGTAAGCGTGTGAGTCTTTTTTTCCCACTCTTACATGTGTTTTGCTGTGTGTGTTGAACATTTTTTGTGTTCATAGACTGTGGAGCCTCACCTACTCCACAGGCATCATCTTTTTACTGTGTGTTACACAGCACCTTCAGTGCAGTGAGACAGGGTTGTCTTTTAGACTTCCCAACTCAGACTCAATTTTCTGGGACTGACTACTGTCTCCCAGAACATGTAAAGTTGCCATTGACTTTATTAGTCTTTTAAATCCACAAACCCAGTACAAACCATCTTACATGGAGGACTGGAAAGGGTTAATACTTATCCCTTTTTGTTTGTTTCTCTTGGAGCACTGTTTTGCTCCCTTTTCATCAAGACTTGGCTGGTGGCAGTGATAACTACCCTATGTTTCCTACCGCGGTTATCTTAAATAACCTTGGTATTGTTTTAGGGTATCTTGGTAGCCTCGAACTTAAACCCGCTAGACCATATATGTTTTTATACGGTTCCGGCTGGATTTGTTCACCATTTCCTTTTGAAAATGTCTTTCTCGTGTTTATCTTTGCGCGCCAAACCAGGTTTGGTTCCTTTGTTCACCGTCTTTTCGCGGGCTTCTACGCAGGGGGACAGGATGTGATGTGATGGAGGGGTTTAGGACTCCCTGCACAGGGTCTCCTTGGAGACCCATGTCGCACTCTGAAATGATTGGCTATGGTGATTGTCCCGGAGGGACAGCCATCCTGCTGTGTGATTGACAGCCAGGTTGTGTGAAAGGGGGAAAACTGCATAAAAAGCAGGTCTCTGGGTCTGGAAAGGCAGAGTTGCCACTGGAACGAAAGAACCGATGAGGAGCTGATGGAAGAGGACCCCTACAACGACTGAACCGCCTGGTGAAGCCCTGCTGCAGGTCCGAATCTCCAAACTCCAATGACAGAGAAGATCGTCCAGGAATCTTCTTCCCGTGAGCTGGTGAGACCAACCAGTTTGCCCAAACTGCAAGCCAGGACTCCCTCCTCTGGTCGAATTCGCTGTACAGAGCTACAGTGGGCCGGATAGTCAGGAAGGTCGGACCCTGCTTAGGTTTTAAGGAGCACACTTTTTATGTGTTGCTTTCACCTGCTGCTGGTTTTTTTCCCTGGGCAGTGCAGGACCCTCCAGTCTTCCTACTTCATGTCAGTCTGATAGTCACTTCAGGAACTGCCAGGAACGTCCGTCTCAGCTACAGCTTCTTCTCTATTTAAAGGTACTGTACAAATCTGGTTGTGCGTTTCGTTCAGCCACGGTGAAAGTGTGTGAAATCTTTCTCCAATCTGAGGGCTTGTCCTTCTCTACTCTTTAAACAACCTTTTCTGCCGACCAACTTCGTCCGGCACTCTTGGCAAAGACTTAACCGAGAACTACCCTGAACTGTGTGATCTTGAGCAAAAAAAAACCTTTTGTCCTATTGACTTTGGCCCTAAGCCTTTTTGATTTGATTCCATCACTTTAGTTCTTCTTTCTAGATTGTCATGCTTGCTTACCTGTTGGTGCTGCTCAATTTCTGCCTAACTTTGTCTTTCCCTCCCTTTTAAATTACAAGAGTGCCATTTTGCTCCCACTTCATTTTGTGAGCTTAACTTGTCTGAAAACTATTGGGAGTGGTGCGGTGTATTAAGAGTGTGATTTTTGAACTGCTTTACGTTAGTGAAATGTTATACAACTGATGTGTAAATAAATGTATATTCTTTTACTCAGAAACCTTGAGTCAGTATTTGTTTGAATCATAATAATTGCTGTCCTTTGTGGAACTATTGATACTGCTCACTTGCTCTTGCGATACGTCTGGCTGCTCAGCCATCGCTACCACTTTACTGTGTAGTACAGGCTTGTACCAAAGGTGAATTTGTACTGTCTCCAAAGGGTACTGCATGTAATTCTGCCTAACAACTGAGATGGAATTAGTGCACTCAGGTGTTGGATTGTCTCCTTACAAAGTAGTCATGGGCCGCCCATTAAATGTATGGGACGTGCCAAATCCAAAAATATTGAAACATGTTCCCGTATCCGGTGTTAATCGACTACTGTAAAGCGTTAGCTAAAAACGTGTTCATTCTCTGCAAACAGGACCAACACCATTGGAGGGGCCAGGACATGACATCCAGGCAGATGACCGGGTATTTATATGAAGAACTTTCAGCGAACATCTGGGTTGCAACTCAGGTGGAAGGGCCCAAAGCAGGTGCTGCTAACCACTCAGACTGCTTTGAAGTACAGCAGCCACAACAATTGGATCCACTCCCGCCACGTGAAGCGTGCATCGTCCTCTTTGCTACTTGCCTCTGTGGATGGTGCATTGCCTGGTAAGGAGACCCAAAAGCTCCCTCTGGTGGTAAGACTATTGACTTTTGCACTAGCATCACCAGCCCCAAAGACAGTGCTGGAGCAACAGGTGGGCTGCGATATAACTTAAGACTCAAGAAACTGTGAACCAACAGCTACTGAACAACAAACTGTGAAGAGGAATCCCTTTCCATGAGGGACAGCTACCAGGTGGTCAAGACCGCCATCTTTAAATGCACTACTTAGGGGTGCAGTAGCACAAAGAGACACTCCAAGGAGCAATTTAGCTCAGTCAAACCTGTTTTGTTGGAATTTATTTGTGCTGTTTTGTTTTGCTCCCTACACAAGTTATGCCAAACCATATGTGTGTGGCTATTTCACCCCAGAGAGGCACCGTGCATCTCTATGTTTCTGCCAGAGACAAGAAAAGAAAAAAGTATTGTTCCAAGGGGTTCATATATGCAGTACTGTTAGGATTGTCTGTTTATTAGGTGGGTGGTTATTACTGGAATATTATGTAGCGTCATCCTTGTTGGGTACAGTAATCAGTGTCCCCAATGCCATCCTCTCGCTGATCCAGCAGGATCATAGAGAAAAATACTTTTGTTCAGAGTATTGCGGACCAAGCACCCTTCCCTACGGGTACATTAGATATTGGTGGATCTTTAGGATCCTTAATGACAACATTTGGGTGGAAACTATTGTCTGTTATTTTAGTTTTATTGCCATTTTCCTTTTCATATGTCTTTGTATTAATTGTGTGCCTGCCTTGTGCCAGACATTAGCTTCATGGCTCGACCGCAGGCAACTTCAGTATCCACCACAAATGCTTTTATTATGCAAGAGAATGTTATTAGAGATATGCTGGCCATAGATGTAACAGATTGACTTACTTACTGATATTACATGGTGATAATAGAACTATGTTCAAATGGGCCTATTGTGGAAATTAATGAACAATTAATTGTAGGCACTTTGTAAAATGAGTGAATATAAGTTCTATAAAAAGTTGGTTTGTCCACATGGTTAAAGTGTGCTTGCCTAGAAGAAAAAAGAAACCCTTTTGCTGTGCACGTACTCATTCATTCTTGGAGCAGGCTCCAGGAGTGAAGCTAGCAATTTGACAGCTGCATTAGCAGTAAGCTGAGACCCTGGTTCATTGTTTGCATTTAGCCTGGAGATGTAATGTCGGCCATGAAGCAATGTATAAAGCTGTTTGTTCTCAGAATAAGAAGAGAGGCACGGACGAAGCAGTTGCTTGTCGTCCGAGTGCCGCTTACGTATATTATGAATAAACTATGGCCGTGAAGCCTTTGAAATCTTCTGTGCTGTTGTCTCATTCTGCTGATTATGGGCACA
Organism: Ambystoma mexicanum; assembly: GCF_040938575.1. Taxonomy (NCBI): domain Eukaryota; kingdom Metazoa; phylum Chordata; class Amphibia; order Caudata; family Ambystomatidae; genus Ambystoma; species Ambystoma mexicanum. The sequence continues at coordinate 1,251,987,329 of NC_090925.1, read as the reverse complement.
GGCGGGCTTTATGAAAAGTATTGCCCACAGTAATAACACAGTTCAATGTATAGTGGATAAGAATCAGTGGCATTGACACATGACTTTATACACTTCAAATGTCTGCTACACAATGTTGACGATTGGGTAACTGTGATTTGTCTCAACACACTTGAAGCACTGAACCTGCAAAGATTGTGGAACATATTTTATTTCCCTCTACAAGTACCCTAAGCAGCTCTGGTGCTATAATAGTTCCAATACACTTGATTCACTGTACTTTCAGAGATCACGAGACGTAACTATTGCACTTAACAACTACCCTAATACATTTTGAATCTGTCATTTACATGATCACACCAGATTTGGAATAGTGAATTGACATTCTGCACACAGTTGTACCTGCACAAAATGTTTGTATCGTTGTTATATCGGTTCTAGAATCCGACATCGATAATTCGACTACAAACTATGGGCCTAATTCACAGAAGCTTTTTATAATGGCAAAACTCCACTGGAAAACGCTCTGTGAATCAGGGCCTTAATTTCACCGTTGCAGGCATCGTTATAGGCTACCAACGTCATCATCGTGATGTCATTGCGTCCGCCACAACGCTTTCTGACGCAAATCTTAAAGCGGCCATCTTTGACAACAGGCATATTTACCTTTGCATCCAGGAGTCATACAGGACTTGTTATCCGGTCCGTAGAAGTCTACTTCAAAATTTTGCAGGAGTATCAGATGCTAAATATAGACATTGACCTTGCAGTGCACGACAGCTGATTTGCATAGAAGCTGCCTTCACCTATACGAAAGGATATCTATTCTGACGGCATCCTTATATTGGAATACTGTCCCTGACCCTTTAGTTGTGCATAGCCACACCAATCCAGACTATGCCGGTAGGTGAGTAACATTATGAGTAACTCGGCAGATTTTTGATAATTAAGAGTGATCTCAACTGTAATACATTCTGAGAGATCCTTTTACATTTTATTTCATGTATATATATATAGATATGACTACAAACACAAGATGGTGAATACTCATACCTGACACATTTTCACTTTTTGGACCCATGTCGACCTACACTAAGGTAGGCCCATCACTTATTAGCCCAACATGAGACTTCACTTACAGAATACTTAAGTTTGCTACAAGATTATTATTAATTATTTGAAATATCACATTAGGTCGAGCCCTTACCTCGTCCTTTTGAGAGCATTATCATAAGAAAACCTTCCCAGTTAAGGTGTCCGCATGCACTCATTGAGGTGAATTCTAAATGCACTTATAATAAAGCAATCTTAAGATTATGCTGTAAATACATTTACACCATTCTTGGCTACAACTCTTTCTACTCATTTCTACTTAGCTTTGTAGACACATGAAGTTTGAAGATTTATTGACACTACTATTGTAAAAGAATTTACGCTCCTGATGAAGGGATATATCTCCCGAAACGCAAAGTGCTTATGACTGTTTATTATTATTTTTTGTTTACCGCATCTGTATTTAAAAAAGACTGACATTTGTCAGCACAATATAAAACACTGAAATTGTATCGAATTGCATGAAAATTGTTAATGACAAACAACAAATATTGACTGAGTCCTTTCAGTATAGATGGTGTGCAGGGGACGAGAGTGTCCTCTAATTCAGGAAACTACTTTTCTCTCAGTACACAGAAGCAGCTTAGTGTGCCAGAGCAGCTTATTTTCTCCCCTGCACCCTAAGTCCTTTCCGAAATTGCAAAAATACACTCAGTACCTGACACTACAAATCCAACTTAAAGGAATAGTGCACTCAAAAATTGTATTATCCTGAGCGTTCAGGCATATGGTTTAAAGCAAACTGTGATCGATTGTAAAAACATTTCCTGTGCACCTTACCTTAGTTTTCTGCACTTTTACACATGGGAAATCAACGGGCTGGTCGTGGCCATCTTGTACTAATCTTATCCATGGATCGATCGCCCTAAGTTCAAGTCACTAAATCATATCACCCGCCCCTGAAGCTGACATCACTAGACGCGGTTGGCCAATTTCACAACGCGAATGCACGTCTCATGTCAACGTTCTATGTGCGCCAGCTAATGACGTGTCTCCATGGAAATGGCAGGATGCCTCTTTCCTCAATAAGTATAAATAGACCGCTTCTCATTAGACAATATCAGAGTTGCTTTTCAATCGTTTCACTGTTTTTTTTTTGTATAGCCTGTGACTCGTTTCTGCTGTGTTCAGCTATCTCGGTTGCACAGAGCCCTTGCGAATAGATACTTATACTACCATTACTATTGATTTCAATTTTGTTGTATAATGGCAACAATACAGCCCTACCAGTACGAGCCGGAGTATTCCGAGGTGGAATTACTTGATAGAGAAAGATGTGGAAATGATGGGGCATCGTATGACAGTTGGGAAGACGAATCACTGCATCCGGAGCCAGAGCTTAGTCGCATGGAAGACGTTCACCTGGTGTACCTGCATTCGGTGCGAAGTTATGTCAACCGAGGAGAACTGCTGCTGCCAAGAAAACTCTGGATGCTCGCCTACATCTCAGAAGAAGACACACCACTGTTATGCGTTACCGAGCTGCATGACTTCAGGGCAGCCTGCCTCACAAGGTCCGTGTTGAGGATTATGATGGTGCTTATGCACGAACTTCGCGCAACAGTTCGCCCTCACAATCCAAGTAACGAGTAAGTGTACTCTAGATTTGATGTCATTTTGACCCCTGGGGCCACTAACATTTCATGTTTGTCTCCTATATTGTCGTAACTATGATCTATCACTGCCAAATGAATGATGTAGTCTGCCAATTGAATACATTTATCGCGCTTTGGGGAAATCAGAGTGTTCATCTTATGTGTCTTTTAAGTTCTACTAAGAAACAATATTTCTCTGTGTCCCAAACTTATGGATTGCATGGGTGTTCACTTTTGTAATGTGTCTACACTTCAAAGCCCAAGTTGATTGATACATGAAGTAACATTTGTACGGGCAACTATGCCATAGGAAACAGGGTGCATTTTCAAGTAAGGTTTGTACACTTATCAGGTTCATTTAAATACACTGGGCCTCATTACGACCCTGGCGTTAAGGGTTTAACGGCACTGTAAAAGGTGTCGGCGCAGTTAAACCCTTAATGCCTGATTACGAGGTCCTTTGCGGGACCCGACCTAAACGGCTGGTTTTACCAGCCGTTAAAGTAGGGTGCCGCAAAGGGACCTTGGTGCTAAGTACGGTGCCACAATTTCCTATGGGGCAAAAATGGGAATGGGGAAGGGCCCATGGTGAATGGGGAATTACCGCCCCACCAACCTTGAATGGGGCGGTAATTCTGCCATTCACCATGGCAGACCCCGGCATGGCGCCGGGGTCGTAGTGAGGCCCAATATGTGTGTTTCTCTTCCATAGGTGGTACAGGCTGGTGGCCTACCGTTCATTTACATGGTGGCTTTATGGGAGGCTTGGATTCTGCATTCGACGAGTAATACCCGCCTGTGTCATGGGTGCCATTTATGCCAAATTCCTCAGTGACAGCGGACAGTACAGGGTAATTTCCCACACTGTGCTGCAACCTGAAAGTATACAATTTGTAGTATATTTGTGCCATCAACATCAGAAACAAAATAAAATACAAAAGAGCTTTTATGAATAGTTGTTTCAATTTTTCAGTGAATCAAGGACACGCTCACTTGTCTATGAGGGACATAAATGAATGGTTGGTGCCCTTTTACGCTCACCTCCTCTGCAACAATCCATCCCCCCTCCATTTTAAACGGCCAAGGTGCCAAACACCATGTACACTTCAAAGGTATCTTCCGCCCAGGGGCCATTGTTCACATAGCCTCCCCAGACCTAGTGTCTCCAGGCCCCCCTCAGGCAGACCGCACTCCTGCAATCCACATAGGTGTGTCTCTCTTCAGCAGTGTTCCGGCCCTTTTCTGCACGCCTCTTGCCCATCCACCCCCCCCCACTATCAATGGCAGTCCGCACCTGTGGCCGTGCGCTCCCAATGGGGCTGGCAGGATGGGAACGGCCAAGGTGCCAAACACCATGTACACTTCAAAGGTATCTTCCGCACAGGGGCCATTGATCACATGGCCTCCCCAGACCCAGTGTCTCCAGGCTCCCCTCAAGCAGACCGTAACCCTGCAATGCACATAAGTGTGTCTCCCTTCAGCAGTGTTCCGGCCCTTTTCTGCACGTCTCTTGCCCATCGATCCCCCCTCCAATATCAATGGCAGTTCGCACCTGTGGCAGCGCGCTGCTAAGGGGGTTGGCAGGATGGGAACGGCCAAGGTGCTAGACACCATGTACACTTCAAAGGTATCTTCCGCACAGGGGCCATTGTTCACATGGCCTCCCCAGACCCAGTGTCTCCAGGCTCCCCTCTAGCAGACCCCGCCAGAAACATGTCACATATTCAGATACACACCCACTTTTCTAATCCTTTATAAACCCCTTGATATTTATCCGGAGAACATCTCTGAGCACTGGAAGTCAACTCTTGATTGTACTACCTGTTCTCCTGCTACTAACTCCCCTGCTTGCTGAATCTAATTGTTTGTTAGTCAAGGTAAGGGGAGGTCACCTATTAACTTCTCTATATTCATCTATTTCTGATCTAAAATGTTCTATCTATTTCGACCGAATGTACCCACTAGTGTAATGTTCATTGATCTCAATGACTTTGCCATTGCCTAATGTTTCAAGTATTTTGATCTCAATCTATAGCACATTTCATCAATGTTCATTGTAATAGAATCGCATCTTTCTCGGACCATGTCTATAAGCATGTTTCATTTTGATGCATGAAAGTACATTCAACGGACGAGTAACACGTTACGATTTGCGTCATAGCAATCAATTCTGTATGAAAGTTATCCCAGTGTATAATCGACTACACCCCACAGGTTTTGCTTCTTTGACCAAAACAAACATTGCATAGAAAGCTATGATATAATTTCATCAATCTCATGTACACAGTACAATTTCTTTGTAATTATTTATACTTTTTTTTTACAGATCTTATAGATTTTTCAAAAATACCTGCTTTTATGGTTTCGGGTTGCCGTTCTAGGAGCCATGTCAAAAGTAAGGGCACAATCCTACATACATTCCCGAAGAATATTGATTTAATAAGAAGTTGGGTTAAATATTGTAGTTTTGCGGTGGACGATCTTGAAAGTAGAGCGCAGGCTGTCCTGGGAGACTTGAGGGCCAATCGATTCCGCATCTGCACCCTGCACTTTTCCGAGGATATGGACTACCAATTGAAGTACACAAAAAAGCATCAGCCCAGAATGTTTCGTAAATTGTTTCCAAATGCAATTCCAACTCTATTGATGCACACTCTGCGTCAGGTGAGTCCTGGATGATGAATTTGCTGTAGGCGGTGGGGTACTGAAAAGGTAACTTCATGAACGGATTGGTGCTTTCGGTGTAAGTGAGTCTTACTAAAGTTTGCATATTTACCAGATTGTATTACATTTTAACTATACCACATTTTACTATACATCTGTCCCTGGTTTATTGAGCCTCAAATGAAGTAATTATGAACATGGAAAACAATGTCATAGTGCCCTTCAAATGAAGCATAATGTTTTCGTAATCGGTTGCTTGACATGTCCATTTCTTTAGGAAAGTATACTGACGGAAGCCCAGACCCTCGCAAGTGACGCAACCACTGACACATCCAGTATACCAATGGTGAGCTCTACAGACTTCCCGAAGTTCATATTCTCGACAGTTGGATCTTCCCACATATCTAATGCAAATCAAATTTTCCCTTGTACCACTTTATAACAAAGCACTTAAAATGAAGGAGCAAGATTCTGCATCCATTTATTTTCCGGAGTCAACAACAACTTGAAGCGCCTATCAGGTAATTTTGTTTCACTTTTCATTTACGAGAATGTATTATGCTTGGAATTTCAAATAATATGAAATTGTTTATGTATCCTGTCGGTTGTTTACACTAGGTGTCATTTATGGGTTTCTCTTTATATGTTCCATTGTCTGCATCCCATTGTCTCAGTTCAATTTCGCTGCTTTCATCTGTACTACAACAAGTACTATGTTACAGGGGGATGCTGTTACTTTGACTACAATGACAACGTCGTTTGCAGCTTGTCCAGATTATGTGGTATGCGTACTTACAGTTGCCTTGAATGAAAGAAAGTTAATCCTACATAGGATACTATTAGACAGTGACAATAATATAAACGTGCAGTGTTTCAAACTTTTATGATTTCAGTTCTAACGTTACACTTCCTCCCTAATGCAGAATACATTGCAAAATGTTTGAGGGCAACATGACAATCAGAATGTTTTGCACAGTGATCTCTGATGAAGTACACTTGCCATCTATCAGGTGAAATTTGAAATGTATATTTTGACTAAATGACGTATACTGTTTGCGAGAGTATGTGTGTAAGTGCTGTGTTTTTTTAATGAATATTCTATTCAAGGAATGTACACAAGGTGTGGAATTAGAAGTGGAGGCACATCGATCAGAGGTGGTGGATCAGCTTACTGGTGCGGTCGTTACAGGGAAGACCACGATTGCACAGAAAATCAAGAAAACAAGGGTAACTAACAAGCAATTTTGTTTTCTAGAAGTGTTTTGGGCTGTTGTTTTGTTCATAACATGTTTTTGTAATTAAAGTGCTATCTGCTGTATGTGTGCTATACATTGAACATGTTTTTACAACACATCTCCTAGAGGCCCAGAAGGAAAAGAAGTATAAAGACACAGACAACAAATGAAACCAAAGATGTCGCTTGCCAAACAGATTTCACCATGGAGCAACTACTATTTGATGCACAGCGTGGTCCAGTCAATAAGCAGACTCGTGATGCTTAGGCCCAATGGCCTGAAACTGAATTGAATGTCACCAGCGAAGCCAGAAAAGTGTTCTTGGACCATTGCTACTGTTAGGAAAGATTTCATAATTGTATGTAATTTTTCCTCCATGTGTACACCCCCAAGCTTTTTGCTGCTGTTTAGACACCATAGACTGACTTTGCCAGAGAAGCACAGCCTTTAGCTGCACTCCTCTGGGCTTTCATGGGGAAACTGACACGCTCTTAAGACAGTCAGTACTGGGAGACTTTGTTTCCCTTAGTCTTTTTCCAATGTTGCAACTTTTCTGCTGTGTACTTGGGGCTGTAGTCATTTTCCAAAGGACCTAGATACTCATGATGGACTTTTTGTGAGATGTGCAGATGTGTCATGGACAGGGCTGGTGGCAGTGATCTTTTCGCATTGTTTTTAACCCTTTCCTGCCATGTTAACTGCATTAACCGCGTTTGCCACAAATAGGTGGCCTGGCTCCAAAATGCCCATGCCACGAGGTTCTTTGTCCTTTGGCCAGCTTGCCCCTTCACCTTCCCCAGGTCCAGTCGACCCGGGTCAGTCCTTATGCAGGATCCCGCGAAACGCCAAGCTTTCGCGGACGCCTGCATGCCTTGTGTGTGTGCCTCCAGGATGTGGGCTGGCGTGTCTGTCCCCAATACACATCCTGGGTGCCAGAGAATCTGGAGTGCAGTGAATGACTGGGACCACTGTAGTCAATGATTGGTCCACGTATGGAGTGTGTGTTTGTGAGCAGATCTCCCATTGGGTCCTCTCCGTTTTGGCGTGAAGGGAACTTTGGATAAGAGGAGGCTGAGAACACCCATGCCATGTCGATCTCTGGAGCTCTCACAGAACCAAAGATAGAAGCAAAAATACACTCAGTACCTGACACTACAAATCCAACTTAAAGGAATAGTGCACTCAAAAATTGTATTATCCTGAGCGTTCAGGCATATGGTTTAAAGCAAACTGTGATCGATTGTAAAAACATTTCTTGTGCACCTTACCTTAGTTTTCTGCACTTTTACACATGGGAAATCAACGGGCTGGGCGTGGCCATCTTGTACTAATCTTATCCATGGATCGATCGCCCTAAGTTCAAGTCACTAAATCATATCACCCGCCCCTGAAGCTGACATCACTAGACGCGGATGGCCAATTTCACAACGCGAATGCACGTCTCATGTCAACGTTCTATGTGCGCCAGCTAATGACGTGTCTCCATGGAAATGGCAGGATGCCTCTTTCCTCAATAAGTATAAATAGACCGCTTCTCATTAGACAATATCAGAGTTGCTTTTCAATCGTTTCACTGTTTTTTTTTTGTATAGCCTGTGACTCGTTTCTGCTGTGTTCAGCTATCTCGGTTGCACAGAGCCCTTGCGAATAGATACTTATACTACCATTACTATTGATTTCAATTTTGTTGTATAATGGCAACAATACAGGCCTACCAGTACGAGCCGGAGTATTCCGAGGTGGAATTACTTGATAGAGAAAGATGTGGAAATGATGGGGCATCGTATGACAGTTGGGAAGACGAATCACTGCATCTGGAGCCAGAGCTTAGTCGCATGGAAGACGTTGCACCTGGTGTACCTGCATTCGGTGCGAGGTTATGTCAACCGAGGAGAACTGCTGCTGCCAAGAAAACTCTGGATGCTCGCCTACATCTCAGAAGAAGACACACCACTGTTATGCGTTTCCGAGCTGCATGACTTCAGGGCAGCCTGCCTCACAAGGTCCGTGTTGAGGATTATGATGGTGCTTATGCACGAACTTCGCGCAACAGTTCGCCCTCACAATCCAAGTAACGAGTAAGTGTACTCTAGATTTGATGTCATTTTGACCACTGGGGCCACTAACATTTCATGTTTGTCTCCTATATTGTCGTAACTTTGATCTATCACTGCCAAATGAATGATGTAGTCTGCCAATTGAATACATTTATCGCGCTTTGGGGAAATCAGAGTGTTCATCTTATGTGTCTTTTACGTTCTACTAAGAAACAATATTTCTCTGTGTCCCAAACTTATGGATTGCATGGGTGTTCACTTTTGTAATGTGTCTACACTTCAAAGCCCAAGTTGATTGATACATGAAGTAACATTTGTACGGGCAACTATGCCATAGGAAACAGGGTGCATTTTCAAGTAAGGTTTGTACACTTATCAGGTTCATTTAAATACACTGGGCCTCATTACGACCCTGGCGTTAAGGGTTTAACGGCACTGTAAAAGGTGTCGGCGCAGTTAAACCCTTAATGCCTGATTACGAGGTCCTTTGCGGGACCCGACCTAAACGGCTGGTTTTACCAGCCGTTAAAGTAGGGTGCCGCAAAGGGACCTTGGTGCTAAGTACGGTGCCACAATTTCCTATGGGGCAAAAATGGGAATGGGGAAGGGCCCATGGTGAATGGGGAATTACCGCCCCACCAACCTTGAATGGGGCGGTAATTCTGCCATTCACCATGGCAGACCCCGGCATGGCGCCGGGGTCGTAATGAGACCCAATATGTGTGTTTCTCTTCCATAGGTGGTACAGGCTGGTGGCCTACCGTTCATTTAAATGGTGGCTTTATGGGAGGCTTGGATTCTGCATTCGACGAGTAATACCCGCCTGTGTCATGGGTGCCATTTATGCCAAATTCCTCAGTGACAGCGGACAGTACAGGGTAATTTCCCACACTGTGCTGCAACCTGAAAGTATACAATTTGTAGTATATTTGTGCCATCAACATCAGAAACAAAATAAAATACAAAAGAGCTTTTATGAATAGTTGTTTCAATTTTTCAGTGAATCAAGGACACGCTCACTTGTCTATGAGGGACATAAATGAATGGTTGGTGCCCTTTTACGCTCACCTCCTCTGCAACAATCCATCCCCCCTCCATTTTAAACGGCCAAGGTGCCAAACACCATGTACACTTCAAAGGTATCTTCCGCCCAGGGGCCATTGTTCACATAGCCTCCCCAGACCTAGTGTCTCCAGGCCCCCCTCAGGCAGACCGCACTCCTGCAATCCACATAGGTGTGTCTCCCTTCAGCAGTGTTCCGGCCCTTTTCTGCACGCCTCTTGCCCATCCACCCCCCCCCCCCCACTATCAATGGCAGTCCGCACCTGTGGCCGTGCGCTCCCAATGGGGCTGGCAGGATGGGAACGGCCAAGGTGCCAAACACCATGTACACTTCAAAGGTATCTTCCGCACAGGGGCCATTGATCACATGGCCTCCCCAGACCCAGTGTCTCCAGGCTCCCCTCAAGCAGACCGTAACCCTGCAATGCACATAAGTGTGTCTCCCTTCAGCAGTGTTCCGGCCCTTTTCTGCACGTCTCTTGCCCATCGATCCCCCCTCCAATATCAATGGCAGTTCGCACCTGTGGCCGCGCGCTGCTAAGGGGGTTGGCAGGATGGGAACGGCCAAGGTGCTAGACACCATGTACACTTCAAAGGTATCTTCCGCACAGGGGCCATTGTTCACATGGCCTCCCCAGACCCAGTGTCTCCAGGCTCCCCTGTAGCAGACCCCGCCAGAAACATGTCACACATTCAGATACACACCCACTTTTCTAATCCTTTATAAACCCCTTGATATTTATCCGGAGAACATCTCTGAGCACTGGAAGTCAACTCTTGATTGTACTACCTGTTCTCCTGCTACTAACTCCCCTGCTTGCTGAATCTAATTGTTTGTTAGTCAAGGTAAGGGGAGGTCACCTATTAACTTCTCTATATTCATCTATTTCTGATCTAAAATGTTCTATCTATTTCGACCGAATGTACCCACTAGTGTAATGTTCATTGATCTCAATGACTTTGCCATTGCCTAATGTTTCAAGTATTTTGATCTCAATCTATAGCACATTTCATCAATGTCCATTGTAATAGAATCGCATCTTTCTCGGACCATGTCTATAAGCATGTTTCATTTTGATGCATGAAAGTACATTCAACGGACGAGTAACACGTTACGATTTGCGTCATAGCAATCAATTCTGTATGAAAGTTATCCCAGTGTATAATCGACTACACCACACAGGTTTTGCTTCTTTGACCAAAACAAACATTGCATAGAAAGCTATGATATAATTTCATCAATCTCATGTACACAGTACAATTTCTTTGTAATTATTTATACTTTTTTTTTACAGATCTTATAGATTTTTCAAAAATACCTGCTTTTATGGTTTTGGGTTGCCGTTCTAGGAGCCATGTCAAAAGTAAGGGCACAATCCTACATACATTCCCGAAGAATATTGATTTAATAAGAAGTTGGGTTAAATATTGTAGTTTTGCGGTGGACGATCTTGAAAGTAGAGCGCAGGCTGTCCTGGGAGACTTGAGGGCCAATCGATTCCGCATCTGCAGCCTGCACTTTTCAGAGGATATGGACTACCAATTGAAGTACACAAAAAAGAATCAGCCCAGAATGTTTCGTAAATTGTTTCCAAATGCAATTCCAACTCTATTGATGCACACTCTGCGTCAGGTGAGTCCTGGATGATGAATTTGCTGTAGGCGGTGGGGTACTGAAAAGGTAACTTCATGAACGGATTGGTGCTTTCGGTGTAAGTGAGTCTTACTAAAGTTTGCATATTTACCAGATTGTATTACATTTTAACTATACCACATTTTACTATACATCTGTCCCTGGTTTATTGAGCCTCACATGAAGTAATTATGAACATGGAAAACAATGTCATAGTGCCCTTCAAATGAAGCATAATGTTTTCGTAATCGGTTGCTTGACATGTCCATTTTTTTAGGAAAGTATACTGACGGAAGCCCAGACCCTCGCAAGTGACGCAACCACTGACACATCCAGTATACCAATGGTGAGCCCTACAGACTTCCCGAAGTTCATATTCTCGACAGTTGGATCTTCCCACATATCTAATGCAAATCAAATTTTCCCTTGTACCACTTTATAACAAAGCACTTAAAATGAAGGAGCAAGATTCTGCATCCATTTATTTTCCGGAGTCAACAGCAACTTGAAGCGCCTATCAGGTAATTTTGTTTCACTTTTCATTTACGAGAATGTAATATGCTTGGAATATCAAATAATATGAAATTGTTTATGTATCCTGTCGGTTGTTTACACTAGGTGTCATTTATGGGTTTCTCTTTATATGTTCCATTGTCTGCATCCCATTGTCTCAGTTCAATTTCGCTGCTTTCATCTGTACTACAACAAGTACTATGTTACAGGGGGATGCTGTTACTTTGACTACAATGACAACGTCGTTTGCAGCTTGTCCAGATTATGTGGTATGCGTACTTACAGTTGCCTTGAATGAAAGAAAGTTAATCCTACATAGGATACTATTAGGCAGTGACAATAATATAAACGTGCAGTGTTTCAAACTTTTATGATTTCAGTTCTAACGTTACACTTCCTCCCTAATGCAGAATACATTGCAAAATGTTTGAGGGCAACATGACAATCAGAATGTTTTGCACAGTGATCTCTGATGAAGTACACTTGCCATCTATCAGGTGAAATTTGAAATGTATATTTTGACTAAATGACGTATACTGTTTGCGAGAGTATGTGTGTAAGTGCTGTGTTTTTTTAATGAATATTCTATTCAAGGAATGTACACAAGGTGTGGAATTAGAAGTGGAGGCACATCGATCAGAGGTGGTGGATCAGCTTACTGGTGCGGTCGTTACAGGGAAGACCACAATTTCACAGAAAATCAAGAAAACAAGGGTAACTAACAAACAATTTTGTTTTCTAGAAGTGTTTTGGGCTGTTGTTTTGTTCATAACATGTTTTTGTAATTAAAGTGCTATCTGCTGTATGTGTGCTATACATTGAACATGTTTTTACAACACATCTCCTAGAGGCCCAGAAGGAAAAGAAGTATAAAGACACAGACAACAAATGAAACCAAAGATGTCGCTTGCCAAACAGATTTCACCATGGAGCAACTACTATTTGATGCACAGCGTGGTCCAGTCAATAAGCAGACTCGTGATGCTTAGGCCCAGTGGCCTGAAACTGAATTGAATGTCACCAGCGAAGCCAGAAAAGTGTTCTTGGACCATTGCTACTGTTAGGAAAGATTTCATAATTGTATGTAATTTTTCCTCCATGTGTACACCCCCAAGCTTTTTGCTGCTGTTTAGACACCATAGACTGACTTCGCCAGAGAAGCACAGCCTTCAGCTGCACTCCTCTGGGCTTTCATGGGGAAACTGACACGCTCTTAAGACAGTCAGTACTGGGAGACTTTGTTTCCCTTAGTCTTTTTCCAATGTTGCAACTTTTCTGCTGTGTACTTGGGGCTGTAGTCATTTTCCAAAGGACCTAGATACTCATGATGGACTTTTTGTGAGATGTGCAGATGTGTCATGGACAGGGCTGGTGGCAGTGATCTTTTCGCATTGTTTTTAACCCTTTCCTGCCATGTTAACTGCATTAACAGCCTTTGCCACAAATAGGTGGCCTGGCTCCAAAATGCCCATGCCACGAGGTTCTTTGTCCTTTGGCCAGCTTGCCCCTTCACCTTCCCCAGGTCCAGTCGACCCGGGTCAGTCCTTATGCAGGATCCCGCGAAACGCCAAGCTTTCGCAGACGCCTGCATGCCTTGTGTGTGTGCCTCCAGGATGTGGGCTGGCGTGTCTGTCCCCAATACACATCCTGGGTGCCAGAGAATCTGGAGTGCAGTGAATGACTGGGACCACTGTAGTCAATGATTGGTCCACGTATGGAGTGTGTGTTTGTGAGCAGATCTCCCATTGGGTCCTCTCCGTTTTGGCGTGAAGGGAACTTTGGATAAGAGGAGGCTGAGAACACCCATGCCATGTCGATCTCTGGAGTTCTCACAGAACCAAAGATAGGATCCAAGTATCCTGAAACTAAGAAGCCAAGTCGAGGAACCGCTTGTGAACCGCTTTAAGGTTTGGCACCCTGAGCCCGCTGTCGTCCCATGGGACCCCTCTGCAGCTGGTCGTCCTAGAAGGTCTGCGAAGATGCTTCAACCCATTAGAATAGTGGGACCAACTATTCTCAGCACCTTCATCAAAACCTGCAAGTAAGCTTACCGAGTTGTTTTGCTCTGTCACCGCCGCCATTTCGAGGAGGCCCTCTAAACTTGGTATACTGCTAGCTCTGTGTCCACGGCACCCTCCCACCGAATTTCGTACACTTGGCATTTCCAGGTCTGAAGTGAGAAGAGTGCGCCCGGACCGGAGCATACGCAGTTACCGTGTAGCCCTGCCACGGCAACGACCTTTGCAGGTACGCTGCATTTGTCACCCTCTTGCCCCTGAAGCCTGCTGCAGTGAAACTGGGTTGATTCATCCACCCAGAGCAGAGAAATCACCACTGTCCCATTTGGGAATCATCACGGTATCTTCGGAACTGAAAGCCGCAGAGATGTCCTTTTTGTCGTGTTCGAACCTGCAAGCGAAGTGAACTGAACTGACAAAGTTTGGGGCTGAGTGCGCCTGGGACCGTTGAGTACTTAACACTTACCGGTGACCCCTAGCACCAGAGCCTCTGTTTACACATGAGTGGCCCCTGAGGGTCCCTCTCCTTTCCACTGCTAGTGCGAACTAGCGACTCCATCCCGCACTCTAGAACTGCCTCTGCCTTCAAGTGTAGGTCCTCCCTGAATAGTGGGAACTTATTCTTCATCGCCTCATCCACCTTCCTGAGCTGCTAGAGACCCCTGAAGAGACCCTGTCTTGCCCATTGGAACAACTGTGTGTGCTTGCATTGCATGTACTATTGAGCACAAGGCTCCTCTCTTCTTAGGGCTTGGACTGCCTCTTAGTTAGGTGTGTTGTCGATGTCGAAGAGGCCAAAGACTATCTGCACTCCCTGTTTTTCTTCCCATCTAGGTTGTGGACATATTTCATGCATTTAACCCTTTGGACCCTATTGGTCTTGTATATACATTGTATTGATATTGTTGTGTTGGTTTACTTAGTATTGCTGTGATTATTTTACTATGGTCTGAGTTACAAAGGCCTTGTTATAAATGTGTCTATAATTTTGGTATAACACCTGTCTGGGAGTAATTTGTAAATGTCCTTGCTGTGTGTGCTCGTTGAGGTCTTTCAGTCACCCTCACCCCTCCTGAGACTTAGTCTTGACCACCTGCCACAGCTACCTTGATTGGTCTGGCTTGTCCAGAGGTTACTCTGTTCCAAGAAACTTATCTGGCCTTCTGAACCTCTGCCCACCAGGTCAGAGTTCAGAAATCTGTCTTAACAGCTACAATGTAAGAACTCGACAAGATGAAACTGAATATAATGAAGATGCATTGGAATTCCTCGCAGACCACTTGACACAATCTTCACCCGCAAAAAAAGTTCTGCCCAATAAACATTCGATGTTGACGGTTTCTCCAAATCGTGTAAAAATAACACAAGCTGAACTAACAGAGACTGAAGCTTCAACGCAATTAACCATAGATCTTGACTACAGTTTGGGAAGTTTGGGGGATTTGTCCACCACAGTTGAGTCACAAACCACATTCATGCAGGACGATTGGCTAACAAAGGAGCACAAATACATTGTATTCGACAGCTGCCTGGTAGAGATTATACTGATGCTGAAATGTGTCCATCCATTGAGGGGGAATATATGTGGGGAGCCATTGGTGATTGTGGCTCGTGTATTCCAAGGCACTAACCTGAAAATCCAAGCCACCTGTGTCCACCTCCATGATACATTTTCATGGTCCGCTCAACCGATGCTGGGCAAAGTGCCAGCTGGAAACCTACTGTGTTTGGCAGATTTACTTTTCAGTGGCTCGACTTTCAGTAAGATGTCCAGTTTCTGTCAATTTGTGGGACTTGAGTTCCTTGCTAAAACCCAGTACTACAAAAATCAAAGGGAATTCTTATTCCCTGCTATTAGTCAAACCTGGAAAATTGAACAGATGTCAATTGAAAGCACATTCTCTGGCAAATGGTTCAGGCTAGCTGGTAACAGACAGTGTGACAGCCCCAGAATTTCAGCAAAGTACTGCACATACCACTTTCAAGACATGGGGCCTCATTACGAGTTTGGCGGTAGCCGTGCCCTTATCAAGGGCACGGCTACTGCCAAGCTCGACACCGGCACCCGCGAATGGGCCATTACCAGCCCATCACGAGATGAATGGGCCGGTAATTGCCCATTTGCAGGTGCCGGTATGGCCGGCCTCCCGATCCTCATTCTGCCCTGTAGGGCAGAATGGGTGTCGGGAGCATGGTTGCACCGGCACTGTTAATAACGGTGCTGGTGCAATCACAAGTTCTGCTTGCGGGTGCCAGCCTGCACGCCTGGTCAGACCATGCGTGCAGTCCGGCACCGGCAAGCAGAACTAGTAATGTGGCGGAGAGGTAACAACGGCGCCGGTAGCGCTACTGGCGCCGTTGTTGTCTTTCTGCCACATTCGTAATGAGGCCCATGGAAACTAAAAAACTTGTGAGTTCGGAGATCGTGCAAGTGTCCCAATGTACATCCTCTGTGGCCATGAAGAAACATGGAACATCAAATCCCTCGAACATCTTCAATCGAGGGGAATGCAAATAGACCTCATAGCCACTGACAGACATATTTCAATAGCCAAGGCCATGCGAGAGCAGTTTCCAAACATTCGTCATCAATTTGATGTATGCCAAATCAGTCAATAAAAAAATTACAGCTGCTGGTAAAAAAAGGGTTCGTAAAATATTTTACAGTGGTCTCAGTCTTTCAGCAACCATCTTCGGTGGAGCTCCAAAACGTGTGATGGGACTTTGGAAATTCTACTTGAAAAATGGCGCTCATTGATGCACCACTGTTCCAACGTTCACTCATGGACAGAAAACCAACACAAATGTGCACATGGACCTTTATCGGAGGAGCAGGAACGCAAGAAGAAGTGGTTGGTTCCATGTTCATCTCCACACAAAGCTCTTGAGAAATTTGTGTTCGATAAAAATCTTTCAAGGTTGCATTTTGGCATAGACGGTATGCAAGCTTGTACATTACTAGCTGTATTAGCGCACAACGAGAACATAGGGAGAGAACAATCGAGAACTAACAATCGGAAACGCTTGGATGCTTCGTTACACCTTGGCCTTTGCAAAATGAAGCGAAAAATGGGTGGCCAAGCCAATATACCAAGAAATGGAATTAGATTTTGGGACAGATCTCATATTGACTGTGTTGGCCATGCATACTCATGGAATCAATCCTGATTTTGTTCCTAGGACACATACAATGCCATAAAACATTGCAAAGGAACCCTGTCCACCTAAAGCTGAATCTTTGTACCGAGGTGCACAACCTAAAGGTTTGATCTGCCATCTTCCCTTCTTGGGTCCTCAGGATATAGGTAGACGTATGTTGCTTTTTGGGAGAGTATATTACTACATAGGATTAGGGCTGTGATGTGGGTCCTTGACTGATCGGGGCACCGTAGGGTCAGATGAATATCAGCATGAAAGGAACTGCGGGGTATGAGCTGGTGGGCAGGCTGTGAGTGCACAGGAAGTTTAGTGGAGATGAATGGGCACTTGGGCTTATCACTTGTCAGTGTCTCACGCTCTCGCAGAGCACATTCCTGCATGAGAACAGGGCTCGAGCAGGGCTCGAGCAGAGGTGGCAATGGCGAGGCGATGGTGTGGGCTGGCTGAGCAAGGCGCTGGGGATGGGAGAGCTGCATTTGTACAGAGAGATGGATTTTTGGGCCTAGTGGAATGATGTGATTCGGGCTATTTCAAAATTGTTTCCTAATGCTAGGCAAGAAACTATAGAGTATGTGTTATTTGTGACGGGGTGCGGTGTAACGGAATGTCGCGGGGGTTGGCTACGCCTCCCCCTTGGTTATTACATATGTTATGTTTCGAGAGTGATGAAAGATGGGGTAGGGGGCAAGGATCATCTACTTCCCAACATTAGTAAGATCGTTGTCTGTCTTCCCTCTGTTCACTCTGCATTGCCTCTTTGCACCTTGAAGCACTTGTGCATAGGTGCGTTATAAATGCCATATCATATCATCATATCATGGTCTGTTTCAGACAGACACAAATGGAATCTTAGGTTTCCAGGTTTCCAGACTTTCAGGGGCTTGTATTATCTGTTTTACTTACTTTCAGTTTAACTGTTGTCCAAAAATAAATAAATCACTAGCACTGTTGATGGGTAAAAAGTATTCATGATTGTGCGGCATCGGTGGATGCCAGCAAAAAATGTCTTTATTATTTGGGTATATTTCTAATGCCACGTTGGTCGGCCAGGCTCACCGCTCCCATGGAGTGAAGGTCAATTTGTGTGATGTTGCTTGTGGGTAGTTCACACCTATGCGTCTACCAGGCATACACGCTCTAAACAAGGTTCAATTGTAATTCGACCTTGGACGAAAGGAAGGGATCGCTATGGTTTGAAGGACAGAAGATGTTAAATACCAGCAGGAATGATAACATTCACTATTTGAAACTGGACAGCGTAAGATTTACTTTCAATCTATGCAAACCGTTGTTCTGAGCGGACACTGCGTTACGTCAAGAGACTGGAACAACCAAATATAATGTAAGTATAACTACTCACCATTTATTTTGCGATTCGAAACAGCTTTTGTGATTTATGCATATGGAACAATTCAACGACGTGCGAATATGCATTTGACGTAAAAACTGTATACAACAATGTATTCCGTAGATTAAACTTATACCGCGACACCAGCAAACACAACCTGTATGCAGGCTAATGATATCTAAACCACTTTGTCTCATTGCATATCTGGATGTGCTATCAACGTTGTATTATTGGATGTGACGGGTGCAGAACAGTTTCCAAGCCAGTTCCATCACAGTATTAAAAAAGGTAGCAGGCGCACCTCTCTCGAATGAACATGGCATGATAACCTGTTGTGTGGTTTTTTCCCTCTTTGAGAGTCTGCAGCCATTGCTTTTTGCTCACTGTACCTTTCACAGATGGGAAATATCAGTTTGCATATCAGTCTTTATCACGCCCACATGTGTAGTCCAGCACCGAAATGCTATGGCAATTCCCTTCTGAACAAGAGTACCTACAGCAACCCCATACACGTGTTTCAGCCTTGCTGGGCCTCACCAGTGAGGTGGAGCTGTGCCTCTCTGAGCACAGTGAGCATGGAGTCCACGTCTGGGTTCTCCCAGGGAACTTAGGAGCACCAACCCCAAGTTCATTTCAAATATTCTGTTATAATGCTGTCTATCTGTTCCATTTTTCAGTCAGCTTCTGCATCCCATTGTTTGTGGTTTATGTTCGTTATTAGGTTTCATTCGGTGCAGAATTACAAGGTAAATGGATACATTTGAATAAAGAACGGCTACTAAAATATATATTTTTTATGTTTTCTACACAGCTATATTTTGCCGTTGTGTGAATGCCATAGTTTCCACATTCCGAAGATGGATTTTTCAGCCAGAAGTGGCAGATACACCTAAACAGATGGATTCCAATTACAATGATGCGGAACGATCGCCCGGGACTGATATGCCCTTTTGCGGTACCAGCGACAAGGAGCAACCTGTTATCGTTTACGTGGTCTAGCAAGAAGCTGATGCCGAAGCCTTGCAATTCAAGGTGCAGTAAATTCGCATCTTCTCCCGAAAGGAACACTGTGTGCATCATGATAAAGTTTTGATGCTCTAACCCAAGGACATTAAAAAATGTGCGCTTAATCGAAATTAGCGGATCATGTTTGCTCTCCAAGCGTTTTTTGTGAAATAAAAGCACATTATAAATTGCAGAGTGTTGATGTTTCCTTTAAAAATAGGGTTTTCTATTCCGATTTGGGACGCGCTGTGCTGTGAGAGGATGTGTGTGTTGATATTCCGGGTTCTCCGTCAACTGACGTTAAGACGTAGGTGATGACAGGTCACATTTAGCTACTCTGCCCACTAACGTCATGAAAATAGGTGGAGAATATCGCTAGGAATAGTGATGTCAGCTTCAAGGGCGGGTGATATGATTTAGTGCCACAGGGGCACTTGAATTTAGGGCGATGGATAAACGGATAAGATTAGCACAAGATGGCTGCGCCCCACCCGTTGATTTTGCATTTGTAAAAGTGCGGAAAATTAAGGTAAGGTGCATAGGAAATGTTTTTACGATCGATCACAGTTTGCTTAAAACCAAATGCCTGAACGCTCGGGACAATAACATTTTTAAGCACACTATTCCTTTAAGAAGTGGTGCGCACCATTTTATCTTAGGTGCAACATGTCAATTGTCATCAGCTCAGGACTTCACCACAAAATTTAATTGAATTTTGACTATTTTTTTTTACAGTTCACCATCCATTAGCAGAATCATTGTTTATTCAGTGCTGTCATTCACCTC
Source organism: Ambystoma mexicanum (assembly GCF_040938575.1). Taxonomy (NCBI): domain Eukaryota; kingdom Metazoa; phylum Chordata; class Amphibia; order Caudata; family Ambystomatidae; genus Ambystoma; species Ambystoma mexicanum. Next base: position 1,251,967,162 of record NC_090925.1, on the reverse strand, counting down.
AATAAAACCTCTTCCCAGGCTCAAGCTCTGGCTTCAAAGAGTTAACCAAATGTCTGGGTACATGTAGGCGGAGTTGAGCAGTTGTGATCTTTGAATCTGATGTGGGGCAAGGCTTCTTTGTGCTCAAACAACAGTTTTCGGTGCTCTGATAAACCAACATTAGTACTTTTAAAATGCATTTTTATTTCCATTAAATGATGCCTAATTTACTGTCTTGTATCACCCGAGGTACATTTTACTTTCATCTTCATTCTGGCAGCTTATTTTCAAACCGTTTTTCTGTAGTCACCAGTTTCCTTAATGTGTGAATTTTAATGTACTTCTGCAGTGAAGTTTCATCTGCACATGTTCATTTACATGCTGCAGAAAGCACACAATTTCCCGTGGCATCTCTCTGTTGTAGCAAAGCTGCACTTTCGGGTATTGGTCCTATGTAGTTGGAATTAGGCCTCGGACTTGCTCCGGCCTAGTCATTCGCATATAGTCCACACTTAATTTTGACTTTCCTGAAATCAGCCCTTTTATATTTGGCAGTTGAAATGTACATGCTGACCTTGCGATCTGGCAGTCAACGGTGCCCTTTTGGGCTTAACTTAGCCATACGCAGTTAATTTCCATCTGGAGCATACAATATCACACAGATGTTAACACACCACTCCAACCAGTCCTCCATCACATCCCTTCCCAGTTCTCTTGACCATACCCTCAATTGTGTTACCACCATTTGGGGTTTCCTCTGTCATCCGCTTGTACTTTATAATGATTGGTCATTTATAACGTGCTTAATACCCAGAGATTTCTAAGCGTGAACCGGGGATCGAACCTGTATTGATCCGTGTCATCTTGCTTCAGAGGCGAGCACGTTTCCCCTGAGCTATCCTCCCGAGTACGTCAGGGCTGTGATCTGAGGCTTGCCGCTATTCCCTGAAATGGTTTCTATAGCGTGCATGGCTTGCCAACGGTGATCCCATTCTCTTCGCCAGGCTCAGTGCTCTCCTCACTTTCCTGTATTTTCCATGCGTACACGCTGCTATGCCATACTGCCTCTGCAACACCTCAAAGTGAGGCCAGCCATCATCACTGCCCTTCAGTTATCCATCTACATAAGTACCATTTGGGCCAGAGCACAGTGTGTCAGTCCAATGAAATTTTTGAGTTCGGCCAAAGCGATGCCCCTAGAAATGGATTATGCTTCCAAACCTGGCACATCTGTACCCAGGAATGTCTCAGAAATTGTCAAGATTGTCCTCTAGCTCCTTTCATCACACTTCACAGTTTTGTTGGCTAAAGCCCAACAAAAAAAAAAGTGTAGCGGAAGATGCGGGTGGATGAAATTGGAATGGAGGATGTTCACTCCAGGACCAATCCTCACAATCCTCTAATGAGGGTGCTGGGAGAACCAGCCAGCCCTGGATCCTAAGTCCTCCCAGTGAAGCCCTTTAGCCAAGCCACATCTTGATAAGCATCCAATGCTATGAACATGCCATCCAGGAAATACAAATTCAGGGTAAGTGGTCTGTTTAGGGTCACCCCCAAGTGCTTTACTTACAAGTTAATAAACCCAGTTTTTGTTTACATTGATTTTATAATTTTGGATTGGGGTACATTTTAGAATTTGTCCTTTGCCACACTATACTCTCTAGACACTGCCCTGAAAAAGAGGGTGAGCAGTGAGGGAGGGAGAGGAAAATGTGTGATATTTAAGCTAGAACGCCTCGTTCTCAGGACCAGACTGGGTGGTAATGGCCCACAGCCCTAGTTAACGAAGTCTGCTACCACCTGCCAAAAACAGGTCATTATGGCTATTAGCAACCTTTCGCAAATCCATGGGTGGTAAGGGTGAGGTAACAGGAAGAACACATGGGCCATGGCAGCATGTGTGCCACCTGTGGATTCTATTATGTGAAAAATAAAATATTGACCAACACGCAAATGAAAACCAGAGCTCAGAGCAGAGCAAAGCCCCTCCCCCATCCCCAGGTCATAGGCGTCGAGACACCAGCGGGAATCAGGGGACCGGAAATTGACGACATGGAATGCATTGTGTTGGAATTACTAGTAGGTTTGGAGGTACATGGGGAGAGAGCGTACAGAGAGAAGCAGCGACGGTGTGGCAGTGTGCCGGGGCAGGCTGTTAGACAGGCACTTGGGGGTGGCAGAGGTATTGCCCAGCAGCTCTGATCGCAGGCTTGCCTGTGAATAAAGCCTGCATTCATGTGAAGCTGATTGGCTGGCATGGATTTCCCAGGGATTTATAGCACTAAAGTATCCTGGGATGCCCTTCCATTTTGGTGATTTCACATTACTGCCTGGGCCACATCAATGAATATGTATAGTTGTATAGTTGGCACCCTTGATTGCAGCTGCTGCCTGGGCAAATATAAAATGCATGGGAGCCAGGTGTTCACGCTCATATCAGATTTGGTGGAGGGCGGTCTGCTTGCCTTGAGGTAGGCCATTATTTTAATGCCAGAGTGTGCACAGCAATAGCGGTTTTAAGGTGATGTTAACTATTGTTACGGCCGTGCGTAGGCCGGAGGACGCGCGTGGTGCAGCACAAATAACATGGACACGGAGCAGTATCAGGAACGTCCTTCTTTATTCAATGCCAACTTAACTCTGCCCCCTTACCCGCCCCCTTCCCGTCACTTCCCTTTCCCCCGTCATTTCCCTTCCCCAACAACCCGCCTCCCAGTGTCCATGGGGACGTCAACGTGACATCTCCACCAATTTTAAACAGTTACCAGACTCTTCACGATGGGTGGTGGTCTGGTGGACTAGGCTAGTCCATTTCTTCGATCCATCAGCGTGGCTTATTTTCCGAGCCCTCTGCGGACGTGCACGTCACTGGAGAATGTCACCCAGCTTCACTCTCCACATGAACCTCTTGATCAGAGTCGTCGGTCATGCCATGGTCTCCTTGATATGGGTCATCAGACGCATAGTCAAGGGGGATGTGTATCCGCCCTATTAATTGCCTCGATCTTTAGGGAGGGAATTCACTTGAAGTGAGAGGAGTTGCGAGTGACTGACCTGTCCGGCCTTGGGCCGTCACCATAGAGCCTTTCTTTTGAGTGACCAGCAGGGGTTCTTTCCGAAATATGGAGGTGTGTTTATGAGTCTGTGGTTGCTTCAGGGCTACTACATCGCCCACCTCAGTCTGTGGCAATCTCGCTCCTCAGCGAGAATCTGCATATTCCTTCATGCAAGCCTTCGCTGTCTCATCCCGTTCCTGCACTTCCTTGTCCAGCTCAGGAGAGTGGTTAGCCTGGTCTGCTTGTGGGAGACGCATTTGCGTGTTCCATCCAAACATTAGTTCTGCAGGGGTGCTCCCGATGGTGCTATGAGGTGTACCCCGATAGTCTTGCATCAACTGGTTCAAGACCTGTTCGTAGGGCTGCCCTGTTAGCTTGGCTATCTGTAGCGCTCTCTTTAAATTGGCCATGAAGCGCTCTATCAAGCCATTGGCTTGAGGCCAGAGGGGAGTTATCTTCCGATGGTGAAATCCCAGGTAGTCCGCAAATTGTGTGAACTGGTGTCCGCTGAAGGGAGGGCCATTGTCTGCTTTGAGCACCTTAGGAACCCCATATGCAGAGAAGATACGATCCAAAGTGGGGATGACATGGTGAGCGGCCGTCGACGATATCAGCTGGGCCTCCGGGTATCGCGAGTATTCATCTATTACCTCTAGGACATACTTCCCCCCTTCGATGAGCCCGAAGAAATCAGCGGCCATCGCTTCCCATATTCCCTGTGGAAGGTCAGACATGACCAGTGGTTCCGGGTGTCGGTTGGAGATGATGAGGCTGCACATGGGACAAGCTTTCAACGCAGCCTCAACCATGGAGACCATGTTAGGGAACCAAACTTTCTGGCGGAGCATGCGCTTGGTTGATACTATTCCCCTATGGTTTTCGTGAGCGAGCTCAATGATCTTTGCCCTCAGGGCTGTGGGAATCACCAGCTTGCAGTCTTTTAGTAGCAGGTGGTCATTCGACAGCGCTAGTTCGTCTTTCACTGGTATGAGGCGCTCTACTTCCGCGTGTATTAGATCTCCTGCAGCTCTCCCTATCTCCTTCACCCTCTGCCACATGCCCAATTCGAGGCCCTCGCACACGATTTGGCACGCTTGGTCATTTTGTGTTTCCCGAACTATTATCTCAGTGTCGACTCCCTCTGGGGTGGTTTGGTGTATGAGGTATCTGAGGTACCTATCTGCCACTGATGGTTCTGGCGCACACCCGCCCGGGGCCTTCTGGACAGGAAGTCTGCTGGATTTTCTCCTTTCCCTGGACGGTGGACAATTCCTAAGGCATAGTCCTGTAGTATTAGCCCCCAACAGGCTATTCGGGTGGCATTTTTGCCTGTGGGTTTCCGCACAGAAACAGAAGGGCTTGGTGATCTGTGATGTCTCAAAATGGCTTTCCATATAGGAAGAGATGGATGTGCTCACACGCCCATGCTACCTCGAGACCTTCCTTCTCGGCGTGAGATTAAGCCTGTTCAGTGGCGGAAAGGCTCCTGCTGGCATATGCCACGATGTGTTTTTGGAAGGGATCTCTCAGATCCACCTGGGCTAGTATGGCTCCTAACCCCAAGGGACTTGCGTCCACTGTCAGTTCCATCTGGCGGCTTGGGTCGTAGCAGGCCATATTTTCTGCTTTTGCAACTCTTTCGTGGATGACCTCGAAAGCCCTCTGGCAGACATCAGTCCAGTGAAATGTGACATCCTGTCTGGTTAGCAGTCTCATTGGCTCACTGACAGAGGCAAAGTCCTTGTAGTATCGGTTGCAGTAACTGGCCAAACATAGGAAGGAGCGCAGTTCTGATACATTTGCTGGGGGCGAGGTTTTGTTTAGCGCTGCAACCTTATCCGGGTGGGATCTCATGCCTGTCTCTGAAATGATGTGTCCAAAAGACTTCAATGTGCTCTTACGAAATGTGCATTTGTCGCGGTTCAGGGTCAGATTTGTGTCGTTTAGGGCCTTGCACACCTTCATCAGTGTCTCGTCGTGCTTATTTACGTCTGTGCCGAAGATCAGTATATGGTCACTATAGTTGAGGCAGTTCGGAATGTGTTTGATGACATTATGTACCTCAGCCTGAAATATTTCCGCGGCCGAGGACACACCGAAACTTAACCTATTGTAGCAAAATAGGCCCATGTGCGTGACAAATGTGGTAATAGTTCTGCTTTCGGGGCTCAGCACCAGTTGATGGTATCCTTTCTGCAGGTCTAGTTTGGAGAATACCTTGGCTCCATTGAGCAGGTGAATCATGTCCGTGATGCGGGGGGATGGGTGTCTCTCCCGCCTGATGGCTTGATTGGGGCGCCTCATGTCAACGCACAGCCGTATGGCTTCTGACCCTTTCTTGGGCACTGGCACTATCAGAGATACCCAGGTGGTGGGGCCTGTTTCATGCTCGATGATGTCATGTTCGAGTAATTTGTGTAGCTCATTCTCTACCTTCTTCTGGATGTTAACGGGGATCCCTCTGTAGGGCTGGGCTACGGGGCGTACTGAGTCATCCACATGAAGTTTGATCTGCCTGTTCTTTAACTTGGCAATGCCTTTGAATATGCGCGGTATAGATTGTTGATCATCTCAACTGGATCGATATACTTGTGGACCATGATGTTATACAGGATATGAATGAGTCCCATGTCAGCTGCGGCTTGGAAGCTTAGAACACAGCCTTTGTCTGTTTCGTGGCCAGAACATGTATGGGTATTTTCATCTTGAGACCTTTGTATCGACAGAGACCTTCAAATTGTCCTAGACATCTGAGGGGTGCCTTCGCGCCATAGGCATGTATGTCCACTGTTGCAGGGTTTAGCTTTGGCTTCTGAGGCAGTTCTTTGTAGATGTTTTCGCTGACCACGTTCACTGTGGCTCCCGTGTCAATGAGAAACTCAGTGGGCTGTACGTTTAGCTTAATGATCAACGTGGGGCTGTGTGCCATGGCTGTGGGGTTTCCTAGGGTGTACATGCACACTCTATTTTTCTGGTTGTTCCTCGATGAGCTGGGGTCCGAGTCTGTGGGGGATTGTTCTACTAGGTAACGCACGTGGCGCCTTGATCTAAGCTCTGGCCTCGCACGCATGATGTACCTTCTTCTCTCTCTCTTTTGTTGGTCCTCCCCTGAGTCTCACTCTTGTGGGTCAGGGTTTATCTGATTTGGCAGGTGTCGGGTGCTTGTACTCAGGTGAGGGCCTGATGACCCCGTGCTTCTCGCTTTAGGTTGGGTGGGTTGTCTCTGGTTCGGTCTCTCCCTTTGTCCCTTAACAGTCTGCAAACCGATTTGTAATGACCCTCCTCGCCACAGGAGGCGTAACGTTGACCAGTTGCTGGGCACCTGCCGTCATGGGGGTATTCAAACCTGCACTTGTAGCAGAAGAGTTCATCTGCTTTCCTCTCTAACTGGAGCCTGTGAATGTTTTCACCTGGAGTGGTGTTGCCAAAGCTCTCCACCTGCCTATGGCCCTCTCAACCCCAGCAAGGGCCAATATCTCTTCCAGCGTGCTGGACTTTTGTAAAAGTTTTCTCCTGAATGCCTGCGACTCGCACCCTGATATGATCTGGGACTGCAGGGCCTCGGTATTGGAGTAGTTGGCAAAGTCACAATGTTTCATTTTGGTGTGTAGGCGCATTACGTAGGCGTCCATCATCTCACCCTTGATTTGTTTGGTGCTGTGCAAAAGGTGTCTCTCATAATTCACGTTGGTATGTGGGGCGAAATACGCTGCCAGCGCATCCTTCAGATCTTGTATAGCGTCTATGGAGTTGGGGGGCATCTCATCGATGTCCCGTGTGGGGGAGCCCACTGCAAGCTTCAGCAAGCATATCTGTCGTGCATCTGCGATCGAACCTGTGGCCCCCGTGTATAGGTCGATATCCCTTATCCACTTGCTCCATCTGCGACCAATGTTGCTGTTGTCAGTGACGTCTAACGCGCCAGGCATTTGTGCGGCCAGCATGTATGGTAGTCAGTATGGCACTTGATCTGACGCCTGTGCAACTGGTGCTGGGGGTCCATTGTCTTGGGCCTGTGCCCCAACATCTTTCTTGCCTTGAGGGTGGAATTTCTTTGTGGGTCACTTCTTGGGTTAATGCTCCCTGCAGACTCTCAGCCTGTTTAGATGGCCGCCTTCTCAAGGCACGAGCACCATCTGCTGTGATAGTCCATGGGGTGAGGCCTCCTGCCTTCTCCTGGGGCCTTGACTGAGTCTGCACTCCCTTGTAAGCACGATGGCCGCCTTTATAAGGCACGAGCACCATCTGCTGTGTGTCTATTTGAGTGGGCGGGCCTCGTTATCACTCACTACGTTCTGGAGCTCACCGCTCCTCGGGACATCACGTGCCGCTGCCCTGAATCACTGCTGCGGCCTTGGTGAAGTTTCAGCCCCCTGCTGCCTTCTTATCATGGCATGCGACTCCTGCCGTGTTGCGATCACCACTGTGGCCCGGGCTGGGACTGTGCTACCCGCAGAGACTAGGGCCGGCTTCCCGTCCTCCTGATCACACTGTTGCGGTACAGTGTGCTCCCGCTCCTTGCTGGTGCATGTCACCTCCAGGCGACCGCCTTCGCTTCGTTCCAAGGCGCAGCCGCGTACTGCAGGCCGCCCGCCTCGTTTCCAGTGTTACGGCCGTGGGTAGGCCGGAGGACGTGCATGGCGCATCACAAATAACACGAACACGGAGTAGTATCAGGAACGTCCTTCTTTATTCAATGCCAACTTAACTCTGCCCCCTCCCTGTCACTTCCATTTCCATTCCCCAACAACCCGCCTCCCAGAGTCAATGGCGACATCAACGTGACAAATATATTGACAGTACTGCAATGTCATAAAATCAGCAGTATCGGACTGGGGCATACAATTGTCTCAGGCACAAATGAAAAAGTGGCCCACATTTGCAAATGACAAGTCATTCCTTTTGTGACAGACTGTTTTGTGACAGACAGTCGTACCCAAGGGGTAGTTTTTTGATGAAATGTATTGCAAATTGTGCATTTTAAAGAATATTTAATCATTAACAATGGTCAAAAAGACTAGCCGCATTGTGAAGTAACTCATCAAACTGGCCCTCACTAGCCAAAAAAGCATCCCACGTTGACACAAAAAACTGGCCCACACTTGCATTTTGCGTTCGGCCATTGCCCTATAGGTTTGTCACCTGAACATTAGATGGCCCTAGGACCTGTGGTCTGGTAATGAAGAAACATTTGGTTGCTTTTCCCCACATAAATGTGAGCATTTAGTAGATTCGAATGTTCCACACTCTACACATTTGCATCGCTTTTTCAAATTAGTTGCAAAGGAAATCAAATAAATACACACCTTGGACATTTGCTGTACAACACACCTTGGACATTTGCTGTACAACTAGGTTGTTAAATACCCGCCAAACCATCAGCACAGAATTGCACAAGGCCAAGACAAGACTAAGGCGAGAGAGAGTGGTAAAAAGACAGAGAGAGCCGGGCAGAAACAGGAAGAGCTTAAGCAAATGGAAATGATAAATAGTGAAAGGGGGAGGGGAGAGAGTATACCGGTAAAAGAGCGATTAGGGGAGGACGGTAATCCGGGACGAGAATGACACACGACATCCCCAACTCCCGGAAAAGAAAGACTAACAGGGAGAAAGGCAAGGAAGAGAAAGCAACGGAAAGAGCCAGCGTGACGAAGCGGAATGGAAGGGAGAGGGCGGAGTGCAAAGCACGGAAAGGGCAGTGGGAGTGGCCGGTACCCACTGCGTGCGCGTGAGAGGAGTTCATAGTGCACAGCAAGAAGAAGAAGTAGCTCATAGTACAGCGGCCGAGGAAAATGAGATAAGAAAGACGGGCATGGCGCTGCTGTCTGTTCCCGGAGCCCTACTGGCCTCCTGCTGTAGCAGCCTCCCGCTTCTCGGCCTCTTTCTCGCCACCTTCCTCCTCTGCCTGGACTTCCTGAAGCGCAGGAAGAGCTGGAACACCGCCCTCCCAGGTCCCCCGTCCAGGCCCCTCGTCGGTAACCTGCTGCAGTTGGATTTTAATAACCTCCACCAGTCCTTCACTCGGGTAGGCGGCTGGGGTCTGTGCATGCTCCACCAGCTCTGTTCCCAGGGGGGCTCGAGGGCATCGGGACTAGTTTAGGAACGCGGATTCAAACAGATTGGGGTGCAGCAGTTCATAGTGTAACATGGGATAATTTGACTTGACGCACTGATTTTGGGATACAGTCCTGTTTTTTTTATAATATACGCCCAGCTTGTCCCAACAAGTGTCTGTACAACAGTCACAATGTTCGAGTTTAAAACAAGTATTTTACGCTCGATTCTTATCAGAGCAATTATCAGATAAAGGATGTGCGGGACTGGTTAGGTTGCATCCAAGGCTGGTAGACGGTGGACTCTGCTGTGAGGCTGTATTGACACAAACATCTCTTATTGCTGCCAGGAGCTCAGGTGCCACAGCCAGAGAGAGGAGGTGATTAAAGTGTGGAGAAGTTCTCCTGGTTTTGTAGAATTCATCTGCAAACAATATATCTCATCATTATTATTGTTCAGTCTTAACTCAATAACACACCAAACTTATCTTTATTATCACATTTCCACATCATTTTTAATTGTAAATCCAATTCTCCTTATGGCACAATTGACTCACTTTCTCATCCTTATTATATTATGATTATCACACGGTCACTTTTTAATAAAACAATATCACTCTATTTATTCTCTGCAGTTCCGTGATTCCTCAATTTCTCTTATACATTTTTCACAGATTCACTGAACAGCAGTTTCTTGTTATTCTGTTCAACGCCATTTTTTCGCGTGTCATATTCTCACCCTTCATCAGAATAGGTTCTGATCTGCTTTCCTTTCATGATTAGTAAATCAAATCTTATTTTTTTATTTTTTAAATGTACCACTTCTTTTCATAAGCCACTTCATGTAACTAACTTAACAACTGACCTTATCTCCTGATATCACTGGTCTGGCAGTGAATCCTTTTCAGTCTGTAATAATATAAATAAAACATTGTATCATTATCCTTTCTGTTTGTGTAAATTAACTATCTCACTTATTTGACTTCTGTTGCAGCTATTCACTCTTTCTTCAACTCCAAATGCTGTTTCCAGCCGCTCTTCCTCACCGTACAACTGTATGCGAAAAAACATATCATCATGTATCCATTTCTCCAATTACGGACTAACTCCCCCATCTCTCCACTTCTTAACTCACCTCCAACACCTGCACTGAGGCCACTCGAGTTCTACCTTCATCAAGAAAAGCAGCAAGTCTCTTTCTCACACTCCTCATAGTGATCTCCTTGCTGTATCCGTTTGTAAAGACGTACCCAGTATGTGTGATGTCATTAGCGTGATTTGTGTGACAGGTAACACATTAAGTAATTTACGTAAATCCTGTGTTCCACTACAGGATGTTGTTAGAATATATCTCTGTTATTCCCAGAATGTAAATATACATTGTCAAACTTCTTTTCTTTCACCCAAATATATTCATCTAATCACTTCACTCTCTCAATAGTGTACAGTATCAGTAATTCTCAAATGTATCTTTTGATTTGTTTCCACATTATTACATACCTCGCCAGATATTCCATCAATAGTGTCAATTTTATCATTTCACATCACAATAATTTCTCCCCCGTTCGCTTTAATACTAATGGTAACATATTCCATTGACAATGTTTCTTGAGACATCCTCCTACTTCTGTCCTGTAATCCTTACTGTCTCAAATGTAACAAGATAAACTCGCTCCATATTTAATCCCTTCCGATCAAACGTTTCCAATTTCTTAATCTAAAATACCTCCCTCTTCTCTAGTAGCTGTTGTAAATGCCCCCCCTCTCCTGGGTAACTTCACATGTTCTAATACAATACATTGCGATTGTACAACAGTGTGTCTGTTCTGCAAACAATATACTGCCACTGGTGATTTCTCATTATTTTAACAAACTTTAGACTTGTGCTCTGTCCATCGGATTTTCGCTTTCCTTTTATGTCAGACCCACTTAATAAATGCCATAAGGGCTTCTAATCCCGTATATCACATTTTGTGTATCGCAGTTCGCTGAATGTTTCAGAAAAATGTGTTTGCCTGCATAGCGGTGCCTAATTTGATTACCTTTGATAATGTTATGGCAAGGTTGACAGTTACCAAATGGTGTTGTCTGTGGTAATGTGTGTGCCTCCAGATGGTGTGATGTCAGAGGATCATGGGTCCAGTGGAACATGGGTGCCTCTAAGTTCTAAAAGTACCATTGGGGCAGTTGAGAGAGAGGAACTGGCTGTCTGGGTGTGGGAAATCCAGTGTTCCTAGTCATCTATGTGTAGTCTCTGTCTACCTACCTTGCTTGCTACTGTTGTGTGGACCCTTCTACTGTGCAGTAGGGGGTTGCAGGTCTTCTTTACAGGGAGACCTGCAACCCCATCTGCCCGGATGAAGCACTGATTTCAGAGGCCTTTCAGAAACATCCAAGATGGCCACCACTGTGGCTTGGTGCACACCAGGCTGCCCTGGGCCTGCAGCACCATGATTGGCTGGTGAACCAGCTTGAAGCAGCCAAAGCCTGCGGACCGCCGGTCTCGAGCTGCATTGAACGCAATGTTACGCATGCTAAGCAACCGGTGCTGAACTCTGGAACGATGCATGAAGACTGATATCCCCTAGAATGTTATGCTGAAGCTAAATGTTTATTCATGAATGCTAAGGATAATATATTGCCATATGGCCGCTTGTATTACCACACAATGATTCCCCTGACTCACCCAGCACATCCCTCAAATTTGCCTTAGACACAGAGGAAAAATCAGCGATTCATTTGTATTGCAATTACCTGTTCACCACATGCTTCACACACAAAAGAGATATGATTGATAAACGTATATTACTTATAGACTGTAAACCCAGCTCAATTTGTACCCTTAGTCCCATTGTGCAGATGCCTACACTTATGAGTGCATCTACTGCCATTCTGTTATCCCTCTGCCCCCCCAGTAGCTTCCTCAAATCTGCATTTGTTTGCGAGAGGTTCCCCTTATCAACTGTGTCTGTTGCTACAATGAAAGACAAGTCTGCAGACACACACAATGATGCTTTTGCTAAACACAGACTTGTTTCCTGGAGCAACAGCAGCTCTTTCTCAAGCGGTAGCACTATAGCGAGCACAAACCTGCATTGTGTCTTCAGTGATGGCCCTCCCATGCCACACTCGCATACACAAGCTACTCAACCTGCAAGAGCAGCGATCTGAATAGAGGAATGTTTTGCGCCATTGCCGTACAACAAACTACCATCCCCACAAACCTGTGCGAATGCGCATGCGCAGACAACAACTCAGCCTATTAGTCAGTTTCACGCTTGCACATTCACCGCCCCCGTAAACCGATGTAGATACAATCTATCCCTCAAGCTTATTCCGAACTGCTTCCCTCACAACATGCTGGTAATTGACACACACGCTCCCAATCCACGGTGCCTGCCAAGTCCCCGGGAGAAATTGCCTGTCTTGTATGTGGCAAACACTCAGGTGTAATAAAAAGCACCAGAGTGATTCTTGTATCCCTTGAAGAAAATTCTAATCCTAATTGTGTGAAGCAGAAGGCATTGTTAAAACCTTTGGAGTTGACCCTTCCCACAGAAGTACTTAGCGGTAGTAGTTGGATCTGGCAAAGGAGTATACTAGGCCCTAGAACTTTGTGGCAATAGATACTGTTCATGCAGGAGAGTATACCCGCACAGAACACTCTTAGCTAGAAGGAGAGTATACCAGACCAAGATCATTTGTAACCAGTGGTTCTGTTCTGCCAGGAATACAATGGAGCAGTTTGTTGTAGAATTGGTTAAACCTGGCATGAGAGTTAACTAGGTGGAAACTCATTAAGTACTGTGGTGGGGTAAAGCTTACGATGAAGTGGTGCCAAACTATCCTGACAAAGACATTTGTTTTGAAGTTAATGAAGTTTTGAAACATTCATTGTTAAGACAAGAAGCTCTCTGGCTCAAGACCTTGACTACAAGTGGAAAGAGGAAAGCGTTGTTAAACAATTGTAAACCATCCTTGGAATCAAAATTGGAACTTTATGATGTCAAGTTGGATTAGAAAAAGAACTGAAGTGTAACTTTTTGGTGTGATACAGGATTTCCTTATCCTTTTTAAACATTTAAAGAAAGACCTGCTTGAATCTGGTGAAGGGGAGTATAACAAGATTAACAGAAGAAGCAGCTATTGTGGTGTGACTTGTACTATTATATTTGTTGTTAAACTGCCATATTTGTCCTTATTGGGTTATTGTGTATATTAGTGTGAAGGACAGAAACCTTTTTGTTAGTGTGTTTTCCTTTAGTTTATTTTAGGCAGGGAAATCATTGTAAGGGTAGGCGTTTATCCAATCTTTTTCAGTTAATAAAAACCTTCCCAAAGTTGTCTGCCTCACATTTCTGACCCCTCACAGCTGCCACTGTGTCGGAGTGAAGAAGGCCCCATCCAATGCTGAACTGCGACTCTAGCAGTATTCACTCACACCACTGATTTGCTCATACAACCAGTCGAATCACATGCAATGTTGAATTGCAGTGGGTTGGAACATAGATCTTTAGTTGGTTGTGTGGGAGTTTATTCTACACATGCAAAGCACTCCAAGCATTTAACAGAAGGGGAGCAATCGCTCTATTGCTGACAAAAATGTATCACCACAAGGAGGAGAACCTGTGCAAGGCATGCACATGCATTGTATTCCCAAGCCTTAGTGTAGTAGTGACATTGGAGTCATTGGGCCTCATTACGAGGTAGGCAGTATGAAATGACAATTACAGGCATGCCGGTACGAATTTGTCCATGTAGCACTGTAAAGATTGGAGGGGGGGGTCTGTACTTCCGCTCTCTATATGGTAGAGGAGAGGCTCAGAGGACCCCAGCCAAGATTCTCTATTATTGGTAACGTAGTCGAGTAATCAAGGCCTAGCTTCTCAGGAGGTGATGCAGGCTGGTTCTTAAGTACAGTGTAGTCCCCAATCCCCCACAAAGGAATGTCCACACACTGTATTACTGAAAACAGTCTTTATATAATTAATATTCAAAGTTATGTACACTATCACAATAACTCACTTTGTACTCAGAAATCAACAATGGCAAATATATACAATTCTAAAGTTGTACCACCAATATTATCAGATCTCATTAAAGTGCATCAACTATACTGTTAGAATGTCACACAGATCAATAACTAGGAACCCAGCAATAGAAATAGGAAGGAAAGCAAGATGGTTGAAACAATAGGCAGATTACTGGCCCCTACCAATAGACACAGTTCTGTGTGGAGATCCCCCCCCCCACCTGGGCAACCTGTCAAATAAAGATAGAGCACAAGCCCAGTCCATATATTGATCAATAGTCTTATTTTCTCCTATAATGTTTTTACCCCCCCCCCACAATGTACCTGGTGGAGCAGAGTTCTTCGAAGAAGCGTCGAGCGATCCTTCTTGAGTGGCTCCCTTTAAAGCAGGAGCCACGGATCGTCGAGAGGCGTCGAAGAAGGTGAACTTGCCGTCGACGAGTAGTTCGAGGGTGCCAAGATCAGGGCGTCCATCCAGGCGGTGCTTGTCAGCGATGTTCTGCGAGGATGAGGTGTGCGGGGCACCTCGGCGTTTGATAGTTCTGGACCGCATAGAGTTTCGGAAGAACTGTGGCCCAGAAAGGGCGTTGAGTCGTCAAAGTCTTTGTGGCCTTCAGGTGGCAGGAAACCCACCCCGGTGGATTCTCCTCGGCACGTCGGCGGCCTTGACTCTCTCCGGCAGGATGAAGCGGTCGTCGGTGCGGACAAGGGATTCCTTTGATTCAAATGTTCTTAGGAAAAGAAGCTGGCGGCTCCGGTCGTCGGCGGCATGCCGTCAAGCGGTCCCCTCTTCTGGGGCTACACGGCTTTGACGGTCCTCCAGCGCTTACACAAACCTGCAAACCTTGGTCGACGGCAATGGACTTCGGCGGCAGCGAAGTCCGGGTGCTTCACTTCGATCTCCTCGGCGGTCCCCGTCTCCGGTCGGCAGCCTTTCGAGGGTCTGACTTCCAGGGAGCTTCGGCGAAGGTCAGTGGTGCTCGATGGTCCCTCGGAGCACGGGAAGAGGGCGCCTTACCAGGTCCTCTCTCGGATCAGTCTTCGAATTCGGCAGCTTTCAGATCAGGTCGAAGCAAATGCAACAGCAAGTCTTCTTCTTCTTCTTCCAGCTGGGCGTCGAGGGTCAGCAGTTCCAGTTACTCTTCAAGTGTAGACACAGCTTCTGAACAATTTTCAGTGGTGAGAGGTCCCCAGATATACTATTCTGTCTCTCATCCACACTGCTGGGTCACACTCGGCTGGCAATCATACAGAAGGGCATTCAGTCAGCCAATCAGGCACACAGAGCATTCAGGCCATCCTCCTCCCTCTCAGACACTCACAAAAAGGAATGTGGATTGAGCGAAGTACCCAGCCATTCAACACTACACACTGCATTCAACCAGACAGCCACATCATGAAGTGCATATTGGTCACACACTCCATTCACCCAGGTCCCACCCACAGGGTTGACCCACAACATACAGTCACTGGGAAGGCTCCAGCCAGTCTGGACTGGACTTCACAACAACACCATATATGGAACTTCCACCCAACAGCCAGTCAGGGGGAAGGGACAGAGTCAGGGCTTCCCAGGACTTTGGGAAAACAAGGTAACAGGCAATAGAAAGCAAGAGGCCACAGGGGCCATCTTGTTTTCTATCAGGCATCAACTGATTCCAATGGCAGGGCCTGGGTATCCCAAAATGGAGGCTACCCAGAGCACCTGTCAAATTCAGCATGGAGCTGCCACCACCCCATACCCTGCTCTTTGGTCCACCAACAGGGGCCCAAAAACATACACTAGGGACACAGGGTTGTACCCCCACCCATAGGTGCCATAAGGGTATCCCATGGGTCTGTGTACCAAACCAAAAACAGGAAGAGCTGCACTGCCAGGAGCCCCCCATGGACTCCTGGGCAGAAAACAATACAGAACACAAATGAAAAAGCACTACAGAACAAGGACAGGGAGGCCCTGTCCCTACAATGCATTTCCAGCATCACAAGCACCGGCACCGTAATCAGCGCCTGACTACGAGTGAGCGTGCACGCGCATACTGGCATGCCGGTAACAGACGTAACACCATGCTGGTAATGTCCCTAAATCCCCCCTATAGTGGCCTCAGGAAATGCGCTGAAACCTCCACCACCATCGTTGTACCCCTAAATAACAGGACCGTTACTAACGACACCGCTACTACCGGGTCCGCTATTACCGCCACCGGAAGCAACATCATTGCGCCGGAACGGGAAATGCACTTGCGGCCATCATGAAAAACACAATCCATTGCAATCCTCGGCTGACAGGACCTGTGCACTGAATATCCCTAACCCTGCTGGAAGGCCATGTCGAAGGCTACAAGGAAAGGAACAGCTTACCTGCATAAACCACGCTTCTCTGACGATGACCTTAACATGCTCGCAGACACGCTTGTGGAGCAGGCGGACGTGGTATTCTGTGCAGACCTGAGATGTGCAGCGCAATTGCGTAAAAAACAAATATGGGAGGAGGTCGCAACGAAGGTCAGTTCAGTAGGAACCACACCACACACCGTCAAGGATTGCAGGAAGAGATGGGATGACCTGCGCCTGCGAATCAGGAACATACTTTCTGCTAACAGCAGCCAGGGGCAGGTGACAGGCGGCGGCGGTCCAAACTCCCCCATCAAGTTGGCCAGGTGGGAGGAGACATGTAGCTCTGTCATGGACATGGAGGCGATTGAAGGAGTCGGATAAGCGGAGTATGGAGTTCCAACATCAGATGGTGACGGTGAGTGACCCTATGCGCACCACAGGAGACACCACGGAGACCCCACACACCCCTGACATCCCAAGTACAAAGTTGTACACCAAATGTAAAGTCTATGAGAGCAAATGCATGGCCCAATATCCACACACACACACATTCCTAACCCAAACGCCACATCCCTGCAACTTGAATACACAAGCTACAAATACATGCGCACACACACACATCCCTGCCGAGATGCTGGCCTCACCACTGTCACATCAAAATGCATGCTGCATGCCTCTCCAATACCGAAGCCACCCCTGATACCCAAACCAACAGCACATGGCACACAGCACGCAAGCCACAACACACCTGTAGGCCTGACAACAGACACCATGGACATCATGGCTGCACCTGAGGGATGCCAAAACAACCCCCCCAAACCAGCAAGCATCATGTCCGCCACTCCAAACAGCACACAACGAAGCACATGCCCAAAACTGCACTAACACAGATGCATGCAGGATGCAAGTACTCCCATTAATGGTGCCATGCCTCTATCCCCCACAGGCACAAATTCAGACTGCAACGGCGATGATTCTGTAGCACTATCAAAAACACCTGTAAGGAAGACCAGGTGTGAGGACGATGCCACAAGGCCATCAACATCCAGGGGTGCAGCAGCTACCAAAGTGAGAGACAGAGCACACACCAGTGCCCAAAAGGGTACACATCCCCTACCACAGGCTGAGCAGCCACCTGCCCCTGTCACCCTGGAGCACCATGATGGAGGAAACCTTGCCTGCAAGGCACACCTGCTGAGAGATGCTGCGGCTAGGAAGGCAGGCCACATACTACAATCGGCCCCCCAGGAGACACCCCTTCCTGAGGATGACCCTACATCAGTGGCAAGCGACATGGACGGCACACACTAAGCAGCCACCAGTTCTGTGGGCGAGGTTGCAGCATCGGCCCAACACAGTGCTGACGAGGACGAGGGGCCTCAGGGGGATCCTAATGCAGGAGTCAGCATGTTGGGGAATGGCGGACACACACCTAGCCAGCAGGACACACCACAGGGCACCCCTGAGCATGTGCCCGAAGCACACTTGGACGAGGGGGAAGTCGACTTCACATTCACACAGCCCTGTGTTCAGCAGGTCACCAACAGCCATGCAGCCATCCCAAGGCACTTCTATCGGGGACCTAGAGGGACGGTTGTCTCACATGGAGGGGAGACAGGAATCGATGCTGTCAACCGCGTTGCAAAGCGGGTTCATGAGGGCTTCACATCTGTTGCACAGACCCTTGACCGCATGGCCAGCTACATGGAACTACGCCGCCCTGCCGCACCTGAACAACAACAAACTACATCAATGAGCACCACGCCTACAAAATCGACACAAACTAGCCCTGTTTGCAGGTCGCTGCGCAGCATGCGCCTTCCATGAATGCAAACACCTCCATCGAAAAGGGGGCGTCCATAGCAGGGGACCCTTGGATGTGTTGGTTTGCAGTCCATTCAAAGTCACATTGAGCTGAGGGTGTGTGGGGCTGTTGGGGTGCGGGGGTCATGGGTGTGCGGGGCTGTTAGGGGGTGGGTAGACTTTGATATACTGCGGATGGGGGGACATACATGTAAAAAGTTTCACCAGATTAATACTCCTGTTGTGTCAAAAAAACACATGACTGGACATTGCTTCTTGAGTGTGTGTCAATTTGTTGTACAGTGTCCGGTGCCCAGAGTCCCCCAATCCCAGTGCCCACAATCCCACATTTTAAGCACCCTTTTCATCCCAGTGCATCAGAAATATTGGCTAATCAATGATTGGCGGACAGCACGTCCCTCATGTGCATCATGGCCTGGCCGATGTGCAGCATCATCTTCATCATCAACCTTATCCTCGCCCAGTGGTGGCTGGTCCATGTCAGGTGGCAGCAGTATTTTGCGCCGGATGCACATGTTGCGCAGCATAGCACATACCATTATGATCTTGCCCACCTTCTCAGGTCCGTAGATGAGTGCGCCACCCGACCTGCTTAGGCAGTAAAACCGTGCCTTCAACAGGCCAAAGGTCTGCTCTATCACCACACGAATGCATGTATGAGCACGATTGTAGTCCTCCTTGTGCCTGTTCTGTGGATTCCGGACAGGGGTGAGGAGCCACGGCTTCAGGGGATATCCAGCATCACCTGCATGCGAGCACAATGATGTATGTGTGTGAGCATTCATTCCATTCCATTTGTGCACATCATGTGCATTGTTGATGTGCAGTGGGTTTTCAACAGCAGCTATTGACAATGCATATCAGGTATGTGTACTACTTGGCAATACATGATGGGGGGGGCCTGGCTGACGTACACGAATGTGCATTGACATCAGATTCACCACTCGCCTAGATGGGGTGCGAAGGTCCATGATGTGCTCACATGTGAGGGATCTGTGGGAGAGGATGTTACCATATGCATGTTGGGATTTAACCAATGCATTAGGCTGACGCCCATCATGTTACAGGTGTTTTTGGCAATCGTGCTTTCTGATGATTGGTGACGCCATGCATATGTCCCTCAGCATCTTCACACATTTGACAAGGGCATGATGTGGTTGTTGGTATGGTCCGCCAATGTAGGGATACGTTCCTTGGATGTGGCTTGGTGTCAACTGGCATGCTGGCACTGGAGTGCTGTGGATTGTTACTGCTCAAATGGCATGCATGTTGGTGATGTTGACTACTTGATGGATTCCATTTCTATACCTTGTGGCATGGTATTTTTGAGTTTGCCTTCATGTGCACATGTTGGCATGGTATTATGTCGGTGAGGGGCAGTGATGGGGGTTTCCATGTGTGGCATTTCGTCTTGACCAGTAATGGATGCATAACCTGTAAGGTACTTTGATACGCTCATGTGTATTTGGCTTTGTGGCGGCAGGGTGGTGCATTGTGGTACCTGTGGCTGCGTTCTGATGATGTCCAGTGGACATGTGCAGGGGTGGGCACAGGTTTGTATCTGTCATTTGCCATTTGCATGGTAAGCAGACAGGCTGCAGATGCATGTCACCCCCCCAAAATGCCCCCATTTGCCAGGAAAGCAGACAGCCTGCAAATGCATGTCACCCACCCCCCTCCCACAATGCCCCCATATGCCAGGAAAGCATACAGGCTGCATTTGCATGCCACCCCCCCCCCCAGACCCCCATAAACACACCCATGGCCCTGTGATCGGACTTACCCAGCAGCCAGACACATTGTGCAGCAAGTCGTTCCATGTAGGGCGGAAGCGAGGAGTTCCGCAGCACCATTGCATCATGTATGGATCCTGGGAATCTGGCACAGCAATGTGTTATCATCTTGCTTGCATCACACACCATCTGCACATTGATGGAGTGGTATAGCTTCCGATTGCGGTACACTTCCTCCACGGCATGTGGGACAACCAACTCCACGTGGGTGAAGGCCAGGTCACCAATGACATTAGGCATGCCTGCCAGTGCATGAAATGCAATTTTGGTGTCATTCACCTCCTGTGCTGTCCGTGTTAGGGATATGTGGGCACTTGCGTGCTTTAGGAGTGCATCCAGCACTTGGTTTAGCACACCGGAAAAACATGGTTGCCAGATGCCATGCAGCTGCCCCACTGTGTGCTTGTAGGTGCCTGTGGCCAGGAAGTGGAGCACATACACCACCTTCAGCAGAGGGGGGATGGCCGTGCAGATGTTGATCAGGTTGACCAAGTCATCATGTATTAGATCCACAATGGTGGTGATGGTGTCCCTGTCCAGGCGGTACAGGGTGTGGATCTGTGCTGGGGTTAAGTTGAATGGACTGGCCCTTATGCAAGGGATTGGTGGCTGCCTGCGGGGAACCACTGCCTGCACTGGTGGGATTTGCTGGGCCAGTCTCACCCTCCTTCTCCTCCTGCGTCTCCTCTGTAATCCCTGGTGTACTGCCTGCTCAATGAGTAGTAGTGCAGGCATGTCCTCCAGCTCCAGTATCGTAACTGCAATTGGAATCATGTTTGTCTTTCAAGGGGTGTGGTGTGTGGGTGTGCTCCTTGTGTGCAGGGCCAGGCTCCATTGCCTCTACCTGTGCTGATTGCACCTGTGGCAGTTGGGTACACAGCAGTTTGATATTAACGGGTGATCTGCGATGCCGGTGTTACCGGCATCATGGGGACCTTTCTTGCCGGCATCTGCATGCCGGTATGCGCATGTCCGTGCGACTCGTAATGTCCTCTTCCTTGCGGCTTGCCTGTGTTACTGGCATGACGCCCGCGCGCATGCTGGTACGGTGGTGCACGGTTACAGCGGGTTCCTGTCGATGCCGGTAGGCCCGGCATTGCAGGTTGTGATGGGCCGGTCTGGTAAAAGATGCCGGTATTGCCTTACCGGTATCGTTATTACCAGAGTGCCAACCTTGTAATGAGGCCCATTGTCTGATCCCACAAATCCCAATGCTAGTAGCCAGTGTGTTAGCTACTCTGCCACAACCTGCCCCGCTTTATCCCAGATTCCTGCATCTGTGTGACTCCTACCATCTAAACCTTGCATACACAAGTGGCTTTTTGATGGACAGCATGATTAATTTTCCCAGCTCTCCACTAAAGGGGAAGGTCACCCAATTGCAGCCTTATAATCGGTCCATAAACACTTGCCATCAGCTTAATGCAAGCCTTTATTTTCAACAAAGCAGTATGACAGAAGATCTACTGTCAGCATTATCACTCAATTTAGCATTGAGCATCTGATCTGTACTCACGGACAGTTATGATGACTTGCTATGGCTGGTTTATAGACATTGTTCTACTACAACTACTTTGCTTTTGAGTGCGGCTGATGGACTTGGTAGACACACCACTTTGCTGCACGACTGACACACCTCAAAATTCTGGGTTCAACTTGCAGAGCAGTGTGTTCATTGGTTCCTGGCGGTATGATGTGTAATGTTGGCCCCACTCTTGTGCATGACGTCATTTCATGTGCCCCAGCAATGATGATATGGTCAGATTTGTCCCTGCCTTCTGTAAGGGTGCAGAAATAAGGCTCGGACACAACCGTGGCATGTTTCTGGGTATAACCCTTTATTAAATATGAAAAGGTTGGAAAAATGCCTCCCTATCCCTAAAACTAAGAGGGCCTTCCCTACCTCAGAGAATACTAGTGAAATTGTCAGGAAGTTTGATAGTTATGGTTCAGATGCATTCCCATAGGAAGAGCACTTTTTTGGGTTGCTTATAACTTACACCATTTCACGAATCTGCACATAACTTTCAAATATTTTATGTTAATCCATCCAGTGTTTTAGTTTTTTTAAAAGGGCCTAAATGTTGGTACAAAAAATAGTGATGCCACTTTTGTTCCTGAGGTATGACCTGTGCCCATGGCCTCCAGGGACTGACTGTGGGGTTAAATTGGACACTGGGCCTGGCCTGCGGCAACGCCCAATGTCCACTCAGAGATGCTTAGCAGGGCGTGCACCATGGATGAAAAGTATGCACAGGGATTGTGGCCTTTGACCTTGGCTGCAAGCCATGAACAGTGGACCACAGTCCCAATTATGGGGGTATAGCAGACACTGGGCCAGGTTACAGGCCATGGCCAATGTTTACTTTTTGATTTGTGGGGCAGGCAAGGTAGCTGAATCTCATGGCCCAGGGAGTGTGGCCAGTTGCCAAGGCCACAAGTCATGGACAGTGGCCCATGGTCCTACAATTGGGGAATAGGTGCCTCTGGGCTAGGTTGCAGGCACTGCCCAATCTCTACTACTAGGTTGCTTTGCCGGGCCGCCAACATCAATGAAGTCTGTGTTCCAGGGTTTGTGGCCATGTCCATGAAGGAACTCCTGCAGAAAACTGGAGGTAAGTCAGGCACCTTACTGGCAAAAACTCGCTTGTATTACCGGTGCCGTTAATACTGGCAAAATCCCCCACGGAGTCCATTGGAACTCCATGGAATGTGGATTTACAACCGTCACCGGCACTCATAATCTGGTGGTAATACTGCCGGAACGAGTGCCGGTATCAGTATTTCAGTTTCTCAGTATCGTGGTGTATTCACTGCAATACCAGCAAACTTGTAATGAGGCCCTATAGTTGGTTCATATATTTGAAAGTTGAATGTTTTATAACTTGCATTCAGTGCTGGAATAAAATGAAATATCTACAATTATAAAAAGCACTGACATTGACTGACAAAACGTTGCGATCTTGTTAAGTTGCCCTGTAGGTTGGTTGGCAGGGCTTGCGATATGGCTTAAGGCCATGACCCAGAGAATTGGGCACTTGCCATGGCTGCAAACCATGGCCTTAAACCATGAACAAGGGCTCCTGATGCCATTTATAAGAGTATAGTGGACACTTGACCAGGCTGCACGCTAGGTACAGTGGATATTGAGGATGGCTTGTGGGACACGGGTCATGGCTCAGCCTCATGGCGAAGCCAATTCAACGATAACTCACAGGTGTTTACTAAACTGTATGCATGTTGAAAAAATGCCTAATCTAAACCTAAATCTAAGATGGGAGTAAGCGTAGACCATCAGATGTAAATAATAATAAGGCAGTCCTTGTGTCGTTGTGTCAAATAAAAAGGGCCTATACTAAGAAACCTGCTGCCAAACCTTACAACTAATACAAATAGGGTGTAGGATAGTTTTCAAGGAAAGAAAGAAGTGTTCTCAAATAATGTCTGGATGTGGTAGCTTGGTTCTCCCTTGCCCAAGTTTTGAGCATGGGGTAACATGGGATCGTGGAACACAGCACACACTCGAGCTTCCCCAGCATGAGTCGACAGTTCTGTTGCAGTTTACCAGGAGCCTTGATGGCCAAGTCTTGTTTCTTTTGAAAGTCTCTTGCCTTCGAGGGCCTGACATATTCAACCAACAAAATAACATAATTTTCTTCAACAAATGAAAGTTTGTTTCCTGATTTCAATTAGGGTAAGGATTCTGCACCACTGGGTCTCCCTCCTCCGGGTGCTGACCCCTCTTTACTCTCCACTTCCCTCCACCGGTTTCACTATGGCTTTTAACAAATCTTAATGTCTTTTTAAAACAGTTCCAGTGGACATCCCTCTGCCAGGTTCACTCTTGTCTACTCCCTGTTTCTTGGGACAAAAAACCCATGGGTGTGTCAATTCCCGTGAAGTAATGATGGATCTCGTGGATGAGGCACTGGAAACATGGCCAGATCCCTTCATTATAATCTGCAGGGATCTAAATCTACACTGTTTTTATAAATAGAAACGTCTGATAGAAGACGCTTCTCCACCATCTACGGAAGCGGAACTCGGAGGCTTGCAGTGGCGGGAAGATCTGCAACTAAGGCACATCCATGTGCTTAATAGCAGTATTAAGTGGGATATTCCTCCTGGGGCCACCTGGGAGGAAGGTCAGGAATAAAAAACTCTAGACTACGTTTATGCCTCTAAAAACATGCTGGCCATTTTCAGCCGTTATCGGTAGTACCTACAAACCAGAGCGATCATCATATGTTGAAACTAGTCTGTCCCCCCAGTTTGTACAATCGGCGATCTATTACACGGTGCCCCTGAAGGTAAATATGGGTTGTAACAGGTTAGTGGTAAACATAGCAAGAATTTACCTCTTAACTAGGAGATTGGGAAACCGAATGCACAGGGAATGTTCCATGTTAAGGGAACCAGATGTAGACTACCACCAACTGATGTGGGACTTACCCTACACTGCTTCTACAAACTAGTTGCCACCAAGAAAAAATAGCTAAATAGCAAGCTGAGGCAGCTAAAAAACAAGGAACTCAAGAAGCTCTTATGAGTGGTAGAAAGTTACAGCAGGCTGATCGAAATTGGGTTCGTGCACACAAACAGATGCTCACGCAATGAGATGCCAAAAACATGCTTAAGAACATTGAGGCTAAAAATACCTCCCATATCTGGCAATGGATGAATGGTGTAAATCAGCCACAAGAGGCACATACTCTCAATGCAATATCAGCCAAAGGCTGGGAAGATCATTTTAGGGTTTTTTTCCATTCTGAAGAGTCGACCTCGGATAGGTCATGTTCCCCAATGATTGGGGGATGGTCCTTTGAAACAACGCGAGAGGAGATCCTTCGCCTGATTAACAGAGCCAGCAATTCCAGGGCCGCTGGCCCGACGGGATGACTAATGCTATGCTCAAGAAGTACCCTAAAGAGTGGGCATCCTTTTTGTGGGTCCTTTTTGAGTATATAAAAAAGGTTAAGAAAGTACCGACATCCTGGAAAACATTGATTATAGTCCCGATTTTCAAAAAAGGTGACTGGTCTATTCTGTCTAATTACAGGCCGATTGCATTACTGGATGTGGCTGGGAAGTTATTTGCTTCTCTGAGCCTACAAGGACTGACCCCTTGGAGTACGTAGGGGGGCCAGTATGACATCAAACAATAGGGCTTTGTGAAAGGAGTGGGTACGGCATTATATTTTTTTTGTTAAACATACTGAAAAGCAGAACTAAAGAGAAGAAAGGCGCCATGTTCTACCTTGCCTTCATAGATCTTGCTCAAGCATTCAACACCATCGACCAGAATAAACTATGGTCTAAGATGAAGAGTTGGAGTTGCCCGGACGATCTCCTAGAAGCTACTAATGATCTTTAATAGTTCACTACAAGTAAAATTGGATGGAAAGGGCTTACTCTCCAACTCAATTCCAGCAATGAAAGGTCTTAAGCAGGTTTGCCCTTTGGCTCCTGCTCTTTTCAATTTGTTCATTTCTGACATTGAGAAAGCATTTACAAACATAAGTTTCCGTCCAAACTGGCTGGCCTCCCTCTTGATAGGCTTCTCTATGTGGATGATTTGGTTCTTATTGACCAGACCCAGGTCGGTCTGCAAAGACAATTGGATGCCTTACAAGCCTATGTTTGTGAAAATGGGCTGATGATAAATAGCAAAAAATCCTGAATTTCGATCTTGCAATCAGGGAGAAGGAGATGCCAGAGGAAGGGTCTTGGTACCTAAATGGGGAAAAGCTTGCCCATGTGAGCTAAATGACCTTTTCGGGGATGTGTGTGAACAACAGCATGGTGGATGCCCCAGGCTAACAATACTAAGGTGTAAAATGAAGACGTTGGCCTCACAAGCCAGGATTGTCAGAGAAAAGTACTGTACATTTACTCTTAAGTCTCTAATTCAATTCTATAAAATGAAGGTTGTTCCAATAATTACCGTTGGTGCTGAGGCTTCCTTTGTCCTCCTGGCTACCACCTGGCCACGCTTGGAGGGTTTAATTTGGAAAAGGGTCTTGAACCTGCCACGGGAAATGCCTATCCAAGCAGTTAGAATGGAGTTCAGCTTAAACTCCCTCTACTCTTTGGTAGTGGGGAAATCCCTGGTACTCTTCCAAAAATGTAGACCCCCTTCTCCAATGCGAGGTTTTGAGCTTTTGCAGAAGGGGCCATCCTGGAAGGAACTATAATGGGCTAACATCTGTAAGGAAATTTTAAAGAGTCTTGATACTTCAGAAAAACTGCTTATTACTAACCCGTGTGAAGTAAAAAGAAATCTGTGGGACTGTGTCTGGATTCAAACACAAGAGGAAAGATCAGCATATACCTTTTATAGAAGATAATTCTCGGAATCACGAGCTCTTAACTCATCGCCTAAGTACCTGGTCAGATTTCCGAGTAGCTACTTTCGCAACCAGTTTATGCGGTTTCGCTTAAACGCCTTTACAACCAAAGAAATTACGAGCACATGGAGGTCCAAAGATGGTAAAAAGACGGACTGCATTTGTAGATTGTGTAGATCTAATTCGGCAATGGAAACACTACAGCACCTGGTCATCACTTGCCCTGCACTAACAGAACTAAGGACGAAGTGGTTGGCCTCGATTATTCATGCCTTTCCATCATTGTCAATGGACCAATGGTGGGATCGACTGATGTTGAGGGAGAGCTTATCTTTAACTTTGGCATTCGTAAACTACCTAGGAGAAGTCTTTGTCCGCTTGGGACAAATGTAGTTTGGCAGTTGTGTAGAGTGATACAAATTTTTTGTAAATCATATGATGGCTCATAATGAGGCAGCAATGTGGAAGTGACGTTTGATAGCCTTGACGTGTTATCATGGAAGCAAATTATGTAAAAATTAATTTTAGTTTATCTGGAAATTATGTTTTAATGTTGATGAATGGAATTTGGTAAAAGGTTATATTTTAACCTAATGCTAATAATAAATAAAAAGAATGTCTTTTTAAACAGTTCCAGTGGACATCCCTCGGCCGGGTTCACTCTTGTCAAAGCCCTGTTTCTTGTGACTTTAGACTTGCCCCCTTCTCATCAGCATCCCTTGGTTGTATTCACTCTTGCCAATTTCATATTCACAAATGTTTGCAGGAGTCACTTCCCTTGCTTTCTCGCAGTTCTTAGGTCAAAGGCTTTCTACTGTACAGGGATTTTGCATTATCTCCTCTGTGACCTATTTGACCTAACTTGGTGGCTCTCCTACGGCCTTCTGGTTTCTGTAGTTTCATTCAGACGGGGATCGACCAAGTGTCTCGAGTTAGCACCCACTTGGTGCCCGTTCCCTCTGCAGCTGGTATCCCCGTATCACTTTTACAGTTCTTTGAACTTAGTTCATCTTTGCCATTTTTTTGTCTTTCATTCACCACAGCCTTGCACTGGCGTAACGGGGGCCCCCACAACCCCCGCGGTCCGGGGAGCCCCGCCAGCACATGTTGTGTGGGGGGGCCCCTGGATAAAAAAAAAGATTTTTTTTTCTTTTTCAATTTACTCTGCATTCATAAAGACAATGATTTCTTTATGAAGGCAGTGACTACAAAAATAAATGTTCTTTTTGAAGTCTGAGGGCTCCACCTACCCTTCCCCCCCCCCCATGGCATGGCTGACCCTAGGCTGGAGGCCTCCATGTCATGGGGTGGGGGGAGCCCTATGACTTAAAGTAATGGTTCGGTCCTTAACGGAAATAATTTCTTTATGAAGTCAGAGTGACTTCAAAAAGAAACAATGGGTCTCATGGCGGCTTTGGCGGTAACTGTGCCGGTGCTACCGGCAGGTTGCCGCCAGACCTGTAATGATTTACAGGTGCCAGACTTCCCAGGAACACAGGGAGATTACAAGCCCGTCAGTCCGGGGAGTCAGGCGCCGGCAAATGATTAAGTCCCCATTTCCATTGGACTCTATGGGAATGGGGTCCACGGAAGCACCGACACCAATAATAATGGTGCCGGTGCTTCCATGAAAACCCTGTGGGTGGGTGTCGTTCCGCCTGGCAGGTCTGGTCTAACCTGCCGGGCGGGATAGCAACCGCCCGCAGAGCTGTAATATGCCTGTCCGGAAACAACGGTCCCGGTAAGCTTACCGGGACCGTTGTTTCTGGACCGGCATAGTTGTAATGAGGCCCAATTTTTGGGGAAGTATTAGGGCCCTCCTCAACCCCATGACGTGTGTGTGTGTGTGTGTGTGTGTGCATGTGTGTTTGTGTGAGTGTATGGTGAAAGGCTGCACAATTAAATGTATAGGTGGCTGCCTGTGTGAGTGTATGGTGAAAGGGTGCACACTTAAATGTATGGGTGGCTGCCTGGGTGTGCCTCTATGGTGAAAGGGTGCACATTTAAATGATGGATAGCTGCTTGGGTGTCCCTGTATGGTGAAAGAATGCACACTTAAATGTATGGATTGCTGGGTGCGCGTGTGTGTATATGGTGAATGGTGTGTGTGCTTGCGTTCTCTCCTTTAATTTGAAAGCACCCACTTATGGACTGCTGTGAGAATGAGCGGTCTCGCTGCCTTCCTACCCTTCCAATCACTCCGCTGGCATGCAAGTATTAAACCCATATCACGATTTCAATTGCCTAAAAAATTTGGCATTTGAATGCAGGTGCTAACAGTGAAATGCTTTATGTTAGTAATTGTTGGACTCTTGTTAACAGCAAAACCCAGGTGCCATTTAAGATCGGTGTCCTGTTCTGTCTGGCAACTGCTGTGAAGGTCGACCAGGTTGAGTCATCGTAGTCCAAAATTTCAGGGGGAAGGGGGAGGGAGTGCTGAATCCCAGTCAACTCAATGGTGTTGCAGCAATACTTGAGTTTAATGCCTTGATTACTCATTACTCCTAGCCCTATTCTTCCTCGTCCCAGTGTGTATGAGACAGCACTTGTGTAAGAGGCAGAGTGCCTTATACACAAGTACTGGGATGAGGTAGAGGTACATGGAGGTAATGCCTGACTTAACTACCTGTAATCATCATTACTCCTAGTCCCACTTTTCCTCATCCCAATACTTACCTATGAGGCAAACAGCCTTATCCATAAGCTCTGGGACAAGGAAGAGGGACGTGGAGGTAATTCCGGGCACAGAAGCAGAGTTTGGAGGTTGGGGTAGGGTTGAGAGGGAGAAGGGATGTGTGGGAGGTGCAGGTTTGTGCAACAAATCATAAAGGCTGTCCATGTCCAGGCTAATCAGGCATGATATGTGGTATTAGTGGCTAGAGAGGCATTTTGGTGTAGCCAGTCTAGTCATTCCTCAGTTTGGTATGACATTTTTTTTTAACTGGGCATTTCTAATAAAGCAGTCCTGCTAAGTGAATTACCTGGCAAGACTGCCATTTGGGTGCTGCCAGTCCAGCCGCTTCTTACTGCGGCTTTGTATATTTTTCTGGGCATCTGTGATCAAATGATATAAGTCATTTATAACGCACCTGTACGCAAGTGTTTCTAGGCGCAACAACAAAAGGGCGGGAAAATAAAGGGAGAACAAGATAAACAATCTTACTAGGCCTTGTGTCAGTCAGATCGTGCAAGAATGAGAAGTGCAAGGGGAAAGCGAGGGGGTGCGGGTGCAAGGGAGAGGAGAGGGAAAAACAGGGCAGCAATGCTCTGAGTAAGTGCAGCGCGGCTCTGGGTAGTGCAAGGAGAACAAGGGACTGTAGGGTTACAGTTACAGTCCTTAACTTCGTGGTAGGCCCAGAGGCAGTGCAAGGATGACTGTCAAGAAAGAGTCTGGACTCAGTGAGACTCTGAGGGTAGCCAAGCAACCAGTCGGTACAGCAGACAGGTAGGTCAGGTAGGCCAGCAGGGGAGGGAGAGAGAGAAAGCAGAAGAGAAGAGGAAAGGTTTGAGCTGCTTCCAGAACTTCAGGTGGTCCAGCTCAAGTTTGAGAGGGGCAGGGAGGCCATTCCAGAAGGAAGTGCCTGCAGAGGAGAGTGATCTGTAGGTAACAGAGGAAAGGGCTTAAGGTAGGTAACAGAGGAAAGGGCTTAAGAAGGAAGATATTTTGGAAGAGAGCGTTGGATGTAGTGTGGGCCCCAGGCACAGAAAGCCTTGTGGACAATGCAAAGGGTCTTGAACCTGATCCGTGCAGCAACTCGGAGCCAGTGGAGAGATTTCAGGGCTGGAGAGATATGATTCCTTGGGCTTGAGTCATGTTCTGGATTAGTTGCAGAGGGTGGAGAGTAGAGGAAGTCAGATTGAGAAAGAGGCTGTTGCAGTAGTCCAGCCTAGAGAGAACCAAGGCTCTGGAGAAAGTGAGCTTCTGGGGCATAGTGAGAAAGGGAAGAGTACCTTTGAGGAGGAGCAGCTGTTAGTGGGACTTCCTGGCGATGTCCAAGATGTGAGGAGAGAATGAGAGAGTGGAGTCAAAGATGACACCAAGGTTGTTTGCCTGACAGAATGTCGAAGGAAGAGGGCCCAAGTCGGGCGGCCAGAGTGAGAGAGGGAAAGCGGGGGCAGGAGTCCAAATTAGAAAGATCTCCATCTTACTGACATTAAGGCAGAGATCATTAGAGGCACACCAATCCTGAATCGCAGATAGACAGTCAGGAATGAGCGAGAGAAGAGAGGAGTATGAAGGGAGCCTGAAGGAAAGCGGAGTGTCATCCGCATAACACTGAAAGTTAGAGGCGAAGGTAGAGATCAGGTGGGCCAAAGGGGCCAAGTAGAGGTTGAAAAACCAGGGTGAGAGGATGGAGCAGAGAGAAAGGGACCACTTTGGACCTGGGAGGGGCTGTCGAAGAGGAAGATGGTCAGCCACTCAAGGGTCTGATCCGTGATGCCCATGTTCTCATGGAGTCGATTGATCAAGATTGATCAGGACGGCGTGGTTGACCGTGTCGAAAGCAGAGGAAAGATCAAGGAGGATGAGGACAGAAAGAATGCTGGAATCAAGGTTAGAGATCAGATCTTCGCAGGTGTTCAGGAGAGCAGTTTCCGTGACTCTGGCAGCTCTGAAGCCAGACTGAAGTTCATGCATCACAACCAACAGATTCTGTGTTGAGAGTAAGCTGGGAGATGGACAGCTTTTCCAACAGTTTGCCCAGGAAAGGGGTGATGGAGATCAGGCGATAGATTGCCAGGCAGGCAGGATCGGCAGACAGCTTCTTGAGGAGTGGATGCATAAGGGAGTGCTTAAGGGGAGAGGGGAACGTGCCAGTGGTGAAGGTTTGATTACAGAAATGCCAAGGCTGGAGCGAGGGTGTGTGCATTAAAACACATATTTCTATCGTTCTGCTAGTGCAGTGTGCGGCATATACCTTCAGCAGCACATTTGTGGGTATTGCACAAGCATGATGATCTATGGCGGCCCAGAGTGTGGCGTGACCAGTGATTTGTTGCTGAGTTGGGGGGCCCCCTCAGCATGGCTCGCAGGGGGGCCCCCACATTTTGTGTTACGCCACTGCAGCCTTGCTCTTATCGTCTCTCCCCTCGACTCACCGGCTGTAATGTACCGCTTGGCTTTCCTCGTAACTGGAGTCAAGGCCAGTACAACGGTAGCAGGAGTTTCCCTCGCTCCCGCTTATCAGCGTCGACACGCTCCGTGTACCGTTGACATCTGTTGCAGCACACTTGAGCTATTGTCCTCGCTCTTACAATTCTCTCTGCGAAGGTTTCGCAGATCTGCGTTAAAAAACGCAAGGTCGTCTCCCTCCTTGTCAGCCTCTCAATATTCGCTGCCTTTATCCTCCTCTTGAACTGCCGGATCTGGATAGCTGTCTCGTCGTGCGATCTGCCTTGCCCGTACTGTGCTCTTGCTCCACCTTTTATCCCTTTGGGGAAGGGAAAGGGCTGTCAGGTGTGTGAGATTCTGATTAATTGCCTGACTTTGCCTGACCCTTGTATTGGGACATCTCAGGTAAACGGCTCTGGTGTTAGTCCATTCTCTGGTGTGTAGTGCGAAAGTGTTTGTGTCGGAAAACGGGGGGCAGTGCTTTTGGATATCCTACGTGGTAGGATGGGGAAAAGGTGTTGTAAAAAGGGTGATCCCGTGTCTCACCTGTCGGTGTCCCGCTTACACTCCCTGGGGACCCCCCATTCAGGTGATCCTCCCTCACTGGTCCACCCCAAGGAACTGGATTCAATAGCGATGGCCGTGTCCTGGCCACCTGGACGGCAGATCCCCGGGGACTGGCTAGGGAGACACCTTCAGGTTTCTCACAATAGCCACAGGATGTAAGTGGCTAATAAATGCAACTCATAACATGACAGTGGATACACTTCACTATGAGGGAAACCACTGTTACTCTGAGTCATAACATAAAACCTGGTCACAGTGTTGGTAAGAAATTCATACTTTTTCCTTCGGTCATGTTCATATTTGCAGTTATTGGCCAATTATATCATGTTGCTGTGCACAATGTTTTATCATTTTTTAGTTTTGACTATCAGGTGGTGCCAAAGCACCACCTGTAAACAAACTATTGCATTGCAGCACAGCTAGAAGGGTGGCGGCATGTGAGGAGGGACACATAGCTTTTTAATGTTGTTTGGTTACTTACCTACCCATTGACTGCCTAGACCTTTGCTAGTCCGAACGTTCTACCCCACCCACTACCTGCCCCTCCCTGCCCAAAACACATCCTCCTGACATCACTGTGACCGACCTCCACCCAGTTGTAAGATCAAACTTTAACCTGCCAGTATTGTTTCTAAGCAGTCCGTGGAGTCCTCTGAGGATGAATGGCTTAATTGAAGTTGTAAATGCACACACCAAAACCTTGAAACCTTCAGGACTACTAGAAACAGGATACTGTAGACATTCGTTATGCTCATATCATTTTAATTAGAAAAACAATTAATTCAAACAATTAATTCAGCAGGTACTAGAACAGGTGTTCTTGGCATAGATGTATTTCTCCCACGTCTTAAATTAGGTGGAGGCTATGTATCCCAGACCTCTTAGTTACCACATGCAGTCGCATCCGAAGGGACAAGCACAGAAAACGCTGCTGCACCTTGTTGGTTTTTAGGAAGATTTGTGAATTGTAAGAAGTTTTGTTGTACATACGAATGAAAATGTATGAGGATTTTGCACTTTAAACATTATAGCACTCAAGATTTTAGGATTGCTTTTAGGCTGTAATTTGCACTACATTTTGAAATGTTTGTTGTGTTTACGGTTTTGTTAATGTCTGTTTGTCGAACCTATAGATACAGTGGTGTTCTAGTACACGCTGAATTAATTGTTTGAATTAATAGATTTTCTAATTAAATTGATATGAGCATAACGCATGTCTACAGTATCCTATTTCTAGCAGTGCAGTTAGGTTTCAAGGTTCTAAAAGTTGTAAATGCGCTACTGGTGTAATACACATGTCTTAAACAAGTGTGCTTTAGGAAAGTGATTTATATCTATGCCTTACAACAAAGTTCTGTTAAAACAAGCATTGACAAACCCAACAATTTTGGCGTGTGTATACATATTAGGCATTTCCCAGGCCCTTCTATGGTACGGACAGGTAATTTCAACATTTCCCACATGTTGCCATCATTTTTTATCTTCAAATTATATTTTTATTAATTTTCTTTAAAAACGATAAGTACGTGTTGCCATCTTATGTCCAGACAGTGCCATTATGGCAGTGCTTGGCAAATGCCTAGCCCATTCCTACGCTAGTAGTGTGCTTTTGTATTTCTGAGCATTAATGTGTAGCTGTGAGGGTTCAGGTAACCCACTCCGTGGTTAAGAGAGGCAAAATACTAAACAAATTGTCCAGCAAGGCAGCAGCGGGTTTTCTTTGCAGCACTTAAGGGATCAGGAGTAAGGAATGTTTCGCTGTGCGGTACGTCTAGTCTGGATATGTATGTTCTTTATTAAAGATACACATGTCCTCCATGCAACAGGAACCGTGGCTGGAATATGGCCTTCTATGGAAGGACTTTTCAGAATAGTTGAAAACAATCCGGGAAGGGGTGGAGGATTGCATGCCCCCACAGAGACCATTTCTTGGTAGTTTCTAGTAAGGATCTCACTTAACCCCATGGAAGATTCTGGAGATATAAGATGTGACTGGAGCAAGGATATTGTGTAAATGATAATGTACTCAGCTTTTCATCATGAGTGAACTAGGCCAGGCAGTTACAGGGACAGGTGAGGGGAAAAGATGAGGCTTCTCATAAGGTGGGCTATTAGAGCAGCCTATATACTCCTATTTAAGGCATTTATTGACAACCTCCTCTGTATTGAAGGACCTTGTAGCAGGTCTTTAATATGGAAGGGGTGCATACAGCCTAATTCCCAAAGATTTGCCCGGTGCAGATCAGGAGATGCCCTGCGCATCTCAGATTTTCTCTGGCTACCTCATATATGATTTGCAAAGCCTAAAAGTAGAGCAGTTCTAAAGCTTCCTGAGACATCTCTGAGATGCCCCCGAGCAAATCTTTGAAGATCTCATTTGCACTTGAGCGTCTCCATTACACTCCAGGCCACTCCAGATTTTCTCCAGTTGTAGGTTTTGTGAATGTGTCTTAAGGAGCTATCTGAAATGCTATGGGCACCCCATGATTTGCTCCAATGCAAATCTTTGCAAATTGACCCTACGGTTCCATGTGTTAATAATGACACCCTAAATAGACAAACATTTTAAACAATACTTTAATAACGAACAAAGTTGATCCGATCAATATAGTTTTTTTACTTTGTGGTGTCCCCCATCCAAATCCCCCGTTTCTACAGCCTTTTTACCCTCTTCCTCCCACTACCCCGACCCCTTTGTATCCCTTATTCCACCCCCATATATACTTGTATTAAAAAACGTGACTTTTTGGCGTTATTCAGGTGTCATTTAAAATGTGTGTTGTAATTTTTTCTTTTCATTATTAACAATGCATACCGACTTAACGCACACTACTACCTTGGATGCATACATGCTCAGGTGTCCCTATTAGTTTACTTTCCAAATGAATGATATGGTCTGATTTCGGGGATTGGGATAGGCCCCCTTATTAGTTTCCACTGTATTCCGATGCTCATATGGTGCTCATGTACCAAGCCCAGAACCTTGCTTTTTAGGTATTGACACATGGGCAGTGATCTGCATCAGAATGGAATGTATCTTCTTGTTTACACAAATGTGTAGATTTATTCTGTGTATGGCTCTATGCTGCCTGTTTGCCTAATATGTATTCATTCACATTCTGCTTCCTTGCAGCTGAGTAAGAAGTATGGGAACATCTTCCGCTTACAAATGGGTTGGACGAACCTACTGGTAGTGAGTGGGTATGAGGCAGTCAAGGATGCTCTCGTGAACAAATCTGAGGACACAGCTGATCGCCCTTCCCTACCGCTCTTGGAGAAATTGGGGTTCAACAAGAACTCCCAAGGTGAGAAGGACTGAACGAATGGCTTGTGTAGCTTTAATGCTCTTGAAAGTCCAGTGGAATAGTGAACGGGAGAAGAGGCCCTATGATGCAAGTGGCATAAAGATACAACAGCTATCTTTCAAGAGTTGTTAGAAGGGGATGGAATCTTAAAGCATGTCGCCACCTTCAAGAGACCTCCTCCCCACCAAAGGTTTTCCTCCCGATGCATGAGTCAACGGGAGTGAAACAAGTGTTACCAGACGGAGCTTCGTGTGCGTGATCCCTGAGACCTTGCGCTGCATGTTAAATACACCTAAACCGTTTTCTTATCTATGATCTGTGTGAATTCTAACTATAAGGATTGCAGCGCACACATCTAGCTGAGTATTGCAAATTACGTCTTTTTGTGTTAAATGCTCTTCTGTGTCATTTTGCTTTAGTGGTGCCAAATTGCACAGGGGACTATTACACATGGTGGTGGTAAAGTGTATGGGTGATGCATTCTACTTGCCTTGTTTATTAATGTGTACTAATATGACTTTTGAGGGAGTGATGTAGCGTCTAAGTAGACAAGGCTTGCGGCTCTGACCGGGGTGGATGGACCTTCTCGTGCCCCAATGAAACCCCCCCCCCCCCGCTCCCCTGCAACTACAGCTAGTCAGGGGAGAGAGGAAGGCTGGAGTGGGGGAATGCTGATCATGCTCTGCCTGCTGTTACTCCATGACTGCACATACAATAATCCAGTTCCTAGCATGGGCTCAAGTGCTGCATTTCTGTTTGTTATTGTTGGCTCTACTTGCCCTCAGGTCTCTATTGTAACGGCACTATATACGCCAGCACCAGACTTATATTCTCCATCAGCAACCACTCACAATAAAGGGACAATTTCACAGCACCTTTTGCTAGGTGCAACTGTGACTTACTCTTGGAAAACGTTTTTACGCAAGCACCATTTCTCCACTATTCCCAAAGAAAACTATACACTATTTCTAAAACAATTTGTGTGCTTGCAATATGGCAACTTTATTAAGTTACACAAGCATGATCTGTAACTTGGGAATGCTTAACTTACTACTAGCGGGCTAATTTTGAACCAGTTGAAAATCCACCAGCAATAGCACATCCGCTATCCACGTGCATGGTGAAACTGCACAGCTTTTCCACATGGATAATCATTACGGAAATGCCACCCAGATACATTTCTGCTTCTGCATGCTTCGAAGCTTTGGAGAAACATGCAGGTCTCAAATGCCCCAAGAGTTGCAGAAGACACTCTGAAGACATTTGTTTCCCCCTGGATTGCCCACAGCTCCAGGCACTACAACTGTCTGGCCCCTTCCAAACTGCATTTATCCCCTACTGCCCTCCAACTGCTTGTCTCCTGCCCTAATACCTCATGCAAATCCTTTTCACTGGAGGAAGATCATGCCTTGCCTGACAAGCTGCTCTCCTTCACCACTCCACACCATCAGGTGTGCACCGTAACCTGGGCCTGAAAAAAGCATGTTTTCTGATGCCAACTCTGTGGTCTGTTTTGTGGAGGAGGCTGCAGCTTCCATCAGAAAACAGTCACGCCATAGCGTGGGAGGAGATTTGCCGCAAGGTCATTGTGGAGCTGCAGCATTGGGAGGAACAAGACCCAGCCATGATAGACATGAGTAGTATCAAGGGGCTTGGAGGCATCTAGACAGGAGGTGATTTTGAGTAAAGAACATGCAAGTACCAGATGACTTCTGTATGCAGGCATGAAAGGCATATGTTGTGGCAAGCACTGTTTCTTCTAAGGGTCTCCTTTTGATTGGGACAGACAATGGTACAGATGCGTAAAAAGCAGCAGAATATACTTTGCTTGAGTTTTCACACATCCGTGACATTTTCATTTGCGTTCCCTGCCGAGAGTAGGGTGAATAACGAAAAATATGTTCTGTGCATTTCCCAGCAACGTGCATGGAATGTAACCGTGTATTCGCCGGGATCAGTATTTTGTTGCAGGTGAAAAGTCAGGAATCTTTATGTACTCTGACTCCTAATTCCCACATGCTCAAAGAGCAGGTGGTGCCCATAGGGTCCCACTGCAGGATCCTCCTGCCTCACCCCTTGTGTGAAAACAAGAGCGGTAGATATGGTCACGAGTGAGGATCGTGAGCAGCAATGATCATGAAGTGAGCACAGATCCTTTTTTCCATGGCGGCTCATGCACGTACTTTATGTAGAAGTGGCACTCCAACACAGTGAAACTTGACTGAATACTTCAGTGAGCTCCCTCACTGATCCAGCCTCTCTCTCTCCCTGCTGTGGGGATAGCCATAGGAGGCCCACGTGACTGGACCCTCAGTCTTCACAAACTTTCTCTGTGTGAATTAACTTGGCCAGCTAAGCAATGGGAGGTTGGCAAAGAATAAAGCCTTTTATCCTCTTTGCCAAGCTCACCCTCCACTCCACATGGACTCTCTCTCTTCAGCAAGATGGAGGCTGTGAGTGGCACCAATGCCTGATCACACCATTAACTGTCCTGTTAACTCCATGGTTCCACTTTGTGCGTACCACCCTATTTACTCTGTACTTTGGTCACTACCATCCTGTTAAGTCTGTCAATTTGGCCCCTGCTGGCCTATTTACTCCCTACTGAGCATATTTTTCATTATTGATCACTACCAGCCCACTGAATTAACATGACTAGGAGTGTGGTACCATGTGGATACTGTGGAGACTGCTTCATTGTCAGAGCTACTGGTGCAGTGTTTCTTCCCTACTCATTGTTGTAGGAGGGCTGTTTGTAACAAATATTCAATTCCCAAGTGGAGAGACACAGAGTGACTTACAGTGTCAATCGGTTTTTCCACTTTGTTGACGTGAGATATAATATATGTATGTGACACCGAGCCGAATGAGCCTTTGAACAATTATTGGGAGTAACCGGTCGTCGGCATGTTGTTGTTTTTTTTTTTAACAGTGCTCGGCACAAGACACGGACTGCTGCGAAACGAAACTCTCATCAAGAATTATAAACTGAGAAACGTAATCCCAGGAGAGTTACCGGTTGTTCAGTTGTGTTCACTCCGGTACATTTTGCTCTCTGAGTGTTAGAGGTGGGAATTGTGCACCATAGTGCACTACAGCGCACCATTGAGCCTACAATCTATAGGTTATAAAAGCCCAAGGGCTTTTAAACTCTTAGAACATCACTCTTTGCTATTTCTGAGTTCAAGAACCGTGACTTGTGGCAACGTGTGGCATTTTGAGGTGAAATATAGCTTAAAAGTGTCACAATGATATAAGGTAAGAGAAAGAGAAGGAGTTTACGCACATGGTGCTGAAGACCGCATATAATGACACAAAGAAGGTGCAGATAATAAGACATACTATAATCAAAAAAATGTTGCTGACTAGATCACATTAGTAGAGCAGCACTAATGCCCATGATCTACAATCTTAGAAGTGGGAGTCTGAGAGTTGATCCCAGAGCACCCGAAATGGATGATGCACCATGGCCTAACAATGACGATGTTCAGAGACACCATCCATCAATATTCATCTCTCGAGAGCAGGAAATGTATTTGTCCTTTGGTCGAGGAAGTGCAGACGTCAACATCTGCTGCTGAGTTCCCTCTTATGGAACGGACCATAGGAGAAGCACGTAGAAATAACTTGGAATATACTCTTTCCATAGCATCGATGAAAAATAAAATAAACTTCTTCTTAAAGAGAAGATCGTGCAGCCTGTGTGAGGTAGACCTTTCAACGCTCACTACTTCAAGTCGAGTACCGACCCTCTTATTAGAGTACCATCGATCGGATACCCTGACAGTGGGAGTTGATAGAGTTAACAGAGTTAACCGATTCTATAGTGCAAGCAACACCCAGAGGATCCCTCCTCAGTCGGGATCAGCACACCAATGTACCAGTCCAGTCGTGACTTGTGAGAAAGCACCTTCAGAGCCAACCCTTTCAGCATTGAATGTAGTTTGAATTCGCAGGTCAGTGTGTTTGAGCTGCTTAAAAGTGAAGTTCAAACCCATTCAGGAATTCTCCTTCAGCTGACTTCAGAACTGGGCTCCTGTGACTCATGCTAGTTGGTCTCAAAAGTGCAATAAATGCCTCTTAATGGATGCTTTGAAAGATTTGAAATTATCACACAAAGAACAATTTGCAGCGCTATTAAATGTAACGATAATTTCGCCAGTTTTAATCTTCAACTTGAACTGGTAAGAGGTGACATCACAAGTCTAAGTCTAAAGGTCCTTTACTTTCCAAGTGACCAAGACAAGGAAGTCATCACAACTTATCGTCGAACATGGAAGATCCTTTTGGTATATTCACGGAGGGGAACTGTAGATATACGTAGGATAGTATATTGTTGGCTGGGGATCTAAATTGACATTTCCTTCCCAATGCACAGATGAAGAGTGAGACCTCTGTATGCCACAAAATGGTGTAACATGGAAAATGTTTCTATCATATTGGAACTTGATACTGGGTAACGGGACTGTGGATTTGATTCCAGCAATGACTTGGAAAAACAGATCAGCAGAAACAGTAATTGATTACTTGGCGCTGTCTGTGGACCTTTTTAGTCAATGTGAGTTTTTTAGAATAAGAGAGCTAGTTTCTAGTGGCCATACCCGTTAACAGCCTCTTCTCGCTGAAAATCCAAGTTGCACAGAAAAGTGCACATACAATTCCAGTAAAAATAGAATAGTGCAATTAAAAAAAGAAGGGCTGGTTGTGAATAAGAAATTACTGGAGGTCTTGAGCTCAAATTCCAAATCAGATCTAGAGAAATGGTGTGCCCCTGCAGACTTGGTAGAGTTTTAATGGGATTTGGACCAGCCCAAAGTAAAACACTGTCTAAAATCCTCTAGAAATAGGCACAGCTTTGACGAGGAGACGACATGGCGGAAAAAAGATCTGGGGAAGGCGATTCATGCCCTCAAACCTCAAACGATCTCTACATCGGACTTCCTTCTAAAGAAGTCGAAGCTGTGCACTGCATATAGGAACTGGACCAAGCAGCACAGATTTGCACGATGTGCCCGCAATGGTCAACTGATGTTAGAGGCAGTTAATGCAGGAAACGTTAAAACCTTTTGAGGTATGATTAACAACAGTCCTCCCAGGGACATCTTCAGGGTTTTGCGGTTCCAGAATCAGCTTGGTTGAAATATATTGGAGATGTATTTAGGGAGATTAATCCATTGAGTATAGAACCACTAAATGAATCCACCTGGATTTTACATCTAGACCGGGAGACCATTGAAGAACTAATAATTCAAACCTCTTGGTCAAGGGCACCAGGTACAAATGGACTGACTAATCGCATCTTCAAGAAGGGCATAGCTGTATGGGTAAAAACCCTGCTGATGATGTTCCAAGGTATTCTGATAGCAAGACGGTGCCCGCATTCATGGAGATGGGCCTTCCTCATCCCCAACTACAAGAAAGGCGATCGGGCGGATCTTGTCAACTACAGCCCCATCGCTCTCTTGGACGTTGATATTAAAATCTTTTTGGGAATAATTTTGCGGGAATTGGAAGAGTGGGCGGAAAAAAGGTAATCCGCTGAAAACATCAAATTAGTTTTTGCAGAGGCCGATCAACAACGTTGAATGCTTGATAATGAATATTGTAAATGACAAATCATGGTCAAAGAACAGTCCTGCCCTATATGAAGCCTAGATTGATTTGTCAAAAGCCTTTTTTTTATTATTATTTTTTTTTTAAAACGCATTTTATTAGCATTTGTATTAGATGCATACAAATAGAACGAAATTAACTAAAACATTAACAATAAACAACAACAGTCTTCGTGTGAAAAAGTTCATCTTTCTCAGCTGGGCATGGCTGCAAGTAAGGGTTCAAATGCCTCAGGAAGTGGACGGAATCTTGGTCGAGCGGATCTCCATCTCTGTACAGGTGCGTGGGTTCAGTTATGGCAAAATAATCGGGTTCATCAAGGGGGCTTATGGTCTGCACTGAAGTGTATGTCTCGCAAGAGGGCTCTCCAGGAGACAAGAGTGCCACTCACAATGTCTCCACTAGAGTTGATTCCGTCTTGCCATGCTCTTGTTTCGGCCGCAGTCCATCTCTCTAGTTCTTTCAACCAGCGTTCATGTCTCGGGCCTCCTGGTGTCTTCTATGCCATGGCTATGCCAGTATACATGCGATGTCCATCAACTTGACAACATGTTTATATTTTCTTGGTCTAGGATAAGTCCCTAATAAGCATTCCCCGGGTGTCCATTCATATCTGCTTATTCCGGCGTCTGTGCAGGTCTGTTTAACTCTGGACCACAGCGCCATTGTCCTGGTGCAAGTCCAGAACATGTGGATCAGGTCAGCTTTGTTGGTTTCACACCATGGGAATGCTGGGGAGGCCTGTTTGTTGAAGGAGGCCACCCTGTGTGGGGTCATGTACGTCCGATACAGAACGTTTAGCTGTATCTGACCGAATCTAGAGTTTCT
This sequence comes from Ambystoma mexicanum, assembly GCF_040938575.1. NCBI lineage: Eukaryota > Metazoa > Chordata > Amphibia > Caudata > Ambystomatidae > Ambystoma > Ambystoma mexicanum. The sequence continues at coordinate 1,251,925,315 of NC_090925.1, read as the reverse complement.
CGAGACCACCTTGGGGTATAGTAATACTCTTTCCCATTCCTGGTCCGTAAGTGTAGTTTCGAGGTCTGTTTCCCATTTTGCCTTCAGTGCCGAACTTTTGGGGTTGGGTTTGTCGTTGAGCCTTTTGTATAGTCGAGAGACCGGTTTCCAACCGTCTGTAAGGTCATGCATCTCTTGCAACAGTGGGTCCGGGGTAGGTTCCTCTGGCCAGCTGCACCAGTTCTTCCTAGCGGTTTGTTTGAGCGATGATTCCAGAGAAACTGGCCGCTCGATAGCCCTTCGTTAGCCTGCAGTGATTCAAAATCCCTGAATTCGCTCTCCTCAAACATATCTCCCCATGTATAAATTCCGGCGTACTCCCATCTCCTAGCTATGGAGAGATCCGTTCGTGTTTTACACACGTCAACCAGAATGGGGTTGTCTGGAGAGTAGGGATGTTTCACTTGCCTGATGTAGCAGGTTCTGGTCCAAATCTGCCTGCCAAGTTCGACAATCGCGGGCATTTAGTGTCTGTCGAAGGGGGTTCCAAAGCGGTTCTCTGGGAAGTGTGTTGGAGGGAGATTGTCGCAGTAGCCCCAGCTCGGTGGACGGATCATCCGAGAGCCACTTCGTCACATGGCTAAGCTGTGCCGCGAGATAATACAACTGGAGGTCCGGGAGTTGTATTTCTCCTTCCTTATGTGGCATGGATAGGATAGCCAAAGACAATTTGTGTCTGGTAGGTACCCATAGGAAGTCCTTGATGAGTGCCTGTAATTTCTTTAAAAAGGGCGGTCTGACGTAGTGGCATATGTTAACAAAGAAATATAAGAATCGAGGGAGAACTATCATCTTAACGATTGCTGCTCTGCCTACCATCGCAAGTGGGAGTCTCAACCAAAATTTCATGGATCTGCGAAGGCCGGTTATTGCTACTTCAGTGTTGTATTCGTGTGTAAGCTTCGGAGTGTGACTCACATTGATTCCTAGGTACCGGAACGTGTCAAGTTGCCACTTTATCCCTATGTTCGGGAGATCAGCCTCTTCTAGGCCTCTCAGACTGGCCAAAGGAAAGGCAGAGGATTTCAGTCTGCTGAATTTGATCCCAGAGTATTTTGCATAGTTGTCCAGTACATCTAATGTGATTGGTGCGTTGACCTGGGGGTCCTTCAAGTATAAAAGCACATCGTCCGCGTATAGCGATATTATGTTGTGTTCGTTTCCCACCGCGTTGCCTGCGTCAAAGAACTGCTTCTTAGAATATATGGCAATCGGCTCCAGGCCCAATATATATAACATGGGCGATAGTGGGCACCCTTGTTTGGTGCTCCTTTGTATTTTCCAGGATTCAGACACCATTCCGCCAGTCTTTACTGTTGCCACGGGAGAATTATAAAGCACCTTGATCCATCTGATAAAGCCTTCGCCAAACCCGAACCCTCTCAGCACCTCGATGAGCCACTCCCAGTAGATGGCATCGAAGGCCTTAATGGCGTCGAGTGATAGTACTGCTAGGTCTTCTTCTCTCGCATAGGTTTCGGCCATGATGTGTTGAAGCCTTCTCAGGTTGGCCGTGGTGTTGCGTCCTGGAACAAAGCCATTCTGATCTTTGTGGATTAGGGACCCTACCACCCTAGTAAGTCTGCTGGCCAGTATAGTGGTAAGAATCTTGCTGTCATAATTTAACATGGCTATAGGGCGATACGAGTCACAATCAGTGGGTGGTTTGTTCGGTTTGAGCATGGGAATTATCGTCTCTTTCATAGTGTTAGGTAGGACCCCGTTTTCGTAGGCCTCTTGGTAGACCCCATGGAGAATCGGGGTGAGGGTGGTTTCATATGTTTTGTAGAATTCAGGCGGAAGGCCGTCGCTTCCAGGAGCCTTACAGGTGGCCAGTGATTTGATTGCTCCTGTCACATCCTCTGCTGTGATTTCCAACTCCAGTGTCTCTCTCTGTTCACTGGATATTTTGGGGAGGCCTATCTCTTCCAGTGTTTCTTTAATATCTTCTCTGGGTATTTGTGTGTCATGGGAGTACAATTTAGAGTAGAATTTAGCAAACGCCCCATTAATTCCTAGCTGTGTCTTGTGTCGTATTCCATTTTCGTCAAGTATCTCCGTTGGGAGGTGCTTGGGGCGTTCACGCTTGCACAGCCAAGCCAGCAGTCTTCCGGGTTTGTCGGACTCCTTGTGAGACCTGGTAGTGTACGTTTCGAAGTCAAACTCCTCTAATCTGTCCCAGGAAGATTGGCATTTCTCGCAGGCTTCCTTCAACCTCCTTTCAACTTCTGGTGTAGTTCTTGAGGTGGATTATAATCGAGAAATCTCCTCTTCTTGTGCTTCAAGTTCAGTCCTCAATTGCCTGCGAGTACCTCCAGCTTTTGATATTATTTCTCCTCTAGCCACCACATTCATGGCTTCCCACAGTGTGCTCCAGGTGGATACCGAGCCTTTGTTAATGTCGATGTATTCCTCTAGTTTTTCAGCGAGGTCCTCTCTGAACACAGGGTCGGTGAGGGCCGCAGTAGGCATCCTACACATGGGGATTGGTGGTCTAGGCCCCATAAATTGCCATTGCATGATCAGTGGGGAGTGGTCAGAGATTGATCTTCCTAAATATGCTGTGGGTTCTGCCAATGAGACTTGTTCTCTGTCGATAAAACAAGTAATGGATTCTTGTGTAAACCTTGTGCGTGGCTGAATAATAGGAACTGTTCCTTTCATCGGGATGCTGTTCCCTCCAGATATCCACCAAGTCAAGATGTTCCAGCGTGTCGGTCAGGGCACATGTTGCGGGGTTACTTGGATGGGGGGGTGGTATTGACCTGTCCTTAGAGCCATCAATGACACAGTTGAAGCCCCCCACCCCCTCCATACAAAGGTCCTATTTCGGTGATGTGCCATCCGTGCGCATATTGCTCTGAGGTGGGATGGTATTCCATGTTGCGGAAAGTACGAATTGACTAAGCAAATTGGAGTCTGCTCGATAGTGCCCCACATTATTACGAACCTTCCATCTTTGTCGGACTCGAACCCTTGTAATTGAAAGGGTACATTTGTGTTCACCCAGGTGAACACTCCCCTTGAGTATTTGGAGTAAGCAGAAGCAGATCCTCTCCCGGTCCCAGCCCATATATCCGCTAGTTTAGACATAGTATCTTCCGTAAAATGCGTCTCTTGCAACATTGCGATCGAAACCTTTTTCCTGCGGAGGTAAGACTGTATTTGATTCCGTCTCAGGTATGAACTCATCCCTCTCACATTCCACGTCATCACTTTGAGATGTGACCCCATTGGATCAATATTTCGCGCACAGCTGGCCACTCCTCGTCGGGAGCTTGGAGTGATCTCAATCTTAAGTTATGAGAGTGCAGACGAGGGTATCCGGGTTCTTCACCCTCCGAGTCATAGCATGCGCCCATCCCGCGCTTCTTCGACAGTAGTGGTATGAAGACTGTATAACTAACAAAACAATTAACAAAACTCGAACTGGTGCGCCCAGCAACTACATCTTTGTTGTGGTGCTCAGGCGCTCTCGAGCCGCCTGGACCCATCTGGGTATCGGGCGTGAGTTAGGTTAGGCAGGTGATTGGCCCGACCTGGGTTGTTTGCGGGGGATAGGGCTGGCGTCTGGCGGAGAGGCCGAACAAGGGCCGTGAGGTCCGGCTACTTGTGCTTGCTGTGTCCATTTATGGCAGCGTGCCTCGTGTGTTCTGGGGAGCGTCTTTCCCTTCTGCGAGGTTGTTATCTTCTAGCCACATATTAGCGGCCGCTGGATTCTCCAGAAATATTGCCCGCACCTTAAAGATGACCTTCAGTCTCGAAGGGTAGAGCAGCATGTATTTCAAGTTTAACTGCCTGAGTCTTGCTTTCACTGGTACAAATGAGTTCCTTTCCCTCTGAACTTTCTGGGTGTAATCGGAGTAGATGGCTATTTTGGAGTTACCTCGTTCTATTGGTCCTTCCTCTCTGGAATGCCTCAGGATAGTTTCTCTGTCCTGAAAGTTGAGTATTTTGGCAATTATGGGGCGAGGGTGTGAGCCAGGTGGGGGCTTCTTTTGGAGGGTCCTATGTGCCCTTTCGACTGCGAATCCTTGCGTGAGCTTCCCGGCGCCTATCTCTTGTAGTATCAGAGACTCTATGTAGGCCGTTGGATTCGGGCCTTCACTTCCTTCGGGTACTCCCAGTATTCTGATGTTGCCTCATCTAGCCCGACCTTCGGCTTCCTCAGATCTAGCCTCTAGCGCAGCCACTTTCCTCTAGGTTCACGACTTTGGCCTTCAGGGCTACGGTGTCCTCGGATGTTTCGCATATGGTTGTCTCGGCATTCGTCACCCTCTCAGTCAAGTTCCGGGCATCTTGGCGCATGAGTCGGATGTCATATTTGAATTCATCAATCTTGGAGTCTGTGTGTGTTCTCAGTGAAGCTATAGCCTCCAGTACCTGGGTGTGGTTGTCAGCGGTGTCTCCCTCTTTTGCCTGTGCCGGTTCCGGGGTGGGAAGGCGAGTTTGCGTAGGGGTTTTCGATTTAGTGGAAACATATACGTGTCCATGGTGACTGGTTTCCCTTTATTCCTGGCGTCCATGTTGGAGCTATAATAGTGCGTTGCTCAGCTCGCTATAGGGGCAGGGCGTGCAGATTTCCGGTGAAGATCCGGATGGTGTCAGGGCCGGGCAGGTGTGCCAGGCTTATGTTGTGGCGTCCTTTGTATATTGGGGCCGGGGGTAGGTTTGTGGCCCACAGTACTGGTGGCTCAAATTGGTTGGGTGTCAATGGGTCTACGCCCTGGTCCCTGTTGCGTTGTGCGTGATCTGCAGAGTGCTGAGTCCAAGTGGCAAAGTGACCACAAGGGTCTGATGGAGTAGATCTGGTGGTCAGTTCTTGGGGGGTGGGGGGGGCCACTCGCCGCAATGAAAAGTTATGCTACTTCCCCCCCGTCTATATGGAGGTTGCAGCGGGTCCACCGTTAGTGTGTGAGTCCCACCGTCTCCTCACCTTAGCTGCTTATCTCCACTTCAATGAGGTCGGGTGGTCCGGAGACAGGGATGGAAGGGCGGCCCGACACTCTCCTTAGTGCTTCACGATGCTTTGTGTTACTCCTCACCCGGGCTCAGGCACGAGCTTGTAGCTCTGAGCGTGTCTCAGCAGGGCCGAGGCGGAGTCCGGGTGGGTGCGCTCGGCGTCTCCTAGTTTCTCCCTCCGTTCTCCCTGTATGTGCAGCTGCTCTCCGCTCCGGGCTCCGACACGAGCCTCCAAATCTGGCCGCCTCACAGCAGTGATGGGAAGGAATCCTGGGTGGCTGGATCTGGCTCCCCCGAGCCGCTCCCTCCGCTCTCCCAGTACGGGTGGTGCGCCATCAGCACGGCCTCTGGTTTCGATCGGGGGCAGGAACCCCGCAGCAGTCCGCAACACGGTGGGGGATGCCGTAGGTGTGCGACACCGGTGTTCAAGGGCTTCCGTTCGGGAGACTGGGACCCAGTGCGGTCCCGGCGAGCTCCGGCGAGTGTGCTCCCAGCAATCTCGGTGGATGGCGTCGCCTCCTCAGGAGAGGCTGCAGTCACCGGCGGTCCGCCACTTTGGATGTAAGTGGAAGCGGGTGGGGGGGTACCAGTTCGAGTGCGGCCCCACCCGTCCTGCAGGTCCAATTTCACGGTAGATCAGTCGGATTGTGTTAGGATCCGCTTCTGCTATCCTCGCAGCAGCTTTTCACCCCCGAGGGTGTAAATCAGGTCAGAAAATAGGATCGAGAAACGGCACCACGGCCGGAGCTCAGCAATTCAGCCTCTGCACGCCATAAGCTCCAGGCCACGCCCCTTGTCAAAAGCCTTTGATACTCGTAACAGAGGTAGATTGAGGCTTAAACTGAAGAAGTGGGTACTTTCGGAAGGCCTGCTGGCCAGTATTATTCCTTTGCATCAGAACACCTGTATGCAAGTTAGGCTAGACAAGCTTGGGCATTTACCATCTGGCATACCAACAGAGCGAAGAGTGGGGCAGGGAGGCATTTTGGATCCCTGCCTCTTTAATCTCTATTTATCAGATCTAGCTGGGACACTAATCAACACAGGCACTAGCCATCCCGGAAATTGGCACCTGTTCGATCAATTGGACGGCCTATGCGGACGATATAGTACTTTTGCACTATACTCCCATAGGCTTCCAATGCCCGCTGGCTGCTTCTAACAACTATGCAGCCTCAAGTGACCTAGAAATTAACCCAGCAAAGTCACATATCTTAGCCTTCTGTAATCCCCTAAAAAAGGGTTTAAAAATTTAGGTGGACACTAAGTGCTCTGTCGCAAAATAACAGATAATACAAAATAAGTCCAATATTTGGGCTTCCGTTTAAGGGCCAGTCCATCATAAAGAAGGTATGAGTCTATCATAGAGGAGAAAGCACTACAACTTTCGTTCCAGACGAAAAAGATCTCTTACTCACTTTGCAGATACTTCATGCTTCCATTAATAACATTTTACATGGGAAATGTTATCCTGACCATTCAGTATGGTATGAATATTGAGCCCTTTGCCCGCAAAATCAACTGGACAAGAATTGAAGGTTGAATATGAAAGAAGGTGTTTAATCTCTCAATGTCCCTTCCAATTTCCTGTCTGAGATATGAATTAGGCCTACAATTACTGCAAGCATATTTGGACTGGAAAGTAGTATCACTTTATAGACTAATCCTGGTACCTAGGAGGAATTCACTATATGTGGACATAGGAGTTCACCTGGACTAGGGGAACAGTGCAACTCTTTGCACTCTGAAGAACGAGGCTCTTGGAATTTTAGTCACCTGCGTGCAATCAGAGACTGACTTAATTCAAAATCCCATCAAAGTAAAAAAAAACACAATGACAATGGACTGGATTATGACCAAAGAAAAAATCAGTGGTTTGGCAATCTTTTAGTCATTTCCTATCTCAGACAAGTCAAAGGGTTTTTTTGTTGCAATACCTGCGTCGATTTCCTAATCCCAGCTGGAGATCTGAATTCTTGAGATTTCGTCTCAATTTAATACAAACAAAAGAAATCCTGAGAATTCTTAATGAAGAGCAGTTGCAGGAGGGGAACTGTAATCTCTGTGGGGAATTTCAGACTCAAGAGCTGAGACACCGATTGACGGTTTGTCGGGCAACAAAGTCCTTGAAAATAAAGTATTTCTCACAGTTTGTAGGGAATATTGACGGGTTGGACACAAAGAACCTTTGGTGGAGACTGTCTGCCAGCCATAAAACCTATAAGTACCAAGTCCTGCAAAAAAACACGCTGTTTGAATTGAATACCCTGGGACCCACCCAGAGACGGTGATTCTGCACAGGATTCCTGTGCAAGTAAACATGAGGAATGGCGAGTGGCGCATGACCTAAGTTAATGGGCGCCAAGCGGGGACTCTCCACCGGTACACACCCATAGGGAGGCCCGGGATTGCAGACAACCTATAGCTGCTTAATAGGTGTCCCTTAGCGGGGAAAAGGGGGCACTACTCCAGCTAATGTGCAGCTACTGTTTTCTCCCTGCCATCACTGAAGCGGGAGCTGCTTTTACACCGGAAAGAGTCGTAACACTCACAACTGGCGCACAGTGAACTGCCCCCTGCTGACAGTGGCCGCCAGAAGATTCAGAACCATAGCTGCTATAAAGTACCCTGAGGGCCGCTGCTACTGCCTTACCACAACTCTCTCTACACCCACAACCATCCCAGGTGCACGCTTGGCATGTCACAGGCATCACTGGATCCTAACTCTGATATTGCGGGAGACGGTAACCTTAGTGGCACGATGCTGCACTGCTCCTCTAAACGACGCCCTGAGATGGAGATCAAGGCTCAACTACAAGCAAGCAATCTTAACCGAGATGAAAATAATTTGACAGTGGATGCAGGATAGGAGCAGTACCATCCAAGATATTACGAGAGACCTACAAGACGTCCATACCTGGTTAAACGGCCAGGCCAAATGGACTACCAACAATGAACAGCGCATCAGCACTCTGGAAGATAACACTGACACGGTTGCCACTGCAGGGTTTGAATTTGCCGGGCGCTGAGCGCTAATTAGTTCCTGCTGGCACCCAGACGAAAGCCCTCTAGTGACTCCTCGCCCACTCGTAAGTCCCGGGCGGACCATATCCAGACCGGCAGACGCATTTAGATAGAATTGTGAATATTAGCATGGCCACACTTAGATGGAGTTGTGGATATTGATCTGCGTCGCATCTAGATAGGTGTTAGCATGCCCGCACTTAGCATGCCCGCACTTAGGTGAAACTTGAATGTCAACATGCCCACACTTAGATTTGTGAATATTAGCCTGCGTCGCATCTAGATAGGACTCTGAATATTAGCATGCCTGCACCTACGCTAAACGTGAAGACTAGCACAGGCCACACTTAGAATTGTGGACAATTGGCCTGCGTCGCGTCTAGATAGGATTAATTGAAGGATAACATGCCCGCGCTTAGATGAAACTTGAATGATAGCAGGTGCCACACTTAGAATCATGAATACCAACCTGCGCCGCATCCAGATTAAGTTAGGAATGTTAGCATGCCCACACCTAGCCAGATTTCTAAACACTAGCCTGCGCCGCACCTAGAAAATACTGTGAATGTAGGCATGCCCACATGTGAAGGCCAACAAGTGCCACACTTAGACAAAACTGTGAATGTTAGCATGCTAAAGGTCATGTAACCCACTAACCAATATAAGCTCAAACTCTGCATACTTATCTCACTCAAAAAACTCACACAACAAGCCACATGCACTTCACAACACTGCAACAACACATAAACCGGAGCAACAGCACACACGGACCGACACCGATCCAATACCTGCACCAAAGCTCAGCACCCGGTGTACACCGAGTTGAAGGTGCCAACAGAACGCCACTCCTCTCACTATACTACTCCCTCTTCACCCTACTAACCAATCCCCCCCTTATCATTTACAGATCCACCAGAGCGCCTGGGGACCAATTCCGTTGGTGACGGTGCGCGGTACAAATACATTTAACATTTAACTTAATCAGCGCCTGGCAATCTTTTACACCTGGTCTATTGCAGTGCATGTTATATAATTTGCCACTAGATGGCAGCAAAGCTACTAGAGCACTGGAAAGCATTGGCTTGCCATGGTACACCCCATTTCGGCGCCGCCGGTTCTGCGCGGGCCGATTTGCTGTGACCAGTTCGGCACGGCCAGTTCGGCGACAGGACGTTTTGGCGCAGCAGTACATGCCTGCCCATGAGAACTCAACTTGCCCACAGTACAGCCCCTTCCACACCCTCGGTCGCGCCTCTCTGTCAAAGACCGCTGCTTAAGTGTCATTGCTTTGTTGCCCATGCCATGCTTCCTTTATTTAAAACCACATCAACAAATACTTTTGTTAGACTGGTACAATGAAAGAAAATGCATTGGGTGTTGAATATATTTCTGAACATTGCAGTGCCAAGAGTACACCTTTTCAGCTTGTACTGACATCACCTGGCTTTGCAAACAGTTGTGAGTGATGAGGAAAAGCCTGTGTATAAAAGTGCCTGCCACTGTAACGTCACGCCATCCATCTGTCGCCACCACGTGTGAAGTTGCTCCCCCTCTCTCGTAATTAGTGACACACTTTAGGGACTTGCTTGCCCTTGGAGGCACAGTGGGGTAGAGGGGAGAATGGTGGGTAGGCAAAACAGCAACACTGCAAGTCAAGAAGGAAGGAAAGACATGAAGAGGGGCGGAAGGGCAGTATCACCCAGCTTCGAATCCTTTAATTTCAATGCGGCCAGTTTTTACTGAAACCAGGGTTGCCTGCCCTGCTTAAACTTCACATGCTAATGGGGTTGGGGATCTGGGGCCAGGGGATGTTACTCCCAAGACACTGCTCGTGAATTGCCCTGTGCCAAAGTGCAGCTGCAGGCCTCATATCCTGATAAAGATATGTACCACCTACCATAACTTCACATTTATTCAGAACACCAATTGAAAAGAAACTCAAGGCAATTTTAAAAATACAATTCTGTGACAAATGACTCATTGGGCACAAATAAAATTCGTTTGGCAAAATACTTTATTTTCCCTTAATTAAAGCAAAACAGGGTGCGTTTGTAGAATGTAACTACATTGCGTCTTGTAGAAAAGCCGATTGTAGTTTGGCATGCATGTATAATATTTAGAAAACTGAGTTCTAACTGTTGAAAAGCATGCCATTCAATTGTGGTCGGCACATTCATGACTGTTTATTTCTTAATCCTTAATAACGTTTATACTGTTCTGGTAATGTGCATATAATTCCGAATGTATCACTGTGATGCTGGAAATGCATCGGAGGGACAGGGCCTCCGTATCCTTGTCCTTTACTGCTTTTTATCGTGTGTTCTGTCGTGTTTTCCACGCAGGAGTTCATGTGGGACTCCTGGCGGTGCAGCTCTCTTTCTTTTGGTTTGGTGAACGGACCCGTGGGATACCCTTATGGCACCCATGGGTGGGGGGTACAACCCTGTGCCCCTAGTGTATGTTTTTGGGCACCTGTGGGTGGCCCACACAGCAGGGTATGGGCTGGTGGCAGCTCCATGCTGAATTTGGCAGGTGCGCGGAGTATCCTCCATTTTGGGATACCCCGGCCCTGCCATTGGGATCAGTTGATTCCTGATGGAAAACAAGATGGCCCCGGTGCCCTCTTGCTTTCTATTACCCATTACCTTGTTTTCCCAAAGTCCTGGGAAGCCCTGACTCTGTCCCTTCCCCCTGACTGGCTGTTGGATGGAAATGCCATATATGGTGTTGTTGTGAAGGCCCGGCCAGACTAGCTGGAGCCTTCCCGGTGATGTATATTGTGGGTACCTCCTGTGGGTGGGACCTGGGTGAATAGAGTGTGTGACGAATATGCATTCTGTGTTGTGGGTGTCTAGTATCTGGTGGTTGACACAATGACCGAGACAACCCTGCCCAAAACCGGTATGAATGCAGCTTGGAGTGTTGAATGGCTCGGTACTTGTCCCAATACACATAACTTGTTGTGAGTGTCTGGAGAGAAGTGAATGGCCTGAATACCTCGTGTGCCTGATTGCCTGCCTGCATGAATGCCCGTAGTTGTGATTGGATGCTTGAGTGTGACCCAGCGGAATGAATGGGAGATCAACAGTATATCTGGGGACCTCTCACTGCCAGGAATCGTGTTCAGAAGCTGAAGTCCACTACGACGAGTAACTGGATTAACTGACGCTTGACCTAGAAGCCCTGCTGGACGAGAAGAATTGCTGTTGCTCTCCTTCACAAACTGAAAGCTGTTGTGCCTCCAAGGACTGACCCAGAGAGGACCTGGTAAGGCGCCCTCTTCCCGAGCTACGAGGGACCATCGTGCACAGCTGATCTTTGCCAACGCTCCCTGGTAGACAGACCTACGACAGGCTTCCGATACGGGGACTGCTGCGGAACTCTAAGGAGACGCACCCGGACTGTTGTCCGCCACTGTCGACAACCGCCGTCGCCGACCGGAGCCGCCGTGCTCCCGTTTGCCTAAGAACTTCCATTGATCATCGGACGCTCTCGTTTGCATCGTCACCCGCTTGTCTCCCGCTGGAGAAGGCCCAACTGTCGACGCGCCGAGGAGTATCCACCGGTGGGTTTCCCGCCACCAACAGACCGCAGAGACGCCGACGACTCTACGCCCTTGCTGGGCCACAGTTCTTCATCATCTCTTTGCGGTCCAGAACTATTGTCATCGAGGTGCCCCGCACCCCTCTTCCTTGCAGGACGCCAACGCTCTGTCGTCGACGAGCACCGCTAAGAACGAAGCGGCCACTTCCCTGCCATAGGTCACCCTGTTCACCGTCGGACGTTCGACGACCCGTGACTCCTGCCTTAAAGGGAGGGCACTCAAGAAGGGCCGTCGATTCCCTGACACCGAACGCCAAGTTCCCCGACACCCCACGACGATCCGTGGCTCCCGCCTGAAAGGGAGGCACTCAAGAAGGATCGGTCGGTGCATCGTCGGAGAACTCTACTCCACGAGGTACATTGGGGGGGTAAAACCTTAATAGGAAGAAGTAAGACTATCGGATAATATATGGACTGGGCTTGTGCTATATATCTTTATTTACAGGTTGCCCAGGTGGGGGGATCTCCACACAGAACTGTGCCTAGTGGTAGGGGTCAGCATTCTGCCTATTATTTCAACCATCTTACGTTCCTGCCTCTCTCTATTGCTGGTTTACTCGTTATTGATCTGGGTGACATTTTAACCGTACAGTTGATGCACTTTAATGAGATTTGATAACATTAGTGGTACCACTCTAGACGTGTATATATTTATAATTATTGACTTCCAAGTACAAAGTGCGTTATTGTGATCGTGTACATACCTTTGAATATTAATTATATAAAGACTGTGTTTTCAGTAATACAGTGTGTGGACATTCCTTTGTGGGGGTTCGGGGACTACACTGTACTTAAGAACCAGCCCGCATCACCTCCTGAGAAGCTAGGCCTTGATTGCTCGACCACGTACCAATAATAGAGAATCTTGGCTGGGGTCCTCTGTGCCTCTCCTCTTCCATATGGAGAGCGGAAGTACAGACACCCCCTACCGGTCTTTACAATCACCTACATTTGAAATAATGATTAGAAGTAAAATGGCACTGCCCAAACTGCAAAACCGAATTACCCTTTCACCCCACTGTTGTGGTTTTGGTTTGTTTGCACATTCTCTGACATTTATGGTGCTAATTAGAAGGGCCAGACTACTGTGCTTCAAAATCTGAGGGGTTTTCCCAAATCAACCTCTCCTGCTGCCCAGCTTCCCCTGCCTAGTACCCTCTGCCTGTAACATGATGGAACTGGTTGTGGAAACATGGACTGTGCCCTGCTGATACTGTCTAACTGTTGTACAGACGCTGGATTCTCACACCATGCACTTATAGGGATGAGATGTGACGCACTGCTCATCACCCACGGCTCATTTTTGTCTCCTCAGACACATCTGCAATGTACTATATTGACAAGATTCCCAGGGCTCCCCCATTGGGGGGACTGGAATTTGTGGGAGAGGGTGTCGGTCCATTGACCTCACCCAATCAACCTCATGCATGTGCTAGGTTGGCCATGTATTGGGATACTGTTCGTCGATCCCATTGTTTGACTGACTGGTTCTCACTGTTTTGATTGGTTTTATTGTTGGGGACAGTTTCAAGTATATGCTCACTGGTATAACGATAATATGGTTATGATCGCTAAGGGTCGATCCGAGGGTGTGTATTATATAGACCCCTGGCTATAGATTGTGATAACCTTGCTTGTAACATTTAATATTCAGGGTCTGGGCCATCCCATCAATAGGAGGCGGATGCTCAATTACATGAGGGATATCCATGGAGACAAAGGTACACATCTGAATGTAGCTGAGTCCACGAATTTGGGCCGTGGCTGGGTGGGAGTGGCACTGCATTCTCCTAAACAAGGGATAAGGGGGTTCTTGATCCTAATTCATAGGCGTATCCCCTTTAAAGTCCTCGACACAACAACAGATGGAGAGGGGCGATATGTGCTGTTTCAGGGGCACATTCAGCAACAACCTATTAACTTACTCGATATTTACGCAGCCATAACTTACGCTCCAAATTTTTTCACTGCATGTGCACGCTTCATGGGGAATCTGACAATTATGGGGGCATTTAAATGTGACCTTAGTCCCACTGATGGATCGGTAGAGCGCTAGCACGGCCCACTGCACTACTCTTCAAAAACGCATTACCCTTCACTCCCTTATGAAGGACCTCAGGTTGAAAGACATCTGGCGACTCACACATGGGGCACAAAGGGACTACACTTTCTATTCTAACTGCCACCACAGTTACTCCAGAATAGACTACTGGTTAATGCCCTCCAATGCCGTACATATGGTTCTTGCATGTGATATAGTGCCCACAACCTTTTCGGATCATGCGCTGGGCACTCTTGCGCATGTTGCTACCAAATGTACTGCGCCGATTAAACCTGAGTGCTTGAGGTTCCTGGACTTGATAGCACACTTAGAGGAGGATGCAGAAACTTTCTGGCAGATGAACCTGAACCCGAACGACATAGCACACAAATGTTGAACGCTTTTAAAGTCTATATGCAGGGACAATCCATTTCATAATGGTCCAACAAATTAAAAACCTGGGGAGCGCGAGAGACGCAACTTCGAGTCGACATCTTCGACTTTGAAAAGCAGCATAAGCGTACACATGATCCCCAAACCGATACACACCTACTCAAACTCGGTGCAGCCTTACCGCCCCGTTCACTGTGTCTGAGATAATCCGGGCTATCAGGTCTCTTACAGCGGGCCTGGTGTCTGGCCCAGATGGCCTGCCCATTGACTAGCGATAGCACCGATACTGGAATCTGTGTTTTCCAGCACCGACGAATGTGGCTCTCTTGCAAACACGATGCTTGCTGCTAACCTAGTAGTATTCCATAAAAAGGGACGGGACCTGGGGATTGTAATTCTTAACGCTACATCTCATTGATTAACTCTGACGCAAAAATATTTGCAAAATGTCTGCTGCAATGGATAGAGGGGATCCGCCTGCTCTTGATTCATAATGACCAAACAGGCTTTACACACAACAGGCATTTGGCTGACAAGGTGCGACTGCTCCATATTATCGCAGGAGAAGCAGACTCAGGGGATGCAATTCTAACTCTTGATGCTGAAAAGGCATTTGACAATGTTCAGTGGGATTTCATGTTCATGGTCTTGGATAAATTTGGCTTTACACCTCTGTTTACACATTTGATCAAATTACTCTAACCAACCCGGCCACTTCGGTGGTCACAAAATGGCATCACTTCTGCCCCTTTTTACCTACACACATGTACTCGTCAGAACCACTAGCGACCAAACTTGGCACTGACCCGAGATGGAAGTGCACAGAAAAAGGGGAGGAGGAGCAAAGGGTCTCCCTGAATGCTGACGATCCACTACTATACATCAGCAACTGTACTAACTCTCTACCACAGATTCAGCTTCTGCTAGAATTTGGCCCCATGGTGGGATGCAAAATTAACTGGGATAAGTCAGTGATTCTTCCACTGAGGACTGACATCCTTTGGGACACGGCGGGATGCCCCTTTTAGGCCCCAGCTACAGCATATGAGATACATTGAGGTAAACATAAGTGTGATACTTGAATTAAACTACCCACCAGTCCTTAATAAAATCCAACAAGACCTGACTAGCTGAGATTCACTCACTGGCCCTATCACTCTCGGGTAGAATAAATGCCCTCAAAATGAATTCCCTGCTGAAATGAATATCCCTAGCCACAATGATACCTACTACGCCCACATCTAAAATGTTTAAGGACTTAGATTCACACATCTCCAAGTTCATATGATAGGGGAAGAAGGCATGGCTCCAGTTTAAAATCGTACAGGCTTCCGAGACTGATGGTGCGTTGGCTCTCCCATCCTGGAGAGGGTATACCAGATGGCCCAAATCTGCTGGGCCTAACAGTGGCTCAACCCAGACAACTTGACAAACTGGAGGAAGATGGAGCTCTCTTTGTTATCTCCACACTCGCCACTCGAGGTTCTACACATTCCGCCGCCAAAAATATCTACCCAGGTCAAGACTCACCCTATCATGGGGCCAACGCTCACTCAATGGCATAAGCTGAGATGTAAGCTGGGTACAACTATTCATATGGTTCCAGCCTGGATTAGTATTAGAGCAATACTATCATATGGGCAAAACCACAGATTACACCCCTGACAGGACATTGAATGGCAACACATCAGGGTCATGGACGTATACGATGGTGAGGACCCAATGGCGTTTCGGGAATCGGCCATGTCCTTGGTTTGGGGACATCGGATTGGCTCTAATATAGGATCCTTCAGTCAGTGATCACTGCACATACTTCTGAGCGGTCCCACCAGAGCGGTCCCACCAGACCAGACCCTCTACATGGGAGTTAGAGTTGGAACAAAACACAACATCCTTCCTGTGCCTACGCACGTTTTACGCTATGTGCATACCCAATAAAGTAGGTAGGAATCGCACACTGGCGGCCATTTGATGTAGTGACTTAGTGCTTACGCTAGACTCTGGGGACACATATGAACATTATGCCCGATTTCCATAGGTCTCTTTCAAGCTCCAGAATAGGGAAATACAATTCAAAATACTTCAGAGGATGTATTACAGCCCTACCAAACTTTATAATATGGCACTACTACAATCACTGATATGTTGGCAACAATGTGGGGGACTAGGCTCCATGGGCCCCATATTGTGGGCTGGCCCCCGGACCGAGGTGTACTGGCACATGATACATCGGCAGGTCTCACGTTTAAGAGACGCTAGGGTCACAATGGCCCCGGGCCCTATGTTATTTGGAGCAGGCATTGACAACTGGCTTGATGACCCATTGAAACGCAGGCTTATTCATTTGATGCTCTTCAATGCTCGCAAACTCATAGTTCTCTAGTGGAAGTGCGATAACCTGCCAACTAAAACCTTATGTACAACCGTGTTTGCTAAACTATGCGCATTGGAACGTAGCGCTTCTAAGCGACTGGCTCTGCAAGGGCAGATACGTTTTGGGAATTGGTGGACCCTTATATCTAATGTTCTGGTGGCTGGATACAGGAAAATATGTGCCTAGCCCAGGGCTTGACTACAACGGGGTCGAGGAAATATATGCCCTCTGCCGAGCTCTGGTGGCTGCAGTAGACAAGGGCAGGTGTTTGTGTGTCCGGAGATGCTGTATGTATATACATAGGTATACTCATAAAGCGGAGTTACAGGAGGTTAGAGTTGTTATGCTTTGCTTTGTTTGATGGTACTGGAAATTGCATTATGCTCCCTATGAACACCTCTTGACCATTACAGGAGTAACAGGACCCTGATCCACTAGCCAGGGTTGTCCGTCCTATAGCTGTTGAACATATCATCAAAATACTATACGATATGATGTAAATGTGGCTTAGAGCATATGTAAGGGGGGGAAGGGAGGAAATGAGAGGTGGGTGGGGTTAAGTTTATTAGCGATTTAGATTTTACACCTGACTTGACGTAACACAGTAACTATCTGCTTGCTGGAATGCATTTTCACAATTGCTTTTGTGTTTGGATGACTGTTTTGCCCTTGATGTATGGATTGAAAATAAAAATGATTCAAGCAAAAAAAATACAATATTATACAAATACAACAATTCAAATATGGGCAAGACTAAATCGTCATAAAAGCGCAACATTAACAAATTCATACAGACTATAAAGAAAAAGAAAATCATTACAGCTCAATATAAAAACATGTCTTCTGAACAGGCCCTGATATTATCTGACACAAAAAATGGTTTTAAGCATTTGTTACACAATTCGATAGAAAGACAAATTGATTAAAAATGCTAAGATCTTCAACTGCTCGCATTTCACAGCAACACCTCTTACTTCCTCCTGCCCACTTCCTCCATCCATTTAACAGGAGTATATTTAAGCGAATCATCAGAATCAATCTTCTACACTCCGAAGATTTTAATTCACAAATTCCTTCCCCCACCTCATGCCACATGCACTCGCAAGACAGTATAAAAATTAAATGACGTTAGACTGCAAACATTTTGCCAGTCCAGTTCCCTCTCACACTGCATGGCTCTTTGGTTAATTACTGCCTTAAATTGATTGAAGAAGGAATCAAACTGAACTGCCCACCGATCCTAAAATCCCCATACAATACAATGGCCCTCATTACGACCCTGGCGGAGAACCATGGTGCAATTTGCACCATGGTCCATGGCGCTAAGCTGCCAACTCCGCCATGGTGGTTGGCGGACTTACCGCCCCATTCCGACCTTGGCGGGGCGGTAAGTCCCCAATCCCCATTTACCCTTCCCCATTCCCATTTTTGCCCCATAGGGTATAATGGGAGTGGGGAAGGCGTTAATTACGCCACCGTAAATTACGGTGGCGTAATTAACAACAAGTCCCGTAGCGCCATGGATTTTTCCGCCTGCAAAAAGCAGGCGTAAAAATCACCATGGCGCTACGGGAACTCGTACTCAGGCGGAAAGGTGCGCCATGGTTTACGCCGGCGTAAACCCCTTTCCGCCAGGGTCGTAATGAGGGCCAATGAATCTTTGGCAATTGACTCTGCAATTCACCTACTGCATAGAATACATTGGGATGGGCATAGATGGGTACAGATATCCGAGAAGAGATGGGATTGCAGAAGAAATGCGACAAACCTCAGTTGTGCCTGTGTCTCCAGGTTAGAACCCCCATTCCAATCTTAATGTGCTATTAAGTGGTCCCAAAAGAAGCAAGAACACCCTTCCACAAGAACACATGGGGTCAGGGAACTTAATGCACTAGAACCTATCCGACCTATTCAGCAGCCTGTACAGGGCCACCACCCTTTGCCTGGGTGCTGGGCAGGGAACTTAATGCACTAGAACCTATCCGACCTATTCAGCAGCCTATACAGGGCCACCACCCTTTCCCTGTGTGGTGTTTCTGTTAAAGTAAATTCTAGTGAATTAAATTCCCTGCCCCCATGTGTTCTTGTGGAAGAGTGTGACATCCAATGCCTAATTAGTTGGGCATACCTAAAGCGCTTCCCTTCTGGGTCTTGGAATTTGGTCTTGCATTCTTCAGAGGACAAGGGGTTCCCATCTACAAATAAATCCCTGAGAAATGATAGGCCTCCCTCCTGCCACCTTCGGAACCCTGCTATGTCGCACCAAGGGAGAAAGTCTGGGTTGCTCCAAACTGAAGTAAGGAGTCTCCGGATGGCTTTAATCCCCCATTTAGGTGCTGCCCTTCTCCAGTAGTGAATGGTAGTTGAGGTGGATGTGGGTGGTCCGGAGCCACAGGCCTGTGGGGTGATTTCAGGTGGGGCAGTGTAAAGACTGGAGGGGGGTTATCTGTACTCCTGCCCTCTGCATGGCAGAGTAGAAGCACCCCAACCAAGGTTCTCTATGTGGTGGCAATGGACGAGCAACCAAGGCTTAAATGCAGGCTGGTTCTTAAGTACAGTGTAGTCCCCAAGCCCCCAACAAAGGAATGTCCACACACTGTGTTATGTGATAACACAGTTCTTTTTATAAATAAGTTTCAATATAATCAATAATACACTTTGTGCTTTGCAAATCTTATATGGTAAATATGTACAATATCTATGTGGTCCCACAGTTATGCCTTGCCTCCTTTAAAATGCACCAACTGCTGACAGTTTCAATGGCATAGAAATCAAATAGCAATGGGAACCGATATCAGATATGGGAAGGAAGACAAGTTAGGTTAAACAATGGCAGAATACTTTGTCCCTTCACAAGAATCAAATAGCAATGGGAACCGATATCAGATATGGGAAGGAAGACAAGTTAGGTTAAACAATGGCAGAATACTTTGTCCCTTCACAAGACACAGTTCTGTGTGAGGATTGTCCCACCTGGGCAACCTGTAAATAAAGTGTATCAACAAGCCCAGTCCATTTATGTTTAAAGTGGGCTTGTTTCCTGCTAAAAAACAATTCTACTACCCCAATGTACCTGGTTTCGAAGAGTTTCTTCGCCGGTTCGTCGACAGTCCCCTCATGGGTGAACTCCCTTATTTATTATTTTTTTTTAAAACATATTTTTATTGTTTTTCATGTAAGAACATAACATCAACACTTTAATCCCTCATAACTCCCTCCCCCGCCCTCACCCCCCTCCCGGAAGAAATTTGGGCCCCACTCGGTTTTGCTTTGGGAAAGTTCATGTGCTGAATGTCTGATACTTTAATGTTATGCGTATGCGGGCACCATTGTTTCATACAGTCTGACTTCATGTATTCCATTCTTCTGGTCCTGAAGGTGATGCGTTATTTTTACCATAGTCAATTGCGATCACATCTTCTGCAGCCAGGTGAATACCAGTGGCGGGTCTTGTTTTTTCGAGTTTTGGGCAATCATTGCCCAAGCCGTGATGACTAGGCCCATGAAGCTCCTCCACTGTGCTTTGTGTAGGCTCTTGGCCTGTGGGTCCTTGAATCCGCATAGCCACACCCGCTCCCCCATTTGGCCAGCCTCTGGGTACATTTTTGATATTTCCGTTTGCACTTCCCTCCAGAAGCCCATTACCACCTGACAGTCCCACCAAATATGCCTCTACGTGCCTGATTCCGGGCATCCCCTCCAACAGCGATCTGAAATTTCCGGATACATAGATTTAAGCCTCTCTGGAGTGTAGTGCCATTGGGTGATCATATCAAGCCACATTTCTCTAGTTTGGATTGCCCGGGTTAGTTTTGGAATGCCTACCCACAGGTCCACCCATTGCTGTCTGGGTATCTTCCCCCAGCGTGCCTTCCCATCTCTTCATGTATGTCCATTTAATTTCGTCTTCTTGTGTATTAAAGTATAGCACCCGAGGAAGTATGTTCATTTTGACTGATTGAATTCTGCTACACCATGAGACCCTTAGCGGGCACCATCTAGCTAAATCCTTCTTGACTCTGGCCAAAAGCTCTGGCTAATTACTCTTATATATTTTGTCTACCTTCTTTGTAAGTGTCACCCCTAGGTACTTGATACCCTTCTCTGCTGTTTTAAGACCCAGCAAGCTCGCCTCCTTTTCCAGTGTCCCCTTTCGCCCGGCTAAGAACAGGATCTCTGATTTCTTCCTGTTTATTTTTAAGCCAGAAATCTCCCCGAATGCCTCCAGTTCTTTTAAGGTTTGCACGAAGGGAATTCGCAGGGTCCTCCAGGGCCAATAGCATATCATCTGCGTAGGTTATGACTTTGTGTTGTCTGCCCGCCATCTCTATCCCCCTTACCCCTACAGATTCCCTGATTTTAATTAGGAGGGGCTCCAGGAATATGGCATATAGGAGAGGGGAGAGAGAGCATCCCTGTTTGGTTCCTCTTGTTATCTCTACCCTATCCGTGACTTCCCCATTTATTGCTATTCTTATAGATGGGGGAATTGTAGTTGGCCTTGACCATGCTTATGAATTGGTCTCCAAATCCCATGTGTTTCAGTGTTTTGAAGAGGATGGACCACTCTACGCGGTCAAAGGCCTTTTCGGCGACTATTGAGAGGAGTACTGCTGGTGTGTGGGTAATGCCTATTTTTTCTACTAGGTGAACTATTCTTCTTAAATTATCATGCGTTTGCCTGCCGGGAATGAAGCCCGATTGATTGGAAAGAGGGGTGATAATCTGGTGGCCAGTACCCTGGTGTAAATCTTAGGGTCCAAATTTATTAGGGCAATAGCTGCTTATGATATGTCTAATGGAGTAAATGATGAGAGTTGGGTTTCCTATTACTCTAAAGCTTTCGACGTAAACACCAGCTTAAATCTAATGCCGGATTACAAAGACGACTCGACCTGGAATGTAGTGGAAACACAAGATGACATCGAACAGACAATCCAGAAACTAAATAACACCAGGGCGGCTGGACCCGACGATATTTCAAAATGTAATGTTAAAAACAAATACTCTGTCATGGGCCAAGTTAATCGCCACATTATTCGTGAGGATTGCAGCAAGTAAAATCCTACCGGAGTCCTGGAGAACGGCCATAATTATGCCCATTTTTAAAAGAGGCGACCGAAACGACCCAGCAAATTATCGCCCAATAACGCTTCTCGATACCATCGGAAAAGTGTTTGCAGCGTTTCCACAAAAGAAATTGGCATATTGGGCCGACCACGCAAAAGTGAGTGACAAGCGACAAACAGGCTTCACGAAAGGAGTGGGAGTGGAATTTAACTTAACTATGTTAAACATCGTCAAACTTGAAGCCACGAAGAACAACAAAAACTTGTTTCTCGCATTCATAGACCTAAAACAGGCCTTTGACACGATCAAACGCCAGAAACTATGGAAAAAACTCATATCATGGGACTGTCCATCAGAGTTAATACATCCTATCATGGCATTCCACTCTAACACATCTTGTCGTGTTAGACTGAATGCAAAAGGCGACCTCTCCAATTTAATATACACAAAGAGTGGAGTTAAACAAGGGTGCCCGTTAGCTGCACTTTTGTTTAAACTTTTTATAGCGGATCTTCCAAACGCCCTTTTGTAACCAACAACCTTTCCACCAAAGATAAATAACAACCATGTTTCCTGGGTAATATACGCCGATGACATTGTCTTGTTAGACATAACACAAATTGGGTTACAACGGCCTCTTGATGCCTTTCAAAGCTACTGTTACACCAACGACTTAATTATCAATACCAATAAATCAAAGATCATGGCAATTGATAATGGCTTGAAGACCCGTAAAAGAACATTCGCCTGGTACCTAAATCAGGAAAAACTTGAAGTAACTAATCATATTCGCTACTTAGGTGTCCAATTCAATGTCTCAATACGAGAATGTCACTGGATTGAAGACCTACATACCAGAATCTCCATGTTTGCTTTACAAGGTCTCAAATTTAATGTTGCCCATGGCAAATTCACATTAAAACCGATACTGGAATTTTACCTACAAAAAGTAGTACCGGCTATCACATTTGGGAGTGAAGCAGGATAGAACTTGCCAGCTGACCTATGGTGTAAACTAGAGGGAAAATGTTGGCGAAAAATCCTATATTTACCAAAGAGCTTACCCATATCAATGATTCGATATGAACTGGGCATAGATTCATTATATGGTACAGTTCTGTGGAAGTCAATTGCAATGTGGCGCAAAATGAGAAGCTTACAACCGGCTGCTCCCTATGAAATTTTAGAAGGACCGGATGTGTCTACGCCCGACCTAATATCCAAGTGGGAACAAAAACTGCTCACAGTTATGAAAGATGCAGAACTGACAGACGATCTTGTATTAAAAATGCTGCAAAAAGCTAAAATAATCCTGCAACGCTGGAATTGGATACGAAACAACGACAAGCGAAAGACTATAAAATCCATACAAGATCTCGGAAACTCGACACATGGGTTGGATGAGACTCCAAAGTATCTTTGTAAATTTCCCTCTCGCTATCATAGAAACCAACTCATGCGATTGCGCCTCAATCTTTACAAGATGAAAGCCATATTATTTTTGAAATATGATCCTGAAACAGCAGATAATCAATGCAGATATTGTAACAATGCAGTTGAATCAGCAAAACATTTAATAACAGAGTGTACAGCCATCACGACACAAAGATCGCAGCACCTTGCAATTTTTGCTCCTAGAAATAACAACATGGAAGATTGGTGGAGCTATCTAATGTCAGGAACAAACACAAGGTTGACCTGTGCAGTGATTAATTTAATGGACGCGGTCTTACATGCTAGATGAGGGCGCTCACAAACTTTTGATTCAACTGAAATGATTGCCAGACAGGCTCAATTTCTGTTTAGATTACGTCATGTGAATTTAGGATGTGTTGTGATATATATTGAAAAGTTTGTATTTTCTTTAAAGTCAAACTAACAAAATATTAAATAAAAAACAAATAATAATAATCAGGGCAATAGGGCGATATGAGCCGGGGAGGGTAGGGTCTTTACCTGTTTTATGGAACACTAGGGCTTTCGCCTCGTTCATGGAAGGGGTTACATTTCCGCTGTCCTTAAACGTGTTCATTAGCCTTCTCAGGACTGGAGTGAGAATGCCCACGTATTTCTTTTTATAAAGGGGAGCCATAAAGCCATCTGGACCTGGTGCCTTTGAATTTGGGAGGTCTGCTATTGTTCTCTGGACTTCTTCTGTAATCCGTGATTCCAACTTCGCTTTGCCTTCCTCTGATATTGTTGGAATGGGGAGATACTGGAGGTACCGGTCTTGCTTCTCTTCACAGGATGCTCTGTCGCATAGAGCTCTTGATAGAAGGCCTTAAAGGCCTCCCCAATGTCCTTAGTGCGTGTTGTGTCATGCCCTGTGCATCTTTGATGTTCAGAATAGTCAATGATTTCTGTTTTTCACGAAGCTGTCTTGCTAAATATTTGTCCGCCTTGTTTGCCTTGATGTAATATCTTTGTTTTAGATACAGAAGGGATTTCTCTGCCTTTTTGTTGCAGAGCATATCCAATTGTCCTTGTACATGTTTCAATGCCTTCTTGAGGCTTCTTGTGGGATGAGCTACCGTATACCCTCTGAGATTTACCTTCTTTCTATCTCGGGCTTTTATATGCGTCTCCTGGAGAAGCAGGATGTCCGCCCTCTCCCTTCTTAGCAGAGCCTCCACTTTTTTCCTCTTTACCTGCGAGTTCAACCCCCTCACATTCAGTGAAAATATTCTGAACTTCCCCACCACGTCTAGTCTATTGCGGATGCGATCAATCCCGCTTGTGGTGGTCCCTTCTCTCCTCCGAGGTGCCCCCCCTCCCAATCTGACCCCCACCCTCCCCAACACCCCCAAACTGTTAACATTAACTCAACTTTGATCCCGAGGAGGGCCCAGGCACCTATGGTTGCTAGGGCGTTACGTCTATCGTTCCTTGCCCTCACATGTCTCGAGATAAACTTTGCAGGGGGGTCCTAAACCCTGCATCATCCTATGACCTGGATGATAGTGTCCCTTTCTAGTCTCCAGCCGGGCCGCGGAATATCTGGTATTCCGAGTTTTCACAACTGTTTTGTTCACCCGCTTACTCCAATCGGAAGTTGACCTGCCGATTTTTGTCTGTTTCCCTTCTACTCCCCTTCAGGTTGCCCTACGTTCCCCCTCCCCTTTTATTCCTTTTTTTCCGCACTACATCCCATCCTCTTGGCTTCTTATACGGTTCCCCCTTGGTCCTGCCTCCCCTCGGATCTGCCTCCTCCGATTGCAGCTCCATAATTTATAGTCCTTCCTCACTGGTGGTCACTCTTCGCTGTTTGCCTTCCCACTCAAACAGTAGCCCGAATGGGAACGTCCATTTGTATCTTATCTCTTTCGCCACCAGCTCCCTCACCATTGGGGCCATTTCCCTCCTTTTTAAGAGTGTCGCCGACGCCAGATCCTGATATAACTGTAACTCCACTCCATTCATCCTTATATGGTCTAATTGCCTCGCTCTTCTTAGGATCTGCTCCTTTTGTGGATATGATGTGAGGGCCGCTAATACATCCCTTGGTCTTTCCCCTGAGGCGCCTGTTCTTTTCGGGCCCGCCCTTTGCACTCTGTAGATCCCAATGCTCTCCGCTTCTTGCGCCTCAATTATGTCTCTGAATACTTCTTGCACCGCACTCTTGAGATCTTTGTCTAACACTGACTCGGGCATACACTTGATGCGGCTATTGGATCTGCGAGAGCGGTTTTCCAAGTCTTCGCACTGTAGTTCCAGGTTATGGGTTAATCGAACCAAGTGTTCCTGTGTTTCACTGTTCTGTCTTGCCTCGTCTTCAATGTTTTGCACCACCCTCTCTAAAGTGTCTGTCCTTTCCTCCAGCTTGGCCACATCTATTTTCAATTATTGGACTGCTTGCTTCATTTCGTTCTTCATTGATGTAAATTGGTCTTGGACTGTGGACATGAACTTGTCCTGCAGCTCCACAAACCAGGCGTGCATATCGTCCTTTGTCGGGGGAAGGGGGCCCTGGTTTGTGGGGGTGAATTCCGTTGCAGAATCTTCTGTAGCCCTGTCCTTTGCAGTTGCCGAGGCATCCGAAGACCACATTGGGAGCAGATTTGTGTCCTGTCTGAGAGGTTGCGACCCGGGTTGAGTCGCTCCCCCCCCTTCCCCTTCGCCCTTGACATCTTCCCCTGGTTATGGACGCCCTGTAGCTCCTCTGGATGTTTCTTGAGGGTCTGTGGTGGGGCAGCTGTGGCGTCCCCACAGATTATGGTGTTGTATTTCCCCTTCCCGCTGAGTGCCCGTGGCTGAGCCACTGGCCGCTGGTCTGCGGTGGTGTTGGGAGAGAATTGTCTCTTCTGTTTCCTTCCTGGCAGTGCAGTGTGCCCGTTGCTGTGGTGTAGTCCAGCACCACCCTCCCAATGCACCGCACCCCCCCTCGTCGCTCAGCTAAATTGATGTGGATGAGGAGTGTGGGGGGGGTCGCGGCACCTCGGTCCAAGGAGCAGTGCCTAATATGTGGCCGCCCCACCAGGCCCTTATGATGTGGGGATGGGGGGGCACCCCTGGCGGCGCGCTCAACTTCTGCTTTTGGTCCTTCTTTCTTCCGTGGCTGGTGGTGCCTCCCCTCGTTGTGCCTGAAGGTGGTGCTTCCTCCTCCCGGCTGTCTCCTCACGCCGGGGCCTTGTGTGCCATGGTGTAGCCTGCTGTTGACTTTGCTGGTGGGGTCCTTTTGCAGTCCAGCGGCTGCCGAGGCCCCCAGCGCAGGTGTTCCCAAGGGGAGTCTCCTGGGCCCGCCCGGCCCCCAGCCTCTCACTGCTTGTCCGTGCGGCGGGAGTCCTCACTTCGTCCGTGGGGGGGAGGTGCCGCTCGCACCCAGCCTCAGGAGTGCGTTTACCTCCGCGCTGCTCCTTGATTGAACCCTGAGGCCTGCGCATGGAGCCCCCGGCGCTGGAGCGACTTTCCCTTCTCCCACTTGAGGGAGTCCAATGGCCGTGCTCTCGCCCCCCAAGCCCACTGTGCGATCCTCTGGCTCGGTGCACACATGGGCTCTCCTGGATGCCTGCTGGGTCTCCCTCGATGGGGGAGGGGCACTTACGATCCTCGGCGGCCGTGTCTCTCCCAGGGGTCTTGCTGGGGGGATTTCGCACCGCTCCTGTGCCCAGAGCTACTCGGGAGCACCGGGTGAATGACCGGTACTGAAACACTCGGAATTCTCTCGATGAAGTGCTTTAATGTTGGCGGGCCAGCGGGAGCGCGGTTCAGACGCGACTTCCACTGCCGGCGGCCATCTTGGAGTGGGTGAACTCCCTTTAAAGCAGGAGTCACAGACGTCGATAGTCCTCGAAGAAATGTAAACACTGTGGTCGAGATAACCGCTTTGACCTTCGCAGTGCTCACAGACGATCGGTTGTGGACGTCCTGTGAAGGGAAGGCATACAGTGCACCTCGATGAGAAGAGGTCGTTGCCGCAAAGATGTCCCTATGAAGAATGTAGGATCGGCAGCGGGCGTCGGGTGTTGGCATTGGCGTCGACAATCGGTACTCGACCACGGCTGGCTTTCGGATCTTTGTT
Source organism: Ambystoma mexicanum (assembly GCF_040938575.1). Classification (NCBI taxonomy): domain Eukaryota; kingdom Metazoa; phylum Chordata; class Amphibia; order Caudata; family Ambystomatidae; genus Ambystoma; species Ambystoma mexicanum. The sequence goes on along the minus strand of NC_090925.1, from coordinate 1,251,898,291 downwards.
GGTCTTTGTGGACTTTGGGTGGCGGGAAACCCATCGGCGGATTCTCCTTGGTTCGTTGAAGACCTTGACTTTCTCTGGCGGGACAAAGCGGTCGACTGTGATGGCAAGTGAGTCCTTGGTTTAAATGTTCTTAGGCAATGGAGCTTTCCGGCTGCGGTCGATGAGGTTACAGCGGGCCTCTGAACCTTGGCCGAAGGTGATGGTCGTCAACGGCCTCAACGTCCTAGTGCTTACTTGTGTGTTTCTCTGTGGACTCGTCTCCAGTCGACAGCTGTTTTGGACTGACTTCCAGGGTGCCTTCATGAAGAGCAGTTTGTGCACAATGTTCCTTCGTAGCTCGGGGAGAGGTCTCCTAAACAGGTCCTCTCTAGGAGCAGTCCTTGACAGACACAGCAGATTTCGGATTCCGTCGACGGTGAGCAGCAGCAACCCACCTTCTTCAGCTGGTCTTCAAGGTTAAGCAGCTTCAAGTTTCAACTTCAGCTTCTGAACAATTCTGGTGAGAGGTCCCCAGATATACAGCTCTGGCTCTCATTCACACTGCTGACCCAAGCTCAGGCAGCCAATCATTCTCAAGGGCATTCATGCAGGCAGGCAGGCAGACAATCAGGCTCACAGTGCATTCAGGCCATTCACTTCCACCCAGACACCCATAACAAGGAATGTGGATTGGTGCAAGCACCCAGCCTTTCAGCACACCACACTGCATTCATGTCAGTTTTGGGCAGGGCTGTCTCATTCTTTGTGTCATACACACCGATTCCAGACACCCATAAAATGGAATGCATATTGGTCACACACTCCATTCATCCAGGTCCCACCCCAAGGGTATACCCACAACATACAGTCACTGGGAAGGCTCCAGCCAGCCTTGCCTGGACTTTGCCACAATACCATATATGGTTGTCCACCCAACAGCTAGTCAGGGGAAGGGATTGAGTTAGGGCTTCCCAGGACTTTGGGAAAACAAGGTAACAGGTTATAGAAACCAAGAGGCCACAGTGGCCAACTTGCCTCCCATCAGGAATCCACCGATTCCTATGGCAGGGCCTGGGTATCCCAAAATGGAGGATACTCAGAGCACCTGTCAGATTCAGCTTGGAGCGGCCACCAGCCTATACCATGCCCTGTAGGCCACACAAAGATACTCAGAACCATACACTAGGGGTACAGGGTTGTACCCCCACTATTGGGCGCCATAAGGGTATCCAAAAGAGGAAGAGCTGCACTGCCCGGAGTTCCACATGGACTCCTGTGCAGCAAACACAGAACACACATGATAAGGGAGTACAGGACAATGACACTGAGGTCCTGTCCCTCCAATGCATTACCATCATCACAGGTAGGTGTGAAAGGGGGATCCTCAATTTGCATCCTTTAGGAGGGGTCCTCTATTGTCTGCCACGCAAATTCATGAGATAACTGGGTGGCAAGGTTGTACCTGAAAACGTCAGGGACTTTGAGACCCCTGCTTTTAACACCCCTAAGCATCCCTCTTTTAGCCACACAGGGTTTCTTCCTGCCACATACGAATGCCATCATCCCCCTCTGTAACCTCCCTAAGTCTGTGTCAGGAATTCGTGCTGGCAGGGTGAGACCAGGGAAGTGATCCTTCCAAACCACGAGATCTCTTGTTTGTGCCAGTGGTTAAGGCTTTGAATAGCTGAGGAAAGTTGCATTGGTATATCCATATGGTCTCATTTGGAATTTGGACACCCAGGTAAGTGATGCTTGATGTGCCCCATTGTAGCGGACCAGTTTTCGTGAGTCCCTCCAGGTGCCTTTTTGACATGTGTACCTGGCGCTAGATGTTGCATAATTTACCCTGAATCCTGATGCCAGTCCAAATAGTTTGATTTCCTGCAGTAAGGACATAACGGAGGAGTCAACATGTGTGTGGGTGAGCAAAACGTTTTCTGCGTACAGGGACATTTTGTATGTTTTCCCACCCATCTGCATCCCCTGAACTTGCGGCTTGGCACGGATCATTGAGGCAAATGGCTCCAGTGAAAGTGCAAAGATGAAGGGGGAAACTGGGCAGCCCTGATGAGTACCTCAGGAGGTTTCGAGCTTTGGAGATATTGCCCCGTTGATTCGGAGTGACGTGGAGGGCCACTGGTAGTTAGCCAGGACCCATTAAGGTCAGGCCGATCCTATAGTGTGTGGTAACCCTGTCAATGTAACCCCAGTCCACCAGGTCAAATGCTTTTTTTTGCGCGTCAAGAGATGACACATGGCTTTGCGTCCGTCCTGGAGGCGCGTTCGATAGGTTCGATAGATTCAGCACCCATCTGATATTCTCGTGCATGGTTCATCCAGTGATGAACCCCGTCTGGCCAGGGTCAACTAAGTGTTGCAGGACCTCTGTGAGCCTGAGAGCCAAGATATTTGAGAATATCTTTGCATCATTATTCATAAGTGTTATAGGCCTGTAAGCGCTACAGTCCGTGGGCTATTTGCCTGGTTTGGGAATAAAAACTGTGAGAGATTCCTGCATGGTGAGTGTAATTCGCCCCGAGCGCTGAAAGGAGTTAAAGAGCACCGTCAGGTGGGGGTTCAGGGTGTGTGAGTAGGTTTTGTAAAATCGGGCTTTGAAGACGTCGGGCCCAAGGCTGTGTGCTTCAATTATTAAATAGCTTATTTCACCTTCTGTGTGGTAATGGGATCTTCAAATGACGTGTACATCTGCCTCTCTACATAAGCATTGTTGGGTTTGTGTGCATACATGCAGTGTGAGGATGCTGCCTGTAAAGGCTGTAGACAGTATGCGCAGAGCAGTGTTGGGGCTGTGTAAGTTTGTGAGCCTGGCGATGGTGCAAGTGCAAAACAGAATTGTTGATGTGTGCATAAGTGCAGTGACAGGGTGGTGTGAGCAGAGCAGGGCAGAGCAGTGTAGGACCTGCATGCATTTCTGCAGTGGGGTGGTATGAGTTCAAATCATTGTGGGTGTTCAGTGCAGTGAGTCGGGTGGGGTGTATGAACACTGATGGGTGGGTATATATGCATGGTGTGTGTGTGCAGGGCAATGGGGTGTACAGGCAGTGCTGGTTTGGGTAGGTGTGCGAGTCTGTGTGTGCTTTTGTGTGGGCGTGTCTCTTTGGGCTTGTGTTAGCTGGCATTGGTGCATGTGCATGTGCAGTGCTTGTGTATGTACGTATACAGCTATGAGCTTCCTTTGCAGTTCTGTCATATTTATTGGCCTGCACATATTGTGCTTGCTTCATGCTTTAGAATTAAAGTAGGTCCTTAATGTTGAACACATCTTAAAACACATTTCCTTTCAATGTTCCTAATAAATGAAAAAGAAATGCGTTTAACTGCCTTTCCCACACTTTTGAAAGAAGTTATGCTTTGCCAACTTTCAGCCAATATTAACGAAGTGTATAGGTTAAAAAAATCGAGCATAATTGTACAAAGACCCACATATTCATAGAATGTATTCACATTTGTTGATGAGCAGTGTAGCAAATATGGGTTCTGTAGAATGTGGTCAATTTGGCAGAAGGCTGTGGGGTGAGGGGCAAAGTCAGCAGGCAGTAGCTCTCCTATAGGGGCAAGCAAGCAGGACCCTCAGGAAATGGAACCAAGAAGTAGCTTTGCTAGGGTTCGGAACTGGGAAGCTCCTTAGGATGAATGGCTGATCCCGTTTGTAGATTGTCAGCACAGCTCCTGTTTTAGAATCATAGCCCCATAGCATGTATCTTGGGGCTGTATGAAGAGAAAGGTGCACATGTACCCGTGTCTATGTATATGAACGAAGAGAGAAAGATTGTGTTTCTGTGTTTATGCACGCAATTGTTTTTACATAACTGAGTTTGTTAAATTCAAGACTTATCAGCACAGATCACATCTTCATTGCATGGCAATGCTCCCAAAACTTGGCCACAGCCGAACCTTTTGCCTTTCAGTGATTTACCATATTAGGTTTCTGTTCATCGGAGCGGACAGTGCTGTTGTTCATACTCAACCAGGCCAAACAAAGATAGGCCATTAAAAAATACAATGTCTATGAATAGTATCTCATCAGCAAATAAAATAATTCAATATTTCTCCTAGTTGGAGAAGGGAAACATAATGGTTGTACACTGGGGAATGAAACCATGTCATCTTGTTTCTTAAACGATGACATTTTGCGCTGTCAGATTGTATCGCAAAGGCTTTAATTTGTATATTAAATGATAAAATTACAAGTTTTATTTATGCATTAATACTTTTTATTCCGAATCATACAAAGTATTACTTTGCGACTTTGTGTGCTTAATGTTCAAATTTTTTCACTATCTTTATGATTTTTTTGGAGTGCACCCACTCACATCCTACTCTTCCAGGACAATGATCGCAATGAGCACTTTACGAGAAGGAAAGCAGTGTCTGTTCGTATTTTGTGCACTAGGAAAAATAATGCATGCTTCAAAAAATGTGCCACTGCTTTACAAATGGAAAAATAAAAAAGTCCTTCTTTTCCATTGCTCCAAATTGTGGTGGGGTGGGGGGGATCATATTGTATCCCACTTCTTAAAATTGTGAGAAGGATTTGTCATCCCTGCCCCCCCATTTCCTACGGCCATACATGCAAGCATTAATTGATGGCTATAAAAAGCATGATCGAGAAACTGTTTTCTTTTATGCTTGGTGAAGTTATGTGACGAAAGTCATTATTGCCCCACTCGTCACTTGGCCAGAGTGATTATTGCACACATGCCTTGGATAAACTAACCTTGTTATGTAGAGGAGAAAAGGGAAATTGGGAGGCGGAAAAGAAGGGCAGGACTTGAAGGAACAGATAGCCAATACCGGGGTATAATTTCAAGTTGACCATCCACAGAAGTCACTCGTCCCTTTCGTGAATGAAGGGCAGTGCATGATGCAATCAAACGCTCACCAAACTTCAACACATGTCTATCTCGCCAAGCACCAACCGTGACATGCATATATTCTAAATCACAATTTCGTAGTAAAATGGGAAGATGTGTTGCATCCTGTCCTCAGGTTGAACAAGGAATTGCTTGCAACCAATGTGCAACAAACATGTATGGGTGGGGTGGAGCTGGTACTGAATTTGCTTGGTATGGCTGTAGCAACATATCTTTGTGTTAAATTGAGCGACGTGTGAAATTTGGAACGAGGAGGAGTCATGGTGTCCAGTCCTGGCTTCTTCATTGATCCGTCAACGTATCTGTTTTCTACATCAGTCCACTATTGAGGCAACACAGGGTGTATACATTAATGCATACATTAATGACCATTAAGTGCTATATAAAAGTTAAAAAAAAGATACAAATGGAAGAATGTCGTGTGACGAGTATTTATTCCTGATTAGTTAAAGTAATCTCTGCTTCCCCACTTGACCTAATTATGTGATATTAGGCGAATCACTATCTCACTCATATGACTACAAAGCTAGTTGAAAAGTACATTTCTGATGCTTATTAATCTGCTTAGAATCACATGCTGGGCATATGTTCCGACATCCAGTGCTAACTGCGGAGTATTGCATCTTGTCTTTCGGGGACCGAAAGGGGATGTCGGCAAAGGCGTGCCTTTAACACTCTCCCTATCTTGATGTGCAGTGTACCCAAAATCCCTCACGCGCCAAGATCCATCAGATTGTTTTTTTCCACCCCGATAACTGGTCGCCCTATAGCGTAGCTCTTACATAAGAGACTTTGTTTATCTTTATACCGACTTTGTCGGTTATTCCCTTATAAGTCACTTCAACAGCGATTAAGAACTTCGACAAAGACTGCGGGAAGTTTCTACGGCAGTGGTTTTTGGCGCCTAAGATCCTGCGGCTGAGGCATCCACGTGGCCGGGCCCTCTGGCCGGCCTACACAGCACGGAGAGTGGGGGCGGGGTGCCATATCTTTCATTATGTCTTTCCTCTTTCCCCCTCTTTGCCTTCTAGGTCTTTTCATCTTTGTTTATACCTTTCACTATGGAAAGGACTCCATTTAGGTTCTGCCCTAAGTTTAGGGTCAGATACCTGTGGAAAGATGAGCACAGAAAGTGTAATTCTTGTCCCCCCTTAGATCACAACGAGAAGCAGTGTGCGGCTTGTAAGCTCCTACAACCCTTAAGGAGCGCTGTGTAAAGTGGTGGGCCGCGTACGTTATGTTGCGGGATGAACCCTCTTCCCCCTCCGCCACACACGCCGAAAGTGACCGGGGCATCTCCGATGACCAAACATCTGTATCGGATGTCATAGACCTTGAGGTGGACACTTCTAGGTCCGCCACGCCCGTCCCGACCCCAAGTCTCGCTTCAGGGACAACACCCGACGATAGGGGCGTACAAAAACCACAACACACTAAGCACACAACCCTACCACCGATTTTGACGGTTCCGTCGAAGATTTCGGTGGATTCCTCTGATCGGGTAGATCAGCAGCCTTCCTCGCATCCGCAGCAGTGTCTTGTGACTGGGCACTCTAAAAACAAGGGGCTAACCCTAAATCGGGCTTACACGTCGAAGCATGGTCATTCGATGCTCCGACGGTAGGCCCTCTAACGCCACAGTAGGCAGTAAATCTTCCGATAAGCCTTCGCTCCTCCATCCACCCCGACTCGCCAGGCCTCGCCTGTAGACGACCAAATGGCCTTCTTAAGGAAGGCAGCAGATCACTTTCAGATCACTATTCAGGAGGCGGTACCCGACCAAGACTTTTTGGAGGACATTCTCAAGGAGAAACCCCCCTCAAGCCAAGCCATTCCCCTCCTAAATTCTGATAAAAGAAGATTGGCCCCCTCCCTGGTCACGCCAGCTCATACCCGGGCAGTGAACCCAAGAGTGGAAAAACTATTTCAGCCAGCTCATTCGGACCCTCAGCATATTAAAGGCCACGCCACCCTCGACTCCTTGGTAGTCACTACCACCTGGAAACAGGCAGGAGTACCCCTTGCTACCAGGGAGGCACCTCCGGATAAGGAATCCAAAAGGTTGTACGCCCTAGGTAAGCGGGTTACCTCGGCAGCTGCATACACCACACGCATAGCAAATAACACCACGCTGCTGGCCAGTTATGCAGACGCACAATGGCACCTTGTACAAGAAGGTCTCCAGGAGGTTCCTGAACCCGTTAGGTCCAGGCTTCTCACCATCGTGGCCGAGGGCAGGCATGTAAATCAGAACATAATCAAGAACACTCTGGACACTGCTGAGACAGTAGGCAGGTCTCTGGCCCATGGCACTCTACTCAAGCGGCACGCTTGGCTTCGCAACTCTGGGTTGAAGCCTGAAACACAGGCCGCTCTTATCAACAAACCCATAGAAGAGACCAATCTCTTCTGGAAAGCGGTCGACGATGCCCTGAAGACGGCCAAGAAAGAGCATGAGACTCTTAAATCCTTGCAACAAATAACTCAGAAACATTCCCCCCAAAGGGGACGTGGTTCTCGTCGGTCCTTTGGAGGACAGTCCCGTGCAAGTCAGAACAACTACAGCACGGGTAACTATAACTATGGACAAACATCAGGAAGCCCCGCCTACTACCCACCTAGGGGTCAGCGATGCGGCAAAGGCAGAGGTAGAGGCCCCAATCCCAGAGGAACCGCAGCCTCTGGTCAGAAATGACCAACAGATCCAGGTCCCCTCCCATGTCACCCCGGTCGCGGGCGTTTAACATCTTTCCACATGGCATGGGAGGGGATAACTTCAGACCAGTGGGTTATAAAGACAGTCGCCCACGGGTACTGCATGGAATTCGCCCAACCACCACAGTTCAGATCGCCACACTCACCGCGCCTCTCACCGGACCATCTGCAGATCCTGAATCAAGAGGTGGAAGTGCTGCTCGGAAAGGACGCCATAGAAGCCGTCCCTGTTCTTCAGGTAAACAAGGGTATTTATTCAGTGTACTTCCTTGTACCCAAAAAGGACCTCACCATGAGCCTTGTTCTAATCTTGCGCCCAGCGAACAAATTTATAAAATCTCAAAAGTATTGGATGGTAACACTAAAGGAGGTGATCCCACTGTTGGAACAGGGGGACCACATGGCAACATTGGGCATAAAAGATGCATACTTTCATATTTCAATGTTGACAGCGCACAGGAAATATCTTAAGTTTCATGATAGAGGACAGGCATTACCAATTCAAAGTGCTCCCCTTCGACATCGCCTGAGCGCCAAGGGTGTTTACAAAAGTCCTGGCAGTAGCAGCAGCACACCTGCACAGACTGTCCGTCCCGGTTTACCCTTACTTCGACGACTGGCTCATGACAGGGGACTCTTACGACACATGCTTTTTGAATCCCCAGAAGACCGTAGACCTTCTGTTCAGTCTGGGATTCTCCATCAACGAGAAAAAATCCAGTCTAGTCCCCAGTCAAGTAAAACAATTTCTGGAGGCTCTAATCCGGACGTAGAACGGCCTCGTCTTCCCCTCCAACGAGAGGGTTGAGAACATGCTTTTTTAGATCCCTCAATATGTAGCCAGTCGAGAGGTGACGGTACGCAAAGCCATGCACTTGCTATGTATGATGGCGTCATGCATATACTTTGTTCCCCATGCGCAGCTGCGCATGCGTCCCATGCAAGAGTGGCTCAACAGCCAGTGGTGCCAGGCCAGCAGACAATGGGAAGATCTGGTAGTTGTCTCGCCAGCCCTCATTCTCTGCAGTGGTGGTCGAGGGAAAACCTCTTGAAGGGGAAAACCTTCACCCCCCTGCAGGCGAAGCCACTCTCACGACAGACGCATCTCTCACGGGGTGGGGGGCTCACCTGCTTCAGCACACAGCGCAATGGAGTGTTTGCCGCACAAGTAGCATCCAACCATATAAATCTACTAGAGCTATTAGCGGTGTTCAAAGCACTGAAAGCCTTTCAAACACAGCTACAGGGGAAGACAGTCCTGGTCCTGCCAGACAGCACCACAGCCATGTATTACCTGAACAAACAAGGGGGCACAAACTTTCCAGGGCTATCCAAGCTGTCCAAAAACATTTGGATGTGGGCTCTCAAACACAAGATGTTTCTGTTGTCCCAACACGTTCCAGGGGAACTCGATCTTCTGGCAGAGATTTCCCACTGCCCATAGAATACGAATGGCGTCTGCACGAAGACATCATGTCCAACGTCTTCGCAGAATGGGGCTTCCCAGAGATCGACCTGTTCGCAACTCAGGAGAATGCCCAATGCCAAGACTACACCTCCAGGTACACCCAGAACCGCTCCGAGGGGAACGGTCTCTGGATAACATGGTCAGGGAAATTTGTTTACGCTTTTCCCCTGACTCCCCTACTCAACAACATGCACCAGGAACCAGTCCCCATGATATTAGTAGCCCCTATCTGGACCCGCCAACCCTGGTTCGCTCACCTAATGGAAATGTCCCACCCCCACCAGTAAAACTACCCTGCCCGTACAACATGTTGTCTCAGGACAGGGGGGAGACCCTACACCCATGCCGACAAACTCTGAATTTAGCAGCCTGGCTCCTGAGGTCATAGAGTTTGGACACCTCAGCTCCCTCAGAGATGCATGGACATTCTCAGGCAAGCTAGGAAACCTAACACCCGCTATTGCAATTCCAGCAAATGGAAACGGTTTGTCATCTGGTGTAATACCAAGGGCATCAATCCCATCGATTGCTCACCCATACACATTGTGCTGTACCTAACCTATTTGTTAGACACAGGGTTGGTCTTCAATTCCCTAAAAATTAATCTTGCTGCTCTCTCAGCCTACACCACGTCACAACAGAAGGTGTTATGGTGGAAAATACTGTGATTAAAGCTTTTATGGAATGGGTTAAGAGGATTCATCCCCCCATTTCTCACCCAGCTCCTGGATGGGATCTAAATGTGGTTTTAACCAGACCCATGGGACCTCCCTTTGAGCCAATGCATAAAGCAAGTCTAAAAGACCTTACTAACAAGACGGCCTTCCTAGTGGCTATCACTTCTATTAGAAGGGTTAGCGAACTACAGGCCCTTTCTGTTCTAGACCCTTTTGTTACAGTCCACAGGGATAAGGTAGTTTTGCGCACTCATCCCAGATTTGCGCCTAAAATCATCTCCCAAGTTCCATGTGAACCAATCCATCGAACTAACTACCTTTTTCCAGAATCCCACTAGCATGGCCGAAAGAAGCCTGCACACACTAGATGTGCGCAGGGCAGTCATGTTTTACCTGGAAAGAACGAAACCAATTAGGGAAACAAACCAATTTTTTGTTTCATTGGCAGCTGGTAGAGAAGGGGATCCTGTCTCTAAATCAGCTATCTCAAGGTGGATTGTCAATAGCATCACACTGTGTTACGCTCTTGCTAAGAGATAACTGCCCTTCAAGCCTAGAGCACACTCTACTCGGGGCACTGAGGCTTCCATAGCATTCATTGCAAATGTTCCCCTAGAGTCCATTTGCAAAGTAGCAACCTGGACTTCTGTACACACCTTTACAAAACACTATTGCCTAGACACTCATTCTAGGTCTGATTCTCACGTGGGACAAGCAGTACTAAGACATCTTTTCTCTACTGTTCCTTCTCACAGCCCACCTCCAACTCTGGGTACTGCTCGCTAGTCTATGCACAGCATGTGATTCTAAGCAGATTAACAAGCAGCAGAAGACATGCATTACTCACCGTAATAGCATTTCTGATGATTGTATCTGCTTAGATTAACCTGCGCCCTCCCTACCTCCCCGCACGGGGTGGAAGGAACATAGACGTCTTACTACTTTCTCTCTTCATGTATTCCCTCACAATAGCCTTGGGCTCAGTCATCGGAGGGACCTCGGTGCGTGAAGGATTTTAGGTACACTACACATCACAATAGAGATAATGTTACAGACACGCCTTTGCCAACGTCCCTTTTCGGTCCCCGAAAGACAAGATGCAATACTCTGCGGTTACCACCGGATGTCGGACCATATGCACAGCATGTGAATCTAAGCAGATACAATCATCAGAAATGCTATTACGGTGAGTAATGCATGTCATTAGGGGTATTTTAATAGGCAAAAGCAGACTGCAGCTTGCAGTCCTCCAAATGTGTGACACGCGCACAACCTCCATCTCCCCCTCCACCAGGCCTAAAACCTTTTGTTCCCCTGTCATTCTCTCCCCCCAGCCCTTCACATGCCAGCCCTCCCCCCATTGTCCTCATACCTTTTATTCCCCTGTCAGTCTCTTCCCCCAGCCCTTCACATGCCAGCTCTTTTGCCCCCCCCCCCATTGTCCTCAGACCTGTCGTTCTCCTGCTAGTCTCTTCTCCTCGGTCCTTCACATGCCAGCTCCTTTGCCTCAGCACTTTGTACCATTGGATCAAGATAAGACACTGTGAAGGTGCACATGCACAAAGAAAAAAAAGGAAATGTGCTGCGTACAATTTTGCTTTCATATACCATAGTAAATTTGAAGGGTCTTTTATTTCCAGGTTACATTTTCCTTGTACTCGCGCCCTCTCAGGGACAGTTTGGGAGTAACCAGGTAATGGTCTCTCTCACACTTTAACATGAGGTGGCAAAAATAATATTGAAGAGGAGACAGTAACATCAGGTGACAGAGTGCGGTAAGGAGATGCTAAGGAAAGCAGTCTTGGCCAAAAGGGTTCCATGTGTTAATACCCCACAAAAATATTGCCATATTTTTGCGCCGATATTGAGCCATGGACCCTGCGGGGGACACCTCCCCAACCTCCGCACTATTTTTAAATATGCGGGCGACACCCACACAACCCCCGCTCCCACAAATTATCACCCCCAAAAATATTGCCTATGGCGAGACAAACAACCATATGTACGATATTTTTGGTGGGGATGATATGCAAGTATACTGCCAAAAGGCCAGGAAGAGGGAGACTACCGAGAGAGGACCTGGGAGGGAGGAAGATGGAACTAATCATGAGAATAAAGAATATGGGATTGGAAAAGAGAAACATTTGGTGGAATGAGGAAAGGTATGGTCTAAGCACAGAAACATAGCTAGTCAGCTCAGGAAAGGTTCCAGTGGGACAGGCCAGCCCTAGACAGGCGCAGAAGGTGGGAGGGGAAACGAGAGTGGGATATGGATAGTATCCTGGAGTACAGAAATTACAGAGGAGAAGCAAAAGGGGCCCAGACAAGGCAGGACAAAGAATACCCTCAGTGCGTCCTACCTGGCAGTAGGACTGTTGGCTAGAGATAGCCATTAGGGTATGGAACACCAGAAGCCTACAACTAGCTAGTACACCAAGAAAGGGCTTGGGGACCCTACATTCTGCAAATCTAGGGAACCATGATGGCATCGTGAACCCTGTTTGGGAATTTAGGATTACTTTGCCAAATTGGAGGACCTTACTAAAAATAGGGCTAAGAAGGGTTATTCAGGACAGAGGAAACAAACTATCCTGACGCGTTATTTCTTGAATAGCTTGTTTAATTTTCATTTGGCCTATCTTGTGTTCTTCATTCTAATTAATCAGTTGAAATATAAAATATATGGTACTGGCGTATTTCTTGGTCCCTGTCCATTTGTGACAGACTGTATGTATGAGGTTTCTAGAACACAAACCTTGCTGGGAAGCATCAGTGTGCTTTAGAATAAGTGGGAAAAAATACAGAGGAAGCAGTGTAGGTGCAGCTGGACGGAGGGGCCTGGAAGGGTTGTCAGAGCGAGATACCGCTCCAGGTCCATCCATATATAACCGATGGTGATAATTCTGCCAACCACAACATGGCGCCCCATACATGACACACTTTTGCCAACCAAGACATGGAGGCCACACGCATCAGGCCATCCAACTTGTTTTTGGCAACCAACGTAGGACGTGCCGTGCCTCACGCAGTGTTACGCTTCGGGGGTGGAGCGGTTTCACACCCAGCCATGAAAACCATTGGAGAGAAACATTGGGCCTCATTACGAGTCAGCCGGTCCGGAAAGAACGGTGGTGGTAAATCCGCCACCACTGTTCTTTCCGGACCGGCTGATTAAGAGTCCTGCATGCGGGAGGTGTCACTCCCGCCAGGTCTGACCTGGCGGGTTTAACACCGCCCGCCTGCAGGCGGACATGGAAACACCGGCACCATTACAGCATGGTGCCAGAGTTTCCACTTCCCCATTCCCATGGAGTCCTGCTGGACTACCCGGAATTACCGGGTCACTGGGGTTGTAGTGCCCCGGTGATTCCGGCAATCACAGAGGCGGAATGGTAACCTGCCAGAATTTCCGGCAGGTTACCGCCGGACTCGTAATGAGGCCCATTGCGTTGCTTTGCAACTTCTCTGTTGCCGGTAACGCTCCTTTCTTTTCCTTTGTCGCTACGCGCTGTTCCTTGCTCTTGTTCCAGTACCATTCTCCTAGCTCTAACCCGTAGTAATGTTTCCTGTCCCTTGCTTCTGCTCGTGTTCTATCTACTACAGCTCTTTGATATCCTACCATAATTTGTGGGCTCCTAGGTCTTTAGACTATGCTGGTACTACTAAATTGCTACCAGTAATGGATTCCACACCTTGTCCAGACTGCAACTGTGCACCAAAGTTTTTTTTACTCCAATTGTTTTTTTTCCTTAGGTTTTTCCTTCCCTTTTGCCAGGCCTGTCTTTTCCATCAAGACAACCCTGGCATCAGGTGAACAGAGACCTTATCTTCATCATCATCACAGAAAAACCACTGTCAAGGATTCGGCAAGCAAAAGACTAAAAGCTTGCAATGCACATTTAATGAGCCTAATATGGCACAACGTCAGGAATTAGTGGCAGCCGTCCAGAATCTCTTTGTAGAAGTGCAGACATTACAAAATTTGAATCTTCTGTTAAAGCAGGCCCTTCATTTACGGGACGCTATTCCTTCCACCTCAGGTACTGCTCCTATGGTGGACACATTTTATGGAGACCCTGAAAGGTTGAAGAAATTTTTGGACGCCTGTACCGTTTAGTTCACTTTCCGTCCGGCTACATTTCAAATGGATATGGCCAAAGTGGGCTTCGTGGTAACACACCTCTCCGGAATCCCATTAGCCTGGGCCACTAATCTCGTAGTCAATGACGACCCAGTCCTTAACTCTTTGGAAACTTTTATACAAGCTTTCAAGACAATGTTTGACAGACCTGATTTTATTTATACTGTAGAAGAAGACCTTTTGGATTTCCACCAAAGAAGTATGGACATGCTGGCTTACACTACCAAATTCGTCCAACTGGCTCATCAAGCTACCTGGTCTAACAAAGCCTGTATGACACTCTTATCGACGTGGCCTTTCGGAGGATGAGGTGTCAAGGATTTCAAGACCCCCTACCCTGGAAGCCCTGATTCAGATGGTCATTCAAATCGACTTCCGCCTGCAACAATGCTAGGCCGAAAGGAGGAAAACCTGAACGGGAACCTCCGAGCTACACTACCACTACCACCAACCCATGAACCTCCCCAGGAGTCCACAGAACCAATGCACATAGGTGCTGCAAGGGTCCCCTGCGTCCTGAGGAGAGAACTTGTCATCCTACACATCCTACACAAAGTGTTTGTATGTACTGCGGTTTGCCATCACGTCTTCTGAGAAACTGTCCTATTGCTCCTCCTAGAAAGAAGGAAAACTTCACTTCCCAGCCTTAGGTGGGACTCCGAGCTGGGAGCAATCGGCCAAACACTCCGACTTACTAAACACATTGTTGGTTCTTACAGTGTCCTTACAACTGCTCGAAGACCGTTTCATCCAGGTGCCGACTCTCATCGATTCAGGTGCAGCAGGCCTCTTTATGGACGCTACTTGGGCTTCACAGAATCAGATACCTTTGTCTACCAAACCAATGTACCTGTAGAAGTTGTTAATGGCAGAGAATTGGCAAGTGATCCCATTATCCACAACACTTGCCCCGTTATCATCTTGATAAACCATCATTCTGAGACCCTCATATTTGACATAATACAAATTGCACACTTTCCTCTCATACTTGGAATACCTTGTCTTACTCCAACCAACCCATATATAGACAGCAGGGCACACACCATATTCCTTAGCTCCGAACACTGTATGACACACTGTACCAAAGAGAAAAAAACAGCCTCTATTATTGCTGTACCTACCATGCTGCTAAAGAATGTCACCCAAACTGTACTCGCCACCATACCAACGCATTACCAAGACTTTTTTTAAAGTCTTTCGTAAAGGCCTTGTTCAAACCTTACCTCCTCATAGACCTGAGGATTGTGCCATTTTTCTCTTTCCCAACACCTCATTTAATCAGATGTTTTGTTTATCCCCATTGGAGAAAGAAGCCTTGAAGGACTATTTATACCAGAAGCTGGCTAATGGTCTCATCAGAGAATCTGTTTCACCGGCAGGTGCTTCATTTTTTGTATTCCAAAAAGAAACACAACGGAATTATGACCATGCTTGGATTACTGGGGTTTTAACGCTGTAACAGTACCCGCTTCCCTTAATCCCTGATATAATAGACGCGGTACAGTCTGCCAAAATATTCACTAAACTTGACCTCAGAGGAGCATATAATTTAATCCACATAAAGAGCGGAGGTGAGTGGAAGACCGCCTTTAGGACTCCCTATGGGCACTTTGAATATGCTGTGTTGCCCTTTGGTCTGGCAAATGCACCTGCTGTTTTTAAGCGCTACATGGACCATCTCTTAGCTGAATTTCTTTGCCATATTGTTATTGTTTATTAAGACGACACCGAAAGAGTGCATGTAAGAACAGCCCTACAGTGTGTCCAAGATGATCAACTACAGCTGAAACCCCAGAAGTGTTTTTTTTACTCTTCTACCGTACCCTATTTAGGGTACATATTGTCTAAGGACAGCATTACTATGGATCCACATAAAGTATATGCTTTTCTACATTTGAAAATACCTCATAACGTAAAAGACATCCAAAGGTTCCTGGGACTAGCACATTTTTACATGAAATTCATCCCTTCCTTTTCTCTCATGGTCCTCCCGATTACATCCCTTCTAAAAAAAAAAGAACACTGTTTTCCTTTGGAACCAAGAAGCAGGGAAGTCTTTTCAATTACTCAAACACAAGTTCACATCAGCACCTGTCCTAATACCTCCAGATCCACACAAGGGTTCATAGTGATAATATCGAATTCAAAAATCTCGAAAACCAAAATCCCGAATACAAAAGGCCGAAAAATAAAATATCGAATTTTTTTTTCAATGTGTTTTTTTTTTTAAATGGGGGGGTTCCCCACCCAACCCCCCTTTTTTTCATTTTTTTTTTATTTTACCCCTTTTTTTTACTTACCTGACCCCAAAAACATATATAAATAAATAAATAAAAAATTCGATATTTCGATATTTTTTTTTTCGGTCTTTTTGTATTCGATATTTTGTTTTCGAGATTTTGACTGACTACCCCACACAAGATGTTCATAGTAGAAGCCGACGCCTCTGACGGAGCAATTGGGGCAGCTCTGAAACAAGAAACATCAGACAAAGAAGAACACATCCTTTGGCCTATTTTTCTAAGACCTTAAGTCCCTCAGAGAGAAACTATTCAGTTCTGGAGAAGCACAATTAGCCCTTAAAATGGCCTGTAAAGAATGCCAAGATCACCTTTTAGGAGCCAAACAAGAGACAGAGTTGAGGCATTACTACCGCAATCTGGTCCTTTTGCAATCCTTTGAATGCAGAAATAGCCGGCAAGCCTGCTGGGTCTATTTCTTTTTCTTAATTCCAGTTTCATCTTACTTTCATTTCTAGTTGTGATAACGTCATAGCGAATGCACTATCTCGAATGGAGGCACGCTTTGACAAGGGACAGATGCCCTAAAAAAGAAACCACAAGGTCTGGTGCAGACGTTCTTAGATGAAGTCTGACAGGCTTATTCTACTACCGATCCATCTTCGGCTACTCTGGAAACCCACAATAGATTATGGTTTTCAAGTTCTGTACTGTACAGACCATCTGAAGAATTAAGAACAAAGGTCATGCAAATGTGTCAGTTCCAGAATAGCAGGACATAGAGAAATTAACTTTTCCTCCCATCTAGTCCGGAGACATTTCTGATGGCCACACATGCGTGACCAAGTAGAGCAGTTCTGTCGATCCTGCCTGGTATGTGCACAGGTTATGACACCCTGACAGAAATCATCAAACTTCCTCAGCCGTCGATGTCCTCAAAACCATGGGAAAGGATCGCCACAGATTTTATTGTGGACCTGCCTCCTTCAAAGAATTTCACAGTTATTATGGTAACAGTGAATACCTGCTCCAAGATGGCTCATTTCACTCCATGTTCCGTAATCCCATCAGCAGTCAAAATGAGCACTCTCTTTTTTAAGGAAATCTTCAAACTCCACGGTTTGCCCAAAGCAATCATTTCAGATAGCACTCAGGTACCTTCAGTAGACAAAGGCCCTCATTACGACCCTGGCGGAAAGTAACTGACCTGACCGCCATAGCGTAAATAGCGTTTCCCCCATTGCACGACGGAGTAAAGTGCGGCTAATTCCGACCCATCGGGCACGAGCACTACGCCATGGCGGAAGTGCAAAGTCCGCGATGGCGGAAATGTCCCCAAAACGCCCCTCACCGCCGTCGTACGGCGCCCTAGGTGCAATTTCGCCACCGATCATAGCGGTCACCGTAATGAGCGGCAATCGGAAAATACGGTGACCGTAAATATACGGAAACGGAAGTAAAAACATGGTCCCGGAACGTGAAACAGCACGCCGTACACCTATAAAATCAGAATTCCCACACAACCATTAAAAATACTACCCTGAGACACATCCCAACCCGTCATCCACCCTAGTGAAAACAATAAAAATGGGAAAAGTAGCGAAAAAAGCGTGCGACCGCAAGCGGCAGGTCCACTTCTCCCGTGAGGAACTCACCGTGCTCACAGAGACCCTCCAGCAGAATGCTGCCGTCGTCTTCTCGACGCAAATGACCAGGACGGCACTTGCGAACAAGAAGGCCATATGGGCCCTGGTGGCACAGCGGGTAAGTGCGGTGGGGACCGCACCCCGCAACCCACAGCAATGCAGAAAGCGATGGGACGACTTGCGGATACACGTACGGAGCATACTATCCGCCAACCGTAACATTGCCACAGCTACCGGGGGAGGATCGGAATCACCCATCAAGTTGACCCCCTGGGAAGAAATCTGTGCCTCCACCATTGGAATGGAGAGTATAGAGGGAGTCGGAGGGATGGAGAAAGGAGTGCAGACATCTGAAGAATCAGGTAGGTGGGCCAAATAAAACAATGCTAAATCCACAATGTCCAATCATGTGAAGTACCATGTGTCCACATAGTGCAACAGAAACACATGTCCAGGAGAACGTCCACATACATTGGCCTGATAGCGCACTTTAAAAGTCACATTAAATACATAAATAATTAAAAATCCTAAAAACACCCTCTACACGTGCAGCAGGCACACCCTAACTGCAGGCTGCAAAACAACTGCATCCTCAATCCACACAAAAATGAAACCACCTCCAAGGCCCTGACCCAAATCACCCTCAGGTACCACCCCAATGCATGTGATACATTGCCATTCCAATTTCCACAGACCCATAAATAACGCTCGCCCTCCTTTACTCCACCACAGGGTCTGATTCAAACAACGAGCTCCAGGACACCCCTACCAGCACACCTGCAAAGAGGGCCAAGACCAACGGCCAAAGACCCTCCACCTCAGCTGCACGGATCAAGACACGGCAGCAGCACAAATCAAGTGGCAGCACACAGGAGGGGACTTCAACAGGCACCCCAGCAGCCAGCATGCCCACAACAGCAGCACCACAGGTCCCCCCAATGGATGCCACAGAAGGCACTGCTTCTGGTGGCAGCAGCACCATAGGTGACACTGCATTAATGGCAGCATGCTCCGACACAGAAAACGGTGATGTCGATGTAGGATCCATCCATGACCTGTCTCAATCCCCCTGTTTGTTTCATCCCGTACACCATGAGGATACCACGCAGGGGCACCCACAAGACGACGACTGGCCATCCCCCACAAGCCCTGTGGCAAGGCAACATGAGGTGATCAGCCCCTCTGTGACACCGCCGCAAATGGCCAAGGCCCAGCAGAGGCAACAGTCCCTCGACCAGGTGATCGTGCAACAGCAGCAACTGGCCACGCTCCTCAAGGACCATGCTGATGAATGTGGGGGTACTAAGGCAGCCATAGAAACATCTACTGAGACACTTAGGGCAGAAATGGAGAGAAGTACAGAGACACTAAGGGCACAAATGGAGAGAAGCACCGAGAGCCTGAGAGTACAAATGGAGAGAAGCACCGAGAGCCTGAGAGTACAAATGGAGAGAAGCACCGAGAGCCTGAGAGTACAAATGGAGAGAAGCACCGAGAGCCTGAGGGGGGAACTGCATGCGACGTCCAAAGACGTATGTGCTGAACTTGCCGCTGTGCGCCGTGTGCTCACTGAGCTCTCACAAACCCTTAGGGACATGCATGGACGTGAGCAGGCAGAGACATCATCCGTTGCAAGTTCCGTCCAGGGCAGCCCCCAACGTAGATCTGGGAGGAACCTGCGCTCCACAGGCAGGGGTGCCCCTGATACCCGGAGAGGGGGCTTGCAATAGCGTCTGCCCACTGACAATGAGCATCTTTGGACACTGGTGTTCGGGGGGGGAGGGTGGAGGGGGTGTGTTGGGCTTACTTGGGTGGCGGGTCGATGAGGTGTGTAACATAATTTCACATATGCTATAAACATTTCACAATCATCCAATGAGATGTGTGGACATTGATCTTTGTGTACGAGGCCTTTATAGGCGTACAGTCCATATTGTGCATGTTCCAGACACACACAGTGCCACAAGTCCCGTGTCCATGTATCAGCCACCAGGCGTGAGTGCTAGAAGCATGAATCTATGATAATCTGACGAATTTCACGGCCCTCCTGTGCCTCGCGGACTCCTTGAGGTGCTGCCACATCCCCACCCTCATCATGACCATCTTCAGGTGCTTGCAGTTCTGCGTCAGGGGGCATGGGCACATTTCTACGTACGCACATGTTGTGTAGCATGACACATGCCATGACCATCTTTGCAACCTTCTCATGGCGGTACAGGAGTGCCCCGCCAGACCTGCTGAGGCAGCGGAAACGACCCTTCAGTAGGCCGAATGCCTGTTCTATGACTACACGGGTACGTGAGTGGGCATGGTTGTAGTCCTCCTCATGCTGGTTCTGTGGGTTCCGGAGTGGTGTAAGGAGCCATCTCTTCAGTGGATACCCGGCATCACCTGTATGTGGACAATAAAGGATGTTTGTGGAATGACATTGCTACGTACGCACACCCCCCCTTCCTGCCAGGTCATTGCCGCATCACATACCCCACATTATCATGCATGAAATGAGACTCACCGAGTAGCCAGGATCTGTTCCCTGCGTGTCGCTCCATGTAGCGTGGTATTGTAGAGTTCCTCAAGACCATAGAATCATGGGTTGATCCAGGAAATCGGGCACAACAATGTGTAATGATCCTGTTGGAGTCACACACCATTTGTACATTCAGAGAATGATATTGTTTTCGGTTGCGGTGCTGGGCCTCCATGGCATGTGGGACAACCAATTCCACATGGGTGCAGTCGATGGCACCAATGCAACCCGGTATGCCGGCAAGTGCATGGAATCCCACTTTTGTGTTCGTAATTTCCTGCTCCGAGCGTGGTAGAGAGATGTAGTCGTCTGCGTGCTTCAGGAGGGCATCGAGCACTTGCAATAGTGTCCGTGACAACAGTGGCTGTGAAATGCCATGCAACTGTCCGACTGTGTGCTGGTAGGTGCCTGTGGCCAGGAAGTGGAGTACAGACACCACCTTCAGTAGGGGTGGGATGGCGGTTGGGCTATCTATCATGCTGACAAGGTCAGCGTGTGTCATGTCCACAATGGCGGTTATGGTGTCCCGGTCCAAACGGTAGAGGGTGTGGATCTGCTCATCTGTGAGGTTGAACGGATGTGCTCGGAGGCGTGGGATTGCGGGCTGCCTGCGTGGTGGTAGTGGCTGTGCTGGTGGGCCTTGCTGGCCCTGCCTTGCCCTCCTCCTCCTCCTGCGTCTCCTCTGTGCGGCCGGTTGTTGTAGTAGTTGGTGTTCATCTTCTTCTTGAAGTT
This sequence comes from Ambystoma mexicanum, assembly GCF_040938575.1. Classification (NCBI taxonomy): domain Eukaryota; kingdom Metazoa; phylum Chordata; class Amphibia; order Caudata; family Ambystomatidae; genus Ambystoma; species Ambystoma mexicanum. Next base: position 1,251,877,271 of record NC_090925.1, on the reverse strand, counting down.
GTAGTACTTGCAGTGCTATCAGGTCCCCCAGGGCCAACATCGCTAGTCCTGCCGGTAGCATTTTGGAGTGGGTGTGGTTGTGGGAGGGGGTTGGTTGTGCAATTTATGTGTTTTCAGGCTGTATAGCCTCCACCTGTGGTGATTCATTCCACCTGTGCAAGCTGCAATCCCCTTTGGGCGAGCACGTCCCGCACACAACGCTGCAATTCGACGCATGGCATCTTGCTATTACAATCATGTATTTAATCCTGATGGCAGTGAAATATTGGTTCATATGTTCATTCTGCTATGGTCCCATTGTTTGACATACTATCTTTGCAGTCGCGAACAAACTTGTGTAGGGTCAGTGGAATGTAGTACTCGATTAACGGTGGACCCTCATGCAGCACTGTACCGAGGTTCACCGACGGGCGGGGCGTCCCATTTGTGAGTGAAGCCAGTTTCACACACTGCCGCACTACATGGATGGATTTGTGATTTCAAGCGGTCACAGATGCCTTTTCGACGTGATGTTGCAAATGAGGAATTCGAAGGACAGCGCTTTCGGTTTTCAGCTAGCGGCGAGGAGACGCCCACAGGTCTGACTGCAGATATAAAGTTCTATTGTTTAATGTCCTTCGGACAGGGGCCATGGCGAGAATGCAATGATTGATATGAATAGTATGGGATGCGCAATAGCGTAGTGGACGATAAGGCCGGACGTTCCCAAATACATGTTACTTCACAACACTGGAATTCCGGGCTGGAGCACAGTGGATTTTGCAGACTGCATTACGCACAGACTCAATGGAAATTTCACATGTTATGTGAGTAAATGATCAGGCGTTTTCATACCGGGATGAGGGAATGATGTATGGATGCATGGACAGATGATTTAATAGAGAGTTTGCCATGTACATGGCTTTTTGGAATCTATCCACTTCCCCTGCGCTATGTGATGCAGGGCTGCCATAGTGGGACCATCGTCTATCTGCCCTTGTTGAACCCTCCCTGTCTCGACGCGCCTTCAAACACTAATCACATCTAATGGATTCTGTTTTAACAGACGCATGCACACAAACACTCGTTTGTAATAGTGTTTTCACCTCGATTTATATAGTTATGATTCGCAAGTGATTTTTGGGTGGGAATAATCCTTTTGAGTGGGCTAGCATGCATATGGCTGTGGATTTAGTGTGATCATTGAAGTGAGTAATTCAAATGAAGTTCTGATGCCCATACTATTCTTTTTCATTTCATTTGGGTGACGGGTATCTCCTCCCCTTTTGCCGCTGCCATCTGTATGCCACTCCTGCAGATGGCTTTTACTCCCGACACCTGCTGCTTCGTGTTAATCAGTGGAGCACCATTACGATCTTATGGGACGATCGCCAATGGGCCACATGCCCTTACGCAGTTCTAGTGGCTAGGAGCAACATATCGACCTTTCAGCTGGACTAGTGCCTACCTAATGGGACGGCCCTGCGGTTCTAGGCGCTTCCATGTTGCCTTTTTGAAAGTGAATGTAGCCCCTGTGTACCATGAAGGCACAGGGCGTCACACAAGAAGAAGCTGGTCATTTATTGCGGATGCAGCCCACAATAATGAAATATATTTTGGAGTTCATGACCTAATAGCTGTATGGGCTTGGTGATTTTGTTGTGCATTAAATTTTGATTATGATATTGACCGTGTAGCGTTATTCTTTGCAAGTAATGTAGCATATTCCTATTTGTGGAGCGATGTATTGTGAGAAGATCTGCATTGGGTTCCGGCTTCTGAATATAGTTGCGTGGTACTGTACTGGGCGCGTTTGCCTACGAAGCCCAGTGAGGTCAGGGATAGGGGCTGCCATTATGACTGTTTTAATGATGTCATGCTCAGGGGCGGGGGATTAGCTTTTGTGTAACAGATGCCGGTCAGCCAGGTGGATTGGTGGAATGATGCGATTATCAGAATATGGCTGGTCACAGGTGCCTGTGTTTGCGTGCGTTTCTTGGAGGGAGACTGAGGTCATGTCCATTGGAATAGCTTCTGTATTCGTGCCATCTGTGCCCTGCAGCTCCCATTGGCCCCTCTTGAGATGAGCCTGGCTGCTCAGTCACTCTGCCAACTTGTGTGGTACATGCTTATGCTGATGGTTGGTTTGTTTACTGGCAGGAGTACAGGGCTGGTGCAGTCTCACTCAGGATACTGCTTTGAATGTTGCCTTACACTGGTGTCAGTCGATGGGGGGCCTGTTTTTGTTTGTCTCATATTTCAGTTCATGTTGCTGTACTTGAACCTTCACATGCCTGTGCTGCATCAGTACGGCAATGGTGCCATGGCAAATATGGATGGCCACTCACAAGGCACTTGGAGCCCCTACATTCATTTGTTCGTTGGCATGCATGGGTGACTTGTACATTTCACTGGTTGCATTGTGTGACTTCATTGCACCTACGAGGAGTTGTGCAATGTGGCCAGGGAGTGGTGTACAGGCACTCAGTAGGGCCTTTTACGGTTGGTTCGCGATGCCGTACTTCTCACCATGGCGGAATGGTACTTTCCGCCATGCTTGATGGCGTTAGGTAAATGTCCGCTAGGGTCAGAATTCGCGTACCGTTGCGCCATGGTGGTAATTACGGTTTCGCATGGCGCGCGTGCGCGTACTTGGTGCAGTTAGCGTTGGCGTTCACTACGGTGTCGCTAATGGCATCGTACTTTACGGTGACGGGTCATAATCGCACCGAGCGCTATTCGATGGCGGTATTGCATTTCCGCCATCGTTTTTCGATTTCCGCCAGGGTCGTAATGAGGGCCAAAGCCTTATCTCTCTTGCTCAAAACTCGGAAACAAGCTCTATCTAACCTAACTGCTGCTCAAAAAGATGCCAAACGCTACTCTGATCTACATCGCAGTCCTGACTCTCTGTGCCAGGTACGAGCCCGAGTCTGGTTATCCAGCAAGGATGTAGCAGGTCATCTCCCTAAAGGCAAGTTTGCACCCAAGTATTTTGGACCATTCAAAGTAAAGAAGTGAATCAATCCTGTGGCCTTAAGGCTCCAATTACCTCCGACTTGGCATTGCATCCATCCAGTATTCCACTCATCCCTGCTCAAACCAGTTTCCCCAGATACTTCATCCTATCACCAAGTTCTTCCTCCACCTCCCATTATCCATAATCAACATCAAGAATTCGAAGTGGAACAGATCTGTATATATATATATATATATACTCCCATTTCCATCGTGGTACTCTACAGTAGGTACCTCCTTCAGAGCGTAACTGCGAACCTGCCCGTCATGTCCATGCACCTACTTTGATCCATTGCTTTCACCGCTTGGATCTGTGGAAACCAGGCATGACCCAGCTTGCCAGGGGGTATTATGTCAGAGCGCAATACCGTTCCTGGTCCATGAATGACCGATGGCGATCATTAAGCCAACCACATTGTACACATTTGCCAACCAAGACATGGCGCCTCATGCATGAGGCCAACCAAATTATTTTTGCAATCAAGGGAGGACACAGCGTGCCTCACGCAGCATTACGCTTCGGGGGAGGAGCTTTCACACCGTGCCATGAAAACCATCCAAGGAAAACAATGCGTTGCAACTTCTTCATTGCCTGTAACACTCCTTTCTCTTCCTGTGCCGCCCCATGCTTTTCCTTCTTCCAGTACCTTTCTTCCCGCTCTGAGTTCCTACTTTCGCAGTTCCCAGTCTGATATCACCTCCTTGCCCTCTGGTTCTGTTTCCTATCCCTTCCTTCTGCTCATGTGCTGTCTACTACAGCCCTTTGATATCCTACCAAAATTCGCAGGCTCCTAGGTCTTTAGCCTACGTTGGTACTACTAAATTGCTACCAGTACTGGATTCCACACCTTGTCCAGACTGCAACTGTTCACCAAGGTTTTTTTTACTCCAATTGGAGTTATTCCTTCCCTTTTGCCAGGCCTGTCTTTTCCATCAAGACAACCCTGGCATCTGGTGAGGAGAGACCTTATCTTCATCACAAAAAAACTATGTCAAGGATTCGGGTAAGCAAAAGACTAAAAAGGGTCTTCAGTTAATTTGTGAAGAGCAGGAGGGATGGCCCAAATCTCATGTGCATTAGGTGCATATTCTGGAGTCCGGTTGTTATGGGGGTGTGCGGTCATGACTGCATGGATTTTACTGCATGTGTGTATATTGTAAAAGTACTGGGACACATCTGCACACGTGCAAATGCTATTGCATGTAAAGGGGCATATCGGGCGTGGCAGAAAGGTACAGAACATAATAGAATTATCAAAGGTTTAATACAAGAAAATCCATTTATCAGGATTGATTAGTGTCTGAAACTCTCTGTATAGATTTGGAACACGTCCACATATCTAAACGGAATCTCACGCTTTGTTCAGGTCTCTGATCTCGGTTTATTATTCTCGTAGACGGAATGGGAGCTGGCAAACCTCAGTAAAGCAAGCTAGATAACATTCCACACAACTGCATGTTGAATATTTTGTCACTAACAATATTGCAAAAACGGGTGAAATTTTGGGCAGAATGTCATAGCATAGACTGGCATTCAAAGCACAATTTCAGAAACCTTTTCTTTTAATTTTGAACTATTTTATGAAAGTAACCTATCGCCCAAAGAAGAGTGTTCGGCCATTCTGAGACCTAAAGTGTTCATAATCCCCCACCTTCTCTTTGGAGACCCTCTAGTTGATCAGCAATGGGAGTGCACTTACAATGGGATTATAGTTCCACGACAAGGATCTTACCTGTCCTCCTTCCACCTCTTACAGGCATAGTATTTGCAAGGTATGGCCAAGGCTGGAAAGAGACGAGGCGGTTCACAATCTCCACCCTGAGGAACTTTGGGCTTGGGAAGAAGTCCCTGGCAGAGAGGATAAGCCAGGAGGCCAGCTGCCTCTGCACTGCGTTTGAAAGTGAAGAAGGTAAGTCTTAGTAACAGAATTCCTCGTTGTTCAGAGAGGTGTACTCCAATGTCCTTTGTTTGTGTGTTAGTCACAGAAAGGTTTTGCACTTTTGTGGAGGTGTAAACAATGCTATTGATTTGCTATGGACCCTGGTCATACTGTTAGGGTTTTATTCCCCATCACCCGAAGCTGGACTTCGCCTCCACCCCCACAGCCGGTGTACTTGACTATCAGGCCTGTGGTACATCCTTTGCCTGGAATGTTCACTTTTTCTGTCTGTTGCATTTCTGAATATGAGCACATGCACCTTTATACCTACTGTCTCATAGAGCAGATTTAGTAACATGCAGTCACTTTAAAAAAAAGAAGATATAACCTTTGGAATGTATTCTTTCAAGGAAAAGAAAATATGATCAAACAACGTCGCATCTTCATTAAGCAGCGAGAACGTGCACGCTTTTAAATATAACATTATTAAGAATGAAAGCACAAATCGTTAAAATGAAAGTTATAGAAAATGAAATCATCATATTGCTATTTTCTTTAAAAAGCCAGAGGCAATCTGTGAACAGAAATCAATAATCACAAAATAAATGTGTTTCGCCTCCATACATGTAATCCTTTCCCTTGCACGACCTCCCCTCATGGGCAAACCTGCTTCTCTCCTCATGTGTTTGGTTGCTCTATCCAGCTCCGTTTGTGTTGTCCTCGGGTGTCATAGGCCTTACACAATCCTGATTTCTTAATGGGCTTAATTGGGTAGCTGAGAACATGGATAGATATGAATATATCTAAGAAACGTGTGTAATCATATGTTTGTGCTCACTAACAAACAATTAAAGACCATGGGCCTCATTACGACCCAGGCGGTAATCTGCCGTCATTACCGCCATGGCATAATGAGCGTTTACGTCGTGGGCCGATGGCGTAAAGAGCGCCACATTACGACCCATCGCGCACGAGCATTACGCCATGGCGGTAATGCAATTAACGCCATGGCGGAAAAGGCCCCTACCGGCATCGTAGGGCGAGCAAGGTGCACTTCTGCCACCGTAATTAGCAGCCACCGTAAAAAGCAGAACCGGAAATAGCGTCATCGCGGCGGAACGGGAAACAGCACGTCGGCCATCTTTAAAAACACAATCCATTGCCATCCTACCGAACAACACCAGATCCAACCCTGACACCTGTCCCAACCAATCACCCACCCATCCAACTACCCAAAAATGCCTAAAGTTGTTAAGAAGGCATGTGACCGCCAGCGCCAGGAAAGATTTAGCCGGGAGGAACTCTGCATGCTTGCGGAGACCCTGCAAGACAACGCAGCTGTCGTTTTCTCGCCGGAAATGACCAGGCCAGCGATAGCAAAAAAGAAGGCCATCTGGGCCCTGGTGGCCGAGCGCGTCAGCGCGGTGGGGACCGCACCCCACAGCAGTGCAGGAAGCACTGGGATGACCTTCGCATACGGGTCAGAGCCGTCATCTCTGCGAACCGCAACCTTGCCCTGGGTACCGGTGGAGGTTCGGAATCCCCACTAAAACTCCAACCGTGGGAGGAGATTTGTGCAACCACGATTGGCATGGAAGGCATTGAAGGCGTTGGAGGGATGGAAAGGGGAGTTCCGACATCAGGCGATGAAGGTAGGTGCCTCAAACAAGACATGCCATAGTCACTGCAGTCCATTCATGTGTACCACAAGGTTCCCCTAGAGTGTAAATGCAACACATTAGCTCCACACTGCCCATAGCCACATGCGAGCACCACCCTGTATACACTGCTGGCACCCACATACCTGCATCCACATTCCACACAAAAGGGAGACAACCTGCATGGCCTGCCTGAAATCTGCCTCATCTACTGACCAGAATCATGTCAATCATTGTCATTCCAGAGTCCGCAGACCCATCAATAACGCCCTCCCTCCTTTGCTCCACCACAGGCACAGATTCACACCCCGAGGACCAGGACACCCCTGCGACGAAGAGAGCCAAGAAGGCCAATAATACCATCCCCGCACCCTCAACCTCAGCTGCAGTGAGGCAGACCCCACAACAAGCAGAATCCACTGCAAGCAAACCGGACGGCCCACCGGCAAGCACCCCTGTAGGCAGCAGGCCAGCAGCAGCAGCTCCACCTGTACCAACATTGCCTGCCACAGAAGGCACCGGGTCTGCGGCCAGCAGCAACATGGGTGAAGACTCTGACATTGAGGAGCACGAAGTCAGAAGCCCCACTGACCTTCTACATTCCCCCTGTTTGTCAAACGCCAGCCCCCATGAGGATCACACACAGGGGCACACAGAGGAAGAGGAGTGGCCATCTACCCCATGCCCAGTCCTCAGTCCACAGGAGGGGAGCAGCCCCTCCATCACACCACCAGCACTGGGCATGGCCCAGCAGGGGCAGCAGTCCCTCGAGGACATCATAGAACGGCAGCAACAACTGTCCACGATGCTGACTGAGCATGCCGCGGAATGTGTGGGGGCTAGGGCAACCATTGAACAGGCCACGGAGACCCTAAGGGCCGAAGTAGCGCAGAGCACTGCCACCCTGAGGGATGCCATGCAGGCCATGTCTAGGGACATCTGTGGTGAACTTGCCGGGTTGCGTCGTGCGCTCACTGAGCTCACCCACACCCTACAGGACGTGCATGCACGGGGGCAGGCAGGGACATCCTCGGCTGCCAGTTCTGCACAGAGCAGCCCCGTCCGACTTTCCGGACGTAACCTGCGCTCCACAGCCAGGGGTGCCCCGGGGGCCGGGAGAGGGGGCTTGTAACAGCCTGTGGCCACTGTCACAGGCATCTGTTGACACTTACTTGGGGTGTGCAGGGGGGAGGTGGGAGGGGGTGTGTTGGGGTATGCAGGGGGGAGGTGGGAGGGGGTGTGTTGGGGTGTGCAGGGGGAAGGGGGGAGGGGGAGTGGTTGTGTCACGACGTTTTATGATTGAAATACACTTTTTGCTTTCCCGAAATGAAATGTGTGAACATTTTCATTGCATATGTGTGCTTTATTGGTGTACAGTCCACAGTGTGCATGTCCCAGAGACACACAGTGCCCCAAGTGCAGTCTCCATGTGATACACACCAGCCGTGTGTGCTAGAAGCAGTGGTCGATGATAGTTTGGCGCATTGCACGCCCCTCCTGTGCATCGCCTCCTCCATGGGGTGCTTCCCCATCTGCACCTTCCTCATCCTCATCGTCAGGTGGTTGCAGTTCTGCGTCAGGGGGCAGGGGCACATTCCGTCTGACGCACATATTGTGTAGCATGACACATGCCATGACGATCTGTGCCACCTTCTCATGGCGGTACAGGAGTGCCCCACCAGACCTGCTGAGGCATCGGAACCGTGCCTTCAATAGGCCGAATGTCTGCTCTATGACCACACGGGTACGTGTATGTGCACGGTTAAAGTCCTCCTCGTGCTGGTTCTGCGGGTTCCGGACTGGTGTAAGGAGCCACCTCTTCAGGGGATAGCCTGCATCACCTGTATGTAGGCGAGAATGTATGTGTCAGTCATGTCGTCTGATCAAGAACATGATGTGCCACCATGGCTTGCATCCAACTGTTACTTTGGCTCACTTCTACATGCACTAATTGATTCACGCAATGCAACCAGTATATGCTCATGGCTTCCATGGCCTGTTTTGCATGCCATCACCCAATGTATGCAGAGGGGTTGAGTGCATTGTGAGTGCCCATCCATTGTGTCCGTTCATGCCGTTTGGTTAGTTGGCCTGGCACATGTCCTGTGATGGCAATGCGCACATCATTGCTACATTGCTGTGGGCCTCATCATGACCCCAGTGAGCAATGCTGATGTAGACAGGGACATTTTGGGGGCCCTGCTGTCTGTGTAATGGTGTGTTGATGTTTGTGTGTCATGTGCCTCCTTCGTGGGCAGTTATGGGGGACAGGCCTATCGGTTGACGGTGTTTGGTGACGTGCATGTAGGTGCTTTTCATTGTTGACAATGTGGTCTTATTTGGTAGAATGCACTTGCAGATGGTTGTGTCATGGTTGGGACACAACCTCATTCACATGGTGGGGCTGCATACATTGGCTATTGGCTTTACTGGTGTTGGGTGGAGTATGGGTTGCTTCAGGGTATCCTCTGTCTCAGTTCTCTCTGCTACTCACAGCCAGGTGGAGCATGCATCATTCCCCCCCCCTTTCAGCCAGGTGGAGTATGCATCATCCCCCCCCCTTTCAGCCAGGTGGAGTATGCATCATTCCCCCCCCCTTTCAGCCAGGTGGAGTATGCATCATTTCCCCCCCCCCCCTTTCAGCCAGGTGGAGTATGCATCATTCCCCCCCCTTTCAGCCAGGTGGAGTATGCATCATCCCCCCCCCCCTTTCAGCCAGGCGGAGTATGCATCATTCCCCCCCCCTCTCAGCCAGGTGGAGTATACATCGGTACGTCATTCACCTGCCCACTTCCATGACATTGGACTCACCGAGTAGCCAGGATCTTGGGCCTGCATGTCGCTCCATGTAGCGTGGTATTGTGGAGTTCCTCAGGACCATAGAATCATGGGTTGATCCGGGGAATCGGGCACAACAATGTGTGATGATCTTGTTGGAGTCACAGACCATTTGCACGTTGATTGAGTGGAACTGTTTCCGGTTGCGGTACGGTACCTCCATGGCACGTGGAACCACCAATTCCACATGGGTGCAGTCGATGGCACCAATGCAACCGGGTATGCCGGCTAGTGCATGGAAACCCACTTTGGTGTTTGCAATCTCCTGGGCAGTCCGTGGTAATGAGATGTGGACGTCTGTGTGCTTGAGGAGGACATCGAGCACTTGGATGAGTGTTCGTGAGAATAATGGTTGTGAAATGCCATGCAAGTGCCCCACTGTGTGCTGGTAGGTGCCTGTGGCCAGGAAGTGGAGTACAGACACTACCTTCAGTAGGGGTGGGATGGCGGTTGGAGTTTCTATCATGCTGACGATGTCGTTGTGTGTCATGTCTACGATGGCGGTGATGGTGTCCCGGTCCAAACGGTACAGGGTGTGGATCTGCTCAGCAGTGAGGTTGAATGGATTGGCTCTGATGCGTGGGATTGGGGGCTGCCTGCGTGGTGGCACTGGCTGTGCTGGTGGGGCTTGCTGGGCCTGCCTTGCCCTCCTTCTCCTCCTGCGTCTCCTCTGTGCTGCCTGTTGCTGTTGTAGCACTTGCATTGCTATCAGGTCCTCCAGCCCCAACATTGCTAGTCGTATTGGTATCATTGTGGAGTGTGACTGGGTGTGGGAAGGGGTGGGGTGTGCTCTTTTTGTACTTACATATGCATACTTCACCTGTGCTGTTTCTGTGCACCTGTGGCAGCTGCATTCACTTTACATGGCCCTTTACGGTTGGTTCGCGATGGCGTAATTAGCACCATGGCGGTAAGGTACTTAACGGGCTGGGTGATGGCGTTAGGTGCATGTCCGCTTGGGTCGGCATTCGCGTACCTTTCCGCCATGGCGCTAAGTACGGTGTGGGAGGTTGCGTGCGCGCGCAGTTAGCGGCAGCGTTAACTACGATGCTGCTAATGGCATCGTAGTTAACGGTCACGGGTCATGATCGGACCTGGCGGAAAACGATGGCGGTAACCATTTACCGCCATCGTTTTTCACTTAGCGCCAGGGTCGTAATGAGGCCCCATGCCATTAAGTTAGATTGATGTAATCTTTGATTGAGGCGAATAGAGATCAGCTGTTGGGTTCAAACTAACTCAGTTTCACAGTCAGTCACTTTATAAAATGTTGAGCTGAATAGAAACGGGGAAGTATGCCAGACTTTAAGCATGTTCCTGTATCACTCCTTCACTCCTTTCCTGGACAAACTCCTGGAAAAGCTGGCCATCTCCCAGCTTAATCTTCACACTGTTGGTTGTCTCAATGACCATCAGTCTGGCTTCAGAGCTGGCAGAAGCACGGAAAGTGCTCTCCTGAACATCCATGAAGTCCCGATCTCCAACCTTGATTCCATTCCAACACACCCTGTGTCCTCATCTTACTTGATCACTCTTCTGCCTTTGACACAGTCAAACATGTCATCCTGCTCAACTGTCTCCGTGATAACCTGGGTATCACTGATCAGGCCCTGGTTTGGCTGACCTCTTTCCTCTCCGATTGACCCTCCCTGGTCCAACTGGGGTCCTTCCTCTCCTCTATCTCTATATCTACCTGTGGTGTTCCCCAGGGGTCTAACCTCCCTCCCTGGCTGTTCAACCAATACCTGGCACTTTTTGCCCACCGCATTGCCGCTCTCTGCCCCAACTTTCAGTGCTATGCAGCTGACACTCAATTCATTTTCAGGCTGCCTTGTGCCACTTATCCTCCTCTAATCTCTGACTGTCTGCTATCCAGAAGTGGTGTGCAGCCAATGATCTCTAAGACTGAGATTCTCCTCAGAGAATCTCCTCCACACCTGCTCCCTCCTTTCCTGTTGCTCTCTGGCCGGCCTCTCCTGGCCCTCTTCCTGCTCCCACCTGTGAGGCTACAAACCTCAGGGTCATCTTCAACTCTACACTCTCCTTCTCTCCTCACATCTCTGAAGAAGTCACACTACCAGCTGCACCTTCTCAGAGGTATTCTTCCTTTCCTCTCCTTCCACCAGAAGCTCACTGTCTCCAGAGCTCTGGTTCTCTCTAGGTTAAACTACTGCAACAGCCTCTTTCTAAATCTGCCTGCTTCTACTCTCAGCCCTCTGCAGCTCATCCAGAACAGGACTGTGAGACTTGCCCTTGGCCTCAAACCCAGGGATCGTATCTCTCTAGGACTGAAATCTCTGCACTGGCTCCCAGTGGCTACAAGGATTAAGTTCAAACCTATCTGCGTTGTCCACAAGGCCTTCTGGGACTTGTGGCCTCAATACCTTCAGCTCTCTCTTCCTAAATATCTTCCTTCTCGAGCTCTTTACTCATCCACCTCCAACTCCCTCAGGGTCAGTTGCTTCTCCAAGCAACGAGTTGGTGGTAGATCTCAGTCTTCAGCTGGGGCCTCCCTCTGGAACAGAGCCCTGCATCCCAGAAACTTGAGGAGAACCCTCTCCGGTTCCGGAAGCACCTCAAAACCTTCCCCTTTGCTTCTGCTTTCTCTCCTCCTCTCCCCTGCTGAATTCCTGACTGAAACTAAAACCGCACTGGTCACCTGGCCACCCTCTGATCTCAGGCCCAGGTCCCCTCCCCTGCCAGTTGCACACCTGCACTGCCTCCCTGGCAACCCCCACACTTGGGGACTGTTTTCTGTATCTCTACAGTCCCCTACCAGCACTTCACACATGATGTCTGCACTTACCCTTTCCTTTGCCACCAACTAGCCACACTGTTTACTTATTGCTTGATTTATTCTATTTTGTTTCTACTGTCGATCCTGTGTACTGCACTTCCACCTCTCCATTTCCCCCCTGCACTTTTCTCTTCCCCCCCTTCCCCTGCACTTGTGCAATCTCAATGTCACCTGGCCTAGTAAGGTCACTGTCTCTCTCTTCCCTCTGTTCCCCCTCCCTTGCCTTGTCGCGCCTTGAAACACTTGTGTATACGCGTGTTGTAAATGTCATATCATATAGTCTCCTACAAGAGCAGTGATCTCATATGTCACAGCCGGCAATCATGTCATAAAGCAATCCATTCAGTGCATGGATGCAAGTACTTCTGGGACAAAACAGCATTCATGTTTTAGTTCTCGTAAATAACATTAGCATTGCTTTCTAAATAAGGTTGTATGAAGAGCTTCCATTGGCTATTAAGCAGAGCGTTTAGGAAAACAGTTCACCCCATTCTAATGCAGCTTAAACATATTTAACATTTCTTTGAAGAAGTCAGCATTTCTGTTGCTTACTTTTGTGCCTTTACCATTACTGAAGCATTCAATATTTCTTTTGCTAGCATATATATATTGGTACATTTCAGATAAATGCATTTATGTGTCCACATTTATGTCATTTTTTGCAGGTTTATTAGTTGAAAATATGCAAGATTCATGCCAACGACCCAGACCACAATTTTGGGAAAAGAACAAAAGTGATAGCGCAGTTTACATTTAGGTGCTACATAACACAGCTCTGTATATGAAGATGGTAGGTGTGCCAAATGGTTTCATCACCATTAATAATGATATTGCAGGTCGACTATCTAGAAAAGATGATGTCAGACTATGCCCCATTGAAGGCCACAATGACTTGGGGGAGAAGGAAGGAGGCGATACCCAGATGGAGAATAAGAGCGGAGGCGTTAAAGGACGATATTTATATGAGAGGGATTCACTAAACTATGGAAGATTATTTTCAATTTAATGAGGGGTCAGTGGAAGATTATGGAATAATCTGAGAGGCATTCAAGGTAACTATCAGATGGAAATGCTAAGCCACCACTTGTGGGTTTTGTTCCATGCTTCAAGCTACTCTAAATGGGGTGGAAAAACGGATTGTGTAGTAGCTCATTTGAGCGTACTTGTGCGCAAATTGGGATTAACATAATAAATAATCTCGGACCCAAATAACAGGACAGACTCAAAGAATATGGCTAAATACTACTTTTCGAAGGGATTGTGTCCTCCGACGTATTCCTCATCTTAGATATATCCTTCCAGCTCTGCTGGCCTCGGAAATTTTTTTCTCCAGAGGGCGCTGCGCGTCGACGTCCCTCGAGACGATGACCCTCGACAGCCGCCGTATCGACGCTCGACGTCATCCTGCCTATAAAGGCCGCGCGCAGCGTCCGTTGCTCAGTTCCGTTTTTCCGCGCTAACTCGGTGCCTCGGAATACCGTTGCTCAGTTCTTAGTACTATTTACTTCAAGTTATTCGAATCGTACTCAATGGCTTCCTCGTCGGAACCGACAACCCCTCGATCCGGCTTCAAAAAATGTCGAGATTGTGGGAAAAAGATGTCATTGACCGATCCTCACAGAAATTGTCTGTGGTGCTTGGGAGCCGAACACCATTGTTCGGAGTGCGAGGACTGTATGTCCATGACAGCTAAGGCCCTGAAGGAGCGTAGGGGGAAGCTGGAGAAAGGTAAGACTTTTAAAGCTTCTTCTTCTTCGACGAAGTCGAGACATTCGTCTCCTCGTCACCATTCACGCTCCAGATCTCGGAGTGGGTCTCATCACTCCTCGAGATCGAAACACTCGAAGAGGAAACGTCGAAGATCCCCTTCTCCGTCTTCCTCTTCCTCTGTTTCGCCAAAAAGAATCCCTTGCCCCACGAAACATAGTTCCCGGGCTGAATGGGAGGAATTCAGAAAAAACATGATGAGCGTCTTCGAGAAAGCGGCCTCGACCCCCTCGAAGACTGCCGAGAGCGATGCTCTGGTCGAAAGACCCAAAGGTCAAAAACGCCGCGAGTCGCAGTACCCGGCGAAAGAAACCTCTCGAGCGCGTCTCGAACCCTCGAGTAGGACTATGACCTCCAAACCTTCCTCGAAGGTTCCATCGACGCCGTCGACGAAGGTTCCGTCGACGTCGAGGTCTTCGACGCCGTTGTCGAAGGGACCTTCGACACACAGGTCTGTCGACTCGACGCCGGCCTCGACACCGGCGTCGACGCTGAGAAAAGTCACGATGACCACACATCCAGTGACGATTACCAGGCCCTCGACGTCGATGGCGTCGATATTGTCGAGTAAAATTCCAATTCTGTCGAGGTCCTCGAGGCCTCCACCTCTGTTTTCGACGCCACGCTCGAAGCCTTCGACGTCGGCGTCGACGACATCGACGCTTTCGAGGCCAATAATGACAAGTTCAGCACCCTCTGCCTTGGAAATGGGATTTACTCCCTTTATTAGTTCAGAACAATTGAGAACTATATCCTCAATTTTAGAAGAGGGTGATTTGTCAGAACAAGATGAGTTACAGGGACGTGTAACCCCAATTAGAGAGGAATTTTCCTCTGAAGAGCGCAGATTAAAGGATCTTCATGATTCTTTACATGAGGCAAGTGGTTTAGACACTTCCCCTGAGGTGGATTTTGCTAAACCAGACCCGGGGGAGCATGCTGAAACCCCCTACAGAGCCTTAATGGCCAGAATTACAGAGTTCATGGGGTGGTCTACACCTTCACAATCTTTCCAGCAAGATGACCTCACGGATATTCTTGACAAAGGCCCACAAGAGGATCCAGTGGTGGCTTTTCATAAAGCTCTTCAGAGAAAGATCATGACAAACTGGGAAACCCCAGATGTAATACCAGCAGTAAATAAAAAACTGTCTGCAAAGTACAGGGTATCTTCCACAGACCCAGAGTTCTTGTCTAAACATCCATCCCCAGAAAGTCTGGTGGTACAAGCAGCATTCTCTACCGACGTCAAGACGGCTTATCCTACTGTCCCACAGGACAGGGACGATAAAAAGTATGATGCTATGGCTAAGAAAGTCTTTTCAGCATGTAGCATGGCGTTAAAGTCTGTTAATGCTACTTGCACCCTTGCTAGGTTCAGCCATACACTTTGGGAGTGTGCTTCTACAGCGGCTGACTGCATCCCGGAGGGAGACGAAAGGGATGCGTTCCTGAATATTATACAGGACGGTAAAGACGCTATGTGCGAATCCCTCCAGACGGGCATTGATTCGGCTGACAGTATCAGCAGAGCAATGGCGGCAAGTACATCAACCAGGCGGTTCGCTTGGTTGAGAAAGTCGGGTTTTGCCCCAGATGTGCAAGCCAGGCTCTTGAACATGCCATTTGATGGCTCTTCTTTGTTCGGGAAAAAGGCGGATGACAGTTTAGAGAAAATGCAAACTTCAAAAGCAGCAGCAAAATCCCTAGGAGCTGCAATCCGTCAGACTCCTTTTCGTCCCACAGGAACCTCTGCGAGGGGCAAGTCCTTTCGCTTCTACTCCTCATTCGGAAGAGGTAGAGGACGACCGGCTCAAAGGGGTCAAAGAAGAACTACCCGAGGTGGACGGGGTAGATATTCTAAAGCCGCAGCAACAGCAGGTGCCTCTTTACCATCGGCATCTGCATCAGCCGCCCCAAAACCACTCTGAGGACTTCCCTCACAGGACACCTGTAGGAGGCAGGTTGACTCAACATCTGGCGGAATGGCAGGCTATCACGTCAGATGCTTGGGCATTGGAAACAGTTGCCCAAGGTTACTGCCTACCTTTCCTACGTATACCTCAGAGTCATCCACCGGGGATCAGCTCTCAGAAAGCTCCAGATCCGCTCCTCTTGCAGGAAATTATAGACCTGCTAGAGAAAGGTGCCATAGAACCGGTACCTGTAGCGGAGAGGAACAAGGGCTGGTACTCCCCTTACTTTCTCATTCCAAAGAAAGACGGAGGACTGAGATCCATCTTGGACTTGCGAGAATTGAACAAATTCCTCAGGAAAGACAAATTCAAGATGGTCACTCTTTCTCAGATCCTCCAGGCCCTTCAGTTTCAGGACTGGTTGGTATCTCTGGACCTTCAGGACGCTTATTTCCATGTGCCTATCCATCTCAAACACAGGAAATACCTGAGGTTCGCAATTGGCAACTCTCACTATCAATTTCGAGTACTGCCTTTTGGGCTGACCTCCGCCCCGAGGGTCTTCACCAAGTTAATGTCGGTAGTGGCGGCAAGTCTAAGGAGGGAAGGGATTCACGTCTACCCCTACCTGGACGATTGGCTGATCAGGGCTGTTTCTCCGGAGCAAGCTCAGATCCAGCTAAATCACGTATGCTACTCCCTTCACAAACTGGGCTTCTCCCTCAGTTTAAAGAAGTCTCAAATGATACCATCACAGAGACTCCAGTTCATAGGAGCGATCCTGGATACTTCCCTGGGAAAAGCCTCGCCACCAGAGGTGAGGGCTCAAGATATTCTACAGATGGTTACCAAGTTCCAACTTGCCCAACGTCTCCCAGCTTTCGACTTTTTGAGGTTGCTAGGCCTCATGGCATCCTGCATTTTCCTTGTGCCAGAGGCTCGCCTGAGAATGAGATCCCTCCAGTGGACACCGAGGACTCAGTGGTCTCAATTCTCAGGGAGAATGACAGATCTTCTTCAGGTTCCCGGCAGAGTGGCTCGAGACCTTCAGTGGTGGGCCTGTCAGGAGAACATTCTGAAAGGAGAACAGTTTTGGCAACCCTGGCCGGAGATAACAGTAGTCACGGATGCCTCACTCACGGGGTGGGGAGCCCACGCCAACGACTTGACCATCAGCGGTCGTTGGTCTCCATCGGAGTCCAGACTACACATCAACCTGTTAGAGCTGAGAGCCATCAAACTTGCGTTGAAGGCTTTCCTGCCAGTTGTACAAGGGAAGAACGTCCTGATAATGACGGACAACACGGTGGCCATGCATTACCTCAACAAAAGAGGAGGCGTAGGATCACTACCCCTGTGCAGAGAGGCGATGCAGCTCTGGTTTTGGGCAATCCAAGAAGGAATCTCTCTATCGGCAGTTCACCTAGCCGGAGAGAAGAACTTGACAGCGGACGCTCTGAGCAGGCAGAACACAGTCTCCCACGAGTGGGAGCTAGCTCAGGAAGTCCTTCACGAGATCTTCGCCCTTTGGGGAACCCCTCAAGTAGATCTGTTCGCCACCAGTCTAAACAGGAAATGCGACCTGTTCTGCTCAAGGGAATTTCCTCCGCTTCTGTACGCGTTCCCACCGGTCCCGGTCATTCCTCAAATGATCAGGAGGTTGAGAAGATTCCGGCGAACCATGATCCTAATTGCCCCGGATTGGGCCAGGAGAACGTGGTACCCGGACCTTCTAGACTTGTCCATCTGCCCTCCATTTCGACTTCCTCTCAGAGAGAACCTACTCTCACAGAAGGGAGGTCAGGTTCTCCATCCAGACATCAAAACCCTCAACCTTCACGCTTGGCTTCTGAACGGCTGAGGTACAAGGATTGGGACCTCCCTGATGATGTTATGGAGGTGTTGCTTTCGGCAAGGAGACCAGCAACAAAGTCTTTATACCGCTGCCGTTGGAACAGATTTTGCAGCTGGTGTAGAGAACAGAATATCGACCCATTTTCATGTGGTACACCAATGGTTTTGTCCTTCCTACTATATTTGGCAAATGCAGGCCTTCAAGTTGGCACAATTAAGGGCTATCTCGCAGCGCTATCTATCTTTAAGCGTACTGCGGAGGAACCATCCTATTTCAAATTACCCTTGGTAATACAGTTTCTAAAGGGGTTAACCAATGTTTATCCCCCAAGACCATTCCAAGTTCCCCTATGGGATTTAAACTTAGTATTAACTTTCCTGATGGGGACACCTTTCGAACCTCTCCATTCTTGTTCGTTAAGATTTCTTACCCTTAAGACTGTTTTATTAATAGCACTTACATCTGCTAGAAGGGTGAGCGAGTTACAAGCTCTTTCTTGTAAACCCCCTCATACAATCTTTCACAAAGACAAAGTTGTCCTACAAGTGAAGCCTAATTTCCCCCCAAAAGTAGACTCTGAATTCCATATCTCTCAGAAGATTATCACACCATCTTTCTATCCTCCTCCTCACCCGGGGAAAGAGGAAGAGAGGTTACACAGACTAGACCCTAGGAGGGTTTTAAGTTTTTACATTAGTAGACTAGCCAGGATAAGACAGGCAGACCAGCTGTTTGTAGGCTACGCAGGTCACAAGCTGGGGTTACCAATAACTAAGCAGACCATTTCCAGATGGATCATTCTAGCCATTCTGGAATGTTATAAACTGGCAGGGAAAGAGCCCCCTCAAAACCTTAGGGCTCATTCGACCAGAGGTATTGCAGCTTCATCGGCCCTCAAAAGAGGCGTGCCGATTAAAGACATATGTGCGGCCGCTACATGGTCGTCTGTCCATACCTTTACACGTTTTTACAATCTGGATTCCTCCTCTAGTCAAGAGACTAGGTTTGGAAGGGCTGTACTGCATTCTATTCACCAATAGAAGACAGCGTGAAGTCAGTACTCCCTCCTCCGAATATAGAATACTGCTATGGGAGCCTATCTAAGATGAGGAATACGTCGGAGGACACAATCCCTTCGAAGAACAAGTTACTTCTTACCTTGTAACGTTCTTTCGACGGGATGTTCCTCCGACGTATTCCTCATCGACCCTCCCATCCATCCCCGCAGTTTTACTTCCCTTGTTGTTGCAGCTTACGCTCCTTCAGGGTGATTAGTCTAGTCCAAACAGTAATACTGTGGGCTACAAAACGGAACTGAGCAACGGACGCTGCGCGCGGCCTTTATAGGCAGGATGACGTCGAGCGTCGATACGGCGGCTGTCGAGGGTCATCGACTCGAGGGACGTCGACGCGCAGCGCCCTCTGGAGAAAAAATTTTCTGAGGCCAGCAGAGCTGGAAGGATATATCTAAGATGAGGAATACGTCGGAGGAACATCCCGTCGAAAGAACGTTACAAGGTAAGAAGTAACTTGTTCTACTATTGTAAAGACTGGAGGGGGGTGTCTGTACTTCTACTATCTATATGGTAGAGGAGAGGCACAGAGAGCCCCAGCCAAGATTCTCTATTATTGGTACGTGGTCGAGCAATCAAGGCCTAGCTTCTCAGG
Organism: Ambystoma mexicanum; assembly: GCF_040938575.1. NCBI lineage: Eukaryota > Metazoa > Chordata > Amphibia > Caudata > Ambystomatidae > Ambystoma > Ambystoma mexicanum. Next base: position 1,251,857,895 of record NC_090925.1, on the reverse strand, counting down.
AGGTGATGCAGGCTGGTTCTTAAGTACAGTGTAGTCCCCAAGCCCCCACAAAGGAATGTCCACACACTGTATTACTGAAAACACAGTCTTGATATAATTAATATTCAAAGGTATGTACACTATCACAATAACTCATTTTGTACTCAGAAGTCAACAATGGCAAATATATACAATTCTAAAGTGGTACCACCAATATTATCAGACCTCTTTAAAGTGCATCAACTATACTGTTAAAATGCCACACAGATCCATAAAAAGGAAACCAGCAATAGAGGGAGGAGGGAAAGCAAGATGGTTGAAACAATAGGCAGAATACTGAGTCAGTTACCTACACACAGTTCTGTGTGGAGATCGCCCCCACCTGGGCAACCTGTAAAATAAAGATATAGCACAAGCCCAGTCCATATATTGCTCAATAGTCTTATTTCCTCCTATAATGTTTTTACCCCCCCCCCAATGTACCTGGTGGAACAGAGTACTTTGAAGAAGCTTCGATGGATCCTTCTTGAGTGACCCCCTTTCAAGCAGGAGTCATGGATCGCCGAGAGGCGTCGAAGAAAGTGAACTTGGCGTTGATGAGAAGTTCGAGGGTGCCGAGACCACGGCGTCGATCCAGGCGGTGCTCGTCGGGGACATCTTGCGAGGATGAGGTGTGCGGGGCACCTCGGCGTTTGATAGTTCTGGACCGCAAAGAGTTTCAGAAGAACTGTGGCCCAGCAAGGGCATTGAGTCGTCGAAGTCTTTGTGGCCTTCAGGTGGCGGGAAACCCACCGGCGGATTCTCCTCGGCGCGTCGGCAGCCTTGACTCTCTCCGGCAGGATAAAGTGGTCGTCGGTGCGGACAAGGGAGTCCTTCGATTCAAATGTTCTTAGGAAAAGGAGCAGGCGGCTCTGCTCATCAGCGGCACGGCGTCAAGCGGTCCCCTCTTCTGGGGCAACACAACTTCGACGGGCCCCCAGCGGTTACACAAACCTGCGAACCCTGGTCGACGGCAGTGGACTTCGACGGCGGCGAAGTCCGGGTGCTTCACTTCGATCTCCTCGGCGGTCCCGTCTCCGGTCGTCAGCCTTTTCGAGGGTCTGACTCCCAGGGAGCTTCGGCGAAGGTCAGCGGTGCTCGATGGTCCCTCGGAGCACGGGAAGAGGGCGCCTTACCAGGTCCTCTCTCTGATCAGTCTTCGACAAATTCGGCAGCTTTCAGATCAGGTCGAAGCAAATGCAATAGCAAGTCTTCTTCTTCCAGCTGGGTGTCGAGGATCAGCAGTTCCAGTTACTCTTCAAGTGTAGACACAGCTTCTGAACAACTTTCAGTAGTGAGAGGTCCCCAGATATACTATCCTGTCTCTCATCCACACTGCTGGGTCACACTCAGCAGCCAATCATACAGAAGGGCATTCATGCAGTCAGTCAGCCAATCAGGCACACAGTGCATTCAGGCCATCCTCCTCCCTCTCAGACACTCACAACAAGGAATGTGGATTGGGACAAGTACCCAGCCATTCAACACTACACACTGCATTCAGGCCAGTTTCGGGCAGGGCTGTCTCAGTCTTTGTCTCTTATACCAGAAACCAGACAGCCACAACAAGAAGGGCATATTGGTCACACACTCCAGTCACCCAGGTCCCACCCACAGGGTGTACCCACAACATACAGTCACTGGGAAGGCTCCAGCCAGTCTGGACTGGACTTCACAACAACACCATATATGGAACATCTACCTAACAGTCAGTCAGGGGGAAGGGACAGAGTCAGGGCTTCCCAGGACTTTGGGAAAACAAGGTAACAGGCAATAGAAAGCAAGAGGCCACAGGGGCCATCTTGTTTTCTACCAGGAATCAACTGATTCCAATGGCAGGGCCTGGGTATCCCAAAATGGAGGATACTCAGAGCACCTGTCAAATACAGCATGGAGCTGACACCAGCCCATACCTTGCTCGGTGTCCAGTCATTTGGTCGACTGAAAACTGGTCGAATGACATTTGGTCGACGCAATTTGGTCGAAAACCAAATGGTCGAATTTTTTTTTTTATTTATATATTTATTTTTCGGGTTTTCGTTTTTAAAAAAAGGGTTTTTAAAGAAAAAAAGGGGGTTGGGGGGGACCCCCCAAAAAAATAAAAAAAAGGGGTGAAAATAAAAAAAAAAAAAATTCGACCATTTGGTTTTCGACCAAATTGGTTCGACCATTTGCCTGGTCGACCAATTTTTTTCGACCAAATGTCTGGTAACCACCTTGCTCTGTGGGCCACCCACAGGTGCCCAAAAACATACACTAGGGACACAGGGTTGTACCCCCAGCCATGGGTGCCATAAGGGTATCCCATGGGTCTGTACACCAAACCAAAAACAGGAAGAGCTGCACTGTCAGGAGTCCCACATGGACTCCTGGGCAGAAAACAACACAGAACACAAATGAAAAAGGACTACAGGACAAGGATAGGGAGGCCCTGTCCCTCCAATGCATTTCCAGCATCACAACTATCGGCTCAATAAAGTAGGAAAACCTGGCGTACAACAAATCGTAGTCGTCACACTCTCAATCACATTTCAGTTACACAAAGGCTTTATATCTTGATGTGCGTCAGCTATGGCGTCATTCTACGTGGCAAATAATAAAAGCTACCGGGTGGAGGGATTGGTTAAGGAAACATATATACCTATATATCGTTTAGGTTTTAGTAACCTAATTGGCTGCCCCTCATCTGGCAGGCATACTTTGAACTTTCTTCTAACTGCGCATTATACAGATTATAGCAACATAACAGCAGCAGATTGGCCCCTGCAATAATGTACGCTCACCATTTCATAGGCCCTCATGATTGGTTGGCATTCTCTCCCAACATTGAACATTTGGCTTGTAAGCAGCTCGTAAAGCAAACCGAAACCAAGGCGCAGTGAACAACGTCAGATTACTACCCACTTGCCCAATTAGTCTACCATCTCTCATCAGCCAAGTCTTCAGCCAAGTCTTCTTCTTTGTACTTGACCTTGCTGAATGGTCTCTTCCCTGGAACTTTAAGGGGAGTTAAGGTACATCGTTATCTTCGTCTGAGGCTTATAAATGGGCCTTGTTTTCTGGTCTTGTACCACATGTGATGGGGCCATGATTTTGTCCATCTCGCCTTTCCATTTAGTGCTATTTGATTGATAGCAGTGCTATTTGATTCTTGGGGGGATATTTTAGGGGCAACGTGCTCGCCTTGGAAGCAAAACGACACGGAGCAACACAGGTTCGATCCCTAGGTCTACGCTTAGAAACCTCTGGGTATTGAGCGCCTTATAAATAATCTATCATATCATATCATGTCAATTATCCGGCATGTCAGGAATCTCTTCGGCCTCTGGAGACTTGGTTGCTATGTCTCACATATGCTTTCTGCATCTTTAATTGTTCAATACTTGGCATTCACAAATGTTTGCTCATTTACTTAATCTAAGAGAAATATGTCTTGGGTAAATTGCGTATCCTGTTTGACTCCCTTCATACTCTGCAATTGCTTCTTGCTGTGGCTCTTGATATTTGGCCAACAGGTATTCTTTGTTCATGCACAAATTCACTTCCAGCATCTGTCAGCTCTGCCGCCCTGGTCTCTCTCCTAGTTTTTCGTTTACCATTATTCAGAGCCGATATCCATCTATTCAACATGGCTGCTTTACCCATGTCATATTTTCTAAGACAGCAAGCTTCTATGTGACTCAGTTACCTTGCTTTTCTGCGTATATACATTTACTACACATCTGGTTACTTATTTTCTGTGTATATATGGTTTCTTCTCACTTGTGTATATGTTTACTTTGCTTCGTCATTATAATTCTTTAAGTATTCTTATATCGTTTCTGTGCGTCGTCTTGTCTTCTACTTATGACATTTCTTTGCACCTGTCAGATTTTCTATACAGCTCTTCAATGTTCAGTGGTTTCTGAAAATCGTCTGCTACCCCTACAGTTCAAGGGTACATTCGGTACTAGTTAAGGTTGTCTGAGTGCATAATTAGAATGATAACTGGTGTCATGCACAATGTCTTCTATATATGGTTTAGTCTCGCTCGTATATATGTTTATTTTGCTTCTTCAGGTTCATCTTCATTCTTTAAGTATTAATATATCATTTCTGTACGTTGTTGTGTCTGTTCTTTATGACATCACTTTGCACCTGTCAGTTTTTCTATACAGCTCTTAGATGTTCAGTGGTGTCTGCTAATCTACTGCTACATCTTCAGTTCGAGTGTACATTCAGTACTAGGTATGGTTGACTGAGTGCATAACGTCCGTCATACACTGCATGCAGTATTAGAATGATAACTGGTTGTTCGGGAGAATTCTCTGTTTAGGCTGAATTTCCTAACCTAGTGAGTCCCCCAGCAGCTTTGCTGGATTTCTGGAGTTTGTTTTTTTTCTCCTGCCAAGAGTGAGACTCTTTTTCTCCCACTCTTGGACATGATTTGTGGTGTTCCTTTGAATGTTAATGTGTTTCATGGGCTATGGGGTCTTTTACTCCATAGGGTTTCATATGTTTTTTTCTATGTGTGTTACACCGCACCCTCCGTGCAGTAACTCCGGGGTGTCATAGTGACCCCCCATCATAGACTCCATACCCTGGGACTGACTACTGCCTCACAGGGCATGTAAAGTCACCATTGGCTTTACTAGTCCCAAATTACTAACAGAACCAGTACAAACCATCATATTGTGGACGTACTGGTAGGGGCAATTCGATTGCCCCTGGGTCTGTTATTCGAGGGGCCACTGGCTGGTGGCAGTGGATACTACTTTTTATATTCAACCGCGAATATATCTCTATGGGATTTTCCCATTGTTCGAGGCTAATACTTTTTAGCATAGCCTCTAACATACCGCCGGTTTATTTATTTAATATTAATTCACCGGTTGGTATTTTCTGCCAGAACTCGGTTTTAAAATGGCATTTGTGTTCGCCTCTGTAACTCCCAACCAAATTTTGAGCCCTTTGTTCCACTTTTTGGCAGGCTTCTCCACAGAAGCCTCCAAAAGTGGTGCCACTCTGTCTGGGTACCACAGGGAGTGTGGGAGGGGGTTTAGGCACCCTGGACTGAGTTACCTTGGTAACTCAAGTCGCACTCTTGTGTGATTGGCCCAAGTGGTGAGCCGGCCGGCTCACCACTTAGCATGTTTGTTTGACAGCTAGGCTGAGTGAATGGGGGTGTGCTGCATAAAAGCAGGGCTTTTGGGACTGGAACTTGAGAAGTCGCCACAGGACCTGAGGAGACGCTGAGCCGGCCTGCTACGACGACACCACTGGTGGAGCCCTGCTGAACCGACTCACCACTTCCCAACGACAGAGGAGATCTCCCGGCTGGAGAGTCTTATTCCCCTGACTGGTGGGCACAACCAGTTTTACCTTTCTTTCTCACATCCCAGGACGGCTTGTGGTCGAATTGCCTGTGCCATGACCCCGGCAACCGTATAGCCACTTACCCCTGGACCGTGAATAAAAGGACCGCTCCTTTTAATTGAGAACTCCGCGGCTGGTTTCTTCCCTGGCAGTGCAACGGACTCCTGCTTTCCTCCCTGCCGAGATCCTCTCTTCCTCGGGACGAAGCATCGACTTGCACCCACTGCCAGGAACAACTGCCCCCGCTGGAGCGTTCTCACCATTTTTGCGATTGGGTACTTTGAACCGTGTGACCTTGGACACATTTCGACCGGAGCCTCTTAAAGTGGGTCCGGCCTTGTTAACTTTGACTTTACGGTTGTAACCTGCCTTCTTCTCCTACTGTGTTCTTCCAAAAGTGTTGGGATCTGTTTCTATCTTTGCTCTGCCTTTCTCTCCCTTTTAAACTGATTGATTAGAGTGCCATCTTCGCTAAGCGCTCACCGCTGTCTGAAAATAAGTGTTGCTTTACTTAAGACTTGTCTAACTAATCGTTGGAGGGAGTGTATATCTTTTAGTGACCGTGTTTTTGAACTGCTTGATATTAGTGCCAGTGTGTTTTACTAGATGTGTTTTTAAATAAATAATTGTATCTCTTTTACACCAAGCTCTGGTCAGTGTTTGCTTGTTCTACTGTGTTCTTTTGACCTATTGTGAATACTCTGTATACTGCCTAACTCTTCTTGAGAGAAGTCTGACTGCTCAGCCACAGTTACCAGGTAAATCTGGGTGGTACAGACTGCTACCAATTGGGTTTACTGCCAACCACCTGTAGTCTTAAATCTTTTGCAGTGGTCCCAGAGGGAACTGCACAGGTTTCTGCCTAACACTGGTGTACAGCGGTGGGATTTGTATTGAGTATACACTTTAGTGTGCTTTTTGAATACTTTAGGACAACTAACCACAAAGCTTAGCACTAAAAAGCTGATTTTCTAACTATGTCTGCTATGGAGAGTTATACCCTGCAATCATTGTCTGCCAAAACTGCTGATTGCTTAAAAGTATTGTGTAGACATAAGAATCTCTGAGAAGGACAAGAAAATGGAACTTGTAGAAAGATTGTTAGAAAACCAAAGTCTGGGTGGTATAGAGGAATCTACCCCTCCAGCAAATGTAGAAAACAGTGTTGGTATTGATCTGAATCAAAGTCTTGATAATGAGTCGGAAGAGGAAAGTGGACCTAATGAAGTTAGCCACTCTGAGCCTCTGTCTGCCTGACCTACTGTACCTACTGGGCCTATACCAGGCCCTACATGTAACCCTGCTTATTTTGAACTTGAAAAAATGAAGATTGAATTAAAGTACAAACCTTTTATAGCTCAATTTGAACAAAACCAAGAGCTAGAGTTCAGAAGAATGAATGCCCAGGCTGAGCAGAAGCAAGCTGAGTTGAGACTCAGAGAAAAAAGAGCATAATCATGAACTAGAAATGAAAAAGTTGTCTGTGGAAAATGCTTCTCTCTCCTCTGGTTCCTCTAGGAGTTCCAGTCCCAAAAGACCCGGGATGCCTAAGGAATTAGTGGGTATGTATGAACCTAAGTTGGATGTGTTGGATTGGTTAAAAATGTTTGAGTATAATCATGGGCTCCAGGACATCACAGGGAATGAGTTACTTCCCTGGTTGTTCTCTAGGCTTCCCCCTGTTGCAACTGATGTGGTAATGGAGTTGGGGGAGGTGGATAAGAAGGATTATGAATGTGTGAAACTAGCTTTAATAGCTAGATTTGGGAAGACCCAGTACCTTAAGAGGTTTAGGACCCTCAAAAAGCATGATGGTACCCCTTGGGCTACCTGGGTGAGTGAAAATTTGAAAAACTTAGAGGGGTGGATTAAGGGTTACAGGTTTAACACTTATGAAGGAATGAAGAATCTTGTAATGTTGGAGTCAATTTATGATGTCTGCTCTCCTGAGCTCAGACAGCACTTGGCTGATTCAAAGGAATTGGATTCCAGGAAGTTAGCTAAGGCTGCTGACTTGTGGGTTGCCAACAGGGCCACTCACAAGGATTCTGGGGCTACTCAGAACAAGGATGAGGGGAACAGCCAAAACATGACTCCAAAGAGAATTGTAAGCATTCCAATTCCAAAGAGGGCCCCAAACAAAACCAAAAGGGTAAGCCACAAGGGAAACCAAATCAGGCTAGTGTACCTTCTGGTGCCAAACCAGAAGGAGGTCGGAACAAACCACCATTCCAGAAAGCATTTGGTAAATGCTTTGTTTGTGGCTCTACTGACCATGTGAAAGGAGATCCCAGATGTAATGGTAAACCTTCAGGGGTCCAGCTTGTCTCCTTAGCCTTCGCTCCAGAGGAGGAAGTACAAATGGCAAGTGGAAACTTTCTATTACTGGCTAATGAACCCATTGGAGTCTCAGCAAGTGTTTCTTTAGTGTCTCTGGGTTTATGGGAACAACATAACTTAGATGTCTATAATTCTATCCCAGATAATACTAAAGAGTATTATAAGGACAGTGTCTAGGTGAATGGTCAGCAGACTCCTTCCATTAGGGACACTGGGGCCAGCATCACTGTGGTGGACAAATCGTTTTTTCAGGCTGAGGATGTTGCTAAGGCACCCAAACGCCTCACCAAGTTAGCTGGAGGGCCTGTGCAGATGCTTCCCCAACTACCAGTTCTCATCCAGTGTAATGACATGACTGTAAAAATACCTGTCAGCATACAAAGTGAGGTGCCAGGAAGGGTTCTGTTGGGTAATGACTTGAACACTCTTGGAGTAGTGTCACATACCCCTAGACCTCCTAGTAAAAGGTTACAGGAGCTCACCAGACCTGCAAGGGAGAGAACCATGAGAGGTGCTCCCAAGGAGATGATGAAGAAAGAGATCACTCATGCTCCACTGGTGGTGTCAGCTGCTGTATCTAAGAAACTAGAAGAAAAAGGGAGACCTAAAACTTCTAAAAAGAACCCCACAGCCAGCACTCCAGTGCAGCCAACAAGGACTTCCCCTAGGTTGTCCAAAGTTACACCAGTAACTCCCCCTCCAGCTGAGACTGAGAGGGAGGTACAACCCTGTGTGGTTGAACCAGACTCTGAGGAAGAGCTAGTGGAAGGCCAGGAACTCATTGGAGATCTGGATCCTGCTAACCACCCTGAGCTGCAGTCTTTACTGGCAGAAGGTGGACCCAACAGGGCAGACTTCAGTAAGGGAGAGAGAGAATGTCCAACTCTGGAAGGTCTTCGCCACCAGGCAGATGCTCAGGCTGAAGGGCAAGAGCCTGGGAAATATAGGTTACACTGGGAAGATGGCCTCTTCTACAGTGAACCAATGGAGTCTGCACCTGGGAACAAATTACTTGTAGTACCCTAAGAGAACAGACCACAGTTCTTGCAGTTAGCCCATGAGATTCCTTTGGCTGGTCACTTGATTTTCAAGAAGACTAAGGAAAGTCTCTCACTCTACTTTTATTGGCCAGAGATGAGGGCTGAAGTAGATAAGTACTGCAGGAGCTGCCACACCTGCCAGACTTCTGGTAAGGTTGGCTCCAAGAATGTGGCACCTTTAGTGCCTCTCCCTGTAGTGGGAGTCCCATTTGAGAGAGTAGGGGTTGATATTGTTGGTCCCCTTGATCCTCCAACCTCCTCAGGAAACAGGTTTATATTTGTTGTAGTAGACTATGCTACTAGGTACTCTGAGGCAATTCCTATGAGGACTGTTACCGCTCCGGCTGTGGCTAAGGCCCTCCTTGGTATTTTTTACCAGGGTTGGGTTTCCTAAGGAAGTCATCTCTGACAGGGGGTCGAATTTTATGACCCACTACATGAAAGCCATGTGGACAACCTGCGGAGTTACTTACAAGTTCTCAACAGCAACCACCCTCAGACAAATGGGTTGGTTGAAAGGTTCAACAGAACCATGAAGAGCATGATCGGTGCTTTAGAGGACCCCCTTAAAAAGAAGTGGGACCTTCTACTGCCATGCCTTCTCTTTGCTTATAGAGAAGTCCCTCAGAAGGGAGTAGGTTATTCTCCCTTTGAACTTCTTTATGGTCATCCGGTCAGAGGTCCATTGGCCCGGATTAAGGAGGGGTTGGAGAGTGCTCCTTCCCCCAAGCCAGTCAGAGTAACTGACTATGTGATAGGTCTCCAAAGGAGAATGTTGCACATGATGGCAGAAGCAAGTGACAACTTGAAAGCTGGACAAGCATTGGTCAAGCACTGGCATGATCAAAAGGCTAACATGGGTGAGTTTACTCAAGACCAGCTAGTTCTCGTTATGATTCCAACAAGGCAGAGGGCCTTGCAAGACAAATGGATGGGACCCTTCAAGGTTGTGGGTAAACTTGGAGAGGTCAACTATCTGGTGGACTTGGGCAATCCCAAGGAGGCTCCAACAGTCTTCCACACCAACAGACTAAAAGCGTATGTCTCCAGACCTGATGTAGGAGCTCTGCTTCTAGCATCATCAGAGGAAGAAGAAGAGAGTGAAGCTCTTCCTGATCTCCTCAGAGGCTTAACTTTAGAAGAAAAGATTGAAGGAGTAAATCTCTCTTCAAATCTGACACCTGAGCAACAGGAAGAGTGCAAATCTATGTTAAATCAGTTTGCCTCCCTGTTCTCACTTTCACCAGGTTTGATTCCTTGGGGACAGCATGACATACTCACTGGTGACTGTCTGCCAGTCAAAAGCAGAGGATATCGAATGTCAGAAAATGTAAGAACCCACATCAAAGGTGAGGTCAGCAAGATGCTTGATCTCGGGGTAATAGAGCCCTCTACTAGTCCATGGTCTAGCCCAGTTGTGTTAGTACCAAAGGCAGGATCTAAAGAACGTGGATTCTGTGTGGATTACAGAGCTCTTAATGCAGTCACTAAGACTGATACCCACCCTTTGCCAAGGACAGATGAGTTGGTGGATAGACTTGGTGCAGCCAAGTTCCTCAGCACATTTGACTTGACGTCAGGTTATTGGTAAATAGCCCTGACAGACCATGCCAAGGAGAAAACTGCATTTTCTAGCCCAGTTGGCTTATACCAGTTTAAGGTTATGCCTTTTGGATTGAAAAATGCACCTGCTACATTTCAAAGGATGGTAAACCAGGTTCTGAATGGGATGGAGGACTTCTGCATGTCATACTTGGATGACATAGCAGTGTTCAGCAATTCCTGGGAAGAACATGTGGACCACTTGAGATATGTTTTGCAGGCTTGGAAAGGCCAATCTGACCATAAAGGCGAGTAAATGCCAGATTGGACAGAGTAAAGTGGTCTACCTTGGACAATAGGTAGGAGGTGGAGAAATAAGGCCTTTGCCCAGTAAGATTGAAGCTGTGCAAAATTGGACAACACCTACTACTCAGACCCAGGTGAGAGCCTTCTTAGGCCTCACTGGGTACTACAGGAATTTCATAGAGAACTATGGGTCCATAGCTTCTCCACTGAATGTCATCTCCTCTCCTAAATTCCCTAAAAAGGTTAGGTGGAATGAGGAATGCAATCGGGCCTTTGAAACCCTGAAAAAGGCTCTTTGCCAAGCCCTAGTACTCAGAGCTCCTGACTACCACCAAAATTTCATTGTGCAGACAGATGCTTCAAATGTAGGAATAGGTGCAGTCCTCAGTCAACTGGATGGGAAAGGTAGGGAGCACCCCATTTGCTTCATCAGTAGAAAACTGAAGGATCCTGAAACAAGGTGGGCAACCATTGAACGAGAGTGTTTTGCTATTGTGTGGGCTCTGAAGAAGTTTAGGCCATTCTTGTATGGTTCTACTTTTGTCATTCAGACTGACCACCAACCCTTGAGATGGTTAATGCAAATGAAAGGGGAAAACCCCAAAACTACTGAGATGGTCAATCTGCCTGCAAGGGTTTGATTTCACCATTGAGCACAGGTCAGGGTGTCACCACCAAAATGCTGATGGTCTCTCTAGTATGTATGTCATCGACTAGAGGCATGAGATTCATCCAGGAGTGGATTAAATCCTCCTGTCCCTTAGTCTGGAGTGGGGGCCGCGAGTGTTAGGGAGAATTCTCTGTTTAGGCTGAATTTCCTAGTCTGTTTTCACACCTGAATTTCACACTCTGCAGACGGGCACATCATACAGATATGGGCCTCGGGTGTCCAAGCCACCAAGGAGAACAGAGACCCCCATGCATTTCTGAAAAGAGGACACCCGTGGGAATCCGCAGAGGTATGATTTGTGCAAATCGGCCCAGAATTTATTACCCAAACACCCCTGCAAAATCCGAAATGTGGTGAAAAAAATGCATTTTCCGCACATTTCACTCGGCTCACCCATCGAAACACGCCGCCAACAACACATGGCCTACCGTCCCGCGTTCCCACAGGTGTCCCGATGAAAACGGTACCTTACATGTGTGGGTGCACCGGGTGCACCTACCTGGGCGCCAAGGGGAAAGCCTAAAACACAAGTAGCCCCAAGTCTGTTTTCACACCTGAAGTTCACACTCTCTGCAGACGGGCACATCATACAGATATGGGCCTCGGGTGTCCAAACCACCAAGGAAAACAGGGACCCCCATGCATTTCCGAAAAGAGGACAACGGTGGGAATCCGCAGAGAGATGATTTGCGCAAATCGGCCCAGAATTCATTACCCAGAAGCCCCGGCAAAGTCTGAAATGTGCCGAAAAACCCCACATTTTTCACTTTGTCGGGGGTTCTGGGCAAAACATTCTGGTCCGCTTCGCGCAAGTTGGACCTCTGTGGATTCCTACTAGTGCCCTCTTTTCAGAAATGCATGGGGTTCCCAGTTTTCCTCAGTGGCTTGGACACCCTATGCCCAAATCTGTAGGTTATTTCCCCAAACCCTTTTGTGGTTATCAGTGGGTTAGCCTATTCCCTTTGCACTAGATTGGTGAACCCACACATGTGAGGTACCGTTTTCGTTGGGACACCTGTGGGAACGCGGGAAGGTATGACATCTGTTGTTGGCAGCGTGTTTCGGTGGTTGAGCAGAGTGAAATGTCTGGAAATTGTGTTTTTTACCCCCAAATTTGGAATTTGCCGGGGGTTCTGGGTAGTAGATTCTGGGCCGATTTGCACAAGGCAGACTTCTGTGCATTCCCACGGGTGTCCTCTTTTGGGAAATGCATGGGGTTCCCTGTTTTCCTTGCTGGCTTCGACACCCTAGGCCCAAATCTGTAGGTTGCCCACATGAACAAATTGTGCTGTGGTGAAATGCTTGGGGCTACCAGCGGGTTATCCTTTTCCTTTTGCGCCCCCAGTAGGTGCACCCACACATGTGAGGTACTTTTTTGTTGGGACACCTGTGGGAACGCGAGAAGGTATGACATCTGTTGTTGGCGACGTGTTTCGGTGAGTGGACACAGGGAAATGTCTCTGAAATTGGCTGGAAATGAAGACAATTCTCAGACATTTCGCTCTGGCCACCCACCGAAACACACCACCAACAACACATGGCCTACCTTCCCGTGTCCCCACACGTGTCCCGATGAAAACTGTACCTCACATGTATGGGTGCACCTACCGGGGGCGCAAACGGAAAAGGGTAACCCACTGGTAACCCCAAGCCTTTCGCCACTGACCATTTTGTTCATGTGGGCAACCTACAGATTTGGGCCTAGGGTGTCGAAACCAGCAAGGAAAACGGGGAACCCCATGCATTTCCCAAAAGAGGACACCCGTGGGAATCCACAGAGGTCTGACTTACACAAATCGGCCCAGAATTTATTACCCAGAACCCCTGGTAAAGACCCACATGGGGGAAGGGCGCCCAAGGCCAGGGATATTACCGCCGACTTTGCTGGAGCCCTGGCTGCCCTGCGTTACAGCTTCTCCCCACCAAGGAGTCTCGGCAGTGTGCCAATACCTCCCCGAAGGGAAAAGCTGTAATGCAGCCCAGCCGCAACATCAGGACAGTTGGAGGTGATCTGTCCAGACGGGTCATTCTCACCCACACCACGAACAATCCAGCCCCAGTGTCACCCACCCCACTGACAGTGGGCCCTAACCATAGAATAATAAAAAACAGTACTCACATAACGTTGCAGCTGCTCGGGTAGAAAAAGCTGTAAACAAAACAAAAAACATGTGTTATCTACGGGCACACCAGCAAAATGTAGCCCTCCCTGGGGGCAAATGGGTGGCGGGGGAACCTCATGCAGGCCTCCCTGGGCCTCCTAAAAACGGCTGCGTGAGGTACACACCCCCTCCATTTGGGGAGGGGGGAGAGGGTCCCCAAAAATGGTGGGACAGGCCCCCATGTGGGTGGGGCAGTAAGGTTTGGGCACCCCGACGCCAGATTGGCACACCAATGTACCCCTCTGCGCCAAGGCAAGTATCGTAAACAAAGAAAAATATTGAAAAGGTACACTACACTCTAGGGCGGGCTGAGGGGCACCCTAAACCGCCAGGTAATTTTCTAATGTACTGGGGGGTGACCCTCTACCCCCCACACCAAATGCAGGGGGGCATCTCATTCAGCCCTCCCTGGGGACAGATAAGAGGGGGGGCATCTCACGCAGCACTCCCTGGGGTCAGATGCCCCTTCCTAGGAGCAGATATCTACCCCCACGGAGGGCTACAAGGGGTGCCCCCATTTCCCCTTGGGGTGAGGGGGAGAGGGCCACCCCCCATTTCTGTAAAATATATCCCTGGTGGCTAGTGCCCCCCCCAATCCCACCCAAAATTCCCTTTTGTTATTTTCATTTTTTGTTTGTTTTGCCCCTTCCCTGGGGGCAGATGATCAGCCATCTGCCCCCAGGGGGGGCCTAACCTGCAGCCCCCTCTGGGCCCACACTAATTCCTGGTAGCCCTCCCCATCAACCCCCAATTGGATGGGGGGCCACCCCATGTACTCCTGCCTGGGGCCATAAATCTGTCCCCAGGGAGGGCTAGAAGGAGTGGCCCCTCCTTTCCACTTGGTGTGGGAGGGGGAGGGCCACCACCATTTCATGGGGGCAAAACAATCCCAGACCCCCCACCCCCACCCCATCCCCGTTCTATTTATTATTATTATTATTATTATTATTAATTTTGCCCCCTTCCCTGGGGGCAGATGATCAGCCATCTGCCCCCATGGTTGTGCACATATGTGCGCCCCATGCTTTTGGGGCCGGGGGGTAGAGGGCTGCTTACTGTAAGCAGTCCCTGTGCCCCCCCACGTCACAAACGCATCCCTGGTGGTCCAGTGGGTTGCTGGTCATGGATCGAGCGCTCTGCGCCGATCCGTGACCAGCTTTGCCTCATATAAATGGTGTTGTTGGAAATGGGAGTATCTCCCCTTTCCAACGACACCACATTCACCAATATCCCCAGGGCCCCAAACCTCCTCCCACCTCCCCCCTTCCCTCAACTTTATTATATATATGTTTTTTCTTTTTCACCCCTGGGGGCAGTGATCATCTGCCCCCAGGCATCTCCAGCGCTGTGGCCCCATGCTTTGGGGCCACAGGGGAATGGGGCCACTTACCTAGTAAGCAGTCACCCCTCCCCCGCATCACAAACGGATCTCTATTGATCCTGTGACATTGCTGCCCACAGATTGCGCGCCTGCCACACAATGGGTATCGTTGGAAAGGGGAGAATCTCCCCTTTCCAACGATACCCGCCTCAATCTCTGGCTTGAAATACAGCCAGAGATCAAGGCGGACAAAGAAGGGCACTCACCTTTTTTCTTCACTGCAGCAGCCGAAAATGGCTGCTGCAGTGAATTTACTTTTAGTTTCAAGTCAACGTGCTTTACGCACGCCGACGTGAAACTGAAGGTAATCCAGCCCCCTGGCAGTGAGGGTGGACCTCCCCCTCACATAGCCCGGGGGTTGGATTACACAATACATCTCCACAACCACCCAGTTGATTTCTTCTCTGAGTACACAGCCATGTTACATAGGGACTCTGATGGCACCAATTTTCTCTGCTTTATTAAAGCGGAAATGGTCTCAAATATGCCTTCATCTGCTTCTCTGGAAATGGGGTACTGTTTTGCATGTGGCAAAATTGCTCTTGGTTCAAGCAAAATTTTAACTGCTCCTGCTCCACTCAATAGACCCACGTCATATGGACTGCTAGTCCATAAAATGCTTAGTTCCTTTTTTAAATCTTCCTGAAAAAAATGTTTTATATTTTACCAATGCCATTCTCTGTGGTATTTCTCTATTCTCAATTTTCATCCAATAAGTGAAACTTATGAAAAATATTAATTCATCGTCCAAATATTAATCTCTGACCAGGTCTTTGTCTGTCAAATCTGCCAGTCTGTATCCTTCCTTAAGGGCTATTTATGTTCTCCATGCCCTTCCCTCATCATCTGTTGCATGAACAACCACCCTTTCTTGATTTACCGGCGCTGTCTCTTACTCTATGGGAATGACCTGTCCCTCCTCATCACCCAAGAGTATTTCTGGTCTAAACAAAAATTCATCTGGTATTCTCAGTATTTTCCATATCAGTCCAAGAAGCCATGTCAACAACATTTTGACTCCGTGCAGAAATATTTCTGGATCTAAAGGGACCCATCGTAATGCTTTTTGGCCTGTAAAAGCTAGTATAAACACTCTCACATTTAGATAATGTATTCCTGGACACACTATCCCTTTGTCAATAAAGGATATCGTCATGTTTAATTTTGTCATGAAGTCACACCCTAATATGTTAAATATGTTAACTGGTGTCTGCCGAGAATATAACAGTGGCATTGACACATCATCTTCAACTATAGAAAGTGGTAATTTGTCACTAAATGGAAGCAAACTTGTGGCCCTGGAGAATCCCTGTGCATTCATGGCGATCCTGGACACTGGGTATTTTCCCTCTCGGATACAGGAACGAGTTGCTCCTATTTCCACGATGAACAAAAATATCTTGCCTCTTATCGTTACCCTGACTCTTGGTTCCTCTTGTGGGTCTGGTGTCACAGATAGTACTGAACACAGCAAGTCACTCTGTGAGCTTTCCTATTGTGGATTTAAATTCATCCTTGTCCCCGTAAAATGATTCCCTCTCCCTACTGTCACACTTCCTATCCTGGGTGTGGTTACTTGTGGGGCTCTTGGTTTTACCTTCCATTGTGGCACTGTCACTTGTTGTGCAAGTGCAACTGTGGTTGCTGTGTGTGTACTTGTTGTGGCTGCATGGGACCTTGCTTTGATTGCCCTTGTGGCAACTGTGTTTGCTGTGGGATCTGCTGTCCTTGCTGTGTTTGTGGTGCGCCTGTCTGATATTGAGTGTGATCTTGGGCATAGTATTCCTGTGGTTCTGTATTGTATTGTGGAGAATAGCCCATCTCACCTCTTGGAACTTGCCAGTTTTGTTGCATGCCTCCTCCTCTACACGTTCGAGCTATATGTCCTGGTCTCCCACAATTCCAACATTGCTGTGGTTATCCCCCATTAAATCCTCCTCCCACTTGAGGGATTTGAAATCCGCCCCGTCCTCTAATTCCATTCCCTGTACCTTATGGCCAAAGGTTGTACCCACTCTTATCTATAGGGTACACTATGTTACTTTTCTGTGCTGACTGTACTTCTTGTGTGGCCACGCCTTTACCACTCGTCATTACTGCTTCTTCTATAGCGAGCTTCGATAATTTCTTCTGGACTAACTTTGCTTTCTCCTGCTTTCTATTCTCAGCTTTTTTCTTATTTTTCTCTTGCAACAATCGACAATGATTTACAGTAGTCCAACTGTATTTCTTGCCATGCATACCTGTTTTTTCATCTACACTGGCTCAGGCAGTCCCTGACATAAAATATGATAAAATAATGCCACTGTTTTATTCCATGGTTCTCTCGTCTCAAAACGCCAACGTTCTTGAATCTCTTGAATAAAAGCAACAGGATCTTCGTCCTCTCCCATTTTCCTTGTCATAATCACACCCATGTCTGATGTGTCGGGATATTGTATGCTAAGCGCCTTCCATCTAGCTTCACTGCACTTCACCGTCATTTGTTGTGTTCTGTGCTGTTACACTCGCATATCCTGCTCACTTCCAAATGTCGTTAGCTCTCTCCCCTAGAATAGCTGCCAGTAGGCATTTTACGTCACCCACTGCAAGCGTCATTCTCACTGTCATTCCTCACAGTCAAGCTAGGTAATTTACATTTCAAATTATCTTTGTCCATTTGTGGCAATGGGATATATTGCTGTCGTCCTCCCCCTTTCTCCAATAATGGGAATTGTGTAAATCCTGATCCAAAATCATATCCTTCCTACACTTTTCTTCTTCCATGTGGGGCTAGTTTCGCCCGTTCAACTTCTTCCTGGTAGTGACCTTAACCTGCTTACATAAGGCTGGGATATATCCCCTGAACTACGAGGCCATGCTGGTTATCATTCAGAATGTGGTATAGCTTCTGGTGTTTTTTCTTTCGGGTCTTCTAAATCTGACAATTTACCCCTCTCTCTATTTTGGATCTATCGAAAAACTCATGCGCCTGCTCTTCGCACTTTCTCATTCTCCGCCCTCTCTTTGTCTGACATCATTATACCCCAACTGGTATGCCTATTATCCCTTTCCTCGTCATCAATAACTAGTCTACTCAGGGACAGCGTTCTATGCTCGTCCATCAACACGCTATCCGCTCTTCCATCTCCTGTTTCCTTTGGTGGAGATCCTGCAATGCTCCTCATAGCCACTCTTCGATCTCATTTGTCTGTATAGATCCCCAATCCTTTTCCCTATATCTTCTGCCTCATGCTCATCGGCCCATGTCTGTATTCTCGGTATCTCTTGCAGCTCCCTGTGGGGCTGTTGTGATCCTCTCTCTTCTTCCCATCGCTCTTGTGCTTCTTTGGGTATTATACTTCTTTTAACAATATGATCCATTTCATCATCTTTTTGTCCCATACTTTTTCTCATTTCTTCTTCCCTTCTTCTCATCTCTCTTTTCTCTTCTTACTCTCGCCTTCTTTGCAACCTACATTCTTTCAATCTTTGGGCTTCTATTTGTTCATGTTTCTTGTATTCTATTCTCACTTTCTCTTTTTTCTGTTCTTTATACCTTCTCAGTTCTTCCTTTTGTTTCCTATCTTTCTTTCTCTTCCTTGTGTACCCTTTCTCGTTCCTCTTTCTTCTTTTCTCTTTCCTCTCTTTCTTCTCTCTGTTTAACAGCATCAATGGCCTTTCTGTCTAACTTAAGTAGGTTCTGTCCTCGGTTCCACTCGTTTTGTGCTGTTGTCATTCCACTGTCTTTTTTTCTTTCTTGTCTCCTGACTACACCTTTTATTTCTTTCTGTCCTTTCACTCATTGCGCTCTTTATTTTCATCGCTTGTGGATGTATATTTACGTTCTTTATTCTTACTTTCTTCCATGCTGTCTTCACTATTATAAGCGGGAGGTGCGTATGTTGGATTACTATACCCCGCTGCTGCATTTAATTCCTTTAGAGGATAGATTCCTTGTTTGTCTTCCGTTGTGCTATCATTTTTAGGAGGAGAAAAAGGAGCTGATGGCTTTTTTTTTTTTTTTTTTATTTGCATTTGGTTCATAATACACAACAATTCATGCAGAACCTTTACAAAATTTAAAAATATTACAAATGATCATTTTACAATTACAAAAATAGCTCTAATTCATTCTCAATGTGTTTACAAAAACTTGCCAATTCATATATTAAGGGTTTGTGACATCCCTGCATCATTCTGGTCCACAAAACTTCAAGACAGTCCTCAAATTCAATTTCCGCAAATTTCCTCAATTTGAGTGTCCTTGTATTCTTAAAATGCGGACAGTACAGTATAAGATGTTTCAACGTTTCGTACGATTCATTACATTCAACAAATCGACATCCCACGCGATCATTTAATTTATTCATTTCCCAGTTTTTAGTCCGTTCCCGTGTATGGTATAGATTTAATCTAAAGCGGCTTTATGTCCTCCTCTTTATGCTGACTGAGCATCCACTCTTTCTCAGGCGGGTCTTCTCTCTCACTTTGATCCATCTTCCATAGTTCGAAAACAGCTAATCTTTTTTGTAACTTCTTCCCTGCATATGTAGCATGCAAGTTTGTTGTCATATGTCATAGTAATGTTTTTGAAAATGAACCTTCATGAGGCCATGGCATGAGTGTTTTATTAGTCGTGCCTTTTACCTGCTTAGTGTGGTACTTTCTAATCTTAGGTGTGCATCTTGGTAATGTCCTGCAAAGATCTAAAAGGAGTATCCCCCATAATGACAAGTCGTTTTTAACTGTCAATACTTACCAGGTTTTTTCATGTATTATTTTTTTGATCACACTTCAACAATCACTTTAGCCTGGCACCATCAATCGCCACCCATTTACAAAAAAACTATTTTTTCCAAACCATTTCCAAGCCTATACAACAATATCCATTTCATCTCTTCATTTATAATGTTAATGAATTTGTACTATCCTGTTATTATTTTTGATAATTTAAGAATCTTATTTTATTTTATTTTTCCTCAAATACCACCCTCCTAGGTTTTATTGGCGCAAGTTGCTTGTTTTTCAAGTGCCTAATGACATTTTCACATTTTATTGCTTTTGTTTTTATAGTTTATAAGCTTTCAACCTATTTTATCACCACCAACACAAAACACGTCAATATATTGTGTACACTGATATTTTTTCGAAACCCCAAAACACTTGTGCACACTTTTTCTACGATCGTCATGTCCTATTCTCCTGATAGACGTATCTCATTTATATTTTGCTCCATTTTGGTGTGTTTTGTGCTCCCCTCTTTGGCTGTTGCCACAGGATTCCCTTAACTCTCTTCTGGAGTTTGGTGTGGTCCCTTCTCCTTCCTTGAGGACAGGTATCGAGGTATTCTCCTTTTCCCTAATAAATCCTGTTGAGTTTCCTCTCTCTCTCTCTCTCTCTCTATATATATATATATATATATATATATATATATATATATATATATATATATATATATATATATATATATATATATACATGCAGTACAGTGCCTCGTCTTTTGTTTGCCACTTTTTGATGCTTCTACTTACATCCGTTATTCAGTTTGAGCCCTTTGGTTTCGACTCTTCCACAATCGATCACTTTGTCTTCAGTCCACGGGGTACCTGCAGGGACTGGACAGGAATTTCTTCGAAGGGGCACCTGCCAACCGTCTCAGGTCACACGTGTTGTACTACTGTTTTCCACAGGAAACTCCACGGTCTTCCGGATAATGGTGGAACACGTCGAACATCCGACTGTCTGGATCTGAACCATCTGCACTGCTACCAAAATGTGCTGTACCACCTTCTTATGCGCAGAATGGGATTACCATAAAATATTATCTCAGACCCAAAAAACCTGACAGAACCAAAGAGTATGGCAAAATACTACTTTATTATCAGCTCAATAAAGTAGGGAAAGCTGGCGAACAATGAATCATAGGACCTCATTACAACCCAGGCGTTAAGGGTTTAACGGCGTCGTCGGCGCCGTTAACCCTTAACGCCTGATTACCATGATTACCTGATTACCATTTTAACGCCTGCTTTTAGCAGGCGTTAAAATGCAAGGCGCTAACCCGCCTTGGTGCTAATTACGGCACCGTAATTTACGGTGCCGTAATTAGCGCCTTCCCCACTCCCATTATGCCCTATGGGGCAAAAATGGGAATGGGGAAGGGTAAATGGGGAATGGGGATTTACCGCCGAACTCACCTTGGAATGGGGCGGTAAATCCGCCATCCACCATGGTGTAAACAGAGTTTACACCATGGTGGTAAAGTAGGGAACTTACCGCCTGGGTTGTAATGAGGCCCATAGTCTGCACACTCTCAATCACATTTGAGTTACAAAAAGGCTTTATATCTCGATGTGCATCAGCTATGACGTCATCCTACGTGGCAAATAATAAAACCTATCGGGCGGAGGGATTGGTTAAGATAACATGTATTACCTATGCATTTGTAGGTGTTAGTAACCTAATTGGCTGTCCCTCATCTGGCAGGCACACCTTGAACTTCCCTCTAACTATGTATGATATATATTATGGCAACATAACAACAGCGGATTGGACTCTGCAGAAATGTATGCTCACCATTACATCGGCCCTCATGATTGGTTGCCATGCTCTCTCAACATTCGACATTCGGCTCGTTAGCAGCACGTAAGCAAAACGAAACCCAGGTGCAGAGAACAACACCAGACTACTGCCCACTTGCCCAATTAGTCTGCCATCTCTCATCAGCCACGCCTTCAGCTAAGGCTTCTTCTTTGTACTTGACCTTGCTGAATGTTATCATCCCTGGAACATGACAGGGAGTTAAGGTACATCATTATCTTTATCTGAGGCTTATGAATAAGCCTTGGTTTATGGTATTGGACCACGTTTGAAGGTAACATGATTTTGTCCATTTCATCTTTTTATTTAGTGCTATTTAATTCAATAATCCTGGCTGTCATGACTCTCTTCGCCCTCTGGAGACTTGGTTGCTCTGTCTCACATATGCTTTCTGCATCTTTAATTGTTCAATACTTGGCATTCACAAATGTTTGTCATTTACTTAATCTAAAAGAAATATGTCCTGTGTTTATTGCTTATCCTCATTGACTCCCTTTGTGCTCTGCACTTGCTTCTTGCTGTGGCATAATTGATATTTGGCCAACAGCTATTCTTTGTTCATGCAAAAATTCACTTCCAGCGTCTGCCAGCTCTGCAGTCCTTAGAGTTTTTTGCTTACTATTATTCAGACCTGACATCCATCTTTTCAACATGGCCACTTTACCCATGTCATATTGTCTACTGCAGCAAGCTTCTATGTGACCCAGCTACCTTTCTTTTCTGCGTATAGACATTTAATACACATCTGGTTACTTATCTTCTGTGTATATATGGTTTCTTCTCACTTGTATACATGTTTACTTTGCCTCTTCAGTTACATCTTCAGTCTTTAAGTGTTCTTCTATTGTTTCTGTGCATCATCATGTCTTCTCCTTAGGACATCACTTTGCACCCATCAGATTTTATTTACAGCTCTTCGATGTTCAGTGGTGTCTGCAAATCTCCTGCTACCCCTTTACTATGAGGGTACATTCAGTACGGTTGTCTGAGTGCATAACATCTCTCATACACCTGATGTGGTAGTGGAATGATACTTGATGTCATGCACATTGTCTTCATGTCCTTCATCCAGTATGTCAGAGGTGAGGGGCGGGTTCTATAAATGACGTACACGTATGCTTCTCTACAAGATAATGATACTGGAAGGTGAAATGGCAAAAGGGACCCCGTGCATGGAGCAGAAAACCTGCACAAATGTGTCCTCCAATAACAGGCACACGAGCGCTTTGGGAAAATGACTATGTGCAATGCACAGCAAAGGTTCATGGGGAAGGAGGGCATAAACGGGGCCTTTCATGACTACTGCATCAACTTATACAAAAGCACGGGTCCAGTGGATGCTGAGAATGTGACAGAGGTATCAGGGCAGGCCTCTCTCCCAAAGCTAAGTGTAGCTGAGTGTATCAGCTGCAAAGGCTATGGAGGAAACAGTGATGGAGGGGGAGATTAGAACAGCGATGGACTCTCTTGGGAACAGCAAAACACTGGGGGAGGGGAGGTTAGACTTCTGGCGGAATTCCACAAAATGTATTTGATTATACTAGTTCCCAAGTTAAGACAGCTCTTTCATTTTGACTTTCAGAAGGGATACCATGCAATGTTCATGAGGGAGGAAACAATAGTTTTGCTTCTGAAGCCAAGGAAGGACCCGCGACACTGTGAGTTGTATTATCCAATCTCATTGGTAAATTTAGATATGAAAATACTGGGCAAGGTGATATGCAATAGTCTAGGTTCATCAAGACCAATGCAGTTTTGTTTGGGGGAGGAATGCGACCATGAATTTACGGAGACTCAAACCTATTATAGAAAGGTTATGGGACATGGAGAAGGAATTAGCAGTGGTTTCTCTGGATGCAGTCAACGCATTTGACTCAGTAGAATGGGACTGGCTCTTTCAGTTATTAACAAAGTATGGGTTGGGTCCAACATGATGAAATGGATCTGATTATTAGTCAGTGATCCACTGGCAAGGGTGAAAACTGGCATAGATGTTTCCTCCAGATGCCAGGTAGAGAGGGGCACATGACAAGGTTGCCTTCTGTCCCCCATCTTGTTCGGCCTGACAGTGAAACCCCATGCAAGTATTTTTCTATATCTATCTGTATTTTTCTATAGCGCCACTAACCCGTTTGCCTCAGGGTGCTTACAAAGAGAAAACATAGAGACAAGAAGGGGGAAAAAGAAAAAAAACACATGGAGGAGCAAGCCAGTCACCAATAAGAAAAGATTAGTGTTGGTATGATGGCTTGTATTGGGCGTGGGAGTTTTTGAGTCATTCAGCCGCGTTCAGCGTCAAAAAGAAAGGTTTTCAAGTGCTTCTTAAAAAGAGCTGTTGATTCGCTATCAGCAAGATATTTGGGGAGGGTATTCCACAGGGCAGGAGCCCAGGAGTTGAAGCTGGCTCCACCAATTTTCTTCAAAGTGATACGTGGTTGAGTCTGGCAGGCAAAGTCATTAGAACGCAAGGTGCGTCCAGTGCCCTTATTCTTTAGTCTGGTATTTAGTTAAAGCGGAGCTTCACCGTGAAGACATTTAAATACTGTGACTAGGCCCTTGAACTGTAACTTTGTCGAATGGGCAGCCAGTATAAACTCATGTGGGCGTCAGCAAGGCATAAATTAGTTATCAAAAATTGATTAGCAGAATTTGCTAATTAAAATATTTTTGATTAGCAAATAAACCTATTTGATTAGCAATTTTTTACTCCTATTTTAAATGTCACCAGAAGTTAGTTTTACCCCAAGACATACAGTTAGCAAGAATACAGCATTTCTATGTACCTCTGAAGTAATACATTCGTGCAATGAGTGTAAAATGTAAAGGTTCACTGCATGAATGGACTACATAAATAGATCTGATAAAAAAAGCTCTGTAAACATTTTTCAGTTCAACGCTCTGTGCAGAGTGATGGGCTCAGACCAATCCAGTGACCTGACAGCTACATGACTTTGCCCTGCACTCTGGCCGGGACAGGCCTTAGGTGAACCACCAGTGAAGGCAAATGGCAGAGCGTGCCACTATCGTACATCATCTGCATATCAGACTGAGGAGGGTATCAGTCTCCATGTTGTTCAGTTATTTATCTTGCACTGCAGGAATAAATATGTATTGCCCGGGCTGCTGCTACAGAGCAGTGACAAAAGTTGCCTACCGGCTCTGTGTGATTACCTTCTGTGAAGGTAGGTAATTGGTGTTAACTTACATTCAGAATTATACATTTTTAACATTTGAACATTCAGAATTATACTTTTTTAACATTTGAACATCTTTCCATCTTGTGCTGTTGGGTGGGTTATGTATTTTAGAACGCTCCAGTGGGGCCAACAATGTATGTTTTGTATTTTCCTGTGATGTAATTGTTCTGCAAAGCATTAGCTTTGAAACTTAAAAAATCCTACATCTTTTTGGCCACAAAATGTTGGCAATTATGCTGCAGGCCTGGGTGCTTGGAAATTGGTAGAAATAATATTTCCAGCCACTTTCTTAGCACCCAGGCCTGCAGTAATAACAAAGCCTGCTTGCAGAGGGCATTTTTAATTTTCCTTCAGTCTCATGATTAAAGCGCTTGTGGCACTTTTAAGCACTGGACTGAAAGAAAATTAAAAATGCCCTCTGCAAGCAGGCCACGTTATTACTGCAAGCCTGGGTGCTTGGAAAGTGGCAGAAATAATATTTCTCCCGTCCGTTCGGGCGGGAGAAATATTATTTCCATCCACTTTCTAAGCACCCAGACCTGCAGTAATAACATAGCCTGCTTGCAGAGGGCATTTCAAATATTCCTTCCTTCTCACGAATCACGAGAAGGAAAGAATATTTGAAAGGCGATCTGCCAGCATGCCATTTTACTGTGGGGCTGGGTACTAGCAAGTGGCTGGAATTAATATTTCTCGTGGCCACTTGCTAACACCCAGCCCCGCAGACAAGGGGCTCCCCCTCCTCCACCCTCCCCTAAGCACCCCTGTATGACTCCTTACCTTGGATGGAAGCTGGGTCTGTGAGTGGAGCTGGGGTGCTCCTGCTGAAGTCTTCTCCATGTGACTTTGACGCCGCTCCCGGGCTGGGCTCATACATTGATACAATGTATTTAGCCCAGCCCGGGAGCTACTGCCTGCACATTGTCAGTGCACTGAGCACAGAGTTTAAATAAACAGGCACAGTAATCTGTGTCTTTGAAACTCTGCGCTCGGTGCCATAAATCATATCGCAGTTTCTGCAACATATTAAATTTAAAACGCAAACCAGCGGTATCGTATTGCAAATTGCGATGCGATACCGCTTATTTTATGCCTTGCGTCAGTGACATGTGCCTTGTGTTTCAGACCGCAGACGATGTGCGTACAGCGCCATTCTGGATTACCTGGAGTTTTCTGATGTTGGTCTGCGAGGTGCCTATTAGTAGGCTATTACAGTAGTCCCAGTAGTCCAATTTGCAGTTAATAATAGCAGTTGCTGTCATTGCTCGATTAGCATCGGATAAGAAAGTGGGAATTTGCCATAGTAGTTGGGTGTAATAGCAACAAGAAGATTTAAGATGGTTGACCTGTCGATTGAAGCATAGTTAGGGGTCAAAAAAGACACCCAAGGTCTTTACTGTTTTGAAGAGAGGAATGATGTTTTGGGCAATGGTAAAGTTGTCATAGTTAGAATAAAGTATCTTGAGCTCTTGTTGTGTGCCTAAAATAAGGAGCTTGGTTTTTGAGTTATTCAGAGCTAAGGAATTCATTGCCATCCATGTTTTAATCACTGTAAAGATGGTGTTTATATGCACAGAGTCATCGGTGTAGCTGCCTGATAACCTCAGAACAATCTGTGTGTCGTCAGCATAGTTTGCGAAATATACCCCCAGGGTAGACAGGAGATTGCATAAATGTTTTGTGTATACGTTAAAAAGCAGTGCCCTTAGCAACATTCATACTCCTATGACCAAGGACGGATTTGTGCCATGCTGTGGCAGAGGGGGAACATCTGCCAACGGTGGATAGCCTAACAGGCAGAAGAAAGTGGTCCACAAGATCAAAGGTGACAGATAGATCTAGGAGCAGAAGCAAAGCTGCATTTCGCTCCTCAATAAGGCCAGCGATGTGCGACTTCAGGTTGAGTAAAGCGGTCTCGGTGCCATGATAGGGACGAAAGCCAGATTTCTGAATTGCTAAAATGTCCTGATTATCTATGAACGTTTGGTACTGTGTGTAAGCTATTTCATACAGAATTTGAAGGATAAAGGGAACGTTGGTAATAGGGCGGTAGTTACAATCTTCGGCTGGATCTAGGTTGTCCTTCTTCAGTATTGGGGTAACCCAGTCGTCTTTAATGTTTTCAGGTATGTAGGCCTATTGGAAGGAACAATTAATGAATCTTGTGACCCAGGGAACTAGTGTAGAAATAAACTCTTTAAACAATGAGGTTGGTTTGAGTTTATGGACTACTTCCAAGACTTCTTCATCTGATACAGTTTTAAATGTAAAAAGCACCAGATCAGGGCCTTTATCGACACTTGTAGTGGAATCTGCGGAAACAGACAGTGCTTTTACTTGGTCTTGTATGTTATCCTGATGTTTGCATGTTTTATCTATGAAACCCTTGTGAACATGTTGCCACCCAATTGTTATGTACAGGTGTTGTGGAGGTAGTAGTGCATGTTTTTAATTCCTGTAGGATTGAAAACCGCTCCTTGGGCTGTGATGTTGCTGCTAGGATCTGTGTGTTTAAAGTAGTTTATTTAGCCTTGAAGATCAGGGATTTAAAGATTTTGTCAGCCCGTTTGTAAAGCCGTGTGATTAAGATCTGTGGGATGTTTCCACCAGGTGCGTACCAGTTTGCGCCTCTGTACTCTGATCTCAATAACCTAAGGCATAAATGGAACATTGAAAGTGGTGTGCTTTTTCTGGTGTGAGAGTTTCTGTATGGGGGCTATCGTATCGAAAGCCTGATCAAGAGTCTGCCTAATAGCAGAAATAAAGTCTTCAAGAGGCATATTTTCCTCCAGAGAGGGTAGCAGAGGAGAGACCAGAGCACAAAAGGCTTTATGGGTAACTTTCCGAAGATTGCGAGATAGGTGAGGTGGGGGAGACTGCTGTGTTCGTGTTAATGCAGCCTGGTTATTAATTTTCAAAGAAAACAAAGCTGTGATCAGACCATATGCATTTCTCAGTGATAGTATGTTAGATGTTTAGGTTTTTAGATAAAACAGAGTCTAGAATGTTACCTCCAATATGGTTGCATGCCTTGACATGTTGGACGAAGTCTAGGGTTTGAAAGGACTCAGTGATGATGCCTCCAGGTCAGAGGGACCATTTGCCCAGAGATTGAAATAGCTCAGAATAATGGGGCAGAGTGCTGCTTACAGGCATTACCCAAGAAAGCCAGTAATTGTTCCTCTAACAGAACAGAAGAGTCAACATGGGTGGTCTGATAAATGTAGAATATTTAAGGTTGTCAGAGGATCAATGCTAAGTTTCAAGAGGAGGGCCTCACAGTGGTCCAGGACAAAAGTATTTGATACATGTACCTTAATGGAGGTTTTAAAAAAAAGGTGCTACACCACCTCCCCTCTTGTCAGGGCGATTGTAGTGTAGGTATAGATAGCAGAATGGCGTTTCTAGTTGTAGGGAGTGTTGGGAGGCATTATGGACCCAAGTCTCGGTTACGCAAGAAGATCAACTTTGATTTGAAGGATGAAATCTACCACTTCAGGCCCATGTTTCACCAGGGAATGTGTGTTTAGTAACACACACTTAAGTGTGTGCTTGTCACCAGAGGCGTTTAGCATTTCAGTACCAGGGTTTTGTATAGGTGCAGTAGTAGTAGTACAAGACTTCTTATTAAAAGGCTTGTCTGGATCAGGCGTAGCAAGGGCCGTTGATGTAATATGGTCATCAAGTTCAAGTAAGTGGTAGTCAGTAAGGGTGCTGTCCACGTCACAAGCACCATCTGTAGAGGTCTGCAGTCTGGCCCTATGATTTCTCTGGATGATAGAGACCAGATTGCATCGAGATGCCATAAGTGTAAGATTGGAGAAAAGTCTACAGCTAGAAGGGAAAGGGGCAGTAAGGTCACTCACCTAACCGCAAGCCGCCACAAAGCATCTCAGACGCGCCAGCGCTGAAGCGCATGGTGTGTCAATTAGTACTTGCGTAGGACTACAGATTCCAAGGGAATTGTAGTTTTGTAGGCCATCTTCGCCTGTATGTTGCACAAGACCCACGTATTTAAAGAAAAGAAGCTTTTACAATTTAAATCAGATTTTGCGTGGCTTATGTTTTGCTCTCCCTACGTAAACATTCAATTTAAAACAATTGTATCAAAATTCAGCGATCTGCTAAGAGTAGATAAAACACAATTCTAAAAATATACAATGCTAAAATAACGACACAGTTCTAGATAAAATGGTACAATTGTCCTAGAAAGGCTATCTCATCAAATACAAAGTTCCTGCAACTATATTAAAAAGTTTGCAGTGAGAGGCGCAGGGTTAGTTTAAATAAGCCACCGCAAACCGTCTCAGAGGCGCCTCTCGTGTCAATTGGTACTTGCGTAGGACTGCAGATTCCAAGGGAATTGTAGTTTTGTAGGCCAACTTCGCCCGTATGTTGCACAAGACCATGTATTTAAAGAAAAGAAGAGCTTTTACAATTTAAATCGTATCTTGCGCGGCTTATGTTTTGCTCTCCCTATGTAAACGTTCAATTTAAAAGAATTGTTTTATTAAAATTCAAAAATATACAATGCTAAAATAGCGACGCATTTCTAGTTAAAAAGGTACAATGGTATAAAGGCTATCTAATGAAATACAAAGTTCCTGCAGCTATATTAAAAAGTTTTAGGTAACATTTTTTACATGCAGTCATATTGGTAGATGGCCAATCACACGTGATCTCTCTGTACGTGGACAATGCTCTTTTCTATGTACACACCCCAGGGCTACCTATTCCATATATGCTGGAAGTGTTGGAACATCTCAGGAAACTGTCCAGATTTGGAATAAACATGGACAAATCAGCAGTCTTTCCATTGGGAACTCTTAGAAGGAAACCAGTGAAGTACCTACCAGAAGTACGAATGCAGTGGGAAACTGACTCCATCAGGTATTTGGGCATACAGGTTCATGACACTGTGGTGGATACATTCTAATATAACGTGGACAATATAGGGTTCCGGAAGAGGATTCCTCTGTCCCTAATGGGCAGGATAGCAATATGTAAAATGATCATTCTGCCCAGGCTGAGGTACCTGTTTGCCAAACACCTCATCATCACGGGAGGATAGCCTAGCGACAACGTGCTCGCCGTGGAAGCAAGACCACACGGCGCATCACAGGCTCGATCCCCGGGTCCGCGCTTAGAAACCTCTGAGTATTAAGTGTGTTATAAATAACCTATCATATCACATCATACATGATTAGGCCTCCCTTCTTTAAGGCACTTGACAGCAAAATATCGGAATTCCTGTGGGCCGGGGGACATTGTAGGGTAGCACTGAATACACTACGTATATTCTTTAGCATCCCAGCTGCAACATGCAAACAGATGGGACATTATGGATGCTGGAACTAATAGATTACTTATGGGGAAACCCCAAAGATACTACACGGGATGGAAATGCTTTGGAACCTGGGAGGATTTGAGGCATCCGGCTTAACATGACAGGTATGGAAAAGAACATGCGTAAAACTAAAAATAGGCGAAAGCTACAGCCCCGGCATACCCCTGAGAGCAGATGCCAAGATAGCACATCTAATAGTGGCAATTGGAGATTCTAGATGCTCTCAGGCAGGATGTGGGATCTATTTGAAGGGGGAAGTTTACTACCCTTCACAGAGGGGGCTTAGAAATTTCAGAATTTCAGATGCCCGAGCAGCAGTTTCTGAATTCCGCAATATTGGCCAAGACTCTAGCGACCAAATGGAATTCCATACCAGAGGAGCCCCCAACCACTGCGTTACTTCACGCTATACTGACCATAGGCACTGAAAGACACACAATATCAAGATTGTACACAACACCTCAGGACAGTAACACCCAACCCCACCTGAAGGTGAAAGAGATGTGGGAAAGACACATGGCAGAGACTAAAGAAGAAAAACCATGGTCTAAAATGTGTTCACGGATTAGTGAGGTGTCTAGCAACTCCTTTTTTTAATTCAACATATTACACTGCGTCTACATGCCCCCCCCCCCCCCGAAATTACACATGATAAATTCGGAGAACACACACAGATGTCCAAGGTGCGGAGGGGACTCAGCTGAGGTTGGGCACATGGTTTGGGAATGCCCAATAATGGGATACTTCTGGCGCAAAGTGATTCCCAAAGTAAATGACCTAGATGGGTGCAACAGTACCCAGGGCCTCACCATGTTGGAGAACTCCTGAAGTTATGTGCCAGCATGCAGTGGGAGGCAGAGCACCCTGAGAGCCAAGACAGCAGGCATCCTAGAGTTTTACTCAAGTTTCAAGAACTGTTCAACCTAAGAAGTGACCTGCTGCTGGAGCAGGACTGCCTTTCTGCCAGCTACAGCGGTGCCCAGGAACTCACCATGTTTAAGGACCCCTGCAGTTGTGGGCCATCCTCCCCCCATGTTTGAGAACATGAGAAAAGGACTCTTCGAGGGGATTGGGTCCTCCGACGTATTTCATATCTATGACAGGTAATCACCACAGCTGTGCTGCTTCGGAAACTTTTTTCGGCGTCTGCATCCTGTGTCGATGACGTCGATGCGCCGTCTTCGAGGACCTCCTCCGACGTCATCCGATGTGATAAGTAGGACGCACGACGCCCGTAGCCTCAGTTCCGTTTTTTCCACAAACGTGTTGCTTCGTGAATCTCGGTTACGCCTCGACTCTTTGGAGTTCTGTTCTTCTCGGTTCTTCGAACCTGTTCGTTTTTGTGAGAAAATCCTTCGTAAGAAGATGTCTTCTACTTTGTCTTCGACCCCGCGTCCGGGCTTCAAGAAGTGCGGGGAGTGTGGGTCCAAGATGTCGGTGACGGACTCGCACGACGCCTGCCTCTGGTGCCTCGGGGAGGCCCACGACACGGATGACTGTATCGACTGCCAGTCGCTCACGTCCAAAGCCTTACAGGAACGTAAGAAGAGGTTGTCGGTAGGTCGGGTGTCCAAGCCCCGGAAGTCGAAGTCTGCGGGGCTTTCGACGGATGATTCGAGAGGTGACTCCGTGTCGTCGTCGGAAGTCTCGTGGGTCTCCTTCTAGGAGTCGGTCTCGCCACTCCTCGGCCTCTTCGAGGCATTCTCGGAAGCACCAAGAGCAGTCATCTTCCAGGTCCTCTTCTGAGGACTCTGCCCGGCACGTCGCTTACCCCACCAGCCGTGCAACGCCAGAGGAATGGGCTTCCTTCGGGAAGAAAATGCTGGTGATTCTCGAGTCGCAGGATACTAAGCCCTCCGCGCCCCCGAGTGGGGTCGGCCGTGAGAGATCGAGAGACACTGCTCGCAAGAGTGGTCGGCACGAGTCACGGGAGAGGTCCCGTTCGGACAAGGGGACTCGTTCTCGACGTACCCGTTCCAGGTCCCGGTCCTCGACGCGTTTGAGACCGTGTGCACCTGTGATGTCTTCGAAGAAGACATCGACGCCTGAGGCGTCGAGGGCGTCGACAGGCTTTCTCGAGGCTCCGGCTCCGAGAAAGTCGTTGAAGTCGTCGAAGGACACGCTCGGAGCTCCGGCTTTGAGGACTGTGTCGACGCCGTCGATGCTGGCGGCGCTGCATCTGACGTCGACGCCGATCCTCTCGGCGCCGATGCCTGTTCTCTCGGCGCCGATTCACTCGACGCCTTTCGAGGCCGGGGTGTCGGAGGTACCCCGTGGCACGTGGGAACCCCCTAGAAAGGCTCTGGTTAAGAGCAAGCACTCTCGGGTGCCTTCTTTTCACCACCTGGAATATATTTTGGAGGTGGATGAGGATTCTGATGGCCTGGTTCCTAGTCAGGTTCCAGATGAGATGGTCTCGGGCCATAGTCAATTTGATGATTTGAGGCAGTCACTGCATGATGCCAGTGGACTGGACACCTCTCCGGAGGTGGAGTTTTGTAGGCCTGAGCCTGGCTCTCATGCCGATTCCTCCTACCGGCGCCTTATGGCTAGGGTCTCCGAGTACTTGGGATGGTCTGCTCCCCCAGGGGAGTTTGTGCAGGATGATCTCATGGACATCCCTGATGTTGGTCCCCCAACTGACCCGGTACTGCCGTTTCATATGGCTCTACAGAGAAGGGTGGCGGCGGCTTGGACTGCTCCGGAGAGTCTCCCGGCGGTGGGCAGGTCCTTGTCGCGAAAATACCATCCAGCCAGTAGCGACCCCTGCTACTTGACCAGGCACCCCACTCCGGAGAGTTTGGTGGTGCAGGCGGCCACGGCCCCGGCAAAGCAGGCGTCATACCCTACCATCCCTCCTGATAGGGACGACAAACGTTTTGATGGCTGAGCGAAGAAAGTGTTTTCTTCAGGTGGTATGGCGCTTCAGGCGGCCAACTCCATATGTGCCTTGTCTCATTTCACACACACTCTGTGGAACTGTGTTGCGTTAGCGGCTGAACATATTCCCGAAGGGGACGAACGGGATGGTTTCCTTGCTATGGTCCAGGATGGTAAGGATGCCATGTGTGAGTCCGTTCAGTCGGGTTTGTACATGGCTGAATGCGTCAGCAGGTCCATGGCGGCGAGCACCGTGATACGCAGGTTTGCGTGGTTGCGGAAGTCAGGGTTTGCTCCTGATGTGCAGTCCCGGCTCCTCAACATGCCCTTTGACGGTGAACACCTTTTTGGCAGCAAGGCTGACGAGAGCCTTGAGAGGTTGCAGACCTCCAAAGCTGCAGCGAAGTCGTTGGGCGCCGCAGTTCGCCAACCTCCGCCTTTTCGTTCTAGGGGACAGCAATGCAGGGGTGGTTCCTTTCGCTATTACTCGTCCTTCAGTAAAGCGAGAGGAGCTAGCAGTCAAAGAGGCCAACGCAGGGGTACCAGAGGTGGACGACAGGGTACCCGTGGTGCCAAGGCCGCTCGGGCAGTTGCCTCTCTGCCCTCAGGTAACGCCGCAGCCGCTACCACTCAGTCATGAGGCCATGTCCCATGGTTCGCCGGTTGGGGGAAGGATGCGCAGCATCTTGTAGAGTGACGTGCCATTACTTCAGGTGTGTGGGTTCTGGAGATCATAACCCACGGCTATTGTCTTCCCTTTCGGCAGCCTGGGGCAGTGTTTTCCTCCCCAGGTGAGGGCTCTTCACATTCAGCAGATGGTGCACAAGTTTCAGCATGCCCAGACGCTCCCAGCGTTCGAGTTCTTGAGGTTGCTCGGCCTCATGGCATCCTGCATTCTTATGGTGCCAGAGGCTCGCCTGCGGATGAGATCTTTGCAGTGGACACTCAAGATGCAGTGGTCGCAGTCCTCCGGCAGGATATCGGACCCGGTTCAGGTGCCGCCCTCGGTCGCCCAGGACCTTCTGTGGTGGGCCGTCAAAGGCAACTTGATGAAGGGGGCTCCGTTTTGGCTTCCCTGGCCGGAGGTGACGATCGTGATGGATGCATCCCTCATGGGATGGGGAGCTCATGCCAACGAGCTGACAGTCAGCGGTCGTTGGTCTCCGTCGGAGTCCAGACTCCAAATCAATCTGTTGGAGCTGAGGGCCGTCAGGCTAGCCCTGAAGGCTTTTCTGCCGACTGTGCGAGGAAAGAATGTCCTGCTCCTGACGGACAACACAGTGGCCATGCACTACCTCAACAAAAAGGAGGGGCAGGGTCACTTCCTCTGTGCAGGGAGGCGATGCAGCTCGAGTTCTGGGCCATCCAGCAGGAAGTTTCGATCTCGGCAGTTCATCTGGCCGGAGACGAAAACGTGACGGCGGACGCTCAGAGCAGGCAGAGCACGATCTCTCACGAGTGGGAGTTGGCTCAGGAGATTCTCCTGGAGATCTTCGCCCTTTGGGGGACCCCTCAAGTGGATCTCTTCGCCTCCAGTGTCAACCGGAAGTGCGAGAGGTTCTGCTCGCAGGAATTTCCTCCAAAAGGAGCCTTAGGAGATGCGTTCGTGATGGAGTGGTCATTCCCACTGCTGTACGCGTTTCCTCCAGTCCCCGTCATCCCGCAAGTGCTGCGGAGGTTATGGAAGTTCGGTTCCCGGATGATCCTCATTGCTCCGGCGTGGGCTCAGAGGACGTGGTACCCGGACCTTCTCGACTTGTCCATCTGTCCTCCACGTCATCTTCCCTACCGAGACGATCTGCTCTCACGGGAGGGGGGTCAGGTTCTCCATCCAGAGGTCAGATCCCTCAACCTTCCCGCTTGGCTTCTGAAAGGTTGAGGTATAAGGATTGGGACCTCCCTGAAGACGTGATGGAGGTGTTGCTCTCGGCCCGACGGCCAGCAACAAAGTCTCTGTACCGTTGCCATTGGCGTAAGTTCTGCGACTGGTGCAGAGTTCAGAATGTGGATCCTTTTGCATGTGACATCCCCATGGTTCTGTCCTTTTTACTTTCTTTGGCCCACAGGGGCTTGCAAGTGGGTACCATTAAAGGTTACCTGGCGGCGCTGTCCATCTTTAAGCGCTCGTCTGAAGAGTGTTCCTAATTTAAAAATCCCTTTAATTTCACAGTTTCTGAAAGGGCTCACTAATGTGTTCCCTCCGTCACCTTTTCTGTTGCCTGGTTGGGATTTGAACCTTGTTCTTAAGTTTCTTATGGGTGCTCCGTTTGAGCCTTTGCATTCTTGCCCTTTGAGACTGTTAACTCTTAAAACTGTGTTTTTGGTTGCGGTTACTTCCGCTCGCAGAGTGAGTGAGTTACAGGCACTTTCAGTTAAGCCACCCTTCACTGTGTTTCATAAGGACAGGGTTGTCCTTCGAGTTCGTCCTTCCTTTCTTCCGAAGGTGGTTTTGGAATTTCATTTGGGCCAAAAGGTTGTTCTTCCAGCATTCTATCCTCCTCCGCATCCTGGTAAGGAAGAGGAGAGGCTCCATAGGCTTGATCCTAGGAGAGCATTGAGCTTTTATATTTCACGCATGTCCCGGGTCAGAGTGGACGATCAACTCTTCATTGGTTACGCTGGAAAGCGTTTAGGAAAAGCTGTGACGAAACAGACTTTGTCTCGTTGGATTATTTTGGCTATCTCCGAGTGTTACCGCTTGGCAGGTAAGGACCCACCGGCTGGCTTGCGGGCCCATTCTACTAGGGGTATGGCTGCATCTACTGCCCTACAGAATGGGGTTCCTATTCGTAACATCTGTGATGCAGCCACCTGGGCTTCAGTACATACTTTTGTACGTCACTACTCCCTCGATTCCATCCGAGGACAGGATCTGGCCTTTGGCAAGGCAGTCCTTTATTCCGCAATTTGATTGGGCATGCTAAATTTGTGGTCTAAATTCTTTTCCCACCTCCTTGCTTGGTACTGCTTTGGGAGTCTGTCAAAGATATGGAATACGTCGGAGGACCCAATCCCCTCAAAGAACAAGTTACTCTCTTACCTGGTAACGTTCTTTCGATGGGATGGTCTGACGACGTATTCCATATCGCTCCCTCCCTATCTTCCCTGCTGCAGAATTACTTATGCGATTGGAGCTTATGTTTCCGCAAGGCCTTGTGTGTCTGACTGGTAGGAGACTGGTGTCACACGTTCTGGGGGAAAAAACTACAACTGAGGCTGCGGACGTCGTGCGTCCTACTTATCACATCGGGTGACGTCGGCCGTCGGAGGAGGTACTCGGGGACAGCGCATCGACGTCATCGACTCAGGACACAGATGCCGAAAATTTTCCGAAGCAGCACAACTGTGGTGATTACTGTCAAAGATATGGAATACGTCGTCGGACCATCCCATCGAAAGAACGTTACCAGGTAAGAGAGGAACTTGTTCTTGTGGCGAGTCAAATGACCCGCCTCCTGCATTCTGCACACTCGCCAAGTTTTTTCAGGCAGTGCTTGTCGGCGCTTGTGGTCCGACAATCCGCTGGTCAGGAAGTGCAAGAAAATAATCCACTATATGAAAGCCGACTGGAAGGTGAGGGCGGTGGTCAGAATGACTGCTAACCCTGTACCACGGATGTAGCACAGCACAGGCTCAGATGGACACTATGGGTCTTTTGAGGACCGTGGATTACCATCAACCAGCCGCCAGCCAAAACAGCCGAAAACAGTGTTCACCAGAAGCCCTTCACTCTACAACGGGCTTAACGCTGCAAGGGCATTGCAGAAGTTCTTTTGTGGGCTTCTTCCTGGATGGGCAGAGCCTAAATCCTTAAGGCTGTGGTGGCAGTAGACAAGAGAAATAGAGCGTCGGCTGTATAATGGGCTCCACGGGACACAGCCGAAAACAGTGTTCACCAGACGCCCTTCACTCCACAACGGGCTTAACGCTGCAAGGGCGTTGCAGAAGTTCTTTTGTGGGCTACTTCCTGGATGGGCAGAGCCTAAATCCTTAAGGCTGCAGTAGCAGTAGCCGAGAGAAATAGAGTGTCGGTGGTATAATGGGCTCCACAGGACACGGGACAGAGCCGAAAACGGTGTTCACCAGACGCCCTTCACTCCACAACGGGTTTTTATAGCATTACAATGACCAGAATGCTATATTGATGCTTCTAAATTATTTTGGGAGTCTACCACACCATGTGAGCGCACCCTTAACGCTTTGGTTCCTGATGTTCCTCGCATGCCACGTCGACACTTGCAAAATGGCTGACTGCATATATACGTCGCCCTAGCAACCTCACGTTGTACCCCCGGCAAGACGTGAGGCTTACTGTTCCTGCCCCGCCGGTCCCTGGACTTAACATCTACTATGCCAGGTATTGTCATTCTTCACAAGCGGGTGAATTCTACACTAAATCACGGCCTGCCAGTCACCGGGATACGTTAGTTAAATGCTGCTCCACTCAGTCACCCTGTCACCCCCGGGCACATAGGGAGACACTTTCCAGCACCGGCACTCCTCCACGGCAAGCAGAGCCATTTGCTTCTGCATTGTTTGGCGCATTTATTAATTAAAAACAGATCACACTTTGCATCCGTGATCTTGAGCCATCATTCCTTACAGCTACCATTTGTTACACTCAGGACCCGGATTATGATGTTGAAGTGACATAATTTTCCATTTATCCACAGTCCTTTGGTTGAATTTCTACTATCAACTTTAACCCACTGCCTCCAACCTCGCAGGAGCGCCGGTCATTTTTTTAGCATAATTTTTTGAATGCCGGTAAGAGCCAATGATATTATTTTTGCACCCAAGTGCCACTCACTACTATATTAGAGATGCACTCTTGACACACTTTCCTTGTTACAGCGATCTATCACGCACGTGACCTATTCCGGAACTAACCAACCAGCCCTTAATTGATGAATTGACAGAATGTTAGCCATCGTGCTACCTCTTACGATAAGATCCGTAATCATTAGAGTCTCTCTTTGAGAGTCCAGCATTGAATGCACTATAAATTGTTTTTTACTTCCTGGAACCCCACACACTTCTGACTCCTTTCTCTGTCTATTATATTGACAGATCACATAGGACCTTTCTTTCCACCAATTTTCTCCGTGCTGATGAAGGCCGTCGAAGTTACAGCCACACACGAACAGCTTTGAAGCCGAAACAAAGTTGTGTAGACCTTTTTCCATGTCGCATCATCTCCACACATGAAGTATTTAATGCACTGTAATTGCATTAGTCTCCCCATGGTATCCTCCACAAGGGATCATCAAGATTGTAATTGCTACTAAAACATGTCCAAAAGGAGTCATTTTGGCACATGTATTTATATGTTGTTGTATGTACCTTGTATATATTTTATTGAATGTCCTATGTTCTCTCTATGTATATGTAACATATGCTCTGCTGCATTAAATTTAAATCACATGCAGTAGTCGTTGCCACTATTTATACGTAGCCTGACTGTCAGAAGTAGTGTTTCTCCCTTTTGTGTTGTGGATTCCACATCACCCCGAGCCAAGACACCTAGGATCCTAGTGTTTTTCGCCATTGAACTGTTCGGAGTGTGTTTTAAAAACTGTTCAATGCATTTGAAATAGCAGGACCCTCTGTTTCTGCCTTTTGCTCTCTCCGATCTTTACACAGTGCCAAGAAGTCTCATTTGATGCTGCTGAACCAACCATAACAGCAAAGAAGGTACTTTTGACTGCTAACCTATTGGTCCATTCTTGGGCCCTGGAGACTGGTTAGGTCACTTTGAACCCTTTTTGCTCAAAGTATGTATCCCTTTTCAAGAACTTTGTTGCTTTTGCTTGCCCCTGATTCATTACCCATTGTGCTACATCTACTAGCTTTTCTTAATCTGTGTTCTTTCCTCAGGGCTGGGTCTTGTGTAGTATTTTTCTAGTTAGTTATTATTGCACATGGTGTGTTTAATTAAATCTATATTAATGAAAGTCAAAATTTGTTTGTGGGTTTGTGGCCTGGCGAAGCGTTGTTCCTTATACCATTCCACACTGTTTAACCAATCTGCACCAAATTTTGCATAGTTAACTTTTAGGACCCTCTGAACATTATTGACTACATGACATTTGGACACCCCACCTCTTTCCCTGTATTTCAGTAAAAGTCCAAATTTGTAGGTTTGTGGCTTGGCGAAGCGTTGTTCCTAATACAATCCCACACCGTATCACCAATGTTTTCATGCATTACTGGCTATATGACATTTGGACACCGCAAACCATTCTCTGGATTTCAGCACCCTCACACATGAGATGGTTGCCTGAAATCGGCGAAACATCAATGGGGTTGAAAACCACGTTTCAGGGCCCTAAAATGCACGGTTTCCAAGATATTTGCAGTGCACTACAACTAACTGCACCATGCCAGGGTGGGGCAACAGGTGGGGCGAGAGCATAGAACGCCCCAGTATGCAGCAGTACACCAACTCTCACCTCCCCCCAATGTCTGCTCCGGTGTATCTCCGCCAGCCACACATGCCCATTCTCAGTACAGTTTACTTCAGGGTGCAAAGCAAATCAAGCGATAAACAAATCGGAACAGTGTGGGCTACACTGACTCACTGGACAGAATTTCTCCAAAACCAAGCTGCGCTTCAGCAGAAACAGCAAAATGGTTGCGCTGGTTCCAGTGAGCACCAGGGCCTCAAAACTGCGTTTTGCAGAAACAAGAAGATGCCTGCACCATCTTGTCAAGCACATATTGGGTAGGATGGAACAAGGGGACACACTGAGGAAGCTTGCCCATGTGTTCTTACATGTACAAAAGAAATAGTGATAAAGCAGCACTGCTGTGCTGAAAGCCCAATGTCCCCATTGGAAAAAAAGGAAGCATTTCACCTGATGCTTCTCTGATGCTATTTTCATCTGTTCTTCCTCAAGCTACTGTTATTAATAAGGCCCTGCCATGCCCATTCCTATCCCCATTGTGCTTCAGCAAAACCAAACATGACCCTTGAATGACAGGCTCTGTCAAACCAAATCTGAGAAAAATCATCATGGAAACTTTTACCAAGCAGGGGAAGCATGTTCATTTTTACAAAGTATCAAAGATTAGTAGTTCAAAGAAACTCCAGCTATCTGGGCTATGAAAATTTCTGTGCTTCTGTACTTTAAATAAACTACTGCCCGCAAGAAAATAACTATGGCTGCAAAACATTGTGGGAATACAGATGGAAAGTCAAATAGAATTTAAAAGGCAAAGTGCTAGCAGCTTGAACCACATGTTTAAAATGGGCTTTGCAAACTTAAGAACAAAAAAATGCCTGTTTTAAAGAAAGGTAACATGTTGAATGAAAGCTTGTCTGTGCCTAGCAATGAAGAAGGGGTTGGCTGCTGGGAAACACACATGGACTGTCTATTCAACAGGCTTGTTTTTGTTTTGATTCAGGACCAAATAAAAGAAAATAAAGGTTTTAAACTGCCTTGGCTAGATTGTGCAAGCTTCCAAATACAGGTTATTCCAGTTGGCAGAGCTAAGGCTTCCCCCAAGAAGGGGAACCACCATAAACTCTCAGTAGATACTAACACCTCAGTGATAATTACTAGGTTGGACAGAATCTGGTTTGGGCTGGACCCTCTGACAACGGAACTCCCAGGACAAGGAAGTGTGAAGTGGGGAAGGGGCAATAAACCTTCAATCAAACTGGGAAACCCCCATTTTACTCTGGAGGAAATGACAGTTGGTGGCAGCTGAAGAAAATAAAATGGTCCAGTGACAGACAAAGGACTGCTATTTGCTTCCAAAGACTATTTATTTATAAAAATGTAAAGACTTAGATCTCTGCAGCAGGACTTTGTAAAAATGTGAGAATTTCGCAGTTTAAATGTCATTCTGTGGTTTATAATTTGAGACATTGTAGAATTCACTGACACCTTGGGAATATAAATGGCAAAGAATTGGGGATTATAAGGACAGTATTCATGATGCCATTGCAAATTTTAATACTTACATCCCTTATGATAATCCAAACACGTGTATAAAGTTACCAAATTTTAGGCAGAATCTTTCATACTCAAAATTTCCAAAAAGTATTAGAAGGGCGAAACAATGTCTCACAGAGTGCAGGGTTGGACTTCAATGGTTTGCATAATATAGGTAACCTGTTTAGATAATTTGCTAAGAGACTTCAACTGTATAAATGTACCTTTTGTGGCAAAATCAGATTTTAGCTAAAGTAACTGAGGGAGGTTTTGTAAAACTCACATCATAAATCTGACATTCTACCTTGAAATCCAACCAGTTGAGTGTGAGGCGGGGACTAGCACCCCTGACCAATCCAGTCGATTAGAGGTGTGCCTAGTAAAGCCTGCCCAGCCATATACTGATGTCACTATGCATTATAAATAAAAGTCCCTGACAAGAATCTAGACAGACACTCTTCCTGCTGCATTACTGATCTACATCCATCTTGCTGATCCCAACTACAAGGCCTAAGCATTGCTGACCCTTCCAGCAAGGCCTCCATTCTGAAATCCCACTGAAATCCCAAATAACCAAAGGGGAAAGCTGTGGTCTTCTTTTGGGAAGCATCCTGAACCAGCCTGGCGTGCTGCCCATTACCTGCATGCTCACTGCAATCCTGCCATTCAGCTGTCCTTTTCCCTGAGAATTACCATCAATTGACCCAAATTGCTCAGCTGTTTGCTACCCACTGACCAGACCTTGCCCAGCTGTCTTGTGCCAGGCGCGCCAGCCGTGTGGTGACCAGAACCTGTTCACTGTCCAAAAATCCCAAAACTAGAAAGTGGACTGTGAGTATAATCCCTACCCCTTAGAAATACTAGCCTATCTTAGTCATATTTCGAGTGATCGGACTGGTTTCCGCCAGGGTTGGGCGCTGGGGTGACAGGGTTGAACTCGAGAATCAACCTTGGATCTTACTGTGTCCATCTTTGGTGGTCTAGTCCGACTACTCTAGTTTAAAGTAAAACTGTTCTTGTCACAACTGATTTCCTTTCCTATTTCACAGCTTCATTTCACTCAAAGCTCATAACTCATCCAGTTTCATAGCTAGAGACCTATTTTCAACTCTATAGTGTCACTGTGATATATATCTACCCGCCAGCCCAACACTGCACTCCAAATCAGAGTATTTCACCCGTTTTATTAAAAACCGTTTTGCAATTTTCTCAATTCCCGCTTTAAATCTTCCCACGTGTCATTTGGCTGCTGCATGCTCTAAACTTTCCACTAATTTTCGAATTGTATGCCTTTTGCTGATCCATTGCCTTGTGATTGCCAGTGATATAACATACATGCTATTGTGATCAAACATATGTATATTATAATTTAACTACACATTAATTAATTATTTGCCATTTCCGAGTGTTATTTTAGGCCTTTGTTAAGGGTTTTTACCTCTTATTCTGTGAGGGAAGGTCAGATATTTCTTCTGTCTTCTGCCTCTTATTCCTGATTACCTGTTGCTTCTTTCTATCCACTCAGAATTCGATTATTTGTGGGTTGAGGGAACATTGCAGTGGGAAACCTTAACTTGCGTGCTATCTAGGAGAAGGGTAACCAAGTGTCTTGATTCCAATTTCATTGTAATTATCACCCCATTGGTGATTGCTGCCCCATATTAAAATTGTTTGATTTCTTTTGAATTTAAAAAAGTAAATATTATATTTTCACCAACCAACCTGGTTCATGGTCCATTGTGACCCGGGGTATTTGCAAGGGGGGTGGGATAAGAGTTGTGAACCATCTCAAATTGAATCTGCATAAAATAAGGAGAAAGGCATCTCAGTCGTGCGCTACATACTAGGCCGAGACCAAGGTGTGTGTCGCCAGATTGAAATCCTTAACAACAGCAACCTACAGGATCCTTGATTTTCAACAATTGATGAGTGTTATCATGTCTCTCTACAGAACCCTTTTGCTAGTTGTATATATTTTTATATTACCTTCATTTTATATAACCTTCATTTGACATTCCTTTATTTTGGACTGTTCTACTTCCCTGTTACGGTTGCTACTGAACCATATTGACACCCTTCTTGAGAGCATAGCCACCCCTTGGCCCACGTTACAACAAAAGGCGAAGAAGGCATATTTCTCAACTGTCCTTTGTTTCTAAATTGAAGTTGCCTAAATAAGAAAAATTGAGGAAATTCCAAAATTATACAGAAAAATAACTCAGCAACCAAGAACAGGGTGAGTCCGAACTTTTCTGAAACAATACATTTGTTTGCCATGAAAGATCCTGATACAACTGTTAGGATAAAATGAATTATGGACACACAAACAGACCTTAATATCTTTTTCTCTATTTTCTTTAATTTCTCCTGTCAGAAATCACTCTTTCTCCTGATGAACCATTGATACACTCAATAGGGAAACACGTGTCGAGTAGAGTATTTTCTGTGGAATATTATTTGGAGCATTATTTGAAAGCAATTAATATCATTTGAGAGCGAAACAAATGAAATGGTGTGATGCTAACACCAGAAACCAATCAAATTTGTATGAACAAGAATAAAATGATCATTAAAGGTTTGATGTTAACACCAAGAAAAATATGATGTGAAACAAATAATCAATTAAAACATCATTTTTCACCTTCTACATGGAATGAAGTTTTTTTTATTTACTATTTTTTCTAACAAGAACATAACCTTTTTGAAAGCACATTTGACTCACCAATCAAGCATTTTACAATTTAGGTTTGGCTCATTTGAGTAACCTCCATCCCATCTCAAAAAAAGTTTTTTGTGCATATCTCTCAACTGTGCCTTCTTTACCTTTATGATTGTGTTGGCTCTTGGTTTGTTGAAGTGTGAAGGCTGAGTGGGCATTTTAGCCTCTGCTCATCCTTGTACTTCTGCAGGACAGAAGTCAATTTGTCACAACCAGGATTTGCTGTCCACTAGAGATGTGTATATTGCTAGTGAACGCTCCCTTCCTCATAGTGCTCTGCAATGCTCCTAACCAGAATGCAAAAATTGAGCCATGTGCAGTACCAGTTCAGACTCTAGGTTACTGAGCACTACACTGGGATAATTCAAAAGTACCTATTGTACCTGTTGATTGCGTTGTATCCCACATTTGACAGCTGCTCATACCTGTGATGTGATTCGAATCAGAACATCTGATCAACTTTTCTTGAATATAACCAGATAAGACCCATTTGTGAGCATTTGAAGTTTTCTATATTCATTTGTTGCCTGGTCCTGCATGCAACTTGCATCTAGTGCCTTTATAAACCTGCTTGCAAGGTTTCACTTTGAATGCCTGCAAGTAATTCATGCAAACATGTCCTTCACAATCTTTAAAGTAGAGTGTGCAGCACCACATGCACCATTTGCATCACCATGTGCAACACTTGCATGCGCGTATGGGACTTTGTGTTCGGTCGTCGTCCAAGAGTCGATAACCCAATACATGTCCCCCAGGATCGTGAACGTGTCAGAGCATTCAATGTGCTGCCTATATATACTTGGATATTTAACACATCATGAAGTGCGCACAGAATTAGGCCTTCAGACCAACGGGAGGATAAATAGGAATTGATTATTAACTGTGCTTAGTAGAGTATATGTGGAAATTGCTGTCAGATTAAAAGCAGTCATTTGCTCTTGTTGTGACGTCAAAGTCCACTCTGGCACAGCCCTAGT
Organism: Ambystoma mexicanum; assembly: GCF_040938575.1. Taxonomy (NCBI): domain Eukaryota; kingdom Metazoa; phylum Chordata; class Amphibia; order Caudata; family Ambystomatidae; genus Ambystoma; species Ambystoma mexicanum. Next base: position 1,251,813,439 of record NC_090925.1, on the reverse strand, counting down.
CAATGTGTCCTGCTGTGTTACAACAATTGAAAGAATGGATCCTGGCAGTTGACCATTTTTAATGACAGATATGTCTTTCCGATTTCCTCCAATCACATCTGTGATAGCATCACACAGGGGGTATATCCCTTGTTGCAGTGCGTGCACATTAGTCCACTTTGTTCAGCTTTTGTAAGATGGCATCACTTTCTGCTCTCTTTATGGGCACCTTTGCCTGTGCCCAGCTGTGCTTAGAACATTTGCCCACATGGCAGTGTGCTGTGGAAGTGGATGTTCTAAAGCTATCTACCCTCTTAACATGCCTGATGTGTATGTGCTTTAGAAGTGTGGCTGTTCTTGTATTCGCTGTCCAATTACCTTCCCCACCCCACATATCTATGGTGTCTATCACATCACTAAAGGGTGAGTTCAGGATCATGCCTGGACAAGCTTCTATCCTACAATGTTAAACCCATTTATCTGCCCAACCGTGGAGTTGATAAGGGTGTTACGTGGCTAGTTTGCTCTGTGGGTTTGGAAGACGTGCATATAATCAACTTAATGTTACCTTCATTAATCTTGGGTGTTGCACATCTATAAAATAGCTCTCAGCTGATGATGTTATGAACTTTATTGACCCCTTTCAATGTTCTCATCGATCTGGCTGCTATTTGCATATGACTAACACATATATAACTATATAACTTCTCACCTGCCCACTGGCAGCATAGATTGATTTTTTCAGATAGGATAGGTGGCAGATACGTACCTGGAGGGCCTCTGCATGGAAGTGCATTGGGGCAGTTACAATTATTGAGCCATGCTTGTTATACATTTTCTTCAAGGACAATGTACCGGAGGTTTCTAACGGTTCTTCTGTAATTCTGAAAAGTAAATCAAGGTGGACCATCATGTCAAAGATGGCACTGTGCTTTAGGGGGACCAGCACAACAAGCTTGCCATGGACACTAGAACATATTCTGATCCTTGCTGTGATAAAAATTGAGAACTGTCATAAAAAAAACAGGAAAATGGTGCTTCTAGCATAAATGTGTAGCATTAGATCAAAAACAACACGCATTCTCATCTCTGCATGCTTTAACATCAACTGTGATCAGTGGAGACAAACATGAGGTGATGATGGTGTGGAGGTTGGGTTGTAACCGGGATGGGTTACATCACTGAGTACACTCCAGTAACGACCTAGCATAAACAATTAAAGGTGGTGGGGAAAAATGTATCAGCCATGAGGGAGGAGGATGATTGTGGGTGAGTGGGCTGGATGACGGTGGTGGAGACTTGGCAAGGATGGAAGCAGAGATGATATACTGATGATATAATACAAAGATGTGGCTGAGTTCATGGCAGTACAGTGGGCAAGAGAGGATTCCTTGTAATCGAGGAGAGTTGCGCAGCCGGTCTTATGCCCGCAGCATAGGTGCAGTCACGTACCTGCCTTCTTTTGCTGGATTAGCGAGGAGATTCATGGTTGGGCGTGAGACCTAAAGGGATTGAAGGAGAGATGATGTTTTACAGAGAAAGACCCAACTAATCCGCTAATGGCAAAGGCCTATTTAATAGTGTTGGTGCTCAGAGCTTGTAGGGGATACCTGACTTCAGATGGAATTTGCATGATTAATACTGTTCATACGACTATTGTATTAGTTCAAGCCCTGACCGTAACTCTGTAGATTCATAATTAATGTCCGTTTGTCTCTCAATTGTATCTTCACAGGCCATCCGTTTGACCCACATTTTCTTGTAAACAATGCGGTGGCCAATGTAATCTGCTCAATCATATTTGGAGATCGCTTTGAGTACACTGATAAGAAATTTCAGAAGTTGCTTCATCTCCTTGAAGAGGGTTTGAAGACTGGCGGTGGACTGCTCCCTCAGGTAGGCTGGACACATGGTGAAGGCTTGTACTACAGCCCCTTACCTTATTGAGGTGCTGGCTGGGGAGAGTGAATGAGCCCCACCACACATTGACCTCTTCTTGCCTTGTGCAGGATCCCAAAAACTACGACCGCTTTAAGAGCACCAACCACTCTCCTACCTGGTGCCGGGCCCAGGTGCATTCTTACCCACATAACATTCCAACAACTCCTATATGTATTAGAAGGGGCTGGGCAATGTCATATGGCATTACTACAATGCGCAATGGCGGAACCTGACATTAGATGGTTATATCGGATCTAGCCCCTCTAATTGCAGAGGTCTTTTTGCTGCATTTTCTGCAACATTATTTAAGTGGGGGGTTTAGGGATTGAAAAAAAATATATTTTTAATTGTGTGTGGGGTGGGGGATAGAAGTGAGGAGGTTTGGGAGGGAGGTGTGAGGGGCTTGCCCCCATAAAAAGAATGCAGTGAAAAATGCAGAAGGAGAGGAATCCAGCCCATATTGTCATGGGGGTCTTTTTTCTGCCTTTTTCACGTCTTTGCGTTGAGCCTATTCTTAGACTGTGATTGCTGTACTAAGGCATATAAAGCTCTATTGGATATATATGTGATGTAGACCTAACAGAGCACTCAAGCTACAAGCGCAGTTCGACACCTCTATCTACAAGTAAGAGGGTGACGTTGGATATTTACTTGTAGTGCCTAGGGGTTTCTCATTTAAAACGTATGTATTACTATATATAATACAGGATCAGGATGAATTCACTTACAAGGGAGAAAGGACACGTCTAAAGAAGCACCGGTCCATTCTGGATGCCCTAATCTAATTTGCTGTCTCAGGGTTATAGTGCCCAGCTCACTACATTAATTCTCCTACATGCATGTACTGCTCTCCCCATCTTTCGGGAGACCCAGTGATTTAATTGCAGAATATTCATCATACACATTTTTGATTGAAAAATATTCATTGCCATATACAATTTATAATTTATAAAAAGGAACATCTAGTTAGTGTGGGAAAGGTTTGGGTATAATTGACAGAGAAAAAAAATTGGTCGAAAACAAAAGTTCGAAAAAAACAGACCGCATGCAACATCATGTCGTATGTTGCATGCGGTCAGCTTTGCGGGTTTTGGGAAAAAGTTTCTTCCCCACTCCTCACTTACCTGTTATCTCGCCACCTGGTCCACTTCAGCCCTACAGCGCCAGATCCGTCCCTCAAACGCGGGTCGGATCAGACACTGCAGGGTCCTTTTTTGTTTTTCTTTTTTTCGGTCCCCCGCTTCCAATATTGAGGAAGCGGGGGACACCCCCGCAACCGCCAAAGGATAATAAATGGCATACATATGGAGCAGGGGACACCCCCCGCAACCCCTGCACCCTATGTTCGGCAAGTATTAGCCTATTTGATCGGTTTTATTCGCTCGAATGTTACTGGCCAAATTCGGTCAAGTGTAACATTCGGTCAAATAAAACCGAACAAATATACTAATACTGTGGGAAAGGGGCTAATGTTATTTTGGGGTTGGGGTAAATAGGCAGTTGTGGGGGGTTTTCCCCGCATTTTTCTGCTGCTTTGTTATTAAAAATAGCGAACATACAAAATGAAACATTTGGGGATGGTAAAACCCCCATGTGAAGCCCAGATATTTTCACCCTCTTGGATTAAAAATACATTTTGAAACACTCCTACCAGTCCCAGATCTTCTAGAATCGGGTCACCCTCCTTATCGAATGATGATGCCTTTGGACACACTCTTACCAGCAAGTATTTCTTCTCCCCTTCTTAAGGTTTTTGCCAGCGTCTGATATTCTGACATACCAGCCGCACTTTCTGGACCAATGCCCTTTCTGATCAGTCTCTGGCTATTTCCCGGGTCTCAGATGTAGGATACTGGGATTCAATATGGGGCTCTGGCGCTTCCCTTGTGGCTCTGTCTCGCTCCCTCTTTGCTCCTGGTCGCTAGCCCAGTATGTGTCACTTCCTGCAGCGCACTCTGGCTTCTATAGTACACCTTCCCAACTCTTTCCGCGATTGCCTCTACCCTTGCTCCGTGTTGGCTTTTTCATGTGTATTGGTTCTTTCCCTTAGGTGCATCAGCTGGGTGTGCTTGTTTCTTTCCCTTTCATGATTTTGCTTTAAATATTTTCTTCCTGGTTACTGCTGAGTGTTTGAAATCCCTGATCTGCCATTTTAAGGCCTGTTCGGCCTCACAGAGCTCTGCCTGCATCTGTGAGTGTACCAGACGATGTCCCTAAATGTTGCCTTTTAGGTTTCCTTCTCACAGATGGGAAAGTGGGAATGAACAGGCATTATGCCAAACAGGTAACTCTTTGTCTAACATTTTCCTTAAATCAATGGCATAGGTGCCCTGAGGGACTGTTGGATTTGTGGAATTATTTGTGTGGGACCCAAAGGGACTTGTTCCCTTCTACTCCTAATACCATGGCTGAATGGAAGGAGTTGTAAACCATCTACCTCTGAACTCGAGACATTATTACCTGGGACATAAATGATATCTCTGGGGAATTTCTTTTATACCATCTTCAGGCAGCTCTTCATAGAGTTGGTTGGTGTCTCTGGTCCCCAGAGCCTTCTTATGTCCCAGAGAAAGGTCAGTTAATTTGACTTCATCACAGAACTCTCCCCTTTGTTTCCAGCCCCAATGTCGTGACGATGTGGGCTTAAACAATCGACATTAAACTGAATCTTACCTCCTCCATGTTCAACTGTAAAGGCATTGGGTTAAAGACTTAGGCTCCACCTACTTACCTGGACATTGCTATCCTTATTATGACCCAGCCAGTCTGGGGTGAATAATCATTGACGAGGCAACATTTTCACATATACCAGATAAATATTTGCGGAGGTCTGTTGCTCACTTCATGGCTGAGTGCACAAGCTAAGTAATCATATATTTTATTTCCTGTGGAAGGAATACTGTTCTAGTATACAGCATTGTTGTGAAAGCCCTTGCCTCTCCTGGGCAAGGACCATCCCCAAGCTGATATGTCAAGCGGGTTTGAAGGATGAACAGCCTTTAGAATGGCTTTATGTGCAGTGGAGGATTACAAAGAGAATAATTTAACAAAGAGAATAATTTAAAGATGAAAATGTCTGGATTTCTTGGGGTTACATTTCATTCCAGAGGGTTGATTATTCCCAATTTCTCTGTGTGGGTCTGCAGCAGTGGGAAAAAGAAGGTAATGAATTTACAGTAATATACTAATAAAACTGAAGTACTTTTTGTCATGGGACAAGTTGTTTATTGTTCAAATTTTACTTTCTATTCCTAAAGCCAGACCACTTCTTCTTCTGACCTAAATATTTCACTGCTGTCTAGCCAGGATGTCTGTGAGTGGCCTGGTGTATACATTGAGAAGTCCCAGGGTGACGGTGGATCCTTGAAGCACCCACATGGGAAGGTGATGATTTTAGAGATTAACTGGCCACATACAACCCGAGATGATTAATTTTCTAGCAGAGCTGGAATTGACTTAAAGGCAGTCCCCATGATGCCTTTGTGTGATTCCAGTCTTGCTAGCAGGATAGCATGAGCCACTGTGTCACAGACTGCAGAGAGGTCGAGGAGAACTATTCCCAGGGATTGATTGTGAACAAGTTGCGTTGCTATGTCTTCCATGGTGTCCAGGATAGTTGTTTCCGTGCTTCTACCTGGTCTGAAAACTGATAGTTTGTCATGGAAGAGTGCATTATTGTCGGTGGATATTAGACAATTGTTAGGGAACAGCCCTTTCTATAAAGTTGGCTTCTACCTGGTCTGAATACTGATAGTTTGTCATGCAAGAGTGCATTATTGACGTTGGATATCTGACAATTTTTAGGGGACAACCCTTTCTATAAAGTTGGCTTGAAAAGGCAGGCCAAGGTTTGTCTGGAGTTGGTGAGAATAGTGGGGTCCATGTTCTATTTTCCATGTTGATGGCCTCCTTCATCCTGTACGGAAGGATCTCTGATATGAGACACAGGCTGGGATGCATGGACAGGTCAATTAGGTGTTTACTAAAGGTGCCCATCAATGATTTTATGAGATGTTTCAAGCGCAGATATGCTTGGACCTTGGATGGCTTGAACAGGGTTCAGCAGGGTTACTGCATGTGTCGTCAAAGGGTAAGACAGATGCTGTTTTGGATGTGTGCAACTCTAGAAATGTAATTCAGGCTGAAAAAAGTCAAGTTGCAAGCTACAAGCCATTACCCCAGTACACCATTCAGAGTGCACAAGGATTACTGATTGGTAACAACATGTTTTTTGGTGAATGATTTGTATAATAGGACTCAGCGCAAAGGGTCCCATCCTTGTGCACCAGAAATTACCTGGGAATACTTATGATCCCCTGGACAACCAGGAGATCATATTCAAACCTGCAGACAAAGGCAGGGCATTAGTCCTTATGGGCAAAAAAGATTATGTAAAATAGATCAATAGACAACTTGAAGACAAAGAAACATACAGATAAGTCTAATATGATCCCACTGGACAAGTAAAAGCTAAAGAAGTGGCGGAGAAACAAGGTGTAATATCGGACCACACAAAAACATTTGTAATGGTTAACCATCCAATCATGCCAGTATTATATATACTACTTAAGATTCATAAAAGCTTAATAGATCCCCTGGAAGACCCATTATTGTAGTCATGGGAAGTTTATTGGAACCATTGGTCCAGTATCTTGACAGAGCAATACAGCCGTTAATACAGAACAGTGCTACATATTTAAGGGACACCAGTCACTTCTTATTAAAACTAAAGAATGTGAACTTCGTCCAAGGACCAGGTCTACTTTTCACCATGGACATTGCATCACTATACACAAACATCGGCCACCCAGCAGGGATGGAAGCCATGGAATGTCTCCTACTTTCCACAGACACGTGCAAGGCAGACAAGGTATTCCTCATGAATTTACTGAAACTAGTATTGACGAACAATTTCTTTAAATTTGAAGATAGATGCTGCATTCAGATCTCAGGAACAAGCATGGGGGCAGTGAGGGCACCCAGCTACGCAAATGCCTGCATGCTTTATCTAGACCCTGAGTTTGTATTGAAGAAAGAAAGATGACAAAGGAACCTGGGATTTTATACCAGGTATTTGGATGATATATTTGGTATTCGGAAAGGCCCGGTAGAAGAGTTGGAGAACTTTTACACAATGATGAACAGCTTGCATCCTCGCATAAAGTTTACCTCCAATCACAGCTTTAGTAATGTCTCATCTTGGATGTAGAAATATATGCAGAGAACAACATTCTCAACACTAAGATCTTCACTAAAAGCACTGATAGGAACAGTCTACTCCTAGCTACAAGTTTCCATCCAAAACGAAAACTAGAAAGTGTCCCGATCAGCCAGTTTATGAGGCACAGATGTAACATCACATCTGCTGAAGAATATAAAATCCAAGCAAAACAGAAAAATATATTCAACAGAACTATGATCCAGAAATAATAGAAACTGTATCCAACAAGGTGGAGCACATTTCAAAAGAGGACTTGCTTAAATCCAAATCGATGAAGGAAAATCCACTACTGGTGTATATTACCACATACTCAGTACAAAGCTGCATAATTAAAGGAATACTCAAGCGGAACTGGAAAATTATGAAACTGATTATTTCCAGCCATATCAGTATTTGCCTACAAAAAAAGCATGCGATTAAGGAACATGTTGGTAAAAGCCAGATTTAAAGAACATCAGAACAAGGCGAAATACACAGGGACACAGACGTGTCACAATTGCCAGCACTGTGGCAACATTCTAAAGGGTGATTCCATAAGACATCCCTATATAGGTTAAAAAATCCCTTTGAAACATTCAAGCACTAGTGACTCAGTAAACGTGGTTTATGGCCTTAAATGCCCACATGGCTTTTATTGCATAGGTATGATAACATTTAAGGTTAAAACCCATTGGACTGAGCACAAGTGTCAAGGAGTTCCCCCCCTTCTCACCTGAATCCGTTCTTTTCTGGTGTCTTTGGATGCTGCCTTCTTTCGGATGGATCAGGTTTTGAAGAAGGCGGCCCGCGTCTCTGCCGAATCCAGAATGCGTTCAGTTTTCCAGGAGACCGAATCCAGGAATCCAGGAGGCAAGGTAAGTTCGCTAGAACTAGAATCCAGGAGGAAGAAGAAAAGGGGGGTTTTGAGGAAGGGAAGCGGAGTGGAAAGGAGAAGAACTGCAAGCTACGGAGCACACGTCTGGTCGCTACTTCGCAATAGCATTGAGACGCGCGGAGCCGCGGAAGGCGTGGTCTAGAAATAGAGAAAGGTTATGCCCAACGCATGGAGCAAGAAGGGAATGCGTTGGACGGCCATATTGGAGGTATTAATGGGTATAAGTCCATTGTGACAGGGACCATGAGGCCCAAAAGGGGCGCACCCTGCGATTCATGACTGCCTGCCTCCTCCGAAGACCCTTCCCTCCTGGTTTTCCCGGGTGGATGAGGTGGAACCTTCTGAGCAGCCGTGGAGCCTTGATGTTTGAGAGGAGTTCCCATGTTCTTTCGCTAGGAGTATATCCTTTACATTCAACCGGGTATTGAAGCTGGCCCCTTCTATACCTGGAATCACAAATCCGAGATACTGCATATTCCAATTGGTCATCGACCAGCATAGGAGGAGGTCTGGAGGGTTTTTGGGAGGATGGATAGTAGGGTTTCAATAAAGATGTGTGAAAGACTAGGTGTATCTTCTTCCATGATTCAGGCAACTCGATCCGATAAGAAACAGGATTTATAATTTCTTTAATGGAAAATTGACCATAGTACCGAGGGGCCAGTTTACTAGGCCGTAGATGTTGGGGTAGTAATTTTGAGGACAACCAGATCTGATCACCGACTGCATAAGAAGGGCCAGGTCTTCTTCTGGAATCTGCATATTTCTTGGTCTGTTTCCTGGCCTTCTCCAAAAATTCCTTGGCTTCTTTATGTATGTTGACAAGGGTTTCGATCCAGGAGTCAACTGTAGGTACTGGTGTAGATTGGGGAAGAACAGAAGGTAGGACCGACTGATGAAATCGTTGACTGCAATAAAAGGGGCTGATCTTAAGTGCTGAATGGTCAGAATTATTGTAAGCAAATTCAGCCACGGGTATCAGGAGCGACCAGTCATCCTGGACCTTGGTGGCGAAGCATCGAAGATACTGTTCCAGGGTTTGATTGACACGTTCTGTGATTCCGTTGGTTTGAGGGTGGTAACCTGACGAAAGGGCACGTTGGATCCCTAAGCATTGACAGAGATGTTTCCAGAATTGTGAGATGTATTGAGGTCCGCGATCCAAAATGATCTTGGAAGGGAGTCCATGCAAATGGAATATGTGTTCCAGGAAGATTCCTGCTAGTTCAGAAGAGGATGGTAATTTACGCAGGGGCGTAAAATGAGCCATATGAGTGAACAGGTCTATGGTAACCATGATGGTGGTATACCCACGGCAGGGTGGCAGTTCCACAATGAAGTCCGTAGTGATAATCTCCCAAGGCCTAGTTGGTAATGTAGGTTGTAGTAGAAGGCCCGCTGGTGTTTTGTTATTGTGTTTATTTTGGCTGCAGACAACACAGGATTGAATGTACTGCCGTACGTCGGGTCTCATTCTAGGCCACCAGAATTGCCTTTATATCAGACGGAGGGTATTGGTGACACCACGATGTCCGAGTGTAGGGTATCGTGACAGAGATTCATTATTCTCTGTTGTAGTCTTTTTGTAGGGATGACCAACAGATTGTCTTTGAACAAATAACCTTCCCGGACCTTTACATTCCAAGGATTTATTTTGGATTTGTCCTTCCACAGATCAGAGGATTGGGTTTGGGCTTGGATCTCTTCAAGGAGGTTGACTGCCTGGGCCACAAAGATCGTGGGGCAAAACATCTGAGGATATGCCTTGTCTTCAGTGGGCTCGTAGTCAGGTCTTAGAGATGCCCAACGCGCCTGACGACTGTTCCTACACTCCAAAGAGTGTAGAATCTGGAGGTTCCGGTGGTCAGTACAGACCTGAACTGGATGTTTAGCTCCCAAAAGTAGATGTCGCCATTCAGTGAAGGCTTGGCGGATGGCTAACAATTCTTTTTCTAGGACTGAATAATGTGTTTCACTAGGAGTCAGAGTTCGTGAGAGGTAAGCAATTGGGTGTTCCAATTTATCTCCTAATTCTTGTTTCAGGACTGTGCCAATGGCATAATTTGAAGCGTCCGTTTCTACCAGGAAAGGACGGGTAGTATCGGGTTGAGCCAAGATAGGAGCTTGCGTACACTCTGTCTTTAAACACTGGAACGCCATATCTTGTGGTGTTGACCAGAGGAAAGGATTGTCTTTCTTCAGGAGAGCAACAATCGGTTGAACTATCTCGGAGAAATTAGATATGAATTTCCGGTAGAAATTGGCAAGTCCCAGGAAAGATTGCATTTGTTTCACGGAAGTAGGAGCAGGCCAGGTCAATATGGCTTTTACCTTTGAAGGGTCCATACCGATTCCTTCTGGGGTAAGAATAAACCCTAGGTAGTGAACGGAGGTCACATGAAACAAACATTTTTCAGGTTTGGCCAGGAGTTTATGATCTCGGAGTCTCTGCAAAACTGCCTTCACGTGCTCTTCATGTTGTTTAGGATCCTTGGAAAAGATCAGTGTGTCGTCCAGATATACAATAACAAAGAGAAACAGCATGTCAGAGAACACCCTATCCATAAAGCGTTGTAATATTGCCGGGGCGTTAGCCAATCCGAAGGGCATGACTAGGTACTCAAAATGGCCAAAGGATGTTCTGAAGGCGGTCTTCCATTCGTCTCTTTCCCTGACACGGATCAAATGATAAGTGCCCCTGAGATCCAACTTGGTGAATATCACTGCGCCTCTCACGGCTTCCAGGATATCCGAAATCAGGGGTAACGGGTACCGATCCTTGACGTTACATTGATTTAGCCCGCGATAATCAAGGCAGGGTCTGAGTTTCTTGGTATCCTTCTTGGGAACAAAGAATAGAGAAGCACCAGCAGGAGATTTCGAAGGTCTTATGGTGCCATTTTGAAGGTTGGTATCCAGGTATTCTCTTAGGGCCTTCTTCTCTGGTTCGGAAAGAATGAACATCCTGCTGAAGGGAATCACTGCAGAGGGTTCTGTATCTATTGCGCAGTCTTCAGGTCTGTGTGGGGGTAAGGCCTGGACAATGGCAGTCGAAAACACATCAGCATAAGCTTGGTAGACTTCAGGAACTTACATGACATTGGATACCATTAGTGGTGTCTGTTGTTCCTTTGATGGTTCCTTAGGGTGTGTTAATGGAGGTTCTGGGGATAGACAATGAGTCATGCAAAACTCCGAGTCAAGGAATAGGGAACCGGCAGACCAGTTGATATATGGGTTGTGTTTCTGTAGCCAGGGCATGCCCAATACCAAGGGGGGTAATGAGCTGATTTAATAATGCCAAACCTGATCAGCTCTCGATGGTGATTTATTGAAAGCTGGATCTCCTTGGTCTGAAGGAATATGGGTCCTGATGTGAGGGGTCTTCCGTCGATAGCCTCCACAGGCTGCATGGTGCATCGTGTTTCGTGGGGAATCGTTTATCAACCCACTCATGATCGATGAATATTCCCATAGCTCGGCAGTCTACCAGGGCCAAAATGGGATAGTTCGTATTCTTGGATGATGATAAAAAGGCCTGTAGTACCACCAGATTGTTTTGTCCAGGAGAGTTCAAGGATGGAATGGATGTGGAGCAAACATCTCTCTCCCGAAGCTCTGCTCCATCTAGGATCGGGAACTGACGTTTCCCGAACGCCGAGGGGGTGCTTAAGGACACTCCCTAACCAAATGCTTATCTGAGGCGCAGTACATGCACAAGCCCGTATGAATTCTCCTCATTCTCTCTTGTGGAGATATGGGTCCACGAAAGGCCCCAATCTGCATGGGCTCGTATTCTGAAACTAGGCTTGGGTTGATTTCCGGTCTGGGGGTACCCTCAAATGATACCTTGGAAGGAGTTCCCCTGGATTTCTTCTTTTCTGACTTCCTTTCCTGGATACGGAAGTCATCTGCATGGCAAGATCCATTAATGCCTGGAATGAGCTTGGTCGTGCCACTCTGGCCAGCTCATCCTTAATTTCTTCGTTCAATCCTCTCCTGAACACGGTAAAACTCGCCTCAGTGGATCAGTCAGCTTCCTTTGCCAGTTGTTTAAATCTGGTCACATACGTGAGCATATCCTGGGCCCCTTGCTGAAAGTCTAACAAGCGTTCTTGTGCGCTGTAGACCTGCTCAGGGCGGTCAAACATGTCTTTTAGGGCCCGTATAAACCCATCATAATCGTCCAGGACGGCATCACTAGAGTTAACGAGGGGAGTGGCCCAAGTCAAGGCATTCCCGGAAAGGTGAGAGATTATAAAACCCACCTCAGCCCCGGGGGTCCCAAAATAGTAAGGCTTGAAGGTAAAGTGAACCAAGCACGAATCCAGGAATGCACGAAGGGTCTTTGCTGAGCCGTCGTATTTGTCCACGACTCCGCCCAGTATAACACTCTCTTTTGTAGTAGAATCCCGGGATAGGACCAGTTGTTTGAGAGCGGCGTTCTCTGCTTTCAGATTCTGTACCTCGGTTGATAGTTCGTGCATATCACGCATCAAGTCCTGCCCAGCAGCCTCCATGTCGATATCTCTTTCGATTGGGTGGCGTCTCAAACTGTCAAGGAGTTCCCCCCCTTCTCACCTGAATCCGTTCTTTTCCGGTGTCTTTGGATGCTGCCTTCTTTCGGATGGATCGGGTATTGAAGAAGGTGGCCCGCGTCTCTGCCGAATCCAGAATGCGTTCAGTTTTCCAGGAGACCGAATCCAGGAATCCAGGAGTCAAGGTAAGTTCGCTAGAACTAGAATCCAGGAGGAAGAAGAAAGGGGGGGTTTCGAGGTATGGAAGCGGAGTGGAAAGGAGAAGAACCGCGAGCTACGGAGCACACGTCTGGTCGCTACTTCGCAATAGCATTGAGATGCGTGGAGCCGCGGAAGGCGTGGTCTAGAAATAGAGAAAGGTTACGTCCAATGCATGGAGCGAGAAGGGAATGCGTTGGACGTCCATATTGGAGGAGGTAATGGGTATAAGTCTGTTGTGACAGGGACCATGAGGCCCAAAAGGGGCGCACCCTGCGATTCATGACAAGAAGTCAAACATTCGAAAAAGGAATTTGAAGTCCCCAGTAGCCTGTCTTTTTCTACCGGCAAAGCACAGAATCGCACAAGAACAATTTGTGATTATAGAGAGAGCAGTGTTGTCAAAAAGAGGTGGTTATATGCAAAGGAAATTACTACAGAGAGCGATGAATTGGATATAACATCTAGAATCTTTGAAACCACAAGGCATGAATATAGAGTGGGATCTATCACGCTTCCAGTAGGCTACTAACTTATGAATTAGATTGTGAACGGACCAAAGATTTGGGAGGCAATAACAGCAGAAAGCATATAATTTGTATTTCACTGTAACTTCTATTGAATGTTCCTATCATTGAGATGGAGACTGTGACTGATGATCTGGTTCGGGAGACTAGAACTACCTGTAAATACCTAACCATTAGTACACACCTGATTGGTATGACTGTAGAAGGTGGTGTGGTGGTATTATGATTAGCAGAGTATGAGGTAGTCATGCAAAAGCCATTGCAACAACACTGTGAGCCATTAGTATAACAGTGGAGTTTTAGAGAATTGAGCACAACAAATGTTGCAAGTACACTGATCCTACACAGAGACTGACAGGGATGGAGTTACAAGGGTGTCATTGCAACAAACACTTCTGCCTGCAGGCATTGTAAGGCAGTAATTAAGTACCCGTCAACACACTTCAGGGACTGTGAGTGTCACCCACTTCGCAATGCACCTGAGCCGAGTTATCTAAACATTGCGCATGTGGTAACAGGATGCACGCTCTTATACGGGACACTATGTGTATTTAAGGATTGCACAGTAAGCGCAGATTATGCAATATGTGCATACCTTTAGTAGGATGAAGTGTTGCTAAGAACTAGTTGCCCAAAAAATCATGATGGCATTTGTGTAGAATCAATGTAGTTTAATTGATAATAAATGCTTATTTTGAAGGGATTGTGTCCTCCGACGTATTCCTTATCTTTAATGTTATTCATTCCAGCTTGTTGGCCTCGGACATTTTTTCAGTAGAGGGCGCTGCGCGTCAACGTCCCTCGAGTTGGTGTCCCTCGACAGCCTCCGTCTCGGCGCCAATGTCATTGTGCGTATAAATAGACTCGCGCAGCGTCCGTTGCTCAGTTCCGTTTATCCGCGCTTCGTGGGCCTCGGAAACATGACGCTCTTCAGGAAGATTCTGCTTATTCTTCGAAGATATCAATCTTAATTCGATGGCTTCTTCATCCGAACCGTCGACCCCACGGTCCAGTTTCAAAAAGTGTCGTGACTGTGGGAAGAAAATATTGTTGACGGATCCACACATGATCTGTTTGTGGTGCCTGGGGTCGGAGCATCACTGTTCGGAATGTGAGGACTGTATGTCCATGACGGGGAAAGCCTTGAAGGAGCGAAAGGGGAAGATAGAAAGAGGTAAGACTCAAAACTTCTACTCCCTCGAAAGTTTCTTCGGCAGAGTCGAGACATTAGTTTCCTCGTCATCACAAGAAACATTCCCGTTCAAGGTCTCAAAGCGGTTCCCATCAGTCTTAGAGATCAAAACACTCTAAGAAGAGGCGTCGTAGATCTCCCTCTTCGTCTTCTTCTGCCTCTCCGGAAAGGGTCACCTGCCCCCACGAAACACAGCTCTCCAGCTAAGTGGGAGGAATTTCGTAAGAAAATGCTTAGCGTCTTCGAGAAAGCGGCCTCGACCCCCTCTGAGACGTCTAAAGGTGATACCCTGGGTGAAAGAGCCGAAAAATCAAAACGCTGCGAGTCGTTGCACCCGGCGAGAGAAACAACCCGAGACCGTCATGAACCCTCGAGTAAAGGCAGTAAAACCGCGTCATGGACGCCATTGTCGAAGGTTTCCTCAACTCATAAATCTGCGTCATCGATGCCTTTATCGAAGGGCCCGTCGACGCATAAATTGGTTGCGTTGACGCCGTCTTCGACACCACTGTCGACTCTGATAAAAGACAGACCTACAACTGTCACTACATCTCAGACAATAGAGGTGTCGAGGACTTCGACCATGACGTTGAGGATGCCGTTGACTTTTTCGACGACACCGAGAAGGATCCCGATCCTCTTGAGAACATCGAGGACTTTCCAAACTTTTTCAACGCCCTTTTCGGGTTTGTCGAAGCCTTTGACTTCCATGTTGACAACCTCGATGTTTTCTCAACCAGTGACAACCAATTTGGCCCCTTCTGCACTAGAAATGGGTTTTAAACCATATCCTAGGTCTGACTACTTTAGAGCCTTGTCCTCTATATATGAGGAAGGGGAGGATTCTGACCATGAGAGACCTTTTGGTTTTCAAAGGACCACAACACCCATACCAGAGGAATTCATCTCTGAAGAGAACAGCTTAAAAGACCTTCAAGACTCCCTACATGAGGCAAGTGGTTTAGATACTTCTCCAGAAGTAGAGTTTTCTGATATTTTAGATAAAGGTCCACAGGAGTATCCTGTTGTTCCTTTTCATACTGCTCTGCAAAGAAACATTTCTGTAAATTGGGAAACTCCTGAAGTTATCCCTGCAGTTAACAAGAAACTTTCTGCTAAATACAGGGTATCTGCTACAGATCCTGAATATTTGAGCAAACATCCAACTCCATAGAGTTTGGTTGTACAAGCAGCAACTTCATCAAACAGTAAATCTGCATACCCTACTATTCCACAGGACAGGGATGATAAAAGATTTGATGCTATGTCAAAAAAAGTCTTTTCGGCATGTAGCATGGCGCTTAAATCTGTTAACGCCACTTGCACGCTTGCAAGATTCAGCCATACACTTTGGGAGTGTGCTTCATCTGCGGCTGACTGTCTCCCAGAAGGAGAGGAAAGGGAAGCATTTTTAAACATCATCAAGGATGGAAAAGATGCAATGTGCGAGTCCCTTCGTACAGGCATTGATTCTGCTGACAGTATCAGCAGGGCCATGGCGGCAAGTACCACAATCCGCAGATTTGCGTGGTTGCGGAAGTCTGGTTTTGCTCCGGATGTACAAGCCAGACTTTTGAACATGCCCTTTGACGGCACTTCTTTATTTGGTAAGAAGGCTGATGACAGTCTGGAGAGATTACAACCATCTAAGGCTGCAGTGAAATCTCTTGGGGCTGCAATCCGACAGACTCCGAATCGCCCCTCAGGAACCTCCTGGAGGGGTAGGTCCTTTCGCTTTTACTCCGCATTCGGAAAAGGCAGAGGACAGACAGCCAGCTCAAAGGGGCCAGAAAAGATTCACCCATGGTGGACGGGTTAAAGGTACAAAAACCGCAGCAGCAGGTGCCACCTTACCCTCGGCATCTGTGTCAGCCGCTTCTAAACCCCTCTGAGGTCTCCCCTCACAAGACACCAGTAGGGGGCAGGTTAACTCAACATCTGGCAGAATGGCAGGCTATTAGGTCAGATGCTTGGGCATTGGAGACAGTTGCCCAAGGTTACTACCTGCCCTTCCTACACACCCCTCAGTGTCATCCACCGGGGAACAATTCTTTGAAGTTTCCAGACCCGCTCCTTATGCAGGAGATTGTAGACCTGCTAGAGAAAGGTGCCATAGAACTGGTACCTGTAACGGAGAGGAACAAGGGTTGGTATTCCCCCTACTTCCTAGTGCCAAAGAAGGACGGAGGACTGAGACCCATTTTGGACTTGCGAGAATTGAACAAATTCCTCAGGAAAGACAAGTTCAAGATGGTAACCCTTTTTCAGATCCTTCAGGCCCTCCAGCTTCAGGACTGGTTGGTATCTCTAGACCTTCAGGATGGTTATTTCCATGTGCCAATCCATCTCAAACACAGCAAATGAGGTTCGCAATTGGCAGCTCTCACTATCAATTTCGAGTTCTGCCATTTGGGCTGACCTCCGTCCCGAGGGTCTTCACCAAGCTAATGTCGGTAGTGGCTGCAAGTCTAAGGAGGGAAGGGATCCACGTCTACCCCTACCTGGACGATTGGTTGATCAGAGCGGTATCTTCGGAACAAGCTCAGATCCAGCTAAATTATGTCTGCCATTTCCTTCACAAGCTGGGCTTCTCCCTCAACTTAAAGAAGTCACAGATGATACCATCACAGAGACTCCGGTTCATTGGAGCAGTCCTGGACACTTCCCTGGGAAAAGCCTCGCCACCAGAGGTGAGGACTCAAGATATTCTGCAGATGGTCAACAAGTTTCAAAATGCCCAACGTCTACCAGCCTTCGACTTTTTGAGGTTGCTAGGCCTCATGGCATCCTGCATTTTCCTAGTGCCAGAGGCTCGCCTGAGAATGAGATCCCTCCAGTGGGCATTAAGAACCCAATGGTCACAATTCTCAGGAAGAATGTCAGATCTCCTTCAAGTCCCGGACAGAGTGGCTCGAGACCTTCAGTGGTGGGCCTGCCGGGAGAACATTATGAAAGGAGAACAGTTTTGGCAACCATGGCCGGAGATAACAGTAGTCACGGATGCCTCACTCACGGGGTGGGAAGCCCATGCCAATGACTTGACCATCAGCGGTCGTTGGTCTCCATCGGAGTCCAGACTACATATCAACCTGTTGGAGCTGAGAGCAATCAGACTAGCGCTGAAAGCTTTTCTGCCATCAGTACAGGGGAAAAATGTGCTGATAATGATGGACAACACAGTGGCCATGCACTACCTCAACTAAAGAGGAGGCGTGGGATCACTGCCACTGTGCAGAGAGGCAATGCAGCACTGGTTTTGGGCAATTCAAGAAGGAATCTCTCTATCGGCAGTTCACCTAGCCAGAGAGAAGAACTTAACGGCGGACGCTCTGAGCAGGCAGAGCACAGTCTCCCACGAGTGGGAGCTAGCTCAGGAAGTCCTTCAAGAGATCTTCGCCCTTTGGGGAACAGCTCAAGTGGATTTGTTCGCCACCAGTATCAACAGGAAGTGCGATCAGTTCTGTTCAAGGGAATTTCCCCCGAGAGGAGTTCTAGGGGACGCGTTCGTAGTAGAATGGGATTTTCCACTTCTGTACGCGTTTCCTCCAGTCCCTGTCATTCCTCAAATGATCAGGAGGTCGAGAAGATTCCGGAAAACTATGATCCTAATTGCCCCGGATTGGGCCAGGAGAACGTGGTAACCGGACCTTCTGGACATGCCTATCTGCCCTCCGATTCGTCTTCCGCAAAGAGAGGAGGTCAGGTTCTCCATCCAGACATCAGAACCCTCAACCTTCACGCTTGGTTTCTGAAAGGTTGAGATACAAGGATTGGGATCTCCCGGATGACGTCATGGAGGCGTTGCTTTCAACTAGAAGGCCCGCAACAAAGACTTTATACCGCTGCCGTTGGAACACATTTTGCAGCTGGTGTACAGAAAAGAATATTGAACCGTTTTCATGCAGTACACCAATGGTATTATTTTTTTTGCTATATTTGGCAAATTCTGGTCTTCAAGTTGGCACAATCAAGGGTTACCTCGCAGCGTTGTCAATCTTCAAGCGCACTGCGGCGGAGCCTTCATATTTCAAATTACCCCTGGTAATCCAATTTCTGAAAGGGTTAACTAATGTTTATCCCCCAAAGCCTTGCCAAGTTCCATTGTGGGACCTAAATCTAGTCTTAAATTTTCTGATGGGTACTCCCTTTGAACCATCCATTCTTGTTCATTAAGATTTCTCACTCTTAAAACAGTTTTCCTAGTGGCTCTAACATCTGCCAGAAGAGTGAGCGAATTACAAGTTCTATCTTGCAAACCTCCTCATACAATCTTTCATAAAGACAAGGTTGTCTTACAAGTGAAGCCTAATCTTCTCCCAAAGGTGGTCTCTGAATTCCACATTACTCAGAAAATAACTTTACCTTCATTCTATCCTCCTCCCCACCCAAGGAAAGAGGAAGAGAGGTTACATAGGCTGGATCCAAGGCGTGCCTTGAGTTTTTATATCAACAGACTTGCTAGGATAAGGCAAGCAGACCAACTGTTTGTAGGTTATGCAGGACACAAATTAGGATTGCCAATCACGAAACAGACCATTTCAAGATGGATTATTTTAACCATTCTAGAATGCTACAAATTGGCAGGGAAAGAACCCCCTCAACATCTTAGGGCTCATTCAACCAGGGGTATCTCAGCCTCTTCGGCTCTCCAAAGAGGGGTTCCGATTCGGGACATATGTGCGGCTGCCACATGGTCGTCCGCACATACCTTTACAAAATTTTACAGCCTGGATTCCTCCTCTAGCCAGGAGACAAGATTTGGAAAAGCTGTGTTACATTCTGTACATTCTTAAAGGTATATATTCCAATTTTACTCCCACCGCCTCTTTTACACCACTGCTATGGGAGTCTATCAAAGATAAGGAATACGTTGGAGGACACAATCCCTTCGAAGAACAAGTTACTTCTTACCTTGTAACGTTCTTTCGATGGGATGTTCCTCCGACGTATTCCTTATCGCCCCTCCCATCCATCCCCGCAGTAAAACTTCCCTTGTAGTTGCAGCTTACAACTTGTTCAACTAATGCGATCGTAGGAAGGACATCAGCAATTAGAAATATCATTAAACTAAGGATTCACCATCTATACATGGAGCCTGCATGACTGTGACTCCAACATCAAGCTAAGGTGGCCGCCACATAATCCGGGGATGAGCCTCGGTCTCACTGCGGACATCACCATGGCCATGGTGTAAACATAAAACCGGAAGTGAGGCATCCAACCGGTTTGCTGTTTGGATGCCTCGCGTTCCGCTATGAAGAAGTGACACCAAGTCACTGTAAGTACAGGACATAATATGCATAGGCCCTATGTTGCACCCTAGTATGCCGTCTTGATCGGCGTTGCACTAAGGGGACCTTTAGTCCCCTTAGATGCAGCTTGAACACTCTATGTACTGCTGCTCCAGTTAAAAGTGCAAATTGCATCAACGAATTAAGCGCTTTAGGATTCATCTTTGGCAGTGTCTAGTTAAGGCACTAAGTTAGGTTTGTTCTTGATTTTTTAGATATGCAGAAAAAGAAAGCGCAGTGAGACCTGGAGGTTGATGCAATTAACGCATTTGCAAATATACATGTTTACAATATATGAACAATACAGGAAGATATATTTTAAGATTTATTATCTTTTTATTGTAGATCCCAATATTTTGATGGCATACACAATTCAAATACCCCATCAGTTTAGCCTTGGAATAAGGATATATTAAAATATCTGAAACGTGTCAGCAATGGTTTTTGTTGTGAAATAGCCACTGATGTAGAAATTGGTCAAAATTACAGAATCGCTGGAGTTTGTATTATGTATTCTGTACTTTGAATTGTGTACTGTGTATTTTGAGTTGACAGTGATATTGGTGAGATTTGTATGAAAATTGGGTAATTTTGAATTGTAGGTTCATGTTTATCCTGCCTCTTACATGAATCTGGTAATGAGAAATATTGAAAAAAGCAAACATTAAATATGCAGTGTGAAGAATGTAATTATTGTATGTTGCTTTAATGGAGGGAAATCAAAGTAAGTTTCATTTTTAGGGGTAAGTACCCCATTCAGAGTGCACAAGGATTACCTGTTGGTAACATTGGGTTTTTGGGTGGATAAATTGCAAGCTACTAGCCAGCCATAAAAAGTCACTCAACACCTACATTTAATACATTCAGACTGCACACCATTTCTTACTCGCCAAAAGTCAATTATCACTAGCCACTGGATACTTCTATCTTCATTTTCTTCTGCTCAAAACCATGTAAACTCTCTTCCTATCCATATTGTCTCTTTCCCTGACAGACCCTCTTTTCGCTAACCTACTCTTTATTCACAAAACCTCCAACTCTAACTTTCATCACACTTGCCCTTCTCGCATCTACCCGCAGCGCCTCTCTGCTTTGCAGACTCTGCATTAGTATGCTTCTACATTTCACTCTCTTTCTGTTGCTCTTTGGAATGCCCAATCTGAATGTAATGAGACTTCCTTTACCTCTGACTTCCTTCTTCCCCATTCTCACACTCTTGACCTCCTTACCCTTATAGAAACCTGAGTTTTTCCCTCAGACTATGCAGCACTTGCTGCCCTTCACAAATCTGCCTACACCTTCACCCACTCTCCCCACCCAACTGGTAGGGGTGGTGATGTAGGACTGTTCGCATCTTCCAAACTTCCTTTCAAATGGATTGTTTCCTCCCACATATTCCTTATCTTTGTTATTTCCATATCCCGCTTGCTGCTTTGGACATTTTTGACAGTAGAGGGTGCTGCGCGTCGATGACTGTCTAGTCAATGTCCCTTGAAGGCCTCCGTCTCGATGTTGACGTCAGTGTTATAAATAGTCGTGCGCAGCGTCCGTTGCTCAGTTCTGTTTTTCCGCGCTTCATGAGCTTCGGGACCGTGACGCTCGGTTCAGTGAAGAGAGCAAATTCTTTGAGTTTTTGTCAAGAAAACCTTTGATTCCTCGATATGAGACGGCCTCATCGTCTGCTCCATCTATGCCCCGATCTGGCTTAAAAAAATGCTGAGATTATGGGTCAAAGATGTCCTTGACAGACCCCCACAGGGTCTGCCTATGGTGCCTCGGGGCAGAACATCCCTGTTCGAAGTGCGAAGAGTGCCTATCGATGACGGCAAAAGCCTTAAGGGCGCACAGAGGGAATCTGGAGAGAGGTAGGTCTAAAAAATCCATTACCCCGACCAAATTTACCTCACACAAGTCGAGACCGTCGTCTCCTCGACGTAAGAAACACTCCAGATCTTGATCTCGGAGCAGATCGCATCACTCATCCGCTTTGAAGCACAGTAAAAAAAGGTGTCATAGATTGCCTTCAATATCATCCTCCAGTTCACCGGAGAGAGTAACATGCCCAACCAAAAACAGTTCCCCGTCTCAGTGGGAGGAATTTCATTAAAAAATTATGAAGGTGTTGGAGAATGCGGCCTTGTCCCCCTTACAGACACCTAGAGGCGATACCCCAGGAGAAAAACCTGGTAGGCATTAAAGCAGTGAGTCGTTGACCTCGGCAAAACATACTCCTCCAGAGCGTGAGAAACTCTTGAGTCGAGTCAAAGCCTCTTAAAAGCACAAGGCGTCGACACTGTCGACTCACATGCTGATGCCCAACACTGCGTCATCAACGCCTTTGGCGCCTACGTTGAAGGAGAGGTCTTCCAAGCCTCGAACTTCGACTGCTTCAACGCCAATCACTCCGATTCCTTAAACGACTTCGTCAAAAACGTCGAAGCCATTGTCGATTCTATGGACGACCTCCAGGCCAATCACAAATCCATCGAGGCCAATGACTTCTACATTGACAGTGACAAGTTTAGCTCCACCTGTAGTGACTGCTATTGCCCCTTCCTCATTGGAAAAGAGCTACACACCTCTACCATGCTCTGATTATTTCAAATTGTTATCCTCAATTTATGAAGAGGTAGAGTATTCCGATGCAGAAAGACCCTTTGGTCTAGATTGTGTTAGACCTCACATTCCAGAAGAACTGATCCCAGAAGAGGTCAGATTGAAAGACCCGTAGGATTCCTTGCAGGAGGCAAGCGGAAGAGATACCTCCCCAGAAATAGATTTTAGTAAGCCTGTACCAGGGGACCATGCTGAGAGTAACTACAGGTCACTTATGAACAGGGTCATGGAATATATGGGGTGATCTAGGCGTACACCTGTATATGAGCAATATGACCTCACGGCCATACTTGATAGAGGACCAAAAGAAGATCCTATCATTCCCTTTCACAAGGCCTTACAGGAAAAAGTGTCCACCAATTGGGAAACGCCAGAGGTGATTCCTGCAGTCAGTAAGAAACTGTCAGCAAAATATAGAGCTTCAGCTGCAGACCCTCCATACGTATCTAAGCAACCAACCCCGGAAAGCTTGGTTGTTCAAGCTGCAACTTCAGCGGGAAGACAAACTGCATATCCCACAATCCCGCAGGATCGTGATGATAAAAAGGTTGACGTCAGGGCCAAGCAAGTTTTCTCGCCATGCAGCATGGTGCTAAAGTCTGCAAACGCCACATGCACGCCGTCAAGATTCAGCCACACCCTTTGGGAGTGTGCTTCAATGGCGGCTGACCATCTCCCGGAAGGGGAGGAACGAGACGGTTTCCTGAATCTTATCAAGGACGGGAAGGATGCGATGTGAGAATTCCTCCAAACCGGTCTCGACTCTTTAGACAGCATCAGCAGAGCCATGGCGGCTAGCACCACAATCTGCAGATTTGCGTGGTTGTGGAAATCTGGATTTGCTCCTGATGTACAATCCAGACTTCTGAACATGCCTTTTGACGGCACTCATCTATTTGGTAAAAAAGCTGATGACAGTTTGGAGAAGTTGCAAACTTCCAAGGCGGCGGGCAATTCCCTTTGAGCTGCGATTAGACAAACTCCAAACCGCCACACAGGTACGCCCTGGAGGGGTAAGTCCTTTCGCTTTTACTGCGCATTCGGAAAAGGCAGAGGACAGCCAGCTCAAAGGGGCCAGGGACGATTCACCTGTGGTGGACGGGGCAAAGGTACTAAGTCCACATCTACAGGTTATGCTTTACTCTCAGCATCTGCTTCAGCTGCCCCAAAACCTCTCTTAGGTCTTACATCACAAAACATCAGTAGTAGACAGGTTAACCCAACATCTGACAGAATGGCAGGCTACTACATCAGATGCTTGGGCACTGGAAACAGTTGCCCAAGGTTGCTGCCTGCCTTTCCTACACACCTCAGAGTCATCCACCGGGGAGCAACTCTTTGATGTTTCCAGACCCGCTCCTTATGCAGGAGATTTTGGACCTCCTACTGAAAGGTGCTATAGAACCAGTACCTGCGGCGGAGAGGAACAAGGGTTGCTACTCCCCATATTTTCTAATTCCGAAAGGACGGAGGAATGAGACCCATCTTGGACTTGCAAGAATTGAACAAGTTCCTCAAGAAAGACAAGTTGAAGATGTTTACACTTTCTCAGATCCTTCTGGCCCTCCAACTCCAGGATTGGTTGGTAGCTCTGGACGTGCAGGATGCTTACTTTCATGTGCCAATACAACCGAAGCACAGAGTACCTGAGGTTCGCCATTGGCAGCTCTCACTATCAATTGCGGGTTCTGCCATTTGGTCTAACCTCTGCCCTAGGGTTTTCACCAAGCTAATTGCGGTTGTGGCAGCAAGTCTCGGGAGAGGGGGGATTCACGTCTACCCCTACCTGGATGATTGGTTAATCAGAGCGAGTTCCACGGAACAAGCTCGGGATCATCTAGACATTGTTTGCCACTCCCTCCACAGGCTGGGCTTCTCCCTCAACGTCAAGAAGTCCCATATGATACCATCACAAAGAGTCCAGTTTATTGGAGCAATCCTGGACACATCCCTGGGAAAAGTCTCGCCACCAGAGATGGGGGTTCAAGACATTCTACAGATGGTGACGAAGTTCCAAAATGCTCAATATCTTCCTGCCTTTGACTTTCTGAGGTTGCTCAGCCTGATGGCATCCTGCATCTTTTTGGTACCTCAGGCTGCCTGAGAATAAGATCTCTCCAGTGGGCTTTCAGGACTCAGTGGTCACAGTTCTCCAGAAATATGTCAGAACTCCTTCAGATAGCGAACAGAGTTGCTCTGGACCTTCAAAGGTGGGCTTCTCGAGAAAACATCTTGAAGGCAGAACCTTTTTGGCAACCATGGCCAGAGATAACAGTAGTGACGGACGCCTCACGCACGGGCTGGGGAGCCCATACTAATGATTTGACCATCAGCTGTCGTTGGTCTCCATTGGAGTCCAAACTACACATCAACCTTTTAGAGCTGAGGCCAATCAGACTAGCGCTGAAGACCTTTCGGCCCTCTGTACAGGGAAAGAATGTCCTGATAATGACAGACAACACATTGGCCATTTACTACCTTAACAAAAGAGGTATAGGGTCACTACCACTGTGCAGAGAGGCAATGCAGCTCTGGTTTTAGGCAATAAAAGAAGGAATCTCTGTCGGCAATTCACCTAGGCGGAGAGATGAACACGGTGGTGGACCCTCTGAGCAGGCATAGTGCAGTATCCCACAAGTGGGAACTAGCTCAGGAAGTCCTTCAAGAGACCTTCGCCCTTTGGGGAACCCCTCAAGTAGATCTGTTTGCAACGAATACCATAGGAAGTGAGAGCTGTACTGTTCCAGGGAATTTTCCCCGAGAGGAGCTCTAGGGGATGCGTTTGTGGTGGCCTCGGAATATCCACTCCTTTACGCATTTCCTCCAGTCCCTGTCATTCCTCATGTAATAAGAAGGTTGAGAAGGTTCAGGAAAACCATGATCCTAATTCTCCTGGATTGGGCCAGGAGAACGTGGTACCCAGACATTCTAGACATGTCCATCTGTCCTCCGATTCGTCTTCCACAAAGAGAGGATATTTTTTCTCAAGAGGAGGGTCAGGTTCTCCATCTGGATATCAGGACTCTCAGCCTTCACGCATGGTTTCTGAAAGGCTGAGGTACAAAGATTGGGACCTCCCTGACGACGTAATGGAGGTGTTGCTTTCGGCCAGAAGGCCAGCGACCAAATCCCTATACCGCTGCAGTTGGACCAAGTTCTTCAGCTTGTGTAGAGATAAAAATGTTGACCCTTTTTCATCCAGTGCACCAATGGTGTTATCTTTCCTTCTACACCTAGCCAATTTAGGACTCCAGATCGGCACCATTAAGGGTTACCTAGCAGCGCTGTCCATTTTCAAACGCACTGCTGAAGAACCTTCATACTTCAAAATGTCCTTGGTTATTCCATTTTTTAAGGGGTTGACCAATGTTTACCCCCCAACTCCTTTTCAAGTCCCTCTGTGGGACCTACATTTGGTCTTAACATTTGAGATTCCTTACCTTCAAAACTGTCTTTCTGGTGGCAATAACTTCTGCCCGACGGGTGAGAGAGTTACAGGCTTTATCCTGCAAACCTCATCATACTGTCTTTCAAAAAGATAAAGTTTTTCTGCAAGTGAAGCCTAATTTCCTCCCAAAGGTTGTGTCAGAGTTTCATATTACTCAAAAGATAACCTTGCCTTCATTTTACCCTCCTCCTCATCCGGGGAAAGAGAAAGAAAGGCTGCACAGACTTGACCCAAAGCGTGCTTTGAGTTTCTATATTAGCAGACTGGCACAGTTGAGACAAACTGACCAAATATTTGTAGGATACGCAGGTCACAAGCTAGGCCTAGCCATCACCAAGCAAAAAATCTCAAGGTGGATCATTCTAACTATTATAGAATGTTACAAATTGGCAGGTAGAGACCCTCCAGACCATCTGAGGGCTCCTTCAACCAGGGGTATCGCAGCTTTGTCGGCTCTCCAAAGGGGAGTTCCAGTAAAAAACATTTGTGCAGCTGCCACATGGTCATCTACACACACCTTTACAAGATTCTATATCTTGGATTCCTCCACCAGCAAGGAAACTCATTTTGGAAAGGCAGTATTGCATTCTGTGCATACTTAAAAAAATACAAATAATAATACTCCCTCCTCCTTTATACTTTACTGCTTTGGGAGTCTATCAAAGATAAGGAATATGTGGGAGGACACAACCCATTCGAAGAACAAGTTACTTACCAACTGTAATGTTCTTTTGACTGGATGTTCCTCCCACGTATTCCTTATCGCCTCTGCCATCCTTCACTGCAGTAAAACTTCCTTTGTAATTGCAGTCTGTGCTCCCTCAAGGGTAGTAGCCGTCTCATCCTGTACAATACCTAACTCTTCAAAATGGAACTGAGCAACGGACGCTGCGTGCGACTATTTATACCACCGATGACGTCGACATCTAGACAGAGGCCTTCGATGGACATTGACTTGAGTCATTGACGCGCAGCGCCCTCTGCTGATAACATTTGCTGAAGCAGCAAGCTGGATATGGAAATATCAAAGATAAGGAATACGTGGGAGGAACATCCAGTCAAAAGAACGTTACAGTTGGTAAGTAACTTGTTCATCTCTCCTTCTCCCCTACATCCCGCTAGTCCTCGCTCTTTCGAATATACTATCTCCACAATCACTGCTCCCTATGGCATTCATATTGTATCTCCCTATCAGCCAGCTTGTCAATTTATTGACTACCTCTCCCAACAAATTGACTCCCTTCCTCCCCATCATCACCTCATTGTCAGTGGTGACTTTAACCTCCCCTCTCTTTCCACTTCTCTATCCACTGACTATAGCGCTCTTCTCCTTAACCGCTGGTTCTCTGTCCACTCTCTGCCCACCCATTGAAATGGTAACTCCCTTGATCTTCTTCTCATCTCCTATCAGGAATCGAATTCCCACTTGGTCTCTCTGGCGCAAATGGAAAAAAAAACTGTGGTTTGTCCTGATGTGAGAAATCCAAGATGGTGCAGGATTTATCCCATACACTGTATGGTTGTTAGCACTGTGGTCGATTCCAAGATGACGCTCTTTGCTTCTCACACGTTTTCCGCAGTACATGTTCCCATAGATCAGATATAGGCAGCCGAGACAATAAGCTTGGCGCGTTGCTTCTTCTTTGAGGCACTGCCGCTGTTTTCTTCTGTTTCTCTCCTGCTACTGTTCGTCCTGGCTCTTACCTCTCTTCACAGCTTTCCCTTCTATTATCCCTGCTAATACGCTCTCCTGCTTATTCTCTGCTACCTCTTGGTTCGACTACTCCGATGCTACTGTCTCGTTCTCTGGTCGATTTGTTGAGTGTTCGGCCATCCTTCTGCCTGGGAACCTTCACAGTTATTCCTGCCACCTCTTGGGCATATTACTTTTCCCATTATGGCATCTGCTTCACCTTTATCCCTGGCAAAGAGAATGTATTGGGTGATGGTTTCTCCAGACAGGTGGATGTGAATAAGCTACACTTTAAAACTGAAAGATTGTTCCCTAAGGAATCCTTCCACTTTTTTGTAGCAGAGTTTTTCCACATGGTTCAAAGTGAGAACAAAAAGGCACTTAACCAAGAGGACATTCAAGGGTATAAACTTCAGCAAGAAGGGGACCTCTTGTTTCGTGGGCATCGGTTGTTCATTCCAACTTCTAAATTAAGACAAGAAGTACTTCAGATGTGTCATGATTCTGTTTCTGGGAGTCATATAGGGATCCGCTCTACTTTGGATCTCATCATCCGTCTTTTTTGGTGGCCTAAAGTTTCGCATGATGCGCATGATTATGCGTTTGCGTGAATAGTCTTGTTAGAGGCCAAAACATCTAGACAACACCGCTTTGGTCATTTAGTTCAACCGTCATTACCAATCTCAAACAATTTTATTGTTGACTTACCACCTATTTCAGATCATACTACCATTATGGTGACAGTTGACTCACATATCTTCTGTTGCTGACATGACCAGACTATTTTTTGTCTACATGGTCTCTGCAAAGCAATAATTTTGGATCGAGGTGTGCAATATTCTTCAAAATATTTAAGCTTATTTGCAAGACCATAGGGATTCGTCGCACTCTCAGTTCAGGATTTTACCCCCAATACAACAGGCAAACTGAAAGATTAAACCAGTCCTTGGAGCAGTACTTGCACAGCTTCATTTCAGCTTTACAGGACAACTGGAAAGATCTGCTTCTGTTGGCAGAATTTGCTTACAACAATGCAGTGCATACTGCACTAGGTATGAGTCCTTTCAAATGTTTATATGGCTTTAATCCCTTGAGTTTTCCTACAGCCCCTCCATCTCCAGGTAACATACCATCAGTGGAAGCACTGGTGTCAAGCATTCAAGCTGGTCACGCTGCAGCCCTAGAGACCCTTGGGAACTCACGTGCTCAGATAAGAAGTATGCAGATTTAAAACAAAGGAACCGTTTTTTAAAGCAGGTGATTTAGACTAGCTGGCTCATCGGTTTTTGCCCAAACTGTTGGTACCCTCTTAACTGTCTCCATGTTTTTTGGACCTTTGAAAGTGTTGTCTTCACTGGGGTCCGTGGCCTATTGCCTTCAGCTGTCTGCTTCTTGGACGAGGATATATCCTGTATTTCATGTGTCCCAATTGAAGCCTCACATGAAGAATCGTTTTCTGAGAGATAAGAAAGGTAACCCTCCTCCTGTGGACACTGACTCGGGCCTTGAATATGAAGTTGCTGGGATATGTGATTGATTCACAGTATATTCGAGGCCGTTTACAATAACTTTTGGACTGAAAAGGCTATGGACCCTCTGATCGCATTTGGGAGCCATCATCTTCCCTGCATGCCCCTGCTTTGCTGAATTGATTCCACAGGACTCATCCTTGAAAACCAGGTACACTTCCCCAAGGGGTTATACTGTCAGGAATCGAGTTCCCACTTAGTCTCTCTGGTGCAAATGGAAACAGATTGTGGTTTCCCCTGATGTGAGGATTTCAAGATGGTGCAGGATTCATCCCATAAACTGTATGGTTGTTAGCACTCCAGTCGATTCCAAGATGTGTGCTCTCTGCTTCTCACACGTTTTCTGCAGTATGTGTTCCCATGGATCAGATGTAAGCAGCAGCAGAGACCGTAAGCTCGGCACGTCGCTTCTTCTTGAGGCACTTGCACTGTTTTCTTCCGTGTTTCTCTCCTGCTCCTGTTCGTCCTGGCTCTTACCTCTCTTCGCAGCTCTCCCTCATCTCATCCCTGCTGCTCTGCTAGCCTGCTTATCCTCCGGTACCTCTTGGTTCCACTACTCCTTCGCTACCGTTTTGTTTTCTTGTTGATTTGCTGAGTTCCAATCAACCTTCTGCTTGGAGCCTTAACAGGTACTCCGGCCACCTTGTCGACTTTTATCTGGCTGTGCTGAAACATCAAAGGGTTTTCCTAGATTTATACGATTCCCCATCATCCTCGATACAGTTTGCTAATAAAGTTAGTGCTCGCTATACTTGATCATTCCATTCTTTGCCTCAATGTCCACTCCTACTTCCACCCCACTCTATCCATCTACCACTTCCATTACCAAGCGCAAGTTTCCGTCCTCCAAATTCCCTATCTATCTCTGTAACCTACACCATAATTCACCATTCCATCCACTGATAAATCCATCACTAACTTACCCTGTCTGGCCCTGTCAGAGCAACTTAGACACAAGAGTGCTTCCTTGTCCCCCAGTTTGCAGGATCCCGACATGAGGTAAGCCCTGCTGGGCATTACTGCAAGAATCCCTGACATATTCTCCCCTTTCACCTTTCTTTCTCCCCCTCTAATACCCCTGTCATAGTTTTCTTTATCTTCCCCTGTCTCTCCTAAACTCTCCTCTCTTCTACTACTCACTTTACTCCCTAGCCTTTCTCCCTCTTCCTTCCTTCCCCACCCCCTCCTCTCTTCTTCATCATAATCATGCAAATTATTCTACATACTGTTTTTTCTGGTTTGATTCATGTATATTATTATTGCTTCCACTGTTCATGTTCGATGTATTCTTGTTGTTAAACTGTAAAGCGCCTTGGATTATGACACTATATAAAAATAATAAATACAAATAATAAATACAAATCCCAAAACCCCTCCGATAATGGCCACCGGGTCACAGAATAGAAGAACCATAAGTAAGAGCATGTGCAGGTCCGCCCTCGCTGAATCCTGATACACTGCATGTATCCCATAATCAACTTCCTGCAGGGATCCAGCAGGCGATGCGAGCCCCCTCTAAAGGCCCACGCTTAAGACCATTGATGGATTACCCTTTGGATGGCCGTCTGAAACGACTTCCTACTAGGTACTTGAGTTTGGGCTCATTTTATGCCCCCTTAAAACTTATTGTGCAACATTTTCTGCCACCCCATGATTGAATCCCTCCCTCCATTGCGCTACCATCCTCCTCTCAAGGCTCCGATACTTCTGTGCTCCAGCCCTCTTCCTACGATCGACCTTTGTCCTCATTACAGTCCTGCCCACTATCAAAATCCCATCACAATGAGCTGCACTATGCAGATTGCAGAAAATGCAGTTGCTCTGCGTACTCGCGCATATCACTGCCTATCTTTGTATCGCTCCGACCTCCACATACTGTAGACTACTCTACACATCGCCTCCGCCATACCTCAGAGGCTTATCTAGGCGTTGCACGGCTCATATGACTTTCGTCTCGCACCATCATCCCTTTACCGAGTCCCGCGCTGTACTCGCCTGCCTCGCGGACACCCCCACTCCAAAAACCTCCTTGGTTACATTTCTCAGCCATGCGCTGGTAGTCAAGGACTATTGCCTCCGAGGTGGGAGTATTTTACTCCCTATTTTTAAACTTTGAGAGTAAACGTGATTTCAAGAGAGTGAAAATGACTTTTCTCCTTTGCAAGAGAGTAAAATGTATGTGACATCCAGCTGACGTGTATAAAAACTGTATGGAAATCATTTTTTATTTTTTTATTTTACTTGTTATAATTTACAAATTTTTTTTTACAAGAAAAGAAAAAGAGAATATGGTACAGTTCTCTACTCCAGTTGTCTCATCACTTCGTCTGTCTGGTAGCATCAGTGGTTTCAAGTAGCACGTTGCCAGGTCTTTTCCTTTTTCTGGTCATCTTCCCCAAATGAGTCCACCTTGTATTCAGAGTTTCAAATTCATGAAAAAGTGGGAGACCGCTATTACGTAGCTGATGTTATCTCCCTCTATTAAGCGATTCCACCAGTCCTCCTCGTTGCACGTCCTTGACTCCTTGAATAAGTGACCCAAGTGTGCCATTCTCAGCCTTGTTAAAGCGCTACACACTAAAAGTAGGTGGCGCAGCGTCTCTGGTTGAGTCTTGATTTTGCAGAATCTGCAACTGTTGTCGGATGTTAATTTTCTGATCGCTTTGATCTCATTTGTAGGCAAGAGATTCATTCGCACTCTTAGGAAGGTCTCACGTACCGTTTTGCTTGGAAATTTTTTTAAGTAATTCGGTAGGTCATTTAAGCCTCTCGTTGTTGGTGGCAAGTGGCTTATCAGTTTGCTTCTTAGGTCCAAGGATGTTGTCTGCATCCAGTCGTGTTCCTGTAGTTTTCGTTTTACTTTATTCGGGTTTAGGATGAGTTCTTCCTCAGAGCTGTTTATTTCCACCAGTTTTTTTCTATGTTCTGTCTTCCAGCACATCAGAATTTTACTTTCCTGTGCTTCTATTTCCGTGTGGATAAAAGACATTACATTCAGGCGGGTACTAGTCAGGGATTTCCTGTATAGCATTAGTGAGTTTCTCGCAACCGTCGATTCCAGTGATTGCAGACACAGTTCCTGGCGTATGGTCTTGGCCGGTGTAGATTGCGGTAGGTTCAGCGTTTGTTTCCAGAACACGCCTTCCAAGCGTTTCCAGAAATCTGAAGGTATCATCAGTAGTGCGTCTGCACCGTAGGTCAAGGACGGGACCACCTTCCCTTTGTAAAATTGGATCAGTGGAATTGCTGTAAATCGGCCAAATCTTCTGTCGATTATTTTTGCTTGACGTGCCAATTTTTTTGCCTTCTCTAGGAGGTGCAATTGCATAGGGTGTTCTTGTTTGCTGTTGCTAAGGATTACCCCCAGGTATTTAAATTGTACCACTTGTTCTATTTTCTCCCCTTCCAGGGACCAGCTAAAGTTCTCTGTGCGGGTAGTTTGGTTCTCCATGATCATCACTTTGGTTTTGGCCCTGTTGATCTCCAAGTTGTTCTTCTCTATATATAGTGCCAAAGCGTTTAGTTGACGCTGTAGACCAATCGGTGTGTAGTCCATTAAAATAAGGTCATCCGCGTAGAGTAATCTTGGGATCTTTACCTTTCCTACTGTGGGTGGGAAAGACCGTATCTCCTGTCCGCTTTCTTCGATATCCCAGAGATAGGAGTTGAACAGTGTTGGTGCAAGAGGGCATCCTTGCTTTACACCTCTCGCTGTAGGGATAGACTCAGTTAACATTCCTTCTTGATTTAAACGCACTCTTATAGAGGTGTTCTGGTGCAATGCTTTAATGGGCCCCAAGATGTTTTCTGGGCAGTTTCTCGCTGTTAATTTTCCCCAAAGTCTTTCACGGTTTACCTGATCGAAAGCCTGGACCAGGTCAATAAAAGCAAGATAGATCTTTTGGCCTCTTTCTTGTGTCTTGCTTTTTAGGGTGGTTAATAGGAGAATGTTTGGTGCCGTTCCCCCATCTTTCACAAACCCTGATTGTAGGGGGTCCTCAAGCCCTGATTCTCTAGACCATTTTTGGAAGTTTTCTAACACCAGTGAGCCAAACACCTTCCCAACAACGTCTAGCAATGCAATTGGTCGGTAGTTCTTGGGTTGGTCTCTTGGCCCCGACTTGTAAATTGGGACAATTGTTGCTGTGGTCCATGACGCAGGTATCGATCTTGTTTCGTTGCATTTTTTCAGTACCTCGTGTATAAAGCTTGACCATTCTGCAGCATGGTCCTTCAAGTCTGCGTTGGTGATACCGTCGGGCCCCGGGGCTCTTGAGTTGTTCAGTCTGACAAGTTTTCTTCTTATGTCCTCCTGATCCCATACATTTTCCCAGTTTGAGTTTGACGTTTCTTGGTTGTCATGCATAAAACCATGTACATTGTTGGAATGGTCGACGTAGCTCTTTTTCCGGAATACTTTCATGAAGTGGGTTGACCATGCTTCTTCTCCCACATAATTATTTATCAGGTCTTTTTGCATATCTGACGTATTCCTGATTAGGTTCCAGAAATCTCTGGTTCTCCTACTGCATATAATCTTCAGCATGCCTGCTGCGTCGGCTTGGTTCATGGTTTCTCTGTGTTGTCTCAGCCAATTTTTGTAGACCCTTGTTGCTGTTTTCATTTCCTTGACTAGTTCAGCAGTAGGTGATTTCTTGACTTGTTGCTTTAGTTTCCTCATTTTTTTCCTTTCTTCCACAATTCCTTTGTCAAATACGTGTCGGTGGATATTTGATTCATCATTTTGCCGAAACTTTCTTTTGACTTCATATACTTTTAACAAAGGTCGATAGTCAATGTTGTTATTCGTGGTTACTTGGTTGTTTACTTTACTGGTGTTTTTGTATGTGTCTGTTAGCTCCACAACTGATTTAGCCGACAGTCTTAGTTTTGTACCACTACCGTCAGCCTCGATTTTTGCTTCCATGATTGGTTTTGTTTTTTTTGTACATGCCCATTTTATTTTTAATAGGTTGTGATCGCTATTGGTCGTTCTCACGACCTCGTACTCTGTTATAATTTTGAGGAGCTCATCCGAAGCAAAGATATGATCTAGGTTTGCTGCAGAGTTATCTCTCTCCCATGTCGGTATTCTCTTGTTATCTGTGTGTACTGATGTTTGTACACTCTGCAGACCCCAGGCAGTCATTGCCTTAATCCAAAGATGCCCACGTACCATATTCAATGGCAACTTCTTACAGATCCCGTATTTCGAGTTGGGTTTTGGGCAGATCGCGTTGAGGTCGCCACATAGGATGACAAATTTCGGTGTCCATTCCAGGTGTATTCTTTCTAGGATGTTATCCGCCATTTCCAAGTAGTCCTCGTTTTTAATCACTGCAGGATTCCAGTATGTGTTCAACACAATTATAACTTCGTCCTTTGCAGTGTATTTACTGTTTACTGACAGCTGGTTCGACCAGTTCAGTACAGATCCCTGGAAATGGCTGTTTGAGATAACCGATTCGACGTGGTGAAGTCCCGATCCAGATCTGATGGCGGTCAATAGGCCCGAGGAAGGGCGCCCTTTGTTTGAACGATCCGCGGGGGCTAGGTATGTTTCATAGCCCTCCAAAAATGGCTTCTTAGTTAGCCACGTTTCCTGCAGACAGATGACGTCGAACTCTCCCAAGTTGACGTCACTCTCTGCCAGGAGGTGGCTAAATCCCTGAGTATTCCAACTTGCCATGACGATGTTAGCCTCCTCCAGGGGCCTCACGACGACAGTCCCAGGTCCTGCCTTGGTGTCCTTCCGTGCCTTGCATGGCTAGCTTCTTTTTCCTGGTGCTTTCGCAGTGGCCGTCTTAAAGTTCCGATCTTGTCCGCTTCCAGGGTTGATACTTGCTGCTGGTTCGTCGTTGACTGTTTCGCTAACTTCTTGAGCAAATGTAATTTTTATCCTCCGTAGGGGACCTTTTGGATATCGGTCGTTGTTCACAGCATCGTGATCAGTACTTGCGTCTACATTCGTGCTGTTTGATTTTACTCTTTGATCGTATCTGTCCTGGGTGCATGTCTGCTTCTCTCTCTTTGTTCCTTCCTTACTCTGTGTCCACTCTTTGGTTGACCCAAAAGTAGTCTCATCCCGATTGTTAAGTGGGTCTTTTTGGTTTAATCTCAGGTTTGTATTTTGTGACTGTTGTGGTTTCGCGCCAGTTGTTCGGCAGTCCAATAAGTCGTACCCCAGCATTTGAAAACTCTCTTGTTCTGAGGACAGCATTTGTCTAATTACCGGTGAGGGAATATGTAAGTAAACACGGTCTTTTTTGCCCGTGGTACTAAACTCCACGATCTTGATATCTTCAGTGTTGATCTGCCTTAGTTTTGGAATGCAGTTAAGTAGGGCCATGATGTTTTTCCGATTCAGGATCAGGTTGTCTCTGTTCTCTCCTACCCGTTCCAGTTTGAAAGATCTTTCACTGCCAAGCTTTTTACTGTACGGGGTATGGGTATCTCGTTCTCTGGCTTGAACTTGATTTCTGTCAGTCTTTGTGTTACACTCCTTAATTTGGTCCCCTATGGGTCTCCTCATTTCCTCCTTGTTGCTTTGGGTTCCTGGTCGCAGCTTTTCCTCTGTATTACGTTTGATATCTCCTTTGATATAAGGGACTGCAGGTTTCAGAGTGGTTGTTATTGCAGCTATCCTGGTGTTCCTTTTGAAGTCTTTCTCTGAGTTCGCCAGTTCCAGAGGATGTTGATTTGAAAGTTTTCTGCCGTATGCCTTAGCTACTTTTTCCCGTCTTTCTGCCAGAGTAAGGAAAGGGCTCAGGTTTTGAGCATCTTCGTTTGCTTCGAGTCTGCAGTCCTTTCTCAGGACGTTCGTTTCTTGTCTCTCTGATAGAGGTTCTGGTTCCGAGTTTACAACCGAGTATACCGACAGATCTAATAAATCGATGCTTTCTACAGACTCGTCTATGGTCTGATAGTTCATTGTTGGATTGTCGGTCGAGCACATTTCTTCTATGTTTGGTGGTTCCGTGACCTGGAAAACCACCACTCTGTTTTTTTGTTCTTTGTTTTCCATAACTTTTGTTTTCTGAATATCACTTTGGTTCTTTTCTGATGCTACCTTGGAAGGTTGTAGGTCATCAGTTGTAACATTTTCCACTCGCTTGTTCGGCAAACTTTTTCTCTTTGAGAAAAGCGGGTATAGTTTCGTGGTCTTCCCTCGATTATCGAGTTCTTTTTGATCCCTGAGTCCGGGATTGTTTAGTCTGTGGGGTTTACTTTGTGGCTCTGTTTCCGGTCTCTCCCCAATCTCCTCTATTGTGAGTGAATCGACTTCTGCAAACGTGGTTACACAACCATTTGATTGATGCTTTTTGGGTAAAAGCGGGGCAGCATGCCTCTGTTCTTTGGGTGCTTTTTCAGGCTGCAATATTTCCAGGGTTTCCTTGACTTCCTCTAAGGGTTTTGGTTTTGCTACTTCGTTCTGTTGTTCCCTCGGTAGCTGCACATCATCTGTCACAATTATAACTGGGGCTGCATTTGTAGGTGTCTTTGTTTGTCCAGCCTGCGTGTTTTGCCCTAGTATCGTCTCATTCTCCACTATCGAGGCCGGATTGTCCGTGTTTCTTGTGGCGTCACTTTGTGATTTATTAACTGACGTGGGTCTCCCGTTTCTTGTTTCTAATGCTGTAATGTATCCTTCGATAAATGTCATTTTTGTATAAAGCATTGCTACAAGAGTTGTCTGGTCCTTTAATGCCTCATGAATGGATTCATACAGTTTGCAGTATGGTGTCAAGGCAATAGTTATTGCCGACATTACTGTCAAAATGTCGACTTGTTTTGTGGACGCTTCTTTCTCGTTGTTCGAGTCCAGGGTTGAAGATCTCCTCTTCCTCGATGGAGTTTCTGGTTGGGTAATATACACAGTATTCGACCCCTGTTCTGTGTTGTTTTTGTGTTTCTCAGCGTCACTGATCCCGTTCCATGGGACTCCCGATGGTTGCTTCCTTTGATCCACGCCAGTCCTTGGCGTTTCCTTCAAGCTGGGCCTCGAATTTATTTCTCTTAGTGGGAGGTCTTTGTCAAATGTCGTTGTGTGGGGAGTTTCTTGTCTAGGAGTTGATTCAAGGCTCTTGCCTATATTTACCATAATGTTTTCTCTTTGGGTCAGAAGACTTCCATTTGTCGTGTGGTTTTTGTTTGACCCCGGACCATCTGTCCGATGCCTCGTCCGGTCTTCGTATGGTTCATTGATTGTGACCCATTTAGATTTTTGGTTCCCTTCCAGTTGTAGTTCGGGGTCTTTGAAATATCTAATTCCTGTTTTTAAGAACGGACTGGAAGGGTACTTTTTAGTTCCTGGCCATACATACTCCCCCCTTAATGGGGTTTCGTTTATGGCCGTACTAGTCCCATCCAGTAAGTCCGCGTCAGACATTTCATCCAGCATCGTTAGGTCTTTCCGCGTCGTTAGGTCTTTCCTTAGCGTGTTTTGGGGGGGTCTTGTCGCTAGATTTAAAGCTGTAGTCTTTGCTCTCCCTCTCGGGATGGTTTTGCGAGTTGCTCTCCTGTTGCTTAACTTTGAGGATTCAAAGAAGGACGTTCCTTTAGCTGTTCTTCTTATACTGCCTTTTCTTGCAGAATTTTCCTTAAAGTATTTTCCTTTAGGGTTTGGTGTCGTTGGTTTATCCTCTAGAAGTGGGGAGTTTTTGCTTTGTTCTGTTTGTTCAAGTTCGTCTCCGTTACAATCTCCCAGACCATCTTCTTTGTCTGTGCTTGTATCCTTTCCATCGATAAGCTTTAGTGCTTGCTTTAGTGCTTGTACGGCCCCTGACGCCATTTGATTTTCTGTTCCAAGTTCTTCCCTTGGACTTGTTAGGTCAGGTCCTGGCATTTGATGATGGATCTGAATAGTAGTGTTTGACACGTTGTTTGGGTTCACTATTGCTGTGTCAACACCTGCTATTCTCTTAGGCGTCGCCGCGCCCAGGGTCTGCACCGCCACCTCCGCGGGCCGGCCCGGACAGAGCGACTCCTGGGCCACGCCCCCCCCGACTCCCGGCGATGACGGGCCCTGGAGCTCAGCACCCCCCGCCGCGCCAGGTGGCTCCGCTTCGCCAACTGTTTGGACTAGGCTCCTCTCTCCCCCTCCCGACGATATCCGCTGCTCCCGCGCCGGCTCCTGGAAAAAGGGTGGAGACGACTGTTCGTCTACGCCGGGGAGCACCGGATGACTTCCTCCCGCCCCGGCTGGGAGGTTGTCGATCTCCCCCGCTCCCGCGCCCCCGGCCCCTTCTTCAGACTCACCACCAAGTGTGGGAGACTCCGTGGTTCGGCGGGAGGATTGAATGGGTGTTTGTGGGTGTTTTGAGGTAATGTTTATGTTTTTACCGCCCATGAGGAAAGGGGAGGGGGCAGGAGAGGAGGAAAGAACTTGCTCATGAGCGTATTCCACGTTCTCCTTTTCTTCCACATTTGCTGTTGTGAGATTTTGAAATGGTTCAATTGTTTCAAATGTTTCTACAAGTGGTGGAGGGGCATGAGAGGTTATGTTATGGAACGTTGATTTAGGAAAGTGAAAGATGTTTTGTTGCGTACCTGGCTCCACCTGTGTGTTTGTGGATGGGTCTGACGGCGAGACTAGTCGTCGTTGGCGCAGTCTAGATAACTGCTTCAGCGGGCTTCTCTTGTCCAAACCGGAGTCCTCACGACCCGGTCGTTTGCTCCGCGTACTTCGCCCAGTATCCTCCATTTGGGTATAGGCAACCGGGCAGGCCGGCCCCGGACTGCACCAGACTGCTTCCACCTCAGCTTCCAACTCCGCGACCGCTCCGCGGTGTTTGGTGGTTTTTCAAGGGTGAACTCCTCCTTCAATAGCAATGGACAACAGACTGCTTAGCACAGGGGGGACTGCACCAGACTGCTTCCACCTCAGCTTCCAACTCCGCGACCGCTCCGCGGTGTTTGGTGGTTTTTCAAGGGTGAACTCCTCCTTCAATAGCAATGGACAACAGACTGCTTAGCACAGGGGGGACTGCACCAGACTGCTTCCACCTCAGCTTCCAACTCCGCGACCGCTCCGCGGTGTTTGGTGGTTTTTCAAGGGTGAACTCCTCCTTCAATAGCAATGGACAACAGACTGCTTAGCACAGGGGGGACTGCACCAGACTGCTTCCACCTCAGCTTCCAACTCCGCGACCGCTCCGCGGTGTTTGGTGGTTTTTCAAGGGTGAACTCCTCCTTCAATAGCAATGGACAACAGACTGCTTAGCACAGGGGGGACTGCACCAGACTGCTTCCACCTCAGCTTCCAACTCCGCGACCGCTCCGCGGTGTTTGGTGGTTTTTCAAGGGTGAACTCCTCCTTCAATAGCAATGGACAACAGACTGCTTAGCACACATGAAGCAGATTTCTGCATTGTGACAGAATACACCTTTCATTATTTGACCATTTGATCTCTCCTGTATATATTTCAATGTTGAAAACACAAAAACCGTGTCAATTACATAGTAAATCAAACATGAATAGTATTGTGGGTTTTGAGATTCAATAGCAGAATTGTCTTTTGATGTTTAATGCAAGTCCTCATTTCCTGGAGCTTTTACTACCTAATGGTATGCCAATGTTATGATACAACAGTGCAGAGACTCAAGTACTCCATGCTAAATTCTATACTTCATCTCATGGTCAAATATATAGAACTTTTGGCAAAGTGCTGTACATAGAACATATTTATCACAATTATCACCAAAGCGAAGTTGGTACTCCTTTATCGACCTCGAAAGGATGAAAGGCTGAGTTGGCCTTGCTGGAATTCGAACCTGCAGCCTACAGATCACAGCAATGAGCGCTCAACCGGGTGTGCTATCTTATTGGCTAACATCCCTCAGAGGTCGGTAAACTGAGTATCAACTGAGGTACAATAATCACAGTGCCTAGATGTTGGACAAACTATATATAAAGCAAGATTAAATAACTAGCTGGATTATCACAAGGACAGGTTTTCCTGAGTTTCTATTTCAATTACAAATGTAACTTTCATTTGTTTGCTTTTGAATAGCGCTTTCTCTTCCTGGAGAGGCAGTTTTAGATGTTTTAATTGTAGTCTTGAGGATTTGAGAGGCTATAACACTGATGATTGGTGTAATGACAATCACTCGCCCTTAAGCGAAGACTCTGCTGCCACTACCATTTATAGAAATGTACCTCATTGGTTGCAAGGCTGAATGGATGTAAACTAGACTGTGCATACTCATCATTTTACACAGTTTTTAAAATTAGAGTGTAAATTAAAAGTGTAAAAATGATCTGCCTCCGCAAGATTTTGCACACAGCACAGGAACTCTGAAAAATACAATTGTGCAATACTGGTCTGCTTTCCATGGAAATAAAGCATAATTTGTTACAAAAGATTGATCCTCAATTGCAACTAAGTTTTACATTTGATTAATTATACAATCCTAAAATGCTAGGAATGTAAATATGCACAGTGCTTCGGTTTGCTCCATGAGCATCTACACACAACACAGCAGAAGCTGAATGGAAAGAAACCATTCCTTTTATCACAGTGTGCAGTTTCTTTTTTTGAAAGGCTTCAGAGAAATACATTTCAGAGGCTTTTCTCCATGGCTTGCAATTACATCCATGCAGATAAAAATCAAAAGAAGCGTTCTGGTTTCTGTCATGTAACCTGACCTTTGCACTGCCCTCTGCTCTTTAAACGTAAATGTACACAGAAAAATAATAAAACTGTCTTATTTACAAGATTTTCATGCGTAAAAAGGCCTGGTACCTTATCTGGAGGCCTGATTGCGCCTCCCAGCGTCTACAGTACGTAGGCTGACCAACTCGTCCTCTTACCCAACCAAACTGGCAAGTGCGCGAATGTACTGCAATTCCCCGTCTACGCATGCATCACAGGTCCATCAAACAAAGACCTCTCTGAACATTGTCCTAAATACGGGCGTCCACCTAAACGACGCCATAAACTCCTCCACCAACCACACATCCATTGCCACAACTGTCCCTGTGATTGCTGATAATGCTTCATCTAGCAGCTGGTCCCCAGACTCAATGCCAATCATTAATGGACTAACAACACAATGCAGTCGAGTGCCTCTGACAGATGATCTCCTCAACACTGCTGCATCCTGAACACCTCGTCTCCACTACATGATTCTCATCCCAATGACCCTCCAATGAAAATCACCACATTGACCTCACAGATACTTTCTTGCTCGCCCCTCCCCTTATGCACCCCGCAACCTCATGGGATCCTCCTCTCCAATATCCTAAACATGTTCCACTGACACCCCATCTGCTCACCTGCAAGTCAACCTAGGTAGCTCCACTATTACTCCTATGACCTTGCAAATAAAAGGAGCTTTAGTGAATGTCTATCTGCCCACTCTCTTGAAACTGCTGAGCTCATCACAGTTAACAATTTCAACCTACTAGCTATCTCGGAATCATGGATCCACACTGCCTCAGGCCCTTCCCTTTCGCTGGCAATACCACCCGCCTACACCATCTATCGCAAAGACAGAGTGGACTCAAGGTGTGGTGGGGTCACCCTTATAGCTAGAGACTCTATCTCTCTGAGAATTCAGTAACACTGCATTCTCTACCTGTGAACTCCTGACCACTAAGCTCAATATCTCTCATACATCCATCATACAGGCCCTATTGTCTCTTTCAAAGAGGACATCCTTCATATTCTCTCCAATTCCAAACCTACATAAACAACTCTGCTCCTAAGTAACCTCAACCTTGGCTTGAATGACCAAGAGGACCCGAACCGTGCTTTCCTTAGTCAGCTCGCTAATGGAGCTTGGCTTTGCACGACACATCCTCAACCCCACATACTCCAAAGGCAGAATCCTTGATTGGCTCGCTGACATGAACTGTAACCTCACAGTTACGGCCAGTCAGCCTTGCCGTTGGGCTCACCATAATATCATCACCTTCACTATGCCAGTCACAACCTTCTGAACCTAGGCACCTCCAAAAATCTCTCCACACTCTCACCTGCTAAACCCGCCTCCATCTCCTCTACTGTTTCTGCTAACCATCTAGATCTCTATATTTCTTCAGAAATTTCTGACATTCAGAATACCCTTGCAAATTACATTCTATCCCCCACCTGTTCACTTTACCCCACCACCTCTACCCTCCTCCCTGCAACAATGTCTTCTTTTCCTCCTCACTAACCCTGATGAAAGTCTTGGCATTCTCCTCAGGGCTAACCCTTCATGTGCCCCCATCAATCGTCTATACCTACACATAGTGAAACCCAGAGCTCCCAGTATTGCTTCATATCTTACTTCCCTCTTCAACACCTCTCTCGACAGTGCCACTTTTCCATCATCCTTCGAGTCAGCTACTGTCATCCCTATCCTTAAGAAACCTTTTCTAGATCCTAACTGTCCTGACAACTTTCGTTCTGTGTCTCTACCTCACTATTCCAAAATCCTAGATAATAGTTTTCAACCAACTAACTGGGGTACATGGACACACACAACCTCTGGTATCCTCTTCAGTCTGGCTTCCGACATCTACACTCTACTGAGTTAGCTCTCCTCGATGTCAGCAACTACATCTCTTCCACTCATCATGCTAACCGTTAATCTATTCTTATTCTTTTCAACCTCTCTGCTGCCTTTAATACTGTCAACCATTCTGACCTTTTCGCAACACTACCTCTCCTAGGCATCATGGACAAGGCCCTCGCTTAGTTTGCTTCAGATCTCTACCTGAGACTCTTCCTGGTGTCCTGGAACAGCCACCTCCCCACTCATCTCCCTTTATGCTTGGTGCTTCCCAAGGGACAGTCTTCTCTATGCCTCTGGTCTTGGCACCTTGATCTCCTCCTATGGTTTCCCCTATCAACTCTTTGCTTATGACACTTAGTTCTCCTTTATCTCCTTATCTGATGAGCCAAGTCAAAAATGTCTATCTGTTTATCCGGCATCAAATACTTCATGGCATGTCACTCGCTCATGCTCAACTCCACAAAGAACGAAGTTCTCTACTTCCCATTCAAACACGCTATTTCTTCCTCTCCCCCTCTTCTAGTCTTCTCACCTGACTCCTTTCCTGACTCTGCTAGTGGTTACAACCTTGGTGTCGTCTTTCACCCATCTTACAACATTCTGCTCTTCGTCTCCAAATCTGCATCTGCGGCCAACCTTAATCTCCTCAACATCAGAAAAATAAGTCATCATCTTCTCTTCAACACTGCTAAGTACCTAATCTCCTCTTTTGTGCTCTCGCGATCTGACTACCGCGCAAGTCTACTCTATGGCCTTCTAAAACTACACTTTTTCACCTTTCCACAAAGTCCTCAACTTTGCTGTCCGTACACATCTACTTTCCCGACTTATCCTCCATGCCCTATCCCATCGCCAATGAGGGTGTCTATGAGACAGAGGGCAAAGTATAATCTCATTCTCATCATCTTCCAAATTATAAATAGACTTGCCCCACTCTATCGGCACATCTCATTCCCTATTCACCCCCTCGCTCCTTACAATAAACCTCGGCTCACCTCCTTGCCACCTCTCACGCCCCTTATGCTCCCTCTCATTTCCACTCTCTTCCTCTTCTTGCTGCCTTTCTCTGGAATGCTCTTCCTCTCTGCACTGCTCCCATTATGTAAAGGCAACCAGTTAGCTCTTCTCCTTTTCTGAAGAAGCACTTGCATAGCAATTTGCCCCACCAAATTTCCATGTTCTCCTCTGCCCCTACCTCCATACAACAATCCCACAGCACTTAATCCCTCACCCCTTCATCCTAAAACGTAGCACTTCCTTTACTAAATCATTCCTATATCCTTCTCTACTGCCCCTGGTTCATGTGTCTAACTCCCAGCATCATGTGGTCTTATATCCACATCCTCTCACACATTAAGGACACTTTTCCTCCACTCTGTAAATCAATGTTAAAACGTTTTGTAAGCATTTATGTACAATACAAGTATTGTTTCCCCTGTAATTTCCATTAAATAAATAAATACATAGGGGCGAGTGGAAATGTTGCACCCTGTGTAAGGGCATCACAAACCTGTTATTGCTTGATCTTGAAGGGTCACGCTAAGAAGTCGAACACCAATTACTTGGCAGCTCATACCACCATTAACAAATTTGCAAAAGAGAAATTAACCCATTAATCTTTCCCATGTCCTGGCCAGGCAAGATTTTTCTGTGGTGAGTCGAATTAAGGCACAAGCACAACGCCTGGTGGGGCCCTTCTATGATTTTCTTTGAGTCTCAGCTCTGCAACAATTCCTTCCCAGAAAACCAAAAGCTTTGGTTTCTGGAAAGCTGCCTGGTCAGTCTTTGAATTATGTTGTTGAAGAGTCTTCATTATTCATGGTAAGAACTGCAACAGTATCTGAGTCTCTGAATGTCTGTTTTTCATGGTTGTTCAATGAATACATTCTTGGGAAATGCTTTCACTCTTGTTAGTCTTGTCATTCCAAGGATTTTCCCTGAGTGGCACAATAGGCAACTGGCCTGCTTTAAACAATCTAATGTTTTCAAAGTGAACACTTTGGACCCCTAGGGATCTGTAGTCAACAGCATCAAGGGGCTAGGACAGGGAGTTACTTGCGATCATCTGCCAGCTTAATTTCATCTTTAATTTCAAGCTTTTTAGCTGCAGAAGCTTACAGATGTGCTGTTTTAATGGGAACTACTAATGCGGTGGGACCAGACTTGCCCTCTGAAGGATCTTAATTAAAGGATTTAAGGCAGGGTGTTTGAACTCCTCCAGATAATGCACTGGTTTGCATTGAAATACCCACCACCGTTGCTCCAATCCATTTACTCTATAAAAAGCAATATAATACAAAATTGAATCTATTGACTT
The DNA here is from genome assembly GCF_040938575.1 of Ambystoma mexicanum. NCBI lineage: Eukaryota > Metazoa > Chordata > Amphibia > Caudata > Ambystomatidae > Ambystoma > Ambystoma mexicanum. Next base: position 1,251,768,572 of record NC_090925.1, on the reverse strand, counting down.
TTTAAAGTGGGGGCGTACATTTTTTCCTCCATATTAGTGCAAGCCTGAAATCCAATAGGAGGTTCTGAAGAGAGATCCCTACCTCCAGGAATTGTTTTTGAAGCAAAAGATCTGTATAGTGCATTTTGCATCACAAACTTCAGGAGAATATTTGTTACACAACTTTAAAAACAGTTCTGTGGTGAACACATGAAATTCTACAATACTTTAGTATGCAGATTATCAACAAATACACAGGAGCATTTAACCAAAACAAATCATAGATGTACCCATCAGAAATGTATACGCCCTGTTGAAGCATTGGGTGCACAGAAGACCACTATATAGTTGTACGTTATTGATATTGATAGTTTATTTGTATAGCGCTTATACACACGTGTTTCAAAGCACTTCAAGGCAAAGGAGGGAGCAAGGGAAAATACAATGACATTCTTACAAGGCCTTGAGACATTATGAATGTGAAATTAACTATCGTACTAGGCCTGACAACATTTCAGATAGTGCAAGAGCTTTGACAATGATAAGGAGGTGAGAGGCAGTTGTAGGAGATGGGACTGACAACGACTATCATATGAGATGGGACTGACAACGACTATCATACTAGGCCTGACTACATTTCTAGTAGTGCTGGAGATTGAGAAAAGGTGAGGGGGCGGGGTGTTAGGAGAGGAACAAAACAAGTGACTATCGTACTAGTCCTGATGACATTTCTGGTAGTGCTGGAGATTGACAAAAGGTGAGGATGGGGGAGGGAGAGCATCAAACAAGCGATTATCATACTAGGTCTGACGACAATTTTGATAGGGTAAGTGCATAGAATATAGTGAGGGGAGGGGAAGAGGAGAGAGGGAAACGACAGGGAGAGGAAGAGAAGACTGAGAAGCAGTGAGTGTGGTGAACGAGAAGAAGCAAAGCCGGCGAAATACAGTGTTAAAGAGCACATAAGCAAGTGGAGAGAGCACATCAAGTTGCAGAGGTCAGTACTGAACACATAATGTTGCAAGAGATAACACTAAAGTCGTGCCTGATGCTGCCATTTATGGCTTGGCGAGATGTCTTTTTGTGATGTTCCTACGAGCAGAACGTTTGACTCTTGCCTGTTGTTCCATCTCCTGGGTAACCTCCCTCTCTGGATTGGGCACCTGGGAGACAGACCTGTGCTGCTTTGCCGGGTTGAAGTGGCCCACCTTTATTACATGAATACTGCAGTGCTCTGTATCAGTTTCCTAAGGTTCCCTTGAGTTCCAGTGCAGGACTTCACTACCATGACTCACTGGATTAGTCCTGCAGATACACATGTCTTGGCCAAGCACGTATTCCAGGTGTTTTGATACAATCGTTACTGTCCAAATTGGCCCCATCTCGCAGCCTTTCCCCTTCAGTGACTGTCGTGCAATGTTCAGTATTATCCCATGGCTGTGTAATGGCTCCTCAGGGGGGTGCATTGGAAGCATACTGAACTCCAGGTCACATACATGCGGTATGTGGCCAAATTGCTTTAAAAACGGCAACCATGCAGATACTACTCGTAAACTCTCCTCTTGCCTAGCTGTTCTCTGATATTGGATGATTGAGCATCATCTGGGCATGCGTTTATCTAAAATTGAGATCATCTTCCTGGGTGCCAATATTCACAGTTCTCACCCCAGGAATGGACTACTGTATCCTCATTTCTAGTGCAGACAGGGATATGCAAGGCACATGGATGGGAAGGTGTCTGCCTAAACAGGTTTAATAGAGCAGCTGATGGTATATGTGTCTATTGGTGCAGGGTGTGTGCTCTGCCAAGCGACAGGTCTTTGTTTCCCTGTGATTACCAAATGCGGTGGAAGCATAACGTCTGTTGCTGTAACTCGTATCCTGCAGCATCCTGGATCCTGTGCTTCCTGCATGTCAGTACATGCCCCTCACTGCTATAGCTGTCAGGGAGGCCATTGTAGCTTGGCTTCCCTAGGAATTGACAATGGACGTGACACTTGTCACAACCCCTGAGGACATCATCCGCCCAAACTGAATCTATTTCACCTTTTGCTCAGTGTTTACAGATTGTCTACCTTGCTCTACATTTAAAACTGTACACAAAGTTCTATAGAGTCTATGCTACTGAATACAGAAGCATGGGATACAATTTGTTCTTTCGCAGTGGTTGATCTTATTGAGAGGGATCCACAATCCCCTATTAGTTGAAATTGAAACAAAGGTAATGAAATGTAATAGTGTCCAAAGCACTGTCCGTGTGACTATTTTATCAGAATCATTTAACTCTAAAACTGTGAGATGGCCAATACTCAATAAACATTCTATTTTACCAGCAGTGTAGTTTAAGCTTACGCCAGTTTTCAGAGCTTTTTCAATGAATTCTACAATTGCTCACCCATTACAATTTGTTGATACCTTAGTTCTTACTAAAAACATTGTGGCACTCCAAAGGATGGTTTGATAGCAATTGTAGAGGCACTACTGTAAGAACTAAAATCCTCCAGTGGAAGAGATGTAGAAACAATTGCTAAAAAAGGAAGAGTTTCAAAGGCATTGTGTCGAAGAAGGTACAATGTTCACTCAATTTATGGGAATGGTTAAAAAATTCTGCCTGGAAGATATTTCTGGTGCATAGTCACTATAAAGGAACTCATTTAAGTCTAACCCCTTCAGCTAACAACATTAGTTAATTATCCTGATATGACTATTTCCAATCACTCTATTCAGTTGATCTGGCTTACTGTTCAGTATATTATGAAACCTCCTGTAACATTCTTCCACATATAGGGATCCCGATGGCTGAAGATATCCCTATGCTAGTTACCCAATCTGAAGATTTAAGAGCACTAATAGCCCAGCATCGTGATAAGTCCCCAGCTGGGATCATTTAACAATGGATTTGTTTAAAAGTTACCCTATCATTTAGGTACCATGTTGCATACATTTATAAATGGGCTAAAATCCAGTAACAAAATGCCAAGTAGCAGGCAAGTTGTTATTATTGTTCAAATTTACCAAAAGAGCATTCTGGATTCATCCACAACTTTTTTCCAATCTCCTTCTTGGATTAAATGGCAACATTATATTAAAAAATCATCCAGATGAGATTAGAAGCATGGTGTGAGGCCACACACATCTGCTGTCCAGGCTTGTTTTAGAACGATATTATCAACTGTTGATCGATCGCTCAAGCTTGTGTTGAGTATTCAAAAATTATCTGTCTAAAAAAACAATGTATTTATTTGGCATTTATCAATTTACAAACCGTCTTAGACTTGGGAGGGGTCATCAGGATTTGGGCAGAGAAGTAAAAATGCGGCGGTAACCCCATTGCCGCCACATTACCGCTCTGCCCAATCCTGAGTTTGGGCGGAAAGTGGAAGGTTTACCACCAGCTTTTTACTGGAGGTAAAAATCTCCTCTTTCCGCCCATTTGCAGTGCTATTAATGCGGCGCAAATTGCACTGCGGTAATAGTGTCCAGCATACCCCATAGAGTCCTATGGACTCTTAAAGAAATTGGGACATAAGGCCTTACTGCAACTCAGGATCCGGCACTAATAGCGCTGGATCGAGTTGCAATAACCCTATGTACGTTGGCGGTATCCTGGCGGATTTACAGCCGGGATATGGGCAAGCTTGTGATAGGGCACTTGGTTAAGTGTCCCCAGTTGTGGTGGACCTTATATGCCTTGATGATTCCCGCATTATTTTTACTGAGTATTATTTGTGTTATTGTACCATAAGAATTAATAATACTAAACCACTTTCATTCAGCAAAGGTGTTAAGCACGGATGCAATATTAATGATTTTGCTATCACAGTGAACAACCTGGAGGCAGATGCACTAAGTTAGAGGCCTGCAAATGTCTGATACCCCTATTTGTGGCTGATGCTGTACTTCTTGACAAAACAACCATTGGCCTGCAGCATCATCTGGACCGATTGGCTTCCAAATGCCTTAATAAACACCATGTTATGAGCATTTTCTGTTCCCTCTCTAGATCCCTTCGACCTTGTTTTTCAATGTATTTTTTAAATAATGTCTTATTGCAGTGTGTAGAAACATTTGACTATTTGACTATTTAGGCACACACTTGCGCAAACTGTCTAATCTGTTTTCCCAAATTGAGAAGAGTGATGCCATTTTAGTGAGATATGGTAAAGTAGTCATTAAGTTCTCAATATATTTTGGGAGTGGGAAGACCCGCTCACATTCTCTATAAGTTCATAAAGCACAAGCTTTGCCTGCAGCTAGCAGAGGTCTGGGGTTACAGTAAATCTACTACAATCCAGACAAGAGAACAAGATCAAAAAGCGGCTTTTATGCTCACCATATAGTGCTCCAGCCACCAAGCTTGATATCACAATAATTAACCTTATGATCAAATTTAAACCCCTTGCTGTATTGGTTAAGGAGATGGAACATACCAGAGCTGAAAGTTCACTGTGAAGCTCTGTGCAATGCATTTGAGACCCAATGGGTTCCAACATGTAAATTAAAATGTATTTATTTATTCAAATGTATTTATACATACAGGGAAGAACAATGATATTGCGATCACACAAGAGCCTACAATAGATTCGAAGTCAGATTTGATGGGAAGCAGTCTGCTTTTTACAATGGGGAGTTTTTGCATGACATTAGGACCAGGTTGTGGAGGGGAGTAAATGGAACAGTCAACAGGGACAATACATGGGTGGACTTGCATAGATTAAGGCCAACCAACATTACACATTTTTACTTTTTTGAAAAATATTTTTATTGATTTTATACACACAATGCATACATAACATGTGGCATGTACATTAAGAGCACTGCAAGCAGCGTAACAGTGCTTATAAGTGCATGTAATAAACAGAAAGAACATGAACGACAACAACAGGTCAGAGAAATGTTCGTGGGGAAAGCCAGGAGGGGAGGGGTGCAAAAATAGTAGCTATTAGATGAGTGAAGGAGGTCAAAGGGAATTGTTCATTCTTCGGGGTCAGGTCCTTCGGGGTCAGGCCACTCTCCACTTGCACTGCCTCCCTGGCAACCCCTGCACTGCGGGACTGTCTCTGTATCCCTACAGCCCCCCCTTCCCAGCACTTGTCTGCACTTAACTTGCACTTGCCACCAGCTGGCCCTCTTACTTCCCCCCTCCCCTTCCCCTTGCACTTTCTCCCTTCCCCCTACCCCTGCACTTGCGCGATCTGAATGACACCTGGCCTAGTAGGATCGTTGTCTGTCTTCCCCTTGTTCCCCCCTCCCTGCCTCGTCGCGCCTTGAAACGCTTGTGTATAGGCGAGTTACAAATGCCATATCATATCATATCAGGTCAAGGGGCGGAACAAGGGGTCACCGGTATCCTGGGCTTACATTGTTTCATCTCTGGACTTGCAAGGAGGGGAGGAGCTCCCCCGGTCAGTACATCTGCTGTGCCCTGCCACCCTTATTCTTCAGTCAGCTTTATCCATCCATCGTAGGGAGGGTGGTTGTCTGGCCAGGCCTGGGTATTTCTGAGTATAGTCCAGGAAAGGGGCCCACGTCTGGAAGAATTTGTCTCTATTCCCAAACCGGAGGGCGGTTATTTTTTCCGCTGCAATTATGTCCCAGCATTTCGTCATGTCCCTGCTCGAGAGCCAATGACGAAGCTGGGTATATCTGAATCGCTCGCTCTCCGGCACGTTAAATTTCGCCTTGCATGCCTCGAAATTCAGGGGGTTTCCCTCCTCATAAAAGTCTTGCACCCTCTCCAGCCCTCCTTTTTTCCACCTCATGCAATTCTTGGGGTTATAGCCCGGAGTGAATTCCGGATTCCTCCAGACCGGGATGAGTGGACCCCTTGTGCTGCAAAGTTTCCACAGCCGCGCCGCCTTCCTCCAGCTCGCCACCGTGTTTTCGGTTGCCATCAGGGGTCCCATGCCCTCGCATACGCTGGGTCGTTTCAGGTGTGGTAGAGAGTTTATTGGGACTGGGCTCCAGGCCTCTTCCAGCTCCAGCCAGCGGGGCTTTGGGATGGAGGGAAGCCACGCGAACGTGTACGAGAGCTGAGCTGCCAGGATATATCTGGCCACATCGGGCGCTCCCAGTCCTCCCATCGCCCGTCCTCGGAGCATGAGTTTCCTCGGGATTCGCGGCTGTTTTCCTCCCCAAATGTAGCTCATGATGTTATTTTGCAACTTCTGGATAGCCTGCTTCGGGATGGTGGTTGGTAGGGCTGCGCACTGGTAAAGTAGTCTAGGAATAAGGTTCACCTTCAGGGTCGTGATTCTCCCGAACCAGGAAATCTCCTGTTTCTGCCAGCGTATCAGGTCACTCTTGAATTCTTTAAGAAGTGCCGGAAAGTTGGCTCTGTATAGTCTGCTGGGTGCGCATGGCAGCTGGACCCCTAAGTATGGGAGATGCTTTTTCGCCCAAGGTATGAGGTATTCGTTTTCCAAATCTGAAATTAGGGATCGAGACAGATTAATGCTCAGCGCTGTTGGTTTGGATAGGTTGACCTTAAATCCCGATGCTTCCACAAATTCGAACAGTTCCCTCCACAGGGCCTTCATGGATTCCCTTGGTTCGATCAGCGTAAGGAGGACATCGTCGGCGTAAAGGGCGGCTTTATATGTTTGGGCCTTGATCGTCAGGCCTTGGACCTCTGCATTTTGACGTACCCTGTTCGCGAATGGCTCCATGGAGAGGGCGAATACCAGGGGGGACAGGAGACATCCTTGCCTGGTGGCTCTTGAAATTTTGATTATTTCAGACCTGACCCCATTGATCCTTAGTCTGTCAGAGGGATGATGATAATTTGCTAATGTCCATTTTATAAAATTCGGACCAAAGCCGAAATGTCGCAGTGTTTGTTGGATGTAACCCCAATCGAGCATGTCAAACGCTTTGAGCGTCGAGGGATAGAACCATCAGTTCCCGCCCTTTCCTGCTGGCCGATTCGATGACGTTTATGGTTCTCCTTATATTATCATGGGTGCTGCGGCCAGGGATGAATCCGGTCTGGTCCGGATGGATGATGGCTGGAAGCAAGGGAGCCAGCCTGTTTGCTAGGGTTTTGGTGAAGATTTTTGTGTCATAGTTCAGGAGGGTGATAGGTCTATAGGAGGCACAATGACTCCGGTCCCTCCCAGGTTTCAATAGCAACACAGTTAGTGACTCTTCCATCGAGGGGGTGGTCGTTCCTGTTGATAGGAACGAGTTGAAGAGGGCTGCCAGATGGGGCGCGAGTATGTATGAAAACTTCTTATAAAATTGCGCCGTAAGCCCATCCGGACCAGGAGTTGAGTTTTTCAATTTTTCTATGACCTTGCTCACTTCTTCTGTCGAGATAGGGACTTCTAGGGCCATGAGTTGAGGGTGTGGGTCGTCCGGCTGTCCTCCTGCTAAATATTTGACTTGTGCTGATGTGTCCGTGGGGGCACCCGACATGATACCCCTGTGGTGTGCTATCATGATTTCTAATTTCTCCGTGATGGAGTAGCGAGGAGTCCCCTGTGCATCCTGGAGACATTGGATGGTATTTCTCGATTGCAGCTTTTTCAGTTTGTGGACCAGGAGCCGATTTGCTTCGTTGCTGTGCACATAGTAAAACTGTTTGGTATATGTCAGTGCTATGGCCGCTTTGTCGGCTAGGTGCATTTCTAGGGATCGTTTCGCTTTTTGGAGCACACGACTCGCTTTCCTATTCAGGCCTCGTTTGAGGATGCGTTCCGCTTCTGTCACTTCCGCCTCAAGTGCGTCTTGTTGCAGCTACCGCAAGCGTCTGTGTCGGGCTGTACAGTCGTTTGCCGTGCCCCTAATGAACATTACACATTTTTAAATGCATGTAGGCGGTACCGCCAGCTTTGTTAGGGATGTGACCATAATGGATGAAGTGCTACAGTGGAGGAAGAGAAAAGGAGTTACAGAAGCAGGTTCGAGGTGAGGGAGGAAAAATGTTAGCTAGAAGGTTGATGAGAGGTAGGTTAAGAGGGTAACTCGGAGATGAGTAGCTAGGTATTTAGTTTGGTTTTGAACACATTTGTGTGGACTGTTTCACGGATGTCCATGCATGTGGAACCAGAAGAGGGAAAGGGTGGAAGCAAGAGGAAGCAAAAAGAGGGTGAGGTGCAACAAGTTTTGTCTAGGAGACAGAGTGGTGATTACGAGAAGGTTTGTAAAGTTGGATAGAGGAAGATAGATATGGTGTTGCCTTGCTGAGGTTAGATTTGTGAGCCAGGAGAAACATTTAAAAATGGCCGTGTTTACATTGTCAGCCATCCAGCCTGGTGACGGTACAAGGAAGTAGGTGTGGAGTGAGGGAGTTCAAATATAGTCCTGGTCGTGAAGTTAGTGATCTTGTCGAGAGGACAGAAAGCATAGTTGGGGAGACCTAAGAGGATGCTGGCACAGTATTCCAGTTTAGAGAAGACAGGAGTTGTTAAGAGATGCTTGGAGGTGTTGAAAGAGAGGCGTCTGATTTTCCTAATATTTAGGAGGTTGAGGCGAGCCACCGTTGCGCTTTATATTATTGAAGGACCGAAGGCCTGAGAAGGGTCAGAGATGACGCAAAGGTTTCTAGCTGAAGAAGAGTAGGGGAGTGTCAGGTGGGAGCTGGATAGTGCGAGGGGTCAGAAATGAAAACCAGACACACATTTATCATGTTTTTGGTTAAAGACCTTTATTAACTTAAACAGGTTGGGAAAATGACTCTATGACCCTGCTCTAAGAGGAGTTTCCCTATCTAAATCCAGAAATGAAGGATCTGTCTTTGTCAGGATGTCATAAATCAAAAGCTGTCCTTGTGTACAAACATTCTATTCTGACCCTCACACTACAAATCAAATAATAAAGTGAAAAGGAAATGTCTTTAGGCTGGTATTTGCAAAAAGATGTTCTTAAATAAACACAGAATAGCTCCAACGTAAATGTTCTCCCAAAATGGAAAAGACCCTAGTTCCAGAGGGTGATTGCCTTCCCCTGGGTCTTTAATGTTATCACAAATGTCTCTTGGTCTAATAGTTTCTTGTGTCTTTCTTGGCCCAACCCACAATCCTGTTAGATAATGTTGAACGTTGTCAATTCTTCTTTAACAAAAGTCCCTTCTTTAATTAACAAACACTGTTCTGCTTGACACACCTTGTAGGTTTTGGTATAATCCCCTGCTAGGACTCTGTATGCACTTCCAAATGCCTAGTGTACACTCCTGCCAGGACCTCTCTTGCATTCACAACTGTCTGGTGTACTCTCCTGCCAGGACTTCTCTTGTACTCACATCTGCCTGGTAGACTATCCTGCCAGGACCTCTTGTGCTTTCAACTGCCTGGTGTATGCTTGCCAGGAATTCCCATATATTATAGTTACTCTTTACATCCAAGTAGCATATACCTTTCTTGGCTTGGTATATCTACTTGTTTTCACTATTCCTTTAAGCTTTCCCCACATTTGCATGTATTCCTCATTGGGGTTCGGGTTGGCACTCTGCCCTTTAGATTCACAAACCATCTTTTTTGCATTTCACTTTCCCTAACTTCACAATGTTAAAATTCTCTTTGGTGCAGCCGCTGAAACGCCCTGTGGTGCCCTACTCCACTCTGCAGCGTGTTCGGTATTGCCTGCACTTGTGCAGTGTGCCTTTGCCGCTTGCTTCCCACTCTGGGTAGCTCTGACGTCTTTCCAGCTTCCCTTGTGACTCTGCTCCTGCATCCCAGCCGCTCTTCGGCTCCCTGTGAGGGCAACACCTCATTCTACTGGCTGCCGGGCACCCAGGAATCCTCTCACGGTACCTGGCGTCTCCACTGCATGCCTCTCTTGCAGCACGTTTCTTTCCTTCTCTGCTGGTGAGCTCCTTCGCTCACCACACCGGCTCATGCATCCAGCTTCCGCACACCAGCTCGTGCCTCCAGCTTCTATCCGCCTTCGATGGAGATGCCACGTCTTCTCCTGAGCTTCTCTCATAGTTTGGTTAGCCTTTTTAAAGGTCACACACAGGTGTTTTCATCCAACAACTAGCACGTTCATTAAGCTTGAAGTTCTTGCTGTTCTGTATCAATTCCTTAGGTGGTTTGAAGTCCACTGATATTCACTGCTGATTTAGGTGGTTGTTGGAATTGAAGTCTATTGATGGTTTCTGATGCAAAGTACTTGGAGGGTATTCCTCAATGAGTCCATAGAAGATCAGTTCTACATAAAGGAAAACTAGAACTGAAAAGTTTTTTTTTTTGGAGCTTCAGGTAATGGATGGGAGTTTGGCCTAAAGGGTGTTGGAAAAAGGTTTCTTTACTTTCCCTATAGGGGGGAACAGATGCATGGTAATAGGCCATTAGGGTTTTGGGTAACAGGGGGGTCTTCTTCATGGGCAACTGGGGGATACTACGCCTTATCCAATGAAGCCATGACATCTCCCCACTGGGTATCTCTTCCCATGTGATCCTCCCTCACATAGCCTCCCCCAGCATCAGGATCAGGTAGCGGCTGCCGTCCCCAGGTCACATGGAAGGAGGCTACCGCCAGGGAATTCAAGATGACTCCATTGAATTCATCACAATAGGCAGTAGAAGAGATGAGAGAGAGAGAGAGAGAGCGAGAAAGAGAGAGAGAGAGTATTTGGTAGAGTTTCACATCAGAGTGCAACGCCATTCAATATTTAATGGTAGGGAGACAGTTGGAAGTTTGGCTTGAGAGATCAGAGTGGAGTTCAGGAAAAGAGAAGAAGATTTGGGTTTCTTCTGCGAAGAGCTGGTACGAGAACCCAAAGGAGGAGATTAGGGGCCCAAGAGCAGAGGTGTAGGGTGTAAAGAGGAGATAACCCAAGTCAGAACCTTAGTGCAGAAGGAGAGACACAGGGCGAAAGGTAACTAGTAGGTTTGAGTTAGTCCCTTGCTTTTTTTTAGGAAAGGGATGTCCATTTTGAAAATAGAGGGAAAGCAAGCAGAGTTAAAGAACACATTAAAGAGTTCAGTGAGGTGAGAAACCACTTAAGGGGCAATATGCTTAACTTGCTGAGAAGCAATAGGGTCTGATGGGGCACGAAAGGAATCAGCCTTCATCAGTACAGGTAGGACTTCTTCAGTGTTAGTGTGACTCGCGTGTGATATAGCGGAAGAGAATGATGGTAGAGTAGGCAGACTGGAGAATTTAGGAGGAGGGAGTGTGAGGAAGGTCAGGAGAGAGTACCTCATTTTGGAAATGTTTTCAGTGAGTTGGTAGTCATAGGTGTTGGAGGAGTGAGAAGTGAGTTCATGATGGTGGGATTATCCACTTTGTGGTATGATCCATGAAAACATGGAAACAGACATTCATCTATTTTGATTCCTGCATATAGTGACAGGCTTAAAGGATCAATTAGACTCAAGTGTACATCACACCTTATCTTCTAAATACCTATTGATCAAGCTCATTCTCGGTTTTAAAAAAAAATATTTAGATCGGTTGCAGGGAAAATAAGCTAGAATCTTGTTTGCCAAGTGCCGCCTAGGTAACTTATCTCATTACATTTGCTGCTTGCTGGGGCAGGGGCAAGTCACCTGAATATCGTTTTTGTCCTCAATGGAACAAGAGTGAGTATCATTTCTCATTTATATGTCCTCTGTACCAAAGCCCAAGAAGATCCTGGCTCAAATCATTGTTCATTTTATCTGGTTTGAGTCAGAAGGACACTATGCACTTACTCAAAACAAATTATTCGAATTACATATTGTATGCCATTTTCTTTTTTAGCGGAAGCATGGCCTACTGCAAAAAGTTTCTATCTACTTATTTGGTATTTGTTATTATTCCCTAATACATTGTACTGATTCCTTCTTCCTGAAAATTGTTTGACCTGATATTTTATTATATTTAACTCCTATACATATACCTTTAAGATTTTAAGATGGAACTTTATATTGACATTTTTAGTTATTCTGAGCACTGTGCTTGTTTTGACTCTTTTGACAATTGATGTATTTTATCATGTGTTTGTTTTTATCTTGTCAGCCGAAATAAAGCTTATTGTATTGAATTGAAAATATCTTAATAAATCCAAGGACCCTTGGATAAGAGGAAATGTGCACCGCATGGAAGCAATTAGATACTCCATCCAAATGAAAACATCTGCGCTCCTCCATCATAGAATTCAGAAAAACAAAAAATGTTGCCATATATAAACTTATAAATACCAAACCCAAGTCATTTGATTGCCATGGAAACCGTCAGAATATGAAGCTAAGAGCATGGTTCTGTTCTTCACCTCAGAAGAGGCATCAGAAACTCAATTCAAGTTGCTAGTCTGAAAGTCCCTCTGCACCTGGTAGATGTACGTTGGAATTTCGAATTGTGAAAATATTGCACATTTTTTTGGGTTAAATTGTGTGTGTGGAGGGGCTCTTCACCATCTCAACTATTTCCTGTACCCCACCTCACCCCTATATTTTTAACCAATTTGCCCTAGAATGGAGATATGTTCGCAAAAACATGCATTTGTTTCTCCATTCATTATTTTTCCAACAAGGTTTTATACTTTATTCCCTTAAAGTGACCCTAATAACATTCCTTCTCAAGAAACCCGAAGCAGACCTCTCACCTGTCACACTATCACCCTATTCCAGCACTTCTGTTTAAGGTCACACCCACTGAAAGGATGGTTAACAGACAATTGAAGGATTGCAGAAACATCCCTGTATTCCATGACAAGCACAGAATCGAGTCCTCGTGACTTGAAAATGGACATACTACATAGATGGACTCAGCAGCCCATGGCAATCATCATGTTGTATCTGACAGCAGTATATAACACAGTGGGCCATTATACCCTGTCATATAGGCTTACATCTTTTGTCGGTATTGGAGGATAAGCCTTAAAATTGACCTTCATGAAATGTAGCTCAGCCAGAGTGAAATTGGGGCATTTCACCACCAAGCTCATCAAACAACAATGTGAGGTACTGCAGGGCCCTTCACTCTTTTTCTCAGCTCTCTGAGCTCTACACCCACCTGCCCTGATTTATGAACATTCCACTGTCACCTATCACATATATGCAGACAATTCTCAATTTAGAATTCACTTGAAAGGCAAGTCTCCTGGCAACATCATCAACATTGCAGCCTACTTGGCTGACATCAAGTCCTGGAGGCCCGAGAGCCACCTTTGCCGCAACACAAGGAAGACTAAAATATTACTATGTGAGTCACCCCGAGGATCGCCTAGTCTTAGCCCTCAATCTCACAATCTGGCTGTTGCTCCTCTCCCAACAGAAAAAGCCAGGAATCTTGGTATCCTCTTCATCAGGATTCCACAAGCAAATCTCAACAGTTAACAAGTGTCACATCCTGCTCAACTTACTCAGAAAAATCATCCCTGCCCTATTAATATGAAGTTTAAATGCATACTGTACAAGTTGCAGTGATCTCAAGGATGTGCTACTGTAATAGCCTTTACCTTGGCATCCATGCCCATTGTCCCAGGGACACGTAGGGGAGACCAAGTGGCCAGCCATGCCCAACAACCTCTTTGGGGTGCCTACTGGGTAGCTCATTTGAATTTTGGGCTGAAAACATGCAAGCATATCAGCAACACATTAAACAATACCTTAGCTGCTGTTGCAAAAATGCTTCCATTTGAAGATCCTCTGCATTACAAAGAAAGCAGTATTGAATTGTGGGTCTAAATGCATATAGAATTTGTTCAACAAATAGGCTCCCTTAGAGTCGTACCGTCTGGTGTGGACAATAGGCTCACTCCTGTACCTCCTGTACTGAAAATGATTTGGAAGGAAAAGTTTGTCATTTGTTGAGAGCTCTGGAACTCTCAGTATCGGCCGAAAACGAGGAAAAAAATGCTGAATGCGCATTTACTTTGGCTGTTTGCAAAATTCTGACTCCCATTACACTGAGCAACGGGAGCAGGAGTTGCAGGGGTGGCCCACGCTCCCCTTGTTTGTTAAAATGGGCTCAGTGGTTGCAGGGGTGTCACTCGCTATTACATGGATAGCTGGGCCAAAATAAAGTAAAAAAAAGTGGAAGGTAACTGACACTTCAGGAATAGAGGTGAGTCAGCAGCATATACAGAAGTATGCCGTCGAAAGGTAAGAAGGGAGGGAAATGGACGGAAAGGGGAGGAGGGTATGGGGATGCGGGCAAAAGTGATCTAAGCGATCACTGCGCCTCGCCGTTTCTGTATTCCTTTTTTTCTTTTTTTTACATTTTAGGCGGCACAGTGCTCACATAGATCCAATCTCTCTCACACTACATGTTAGATTGAACTCAACCACCTTAAGTTCCTAAAATCTCTTAACAATGCTTTTGTTCAGCAAGTTCAACCTGAGGGATGTGCTGCACCCTCTGGTGCCCCACCACAATCCAACACTGCAGTTAATCTTAACTGTTGAGTACTAGCTCTGTTCTTTAAACATTGTTTTATCATGAAGGGAACATCTTCCTTCTCAGCATCCTAATGCCTGGACAATGGGACATTTGCCAATTAACCTTAGTATGCTTACTATTGACCTTGCACTTACAAATAATATTCTTTCAAGACTGGAAGGTGTTGCACAAGTAGTATTTTTAATGCCTTGAACACATGTGCTTCTTTCCTTTTGAAAGTCCGCTTGTCCACTTTCCCTTGTTCTCCCACCTGCATTCCCTCACCCTATGCCATGAAATTGCGCTCACTCTTTTTTCCCTGCCCCCCTTTCTGTTTCTTATGTGCTTTGAAGAAGCCTGTATACATGTGGCACATCGTAAAACATCAAATACAATAAATCAAAAGACATTCTGTACATGTTTAGAGGATCATTATCAGACTGCAGCCAACCCCCTAATTCAGAAAAGGGACGATGCCACTTCTGGACATCGCAGATGACTTACTCAATAACTGTGCCCACTTTACCTTTGGGATCAATGCTTTGCAAGATAGATATGCTTTTTTGATATAATCTCATCTTTCAGCAATGTGTAAGTAACACATTTATCCTTCCTTGTACTCATATATTCCCTATTTAGGTCTGGATGGAGAGAGGTTTAGCTCTCTGCCAGAGCTCTTGGATGCCTAGGCCGACATCTAGTGGAAGCTGCGGAGTATTACAGTTGTTGTTTTCGAAACTCGAAAAGGGACGTTGTCAGGGCGTGCCTGTAATACTATCCCTAGTGTGACGTCCACTGTACCCATGGTCCTTCACGCGTCGAGGTCCCTCAGGTAGTTTTTTTTCCGCCATTGTGACGGACACATATTGCAGAGTTCTTTTCGGCTAACGCCATTTACTTATGAAAAATTAAAACTAGTTGCTCTCTCTGTTCTTCTCCGAACCGACTTCAACTACTTCATCGACACGGTGGAAAGGACGACAGTCGGACTAAATTCCAGACTCAATGGACCCTTTCGGCCTTGGAAGGCCACACCGGGACTAGGCCCTAACAGTAGGGAGATTGGGGGGTGGTTCATTGTAGAATGCATTTTCCCATCCATTCCCTTTCTTGCCTGGCTGCCATTCCCCATAAACATGGAGAACACTCCATTTAAATTTTGCCCCACATGCAATAAAAGATTTTTTGTGGATAGACAAGCACCGGGTGTGCAACTTGTGTTTAGCGCATGACCACGACGAGGGGCATTGTCAAGCCTGCAAGCTCTTCAAGCCAAAGACTCTTCGAGACCGAAGAACTAAACGTTGGGTCCATCACGCCATGCAGGCCGAGGCCTCCAGTGATGGCAGCGTTGCAGTCTTTTCTGGCAGCAAAGGTGACGGTGAACCGTTAGGCTCCCAAGTGCAGGCCCCCGACCCCAAGAGACAGGCCGGCGCTCTGTTACGGAGACGACACCCAGCGGCGAAAGCACTACCATGACCCCCAACACTAAACACATATCCCGGGGCAAGAAATTGACATTGTCGACCAAATGCCCACACACCGCGTCAAGGGGGAGGTCTACAGTATCACTGTCCTCTGTGCACTCATGGTCCTGATCGCCTCATGTCAAGTCCCATAAGTCTAAAGACAGAGCAGACGCCGTGCCTAAAACATCGACCGAATGTCGGGAGATGAGACTACATTCCACCTCACAGCTGAAAGTCGACATTCCACATCGAAAACGGCTGTAAGCTCTAAATCCACTAGTTTGTCCTACCTAGTAAAAAAGCACATCTTTGAAAGACTACTCTAGTCCAAACACCCTAAAAAGACTCCTCCAAAAGCCCCAATCATAAGGAAAAGGCTAATAGGCACAAATCTATCCCTACCCACAAGGAGAAACACTCTGTCACCCAGGAGGAAAGTTCCTTGGCAGAAGCCTTGAAAAACAAAGGCCAGCCTCAGACCCCGACCCATTCCACACCCCAAGGCCATCCTGCACACTTAGGACAGGAATCTACTCCTCAGTTCCCTGGTGTCATTCCCAGTTCAGCCACATGGACTGCCGAAGACATAGACAGGGTCATGACTAGGATGACCTTCATGGCCAATTTCTTCGAAAAGAAACCACAGGTATACCAGAACTTCCAGACCACACCTCCAACAGCTGAGGTTTACACCTCCCAGCCCCCAGCTAAAAAGGCTCTACCTGACACTCTTCCCATTTCAAGTCCAGTCCAGAGTGATCTGTATGATGTTCACACAGACACTGACGACTATGAAACGTATCAGGAAACAAATTATTATTATTATGATGATGAAGAGGAAGAGGTGTATACCCTAGCCTCACCAATTCAGCAAGACTTGCCAGTTGCCGATTCGCCTATTGACAATCAACCACTCCATAATAATATGTTAATTAAAGCAGCTGAACATTTTGGGATACAAACCCAAGAGACACAGTTCGATAAGGACTTTTTAGAAGATATCTTGGGGGACAAAAAGGCTGCCAACCAATTCATCCCAATTCTGCAATCAATCCAAAGAAGGATTCAACCTTCCCTGGAAACACCGAACCAGACACGGGCAGCCAACCCGCGGGTTGAAAAGCTTTTCCACCCAGCACCATCTGACCCACTCTACATCAGGGTCCAGCTTAAGCCTGATTCACTCGTAGTTACCACAACCTGTAAAAGGGCAGGGACACCGTTAGCCTTATCAGAGGCACCCCCAGATAAGGAGAGCAAGAAACTCTATACCATGGGGAGATGGGTAGCCACTTCGGTAGCGTTCCAAACAAGGATTGCCAATAATTCCACGCTATTAGCAAGCTATAATTGCCTGAAATGGGACAAGATAACCACTCTAATAGCTTACGTTCCCGAGCCTCTAAAGTCTCAACTAGCCCTGGTAGCAGCAGATGGCAAGGCAACATCCAGCTGCATTCTAAAAAACAATTTAGATGCTGCAACAATGCTGGCAGGATTATTGCCGAAGGGACCATAATCAAGCGCCAGGCATGGCTATGCCAATATGGCTTCAAACTTCGAGACCCAAGCTACATTCTTTAATATGCTGGTAGAGCCAAACGTCGTAGTCGTCATTTTCTTGGCCAAAACTCTCAAAGGGGGTCCGGTTACGGACATAATCAAGGTTCTTCCTGGGGTACCAACCAGGGCCAAGCCTCGCAGAGATATCCGAGGGGCCAGCGGCTATCTTGTTGCCGGGGGAGGTCCGCCACATCTAGAGGTGGAGGTACACCTCCAAAACAGTGACCGGCCCCCTACAGGTCCCCTCCCATGCCTCTCCAATAGGAGGGCGCATTTTACACTTCACCCACGCATGGGAGGGAATCACCAAAGACAAGTGGGTGTTATCAACCGTAGCGGGAGGTTATTGTGTGCAGCTCATCTAAAAACCATCCAATCATCCCCTGCGTCAAAGAAAATCAACGAAGGAAGAACAACTCGTCCCTCTCGAAGAGGCCTCTGCACTGCTACTCAGGGACGCCATTGAGATCGTACCAGCGAACGAGTTAAACAAGGGTATTTATTCAACTTACTTCCTTGTGCCAAAAAAAGATCTATCTATGCGCCCAGTGTTAGACTTACACCCTGCGAACACTTATGTAAAGCCACAAAAATTCTGCTAACAACCCTAAAAGAAGTAATCCCCTGCTAAAGCGGGGAGACTACTATATGGCAACACTGGATATGAAAGATGCCTATTTTCATATTTCAATGTTCCCAGCGCACAGAAAACTCTTGCTCTTGAAAATAGCAAACCGGCACTACCAATTCAAGGTGCTACCTTTCGGAATAGCGTCTGCTCCAACGGTATTCACCAAGGTACTGGCGGTGGTGGCAGCGCAGAAAAAGTCACGCCTTGTGCCAAGCACAACAAAACAGTTCCTAGGAGCTGTCTTAAACACGGAAGCAGGGTTAGTCTTCCCATCCATGGAAAGAGTTCAAAATATGCTACGTCAAATACCTCAGTATCAAGCCGGTCGCCAGATAAGAGTACGCAAAGCAATGCATTTACTTGGCATGATGGGGTTGTGCGTATACCTGGTCCCACAATCGCGTCTGCGCATTCGCCCCATGCAGGAGTGGTTTGTGAAAGAATGGTCTCAGGCAAACGGTCAGTGGGACGATCTAGTGGTCGCTTCACCAACACTATTACAAAACCTACACTGGTGGACAAGGGAAAACCTGTTTAAAGGGAAACCCCTTCCACGACCCGGTAGCACAAGCGATCGTTACAACAGACGCATCACTGTACGGGTGGGGAGCTCATTACCTTCGCCACAGAGCACATGGTCTGTGGACTCACATCACAGCACAGAACCACCTGAACCTGCTAGAACTCCTAGCAGTATTCAAAGCGCTTCAAGGATTTCAAAGCACAGCTGATAAAACAGTCAGTTCAGATCCTAACGGACAGCACCACTGTGATGTTCTATATCAACAAGCGGGGGACACACACTCTTCAAATCTGTCCAAGCTGGCACATAGAGTATGGAGATGGGCACTCAAACGGGGAATGTTCCTATCCTCCGAACATGTTCCAGGGGTACTCAACAATCGAGCAGACTCTTTGAGCAGAGATCCCCTACCAAAGGAACACGAGTGGCAATTGGACTCAAGCGTCATAGACCACATCTTCTCACAGTGGGGTTACCCCACGCTAGATTTGTTCACTACAGGAGAAAACCAGCAATGCCCAGACTTTGCGTCCAGGTTTACCAAACCAGACTCAAAAGGGAACGCCCTATGGATGAGCTAGTCAGGGAAATGTGCTTACGCTTTTCCCCCAACTCCTTTAGTGAGCAGGGTAGTGAACAACATTCACTGAGAACAGATGACGCTCTTCCTACTTGCTCCTATGTGGGCAAGACAGCCATAGTATCCACATCTGCGCAAACTGGCGGTGTGCGATCCCATCAAACTCCTTTGCCAAAGCAACCTATTGACACAACACGGTGGAATAACAGTGCATCCTCAGCCACACTCAATGAACTTGGCAGCATGGCTCCTGAGATCATAGAGCATCTAAATCTACCACAACAGTGTATGGATATCCTCAAGGAGGCACGTAAACTAAACACCAGACCCTGTTATTTCGACAAGTGGAGGAGAGTCCTAATCTGGTGCCAGTCCAAGCAAATAAACCCTGTAGAATGTACTCCCATCTCACATTGTAAATTATACGCTCCACTTGTTAAACTCTTGGTTAGTATTCAACTCCATAAAGGTCCACCTGGTGGCTTTATCATCATACACCACCTCTCAGAGTAAAGTATCATGGTGGAAAATTCCAGTCATTAAAGCATTCATGGAGGGAGTAAAGAGACTCCACCCTCCAATTTCAAACCCACTGCCAGGCTTGGATCTCAATGTAGTACTTGCAAAGCTCATGGGTCCCTTATTCCTACGTAAACCAATCCTTTGAGCTTCCGGCTTTCTTCCAGAATCCAACTAGCTCAGCTGAGGTAAAACTCTACACACTAGATGTAAGGAGAGCGGTACTTTACTATGTGAACAAGACCAGATCGCTTAGGAAGACAGATCAACTGTTTGTCTCTGTAGTACCAGGTAGAGAAGGAGACTGCATTTCCAAAAATGCCATCTCCAGATGGATAGTCAGATGCATAGAACTGTACTATTCATTATCAAACAAAACACTGCCTTTCACACCAAGAGCTCACTCCACAAGGAGCACAGGAGCTACTCTAGCATTTATTGCAAATGTCCCTCTTGACAGCATTTGCAAAGCAGCTACATGGAGCTCAATACACACTTTCACTCAGCACTACTGCTTTGACACTCATTCCAGAGCAGATACACAGGTGGGACAAGCGGTTCTAAAACATCTATTTGCCGCTGCTTCCTCTCACAACCCACCACCTTCTCCTAACACTGCTCGCTAATCCATGCATAGCATGTGATCTAAGCAGATTCCACAATCCTCTGAAGGGATACATTACCCACCGTAATCGTATTTCTGATGCTTGTATCTGCTTAGATTCACCTGCGCCCACCTTTCCTCCCTGGAGAGAAGATGCATAGATGTTATATGAGCTTCTCTGATACTTATCTGCTTGGATACACCTGTACTCACAATACACTTCATGCTACCCCATGTCACAAACAAAACAATCTGAGGGACCTTGACGCATGTAGGACCCTGGATGCAGTGGGCACAGTGGACGTCACACTAGGGATAGTATTACTGGCATGCCCTGTCAACATCCCTTTACGAGTTTCGAAAACAACAACTGTAATACTCTGCAGCTTCCACTTGATGTCGGTTTATGCATAGCAGATACAAGCATCAGAAATATGATTATGGTGATATATATATATAATATGTGTATATATATAATATGTGTATATATATTTCTGAGGCTTGTGGAATCTGCTTAGATCACATGCTGTGCATAGGCCGACATCTAGTGGAAGCTGCGGAGTATTACAGTTTGTTTTTCGAAAATCGAAAAAGGGCGTCGACACAGGGCGTGCCAGTAATACTATCCCTAGTGTGACGTCCACTGTACCCATGATCCCTCACGCGTCTAGGATCCCCAGATTGTTTTTTTCCGCCATTCTGGTCGGAAGCACTTCATCGGAGTTCCCTGGCTTTGCCATATTTACACTTAAAAATAATTCTAATTTGCCCCATTTTCTCACCCCTACGTCGACCAGCATCTCGACGCCGAACCGGGGAGGAGATCAACGTCGAAACCCGACGGATTGGGCCTTGAGGCTTCCGCCTCGGCTCGGGCCTGGGCCGCTGGCCTCGGCCCTACAGTAGGGAGAGTGGGGGGTGGTACACTTCCACACTCGGTTAGAAACACCTTCTTACCTACACACACTTGCCCGCTGCCCACAGGCGCGTATGGAGGGTACGCCCTTTCAGTTTTGCCCCAAGTGTAATAAAAAATACCCTTGGGTAGATAAGCACGCTACGTGCAACCTTTGCCTGCCCAGAGACCACCCCGAGGCGGGTTGCAGGGCCTGTAGCAGGTTTAAGACAAAAACTCTTAAGGACCGCTCCACCAAGCGTTGGGCCCACCACGCCAAGCTAGCAGCTATGGAGGCGGAGGGTACCTTCAGCGACGGCAGCGACGCCGGACTTTCGGACGGCGAGGGCACCAAGGCGTCGAAAGACTAACGCACGTCCCCGGCCTCGGAAGGTCGTCCGTCCCGGCGACTATGGGGAAGTCCCCCGGCGACAAGAGCGTTACACATACACACGCTAAACACAAAAAACCCACCCGAGATTCGACGTCGTCGAAACCTCGGAAAGAGGCACAAAAGGAGCGGTCCGTAAGGACGTCCTCTGGGCGGTCCCGGTCGAGGTCGGCGCACGACGTCAGGCAAGCCTCCACACTTGCACATAGTGCCTCGCCCATTAACATCACGGAAGATCACTCGTCCGGAGACGAACACGGCTTCCATCCCCAGCCTGCACCCCAGGGAAAGGGTACATCACTTGGGAGTGAGGAGGGCCCAGTTTCGAAGCCTAGTTCGAAACACAGGGATTCCACCTCCGATCCTCGACGCCAGGCGTCGAAAGATAAGGGAAAGGGTAAACACACTTCCACCCACGGGGAAGGGGTAAGCAACAAAGGAAACAACCCTTGCAATCCCCCACAACAATAGAACTGACTTCCCCGTCCAAGTCTTCTCAGGGACAGTCCATAGAGAGTTCCAGCAGGGTCACCCCAAGCTCAAAGCTCTGTCATGCGAGGACATTGACAGAGTAATGTCAAGGATGTCCTCCTTAGCAAATTTCTTCGAAAGACACCCTGACCAACTACTAGCTTTAAACCCTCAGGAATCTTCTCCCTCAGGTTCAAGGGACCCTATCCCTTCAAATAAAAGGCCCCGGGTCGAGACACCAGTAAAGGCTTCAGAACCCTTTGAGGTCCAACCCTATTCTTGCCTTTTCCCTACAGGCCAAGGAGACTCTTCCCTTATAGAGGGCCAGGATTTTGAAACACCAGAAGATCTCGCAGTGTCAGATTATTACGGGGAGGACGAAGACGAGGATGAGCCAGAAAATAGCCCAGATATTTTCAGAATGGACTCACCAGTCGAAAGGGAAGCCCCAGTGTCTGATTCCCCAATAGATAATCAGCCCCTCCTAAATGAACTGCTCTCTCGGGCAGCTAACCACTTCCACATAGACACACAAGGTGTCCAAGAAGAGAGGGACTTCGCGGAGGAACTAATAGGGGAAAGGAAGACAGTAGCCCAGACCATTCCCATCCTGAAATCTATTCAACGCAGAATAGCACAATCCCTTGTCAACCCAAACTTGACAAGACCTGTAAACCCGAGAGTAGAGAAGCTGTTTAAAGCAGCCCAGTCGGACCCTCTATATATTAGAGGCCAACTTAAGCCAGACTCTCTAGTCGTAACTAACACCCGCAAGAGAGCTGGAACCCCATTATCTTCCTCGGAGACTCCCCCCGACAAAGAAAGTAAGAAACTCTATGGTTTTGGTAGAAAAGTAGCTTCCACGGCAGCCTACCAAACCAGAATCGCGAATTCCACCACACTGTTGGCCAGCTACAACTGCCATCAGTGGGAAGAAGTGGCAGCACTAATAGATTCCGCTCCCGAACCCCTTAAGAGCCAGCTATCTTGCATTTGTGCAGAGGGAAGAAACGTCTCAGGCTGCATTTTAAAAGCAACTTTAGACGCCGCAGACAATGCGGGTAGAATTATAGCAGAGGGGACTGTCATCAAAAGACATGCTTGGTTGAGGCAGTCGGGATTCAGAGCAGAAACACAAGCTGCACTCTTAGACAAACCAGTGGAAAGTGATCTCCTGTTTGGAGAGGCAGTCGAGGACGCACTAAAAAACGCTAAGGAGGAATTCGACACCCTCAAATCCCTTGGCCAGTTAACTACAAAACCACCTAACCAAAGAGGGAACAGCAATTTTCGTCGCCCCCGCGGCCAAAATTCCAATAGAGGAAATAGCTATTCCCACACCCAGGGTACACAGTGGAACACCAACTCACAACAGTCTACCCAGGGGTATGGTAGGGCTAGTAGAAGAGGACGTGGTAGAGGCAGAGGCAGCCCCAGTAAAGGAGGCGGCACGCCTCCACCAAAGCAGTGACGCTCATTTCAGGGTCCCTTCCCATGCAACCCCAGTATGGGGACGAATATCCAGCTTCACCCAGGCATGGGAAGGGATAACATCCGACAGATGGGTGCTGTCGACAGTATACAAGGGGTACTGTATAGAACTACTGCAACGTCCCCGAAACCACCCTCCAAGACAAAAAGTCCACTCTTTAGAACATCAAAAGATCCTCCTCGAGGAAGTCTACAATCTGCTCCTAAAGGACGCGATAGAACTCGTCCCAGGACACCAGGTAAACAAGGGTATCTATTCAACTTACTTCCTTGTGCCAAAGAAAGATTTAACAATGCGCCCAGTATTGGACTTACGGCCTGCCAACAAGTATGTCAAGCCCCAAAAATTCCGTATGACCACGCTACAAGAGGTAATCCCACTCCTAAAAAAGGGGGATTACATGGCAACCTTGGATATGAAAGATGCCTATTTTCATATTTCTATGCTCCCGGCGCACAGAAAATACTTGCGCTTCAAGGTGGACAGTCGCCACTACCAATTCAAGGTACTGCCCTTCGGGATAGCTTCAGCACCAAGGGTATTCACCAAGGTACTGGCGGTGGCAGCTGCACACCTACGCAGGGAGGCAATCCCAGTGTACCCTTATCTAGACGACTGGCTCATAACGGGGGAAACCCCAGGAATCTGCAGATCAAACATTCAGAGGACTATCGACCTCCTCCACGAATTAGGCTTCTCTATCAACGAGAAGAAGTCAAGTCTGGTGCCAAGCACCTCAAAACAGTTTCTAGGAGCTATCCTAGATACTCAGAGAGAATTGACCTTCCCTTCGGAAGAAAGAATTCGGAATATACTTCTGCAAATTCCGCATTATCAGTCAGGTCAACAGATAACAGTACGCAAAGCTATGCGGTTACTGGGCATGATGGCGTCATGCATTTACCTGGTCCCCCACGCGCGTCTGCGCATGCGTCCCATGCAGGAATGGTTGGCGAAACAGTGGTCTCAGGCAAGTGGTCAGTGGGACGATCTAGTGGTCGTTTCGCCAACACTCGTACAGAGCCTACACTGGTGGACAAGAGAGAATATCGCAAAGGGGAAACCCTTTTACGATCCCGAAGTACAGGCAGTGGTTACTACAGATGCATGCCTGACTGGGTGGGGAGCTCACCATCTCCACCACACAGCTCAGGGTCTCTGGTCTCACTCAGTAGCCAAGAACCACATCAATCTGCTAGAGCTTCTGGCAGTATTCCGTGCGCTGCAGGCGTTCGAGCCCCATCTACTGAACTTGTCGGTGCAGATCAGGACGGACAGCACGACAGCCATGTTCTATCTGAACAAGCAAGGAGGGACTCGTTCGCCAAATCTGTCCAAGCTTGCCCAGAAAATATGGATATGGGCACTCAGACGGAACATCTTCCTGTCATCGCAACATGTTCCAGGGGAGCTCAATTCCCTAGCGGATGCTCTAAGCAGAGACCCCCTCCCAGAAGAACACGAATGGGTCCTTCACAGAGACGTAGTAGAAGATCTCTTCTCTCAGTGGGGTTTCCCCACTATAGACCTATTCGCCACAAGCGAAAACAAACAATGCCCAGGATTTGCATCCAGGTTCCCCCAAACGGACTCCCAGGGGAATGCCCTGTGGATGAACTGGTCAGGGATGTTTGCGTACGCTTTTCCACCAACTCCTCTCATCAGGAAGGTGGTGTACAAGATGAACAAGGAATCAATGACGCTCATCCTAGTTGCTCCCATGTGGGCGAGACAACCATGGTTTCCACACCTACGCAGGATGGCGGTGTGCGAGCCCATCAGACTCCCAGCCTGGTACAACCTTCTGTCCCAGCAACAAGGTCAAACGCTGCATCAGGAACCCAACTCTATGAACCTAGCAGCATGGCTCCTGAAGTCATAGAGTTTGGACATCTCAAATTACCACAGAGGTGTATGGACATTCTAAAAGAGTCCAGGAAACCAAATACAAGACACTGTTACTTTGACAAGTGGAAAAGATACGTTATCTGGTGCCAGAATAAACAAATCAACCCGGTTGATTGCACTCCTTCCAACGTTGTAACATACATGCTCCACCTGCTGGATGCAGGGTTGGTTTTTAACTCTCTCAAAGTACACCTGGCAGCCCTCTCGGCTTACACCACATCCCATAACAGGGTCTCGTGGTGGAAAGTACCAGTGGTTAAAGCCTTCATGGAAGGAGTAAAGAGACTTCACCCTCCTATTTCGAACCCACCGCCAGGATGGGACCTCAACGTGGTGCTAGCTAAGCTCATGGGGCCCCCCTTCGAACCCATGCATAAAAGTAGTCTCAAACACCTGACTTATAAAACGGCCTTCTTAGTAGCCATTACCTCCATAAGAAGGGTCAGTGAAATTCAGGCTCTGTCAGTGCAAGATCCTTTCTTTACTATCCACAAGGACAAACTGGTTTTACGCACACACCCTAGGTTCTCACCAAAATTCATATCCAAGTTCCATGTAAACCAGTCCATCGAGCTTCCGGCTTTCTTCCAAAACCCACAAAGCTCGGCTGAGGTGAAACTACACACCCTAGATGTGCGTAGGGCGGTCTTATACTATGTAAATAAAACCAGACCGCTAAGGAAAACAGATCAACTGTTTGTCTCCGTAGCTACAGGCAGAGAGGGGGATCGCGTCACTAAGGGCGCTATCTCTGTGGATTATCAACTGTATACAGCTGTGTTACTCTCTTTCTAAAAAGACTCTGCCGTTTACACCAAGGGCCCACTCTACTAGAGGCATTGGGGCCACTCTGGCTTTCATTGCAAATGTTCCCCTCGACACCATTTGCAAAGCAGCTACTTGGAGCTCTATTCACACTTTTACTCAGCATTACTGCATTGACACTCATTCCAAGACAGATACACAAGTGGGACAAGCGGTTCTAAGACACCTGTTTGCATATGACCCTTCTCACATCCCACCTCCTGCTTCTGGTACTGCTCGCTAATCTATGCACAGCATGTGATCTAAGCAGATTCCACAAGCCTCAGAAGGGATACATTACTCACCGTAATCGTATTTCTGATGCTTGTATCTGCTTAGATTCACATGCGACCCACCCTTCCTCCCCTCCGAGAGAAGGCGCATGGTTGCTTGTAGTCTTACCTTTCTGTCTATCTGCTTGGACTATCTGTACTCACGCTACTCCTCATGCTACCTCATGTCAGGAAAAACACAATCTGGGGATCCTAGACGCGTGAGGGATCATGGGTACAGTGGACGTCACACTAGGGATAGTATTATTGGCACGCCCTGTGTCGACGCCCTTTTTCGATTTTCGAAAAACAAACTGTAATACTCCGCAGCTTCCACTAGATGTCGGCCTATGCACAGCATGTGAATCTAAGCAGATACAAGCATCAGAAATACGATTACGGTGAGTAATGTATCCCATATATATATATGTATATAAAAGGGACATTTGTGGATATGTGTGTCTGTTTGAAATGTTCAGCACACTTCCCAACATGCTACAAACCAGAAATCTGGCATGTGGGTAAGTTCCATGGTGTAGACAATGTAAAAAATATAAAATATACATTTTTTGAAATTTTACTAACCGGTCTGCGATGCTTACGCCTGCTATATGGCACTTTGCACCATAGTTCTGCGGTAGCTCTACGTTCAATGTTCCTAAAGTACAACAGTTCATTGTTCCTAAACTTTCCACACTATCAGCATTCTAGCTGACATTAGCGGCACTCGCTTTTGAAGTCATGCCAGTGAAACAAAACGGTGCTTTTGTAGTAATGAGGGTGACAGGAAACTGTGAATGTCTCTTCAATAGTGTCTGCAATAATGTTGTCCGTCACATTGTGGCAAATCATGATAATTACAGAATCTTCACTCCACTGTCCATTTTAAAACATTACCAGACCAATGGCCATGGCCATGCACACTGTACACTCTATATTTTATCACACTACCAGACCACCAGCCATGGCCTTTGGCCGTGCCCTTTTTTCCATTTTAGAACACTACCAGACCACTAGCCATGGCCTTTGACTGTGCCCAATGCCACACAGACTGATTTTGACCGGTTTTGACAGTGGCACTGTTATATATAAAGGATGGCAGCTTTGAGAACTCAAGCAATGTGCAGCGAGATTAAATTATTTACCAAGGATCACATGCTTTGGTTAAGCAGCGTGCTACAAGCCCCTTGTTTTATGGCCAGTCTCCTTGGTGACTGTTTTGATACATCGCACAACCCCAAATAACCGCATTTAAGCAGCATGGAAATGGTAAAAAAATGCTGATGTACATTTGCCCCCATAGCAAAAATTAAAAGCTGCCACCCATAAATAGACGCACAGTAAGTGAACATATATCTTAAAATGAAATAAAGAAATGTAGTTCAATTGACCTTGCCCATAGAAGAAAGTGTTCAAGAAGAAATGGCACTGGCCTTTTAAAAAAAGTAATGAACACCGGAAAAATCACAAGAGGGAGGAAATCTTCCAATATATATGCTGGCAAAATATAAAAGGTGCTGACCTTTTAAACCCAGCAATCTGTATCAAAATATTCACTGGAAAGCAGAATCCCAATACGAAACAAGTGCTTGTGTTCTTGTGGGTAAGCGTCTGCACTGGGAACATGACAACCTGAGTAAAATCCTGTTAGCCAAATACTTGGACAAGCTTGCCAACCTCAAAAAAACCAAGGGGTTGGGTTGGCCCTCTGAAAACAAGTTGCGCTTTCCACCAATATGTGTCCTTTACTTGTGCCCTGAAAAGCAGCCACAATCAGGGGAAAATAACTGCATCATTGTCCAGAATTACAACCTCTCTTGCCACAACCTGGGCAAATACTCATGACTTACTTGCCCTCTCCTCATTTCACCTCCCCACCCTCATGTTTGGCTTTCAACAATACTCTGCTTTATAAAGATAACTTGAAAAGTACACATAACGTAGTGTCATTCAAATATATAAATACTTATAGAATGATGTAAGGGAGACTACAAATACAATAATGCAATTCAGCAAAAGGCAAGAAAATTGTCTCTCAGAGCTCTGAGAGAGCAATGGAAACATAGAAGAAGAAGAATCACTTTTCATGTGGGCATCATGCAGTGGTCGAAGTGGGTGGGAGCGGTTGGGAGTGGTGCTTCTCTACTTTTAAAAAAAAGTGTTACTGTCCCAATACTTGTATTTTAAAAAGAAATAATTCCGGAATGGTTTACTTTAAAAATAAAAATGTAGAAAGAAGTTGAAAATTGCACTTCGGTTCACTGCACATTCCCTTAAACAGCAGGTGTGTTTGTTTGCGGGTTTGGATTGCGCATGGGAGGGGGTGTGGCGATGGGATTTGTGGGGAGCTCAGGCAGGCCAGCAAGGAACGTAGTTCTACTACTTCTTTGTGTACACTTTGGCCACTGGCCTCATGACAGCTTGACCTTCAGAGTGCAATACTTTCAAGGACTGACAGTAGCACGTTTTAAAAAGAAATAATGTGTTTTTGAGATATTTAAAACTAAGAAAACACGCTACAGTGACGTTGGGGGTGAAAAATCACTGGCCATGGCCGCATGATAGGCATACGGGAGGAGACCGACCTTGCTTAGCTTCAAAGCAGGGTATGTTGCTCTCAGTGGTCAAGTGGTCTTGTAACTTGCACTCATTTATTAGGCAACTTGGCCTGAGGGGGCTGGCACCTTCCTCGTTTTGGAGCTATGCAGGGTCGCTCCTGGTTACTGCATGGATAGGAGTCCTGGATGCCTATTCCCAGTTTATGCACTACAGATAGCCGTTGTGATGTGTAGTTTTATGGCCGCAAATATCGGAAGATGGCCCAGAAAAATCCTTTTTTGACCTTACCAAGCACCCCCCTCATCTGTGTCGGCTCCCTCCACTCCCCTCATGGCCCCCCACCTCCCCTGCCCTCTCCCATTCCCCCCACAACACACAGTGCTTCTGTGACAGTTTGCTTTGAGATGTCAGCTAGTCGCGGCTATAGAGAAGGTTACAAAAAAACTTTGTGTTGCAAACTCAGTCCCTAGACACCCTCCAACTCCCAAATTTCACTTGGTATCCACTTGCCACCGCCCCCTGCTCCCCACCTATAGCCTGATGGCATGTTCATGCTTTTCGAACTCCAGAATCCTTTTTTCTGCGTTTCATTTTTCCGATACCCTTGGTTATACCCTGAAAACCATGATCCTGCAATTAACTATGAGGGCTATAACTATTTTTTGGAGAGAAGGGGGCACTCCCATCAAATATTTATAAAAACATAAGGCACGGAATAACCCCAAACAACAAAAGGGCCTTGAGTCAACACTTTGTGCCCAGTTGTTTCGGACCAGGTCCAAATCAGTTGAGCGTTTTGGGCTGTGCAGTCCGGCAAAAACTGACCTTTTTTCTCTATGTGAAAATGAATGGGAAATAGGCCGTAAATCATTTTAAAAAAATGTTCTTAATAACTTTTTTATTTTTTAACAAATCATTCCCAAACTTGATGGTGTCCCGAATTGTCTTCAGAATTTTCGCCAAATCCATAGAGTCAAAGGTGTTTAGCAATACATGTTTTCGGGTTTCCTATGGGAGTCTGACCCTAACTATACGCTGCCCTATAATATACACACATACAAAAATCTAGGGCAGAATTGGTACTTTATCCGGATACAGGTCTTTGTGGGCTAACGTAGAGGCTCCGCTCATCTCCACAATCCAGCCATTCGCATATATCCACGCACTGCATTCACCCATTAAAAATAAACAGAGATATTATGGAGGACAGTAACAGAAAATGCCTTACCTCCGTATTGAGCTGAAGTGAAAGGATAAAATATAAACTGCACGTAGAATGGATGATAGTAGAAATATATTTAAAGTATCATAATAAGTCGGTGTTCACACTTAAATTTACAATTCACCTTAGCGTGACACCGTAACATGAAAAAACCGAATCATTATGTCAAGTTTTATTAAAAAAATAATCTCATATCAAAGAAAGGACGTCTCTGTGTGCTTTGCTATAGTATAGGATTTATGCATTCGAAGTTTGGTAAATGTACAGCAATAATCAGTTACTTATTGTACATAATTAAATGTATAGAAAAGAAATGAAGATTTGAAAGTAACTATTTAATTATAGATATAGCATTTGTATTGCAAATAATCGTTATCAATTTTTTGGAAGGTAAATTATGATTTTCCATTGAAATATAACAGATTTCCTTCCAAAAAACAAAAATGTATACATAGTACTCTTCTTTGTAATAATGTCTGTATATACTTACAATTGTGTACTTTATGTTACATTTAAAGAACAAGGTCAGCCTACAACTTAGTGTGTAGCCATGAAATATGTGCATATATGGTATGTAACAAAGAAGAGTTGTCATATTTCAAAATGTAATGAAGCAAACTACTGATATCAGTGATGTGATGTATGATGTCAACAGTGATGTCATATTTGATTACATCTTTGTTTTCGTGAGCTGGTCAACAGGGGGCTCAAAGTTAAGGGGATTTCAAGGGTTTTGTTGCATTAAATCTGATCAACTCGCCTCTCTCCTAACCAAAGTTTTCCCCTGAATAAATATATAGTCCCCGCCCTATAGTTAAGGTGAGTCGTACTCTCATAGGAAACCTGAAAAAATGAATTGGGCGACTTTAATGCCCAATTTGAAGACATTAGTGTGAAATCAGCAGATATGTCCCCAGAGGATGAAGCCTGGGGGGTCCCGGCTCTGCTTTCCTACCTTTGCATCTGTAGCCCTTTGCTGGGACAATACGGCTTATCTACACTTTTGCCCTACATGCGTGTAATTGACACCTTGCCGATGATTGTCGGCCCATTCTACTTTCTGGCTTTTGAACAAACCCAGCATTCTCGACTGTGCTTTTGTATATCTGAACTCTGGGCCCAAATTGACAAATTCAGAATAGTTGAGCATGTGGAAAGTGACCACAACCCGTTGCCCCTAAGTCTCAACGCGGATGTCAATTGGTTTAATTCCTCCGATTCTCTAAAAATGTACCCAAAAATAGTAATATGCCAGCTTTGAAATCAGTAAGATGGACAACCAATTTTATTGAGGAAACACTTCCAAAACTCTACTAATCTATAATTCCCCTCCTGGAACAATATGCAAATCCAAAATTGAGCCTTAATCATATTGATTTCTACAATTCTTTGGTGGATTTGCTGTCTCCTCTATTAACTAGGAACATCATGGTCCAGAAATACAGCAATAACAATGGTCGTGGCTGGCATGTTCAAGAATGTAGAAGAGCTAAAAGCTATTAGAAAACAATACAGCAGAAATAATGATGACATGAGTATTCTGAGAAATTAATGCAAGGTTCTGTTAGGTACAAAAAGTTTAATTATATGGATGACCAGTGGGCAGCATTGTGAGGACCAGTGAGCAGCATTGCTCTATGCAATACA
Source organism: Ambystoma mexicanum (assembly GCF_040938575.1). NCBI lineage: Eukaryota > Metazoa > Chordata > Amphibia > Caudata > Ambystomatidae > Ambystoma > Ambystoma mexicanum. The sequence goes on along the minus strand of NC_090925.1, from coordinate 1,251,736,736 downwards.
GCCACAAAACACTAATTTTGGGGCATGGTGAGATCCGGCCCAATTCCAAACAAGAGACCGAATATGGGCCTTATTGCACCAGAGGTATGGGTAAAGCATTTTGGATCATTATACTACCCAAATTAAGGAACAACTAAGATGGGGATAGAGTGTAGGAGAATCAGTGAGATTTAGATTAATGATGCCCTTGGACCTACTGCCCAGCTTATGCTCTCTTTTTCTATTGTTGAAGAAGCTATTCTTTCACAGCAGAATGGCAAAGCCCCTGGACCGGACTTCATCCCAGCCAATCTTTTTAAGAACAATGTAGGCATATGGGTTCCTTTTCTAACAATGTATTTTAATGAAATTAACAGTTCTCTTGTCCTCCCCCATAGTTGGAAGGGAGCGAGAATCTGCAATCCATAAAAAAGGATACCTGGATCTTGTAGTACACTATAGACCCATATTCCTAACTGACTCACTTGCCAAGATCTATAAGAAAGTCTTACTCCATTCCCTTGAAACCTGTGCCGAAGAACATAACTTCTCCAGCATTGGATCTTTCATGGATTCACATGCTTAGAATATTCCCCGTCAGGCTGGGAATCCCCGGTACATTATATAGACCCTTTCCCGTAGGAAAACATTTTCGACGCTTATGCGTCCTATCCACCTCGTTTTGTATCATGCGTGCCCGCACCGTCAGGACGTCATGATATAAATACAGGACCCGCCCCCGCGCTCCCTCAGATTTCAACCGTCTTTCAAAGTAGTGGGATCCTCGTGATTACTGCTAGTGTAAACTAGGTTGTTTTTTCTGTTTCGCTCCGGCGACGTTCAAATTCTGGAGAATTATGTCTGGAAAAGCGTTATTTCGCCCTTGTGCGACATGTGGCCTCAAAAAAGTTTATGAAGGAGATGCCCACATGGATTGTATCTACTGTCTCCACCCGCACCACACGGCGGATACATGTGAGATATGCCAGGGTTTCTCCCAAAAAACCCTTAAGGACCGTAAAAGAAGGCTGGTCGACTGGCTTAATGACGGAGCGGGTGCCTACCCGGCTTCGGAAGTTGGCTACACGGCCTCCAGGAGCAAGTCGGAACCTCCATCGAAAAAGGTACGGCCGGCGGAAAACCGCGCTGAGGACAAGCATAAGGGGAAGCATGCTGGGTCTTCCTCATCACATAAAAAGCCCTCCTCCTCCTCATCATCTAAGATGGAGAGGCAAGCGCTGTCAAAATCCTCCTCAGGGGACCGTCCTAGGTCTTCCGTGAGTCGAGACGCTTCAGCCGGGAAGTCGGCATCGAAATCGGCGACGACGTCTAAGGGCTCGACGACGACTACTTGCTCGTCGACCTCGGTGTCATTGACGATGCCTATTACCGTTCAGGCAGCAGCGGTTGGGATTCCTTCGTCGACGGAGACTCAGTCTATGGCTTGGCTGCCAGAGGTCTATGACCCGATCCCCCCTGAAGTCTTACTGCAGCCAGACACGGCCTGCTCGGCGGAAGGAGAAGGTGGCATGGTTCTGCAGCCATCGGATTTGGGCTTACGGCCTTCCACGTCGGCGACGACGACGAGTGCGAGTGGGGGTATGGTACCTATATCATCAACGTTACTGACCCCCCAGACAGTTTTGTCTCTGGATGTGCTTAATACTCTTCAGAAGCTCCTGCAGCGGCTGGATACGCAGATCCCTCAACCTGGGACTTCGTCACCTTTTTCTGTACCTTCCGTCGACGAGCAAACTTGTGCGGCTCGCTCGACGACTAAAAACCCATCGGCTCCCCAGGCGGTAAAAGATCGTCCTCGAGCGCAGGAGGAGGGTGAGTTGTCGGAGTCCGATTCTATACTGGGTGACTCAGGGTCAGACATTTCCCTGTCACCGTCGAGGGACCCAACATGGAATTCGGATGTAGAGGTAGAGTCTACGAGGAGCCAGACACAGCCATCTCCTCCGGATGATGTGGGAACCTTCCATGCAATGATGGGAAAAGCGTGTTCCGAGTTCGGCTTGATTCCTGAGGAGCAGAAGAAAGACTGTTTCCTTTTTGACCATATGGGTCAAAGGAGGAAATCGGTATTTGCCATCCCAATTCTGGACCACGTGTGGCAAGAAGGTCTCAAGACGATGCGCCATCCGTTCTCGGAGCCGGCTATAAAGGGGCGGATTGAGAAAAAGTTTAAAGCTCCGGAGTCCACTCCAAAATGTCTAACATCACAACCTCTGTCAGACTCGGTGGTGTCGGCGGCAGCGGCTAGGAAGGCCAGGGTACAGCAAAAATGTTCAACTCCACCAGAAAGCGAGGGTAGGAGGCAAGATGCCTTTGGAAAAAAGGTGCTCTCGGTCGGCGCGACGACGGTAAGAGCAGCCAATTCCTTAGCGATCGTGTCACGATACGATAGAGAAATGTGGCACAAACTAGCCCCTATCCTAGAACATCTGCCAGACGAACACCGGAAAGCAGCCATGTTACTGGTGCGGGATGGCGAAGAGGCTTCGAACCACGCAATTAATATTGCAGTTGACCTAGCAGAGTCTGGTTTCAAACAAATCAACCATGGCGTAGTACTTCGTCGACAAGCGTGGCTCAAATGTACTACTTTCCGTCCTGAAGTCCAGTACAAAGTCCTTGACATGCCATGTGAAGGGGAACACCTGTTTGGAGAAAAGGTTGATGAAGCGTTGAAGGGGATGAAGGAAGACACGGATACTGCTAGGTCCCTCGGCGCCCCCCAAACGGGTAGAAACTTTCGCTCTTTTCGCCCCTTTAGGGGTGCTTCTGGAAACTCCCGCTTTGGAGCCTCTAGGGACCGTGGATTTAACAGGCCCTCGTACTCTTCACAAGGGTTCAGACGAGCGTCCCAGTCGGCACGTAGAAGCAGAGACTATCAAGCTTCCAGGCGGCGAGGCTCGGGTCCCTCGTCGACGAAGAACAAGCAAACCAGCAACCAATGACGGCCTTCGGAACGTCCTGGGGGGCCGAGTCTCTCATCACTTCGACCAATGGAAATGCATCACCACAGATCGATGGGTTCTGGACACGATTCGCATGGGTCATGCGCTACAATTCAAAGACAAGCCTCCACGTCTTCCGCCTGTATTTTCGACCCAGCCCCACCTCCGAATCCTACGACAAGAGGCGGCGCTTATGTTGCGAAAAGGAGCGGTAGAGAGAGTTCCTGTGGCACAGGAAGGACACAGAGTTTATTCCCGGTTCTTCGTTGTCAAGAAGCCAAATGGAAAATGGAGGCCCATTCTCGACCTGAGGGTACTCAACAAATGGCTAAAGAGCCTAAAATTCAAAATGCTAAAGCTCCAGGAGGTTATCAGGTCGGTGCAACCCATGGATTATCTATCGTCACTAGACCTTCAAGACGCCTATTTTCACATCCCAATACGCCCACGACACAGGAGATATTTAAGGTTCGTCGTCGGGAGAAAGCATTTTCAGTTCAAGGTCCTCCCGTTCGGGCTCAAGTCCTCCCCCAGGACGTTCACCAAGTGCTTGGCCCCTATAGCGGCCCATTTAAGGAAGGATGGTCACCATGTCTATCCATATCTAGACGACTGGCTGGTCAGAGGTTCGTCCAGGGAACAAACGCGAAACAGTCTAAGGGCCACAATGTCCCTCTTACAGGAACTGGGCTTCGCAATAAACTTCAACAAGTCCTCCGTAGAGCCTTCGAGGACCTTGGTCTTTCTAGGAGCGGAGTTTCATACACACACAAGCCTGGTGAGACCATCCAGCGAAAGAATTCAGAAACTTCAAAGCAAGGCGTCGGAATGGAGATGCGGTACCAAGGTGTCGGTGCGCAAATACATGTCCCTGCTAGGGACCATGTCGTCCTGCATTCCGTTGATAAGCAACTGCCGTCTGTTTATGAGGCCTTGCCAGGAATTTCTAGCGGACCGTTGGGCGCAGAGCCAAGGTCGCTGGTCCGACAGACTGGTCGTCGACGAACAACTAGTACAAGCACTCTGCTGGTGGAGAGTGTCTACTCATCTAACGAAAGGAATGCCTCTACTGGAACCGGAGTTCCAAAAGACGGTGGTGACGGATGCATCGCTGAGCGGATGGGGAGCTCATCTGGATACGTTACAGGTACAAGGCCAGTGGTCGTTGCAGGAGTCCTCCCTGCATATCAACCTGCTAGAACTGAGAGCAGTGCGATGGGATCTAAAATCTTTTCTTCCTCAACTGAGGGACTCGGTGGTGCGTGTCATGACGGACAGCACCACTACGATGTTCTACTTGAGGAAACGAGGAGGGACACGTTCCAGGTCCCTATCGACGGAGGCACAGAAAATCTGGCATTGGGCCCTGCAACACAACATGCAAATCTTGGCGTTCCACCTGCCAGGCGTGAGAAATGTGGAAGCCGATGCCCTCAGCAGAGAAATGAACGAAGTTCACGAATGGGTGCTGAACGACCAACAACTACAACAAGTATTCAAGAAATGGGGACATCCTTCCATAGATTTGTTCGCGACGAAGAACAACAGGAAATGCCATCAGTACGCAAGCAGATGGCCTCAGCAGGGCTCACTGGGGGATGCGTTCTCCTTCCCATGGACGAACAAATTCCTGTACGCATTCCCTCCATTTCCCCTTGTCCGGAGGACGTTGCAATGGATCCTCAGGTACCCATGTCGGGTAATTCTGGTGGCCCCGTACTGGGCCAGACAGGTGTGGTTTTCAGACCTGCTACACTTAGCGGTGGCGGAACCGATGAGATTCCAGAAGACCCCCGACCTTCTGTCTCGACAGGAGGGTGTCGTTTGGCATCACGACCCGGACAGCCTCAAGTTGACGGCCTGGCTCCTGACTTCGCCGAATTCGGTCGGCTAACGATTCCGGAGGACTGTCGGCGTATCCTGCAAGCGGCAAGAGCACCTTCCACAAACGCCTCATACGCGTACAAATGGAGAAGTTTCTGTCAGTGGTGTGAGGATCAACCAGGTTTGGCTCCGCAATCGATTAAGCCGGAACAGCTCCTTCCATACTTGCTGTTCTTAGCTCAAAAGGGCCTATCGGTATCGTCAATAAAAGTACACCTGGCCGCCATTTCCAGGTTTACTCGTCAACGGCATTCGGCACCATTGTTCAGCGACCGCCTGATTAAGCACTTCCTTAAAGGCCTCTTTCGGAGTTTCCCTCCAGAGAAGAAATTTCCGCCGGAGTGGAGCCTCAATCTGGTCTTAACGTCTCTTATGAAGCCTCCTTTTGAGCCAATGTCATCATCGTCTCTAAAGTTTTTGTCGTGGAAATTGGCCTTCCTGGTGGCCATCACTTCAGCCCGACGTATTTCAGAAGTTCAGGCTCTAATGGTAGACCCACCATACTTACGATTTTTCAAGAACAAGGTAGTCCTAGCCACTAACCCACAGTTCATACCGAAAGCTCCTTCGGTGTTCCATAAACACTCCTCTATTGTGTTGCCTACGTTTTTTCCGGAGCCATGCTCGTTAGCGGAGCGCACGTTACACACATTGGATGTAAAAAGGGCTCTCAAGTTTTATCTTCATCGTACGCAACCGTTCAGAGAAACGAGACAGCTGTTCGTGGCCTATGGTTTGGGTGCTAGAGGAAAAGCCATTTCAAAGCAAGGACTGTCAAGATGGGTGTCATCTACCATTTCGTACTGCCAATCCAGGGCAGGGAAGCCTCTTCTACGACGGCCAAGAGCTCATTCAACTAGAGCAGCGGCATCGTCGACGGCACTGTGGGCCGGAGTCCCTCTGGGGGACATCTGCATGGCGGCTACCTGGGCGGCTACGCACACCTTTACCCGCCATTACTGCCTGTCGCAGCAACATGCCGAAGATACCCGGATGGGACAGGCGGTGCTTCGACACCTATTCCAATAAGGTAAGCCCTGGCTGAGGGGTTGCATCCTGTGGAATTTATGACTGTATGTGGTTCGTTTTCCTATGTTAACGATTACTGATGTATACATGATCATAGGGAACGGGCTTTGCGAAGAAAGTATATGGGTTTGCATGCACGCCTCCTCTTTGGGGGTGGTACTGCTATGTAATCTATTCTAAGAATGTGAATCCATGAAAGATCCAATGCTGGAGAAGGGAATAGTTTCTTACCTGTAACTCCATTTCTCCAGCATTGGTATCTTTCATGGATTCACATGCGCCCACCTGCCTCCCCTGAACATGCAAACCGGTTCCCCCACTACTTTGGGGGCCGAAATCTGAGGGAGCGCGGGGGCGGGTCCTGTATTTATATCATGACATCCTGACGGTGCGGGCACGCATGATACAAAACGAGGTGGATAGGACGCATAAGCGTCGAAAAAGTTTTCCTACGGGAAAGGGTCTATATAATGTACCGGGGATTCCCAGCCTGACGACGGGGAATATTCTAAGCATGTGAATCCATGAAAGATACCAATGCTGGAGAAATGGAGTTACAGGTAAGAAACTATTCCCATCTTGTCTAATCCACAGGCAGAAAAGGAGTATCAACTATCAACCAGGCATTTAGGTTGGATCTTATTCTCAAAGGATTTGTCACGCTTCGATCCCAGCCAATTATAGCTGGTGTTTGTCAATCTCCAGACATCTTTCGACACTGTCTGCAGAAACAAACTGTGGAAGGTCTTGGTCGTCCGCCAGGTTCCTGTGTCATGCATTAACCCCATTATGGTCCTATATTCCAGCAATTATGCATGTGTAAAATGGAATGAAGGAGGTGAACTACCACATCCATTTGCAGTCAATATAGGGGTAAGACAGGGCTGCGTCCTGTCCCCTCTTCTATTTCTTTTGCACAGCAACAGTTTTTCTGCCGACATGTTAGTGTCATCATTTGATGTACCAAGATTGTGTTCTGTTAAATGGAGCCTTCTGCTATTTGCAAACAACGCTGTGCTTCTGGCTACAATCATTAAGAGCCTACAACAGCAATTGACATCCTTTGGTTTACTCTGCTCGGCCAAAAATGTGATTATAAATTCAGCAAAAATGAAGACTATGGTGCGTTTCCCCCGACTGGTCTGTCCAGGACTAAACAAATATTGTATTTGAATAACTCCCCACTAACCTCAGTGGAGAGTTTTGAGTATCTGGAGATATCATTTGTGAATAATTTGAAATGGGCCAAACAGTTGGAAAAAAATAATTTAACAGCAGCTACGAAAACTGGTGCAGCGACCACCTTCTCAGGTCGCCTTGGAGGGATGTCAGTGTCACAGCAATGGTGGTATATAGGGCCCAGGCAGTCCCAGCTATAATTCACAGTGCAGAATTATGAGGGCATATCACAATTGTTTCTCTACAGACAAGTGAGAACAAATTCATTAAATTACTTCTAGGCCTTCCGGCCAGTGTTCCATTGGCCCCAGTCGCCCTAGAACTAGGGCATGTAGAAAGTAAGTATGAGGTGATGTTGAAATCCCTCCTGCTGATCCATATAGAGAGGGCCTTGTGGAAGTTCTAACAATGGAATGGTATAACGTGTATACTGTGATTGAAGCATGTTAAGCACCTCTTGTTGGTGTTAGATCTTAATTCTTTGTGGGTTGACCCTTTGAGTATAAACTCCCAATTGAGAAAATTGCTAAAGACGACATTCTATGATTGGATCACAGGGACAAGACTGGATATTTGTTATGTGGGCAGATTATCTGCTAGTTTTATGGTGTTTAAATGTGACATGACTATGGAGCACTAACTTGATGACCTAGTGGGAAGAAAGAAAAAAGTCTTATTTACAACATTTCTCTTGGGTATTCGTGAATGGTGCCGGTGCATCCGACATGCTCTGCTTGCGGGTGCCGGTACGCCTGCCATGTGAGACCTGGCGGGCGCAAAGGCATCTGCGAGCAGAACTTGTAGTTTGCTGGTCCGATAACTACGGTACCGGCAAGCTTACTGTTACCGTAGTTACCGGACCGGCAAACTTGTAATGAGGCCCATTTTGTGTATTTTTAATGCAGAGGAAACAACTCGCAGCACACCCCCTCCACATCCACCCACATTATTAAATACTGCTGCCCATCTATTCTTTCGGGGACATTTCATTTTCCATGCAAGGTTTTCTACATCGCAATAATGGGATTCGGGAATTTTGTAGTGAAACTGGTGGGAAGAGCTCAGACACTGTTCTTGCTCAGTACTTTAGCTCACTGCAGAAAATGCCAACACATGTTTGTGCTTTGTCATTACAGCAGCTCTTTTAAGAAATTCTGTTAGTGTCCCAAACCATAGTATCACTGCTAAGAAATGTGGGCATGATGCAATCAGCCCTGCTGTGAATAATTGCCACTGTGCCATGACATGCGCATAGCAGCTCTGCTGATAGATTAGGCTACTTTGACTGAATATACAGCAGTCCTGTTCAGAGGTACCTGTACAATCTGTGCCACTGAAAATATATACAGCACTGCTTCTACCTGCATCCATTATACCTGCTTGCGGTGGGCAGGTGGTCAGAAAGGGAGTTTAAGTAAACTCGCTCCTGCCTGTCTCCTTATTGAGAAGTAACGTCTGCTCTTCTCTTTTTACCTTAGCACTGCCTCTTGCGCCTCCCGCGCCACATTCCATGCCCCAGCCACGCCCTCCTGAAACAACCATTGGTTCTTGGCTATTACATCTACTCCGGGTGCGTGCACCGCACGCAAACTGCAAGTGAAGAGGCTGTTAGGCTGTTTGGCGTGGTCGCGTGGAGCAGCAGGGAGGCATACAAGGTATCCGAATTCGGCATTCTAGAGTTGCTAATTCTATGTTTCATGGATTGCACTTCTGAAAAGCCCTGTTTCTATATTGTTTGTAGCTTCAACTCAAATGCAGGTTGCAAAGATCTTAATCGGCCAAGTGTGACTGGCTGGAATTAGCTCCTACTGAGAGTGGGGGTTGCAAATCTACAATTGCTTGAGTTAACGGTACGTGTAATGTAGAGGGGCAAGCGTGAACTGTATACATACCAAAGGACAGTACCCTTAACTAGGCGAGAGACAATGGCAGAGGTATGGCCTTTTGACGATATCTTATCTGCCCCTTTGATCTTCACTCCTTTAAGGGGAACCTTGAGGATGGCTATGGCCATGCCTCTGCCCCCTGCCCCTCCGTCGTCAATGGATATCGCTATGCGGAACTTGAATGACGGAGAGGGAATGGGTGATGAGTCGATTCTATTGATTGAATCTGGTGAGGGGGACAAGAATGCTGAGTGCGACGGTGGGTTATCAGGTCCGCAGCAGCCAGTGGTGTTTGAGGAAACGGATGTGGACAATTCCCTTCTGGCACTGTCACAATATCCATTGGGTAAAGAAGCTGAATGGGAACTGTCTTCAGCTCAACCAATGGCATATGGAATTCAAGGGGAGAGTGCTCAGGAGGATCAACTAAATGTAAAAATCTTAGAAGAACTATCCTTGTACACTCTCCTCCTGATGCAGCTCATCACTGCAGTGGAAAATAAAAAAATTCTGAAGCCAATTCATGAGATGCCGGAGAGACACATAGGGGGTCCTCCTAAAACCCAGGTATTAACATTGGGGTTGGAGGTTTTGAGGTTGAAAAGCTCTCAGCCTCTGCAAGCAATACATCTGTTATATTGGATTCAGGATGCACTGAAGATTTTCACAAGCAGGAGCTTGGTCTTAACTTACACACTCCCGAGAAAGTTATGCTGCTTTAAGTGAACCATTAGGTATTCCCCAGAACCAATTGACACTGACGGACAATACTTAAAAAAGAAAAAAGAAGACTGCGCAGAAAAAAAATGAGTTTGGGAATAAACGTAAATATAGGAAAGCAGCCAAGAATAACTGCCGCAATCTGGCGAGAGAAGAAGCTGCATCTCCCTCCTCGGACTCATGCATTGAGGTGGAGGGGGAGGATGCCATTTTGTGTCGGGATACTGAGGCCACAGTGGCCTCTGACACTATCCATAGCAATTTGAAAAACAAGGGCCTCAGGGACAACATGCGCATCAAAACAGCTGGCATTCTGCCCCAAGACCAGTTGATGAAGGGAAGCCTATTTTACATTTTTCCCAAAGGCCTTAATAGAAAAGTGTCTACTACTGGGGAATCTTCTCTGGTAAAGGCTGCTCCAGGGGAGAGACTGATGCATAAAGAAACAAATACACTGAATTATCTAAACATCCCTTGTGTGCCTCGAATGTTAAACGAGGAGATGGGGGAGGCTGAGTTGGAACAGTCCACAGGAAAAGCAATAGGGATTGGGAGACCGGAAGACTGCATTAAGCCCCTTCACTGGTTAAATCCTCTGCGGGAAGAGAACTTTAAGTAGTTAGGCAAAGGAGATCTTATGCAATTAAATGGTCCTGGGCAAAAAAGGTTTTTGAACATCCCGACTTTCGAGGGGGGCACAGAGACATTAGGTAATGCCCATTCAGCAGTGGTGCCTCCCTCTGTTGCTGAGGGAAAACAATGGGGGTGGTGATATGGTAATGGAACGTGTCATAAGGAAGGTCATTAAGCTGATTCTCGATGAACACGAGAATGTGCAATTAACATCTGAACTTCTATCATGCCCCAATGACAGTTCTACCTCTTTTGTTGTGAATGAGCCCACACAGGACCCAAAGGGGCCCATGGGAGCTCATCCTGTTGATATTGAGGGAAAGGTTGGACTTCTGTATTCCCCCGCTAGGGATCTCCCAGACATACAAGTTGGGGGGAGTTCCTCGCAACTAGCACCTCGATTTGAGGATTAACTGTGGGGGAGGAATGCCAGTGGATCTCATAAAAATGAGGGTGCTGCCATCGACCCCCACCTTATCCTGAACACCCCAGCATTATTATCCAGTACTTATTCGCCCGTGATGGATCGGTTTCTTTAAACCATCCGAAAATTTTGGCCGTGTTTGGGGAAATCTCCAGTCTATCGTTCATCACCTCTGGAGACATAAAACTAGTCGATTTTGTGCATCCTTATAGATATGACTTTGTTAGGCTGGTCTTTTACTCTGAGACAATTGTGGATACGGTATTAAAAGAACAGGATGCCCTCCACAAATGTGGCTATGATCTGGAGAAAGTACCAGTGGATAGGGGAGTAAATTTGGGAGTTACCTGGGGCCCTCAAACAAAAAATAATGTAACTAATAACAGTCTAGTGTGGGGAGGGTCGATGGGGAATTTAGCCTGAGATGGTTGGCACTCACATTGCGGGATTCCATTTCACAACTTCAAGGTTTGAAGTCCAATAGTTAACAACATTAAGCCACTGACCCTGGATAGTTGGAACTCTAGGGGCAACTGGTTTCTTAATTGTCCAGAGATCTGCTCCACTTTGGAGGGGTGCTCATTTGTGTGCTTACACGAGACCTGGCTCACTGAGCAGTATGTGTTGGATGGATTCATTGTGCACTCTACTCTGGCAAGCAGGGGAACGGTGGGTCGCCCGTTAGGGGGTCTACTTATGGCCGTCGATGTGAACATTGGCCCAAGTAGTATTAAGACCTATAGGATTTATGACTGGTGTTTGGTGCTACTGATTCGGTCTAATAGCAGGTATTTTGGTGTACAGTGTGATATTTTGCTGATTAATGTGTATTGGAGCCTGAAGTTGGACATCCAAGCAGCCTTAAAACAGCTGGGACACATCATGTTGGAAGGTCAGGAAATCTGCCCCAATATGATGATACTGGTTGCCAGAGATGGTTGTGAAAAGAACAGCAGACACCAAAAGCACCCCTTAGATGATTACTGAATCTACTATTGATGATGTAAAAAAATAAATTAGTGTTATTAGAGATGTGTTTAAGGTGCAGGGGAGAAGGATGCAACCTTGACACCTAGGTTGCGTTAAATACAACAAATACAAATAAGTTCCCAAGTCGGGAACTCACGTCCCCTGCACACTATCCTATGTCTAGAAAACCAGACCAATAATTAATAATGTTCAAATTGTCGGTAATTCAATTACATATACTTAGAAAATGAATAATCTTGAAAAAATGCTCATTCAAACGAATTTAGGTCACAAGAAACCATCTTCTTTTTATTCATGATGTCGTAGTCAAGAGGGGCCCAATGCGTTTCGAGTGCTTCACACTCTTCATCAGGGGCAATAAGTGATTTCTAAGAAAAAAAATATATATACATTTACATTAGTAATAGGTCATAGTTACTTGTCAATCTGAAAATAAACCTTAGTTATCGCTATATTCCTTTGTAACAAACATCCGTAATTACATTATCTTTGCATTACAGTAGGGACTGTCTTCTGGTTATACATTTATCATAACCCTTAGAGTGCAAGTTATCCTAGATAATATAAATTTTGTTTTCACACATTTAAGCCAGACCATTTTGCCAAACTTTTTTTGAAAAAAAGTGGGTCTACATAAGAAGGTCAAATGTCTAAAGTCTAAATGAATCCAAATGTGCAGACTAATAGGCTAAGAGAAAAAAGAATCGAAAATTCTAACCTTGTGTTGTAATATTTGAGAGTTTACAAGCTGATTTCTGAGTTGTTCAATCCTCTAAATCGAAACCTCATATGAGACACGCTCATTTCGGAAAAAATGGCTACCGGCTCTTCGTTTCAAAGCCTGCTACCTGTGAGTCAAGTCCAAAGGATGACAATGTCATTACTCAGAGCAAGAGAGGGTAAAAATCTATTTAGTAAGTTTAAAACCGAACTTACATAGAAGTTAGAAGGATCTCTTCTTGTAGAAGACCAGCAGATGTAGGATGCCTAAGTACTAGCGTACCAGGAAACAGTCATTGTGATGGCCAACAATTTCTAGGAAATAAAAATAAATAAAGGCTGAGGTAAGTCTATTTTGGTCCTCACGGGGATGGAGATGACTACTTGATAAACTTCCTCTACATCAGGGTCATTGTCATACCTGTAGCGTGTTGTACTGCCCAATGTAGTCAGGAACTCGCGGGATAGTCAGACTCCGTGTAGTTACCTGTGTTTTTATTTATGAGATGCATAGTGATGACGTAATCACGCGCATGCGTGTGTGACGTTACTAATCGAAACTACGTAATGCCGTTTTTAGCTAATATGATGTTAAGTTGATGATAGAGTCACTCAATATAAGCAGATATGAAAGGTAGCACATTAAATGTGTTGAATGTACATTCGTTCTTTGTGTTATACACAGGACGGGCTAGATGTTTACATAGTGACGTCATCACGTGTATTACGTGCATGACGTCATATGTAAATGAGTAGTAGAATGGCTAATAGAGGCTGTCAGACTCATGGTCCAAGTCAAAGGAAAAGAGAAAGTAGGAGTGGTTCTATGTGTCCGGGACTAAATGCAGTGACGGTAATGCACGTGATGACGTCACTATGTAAACATCTAGCCCGTCCTGTGTATAACACAAAGAATGAATGTACATTCAACACATTTAATGTGATACCTTTCATATCTGCATATATTGAGTGACTCTACCATCAACTTAACATCATATTAGCTAAAAACGGCATTACGTAGTTTCGATTAGTAACGTCACACACGCATGCGCATGATGACGTCATCACTATGCATCTCATAAATAAAAACGCAGGTAACTACACAGAGTCTTACTATCCCGCGAGTTCCTGACTACATTGGGCAGTACAACACGCTACAGGTAAGACAATGACCCTGTCATGATGCCCGCTCCCGGGGAGCCGGCCGGTTCAAGCCCAGCATCCCCGAAAGCAGACATCCAGTCCCCAAGGAAGGACCCAGCAACCCCATATAGGGGCCCTTTGGACAGTGTCCTGGCGCCTATGGCGCCAGGCTCATAAAAGACATCAGTCCTGGCGCCATAGGCGCCAGGCTCATTATGGGAATGCTTGGGTGCACTTACCTGATGCAGACCATGCTGCAGGATCCCAGCCTCCTTGAGGCCTGAAAGGAACTACTTTACCTGTGGGACTAATTTACCATCCGGGCGTGGTCGGGGAAGGATACATACCTGGAACTTCTTCCAAGGCTATTTAAACCCCACCCGAACAGCCACACGTGCTTCGCGTTGTTCTGCATCTAGCAGCTGGATGCTCACCGTGTCTGCTCCTGCATCCTGACTTCTGCCACTCCTGCCAGCATCCTGGATCACCTGCAAAGGAAGAGAAGAAGAGAACAGAAGAAGGAAACGTCCTTACCTGCTAAATCCGCATCCCGGAGACATCTCGCCGACAATCCTGAAAAGGAAGACTTTAATTTAAAAGCTCATTGCGCCGATCGCTGCAGCGCCGCATTCCACTCACCTTTACAGGGCGCCTCCATGTTCAGCAGCGATCATCCGGATTCGCAGTCACGCCCCAGCGCCTAGGGAGAAAAAGACCAGAACAAAAGGTGAGAATGAGAAGGGAATAAGGAAAGCTAAATCTCCATGTTAAGACTTACCTGTTGATTCATTCCCTCTTCATTTCGGGTCCGCGCCGCATCCTGGCATTTCCGGCCCCCGGCCCCTAAGGGGAAAAAGAGACATCAGCGTTAATGAGAGAATGAAAAGACATTACCAAAAAACGCTCATTAAAGACTTACCTGATTTCTACAAGGATTTCACCTCTCATCTCGGGTCGGTGCCTGTTCCCCGGCATTCCGTACCCCGGCCCCTATGGGGAAAAAAACACTAGCATTAGTACATTAATGCATGGACACAAGGGGAACCTCTTATCAAAAAACTTACCTGGAAGCCAAGCAAGTTTGGTTCTCACCAATCCGAAAATCCAGTGAAGTAACTGGATACCAACGCGCCCCTGCATCAGAAGCAGGATGGAGAGCTCGTCCTTCCAGACCCAAAGGTGAGACGCTACGAGAAATCACAGAAGGGTTTCAAGGAGGGTGAGAGGGGAAAGTGGGAGGCCGATTGCATTACCCCGCAGACAGTTAATCCCCTATTTTCGCCTACAGAAGGATACTTCTGCGAGCCAGACAAGCCAGATTTGGGGGCCCGGTCCAGTCCAGTCCGTCTTCCGAACCCTGCGCATCACCTAAGAAGAGGTCACAGCAGCGCGAACCAGGCCAGCGCCTCCGTGGGAGTCAGGTGAGCGTAACAGAACGCGAAGCCTTCCTACAAATTCCCACCCAGGCGCTATGGAAAGTTCTGAGACTGATCAGTTGGCCCAATTACGGGGGGAATTATGGGCCGAAGTAAATGCCGCTCGTCAAGAGACTGTCACGCTCACCTGATTCCCACGGAGGCGCAGGTCTGGCTTCGAGTGCTGATGCTTCTTCAATGGTGAAGCGCAGGACTCTGAAGATGGACAGGTAGGGCCCCTCTACTCTGGCTTCTCTGGCTCGTAGGAATATTCCCCTGTGTGTGAAAAGGGAGTATTACCTACTGACGGAATAATGCTCAAGCCTCCCACTTCCTTCCAACCCTCCACGATACCCTTCCACGATTCCCAGTGAAGTCTCACCTTAGGGTCAGGAAGGATGAGTTCTCCATCCTGCTTCTGATGCAGGGGCGCGTTGAAACCCAGTTACTTCACTGGATTGAGGTTTGATGGAAGTTCAAATAAGCTTGACTATTCAGGTAAGGCGCTGTAAGAGTTCTGTTGCAAGTTCAAAAGTTCAAGCTTAATAATAATGTTCATTGTCTTATTGCAGCAAGCGCTAACGCTTATGTCTTTTTCCCCTTAGGGGCCGGGGTTCGGAATGCCGGAGATATGGCGCCGACCCGAAGTGAAACGTGCATTTCCAGTAAATGACAGGTAAGTTCTGGATGAGCGTTCGGGTAATATCTTTGCATTCGCTCATTCAATGTCTTTGTCTTTTTTCCCCATAGGGGCCGGGGTCCGGAATGCCAGGAAGCGGCAGGACCCAAAATGAAATGGGAATGACCCAACAGGTAAGTCTTAGAAGGAAACTGAGCTTTTCCTATTCCCTTCCTTCTCTCACCTTGTGTTCTTGTCTTTTTCTCTCTAGGCTCTGGGAAGTGGCTGCGGATCTGGATGATCGCTGCTGAAGATGGAGGTGCCCAGGAAAGGTGAGTGAAATGCAGCGCGGCAGCGATCGAAGCGAAATGCTTTTAAAATGATGTCTTCCCTTTCAGGATTGTCGGTGTGATGTCTCCGTGATGCTGCTTTAGCAGGTAAGGTCTTCTTTCTCACCAATTCTCTCTTAGCAGGTGACCCAGGATGCTGACAGGCGTGGCTGAAATCCAGAAGCAGGAGCTGACACGGTGAGCGTCCAGCTGCGAGGAGCAGAACAACTCGAAGCGTGAGTTGCTGATCGGGTGTGGTTTAAATAGCTTTGGAAGAAGTTCCAGGTATGTATCCTTCCACCAATCAGGTATGTATCCTTCCCCGACCACACCCAGGGAAAGTAGTCCCACAGGTAAAGTAGTTCCATTCAGGCCTCAAGAGGGCCTGGATGTAGCAGCATGGTCTGCATCAGGTAAGTGCACATTAAAACACTTGAACACATGTCTAGCTTTATGAGCCTGGCGCCTAAGGCGCCAGGACAGGGGTCCAACATGAGCCTGGCGCCTAAGGCGCCAGGACTGTGTCCAAAGGGCCCCAGCTTGGGCCCGCTGGCACTTCCCTGGGGGAAATGATGCCTGCCTCTGGGGTTGCTGGGTCGGACCTGGCTCCTTGGATGTAGGCATCATGACAGTACCCCCCCCTCAAGGCCCCTCCCAAGGTTGTTCCCTCCGGGGGTTTTGGCTTGTTCGGAAATCTCTGGTGGAACCTTTGTATTAATCGAGGTGCGTGAACATGGTTACTAGGCTCCCACGAGCTCTCCTGAGGTCCATATCCCTTCCAGTCAACAAGATAGAAGAGTTTGGACTTTAACACCTTGGAGTCTAAAATGTCTTTAACTTCGAATTCTAATTCCCCTTCAATTTGAACTGGGTCTGGAGGCTTGGACAGTCGGGTCCCTGGTTGTACTGGCTTCAAAAGTGATGCATGAAAAACTGGATGAATACGCATGTTAGACGGTAAATCCAGTTTAAAGGCCACGGGATTGATTATAGCCTTGATGGGATAAGGCCCTATGAATCTGGGATTGAAGGTTCGCGGGCCCTTGAGGGGTAAATGTTTCGTTGCTAGCCATACCTGATCTCCTACTTGGTAAGGAGGAGTTTTACTTCGGTGCAAATCAGCGTTTTCTTTATACTTTTTCTTGGCTTGCTGTAAATGAGTTGCAGCTTCTTTGAAGGCTCGGGTTATTGTGGAATGCAGATGATTTACTGCGGGCATTTCCAGGGTCAGAGGTGGATCTAGATCAGAGGTCCGAGGATGGTGACCATACAAAGTATAAAAAGGAGTTAGTCCGGTTCCAGAATGCACTGAATTGTTGTATGCATATTCTGCGATCCAAAGGATGTCTTTCCAATTTAACTCGGATTGGTGTAACATGCACCGAAGATATTGCTCGAGAGTCTGATTGGTTCTCTTGGTTTGTCCGTCGGTCTGGGGGTGGTGGCTGGTGGATAGCCGCACATCTATTTGTGCTAGTTGGCAACACTTCTTCCAAAAATGGGAGATAAATTGACTTCCACGATCCGAGACTAATATGGAAGGGAAACCATGTATGCAAACTATATTCTCCAGAAATTCCTTGGCCAAGGTGGAAGCTGAAGGCAAACCTTTTAAAGGGATAAAGTGGGCCATGTTGGAGAATAGATCCACTATTACAAGGATAGTGTTGTAACCAGCACAAGGAGGCAGGTCAGTTATAAAGCCAATTGACAAGGTGTGCCAGGTGCCGGTGGAATGTCCAAGGGTTGAAGTAGGCCGGCTGGCCTTTTCTTTTGACCCTTGTTTTGGGCGCAAATTCCGCAAGACAATACAAAAGACTTTGTCTTTTCTCCAAGAAGGCCACCAGAAGTGGCGTTTGATTTTTTCCTCCGTTTTAGCGATACCAGGGTGTCCTTCCATTAATGATTCATGATGATGGGCAATAACAAGTTCTTGCAATTCTTTACTAGGCAGAAACAACCGCTCCTGGAAGTAGGGTAAGTCATCCTTAACGGTGTAATGAGGACCCTTTTGACTCCATTCCAGTAAACTTGAAGAGTCTAGAAGTTGTTTTACTTGCGTTTGGATGTCCTCAATAGTTTGCAATGAAGTTAGGCCTAAGATTCCTTGTTCAGGTATGATTGGCACAGGTTCTAAACTCGAATTGGGTTCTTCCATGCCAATCCAGGATAAGGCGTCCGCTTTACCATTCTTGCAGCCAGGGCGATAGGTAATTACAAAATCAAATTCCGCAAAGAATAGAGCCCATCGGAGTTGTCGTGAAGATTGAGCTTTGGCCGTCTTTAAATACTGTAAATTTCTGTGGTCCGTAATTACGGTGATGGTGTGTCTTGCCCCGAGAAGGTAGTGACGCCAAGCCTTGAAAGCAGATTTAATAGCCAGTAACTCTTTGTCGGTAATTGCGTAGTTGATTTCAGGAGGAGAAAATTTCCTGGACCAAAAGGCCACAGGGTGTAGTTGGTTAGTTTCTGGGTCTCTTTGCGACAGGACAGCTCCCATGGCCGAACTGGATGCGTCGGTTTCCACAATGTAAGGGAGATCTGGGTGCGGGTGCTTCAATATAGGTGCAGAGGTGAATTTGGTTTTCAGGTCCTGAAAGGCTTGTTCGGCCTCAAGAGTCCATTCAAAGCGTTTGTTTTTCTTTAGGAGAGCTGTGATGGGTTGGACTGTTCGGGAAAATTCTGGGATGAATCTTCGATAGAAATTGGCGAAGCCGAGCATGCTCTGAACTCCCTTCACCGAGCTAGGAGATGGCCATTTGAGGATGGCGTCCACCTTTCGCGAGTCCATTCGGACTCCTTGAGGTGTCAGGATGAATCCGAGAAACTCCACTTCTGTGGTATGAAAAACGCATTTTTCGAGCTTTGCAAATAGTCTGTGCTGGCGCAATTTCTCAAGAACTGCCCTAACATGTTTTCTGTGATCGGATTCTGAAGAAGAGTACACCAGGATGTCGTCAATATAAACAATGACACAGACGTCGATAAGTTCCCGAAGAACATCATTCATAAAGTACTGAAAGGCGGCAGTTGCATTGCACAAACCGAAGGGCATCACCTGATATTCGAAGAGCCCAAATTTGGTGCGGAATGCAGTCTTCCATTCGTCGCCTTCTTTTATACGCACCAGGTGATAAGCTCCTCGGAGATCTAACTTGGTGTACACACAAGCGTCTTTCACCTGGTCGATAAGCTCAGGGATCAGGGGCAGAGGGTAACGATTCTTAATCGTTATTTGATTTAGGGCGCGATAGTCTATACATGTTCTAAGGTCGCCCTCTTTTTTCGCACGAAGAACAGAGCTGAGGAGACAGGAGACTTGGACGGGTTCCGTAAGAGTATAAATCCTACTACAAGATAGTTGAGCATTGGGTACCAGATCGATTTGGCAATCATAAGACCGATGGGGAGGTAACGTGTTAGCCTGTTCCTTCTGAAAAACGTCTTGGAATTCTTGGCATTCTGACGGTAGCTGTACAGGGGTGGAAGTTGCTGAGGCTAGACCCATAACTGGATTTCTTGGGTAACAAGTTTGTTCACAATCAGGAAAACTTATCTTCTTTGCTCGCCAGTCAATTCTGGGATTATGTGTTTCTAACCAAGGAATTCCAAGAATTACTTGAAATTGTGGGGCCTTGATCACATCAAACACGATTGCTTCCCGATGTCCATCCTGACCCACCAGTGTCATTTCAACAGTGGAATGCGTTACAGGACCTGAGGCTATTTCGGTTCCATCTACTGTAGTAATGACATCTTGGGTTACTTTCGGGCGGAGAGGGAGCTTAATCCTGGAAGCCAATTCACGGTCTATGTAATTTCCAATAGCTCCACTGTCGATGTATGATTTTATAGCATGCAACAGCTGAGGCTGTTTTGGGTCCACGAGCACCATTGGCATGACAAAATGCGAGGTCAAAGAGTTTGTTTTCAAGCTCGGCAAGCGGACCCCTACGCTTGTCGGGCTAGGTCGTTTCCCGAATCAGGTGTCAATAAATCGTTATCAGTGGCTCCAACCACCTTCTTAGGTGGTTTAACCGGACAATTTCGAAGAAAGTGACCGGAAGTCCCGCAATACAGGCAAAGTTGCTTTTGCCGCCTTCTCTCTCGTTCCTTCTGCGTTAATGGTCCTTTAACACCGCCGATTTGCATAGGTTCGGATACGTCGGAACTCTTGGAGTTAGCGTGGGTTTTGATCGGTACTCGGGTTTCGTACTTGAACCAATCTGCTTTTCTGTTTTGAAGTCTGTGATCAAGTTGAACCACCAAGTCTATGTAGTCTGCGCAGACCTGGGGTGGATCTACTATCTGAGCTAGAACATCCTTAAGCTCTCCGCGCAGGCCTCGATGAAACAATGTGATCCTTTTGTTTTCTGGCCATCCAGTTTCCACAACCAGTCTATTAAAGGTGGCAACGTAGGACAGGAGATCCTGATTACCTTGTCGTAAGGATAGCAGTTCGTTATCAAGGGCCTGTCCTTGAGAGTGTCGAGCAAACAATCTTTCCATGCTGGCCTGGAAACCCTGAAAATTCTGGAGAATGGGATCATCCTGATTTACCAATGGAATAGACCAATCGGCAGCACTGCCACTGAGGTAAGGTAGTATAAAGGCTACCTTGGTCTGATCGTTAGGGAAGGCCCCGGGTCTGCATAGAAAGTGTAAACGACATTGGTTCATAAAGACGGCATATTTTTTGGGATCCCCCGCAAAACGTTCTGGCGGGGCCAAAGGCATGTGTTCAGGTAGATTGATTTGTACCGGGTTATTCAAACCCATTGATGTGGAAGTACCTCCGGAATTAGGTAAAGGAGTGTGCCCTGCCTGGGCCTGCAATAACCTTTTGGCCAGGTCATCTGTTCTTTCCTTGGTTAGGATCAGTTCTCTTTTGAGAGCGTTAGTCTCCTGGCGGGCTGAGTGCACTTCTGCCCGTAATTCCCCCAAAAGCTGGGCCAGCTGATCTGTCTCGGAAGTCTCCATAGCGCCCGGGTGGGAAATTGTGGGTAGGCTTCGCGTTCTGTCACGCTCACCTGATTCCCACGGAGGCGCAGGTCTGGCTTCGAGTGCTGATGCTTCTTCAATGGTGAAGCGCAGGACTCTGAAGATGGACAGGTAGGGCCCCTCTACTCTGGCTTCTCTGGCTCGTAGGAATATTCCCCTCTGCGTGAAAAGGGAGTATTACCTACTGACGGAATAATGCTCAAGCCTCCCACTTCCTTCCAACCCTCCACGATTCCCCGTGAAGTCTCACCTTAGGGTCTGGAAGGATGAGTTCTCCATCCTGCTTCTGATGCAGAGGCGCGTTGAAACCCAGTTACTTCACTGGATTGAGGTTTGATGGAAGTTCAAATAAGCTTGACTATTCAGGTAAGGCGCTGTAAGAGTTCTGTTGCAAGTTCAAATGTTCAAGCTTAATAATAATGTTCATTGTCTTATTGCAGCAAGCGCTAACGCTTATGTCTTTTTCCCCTTAGGGGCCGGGGTTTGGAATGCCGGAGATATGGCGCCGACCCGAAGTGAAACGTGCAGTTCCAGTAAGTTCTGGATGAGCGTTCGGGTAATGTCTTTGCATTCGCTCATTCAATGTCTTTGTCTTTTTTCCCCATAGGGGCCGGGGTCCGGAATGCCAGGAAGCGGCAGGACCCGAAATGAAATGGGAATGACCCAACAGGTAAGTCTTAGAAGGAAACTGAGCTTTTCCTATTCCCTTTGTTCTCTCATCTTGTGTTCTTGTCTTTTTCTCTCTAGGCTCTGGGAAGTGGCTGCGGATCTGGATGATCGCTGCTGAAGATGGAGGTGCCCAGGAAAGGTGAGTGAAATGCAGCGCTACAGCGATCGAAGCGAAATGCTTTTAAAATGATGTCTTCCCTTTCAGGATTGTCGGTGTGATGTCTCCGTGATGTTGCTTTAGCAGGTAATGTCTTCTTTCTCTCCAATTCTCTCTTAGCAGGTGACCCAGGATGCTGACAGGCGTGGCTGAAGTCCAGAAGCAGGAGCTGACACGGTGAGCGTCCAGCTGCGAGGAGCAGAACAACGCAAAGCGTGAGTTGCTGATCGGGTGTGGTTTAAATAGCTTTGGAAGAAGTTCCAGGTATGTATCCTTCCACCGATCAGGTATGTATCCTTCCCCGACCACACCCAGGGAAAGTAGTCCCACAGGTAAAGTAGTTCCATTCAGGCCTCAAGAGGGCCTGGATGTAGCAGCATGGTCTGCATCAGGTAAGTGCACATTAAAACACTTGAACACATGTCTAGCTTTATGAGCCTGGCGCCTAAGGCGCCAGGACTGTGTCCAAAGGGCCCCAGCTTGGGCCCGCTGGCACTTCCCTGGGGGAAATGATGCCTGCCTCTGGGGTTGCTGGGTCGGACCTGGCTCCTTGGAGGTAGGCATCATGACAGAGACTAATGCCCTCAGGAGGGAATTAATAATATCAAAGGAAAGAACTGATGACCTGGCCAGACAGCTTTTGCAAGGTCAAGCTGGGCAAACTCCTCTACCCGGTTCCGGAGGGAACCCCGTTCCTGTGGTTTCCAGGAGCCCTGTGCAGATTAATCTACCTGGAAACATGCCGCTGGCCCCACCCGAACGCTTTGCTGGGGACCCCAAACGATTTGCCGTATTCATGAATCAGTGTCGTTTGCACTTCCTATGCAGACCTGGGGCCTTCCCTAATGATCAGACCAAGGTAGCCTTTGTATTGTCATATCTCAGCGGCTGCGCTGCCGATTGGTCAGTTCCACTGGTTACTCAAGATGACCCGATTCTCCGTGATTTTCAAAGGTTTCAAGCAAGCATGGAAAGGTTATTTGCTCGACACTCTCGGGGGCAGGCTCTGGATGACGAACTTCTATCCCTGCGACAGGGCAATCAGGACCTCCTATCCTATATTGCAACCTTTAATAGACTAATTGTGGAAACGGGATGGCCAGAGGATAAAAGAGTCACGTTGTTTTATCGAGGCCTTCGCGGAGAACTTAAAGATGTCTTGGCCCAAGTTGTAAATCCGCCCCAAGAATGCACAGAGTATATAGACTTAGTGGTCCAATTGGATCATAGACTTCAAAACAGAAAAGCAGATCGGTCCAGGTTTGAGACCCGGGTGTTGGTCAAGACCCATGCTAATCCCAAGGGAGTTGATGTCTCTGAGCCTATGCAAATTGGAGGGGTTAAAGGACCCTTAACTCAAAAGGAAAGTGAAAGGAGGCGGCAGTTAAAATTATGTCTTTATTGTGGGAATTCTGGACACTTTCTACGAGATTGCCCGCCAAAACCGCCCCGAAAGGCGGTAGGAGCCGCTGATAAAAACCATGAAGACTCTGTTTCGGGAAACGACTCTGCCCGACAAGTGTAGGGGTCCGCTTGCCGAGCTTGAAAACTAACTCTCAAACCTCGCATTTCATTGTGCCAATGGCTCTCGTAGATCCAGAACAGCCTAAGCGGTTGCATGCAATAAAGGCATACATCGATAGTGGGGCTATTGGAAACTATGTGGATCGTGAATTGGTCTCTAGGATTAACCTCCCTCTCCGTCCTAAAACCAGCAAAGATGTCATCACCACAGTCGATGGAACTGAAATTGCCTCTGGACCGGTAACACATTCCACTACTGAGGTGACTCTTATTGGTCCCGACGGCCATCGGGAGGGTGTTGTGTTTGATGTAATCAAGGCTCCACAGTTTCAGGTTATTCTTGGAATCCCTTGGTTAGAGACACATAATCCTCGAATTGATTGGCGAGCTAAGAGAATAACCTTCCCGGATTGTACACAAACCTGCTACCCAGAAAATCTGAAGATTAATCTAGCATCTGTAACCTCTGCCTCCATGCAACTACCTCCGGAATACCAAGACTTTCAGGACGTCTTCCAAAAGGAACAGGCCAACACGTTACCTCCTCACAGATCGTACGATTGCCAAATCGATCTGGTGCCCGGTGCACAACCCCCTTGTAGCAGGATTTATGCCCTTACCGAACCTGAGAATCTGCATTTGAGACAATATTTGGATCAATACCTAGCTAATGGTTTTATTCGCCCCTCAAAGTCCCCGGCATCTTCGGCTTTGTTCTTCGTGCCCAGAAAAGAAGGCGACCTTAGAACTTGTATCGATTACCGCGCATTGAACCAGATAACAGTTAAAAACCGTTATCCTCTGCCTCTGATCCCTGAACTCCTTGACCAGGTGAAGGACGCTTGCATATACACCAAGTTAGATCTCCGGGGGGCTTATCATCTGGTACGAGTTAAAGAAGGCGACGAATGGAAAACTGCCTTCCGTACTAAATACGGATTATTCGAGTACCAGGTGATGCCTTTCGGATTGTGTAACGCGCCGGCTGCCTTGCAATACTTCATGAATGATGTCCTTCGGGAACTCATCGAGGTTTGTGTTGTCGTATATATCGATGACATTCTGGTGTACTCCTCTTCGGAATCTGATCACAGAAAACACGTCAGGGCAGTACTTGAAAAACTGCACCAACACAAACTATTTGCTAAATTGGAGAAATGTGTTTTCCATACCACAGAAGTCAAGTTTCTAGGTTTCATCCTGACACCCAAAGGAGTCCGAATGGACTCAAGAAAAGTGGATGCCATCCTCAAATGGCCATCACCTAGCTCTGTAAAAGGGGTTCAAAGCATGCTCGGCTTTGCCAATTTCTATCGCAGGTTTATCCCGGAATTTTCACGCGTGGTACAACCCATTACTGCACTCTTGAGGAAAAATAAACGTTTTGAATGGTCTGAAGAAGCCGAGCAGGCCTTTCAGGATTTAAAAGCTAAGTTTACCTCCGCACCTATATTGAAACACCCGCGTCCAGATCTCCCTTATGTCGTTGAGACTGACGCATCCAGCCTAGCCATGGGAGCTGTCCTGTCCCAAAGAGATCCCGAAACCAACCAACTGCATCCCGTAGCATTTTGGTCCAGAAAATTCTCGCCACCCGAGGTTAATTATGCAATCACGGACAAAGAACTGTTAGCCATTAAGTCCGCTTTTAAAGCCTGGCGGCATTATCTGCTTGGCGCTCGACATACCGTCACAGTGATCACTGATCACCGGAATTTACAGTATTTGAAAACCACCAAGGCTCAGTCATCACGGCAGCTCTGATGGGCTTTGTTTTTCGCTGAATTTGATTTCGTGATTACCTATCGACCTGGCTGCAAGAATGGCAAAGCAGACGCCTTATCCCGAATTGGAATGGGAGAATCTGATACAAATTCAGAACCAGTACCAATAATTCCCAAACAGAGGATTCTAGGCATGACTTTGTTACAGACGCTTGAAGACATTCAAGCCAGAGTGAAACAACTCCTGGACACTACAACCTTACAGGAATGGATACAAAAGGGATCAGACTTTACCATAGATAATGGTTTACCTTATTTCCAAGGACGCTTATTCCTGCCAAATAAGGAATTACACAAACTAGTTATTTCCGGTTATCATGATACATTAATAGAGGGACACCCCGGTATTGCCAAGACAGAGGAAAAGGTGAAACGACAATTTTGGTGGCCCTCTTGGCGAAAAGATGTTAAATCTTTTGTGATGTCCTGTGGTGTTTGCGCCCAAAATAAAAGTCAAAAGAAAAGACCAGCCGGTCCCCTTCAACCTCTAGACATACCACCAGCACCCTGGCACACCCTATCAATGGATTTTATTACAGACCTGCCTCCTTGTTCGGGGTACAATACTATTCTGGTAATTGTGGATTTGTTTTCCAAAATGGCCCACTTTATTCCTTTAAAAGGTTTACCTTCAGCTTCTGTCCTAGCCAAAGAATTCCTCAAAAATATTGTTCGGCTACATGGATTCCCATCTATACTAATCTTTGACCGGGGAAGCCAATTCATTTCCCACTTCTGGCGCAAATGTTGTCAAATGGTGCAGATCGACGTAAGATTATCGACCAGTCACCACCCTCAGACCGATGGTCAGACCGAGAGGACAAATCAGACCCTTGAACAGTACTTACGGTGTATGTTACAGCAATCTGAAAGCAACTGGAAAGACATTCTTTGGATAGCCGAATACGCATATAATAATTCGGTACACTCTGGAACTGGCCACAGTCCTTTTTATACTTTGTTTGGGCATCACCCTCGAACCTCAAACCTTGACTCACCTCAGAACCTCGGAATGCCTGCAGTAGAACATCTGCATTCTACAATTACCCAAGCCTTCAAAGAGGCAACTACGCATTTACAACAAGCCAAGAGAAAGCACAAGGAGAATGCTGATCTACATCGGAGTGAACACCTCCGTATCAGATTGGGGATCAAGTGTGGTTAGCTACCAGACATTTACCACTCAAAGGGCCTCGAACTTTTAACCTAAAATATCTGGGACCTTATTCTATTACGGCAATAATTAACCAAGTGGCTGCTAAACTTGATTTACCAGCTAGTATGCGAATTCACCCTGTTTTTCATGTGTCACTTCTGAAACCAGTGGTACCCGGAACCCGACTACTCAAACCTCCAGAACCTATTCTAATAGATGGGGAGCCCGAATTCGAAGTGAAGAACATTTTAGACTCAAAAATGTTTAGGTCAAAACTGTTCTACCTAATTGATTGGAAGGGGTACGGACCTCAGGAGAGGTCGTGGGAACCCAGCGACCATGTGCATGTACCTCGATTAGTCAGGAAATTCCACCGACTCTTCCCAGACAAACCAAAACCCCCGGAGGGAACAACCTTGGGAGGGGCCTTGGGGGGGGAGTGCTGTCATGATGCCCGCTCCTGGGGAGCCGGTTCAAGCCCGGCGTCCCCGAAAGCAGACATCCAGTCCCCAAGGAAGGACCCAGCAACCCCATATAGGGGCCCTTTGGACAGTGTCCTGGCGCCAGGCTCATAAAAGACATCAGTCCTGGCGCCATAGGCGCCAGGCTCATTATGGGAATGCTTGGGTGCACTTACCTGATGCAGACCATGCTGCAGGATCCCAGCCTCCTTGAGGCCTGAAAGGAACTACTTTACCTGTGGGACTAATTTACCATCCGAGCGTGGTCAGGGAAGGATACATACCTGATTGGAGGAAGGATACATACCTGGAACTTCTTCTAAGGCTATTTAAACCCCACCCGAAAGCCACACGTGCTTCGCGTTGTTCTGCATCTAGCAGCTGGACGCTCACCGTGTCTGCTCCTGCATCCTGACTTCTGCCACGCCTGCCAGCATCCTGGATCACCTGCAAAGGAAGAGAAGAAGAGAACAGAAGAAGGAAAAGTCCTTACCTGCTAAATCCGCATCCCGGAGACATCTCGCCGACAATCCTGAAAAGGAAGACTTTAATTTAAAAGCTCATTGCGCCGATCGCTGCAGCGCCGCATTCCACTCACCTTTACAGGGCGCCTCCATGTTCAGCAGCGATCATCCGGATTCGCAGTCACGCCCCAGCGCCTAGGGAGAAAAAGACCAGAACAAAAGGTGAGAGAGAGAAGGGAATAAGGAAAGCTAAATCTCCATGTTAAGATTTACCTGTTGATTCATTCCCTCTTCATTTCGGGTCCGCGCCGCATCCTGGCATTTCCGGACCCCGGCCCCTAAGGGGAAAAAGAGACATCAGCGTTAATGAGAGAATGAAAAGACATTACCAAAAAACGCTCATTAAAGACTTACCTGATTTCTACAAGGATTTCACCTCTCATCTCAGGTCGGTGCCTGTTCCCCGGCATTCCGTACCCCGGCCCCTATGGGGAAAAAGACACTAGCATTAGTACATTAATGCATGGACACAAGGGGAACCTCTTATCAAAAAACTTACCTGGAAGCCAAGCAAGTTTGGTTCTCACCAATCCGAAAATCCAGTGAAGTAACTGGATACCAACGCGCCCCTGCATCAGAAGCAGGATGGAGAGCTCGTCCTTCCAGACCCTAAGGTGAGACGCTACGAGAAATCACAGAAGGGTTTCAAGGAGGGTGAGAGGGGAAAGTGGGAGGCCGATTGCATTACCCCGCAGACAGTTAATCCCCTATTTTCGCCTACAGAAGGATACTTCTGCGAGCCAGACAAGCCAGATTTGGGGGCCCGGTCCAGTCCGTCTTCCGAACCCTGCGCATCACCTTAGAAGAGGTCACAGCAGCGCGAACCAGGCCAGCGCCTCCGTGGGAGTCAGGTGAGCGTAACAGACCCTGATGTAGAGGAAGGTTATCAGAGTAGTCATCTCCATCCCCGTGAGGACCAAAATAGACTTACTACAGCCTTTATTTATTTTTATTTCCTAGAAATTGTTGGCCATCACAGTGACTGTTTCCTGGTACGCTAGTACTTAGGCATCCTACATCTGCTGGTCTTCTACAAGAAGAGATCCTTCTAACTTCTATGTAAATTCTGTTTTAAACTTACTAAATAGATTTTTACCCTCTCTTGCTCTGAGTAATGTGACCATGTCATCCTTTGGACTTGACTCACAGGTAGCGAGAGGGCGTTTGAAACGAAGAGCCGGTAGCCGTTTTTTCCGAAATCAGCGTGTCTCATATGAGGTTTCGATTTAGAGGATTGAACAACTCAGAAATCAGCTTGTAAACTCTTAAATATTACCTGAAAGATTAAAACACAAGGTTAGAATTTCCGATTCTTTTTTCTCTTAGCCCATTAGTCTGCACATTTGGATTCATTTAGACTTTAGACATTTGACCTTCTTCTATAGACCCACTTTTTCTCAAAAAAAGTTTGGCAAAATGGTCTGGCTTAAATGTGTGAAAACAAAATGTATATTATCTAGGATAACTTGCACTCTAAGGGTTATGATAAATGTATAAACAGAAGACCGTCCCTACTGTAATGCAAAGATAATGTAATTACGGATGTTTGTTACAAAGGAATATAGCGATAACTAAGGTTTATTTTCAGATTGACAAGTAACTATGACCTATTACTAATGTAAATGTATATATAATTTTTTTCTTAGAAATCACTTATTGCCCCTGATGAAGAGTGTGAAGCACTCGAAACGCGTTGGGCCCCTCTTGACTACGACATCATGAATAAAAAGAAGATGGTTTCTTGTGACCTAAATTTGTTTGAATGAGCATTTTTTCAAGATTATTCATTTTCTAAGTATATGTAATTGAATTACCGACAATTTGAACATTATTAATTATTGGTCTGGTGTTCTAGACCTAGGATAGTGTGCAGGGGACGTGAGTTCCCGACTTGGGAACCTATTTGTATTTGTTGCCAGAGATGGTTGCCAGAGATTTTAACATTGAAATTCCCAGATCATACACAGCATTACATAATGCAGAGGGATCAAGCTCATCTCAGAGGGTGGGCAAAATCCAACAAGGTTGTTTATGGGGACACTTTTTAGAGGCATGGGGACTTTATAATGCCAGGAGACCTTTACAAGAACGACTCAGACCATTCTACTTGGTTCAGAGGTGTGTTCTCCTCCGTAATTGACCATAATTATTTTTCAGCACTTTTGATGAATTTGGCAATGGATTATAAGCTGCTGAGCACCACCTGTAGTGATCACAAGATTCTACAGTTAAAATGTGTGGGGGATGGGGATAATGTGTGTGACACCCTTTGTGAATCCAACTTACAGGTTAATGAAACTAAAACGAGAATCATCTGGCACAAGGGCAATGTTGTGAAACTGAATGCCGTTTTCCTGTCTGATTTTAACACCTTTAGCTATGGGAAAAAACATATAATGTATACTAATGATTCTTTTAGTTACTATGTGGGGAATGTAATTAGGCAGTCTATGGGTCGATCTGCAAAGTGTGGTGCTCGAAAAAAACATCTGCATGTCTATGACCACGAGATTAGAACCTTCAAGAGAAACAGTGCTAGGAAGCGGTGCATCCTAGCTAAAACCAGTTTTCCATTATCTAAAAAACTGAAATTAAGGAAAAAGATTAACAATAAATGGAAACATAAGATCAAGGCCCATCGTGCTGCACTTTATCAGGCAGACGGCGAAAATATCCTTGCCTCTTTGAAAGACAACACAGCAAAAACCTTTTGGGCTCTTATGAACAACCAACTAGCCAGGAACTGTGAGGCCCTTTCTTGTTCAATTTCAGAAGCACAATGCGCTGGACATTTTGGGGATTTGTACAAACCAGCTAAGGGTAATTTGTTACTCCCAAATGGTGTACGAGATGCAGAGTGGTTATTCAAGATCCAACAGGAGGAAGTTGAAGCGCTGATCCAGAAGGCATCAGCATCTAGGGCAGCAGGACCGAATGGCCTTGCAAATGTAATTTTTAAGCAAAATCAGGGTCTTTGGGCAAAAATGTTGCAAATAATCTTTAATGACATTGTTAGAACCTGCACTATTCCCCTCTCGTGGCACATTTCTTTTGTTGTGCCCATCTACAAGAAGGGCGATCGGTCTTGTCCTAAGAATTATAGGCCAATTGCCCTTCTAGATGGCAGACTCCAAGCTATTTTTCGGAATTATCTTGAAGTATATCTAAGATTGGATTAAGTCTAACAGCATTTTGTCTCGATTCCAGTTCGGCTTTAGAAGAGGTGTGGGAATGGATGCTGGTGGTTTGCTCCTGAATGTTATGCAGGCAAATGCGTGGAGGAAGGACGCGGCACCCATCTATATCGCCTCCATCGATTTATCAATGGCGTTTGACAAGGTGGATAGATCAGTCCTTTGGGGAAAACTATATCGATTAGGGATGCCCTTGGATCTCCTCTCCATCTTAGTACACTTACATGAGGGGGTCAATGCTCCAGGTCAGGCTGAATAATCAGGGCTGTTTATCCTCTGATTAATGCTGCGTTTGGCCTCCGACAAGGATGCATATTTGTACCCACCATTTTTAACCTTTGTTTCCGATGCCAAAGCTAAACTGGAAGAAGCTATTTTCACTCCACCAACGGTGGAAGTAGTTAAAATGTGTTGGACCGCATATGCCAACGATTTTTTGCTCTTCGACCACACTCCAATTGGTTTACAGCGCTTATTGGGTAAATTTAGAGACTATAGTGCTGCCAACTTCCTCACCATAAATGAAAAAAAGACAGTAATCATACAGCTGCATCCTAGACCCTACATCAAACAGTTCTCTTGATTCTTGAATCACATAAAGTTAGTGGTGCGTCCATGCTTAAGATACTTGGGCTACCTCATCTATGGGGCTCATCAGAAATCCTATTATAGGGACTACATGGAGATGAAGGTAGCGCCTTTGATCGTACAACTAAAATAAATTGATAGTAAATTTGGAAAGTTTTCATTTGTGCCTAGTCTTTGTTATTATAAACTGAAGACTTTACCTTTAATTGTGCTATGGCCTTGAGCTGTTTCCAATGTGGATGCTTGCTGAATTTCCTAAATTTGAAGCTAGTCTATTAAGGGCATCCGTTAAGTGTTTACCTAATTGTGTACCGGTGGAAGCTATCCAGTATGAACTTGGTCTCACATCTATTGTCAACGTGATTATATGGAGAAAGATGATGTTGTTTAGGAATCGAATAACTTCGGCCAAAGACACTTTATGATCTTTTGGGTGTGGGCTTTCGTTTTGATACTACTGTATCTGATTATTTGGTAAAATTGAAACTCGATTGCTTAGAATACTTGAACCATTTGGATATTTCTTTGGATCTCCTAATATTTAACCCACAAAAAGTCAAAAGATTTGAATGGTGCGATTGGAGTGTTACCTTAAAAAATGTAGCTGCACTGTCTTTATAAATATCTTGTGTGCCACTTAACAACTGGGCACACTTGAATCCTATTTAATTCTGTTCCCTGATAAGGGCGTTCAACAGAAATTCATGCGTTTCAAGTTTAATGTGCTACCAACATGTGAAATTTTACATGCACGAAATGTGGGTGCTGAGTACCCATTAACATGTAGATACTGTAATACTCCACATGTAATTGAAAACCTAGAACATCTAATGGTGGATTGTGTTACACTTAGGAATTCAGCACTTTGGGAAATTTGTTAACCTGGACCAACTGTGGTGGAAAATGTTACATGGCAAAGGTAAACCACAGCTCGTTGTAGTTAGGTTCTTAGAAAGTATATGTAAATTGTAAATAGACAAATGAATACGATACAATTGAATAATTATGTTGATTGACATTTCTTTTAATTGTCTGTATTGGCTGTTTTGTTTAGTTTCGAGAGTTATGTGTAATTTACTCAATGATGTTTTAAACTTGGTTTTTATTTTGTTTTATATTTTTGTAAAGGTTATGTTTATAACCACAAATAAATAAATACTAAATCATTATCTTGTTAGAATTATTAACAGAGTGTTAAAAAAATAGACCAGGACTCATCCTAGTTGCTTCTTTCAAGGAACTGTGTAGATTACTAAAGTAAATAGTGTGTTTGCAAACTGCTGCTGGCCAGCCTGTCACCAGTGACCACCAAGATGTATGGGGGTGATGCTATAAATAGCCTGTGTAAGCTCTACGCAAGGAAGAATTAAAAGGGCCGTATTGACAAGAATTTTGTGCATAAAATGGCCTGATACGCACCTTATCTGGCGGGCTGGTTACTGTCGACGGTATCGGGAAATGCAACGCAGAAATAAAAATGAGAAGTAGCGGGAAGGCAAGAGGACACCAAGTGAAATCTGGAAGTAAGAGGGGGGTCTAGGGACTGAGTTTGCAACACAAAGATTGTCTGTAACCTCAGCAATAGCCATGAATAGCTGACATC
This sequence comes from Ambystoma mexicanum, assembly GCF_040938575.1. Classification (NCBI taxonomy): domain Eukaryota; kingdom Metazoa; phylum Chordata; class Amphibia; order Caudata; family Ambystomatidae; genus Ambystoma; species Ambystoma mexicanum. The sequence continues at coordinate 1,251,704,159 of NC_090925.1, read as the reverse complement.
TCAAACCGTGCCACAGAAACACTGTGTGTTGTGGGGGAATGGGAGAGGGCAGAGGTGGTGAAGAGGCCATCTGGGGAGTAGAGGGAGCTAGCACTAGGAGGGGGCAAAGCCATTGCCAGTGACATGATAGGTATATGTGACTCCCATCCATGCAGAAACCGGGACTGACCATGCTTACCTTCAAAGTGAGGAAGGGCCCAGCCCCCTCCGGCCACAATGCCTAATAAATGAGAAGAGGTTACAAGACCACTTAAAGCAACATGGACTGAGGAGGCTGCCCCTTCCTCACTTTGAAGCTAAGCAGGGTTGGTCCTGGATACCGCACGATTGGGACACAGGCCACATTCCTGGATGCTGCACACTAAAAAAAAACTCACAGCATCCACATTATTTATTTTTTAAACGCCTCTCTAACCCTAACCTAAAGAAGTCTAATCTGACCCTCACACTAGAAACTAACAATACAGGAACAAACAACACAGGGGTACAAAGAAATGTCTCTGACTTATGTTTAGTACAAAGTGTTTATAACTAAAATATAGAGATAAATCCAACAGAACGTGTTTTCCAAGGAGAAACCCTTGGGTCCAGAGGGTGGTTCCATACCCCTGGATATTTAGGGAGGATCACAAAAGTCTCTTTTGAACAACAGTTTCTAAGTATCACAAAGTGTCTCTTTGTCCAACAGTTCCTTTGGCTCTTTACACTAGATTCAAGAAGTTCTTGTTCAAACGCGAATGCTGCCCCCAGTCCAAGGCCCACCCTTAAGGCCCTGTCAGGGCCTGAATGGGCTCGGATCAACTCCCACCTTTATTCCGGCCCACATACAATGCTGCAGCCTCCTGGGCATGTCTAGCGCCGAACTCGGACCTTGGCCCGCCTTCATCTGCAAAAATGTGAGTGATGGCTGGTCTGTCCCACTGCCTCCTCCTGTTAGCTCCTTGAATCAGTAACTGTGCCGTTCCAATACTGCCTCTTCTTGGTCTTCTCTCTACGTCACAGCTCCCTGTGTTCTGTATCTGGTGAATACATCTCGAGTTGCTTTTTCTCCTTACCTCTTGCATACCTGTGTTTGCGCCATTGTACTCCTGTTCAAACTTGCATCTATGTGGGTGTGCTTTCACATCTCCATCCATTGAATTCTTGTTTTAGAAAAACTGAATGTAGGTTGTGTGCTTTTTCACATCTTGCATCCATTTTGTGCTGCACTGCTTTGAATTCCTGTTTCTACAAAAAAACAAATGTAGGTTGTGTGCTTTTTCACATCTTGCATCCTTTTTGTGCAGCACTGCATTGTATTCCTGTTTTACAAAAAACGGTTCTAGGTGTGTGTGCTTTTCATATCTTGCATCCTTTTTGTGCTGAACTGCATTGTATTCCTGTTTTACAAAAAACGGTTCTAGTGCCCTCATTACGACCCTGGCGGAAATCGAAAAACGATGGCGGAAATGCAATACCGCCATCGAATACCGCTCGGTGCGATTATGACCCGTCACCGTAAAGTACGATGCCATTAGCGACACCGTAGTGAACGCCAACGCTAACTGCACCAAGCACGCGCGCCATGCAAAACCGTAATTACCACCATGGCGCAACGGTACGCGAATTCTGACCCTAGCGGACATATACTTAACGCCATCAAGCATGGCGGAAAGTACCATTCCGCCATGGTGAGAATTACGGCATCGTGAACCAACCGTAAATGGCCCTACTGAGTGCCTGTACACCACTCCCTGCCCACATTGCACAACTCCTCGTAGGTGCAATGAAGTTACACAATGCAACCAGTGAAATGTACAAGTCACCCATGCATGCCAACGAACAAATGAATGTAGGGGCTCCAAGTGCCTTGTGAGTGGCCATCCATATTTGGCATGTCACCATTGCCGTACTGATGCAGCACAGGCATGTGAAGGTTCAAGTACAGCAATATGAACTGAAATATGAGACAAAACAACAACAGGCCCCCATCGCTTGACACCAGTGTAAGGCAACATTCAAAGCAGTATCCTGAGGGAGACTGCACCAGCCCTGTACTCTTGCCAGTAAACAAACCAACCATCAGCATAAGCATGTACCACACAAGTTGGCAGAGTGACTGAGCAGCCAGGCTCATCTCAAGAGGGGCCAATGGGAGCTGCAGGGCACAGATGGCACGAATACAGAAGCTATTCCAATGGACATGACCTCAGTCTCCCTCCAAGAAACGCACGCAAACACAGGCACCTGTGACCAGCCATATTCTGATAATCACATCATTCCACCAATCCACCTGGCTGACCGGCATCTGTTACACAAAAGCTAATCCCCCGCCCCTGAGCATGACATCATTAAAACAGCCATAATGGCAGCCCCTATCCCTGAACTTACTGGGCTTCGTAGGCAAACGCGGCCAGTACAGTACCACGCAACTATACTCAGAAGCCGGAACCCAATGCAGATCTTCTCACAATACATCGCTCCACAAATAGGAATATGCTACATTACTTGCAAAGAATAACGCTACACGGTTAATATCAGAATAAAATTTTAATGCACATCAAATTCACCAAGCCCATACAGCTATTAGGTCATAAACTCCAAAACATTATTCATTAATGTGGGCTGCATCCGCAATAAATGACCAGCTTCTTCTTGTGTGACGCCCTGTTCCTTCATGGTACACAGGGGCTACATTCACGTTCAAAAAGGCAACATGGAAGCGCCTAGAACCGCAGGGCCGTCCCATTAGGTAGGCACTAGTCCAGCTGAAAGGTCGATATGTTGCTCCTAGCCACTAGTACTGCGTAAGGGCATGTGGCCCATTGGCGATCGTCCCATAAGATCGTAATGGTGCTCCACTGATTAACTCGAAGCAGCAGGTGTCGGGAGTAAAAGCCATCTGCAGGAGTGGCATACAGATGGCAGCGGCAAAAGGGGAGGAGATACCTGTCACCCAAATGAAATGAAAAAGAATAGAATGGGCATCAGAACTTCATTTGAATTACTCACTCCAATGATCACACTAAATCTACAGCCATATGCATGCTAGCCCACTCAAAAGGATTATTTCCACCCAAAAATCACTTGCGAATCATAACTATATAAATCGAGGTGAAAACACTATTACAAACGAGTGTTTGTGTGCATGCGTCTGTTAAAACAGAATCCATTAGATGGGATTAGTAACGTGCATAGACACAAGTGTTTGAAGGCGCGTCGAGACAGGGAGGGTTCAACAAGGGCAGATAGATGATGGTCCCACTATGGCAGCTCTGCATCACATAGCACAGGGGAAGGGGATAGATTCCAAAAAGCCATGTACATGGCAAACTCTCAATTAAATCATCTGTCCATGCATCCATACATCATTCCCTCATCCCGGTATGAAAACGCCTGATTATTTACTCACATAACATTTGAAATTTCCATTGAGTCTGTGCGTAATGCAGTCTGCAAAATCCACTGTGCCCCAGCCCGGAATTCTAGTGTTGTGAAGTAACATGTATTTGGGAACGTCCTGCCTTATCGTCCACTACGCTTTTGCGCATCCCATACTATTCATATCAATCATTGCATTCTCGCCATGGCCCCTGTCCGAAGGACATTAAACAATAGAACGTTATATTTGCAGTCAGACCTGTGGGCGTCTCCTCGCCGCTAGCTGAAAACCGAAAGCGCTGTCCTTCGAATTCCTCATTTGCAACATCACGTCGAAAAGGCATCTGTGACCGCTTGAAATCACAAATTCATCCATGTAGTGCGGCAGTGTGTGAAAATGGCAACTGGCTTCACTCACAAATGGGACGCCCCGCCCGTCGGTGAACCTCGGTACAGTGCTGCATGAGGGTCCACCGTTAATCGAGTACTACATTCCACTGACCCTTCACAAGTTTGTTCGCGACTGCAAAGTTAGTATGTGAAACAATGGGAGCATAGCAGAATGAACATATAAACCAATATTTCACTGCCATCGGGATTAAATACATGATTGTAATAGCAAGATGCCATGCGTCAAATTGCAGCGTTGTGTGCGGGACGTGCTCGCCCAAAGGGGATTGCAGCTGGCACAGGTGGAATGAATCACCACAGGTGGAGGCTATACAGCCTGAAAACACATGAATTGCACACCCAACCCCCTCCCACAACCACACCCACTCCAAAATGCTACCGGCAGGACTAGCGATGTTGGCCCTGGGGGACCTGATAGCACTGCAAATACTCCAACTTCAAGAAGAAGACGAACACCAACTACTACAACAACCGGCCGCACAGAGGAGACGCAGGAGGAGGAGGAGGGCAAGGCAGGGCCAGCAAGGCCCACCAGCACAGCCACTACCACCACGCAGGCAGCCCGCAATCCCACGCCTCCGAGCTCATCCATTCAACCTCACTGATGAGCAGATCCACACCCTCTACCGTTTGGACCGGGACACCATAACCGCCATTGTGGACATGACACACGCTGACCTTGTCAGCATGATAGATAGCCCAACCGCCATCCCACCCCTACTGAAGGTGGTGTCTGTACTCCACTTCCTGGCCACAGGCACCTACCAGCACACAGTCGGACAGTTGCATGGCATTTCACAGCCACTGTTGTCACGGACACTATTGCAAGTGCTCGATGCCCTCCTGAAGCACGCAGACGACTACATCTCTTTACCACGCTCGGAGCAGGAGATTACAAACACAAAAGTGGGATTCCATGCACTTGCCGGCATACCGGGTTGCATTGGTGCCATCGACTGCACCCATGTGGAATTGGTTGTCCCACATGCCATGGAGGTCCAGTACCGCAACCGGAAACAATATCATTCTCTTAATGTACAAATGGTGTGTGACTCCAACAGGATCTTTACACATTGTTGTGCCCGATTTCCTGGATCAACCCATGATTCTATGGTCTTGAGGAACTCTACAATACCACGCTACATGGAGCGACACGCAGGGAACAGATCCTGGCTACTCGGTGAGTCTCATTTCATGCATGATAATGTGGGGTATGTGATGCGGCAATGACCTGGCAGGAAGGGGGGGGGATGCGTACGTAGCAATGTCATTCACAAACATCCTTTATTGTCCACATACAGGTGATGCCGGGTATCCACTGAAGAGATGGCTCCTTACACCACTCCGGAACCCACAGAACCAGCATGAGGAGGACTACAACCATGCCCACTCACGTACCCGTGTAGTCATAGAACAGGCATTCGGCCTACTGAAGGCTCGTTTCCGCTGCCTCAGCAGGTCTGGCGGGGCACTCCTGTACCGCCATGAGAAGGTTGCAAAGATGGTCATGGCATGTGTCATGCTACACAACATGTGCGTACGTAGAAATGTGCCCATGCCCCCTGACGCAGAACTGCAAGCACCTGAAGATGGTCATGATGAGGGTGGGGATGTGGCAGCACCTGAAGGAGTCCGCGAGGCACAGGAGGCCCGTGAAATTCGTCAGAATATCATAGATTCATGCTTCTAGCACTCACGCCTGGTGGCTGATACATGGACACGGGACTTGTGGCACTGTGTGTGTCTGGAACATGCACAATATGGACTGTACGCCTATAAAGGCCTCGTACACAAAGATCAATGTCCACACATCTCATTGGATGATTGTGAAATGTTTATAGCATATGTGAACTTATGTTACACACCCCATCGACCCGCCACCCAAGTAAGTCCAACACCCCCCCTCCACCCTCCTACCTTCCCCCCGAACACCAGTGTCCAAAGATGCTCATTGTCAGTGGGCAGACGCTATTGCAAGCCCCCTCTCTGGGTATCAGGGGCACCCCTGCCTGTGGAGCGCAGGTTCCTCCCAGATCTACGTTGGGGGCTGCCCTGGACGGAACTTGCAACGGATGATGTCTCTGCCTGCTCACGTCCATGCATGTCCCTAAGGGTTTGTGAGAGCTCAGTGAGCACACGGCGCACAGCGGCAAGTTCACCACATACGTCTTTGGACGTCGCATGCAGTTCCCCCCTCAGGCTCTCGGTGCTTCTCTCCATTTGTACTCTCAGGCTCTCGGTGCTTCTCTCCATTTGTACCCTTAGTGTCTCTGTACTTCTCTCCATTTGTACCCTTAGTGTCTCTGTACTTCGCTCCATTTGTGCCCTAAGTGTCTCAGTAGATGTTTCTATGGCTGCCTTAGAACCCCCACATTCATCAGCATGCTCCTTGAGGAGCGTGGCCAGTTGCTGCTGTTGCACGATCACCTGGTCGAGGGACTGTTGCCTCTGCTGGGCCATGCCCATTTGCGGTGGTGTCACAGAGGGGCTGATCACCTCATGTTGCCTTGCCACAGGGCTCGTGGGGGATGGCCAGTCGTCGTCTTGTGGGTGCCCCTGCGTGGTATCCTCATGGTGTACGGGATGAAACAAACAGGGGGATTGAGACAGGTCATGGATGGGTCCTACATCGACAGCACCGTTTTCTGTGTCGGAGCATGCTGGCATTAATGCAGTGTCACCTATGGTGCTGCTGCCACCAGAAGCAGTGCCTTCTGTGGCATCCATTGGGGGGACCTGTGGTGCTGCTGTTGTGGGCATGCTGGCTGCTGGGGTGCCTGTTGGCGTGCCCTCCTGTGTGCTGCCACTTGATTTGTGCTGCTGCCGTGTCTTGATCCGTGCAGCTGAGGTGGAGGGTCTTTGGCCGTTGGTCTTGGCCCTCTTTGCAGGTGTGCTGGTAGGGGTGTCCTGAAGCTCGTCGTTTGAATCGGACCCTGTGGTGGAGTAAAGGAGGGCGAGCGTTATTTATGGGTCTGTGGAAATTGGAATGGCAATGTATCACATGCATTGGGGTGGTACCTGAGGGTGATTTGGGTCAGGGCCTTGGAGGTGGTTTCATTTTTGTGTGGATTGAGGATGCAGTTGTTTAGCAGCCTGCAGTTAGGGTGTGCATGCTGCACGTGTAGAGGGTGTTTTTAGGATTTGTACTTATTTATGTATTTAATGTGACTTTTAAAGTGCGCTATCAGGCCAATGTATGTGGACGTTCTCCTGGACATGTGTTTCTGTTGCACTATGTGGACACATGGTACTTCACATGTTTGGACATTGTGGATTTAGCATTGTTTTATTTGGCCCACCTACCTGATTCTTCGGATGTCTGCACTCCTTTCTCCATCCCTCCGACTCCCTCTATACTCTCCATTCCAATGGTGGAGGCACAGATTTCTTCCCAGGGGGTCAACTTGATGGGTGATTCCGATCCTCCCCCGGTAGCTGTGGCAATGTTACGGTTGGCTGATAGTATGCTCCGTACGCGTATCCGCAAGTCGTCCCATCGCTTTCTGCATTGGTGTGGGTTGCGGGGTGCGGTCCCCACCGCACTTGCCCGCTGTGCCACCAGGGCCCATATGGCCTTCTTGTTCGCAAGTGCCGTCCTGGTCATTTGCGTCGAGAAGACGACGGCAGCATTCTCCTGGAGGGTCTCTGTGAGCACGGTGAGTTCCTCATGGGAGAAGTGGACCTGCCGCTTGCGGTCGCACGCTTTTTTCGCAACTTTTCCCATTTTGATTGTTTTCACTAGGGTGGCTAACGGGTTGGGATGTGTCTCAGGGTAGGATTTTTAATGGTTGTGTTGGGATTCTGATTTTATAGGTGTACGGCGTGCTGTTTCCCGTTCCGGCCCCATGTTTTTACTTCCGTTTCCGTATATTTACGGTCACCGTATTTTGCGATTACCGCTCATTACGGTGACCGCTATGATGGGTGGCGGAATTGCACCTAGGGCGCCGTACGACGGCGGTGAGGGGCGTTTTGGGGACATTTCCGCCATCGCGGACTTTGCACTTCCGCCATGGCGTAATGCTCGTGCCCGATGGGTCAGAATTAGCCGCACTTTACTCCATCGTGCAATGGCGGAAACGCTATTTACGCTATGGCGGTCAGGTCAGTTACTTTCCGCCAGGGTCGTAATGAGGGCCTAGGTGTGTGTGCTTTTCATATCTTGCATCCTTTTTGTGCTGAACTGCATTGAATTCCTGTTTTACAAAAACCTAATCTAGGTTGTGTGCTTTTTCACATCTTGCATCCATTTTGTGCTCCACTGCATTGAATTCCTTTTTTACCAAAAATGATTCTAGGTGTGTGTGCTTTTCACATCTTGCATCTCTGTGTACGCTGCATTGTATTCCTTCAACAAAAATGGATTCCTGCACCCCACCCCCTTTTACCTTTCTCTAATCGATCCTATGCCACTGAGATGTCACTCTTCATCTCTCGAATCTTTTCTAACTGCTACACTATTACCTACCCTCCCCCACTCACAGAATCTGGATGAAAATAGCACAAAGAAGACATCCTGGGTTCAAATCTTTGCCTTCCTATTGCAGACACATATGTCAGTGCATCCTCCACAGATATCTTCACTGATATCCTCTTCTCTGTCCCCTCTCCAGACCTATGGACTTCTCATCTCTACTCTCTCCACTTTATCATCCTCTCCCATTAATGGTGGCACCAATTGGGAAGTCCTCTTGGCGGGCTTCTTCTCATCGCGCTGTGTCATGAAACGTCGCCTGTGTCCATTCTGGACTTTGTGGTCCCTGACCCATTGAGGACTGAATGCCCTGATCCTCCCAACATGGCCGCCTGATACGGAACGCAGCTTGCCAGTCTTTACGCACCATGCTCAACGTTCTACTAAACAGACACGCCCCCGCGGCTCTGCGCGTCTCAGCGCTACCGCTCGCTGTAGCTGGACGTGTGTGGCCGGAGTTCGCTCGGGGCTTTCTTCCGTATCCTGTTTTCCAAATCCTTGAATCTTCCCCCTTTCCTTTCCTTTCCTTTCCTCGAACTTACCTTTAGCTTCCTTCCTGGATTTTCGCCTGCACTCGGGTCACGGCGTTCCGTGCCTCCGAGTCCGGACATTGTTCCTTCCTGCTTCCCGCCCTGGATATCTGAACGTCTCCTAAAGTTGAATTACTATCCTCACGCTGGACCCCGAAGACCTGCACATGGGTTTATACAAATCCCGGAGCGTGCAGAAGAAATCATTGAAGAAGGTTGCAAGCAAACAGGAAAAACAGGTGAGAAGGGGAGAGACTTGTGACACACTGGCACTTTCCTGGTTCATGGTCTTCAGGCCAACCTCCTTCTCTTCGACCGGATCCTGCCATCCCTCAATAACTTCCTTCCTTCACCTGCCACTCCCCCTACTTCCTCCTCTGTCCCCCCACCTTTGACTGAGGTACCACACCTCTGTACTCCACCTCAGAAAACTTTCATAGGCAAAAATTGTCTCCACCTGGAGACTCCTAACGCCCACTCAGCCAAGAAATATTCTGCTGACATCTTCCTCCTTCTTGAATCCACTGACCTTACCAAGACTTGGTTCAAGGCCAGCTCAGTCACTGCTTTTGCCTCCCTCCTACCTGATGGTTTTAAGGTTATTTCCAAGCCTTGACCTCATCGTGCTGGCGGCGGGGTTGCCTTAATCTTCCCTGAATGGGTTCCTGCTTCCATCTTACCCATTCTGCTCTACTCCTCCTTTGAGAGCCTGGTATGCAAATTGGTTATCTCTCCCTCCTCCACCCTGACCATTACTACAATTTACCGGCCTCCAGGCACTAACTCCTTGTTCCGCTCTGAATGGGCTGATTTCTGCTTTGCCTTGCTCTCAACCTCATCCAACCTGCTGCTCCTGGTTGACTTTAATATCCAGTTGGACTCCCATAGCGCCTCATCCACTCCATTCATTGAGCTCTGCACCTCTCTATCCCTCTCCATTCTACCTTCTGGTCCATCCTCTCTATCCCTCTCCATTCTCTCTTCTGGTCCAAACCACTCTGCTGGACACACTCTAGACGCCATCATCCACTCAGACATCCCTCTCTCATCTCCCCTGGTCACCCCTTTCTCTTGGTCTGACCACTCTCTTCTCCCCTCCCACCTAGGTGCCTATGGCTCTGTGACCTCTCCTCCAAAAGCTTTGCCAACCTCGTACACGGACATCCGTCCGATGAAACGAGTGTCAGCTGCTGTCTTCACTTCCACCTTTATCCTTGTTACCCTCCCAACTCCGACTCTACCACTGACACTGCTCTCAGCAACTTCCACCTGTCCATCACCAACACACTAAACATTCTTGCCCCAGTCATGAGGATTTGCTTGAAACCCGCCTCTAAGTGCAACACTTAGTACGACTCCAAACTTGCACACCTGAAATGGAAGTGGCAAACCTCAGGCTCATCCTCTGACAAACTGGCCTGCCACCTGCTCCAAAGGCAATACAGACTCTCTACCCGTGGCAAGAAAAGCGACCACATTCAGGCACGGGTATCTGGTGCTGCCAACAACATGGGTGAGCTTTTCAAAATCTGCAGGGAACTTGCCAACCCTTCCCCAGTATTCTCCTTCCCTATTCCTTCTCAGGCCCTCTGCAATGCACTCGGCACTCACTTCATCACCAAAACTCAGGACATCCTGAACAGCATTGTCACTCACTCACTCTCCCATCCCACCCACCCCCCTTGCCTCCCTTGGCCACTCAACCTCCTCCTTCCTCCTCCTTTGCCCTTGTCTCACTGGAAGAAATCACCATAGTTGTCCGCTCCATGTAGGTCTCTTGCTCATCCAAAACCATCAAGGACAACATTAGCTCTCTCGCCCCTGCACTCGCTTATCTTTGTAACCAGTCCTATGGGTTCTTCCCCTCCTCAAGCACTCCCCTGTGCGCCCCTCCATAAAGAAACGTCAGCAGACCCTTCCTGTCCAGCCATCTACCGCCCCCATCTCCATCACCCTCTTCCTGGGGAAACTGCTGGAGAAGTTGGCCCTGTCCCAACTCAACTCTCACACTGAACTTGTTGGCAGTATCCACGACCATCAGTCTGGGTTCCGTGCATCCAGAGGCACAGAAACTGCTCTTCTGAACACCTGTGAAGAACTGCTCGCATCCCTGGATTCCAACTCCCCTTCTGTCCTCATCCTTCTTGATCTCTCCTCTGCATTTGACACAGCCAACCACTCCATCATCATACAAAGGCTCCATGACACCCTTGGTATCTCAGTGCAGGCACTGGACTGGCTTATCTCCTTCCTAACTGACCGCTCCTCCCAAGTCATCCTGGGTGCCTTCTCCTCTCCTACTTCCTTCTCCACCTGTGGTGTCCCCCAGGACTCTATTCTCTCGCCTTGGCTCTTTAACATCTACCTTACTAAGATGGCACTCCTCATCTCCTCCTTCTCCCCCTAACTTCCATTGTTAAACTGACAACACAAAACTCTTCTTCAAACTTCCAGCTGACCCTCTTGCACCTTCCATCATCCCTGACTGCCTTTTGGCCATCCAGACCCGGTGCACTTCCAATGATCTCTGGCTCAACGCCAGCAAAACAGAGATCCTTTTGATTGGGACCCCTGCACCTGACTTCTTCCCTTTACTCTGGCCTTCCTCCTTGCCCCACCGCCCCTCGTACCCTCTTCTGAAGCCAGTAACTTCAGAGTCATCTTCGACTCCTCTCTCTCCTTCCTCCCTCACACTCAGGACATTACCAAAAAGTCCAATTTTCAGCTCTTCTTTCTCAAAGGAATTCTACCTTTTCTCACCTTCCCCCAGAAGCTCAATGTTACCTGAGCCCTGGTTCTCTCTAGGTTTGACTATTGCAATATCCTCTTCCTGAATCTACCTTCGTCCACTCTGCAACCCCCCCTCCAGCTAATCCAGAATAGGGCAGCATGACCTATTCTTGGCCTCAGGCCCAGGGACCGCATCTCTCTTGCCCTAAAATGTCTTCACTGGCTCTCGGATGCTTCACCAATTAAATTCAAATCCCTCTGTATCATCTACAAAGCTGTTTGGGGCCGGGGACAACACTATCTGCAAATCTGTCTTACTAAATATTCCCCCTTTAGACCTCTGCACTCCTGTGGCACCAACTCGTTGTGTGGAAAGCGTTTAACTAAACAGAGGGCAGTTGGTCGATCGCTTTCCTCAGCTGGCTCACTTCTTTGGAACAGCCTCTCCTCCTCCACCTCTTCGTCCTGAGCAGGACTTTCTAAAATTCTGGAAGATCCTCAAGACCTTCCTTTTTACCTCCTCCCTAATTTCACAGTTGCTTGTTTGGTGTCCAGTGCCCTTATGCATCCTCTGGACCCTGGCCTCCCACACCGAATCGTCCCAGCTTCTGACTATCCTCAGCACTTGCCTCGGCTCACCCTCCACCCCTGGAAGATCGCACTTACCTTACATTGCACTTCACCTGCTGCTCACACACGAGCACCCCAGCACCTATCCCATTCCCTCTCCCTTCTGCACTTGCACGTTCTGAATATTCACAAGGCATAGTAGGTTTGTCCTCCCACCTCCCCCACTGTATTTAATATCTTTATGTATTTTAATTGTTTCTCTTCCCTTGTCCCCTCCTGTTGCCCTGTCGGCGCTTACTTCCTGTATAAGCGCCTAACAACCTAACAATGAATACATAAATAAACAATACATTCCATGTTATCCAACACTTCCTTGGTTTCTTTGTGCGGGATTCAAAAAGTTACTGGATTCACAAATGTCTTATTCATATAATAAATTCCACTATACGTTTTCTTTAACTTCTCTTGTACTTAAGCGGATTGCCTGGTGTACTCTTTTACCAGGAATCCTCTTGTGAGCTCTTCAGATCTCCTGGCATACTCCCCTGCCAGGTATCTTGTCACAGTGTTAAGTCTTTTTACAACTCCAAGTGCCTGGTGTATCTACCTACCAGGGCTTCTTCATGTGCTTCTCAAATTCCCTGTATACTTCCCTGCCCAGTATTTTGTAACATGGTTAAACTTTCCTATACAATGTTGGTGGAACTCATCGTATACGCCCCTGCCAGGAATCCTTTTATGGGTTCTTTACATCCCCTGGTGTACTCCCCTGCCTCATCTCACAGTTTTAAAAGTTTTATGCAATTTCAAAATGCGTGGTATGTGAGAGACTTTATTCAACTTTGGTGGATTGCGTGTTATACTTCCCTGCCAGGAATCCTTCCCGGGTGTCCTGCAGATTCTATGGTACTTCGCTGATAGGTATCTTTCCCCAAATGTCAACTGCCTGGTGTATTCCTTTTACCAGGACATCTTTTTGGTTTCACTGACATTTTCACTATGCCATAGCCGCATCAGCTTTGTTATGTTTCAATATTTTTACTTAGGGAAACACTTGCTCCAGTTTTCCCCACATTGACATCTCATGCATAGGCATTTGTTCATGTTTTGTTGCTGCACTTTATCTTGTTGGTATTCAAATATTCTTCCTTTTGGGCATTGCTTTAACATTGGGGTGTGTTTGTATTTAAACCACCTTTGAGCATTATTCATAATAGCAGTCTCATATAATTCATTCACTTGATTGCATGCGTGTCGGTATACCCCGGTGTCCCCAATGGCTCTAGGCAGACTCGCCAGTAGTTTGCAGCATCTGTGACCTATGGCATGCCTCTGCGGTAAAGCTTCCTCCCTGGGACGGCTTCTCATAAATGGTGGGCATTTCTCCAACATTTCCTGCGTTGCCACATTCTCCCGCCGGCTTCCCTCTGTGGCTTGAACCGGGAAATGCTGCTTCCTGGCACAAAGGTACCTCCAGGAGCTCCGCTGCAGGCCCCCTCGCTTAAACAGACCTTGAGGTGTGCCTGCTGCATCTCTCCTTCCTTCACGCCACGCCGGTATGTGAAGCTTGCGTTCGCGAACCGCTGCACCGATGTGCCCATTCTCTCTAAACTTTCTTCGGCATGGTTCTCTCCCGTTCTGCTGCTTTGAGTGCGGATGCCTTTTTTAAATGTCCTGTGCACTTTATTTAGGTTCAGCCAAACAACTAGTCTGCACATTAGGTTTCAGGTTTCTCTTAGTCTGCATCAACTCCTTCCTCCTCTTCTTCGTCTCAGTACTTGAGGCTTTATGGGAGCTGAAGTCCATAGATGTTATGGGATTTCTAAAATGATGTGGTTCAATAGTTTTTACAGAGAAACATCAGAAATAGGAAATGTTATGTGTGTTGTATGTTTGAGGTATGAATGGAATTTTGTCTAGCGTGACATAAAGGACGGTGTTTCTAGGTGTTACAATAAGGGGGATTTGTGGGATGACAACAAGCCATCAAGAACTTAGGTATTATAAGGTCTTCTTCTGAAGGAAGGGGAGACTACTGTGTCTCGTCTGATGGAGTCACCACCTCCCCCCTACAGCTGTCCTCTCCCATGTGATGCTCCTTCATATATCCACCCTAGGTCTGGATCAGATACTGACTGCCATCCCCTGGCCACATGTGAGGAAGGCCAGACATGGGTGTGAGGAGGGGAATTGATGAAAGGGCAAGTAAGTCATGCGTATTTGCCCAGAATGTGGCAAGAGTGGTTGCAATCCTGGACACTGGTGCAGTTATTTTCCCCTGATTATGGTTGCTTTTCAGGGCACAAGTATAGGACACGTGGGTGGACAGCGTCACTTTTTGTCAGAGGGCAGATGCAACGCCTTTTTTTTTTTTTTTTTGATTGGCAAGCTTGCTCAATTACTTGGCTAACAGGATTTCACTCAGGTTATCAGTGCAGACGCTTATGCACAAGAACACAAGCACTTGTTTCATATTGGGATTTTGTTTTCCAGGGAATATTTCACTACGCATTGCTGGGTTTAAAAGGTGAGCAGCTTTTATGCTTTGACAGCATATTTATTGGAGCATTCCTTCACGTATGTTATTTTTCTGATGTTCATTACTTTTTCTGAAAGTTCAATGCTATTTTGTCTTGCACACTTTCTTCTAAAGGGACGGTCATTTGAACTGCATTTGTATATTTTACTTTAAGATATAGGTTCACTTACTGTACATATATTCATGGGTGCAAGCTTTTGATATTCGCTATGGGGGCAAAAGTACTTGGATTTATGTTATTCTTGTAGCCAGATATTTGTTACCCTTTTTGTGCTGCTTAAATGCAGTTAGTTGGAACTATCACAACAGTCCCCAAGAGACCAGCCATAAAACAAGAGGCTTGTAGCGTGCTGCTAAACCAAAGTGTGTCATCCTTGGCAAATAATGTAAACTCACTGTGCATTGCCTAAACAAAATCTGTGTTCTCAAAGTCTGCCATCTTTTGTGCATAACAATACCACTTCCAAAACAAGTCAAAATCAGTCTGTGATTGATAAACATCTTTGAGCGATGCGTTGCAAGTGGTTTAAAATGTAGTGGATACAGCCTTTCGCATGCCCACTGGCCCTGGCCAAATGGACAGCGAGCACCAGTGGTTTAGTTGCAGGGACATTAAGTTGAGAACTTAACGCAACAAAACCCCTGCAATTCAGCTAAAGCCACCTTAACTTCGTGCCCCCTGTTGTGCAGTCTATCACCACAGTGATGACCTCACTGATGACATCACTGTTTACATGATATATAACACCACTGATTACATCTGTGATGGCATCAGTCATAATATCATTTATGACTTGGCTAATAAAAGCTTTGATTGACTAAATAACAGTGTAGGCTGTGGCATTTGCCATGGCCAAGGCTGTGGCTGGTTAGTGTTGTACAATATACAGTGGGCATTGCCAAAGGCCGTAGCCACTGACCATGGCCGAAGGCCATAGATAGTGGCCCCTTGATGTGTTAAATTATAAAGTGGGCAGGATCCATAGCCGGTTAGTGTGGTAATCTAATCAGACATTCCATCAGTGATGTCATAGATGATGTAATTAGTGATTGTCACAGGTCATGTCACCAGTCATGTCATCAGGGATGCCATCTGTGATGTCATCCTTGTGGTCATAGGCTGCACAACAGGGGGCACAAAGTTAAGGTGGTATTAGCTGCAATTCAGGGATTTTGTTGCATTAAGTTTTCACCTTAACATCCCTGCAACTTAAGTTTTTCCTTGATATGGAGATATATACATATATGTCAAAGAATTAACTGGCAACCAGTTCTTGGCACAGCGGCACTGAGGGGATAATTCAAGGTTGAAAATTATGCTCGATCCCAGGCGTAACTGACATGCAGAAAAGTCCTTTATTGAAACATATTTATGGACAGAGGAGCAGCATCAACGTAACGAACAATGCGTTTTGCCCTAAATGGGCTTATATATATATATGGCACTCTGGTTTTAGTCAGCTGCTCCGTGATGCCGAACAAGTGCCTCATAGTATGAGCTTAGTTATAGTAGCAGTCATTTTATAGGAGCGAGTGGAACTGCCTAAATTGGGGAGAGATTTGATCAATGATGCTTTTAATAGCATGTTTTCTTTACATGCTGCCAGGTACGTTCATGTTTCTTCCACTTTTGTGCCGCATTACAATGTTGTTAAGTAGACTTCCAATCCTTAGCAATGAACTAAAGTAGTATTTTTCACAGACACTATATCCGATTGTTAGCTCACTCCTTAGAAATGTATCTCTGGCAACTTATGCTTAAGGTGGGGTTTCAGCAGGAGGCTCAGCTCCTAGGCAGTCTAGGGGATCTGACAGGGAGCACATAGCCCAGATAGCAAGCATGCGGTGGACCACAACAAATGCTGTAGTCGTGCAAGGAGCCTGGTATTAATATGATCAGTATTGCTGATCCAATAGGCACTTCAGCTGGCTTGACAGTGCCATGGCATGGATGGGTGCCGTTCCCAGAGAAAAGTGGTCACTGGACCCTCCCAAACTGGCCCTACAGAACCATGGCCAGTGGCCCTCACACCTGAAATAGAACAAAGTGACAACAGGCTAGGCCCAATTTCAACTTCAGTGGGCATTGCAAGGACTTTGCCAGTGTCTGTCCTGCTGGCCTGCAATGGGGGCTAGCTGGCCAATAGACCCGTTAGGTGCTGAAGGTCATGCCCCAGGTCAAGTGGCCACTGGTCCAACTGCAATATCTCTTAACACCCTCTATCAAGGGAAACACCCCCATTCACACACCCCAATGCATCCCGGAATGAAATTCATGATCAACAGGGGCATAAACTTCACTGAAAAAATTATCTATCGAGCTTGGTTCTCATTCTATCACAAAATCGGTCGAAACGGTAGTGGGGAGAGCATACACTTTTATAAGAGAACAAGGAGACCTAATTCTGAGATAAACAAATTGATCGAGGTACAGAAGACTCTGGCATAAATCAACCACAAATCAATTACGAGAAGCAGCTATCAACTTTCTATCTGCTTGAAGGGGCTAGGGAAAGATCGACAAATATCACACTACCAACCCTAGTTTTTGAGAGTTTTCCCTCAAGGCCACCGCATTTGGATCTATTTGGGCATTTGTGAGAGTTGCGAGTGGTGTTGGGGTCTTCATCAGCGGTTCGATTTAAGTTGTCAGTCTCCATTCTCTGATCCTATCTGTCAAAGCCCCGGGATTGATTCAGCTTCCAGGCTTGATAAAGGCCGATTGTGTTGGCCTTTAAAGGTGAAGCATAGGTGGAATGGATATCCTCATTGGAAAGGATAATTTTTTTCCTTTCGCCAAGTAGTAATGTATTGCATTTCTTTTCTCTTGGCGATTGTTGAGAGCGACTAATATTGAAAGAATTTGGTCGAGCTGATCTGACAGAAAAGAAACCTGCACCTTTGAATTTGGCCATGAATTCTTTTCATCAATAAAATACACTGCAAATACACATAAAGGCAGATTCGTGTCTCTTGCCACTTTCAAGCAACTGTGTCCTGTCCAGCATCTAGTTTACTATGGAATCTTGACCCAGCACTTCCGTGAAGAGATTGTAGACATCATTTTCTAATTAAGCTGGCATCACTTCAGGGGGTACTACATGGATTTGGACGTTATTACCCCAGATCTATTTACCCTGTCTTCTTGTTTTTCCTAAAGCTGGTGAATTGTCTCTTCAACATATGAGATAGACATAGTTGGACATTCCTATTTGTAGACATGAGTACAGACCGACTTCATCAATGCACTTTTTGATCACCGCCACATCCTTCCCCAGAACCTAGATGGAGTTTGAGAGATTGTTTTCACCCGGAAGATGTTTTCTGTTTAGTTCCCTGAGGAGCAGAGTGATATTGCCTTTAGTTGCTGGTGTTGCCTCATCTGAAAGGGCTCTGGCTTCATGGACCGCATCAGTTAATGATAATTTGGGTTGTTGCAAGGCATCACCTTTGGCCTCCTTCAGTGAAACCAACATGTCCTTGGTAGAAATAGGCTTGTGAAGGTTGTAGCCTTCTGCCTTGCTGGTCCTCTTTGTTTTCTCTTTGGTCTTTAGCTTCTCGAGGGCTCATGGCAATAAGCATGTAGGTGGTAGACTGCACACTCACAGCACACTGAGGGTGGATATTTGCCACAGATGCATATATACATACATATATATATAGGGCAGCCGCTGGTGGCAAAAATAGTTGAATTAACACCAGTATTTTTCTTGCGACAACTGTCTTTCTACTAATGTATGTTACACATATGCCCTGGATAGTTGCATTGTTGAGGTTCCCGCAGTGGAGCAAGTTCAAATTTCTGGATTATCCCACCAGTTACTGCGACAGATCATCAACTCCCCTTTACAGCCTGAGAACTGTCTTTGGGGCAAAATAAAACAAGGGAATAGGTGCCTCAGTGCCAGATTAGTTGGGTCAGAAGCGTTGCTGTTTACATGAAGTATGTGTAGCGGCAGGGACTTCTCACGCTTTCCATAGCATATTTATTTATTTGGATTTTATTTTTATTCGTACCGCACTGGCAGACACGCCCAGAGGCATAATAGCGCACCACATGAACAAACAACAGGCAAACAGAAATGTACTGCCCAGAACAGACGGCGAAGAAGATGAGTTCAGAGACAAGAGTACAGAGTCAGAAAAAATTAACAGACATTATTCAAAAAGATGTGTTTTCAATCTGCTCTTAAAAGACCATAGCTTCGAAAAAGGAAGACTCTGGTGGAACACACTGCCTTGTAAACAAATGCACTGACTCACCAAGGGTGCTGACAAACAGCTGCAAACAGGGGACCGGTACAAGCAGCTACCTGGCCTGCAAGGTGGCGATGGCTGGCCAGCTGTAGGGCCTGTTTTAGCTGACTCGCTCCAGCCACCTGACCTCTCAAGGAGTCCCTCCTTTCCAGCACAACTGGACTAATGTGAAGTGACAAGCTGTTGTGGCAGCCGTGCTGGGACCCCGCCCATTGGCGGGGCCGAGGGGGGCGGCAGCCGCCCCTGGTTTCCATTGATGCCCACTGCACCCCCCTGGTGCCCGCTGTGCCCCCTTGCCTCCCACAGGTCTGGCACTCTGAATTAGTGCTTGCCCTGATAAAAATAATTTAAAAAACCCTTAGTGGCCTGCTGCGGCACACAGTATGGCACACCACATATTGTTTTTCCCATATATTTAATATCAGCGCTGGCTGGCTACAGTGAGCGCCACCCACAGGATTGTCACATTGGTGTTGTGGTCTGTGCAGCGGCAGCCCACCCCAGGGATTCACATTTTTACGGGACGGACCTTCACCCGAATTCTGCCTCGCTGTGCCCCTGCCTGCCTCGGCCAGAAGAAGACCTAACTAAGGTAAGTGTATATGTATTTATGGTTCCTAGTCATTGCGTCGACTGCCAAACCGTTGAATGCCATACCATTGAAAGAAATGCATTGCAAAAAAAGCATTGAAAGCATTTTTTTAAAAAACATTTTTTGAATGGGGGGTTCCCCCAATCTCTGTTTTTTTAACCTTTAAAACCCATTATAGTTAAACTAAACCATTTAGCATTTTAAAAAAAATGCATTTGATGCTTCTTTTTTTTCCGATACATTTTTTTCAATGGTATGTCCTTAGACAGTTTGGCAGTCGATGCAGTGACCCGATACCGTATTTATAAATGTATGTTGATATATGTATTTGAATGTATGCATTTTAATGTATATTTTTTAAATTAATGTATTTGAAATGTATGTATTTGAAATATATGTATTTGAACATGCATTGTGTGTGTGCAGGATTATTTGAGTGAGAATCTGTGCGTGTATGTATGCGTATAATAGTATGTGTGCCTCTGCATGTGTGTGTGCATGTGCTTGTAGCATCTCTGCCAGGGATTTACAGTGACCAACCATATGGCTGGTCACAGTACATTGCTTGCAGAGAATACTGCTATTGATATGCTATGTCAGCATCCTCATGCATGTGATATAAAGTGACCATTACTGGAATAGATACCTTTCCTATCTATGCCAGTAATGGTCACTTTAAATCACATGCATGAAGCTGCTGCCACAACCTAGCTTGGCCAGTAATGGTCATTTTAAATCATATGCATGTAATTTAAAGTGACCGTTACATTGGTTGTGTCTGCAGCCTTATGAAAATGTTGTTAAGTGCTCCTATGTAATCTTCTTTTGGTGACATGGCATTTGCTTAATTTTTTCATCTGTTACCCTAGTGAACCAACTGTAAATTGTATTGCTTTTTACCTCATTTTGTTCCAAAATTGTGCTGCAACATGCATCATTTCAGCACATTATTTGTAAACAACCACCCGAACGATCATTCATTTTCAGGGGCTCCTTCGCAATGCTTGTCGCTTGCTCTAATTGGAGGAACAATTTAGAATCCTCCACTGAATCAGTGGCATGTCTAAACTCTTTTGGCTGGGGTGGCCCAAGTGGGGTAATGATTATGAAGGAGTGGCATTAAGACGAGCCCACACACGCATAATGATTATAGTTTAGGATAATCTGGTGACACCTGGGGTGGCCCATCAGATTCCAGCATTTGCCACCCCAAGCCACTACCTGGACATGCCACTGCAGTGAATACATTCACCACCCCGGGAGGGCTTGCTTACCAATACATTGTTTCAAAATCTTGGTGCCCCTTCAGGAGCCATCCAACCCCCCCCCCCTCGCCAAAAGCTGCCTTTACCACGGATCCCGCCTCCCAAGGCCAAGCTTTCTCTACTGTGCCCCCTTTGTGTGCAGGGGAGGGTGGTGGGGATAACAGATGCACCATTCAAAACCGCAAGCTGAGGTGAAGCAGCTGCAGCCAGCATGAGCCGGGCTGAGGTGACTGAGGAAGATCAGTGGCTAGGTCCCAATATAACAACAGTCCTCAGTTCATTCATGGACCTGCAGTCAATGCCCCTGCACACCTTTGCTCTTTCAATTGGTCTCCTGCCTGCTGTCTGGGGGCCCCCCATGGGCACCTATAGATGGTGCATAGGGGGACCTGGACCGTGATAAAACTCTCATTATGCTGTGGGGCTCCAGGAGCTTTCAGGAGTCTGTGCATCTCAGCTGAGGCCCAGGGCATTCCCGAAAGGTCATTGTTTTGGGAGGCTTATAACATTGATACCATTTGACAAACCTTTCCAAAAGAAATATTGACTTGTCTGGAAAGATTCATGAGACATCAAGGAGGGCGTAAAGTTGTAAAGGGGTCCTAAAACATACATGTTCTCATTTATTTCCTATAGACACAGTTTTCTGCTTATTTACAGTCCAACCCACTGTACGGTTTTGTGTCAATTCTCTTCTACCCAAAATTAGCCAAAAATCAATTAGATGTATCTCATTTCTCATGATCCGATCAGCAGGCCTTTCTGGGGTGGTTCCAAGCCTGATTTGAATATGGTCTTTCCCCTTTTGTAATTGCTTAGCAGGCAAAGAACGATGGCCTGGAGGGTTGCCCAGAGCAATGCCTGCGGTTAAGATTAATTCTAAACCTTCCAGCCATCACCTCTTTTGTTTTGCTACAATCAGCAGAACCACATGGATATTATGGGAAATCTCTTTTGTCTACTTGTCTCTGTGGATGCGCAAGGGCAAACCAGACTGGCTACTGAAATATAGAACATTTGATTAGTTGCCAAACTGGCAAATGTTTTGAAGGGGGACCACTGCTTCCAGAGGACCTGGGATCAGGCCAGGTGACACAAAGGCAAACATTTTTTAAATGATTATATTGTAGCCTTCATTGTAGCCTTCATTTTGGTTGTCCTGTTCCTAGAGAGGACAAGGGAGGACAAAGGGATGGCCCGGGAGGGTTCAAATATGCCCGCCAAATTAAAAGCAAAAAGCTAGAACTCTACACCCATAGTAGTGTATAGGCCACCCGTTCGGTCTGCATGCCACAGGTAGCTCTTGGGTTAGGACGCAAGCTGTGTAACTGCCACTCTGAGACATGAGAAGATCCTTGGTAATTATTTTTTCATGAAACACATGTGATGCAAAGGCCTTGCTCCAGGCATTGTCCAGTGGCAATTTCAGTGGAGACAGTCACCAGGAGGCATAACTGTTGGCTGGATTTGGAGCAGTAGGCGGCCCATGGCATAGTAAGAGGCTATGCCATGTCCATGGGGGTCATTGAACATAGGCCATTGCCATTTGACACGGCTTGGTAAATGTGGGCCCAACTCCATGTCCATTGTTCCCCTCTGTAAGTATTGACATGGCTGACGATCTTGCCCCATACAACGTCACCACTGGCATTGGCCGTAGGCCATCGGCAGGGACCACTGTGGGTGGCTTGGAAGGATGCAGTGCATAGCCAAAGTCCCTACGTGGCAACAGTGACCACTGGCCTTGGCGCCAGGCCTTGGCTAGTCTTCACAATGGGTAGCTTGGGGATGCCCTGGGGCGAGCAAAATACTCTATCCTGGGCAAAATGGTCACTTGGCATGGTCGTCATCCATGCCTAATTGGTCAGTTAGGTGGCTCAGGTTCTGCTCCAGTCAAGGCAGGCATGCAACATGACAGCAAGCCATGCCCAGTGTGCTTGAGAAGGGGCTTGGTGTATGACTACATGCACTATCGGGGTCAAAAGGGCCACTGGGCATAAGTGCAATGGGTGTTCTCTGGACTTTAATATATGTCAATCAGGCAACTTTTTTGTAATGCATGAAAATATAAACACCTTTTTTTGCACTGTCACAAATGAGTGGGTAAAGATTATATTTATGGCTGTAGGTGATGTGCATCTCTCACTGCTACCTGAACACGAACAGAGATATCATCTATTTTTTGCAAAATAAACACTTTCCATTTCACCAACTCAAAGAAAACAGCCAGTTTTTGCATTAAAGGGGAAGTTCACTCAAAAATGTTAGTGGGCCTCATTACACGGTAGGCGCTAAAAAATGTGATTTACCGTCATGGCGCCATTAGCGTGTCCGCCATCGTAGGAGACCGCTAATAGCGTTACATTACGAGTTAGCGGACACGCGCATAGGGCCATGACGGTAAATGACCCCACCGCCATGGCGGAAAAGCACCTTACCGGCTCCGACCAAAGTGCTGATAGCACCTCCGCCCTCATGCTGCACGCTATTAGCGGCCACCGCTGTTAGCGGTCACTGCTATTAGCGGTCACTGCTATTAGCGGTCACCGTAAAACACCGGAACCGGAAATAGCGTCATCGCACCGGAACGGGAAAGAGCCCGGCGGCCATCTTTAAAAACACAATCCATTGCCATCCCCTGCACTCAGGACCTGCAGCAACACCACGACTGGCAAAACCACATCCCAGAAGAACAAACAATGCCCAAGGCCCTAAAGAAAGCCGATGCGCGCCAGCGCAAAGAACGCTTCTCAAACGAGGAATTGAAAATGCTGGCAGACACCCTGGCTGCAAATGCAGACGTAGTGTTCGCTAGCGACATGCGGCGCCCGGCACTCCTGAGAAAAAAGGAAATCTGGGCTGAGGTGGCGCAGAAAGTCAGTGCGGTGGGCTCCACCCCCCGCACCGTAAAGGACGTGCGCAAGCGGTGGGATGATCTGCGCCTCCGTGTACGCAGCATTTTATCGGCCAACAGGAATCTGGCCATGGGCACAGGAGGCGGAGGTGGATCCCCGATGAAGATGCAGGAGTGGGAGGAGACATGTGCCAGCACCTTTGGCATAGAATCCATCGAGGGAGTGGGCCGAATGGAGTGTGGTGTGGCAACAACGTCAGACGGAGGTGAGTGACCACGCAAGACACAGCAATGCCAAGCATGAGTCCCTCCCCTAAATGTGAATTGGGAATCAGCTAATGGATGGGGTCATCACACACACATGTACACAACCCTGCATATATGCCCTGCACATCCCCACACAACCACATGCATGCAGCACCTCACACACGTGTCACCCTGACACATGTCCGGATGACCCACCCATCTGGCCAACAACCTGCAGGCCCAAAGTAGATGTCCAAATCCAAAGAACTGCAGCAACAACAACATATGCATGATGCACGTTGACCCATCACTGATGTTATCCCTGTCTTGCTCCCCCACAGGGTCACAATCTGACAGTGAGGAGCTGGACGCTGCAACGCAGGCCCCACCACCCAAAAAGCAGGCCAAGGGAAAGGATGCAGGCACCAGGCCCAGTACATCGAGGGGCACTGGGATATCTGGAGTGGCCCAGCGTTCAAAAGCCACCCACGCAACGACCACACCAAGGGTCGAAATGCCATCCGACACTGTGGCAGCACCCCCACCACCCACCCCCACCACTCAGGAGCCAGTGCCAGAAGGAACGCCGTCCGCAGCCAATAGCTCCGTTGGGGAAGCAGCAGCCACGGCACCTATGAGTGATGTGGACGACCCATGTCCGACACCGGAAGGGCAGCGTACACCCAGCCCCCAGCTGTCCCCACTCCACAGCCCATGCAACACATCCAATGGCAACATCCATGAGGTGCATGCCGGAGATGCAATGGATGGGTCATTCAGTCCCGTGGCAAGCTCACCTGATGTCGGCCACATGCAGCAAGCTGCGCCGAGGAGTAACAGGGGCAGGGCCGCAGACGACACCATGAGCCTGATACGCCAGCGCCAGGAGGAGCTCAATGCCCTGGTTGCCCGGCAAGTGAGCGAGGCTGCCTCGACCAGGGAGGAGATCCGGGTGTTGTCAAGGGACATGAAAGCTGCCATGGACAGCAACACGACGCGCCTATGTGACGAGATGGCCGCTGTGAGGCAGGTCCTAACGCGCATTGCTGAGGCGATGGAGAGCATGCGTCACTCACAGGGAGCAGATCAACCAGCCACGCCCTCGTCTACTAGCTCCGACCAGACAACCATCCTGCGCAGGTCCAGCCGGTCCTTGCGGCGGTCAGACTCACAACCCCCAATGGTGGTAGTGGAGGAGGGAAGTAGGGCCAGCCTGTCCCTGTTGACACTTGGGAACTAATGCAGCACTGATGTGCACACCATGTTCGGTGGAGTTGTGGGGGGAGGGGGGTGAGGGTGTACGGTGGAGTTGTGGGGGGAGGGGGGTGAGGGTGTTTGGGGGAGTTGTGGGGGGAGGGGGGTGAGGGTGTACGGTGGAGTTGTGGGGGAAGGGGGGTGAGGGTGTTTGGGGGAGTTGTGGGGGGAGGGGGGTGAGGGTTGTTGGGGTGGAGGGTACATGCACGTTTGAATGTCATAATGCTCAATACAGACGTAATGGCATGGATAATCACATGACTGGACATTGATAATTGTGTATGTGTGTTTTATTGTTGAAGGGTGCACTGTGATTATGTACTCCATACACCCCGTGCCCTGAGCTGAACACCAATTGCACCCTCCTAATCCATGTGCATCAGAAACAATGGTCTATCAGGTGCTGCCGCACAGCACGTCCCTCATGGGCATCGCCACCTGCATGACCTGCAGCCCCCTCTCCTCCATCCTCATCCCCGTCATCATCCTCAGACGGTGGTCGCAGTTCTATGTCAGGGGGCATTGGCACATTCCGTCTGATACACATATTGTGAAGCATGACAGATGCCATGGTGATCTTGGCCACCTTCTCATGCCCGTACAGGAGTGCCCCGCCCGACCTGCTGAGGCACCGGAAGCGTTCCTTCAATAGGCCGAATGTCTGCTCGATCACCACGCGGGTACGGGTGTGTGCATGATTGTAGTCCTCTTCGTGCCTGTTCTGTGGGTTCCGCACAGGGGTAAGGAGCCACCTCTTCAGGGGATAACCTGCATCACCTGCATGGGTGCAACAATGGGTATGTGTAAGTGTCTACATAATGTGGAGCGTGCACATATCACACAACCAAACATTGCATATTCAACGACATCCACTGATCCAAGCACGCATGGCAATCAGGGTAACTGCAATGTGGGAAGGTGAGGTGGTCCTTGCAAGTGGACATGCACCATGCATGCATACAGCAGGGATTGCCATGTCCCGCCAGAGTTTAAGTGATTTGTGTTTCCTGGCCCTGGCAACGTTAGTGCCACACTGCTAGTACACTGCCATTCCTTAGTTGATGTCCCCATGCTGTTTGATGGCAATTCTGTGGTGGGGTACGGGTGTGCCTCACCACAATGGCTACAGGGGATCCATTTGTATGCACTCATGTGCGCGGACCATTTCTGATGTTGTTCAGCGTACATTTCAGTTGTGATTTTGATATGCATGTTGCTGATTTGTGTAATGGGGGAATTGTGTGTTGTGCGGTGTGCATGTTGTTTGGAATGGCCTGTTTGGCGTAATGGATTGATATGTTTGCCGTGGCACTCACTTCCGGCATGTGGTTTTGTCTCTGGTCCATTGTGGGCTGCCTCACTGTACAGTGATGCAAATATGTATGTCCATTCTTCTCATGACACAAGTTCACGCCCAGTTGGAGTATGCATCTCCCCCCCCCCCCATTCACGGCCAGTTGGAGTATGCATCTCCCCCCCCCCATTCACGGCCAGTTGGAGTATGCATCTCCCCCCCCACTCACAATCCACATCACACTGACATGTGGTCGGCCTGCTACTCACCAAGTAGCCACGAACGTTGTCCAGCATGTCGCTCCATGTATCGTGGTATTGTCGAGTTCCGCAGGACCATTGCATCATGGGTTGAACCGGGATATCGGGCACAGCAATGTGTGATGATCTTATTGGAGTCACATACCATTTGGACGTTGATGGAGTGGTATTGCTTTCTGTTACGGTACACTACCTCATTGGCATGTGGGACCACCAGTTCTACATGGGTACAGTCGATGGCCCCGATGCAACTTGGGATGCCTGCCAGTGAATGGAAGCCAACTTTGGTGTTGGAGATCTCCTGGGCAGTCCGTGGCATGTATATGTGTTGACTTGTGTGCTGCAGGAGGGCATCGAGCACCTGGTTCAGTGTGCGTGAGAATACTGGTTGTGATATGCCATGCATCTGACCTACCGTATGCTGGTAGGTGCCTGTGGCCAAGAAGTGGAGCACTGTTACTACCTTCAGTAGAGGGGGGATGGCAGTACGGATGTCAATGAGACTCACAATGTCGTTGTGTATCATGTCTACTATGGTGGTGATGGTATCCCAGTCCAGACGGTACAGGGTGTGTATCTGCTCAGGGGTTAGGTTGACTGGACTGGCTCTGATCCTGGGAATTGGTGGCTGCCTCTGTGGTATCACTAGGTGCACTGGTGGTGCTTGCTGCGCCTGTCTTGCCCTCCTCCTCCTCCTCCTGCGTCTCCTCTGTGCTGCCTGTTGTTGTAGCTGCTGCACAGCAATCATGTCCTCTAGCCCATGTAATGCTGCTAGTATTGCATCCATCTTGGTGTGGGAATGGGTGTGGGGAGGGGTGTGGTGTGCTCTTTTGTGCTGCCAGTCTCCATTGCCTCCACCTGTGCTGATTTTGTCCACCTGTGGCAGGTGGGAACTCTGCTGTGCTCTTTTAACGTGTGGTTCGCGATGCCGGTATTAGCGCCTTGCCGGTAAGGGTTCTTTGGGTCTACTACATGCCGGTATTGCCATGTACGCATGGCTCGTGATGCCGTGATATTAGCGCTATGCCGCTATTTCCGGTCTGAGGGGCCGCGCGCTCACAGACTTGCTGCTAATAGTGCCACCGTACTTTGCGGTGCCGCTAATAGCGGTATGTCCGGGTCGTGATTGGGGAGGGGATTTACTGATACCGGTAATCCCTTACCGGTAACGGTATGTCCCTACCGCCTACCGTGTAATGAGGCCCATTGTCTCAAAAGATGGGCCATAAAAAAATATATACAAATAATATTTTCAAAGAAAGTTCATATCTAAAATGTTGAGCAAATGATGCTCAAAGTAAAAAAATGTCAAGCATTAGGAGGCATGCATTTTGTCAAATGAATGAGCCTCCTCTGTTCATGTTAAGCTCTGCTCTGGCGGCAATAATCAAGCAAAAGCCCCCTACTGGGAGCTTTTACTTACTGCTGCCAGAGAGCATAGCTTAACATGAAGAGAGAAGGCTGCCTTGACTTTCACTATGTTACCTGGAGGCTGGTAGTAGGAATGCCGCGCTTTCCGGCTGGTAGCAGGGAAGCTGTCCCAAAGGTCACTTACCCCAAAGTCACCACAGGGAATAAGTATGTCTTGCTATCCTCAGTTTCAAGGTCCCATAGGCAAAATCATGCCAGCTGAATACTCAGGGGCTGCACATATACTGTGGGTACTGTATACATGCATATGGCTGCTTACCTTCAACCAGCTCCTATAAGGGAAGAGAACACATGCCAGATGAAGGCTTACCCCTCACACTTATATGGCATGGTCCGAATGTGAATGGGCCCTCATGTTCAGTCAAAGACCCTATAGGAAAAGAAAGCAAATCCGGCCTAGAGACCTGCAGAGTCCAAGTAATGCTAAACCTGCATGCATGAAAGAAATCCACAGACAGCTTGTGATGAGGCAAAAACTCCAAGGAGAAGGAAACTGCTACACCACCGGATTTTTTATCAGGTTGGATCACACTGGCACTTACCAGTAGCTTCATAGAAAAGGCAATACTTCTCACTTGGCAGTGCTTGATGTAAAGTGGTCCGGAGAGAATCTCTGAACACAGTGATTCACAGTGAACAGCCAGACGCCTTTAATTGTGTGGGAAGGAAGAGCCACACATTTTAAAATCTCATTGGGGAGCAAGCATTGCTAAGCACAGTTATCATGGATGACACAAAGACGCATAGACTACCCCAGTGGAGAAAAGAGGCAAGGGCTGTCGCATCTGATTTATAAACTTTGATAGGGGGAAGTGTGTGCTGATTACACTATCATGACATTATATCATTTATGGCACCGCTCCAGGGAAGAAGATGGAGCTTCCTTCAACCATTTTTAATATCCCCTACGGAAGCAACCTGCCCAGTACTTTCCAAACCAAATGCAAATAAAGACCCATTGCAATTTAAGATCACTGAGCATTTTCATAATTATGATTAAAACAGACTTCCCTCAATATTAACCAAAAATTGGGAGGAAGAGGAAGTTGAAGTCAATCTTTCGATCCTGTGGTCAACAATGGGACAAAATGATCCAGTAGGTACTGACCATACATCTGAGCATTCCCTTGAATATACACACTGGTACCAAGAGACATGATTTCTCAATTACAAGGATTACTCCTGATCTGGATCATTCATTCAATTCATCGACTCTACTAGTCCCATAACACCGGCCCGCGCACATTAAGAGCATTACACTTGGTCTCAGAATCTTTGGTTAAACTATACAGGCAATGTTCCATAGAACTTAGACAAACGCTGTCTGCAGTCAATGTGATGTGTAATCAACTTCTTGTGGAGAAGCTCTTGCTTACGGGGACAGGAAGTTTAAAGTGAGAAGAGACACGAAAGTGGTCAGTGCAGGAGAGGGGAGTAGTGGGATGATTAGATAGGGGGATGCAGGCCTCTAGATAAGGTGCATACTAGGCCTTTTTACACATGAAAATCTTGTAACTAGGACAGCTTTATTATTTTCCTGAGTACATTTACACTACACACACGTTTAGAGAAGAGGGCAGTGCAAAGGTCAGATTACATGACAGACACCAGCATGCTTCTTATCTACATGGATGTAATTGCAAGCCATGGAGAAAAGCCTCTGAAACAGAATGTATTTTTCTGAAGCCTTTAAAAAAAAGAAACTGCACACTGTGATAAAAGGAATGGTTTCTTACCATTCCGCTTCTGCTGTGTTGATGCTCATGGCGCAAACGGAAGCACTGTGCATATTCTTTTTCCTAGCATTTTAGGTTTGTATAATTAATAAGATGGAAAACTAAGTTGCAATTGAGAATTAATCTTTTGTAACCAATTATGCTTTTGTTTCCAGT
Source organism: Ambystoma mexicanum (assembly GCF_040938575.1). NCBI lineage: Eukaryota > Metazoa > Chordata > Amphibia > Caudata > Ambystomatidae > Ambystoma > Ambystoma mexicanum. Next base: position 1,251,674,200 of record NC_090925.1, on the reverse strand, counting down.
GAAAGCAAACCAGTATTGCACAATTGTATTTTTCAGAGTTCCTGTGCTGTGTGCATAATCATGAGGAGGCAGATCATTTTTACACTTCTAATTTAATTTAATTTCTAATTATAACAACAGTGTGTAAAATAATGAGTATGCATGGTCTAGTTTACATCCATTCATCCTTGCAGTCAGTGGGGTACATTACTACAAATGGTCAGTGGCAGCAGAGTATTTGCTCAAGGGTGAGTGATTGTCATTACACCAATCACAGGTTTTCTAGCCTCTCGAATCTTCAAGACTACAATTAAAACATCGAAAACCTGACTCTCCAGGAAGTGCAAGCGCTGCTCAAAAACAAACAAATAAAAGATACATTTGTAATTGAAATAGAAACTCAGCAAAACTTGCCCCTGTGATAATTCAGATAGGTATTTAACTTTAGTAGCCCTTCATACATGGTTCGTCCAACATCTAGGCACTGTGATTATTATACCTCAGTCGATACTTTTACCGACCTCAGAAGGATGTTAGCCAATAAGATAACTCCACCGATTGAGTGCTCCTTGCTGTGATCAATGCGTGATCTGTAGGTTGCAGGTTCGAATGCTGGCAAGGCCAACTCAGCATTTTATCCTTTCGAGCTCGATAAACGAGTACCGACTTCGGTTTGGTTATAATTGTGATAAATATGTTCAGCACTTTGCCAAAAGCGCTAAATAAATAAGAATTTTACCATGAGATTAGATGTAGAATTTAGCATGGAGTCCTTTCCTCTCTGCACTTTCGTATGATAACATTGGTATTCCATTAGGTAGTAATAGCTCCAGGAAATGAGGATTTTCATTAAACATCAAAAGCCAATTCTGCTATCGAACCTCAAAACACACAATACCATTCATGTTTGCTTTACTATGTATTTGGCTAGGTTTTTGTGTTTTCAACATTTAAATATATACAGGAGAGATCAAATGGCCAGAAATAATGAAAGGTGTATTCTGTCACAATGCAAAAAGCTGCTGCATAGTAATGATTTCCTTACTGTTTTTGCACACGTCGGCTGGATGTCACATACATTTACTTTCTTGTAAAGAAGAAAGGTCATTTTTACTCTCTTGAAAACACATTTACCCTCAGAGTTTAAAAATAGGGAGTGAAATACTCCCACCTCAAAATCTTATCTGGAACACTGGGGGGATGCCTAAAGAGATGAGAGCATCCAAGGTGTGGCGGCAGAGTGAGTCGGACCAGAGGGTAGAATGGACAGGGAAAGAGAGTCATATAGGTTGCAAAAGAACCCAGAGGAGTCTGAGGAGTCGAGGTGGATGTTGAGATCCCCAAGGAGGAGAAGCTGGGTGGTGGAGGATAGGAGATGGAAGGAGAGATCAGTCCATTCAGAGAGTAAGAGGGTGACCGGGCCAGGTGGCCTGTAGATGGTGGTCAAGGTCAGAGAGTCGCCAGGCGAGATAGAGAGCCTGCACACCAGGCATTCAAAGAAGGAGTAGGTCTGAGTGGGCATGATGGAAGCAGGGATCCACTCAGGAAGGATCAGGGCCACTCTGCCTCTGGGCCTGTTGGTTCTGGGCTCGGAGAGCATCTTGTAGCCCTCAGGGAGGAGTGTCAAAACTCGTGACATAGCTGGTCTTGAACCATGTCTCGGTAAAACATGTTTCAATTTCTCCGGGTTCCTTTCACCCAGCTTCAATTCTTTCAATATGAAAATTGTTAGGCCTCTCATGGTTCCCTTTCCCAAGCTCATGCCTGTTCAGTTTCAAGAACAAGATCAGTTTAACAACACATTTTCTCTTAGGCCTCTCAGGATACCCTTCTCCAAGCTTAGGCCGCTTCAGTTTCAAACACAAAATTCAATTTGTCAGTATGTACCTTTTCCTCTATTTGCAGTTCCTTCCCTGAAATAAGCTTCTCATGGCATAGACTCAGACTTTCAAAAACACCAGGTTTCTTTGTTCCTCCTAAGCACTCTGATCTTTGGCCCCTCTCTGTATTTCCTGTACTTGCTTTTCTTCTATCCTTTCATCTTCAGGTGCTTTCTGCACCCCTTTGTTATACTTCACTTCACTGTGCCCACTGGCCCCTTCTTTGGCTTTCTCTTCTATCACCTTGTTGCGCCCCTGGCACCTTCCTTTGATTCACATTACTTTCGTGCACCTTTGCACATGTATTTTGATCTCGCACTTTTCCTTCACTTTCGGGTCACTCGCACCCTTCTATTCACCTGTATGCCTTTCCTTGAGACAATACTGGCTTGCTTTTGGCTGAGGCAATGCTTGTGTTTTAAGTATTTCTTCTTCTTTATTACATAGGTGCCAGGCCCCTTTAACTTTCTCATATATGCGGGTCCCAGACCCCTTTGGCTTTTTCATATAACTAGGTTCTTCACTACAAGTCCCACAATGCCCCTCTCCCTATGGACAATAGTGGACTTTAAGTTCGCAAAAGGATTATTTTCTCTCCCTTACCTGCTTCGTGTCGCTTTACACTGTTTGCACTTGGTTTCTGTTTCATGCCTCTTCACAATCTGTCGCTTGATTTTCATTCTGTGTCGCTTTACAGTTTGTAAGAAGAAACGTAATCATGGGTTGCTTTGAGGGGCTCCTAGAGCAACAATTACTAATGTGGATGCGAGGAGATCGGAACTCAGTGAAAGAGGCAGCGGGATTATACCAGACTATTGAAAAACAATCTGTGAAGAGAATTCACATTATTTCCGATTTGGCTAGGATTTGTCTGTCTTTGAAGAAGGTCAAAGGCCGAAACACATGTCCCTACGGACATTACCAGTTTCTAAATACATTTACAACTGAAAAATCTGATCTGCGAATTAACTCATTTTCAGCTTGTGCAATTTGTGTGGCGGCACTTAATTCTATTGCTTTAAATTTGCGCTTTTTTACCATTGTCTCCTGCAGATGATGAACCTGGTCCCACCGTTGAGGAACATCCCTTGGCTGCTACGAAAAGTGATCCAACCTCAGATGGACATTTTCAGCTACTTCAAGGAAATCATCAAAGAGCATCAGGAGACCTTAAACTCTGAGATGACGAGGGACCTTATGGATGCCTTCCTGTTTGAGATAGAGAAGGTAGCTACTTTTCGCGTATTGTGGGTCTTGGTGGCATTTGTACAAAACTGTGGCGATTCATACTATAGAATATTTTGTATAGCTTGCTTTCTACGCAGCCCATCCTTTAAATCCCAAACACACTCTTTATTTTGCTTCAGTTCCCAGGGTCTGAGGGCAAATTCCACTATTAAATATCTGTATGTGACTTGGTTGGAGGACTGCTACTGGTTTGAGAAACTCACTCAAACTAATAATCTGAGGGCACCAGAGTCCAATTGTGAAATGATCTTCAAATCCTAAAATTAGCAAATTATTTACTTACATTTGTACTGCATTATTAGAACTGTTGGCGAAAAGAATGTCTAGGATCAGAACATGTGGTCAATGCAAGCTGAAGAAGTTACATAGCCTTCAAAAAGGGATATGAGAAAAAGTTGGACTGATGGCAGTTGAGGGACAAGATTTGGAGAGTAATAGAGTTCAACAATTAAGTTGATTGCTACAATGTTCAGCCTCTTAGATTGGATGTGTAAGTGTACCCACATTGAGATCAATTAGGGCTTCCAGTTGCTATCCCTGGCAATCCCCTTGGTTCCCTGGTATTTCTTCAGTAACCTCTGGCTAGCCTCTCTTCACAAGTAGATGATAAATTAATTTTTGCTCAGTAAAAGAACACTTCTGGTTTGAAATGAATCCTTTGCCCTTTCAAGATTATGATTGCTTGTACAATCTGAGCGAGGCTGCCATATTTGAAGTTGAAAGCTACTAGCCACACAAATCATTTGCCTCCATTCTGACCAAAGAGCAGTGCATGACCAGAGTAAATGTGCACCAAATTTAAACACGTGCAGCTCGCCAAGCCCCACTGGTGACAGATACATATTTTAAATCACAATTCACTAATACATTCATCAGTAAAACATGATTTGTTGCACCATTTGTTGAGGTTAAACAAGTCAATCCTTTTTAACCCATTCAGAATACATATATATGTGGTAATGCTGGTATTAAATTTGATTGCTCTGGCTAAAGCAATTTATTTTTCTGTGAAGTTGATGGAGTACATGTAGAACCGTGTGATCGTGGGCAAATCTTCTTATCTCTTTTGTGCCTCAGTCCACTAATGTGGCAAAATACAGACCATAAAACAGTGACCACCAGCTGTTATAGACACACAAAATGCTCTATACGACATAGGTTTTAGTATGCAAGTAACAAAGACAATCTATAATGTCCTCCTCATCTAAAGAACAGGAGCATCTGGTTTGTTTCTGCTTCCTCTGTAAACAGATCTCAATAAGGAACGGCTCCCATATTCTCTTAAGTACTCCTTGCTCTCCATGAGTGGCAAGGAAGAGGCACTTTAAGGTGATGTGATTTTTCCCGTGCTCTTTTCACACTACACATATGTATACAGGTGTGCCAATTTGTTTTATGCTTGACAATCTGGCTTGGACCTCTTAGAGTAGTACTGAAGACATTCCTAATGCTTTTGACCTAAATCTGGTTCTTGTATTGAGGTGATCTGGTGCTTAGGTTCTACCTCATTCTCTGTCCAGCCATAGTACTGAGGTTGCATCAGGATCACATATGTTCACACTCAAAGAACTGCATCCAAAAAACGGGATTGAAGTCAGTCCACCTTGCCTGAATTAATCACAGGGTTGACTTTTGTAGTTTTCTGCAGACCTCATTGCAACGCCTGAAAGCAGTGTTGGTACAACACATAAAGGGAAACAGGGTTCCTGTCTGAGATTTGAAAGTTAATTAAGGCAACAATTCAAGCTGATTTTGTCTACTTTCAGAAGGATATTTAAGAAAGAATAATATAATGAATTGGCAGAATTCAGAAGTTCTAAAATCAAATCCAACTGAATACTCGTGAACAATATGTGAAACAGAACATGAACCCCAAGAACAGGGCAATGTATTTTTAACACCACAGACACCATCTATTAGAGGTATTTTGGCAGTAGTTTTCATTTGAGGTATTGTTGGTTAGTGGTATTTTTGGTATTTCTTGGGATAGTGTTGAGCCTAGCTTCAGAGTACTGCGTAATAATTGTTCTTGTACCGGGTCATTAACGGTAAGCAAAGACTGGACTTTGTACGCTCTAAATGATAAATATATGCCCTTGCTGTATTTTATTTACAATGCCACATTATGCCCTCTTGACTTGCATCTCAGAATACATTTACCATGTACATGAAATACTATCATTGACTCAGAGCCCCAGAGAAGAACTCACTTCACAGTGATCAGTTTGTTTAATTTTTTACCACATGTGATAAATGAATTACCGCCTGCGGTAAAATGAATTTATAACCCGCTCTGCATCAATCTGTAACCCAAGAAACCTGAACACTGAATAAGTACACTGAGGCGATTTCACAGTTTTCTTGGATTCATTATCAGAAGTTAAAAATATGCAAAATCCAGACCATGTCCAATGCATTATATCCACGTGATATTTTAAACCTGTGTTTCAAAGACGAAAAGGGAGCATAATAAGCACAACTCATTTGCAGATACTTTCCCCATGATGAATGATGGGTTTCAAAATGCTCTTCTATATACAACTAAGCCTATGCTGCAATGGGTTTCAAAACATTCTATTTGCAACAATGCACAGAGTGCTGGCAAAATTAACCATGACTTCCGCAACTATTCTTGACAGCTTCTGTCGCATCTGAATTTTATCACATTAATGGAGAAATATGAACATGTCTGTTTAAGTTTAAAATATACAGTGCAGCACCTAAAAAAAAAAGGAATTACCCACCCTACTTTATCTGATAACAAATCATTCACTCGCACTTCAATTAACTGAACTCACCAAGAATAATAGATGATCGTGCATGTGTCCCTGGCTGCCAACTGCCCCAGTCTAGTTGCCGGGCAGAAGAATTCTTTATCTGGTTCACTCCCTCTGCGCTTGAAAAGAGCCCACAAAGTTCTCTGGCAGCCTTTCTGTGATGCGCTTCTCCCAGGGTCAGTCAAACTCTTCTGAGACAACTGCCACCCCAGCAACATGAGATAGCGTCAGCCCTCCTGCCAGCCTTTATAGGCTCTCTCACTAATCCTGACCAGGTACATAAGTTGCATCTATATGAAATGTAAGAGTGCCAGCCGTTTTCTGTGATGTAACGTGTCAGTCAGAACCACCTCCTTTGAAACTCGGCCAACCCTCTCGAAAGTTATGACCGTGTTCATCTTGACTGCTTAGAATGGCAGCAAAACAGATGAGAGAGTTGCATTATTCCAATTTTGCAAACTTAACAACTGACTCCTTTCAAGCCACATGAAGACAGCAAAACAGATCTACTTTTCATGTTTATTCTTCATGCATTTCGAATTAACTTATCACAGCACAAATGCCTGAACATTCAGTTATCAATCTGCGCCATAGTTTATATACAGCAATCATGAACTGATTTGCTCTGAATATTAGTAGGGATTCGAGGATAGGGATTAAGGTTTAATAATTGTTTGTTTTTATGGTTAATTGTAATTGAGTCCATAACTGTTATGTGGAACAACTGAACATGCTCCGCAGTATCAACTTCGAATTCATCTTTTAGCTGGTATGTGCTTAATACTGACATATACTAGTTTCACACTCATGTTCACTACTGGGACCAATTTTCCTCCCTGATGAAATTTGGAGCCCTAGCTAAAATGTAGAGACACCATTGAAATTCTGATTCACCTCTCCCTACACTTCTGTCCTTTTTGTCTGCTGGGACATAACCAAAATTACTGCAGAAACAGAACATGCAGTAATCCCGGCTTCAATACACCTATGTGATCTTGGGCACACAAAAGAAATTGATTGTACCTTGATGTTAACAGTTAACTCAATCAAATGAAGCTACACAATTAAACAACATGCAATTGGTAATGTTCACATATAAAAATAGTGTATATACATATTTCTTTAAAATTGCATTTTATCCTTCGATCTTTTCATTGATATATATATTTCTGAGGCTTGTGGACTCTGCTCAGATCACAAGCTGTGCATAGCCCGCCATCTAGTGGAAGCTGCAGAGTATTACAGTTGTTGTTTTCGAAACTCGAAAAGGGACATCGACAGGGTGTGCCAGTAATACTATCCCTAGTGTGACATCTACTGTACCCATGATCCCTCACGCGTCGAGGTCCCTCAGATTGTTTTTTTTCGCCATGCTAGACGGACGCGTATAGCGGAGTTCCTTTCAGCAAATTAGCCATTGACTTTGTTAATCAAGATAGTTTCTCTTTCTATCCTTTCTTCGACTTCGTAATTCTACACCGAAGAATCAGAAAGAAGATTACCGTTGAATATCATCGCGAAGGACCGAACGGTCTTGGAAGGCCGCCCCCTGGCCTCAGTGCCAAGACAGTAGGGAGAGAGAGGGAGGCTATTGTAGGAAGCCATTTGTAGAATGCATATTCTCCCCTTCCTACACTTTGTTCGCCCCGCTGCCATCACCTTTACCCAGTATTATGGAGAACGCCCCATTTAAGTTTTGCCCTAAGTGCAACCGTAAGTTCCCCTGGGTAGACAAACATCTCGTGGGCAACCTTTGTCTCCCGAGAGATCACGTTAAGACGTCTTGTCGAGCCTGTAGGCTCTTTAAGCCTAAGACGTTGAAAGACCGTTCCACTAAGCGCTGGGCCCACCACGCCAGGTAACTTGAGGCCATGGAAGTGGAAGGAGCCTTCAGCGATGGCAGCGACGTAGCACTTTCGGATGGCGAGGGCACCGCATTAGCGGTAGCTACCCAAGCGCAAGCCCCCGATCCCATCGGACAGGCCGGCGGCCATGTTGTGGGGACCACACCCGGCAGTGGTAGCGCTCCAGTTACACACACCACAAAACACACAACCCCTAGTTGACACTCCATAGAGGAATCGAGTACTCGACAATGCTCGGCACCCCGTGAACGCTGGAATGAATCCCGGTCCTCCCGGCAATCTCGATCCAGATCGCCATATGACAAGACAAAGAAGTCAAAAGACAGTAAGACGTTGGGACGGCAAGGGTGCCTCGCGAATAACAACGCCCAAGGGTCATTCATCCGCAGACAAAACCTCTGCCCCCACACCTGAAATTCAACGTTCTTCTTCATCTAGCAAGACATCAGGCCCAAAGAAGTCAGTTTCACTCTCCTCTGGGACCCAGGGTGTGGACAAACACCATAAAACACATAAAGCCTCCCATACAGGAGGCATATCAAACGGCAAACCTAAAGACCCTAGGCCTAAGCCTATCCCACCCACTAATGAAGACATGGGCCTTCCCGACTCTGAGCCCGGAATTGTCTTTCCAAGCTCGAAAGATTGGTCCGCAGAGGACATCAACTGGGTTATGCGTAGGATGTCCTTCATTGGAAACTTCTTCCAAAAGCACCCTGAACAGCTTTTAAGCCTTCAGACCACCCCACCCACCTCAGCCCCTTCGACCTCCCGACGCCCTGTGTCTCAACCCCTTTCTAAGAGGGTTTGTACTGATGTCCAAACTCTGGGCAGAGTTTTAGATCTGTATGACCCTGAAGTCCACCCAGAAGAAGAACAGGAGGATGTTTTGTTTATTGATACATCTGATCCTCAATTTATAGATGAGGACTTAGATTAATTCTATGATGGAGAAGATGAAGACCCAGACCAGGAGGCCAACATGTACTCCTTGGATTCACCCATTAATCAGGATCCTCCAGTAGTAGACTCCCCTATAGATAACCAACCACTACTCAACGAAGTTGTAACTAAGGCGGCAGAACACTTCCGCAGAGATACCCAGGAAGTGGTAGAAGACAGAGACTTTGCTGAGCAATTGTTGGGAGATAAAAAAAAACAGTAGGCCAATTCTTTCCAATATTAAAGTCTGTACAACGCAGAATCCATCCTTCTTTGGAGGCACCCAACCTCACACGGGCCGTTAACCCGTGTGTTGAAAAAATGTTCAGACCTGCACCTTCCAACCCAGTTAAAACCGGACTCCCTGGTGGTAACCACCACATGGAAAAGAGCAGGCACTCCCCTTGCTTCCTCTGAGGCCCCTCCGGACAAGGAGAGCAAAAAGATTTACGCAATGGGCAGGAAAGTAGCCTCTTCTGCAGCCTACCAGACTCGCATCGCAAATAACGCTACACTCCTGGCAAGTTTCAACTGCCACTAGTGGGATGAGGTTTCAGCATTACTTTCTTCTGCTACTGAGCCACATAAGTCCCAATTAGCCCAGGTGGCAACAAATGGTAGAGCGGTGTCTACCTGTCTCCTAAAGTCAAACTTTGACGCAGCAGACAGTGCGGGTAGAATCATTGCAGAGGGCACTATCATTAAAAGGCATACATGGCTTCGCCCATCAGGCTTCAGGCCAGAAACACAGGCTACCTTAATCAGCCGGTGGAAAAAGATGTGCTCTTTGGCAAGGCGGTAAAAGACGCACTAAAAACTGCTAAAGACGGATATGAAACACTTAAGTCTTTAGGCCAGCTCACGAACAAACCCAGGGGGCAGAGGGGCAACAGCAATTTTAGCCACTTTCGGGACAGAATTCCCAGAGGGGATCCGGATACAACCAGGGTCAGTGTTTCTATGGTACCAACCGAGGACAATCCTTTCAGGGCTACCCACAAGGACCACAAAGAGTTTGTGGTACTCGGGGCAGAGGCCAAGCTCAACGTGGTACGCTACCTCAGAGCAAGTGACATTCCGCTCCAAGTAGCCTCCCATGCATCTCCAGTAGGAGGATGAATTTCCAACTTCACCCGCGTATGGGAGGGTATTACCTCAGACAGATGGGTGCTGTCAAAGGTAGCAGGGGGCTACTATGTAGAACTTCTTCAAAAACCTTGCGATCATCCCCCGAGACAAAAGATACAATCAGAAGAACATCAACGGATTCTTCTAGAGGAAATTATTAAAGGACGCCATAGAAGTGGTCCCAGCCAACCAGCTGTTATGCTTCAGCTAAAACATGGCGCTGGTGCGCAGTGTATTCTGGGAGCACTCAGAGCCATAATGGATATTTACTTCATACCGCAGTGAAAAGCTGTACTCATTTTGCTGAGAGTTGGATTTACTATGCTGAAGAAAACATGCTTTCCAAACCTGGTATGCAGTCAAGGATATTCTGCTGGGAAAGCTGGCTTTGTTATGTCTAGTTATGAGTTCTGGGACTGTTTTCCGTGGCGCTTGTTTTTAGAGGAGGGAAGCACTTTGCTCCTTGAGGTTACTGTCGCTTGACCCAGCTGGCAACCAACGGGTGCGTTGCCAGAAGGTTTGAGAAATTATCACCCCTTTTTGAGGAGTGCATATATGCGGAACCCCTTAACGGTCAGACGGGACCTCAGTCGGAGGGGGGACGCTTCCGTCCGGCATACCTGTGGGCTGTTGTGCTCTCTGCCTGGCTGTTATCGGGGTCTTCCAGCTGCTTCTGGCGAGATGAGGGATTCAGTTACGCCCACAGTGATGTATTTTCTTTTGAATTCTCTGTTTCTTCTGTGATTTATTTCTTTGTTATCACTTGTTGCTTCCAAGCTTTGAATAAATAGCCGTATAAGTGCTCATTATTTTCTAAGAGTGTATGGTTGCAAGTCATTGCATCTACCTGCGTTTAAAGTATTGGCTCCGTAATTGCACTGGTGATTAATGACTGTCCGTGCACTCTGGGCGAGCAATACACCAGGTAAATGGGGGTATATATTCAACTTACTTCTTTGTGCCCAAGAAAGATCTAACAATGCACCCGGTATTAGATTTAAGGCCTGCAAACAAGTATGTCAAGCCACAAAAGTTCTGCATGACCACACTACAAGAAGTAATCCCGCTTCTAAAAAAGGGGGATTACATGGCAACACTGGATATGAAAGATGCCTATTTTCATATCCCAATGTTTCCAGCGCTCAGAAGATTCTTGCGTTTCAAGATAGCGAACCAGCACTACCAATTTAAGGTGCTGCCCTTCGGAATATCCTCAGCGCCAAGGGTATTCACCAAGGTACTGGCAGTGGTGGCAGCGCACCTGTGCAGGGAGGCAATCCCAGTGTACCCTACTTGGACGACTGGCTCATAACAGGGGAATCACCTCTGATTTGCAGACAAAACATTCAGACAACAATCAACCTCCTCTTCCAATTGGTCTTCTCGCTCAACGAGAAAAAATCAAGCCTGGTGTCCAGCACCTCCAAACAGTTCTTAGGAGCTATTCTAAACACAGAGGAATGGTTAGTCTTTCCCTCAGAGGAAAGAGTAAACAACTTGTTACTGCAAATACCACACTATCAGGCCGGCCACCAGATAAGGGTACGCAAAGTAATGCGCTTAATAGGCATGAAGGCATCTTGCATTTACCTGGTTCACCACGCGCGCCTGCGTATGCTTCCCATACAAGAGTGGTTGGCGAAACAATGGTCTCACGCAAGCGGTCAGTGGGACCATCTAGTGGTCGTTTCGCCAACACCAGTACAAAATCTTCGCTGGTGGACGAGAGAGAATCTGTCCAAGTCACCTACATGCTCCACCTATTGGATGCAGGTTTCATGTTTAACTCACTGAAAGTGCACCTGGCAGCTTTATCAGCCTACACCACTTCCCATAAGAAAGTGTCATGGTGGAAAGTGCCAGTTGTCAAAGCATTTATGGAAGGGGTAAAGAGACTCCACCCTCCAATTTCTAACCCACCACCAGGTTGGGACCTTAATGTGGTACTTACTAGGCTCATGGGGCCCCCCTTTGAACCCATGCCCAAATCTAGTCTCAAACATTTGACTTACAGAACTGCCTTCTTAATAGCCATCACTTCCATAAGAAGGGTCAGTGAAATCCAAGCTCTGTCAGTGCAGGATCCTTTCTTTACTATTCATAAGGACAAACTGGTTTTACAAACTCACCCTAGGTTTTCACCTAAGTTCATTTCTAAATTCCATGTTAACCAGTTTATTGAGCTATCGGCTTTCTTCCAAGAACCCAAAAGCTCTGCTGAGGTAAAACTCCACACACTAGATGTGAGGAGAGTGGTCCTCTACTACGTAGACAAGACCAGACCTCTAAGAAAAACAGATCAGCTGTTTGTCTCCATAGAGCCAGGCAGAGAAGGAGATCGCGTCTCCAAAAACGTCATCTGAAGGTGGATAGTCAGATGTAAAAACGCCATCTCAAGGTGGATAGTCAGATGTATCCAACTGTGCTATGTCCTTTCATATAAAACACTGCCTTTTACGCCCAGGGCCCACTCCACAAGAGGTACTGGAGCCACGCTGACTTTCATTGCAAATGTTAGACAGTATTTGCAAAGCAGCTAAATGGAGCTCTATACATACTTTCACTCAGCACGACTGCATTGACACCCATTCCAAGACAGATACACAAGTGGGACAAGCGGTTCTAAGACACTTATTCGCTCATGAACCTTCTCACATCCCTCCTCCTTCTTCCACTGCTCACTAATCTATGCACAGCATGTGATCTAAGCAGATTCCACAAGCCTCAGAAGGGATACATTACTCACAGTAATCGTATTTCTGATGCTTGCATCTGCTTAGATTCACGTGCGACCCACTCTTCCTCCCCTCGGAGAGAAGGTGCATGGATGCTTTTGAGCTTGTCTAATAAGTATCTGCTTGGATATAGCTGTTTTCACGCTACACCTCATGCTACTTCATGTCAGAAAAAATATAATCTGAGGGACCTTGACGCGTGAGGGATCATGGGTACAGTGGACGTCACACTAGGGATAGTATTACTGGCACGCCCTGTCGATATCCTTTTTCGAGTTTCGAAAACAACAACTGTAATACTCTGCAGCTTCGACTAAATGGCGGGCTATGCACAGCATGTGAATCTAAGCAGATACAAGCATCTGAAATACGATTACGGTGAGTAAATATATATATATATATATATATATATTACTGAGCCTGCGGTAGCAGCCCAGGAGTTATGGTTAAGTTGCTCATCTCATAGGAAGAGCACTTTTTGGGCGGCTAATAACTTTGCTCCCTCTGGATGAATCCTCACTAAACATTGCAAAAAAAAGTATATGGCTGACTCTGTTTTTTCTGCAAAGTTTGATGAGGTTTGGTCAAGGGGGGGCAGAGTTATAGGGGGAGTCCCAAAATTATTTTTTTTGCCATAGACTGAATGGAGAAAAACTACAGACGAAACCGATGGACAGATTTTCACCAAATTTGCGGCAGGAGTGGTGGCGGCGGCTTAGTCTTGAAAAGGTGCTTTTGTAAATTTGGTGGAAATCCGTTCAGTAGTTTTTTTTAAAAACGACAAAAAAGTAGGTGCAAAAAAATCGTGATATCCGGGTCCGCTCTGCGGACACACTTCTCTGTTCACTCTGCAGACAGGACACTGATTGGTCAATGGACGTGCACCATGTCCACGGACAGGCAACGTGTTCGCTGATTGTTTGGAGTGAAGCGTGAGGAGCGTCACATTTTCTCGATGCATCAGCCATGTTGGATCAGCGCGGCGTGGAACAGAGCTGGAATTGAATTTTGGGGGGTGTTGGTGTGGAAGAATGGCTGGAGAGGGTGGGGGAGTGAGAGATGGGTCAAATACTGTATTTCTTTAGGTGGAAAAAGGCTGTGATGTGATCGCGGTCAACGCGGCTGTTCGTGGAAATGCTGAGAAGACCCCAAGAGGCAGTCTGCTGGGGGCTGGGTGAGCAGTGTGAGAAGCAGCAGGAGTGCAGAGAACATCTTGCTGGCATTTGAACCTGTGAGTAAGTTTCTCAGTTCTAGTTCTTGTTCATGCTCCCACTGGCTCTTTCTTTTGCTGCCCTTTCATAGGCATTTTTTCTCTGGGCCGACATCACCCCTTCCCCTAGATTTTGGTTTGAATATTTATTGTTATGAATTCTTATTGGCCAAACAGGGCAGTGCCGTTCATATAGTCAGTCTCTTTCTCACACGCATACACACATATACACACACACTCTCTCTCTCATTCTCTCACACAGACATTCTCTTTCACTTTCTCTTACACACACACATGTCACATCTCCGTTCTATTGTTATTTGTTTGTGTGTAGGAACCGATTCTGCTTTCTTTTGCTCGTGTTTCAGTGGGCCTTATTACATTGCGAGCTTTGATGAATGTATGTTGTGTAACCTTAAAAACACTGTCTGTCTCTTTCTATCTCTCAGCTTTTACTTCAATTAATTGGGGAAAGGGGGGAGAGGAGGTATACATAGGCTGCAAAGCTTGAGCTCTCAGTTCTGCTAAGTTTTAAAAGTTTCATACTGGCAAACCATTGACTGCACTAATGGGTATTTTATTATGTTCTGATGTATTGTTTTGGGTAGTTAGTTGAGTATTGGTTGGAGAGGGCATGCAATGAAGAGTGTGTGCATTGGCTACAAGTACTTTATTAGTATTTCAAGTGAAGTGGATAGGGTTTGAGGTGGTTGTGTTATGTTTTTGGGTTGTGGTCAGTTGACAGGTGTTTGCTTGCATGCACCTTCGGCCATGCACCCAAGATTCTAGGCTCTGGCCACAACCACTCCAGCATAACGCACCCATGCAAGCAAATATTTTGACTGTGGTATGTGGGCTGCATATGGGGTATGTTTTCAAAAGTTTGTGTATTGGTTGCCAGTTGTGTAACAGTATTTATAGGGCAGTGGACATGGTGTGTGGTAGTTGGTTTGTTGGCCTGTGTTTAGAATGTTGGTATCTAAGACTAGCATTTTGGGTTGTAGTTAGTGGTCAGGTGTTCGCTTGCATGGGTGTGTTATGTTGCGGTTGTTGTGATTCCAATCATTGTATATTTACTGTTTGCTTTTGTTGAGGCTGTATGCATTGTTTTGTCACGCAATGCACCCAAGACTGTAGGCACTGATCACAACCATTGCAGTATAAGTCACCCATGCAAGCAAGCATTTTGGGTTGTGGTGAGTGGTTAGGTGATTGCTTTTATGGGTGTGTTATGTTGCAGTGTTTGTGACTCCTTTCATTGTATAATTACTGTTTGCTTTGTTGATGTTGTATGTTGTTTTTTCATGGTATGGGAAATTGGAGCAGACATTGTTTTTTCATTCTCTGTGATAAAAGAAAAAATCACATGTTAGTTTGTAATTATTTATTGTATTGCATAGCAGACATTTCTGTACTTTGGCGACCCTCATAGTTAATGCTTTAGAAGCACTATGCGTCAGACCAATGTACTGTGCAATTTGCCTAGTTCCTGTGTTTGTTCGTAAAATCATTGGGTCTGTGGGATAAGAAATCCATGAGGATTAAAAAAAAACTTTCTACATTATGATGCAATATTTTTTGGTGGTTGCTTTCAGTAGGAGGAATTTAATAGGCGTGTGGTTTTTGGTTTGGAAGTGGTGGTACTATTGTTGTAATTAGATACCAGTTGCCGTATTCTAATTGTTTATTTCTTGCTGCATTTTAGCAGCATTAATTTATCTGTTTGGTTGTTTCATAATTTTGGGGCAGTTAGATGCCTGTTGGCGTATTCTAACCATTGATAGTTTTGAAGTTGGTGAGATTATTTTTGTACGTAATAAGTGTTGCAGGGTTTCCTTAGAAAAATGTATATTGCAGTTGTCTGGTTGTAGTTAGATACCAGTTGGTGTATTCTAACTGTTTATAGTGTTTCACTGTTAGATAGCTGTTGTTCTATTCTATTGGTTTGTGGATTTAAAGGTTGTTGAGGACATTTTGTAGATGTTTATACTCAGGTTAGTGAATACATTTTGGTCTTAAGAATATTAAGTAAGCATTTACAAGATTTGCTGCTAATCTTTGTTTCAGAGTAATGGAAGTATCAGTACGTTCGAACCATCCACATTTCTTTTTTATGTATGCAGTTTAGTGACCTGCATTGGTTGTGGCTCCTTCGTGTTAGATTATGTCTACTGTTATGAAGGTTTTCTTACTAAGTGATACTTGTCCATGTGTGAATCCAGTCAGCTTGCAGTTGTTTTTGGTACCATCTGCATTGTAACGTAAAAACATTACTATTACATATTCACAATGTCATTGTATTTGTAAAGTGGAACGATTATCAGAATTGCAAGTAGTACATAATCTGCCATGGTTTGCATTGTGTACAAGTTGCTGAAATGGAATGGATTCAAAGTTAGGTATAGATACATACACAAAGCGTTCATTAGGGATTTGTTCCTGTGCCACATGGTTGCAGAGAGTGCATGTATGTTTATATATGTATGAAATCTGGAAGATTTCATATATAGGTATGTATTTGTTTTCCAGTACTTGTAGTAGGTACATTAGAAATTCTTGTGGATCATCTTATGTGTTTAAAGTGAATCTGACCATTCCAGCACAGTAGTACAATTCCTGCCTTATTCCAGAAACACTAAGGGGCCGATTCATGGAACAAATGTGCACTGAAAATCTTGGCGCAAACTGGCGCAAGCGTGAAAAAGCAAGCGCACGCGTGCGATTCATGGAAGGCCCTGTACGTGTTTACTTCGAGATGTGCGCCAAATCCTTGCGTGGCGCACACGTCATTGCAACATCCAGAACGCTGTGCGTGACGCGCACAGCGAAAGCGCACACACCAAAAAGGGGGCGGAATACAGTGCGGAACATGCGGAATGGGTAACAACGCGTGAAAAAGAAGGCGGAACTGGGCAAGTACTGCAGGGAAACACACAGAACGCCCACACGCACGCGAACAACACATATTCATGGAATCGAATAGGGGCAACACGCGCACGCCAAAGGACATGCACAGGCCTAAACACGTACGCCACACGAAGGCAGGCGGAAGCGTCCCGGCGCAGCATAAAAGTACGCACAAACAACAAACACGTTAATACAGCTACGATGAATGTCTCATTCTGTGGCCCCTTAGTAGAAATGACGTGTCACGCAATGCTCAGGCACCCCAAAATACAAGAAAAACATACGCAACCCCTGTAGCTCACGTGCGTGTAAAGAAAACTCATGCAGTAAGCTGTGGCACCCATGAACACCAAAAAGTGTACGCGATCAACAGACGGCCTAAATGACCCCAATAAATGGGGTACGCGACAAACAGGAGCACCCGCTGTGGGGAAAATGGCGTGCAATGGCAATAGCGTGCGCAACTCACCGTCTGTGTGTAAAAGAAATATGCGTAGGCACTGCAACCGCTGTGAAGTAATCGCGTGTGAACCCCAAAGTTGGAGAAACACAGCGTTGGTCTCCACTGGAGGTACGTACATCGCGCTGCAGACCCCCGCAGACCATTAACACGTGCAGAAGGAAACGGCCGTGCGCGTCACTTCACTTACGTGCTTAGGCCCTTTCCTCGAATTACATGCATTGACACGCGGACATGTTGTTTTTTCACGTGCTGATTCACTATGTACCCGTCACGAGGGAAACGCCTGCACGCGTAATGTCACATACGCGCTTACACGCTAAGGGCCTTTCCTCGAATTACACGCTGACGTGCTATTTTTTCACGTGCCAATTCACTCCGTATCAAGCTGGCCACGGGACAACACATGGAAGACCACGCTCCTGCCCGGAAGGCCATTTACCTGCCCCCCAGAGCCCCGAGCCCGCTCCCACTTGCCATCTGCTGCTGCCTGCCGGCCACGTGTCCTGCCATTTGGTGCCTGCACGTCAGCCATCTGCAGGGGTCCAGTTGCTGTGACCACCCCTGCTGGAACAGAAGACTCCCAACTGAAGTTCCATCGCTCCACAGTCCTGCCCCAGGATCCAGTTGCCCACCCACACCTGACTCGGGGTTGCCATGTCCGACACAACACCATCTGGCACCAGTGGCAACCCCCCAGCAGAGAGGCAGAGGGCTGCCAGCTTCACTGCCAATGAAGTTGGCATCCTGGTGGAGCAAGTCCTGGGGCATTATGATGCCCTCTTTGGAACTTCACGTGCCAACAATGAAGGATGGAAGAGGATCTGGAAGTACATCGTGGCTTCCATCAACGTGGAGGAGGTGGCAGCCTGCGACATGCAACACGTCCAGAAGTGCTGGAAGGACTTCAGGTCCAGGACCCTCAGCAAGGCCCGGCGCCTCTTGAAGGCAAAGCATGAAGAGGGGTGCCGGATCCGCCTTACCAACATCCAGTTGAGGGTCCTGGAATGCAAACACCCAGCGCTCCACCTCCAGGTCCTTCAGAGGCGGACCCGTCCGGAGTCGAGCGGTAAGTGTCCATGCGTACTGATTGGATGCAGTGCATGTTGAGGTGTGCCAGGAGTGTGCAGGTTGGACATATGTCTTGAAAAGGCCATGTATGGATGGGTATGTACAGGGACATGAGCCTGCCGCATGTGAGTCCAGTCATGTATGAGGCACATCAATGGTGTATGTGTTCAAATGCATGATGGCCAAATGCATGTGTGGGTGCACACATGTTTACATTTCTGTGTATGTACTATGGCATGGTTGGGGTGTGACACATGGATGCTGGTTCCACCTTCATGTACGTGCATGGTGTACATGTGCGTGTGTGTGTATTTGACATGTGTGCCACTGTGATACAATATGGATGCATGTGACACCGACATGTAGGAGGCTGATTGGCAGATGTGGCATAGTTGCCGATGATTTCACTGTGACAGGTGGTGCAGATGTACAGATGCATGTATGTCTGGTGCCGTGTGTGCATGTGTTTGGCACTCCCCGTGTTGCATGTGACGTCAGGCTGACCTTTGGATTCTCCTGCTGTTGTATGTGTATGTATGGGGCTGCCTGCTGCATCATTCCTGTCATTTGCGCATGTGTGTGGGTACAAATGGTATGTGTGCTGCGGAGTGTGATGCCATCTGTGAAGTTTGAGACTGCCACTCATGTGCAACTGTCATGTGTGTATCAGACCATTGCACAGTGCCCTGATGCCTATGTTCCATCTCTCCATGTCTGCAGTGTCAACTGATGAAGAGGGCAGAGACAGTGCTGTGGAGTACAGCGGCAGGGATCCAACCGCCAGCCAGAGACGCAAGGCCCAGCTCCCCTCCCAGGTTGTCATCTATTCGGGGAGTGAGGAGTCTGGTGCCGCGTCTGCGGCCACTGCTGCCGAGGGTAAGTCCAAGAGGCGGAGGTCAGAGGTGGACTCCTCGGCAGCAGAAGGGGCAGCTGAGACCCCACAGGGGCCTATGGAGGAAGATGACACAGTGTCATCCAGGCTGTTGGTGGGTTTGATTGAGGAGGAGGCCATAGAAGGCCCACACATGGGACCTGGAGGGGGGGGGATTCCACTGGTGCTAGTGGTGCAATCCAGGGGCAGGAGGCAGCACAGGCGGGCGCGGAGGTGCCTGTGTGTAATCCTGTCCCCGATCCTGTGACTTCATCATCCGGCACCAGCAGGGATGCCTTCCTCCAGACCTGTTTTCAGGAAGGGGATGCGTGAACAACAACTGGCCTTCCTCTCCCTGCGGATGTGGCAATCCGGGACCATGTTGAGCCTGTCCTGGCTGGGGTGGCGTTGCGTCAACGTGGCATTCGGGGAGACGTGCAGGGTTCCCATGTGGACAATGCATGTTTTTTCGGATTCCTCATTGACCGTGCCGACCTACTAGGACGGGTCACCAGTTCTGGGTTCCTCTGTGTGCTGAACCTTCTACCGACCCCCTCCTAAACTGAACCCCCTAAGAGCCAGTCGTCCTCTGTGCCATCTCCTGGCCATGTATCACCTGGCCACCCTGTGGAGCTGCCCCTGACCCAGCGGCCAGGCTGGTGGAGGACACATCCCTGCCACAGTCGGGAGTCGGAGGTCCAGCAGGGGTGGCCACCACAACTGGACCCCAGCAGGAGGAGGACGTGCAGGCATCGTCAGGCAGGGCACATGCATGGCAGCAGCAGGCTGAAGGTGGGAACGATGATGGGTTGGGGCCATCAACATCACTGGGGCAGGCATCTCATGAGTCGGGGCCTGCTGGCAGGTGCCCGTCAATGGTGGGGGACATGAGTCGGGGCCTGCTGGCTGGTGCCCGTCTATGGTGGGTGGGTGGTTGTGTGCTTGGGTGGGGGACATGAGTCGGGGCTCACATGTGCATGGTGCCATGTGGGCTGCCTACAGGGCCTGGTCAGGGGTGTAAGATAGTCCCTTGTGGTGTGGGCTGCCTGCAGGGCATGGGGACGGGGGAAAGGGCACACCCAGGAGGGCCCACAATGCCAAATCACGTGTAAAAGTCCCTGCGCACCCCACAAATACACATACCCCGCTTGCCCAAGGCCTATCGTGTGTGAAACTCCCTGCGCACCCCCGAAATACACATACCCCGCTCTCGCCAGGAGTATGGCGTGTGAAACTTCCCATGCACCCCCGAAATACACAATCCCTGCTCGCCCAAGGCTTGTCACGTGTTAAATCCCCCGCGCACCCCCAAAATACACGTACCCTGCTCTTGCCAGGACTATCGCGTGCAAAAGTCCCTGCGTACCCCGAAATACGTAACCCACTCGGCCAAGGCCTATTGCATGTGAAACTCCCCGCCCAGCCCCGAAATACACGTACCCCGCTCGCACAATGCGAATCGCGTGTGAAACTCCCTGCATAACCCCGGAATACACGCATGCACCACATCCACCATGGGCATGCCCCACAGGCAGCCCACACCACAGGGGGTACTTTCTCCACGCAATTTACCTGGCGCGAGCGGGGTACGTGTATTTCAAAGGGTGTGTGGGGAGTTTTACATGCTTTTTCGCTGGTGCGAGCGGGGTACGTGTATTCCGAGGGTGCGCAGGGAGTTTTACACGTGATGGGCCTGGCGCGAGCGGGGTACGTGTATTCTGGGGCGTGCACGGGGAGTTTTACACAAGTTTTCGTGGTTGGGGGATGTATGCTGGTCCACTGGCCTTTGCGCCATGTACTGGATTTGTGTGATTTTTTTGGACGCACTGGGCAGGGTTGGGAGCGTAACTGGTGCTGCTGCAGGGTCACTGCGCCACTCTGCGCCACGGCTTCTTATGGATGTTTTAATCCATGAATACGCTGTGTGCCTAAAAGGGTTTTGGCGCACGCGGCTGGTGCAGACTGCCGCACGCGCATTCTTTGCACCAGCCGCGTGCGCCACTTGGGCACCGAATTCTATGAATTACCTCCTTAGTATTGTCAGGGTTGTTGGTTGCATTTCTGTGAAGAACTAACATTTGCCAACATAATTGGTCTGTCCAGTTTAAGTAAATGTTTTCAATAATTGGTAGCAATTGTAATAGAATATTGATTGCTACATATGCATAGCAATTTACACCAGTTGTATTTGAAAATGTGAATGGACCAGACAGTTCTGTGTCTAAGACATTTATTGGAACTGTGCGTTGTTTCTTTGAAGATGTAGTTGGTTTTGTCTGTGTAGTAGATCCTTCTTTGGTTGTGGTCATTGATGAAGTATTATCTTCTTTGGAGGTATGAATGTTAGATCCTGTATAATTTGAGTCTGAACTAGTTTTATTTTACAAACTTTTGCTTTTTGAGGAACAAGATAGGTTTTTAGACGGGGTGCGTCGAGTGCACATACTCTATTGTATTCTAGGATGCAAGGAACATCAGCGTTTACTTTACTTGCATCAAAGTTGACTAGAAATAGTCCTTCAAGTGTACGCAGCCGCGATAGTGCTACATAGCTCATGCCTTCTTTAAACACTGTGCTGCCAATATCTATCAATGCTTACCCTAGTAAGACCTTGTGATTCATGAATGGTGACTGTGTATGCTAGATCGAGAAAACTGTTCTCTGCGTACATACATGTCTTTAAAAGAAGGAATCAGGCTGTTGAGCATCCTATCTTTTTAACTTCTGATAGTTTGTCAAAGTGAATATTGACAAACTGAATATTGTTGTCACATGGGTAGGTTTGAAAGACAACAACTGTACCAAGTGCTCCATTAACTAGTCCTTGCTCCACGTCAAGGTTACATTTGAGCATTACTCTACAGTTTAAAGATAATTTTTATATTTTCTCTAAACCAGCTGTGTTAGAGATAGAGTTTTCTAAGGTATTTAGTCGTGCTATGGCTTGTTCACACATGGGTAGTGTCATACCGTGCACGTCCAGTTTGTCTGTGGAGCAAATTTGAACTATTGGTTGCATTTCTTTTTTCAACATTGTTTAATTGAATTGTGCACAGCTTGCAAGAATTGGCATCAAGGACATACAGTTTACATTTTTGTGTGCTAATTGTTCCATGACATCAGTAGCACATGAGTTATGACTGTATAGGTCATGGATGCGTCTGGTATACAAGATACTCTGTGCTTCTTTAGATAGAACACCAATCTGAATACTTTTCAAAATGTTGGCATAGGTGAGGTCTGCAGACTGACGCATGTTTTCAGTAAATTCTTTGTATTGAAAATGTTGCCAAAGATTGGCATTTCCTATGCTGCTAAGAGTTTTACGGCATAGTTTGTGCCCTGAGGTTTTACAAATAGGTTCCCCTTTAACTGGTGTTAATTGAAGAAGATCTCTGAAAACAATAATGTGTTTTCCTCCAAAGAGCTCTTCATAATCTGTTTTGAGGACCACTTGTAATCTGAGATGAATCAAAGTCAACATTAGGTTGGAGACCATGCTCACCTCATCTATTAGTAGCATTTTTATTTGTTTCAAAACTCTGCTTAGTTCCATTGCAGCTTCTAGACAAAGTTTGTAGTAGTCTAATTTGTTTTGGTGTTCTACTGGAAGGGGTAGTAATCGGTGTAAAGTGACACCGCCTATGTTGTGGCAGCTTAACCGGTGGGGGCAGTTACAACAGCTGACAGTTTGTTGTTTGTCAATTGTTGGAGGAACTTGCTGATGATTTTTATTTAGAATGTATAGGTTTGTAGTCTTGGCAGGTACACGTTTTAGTTTTGCGCTGCATAACATGTTCAATTTGTTTTGTTATTACTAGGAACATGCTACGCTGTTCATTGTTAAATTGTGATTTGAGTATAGCAAAGTCTTCTGTAGACTCTTCATACTGGTACATGGTGTTTTCTACTTCCGTCATGGCTAATTCAGCCTCATTTGCTATGAGTGGTTGTCCAAGTGGTTCAGGGCTTCCTATTAGAGAAGGTTGACTGCTGTCTGGAGTGTCTATATTTAGTTGTGCTTGGAGTTCTCTTCCTTGTTGCTGTTCTTTGTCTAACATTGTTTTGTATTGCGAAAAGTTTGTCTGTGCTTGCATTTGCTTTGAAAGCATCTTCATTGGAGACATGGGTATCTAATAAATCTTCATCTTCTCTCCATGGTTTAAAAAGTTGTAGTAGAGACATGTAATACAGTTCTTTATGTTGAGGAGTTTTTAATGATCATTTCATATGATTAATTGAGCTTCGTTTGATAAGTTTCACTAGGCTGCCTTCACAATTTTTGACTTTGTATCTACCTTTCTTCTCATCTGGTTTAATATTATTTTTGTATGTGAAGTTATGGGCTATGTGGTATAGACACATGGTTTTCAAAGTGGTACTCCTGTTTGGGTAGTATGTGTCTAGTAAATTGTTTTTCAAAATGTCTTGGCTGTTGGGATCATTTTTGGCTATTGTTTCTATGTCTTCATAGGATTTGAGAACTCTTTTTCTGGATTTGGCAGGACCAAGGCATAGCCATACTATTTTTTCAGATTTTCCATACAAGGCAGTACCGGTTAAACGGTCTGCAGCTTTATAGCAGCCACATTCTCGATGGGAGAGCATTTTTATGCCTAATCTGTACAAGTTCTGTGACAGTGTTTTGTCAGATATGTTGTCCCCGAGGTCTTTGAGCTATGTTTTTTCTGCTTTAAGTAGGCTGTGACATATTGTGCAACTGCAGTGGAAATGTCTGCAGTGTATTGCACATCTATATTTGCATTCCATAGGAGGGCAATGATTGCATTGTAATCATTGAGGTACTTTGACCATTCTGTTCTTTTTTATGCAGTAGGTGTTCTTAGGTTATTTACATTTGACACTATGGGCCTCATTACGAGTTTGGAGGCAGCCATGGTGCTATTAGCACCATGGCTGCCTCCAAACTGGGCTCTATTACCGGGTTCCTGCAATGGAGACTTACCGGGTCATTCTGACATAGAAGGACCCGGTAGGTCCTCCTTGCAGGAACCATTCCCATTTGAGCCCCCATAGGGCTCAATGGGAATGGGGAGGGAAGTAACAACGGGCACATTACAAGTGTCCCGTTGTTAACTCCCTCTTCCCCTCGCGGGACCCAGAAAAGACGTCTGATTTTACCACACGTCTAATCCAGGTCCCGCAAAGGGAAACTCGTAATTGGCGCTCCCGGAATGAAGGGGGCCGGTCCCGTACCGGCCCCCTTCATTCCGGGGCGCCAGGGTCGTAATGAGGCCCTATGTCTAACTGAAGACATGAAGTGGTTCACTTGACCTTTTGTTGAAACTGGTCTAGGGAAACCGAAGTGACATTTGGTGTCGTATTTCCCTTTGTTTTTATATTTGCGCTGACAATACTTCCCCCACTTGTGTCTTTGAAATTGTTGAATTTGTGCATGTAGGTCACTCTGTGTAATTTGTGAAGGGATTTCACAAGTGATATATTTCTGAATAAACTGCAAAACAGTGGCATCACTGTCCTGACCAAATTTAGGAGCATCTTTAATCCATAAAAGCATGTGGATGTGTGTGCTCCTCTGGCTTGATATTCTTTTCTCCAAAAGAAGTGTTTCACTTCTCCCAGGGGAGGCACTGTTTTATTACAAATGAAGAGTAGCATGGCAATAAAGCGATGGTGGAAATATCTTGATACATTTACAGGATCTAGAGAGCAGAGTTCTCCTGGTGTTTTCATATCTGTATTTGTTTTGTTTTTGTTTGCCAAGCGTAGGAAATCGTGCAAATCTTCCCATGCATATTCTGCACAACTTAATGTCACAAACCATGTGGGTGGGCCAAGGTTTCTTATCATACACTATACTTCTGCGTGTCATCAGAACCAGTATTCTTTTGCACCACGCATGTTTGCTAAAAGATTTGTAATGCTCAACTGTAAAACTTCGTCTTTGTCTTGCACTTTTTGTAGCAATTGTCTAGCAGACATATTTTGAAAATTGGTACCTGATTTCAATGTGTGTGCAACTCCGTAGCATAGAGTTGCTACTTCACTTTCAAAGAGAATGTGAATTATGTATTCCATGTTTTGTCTGAATCTGGGGTCTTCAGAATACATTTGTAAAGAGCAGTATTCTGATGCTGTTATTTGTGTGGGTCTTTCATCATACCTTCCTCCTTTTCCAGTCGGAAAGAGTAGAGTGAAGGCTCGTGCTTCTACCCTTTTTTCCCATATGCTGATTGGAGATCCTTTGGCCTGCTGCATTTGGTAAGATTCCAGTGCATCATCTATGGCAGTGGTATTCAAACTATGGGACGCGGCCCCCCAGGGGTCCACGGGTGCATCCCTGGGGGGCCCTGAGAGCTTAGCATGAAATGTAAAAAAAAAAAAATGTTTTTTAATTTATTTTTTAGATTGGTAGAAATGGGCAGGGGCGGCTCACCTGGTCAGGCTGAAGCATGAAACTGTCTCAGGCAACAATGAAAAAGTGGCCCACCATTGTAAACGGATATTCATTCCTTTAGTCACAGACTGGGCCTCATTAAAACTATGGCGGTACGGTAACAACAGTGCTGGTAAGCTACCGGCACTGTTGCTACCGTACCGCCATAGTACGAGTTGAGCTCGCGGGTGCCTGACAGCCCGCCAGGTCTGACCTGGCAGGCTGTGCGGCACCCCCGAGCACAGCTCTTCGGATGCACAGGCACTGTTGTTAACGGTGCCGGTGCATCCGAGCTCCCCATTCCCATTGAGCCCTATTGGGCTCAGATGGGAATGGGGATCTTCTGGTACCGGTACATGGGAAAGGGCAATTACCAGGTCCGCCTAACTCGGCATGACCCGGTAATTGCGCATTCGCGGGTGCCGGACCCAGATGCAATTCCGGCGGCAGCCGTGCCGGTTTTACCGGCACAGCTACCGCCAGGGTTGTAATGAGGCCCACTGTTTCAATAGTACCCAAGAGGGTGCTTTGTGTTAAAATGTAAGTAAATTGTGATATATTCAGCAACAATGGTCGAAATTACTAACTGCATAGTGAAATAACTCATCAAACTGGCCCACATTGGCCAAAATGGTGGCCCATTTTGACTGGTCCACACTAGCATTTTGCATTTTTGGTACAGGCATTGCCCTATAGGCCAGTCCGAGCCTGGTGGCTCATCCATAATGGCGAGGGGGCGCCCACCCAGTTGCCCCTCACCCATTATGGAGGAGCTAAGGAGCCATCTCAGTGAAACAGTGAGCACTCCCTCAGCTGATTTTGTTCAGCTGAGGGAGTGCTCCTGGGCTGGCAGAACTGTCAAAGTGACTTTGACTGTTCAGTTCAGTTCCCCAGCCGCACATGCTCATTGAGCCATGCAAGGGTGGGGCGTTTTGCTTTGCCAGCATTACATAGCTCATTGGAAATGTTGGCTGGGACACTGTATGCCCGAGGGGGAGCTCCTGCGCCTCCTCGCACATACGGACAGAGCAGGCTGAAGGAGGACGTTTCATCACCCACACGCAGGCCAATGCAGAAGGTACGTTTATGTTCATTTTTTTTATTTAAACATGTGTATGGATGCTTGTATGCTTATGTTATGAGTGAGTGTATGGTGATGGTGCTTGTGTAAATGATAGTGATTGCTGTATGAATGTGCAGCGCCTTGCATACACACATAATCATGTTGATTGTGTTGGTCCAGTGGGGCCCAGGGGACAAGGATGGTATTTTTTTACTGGACATCTATCATAGATGTCCAGTAAAAAATGTCATGTGCCCCCTGGGCCCCCCAGCACCAATTGCAAACTGTTTGGCTATTTACCCATTTTTTTGTTAAAAGTATGCTCTACAATCCAACATTTTAACCCATTATTTAAAAAAGAAAACCTAGCCCCCCTTTATTGGTTCGGGCTCTCTCACTGTGCTTGGTCGCTATGGTCTTTTTGGGGGAAATAGTTATGCCCCACCACTTAAAAAAATCACCAGCTGCCACTGGCCCTCAGACTGTGTTGGGAATGGGATCGGAGGAACCCAGGAACTATGGTGGGAGCACAATGGCTGGGAACCATGGGATAGTGGTGGGAGCAGAGTGGGGAGAGCCCAGGGTGTGTGATGGGGTGGGGAGAGATCAGGGACTGGATAGGAGTGGGATAAGGGAGCCCAGCGACTGTAATGGGAGCAGGTGACGGCGCGTAATACATACTGTCCATTTGGCATTTCTGGGGGGTCCCGGCCTGCCCAAAGTTTGCTCAGGGGGGCCCTGGCCAAAAAAGTTTGAAGACCACTGATCTATGGTGTCTTTAGAGTGCAATGGGTGAATTGTATAATGGTCTAAAATATTGGATTCTGTTGTAGGATCTAGAAGTTGAAGTTGGTCAGTTTCTGATGAGTCTTGAATTATGCCAGTGGTTTCCCTAAGGTTTTCTTCAATGTTTATTTCTTTGTAGTTTTCATTGTTGTCTTTTAGATATAGCAGGGCTTTTCTAACTTTATGTAAGTCCACTAGTTGCTGCCAAATATTTTTGTCTTTTGTAGGTACACCATTTACTAGGATAATCAAAGATTGTTCTATTGGCCGTTGCACTCCCAGCCAGAGTGTCATGATGCCTACCCCCGGGCATCCGGGTCGAGTCCATCAGCCCCGGGAGCAGGCATCCAGATACTCATTAAAACCCCAACAGCCCCAGCTGGGGGCTGTTTGGATTCAGTCCTGGCGCCTTAGGCGCCAGGCTCATCATAGAAATCAGTCCTGGCGCCTACGGCGCCAGGCTCATAGACTTTACTTACCTTATGCAGACCATGCTGCAAATGAGTCCAAGCCAACGTGAGGCCTGGATGGGACTATTTTATTACAGGGACTATTTTTTACTCGGGTGTGGTTCTGGGGAACTTCTTACCTGGGACTACTTTGCAGGCTATTTAAACCACGCCCGAACAGCAGCTCGTGCTTCGTGTTATTCTGCATCCAGCAGCGTAACGCTCACCGTGTCTGCAAGTCAGCATCCAGTCTTCTGCCTCGCCCGCCTCGAATCCGGAGCTCCTAGGCAAAAGGAAAACAAAGGAGTAGAGGTTAGATCATGGACATTATTTGATTCCTTACCTGATTCCGGACCAGCACATCTCCGAGCATGGAAAGGACATTATTTCAGCACGCGTCGCTTCGCCAGCAGCAGCGCCGCGTTATACTCGCCAGTCCACCGCATCTTTCAACTCGCCGCTGTCTCCATCATTTTCTTCGTCGAAACCCAGAACCTGGGGGTAAAACAAAAGGAATAACAAGGTGAGCCGAGAAAACCAACAAAGACAATCTCTTTGCCACCATAGGCTTACCTGCTTTACCATCGGAGGTATTATCCTTTAATTCACCGCATCTTTCTATGCCGCACCTATAAAGGGAGAGAAAACAGCAAGTTAAACTCCTGCAACTTTTACCGGACAGTGTTTGGTAATACAGACTCTTACCTGAACGCCTTCAGCTGCCTCCAGACAATATTCTTTTGGATCCAGCTGCAACCTAACGAGGGAATGGAGCAAGAGTGAACATCGGACATATTGAACTCTTTGAACTTTATAGACACTGGAGTCAATATTCCTCCGGAACTCCTCCAGTACCTTCAAACCAGTGAAGTAACTGGTATCTACGCGCCCCTGCATGCCATGCAGGATGGAGAGCTCATCATTTAAAAACATAAGGTGAGGTTACCAAGCGGGGATAGCAGAATTGATTAGTAGGGAGACCGAGAACAGTTGGGAGGGGCATCACTAAAGTCCACGGGTGGCTAAATCCCTTTCTCCACTTGCAGGAGAATACTTCTACGAGTCCAGCAGACAAGATTAGGTGGGCCAGTCCAGACTGTCATCTCTTCACTACGCATCACGTTGGTGGAGACCGCAGCTGTCCGGGTCCGATCGACGCCCCTATGGGAACCAGGTGAGCGTAACACAGAGTGTGTACATTTTCTTTAAGATCTAATGGCAAATAAACTACATTGCCACGAATTACTTTTAGTAAATCAGAGGGAGGTAGTTTTGCTGTGTTTGGGTGAAGGCATATTATTGCTTGAAATGGGTGCACTGTTTGAATTATAATGCTCTCATACAGGTTAGGTTGTTGCACTGGTTTTGGTAGTGGGATTATTAGTGATAGCACGTGAATGTATTTGGTTGATGTCAAGTTTTGCAGTGCAATATTTGCAAAGTATTGAGGGGTTTGTAATTTCATATTTGTTTTCTGCTATACGATAGAGAGCCAATTGGAACCATTTGGAATCTTCTTTGTCTTCTATTTTGTACATTATGTCTACAGTTTTTGTGCTACTTTTATAAAACAAAAAGCCCTGTGGCAACACATGCGCATGGTTTGGCACGTCAGCAGATGTGCTTTTAAACTTTAGTATTTCTTTTTTGTATGTGTGTAGTAGAAGGTTGCCATCTGTAAAGTTGTTGCTAGTTTGTTCTAAAGTTATTGGATTTTGTAAGGGGCTTTCACTTCCAAAATATTTTCTCTGGGTGTGCTCTATTTCTTCGAGTAGTTATTTGAATGTACCATGTAGAAGATTGTTATTTAAATTGTCCAGTGCTAAAGCAGGACTTTTGGCATAGTACAGTTTATGAACGAGATTTCTTACAGTTGAATGGTGTGTTGCTATCATTTTGATATTGTGGAAGGTGCTTTTGCAAATAGGTCCAGAAATGCAGGCTAATGAATGTCCTTATAGTCCTGTGTATTTGCTCTCTGGACAGGAGGCCATAGTTTGTAATAGGTTTATTTTCAATTTGTCTTTGCCTTTCACATACTCATTGAGGAACTGGCGTAAAGATGTGAAAGATTTTTTGGCTATGTTACCCATTGATGTGCATGGCCATTTGTAGACTGGACGTATTCGTTCAGTGGAATGGAGAGTTGATGCTACGTTTGCTGGAGATATTTGTGTGAGCAGCATTTCTTGTTCCATGATGGTATTATTAATCTTTTCATACCCTTGTCCACTGCTATGTATGACAATTGGGTTTGTTTGCTTTTGTTTGTATGCTTCTTCATTGAAATATGGTTCTGTGCTGGTGGTGTGACTCCACTCACATGCACAGATGTTTGCGAAGCTATCTTTGTTGATATTCCATTTGATGAGAAATCCTTGTTGTAGTTTAGTAGTTAGTTTTGTTAGTGGTTTCATTCTGTTTAAAATGAATATACATAATTTCCTTTTGAGAAGGATTGCACTGTCTATGAGAGCTTCCAGGATTAGTTTTCTGATGTAGGTTTTAAGGTTTGAGCATGATTTCTCTCCTGTTTTTATAAGGTTCTGAAGGTCTGTGTGGCAGAGATTTTTTTGTAAAATCATTTTTTGGTAGGCTTACTTTTGGCTACATCAAGATTTATAAGTGCAGTGCTAGCACTAGTGGTAGAGGCAGTCTTTTTAATAACTGTCTGTTTAGTTTTACATTTTGAAAGCGGAGTCAAAATTTCTTAATGTAAGCTACTTTAGTTTTGCTTAGTGACTGTATTAGGTGTTTTGTTTGAATTTTCTGAATAAATTCTGCTGGAGGTGGAGGCCTATTTTGTACACTTATTTTGATTTGCTCTACTTTTCCGTTGCTTTCTACGGAGTTGCTTTTTGGTAGGCATTCTTTGGTGTCTGTTGGAGAAAAACAGAAAGTCTGGGTTGGGACATTGTGCAATGTATGTGTGCATTGTGCATGAGTGTCTGAGTATGATGGTAGGCATGTATGTAGAGGTATGTGATTGTCGAATGGGCTGTTACTTCAAGTTGGGAAGGCTATTCTCATATTTGTGTGTTACTATACTGGTGTTGAGATAACAATACAAAGTGTGCACCTGTTGAGGTGGAATTAGTAATATTGAATTTAATGCTGTAATGTTGATAAAATTGTTTGTTCTACAGTATTAGAGTTTTACAGTGTTTGAGTAACAGTTAGAACATTATGACCACATTGCACTTACTTTATAGGATGCAAAGAGTAGGTTTCTTCTGGGTTCTGTCTTGTACTTCAGACAATGCTGGTTTTCAGGAGTGTGGTCTTCACTGCAATTGTGAGAGAAGGAAGTTATTACATTAATGTGTATTAATGTCACAGTAATTTCCATTTAAGAATGGATTAGTTGCATTTGCAAAAGGAATACTTTCTAGGAAGAGGTACTGTATGTGTTCAATTACATAGCTTTGTATATGAATGGGGATTATGGAGCATCAGCGTCATTCCTAAGGGGGTTAGTGGAGTATTTTTAGGTGTGTCCTATGGGGTGGTGCACTTTTGAAAGTATGTGTTGCTGTTGGACTGTTAAGCGTGGTAATAGATTAGTGGAAGTTGTAGTAGGGTGAGAAAGAAAGCTTGGAAGAATATACAGATTGAAAGGGAGAATGTCTTTGTGTGTAATTTTATTAATTTCTTTTCTGCATAGATGTTTCCTACATGAGTGCTGGAAACCTTTCAGTTCTCACATTCCTGATAGCACTGTTCTGAATGTACACTTGTATTTGTTTGGTTTTGCAAGTATGGCAAGTGTCAGGCATTCTGTTTAAATAAATGCAGTTTCTGTACTTGCAATGCTTTTGTGAGATAAAAACTGGTCTCCTGTTTTGTGTGCATTCTGGGAATGTATAACAGTGTGTTAAGGGATAAGTGTAAAAATGACATAAGGAAATAAGAGCATTATAGGTTGGACATTGTAATGAGTAATATGGGTAAATTAAAATTTGCAAAGTAGACAGATTTGTAAGTGAACTTGAGTATAGATGGGAGAAATTAGAGTATGCTTTTTTTGCAGATTATGCAGGGTGAATGGCAGCTACCCTGTACATACGCATTTATAAAAGAGTTGCAAGTTTACTGTAAACAAAATATTCACACCTGTAGTTTGCATTGATGTATGTAGATATACTTGAATCTGGAAGGAGAAATTTTGTAGAGTTTTACAGTAGTTTTAGCTGTATCACAGGACACTTGTACTCAGAGTGATGAACAGTTGATCTAAAGTGCTGAATTGTGATGACGGAGTTAGATGTAGAGTTCTTGAATATGATTGGTGGATGTTTGTGTGCTTATTTATGTGTATCCAATGAGAGAGTGGTGCAGACACTGATGTGGAAAGGGAAAAAGGGCTGCCCCTGTGTTGCGGGGTCTGCTGACAGAGCGGCTGTTGGTGAACAGGGCGTGCCACATCCGGGGTTTCTCGGCAAATCCAGCATGGAAAGGGGACTGTAAGGATTAGCCAATCAGGTGTTGAAGTTGTTTTTTGCAGGAAGAGTGTGTGTGTGTAGTGAAGATGGCAGAGGTGAAGAAAGTGAGGGTGTTTGTTGGAGATCTGTTTGTAAATGGTTTGGAGAGGTATGCTATGTTTTAACATAAGGCTGCCAGTTTTGGTTTTGAAGGAGTGGAGGTTTTCTGGTCAGCTGTGCCTGGTTCCAATATGCAGGCAATGGTTGGAGCTTGTAAGAGTTTCTGCATGTGGAAGAGTTCAGATATAGTGATACTGCATTGGAATTTCTGTTCATTTGGGATACATCAGTGCTCCTAGTTTGTTGAGTGCTCTTGAAAACTTGGTTCAGGCTGTGATGGAGGTTGTTCCAAATGCCAAGGTTATTTTCTTCTGAAATATTGCCTAGGGTACTATGAGAGAATTCTAATGTTTTCTATCCCCAGCAAAATGGTGCAAGGTGTTTTGTGAGCAGAGGAATGTCTGCTTTCTTGTTTAGAAGTGGAATGTTGTCTTGTAACAATGACAATACTGATTTTGTTAATGGTGACTATTTTAAAGCAGATGGCATTTCTTTATCCATATTGGGAAATGCTATGTTATTTCAATATACAAGGAGTGCTTAACAGAGGATAATGTGAAGACATCAGGAAGAAAATAAGTGAAAAAAATAATAAGAAAATGAAAGGTGTTTTTTTATAAGCACTTTCAAAAAAACAAAAAGGCTCTTTTCAGAGCCAGCCTCAAAGGGGAAGTGGGGTACTGTTACGCTCACCTGGTCTCTGCGGAGGCATTGAGGCACAGTTGCAACCCTCCCTGAACTTGAATCACGCCTTTCAGGCCTCTCCCTCAGTAGTAAAGCAGTGATCGGTGGTACGTGGTGATACTGCTCCTGCGTGGAGATAAGAGTGTGTGAGTGTGCGAATCTGTGATTGTTGTACCTCTCGAACCCTTCTCCCCAAAGTACGGTTTCTGTGAGCATACGGCGCCCCATAAAGCTCAACTGTGAATTATGGAAGATAAGCTCTCCAGCCTGCTACTTCTGGCAGGGGCACCTCGAATGGGATCTAGTTCCTTCACTGATCCCTGATAAGGATTAGTCGAGTCCAGCTGCGACTATGCTTCTCCTTATTCTTGAGCTCTTGTGATTCTGTTAGTTCTGTTTGCAATGACAATACCTTCTGGAGGCTTTTCATAAAAACTAAATGCACATGTGATGTCATCAATGATGTCATCAACGCCATTTGTGATGTCATCTTAGATGTCATGGGTGGTAGTCCTTGCAGTGCAGGGTGGTGGCATGACTTATGTTGCTTAGCTTACCGTAACTGGTGAATTTCTGGGGGTTTTCGGTTTTACTTGTAACCTATAATTAGGATAGGTTGTTGGTAGTGCAAAGTAACTGTAATGTCCCTTTTGGAAAAGTTTTTGCACTGATTTGGACAGGTTTTTCTTAGGGCAGCTGAGCCCTAACCTCC
Organism: Ambystoma mexicanum; assembly: GCF_040938575.1. Taxonomy (NCBI): domain Eukaryota; kingdom Metazoa; phylum Chordata; class Amphibia; order Caudata; family Ambystomatidae; genus Ambystoma; species Ambystoma mexicanum. The sequence continues at coordinate 1,251,640,473 of NC_090925.1, read as the reverse complement.
CTTTAGCAATGTTTTTTCACTGAATTTGCTATGTTTTTAGTGGTGCAACATAACCATAACGTCCCTTTAACAGAGCTTTCTCACTGAATTTCTTAGGTTTTTACCAGGATGCCATTAGTTTGTGTAGATGTACCATACAGCATACGAAATTGATGTCTCCATACTGATGAGCACAGTAACCACAAACTGTACGTCTGTTCACATATAGCCGCTAGCATTTATACTGCTGTAAACAGCACAAGTTCTCTTACATACTGCTACCATTCACAATAGTGAATAAACATGCACAAATAGCATCATGTATGTACATTGCAAGGAAAATAAAGTAAGTTACGTGTGCAAACTCTGTACTTGTGAAACAAACAGACCAAAGGCATAGAGTATGCACCATAATGGAATGCACGAGTACACAAAGTGACGTGTGCGCCCAACAATATTACCACACTGCCGATGTACATGGAAACGAACAATGAAATAGCAGAGTAAGGAATGCAGAGTATTGAGAGCAGGACGTAACTGCAATGTGGTAACTGCACTGAAGTCTCTCTTATGATTGCAGAACTTCTGCAGTGTACAACAATAGGAAACCATGCTTTTTGGTTTTTTTCCGCAGCAATACCAAGCACCCTAGAATGACAGGAAGACGTCCCGCTTCACTAAATGAGTAACGATAGTAACTGCATTGAAAAGCAGCACAGTCTAAAAATAATATAGCTAATATGTATTGCTTTATGTACACTTCACATATGTTTGTGTGTAACAGGACATACTTTACATTGAAAGAATGCATCAGAAGCGGCACCTCTTCCGCAACAGCATATAGCCACACGAAATCAATGAGACGCTGTAAAAAGCACCGTACACAGCCTGGACGTGAAAATGCAACAATCGCTAAACAATTCGTACTACCCCTACCCTGTCCTAATAGTGGTGATGTTTCTTACAAATTAAACGTGTACATGTAAACTGTTTGTCAATGTGTGCATAGCTGTTGCTTTGGTGCTGTAATTGCATTGTGAATCTGTAGCGCACAGTACTACCCGAGATGCCTGCATGTAGGCAAAATGGAGGTTTCCTAGTGAGAGTGCACCTGCCCGGCATATGCGCAATCACAATGGAAGTGTCCGTATCACTACAGTACAGGCCTCATGTCCCCATCTTCTAATTCACTTTTAATTAGTCATGGCACCGGACATCTGTCGGTTGCACAGCTGTATGTATGCGTATGTCATCCCCTGTCTCCTTGTAATGTCGCCCCTGTCAACAACCCTACCGATTCAGATGTCAGGCTACAGCATTTCAAACAGTCCTGCTGCCTATGGATTTATTTCGTTTTGCAAAGGTACCGATTTATGGCTCCGTCATGCCTGGCTGCCTGAGGCCCATTGGGAACAAGGAGAACCATGCTCTAGTGTACAGTCGGTGCGTTAAATGGCCCATTGCTTTGATTGATGAGCTGATTGCCCTTCCATTACCTGTGAAACGGACATACCGTCTCTGCACCAAGCACCGAAAGGTTAAGTAACAAGTTGTTGTCTGCGGTTTGTACAGTTCCAGAAAAGATTCCACTGCACATATGACAGTCCGTAGTGAGTCTGGAAAATATGAACTCTGTTACTGCTTGTTAGCTCGCAGACAGTTAAATGAAGCACAACTAAGTAAGCAACAAAATCTTCAGATCTCAAAGAATATCAGTGCAGGTTGCAAAGGAACTGTGGCCGCATGCAGCTGCCTAAACAACTATCTTGTTGCTCCTCCTAATGAAACTCTGTGCCTCCTTATGAAAAGCATTCCTATATGGCAAAATGTTCTCATCTCCATGAATGCTACAGATACAGCTAATGTCGTGTCATCAAGTAACAGTACTTTGCCTTCGATGCAAAGATTGGTATATTTGAAGACATACAAATAGCAGTTTTGTGGAGTAATAAATGTCATACAATATGCTGCATATCAATATCTACGAGAACCTGTTACCCGTGGTGAGACATTCAGACATAAGGATGCGCCACTGTACAAGCTGTTTAGGACTAGTGCATCAGACGTTGGATATATACATTCGCTTTAGTATTTTACTGTTCATAGCAACCTGTAGAGGGTCCCTTTGTTCACAGGCAACAAGAAGGGCTTTCATTCGCAATGTGTGTCCAAATCCCTGCCCACCGTTTGTAGTAGCTATTGCAATTACCTGCTAGCAAGAATATATACAGTACTATAATATTTCATTGGTGACTATTGTGCAAACGTTACGATTCTAACACATTTGTGCTCACACCACACCCACAAGCCTTATTGCACAATCTCTTAGCCTCCACTGACCCATTTCTATGCATGCCATTCTTCAAATGCGCCGGATGTGGCACATCGAATCCTGGAAGTAATGCAGTGTATGTGGACTTTTCGTGCTGTGTTCGGGCGTGGTGGAATACATTTCAACCAGGACAGCGGATTTCATATGTAGTGGTGGCTCTGAAAAGAGCCTTTTGTGTTTTGTTTTTTTTAGATGCTTTTAAGAAAACGCTCTTTTTGTGTTTTTCATAAACATTTTGATTTTTTTGTCCTTTGCCCATTCTTACAGTAAGCTCTTCAACGCCTCCTGTATACGGTACAACAAAACGCCATTGCCAATGTTGGACAAAGAAATGCCATTGTGATGGGATAAGTCAGGATTTTGAGAATCAATTATGTCATTGTTGCATTGCACAAAAAAAGTAGACATGCTTCCATTGATGCTACACCTTCCGCCCTCTGGCTGTGTACAAACTGCATTAGAACAGTCCCATATTCTTCCTGCTAGTATAGATAAGTAAAGGATTTTCACTTTTTATAGAGATTTTTATTTTTCTATAATCTGCGCATTCGTACAGTAAGCTCTTCAACGCATCTTGTAGATGCAACAACAAAATACCTTTGCCAATGCTGGACAAAGAAATGCCATTGTCATGGAATAAGTCCGCATTTTGAGAATCAATGATGGTATTGTTGCAGAAGAACATTGCAGAATGGCACAAAAAAGTACACATGCTTCCATTGATGATACACCTTGTGCCCTCTGGCTGTGAACAAACTGCATTAGAACAGTCCCATACTCTTCTTCCTGGTATAGATGAGAAAGAATGTTCGCAGTGGGAAAGAAACGCTTCACTGTTTTCATCAATCTCTTGAGTTGATGGAACACATATGAACAAGGTGCGTAACCCAAATGCTGAACTCCGTACTGTACGGAGACAACATGAAAAGGAGCGAAAGTGACCACTTCGTTGCAAAGGACAACGTCGAAACTGCTCACATCGGCACCTCACCACAATGCCTCCACTCCTTCCAACCCGAAATTGCCATGCAAATCTCTTTCCTCGGCATACCTGTGCAAATCTACCACAAAAGCATCCCCTAAGTAACAGCACTCTGCGTCTCTCCATGTGTGCCAGTCTGAGTACACAAAGTAATGTAAAAAATGATTTACTGCCCCTTCCTGTGAAGCAGAACCTCAGCAGCTAATTAGATAATCCCCACAGTCACATTTCCATTGGCCAGCATGCTCAGAAGGGCAGAATGGCTACTGTGAAATAGTCAAACACGCTTCTACCAATCAAATGCAAGACCTTTGCATATAACAGTATCACTTCTGTACAACACTCCTTGTCTTTCTACTGTTAAACATTCAGAGTGCAAGTGTGGGGAGAAGAACAAGCACCTCCAATGGAAAGTTCTGTGAAACTGTCCAAGATTTCTTCATCCACATTCGTGCACATCGACACCCATCAGCACAAAGTACATGTAGAAATATTTCCTGTACACTATTTTGAGAAGTCAGTGCACACCACAACCACACTCCCATAGCCATGCCTGCCATCCTGAAAAAGGCTGGATGTGGCACGTGTAATCCTGAAACTACTGCAGAGTCTGCAGAGTTGTGTTACTATGAAAGGGGAGGGAGTAATGTAAAACAGGGTAGAATTGTTTGTGTTTAGTGGTGGCTTTCGAAAGGGGTGTTTTTTGTTTTGTTTTTACGTGCTGTCAAAGAACACTTTCTTTTTTTTGCTCTTCATATGACTTTCAGTTTTCTTCATGTCCTTACATTTTCACTGAATTATGGTCAAAGCTTCTTGCACAGTGTAAAAGAAAATAGCATTGCCAATGGCGGTCAAATAAAAGCCATTTGGACGGAAAAAGTGCATATTTGGCGACTCCATATTCTCATAGTAGGTGGAGAACATGCCAGCAATGCGCATAAATTCACACATGCTTCTCACATGCTTCTATTTATAAGACTCCTTCAGAGCTCTGGGGGAGGACTAATTCCACTGGCATGGCTCCATACTCCTCCTCTCGGCGATATGCAGGAGAAAACGACCTTGACAAAGGGAAAAATCCCCATCACTGCATTCCTCAACTTCAAGTGACAGAGCAAACGTCCACATGACATATAACCCAAATATAGAGCTCCAAAATGCACCACAACAACATGAACTGTAGCGACAGATGCCACATATACGCAAAGCCGAACCATTCCGCCGAAACTGCACTCATACAGACTGCCTCAGTAAACATCCACTCCTTCCAATTTGAAATTAGCAACCATGCCTCTGTGCTCTGTATACCTGTACAGATGTTGCACAAAATTATCACCCACGATAAGCACTGTCCATCTCTCCATTTCTGCCAGCCTCACTGCAAACAGATTTCTGAACAAATAGTACCGCCCCTTCCTTCAGAGTGCACGTTGTGTGTCCTTCCAAAGCACCTCCAGTAGAAAGTTCTGCACAAGGAATGCACAAATTCATCATGCACAATCATCCCGAACGGCTCTCATCAGCAATTTGTCCATGCACCCAAAAGTCTAGGCCTTGTCCACTCCCAGCACAACATAATGCAGTGATGCATGCAAACATGTGGCCAGATACCACAATCCACTAACGTAATATAGCCAACGCCACTTCTACCCATTCCCCACACCGAGACACAATGATACATGGTAACATTTAACAGTTGGGAGAATCCACAAACATACCACAGCCCCCGAGAACCCTTACCCACTCTTGTTTGCAAAGCATTGTAACAGGCAAGCAAGCCACAATAACTGCACAACATTGTGCCTACTCCCACCACTGTATTAACTGCATAGAGCCAATAGTGCAAAGGGCACTGCAACACTCAGTAAAGAGCTTAAAGGACAGTAACCATGCGCATAAAAGATGCAGTTCAACCCTACCCTATTCTTTACTCACACTATTCCATTACTGAATCCAGTGGGCACACTGCAGAACTCCTCATTAAAGCATTGGCAGCCATACACTGAAAACGTTAGGATGTTGTAACACTCACCATACTCATTGTGCCAACAATGTACACGTGTCAGCTCTCTTCTGGTGCTATATAAGTCTAAAATGTGCTTCACAAACATTCTTTACAGATCACAACCCTCTGAGTTATACAGTAATGCAGCCATACATGTGACATGTGACCATGTAACCAAGTACCAAGTACCACAATCCACAAACGTTCCACAGCCACCAGCACTCCTACCCAACTTACATACTGTAATAGAGCTATGCATGGAAACATGCAACAGTTAGCAGAATTTAGTAGCACAACACAGCCCCCAGCACCCCTAACCACTTTCATTGACATACTGTACTGTTTCTGTCAACCAAACTACAAAATGTTCACAACACTAGCCCTGCTCCCAGCTATGAAGTCCACAAAACGAGTACTTCATAGTGGAGTACAGTACTGAGCACTCCACATAACGGGTACTACCCAAGGCCATAAAATATGCAAGGCAACCCTATGCACTTCTATGCACACAGTATTTAAACAGTACACCCAGTGGACACACGGCATGAGTGTTCACTGCATCAACTTCAAGCATGGTCTAAATACTGTACGATGTGCTAATAATCACCACATCCAGAGTCCCTCAGCAGCTTTGCTGGATTTCTAGGATTCTTTTTTTTCACCTGGTAAGAGTGTGAGCCTTTTTTCCCACGTTTACATGTGTTTTGCTGTATGTGTTTTACATTTGATGTGTTCATAGACTGTGAAGCTTCACCTACTCCATAGGCATCATCTTTTACTGTGTGTTACACAGCACCTTTAGTGCAGTGACACAGAGTTGTCTTTTTTGAACTTCCCACTACTGTCTCCCAGAACATGTAAAGTTTCCATTGACTTTATTTATTATGAATTATTAATTCACAGACCCAGTACAAACTATCTTACATGGAGTTCTGGAAAGGGTTAATAGTTATAACCTTTGTGTCTGTTTCTCATGGAACATTATTTTGTTCCCCTTTCTTTAAGATTTGGCTGGTGGCAGTTGTATCTACCCCGTTGTTCCTACCACGGTCTATTTAAATAACCTTGGTACTGTTTTAGGATAAGTTAGTAGCCTCAAACTTAAATCCGCTGGACCTCATTTACTTTTATTTGGTTCCGGGTGGGTTTATTCGCCATTTCATTTTGTAAAGGTCTTTCTCGTGTTTTACTCTGCGCGCCAAACCAGGTTTGGTTCCTTTGTTCGCCGTCCTTTGGCAGGCTTCTGCACAGAAACCCTCCTTATCCGCCTGAATGTCTAAGGGGTACAGGATGTGAGGGAGGGGTTTGAGACTCCCAGCACAGGGTCTTCTTGGAGACCCATGTTGCACTCTGATTGGCTGTGGTGACTGTCCCGCCAGGACAGCCACCCTGCTGTGTGATTGACAGCCAGGCTGTTTAAGTGGGGGAAAACTGCATAAAAAGCAGGTCTCTGGGACTAGGAAGGCAGAGTCGCCACTGTACTGAGAGAACCAAAGAGAAGCTGACAGAAGAGGACCTCTACCACGACTGAACTTCCTGGTGAAGCCCTGCTGCGGGTCCGAATCTCCAAACTTTGACAGGGAAGATCTGCAAGGAATCTTTTCCCCTTGAGCTCGTGGGACCAACCAGTTCGCCAAACTACAAGCCACGCCTCCCTCCTCTGGTCGAATTTGCTGTGCACAACTACAGTGAACCAGATAGCCAGAAGGACCGGACTCTGCTTGGGTTTTAAGGAGCGCACCTTTTATTTGTTGCTTTGCTCTGCTGCTGGTTTCTTCCATGGGCAGTGCAGGACCCTCCAGTCGTCCTACTTCGTGTCAGTCCGACAGTTGCTTCAGGAACCGTGAGCCTGCAGGACATGCCAGGAACTTCTGCCCCAGCTACAGCCTTCTTCTTCATTTAAGGTACTGTTCTAACCCAGTTGTTAGTTCCGTCCGACCGCGGTGAAAGTGTTTGAACTCTTTCGCCAATCCGAGTGCTTGTCCTTCTCTATTCTTTAAAGTAACTTTTCTTCCAACCAACTTCGTTCCAAACTCTTGGCAAAGACTTAACCGCAAACTACTCTGAACTGTGTGATCCTCTGCCAAGACTCTGGCCCATTGACTTTGGCTCAGGCCTCTTGTTTGACTCCCTCACCGTAGTAGCCTTTTCTAGATTTCCCTGCTTACTTGCTTGTTGGTGCTGCTTAATCTTTGTCTAACCTTGTCTTTCCCTCCCTTTTAAATGGAATAGGACAAATTTACTGACAAAAAATTGTCGCAATGACCAAAAGTTCAAAAAATGCTACCACCAAAGGTTCGAACACCAAAGTTCGAACCTTTTGTGGTATCATTGTAAAAAAAAAATGGGGGCTGCAGGGGCGCATCGCCCCGCACACTAGATTTCATGGTATAGTGAGCAGGGGTTGCGGGGGACACCACTGCAGCCTTACGTTTAAAAAAAAAAAAGGGTGCTGCGGCGGTGTCCCCCGCAGCCTTCCATTAACAAAAAGAAAAGAAAAGGACCCTGTGGCTCCGGTTCCCGATCACAGAAGTGAAAGGGAACTGGCGCTGCAGGGACATAGCGTGAAAAGATGAAGATAAGTGGGGTTTGTTTATGTTGGGGGTGTGGGTGGGGGTGTCCTGAGAGTGTGGGTGGAGGGTCTTATGGGTGTGTTGTGTGTGTGGGTGTGAGTATGTATGTATGTTCGCATGAGAAAGGTGCAAACCTTTGGTAGTTCGCACCTTTCTCATGCAAACGTTTCGGCCGTGGTAGTTTCAGCCGCGGGCAAATCACTTAGATTCTTTTAAATTACTGGAGTTCCATTTTGCTCACACTTCATTTGGAGCTTAACTTGTCCAGAATCTATTGGGTGGTGTGTACTTTGGCTTAATCAGACTGCTGCCCGCAAAGCGAACAGGGAAATGGGATTTCGGAGCGGAGCCAGATATCATACATTTTTTTCAGACTTACATTTTAGCTGTTTTTAAAGAAAATACTGGACGGATTTTCACCAAATTCACAAAACCACGCTTTTGGCAGCAAGCTGCTGCTCCTGCCACAAATGTGCTGAAAATCCGTCCAACCGTTTTGCCGGTACACAAATGTGCAAACATTTTGTCCATTCTGTCTATGGAAAAAAAAATGTTTTGGGAAACCCCCCCTACAACTTGACACCCCCTTTCACAAAACCTCACCCAACTTCCCAAAAAAAATTCAGTCAGCCATAAACTTTTTTTCCAAACTTTGCGCGGCCTATGGGGGGAAAAAAAGTTTTGGGACCCCCCCTATAACTTTGCCCCCCTGGACGAATCCACTTTGCAAAAAAAAGTATATGGCCCATTTTGGTGAGTGTTTGGATTTGGATTTACACCAAATTTGCAGCAGGAGCGGCGGCTTGGTCCCAAAAGCGTGCTTTTTTAAAAATTTGCTGTACATCCGTCCAGTAGTTTTTAAAAAAAAGACAAAAATGTAAGTGAAAAAAAATTAGTGATATCTGTGTCCGCTTTGCGGACACACTTCCCTGTTCGCTCCGCGGACAGGACGTGGATTGGGCAAGCGACTTGCGTGATGTCCGCGGACATCTGACGTGCTCTCCCATTGGCTGTAGTAAAGCGTGCAGTGCGTCTTATTTTCAGAGACGCCCACCATCTTAGTTTATTGTTCGTATATTGGCATCTGTGGCAACCTCTGCGGTGACTTCAGACTTCACAAGTGATTATCACAACGGAACAAGCGAAAATTCCGATGCGATAAGATCAGACGACAGCGGGGCCTCCAATGGGGCTGTGTGAGGCTCATGTGGATTACACTTCCTGAACGTCCCAGGCTGCTGCAGACTTGCAGGAGACATGCCATCGGTACACGGTGGCCTGCGGAGGACCGAGGAGCGGATATCCCGTTCCCCCACCCCCGCTCATTACCCGTGTCTCCCTCCTGTATTCCCCCACCCCCTGCTCATTACCTGTGTCTCCCTCCTGTACCCCCCCACCCCCGCTCATGCCCGTGTCTCCCTCGTGTTCCCCCCAGCCCCCGCTCATTACCCGTGTCTCTCTTGTTTCCCCTCACGCCCCGCTCATTACAGTGTCTCACTCCTGTACCCCCCGCCTCCGCTCATGCCCGTGTCTCTCTTGTTTCCCCCCACCCCCTGCTCATGCCCTGTGTCTCCCCTGTTCCCCCACCCCCGCTCATGCCCTGTGTCTCCCTCCTGTTCCACTCACCCCCGCTCATGCCCTGTGTCTCCCCTGTTCCCCCCACCCCCTGCTCATGCCCCGTGTCTCCCATTCCCCCCACCCCCCACTCATGCCCCGTGTCTCTCTCCTGTTACCCCCGCTCATGCCCCGTGTCTCCCTCTTGTTGCCCCCACCCCCCGCTCATGCCCGTGTCTCCCTCGTGTTCCCCCACCCCCTGCTGATGCCCCGTGTCTCTCTCCAGTTACCCCCACCCCCCGCTCATGCCCCGTGTCTCCCTCGTGCTCCCCCACCCCTGCTCATGCCCCGTGTCTCCCTCGTGTTACCCCCACCCCCTGCTCATGCCCCGTGCCTCCCTGCTGTTGCCCCCCACCCCCTGCTCATGCCCCGTGTCTCTCTCCTGTTGCCCCCCACCCCCGGTCATGCCCTGTGTCTCCCTCCTGTTGCCCCCCACCCCCCACTCATGCCCTGTGTCTCTCTCCTGTTGCTCCCCACCCCCGCTCATGCCCCGTGTCTCCCTGCTGCAGCCCTCACCCCCGCTCATGCCCCGTGTCTCTCTCCTGCAACCCCCCCACCCTCCGCTCATGCCCCGTGTCTCCCTGCTGTTGCCCCCCACCCCCTGCTCATGCCCCGTGTCTCTCTCCTGTTACCCCCCTCCCCACTCTCATGCCCAGTGTCTCTCTCATGTTACCCCCACCCCCCTCTCATGCCCTGTGTCTCTCTCCTGTTGCCCCCACCCCGTCATGCCCCGTGTCTCCCTGCTGTTGCCCCCCACCCCTCTCTCATGCCCTGTGTCTCTCTCCTGTTGCCCCCCGCTCATGCCCCGTGTCTCTCTCCTGTTGCCCCCCACCCCCCGGTCATGCCCCATGTCTCCCTGCTGTTGCCCCCACCCCCTGCTCATGCCACATGTCTCTCTCCTGTTGCCCCCACCCCCCCCCGGTCATGCCCCGTGTCTCCCTGCTGTTGCCCCTCACCCCCTGCTCATGCCCTGTGTCTCCCTGCTGTTGCCCCCCACCCCTTGCTCATGCCCCGTGTCTCTCTCCTGTTACCCCCCACCCCTGCCCCGTGTCTCTCTCTCCTGTTGCCCCCCATCCCCGCTCATGCCCTGTGTCTCTCTCCTGTTGCCCCATCTCATGCCCTGTGTCTCTCTCCTGTTGCCCCCACCCTCAGCTCATGCCCCGTGTCTCCCTGCTGTTGCCCCCACCCTCATCTCATGCCCCGTGTCTCCCTGCTGTTGCCCCCCACCCCCGCTCATGCCCTGTGTCTCTCTCCTGTTACCCCCCACACCCCTCAGATGCCCCGTGTGTCTCTCCTGTTGCCCCCCACCCCCCGGTCATGCCCCGTGTCTCCCTAACTGTTGCCTCCGGTCATGCCACGTGTCTCCCTGCTGTTGCCCCACCCCCTGCTCATGCCCCGTGTCTCTCTCCTGTTACCCCCCACCCCCTCTCATGCCCCGTGTCTCCCTCGTGTTCCCCCCACCCCGCTCATTCCCTGTGTCTCCCTGCTGTTAACCCCATCCCCCTCTCATGCCTCTTGTCTCTCTCCTGTTGCCCCCCACCCCCCGCCCATGCCCCGTGTCTCTGTCCTGTTACCCCCCACCCCCTCTCATGCCCTGTGTCTCTCTCCTGTTGCCCCCCACCCCCCGGTCATGCCCTGTGTCTCCCTGCTGTTGCCCCCCCACCCCCCGCTCATGCCCCGTGTCTCTCTCCTGTTACCCCCACCCCCCGGTCATGCCCTGTGTCTCCCTGCTGTTCCCCCCCTGCCCCCGGCTCATGCCCCGTGTCCCTCTCCTGTTCCCCCCACCCCCCGCTCATGCCCCGTGTCTCCCTGCTGTTGCCCCCCACCCCCGCTCATGCCCTGTGTCTCTCACTTGTTACACCCCCACCCCCTCTCATGCCCCGTGTCTCTCTCCTGTTACCCCCATCCCCCGGTCATGCCCCGGGTCTCCCTACTGTTGCCCCCCACCCCCTGCTCATGCCCCGTGTCTCCCTGCTGTTGCCCCCACCCCCTGCTCATGCCCCGTGTCTCTCTCCTGTTACCCCCCACACCGCTCTCATGCCCTGTGTGTCTCTCCTGTTACCCCCCACCCCCTCTCATGCCCCGTGTCTCTCTCCTGTTACCCCCCACCCCCTCTCATGCCCCGTGACTCTCTTGTTGCCCCCCACCCCCGGCTCATGCCTCATGTCTCCCTTGTTCCCCCCCACCCCCCGCTCATGCCCCGTGCCTCCCTGCTGTTGCCCCCCACCCCCGCTCATGCCCTGTGTCTCTCTCCTGTTACACCCCCACCCCCCTCTCATGCCCCGTGTCTCTCCCCTGTTACCCCCCACCCCCGCTCATGCCCCGTGACTCTCTTGTTGCCCCCCACCGCCTGCTTATGCCCCGTATCTCTCCCCTGTTACCCCCATCCCCTGCTCATGCCCCGTGTCTCCCTGCTGTTGCCCCCCACCCCCGCTCATGCCCTGTGTCTCTCTCCTGTTACACCCCCACCCCTCTCTCATGCCCCGTGTCTCTCCCCTGTTACCCCCCACCCCCTCTCATGCCCCGTGACTCTCTTGTTGCCCCCCACCCCCTGCTTATGCCCCGTATCTCTCCCCTGTTACCCACATCCCCTGCTCATGCCCCGTGTCTCCCTGCTGTTGCCCCCCACCCCTGCTCATGCCCTGTGTCTCTCCTGTTACCCCCACCCCCTCCCATGCCCCGTGACTCTCTTGTTGCCCCCCACCCCCTGCTTATGCCCCGTATCTCTCCCCTGTTACCCCCATCCCCCGCTCATGCCCCGTGTCTCCCTGCTGTTGCCCCCACCCCCCGGTCATGCCCCGTGTCTCCCTACTGTTGCCCCCCACTCCCTGCTCATGCCCCGTGTCTCCCTGCTGTTGCCCCACCCCCTGCTCATGCCCTGTGTCTCTCTCCTGTTACCCCCCACCCCCCTCTCATGCCCCGTGTCTTCCTCGTGTTCCCCCCACCCCCGCTCATGCCCCGAGTCTCCCTGCTGTTACCCCCCACCCCCCGCTCATGCCCCGTGTCTCTCTCCTGTCACCCCACCACCCCCCTCTCATGCCCCGTGTCTCTCTCCTGTTCCCCCACGCCCTGGTCATGCCCTGTGTCTCCCTGCTGTTGCCCCCCACACCCCGCACATGCTCCATGTCTCTCTCCTGTTACCCACACCCCCCACTCATGCCCCGTGTCTCCCTGCTGTTGCCCCCCACCCCCCGCTCTTGCCCTGTGTCTCTCTCCTGTTACCCCCCACCCCCCTCTCATGCCCCGTGTGTCTCTCCTGTTACCCCCCCACCCCTCTCATGCCCCGTGACTCTCTTGTTGCCCCCCACCCCACGGTCATGCCTGTGTCTCCCTGCTGTTGCCCCCAGCCCCCGTTTATGCCCCGTGTCTCTCTCCTGTCACCCCCCCCACCCCCCTCTCATGCCCCGTGTCTCTCTCCTGTTCCCCCACGCCCCGGTCATGCCCTGTGTCTCCCTGCTGTTGACCCCACACCCCGCACATGCCCCATGTCTCTCTCCTGTTCCCCCCACCCCCCGCTCATTCCCCGTGTCTCCCTGCTGTTGCTCCCACCCCCTCTCATGCTCTGTCTCTCTCTCCTGTTACCTCCCACCCCCCTCTCATGCCCCGTGTCTCTCTCCTGTTGCCCCCCCGGTCATGCCCCGTGTCTCTCTCCTGTTATCCCCCGGTCATGCCCCTCGTCTCCCTGCTGTTGCCCCCACCCCCCGCTCATGCCCCTTGTCTCTCCCTGTTACCCCCAACCCCCTCTCATGCCCCATGTCTCTCCTGTTACCCCCACCCCCCTCTCATGCCCCATGTCTCCCTGCTGTTGCCCCCCACCCCCCGCTCATGCCCCGTGTCTCCCTCCTGTTACCCCCCACCCTCCTCTCATGCCCCGTGTCTCCCTCCTGCTCCCCCCTACCCATGCCCTGTTGTGTTCTCTTTATACACCCCACCTTCCCTTTCCATGGGGTCCATCTTGGTAAAAGATTTTCCTTCCTACACCGGGACGCCGCAGGCGTTCCGGTTTGGGAAGAAAAATCTTTTTTTTACCACCCTGGGTTCCCACTTTGAGAACCTAGGATGCTAGTGGTCTTCATCCATTGAAAAGGACGTTATGGTTACGTTGCACTAATAAAAAAACTATGAAATTCAATTAAAAAAATGTGTTAAAGGGTCGTTATGGTAGTTGCGCTATTAAAAACCTATGAAATTCAGTGAAAAAACATTGGTAAAGGGACGTTATGGTTAAGTTGCGCTACTAAAAACCTATGAAATTCAGTGAAAAAACTTTGTTAAAGGGACGTTATGGTTAAGTTGCGCTACTAAAAACCTATGAAGTTCAGTGAAAAAACGTTGTTAAAGGGACGTTATGGTTAAGTTGCGCTACTAAAAACCTATGAAATTCAGTGAAAAAACTTTGTTAAAGGAACGTTATGGTTCCAAGTAAAACCGAAAAACCCTTGAAATTCGCCAGTTATGGTAAGCTAAGCAACCATAACTTGCGCCACCACTGTGCACTGCTAAACCTAACACCCAGGACATCAAAGATGACATCACAAATGTCATTGATGACATCACTGATGACATCACATGTCTGACGCCCCCTTTTTTCCTTTCCTGACATATCTAGGCCACATGATTTTCTTCAGTAACAGTCAGGAACTAAAAATTGTAAATGTACTATATTTGTAGACTTATCCTTCAAGTATGTTCTTACAATAATTCCCTTATGGTCCAGTCATATCATATGAAACATATACATAGGGGAAGACACAACCTTGAAAGACAGCAGTCCTTTTTGTGCATTAAAATTATCAGTGGAGTTATCAGCACTTTCTGATAGTTTTGGTGTTTTTTTATTACTGGTTGCAGACCTCCAAAGCTGCAACAAAGTCATTGGGCGCTGCAGTTCGCCAACCTCTGCCTTTTTGTCCTAGGGGACTGCAATGGAGGGGAGGTTCCTTTCGCTATTACTCGTCCTTCAGTAAAGCGAGGGAAACTGGCAGTCAAAGAGGCCATCATAGGAGTGCCAGAGGTGGAAATAAAGGTACTCGAGGTGCCAAGGGCGCTCGGGCAGTTGCCTCTTTACCCTCAGGCAACGCCGCAGCCGCTACCCCGGCTACTGTCTTCCTTTTCGGCAGAGGCCTCACGACAATCCACCAGGGAACCTCTCTTTGAAGTGTCCTGATCTGCTACTTGCGCAGGAAATTCAAGCCCTGCTGGAGAAAGGCGCCATAGAACTGGTGCCTGTAGCGGAGAGGAACAAGGGATGGTATTCCCCTTATTTTTTTATTTCAAAGAAAGACGGGGGATTGAGACCCATCATGGACTTGCACGGTTTGAACAAACTCCTCAGGAAGGACAAGTTCAAGATGGTGACTCTTTCTCAAGTCCTCCAGGCCCTTCAACTTCAGGTTGACCTCCGCCCCGAGGGTTTTCACCAAGCTCATGGTGGTGGTGGCAGCACATCTCAGGAAAGGGGGGATTCACGTCTACCCCTACCTGGACGATTGGTTGATCAGGGGGAGCTCTCCCGAGCAAGTCCTGGATCATCTGTCCGTCACCTGCCACTCCCTTCACAGGCTGGGCTTCTCCCTCAATTTAAAGAAGTCCCATTTGACACCAACGCAGCAGCTCCAGTACATCGGAGCAGTGCTCGACACGTCCCTGGGGCTGTGTTTTCCTCCTCAGGTGAGGGCTCTTCACATTCAGCAGATGGTGCACAAGTTTCAGTTTGCCCAGGATCTCCCAGTGTCCGAGTTCTTGAGACTGCTCGGCCTCATGGCATCCTGCATTCTTCTGGTGTCAGAGGCTCGTCTGCGGATGAGATCTTTGCCGTGGGCACTCAAGCTCCAGTGGTCTCAGTCCTCTGGCAGGCTGTCTGACCCTGTTCAGGTGCCGTCCTCGGTGGCCCGGGACCTTCTGTGGTAGGCAGTCGAGGGCAATCTGATGAAGGGGGCCCCATTTTGGCTGCCCTGGCCGGAGGTGACGATCGTGACGGACGCATCCCTCACAGGATGGGGAGCTCATGCCAACGAGTTGACAGTCAGCGGTCGTTGGTCTCCGTCGGAGTCCAGACTCCATATCAATCTGTTGGAGCTGAGGGCCGTCAGGCTAGCCCTGAAGGCTTTTCTGCAGACTGTGCGCGGAAAGAGTGTCCTGATTCTAACGGACAACACGGTGGCCATGCACTACCTCAACAAAAGAGGGGGGGGGCAGGGTCAATTCCGCTGTGCAGGGAGGCGATGCAGCTCGAATTCTGGGCCATCCAGCAGGACATTTCGATCTCGGCTGTTCATCTGGCCGGAGAAGACAACGAGACGGCGGACGCTCTGAGCAGGCAGAGCTCGATCTCTCACGAGTGGGAGCTGGCTCAGGAGATTCTCCTCGAGATCTTCGCCCTTTGGGGGACCCCTCAAGTGGATCTCTTCGCCTCCAGTGCCAACCGGAAGTGCGAAAGGTTTTGCTCGCGGGAATTTCCTCCAAAATGAGCCTTAGGAGACGCGTTCGTGGTGGAGTGGTCATTCCCACTGCTGTACACGTTTCCTCCAGTCCCCGTCATCCCGCAAGTGCTGCGGAGGTTACGGAGGTTCGGTTCCCGGATGATCCTCATTGCTCTGGCGTGGGCCCGGAGGATGTGGTACCCGGACCTTCTAGACTTGTCCATTTGCCCTCCACGTCGTCTTCCCTACCGAGACGATCTGCTCTCACGGGAGGGGGGTCAGGTTCTCCATCCAGAGGTCAGATCCCTCAATCTTCACACTTGGCTTCTGAAAGGTTGAGGTATAAGGATTGGGACCTCCCTGAAGACGTGATGGAGGTGTTGCTCTCGGCCAGGGGCCGGCAACAAAGTCTCTGTACCGTTGCCGTTGGAGAAAGTTCTGCGACTGGTGCAGAGTTGAGAATGTGGATCCTTTTGAATGTGACATTCCCATGGTTCTGTCTTTTTTGCTTTCTTTGGCCCACAGGGGCTTGCAAGTGGGGACCATTAAAGGTTACCTGGCGGCGCTGTCCATCTTTAAGCGCTCTTCTGAAGAGTGTTCCTATTTTAAGATTCCTTTGATTTCGCAGTTTTTGAAAGGGCTCACTAATGTGTTCCCTCCGTCACATTTTCTGGTGCCCGGTTGGGATCTGAACCTTGTTCTTAAGTTTCTTATGGGTGCTCCGATTGAGCCTTTACATTCTTGCCCTTTCAGGCTGTTGACTCTGAAAACTGTGTTTTTGGTTGCGGTTACTTCCGCTCGCAGAGTGAGTGAGTTACAGGCACTTTCAGTTAAGCCACCCTTCACTGTGTTTCAGAAGGACAGGGTTGTCCTTGGGGTTCGTCCTTCTTTTCTTCCGAAGGTGGTTTCGGAATTTCATTTGAGACAGAAGGTGGTTCTTCCGGCTTTCTATCCTCCTCCACATCCTGGTAAGGAAGAGGAGTGGCTCCATAGGCTTGATCCTAGGATAGCGCTGAGCTTTTATATTTCGCGCATGTCCAGGGTCAGAGTGGACGATCAGCTTTTCGTTGGTTACGCTGGAAAGCGTTTCGGACAAGCTGTGACAAAACAGACTTTGTCTCGTTGGATTATTTTAGCTATCTCCGAGTGTTACCGCTTGGCGGGTAAGGACCCTCCGGCTGGCTTGCGGGCCCATTCTACCAGGGGAGTGGCTGTGCCTACTGCCCTGCAGAGGGGAGTTCCTATTCGTCACATCTGTGATGTAGCCACCTGGGCTTCAGTACATACTTTTGTACGTCACTACTCCCTCGATTCCATCAGAGGGCAAGATCTGGCCTTTGGCAAGGCAGTTCTCTATTCCGCAATTTGATTGGGCATGCTAAATTTGTATTCTAAATTCTTTCCCACCTCCTTTCTTGGTAGTGATTTGGGAGTCTGTCATAGATATGTAATACGTCGGAGGACCCAATCCCCTAGAAGAACAAGTTACTTTCTTACCTGGTAACGTTCTTTCGATGGGATGGTCCAACGACGTATTCCATATCGCTCCCTCCCTGCCTTCCCCGCTACAGAATTTCTTTTGCGATTGCAGCTTGCGTTCCGCAAGGCCTTGTGTGTCTGACTGGCAGAAAACTGGTGGCACACGTTCTGGGAAAAAACTATAACTGAGGCTATGGGCGTCGTGCGTCCTACTTATCACATCGGGTCACGTTGGCCGTCGGAGGAGGTCCTCGGGGACGGCGCTACGACGTCATCGACGCAGGACGCAGACGCCAAAGATTTTCCGAAGCAGCACAGATGTGGACAATACCTGTCATAGATATGGAATACGTCGTTGGACCATCCCATCGAAAGAACGTTACCAGGTAAGAAAGTAACTTGTTCTTCACATTCACTAAATTTGGTCTCTACCCGTGACAATGCCTTGCTGGCATATGCAGTGGTTTTGTTATTTGCATTGTGTTTTTGATATAAAACTGCTGACATATCTGTGAATCCTATTTCTACAAAGAAATCCTTTTTTTGTATTGGATATGCCAAACATGGCGCCTTCATCAGACAGCCTTTTAACATGGCCACAGCCTCACTTTGTTCCTTCTCCCATTTCCAGGGTACACTCTACTTCACTAACCTCGAAAGATTGTGTAATCTCTGTCAAATTGTCAATACATTTCCTATTGTAGCCTGTCATTCTTAACAAGCTTTTTTAAACCTTTCATATTAGTGGGATCTTTTAGTTTATGAATTGCTTCCACCTTTTATTTTTGTGGGTTTAAACCATGTTATGTCACTTCATGGCATAGGACGTTTACTCTTTTTCTGTACCACTGTACTTTCTGTAGAGATACCTTTTCCCCAGCCTTCTGTACCTGGCTGAGTATGGGTCTAATTTCATGGAAATGGCTTTTCAAATCTTCATTTTTGATTAGCATATCATCCACATAAACTATTGTTCCTGTTTCAGCTGCATCTGGGAGTGCCTTGCTCAGGAAAGTTCCCAGTTATAGGATCGACAACAAAAGGATCGACGGGTCAAAGAATCGACACAAAAGGATTGACGGGTCAAAGGATCGAATTTCTTTTTCCTTTTTTTTTCTTCACTTTTTGTGGTAAAAACCACGTTTTATTCCCTAAATGAAAACCCCCCAAAAAATATATAATTAAAAAAAAATTTGATCCTTTTGTGTCGATCCTTTGACCCGTCGATCCTTTGACCGGACACTGCTCAGGAATATGCCAAACTCACTCCTACTATTGACATACACAAAAGGGGTCTGGGACCATTCATATTGTGATTTGTCAAATCAAATACATGTTGTACGTCTTCAGCTAGTGGCACACACCGGTATCCGGCTGTAAGATCCAAGGTGGTAGATACCTTTTGACCCATAAACCTGTTCAAGGCCCTGATCAATAAATGGAAGTGGCCATTGCGAAACATGTACCCTCTTGTTCAATTCTCTTAAGTCTGCACACAAACGTCATTGGCCATTGGATTTTAGCACACCTAATATGGGAGTATTTGATATACTATAAATAGGCCTAATGATGCCTCTAGAGCCAACATGTTTGATTATTTCAGCCAGTGACTCCAGACATGTCAGGGGCAACCTATATTGTTGCACAAATTCTGGCTCCCTACAATGTCCTTCTGGTAGTGTGGCAACATGCAAATCGGTAGGCCCATAGTCATAGGCATCTTTGGCAAAAACCTGTTTGAAGAAATATTTTCCTCATCTGGTATTTTTCTCCTTCATTTGCGCAAGCAGCAGTCTGAATCTGCTCCTCTACAATTTTAGAAAACTCTGGGAAATACTACAAAGGAGGGACACAATCATCCTGATGACAGCATATCATTTCAATTGGCTCATAAGGATACACAGACTGAACTTTAAAGTTTCTCTTTGGCTTAGAATCCAATGATTCTGGTAATTCACCCTGTGTAGTCACATAGCTTTCAGGAATATTCCCAAACACTGGGTTCAGCAGTGTAGTACGATTTCTGTACTGCCATTGCTAACACTGTATTTTCTTCGAAATTAATGTCTTGACACCCTTTATTGCCCACCAGGATTTGAATGGGTGCATCCCAAATCATTACCAATGGTGTATATTCACATCCTAATCCTTGCTGCTTCATGGATTCATTTAGGCACACAAATGCATTACGATCTTCCATCTGTTGTCCCTTCCTGTATTTTAATGCTACTGTAAATGGTCTGGTAAGTGCGGGCACAGTAATATCCTTTTTCACTTGAAGTTCAATTGCATATGGTATCATTTGGGCACAATGGTAAGCTTGTGTCTTGTCTTCTAATTCAGAAGCAGCTGCACCCAATCTGGACCTGATCTTTTGATTTAGAAAGTCTAACACTATACACATTCTGTGCATGATGTCATTTCCAAGATATAATTTGTTTTGTGCTCTGCTCACGATCCACACATTGCAATGAATGCTTTTAGAGCCAATTGTTATTTTAAGCATGCATCTTCCTACAATTCTTTGTCCCAATTCAGGGTCATCTAGGCCAAATATGTGATGATTTTTTATTTCAAAATTTGGGATCTCCTCTCTGTCAAGTATTTGTTGAGTACCTTTTCAGTAATGAAACTCCTTTCCTACTTAAATGCCAAAGTGGGTTCAATCATTCCAGGATGCCCTTTCACATGGATAGGGATCCATGGCTGCCCTTCTACCATGTGTATTTCTGCAATTGCATTTTTCCTGATCTGACTCTGGAGTAATATTTGGTTTGTATTTTTCTTCATTTAGATAAAAACACAATGGCCCTCATTACGACCCTGGTGGAAAGCAACTGACCTGACCGCCATAGCGTAAATAGCGTTTCCGCCATTGCACGACAGAGTAAAGTGCGGCTAATTCTGACCCATCGGGCACGAGCACTACGCCATGGCGGAAGTGCAAAGTCCGCGATGGCGGAAATGTCCCCAAAACGCCCCTCACCGCCGTCGTACGGCGACCTAGGTGCAATTCCGCCACCCATCATAGCGGTCACCGTAATGAGCGGCAATCGGAAAATACGGTGACCGTAAATATACGGAAACGGAAGCAAAAACATGGTCCCGGAACAGGAAACAGCACGCCGTACACCTATAAAATCAGAATTTCCACACAACCATTAAAAATACTACCCTGAGACACATCCCAACCCGTCATCCACCCTAGTGAAAACAACAACAATGGGAAAAGTAGCGAAAAAAGCGTGCGACCGCAAGCGGCAGGTCCACTTCTCCCGTGAGGAACTCACAGTGCTCACAGAGACCCTCCAGGAGAATGCTGCCGTCGTCTTCTCGACGCAAATGACCAGGACGGCACTTGCGAACAAGAAGGCCATATGGGCCCTGGTGGCACAGCGGGTAAGTGCGGTGGGGACCGCACCCCGCAACCCACAGCAATGCAGAAAGCGATGGGACGACTTGCGGATACGCGTACGGAGCATACTATCCGCCAACCGTAACATTGCCACAGCTACCGGGGGAGGATCGGAATCACCCATCAAGTTGACCCCCTGGGAAGAAATCTGTGCCTCCACCATTGGAATGGAGACCATAGAGGGAGTCGGAGGGATGGAGAAAGGAGTGCAGACATCTGAAGAATCAGGTAGGTGTCCCAAATAAAACAATGCTAAATCCACAGTGTCCAATCATGTGAAGTACCATGTGTCCACATAGTGCAACAGAAACACATGTCCAGGAGAACGTCCACATACATTGGCCTGATAGCGCACATTAAAAGTCAAAATAAATAAATAAATAATTAAAATCCCTAAAAACACCCTCTACACGTGCAGCAGGCACCCCCTAACTGCAGGCTGCAAAACAACTGCATCCTCAATCCACACAAAAATGAAACCACCTCAAAGGCCCTGACCCAAATCACCCTCAGGTACCACCCCAATGCATGTGATACATTGCCATTCCAATTTCCACAGACCCATTAATAACGCTCGCCCTCCTTTACTCCACCACAAGATCCGATTCAAACGACGAGCTCCAGGACACCCCTACCAGCACACCTGCAAAGAGGGCCAAGACCAACGGCCAAAGACCCTCCACCTCAGCTGCACGGATCAAGACACGGCAGCAGCACAAATCAAGTGGCAGCACACAGGAGGGGACTTCAACAGGCACCCCAGCAGCCAGCATGCCCACAACAGCACCACCACAGGCCACCCCAATGGATGCCACAGAAGGCACTGCTTCTGGTGGCAGCAGCACCATAGGTGACACTGCATTAATGGCAGCATGCTCCGACACAGAAAACGGTGATGTCGATGTAGGATCCATCCATGACCTGTCTCAATCCCCCTGTTTGTTTCATCCCGTACACCATGAGGATACCACGCAGGGGCACCCACAAGACAACGACTGGCCATCCCCCACAAGCCCTGTGTCAAGGCAACATGAGTTGATCAGCCCCTCTGTGACACCACCGCAAATGGCCATGGCCCAGCAGAGGCAACAGTCCCTCGACCAGGTGATCCTGCAACAGCAGCAACTGGCCACGCTCCTCAAGGACCATGCTGATGAATGTGGGGGTACTAAGGCAGCCATAGAAACATGTACTGAGACACTAAGGGCACAAATGGAGAGAAGCACCGAGAGCCTGAGAGTACAAATGGAGAGAAGCACCGAGAGCCTGAGAGTACAAATGGAGAGAAGCACCGAGAGCCTGAGGGGGGAACTGCATGCGACGTCCAAAGACGTATGTGCTGAACTTGCCGCTGTGCGCCGTGTGCTCACTGAGCTCTCACAAACCCTTAGGGACATGCATGGACGTGAGCAGGCAGAGACATCATCCGTTGCAAGTTCCGTCCAGGGCAGCCCCCAACGTAGATCTGGGAGGAACCTGCGCTCCACAGGCAGGGGTGCCCCTGATACCCGGAGAGGGGGCTTGCAATAGCGTCTGCCCACTGACAATGAGCATCTTTGGACACTGGTGTTCGGGGGGGAGGTAGGAGGGTGGAGGGGGTGTGTTGGGCTTACTTGGGTGGCGGGTCGATGGGGTGTGTAACATAATTTCACATATGCTATAAACATTTCACAATCATCCAATGAGATGTGTGGACATTGATCTTTGTGTACGAGGCCATTATAGGCGTACAGTCCATATTGTGCATGTTCCAGACACACACAGTGCCACAAGTCCCGTGTCCATGTATCAGCCACCAGGCGTGAGTGCTAGAAGCATGAATCTATGATAATCTGACGAATTTCACGGCCCTCCTGTGCCTCGCGGACTCCTTGAGGTGCTGCCACATCCCCACCCTCATCATGACCATATTCAGGTGCTTGCAGTTCTGCGTCAGGGGGCATGGGCACATTTCTACGTACGCACATGTTGTGTAGCATGACACATGCCATGACCATCTTTGCAACCTTCTCATGGCGGTACAGGATTGCCCCGCCAGACCTGCTGAGGCAGCGGAAACGACCCTTCAGTAGGCCGAATGCCTGTTCTATGACTACACGGGTACGTGAGTGGGCATGGTTGTAGTCCTCCTCATGCTGGTTCTGTGGGTTCCGGAGTGGTGTAAGGAGCCATCTCTTCAGTGGATACCCGGCATCACCTGTATGTGGACAATAAAGGATGTTTGTGGAATGACATTGCTACGTACACACCCCCCCCCCCCGTTCCTGCCAGGTCATTGCCGCATCACATACCCCACATTATCATGCATGAAATGAGACTCACCGAGTAGCCAGCAGGATCTGTTCCCTGCATGTCGCTCCATGTAGCGTGGTATTGTAGAGTTCCGCAAGACCATGGAATCATGGGTTGATCCAGGAAATCGGGCACAACAATGTGTAATGATCCTGTTGGAGTCACACACCATTTGTACATTAAGAGAATGATATTGTTTTCGGTTGCGGTACTGGGCCTCCATGGCATGTGGGACAACCAATTCCACATGGGTGCAGTCGATGGCACCAATGCAACCCGGTATGCCGGCAAGTGCATGGAATCCCACTTTTGTGTTCGTAATTTCCTGCTCCGAGCGTGGTAGAGAGATGTAGTCGTCTGCGTGCTTCAGGAGGGCATCGAGCACTTGCAATAGTGTCCGTGACAACAGTGGCTGTGAAATGCCATGCAACTGTCCGACTGTGTGCTGGTAGGTGCCTGTGGCCAGGAAGTGGAGTACAGACACCACCTTCAGTAGGGGTGGGATGGCGGTTGGGCTATCTATCATGCTGACAAGGTCAGCGTGTGTCATGTCCACAATGGCGGTTATGGTGTCCAGGTACCAACGGTAGAGGGTGTGGATCTGTTCATCAGTGAGGTTGAACGGATGTGCTCGGAGGCGTGGGATTGCGGGCTGCCTGCGTGGTGGTAGTGGCTGTGCTGGTGGGCCTTGCTGGCCCTGCCTTGCCCTCCTCCTCCTCCTGCGTCTCCTCTGTGCGGCCGGTTGTTGTAGTAGTTGGTGTTCGTCTTCTTCTTGAAGTTGGAGTACTTGCAGTGCTATCAGGTCCCCCAGGGCCAACATCGCTAGTCCTGCCGGTAGCATTTTGGAGTGGGTGTGGTTGTGGGAGGGGGTTGGGTGTGCAATTTATGTGTTTTCAAGCTGTATAGCCTCCACCTGTGGTGATTCATTCCACCTGTGCAAGCTGCAATCCCCTTTGGGCGAGCACGTCCCGCACACAACGCTGCAATTCGACGCATGGCATCTTGCTATTACAATCATGTATTTCATCCCGATGGCAGTGAGATATTGGTTCATATGTTCATTCTGCTGTGGTCCCATTGTTTCACATACTATCTTTGCAGTCGCGAACAAACTTGTGAAGGGTCAGTGGAATGTAGTACTCGATTAACGGTGGACCCTCATGCAGCACTGTACCGCGGTT
Source organism: Ambystoma mexicanum (assembly GCF_040938575.1). NCBI lineage: Eukaryota > Metazoa > Chordata > Amphibia > Caudata > Ambystomatidae > Ambystoma > Ambystoma mexicanum. The sequence goes on along the minus strand of NC_090925.1, from coordinate 1,251,616,199 downwards.
CACCGACGGGCGGGGCGTCCCATTTGTGAGTGAAGCCAGTTGCCATTTTCACACACTGCCGCACTACATGGATGGATTTGTGATTTCAAGCGGTCACAGATGCCTTTTCGACGTGATGTTGCAAATGAGGAATTCGAAGGACAGCGCTTTCGGTTTTCAGCTAGCAGCGAGGAGACGCTCACAGATCTGACTGCAAACATAAAGTTCTATTGTTTAATGTCCTTGGGACAGGGGCCATGGCGAGAATGCAATGATTGATATGAATAGTATGGGATGCGCAATAGCTTAGTGGACGATAAGGCAGGACGTTCCCAAATACATGTTACTTCACAGCACTAGAATTCCGGCCTGGAGCACAGAGGATTTTGCAGACTGCATTACGCACAGACTCAATGGAAATTTCACATGTTATGTGAGTAAATAATCAGGCGTTTTCATACAGGGATGAGGGAATGATGTATGGATGCATGGACAGATGATTTAATAGAGAGTTTGCCATGTACATGGCTTTTTGGAATCTATCCACTTCCCCTGCGCTATGTGATGCAGGGCTGCCATAGTGGGACCATCGTCTATCTGCCCTTGTTGAACCCTCCCTGTCTCGACGCGCCTTCAAACACTTGTGTCTATGCACGTTACTAATCCCATCTAATGGATTCTGTTTCAACAGACGCATGCACACAAACACTCGTTTGTAATAGTGTTTTCACCTCGATTTATATAGTTATGATTCGCAAGTGATTTTTGGGTGGGAATAATCCTTTTGAGTGGGCTAGCATGCATATGGCTGTGGATTTAGTGTGATCATTGAAGTGAGTAATTCAAATGAAGTTCTGATGCCCATACTATTCTTTTTCATTTCATTTGGGTGACAGGTATTTCCTCCCCTTTTGCCGCTGCCATCTGTATGCCACTCCTGCAGATGGCTTTTACTCCCGACACCTGCTGCTTCGTGTTAATCAGTGGAGCACCATTACGATCTTATGGGACGATCGCCAATGGCCCACATGCCCTTACGCAGTACTAGTGGCTAGGAGCAACATAGCGACCTTTCAGCTGGACTAGTGCCTACCTAATGGGACGGCCCTGCGGTTCTAGGCGCTTCCATGTTGCCTTTTTGAACGTGAATGTAGCCCCTGTGTACCATGAAGGAACAGGGCGTCACACAAGAAGAAGCTGGTCATTTATTGCGGATGCAGCCCACAATAATGAAATATATTTTGGAGTTCATGACCTAATAGCTGTATGGGCCTGGTGATTTTGTTGTGCATTAAATTTTGATTATGATATTGACCGTGTAGCGTTATTCTTTGCAAGTAATGTGGCATATTCCTATTTGTGGAGCGATGTATTGTGAGAAGATCTGCTTTGGGTTCCGGCTTCTGAGTATAGTTGCGTGGTACTGTATTGGGCGCGTTTGCCTACGAAGCCCAGTAAGGTCAGGGATATGGGCTGCCATTATGACTGTTTTAATGATGTCATGCTCATGGGCGGGGGATTAGCTTTTGTGTAACAGATGCCGGTCAGCCAGGTGGATTGGTGGAATGATGTGATTATCAGAATATGGCTGGTCACAGGTGCCTGTGTTTGCGTGCGTTTCTTGGAGGGAGACTGAGGTCATGTCCATTGGAATAGCTTCTGTATTCGTGCCATCTGTGCCCTGCAGCTCCCATTGGCCCCTCTTGAGATGAGCCTGGCTGCTCAGTCACTCTGCCAACTTGTGTGGTACATGCTTATGCTGATGGTTGGTTTGTTTACTGGCAGGAGTACAGGGCTGGTGCAGTCTCACTCAGGATACTGCTTTGAATGTTGCCTTACACTGGTGTCAAGCGATGGGGGGCCTGTTTTTGTCTGTCTCAGTTTTCAGTTCATGTTGCTGTACTTGAACCTTCACATGCCTGTGCTGCATCAATACGGCAATGGTGCCATGGCAAATATGGATGGCCACTCACAAGGCACTTGGAGCCCCTACATTCATTTGTTTGTTGGCATGCATGGGTGACTTGTACATTTCACTGGTTGCATTGTGTGACTTCATTCAACCTACGAGGAGTTGTGCAATGTGGCCAGGGAGTGGTGTACAGGCACTCAGTAGGGCCTTTTACGGTTGGTTCGCGATGCCGTACTTCTCACCATGGCGGAATGTTACTTTCCGCCATGCTTGATGGCGTTAGGTACATGTCCGCTAGGGTCAGAATTCGCGTACCGTTGCGCCATGGTGGTAATTACGGTTTCGCATGGCGCGCGTGCGCGTACTTGGTGCAGTTAGCGTTGGCGTTCACTACGGTGTCGCTAATGGCATCGTACTTTACGGTGACGGGTCATAATCGCACCGAGCGCTATTCGATGGCGGTATTGCATTTCCGCCATCGTTTTTCGATTTCCGCCAGGGTCGTAATGAGGGCCAATGTGTTTTCATCTATTTCTGTTTTCCTCGGGGTCCAAATAAATCTCCACAGACTGCTCTCTTTTTCTCCTCGCGTTTCATCCTGACACATGAGAATGACAGTGACGCTAGGCACACAGCCATTGTGAATATATACTTCCACTGCACTTTATGATTTACTAATGGTGTGGCATTCTTTTATGCTGTTGGTTTGGGTCATTATTTTCTCAGGTTCCAATGTTTTATTTGCTAAGGACCACCATCTACCACGTCAATCAGGGGAACAGTCTCCTCAGGCAATTAGTCCCTGTGAGGAAGGGTATTTCATTAATGGGTGTGACCAACACTTCCTGTCTCATCCTATGTTTCTCTATCTTTATGTCAACCTCACTGACACCTTTGTTGGGTATTTCTTCCCCATTGAAATTGTGGGGATCTAACTTTGTTAATACTTTACATCAGTTCTCTTGACATTATTGTTGCTTGGGCACCTATGTCAATCATAGCAAATACATTACATTTTCTTGAATAGTAATAGGAGCATAGTATCTGTCCTCAACCTCTTCTAGTATGCATAGAAAGTGTGAATACGTACAAATCTCACAAATTACTATTCTCGGATCAGCCTGGCTTTTTGCTAGGCAAATGAGCATATGAAATTACTTTTTACCCTCCTTTTTGACCATTTCTTTTTGAATGTGTCTATTTTTCTGGGCTCAGAACCCATTTGAAGTGTAGCCACTGACTGCCCCTCTGACTAGCCATTGACTGCCCCTCTGATATGGGTGGTACCACCAGTGTTCACACCCCAATCTCTCATTGTTCTTTCCCGCTTGTGTGTGTCTGCTCTACTTACCTCCACTTTGGAACCTATTGGCTGTGTATTTTCACAAGTGTCACGTGACTGCATTTTGTACAGTGATTTCTGTTTGTTTCCCCTGAAATCTCCTGACACAGGAGATGGGGAAAGTGGGGTGACCATCCTCTGACCATGGTCAACCCGTGGTGGGGGACTGACTATATTGGCAGGGTATATCATGCATATGTTGTCGTTCATTTGGTGAGAACTGTTCCCTATGCTGATTTCCATTTTTCAATAAATCTATCAACATACCTTGGTTTTTCTTGGTGGCCATACACCACTGTGCTTCGGTCAAATCTACTCTGGGCCCCTGATGTCTGGTATGGGCCATTTTACATCTGATTATGACTGTTATTGAGGCCTGGCATATCATGGCAAAACACCACTCTGGGAGAATTTCCAAGGTAACAAGGACTAATGTAAGAATTTCTGTTGCTGGGATCAATGGATTGGAACATAGAAGCCTTGGGCTGATTCTAGGAGCATCTTTACAAAATGTACCTCCAAAATCGCTGGGGTGGATTCCTTAGACTTTATGTTGTCTCCTTATTCCTAGGCTCTTCCTCTTTCTGATTTAATATCACCTCATAGAGTTTGGTCGCCTGTTGAATTATCCATTCTAATGGTTTTTCCCTGTCAAATTTGCAGATTAATTGGGAGACAATTTCTTTTTGGAGCCCATAGAATTACACAGTTTTAAATTCTACTGAGTTAGGGTTAAAGCTCACATCAAAACGAGAGAATGCCCTTTTTTTAAGTTTTGAAACAATTTGCGAGGGGATTCATTTTGTTGTGCAGCCATGCTCTACGCGGCTTTCTTGGCTTGCTGTATAGACTGATAGGAAGAGAATTGGTGTCTAATTTCTTTCTGAAAGTCTGCCCACAACTAATTTTCCTGTTCATTCAGACCACGGATAACACTCGCAGAAGCTGCATCTAGAGTGAGGTGAAAACACTGTCCATATTGTTGCCTAGGAATCAGAAGGTTCTTGAATATATCATAGGCCGCCTCCAAATGATCTTCATATCAACAATCTCCTTTTTTGAACGGTCTTGATAGATTTCATAATTTGTAAAGGACTACATGGTGCATTCTGGTAGGTGTCATTTTGTTGCTCATTCCTGTTCTCTTCTGGGTGTGAATGTGTGTGAGCATTTGCAGGTGATTTAGACCCTAACATTGGATCATAACCAGGCCTGGCCATGTGGACAGCTGCTGGTAAATTTCCTTGGCTAGGGCTGTGACCAAATTCAACTTCAGTAAACCTGGTACATTGCTGTTTTTCTTTAGACTTAAGATCAGAGATATTGCTGTTTCAATTCTCTGCACTGCGCATGAAGCTGCTGTGCTCCATGGCAAAAATTTGAATTCTCATCCCGGACTTTAGTGACTATCCCCTGCAATTCTTTAATCTGTGTCTGATAACTGTCAACTGTTTTTGCTTTTTCTTCATTCTCATCCAGTAATTTAAATATTTCTTATTCCATGACGTGAAATTCCTTATCTCTTTCACTATTATCTTTTCTAAGTGTTTGAATTTCTGAAATACGACCTCTTCATCCTGCCTTACATCATCAAATACTGTTTTTAAATGGATTCTTTCTTGCTCACTTTCAGCAAATAGTTTATCTCTCTGTGCCCGCGGGGTAGTACACTCATTACATTTGGCCTAATTCCCAATTTTCTTCCATTTGGAGCGATCGTTTGCGTTCTACATCTAAATCTTGCAACTTGCTAATGACCTCACAGTGTTTCCTTTGCAACTTTATGGATCTGTGTAGCAGAAGCCAAAGTTTTGCGCACAGCCTAGTGGTGCAATCCTTCTCTTCCTTGCGCTCCAACACTCGAAATAGTGTGAGGAGGCACATTCGTACAATACTTCCTTCATCAAAAATACCTTCAGATGCCTCTTTTTCCACTTCCGTGCTAATCCTATTTTTCCATGTTATCATATTTTCAGATGACTAGGTGTGCGTAAGCATAGCGTTTCGCCTCAAGGTCATCTGATAACTCCGAAAATTCAGCCTGAATCTGAGACATGGCGCTATTATTGCTGATAACACTGTAACAAGAATCAAATTTGCACACAGCACTTTACTACCTCACAGCTCTAACTCAGAGAATGAGTGCACAATATGGTTATGCTTTATGATGTAAGGCCATACCCAGTAATCACTTTACCACTTCCCGGCCAACGCACCAAGTTGTTAGAGGTATTTTGGCAGTATTTGTGGTTTGTGGTATTTTTGGTATTTCGTGGTATAGTGGTGAGCCTAGCTTCAGAGTACCATCTAATAATTGTTCTCATACTGGGGTCACTAATGGTAAGCAAAGACTCTACGTCTAAATGAGGAATGTATGCCCTTTTAGTATTTTAATTACAATACCACATTATTCCCTTTTGGCTTACATCTCAGAATACATTTACCATGTACATGAAATACTATCATTCACTCAGAGCCCCAGAGAAGAACTCACTTCACAGTCATCAATTTGTTGAATTTTCTTTACCACATGTGGTAAATGAATTACTGCCTGCCGAAAATGAATTTACCACCCGCTCTGCATCAATCTGTATGACAGCCCAAGAAACCTGAACACTGAATAAATACACTGAGGCTATTTCACCTTTTTCCTAGACTCTTTATCAGAAGTTAAAAATATGCAAAATACAGAACGACATGTGCAATGTACGATATCCAAATGACATTTTGAACCTGTGTTTCAAAGATGAATGCGGGCATAATATGCACAACTCATTTGCAGATACTTTTCCCACGATGAATGGTGGGCTACAAAATGCTGTTCTGTATAAAACTAAGCCTTTCCTGCAATGGGTTCTATTTGCAACAATGCCCAGAGTTCTACCAAAATTAACCTTGACCTACGCATCTAATCTTGGCACATCTGAATTTGATCGCATTAATGGAGAAATATGAACACAGCTGTTTACGTTTAAAAATATACAGTGCAGCACCTAAAACATGAATTACCCACACTACACTATCTGATCACAAATCATTCACTCGCACCTCAATTAACTGAGTTCTCTGCCAGCCTTTCTGCCTTTTTCTGCCACACGCTTCTCCTACGGTCAGGCAAATATTAAGAGTGCCTGAGACTGCAAACTCTTCAATGGTAGCATTGTTTTTCTCCCTACTTCCTTTTCCCAAATCCCAGACTTTACTATGGCATTGATGCCCCTTAAGTTTCCAAACTCTGTAATATCAGCATACAATTTTGCACAGGTGTGTCCTCCATCAGCAAATACCATCCTAGGCTCACATTCATGTTTTTGGGAGAACTGCTGTGGGGACTGACTAGCAGCCACAACCTTCACAGTTGGATGAAGAGACAGTATTCCAAAGATATTGCTGCTCAGACCGTGTAAAGGCTTGCGTTAAGTGTATTTTTCAGTGTCTGCGTCCTCTCCCCATTGCACTGTGCCCCCAGCCCAGGCTGGTTACAGCACTGACCCTTTAGGTACCCATCTTACCAAACATTGTGGCTCCACTCTATGCCACAGAACGTGGCAGGTCCCTCTGCACCAAAAAAAAATAGATACTGCATCAGAATCAGTCGTCGGAAGAGGCTTAAGGTGTTTTTTCCTATAGGCTGCCGAGAGAGTCCCCCTACGGGCACCCTTCCACTATGAAGCGAAGCCGTTTATTGCTCAATTTGCAGTGTCATACGTTATTGAATTGTGCACACTGAGTGATTTGACGTCTCCATTTGGCATGTGCCCTGATGTTATCAGAGCAAAGTTGGATACTGTGGTGATTCAACAGACCACTTTGCTGATTTAGTTTGTAAGATGCTGCCAACCCCCTCTTTCCAGTATATCTTGATGATATCACTTGAGTCTGGAGGAATGGGGTGCAGGACATAATTAGGTTATGATCTCTTTGCCCTTTCTACTGGTAGTTAATGTGTTCCTACCTCCAGAGAACACACCAACTTATCCACACACTGTCCCAATGTAATAATGATTCTTGGTTGGCAAAGAGGAAAAGTACTGAGCAACTCCAACAGTTATCTTAAAGCCATGGCTTTGCGCTCCTTTGCCTCATAGGAATTAATCCCTGAGGCCTCTAGTAGGACGTCACTTTAAGGATACAATGTCCCCAGTCACTAACTACGTTAGGACAGAACTGCAGCCATCACCTGCATTATAGATCCCCTCCAACCCCTCCAGCCCTTTATGTACAGCAGGAGATCACTTGGGATTACAACCCCACCAACCAAGTTTGCTGGTTTATTTCAGAATGTTTCGAATGCAACCCCTCAAGCCCATTTCCTGCAATAGGATATTCCTTGAGGACACATCCCCTCCCAAATTCTTCAGGACATGTGACAATCAACAAAGTGTCTGCAAATACTTATTACTACAGACTGGATGGTTTTGAAAAACTATCTACGGAACTTTGTCATACGAGCAAACAATAGACATTTCGCTACCTGATTTTTCATTACTTCCATGGATCCAGCACACTTCTAGCTCCATACTAGCAGGGATGTAGCACCCAGCATGCTTCTTGCTCTTGTCTCAGTCTCTCGGTTATTTCACCCAACACGTCTTGCTCTTCAGTCTCAATGTTATAGCAGTCAGCTTGCTCCCCACTATGTATTTGTAGATTAAAAAGCCAGCTGTTGCACTGTGCCTTAATGGGATGTAGGGACCAGCTTGCAATGCACTTATCAAAGTGTAGCTTCCAGCTATATATGTCTCATCTGCCTATACAGCTGTTAGTGCCCTCCGGGATATAGCGCCAAGCTTCCTATGCATCTCTCACTGTGACCTACAAAGATATAGCACCCAGCTCGCTCTGCCGCCTGCACAGTGCCGTCAAGGTTATAATGCCCAGCTCTGTGCAGCTTGTGATGTGTTCAGGGAAATAGCACAAAGCTTGCTCTCATTAGTTGATCCTCAAGCCTTTCTTCAGTCTCATCTGGTTCCTCAACCCTCTCTCTGCCGTCACATCATCCTTGATTCTATCACACACAGTTTCTAAACCCCTTCTAGCCATCTAACATGTCTTCTCTCACATTTGCTTTACCCCTCAGATGTGTGGGCTCCTTAAGTGCTTCCTGGTAGTGAGGATCACTTGCAGGTGTTGGCTCTGCATGGCTTCTGGGTATTTGAAGTCCAGCAGAATTTCAGTCCCTCCCTCGCTGTCTGTGTGGTTCAACATGTGGGCTGTACATCCGAGTTACCAAAGCTGGTGCCCACTCATGCCATGACTCCATGAGTGGCGCTAATTCCTGTGGTTCATTTGAGGATGGTGCTGTTTCCAGTTACACTCCATTTGGGCTGCATTCCTTTATTTCAGATGGCTTTCATTAAGTGTCCTCATAATAAGAGTGCGTCTGAGGCAGGGGTTCCCAAAAGCGACGCTGGGTCATGTGATGTACTTCTTGGATTTAAAACACTACCGTGGAGACCTTCTTAGGTGAAACTTCCCAATACACAAATCTTTGGCAGCCCCAATGGATGAAGATAGGGCGCCGACTTGGTCACACACCTCATAGTTGACACTTGACAGGTCATCAAGATATGAGCCAGACAAAGAGTAGGGGGAGAGAGGCCCATGGACTGTTATTCTTCCAATAAATGGTTACCATCCCTCATTCTCAGGTCATGAGACCGGGCAATCCCTTTGTACTTGGCCTTGTGCTGCGTTTCGTGTATGTGTGTGCCTTTAGGGAATATGGCAGGTGTTCCACGTTCGCTTCTAATGAATGGGCAGTGTTCTCTGTGTATGGGTCACGTGCTAAGAGACCATTTATGAAATTGAAGTACCTTCTATTAAGATTTTAGCTACTATTACCATGCATGTTGTGTTATCTTCTGCCACTGGGGACATTCTTAACGTATTCTTTTTGGAGTCTTTTGGCTTACTGTTTTACTGCACCTAGCTAACAAAGACTGGTTGTGCTCTTATAAAACCTTAATTAATCTGTGAGTATACTGCTTACATCTTGGGAATTGCTATCTCGTGCTTTCGTTCAGTCATACCAATCTCCCTTATTTCACTCTAACCTTGGTTCTAATTGCCAGCCACTGTCTGAGCTCTGCAGAGATATATGTTTTTATGAATTCAGCCTTTTGAGATTTTCGATGAAGCCTTGAGGCCTGTTCTGTGGCATCCATCTTTAAGAACATGGCTGCCTATCAACACTTTTGTTTCTATGTTAGTAATAGGGATGTAACGATATTACGGTGTACTGTTAAAGATACCGCGAACCACTGAATTGTACAATAATAACCGTCACATTGTTTATACCGGTATACCGTTCATACCGTTAAGTGTGCTTTTCAATCTGATTTGGAAAGGCTGCAGTAAGCAAGTGCTGCACAGTCTTGGTCTTGCACCGTTGGATGTGCCGTCTGCCAAGTAGTTTCAGTTGGAGCAGTTTTTAATGCCATTCCATAAACCACACGTGCCTGACACAAAATCAGTATGTTAGCAATAGGAAGAATAAATACAGTGCCAAGAAGGAAAAGGGTTTACTTTGGGTTGGTGGCTTTGGGGTTTATATATTTATAATGGATAATGTTTTCTAAACATATGACAATGGGGGATTTCCCTGATTCTATCATTGAATTTACATATAATAAGTCGCACTGAAAAATGTACTCATCTCTGAGGGTATTCCCTGCTGCCATACCAAAGGGTATCATGTCCGTGATTACTGAACACCTTTTGGCCCGCAAGTAAACTAAAGGCTGTAACGTAAAGAGAGAGTGTGTGTGTGTGTGTGTGTGTGTGTGTATGCGCACAAGCGTATACTACCATCAGGCTCCAATGATCTGTGGCATGCAGGTTATCAAGATGGCAACATGTTCATCTTCACCAGTAGCCAGTGGGGGAGCTAAAAGCCTAAAGGACCACTTAAGAAAAGCTATTCAGTTTGCTTTGCCAGTCGCAGCAGGGCTGCCCCCCTGCCCCCTCCTCCTCTCCACATGTGTGTTTGTGCTTGGTGGAAGCACGGGGTGGCATTTCAGTGGAAAGTATGTTTAAAAATCCCAATTCTGGCCCTGGGTGCCTGGTTTTGTTTGTGATGATAAATCTGACAATTTATGAACTTTTAGAAAATATTTGTTAAGATTAGTTAACTCCACATGCTATACCGCGATAACCATGATATACCGTCATTTGGCAATAAGGTTATTGTACCATCATAAAATTAATACTGTGACACCCCTAGTTAGTAAGCTATATTTCTGTGTCATTCATGTTGCATTCACCTTATACATTAGTCATTTTAATGTTCTTCATGTCTTATGGTCGTTATGTTAGTATTCTTCCTGTCTAAATGAATATATTACCTATTGCACATATTCTTCATTCGGAGTGCATGTTTGCTTTGTGTGTAATACATGCACTTTTACTATTACAATGTTAGTTTAAATGCTTTGGTCATCTTCAGCTCACATTGGCCCCAAGCCCTACTGTACCAGTGGGGGATAAGGGCGGACTGGCTGTCTCAGGGAATAACGTCTCTCCCCTTTGCGGTATTGGTGCAGGGGAGGGGCAGACACTATGGATGAGGTATTCATCTGCCTCCCAACAATGGGCTTCAAAGTTGTTGATTTATTTCCCCCGCACTAGTAATTTCTATCCACTAAATGGGTATCTGACCTTGGGTACCTGGATCTGAATTGAACACCCAATGCACTTATTGAGATGATGAGTTTTGGTTTGATGACATCATAGAAACTCGCACTGACCGTACATTAAAACCCACATGACAATTAAAAGTATAAAAAATGTAATTTCATTTATTTATAACTCGCCAAGACACAGGCCCGAAGGCATAAAGGGCCAACCATATAACAAACAAGCAGACAGAACAAATACAAAGACATGGCAGTATGGCACAAGCCTCATGTAAAAAATACTGAAAAGAACAAGATCAGAACAAAATAAAAGCAGTTGTAATCTTACTGCAAACAAAATCTGTACTATCTAAGATTCACACCCCTCATCTGAAACAATGCTCACATTGGAGACAGAAGAGCAATTCCTCCTGGACTTACAACAATTAAAAAACAAGGGCAGGTTACTCTGACCGCAGTCTACGACAATACCATCAAAATTGTTCTCTATCGACTAAGCCATCATTTTGTTCTGTCGCAACCTTCTAAGGTCCTGCACTCTAATACAGCCTGGCCCAACTCCTTCTTGCAGCCAGAAGAGCACCTTGTTTCTCAGGGCCTCTCTGGATTCCCATCGCTAAGGGTTTCCTACGTTGGTTAATATGAAGTTTCTATCATCCATAATACATACTCTCAGATTGGCGTCCTGAATCTCCGGCAACTCGACTTCCACATGTGGATGTCCTTCCCTACAGTGGTAGCCATAAAATTCCTAATATGCCTCAAAATATCCCCGACCTTTTTGCTGTTGCTTTCACAGATGGTGATGATGATAATTTTGCGACGGCCTCCACAGCAGGAGTCTGGAGAACACTCGAAGTACTGCCAGCCCTAATAGGGTTGGCTAGGCTAACCAGGTTTGTTTAGCAAGCAACATCCACCTTGACAGGGTGAATCTGGACAGTATTCAGATCCATTTGACACTGTTTATCCACCCTGACAAAAGGTGCCTGTATTAACACTTTATCAAAAGATTCTACCGAAAGGCTAAAATCCATACTGTTCTGACACAAGTTAAGATCAGCAATAATCCTCTCCTTAATACATTGCCAGCACCCCATGTGACTATTTCCATTAGCCAACCTGTTATCCATCTGAGAGAATTGTGCACAGACGTCCGCAATGACATTTTCCATGCTCTTCAATGGGGTGTTAAGGCATTTGACACAGCTAAGGAAAGAGGGGACTACATACCCCTTTGCATTTCTACCAATATTTCATTCGGCAAGCTCACATCATCCTTCTGGGAAATTATTTATCCCTTGCCCAGTTCGACCCTGGGTGTTGGACATAGCCATAAAGGATATATTCTCTTCGTCGGATTGTTCTAGCTTTTCTTCATAAAGCTGATGCCTTATCCTGGAGTTCCTTGCTAGCACCGCTGCCAGCGGACTATTATTCAACTCTGCATGCCTAAACAGCGTGCCAAGTTCCACTAGCGTCTATTCCACACAGCACAAGTTAGATGTGTCCGCAGCATTGCATTGGTGAATGGGCTCTGTTAGTTGTTTAGAAGCGAGTGCTCTGGAAGCGGACATAATGAAGAAACCCACACAATTCTGAGCAATATACGCCTGCTATCAGGCTAGTAACCTCCTCTGTCCCAGTGCCCCCAAAACGCACACAGAGGGTATCACACCCCTGCCCACAAATAAGTGTGAGAAGTCAGACCAGAGTTTGCTACCTTAGTAATTGGGTAGCTGAACAGAACTTAACACAAGTATCCCCAGAAACTAGCTTATAATAGCAGCCATTCCTGTAGCTCACGAAACAAGAAATGGCCCACAAAAAGAACATGAGAAACAGGAATCATCCTGATAAGGTGTGCCTCGGACACTCTCATAGCCCCAGACCAGTAAAGGCATCAAGCCCACCTCGTCACGCAGCCACTCCTGTGGCTCTCCCAAGGCGCAGTTTGCTGGCACACACAGCCCGGTAGAGAGCAAAAGCAAACGCTGACACAGACCAGCAGGGCAGGGCCGGGACTCAGAGCTCACCAATTCCTAATGAGATGCCAGCAGCAAATGACAGCAGCTGCAGCACGAGAGGAAGGGAACTTTCTTCCTACACTCCCAGAAACCTGTTAGGCCGCTTGTTGTAGTATGGGTGTGAGGGCATACTCTTTTTTGGGGTGTAAGGTTTCTCTTTTTGAGTTTTTCTCCTGTAGCGTTTTGGTTAAAAATGTCTTATTGAGCTGATTTGACCCAAACCGTTCTTTGAGTTTGATTTATTGGACACGTGTAAGCAGACAAGAAAAGAGAAATTGGCTGAGTAACTTAAAAAAGAATTCAAACCACAGTATGCAAAATAGATTAATATGGGAGAACTGTCTGTTTTTGGAGACTTCTACTTAAAGAACAGCAGTTTATACGAGAAGTAACGAGTGCAAACAAAATCTTGTCATCAGCTGTTATGACACACAGCTCCTACATTGTTTTGCCCGCCCGCTCCTCCAGTGCTGCAAATGAGCGTCCCCGTTGCTGAGGGATGCTTGGGTCCACGCCTCCCGTCCCCCCATAGTGGGGCCCCCACAGGGCCTGCCTTCCATATTACATCCAGACTGGGCAAAGCCCAGCAGAAGTTAGAGAAAGTCGAGACCTTGCTGTCTGCGGCTGTCCGTGGGTGAGACAAGGGCGAAATATCAATTCTCCAGCATTGGATCTTTCATGGATTCACATGCTTAGAATATTCCCCGTCGTCAGACTGGGACCCCTCGGTACACATATATAGCCTTTTCCAATAGGAAAACTTCCGACACTTTTGTGTCCTATCTACGTCCTTTTAGGACCCGCCTACGCATGCTCTGTAGGCCGTCCCCGTATAAGAGGCCCGCCCCCTCTGTTCCCCTTCAAATTTCAACCGTCTCCAAAGTAGTGGGATCTCCTCGCGTTGTCTTACTATTTTGTACAAGGTTGCATTACTGGAATTTGAGTACAGAAAATGTCCTCCGGGTCAGGAAAAGCGCTGTTTCGCCCATGCGCGACGTGCGGCTTGAAAAAAGTTTACGAGGGGGACGGACATATGGATTGTATATATTGCCTCCACCCTCATCATTCGGTGGATAGCTGCGACATATGCAAAGGGTTTTCTCAAAAAACCCTCAAAGACCGCAGTTGACGACTGGTGGCATGGCTGAATGATGGAGCAGGGGCATACCCCCCTTCGGAGGTAGGCTCCACACAATCGGCGTCAGAACCACCGGCGAAGAAATCTCGACCGACGGAAAAAGAGTCGTCTGGAAGTCACTCAACTAGAGACTCCTCGACAAAGAAATCACCTTCATCAAAAAAGCATGAAAAGGAAAGGAAATCCTCCTCGGGCGATCATCATAGAGTCGAGAGTCGAGTAAAAGCAAGTCAAGTGTGGAAAAGGCGGGACCGCCAAAACCACCGGCTAAGTCACCGTCGTCGACGGTGGCCCAGTCATCGGCCTCCGCCCTGCCACTTACGCAGGTGGCATCCACCGTCCCACTGACAACGACGTTGACGATGGCCTCGTCGACGGGGGTTCTACAGGAGGCCTGGAGGCCTGAAGTTTTTGATCCGACCCCCCCGGATACTTTACTACAAGAACAGGCTGTGTTGCTGTCCTCGGAGGACGAGAATGAGAGAATAGCTGGCCCAGCAGACCTAGGGCTACGAGTGGCTGACAAGTCATCGACGAGGGGATCCGTTATACCGGTATCTGCCCCTCTTCACAATCAATCTGTTTTGTCGTTGGAAATTCTGTCCACGCTTCAGTCGTTGTTACAGTCGTTGGACCAGAGACTACCTCAGGCAAACCTGCCACAGTCACCCGTCGCCGGGCCGTCCCGTCAACCGACGCACCTACGCACGCCAATCTCAGCACTGGCACAAGAGGAAGGTGAGCTGCCAGATTCGGAGTCTGACAGGGGAGCCATGTCGGATATCTCATCATCCCCCTCCAGGGATCCAACCTGGGAGTCAGAGGTGCAGTTGGAAACCCCTAGAAGCCCAGCTCACCCGTTCCCTCCGGACGACATTGCGTCATCCATTCTATGATGGAGAAGGCATGCAAAGAATTTGGTTTGTCCCAGGAAGTACAGAAAAAGGACTGTTTTTTGTTCGACACCACGGGTAAGAGAAGGAGGTCTCTGTTCTCGATACCAATACTAGACCATGTATGGAAGGAGGGGTTGCAGACAATGCGTCACCCGTTTTCAGAGCCGGCAGTGAAAGGACGCCTGGAAAAAAAGTTTAAGGCTCCAGAGTCTACCCCCAAGTGTTTATCCTCCCAACCAACGCCAGACTCGGTGGTGTCGGCGGCAGCAGCGAGGAAGGCGAAGGCCCAGCACAAGTGCACGACTCCTCCTGCGAACGAAGCGAGACGCCAAGATGCCTTTGGCAAAAAAGTGCTATCCGTGGGAGCGACCACAGTAAAGGCTGCAAACTCTCTGCCAATTGTTGCCAGATACGATAGGGAGATGTGGCACAGGCTAGCTCCGTTGCTTGATCATCTTCCGGAAGAGCATAGGAAGGCAGCAATGTTACTAGTCCGAGAAGGTGAGGAAGCCTCAAATCACGCAATAAACATCGCGGTGGACCTCGCTGAGTTAGGCTTCAAGCAAGTCAATAACGGGGTCGTATTACGTCGACAGTCATGGCTTAAGTGTACCTACTTCAGGCCAGAAGTACAATACAAAGTTTTAGATATGCCCTTTGAGGGAGACCTTCTTTTCAGTGAGAAGGTGGACGAAGCCCTAAAGGGAATGAAAGAGGACTCGGACACGGCACGTTCATTGGGTGCCCTCCAGAGTGGCAGAAACTACAAATCTTTTCAACCCTTTAGAGGGGCTTCAGGTAATTCAAGATTCTCTGCATCTGGAGAGAGATCCTTTGGCAGATCAGCTTACCCCTCCCAGGGATACAGACGTGCCTCCCAAACGGCAAACCGTCGCCGGAACTTCCAGACTTCCAGGAAAAGACCATCATATCCGTCGTCGTCGAGAGACAAGCAAAATAAAGATCAGCAGTGACATACAACACACCGTTCTGGGGGGAAGAGTTTCAGCATACGTCGACGAATGGGAACGAATAACGACGGATCAATGGGTGCTGGATACTATAAGAAACGGACACTCTCTACAATTCAAACACAGCCCTCCGCAAATTCCACCTGCGTTCACCGCTCATTCCCATCTGAAGATACTGCAACAAGAGGTAACACTCATGTTAGCAAAGGGCGTGATAGAATTAGTTCCAACATCACAGAGAGGTCAAGGAGTCTACTCAAGATATTTCGTCGTAAAAAAGCCGAACGGCAAATGGCGTCCCATTTTAGACTTACGCGATCTCAACAAGTCTTTAAAGAGCCTAAAATTCAAGATGCTCACTCTGCAGGAAGTGATCCGCGCCGTTCAAGAGGGGGATTTTCTAGCGTCCCTGGATTTGCAGGACGCGTATTTCCATATTCCAATGTGTCGGAAACACAGGAAATTCCTAAGATTTGTAATAGGGCGGACTCACTACCAATTCACGGTTCTTCCTTTTGGGCTCAAGACCTCCCCCAGAACGTTCACGAAATGCCTGGCTCCAGTAGTGGCCTGGCTAAGGAAGCAAGGCCACCATGTATACCCATACCTCGACGACTGGCTGGTAAGGGGATCCTCCCCAGCGTCGACCAACACAAGTTTACAAGCCACCATGCAGCTTCTACAACAGCTGGGATTCGCCATAAACTTCGAAAAAACCCTCTCTGCGGCCATCGAGATCGCTGGTATTCCTGGGGGCACAGTTCGAGACCCAGTTAGGGCTAGTGAAACCTTCTCTCGACAGAACCTCAAGACTCAATCAACAAGCATGCCGACTACGGCGAAACACCAAGATCTCAGTGAGAAAATACGTTTCGGTCCTAGGGGCCATGGCATCCAGCATCCATCTGGTGGAAAACTGTCGCCTATTCATGAGGCCAGTCCAGGAATTCCTCGCGGACCGATGGACGCAGGCTCAAGGATCGTGGTCAGACAAGATAACCATCGACGACGACAAGCTGCTTCGGACCCTTCAGTGGTGGCAGAGTTTCCACAATCTGAACAACGGCGTACCCCTACAGGAGCCGGAGTTTCAGCGAACCATAGTCACGGATGCGTCCCTAACCGGATGGGGAGCTCACCTGGGTGCTCTCCAAACGCAAGGTCACTGGTCTCCAACGGAGTCATTCCTACACATAAACGTGTTAGAGCTCAGAGCAGTACGACGGGCCTTGAAGGCTTTCCTACCACACATCAAGGGCTCGCGAGTACGAATACTGACCGACAATACAACGGCCATGTTTTATCTGAGGAAACAAGGAGGGACGCGATCAAGAACTCTTTCCATAGAAGCCCAGAAAACATGGCATTGGGCATTAAAGCATGAAATTTCCATCGTGGCTCATCACCTTCCAGGAGTGAGGAACTCCCAAGCAGACTCCCTCAGCAGAAGCATGGCCCAGATACACGAGTGGGAAATGGACACAGTTCACCTGATGAAAGTGTTTGAGAAATGGGGTCACCCCCCTCTGGACGCCTTCGCGACCAAAGACAACAAGAAATGCGAGCAATTCGCAAGCAGATTGCTCCAAGAGGGCTCCAGGGGGGAGGCATTCTCCTTCCCATGGACAGACATGTTCTTCTATGCTTTTCCCCCGTTCCCTCTCATACGGAGGACAATACAGTGGATACGCAGATACGATTGCCGGGTAATTCTAGTGACACCATACTGGCCAAGCCAACCGTGGTTCTCCGACCTGCTTCACCTGTCGCTGGAACATCCCTTAGGGTTTCCGAAAGTCCCGAACCTACTATCCCGGGACAAAGGCACGGTGTGGCATCACGACCCGGACAGTCTCAACCTTACAGCCTGGCTCCTGACTTTTCGGAGTTCGGTGCTTTAGACGTTTCGGAGGATTGTCAAAAAATTCTGCAGGCGGCTAGAGCCCCTTCTACAAACAAATCCTACTCCTATAAGTGGCGGAGGTTCTGTGAATGGTGTAGGGGACAACAGGGCCTACAACCGTTGTCGGTGACGCCGGAACAAGTTCTACCTTACCTGCTCCTCTTGGCGGAGAGGGGATTATCCTTCACATCGATAAAGGTGCACCTGGCGGCCATCTCGAGGTTCACAAGGAAAAGGCAGTCGTCTCCTCTATTTAGCGACAGACTTGTAAAACACTTCATGAGGGGTTTATTTCGAGCTTTTCCCCCGGAAAAACGTTTCCCCCCGACTTGGAGTCTCAACACAGTATTGGCAGGCTTAATGAAACCGCCTTTTGAGCCTATGGCCACGTCCGACATAAAATTAATTTCGTGGAAGTTGGCATTCTTGATTGCTATCACATCAGCTAGAAGAATCTCGGAGCTGCAAGCGCTGGTTGTAGACCCGCCATACCTAAGATTCTTTAAGGACAAAGTAGTCCTGGGAACTAATCCTATGTTCGTCCCAAAAGTTCCGACAGTGTATCACAAACACTCGTCCATTGTTCTCCCTACTTTCTTCGCCACACCATCATCGGCAGCAGAAAAAGCTCTTCATACCCTGGACGTTAAGAGGGCTCTGAAATTTTACCTACATCGTACACAGGAATTCAGGTCTACTAGACAACTGTTCGTCGCATATGGTCCGTCGACGAGAGGAAAAGCAATCTCTAAACAAGGATTGGCTCGATGGGTCTCATCGACGATTGCGTTTTGTCACTCTAAGGCCGGAAGGCCACTGCAAGGACATCCTAGAGCCCATTCTACAAGATCGATGTCCTCCTCAACAGCTTTATGGGCAGGAATTCCGTTGACGGACATATGCCAAGCTGCGGCATGGTCAGTGCCCCACACGTTTACCCGCCACTACTGCCTTGCCAGGCAGCATGCGGACGAGGTGCAGATGGGAAGAGCTGTCCTGCGCCATCTGTTTCAGTAAGGTAAGCTCCACGCTGTGGAGAATCTGTTGTCTACCTTTTTAATGACAGTTTGTTTTATGTGGGTAAGGTCATATGAGGTAGCTTATTCCTACTGTACATATGCATTGTGTAGTATGTTGAGGGTATATTACATTACATTCTCACCGCTGTCTCAAGTGTTACTGCTATACAATCTATTCTAAGCATGTGAATCCATGAAAGATCCAATGCTGGAGACGGGAATAGTTTCTTACCTGTAACTCCATTTCTCCAGCATTGGTATCTTTCATGGATTCACATGCACCCGCCAACCTCCCCGGAATGTAATGTATTTGATTGATAAATTTAACCCTTCCTACTTTGGAGGGGCCGAAATCTGAAGGGGAACCGCGGGGGCGGGCCTCTTATACGGGGACGGCCTATGGAGCATGCGTAGGCGGGTCCTAAAAGGACGTAGATAGGACACAAAAGTGTCGGAAGTTTTCCTATCGGAAAAGGCTATATATGTGTACCAAGGGGTGCCAGTCTGACGACGGGGAATATTTTAAGAATGTGAATCCATGAAAGATACCAATGCTGGAGAAATGGAGTTACAGGTAAGAAACTATTCCCTTCTACCGGCTTTTCAGTGCCCAGTTGGATTTTCTTCATCATGGGCTATGACAGCGCTACCTGTCTTACATATACCAGCACAACCATCGCTGCAAGCTGTTGGTTAAGTGTCCTATTTTATTCTGGTTCTGGTAACAGTGTTCCTGTTCTCTCCAGATTGTAACATTATGCCCCAGAAACCAATCTTTCCACTTCTCGACATACTTCTGCTCTGAATAATGCTAATCTTATCTATCCTTCACTCACTCCTAATACTGCAGTTATTGATCTTGGTTTATGGAATGCCAGATCCCTCTTTAATAAATCCTCCACTGTGCTTATCTCTTTCTAAGACTTAGCTTACATTTCCTTTGTATTACGGAGAAATGGATTCCTCTTTACAATACTACTGTCGCTGCTTCTCTGATAACCTCACAGACCTCCTTTTGTCATACCCCTCGTCCCATTGCCCAGCGAGGGAGCATTTTCATTCTTCATCATTCTTCTTTTATACCTATGTCTCCCACTCTGTCTCTTTGTACTTATCCCTCCTTTTAATTTTCTTGTACTACCTTTTCTAAACTGTATCCTATTTCCTTTCTCCTTATCTATTGCCCCCCTGGATCAGTTGGTTCCTTTTGTGAAGAAATTGGTCTGTTGGGTGATTTCAATCTTCACCTTTCTCTACTCACTCTGCTCTCCCCCTGCTTTCAATTCTTGACTCCCATGTTCTCTGTCCTCTTCCTACTCATCCTTCTCACATTTCTGGTTCTTGTCTTGATCTTATGTTTGTTTCTTCTTTTATACTACTTTCATATCAGCTTTAATTTTAATTCTCCACTCTTTGTCTCCTTGTGTGTCCCTGCTTTCCCTTCCGATTCCTCTTTTACAGCCTTGTCTGCTGACAAGGATGCGTCTACTCTTTCTTCGGCTCTTTCTTCTTCTTTAGACATGCTTTATCTTTCACCCTTTTTTCCTACTCGTAAACTTTCTCAACCATGGCTCTCTCCTCATCTTTGTTCTATGCGCCGCTTTCTTTGTCACCTTGAAAGGCGCTGTCTTAAATCTAAATCTACAACTGACTATTCTTCATACTTTTCGTATCATGCTCTTTATGATGATTGTTTGCTTTCTGCTAAACGCTTGTACTTCTCTGATCTTTTACATGCATAATCAACTTGCCCTAGGCTTCTCTTTCAAGTTTTCTCACGTCTTATTTCCCTTTCCTCCCTTGATTATTCAGCTGGCTCTACTCTTTCTGCTTCTGACTTGGCTCAGCTATGTTCGTTCAAGGTGGCTTCTCTTCGTTCTGCTATTGAAAATTCCTTCTACCCATTACTGTCTACTTCTCCCAAACCAGCTCCTGCTGTTTCTATTTCTTTTTTTAAACCCATTTCTAATTCAGATACTTTTTTCTTATTGGCTAAGGCCCATCCTACTGCTTCCCCTAATGTCCCAATTCCTTTGGCACTCATTTTGAAAGTGTATCCTTCCATGGTGTCATATCTCATGTCTTTCTTCAATATCTGTCTCTTGACGTCAACTTTCCCTTCATCGTTCAAGCATGCTTCTATTAATCCAATTCTAAAGAAATCTACTGCTGACCCCTTGCTTGTTTCTAATTTCGGTCCTATTTCTTTATTGCCCTATCTTACCAAATTACTTGAACGGTTTGTCTATTCTCAAGTTTCTACTTTCGTCTCCAATTCTTCTATTCTTCCTTTTCAGTCGAGCTTTCGCTGTTGTCATTCCACTGAAACTGCACTCCTTTCCATTCTGAATTCACTACTTAGTGCATGCTATGCTAAGCATTCATCCCTTTTATTCTCTTGGACCTCTCTGCTGCGCTCGACACAGTTGATCACTCCCTCCTGTAGACTTCTCTTTCATCTTTTGGTTTTTCGTGTTCTGTTCTTTCTTGGTTTCAATCATACCTGTCCCAAAGAACATTTTCCGTTTGGTGGCCGGCAAAACATCTGACAGTTTTTTGCTTGCTCTTGGTGTTCCACAAGTGTCTATCCTGGGTCACATTCTGTTCTCTCTTAACACTGCCCCTCTTGCTTCGTTTATTTCTTCATTTGGTCTCTCACATCATTTCTATGCTGATGATACTCACCTTTTCCTTTCTTTTTCTTCTTTCTATTCAGATACTCATCATACACTCTCTGCCTGTTTGTCAGCTATCAAATCCTCGATGTCCACTCATTATCTCACAATTAATGCTGGCAAAACTTTCCTGCTAATACTCTCCCTGCACCTATTCCTCCATCATTTGTTTCGTTCCCCCATCTCAGCTTCCAATTTCTTCCACGGCTCGTAATCTGGGGCTTCACTTTGATTCTGCTCTCCTTTACCCACCATACCTCGTTCTCTTTACACGCATGTCACTACTATTTATATAATATCCACAAAGCTCAGCAATTTTTGATCTTTCAGGTCTCCAAACTGTTGATATCTTCCTTGATTTTCTCCTGCCTTTTTTTATTGTTCTACCGCTGTCTTTGGTCTCCCAATGTCTCGTCTTGCTCCTCTGAAATCTGTTTTCAATTCTTCTACCTTCTTCGCCTTCTCTCTTTTCATGAGTCTATCTTTTCTCCCTCTACTCTTGGCTGAATATCTTTTCATTCTCAACTCAAATTTGATTTCCTATGTCTTGCCTTTAAGTCCCTTTTCCCTCCCTATCTCTCCTCTCTGATATCTTTTTATTCCCCTGCACTATCACTCTGTTCCTCGTCCCAGTTTTTTCTTGTAGCTCCTCGCCCCCCCTTGTGCTCAATCTCGTTTTCGCTCTATTCTTTTAGCGCCTCTACATTGGAATTCTCTCCCCTATTCTCTTTGTTCTATCTCTGCCTATCCTTTATTCTATATGTCACTGAAATCTTAACTTCTCCACCTTAGTTAAGATGACTGATTGTTTTATTGACTGTGTCTATTTAATTTTATTGTACCGTTTTCTGACTTCTTTGTGACTATTTAGTGGAGAAGATAAATGCCTACCTTTTCAGATATTTCATCTGCACCCACTTTTCCCCCCACCACAACCCTGAAGTAACCTTGCCCCACGCTGGTGCCTGAAGCTATGTGTTCTGACGTTCCCCACCATGACAATGACACCCATGGAAAGGGATAAGGGACTACATGGAGTTCCTTTCTCCCTTCACCATGGTGGATATTGTAAAATGGGTTTTTTCAGTAAAAAGGACACTATGATAGATGGACCCTGACTCCATGATAGAAACACATGCAGCTTTATTTATATATGTTACAAGGTTCCAGTTACTCTTATAAGTTACTCTTATATGTATGTGTAAGGAAGGAAGGTATGGTATCAAACATTAAGACAGACACAAATGATCACAGTTCAAGGGTGTTTATGGAACTTCAATTGGGTTTGAAAATCTAGTCCTAAATCTAAAGATGGGAGCAAGCTACGACCATCAAATAATAATAACACAGTCCTAGTCGAGTCTGTCAAAATAAAAGGGCCCATACTAATGAACCTATTGCCAGTCCTTACTTCTAAATACAAATAGTGTGCGAAACAATGTTATGCAAAAGAAAAGTGTTCAAGAAATGATATGTCATCATATTCAAGCTGTTGGCTTCCCTTGCCCACGTTTTCAGTAGGAGACAAGGCAGCACACTCAAGCTTAGCACAGTCTCTGGCATCTCTAACATGAGGATGCAGTTCAAAACCTCAACATCAGGGCCTTCTGTGCCAAAGTCTCTTGGCTGCCAGGGGACCACTCCGGTGGTGATAGTGCGTGGTACAAATATCCTTTAACATTAACATTCAAAGTCTCTTGAAGGTGAAAAATAGATGGGAGGGTAGAAAATAAGCACAGAATGATCAGGGTGTGCGCGAATACATAAAGACTCTAGAAAAAGCATTTAGACTGAGTTTTACTGTTAGATTAGTTAACAAAAATGGACATCACATTTCAAAATGTCATCAGAGTGTTAGACATATATTAATAAAGGTATAGACCTAGTGTATCACAGGACAGGGAACATTAATACTGATAACCAAAATAAATTGTAAATCTAGTGCAAATAAACATATAAAGACAAACATTTTGTGTAAATTGTTACAAAAATAGGATGGTCAAATTTCATCTACTGGGAGCCAAGCCAAAGGTTATTCTATTTGCTTAACAAAACAGCTAAATGAACAGTATGAACACTCAAAACTGTGTAAGAAAGTCATCACAGTTGTGTTTTGGCCGCATTGAGCAGTTGGAAGATACTTTAAGTATTGCGACCTTCATCAGGACGGGTAAAAATGTATAGAAGCTCAATAAATGGTAATCCCTGTGTGTGTCGTGCATGTGTGACTTGGCACAGCAGTTGTAAGGTCTGCTACCGCTTGTTTATAGGAGATCTGTTGAAGCGGGTTTATATGTTCAGAAAGTGCACCA
Organism: Ambystoma mexicanum; assembly: GCF_040938575.1. Classification (NCBI taxonomy): domain Eukaryota; kingdom Metazoa; phylum Chordata; class Amphibia; order Caudata; family Ambystomatidae; genus Ambystoma; species Ambystoma mexicanum. The sequence continues at coordinate 1,251,592,388 of NC_090925.1, read as the reverse complement.
CCATATACTTGTTGATCTGAGCTGTATGTGATAAATCCCAATATCGATGAGCGCTGTTTACAATGGATTTTTGGTTTTCAGTATTCATTTTCCCTGTCCTGTGATACACTAGGTGTATACCTTTGTTAATATATGTCTAACACTATGATGACATTTTGAAGTGTGATGTCCATTTTTGTTAACTAATCTATCAGTAAAACTCATTCGAACTGCTTTTTCTGGAGTCTTGTATTCGGGTACGCCCTGATCATTTTGTGCTTAGTATCCTTTTTCAGAAGTCATGATGCAACACGACAAACATTAAAGTTCCTTTCTTCTTAGGATTTCACATATACAATTTTGCAGGTGATTTTCTGTCCCCCTCTGCTGGGTTCGGACCCACTTCAACACAAAACCTTCAATTGGTCTCCCTCAGCCAGGCTCGGACCAAATTTATCTACTTTTCCAAACTTTCTCTACTTTACCAAAATCGAAGATGTTCAACTGTGCACAGAATTTTGCTCGACCCGTCCCACGTCCCGTCCCAGGACCACTTCGATTTACAATTACTCATTCTCTTCTTGATATAACCTTTTTCTCACTTCCACTTTTGCCACATCTCAGTTGGATACCTTACAGAGACCTTTGATTGAGTACCCACGCAGTGCCGGACCACTCTGTCAAAGGTATTGCATCGTGCTTTTAAAGTTCAATCAGTCATCAGCAGTTCAATTTTACTTGCGTCTCTTTTCACATGCTTTTTAACAATCCTTATTCCAGCGCTCACCTCAGTGCTCGCCATACAATATTGCTGCTTGCAGCCTTGGCTTCAACACAGACTGGTCTTCTATCAGTCTCCCCAACTCACTGGCTGTGTTGATTTCATTGATGCTGCTTTATTCTTGGAGCCAAGGATGGTACCCCGGTATTAAACCCAATGCAGGATTCTTCAGCCTGGTTTCCTGGTTTTACGCTTTCTATTCTCAAGGTTTCTGGAGAGTAAAGGTTCCTTCTCGAAAAGGTCAAGGGCAATCCCCTTCTGTTTTGCCATCTTCTCTCGTTCAGCTGCCGTCTTGAAACTGCTTTTTCCTCGTGTGCTTTGCCTCGCTCAGAGTGTGCTCTCGTCTGTTTCGGGCAGCTCAGGTGTGTATGATGGTCTGTTATTGCCTGACCTCACCTGACCATTGTATTGGGACACGTCAGGTATACTGCTCTGGTGTTAGTCTGTTTTCTTTCATTGCGGGCTGTCCATGTGGGGGGTGTTGAGTTCCTAAATATCCTACCTCGTAGGATGGGGTAAAGATGTTATAGGGAAGGGGATACCGCATCTCACCATCTTGTGTCCCACTCCAAGCAGACCCCACACCCAGGTGATCCTTCTGCACGGGTTTACCCAAAGGAACTGGATCCAAAAGCGATGGCTGTGTCCTGACCACCTGGATGACATATCCCCGGGGACTAGTCGGTGAGACACCTTCTGGTTGTGTCCATCACAACACTCACCAGCATTCTAACAACCCTCGGAATGGTCAGCAGGGAATCTGCTCAATACATATAATACATTGCAGAAAAAGCAGACACAACATACCTCCTTCTCTTTACACATCAGACACAACAGTGGTCATCTTGGTTCATAGTTTTTTAAAGTTGAGAAACTTCAACCGTGCCATTTTTCTTCTTAAAAAATATATTTAAAAAACTATGAGCCTTGCCTCCCTCGTTTGGTCCACCTGGGCAAGGCGGGCTTCGTACTTTACAGGCAAGGAGCAGACAATATGCAAAAGATGCTCCATGTCCTCAGTGTGCCGGTGGGAAAGGAAGAAGGGGCACTTTTGTTGGTCCTCGACACCGAGAAGGCGTTTGATCATGTGAGTTGGTCCTTTATGGGGGAGGTCTTCGCAAATCCTTGGGATGGGTCCAAGATGGACCAGATGGATGGTTGCCTTATACTCAAATCCCACGGCCAAGGTGGTGGTTAATGGGATAGAATCGCAGGATTTTCCCCTACACAGGGGCACGTGCCAGGGGTGTCCTCTGTCCCCGTTGAGCTATGCATTGGTCATGGAATCAATGGTGGCTGCGGTCAGGGACAACGTGGGGATCAGAGGCATAATGGTCGGGAGGACCACTGTAAGATTAGTCTCTTTGCTGACTACGCCCTGCTCTACATTACCAGACCGTCCCACTCAGTTCCCCTCTTGCTGAGCTGTTTGGAGCAATATGGGAGGCTAGTGGGTTTCGAAGTTAACCTGGGAAAGTCGGTGGCATTCATGATGGGGGGCCTAGCAGAAAGGGAGAGGGAATATGTTAGGGGCTTACCGTTTGAGGTGCGGGAGGACACCTTTTCACTGCTTGGGGGTTCAAGTCACACAACGCTTTGAGGATCTTTTCCCTAGAAATGTCCTCCCTCTGCGGTCAACCATAAAACGAGACATGGTGAGATGGTCGACCTTGGAATTGTCATGGGTGGCGCGTTTAAACTGCATAAAGATGGTGGTGCTCCCTATATTTCTGTTCCTGTTTCAGATGTTACCTGTAGTGATTCTGGCATTGTTTCTCGCAGAGGTGAAAGTGGCCATGTAGGGGACAGACACAGGATAGCCTATAGGACACTGATTCTCCCTAAAAAGGATGGGGGAGTGGGTTTTCCTGAGCTGGTGACATATTATAGGGCGACCCAACTAGAGGACCACTTCGATCCACTCTCAGGTAAGCAACGGGTGGTTATGGATAATGTGGTATTGGCCCCTGTTACACTGGACGAGTGGCTGTGGGTTCCTCGAGCCCATATTCAGAAGAGTGCTCTATCACCTGGTTCTGGAGGTCTTATGCTCAATATGAAGGGAGGGTGGGGACAACAGATGGCTCACGACGTGCACATCGCCCCTGCGCTGTATCTGGGCCCCCCGATGAGAAATGGGATGAAAGAACCACTTGCCTTTCAATCCTGGTACGAGGCTGGATTGAGGAGAGCGGGACAATTGTGGGAGGGGTACACCTTCATTTCCTTGGGTAGTCTGGAGGAGGCCATGGGACTTCACAAACTGTCCCCTTTTCGCTTCCTACAATTGAAGTGGGTTCTGACGCAGGGTTGATGGGGTGTAAACCTAAGAAGGGAACTGACGAGTTTCGAAGGCTATCTTATTACGCAGAGGGGTTGCCAGGGGCTCATAGCTGGACCGTACAGGAGGATCCTGTTGGCGAATTCCAGGGACCCCCTCATGCCCAGAAACAAGTGGGGACAAGATCTAGGTAGAGACTTTGAGGATGCATTGTGGGCATGGATGTGCAAGATGGCCACTCGCTCCACGACATCATTCCAATATAGACACCAGGCACTGAAGCTATTGCACAGATGGCACTATCCCCAGCGAGGATCGCCCGAATGAAAGTGGGGTATGACCCACACTGTTGGAAGTGTCACTGGGAAAGAGGGGATTATATCCACATGTTGTGGGGTTGCCCAAAGGTCCAGACATACTGGAGGGAGGTTCTCTCATGGATAAAAGGGGTGGATGGGGTTCACAGGGAGTTCTCACCATGGCTTCTCCTGTTCAGGGTAGGTATAGAGGAGGAACTGTTATCAGAACACAGGCACATGTTCCAGATCATGATGATCGCTGCAAGATGCTGCCTGGCCCAATTATGGAAAAGCCCAAGAATACCGGAGGAAAAGGAATGGGTCTTCAAGACCCGAGCCATTTATGATATGGAATTTCTCACTCACCTGGACGAATCCAAGTCCGACAGTGAGGGCTTGTGGCTCCCCTTCTTTAAGAAATACAGGCAGTGAAGGTGGCACGGGGAAGGAAGGGGTTTGCAGTCAGGGGAATGGGCCTCCACGGGTGGAGATCAACCTGGTCAAGGCTCTGCTGGGAGCTCAGTGGAATGAAGTGGACCTGTGGGGGGGTTCACGAATTCACGGATTGGCGTGCCCTTGTAATGCCCAGGTGAAAAAGCGGGTACCATCCGTTGCTGGAACTTTATGGACATGAGGGAGACTTGTTGATGGGAAGGAGGAGGGTAGACGGGTTCAATGGTGATGATTATATGAGATTGTTTTATTGTTGACCTGTGTTGTTTCAATTAAAATGCCAGTAAAGTCTTGATTTTGAAAAGAAAACAAAGACTAACTATAAGCATCCCAAACACCATGCTGGGGTGCTAATAGCAATAAACTCATCTGTGCACAAGGCTTTACTGTGGCTGGTAATGCCCTGGGCTCAAATTAAGGCCTGTTCCTGCCTGGTAAAATCCCGACTTTCAGGATTTATTGCTCACTTAAGTGTATACAGTGTAAAGCCACCAATAACTCTATAGATCATAATCATTTTGTAAGACATTGGTGAAGAGAGTAAACGAAATTGAAAAAGTAAAGAGAATCTTAGTAACATTCGCAGGAAAATGAGCTTGAAAACCCAAAAGGCAGAATCAGTGAAGTCCATGGAATAATATAAACATGAAAAAGTCCAGAGCCTCAGAACACCATAGGGTAACAAAATGAGACTGAGAGGTAGAGTTCTCTTTGAAACAAAAAAAAAGAATACTCTTGTTAATGAGATGAATACAAGAAAGAGCCAGACCAGAGCTATCAAGCGAAGATGGGTATCTAAGAAGTGTAGGGGTAACAACAGTATCAAAAGCGTCAGAGAGATCTATGATCACCATAGTAAAAGAAGAGGCTAAGGTGATGCGCATGGAGCTGGAATTAAAAACAGCAAGAAGGGCAATTTTTACTTTGCGAATGCCAGATTGAAGTGGCGAGAGTACATTTTGGGAGAATAAAGATATGTTGATATCTATGAATTATCAACTTATTACAACACTTTTGGTAAATAAGGCGAAAAGATATCGAGCAATCAGAGGAATGGGATACATCAAGGTTAGATTTCTTTAGGTAAAGGGATAACTGTGGCCTGCTTGAAAATGGAAGGAAACAGATTTGATTGAAGAGAACAATTAACCATGGTTACTAAATATGATAGTAAGAGAGGAGAAGTAGTTTTCATCATGTTAGCAGGGGGCGGATCCAAGGGAGCAGTGGTAGCGTTAGCCAATGTAGTTAACTGAGCTACATCTGTTTCTGATACAAAAGAAAAAGAACATAAATACGAGAAGGTAGAGTTACAAGTGCTAGATGAAGTGGACACAGGTTGAAATATCAGACGGAGTAAAAGAAGAGTGTGTCTGAAATTTTAAAAGGCAAAATATAAAGTAAAATCATCTGCGCAAAGTTTATATAATGATGGAACGGGATGGAGAAACAAATAACTAGGGTCGAGAGGAGTTGAAGAAGCATGTGCTCAAATAAGAGTAATACCGAGTAAAACAGTAATATAATGTTTGTAATGTAGAGTAAATAAGAAAAAAGTCGATGTGCCATTTGACAAGTTAAAGGTGTTTCTGGAAACCTCATAGAGATTTTGAGAACCAAAGGCGAGGTCGGGATTACATTTAAGTGTAAAAGCCATATGACGAGGACAGCGTTTATCTAACAAGGCATAGATAGCAGAATGAAAAGGTTTGGTAAATGCATCAGCATTAAAGGTTGACAAATCCTCAAGATTGCACCGTAGATGAGATAGATTCAGCCAGTGTGGACACAGATGGACCACGACAGCGATTGATGACAATAGGTTTGGCTGACAGCAAATTAGATTTTAAGGAACAAGAGAAAATACTAAAACAATTATCAGGTGCAAAAATACTGCATAAGGAGATTAAAAAGAAAATGATAAGGAAGCAAAATTTGAAATGTTAGAAGTCGCAAGAATAACACAAAGGGTTCCACCTTTACTGTGTATAGCAGCTGTTGGGACAAGCTGCACGAATTAAATAAGATGAGCAAAAGAGGACAGTAATTAGAAAAACAGTCCGGGATATGAATATTAAAATCATCACTCACAAGATAATAAGCAGAGGAAGAACAAACAAAAACAACAATCTGGTCAAATTCTTCACAGAAATTACAAATAAGATGTACATTGTTACATCTTTGTCCAAGTATAGATGATGATTTCGGTATGCAATAATAAATTAAGGGCAAAAAAAAAGATTGACAACTGGATAGGAGCAGAACATTTTACAAAATGAGATTTGAATGATACAATAGGCCGGGGAGTACTATAGGACACCATAACCCATTGAGGCTGGTATAAAATACCATCACACACACCAGATCACAAATGTTTAGGGGTATGGTAAAAACTGGACTTTCTTGAAGAGCAAAGGTTGTTTAGGCATTGCATGAACAAACCTGAGTTTCAGATTTGAAGGGGTTTTACTTGCACTTTGCTGTGCTCCGTGATATCCTTTGCTTAGGTCTCTATTCGTCCCTTTGATTTTCAAGGGCAAGAAACGAATTTGATTGTTCTCTGTTCAGTAGCCATTTTAATCATTGTCCGCACCACCCAAATAACATAACTCGATGTAACAGAAAGGCATCAGCTGGAGTAGAGTCTTGTGGCTCGGCTATGTTCACCTTTCTCACCCTGCGCATATCCTTTCACATGACCAGTTGTTGTTCTACTTACAAAGCCAACGAGATACACACTGGCCCCCTATTTTGTCAGGAGGTTTTCTATATGGAAGAGTAGTAAAAGCTTGTCTAAACTACAAACTACACGTAAACTACATTCATCGATCGTTCCTGATCTAACCATTGGGTCACATAGTCATAGAGATATATTAGGCTAATCTGGCATAATTGCCCTACGATGAATCCAAGGTGCCAGAATCTTGTAATCACCAAGGATCCAGAATGTTCACCAAGCCTCCTTTCATTAATTTCTCAACTGCCAAGGTGAGTCTTGTAGGGGTTTCATTTCCATTCAACCCCTAATAGTGAATTGAAATCACATCTTTACTTCTCCCATCCTTCTCCTATCCTCCGTTGCCACACTTACCTCAAGAAATTAAGTTGATAACCTACATGGTGCTGTGAGTGCCCTATCATAATATGATGCATTCCCTTCCAATCCCTTTGCCACGTGTATATATTTTTGTTAGCCCTCACCTGTTCTTTCATACATAGACCTGTGTTCACGCAGCCTCTGTTTGTACTCAATAATAATGCGAGGACCACAAACATTCAAAGAATGAATCTTTATCCCTATTGCGACCACAACGGCTAGAGCCTCCATATGTTTAGCCTCTTGAGGCTGTAGTGATTCACCTTTATCACCATTCCCACCCTTACAGGTTAAAGACGACCCGAGCAGCAACTTCTGCCACGGGAGCCTTCTTCTTGTCATCAGTGACCTGTTTGGGGCAGGCACAGAGACCACCTCCACCACGCTGCGCTGGGGGCTGCTCTATATGCTCCTGTATCCTGATGTGCAGAGTAAGTATTAATGGGGTTTGTAGCAGCCGTGGGATTGCAATGGGTTTGTTAGAATGGCAGTCATTGCCTTGACAAGATCAGCTGCAGCCTCTATTCCAAGAAATTGTTTCATTTTTTAAATAATGGTTATTAGGTATACGTAGGTCACTCACATTGCAGGGGATCACCATTTCCTCTCTGATTGTCCCTCCCTGGTACAACTTGGGTCCTTACTATCTTCTATCTCCCTCTCTACCTGTGGTGTTCCCCAGGGGTCTAACCTCTCACCTTGGCTTTTCAACCAATACCTGGCAACCCTCGCCTACTGCATTTCCATTTTCTGCAATAATTAATTTCCAGTGGTATGCAGATGATACCCAACTAATTTTCAGGCTTCCTTCAGCCACCTTCCTTGAGCCACCTCCTCTCCTTCCCTCATCTCTGATTGCCTAATCGCCATTCAAAATTGGTGTGCCGCCAACGATCTTTGTCTAAATGCCAACAAGACTAAGATCCTCATCATTGGTACACCTTCACCATCCTTTCCCCATCCTTGTCTCGGGAGGATAGCTTAGGGGCAACATGCTCACCTTGGAAGCAAGATAACACAGAGCAACGCAGGTTCGATCCCTGGGTCCGCGCTTAGAAACATATCATCACTCTCTGGCCAGCCTCCCTTGGCCCTCCTCCTACCCCTACCTGCGAGGCTAAGAACCTCTAGGTTATCTTTGACTCCACGCTTTCCTTCTCCGACGTCTCTAAAAAGTCAAACTTGTTACTGCATCTCCTTAGAGGTACCCTGCCTTTCCTCTTCTTCCCCCAGAAGCTCACTGTCTCTTAAGCTCTGGTTCTCTCTTGGTTGGACTTCTGTAACAGGCTCTTTCTAAATCTACCTGCCTCCCCTCTCCGCCCTTTAAAACTAATCCAGAACAGGACTGCGAGACTTGTCCTTGGCCTCAAGCCCTGGGATCATATCTCTTCAGCTCTGAAATCTCTTCATTGGCTCCCAGTGGATGCAAGGATTACATTTAAAACCCTCTGCATTGTCCACAATGCCTTCTGGGGCATGGGTCCAAAATACCTTCAACTATCCCTCCGTAAATAACTCCCCTCTCGAACCCTTCATTCCTCTTCTTCTAACTCCCTCAGGGTCAGTCGTTTTTCAAAGAAACGAGCTGGGGGTAGATCTTTGTCTTCGGTTGGGGCCTCCCTTCGGAACAGCCTCCCTGCCACCTTGAAAATTGAGAACCATTTCTGGTTCCGTAAGCAGCTCAAGACCTTCTGCTTCACTTCTGCCTTTGCCCCTTTTCTCCCCTGCTGATATGCTTTCTCTCTCGGCACTGTGCACCTGGCCACCCTCTGTTCTTCGGGTCCAGGTACCTGCTCACCCTGCCTCCCTCATGCACTGCCTCTGGGTTACCCCCTGCACTGGGGACTGTATCTGTACCCATACAGTCCCCCACTCTTTTCTTCTGCACTTATCAGATACACGCTATCTGACTAACCCTGCACTTTGCCACTTGCTGGCTGCACTACCACCTTTTATCGCCTTATTTATTTATTTTACTTATTTATTCTGTTCTCTCCTCTGTTCCGCACTTTCCACTTCTCCCCCTTCCATGCACTCTTCCCCCTTTTTGCTTTCCCCATGCACGCTCTTAATGTCACTGGGCCTAGTAAGATTTGTTGTTTTTGTTTCTCCCCTGTTCCCCTCCTTCTGAAGCCGACATTTTGATTGTTCTGAGAACAGTTTAAATGGCAAGGAGTGCAGAGAGATTCCAAATAAGAAATGAACACCCTCCTTATAAACAATACAAGTTCAGTAACCTATTTAGGTCTCCAGAGAGGGATGGAGATTGTTCTCTGCCAGCTTCTTGCAGGTAACTATTTCGTTGGAGGATAGCTGCTTATGCCAAGCATGATGTGTGCATCCTTCTGAAAGCACAGTTCCAGCAGCAACCATTTTGACGAGCATATGAGTTGTTTAAGCAGGGGAGCAACATTCTTTTGAAAGCATGATTTGACGACCAGCTGTTCAGTACATGTGGTATCTGGCTTCCCCTCTATCTTTATGATAATAAATACTTTATTGTGATATAATCCAGAATTGAATTTTACGCAACTCATACATTTCTCATACACATAGTAAGTACAATTATAAACAAAAACAAAGAAGTATATATGAATAAAATTGGAAGGAATAAAACAGGATACAACAAAATACACAAAGTACAATATAAAACAGATAACATACAATCTCTTATTGATCTGAGATCTCTAATTGATCTGAGCTCTAAAAATAGCAACCTTATTTTTATACAGTATTATGAATAGTATGGCGCAGTTTGTAACCATGGTCTCAGGATTCTCAGAGTATGGCAATCAAATCTAAAGGTCTAAGAGGAGATCAGCAATCATAGAGTAAGTCATAATCAGCAATTCACTTGAATCACAAAGTCAGAATGGAATACCCGCTTCCAGTTTTATACCTGGAGTAAGGGCTTCATTTGGGACCATACCCCAAAAAGCGCTGCTGGAATCCTAAGGAGACAGTATTCAAGCAGCTATACCAGAAATCTTCTTCTTTTATCGCCTCATAATTGTGAACCCAGTTTTCGTATGCACCCATGTATATAGGGCCCAATTTTGGGCAGAGTGTTAGTACATGCTGGGTGGATTCTAGTACTCCTGCTCCCTGACAGATACGACAGAGTCTGGCCTCAAGTGGAATATTCAGCCGAGGGCCAGTGATAGTAAGAACCGGTAGCTGATTAGTTCTTAGTTACAGTAAAAACCGACTTACTTCGGGGGCCGGGTATAGCAGTAGGTAGGGCTGAGATATTAGATATCTTTGTGTGACATAAGAGACTGCCTCATACCCGCTAAGCTTGGGTAAGTGATCTGAATTCCCACACCAGTCCCACCTATTCAATTTGTCTTCAAATGCTTTTTTTTTATGGATATAGGCAGATGTCTCAGTTTTTCATAGGGCCAGTCAATTTCTCCAAATAATGATTCATTCAGCTCTTTATATGTTCTGCCCTGAGGATGTTTTTCTGAATCATAGCTATGCCCTGCCAGTCTGAGCAATTTACAGCAGGGATTTGATAGAGCTTTCAGGTAGAAGGAGCCTTGCACACGGACGGCCATCCCTCTCTAAATATTGGACACGGCAGGAAAGTCCCAGTCCAAAAACAGAGCGCCAATAGTGACCTTCTAAGATGTTGAGCCATGTTAGATCTCGCATAGATAGTGCCTCCAGGCCATATAGGATTGTGGATGCAAGCATTGCTGGTACAATTTCAAAATGCCAGCCATGCTAAAACCTGCTGTGCCCTTTGCGAATCTACAGGCCTGGAGGGTGAGCAATTTTGTTCTCCTTTTTTTATGTCTTATTATGGCTTCGTAGTCTGACAATGCTTTAAAGTCCAGACCCAGACAGGGATATTGCTCAACCACTGCTATTGTTCCCACATTAGAATCTATGCAGTTCGTTTGGGACCCTTTCTTGCAATAGTCATTATTTTAGTTTTTTCCAGATTTATAACCAGTCCCAACTGTGAGGAATATACTAGTAATTTGTTCAGTAGGTTCTTGATACCGAATATCGTGCGGTCGAAGAGGATCAAGTCATCTGCGTAAAGCATGCCCAAAATTGGAGTCTCACTCAATTTGGGCGGGCAGTTTGACTTTGATGCCATACAGTCCAGTAGGTCGGCTATATAGGTTGTAAAGCATAGGCGCAGTTAGGCAACCCTGTTTAACTCCCATATTAATGCAGATCTCCTCAGTGACCTCACCCCGATCATTAAGTCAGACCCTAGTGGAGGTATTACTATGCAGGGCTAGTAATATGTTTAGGATCCACCTCGGACAATTCATGTCCTTCAATTTTGACCACAGGATATCCCGGCCCACCAGATCAAAGGCGCTACTGAAATCAACAAAGACAATGTATAGTGTAGCCTCCTTACAACTCATAGTATTGTTGATTAGCTGGTCGAGGACGCTGATATTATGGGTAGTACTTGCCCTTGGCCTAAAGCCCGTTTGTGCGTAGTTAAGGATCTGTTTTTCAATGACCGAGTTTTCTATTTCTTTAAGGACCAGTGTATTAAAGCTTTTACTAGTTACGTCCAGCATAGTAAGTTGGCGGTAATTGGCAGTTGAAGTTCGCTTCCCCCTTTTGTATACTGGAATTAGTACAGTTTTCTTCCAGGAGGAGGGTATCTGACAGGATCTACATATTCTGGAATATAGAGTGAGCAGTATCTGCGCCCAGTTGTGTGGGTCATTTTTCAGTACAGCGTTAGCTAAGCCATTTGGGCCTGGGGCATTTGACGTTTTTAAATTCATGGTGGTCTGTATTATGATCTTATAACTGAGGGGGAGAAGCCAGTTCTTTACCCCGCCATACTGTGTGTATTGGTAACATTATCTTTATGGAATGTTTTAGAGATATATTCTGCCAATTTTTCCCCCGAAATTGGGTTAAGTACCGTCAGCTTCTGTTCTCACCCCGCCTGAGCCAGTATTTGCCAAATTCGACGACTGTTTTTACTACATAAGGCTTCTGCAAACTTCTGCCATTGGTTTCTTTTTTGTGCCTGGCAATACCTTCTTAGCCAACTACGATATTTTCGTTTTATCTCTGAACTCGAAGTTGAGCAAGCCCTCATCAATGTTGGCAGTTTTTTGCATTCTTAGGTCTCTTAGGGCTCGGCGCATGGCACGTTTCTGGTCTCTTATATTTACATCAAATGTTAATGTGCCCCCCCTCTTCCAGCTCAGCCCCGGGGTACGGCTACCTTTGAATACTGAGTGTGTTAAATGTGTAATCTAATATTCATTTTCCTCAGGGCATTTTCCCCACATTAGCGGTTTAATATTTGTGTGGTTAGGGAAGGAGATAGCATTCATTTTGTCAATGTTTCGCTGGGTCCACCTGATCTTATTTCCAGCGTGATTAGGTACTATCTCCCTACAAATGCCCTCCTCAACCATTTCCCCACCACCATCCATACACAATGTGAGGGTGCCGTGATCACCATAAACATTCAGCTTAATACTTAGTTGCATAACATGAGTCAGGAGGCACTCAGAAACAGCCATATAATAAGCACAGAGCGCTTTTTTCCTACTGCCCAGGATTCTTTGCGCTGTATGTCCCCCCTTGTACAACCATTTAATAGGATCAAGTTCCATTCCTTAAAGATATCCAGCCATAATCACCCTTTGTTGTTGCTCTGAGCCAGGGGTATGTTACACATGTTCTGTACATAGGAGTAGTTCCCACATCCCTCCAGGTCAAGGCACTTGGCATTCAAGTCTCCGCAAAGTATGACAGCTGGCGCTTTTTCCCCAGTGCACCAGGAGGTTCACAATGTGTCAAGTTTGTCCCCTATTATTTCCGTATTCAGATCGCCAGGGGGGTCATATATGTTAATGATCAGGATTTCGTTAACCCCTGCCCACCCACCCGGTGGTCTTATCTGAATCGCCAGGACGTTTCCCCCCTGTACTGTCCTGATAGATCAATTTAGGGTTATATGTGGATTTAACAAATGTCAGAAGGCCCCTTTTGGTCTTCCCTTTTCTCCCCTCATTGCCATATATTGATAAGTTATATAACCATCAAATTCCAGTTCAAAAGTTGCCCAAGTTTCCTGTAATAGAAATAAGTCAGCAGACAATAAAAGATCACAGGAAGCTCCAATGGCTGAATCCCCTCGTGTTCCAGCTAATGACAGTAGAAGTTCATTCTCTTTTTTTTCTGAGCAAACATACCTTATAACCACTCCCACCCTTGCTCATCACTGAGCCTTTGTGCAGATTTTGTTGCAGTTGTTACGGCGGGGCTAGTGGTACATGCACAGGAGCATTTTTGACACTTTTCCACCCTCGGCTCAGTCGGTATGGGTACGTGTAATTCATACCCAGGTGTTCCAGCAATGCCCGATTTGCCCTTATCATAGAAGCAGTTTCAGGCAAACAGCAGTGGATTGTTGTAAGTTTCACTCCACTTATTTGCGTGCGTTCCACGAAGTCAACGTCACTGGAGATTAGTATTCGTAGGGATGGTATTTTTGAAAAGAGGGCAAAGAGTAGAGGTCGATTTAATTGGATGCCAGTTTTTCCATCCTTCACCGGGGATATGGTCATGTTTTTGGTATCGACCTTACCTGGCACCAAAAGCACACCACCCCCGTGGTGGGCAATTGGGGATGGGGGTGATGGGGAAGCTCAAGCTCCTGTATGGGTACTGATACCGAGTTTTGCATGGCAGAACCTGTTTCGGTGCAGGCGGTCATCTGGGCAATTGCTGGCTGATATGTACCGGCTGATCATCCAATAGCCACCTCGTCAGGGTGCCCACTGTTTGGGCCGATCTTCTTTTCCTTCTAGCTGCCCGTTTACGTTGTTTCTTGGATATATTATTAACTGCGGGTCGTGGTGTAGAGTTTCGGGGAGGGGAATTGTTGACTTTATCCAGGCTTTTTTTAACTTGTCTTCTCTGCTTCCTGGATGGTTGGGCCCCAATTTCTAACTCCCTCACATTTGCTGGAGGGGGCCCATTCTCCTCCTCGTTCGTGGTTTCCTTGTCCGTAGTCGGCGCAGGAGTTGCCCTATCCCGTCTATTTTGTGGGATGGCAGTAGCCGGAATTCCCCTCAGATCGATGCAGGGGATATTAGAAGTTTTGTTAGATGTACTCAAGAGTTTATGTAGGGCAAGGATCACTCTCCCCTGTGCTTTTAGGTCCTCATGCATCGTTCCACACAATTTTAATAGTATTTTAATAGCAAAATTGAGTGTTGCATTTCCAGTTTGCAAGGTTTCATGTATACTGTACTCTGATGGTAGGGGTTCATGTGACAAATTTGCTGAATCGGAGCTGGCTGATAATCGAGGTGAATTAGGGGATGCAACAGGAGTGGTAGGGGAAGGCTCTGTTTGTGAAGCCGATGACACATAGATGGGGTGCTCTTTATCCCCTGGAATTAGAGTTTCCGCTGGATCCTTCGGCATAGGTACCGTAACCTCTTCCCCCACCTGTGTATCGGGTACATTATCACTGTTTGCGGGAGGCACCAATATCTTTTCCCCAGATTGTTTCCCCTCTTGTGTTCCCACACGATCTTGCAGGGCATAGCATAGTTGCAATTGGGAGTCATTGGCCTTCATTCCGAGTATGGCGGTAAGGGATACCGGGCACCGGTAAGGAGACCGGTGCCAGTAATCCCTTACCGCCCTACTACGAGGTCACTTAGCGGGTCCCTTCCTTAACGCCTGGTCTGACCAGGTGTTAAGGACGGGACCCGGTAAGGGACCTGGGCGCAAATAACGGGCTTGGCTTACGCCGGCCCGTTATTTGCGCCCTTCCCATTCCCATTGAGCCCTATGGGGGCTCATATGGGAATGGGGAATGGTTTGGTAAATGGGGATTTACCGGTCCCTCCAAGGTCGGAATGGACCGGTAAATCCCCATTGAACCAAACCGGAGTCGGTACCGGTATGGAAGGCAGTCATGGCGCAAATAGTGCCATGACTACCACCATACTCGGAATGAGGGCCATTGTCTAAATCTAATGGGATATAGATGCCTTCTCCTTCTAAATGGGATAAGTTGCATTTGTTTGGCCCAGTCATAGCCCCTCCTTCCACAGGTTTGCTCGGAAAGTATGCGTCCAGTGGGCCTTTTGAGGAGCTGTCAGTTTTCCTCCAAGTTCTTTCATTTCCCCACTTTCAGAGGGAGTCTTGTTTCCGGTATCCGTGGATGCTCCTTTTTTTGAGCGTAGCCCATACAGTTTCCTTCCCCATGTAGTAGCAACTTTATTTCCATTTGATGCCTCTCCTGGCATTTTTACTGTCTTTGTTGAGAGACGGGGGTGGGGGGTTTAACTCTTGTTCAATACTCCACGGATGTCAAAAAGTGAACCCACCCCAGCCTCGCACCAGAACCTAGGGCTATGACAGTATTACTGTCACACTCCCAAAGGTTCACCTTCTGTATCGGGCAGCAAGCGTCAGGCTGTGCAATATGTTGACAGCAGTAAAGCAATATATATATGGCGGCCAAAGTCTTGCAATAATATTTTTAGGTAGTACCTGAGTCTAAGTCTGGAATTTCTCCTTCCCCGCTCCTCGAGTAACACACTGCGCACACTGCGCGCTCTGCATAGGAAGCCCTATTTAAGGTTCCGCCCTCTCCAGAGGGAAATGATTGATAGTGACAACAGACTCCACAGCCAACGTCCGTAGTGTCCCAACACGAGTAACACACTGCGCATACCATATCTTTATGTATGTGTGTGATGTCAGAGTGTGTAATGTCACAGAGTGAATGCGGAATGTCCTTAGCCTGGGTGTTCCACAAGTGACCGTTGGCCAGAGCTACCTAGTCTTTGGGAACTGGTGGGTCCTACATGTACTATGATATTACATGAAGATCCAACGTAACAAAAGGGCCCTAGCTGTAACCTATCTCCCTGAAGTCATCTTCATCAGCCACATTACATTCATGTGTTTTCCACTTTCATATTGTGCCACGTCGTCCTTGTGTTTTTGTTGCTAATGTCTGTCTCTGTTCGTGTTGTCAAACTTCATTGAACTAGCTTCTCAATCTCTGATGGCCACCATTGGCCAAGCAAATGATGCAGTCCTTTTTTATTTGCAGTTATGAAATCCGGCCTGGTCCTAGTCCTCCCTTCTTTCACTTTCGGATCGGAAGATTAGGCCCCATACATGTTCCTCTCCACCGCCAGCCTTTCTGGAGACCTGACGCAGTGGAGAGGAGATTGTCAGTAATGGCATTCAGTCAATGCATTACTTCAAAGGTTTTAGATTCCCATTGTGCTGGCAAGACAATTGGGCGCAAGATGCCAGTTTTAGGATCTATAGGGCAACCTGTCATGGTAGGGGGAATTATTTCCGAAATATATTGCTTCAGGTGATAGATGAAGTATCTCCAGTTCTGATGTTTGATAATCTGCTTAGAATCACATGCTGTGCATAGTCCGACATCCAGTGGTCACTACGAAAAGGGGACGTCGACAAGGCGCGTCTGTAACACTATCCCTATAGTGATGTGCAGTGTAACCACAATCCCTCACGCGTCGAGGTCCCTCAGATTGTTTTTTCCTCCCAGATATTGGTCGCCTTAACGCGGAGCTCATTAGAGAAAAATTGCAAACATTTATTCGACCCTTTGGTCATTACTTCTTATACATTACATCAGATCCCTCCTTCGACAGCGAAGCTGTTTCAACGCTGGTTAAGAACTTCGACGGCGGTGACTTGGACGGAGGCGATCCTTCGGCGCTGCCGAACACGTGGCCCGGCCTCGCCGGCCTAAGACAGTAGGGAGAGTGGGGGTCGTGGGACATTTCTTGTTCTTTCTAAGAATGCCTTTCTCTTTCACCCCCCTTTCCTTCGCGGTCGTTATCACGTTTAACTGTATCCTCAGCTATGGAGAGGACTCCCTTTAGATTTTGCCCGCGCTGCAAGGGCAAATTCACATGGAAAGATGAGCACAAGCGGTGTAACCGTTGTTTACCCCTCGACCACAACGAGGACGGCTGTGCGGCCTGTAAGCTTCTGCGTCCAAAGACTTTAAAGAACGGCAGGGTCAAGAGGTGGGCAGCCTACGCTATGTCTAGGACTGATTCCTCACCTGCCGCCGAGTGTGACGAGGACAGTGATAACCCGACCTCCGTTTCGGAGGTTGTAGACCTCTCTAAGGAGCGTATCCGCTCCTCGGCGTCTGTCCCCGGCCCTGACAAGCTCGGCTAACACCCTGCTTATGGGGATGAACACCCCGGCGACACTGATGAACACAGAAAACATAGACCTAAACACACAACCCACGGCACTTCTTCGTCGAAGATGAAGAAAGCCCTAGCGCCAACGGAGACGCCGGGCCTACCGGTGACCTCCACCGACCGTAAGGGTCGCAAGCCCTCCCCGCCACTGCAGACGCGACTAGCGACTGGGCTACCCGCAGCCAAGGGCGCTACCACCAAAATGAAAGGCAACGCGCCTCGTAAGAGGGCAGTTGTCGCCGAAAGAGACTCAACACCGCCCAACACGATGCCAGACGAACCCTTGACGGAGAAATTAATTGTCGAGAGCTTGGCTCGTATAGTTCCAATGACGTCCAGAGACGGACGCCGAGTGACACGCCGAAAACCGCTCACAAGGCCAGGGAGACGTCGATAATGCCAGAAGGGAGGCAGGGACCACTCCCGCTGTCGAAGGAAGGCCCTAGCCTACGAGAAGTTTTCTCAGAAGGCGAAGGGACTTTATCCTCCACGTTATGGGACAGATCTAGACGGCTACAGGCAGAGAAGCCTCCTTTTTCGCCCCCAGACCGTTCTGGGTTACCATATTGGACATTTGAGAGATTCCAATCGTGTATGGACAAGCTGGATAGATTTATGTCCACTCCTGAACATAAAACACCCAAGAGGCCAAGGGAGATACTTCAGGATGACCCCAGGGCTAAATATCCTAGACTATTTCACCCCCTTCAAATGGAAACTAATACTTTTGACCTCACTGAAGAAGACTCTCACTTCCAAGAGGATGAGGAGTTCTTAAATAGTGAAAACCAACAGAACATCGAAGAAGAAGGTTTTGAGGAAATCCCTGACATAGGTGAGCGGGGGATTCGAAGAAGACCCAGATGAAGGTGGCTCTAAGCCTTGGCAGTCCCCAACAGCTGCAGACCCTGAGGTCCTGAACCTTTCCTCTCCCCAGACCACACCTGTCAGGAACCCGTCACCTATAGATGACCAACCCACCTTTAAAGCGCTACTACGGAAAGCAGCAGCGCACTTTGAAATTGAGACTGGGGAAATTACTCCCAATACTGATTTTGTAGAAAAAATCATTAAAGAGAAACTTCCCACTAGCCAAACCATTCCCCTCCTCGCCTCAGTTAAGAGACGAATCATCCCATCTCTGTCTACACCTGCGTTGGTTAGAGGGGTGAACCCTAGAATTGAAAAACTGTTTTCTCCCTCTCCTTCGGACTCATTATACATTAAGGGTCACTCGATACCAGATTCCTTGGTGGTAGCTACCACAAGGAAAAGGGCAGGGGTTCCGCTATCAACTAGCAAAGCACCCCCGGACAAGGAAGGAAAGAAACTTTAAGCCCTGGGTAAGAGAATTACAGCCTCTGCAGCTTTTTCCACCAGAATTGCCAATAACAACACATTACTGGCAAGTTATGCTGATGCCCAATGGGGAAAGTTCCGTCAAGACCTCGAGGAAGTCCCTGAGCCCTTACGTACTCGACTGTTAACTACTATAACGGAAGGAACTCTGGTTAACCAGAGCATCATTAAAAACACACGTGATGCTGCAGAAACGGCTGGCCGTTCTTTAGTCGAGGGGATACTTCTGAAGCGTCATGTCTGGCTCCGGAACTCTGGGTTTAAGCGAGAGACCCAGGCGTCACTCATAAACAAACCAATCGAGGATTCTAACCTCTTTGGGAAAGCGGTGGATGACACACTGGAGACTGCAAAGAAGGATTTCGACACCCTAAACACTTTAGACCAAATCTCAAGGCCTCCCAATAAGCGAGGATTCGGCAACAAATGCTTTTTTTGAGGCCAACGTCAACAAAAACAACAGCAGTACACTGCAGGCAACTGGTCCTCTACTCAGGGAAACAGTGGCCAATACACTCAGAGGACAACGCCGTGGCAAGGATAGAGATCGGGGCCCCACTCCCAGAGGTTCCCCGGCTACCAACACCAAATGACCCGAAGGTTCAGGTCCCCTCCCATGCATCGCCGGTCGGGGGCCGGTCAACATCTTTTCTACCAGCATGGGAGGGAATAACATCAGACCGCTGGGTATTGTGTACTATAGACCGCGGGTACTGCATAGAATTCAGTCAGTCCCCAACGTACAGACTGCCAAGGGGACAACGCCTGTCAACGGAACACCTCGCCATTCTTCTTCAAGAAGTAGAACTACTGCTACTAAAAGGAGCAATAGAGGTCGTGCCTCTATCACAGGTAACGGAAGGTATTTATTCAGTGTACTTCCTTTTACCCAAAAAGGACTTAACCATGCCCCCTGTACTAGATCTGCGCCCAGCGAACAAATTTGTCAAACCACAAAAATTTCGCATGGTAACCTTACAGGAAGTAATCCCCCTGCTTTCACAGGGAGATTACATGACAACACTGGACATGAAAGATGCATACTTTCATATTTTAATGTTGCCAGCGCACAGAAAATACCTAAGGTTCATGATAGAGGGCAAACACTACCAGTTCAGAATGCTACCCTTCGGCATAGCGTCAGCGCCAAGGGTATTCACAAAAGTACTGGCAGTGGCAGCGGCCCGCCTGCGCAGGTTGTCCATCGCAGTATACCCCTACCTCGACGATTGTCTCCTAACAGGGGATTCTTACGAGACATGCATCTCAAATATCCAAAAGACTGTAGACCTTTTGTTCCAACGGGGCTTCTCCATCAACGAGAAGAAGTCCAGCCTAGACCCCAGCCAGATCAAACTATTCCTAGGGGCTCTAATTCGAACAAAGGACAGCCTTGTCTTCCCCTCCAACGAGAGGGTCCAAAATATGCTGTTTCAGATCCCTCAATATGTGGCCGGTCGAGAGGTGACATTACGCAAAGCAATGCGTTTGCTAGGAATGATGGCGTCATGTATATATTTGGTACCTCACGCGCGTCTGTGCATGCGCCCAATGCAAGAGTGGCTGAACAGCCGGTGGTGTCAGGCCAGCGGACAATGCGACGATCTAGTGGTGGTCTTGCAGGCCTTGGTTCTCTCGCTACGGTGGTGGTCCAAGGAAAACCTTGTAATAGGGAAACCATACGCCACCCCTGCAGTGGAGGCCACTCTAACCACAGATGCATCCCTCACAGGATGGGGGGCTCACCTATCCCATCAGACTGCACACGGAGTTTGGACTCCGAGTGTAGCGTCCAAACACATAAACTTGCTGGAACTGCTAGCAGTCTTCAAAGCACTGAAGGCTTTCCAGGCACACCTGCAAGGGAAGACAGTGATGGTCCTCACAGACAGCACCACAGCCATGTACTACCTGAACAAGCAAGGGGGCACTCACTCTCCAGGACTGTCCAAGCTGTCCCAGAACATCTGGAAGTGGGCTCTCAAACACAACATATTCCTGTTGTCACAACATGTACCAGGGGAACTCAATCTGCTAGCAGACGAACTCAGCAGAGACTTCCCTCTGCCCGCAGAGCACGAATGGCGGTTACAAGAAGACCTCGTCTTTGACGTTTTCACACAATGGGGATTCCCAGAAATAGATTTGTTTGCAACTCTGGAGAACTCCCAATGCCAAGATTACGCCTCCAGATACTCCCAGAACCAGTCCAAGGTGAACGGTCTCTGGATAACATGGTCAGGGAAATTTGTTTGCGCTTTTCCCCCGACTCCCCTTCTCAACAAGATAGTGCACAAGATGCACCAGGAACCAGTCACTATGATACTAGTGGCCCCTATGTGGGCCCGGCAGCCATGGTTCGCTCACTTGATGGAGATGTCTCTATCTCCTCCAACTAACTTCCCTGCCCGTACAACATGCTGTCACAGGACAAGGGCAGAACGCTACACCCATGCCCACAGACCCTGAATTTAGCAGCCTGGCTCCTGAGGTCATAGAATGTGGACATTTACAACTCCCTCAAAGATGCATGGACATTCTTAGGGAGGCTAGGAAACCTAACACTCGTTACTGCTATTCTAGCAAGTGGAAAAGATTTGTCATCTGGTGTAGAGATAAAAGCATCAACCCGGTTGACTGCTCTCCCACACAGATTGTTCTTTACCTGACTCACTTATTAGACTCAGGATTGGTCTTTAATTCCATTAAAGTTCATCTAGCTGCACTTTCCGCATACACCACTTCTCAACACAAGGTGTCATGGTGGAAAGTCCCAGTTATTAAAGCCTTCATGGAGGGAGTAAAGAGGATACACCCTCCTATAGCTAACCCAGCTCCCGGATGGGACCTAAATGTGGTACTTACCAGGCTTATGGGCACACCCTTTGAACCCATGCACAAAGCATCCCTTAAGAACCTCACTCTTAAAACTGCTTTCTTAATAGCTATCACCTCCATTAGGTGAGTCAGTGAACTACAGGTGCTCTCTATACTAGACCCCTTTGTAACAGTTCACAAGGATAAGGTGGTTCTACGCACAAATCCTAGGTTTGTACCAAAATTAATTTCTAAATTCCATGTCAACCAGTCAATAGAACTACCAACCTTCTTTCAAAACCCTCCAAATTTGGGAGAAAAGAGCCTGCATACACTGGATGTGCGCAGAGTCGTCATGTTTTATATGGAAAGAACTAGACCTCTGAGAAAGACTAATCAGTTCTTTGTCTCGGTGGCAGCAGGAAGAGAAGGAGATGCAGTTTCAAAATCCACTATATCTAGATGGATTGTCCAATGCATCACTCTCTGTTACACTCTTGCTAAGAGAGAACTACCCTTCAAGCCAAGAGCACGTTCTACTCGAGGCACTGGGGCTTCCATAGCATTCATTGCAAATGTCCCACTTGCGTCCATTTGCAAAGCGGAAACCTGGATTTCTGTACACACCTTTACAAAACACTACTGTCTAGATGCCCACTCTATATCTGATTCCAAGGTGGGACAAGCAGTATTAAGACATCTTTTTTCTACTGTTCCTTCTCACAACCCACCTCCAACTCCGGGTACTGCTCGCTAGACTATGCACAGCATGTGATTCTAAGCAGATTAACAAACATCAGAAGACAATGCATTACTTACCGTAAAGCATTTCTGATGGTTGTATCTGCTTAGATTCACATGCGCCCACCCTTCCTCCCCGCTCCGATGGAAGGAACATAGACATCCTTTATCTTTCTCTCTTTTCTGTACTCACTCATGTCTAATAGGCTCCCTCAGGGCAGAGAAAATACAAACAGAGGGACCTCGATGCGTGAGGGATTGTGGGTACACTGCACGTTACTATAGGGATAGTGTTACTGACACGCCTTGTCGACGTCCCCTTTTCGACTACGAAAAACAAAATGCAATACTCTGCAGTGACCACTGGATGTCGGACTATGCACAGTATGTGAATCTAAGCAGATACAACCATCAGAAATGCTTTTACGGTAAGTAATGCATTGTCAGTCAAATGATTACATCAACAGAACTTTAGTAACCAAAATAGGATCAGCACTCCCCAGATATTCACACACAGTAGCCAAGCGCTGAAGCAGGGATCGAGGACCAGCCCGGAAATGCCCTGACTCATATATCCTCGTAGAGGGTGCAGTTGGTAGAAATGTGTTAATATTTTACTTTCAGTAATACTGTTTTAGCGATAATGAGATAATGAAAAAAAGTAGACACATCACAATACAGCAATCTGATGCATATCTAACCGCAAAGAAATATGCTAAACAAAAGAAGCACGATTGCCTCTTTCGCCCGCCACTGAAGACCACATGCAAGACACTGCAAAGCAACACAAGCTCATACAGTCCTCGCATTGTCTCCTGCAAATCCACCTTCAATATATGGAGGAAAACAGTGAAAGATTCATGTGGATGTTATTTGGGATTGCGGCTCCAATCGCTAGCCCTTTTGTACCCCATGTAACCCCTAGTTGAGAAGCTGCAGAGGCAGTGTTGGGGTCTGAAAACAAACTGCAGTCTATGATAATGTTTACTTTGCTTAACTGCCTGACCCCCTCCTCCACACACTGCCTCTTTCCTTATCTGCAGCAATATTTAGTCTTAAGGAAGGACACTAAATACTACTACGAGCATATCAAAGTTACAGAATATGAAAATGCTTTGTGTCCTCCAAATGGACAAAGGTGCTTTTACAGCAGTACATACATCCCAAGTACAGCCAAAAAGACTTGCAGCCTCATTACTAGTTGGCAGGTCAGGAAATAAGGTGCCACTAACAATGTTTCTGATGTTTGTTAATCTGCTTAGATTCACATGCTGTGCATAGGTCCGACATCCAGTGGTCACTGCAGAGTATTGCATTTTGTTTTTCGTAGTCGAAAAGGGGACAAGGCGTGTCTGTAACACTATCCCTATAGTGACGTGCGTTGTACCCACAATCCCTCACGCGTCGAGGTCCCTCTGTTTGTCTTTTTTCTGCCCTGAGGGAGCATTCTATACGTGAGTGAGTACAGAAAAGAGAGAGATGTAGAAAGATGTCTATGTTCCTTCCATCCGAGCGGGGAGGAAGGGTGGGCGCATGTGAATCTAAGCAGATACAACCATCAGAAATGCCTTTACGGTAAGTAATGCATTGTCTTCTGAGGTTTGTTAATCTGCTTAGAATCACATGCTGTGCATAGACTAGAGAGCAGTACCCGGAGTTGGCGGTGGGTTATGAGAAGGAACAGTAGAGAAAAGATGTCATAATACTGCCTGTCCCACCTGGGAGTCAGATCTAGAGTGTGTATCTAGACAGTAGTGTTTTGTAAAGGTGTGCACAGAACTCAAGGTAGCCGCTTTGCAGATGGAACATTTGCAATGAATGCTCTCAGTGCCTCGAGTAGAATGTGCTCTTGGCTTGAAGGGTAGTTCTCTCTTAGCAAGAGTGTAACAGAGAGTGATGCATTAACAATCCTTCTAGATATAGTGGACTTTGAGACTGCATCTCCTTCTCTTCCTGCTGCCACCGAGACAAAGAACTGATTAGTCTTTCTCAGTGGCCTGGTTCTTTCCATGTAGAACATGACAGCTCTGCGTACGTCCAGCGTATGCAGACTTTTTTCTCCCAAGTTGGAAGGGTTTTGAAAGAACGTTGGTAGTTCTATTGACTGGTTTACGTGGAATTTTGAGATTAATTTCAGTGCAAACCTTGGGTGTGTGCGTATAACCACCTTATCCTTGTGAACTGTTACGAAGGGGTCTAGAACAGAAAGAGCCTGTCGTTCACTTACTCTCCTAATGGAGATGATAGCTATTAGAAAAGCAGTCTTAAGAGTAAGGTCCTTAAGAGTTGCCTTGTGCATGGGTTCAAATGGCGAGCCCATGAGTATTGTAAGTACCACATTTAAGTACCATCCGGGAGCTGGGTTAGATATCGGAGGGTGTATTCTCTTTACCCCTTCGATGAAGGCCTTGATAACTGGGATCTTCCACCACGACACTTTAAGTTGGGAAGTGGTGTATGCAGAAAGTGCCGCCAGGTGGACTTTAATGGAATTGAACACTAGACCTGAATCCAATAAATGGGTCAAGTACAGAACAATTTGTGTGGGAGAGCAGTCAACCGGGTTGATGCTCTTTCCTCTACACCAGATGACAAATCTTCTCCACTTGCTAGAATAGCAGTTGCGAGTATTAGGTTTTCTGGCTTCCCTGAGGATGTCCAAATCTGCGGGAGTTGTAGATGTCCAAATTCTATGATCTCAGGAGCCAGGCTGCTAAATTCATGTTCTGAGGGCATGGATGCAGTGTCCTGCCCTTGTCCTGTGACAGCATGTTGTGTGGGCAGGGAAGTTTCACTGGGGGAGATAGAGACACCTCCATCAAGTGAGCGAACCATGGCTGCCGGGCCCACAGCGGGGCCACTAGTATCATGGCGACTTGTTCCTGGTGCATCTTGTGCACAACTCTGTTGAGAAGGGGAGTCGGGAGGATAAGCGTAAACAAATTTCCCTGACCATTGAATCCTTCGACTGGTTCTGGGGGTACCTGGAGGCGTAACTTTGGCATTGTGAGTTCTCCAGAGTTGCGAACAGGTCTATTTCGGGGAATCCCCATTTCGTGAAGACGTCTAAGACGATGTGTTCGTGCAATCGCCATTCGTACTCTTCGGGCAGGGGGAAGTCTCTGCTGAGTTCGTCTGCTAGCAGATTGAGTTCCCCTGGTACGTGTTGTGACAGTGGGAACATGTGTCTGAGAGCCCACTTCCATATATTCTGGGACAGTCCTGGAGAGTGTGTCCCCCCCTGCTTTTTGATGTAGTACATGGCTGTGGTGCTGTCTGTAAGGACCATCACTGTCTTCCCTTGTAGGTGTTCTTGGAAGGCTTTTAGTGCTTTGAACACCGCCAGTAGGGTGGTAGGGCCTCTGATCTACCGGCAGGCTTGCCAGTAGATCAGGCCCCTACTGGCAGATAAACGCCTCAATCACCGGCACCGTTACTAATGGTGGCGCTGATCCAGGCAACCCCATCCCATGGTGTCCTATAAGACTCCATGGAATGGGGAGTTACCAGCGTCTCTGCCACGTTTAATATCCCAGAGACGGTACAGTGGGATACTGGAGAACTCATAATGTGCCCCTTAGAGTCACAGCATACAGTGATGTATTATACAGCTGCACCACAGACCCACACCACAGAAAGGTAAGGTGTGTGACAAGTGAGCTTTTCAGAAAATAAGCCCACGCCACCTCTTATGTTTCCCTGATGGTAAATTGGGATTTCTTTCATTTTATTATGTACCTGATATTGCATTTACAATTGCTTTGACTTTTCTGTTAAATCCCCAAGTTTATAATTATATATCACCCCACCTTGTCTAGTAAGACCTAACCTGAAATGCACGCCATAGTATATTACCTATGAGGCTGAACTGGCATAAGAATGACGGTGCTGAGTGTACCTTTGCACAGCTAGTCAGCACTCAAGTTCATGTCTGACTTGCAAGTAATGTAGCCTTGTGTATGCTTTAGTAACATTGTGTTACTTTGTCCATTTTAATTTGTTTGTAGTTTGCTTTACGTGAGTGCTGTCCGGTGATGTTATGATGGGGAAAGGTCAAATGGCATCATTATGCTGGGTCATTTTACAGTCAAAGGTCTTCATCAACATGCATTTATTTGACTGGATGTCATTAGGAAAACAGCATAAAATAACTGAAAATATTCGGGTAAAATATCAATAGTTCACCGCATTGTACGAACTCCAATAAATAAATACCATATTAAGTCACAGTTTGCTGACATTTGAAATGCCCTTTTTCCTGGTCCAGGCTTTGTTTAGGTATGTAGCAGGTATGTAGCAGCATAATTCATAACTTCGTTGTTTGCCCTTTTACATGCAGTCGGGCCTGAGCTGTAATCTGTAATATAAGGTCAATAAGTCTTAGCATTATTTTCCTGTACCTACTGTACTGGAGACAGGTTAACATAAAGTGCATTTCAGTTTCTCTTCTATTTCTGCAATACTGGCATTCATCTATAGTTCCAGGTGTTAGTTATGCTTGCCACTGAAGAAATAAGGAACATGCTAACTTTATTCTCAGATAATCTAACTAACTTGTATTACCACCTGCCAATTTACAGTTCCAGTATCTTGAACGGAGCGGGGATTTTGTACTTTCATTTAGAACTCGTTCTACTCCCTTTAATGAAAACATTCATTTCTTATTAAAAGATTTGTGAGTGCTTTAATATTTATTGGTTTTAAACAGAGTTCCGGATTGCGTAAATAGGATGAATGTTCTTGTAACATGTCTACACCATGGCATTAAAGTCCCCCCATAAAGTTTCAGCACACCCTTAGTGCACCTCTGTATTTGATTAGGAGCGGCTGACTGCAGATTCTGATCCAATACAGGAGAGGCTTTAGTACAATGGCACTATCAATGTAGCTTAAATGAACTTCCTTGTGCAAATAGATGGTTGGGGTGCTCTTAGGAAAAGAGAATTTGTTTAGGAAACTATTCTCCATATTGATCATCATCTTTACAAGTATTGTATCCCCAAAGCTACGAACCATATAATGCTGCTTGACGGGCCTCTAGTCTTTAGGAACGGTCTCGGTGCCCACCTAGGCATGTTCTCTGCAAATCTCGTGGGGGCCCTACTATATCTAGATAGCGCAAAGTTGGATTGATGCAATTGATAGCACCAGCTACTTCCCAAAATTGTATTCCTAAATAATCGTATGTCTTTAATCTTGCAATTGCTATGTTAATAATCTGTAAACAGAACCTGTGCTGGTTCCTTTGACTAAGTTTAAAAAACATGAGTTTAGTTTGAGAACAATTGATTGATAAGCCCTGGTTATTGCAAAAACCAGCAAAAAGTGCAAGCCGTTCTTTCAAGTCAACTGGAGCCAGTGATAGTAAAAAAGCGTCATCCCCAAATCAGAGCAGTGGGTGTTTGCCAATGCCTAGTGATGTGGTTGACAGTAGGAACTATCACTTCGTTTAGCAAAAGCAAGAAGAGGGTGTGGGCTTTAACGCGGCCCTTCTGGGGGCAGACTACAGAAACCTTGCACCGGTGCAAGTGCAAAGTTGCACTGTATTAGCACTGGGACATAGCTTTCCCTAATGCAAAAACATTGGGCCATATTCGAAAACATTTATACCGTGACAAGTGCAGTTTTTCATGGTATAAGCCACAAGGCAAAAAATATATTTGGTGCAAAAATCCTGCACTTTCAATGCATTTTTTTACCAGGGCAAAGTTTGGCTCAGTTTTAATATGCAATGGTATTAACACTAGGGTAAACTTTGGGATTATTTCTACTCTCATCCAAGATTCCAGAAATTGCAGTAATGGCATTGAATAGATGCAGGAAAAAGGCTCGCCAAACTGCTAGTTTTGATTTAAATATGCCCACCACTACTATGTTCGGCCCCAGAGCTTTATTGCTATTTTGGACTTTTATTCCAGCATGCACCTCCTCTAATGAGAATACCAGGGGGTCAAATTGGGCACTTTCCTCGCCAAGAGAAACACAATTCTGTCTCATTTGTGGTCTTGATTATTTGAATATATCCTAAAATGGTCTTGCCCCCTTTGCTCAGTAATATTGCCATGTAGTGTTCTGCTATTTACTGTCATGCCAGTAGTCGCCAATTTCCAGAATCTTATGCAATCATGGCTATTGCATCAATAAACTGTTTCTACCTATCATTTGCATGTGCTCTCTTTTTTTAATTAAGGTGTTTCAGCCCTGCATCAGTCCACCTGCTACACCTTTCCTATTCACTCTGTAATGCCTCTTCAGATACTTGTGTCTTTCCCTCTGTGACCACAGCCTTTCCTCCTGCCTCCCCAAACCACCAACATCACACCACCCCACCCACTATCTGGATACCAAACCCGAACATCACCAAGCTTGCCACCACTGAATGCCCCCCCCCTCCCCAGACCTCCAAGCAAATCACTACCAACCCTTCCTTCCCACCCACACTGGTCCTCTCCCGAAGGCCTGTAACCGCCCGCTCCCTTTTCTCGTTCCTGACTCACCACCCACACACCCACATCCCACCAACAGAATCCCCCCTCTGACCAACACCATCCCTCCAGTCACACCGACCAACACAGTCAGACCAGTCACACCGTCCTCTCCAGTGACCGACACCATCCCACCAGTCACACTGACCACCTGAGTCCGGCTAACCCCTGACACCTGGGAAAGCACCACCCCCGCTACTTCGCCCAAACTCACTTGCCTCCTTAACAACGCCCGCACTGTGGGCAAAAACAGACACATCATCTTTGATCTCCTAACGCCCAACAATCCTGATCTCATATTTATCACTGAAACATGATGACGAATTCAAACCGATAGCATAAAAGCGATACCACACGACTGCTCACTTCTCCAGCATGGGGTCTGGCATGGATTCACATGCTCATGAATAATATTCCCTGTCATCAGGCTGGGAATCCTCGGTAAAGAAAAAATCAGTTTCAGTTTCGTTTCTGAACTGTCTGTCTTAGTAGTAACCAATCACTGGTCTCCGGGTCATACTGCCCTCTCACTAAATCCTTCCCCTGGCAGCCATTCTCAGATTTTTACTGCACGTTCAAGTGTTGGGAGTCCTAGTACTGTAGTTCTCGAGCTTTTATTGCCTTTTTATGTGATTTTTCAAAGAGTTTAATCTAATTCTTTGGTCAGTCGAGCCTCAAGCTCCACCGTTTCTACTTCCGATCAACAGGTGTCATGATCACTGCTTCCAAGGAGCTAGGACCAGCCCAACGTCCTTGGAAGCAGGCCCCTAACCTTCATCTTAGGCACCAGCCGGTCCCCACTGGGACCTTTTGGACCTTGTCCTGGCGCCGGTGGCACCAGGCCCATCAAAGCACCTGCAAAGACAAGAAACAACAGGTTAGCACGGCAACCTTCACGCGCAGCGCTTTCCTTACCTGGATCCATCGGCAGCTACCATCTCTTCACGCTGCTCCTCAGCCTGCACTCCGGGAATTCCGGTTTTCTTCAACGCTGCAATCCTGCACCTGAAAGACAAAAGAAGAGACATTAGACAGGTATTTTACTTACGCGCCATCGCGCCCGCCACCATAGGGCGCCTGCAAATACTCCGGCCTTTACTTACGCATTTCCAAGCACGTCAATTCAAGACTCTGGCTCGAACTTCGGCTTTCTTCACACCATCTTTTACCTCAAGAGCCCTGCAAGACAAATAGAAAAAGCATTATACAGAGCCCTGTTCCACATTAACGTGCCCTCGCACCTAAAGACTGTAAGGACTTAAAAGGTGTCCGGAAACTCACCGCTCGTGCAGTTAACAACGGTAGCAATCCTCTGATGTCAAGAGGCCTACGTTTCATCCAGTGAAGGAACTGGCAACGGCACCCTGCACCAGACGCAAATGGAGAGTCCAGCATTCACCTATCTAAGGTGAGCACGTTGACCTTGGGGCTCCACGGAAAAGCGAGGAAGGGAAAGGGAGAGAGATAGCCGACAACCCCAGATCATTAACCCCATATTCTTTCACCTGCAGATATCTCACTCTTCGAGTTAGACACACAGTACGAAGAGGCTCAGCCCCGGAAGCCAATCGAGTCCTGCACTTCACTTTTCGAGTCACAGACACCATCCTGCCAAGACCGGCGCCTCCGTGGGAATCAGGTGAGCGTTACACAGGGACCCGTTTCGGAATTGTCTATGCCCCTCAAGGGCAAAGTTTTCATCGAGTTACGCTTCTTGGAGGATTCCAGAAGACCTTGAGGCCTACCCAGTGGACATGGCCCAGGACAAAGGAAGCTCGACGCCCGGATCCAAGCTGTTCAGGAACTGCCCTGGATGCATATTGCAGATTGTGTTCAAGGAGGACGAGCATTCTAGATGCCTCTACTGCCTTCACGAAGACAAAACGCATGTGGAGAATGTTAGGAAAGATTTCATAATTGTATGTAATTTTCCCTCCATGTGGCAACCCCCAAACCTTTTGCTGTTGTTTTACACCCTGATCTAGACTTTGCCAGAGAAGCGCAGCCTTCCGCCGCACTCCTCTGGGCTTTCGCTCAATTCTTATGGGGAAACTGACATACCCTTAAGACAGTCAGTACTGGGAGACTTTGTTTCCCTTAATCCTTTCCTCATGTGGCAGCTTTTGTGCAACATGATACAAGAGTGCACCGTAATTTACATTACCACGCCCTTGGGTCTCTAGTCATTGCAAAGGCCCTATCAACTCTCGCTGGACTTATTATGAACTGTGCAAGTGTGTCATGGACGGGACTGGTGGCAGCTATCGTTTCTCTTGTGTTTTGAACCCTTTTTTGCCATGTGTCCGCGCTTACCACGTTTGGCACGAATAGGTGGCCTGGCTCCCAAAATGGCCATGCCACGAGGTTCTTTGTCCTGTCCGTTGACCGTCTTGCCCCTTCACCTTCCCCCAGGTCGAGCCGACCTGGGGCAGTCCTTATTTGGTCATGCACTTTCCCGCAAAACACAACGCTTTTGCGGGCTTCTGCATGCCTTGTGTGTGCCTCCAGGATGTGGGCTGGGATGTCTAGTCCCAATACACATCCTGGGTGCCAGAGAGTCTAGGGTGTCCTGAATGCCTGGGACCACCCTGGTCCGTGATAGGTTCACGAATCAAGTGTTTGTGAGCAGATATCCCATTGGGTCCTCTCCGTTTTGGCGCGAAGGGAACTTTGGGTAAGAGGAGGCTGAAAACACCACTAACATGTCGATCTTCTGAGTTCACACCGAACAAGGGATAAGGAGCCAAGTATCCTGCAACAAGAAGCTGAGTCGAGGAACCGCTGGTGACCCGCTGAAGGTTTGGCACCCTGAGCCGCTGTCGTCCTGCGAGACACCTCTGCATCTGATCGTCCTAGAAGGTCTGCAAAGGCGCTTCGACCCATTGGAATAGTGGGATCAACTATTCCCGGCACCTTCATCAAACCCTGCAAGTAAGCCCCTTCGGAAGTGTCCCTGGGCCAACCAGTGGGCTGACCAGCTTACGCAGGTGCTTTGCTCTGTCACTGCCGTCGTTTCGGGGAAGCCCTCGAAACTTGGTCTACTGCTTGCTCTGCGTCCACGGCAACCTTACACCGAATTCGTACACTTGGCATTCCCAGGTCTGAAGTGAGACGAGTGCGCCCGGACCAGAGTAAACGCGGTTACCGTGTTGCCCTGCTGTGGTAACAACCTGTGCACGTCCGCTGCATTTGGGACACCCTCGACCCTCCATCCTGCTACGCAGAATCTACACGGTGTCGAGATGTCCTGATCATCGCAGCTGAACCTGCCAGCAACGTGAACTGAACTGGAGAAGTCTGGGTCTGCCTGCGTCGGGGACCGGTGAGTAGTCCATAACCCAACCGGTGGCCCCTCGCGCAGGAGCCCGTTTCTTTTCTACCGCTATTGCGAAATAGCGACTCTATCCCGCACCCTCACCCTGCCTCTACCCACAAGTGGAGGCCTTGCTTGAGTGGTGGTGACTTGTTCTGCATCGCTTCATTCACCTTCCTGAACTGCCTGATATCCTCGAAGAGGCCCTCTTTTGTCCATTGGCACCAGCGCGTGCAGGTACTTTGGAGCATAAGGCTCCTCTCTTCGTAGGGCTCGGACTTCCTCCAAGTTAGGTGTATTTCAGATGTCGAATTGGGTCAAATGATTACTTGCACTGCCTGTTTTCCTCCCCATCTAGGTGGTCTACATATTACGTGCTCCTAACTCCTTAGACCCCTCGGTCTTGTATATATATTGTATTGATTGTGATGTGTTGGTTTACTTTAGTATTATTGTGATTCTTTGCGATGGTCGATGTTACAAAGGCCTTGTAATAAATGTGTCTATATTTTTAATACAACACCTGTCTGGAGTAATTTGTAAGTGTCCTTGCTTTGTGTGCTCATTGAGGTCTTTCCGTCACCCTCACCCCTCTTGAGACTTAGTCTTGACCGCTGCCATCGCTACCCTGATTGGTCTGGCTTATCCAGAGGTTACCATGATCCAAGAAACTAGGCTGGCCTTCTGAACCTCTGCCTCTCCAGGTCAGAGTTCAGAAATCCATCTTAACAGAGAAGGACTGTGCGTTTTGCAGGAACATGTCGGAGCGGACCATGAGGGATCGGCAGATCCGCCTCACCAACTGGCTGGAAGGGAAGAGCCCAGCGGTAGGTGAGAAGAAGAGGTCCGAGCTGTCTTCTAAGTCCTTTGAGGGCGCTCCGGCGACGGGGGTCCAACAGAAGTTTAAGCACCACGAGTCTGCAGGCACCGGGAGCGCCAAACGGTCGGGCTCCTCGGCTGCCAGGCAGGCGCACTTTTACCGATGCCATCAACCATGAGCCAATGCTCTGGCTCAGGGAAGAGAAAGTCAGTGAACCCGGGTAAGCTGCTGGCGAAGCCCCAGTCGATCCTGACGGAAGCAGTCGAGGGGGAGCGAGGCGGTGACCCTCCCCCCAAGGTGAAGAGATTCACCTGGCTAAGGCCTCTATCGAGGGAGTCGTGGCAGC
Source organism: Ambystoma mexicanum (assembly GCF_040938575.1). Taxonomy (NCBI): domain Eukaryota; kingdom Metazoa; phylum Chordata; class Amphibia; order Caudata; family Ambystomatidae; genus Ambystoma; species Ambystoma mexicanum. The sequence goes on along the minus strand of NC_090925.1, from coordinate 1,251,559,388 downwards.
CCTGGCGAAGCCTGTGGAGGCTACCCCAGTGGAGGCGACCTCGGGGCCCAGAGTTTCCTTGCCACCGCGGAGGAAATCCTCTTTTCAGCCCATCGATAAGACCCCCGTGAGTACCCCGGTGGAAAAAGAGGGGGGGGCAGTGGCCATCACGGACACGGATTCAGCCTCTGAAGAGGAACAGGCTGGAGTCGTGAAGATCCTCAACAAGAAGTTCGACGAGGTCCGGTCCCACGGGAGGGTTCCCGATGAGGCGGACGAAGAGAGTGACGGTGGTGCCGACGAGGTTCCCGTGGAGGCAGAGGATTCCACTCCCAAACCTTTGCATCTGACGCAGCCGATACCCGAGCCTCAGGACAACTCGGGAGCCATCTTGATGGCGATCCAGGCCTTATGTACGGAGATAAGGACGAGGTTGCCCTTATCCCCAATGGACGTTCCAGCGGAACCTGGCCCTTCGGGAAGCCCTCCAAACAAGTGGAGGAGAGTTCATCCACCCCCGCCCTTCCAGCATTTGCGGCCCTCGCAGCCTTCATCTCCTCACCCTGACCCTAGGGATGACATGGGAACAGAGACGGCCATGACGGGGATGCATGACGACGGTGGTGACAACAGGATGGGCCTTCCATCACAACCTACCCGGGACTCCCCTCCCGATGAAATTGGCTCCTTTCACGCCATGATTGCCAGGGTATCCGAGCTCTTCGAGCTCTGCTTCGAAGAAAAGAAGGAAGGTTTCCTCTATCAACGGCATGAGGCCAAAAGGAAGACGGTCCTCTCGGTCCCGTTACTTGACGACATCTGGGATGAGGGACTGTTGCTCCTGAAGAACCCATCCACGACCCCTGCCAAGAGAGACTGGTACGAGACGAAGTACCGGTTCCCGGATTCCGCCCCTCGGTGCCTTAGGGCGCAGCTGACCCCGGATTCGGTTGTCTCGGCGGTGGCCAAGAAGAAGGCGGCAGGGGCTACGGCTTCGACTTAAACCTCCCCCCCCCGGACGGTGAAGGGAAGAAACTGGACGGGTCATCTCGTCGGCGGTGGCTCCTCGATGTACTGCCAGGCGGCCCACTCCTCTTCGCAGAAGGCCTACAGAGGACGCGGCAAGTCAGGAAGATCTCTTTGTCGCCAAGGCGGCAAGGCCACTGCCAAACAGGACTGAACCGGCTGTAGCGTTGGGCCCCCACCTGAGCACCCCAGTGGGACGCCGGCTGGCAAAGTTCGTCAGCGTGTGGGAGTCCATCTCTAACGACCAATGGGTGCTGGATGCCCTGGGCCGTGGGTACACTCTCGAGTTTCTAAAGAAGTGCCCCCGCATTCCACCCATGGTCAGGAAGGAAAACCACATCCCTCAACTGCTGATGGATGTAAGGGCGATGCTGAAGAAGAGAGCCATCAAGCTCGTCCCAAAGAAGCTCCGGGGCTCTGGAGTGTACTCACGGTACTTCCTCGTAAGAAAGAAGACCGGCGGTTGGCGACCCATCCTGGACCTTCGTCGTTTAAACAAGTACATCAAGGCCCAGAAGTTCCGGATGGTCACCCTCCAGCATTTGCTAGGGCAGCTGGAGGAGGGCGACTTCCTATCATCGCTGGACTTGGAGGATGCCTACTTTCACATCCCCATTCTAAAAGGACATCGAAGGTTTCTCAGATTCGTAGTCCAAGGACGGCACTATCAATTCAAGGCCCTTCCCTTGGGATTGAAGTCAGCGCCCAGGGTATTCACTAAGTGCCTCGCACCAATGGCGGCATGGTTGCGCCTGCAGGGCGCGACTGGCCTCCCCATCAGAGGAAAGGACGAAGGCCATCATGGGCAAGGTGCAGCAGCTGTTGGCCATGGATGTGGCCAGGGCGAGGTCCATCAAGTCCCTTCTCGGCATGATGTCCGCGTGTATCTACCTAGTGCGCCTGTGCAGACTGCGGATGCGGCCACTGCAAGAGTTCCTCGATGCCCGGTGGATGCAAGCGGCGGGCAGCTTTGAAGACAGGATCCCGCTCAACGAGACCTTCCGCCAAGCGATCCGGTGGTGGGGCGCCCGCGTGCATCTGGCGGCGGGTGTGGACTTCCAGACCCCGACGCATCAGGAGACGGTGACGACGGGTGTCTCCCTGGAGGGGTGGGGAGCGCACACCGGAGATCTCCACGCAAGAGGCCTTTGGCTCCTAGAGGAGAGGTCACTACATATCAACATCCTGGGGCTCCGAGCCGTGTTCTGGGCTCTCAGGTCGTTCCTCCTGTCCCTCAAGGTTAAGGTGGTGAGTATCTTCACCGACAACACCACCACGATGTTCTGCATCCGGAAGCAGGGAGGCACCAGATCCCCAGCCTATCCAAGGAGGCCCAGGACCGGTGGACGTCGCCCAGGGGATGTTTTTGGTGCCCTTCCACCTGGCAGGAATAAAGAACACCATCGCAGACTCGCTCAGCAGGGAGCTGCGCTCGTGCCACGGGTGGGAGCTGCGGCAGGATCAAGTGGATCGGTTATTCCAACGATGGGGCAGTCCCCAGATCGACCTATTTGCGACGACGGCGAACACAAAGTGCTAGAGGTTTGCCAGCAGGTTTGCCCAGCCGGGGAGCATGGGTGATGCCTTCTCATTCCCCTGGGACGGCCTGTTCCTCTACGCGTTTCTGCCATTGCCGTTGTTGCTGCGACTCATCAACCAACTCAAGAGGTCCCGGTGCAGGATGATCCTCATCGCACCTGCGTGGCTGAGACTGATCTGGTTCCCGGACCTTCTGGACTTGTCAGCGTCCCCCCAGTCAAGCTGCCGATGGACGCGGATCTCCTCGCCAGTGAAGGAGGCGCCATCCTCCATCACAACCCAGGGTCGCTGAACTTGCAGTCCTGGCTCCTGCAGCACTAGAGTTTGGCGGGTACGATATCCCGGCCGACTGTAAGGAGGTGCTTGCAAAGGCCAGGGCGCCCTCAACTCTCAAGTGCTATGGACATAAGTGGAAGAGGTTTTCTGTCTGGTACGGTGTACATTAGATTAACCCTCTGCGGATTACGTCCCCTCAAGTGCTGCCATACTTATTGTCGTTGGCCAAGGTGGATCTGGCCCATGCCTCCATCATGATCCATCTGGCGACTATCTCCCGCTACACCAGAATTCCGGGGCGCTCATCCCTGTGGTCCCATCGCCTGGTGAAGGAGTTCATGAAGGGACTGTTCCGATTGTTCCCGCCGGTGAAGGCTCTGGCCCCGGCATAGGAGCTCAACGTGGTGCTGACTAGGCTCATGGGGCCGCCATTCGAGTCTCTGCATTCTGCACCGTTGAAGTTCCTGTTGTGGAAAACAGCATTTCTTTTGGCCATCACCTCTGCACGACAAGTGGGAGAGATCCAGGCCCTCTCCTATAAACCTCCATACCCGACTTTCCATGAGACGAGGGTGGTGCTAAGGACGCACCCCTCCTTCATGCCCAAGGTGCCGTCAGACTTCCATCTCAACAAGCCCTTGGTGTTACCTGTTTTCTTCCCGTCTCCTTCGTCGCAGGCCGAGAGGACTTTTCACTCGCTGGATGTAGCTAGAGCGCTGAAGTTTACGTGGACCGCATGAAGAGTTTTCGGAAGACATCACAGCTGTTTGTGAACTTTGGACCTGTGAACCAAGGGAAGGCCCTCTCGAAGGCTTCCATTTCCAGATGGTTCTCCAGCTGCATCATGCACTGTCACCGGTTGACAAACCGACCGTTGCCCGGCCGTCCGAGAGCTCATTCTACGAGAGAGATCGCTGCTACCACGGCGTTCCTATCTGATGTGCCCCTGCTGGACATCTGCAGGGCTGCTACGTGGAGGTCGATGCACACCTTCACGAGATTCTACTGCGTCGATCGGGATTCCAGGGAGGAGTCCAGAGTCGGCCAAGCAGTGCTGCGCAACCTGTTCGCCTGAAGGTGTTCCTGGTGAGGAGGTAAGAGATGCTTAATGTTGAGTTGATGAAGTGCTTAATATTGAGCCTTTCTACCTCCCGTGGTTGTGTATGTGTGTATTGCTATCTATTCTTGTATTCATGAGCATTTGAATCCATGCCAGACCCCATGCTGGAGAAGGAACAAGTTACTTACCTGTAACTGTTGTTCTCCAGCTTGGGTCTGGCATGGATTTACATGCGAACCCTCCCTCCTGCCCCTCTGCGGCTCTTCACTTGGTCCTACTGCCACTTTACGTGCTACCAAATCTGAGGATGGCTGCCAGGGGAGCGGCTGAGGGAGAGGGCAGTCATTGGCTGGGGGCAGTATGACCCAGAGACCAGTGATTGGTTACTACTAAGAAAGACAGTTCAGAAACGAAACTGAAACTGATTTTTTCTTTACAGAGGATTACCAGCCTGCGGGGAATATTCATGAGCATGTGAATCCATGCCAGACCCTTGCTGGAGAACAACAGTTACAGGTAAGTAACTTGTTCCTTATCACCCACAACAGACCCTCTAGAGGAGGCGGAGTAGCCATCCTCCACAAACCACACATAACCATCACCAAAACTCAGCCTTGCACAGCTAACTGCGAATTCCTTCTAATCAAACTCTCTCCCGCCCCTCTCTCCCACATCTTCAAACTCATCTACAGGCCCCCCAGATATGATAGACATTACGCCAACACCCTATGCGACTCGCTAGCAGCCACATTAGTTACCCAGCCAACACTCATTGCACTGGGAGACTTCAAAATCTGACTTGACGTACTCAACAACCGCATGACTCAACCCCTAGTCGACAGTCTGGGCGCACTCAGCTTTACTCAGCAGATTACAGGACCCACCCACACTACTGGCCACACCCTTAATGCCATTTCCAGCTCCTCCGACCTTGTCTCCTCGTCCACCCCCAGTCCCAGCATCTGGACAGACCACTTAGCCATAACCTTCTCTCTCTGCATGCCCCCTCCACATCTGAAGGCTTGCTCTACTACTTCCTCTCAGTTCATGTGCTGGAACTGGGTCAAAGTGATACCAGACCTTACAGAAGCCCTGCTCCGCGCCCTTCGAGCACTCCTGGCCGCAGATAGATCTCAAACCATTGACCTCTGATTCCTGGGTCAACAACTCACTCCTTCCTCTTAACCCCTCCAGCTCCGCTCCCACGCGCCAAGGACCGACACCCAAGTGGTTCATCCCCCACCTAAAGGCATTCAAAACTCGAAACCACTCCCTTGAGTGCAAATGGTGAACCTCAAGAGCCCCTCAAAGCAAATCAGAGTACACCCATCATCACCACAATTATAAATCAGAAATCCAGAAGGCCAGAAAAAGCCTATTGCAATAACAGAATCCTGAGCTGTCGCAGCATAGAGCTCCATAGGATCATCACTGCATTCCTGAACCCTTCTTGCACTGGTTCCCAGATCACCTCCTCTCAAACATTCTGCAACTCCCTCTCTGAACACTTCCACAAAACAGCACTAGACAGGACGACCACCCTCAACATGAAACTCTGCAACCTCACCGCCTGCCCAACACCCACTCCTCAAGAATCAACAAACATGCCCTCAGAGACCCCTCAGTTCTGCTCTTTCAGCCCGATCTCAAGCGAAGAGTTCATCAAACTGCTGTGCGACAGGTGCCCTTCTGGCTCCCCCCTCGACCCTTGTCCCGCCTCACTCCTCAATGAAATCTTCAAATCCACATGTGATGGGGAACTGGCGAGGTCCATTCTTAATGACTCCCTTACTTGCAGCATCTTCCCAGAACTTAGTGCATGTCAAACCCCTTCTAAAGAAACCATTCCTCGACCCTCTCCAACCAATCAACTACAGGCCCATATTCGACATCCGATTCTTGGCAAAGCTCATCGACCGCACTGCATACTCCTAGTGCAATCAGGTTTCTGCCCTTGCCACAGAACAGATACCACACTAATCTCTATCTGGGATGACCTCAAAGGTGCTGCAGACACAGAAGGATGCACCACAGTTGTTCTTCTTAACCTCTTAGAAATCCGAGATTCAGCGCTCAAGTGGATTGCTTTGTTCCTCGCTAACAGACTGCAAATCACCTATCTCTCCCCCTTCCTTCTCCTCTGGCTCCACAGTGAACACTGGAGTACCCCAAAGCTATTGTCTCTCACCCCTTCTCTTCAACCTTTACAGGACCCCTTTGCCCAGACTCATCCACTCTCACAACCTCACCTGCTATAATTAATTACGCCAATGACACACAAAACATCCTGAGGATTCCTAAATCAACCTCCGACCCTCACCCTGACCTAGCAGCTTGCCATAAAGACATTGACCTTTGGATGTCGAGTAAACATCTCCTTCTCAACCTGGGGAAAACAGAGATCATGGTGTGCAGTAAATCAACCCTCTTCCCACAACCGTCTCAATGGCCACCCTCTCTCAACCTCCCCACCTCCACCTGTCAAAAACCTTGGCTGAAAAATGGACTCTGACCTAACTCTCTCACACCACATTAACAATGTATCCAAATCCTGCCACTTCCACCTGAGGCTTCTGAAATGCATCTTCCCTTTACCAACCTACCCCACTAGACTGCCAGCAGTTATGGCCATCGTCATATCCAGACTGGAGTATGCAAACTCCCTTTACCTTGGTGCACAGGCCTACCAAGTACAATATGCTGCCAGACTGTTCCTTGTGGACGAAAGGATCACATCTGACCTGCTCTCTGCATCTTACACTGACTCCCGATTGGGCGACAGTCCACCTTCAAAAGTCCTGTGCATAACACACCAAGCTGTGCACAAAGTCGGCCCCAAATCCTAACAAGATAAGATAGCGCCTTACCTCCCAACCCGTAGCCCTACGGTTAAGGACTGCCCTCCTCCTAGTGGTCACGCCTCCAATTCAGCCAGGATCGCAGAGTCCGCCTACTGTACCCTAGGGCCAACAATCTGGAACTCACTGCCCCCTCTAATTCGGCACATCCAAGATAAATGGCATTCCAAAGCACTCAAAACCTGGCCCTTCCCCTGAATGGTGCAAAGGACCGATTTAGCCTCCATTTATTCACAAAATCATGCCTCCTGATCAACCTTCTGTGGCTAAGAAATGTCCTAGAATCCAACACTATGGGCAGGTAAGAAGGACCAGGGCACGGAACCAGTTTGTCAGTAACAATTGTGTTTAACGTTATGATCATATTGGCTCCTTACATGTTCAGGAATAATGTTAAGTAGCACCTATGTGCTAATATGTTGATTGAGTTTACTCTTTATTTGTCTGGAAATGAATGCCTAGGACACCAAACCTGTGGCCTAATAGCACTTATTTTCTAACGCTATGACTGGACTTGATCTTTGTCTTCCGCTGGGTATGTACCACATTCTCATAAAGGAGTAAAAGTGCTACTCAAAACTCAAACCATAAACTAGTAAAGGAATACTCAACCGTCCTCTATAAACGAATACCCAGAAATCGGAACTAGGGCCTATTAGCACTTATGCTCTAACATTAGGAATGGACTGGCTTTGTTTCACTATCTACTACGCTCGTAAATCACGTGAGGAATCTAGTGAGGAAAGCTCTTGTAAATTACAATGATGAGCTCTTGCCTAAATACTCATTACTCAACCCATACACTAGACCTGTACTCCTCAACCATCCGCGGCACCTAAAAAGTTCAGACAGGTACAGCACTAACATCACGGTTTAGGTTTGACACTGTACCTTCAAGTTCATTGAGTATCCAGCCACGTATCTAGGAAGTACTTGTAATTCTGACAGAACAAAACTGGATGTAACTGCACATCAAGAAGGTGTTCACCTATAAGCGATTGCATGCTCAAGTAGACACATGGAAGGCGGCCTGTAGATCTGAAATCGCTTGGCCCAGTAAAGGTTTGCAGCAGGTTTAGGAAACGGCCACACACAACCTTGATGATATTGTTAAGCCAGGGACTGATATGGCCAAACTAGGTGAAGCAGAACTAACTCCACACTAGACTGAGATGTTCCTGGAGAACTAAAACACCAAATGTCTGTAATAGGGAGAAAATCCTATATTTGCGGTCACAGAAAGGTGATCAGGAAAAGGGGACCTTGTCCAACTACACAGACACTCACACATACCTACCAATATGCCGACTCCCCTCTGCATCCAACAATTAGAATGTAGCTATCCCCCATGATTAAATTCGGCCTGGCTGCGCACATAATTACACACCACCATGCACCCCCCTCAACGATCTTTAAAATGCAGCTATAGCCCATGAAAAAAATGGGCCTAGCTGCACTCATAATCTCATAGACAAATACCAGCTCCGCTAGAATGCAGCTACCCAAGACAATACGGCCTGGACTGCGGTCCCCGAGGGCGTTCAACCAGCGTGTTCAGATCATACCAAGGGTGAAAGGCGCTATACAAATGCCCAATAACATAAAATAACATTTACTTCTTGCCAGGTAAATTTAATTAATATAGCCTTGTTTATTATTAATATGTACTATACGTGGGATTCCACATGCCTGGGTAGTGTACACAATTATATTGATAAGCTACTTGCGGGTTGGGCAGGGGTGGTGGAAAATCAGATATTTCTTTTGAAGGGTGATCTAAATGCACAGTGTCTTCATAAAGAAAGTTGTGCACCTTATTTAGATGTCCACGAAAAATGTTCTATGGTACAGAAAGGTACAAATACAAAAGGGGATACATGGCTGGATTTCCTTAGAAACCTGGACCTTACCCTATTGAGTGGCAGAACAAAGGGAGACTGTCCGGGGCATTTTACCTGGGGTTTGGGTAATAATTGAGCAACAATTTTAGTGATCACGTGCTGCTTGCTTGGTTGGATACGTAGTGATTGACGTATCTCGTGGCATGAGTGGGGTTAATATTAACGGTGCAGGAAATCGCATCTGTTGGTCTACTAGAAAAATATGTTAGGCTAATTCTCTGCTTGCTTAGGTCATCTCTTGTGATACGCTCTTACTGAGCCACCTTAATGTAAATGAAATTAAAGGATTATTAAAAGGTCTTGCAAGGGAAACGAGCCTGGTGAAAAACCAATATGTGACCTCAGGAAAACATGTGAACAGATTTGATATCACGATAAGGGATGCTAAGCGAGCAATGGGACAGACTAAGAACACTAAATAGGGCAGGTGTTGCGGCAAAATGAGTGGGCCCATAAGATCAGAACAATTAAGGCAGATTATAGGGGGTGGTTGGAGCGGTGGGGATTCTCGGTCAAAAATTGCCAATGACAAAATATGATCTGTGCCCTTATAAGTAAGGATACGAGGAAGGTTTGGTAGATTTTAGCTTCGGGCAAAGGGATGAGACATAAGAAAATGATAAACCCTATTAAAGAGGAAGTTTGGCTAACTCACCTAATAGATTAGGCTAGTCTTCATCAAAGTCCCCGAGGTGGAATGCTACTCTGGTGGATGACCCTTGATTGTGTCCATTAAGGACATAGAGTGAACTATCTCTAAACTTAATAATTCCCGGTCACCTGAACCTAATGGGCTTGCCAGTGCAGTACTAAAACATAATTCTATAGGGTGGGCTCAAATTCTCAAGATCATATTTGATAAAGTTTGTCAGTCAATGGTGATTGCTTTTTCATGGCAACCACCTAATATGATCCCAATTTATAGAAAAGGGCATAGGTTATAGTGGTGGCTGGAGAACAGTGAAAGCGGTGGGGCATAAAATGTTTGTTTCATGACGTGCAGGCAAGTGAGCCAGACTCCATTAAGGGGGGTTCCGGGTGCTTTCCCCCCCAATATATATTTTCTTAAATGAGTGGAAATGGTGCATTTTCAAGCACAATTTTCACTTATTTGATGAACATGCCACACATGGGAGCACAAGCTCACTCAGTCAGTGTGAGACTCATTGAGTGTGAATATTACTCCTTGGAGCAACCTCGTTATTTAAGTCTCACACCTTTTATAAAGTGTTTATTGGCGGGAGTCACATGTCTTAGAGCACAGTATCATTCACTGGGAGGTAATCCCACACATGAGGGTACAGTTTCATTATTGATCCGTCCTATTGACCCTTTAGAAATGAAGCAGAGAGTTAACTGCTTTCAACATTGAGGCTTCACCAGAATAGTTGCATGATTAGAATGTGGAAAGAAGTTAGATGACCCCCCACACAATTAAGTTTGCCCCTCAGTCTCTGAAGTTAGCACCCCCCAACATTTGAAGGGTTAGCCCGCCTGCCCACCCCCGGAATTTTGTAGGTGCACCCCTGAAACATGTAGATGTGTCCCTAACACTAGACACATCCACAGCAGCTGGCTCTGCTGAAAGTGAAACTGGAGTGCTTTCAGGAAGCAGAGCAGTTTCATGTTGATTGCTTTTAAATTGTTGTGTATATATTGGAAATATTCCTTTCTCCTCCGATATATATAACAATTTTAAAGCAACGTGGCGACTCCACTGGTGCGGCAGTGCAGAGTACTGTGAGCAGGGTGAAACGAGGGACTTACTTGTGCTTCAAAGCACACACATTTCTCGTTTCACCCTGCGCCTGCCCTGTACAACCCGTACTCACATAGTGACTGGCAGGCTACTACACTGCCAATTCGGCATTGGGCGCAGTTCTTAACTAACCTGACATACTGAGACTGATTAAGAAAAAGGCATTGCCGAATCACCAGTGAAGGCAGCCACATTATTGCTGATTCGGCAAGGCACGCTAAATAACAAAAGCACTGCTGATTCGGCATTGCCTTTCTTAATTAGCCTGTAAATTAATCTGGCTTATTAAGAAAGGCATTGCCGAATCTGCCAGCAACAAAAAATAAGTTAAATACCTACTTAACTCACCACAGACACTTTCCTAGGGTCCTGGATGTGGGTTCCAGCAGCCTCATCACACACTCAGAAGAGCTCAGGGAAGGTCCATGTCCCAGCCTCAGCCTGGGACAGAGACCTGGCCCCATCCTCACCTCCCCGCCCCCTATCGCATCTGGATTACTGTAATAGGCTGTTGATGGGTATTCTGGCCAAACAATTGCACAGGCTGCAGAAGGCCCAAAATACTGGTCGCCGGCTTGAGAGATGGGATCATGTCTCCCCTCTGCGCAGAACTCTGCATTGATTGGCGGTGGAAGACCAAATTAAAGTGGCGTGCCTGATCTTCAAGTGTCTAAACGGGCTGCCTTCGGAGTACCTCAGCTCCAAAATGTGTCATTACAACCCTCGAAGTTTGCTTCGTTCAGCCAAGCAGCTATTGCTACGTGTTTTTCACACAGTGTGTGTTTCCAGAGGAGAGAGGAGATTTGGGGTGTTTAGACCTAGACTCTGGAATGAGCTACCTTTGGAGATTGGGGGCTCCCAGACACTTTATCAGGTCCAGAAGGCTCTTAAAACCTTCCTGTTTAAATAGGACTTAGAGGGGGGTTCATTCACATCCGCTGGTCACGCCTGTGTTGTAGGGGTCTGCTGTCATATGTGCCTTTATACAGTTAAGTCCATCTGGAGCACAATATAAATACTCAAAATGCTCAAAATCAAATCTCATGTAGAGTCAAATTGTGACCCCAGCCAGTATGAGGGACAGGGGGCAGGGTCAAGAGCAAATTATGCCCTGGGGGTGTTTCTTTCTTAACGCCCCCAGGCATCCTTTAGAGCTGTGCTTATTCGGCATGCTAATTTCCCTGAATCCAAACTGCACTGCGCATGTCCATTGGGGATGGCTCTTTAGAGGGCTCCCCACTACACATTCAGTGCAGCCACCATGTCCATGAGTGACGAGATGTTACTTATGGACATGTGGGCTAAGGGGTAGGGCACCGCCCCTCCTGCCCCTGTGGACCAGCCGCCACTGATAGGTTATTACCAGATCGATTTCACTCTTAGATACAACCGGGAACATTTTTGGTACTTTCATTTTAAAGGTCTTACAAAAATGGGTAGAGGAGAACATTATTCTTCAAATCCGAGAGACTGGGTTTCGTCCCAGGAGTGCCACAGATTCATCCGTTCAGTTGGCTATCAAGGAAAGCCAGCACTTTATATTGTCTTTGTGGACTTCTGGGCCTTTCTGGGCTATGTTAAACGAGATAAATCCTGGTCTAAGATGGAAAGGATGGGTTGTCCAAAATGGCTGTTCTGTATTGTTAAAGGTCTCCATATGAATACTGGTGAGCAAGTTAGGCTGGATGACACTGGCACATTGTCTGCGAGAATACCTATAAATAGGGGGGTTAAACAAGGCTGTGGATTGGCCGCCCTATTATTTAATTTATACTTAGTGGATCTTCTGAGGTGTTTCTGAGCAGGAACAGGTTGCTAACCCAAAATGGAAGGAGTGGCTAACCGAGCATGCAATATACGTATGACCTGGTGATACTTAACCATACGTTTAGTGGTGTCAAGGCTATGTTCGAGGAACTTGTGTATTAACCAAAATGAATGACCTTATGATAAATATGGACAATACTCAAATAATGATGGTAGCCTCTATAAAGGTCAGCCGCCCCATAATCTATTTGATTATGTGGAAAAGTATACGTATTTAGGTTTAGATGTGAGTGCCTCTAGGAACTACGTCCATATAAAAGAGGCAAAAATCAGGAAAGCATGACAATTGACTTTTATGATGGAAATGTTTGCCAAATCTATGGCTGGATATTCTCTAGAGGGTATGATTGCTCTATATAAGCAAAGTTTCTGTCCCTCGATTTTATAATGTATGGATGCAATTGCTATGTATAAATTAGATTGGCTTGATAGATTACAGTGCTATTTCTGGACAGAATGTTGAAATTGTTGTCATTGACCCCGATACAATATTTACAATTCGGAATGAGTTTGGAGTCAGTAAAAGGCCAATTACTTAAGAGGAGAGGGGAGCAGAGCTGTTCATAAAAGCCAAAACTAATCCCAAATGCAAGCTGCTGGCGGCGGCCGGTAGGAAAAGCCGTTTAGTAAAGATATGATGGTGAGCGAGTTTGCGGCTTTACACAAGAGTTTATTTACTAAAATTGGTTGTCTCTCTAATTTTGGCCTTGATACGGATTAAATTACCTTAAGGGCCTTATTAGGAAAAAGATAAAACAATGGGAATGTTAACGTACCCATGTAACTACTTTACGAACATATAGTTATGTTAGACAAGTAACCCACCTATACCTAAGAGCACAAACCTACCTCCGCCAAAACCCAACTCGGCAGTACGCCACCTCATGCTTAGATTGCGAACAAATCAGCTACCTTTGTTAAAGGGGCAATTCTAAAAATACTGATAAGTGACCAGGTCTGCCGAATTTGTAACGACCAAGGGAAAATAGTCTCCCGAGCATGTTTTTACTGAGTGCATTGCGGCAGATAATACCTATAAGCGTATATTTGAGAAATACATATGTGATTATGATGCAATTAGAACCCAGCGATGTTGGGATGTATGCCAGAATACCGAGTGCGTGAGTCTTCAGATAGATTTGTACTGGCTATCGTGCACTGTTTTGAGACTCCTACCAGGAGAGAACTAGGGATATTTGAGATTCAGATCTTAGATTTATGAATTGATTGGGTTTTATGAATTGTAAAATTATAGGTTTCAACAATGTTCATAATGGTTGTTGTGTATGCTTGTATTGTTCCCCTATCTGCTTTTGAAGAAAGCGTGTTCAGAACCTAGTCAGTACGGGTAGTTGTTGACTGCAATCTGAATATTCCGATTGGGATGAGAAAAGGTCATTAATGATCTCCATGTGCTAATATAGCCTTATAGACTCAGGGAGGGGTAGTTATTGCAGGATAATGACTCACCACCAAGTTATAAGTTGGGGAAGGGTCATTATCCAAAGCAATAATTACCCCTCCTGAAGTCTATGAGGCTATTAGAACATAGTGGTAAAAGCTATTCATATTTTGGCGTTTTGGTGGTGAGGTAAACATTTTACTTTAAGAGCGAGTAAAGTAAATACACAAAATGAGTAAGTAAATTAAATGTGTTTTTATTTTGTAGTATTTAAATAACATGTTTTCACAGTTCGATAATTTAGGTGAGCTGGGAGCTATTTAGCTCCTGCTTGTAGCCTAGAAGAGCATGGTTAGCTTGATACCAACAGCTACCAGGAGCTACCGTTTGGCTCCCAAAAACCAACTGATGCTGAATAAACGCACCCATGTGAACTTAACTCTGTACGTTTGGGACAACCTATAAATAAACATTAGGACACATCTATACAGCATTTAAAGCATAAGTGGTCCTAAATAATGGGCAAGAGCATGTGTCCCTATTCTGTGGAAGTTAGATTTTTGGAATGCTACTTACTACCTCCTCCTTCTCCAGTGGCAGCACATGGTCACAGCTTAATGTTGGATACCCAGGAGCTGCTTATAGCGCCTGCTTTTCCAATCTTTAGATCCTTGCATGATTGTCTTCATACACTAAGCATTTTAATTGCAACTTGGTTGATCGGGAATAGGTTTAACACAAGCATGCATTAGGTATCATCTAAAAGTAAACATTTTCTCTATAAGAAAGTGAAAGCCTTTTCCAATATTTTAGCTTTCTCTTTTATGTTTTAAAGAGCAAGTTGCAGCAGCAAAACATGTCCTCCCTGAGAGGAAGTATCTTGACTAGAAACTGTATTGTTGTTTCCCCTCTGAAGAAAGTATGTTCAGAATGCAGTCCATACCAGTTGAATTCTAAACGTTTTGCTGATTGGCTGAGAGGAGGTCAATAACGATTTACATGTGCTAATATCATATCTGTCTAAATCTTTGAGACACTTAACTGCTATTTTGTGTACTTTCGTTTCTCATTGTACTAACATGAGTTCTTTATCATCCTGTTTTTGACTATATTACTAGGTTTGTGGACCGTCAAACTTATCGTATTTATAATCTCCTCCTAGGCCCCAAAGTGGCATTATTAATCGTAGGAAGGGGTCCAACAAGACTTTTTCCAAACACAGTAACGTGTCGCTAAGATACATGACAATATTGACCCTTAAGCATGAATTCCTATTCCATAACTTGTTTTGAATGGCCACAAACTTCAACTGGGATAGTGCTCAAGTTATTTGTTCATGATGTTACCTGGAGATTAACGTTATACAGTGTCAGCATTAGTGGGCAATAATCACTATCATTATATTTAGTTGCTATGAAATGCTTCATTAATTCTCATATCTCTAACCCCAGGAGGATATCATGGACACTATTGCTGCATTTGGCGCTAATATAGGTGGCTGCCACAAGGCAATCCCCGGGAGTTCTTCCATGACATACCCTGACCCCCAGTGATGACCACATATGTGCTGTTTTTGTATGCATTATCACACCGTCTTTTAGGGTACATGAGATCTTGAATATCCCATGCCATATACATATCTTTGAATAATTAATTATTGCTCATGGCTCGAAGTGTAGGTTCAGGTCACCTAGAACAATGTGTATGCATGGTCTTTGTCCCAGTCTCAGTTGTTGATCAATTTTATACATTACGCATAAGTAATTTCTCACCACCAAACAGTCTGATTCCCAATTCCTACAAGTGTTTGCTTCCAGTGTCAATGGGGTAAACTGTTGCTTTTAATCGTGCATCCACCTATATCGCAAGTTCTCCACTTGGCCTACCCACACTTCCTTTGGTAGCAAGGATAAAATAGGAAGCAAAACCCAGGGGATCCTCTGCCCCAGCTGCCCAGGTTACTTCGAAACAGATAGTATGATGTTCTCTTATGAAATTACACCAGGAATAATATTTTTGTATCTATGCTCACCATGTTCCATGACAATATGCACACTTCAGGGGGGACAATGTTGTGCTCACCAACTACAGTGAAATGGGGGAGCACGCCAGAGGCGATCAAGTCATCAATCAACTGCTTCTAAGCCATCATCTCTATCATTTGCTTCTGTCAGCACAATTGGATCATCAATTTTAAGGGGAACTTTGGAATACCTATTTACAGAGTTGGTGGATTCTGCAGCTCAATTTGACATTTCTATCTGCATCCCTACGATACGTCAATGCTGAAGGCCTCAATTCAATTTGCATGCTACTGGGTGGATAGGTTGTGTGCTCTCTGGAGGGCAATCATCCTGCAAGAAATTCACTTTTGTGGACCAAAAGGATATAGTAATTGCCATAGTCATTGAGTGCTTAGTGTCTTATGCAACTTTCTCGAATTACTGAGTAACAGCCTGTTTTGTACCTCAAACAGTGGATGCATGAATTCACCAAGGAGCCATATTCTTTGGTAACTTTTGGGAGTCTAGGTATATTTACCATAAAAACAATATTCTTTTCCATATGACTAGAGGGTGTATCTATAATTTCTGTCAACTTCTTCTGATAGTTTCCTAACCCCAGAGGCCCCTGAGGGATAAATGCCCCAAATCAATTGGCAATCCATTGACTCACTAATCTTGCTCAATATATTTAATGTTTAAGCTACCTTCTTTACTGGAGGTGGGTTTTTTGAGGTAAGCAACTCTAAAACATTATTATTACTCATGGAAAGTGTAGGTGGCACACAATGCTTACTGGTCCCCGCCACTGAAACTTTACAGAATTTAGTGGCAGGTTCCTCCATGGGTGACGTATAGGATTCCATCTGGGTAAAGTTGTATGCCTGAATGTACATGGTTCAAATATTGCACTCCCAGGCTGCCTGGCTTGAAAGATAGGACGTTTTTCCTCTATAGCTTCTATTCTTGTTTACATGTGTATATCCTTAAGTTTAGCTACTTCCTGTAATAGCTTCTCAGAGCATGTGCAATTGATTGTTGACATCCCTGCAGGACCTAAGCACTTCTATGCAGAGATAATTGCACTCAAGCCATTCATTTCTGTTCTCTGTGAGACATGCTTAGGAGTGTTATGGTTTCAGACAAAAACAGAATTTCACGTTCCTCTGTGTCAGATACATCCCCCTTGAAGACAATAGATCTGCCCCTCCATGGTGGCACATGGAGTTATTGGTGCAGGCTTTTGGGTATGCGTATCACCATCTACATCTAAAACGTATTTATTTAGACAGATACGTTGGGTTTGAACAATAGGCATCAACTGTTTTCACCCTCACTACTCTTACAGTACTAGTATTTATAAACTGTGTATTTCGGCTGCTATGTATTTCTAATGGGACCCTATAATTTCAACCCCCATCTTGATTGTTGTTTCCTGGGACTTCATGTGTGTTTAAGACAGCCCTCATTGTCATCAGCAAAATGATGGAATGATTTTTCCTTGTGGTTCATGAATACCAACTTTACATTAATTTCTCTCGTTGGCAACATTATTCTTACTTAACCTGCTCCTCGCTAGGCACGCTAAATGTGCAAGCTCTGGTGTTTGCAGGAAATCCTTTTCCTTGAGTTGTTATAGTTCTCTTCCTCAATTTGGAAGAGATCAATATTATCACAGATTTCAGTTGGCAGAAATGGATATATCACTCCCAATCATTTCTCCTGGGCCTTGATCCTATGAATTTAACAGTGTTTGCATTTCATTAATCAAAGCGTTGGCCTTGTCAGTTGGTTTACTTAGGATAGCCAAACGTTTGACTGATTTACTTGGAAGTGGAGATGTTGTTGCTTTCCTTTTACTCCTCTTATAGCCATCCGTTATATGAAATATTTACTGTTTGAAATCTAACAGCCCATTGTACAAAATGGACGATATAAGTTGTTATAATAAACTAGTGTGTCAATATCAACAATCCAATTAGCAATCAAATTCTATAAATGAATACAAATAAACATGATGATACAATACATATAACATTACTCAATTATTCACACTCAGAAATATCAATAATCAGTTCATAAGAATAAAAACAGTCAGCCAAGTGAATGTATTGGTTCTGTTAGATCTAATCACTACTGGTTATCCAACACCTGATCATTTAATCACCTCTCAAATCACCAATTATTAGATCATTCGAAAGAACAATTAAAATATCCTACAGCCGGTATAAGGCATGCAACTATAGTCCACTTCGCCCCTTACATCCGTCTCTTCTGTTTGTATGAGAGTATCAGGAGTTGCAAAGTACTTAGGGCCCAGGAGGGTGCTTATGTGCTGAAATGAAAACTGATTAAAAAAAGGACATCGAATGTGTGCCCCCATCCAAGTCTCCAATGTCTATCCAAAAAGTCCTTAGGTGCTTGTGTGCAAAAATGTACTCCTGTCATTAACAGTATTGCAGCCAGCCGGAGTTCCATCGTGTATTTTGCTGAACGAATGCTCAGCATCGCGGTCAACTTGGAGGGCATAGTGGCACTTTTTGTGCGACCAAATATGTCCAGTTGTCAAGTTGGAGGGCAGATTAAACCACCGATGAACCTGGGAAAATGTTTTGTGGTGCTGGCTCACTACCTTCTTCCAGACATTGCCAACTGCCACAGGCTTTATGGCAGCTTCACCCGGCTGCTTTTTGAATCCTGGCTTCTAGGTTCTTTTGTGTCATTGCCTCTCCCAGGTCCTAGTGCTGCCCACTCACCCAGCAAAAGTGGGCACGCCCTTAGGTCATATGATGTCATTTCCTGTGATGTCACTGTATGTGAGTAAGCAAAAACAAAGAGGTGATGGCTGGAAGGTTTAGGCAGAATCTTAACCACTGGCATTCCTCGGGGCAACCCTCCAGACCATCGTTCTTCGTCTGCCAAGCCATTACAGAAGGGGAAAGACCATATGCAAATCAGGCTTGGCCCCACCCCAAAAGGGGAAGTCCAGCCCGAACTGCTAGGTCACATCCCTTCTGCACGAGACCACGAGCATCCCCAAACATGTTTCACCCTTGTTGGGGCTCATCAGTGAGGAGTAGCTTGGGTCTCTAGGCCCAGCAGGCACGGGACCCACGTCTGGGCATACCCGTCCCACTCGGGGTGACAAAGCAAAAACAAAGAGGTGATGGCTGGAAGGTTTAGACAGAATCTTAACCACTGGCATTGCTCGGGGCAACCCTCCAGACCATCGTTCTTCGCCTGCCAAGCCATTACAGAAGGGGAAAGACCATATGCAAATCAGGCTTGGCCCCACCCCAAAAGGGGAAGTCCAGCCCGAACTGCTGGGTCACATCCCTTCTGCACAAGACCACAAGAATATGTGAGTGACATCAATCTGCTCCCCCATGGCATTTCAATTAATTGATGTCCCTGAAGATGCATTGTGATAATTAAAGCTGATTGTCTGGCATCTGATGGATAGTTTTAATGCCTAGTTGGGCTATGAGTGGGTTCTGTGACGAAATTGGGATTCAGTCACCTATCCCCCGGGGGGAGCCTTTCCTTGTGAGACAAGAGAGGTGCGCCCACTATGCAATATTCCCCCCACAGGTGGTGGAAAGTGGGATCTCACAGCGAGATCCACCAAACCAGAATCCTCATACATCTGTTATTGTAGTGCCTCTACTGAAGATAAATATCTAACAGCAACACAAAGGAAGGACTATTGCTGGAAACTGGGGAAGCCTCAGTATGGCATCGTAAAAGTAGGAGGAACGGAGAAAACATGGAGAGAAACCCGGGAGTTTCTGTCGGGTCACAGGGAAGCAGAGAAGCTGACCACCAAACAGCCCAGAAGCACAGAGGAACAGGTGCCGAGGAGCACCTGTGTGAAGAAAGCCTACCAAGAGGCTACGAAGTGGACGAGTAGCCAGGAGGGACTCGCTCATGAGAGGAGGTGGCCGGAGGACGGTGAGAGAAAAAACCTCTCTGTTCCAATACCATCAGTGGAGGGGTATCCCATGCGGGGCCCAAGAAGGAACTGAAGCAGGGAAGTAAAGTTATCCAGATGCGTGGTGGTCAAGAGGAGAATGAGAGAAATCCTTTCGGAGTCGAGACCGCAATCCATAAAAGTACACCAAGACATACTTGGAAGCAGAGCGAACGGAAGCATGAGAGCCATCCTGCATCAGAGGACGACAATCCGGTGACACAAACCCGAATCCAGGAAGGTAACAGGAAAGCAGGAGACGGGCGGCTATAGAGACTGGCTTAACCCTAATTGGCAACATAAGAAGAGTGAGAATAACTCTGGGACTCTTCCTACCTATCCCAGTAGTACCAAGCATCATAAGAAGAGTGAGAATAGCTACTGGACTCTTCTTACTCGTCTTAGTAGTATTGAAAACCTTAGGTAGAGTAAATCAGACCTCTGGGTACAATACACAGATCTCAGCGAGCAAACAAGGAAGCAAAGAGATACAAGAAGTGATGGAATCAATAATGAGAGAGAGAGAGAGAGAGACTGTTAATTGATAAGAGCAAGATACAGGAGAAGATAGGGATCAATACCCCTCACGAGAGGAAGTCAAGAAAACCAGGAGTGATAAAGAGCAGGATGTGGAGAAGTTCTTTGTGAGAACTGAATGAACTGGTGAAGGAAATAGCCAAGTGCTATTTGAAGTATCAATATTGAAAAGGAACATTTTCTTTGGAAAGCTATCTTTCCGCCCTAGGAGAAGAGTCATTCTCCTGGTCTTTAGTTGTTTAGTATTAGTGGTAGGGTCAGTATAAGTTAGTTTTGGGACTGAGGACAGACACTTGTTTTGGACTTTAACACCAACGAAGAGCTCCCTAGTTTTAGTTGTGTTAGTTAGGGCAACCCTTAGATTAGGGAAAGTAAGGCCTTTTCTTCTTTATTTTGAATACACACTCTTTAAGGTGGTGAACCCTGGTCTATCTCATCCTTCTGACCCGCCACAGTTCCCATTTCTGACAACCCTGGCCCTGGAGCTGCAGATTGTAGAGTAAAGGGTACTTTCCATGTTGTAGATTCTCTTGTGGTAGAATGGTGACCAGAGACAAACACTTCGATCGATGTCCAGTTTTCAATAAGTGGATGGTTTTTGTCCTTTCACGCTTGTATTTTTCTGTCCATTCGCCTGCCCGACACTAATGTATGACAGGCTTCCAAAAACCACGTGGTTGCTGGGAGTGCATTTCACAGAGACTGGGCCAGAGTTATCTCTGTGAAATGATTAAAAAGAAAATGTCCGTCCCCGTTTGAGGGGATGAAATGCTAGTGTGAAAGCTGCGGTTTTACATGCAACACTTGTAGTTGGTCATAAAAGCAAAATCAGAGAAAAATCATGGGAGTCAAAGGATCTCTCCTTTTCATCTCAGTTCATTTCGCCCTTCTGCCTATGCACAACTCTGCCATTCTGCGGCTGGTTGACAGAAAGGGCGCATGGATGGCCCGCTTCACATGAATAAACTCCTCCTTGTATATGTTATCACAACAGAACAAAAAGGGATTGGATGTTTTTATCAACATATTTCTTTTTTCATTCACTAATGATGTGCTTGGCACTATTTCAGTGTTTCTTTTTTTAAAAAAAAAATGTTATTGGCAAAACCATGTACACCGATATCTCCTCTTTGGCATGTTCACAAATGTACAGGTTAACATTTTCCCCCAACCAGCAAAAAAACACCAACCCCTCCTCCACAGCCACAATAAACCCCCCTTTTCCTCTCCCCCCACCCTCCCAGGTAGCAAAGTGATGTGTTTCATAAGTCCTGTGTACAATACAGCATGACCCATTTATCGCCTCTAGGCGATTGGAGCCTGCTTCCACTTATCAAGTACAGAGTCCAGTCTAGGAGTTCCTCATATCAGTAACATTGTCTTTCGACTACTATCAGGCACTAAATCCCACACACCTCTCCAATCCATTTCGCAGTTCCTAGGGCAGGTTTCTCAAAGGCTGTATTTACAGAGGAAGGTGGACCATTCCATTTCCCATGATGGTTTCAGAGCATACAAAAGCCCAGTCAAGCGTTCCATCTCATAAATATCATGGGCTTTCAGGGCCCATTGCCGCTTACTGGGGAGCACCGCCCTCTTCCATCCCCCCGCCAAACAGGCTTGTGCAGCCAGCAGGAGGCAGTGGGCCATATTCAGCAGCCTTCTCCACTCTCCCTCAATCGCTTCCACTCCAAACAGCACCAGTAAGGGATCAGGGCATCTCTCTACCCAGTCGAATGACTCAGGACAGTTTCCCATTAACCACTACGCACACTGTTGGCTCCGCATAAATCGCCCGAATGAAATGCTGCGTTCTGCCCCCAAAGCCCACCTTTCGTAGTACCTTAAATAGGAACCCCCACTCCACCCGGTTGATTGCTTTCTCAGCATCAAGGCTGAGCAGCGCATAGTCACCCGGCTCTGTAGAGGCGTATTCCATGAGATCCAGGGTCTTGCGGATGGCATCAGTACCCTGCCTCCGGGCAATGAAACCCACCTGATCTGGGTATATCAACCTTGGCATCATCCATTCCAGGCGTGTAGCTAGAATGTCCATAAAAATCTTTTCATCCACATTAAGTAATGAAATAGGGCGGTACGAGGGACATCGGGCGGGATCCCTCCCTTCCTTGGGTATCACTGTTATCAGTGCCTTGCTAAAAGATGCAGTGGGGTGCCCCTTCTCCAGTGTATTATTATACTCCTTTGTCATGTAGTTCAAAAATGAGCCTGAGAATCCCTTATAAAAACCTGTTGTGTACCCATCCTCAACTGGGGCCTTACCAATTGGGAGGCAACTGGTAGCCTTCAGCACCTCCTCTGCGGTAATCGGACTCTAAAGGAGCTCTACCTCAGACTCCATAAGCCCTACCACATCCACCCTCAGAGATATGCCTCAGTCTCCCCCGCTGCATCTGGGCACTCAGTTTCATACACGCCTTCATAATGTTGCATGAAACACTCTGCATGTCTGCGGGCGCATCCCTAGTGACTCCCCCTTCGTTCTCTAGGGTTGTGACCCATCTCTCGGCTCTCTGCACCCTGACCCTTGCAGCCAGGAGCGCATATGCCTTGTCCCTTTCTCATAAAACCTTTGCTTAAGATAATTTAGCTTGTATTATTCTGTAATACCTCCAGCACTCCCTCAAATCCACCCTCTGCATGCATCTGTGCCTCTCCTTCCGCTATGTCAACCTGAAGCGTGTCTTCTAGAAATCTCTGTTCCCTTTTCCTATGCGCCCCTTATCTCATAAAGAGTGCCCGCCAAGTGTCCTTCCCCGCATCTCAGACCACATTTATATCCATCCCGCCTCTATCATTTAATTCAAAATACTCTGTTATGTACCCAGAAAGCTGTTCCGCAAACGTAGAGTCTTTCCATAGAAATTGGTTGCACCTCCAGCTGCAATCGGCTCTGTGAATTCCCTCTATGTCTAGTGGCATCCAGACCATATCATGGTCGGTCCATCCCACTGATCAGATGTCACATTGGGCCACTCCCCCCACCCGATCCCTGTTCAACAGCAAATAATCAATCCTGGTGTAAGTGGTTTGGGGCTTGGGGGCTGAAAAAAAAATGATCCCTTGCGCTGTGGGTGCATAATTCTCCACACATCTACTAGCCCCTTACCTCAATGGCACGACTCAGGTGACCCTCTCTACGTCTCCCCTCGGGCAACCACATCCTTCACCGATTGTCTATCCAACACTTCATCTGCCCAGGAAGTCCCCACCAATGTCAAATGCATCCCAGACAAGAGCCTTTCTGTCATCTAGTGCATGCTGGATAAATCCCGCCTGGCCCCGATTGGGGGCGTAGAGTGCAGCCAGTACTGTCCGCACCCCATTTTAGAGTACCTTGCACTATGAGCATGTGCCCCTCTGCAGTTTAGTGACCAGGCACCCCTGCAGCCAAAATTGCTTATGCAGTATGATTCCCACCTCGCCCCACTTCGTCGGTCAATATGCCCAGTGAACCTGCCCTATCACATCTGCCTCTCTTCTCTGCCACATGCCGTGTTTCCTGCAGGAACAGCACATATAGAACAGCATTGCGGAAATCTCATGCAACCAAAGACCTCTTTTTGGGCGAGTTCATCCCCTTTACATTTGAAGGTTCCCACGACTAGATTCGTTCCCCGCTCTCTTAATCCCATCAAACTGTGTCCCAATCTGCTCGGGTCATTGCACATTTGTTACTTGCAGACTACCACTGCTTTACATCCAACAGCACACAGTGCGGCCTATGGCAAAATTAGCATTGAGCACATGCTACTCTTGAGACTTCCCCACATGCCCAATTCCTACATGTGCACCCCACAGCGGCATGGCACCCCCAAACCAACCACCTGATTTCCTGAAGCGCACCAACCCCCTGTGGCCCTTCACCCCTTGCACAACAAGCATGTGCAGCTTGTCCCCTTGCCTTCCTGTCAATCACACCACAATACAACCGCTAGTAAAGCCGATAGCACTGTTATATGCAGCCCAATACACACATAAGAGTAAGCTATTCCCATTTCTTTATTTTTCTCAGTGAATCTGTGTAGCAGCCACACAGTAATTGTAAAATTACTCATGCTGACAACAAAAAGATTTTAGACAACTGCTATCTTAGTACACATCTTTAACAAAAAAGTAGTCGCCAAGGGAGTGTTTTTTCTCAGGCTGTAATTTCTTTTATTTAAGCAATACACACATAACATAAATTCACACAATGATTGCGGATGTGGGATGAATGTCAAACTCATCCATCCAAATTGCTAAGCATCCATGAACACACACCAACAACCGATCAAAAAAGCCAGACATTATGGCTTTGCCAAATTTTGTTTTAAAAAGCTAATTATCTCTCAGGCACTTGATTCAAAATAATGACATAAAATGCTCATGAAGATGTGAGACTAGTGCATTCAAATCATATTCAGGATGCACATACTTATACACTGACAGGTCTGAGTCTGTATATTTGTGTTTATTTCGATCTTTGAGCAATAGCAGGAAGCTCACCTGGACACAGAGAGGCCCAATCTCCTCTGTTAAGCTTTTATATTTTCTACGGTAACCACGGTATGTCTAATGAAGAGCACCATTTTTGAAGTAGTAGTTTCCATACAGGAAAAGGCATGTCTGCTACAGCATTTCTAGAAGCCCATAACACATCCAGCAAAGTGGAGGGTAGACCTATATTGTGGATCATTTCCCCGGGTAAGACAATATGACTCGTTCACTATGATATGATATGCTGGAGTTGAGTGGTGGTAATTGAACTAGTCTGGTGCCCCCAGGTTCATAAGGAAGCTTCACCATTGATAGGACGATACCACCCTTCCAGAACAACCCGAGCAATCGCCATCCAGTGCCTTGGAGAGATCTACCGAGAAATATGGGAATACCTTAAAATACACTGAAAAGCCTCGGAAGGAGAACCTCCTTTGCCACCAGTATGTTCCACATTCGACACACAGGAACCCCTGCTCGAATTGTGACTGTCAAGTTAAGACTCGATATTTTCATGATAGACCCAAGCAAAATCAATGTGAATCATCACACTAAGATATCACAATGCCTCTAATGGTAATTGCAGTGACTGATTGCCTAAAACCGCAACCAGGAAGAGGGTATAAAATAGAATGGCCCTCATTACGACCTTGGCGGAGGACCATGGTGCAATTTGCACCATGGTCCATGGCGCTAAGCTGCCAACTCCGCCATGGGGGTTGGCGGACTTACCGCCCCATTCCGAGGTTGGCGGGGCGGTAAGTCCCCAATACCCATTTACCCATTCCCATTTCTGGCCCCATAGGGCATAATGGGAGTGGGGAAGGCGTTAATTACGCCACCGTAAATTACGGTGGCGTAATTAACAACAAGGTCCCTTAGCGCCATGGATTTTAACGCCTGCTAAAAGCAGGCGTTAAAATCACCATGGCGCTAAGGGAACTCGTACTCAGGCGGTAAGGTACGCCATGGTTTACGCCGGCGTAAACCCCTTTCCGCCAGGGTCGTAATGAGGGCCAATGTAATTTTGACATCATTTCTTACTCACATTCTTTTCAAGCATAACCAGGATAGTGAGCAGTGGGCCTCTAGCATATTGTAGCACATCATCCACCTATAATTAAATTGTTTATATATTGCTAGCAACCAACCTGCTGCGATCCATGAAAAAGCCCTCATTATGCATGCCAGGGGTGCCATCATCAAATCAAATGTGGGGTAACAACTGAAACTAGGCTGTTTTGGTAGTTGCCTGGTGCCTCTGCCAAAAATGAAGGGCTTAGACATGCATACATTTGTTCTAACCTTGGCACAAGCAATATTCAACATCCACCCCCCCCCCTGATAGTCTACTTGCTCCGGTTTTACTGAAAATCTTTCCATCGCGTTTAAGTGAGAAAATGTCCTGTGTGAGCCACATTTCGTATATGGTGTACCTGGTTTCAACAGTAAAGTCGGAGCTTCTCTCTGAGATGGCAGAGGTGCCTTATTTGGTAATTCCTCCCCCAATACTGAAGAACCAAGATATCTGTGAATGTCGCATTCAACTCCACCTGACACCTGGATATCTACGACTGGCTAGGCTATGTATAGCCCACAATATATTATGCTGATGTAGTGCTGCCTATTAACATCTGATAGACATAGTACATCAGTTCACCTAAGAAGTCTATTGTCTGTTCCCTGCCAATCTGAGCCTGTTGCGCATATAACGTGCTGTAAAGTTATTTGAAGGCATCATAGATTTATCTAGGATCACCGGTAACATTACTGCACATGGGGCTCATTCTGAGTTTGGCAAAATGGTAAAAAAAGTGGCAGTAATTCTGTTACTTGTTATAACATAACCCTTGATGCCAGAAATCGACAGAATTACCACTGTGCAATTACGACTCACGATAACTCTGCCAAAATCCCATTGGTGTCCTATGGTCCTATGGACTCCACAAACGTGGACTAACACCACTTATAATCATGTGGTAAAAGCACAGGACCAAGTGGCGGTAACAGTAACCAATTTTCAGATTTACTGCCGAATTACCACCAAACTCAAAGTGAGCCCCATTGTCTCGATATGGAAAATGGGTTTCCGTTCTTATGACCTGGTAGTCCCCAAGCCCATGCCTCACTCGGTTTATCGGCAGCCTCAAGCAGTCTCTTTATATATCCTGCATATTCAAGGTTTCTTAGCCTTTAGTTACCCCTAGAAAAGTCAGAGCTTTATCTAGTTGCTGCATCACAATACTAGCTCAGGTGCCTTATCCAGCTATTTATCCTCTCATTCTAGTCATCGCATGTGTTCTTACACCCATGTGAATAGATATTATATTTCCCCTGATAAATACTTTAGAGGATTCCCAAACAGTGTTTCTAGAGCAGACTGAGTGCAAATACTCAGCGAAAAAACATGCGCATTTCAGTGCGCACCACATGAATGCAAGTAGAATCGGAGTAAAGCAACATTAAGCCTCCAGGTGGGTTGTACAATATCTGTGTCCTCGTCAAACATAAATTATAACTGAGAGTGTTCAGATGGGGAACAATCTAGCCAGGCCTGTATAGTGGGTGAAATGTTACATTTTGGCAAACTCTTTATGTCCCCCCCCAGCACTAGTTCTGAATACAGCCAATTCCTGACTCTGACACCTCTGCCAGCTTTACTTGCGGCCATCAGTAGGAGGTGATCCGATATGATTATCTGGTTAGTAGCCCCCACTACGCGTAGGAACTCTTGAGCTCAACTCAAGTCCATCATGCATCCACAACATGACAATGTAATATTACCACCAAAGTAGTAATGGCCAGGCCTCCATGAATGTTCTGCAGCTAATAAGGGAGCCTTTCTTCCCTTCTGGTCGAAACATTGAAAACCATACATTAATTCCAGCGATAACTATCACGCCTTCCATTTTCATACCTGTTGCGAGTTAAGTCTGTTCATTTTTGTCTCCTTGACTTTTCCCCTTTTTCCCCTTTGCCACTCTCCTTGGCCTCCCCACAGACCATGGACTGGATATTATTGCCCTGGGTGGGGACACAATTTACCTCTACACTGACAAGTCTCTAACCTTTATAACCACTTTGATGGCGATGTGCGCAATGTAAAAGACAAATAAGGTGCCATATAGTTGCGACATGTTTGTAAGCATCATATCAATTCTATGAAGTGGCATGAGCATGAGGCCATTATGAGAGAGCCATTTCCCCTGATGATCACTCCTCCACATTTTTTCCAGGTTGCATTGCACTAATACCTTTGAATTGTGCGTGACCCTAAACCTAGTGGCCGACCACTCCTCTTGATGCTACCCAGGGCGGTGTCCAAAATACTCTTAAAATCCCCTTCACAGAGTATGAAGAAATCCGCACGTTCAATCACAAAGGCCACCCAGTAAGCCAACATAGCTACCTGTTGCATAAGAGTACTAGAAGAAAGACACCTCCATAAAGCCTTCAGGTTTTCATGTTCATTCTTCAGCAGATGAGTCTCCTGAAGTGTTGCAATCTTAATATGTTTTCTGCAATAATATGCACCTTCCACTGATGTTCCTCGCTTTCTTCATAGCGTGCCACATCTTTGTGAGACAAAAACGATTAGATCATGTATGTCATCGAAAAAGGTGTCCGTGCAAGCCAACATCACCTTGCACAAAATTAAAAACTGAAACAATCCCCTACTGTGCACCCCCCTCGTCATCCCCCAAGATGAGGTGCAACAATGATTTCCCACAAACATCAAAAAGTAGTGGTGAAGCACCGTCTGTCCTGCAAATCGCAGATGAGCCCAAAGTTTGATAACCATCTGTGGTATTACAGTGGCTGGCATTGGTAAAAGGAGACACACCTTAGAGGTGCCACAAAGAATGCATTCTACCAACACAACAGTGAGGGCTGGGACACAGACCACACAGTCAGAAGATAGCAATCTGCATGGCTTCCAGTTAGCTTGTGCCTACTGATGATCAAATAAGTAATATCGGACAATTGACTATGCCCGCCAAAACATTACTGTATATCCTGAACAAAGCTTCACACAATACAATGACAGAGGGACAATGAATCACCTACACAGTGTTCGGCATTACTCAAGCAGCAAGTGTCAATCAGTAATGACAAAAATGATTCCAATACAGCACTGCCAAGCATCAGAAATTCCCACTACCACTGCTTTGTGGTAGCGATTCGACATATGACTATACCGATTGGAGTCACTGAGGAAGTGTTTGCCATTCACAGTGATCCTCGAATAGGCCAGAAGTAGCAGAGTGTACTGTATTGTAGTATTATGTTCTTCATTCCTTTGAAGACTGCTGCAGTTTCTAAGACACTACATTATAGGCCAGATAAAAAATGTGTAGTACCATTGTGTAGGATTCCGCCACATTCAAACATTGAGAGCAGTTGAACTTGGTCTTGATACCGTAATAGCTTTATAATGACAATGCGAAGTGGTGCACACAGAAACAGCCACATAGTTGGTTGCCTTGGGAGCCCTGTCCACCACCATTACTTTAAGATGCTCAACTTCTGGAAAGAGCAAAGGGAAAACCTCCTCCAACAGTTTCTCCATGCCTCCACTTTCTGCAGTTCCAGCCAAGCCCAGTAAGGGCACATTTATTTATTTATAAAATGTTTGTAACACCCAAACCCAAAGGTATCACAGCGTCTGTACCAGCAAATGATTTAACATTAAGTTGTGAACTGTTAGCCAAATCCATCAGTAACTGCTGCGTCCTGGCGCTACCATATTTAAGCACAGTGATATAATCGGTATCAGTGCACAGCACAAGGTGTCAACAGTAGCAACAGCAGCGATCCTCCGTTCAGAGTTAGCCGTGCGCTTGGCCATGTCCTGCCTGGCTAGAGCCAAGATCTCTGCCGTTGTGTCTATTTTGGTGAACTGCTGCTTATTACTCTCCAGTATCAGTTTTTAAGGTCGATGTTAGTGGTATTCGATGATACACGTACAAATGCAACACCTGTGTCTCTGCTACCCCCTTTAGTAGATGCCATATTGGAGGGTTCTATGGACAAAAAGGTGCAAAACTTTTTAAAATTGTGGGTTTTTTTGCATCACAGTTGACCTGCAAGGCTGTTTGTGCTGTACTCTAATTTGCCCAAAGCACAGTTTCCATGCAATTTGCATAGTATAATGGAAGTTAGCAGTTCAACGGGTTATGAAAAATGCTAATGACCAGTGGGAAATTGACTAGTGTGCAGGCAGTGCAATGCAGGAGTAGGAATCCAAAATGGCTGCCAGAATCCCTATATATTACCACAATAAGTGGTCTAGAGTTACAACATACATCCCAGCCAGAGGAAGTCCACAAATCACAGGTAACGCAATCCAGTGTGCCACGGGAGATAGTCTTCACTTCTTATCCAATCCTGGACGCAAGAGTTCAGCCAGGGCCAGTAAAAGCGCAGAACTGCAGGACCTTTAATATGGGCAGTAGGCCAGCATGCACTGCATCTGTCCCAGGAGAGAAATCAACCTTAATCACAAATGAGGATACATGCCACACACTCTGAAGCAACCTCTGGCCACCAGCACACCACCAGCCACTGCCCAGGACAATGCACAGCAAAAGATCACTCTGCCAGAGACGTAGAAGGCCAAGAGGTAAGTGTGAGTGTACAAGTAACGTGCTATGCCACTCTGCAAAGTCGTCAACCATAATGAGCTTCGGGAAGATCTTGAATGCAAGATTAGTACACAAAAGCCTGGTCACCTTATTAAAAGGATGACTGCAAGATGATTAGGCAAAGGAGATGTGAGCCCGCACTACTAATCCACCCCACACACTATTATTTTATTCATGTTCCTTGGGGGACTTTATTGTGATGCAATCTCATATGCACATGCAACTTGTAAACTATTTCTGTTTTTTGCTGGGTAATTTAAAAAACATTTGTAACGCCAATATATCTGGCAGTGTAGAGTGTGTGTTTTTTGTAAAGCCGTACAAGACACAAAATGCTTATCTTCTAAATTAGCAAAGCCAGACCTAATTGTTAGACTAAAATACTGGTCCCATTGAAATCAATTAAGGAAAAGTTGCAGAAAGAAAATATTTCCTATTTCTGGAACTGTGGTTGAATCTTAAGGTAACTAGAGACTTCTAGCTTCCTTTACCTGCTCAACTCATATATTCTGGTGGCACTGGTAAGACCTTAAAGGTCAAAATCCAATATTGGACCAAGTGGGCCACTCAACTTGCACCAAAGGCGCATAGGCAGGGTACACAAAAGAATCCAGGTGACTTTTTCTTACTTCATATTCTTTTTGATAAGCCTTATAATTTAGCTAAACTGGCCTCCAACCGCCACTAGATATCCCACATGTGGGCACTGACCCTAGTGGGAGCTGGTGTGCCACCTATCTAGGGTTAGTGGACAGACAGAAAAAGCTGCCCCTAAGTTGTTCCACACTGCAATCTCAGATGAAGGCAACAAAAAGTGTATGGAAAAGAAGTTCATTACTATACAAAAATCCGGGAGTCCAGGAACAAAGGAGCATGGGGGTGGGGGTGGGGGGTGCAATTCAATTTTAATGCTCCCTGCTCATCTGTTCACTGGTGAAGCTTTAAAACCAAAAAACTGGGGCGCCAATCGCTTCTGTCCCACTTTCCTCTGTTTCCACACACCTGCGTGACTTCTTGTGACATGAGTCGCTATGGAGCTGCACAAGACCAGACTGATAAATCATCACCCCTGTTTTGAACCTGCAGCAAACAGGAAGAGAGAAAGGACATGTCACAGTCTCATGTGTAGGAGTCTAGTTCATTTTCTTATACTTACCACAGTACAATTGGGTAATCACTCACCATATTATTGATACTTCCTCCTTGGGGTAGGCCAGGAAGTGCACGTCGCCACTGTCTGATTTCGTCCGCTCACTGGGGCTGCTACAAAGTAGCCTGTGTGAGCTAGTTCTAGATATAGTATCCATTTTGGAATTCTGAAAGAGACCATGTGGTATTCACACGGCCAGGTTTGTCATCTTATAGTGGCTTAGGAGTATCTATTAACTTGGTTATTTTGGGCACACTCGCCTCAAATCGGCAGAAACGAACTATTTGGCATATGCCAAAGAACTTCTCAAGGGCATTCTCTCTAACCCATCGATCCTCAAAACCATTATACCCCTGCGGGACTGTACATCCAGTGATGAATGGAATGAATTGAAAATCTTAAAAAATAATTTAAAAAACAAATCATCTGCACTGAATTGCACGGTGCTATCATGACCAAATATCTCCAGTCACACACCGCCCCTCATGGTTTTATAATCAGGATTGAGCCACGCATCTTTCGGGACCAACTCCAATTCTGAAAAGATTGGAGTTGCATCACGAATAAATGCACACGAGATTGGCTCATTCTGATTATAAGCACAGCAAAGACAGTCTTAGAAAAACCTGAGGGAGATGCAACAAAAAACAGAACTCACTGCAGAATCAACTCCTTGCCAACCATAAAATGGGTCTAGATGATCTAGACATGGCAATGAAGGAATTCAAAGAATTCAATATGAATAAAAAAATAATACATTTGAAAAAGGACAATTCGGCCTTTAGGCATGAAAAAATATACCCGTACACCACAAACCAGTACGATGGAAAACAGAATAGCAGTGACAACTCAAAATCGATGATAGCGGACAGGGCCAATCTACATCGGGACAACCCGCCCAACTCCCAGATAGAGGGGTATATTTTCAAGGGAGAAATCAAAGTAATGACAAGACAAACAACACATTTTTTCAACAGTGTGGTAGAGGCAGGGAGAGGAAGGTGGCAAGAGAATTCCCCATGCATTATCCACAGCAGGGGGCACGGCTGGAACCAATAATTGAATTCAGAAACTTTTGTGGTCTCAAAGCACACCTAGGTAAGTACATTTTGAATGTGGTTAACTGCCAAAGATTGTTATTTCAGAGATTGGTTAAAATCTATTACTGGTTTTTATAGGTGCGGGGGAGAAAGCTACAACCTTGACATATAGGTTGTGAAAAAATGAAAAAGAGAGAAAAGTTACCTGATTGGGGAACTCACGTCCCCTGCACACTGTCTATGGCTAGAAAAAAGCCAAATATTTTGTAAACGAGAGGTATGGCAAGATACCAAAGAATTTGTGCCTAATCAACCACTCAGAGATATATATAGGAATTTAATACAATTTTATAATACTTTGTCATAACAATCAATAATGTGTTGGAAATAGCCCAAACAATCCAGCAAGTGATTCCAATGACCATTCAATAGTTTAAAAAAATGCAGAAATGTATTGTACATATGGCCGGACTTGTTTCGAGTAAACTCTTCATCAGGGGAGATTGATCGCAATTTAATTGACAAAAAAGTCAGACAAAACTTAATAAATCTTATGTTTGTATCAGTACATAATTAATCACTGACATAAATCAACCTTTATACTTAGAAAAACGTTTCTCATTGAGACCAAAATTAATACAACATGGAATGCTAAACTTGAATCCAGACGGTGTTAAAGGAAAACGCCCCTCGCACCCTGGTCCGCCCACTGCCTCAGTGGTTCGGCCTACACCCTTTTTGAGGAGTCGACCGGAGGTTGTGCACCCGCCAGTATCACCTGTTCGGAGTGAGACTACCAGGACATTGGTCTTTGGGCGACGAGCCCTTACCATTGCGGAACCCTGTTGGCAGAGCCCGGGGAAACATGCGGTCAGTCGGGAGGGAGGTTGGGGCCTCCAACTCTGGTCTGGGCAGGCCTCTGTCTGGGCATCATCTACTTGAAGGCAGTAGCAGCCCCGGGGTGTTTCTACATGGTGTCCCTAAACTATCCGTCGACTCTAGAGAACCAAGGGATGCCCTTCGGAATAAATGTCTCCACTGATTGTGGGAGGTGGGGGATTGTGGGTTTGTGTCCAGGGGCTCTTTATTAGACTGTCTAACCCGTTGGCTAAAACAAACATTGTTGAATTGGTCTTTGGGGACACCTTCATGGCAAGGGTTTTCCTGGCAAAGTGCAATTGCCATGGGTGGTCAAGGAACAGTGGTATTACAGCTAGTGCATTCCCCACTTATGATCTTCTGTGTCACTCTGGGGACCCCTGTAGCTACAGTCCACTTTCAGGGGCAAATCTGACAGCGTTGGGCCCGAGGCGCCACAGGAATCGGCTGAGGCAAGGGGCTGCGGGCCCTGACTATTGTCTTAAAGACATGCTCAGGGAATCTCACAGAGGGGGTGGCCTTTTTGTACTGTTCTAATGTTCTCCCTTTTATTGTGTCCTTAGTAATCATGCACCAGAACTGTATCTTTATAGAATTGTATTTGTAGGATGTACTTTGATGGCCTTTCTTTTGGCTGAATAAAGTTGTTTGACTGACTGGAATGCTAAACTAGGTGCGCCAAATGGCGCTAAGTAGTATGTGGATCATCTCCCCAGTGGTATGTAAATCGACCTTAATCAATGCTACATAGTATGTCGCCTAAAACCTAATTCAAATGGGATAAATGCGTTATCCATAATACTCATGATTACTAAGCATGTTCCGGTTATAACAGTCAGAAATTAAACAAAAGTGCCAACAGGCAAATCAGGTGCTGACCTTCAATGTTGTCCACATAGTGCCAAAGCATGAGAAAAGGTCTTATTGCAGTAAATGTTCCCATTTTGGGTCATGTAGTGATGAAATTGGTTCTCGCTGTATAGGAAGAAATATATGTATATTTTGATGTTTTACGTAAATGTCCAGGTTTCAAAGTGGCATTCATCTCTGTAGACTGTCCTTGTTCAAACATTTAAAAATCTTACCATAAGGTCCCTTCGCTGTAATATGTCTAGTCAGGAAACTTAGAGCTGTTTGGCAGTCTTATGTGTATCCAACAATTGGATGAACCCAGCGCATCTGTAAGTGCAATGGTAAGTATACTTAATCATGAAAGTTAAGGGAGTGAAAATGCAAAAAATAAATAAATTTAAGTGACCTGCAGGAAAATTCGAGGTCCGTTGGTCAAGGATTACTTACATGGCAGTAGGATCCAGGAGAGAATCGCGGCAGCAGGACAGAGTCTCTCTGTGCTACTGTTTGTAAAGTTAAAGAAAACGGCTGCGTTTATATTGGCATAGACCCATGATGTCATCACGCTCATGCGTGTATGACGTCATTGGTAAACAAAGCCGCAATTGATCCAAAAGGAGAAGAGGCACATGTAATGAGTCTTAAAAGACTGCCTCATTATAACAAATTATTATAAAAATGCCAGATAAAGCCTATTAAGCATAAGAAATTGTGCAAAGCTGATTGCAATAGGTAGTTGGAAAACTTAAGAATATGATGAAGGGTTATAAAATCTCATGGATACGTATCTCGAGAGCAAGAAGCTCAATTGGGACTGCTGGTCCAAGGACAATGTGTGGAATTCACTAATGTTGAAATTCAAATTCCCTGATGGTGAATATGTGCTAAGAAGGGTTACTAGCAATAATGAAATATTGCAAAAGGTCACATGAAAGGTTGACAATACTGGCAAGCGCTAGTTAAATTGAAGGCAGGTGGTGGTACACTAAACCTGCTCGCCAGGTAAATGTAATATTAACCCCAAGATGAATTTAGAAGCTGGATAAGCACCTGTACCTGTGAGCATTGTGCTTGCCAATTGTAACCCGAAAAATCTGAGAAGGGAAAACGGGGTCTAGTATCGCTTAATGTAGGTTATGAATGACCTATTTACAGAGATTTTCTCTGTGACTACATATCTATGTAGTTTGGAAGTTGCAAAATATGATTTATCTGTTGTGTAAACTACACTTAGCTTTGTTCCTCAAAGATTGGTAAACATACTTAAAGGAACCCTATGGTTTAACATACATCTTTTGTAACCCATGCAGTTGGTGCTCAACTTGTTTGTACGTAAACAATGTACTACATATAACAGCCCTGAAGCTACGTTGGTTGAGTGATGAACCTCTGCCTCTTAATGGAGTTCACATTCTTGATCATTATATTATCGAATAAAGGGTAGCCATATTGCTATAGTGGGGAACCTCTGCCTCTTGTGGTGTTCACATTCTCTCCCACTCTACCCATGGTTCTGTTCATCAAACAATTGTCATAAGATAGTAATTAGCAAAAAAGACTGACATTTCTACTGCACGTTTTCCACAGAATCACCGCAGAGAATACATTCTTACTAATCAGTAGACACAATCTGTGAAGGATCGCCATGAGTAACATATCCACAATTATCAAATGTAATGGCTATTTGCAAGAAGTGAATTTAAACTCAGATGACTAACTCGGAGAAGGGGACCCAGGTAATATTCCTCATTAATCCCTAATGGTGCCATGGCATCTAATCTGTGAATCCAAATTAGCTCACGTTGTGACAATCATTTTGACAAATCCCGACCTCTAGGAAGTGGGTGGATGACTACAAGAATGATGCATCTTAGCTGTGATATGTTGTGATGATTATCTTTAAAATGTCTGAAGACTGGTGATTTGATATTAGCTGTTATAATGCTTGACTAGTCCATCTCTCGTTGGCCCTTCTTGTGGTCTTCCCCACATAGTATTTACCACATGGGCACCGTAGCGCGTAGATGACATTTTTAGTGTCACAGGTTGCGTAATCTTTAAGAGGGATTTCTTTGCCCGTGTTAGGATGCCGGATGTAATCGCCCTTTGAGCAATGCTAGCAATTGAGACAAGCAAAAGTGCTAAATGTAGGTTTGCTTAGTGCTTTGTACTGGTTGCCTAGGTTTTTCAGCTCTGATGAGTCTATCTCTAAGATTTTTACCCCGCTTGTAGGTCAACATCGGAGGTTCAGGGAACAGATGATTGAGGTTGGGATCAGACTTAATGAGATCCCAATTCTTATGGATGATCTGCTAAATGTGATAACTCTGACTTGAGTATTTGAGTGAGTGAATTAAGCTCCTGTTCTCCATTCTTAAGTTCCCTTTCAACAGTTCTTCCTGTTTGAGTGGTTCTGTTCTTGCACTATCCTTATTTAGTATATCCTCTGGAAAACCTCTCACTGTAAATCTTGATTTCATGTCCTCATATTCTTGTTGTAAACTGGCGGAATCAGAGGTGATTCTCTTGAGTCTTAACAGCTGACTAAACAGGGGATTTTCTTTTAAGTGTTTTGGGTGAAAACTTCTGAAATACAGAGTACTGTTAACATCCGTTGGTTTTCTATAGATGTCAGTTTTGAAAGTGGTTCCAGTCAGCACAATGTTTACATCTAAAAAGTGTATTGATGGCCTACCAATCTCTATGGTGAATTTGATTCTCTCATTACATCTGTCTAGGTAGTCAGAAAAGTGAAGAAGTTCCTCCTCCATTCCTGCCCAGATACCAACAATTTCGTCAGTGTATCTTTTCCAGTATTTGATCTTATTGTTCCAGGGTTGTCTATCCAAGACGTGAGTGTGTTCGAAATGATACATAAAAATGTTAGCATATGAGGGTGCCACTGACGAACCCATTGAAGTACAAGCTATCTGGAGATAGTTTTGTCCTTCAAACCTGAAATAGTTATCATATAGGATAATGTTGATCAATTCAATTGCAAAATCCTTCTGAATCACAATGTCATGTTTTAGTAGGAACCATTCCAAGGCCTCTATTCCTTCATTATGGTGAATGGACGTATAGAGGTTATTCACATCCATTGTGAATAGAAGTAAAGTGGGTTCCTCAATTTTTAATGAGTCCAAAAGTTGTAGGAAATGAGTAGTGATTCACTGAATTTAGAGGGCAACGTATGAGTTAACAGGGAAATGCCCCTACTTTTATACTTGGTAACACGAAAATTTAGGGCAAAACACAACTGTGGTGTGATTCAGTTAAAGCCTAAAATGTCTGTTTTCCCAAAAACTCAGGATGAGCCAAACACCTGTTTTTTGGTAAAAACCACTTTGGTTGTGGGCAAAGGTATTGATAAAGAGAAAGGCAAACTGCTGTAGATGGCAACAGCAGTAACAAGGCTATGGAGGAAGACAGAAAAGGATATGGTGAATTTCTTACTGTCCCTTCCTCCCATCCATATCTAACCCTATAGAGCGCTGATGTACCGCCTACAAACAGGGGACAGGATAAGAAGATAAACTACTTACTTCTACCCTGTTCTCTAGAATCAATAGCGCATGTATAACATTTGTATGGGGAGGGCATCCCAGACTGAGTTGGAGGGTACTAACAGACACACACTCCAGAGGCGGACTGATGGCACCAGATATGGAACTGAACTACCTAGCAGCGGAGGCGCACCATGCGGCTGGGTGGGCCACATCCTTTCTCAACCCCAGCCCCCTCACCCCCCACACTTAGGGAGCGCAAGGCGATACTGGCTCTGCATGTGATAACAAAGCCCGCCCCTAAACAGTACAACACAACAAACCCATCCAAGGTAACTATCACCCCGTGTTCCAGGATTGTTGACATATACGGAGCCAATAAGCTTTACCACCCAAGTATGCCTATATGGGGGGACCCACACACACCCTTCGCTATTGAGAGTGAAATGGTAATAATGAACTGGAGTGCTAGAGGTGTCACCCAGTGGGGACGGTTGTTCCCAGATCATAGCTTCCTCCACTGGGAGGACATAAAAGATGTGGTAGGAAACACAAATACACGTAAGCAACAATACCATAGGGTGGCAGCCTTCGCACAACATAAGTACCCAACATTCCCGAAGGAACCTGAGATAAATATGGCACTAGGTTATATATTCACGGGAGGGACCCAGAAAATAACTGCATCCACTCTATATAAAACCATACTGCAGACACGCCCAGCGGCGACTCACACAGCTAAGGGCAAGTGGGAACAAGACCTGGGGCAGTCGATAGAAGACCAGGAATGGTCCCGGATCTGCGCATTGACCAAATGGATATCTTGTAATTCACGATTCAAACTGATTCATTATGAAATAGTCCACAGAACACATTACACACCGTCCAAACTTAAGCAAATATATCCCACCTCGGCTGGTACCTGTCCGAGATGTAACTCTGAGAATGCGAACATATTTCACATGCTATGGGACTGTGCTAAGTTGAGACAATACTGGGCAGAGGTTTGTGGAGCATTGGATAAGATGGCAGACCAACCGGTGAAAGGGACACCACGGATCTGCATGTTGGGGGCAGAAGGGAAAATGAACCCGACGTGGCGGAAACTATTAAATCCAAGCCTTCTAAAAGTGAAAAGGGTCATTTTAATGAGATGGAAGAATGCAAAATCACCTACACTAGAAGACTGGAATAGAGATATGGTGTGGGTCAACGATACTGAAGAACTTTACATAGACTCAGTTATGGCCCCCTGTAGACCCAGAAACATATGGTCCCGATATAAACAATATCTGGCGGAACTGCCAGACCTCAATAACCTGAACACTGAAGAGAATTGACCTGTATATGTATTTATGCTTGATTAATCGAATGGTATAATTGTAAGTGCATACATAACCTGTGTGCAAATATAAAGTTGTTAAAAAAAAAAAAAGACACACAAAATTCTGACAAACCAAATTGGTGTCACAAACCAATAAAAAGGGTTCCATGTAATAATGTCACCACAAAAATCTCGCCATGCAAAAATATAGGCCTTTTTTTGTGGCGACATTATTGCATGGAACATGCGGGGGACACCCCCGCAACCCCCAATTTTTTTTTTTTGCCCCTGTCCCCGTATATATGGTCACCCATATAATATCGCCACAACCTTTTCCCAGCGATATTATTTACGGCGACCATATATATGGGGATATTATTACCAGATACCATAAAAAGACAATAGACACTCCACTTGGTGTTTTTCAAGATGTAAATACTACAACATCAAGCGGGGTGAAAATAAAAAATAGCTAACATACTACAAGGAAGGTTGTTAACTATGAAGTGTAGCAATTACTGTCTACCGGTTTCAGTGGCAACTTGTGTATTATGGCCACTTTCTTCAGGACAGTCTTTTGGTTTTAAACAGCAGAACAGGTCACATCAGTACCTAGCAAGTGTTCAAATCTAGTAAGGCGGAATTTTTCTTTACCACCTCCTTTTTATGTCTTGGGGCTGGAGCAGACAGGTGACCCTGTCTGTAAAACAAAATACACTACATTCACCATTTGGCTGTTAACGGATAATATATGGCTTTGAATAAGTAGTTCTATTAATGCCATTCATTGTTTAAAACAAAAACACAACTCGGGGTATGAGATATCATCTTCATCACAGTTAACGGATACAATATCATATCTGTATGTATCCACAATTTTTGTAGCTTAAACCCAGATTTTCTCATGTTCACACAGTAATGGCCCTATTTCTTACAGTGCAAATCGTGCCGTTTTTGGCAAGGGGTATTCCACTAACCTGAATATGGAAGTTTAGTTGTCCTTATGCCATATGTGTCCTGTCTGTTCAACAAATGAGGATGCTGTCCCCAGTGGGAGGGTGATAATCCCTGATGGGAAAATGGGGAGGTGGTGGGGACAAAAGCAGAAACAGACATCCGTCACTAGTGTAAGTTAGGAGGAATTGCATATGCCTTTCAGTTATCCGAGTAACCAAGGCACAGGTCAGTATGACTTATGCAGCCCAAGTCCCAGCCCATACTAGGCATGTTCCATGCCCAACATATTATACACACGGGACCCGTGCGAAATACTGCGGGCTTACCTTGCTGCCATAATTGCAGAAGCTGCGTCCTGGCTCCCGTGAGTAACGCGGCGCCGGTGCAGTGACCTGTTCTTAAATGCATCTAGAATCGTGTGATGCCCTCTGTGTACCTCGCCTGTGATTCGACGAGGGCTGACACGTGACCGGGAAGTCAGGCAGCTGTGTGTGTATTCAGAAATATCAGGATCAGGGACTGTGGATTGGATTTTCTTGTTTGGTTCTGAAGGCATCCACCTTACATTACAAATTGCAGTCCACATATGGGTTAAAGGATTTCTTTTTAATACCACGTGTTGGTTATAACGTGTAGTTACATGACCAGGAAGTCGGGCAACTGTCCTCTTGTATCGAGTATTTGGAAATGATGGAGCTTCTATTTAATCTTCATGCATTTGCACGAGGGGGTCTCGGCAGTTGGAATCCATTAAACTAAATGGGCGTAGGTTTCATATTTATGTTTTGTATTTTGTGTTAGCGCATTCTGGATATATCCCATTGTTTCAGAGAGATGCCGATCCCGCAGATTAGAGGGGCATGGTATATACGCCCGATCATGATGTTTATAACTGATCATATTATACTACGTCTGGGTCACAGTGGCAGTGTCCAGATTAACAACTCTAATGAGTTATATGCAGCGCCTGTAAATGCACATTTTATGTGTGTAGGGGTGAGTGGTGTTACAGTTCTAAGTCACCCACAGGGGATACACGATGGTTCAATTAATCATGGCTAGTGTTTGCCAAGGGATGCTCTCATTGAGTCCAATTTCATCTGTTTTTAGCCGGAAAACCCATTTTTGCTCCCTTTTCAGGAGCAAGTTGGCCATGTCTCCACCTCTTCTTGGGTGATTCACTTTTTCTGTTATTGTCCATTTGATTTCATTGGCCTTGTGTTTGTATAGTTTGAAATGTTCAACTATCGGGGCATTTTCCCTTTGCGTTCTTATACACGACAGGTGTTCTTGTATACGCTTTTTCATGGGTCTGGTGGTCATGCCTAAGTATTTTTTGTTGCATGGACAGTTAATCATGTAAATCATATTCGAGGTATTGCAGTTGGTCAGAGACTGTTGTCGCCATGGTG
The DNA here is from genome assembly GCF_040938575.1 of Ambystoma mexicanum. Taxonomy (NCBI): domain Eukaryota; kingdom Metazoa; phylum Chordata; class Amphibia; order Caudata; family Ambystomatidae; genus Ambystoma; species Ambystoma mexicanum. The sequence goes on along the minus strand of NC_090925.1, from coordinate 1,251,517,986 downwards.
TCGTTAGTCCAAGGTCCAGGGTTTGGGTTCTTTTTGTTAGAGAACATACATTGCATTGGCCACATGCAGTGTGTCCCAACGTCGGTACAGAATTCCAAAGTGTGGTTTGTGTAGTAGGTTCCTGAAGTGGCATGTAGGAAAGTATCAAAGTAGCTCTCAGATTTTTCCTCTTTTTAATGGCAAACCGTGGTTTTGGGATAGTCACTGGGCCCATGTTCAAAAGGGGCCATAGTCTAACAATTTCTCTCTTTATTTTGTTCACCTTGTTGGAATAACTGAACACTGCCATGATTGTTTTCTCACCTGGTGGACGTTCTTATTGCTGTAGCGTAATCGCTCGTGGGATGTTTCTGGCCCTTTTTCTGGCCATTTCCATAGTTTTTTTAGGGTATCCATGTTCCAATAATTTACTTGCCAAGATGTTTGCTTGGGTGTCGTATTCTTGTAGGCTCGAGCAGTTACGCCCATAGCGCAAAAATTGTCCAAAAGGCAAGTTAGGCTTCTCGGGTGGAAACTTGTGTAATCAAGTAGAGCATTGCGGTCTGTTGATTTCCTAAAGACCGTCGTGGACAGTTGTCCCGCATTTGTTTCAATTTCTACATCTAGGAAATGTATAACCTTTTTTGAGATACAGTGGGTAAATTTCAGGAACGTATTTCGAGTGTTTAGCCAATTCAAGAAATCCAAAAAGGATGCTTCTGTCCCTGTGTAGATGGCCAAGATATCATCTATATATCTCGTCCACAGGGTAACCTGCGATCTAAAAGGATTAGTTGGTGTGTGAATGTGTGACTCTTCAAATTCCGCCACATAAAGTTTTGCCAGGAATGGGGCAAATGTAGCCCCCATGGCGGTCCCAGAGCATTGTTGGTAAAAAGTCTCTTTATGTAGGAAGAAGTTCTGTGTTAGTGCCAATTCCACCATTTGCATGATTGTTTCTATTGGGACTGCCGGAGGGGTCTCAAGATCTCGTAGCACTTTTTCCACAATTTGCAGGGTTGCTGCTTGGGAATATTGGTGTAAAGCGATTCGATATCAAGTGTCATCAAGAATTGTGTGGCCGGATCGGAGGTGACGTTGTGAAGCATATTCAAAATGCTCATTGTATCTTTCAGGTAAGAGCACATTTTTGGAATCTCCGGTCTGAGGAAGAAATCCACAAACTGTGATAAGGGCTCCAATATGGATTCAATCCCTGCTACAATAGGTCTCCCCGGCGAGGGTGATATACCTTTATACACCTTAGGTAGTGCATAAAACACTGGTAGTTTGGGAAATCTGGGAGTGAGGAACGCTGCCTCTTTGGCACTTATATAGCCCTCGCAGGCAGCTTCTTCCACGATGTTGGTGATAGTATGCTGTAGGGAGTGGGTGGGATCCCCGTTAGGACTTTGTAGTGATTACAGTTATCAAGAAGTGTTGTTATCATGAGGTCATAGTCGCTTACATTCATAATCACTATGGCCCCTCCTTTATCGGCTTGCTTGATGGTAACCACTGTGTTTTCACTCAGGCCTCTAAGTGCTTCTCGTTCAAGTTTTGACAGGTTTTGGAAGGTGGGTTTCTGTTCTCTTTTTAGTTCCTCTAGTTTCTTAAAGATGGCTTTCTCAAATACAATCGATTCAGCAGACACATTAGGTGGATAGAACATTGACTTTGGATGTAATCCTGTAGTGTCATGTTCTCTTCTGACATCTATACTCAGCTCTAATTGTCCGAAGTGTTGTCGTAGTCTGATGTTCTTCATTAGTCTAGCTACTTCGATTCTTGTCTGAAATGCATCATGTCGGCTTGTTGGAACGAAACGTAGTCCCTTCTGGAGTACCCTAGTTTCTGCATCAGAAAGGTTGTGATGGGACAGGTTCATAACTAGTAGTTCTGTTGTTGTTGTAGGTCCCTGCCTCTGCTCCTCGTTACCCATGGGGATCCCTGTGCTTGCCCCCTGCCACGTCCGCCTCCTCTCTGGCAGCGGTATAAAAAAGATGCCTTCCTATTGGCATTGTGTCCTCTGATTGGTATTGGCAAACCGGACTCTTCTGTCCCCCGATTGGTGCCAGGACCTTGAGTTATTGCGTTCTTGCTCCCCTGAGGTTCCTGGTCTGCTTTCCTCATCCGAGCTTCCACTAGAGAAGCTCCATAAGGCGGGTGTATTCCATTTTTTGTTGTTGTTATAGTTATTTCGCCTTGGTTGCCACGCCCGCCTATTTGAATTAGACGGTTGTTGTGCCGTCCCTCTTTGGGTCTCCTCATAGTAACTATCAGTAACGTTTTTTCGTGTGTGAAGGCTGTTATGTCATTTTTAAGTTTGTTAATTTTCTTGTTTAAATTCAAATCTTTGAATTCTTTAATCAGAGAGTTCAATTCATCTAAATCCTTCTTAAAGTTGTCCAAGACTTCTGTTGATTTTAGATGGTCAATTTTGAGTTCAATTTCAGTCATCAATTTCATCGAGACGGTTTTGGCCGTGTTGATTGTAGGTATAAGCCAATCTCTTGTGCATTTATTCGCGATAAAACTCCAGTCTTTTCAAAACTGAATCTGGTCTAGGAAAATTCTGGGTTCTATCCGGATGATTAATCTGTCTGGTGCAACTTGTGTACGCAGGTACTCCGTCATGATGAGTCCATGAAGTTCTGTTCTGATTAGTTTCTTTTTAAGCCCTTCAAGTTCATTCCATACATCGCCGTTTGTGGTCACTGGTGGTGCTGTTATGCCCCCTATAAGTGAGGGTGCTGCTAAAATGGTTTCAACCAGATCTTCCGCAAATGCCAGGTAATTCGATTCAGTCATCATATTTATGCTGACGTCCGCCATTTGGCTACTTTGATTGTGATGAAAAGAAGGTAAGACAACCCCCTATGTTGTGTAATTGCTGGATCTTTCTACTATAATCCAGAGGTTTTTTTAGAAAAATCAATTCTAAATCCCATCCACTGTGGGAGTATAGGCCCACGGCTGTTGCCGTTAGAAAGGGATTCACTGAATTTAGAGGGCAACGTATGAGTTAACAGGGAAATGTGAATAGAAGTAAATTGGGTTCCTCAATTTTTAATGAGTCCAAAAGTTGTAGGAAATTAGTAGTGTCCTTAAGCTAAGTAGGGGTGGCCTGTACTAGAGGTTGACGTGCAGTGTCTAAATAGACCGCTAACGGGTGGAAAACACTTTCTGCCTCTGCTACGATGGGTCTAAATGGTAGATCCAAGCTGTTATTATGTACTTTAGGAAATGCGTAAAATACAGGTGTAACAGGGAATTTATTAATAAGGAACTCACTAGTTTTTCCGGAAATCCAATCCATCTCAAATGCTTTATCAATTGAATTACCAATGCCAACTGACTTCACTGAAAGCATTCAAAAAGACTCCCTAATACTGAATCTATCTAATATCAACCTAACAAATGATGAAATAAGAGTTTTACCCCAACAGCTAAATACAATCCGTTTCAAACTAGAATCGAGAAAACACAACATATTTGTAAAGTATGTCTAAAACAGTATTTTGGGGACATTATTTCTTAAGAAACCACAAGTGCCACCAATTTATGTGGTAAATCGACCTTCTATCCCCCACAACAGGGATCAGTGCAAAACTCAATATTTTCAAAACTGCAAGAACTTGATGCTAATATGCAGCCGACCTTCCACAACTTCACTAAGAAGGTGCAAAATTCCCTACAATCCCTGATGAACAACAACTCTATCACCATAAAACCAGTGGATAAGGGAGGCACCCCAGTCATTATGAACACCACAGATTACTGTTCAATGGTAATGACACATCTGAATGATCAATCTAGCTACAAGCGTCTGGCCACAGACCCAACACCTGGCATCAAATGCTTGATTGACCCTATAATAGAAGACCCACACAGTGAGGGGCACATTAGTCTTAAGGAAGTTGAATTCTTGATCCCCACACATCCAAGATGCCATGCTTTTTATAAATCCACCTCCCGGCAGACCTATTGTCTCTGGCATAGGCTCGATCCTGGAACCCCTCCCAGAATTTTTTAATTATTTCTTGAAAAGAGGTGATCTAAATTAAGTCATATATTAAAGATACCACGGCAGTCCTGAAGTCGGCACAGTACGTGCCTTTCGAACCCACGTCACAATTCCTTGTAAGTTTGGACATAGAATCCTTGTATATCCGGATCCCTCAGGAGAGACATTGAGGGTGATTGATACATTGTTAGGAGCAAACGAGCCTCGTTTGGACATACGGGTCACTTTTGTGATGCAGTTGGCCGAAGTGTCACTCACAAAAAATGTCTTTATTTTTTTTAAGAAGAATGTTTTGAACAGGTATCGGGTACTGCAATGGGGGCTACCTTTTCCCCCAGTTTGGGCAACCTATATGTATCAGAATGTGAGAACAGTATGATCTACGACATAAACAATGCGTTCCAAGAGAACATCCAACACTGGGCACGGTACATAGATGACTTACTGCTAATTTTTGAAGGATCAGAAGATCAGTTAAAAGCTTTTTTGAGTTGGCTCAAAAGCCAGAATCCTTATCTTAACTTTACTCTAGATTCAGGTAAAACACAGATCCACTTTCTTGACCTTACCCTCACGGCTAAGGAGAGTGGCATAGCCACAACCGTTTATCACAAACCTACAGATGGGAATTAATTGTTATTATTCCAAAGCTACCACCCCAAGACACTCAAAGAGAATTTGCCCTTCGGACAATTTTTGCGGTTCCACCGGAATTGCTCAACCTTAAAAGAATATGATGCACAAGCATCAACATTGGCCTAAAAATTTAAAAAACAGTTACCTCAAAAAAAATACTCAGACACGCACGAACACGCCCCAGACACACTCCATAGGATATCACACTTAACTCATCCAACCAGAAAGACAGCAGGTGAGACAATCACAGCGGTACTGAGCTATTCACCTCTTAAAAGAGAAACTATGGGCCATCCTTAATATGGGTAAAAGTAACATCCCTACCCCAAGGTTCACCATGAAACAGAGGAAGAACCTAAGCGATCCTCCTCAGTGAACACATACCCAGCTAAAGAGACACCTACACAGGGCATGCTGTGGAATACGCACCTTCAGGCCATTTACCATGCAGGCAAAGCATGTCCTGTGCGCAAACTAGTTGCAGCACCTCCGTTGATATATGGTGGCATTTGCCCTGGCACAAAGGGCAATCACTAACTGTAACACTACAGATGTCATCTATCTGATCACATGTCCCTGTGGCATCAGATACGTCAGCATGACATCACGTGCAGTCAAAATAAGAATCCGAGAACACAGGTCATGCATCAGAACGAAACAACGTATGACCCAGCTGGTAGAGTACTTTACCGGGATGAGACACTTACACCTGGACTTTACATGGACCATTCCTCAAAAAGTCAAGTTTACAAGACGTGGGGGGAGACTTCTCCGCCTTACTATTTAAGAGAGAGCAATCCTAGATATTTTGCCTGCAAAACGATACCATGGGACTTAATGACGTCACCAGCTGGCAAACCCTAGCCACTTTGTGATGGGTGCCCATTTGTGAACAAGGGTAAATGCATAACATCTCTACGTGTGAGTTAACCTAGGATGCCAGATAGTACTCCTGATTGACAGAAAGTGACCTCCCTGGGAAATGTCCCACAAATGCAGTTTTTGACTGTTCCTCACAGTGTTGAGTCACCCTCTGCCATTATTTGAATAACTGTTTTTTTTAATTAACATTTGGCACTCTTGAGCTAGTGACACTAAATATGAAACAGCAACAACTACAACATCTTACAAAATTAGACCCATGACTTTAATGAAGATGTGTAGTGTGTGCTTTTTGAGCTCTGCATATGTCCTTTAAGCCCTGCAAAGCCACTTGTGCAGCCTCATCTATCTTAACTAATGTTCTAAGATTGCTCTCTTAAAGGCATGGTCTAGTAAAAAATGTTATTGTCCCTACGGGTCGGCAATGTTTTTTTAAGCCTAAGTGGCTCGATTTTAGAAAACTTTCCTATGGACCTTACCCGAGTTTTCGTCCATTAAACGCACGCGAAAACAAGCACCAGGGAGCCGCCATTTTCTGATAATCCTATCTTTTCCCCCATTGCCCTGGCTGACCTGCTTTTGCGGCACTAAATCAATTCCCCCGCCCCTGAGCCTGTCATCAGCAGACTCGTACCGCCCAATCCCCAATGCCAAAGCACGTCTCGTGTCAACATTCGCTGCGCTTCAGCTAATGACGTGTCGCCATGGAAATGGCAGGACGGCTCTTTCCTCAATGAGTATAAACAGACCGTTTCACAACACACAGCAGCAGATTTTTGATTCCATTCCTCTCTCTGTGTTACTTTGAGTATTCTGTGACTCGTTTCAGTGCTCTGGTCAGCTACCTTCGCCGCTTGTAGCCCGTGTGAACAGATACCAGTACCACCGCTATAAATTATTTTAGTTTGTTTAACACAATGGCTACAATAATGCCCTACATGTATGAGCCCGAGTATACCGAGGAGGAACTACTGAAAGGGAAGCACGCGAAAACGATGGGGATTCGGACGGCAGTTGGCAGGACGAATCAACAGATGAAGAGCCTGGGCCTAGTCGAATGGACGGCATCTCCACCTGGTGCACATGCAATCGGTGCGAGCTAATGCCGACCGAGGAGGAGAACTGCTGCTGCCGAGAAAACTCGGGATGCCTGGCCTACATTTCGGAAGGCGAGCCACGACCGCAATGCATCACCGAGCTGCCAGACTTCAGGGCAGCCTGCCTCACACGGGCCGTGTTGAGAATAATGATGGTGCTTATGCACGAACTTCGCGCAACTGTTCGTCCTCGTAATCCGAGTAATGAGTATGTATACTCTGCTTGTCATGCCACTCCTATTTCATGTTCTTCTACTATATCCAAAATTACATCTACATATCATTGTGCATGTAAGTCGTTCAATAGTGTGCATTGTCTAGATAGCATTTGTCCGTGCAGAATGCCATTAGTTACAAGAATTGTCATTGACAACAAACGTTTATTAAACTTATCTTGGTCATTTAAAAACAGTTTGTTTCATTCCTTTTCACAGGTGCTACAGGCTGGTGGCCTATCGTTCCTTTACATGGTGGCTCCACGGGAGGCTTGGGCACCGCGTTCGAAGAGTGATACCCGCCTGTGCCGTTCGTGCCATTAGAGAAACGTTCCCGAGTGACAGTGGTCAGTACAGGGGATTTTCTCTCGCTGTGCTGCAACCTGAACTGTACAATGTTTAAAGTCTTGTATTTTTGTGTCATCAAAATAAAATACAAAATAAAACACCACATATATTTTAACAACGGTTGTTTCGATTTTTTTTAAATGAATCAAGTGTGTCTCCATTCAAGGATGGACGTCGGACATCTGTGCTCCGAATGGGTGAAGGTCTGGTCGCTGTGAAGCAGGGTGGTCACTATCTATCTAAGCTAACATAACATATTCTCGATAATGCATGCACTAAATAACACTTGTTCAAAGTCTTTCAGTGGGTTATGTCTCTATAAAAGTCACACATATGTCTATACTAACAATTACCATTGGATTATACAAGCCTTGGGTCTTGACTACTATAGTACACCGGTTGAAGTGTGGGTCTGTGCTCACAAGAATCTCCGGTATGTGGCATTTGTTATTGATAAGCAACGATATACTATCATTGATTTAAAGACGATATACTATATATTGATATAAAGGCGGTTCGCGCCGGTGGATGCGCGCTGGCATGGGGGGCTGTCAGGGGCGCTAAAGGCCAAGGTGCCAAACTACATGTACACTTCAAAAGGTGTCCCACGCCAAGGGGCCATCGGTCACATGGCCTCCTCAGACCCCGTGTCTCCAGCCAGGCCTCCCCTTGAAGCAGGCCACCCCCCTGCAATCCACATAAGTGGATCTCCATTCAGCAGTCTTCCTGTGCCTTATCTGCACGTCCCAGGCCCATCCATCCCACCCCCCTGTATCAAAAGCGGTTCGCGCTGGTGGATGCGCGCTGGCATGGGGGGCTGTCAGGGGCGCGAAAGGCCAAGGTGCCAAACTACATGTGCACTTCAAAAGGTGTCCCACGCCAAGGGGCCATCGGTCACATGGCCTCCTCAGACCCCGTGTCTCCAGCCAGGCCTCCCCTTGAAGCAGGCCGCCCCCCTGCAATCCACATAAGTGTGTCTCCATTCAGCAGTCTTCCTGTGCCTTATCTGCACGCCCCAGGCCCATCCATCCCACCCCCCTGTATCAAAGGCGGTTCGCGCCGGTGGATGCGCGCTGGCATGGGGGGCTGTCAGTGGCGCGAAAGGCCAAGGTGCCAAACTACATTTGCACTTCAAAAGGTGCCCCACGCCAAGGGGCCATCGGTCACATGGCCTCCTAAGAACCTGTGTCTCCAGCCAGGCCTCCCCTTGAAGCAGGCCGCCCCCCTAAAACCAGGACATACATACGTCATTCATTCACAAACACACCCCTGTTTCTAATACTTTATAAACCATTGATATGTCTCATGAGAACATCTTTGTGCTTTGCAAGTCAACTCCTGAACGTGTTACCTGGCAACCACTAAGATCTACGCTAATCTGCTCGTCGTCGTGCTATCCGTGAACTTCTGTGACCGCTTAGAGCAAACCCATCAGTGTGCTACCTGTGGCCACCCACCTATTTTCCTGCAACATACTGCTCTGCTTGCTGAATCCAACTGTTTGTTAGTGAAGGTAAGGCCATGTATTCTAGTCATATTTCGCAGATTTTTAAATTTCTATCTATTTGCGAGTTGAGTACACTATAGTGCTAGGTTCATTGGTCTCATTGCTATTGACTTGAGTTTCCATTGCTATGCTATCAATAGATCTATTTATATTCATTTGTGTCTATTGTCATCGAATTGCACCCTTTGGGGGTCCAGTCTATAATATAAGCATGTTTCCTTCTCGTGCAATACAGAACATCCAAGAGATGAGTCACATGTTCAGTTTTTAGTCACATAATTTATACATTTCTGCAACTTATGCAAACACTAAGCCGCACATAATGAACTGGTATAGTTCCTGCGACCAAAACAAACCTTGCATTGATCATTGTATGATTCATTTACTTTTGTATCAAATCTTTATTCTTGAAGATTGTATAATAATGTCGATATTTACTTTTCAGATTTATCAACAATGCCTGCCTGTTCGATTAGCGGTTGCCCTTCGAAGACCCATGCGAAATCTGAAGGCACTACAATGCATGTATTCCCGAAAACTGTTGATCGAATAAGAGAATGGGTCAGACATTGCGGATATCCACTGGATGAGCTGGAAAGTAGAGTCCAACAAGTCTTACAGGACAAGAGGGGTGATCGATACTGTATCTGCAGCCGGCACTTTTCCTTGGACATGTACACAACATCGTGGGTAACAAAGAAGAATAAACGGCGAACGACACGGAAATTGCTCAAACGCTATTCCCACTCTATTCGTCCACATTCCGCCACCGGTGAGTCAAGTGTCCGGATTTAGCTTTAGGCCTTGCGGTAGTGTGTAGGTATCGGAACGGATTAATTGATATTGTAGGTGTTCTATCCCATGTAATAATTTCGATATTGATATGAGTGTATAGTTTTTTGAATAATGACATTTACCAATATATTCTTTTTCGATTTCATAACCCACAAACGCAATGTATATATATGGGAACAGGGAACTGTGCTGTACTGAGCATTTTACAAGTATTCTGTCGCCTTACATGGCTATTTTTAATATTGGCATTTCATTATCAATCATTAATTTACCTTTACAACTTCTTGACTATCCCTTGAATCTGAAGCAAGAACATTCTACATCCTTGACGTGGTCGCAGTTATCCACCACTTCTAGCGCGTATCAGGTAATCTTACTAGGCTAATCCGCTACAGACCTGTTTTATGCATGTCAAGTAATATTTTTATTTTATCGTGTAATCATTTTACCGAATGTTTGGTTAGTGCTTTCCAATTGATATACACCGTCCACTGCTGTTTGTTTTCAGTTATAATTAGTGTTATCCATACTAATGCAAGTACTGTCTTTCAGGGAGATGCTGAAGCGTCCGCCACATCTACAACATTTCTAGATGTTCTTCAACAGCAGGAGGTATGGATACTGACAGCTCCATCGAGCGTCATCATCAGAGCTGGAATTCTTGTTGTTTGATTGTTCTACACAATGTTTCATTCGTGGTTAGCCGTTGATATGTACCTGTGCTGTCGACCCCAGGTGTGTTTTATGTTTTCACTATTGTAATCCTCACTAATGCAAGTACTATGTTTCAGGCAGTTGATGGAGCGTCAACCCCTGCACTTGATGCAGAGCCTGACATTCAAGTAATTCCAGGGGAAGTGGAAGCGGGACCATGCGTATACGAATCAGCGCAACAGCTTTTGGAAGTGCGCACTACATTTGCAACATCCATAGATATTCTTCAGCAGCACGAGGTATGTATAATGACAGCTCCATCATGCGTGATCATATAACGTGATTCCATTTGCTATACTTTCTTCCCTATTAACGCAAGTGCTGTGTTTCAGGGAGACGACGAAGCTTCCACTACAATCACAACATCCAATTTAGATGATGCAGATGTAAATAAATCGGAGAAATAAGTCGATGAAATGTGGTCATATTTAGATTTTCCTTGATTCTTTTGGACAATGCATCATTTTTGGTTATCTCTTTATATGTACCTGTGTGTTCGACCCCAAGTGTGTTATGTTTCCAATATTGAAAACCATACTAATCCAAGTACTGTGTTTCAGGGAGACGACGGAGCTTCCACCACAATCACAACATCTCATTTAGATGATGCAGATGTAAAGGGATCGTTGAAATAAGTCGATGAAATTGGATCATATTTGGATTTTCCTTGATTCTTTTGGACAATGCATCATTTGTGGTTATCCCATCGACCCCAAGTGTGTGTTGTGTTTCCAATATTGAAAAGCATTCTAATGCAAGTACTGTGTTTCAGGGAGATGCGGATGCCTCCTCTCCAATACAACCATTCATGGCAGTCCATGCAGAGCCAGAGGTATGGATACTGACAGTTCCACCGAAATAGATCATCACTGGTCGAATACTTGTCGTTTGATTGTTGCACACAATGTTTAAATCGTGTTTGGCTATTGAGATGTACCTGTGTGTTCGTCCTCACGTGTGTTTTATGCTAACAATATTTTGATACATAGTAATGAAAGTACTATGTTTCAGGGAGACGATGGAGCCTCATGCCGTGCTGTCTATGCGGATACAGAAAATATAGTCGTTGCAGCGCAAGAGGAAGGGAGGACATGCGGAAACGAATCGGAGCTACAGCGTGCATAAGTTTAAGGTCGAGTCAAAAAAGTTGCAAAGAAAAAAAAACAAAAAAAGGTTAGTTACAAACAGTTCATAACTTTAAAAAAATGTTTGTGCTGGGGACTATTTTATGTTATTTTCCAGTCAATTCTACTACACTCCATCTTGTCTTTAAACTGAACATCCCTTTTCCAATCTCTCCTCCAGTTACCCGTGGGTGTCAGAACTATACACACACAGACAGTGAAGCGAATGAGAGATGTGGCTTGCCAGACCGTGTACACTATTGAGGAACTGATAATTGAGGCGAGGCGTGTTCAGGCTCGAGATGCTCATGTCCAATGGCCAGAACCTGAATTAACTGTGTTTGGAGACTACAGCAAAGTTGCATTGGACCATAGCTACAGTGCGACCGCACCACCACAAGAAGATGTTATTGAATGTATTGAAGATAGCTCTGAAGTAGTTGCAGATCAATTTACACAATCTACACCTGCCAAAAATTTGCCACCAAAAAACCTGTCGACATTGTTGTGTTCTCCGATCAATGTTGAAGTAATAGATGTCGAAATGACAGAGAATGAACCAGCCGCAGCATCCATAGACGCATCAGAACTTGATATCAGCGATATTACTTTACAAAGTGTTGAAATCTCCACAACGTCACAGGCCGAAACAACGTTGACGCAGGATGACAGTCTAATGAAAGAGAGCAAATACATTGTATTCGACAGTTGTTTGATGGAAATTATAAGTATGCTGAAATGTGTACCTTCCATTAGAGGGAAAGTATGTGGGAAGCCATTGATTAATGTGACTCGTCAAATAAAAGGCAGTAACGTCAAAATAAATGCCGCCTGTAGATTAAATCATAGGTTCTCATGGTCTGCACAACCGATGCTGGGGAAACTGCCAGCAGGCAATCTACTGTGTGCAGCTGCATCACTTTTTAGTGGCTCCAGTTTTAGAAAGTTAGAGGCTTTCTTTCAGTTTGTGGGACTCCATTTCATTTCTAAAGCGCTGTACTACATATACCAACGTGATTATCTGTTTCCGGCCATTAGTGATGCTTGGAAAATTGAACAATTGTCTCTAGCAAGTACATTCGAAGGCAAACGATTCAGGCTAGCCGGCGATGGACAGTGCGACAGCCCTGGATTTTCTGCCAAGTACTGCACCTACCACTTTCAGGACATGGATAGTAAGAAAATTGTGAGTTCGGTGGTCGTGCAGGTAACACAATGTACATCGTCAGTGGCCATGGAGAAACTAGGATTTATAAAATCAGTGGAATATCTACAATCAAGGGGAATGCACATCGACCTCATAGCCACGGATAGACACGTTTCAATTGCCAAGACAATGAGAGAGCAGTTCCCACATATTAAACATCAATTTGACGTATGGCATCTTGCTAAATCAATCAATTAGAAAATCTCGGCTGCAGGGGAAAAAAAAAGGTTTTGAAAGTATTTTGCAGTGGTCACATTCTATCACCAACCATCTTTGGTGGAGCTCAAAAACTTGTGAGGGGTCAGTGGAAATACTACTTGAAAAATGGTGGTCACTGATGCACCACTGTACCAACGTTCACCACTGGACAGCAAATGAACATTTCCACCAATGTGAACATGGCCCTTTGTCCCCAGAGGAGGCACGGAAGAAGTGGTTGATTCCATCTTCACCGACACACAAAGCCATTGAGAAGATTGTTTTCGACAAAACTCTATCAGTAGATTTGAGAGGACTGACAGAATTCTGTCACACGGGAGATTTGGAGGTGTTCCACAATATGTGCCTAAAGTACAGGCCAAAGCGCTTGCATTTTAGCTTTCGGGGCATGAAACATCGCACTCTACCAGCGGTCTTGGCCCAAAGCAGCAATGTCGGACGTGAACAATCTAGGACTAGGGGTAAAGTAGGGATGCCTCGCTACACTAAGGTGTTTTCAAAACGAAGTAAGCAATGGGTGATCAAGCCAGTCTATGATGAAACTAGACCGAGTTTCATTTTAGATCAGTATACGAAAAATCGTTGTCAAGAGCACGGTCCGTTTTACAGACTGCATTACGAAGAGACACAATGGAAATTTCAAATATAATGTAAGTAAATCTTTACACGCTTTTATACCGGAATGAAGATTTAATGAATGGATGCATGAATAAATGAATGAATGAATGAAGAGCTAGGAAAAGCAAGTAAAACGTGTTCGTAGTGAGCACATGGGCATGCAGGTCCACTGGTCTCACCGATCTCGGTCCTTGGCCAAGCCACTTTTCCCTGCACTGCCTACCTGCACTATGGGACTGTCTCTGTATCCTTCAGCCCCTTCTCCCGGCATTTACCTTGCACTTGCCACCAGCTGGCCCTATTATTTAATTTGTATTCAACTAACCATGTACAGCCCTTCCCCATGCGCGATCAGAAAGACACCTGACCTAGTAGGATCGTTGTCTGTCTGCCCTTGTTCCCCACCTGCCTCGTCACGCCTAGAAACACTTGAGTATAGGCGCGTTACAAATGCCATATCATATATCATATCATTCCTCACGCATGTAAACTAACTGTCGTTTATCATTGTGTGTTGGCCTCGATTTATCTCGTTACTTTTCGCATTGATTTTAGAGACGAACATACTCCATTGAACTATCCTTGCAAGCAAATAGTTTCTGATCGGCCGTAATAAATAAAATGAGTAATATTAATGAAGTTCGGCTAGCGAGACTAATTATAATTTTTTTGTTTTCATAACAGGTATTTGATCCCATTCTGCCACTGCCATCTGTTTGAGACACCGGCGGATGGATTCTTCAGCAGACACCTGCAGCTTCGTGTCAACAACTGGAGCACGATCACCATATTATGGGACGATCGCCAAGGGCCCACATGCCCTTACGCTGTACTAGTGGCTAGAAGCAACATATCAACCTTTAGGCTGGACTTGTGCCTAGTTGATGGAACAGCCTTGCGGTTCACCGTGCTTCCAAAGTGATTCTTTTTACGAAAATGAACACCCTATGTACCATAAAGGAACAGCGCGTGACTCAAGATGAAACGGAACAGTTATTGCGGATACAGATAAAAGAAAATAAATGGCTTTCGGAGTTCATATGGCAATTGCTGAATATTCTCTAAACATTTAATGTCAAATAACTGTACTTTACCAAATGTACTGTGTTGCTGTTTCATTTTAAAGTACAGTTTCATATTCCGAATTGTGGCGCGCTGTGTTGTGAGTTGATCTGTGTTGTTTCCGGGTTCTGTGTGGAGTCGCGCAGAAGACGACTGGGCGCGTTTGCCTACGCAACACAGTAACGTCACGGAGAGAGGCGGGGAATATGAATGTTTTGATAATGTCAGGCTCAGGGGAATTGATTTAGTGCCGCAAAAGCAGGTCAGCCAGGGCGATGGGGGAAAAGATAGGATTATCAGAAAATGGTGGCTCCCTGGTGCTTGTTTTCGCGTGCGTTTAATGGATGAAAACTCGGGTAAGGTCCATAGGAAAGTTTTCTAAAATCGAGCCACTTAGTCTTAAAGAAACATGGCCGACCCGTAGGGACAATAACATTTTTTACTAGACCATGCCTTTAATCTTACACGTTATCTCATTATTGTGAAGTAGACAGATAATGATCTTCTCTCACAAGTAGTGATGTTGTATTGCCAGCCAAACGCAATGTGAGTCCACATGACAACATATATATATTTCTGAGGCTTGTGGAATCTGCTTAGATCACATGCTGTGCATAGGCCGACATCTAGTGGAAGCTGCGGAGTATTACAGTTTGTTTTTCGAAACTCGAAAATGGGCGTCGACACAGGCGTGCCAGTAATACTATCCCTAGTGTGACGTCCACTGTACCCAAGATCCCTCACGCGTCTGGGATCCTCAGATTGTTTTTTTCCGCCATACTGGTCGGAAGCATCTTGCGGAGTCCCCTGGCCTTAGCCATACTTTTGCTAATTATTGCAATTTACAATTATTTATTGACATCCTTCCCCACCCCAACGTCGACCATCGACACTCGACGACGGCTGGAGAAGACATCGACCGTCGGCTGCTGCACGACGGATCTGGGCCTCGGAAGGCCGCTGGCCTCGGCCCGGGCCTAGTAGGCCGCTGGCCTCGGCCCTGCAAGTAGGGATAGTGGGGGGTGGTACATACTCTTCACTCTTGGTATATAGGTACACCTTATATATTTCCTACACTTACCAGCCCGCTGCCTCAAGGTGCGTATGGAGGGTACCCCTTTCCAATTCTGCCCCAAGTGCAACCGCAAATACCCTTGGGTCGACAGGCACGCCACGTGCAATCTCTGCTTGCCGAGGGACCACCCCGAAGCGAACTGCAGAGCGTGTAGTAGGTTTAAACCTAAAACACTTAAGGACCGTTCGACAAAGCGTTGGGCCCACCACGCCAGGCAGGCAGCCATGGCAGCGGAAAGCGCCTTCAGCGATGGCAGCGACGCCGTACTTTCGGACGGCGAGGGCATTACGGCGTCGAAAGACTGCCGAGCGCAGGTCCCCGACCTCGGAAGGTTGTCCGGCAGGGCGGCTATGGGGAAGACCCCCGGCGACGCAAGCGCTACACCTACACACACTAAGCACACTAAGTCCAACCGAACCTCGACGACGTCGACTTCTCGGAAAGAGGCACGGATAGAACGGTCCGACTCGGTGTCCTCTGGGCGCTCTCGATCGAGATCGCCTCATGACGCAAGGCAATCATCCACTCTTGCCAAGAGTGCCTCGCTCCCTAGATTAACGGAAGTTCGATCGTCGGAAGACGAAGACGACTTCCACCCCCAGGCCGCGCTCCAAGAGACCGAGAGCGCAGTTAACACCAGCGAGGCCCCACGCTCGAAACAAGATACCTCTCCCGACCCTCGGCGCCAGGCGTCGAAAGTCTCTGGGGCCTCCAAGGGGCAGGGAAAACATTTTTCCACGCACGGGGAGGGAGGGAAACAGCGGAAAGCTCAGCCTTCCACTCCTGTAAGACCATCCTTCCACCCCAAGCAGACAGATAAACATAAATCTACTGGGACATCAACATCCAGCAAGGGTACCCTTGATAAGTCCTCTAAGTTGCCTACTAAAGTCATACCCTGTTCCAAAGAATGGTCTAGTGAGGACATAGACAGGGTCATGTCAAGGATGTCTTCCTTAGCGGATTTTTATGACAAAAACCCAGAACATTTCCTTTCGTATGACCCTCAAGGGGCCACACCCTCAGGCTCCTCTGATCCTATCCCCCTAAGTAAAAAGGCCCGGGTCGAAAGACCTGACCCCTTCGAGGTGCAGCCTTACTCTACTCCACACCCCAGATACCAAGGACAACCTTTCCCTGAAGGGGACCAGGAGTTTTCAATTATGGAGGAACGAACCGGGTCTGAATACTATGCGGAGGATGAGGACCTGGAGGAGGTAGAAGATGAGCAGGAAATTTACAGAGTAGATTCCCCGGTAGAGAGCGAAGCCCCAGTTACCGACTCGCCAGTTGATAACCAACCCCTCCTTAATGAAGTTCTTGCTCGCGCAGCAGAACATTTTCACATCGACACCCAGGTTGTACAGGAGGAAAGGGACTTCGCAGAAGAGTTGGTGGGAGAGAGGAGGCCGGTCGCTCAGACCATCCCTATCCTTAAATCCATCCAACGTAGAATAGATCCATCCCTGGTGAATCCTAACCTCACCAGAGCCGTCAACCCCAGAGTCGAAAAACTTTTTCGGGCAGCCCAGTCTGACCCTCTTTATATAAGAGGTCATCTTAAACCAGACTCCCTAGTGGTTACCAACACTCGGAAGAGGGCTGGGACACCCTTATCGTCGTCAGAAGCTCCTCCCGACAAGGAGAGCAAAAGACTGTACGGGTTTGGCAGGAAGGTAGCCTCAACGTCCGCCTACCAAGCAAGGATTGCAAACTCCACCACCCTGTTGGCAAGTTACAACTGCCATCAATGGGAAGAGGTCGCGGCGCTCATAGCCTCTGCTCCTGAACCGTTAAAGGGCCAGTTGGCTCGGATCTCGGCAGAAGGGAGAGCCGTGTCTGGTTGCATATTAAAAGCAACTTTCGACGCTGCAGACAACGCAGGAAGATTGATAGCAGAAGGTACTGTTATCAAGAGACATGCGTGGTTACGGCAGTCAGGGTTCAAAACAGAAACACAGGCTTCATTAATAGACAAGCCGGTGGAACCAGATCTATTGTTTGGGAAAGCGGTCGAAGACGCACTTAAGAATGCCAAGGACGAGTACGAGACTCTCAAATCCCTTGGCCAGCTTACCAACAAACCCCCGAACCAGAGGGGGAACAGTAATTTTCGTCGCCCACGCGGCCAAAATTCACAAAGAGGCAACTATGCCCAAGGACAGGGTACACAATGGAACAACAACCAGCAGTCTACCCAAAGTTACAGCAAGGGTAACAAGAGAGGTTGTGGAAGAGGCAGAGGCAGCCCCAACAAGGAAGGTGGCACGCCTCCGCCAAAGCAGTGACGCTCAGTTCAGGGTCCCTTCTCACACAACCCCAGTAGGGGGACGCATTTCCAACTTCACCCAGGCTTGGGAAGGGATCACCTCAGACAGATGGGTGCTGTCAACAGTGTCCACAGGATATTGTATAGAATTACTGCAGCGTCCCCGGAACCACCCTCCACGACAAAGAATACACTCCTTAGAACATCAGAAGATCCTTCTCGAGGAGATCGCCATTCTGCTAGAAAAGGACGCGATAGAACTCGTCCCAGGACACCAGGTAAACAAGGGTATCTATTCAACTTACTTCCTTGTGCCAAAGAAAGATTTGACAATGCGCCCAGTATTGGACCTACGGCCTGCCAACAAGTATGTCAAGCCCCAAGAATTCCGTATGACCACGCTACAAGAGGTAATCCCCCTCCTAAAAAAGGGGGACTACATGGCAACCTTGGATATGAAAGATGCTTATTTTCATATTTCCATGCTCCCGGCGCACAAAAAATACTTGCGCTTCAAAGTGGACAGTCGCCACTACCAATTCAAGGTACTGCCTTTCGGGATAGCTTCAGCACCAAGGGTATTCACCAAGGTACTGGCGGTGGCAGCTGCACACCTACGCAGGCAGGCAATCCCAGTGTACCCTTATCTGGACGACTGGCTCATAACGGGGGAAACCCCAAGAATTTGCAGGTCAAACATTCAGAGGACTATCGACCTCCTCCACGAGTTAGGCTTCTCTATCAACGAGAAGAAGTCAAGTCTGGTGCCAAGCACCTCAAAACAGTTCCTAGGAGCACTCCTAGATACTCAGAAAGGGTTGACCTTCCCCTCGGAAGAGAGAATTCGGAATATACTACTGCAAATTCCACATTATCAGTCAGGTCAACAAATAACGGTACGCAAAGCAATGCGGCTACTGGGCATGATGGCGTCATGCATTTACCTGGTCCCCCACGCGCGTCTGCGCATGCGTCCCATGCAGGAATGGTTGGCGAAACAGTGGTCTCAGGCAAGTGGTCAGTGGGACGATCTAGTGGTCGTTTCGCCAACACTCGTACAGAGCTTACACTGGTGGACAAGAGAGAATCTCGCAGGGGAAAACCCTTTTACGATCCCGAAGTACAGGCAGTGGTGACTACAGATGCATGCCTGACTGGGTGGGGAGCTCACCATCTCCACCACACAGCTCAGGGTCTCTGGTCTCACTCAGTAGCCAAGAACCACATCAACCTGCTAGAGCTTCTGGCAGTATTCCGAGCGCTTCAGGCGTTCGAGCCCCATCTGCTAAACTTGTCGGTGCAGATCCAGACGGACAGCACGACAGCCATGTTCTATCTGAACAAACAAGGAGGGACTCGTTCGCCAAATCTGTCCAAGCTTGCCCAGAAAATCTGGATATGGGCACTCAGACGGAACATCTTCCTGTCATCACAACATGTTCCAGGGGAGCTCAATTCCCTAGCGGATGCCCTAAGCAGAGACTCCCTCCCAGAAGAACACGAATGGGTCCTTCACAGAGATATCGTAGAAGATCTCTTCTCTCAGTGGGGTTTCCCCACTATAGACCTATTCGCCACAAGCGGAAACAAACAATGCCCAGGATTTGCATCCAGGTTCCCCCAGCCAGACTCCCAAGGGAACGCCTTGTGGATGAACTGGTCAGGGATGTTTGCTTACGCTTTTCCACCAACTCCTCTCATCAGGAAGGTGGTGTACAAGATGAACAAGGAATCAATGACGCTCATCCTAGTTGCTCCCATGTGGGCGAGACAACCATGGTTTCCACACCTACGCAGGATGGCGGTGTGCGAGCCCATCAAACTCCCAGCCTGGTACAACCTACTGTCCCAGCAACAAGGTCAAACAGTGCACCAGGAACCCAACTCAATGAACCTGGCAGCATGGCTCCTGAGGTCATAGAGTTTGGGTATCTCAATTTACCACAGAGGTGTATGGACATCCTAAAAGAATCCAGGAAATCAAACACAAGGCACTGTTACTTTGACAAGTGGAAGAGATTCGTTATTTGGTGCCAGAATAAACAAATCAACCCAGTTGATTGCACTCCTTCCAACGTTGTAACATACATGCTCCACCTGCTGGACGCAGGTTTGGTTTTTAACTCTCTGAAAGTACACCTGGCAGCCCTCTCGGCTTACACCACATCCCATAACAAAGTATCGTGGTGGAAAGTACCAGTAGTTAAAGCCTTCATGGAAGGAGTAAAGAGACTTCACCCTCCTATTTCGAACCCACCGCCAGGATGGGACCTCAATGTGGTGCTAGCTAAGCTCATGGGCCCCCCCTTCGAACCCATGCATAAAAGTAGTCTCAAACACCTGACTTATAAAACGGCCTTCTTAGTAGCCATTACCTCTATAAGAAGGGTCAGTGAAATTCAGGCTCTGTCAGTGCAGGATCCTTTCTTTACTATCCACAAGGACAAACTGGTTTTACGCACACACCCTAGGTTCTCACCTAAATTTATATCTAAGTTCCATGTAAACCAGTCCATCGAGCTTCCGGCTTTCTTCCAGAACCCGCAAAGCTCAGCTGAGGTGAAACTACACACCCTTGATGTGCGTAGGGCGGTCCTCTACTATGTAAATAAAACCAGACCGCTAAGGAAAACAGATCAACTGTTTATCTCCGTAGCTACAGGCAGAGAGGGGGATCGCGTCTCTAAAGGCGCGATCTCGAAGTGGATTATCAACTGTATACAGCTGTGTTACTCTCTTTCTGAAAAAACTCTGCCTGTTACGCCAAGGGCCCATTCTACTAGAGGCATTGGGGCCACTCTGGCTTTCATTGCAAATGTTCCCCTCGACACCATTTGCAAAGCAGCTACTTGGAGCTCTATTCACACTTTTACTCAGCATTACTGCATTGACACTCATTCCAAGACAGATACACAAGTGGGACAAGCGGTTCTAAGACACCTGTTTGCTCATGACCCTTCTCACATCCCACCTCCTTCTTCTGGTACTGCTCGCTAATCTATGCACAGCATGTGATCTAAGCAGATTCCACAAGCCTCAGAAGGGATACATTACTCACCGTAATCGTATTTCTGATGCTTGTATCTGCTTAGATTCACATGCGACCCACCCTTCCTCCCCTCCGAGAGAAGGCGCATGATTGCTTGTAGTCTTACCTTTCTGTCTATCTGCTTGGATTATCTGTACTCACGCTACTCCTCATGCTTCCTCATGTCAGAAAAAAAAATACAATCTGAGGATCCTAGACGCGTGAGGGATCTTGGGTACAGTGGACGTCACACTAGGGATAGTATTACTGGCACGCCTGTGTCGACGCCCATTTTCGAGTTTCGAAAAACAAACTGTAATACTCCGCAGCTTCCACTAGATGTCGGCCTATGCACAGCATGTGAATCTAAGCAGATACAAGCATCAGAAATACGATTACGGTGAGTAATGTATCCCATATATATATATATATAACAACTTTCTTTAAAGCAAGCTGGCCACTGATATTGCAGTATAGAAAAAGTTCGACAACTTTTGCAATCCAATTAGACACAGTGGCAATAATAACATATTATTTGGTAATATATGCCCGTTTGGCAGCGATATATATTGTTAGACTCAATGTGCAACATACTCTAAGTGCTAGCCGCACTCCTGAGACTTGACGTATCGGGTACTAGTCATCCAGATCCCATGAGCTGTCCATTTCACACACGCACGTAACCTCCACATGGGTCTACAATGTAGCTGACTCGCGACTAATCTTTACCATAAGCGGGAGGCTTTTCCAATTGGAATAATGGGCTTATTTATCTACAGAGAAGCAAGCCCTGCGGTTTTATGTTCATCACTTTGTCCTCATGTCTATCAAGACGCTTGTACACTCTGTGTGTATAAACGGCCACATGATGAAAAACGAAACATCCTGACCTGACATGATATTTCACGCATATGCATTCACAACTATGAGCCGGGGAGTGGAGGTTAAGGCACAGAGTCACATTACAAGATGAGACGAGTGTGCCAAATATGGCCATGTTAATACATATACCCCTGAGCCACTGGTGTGAAACTTTCAGAATTCCAAAATGGATACTATATATAGCACTAGCTCACAACGGCTACTTTGTAGCCGCCCCAGCAAGCGGACGTTTGCCATTCATTTTGCCATCCGTGTCTTTGGAATTTAGAAGAGAAAGGAAAGCAAGTGAATTTTCTCTACCCCTAACTAGTAAATGTGTTTTTTAAACCTCCAGCTGACCATTAACAGCTAATACGTAATGATAGATACCACTTATTTTGTAGAAAGAAGACACTACTGCTAATTAAAACAAACAGTATACAAAGACAGGCACATATCCCCCTTCAGCCTGCACGCACAGGATTGTACCACGATCCTGGTGAGTACACATAACTTTCAATACGTATGTGTGCCTAAAGATTTAGTTATATGACCACAATGATATCAGCAGCCAGACTAAATGTGCCACCATCTATTCCTTGGGAAATCAGACAGTGGCGACTCACGGGGCACATCCTGGCCTACCCCAAAAAGGGAGCACCAATAATATGGTGAGTGGCCTCCCAATTATACTGTGATACGTATAAGAAAAGGAACTAGACTCCCACATATGAGACGGTGACAACACGTTCTTTCTCACTTCCCGTTTTCTGCAGGTTCATAACAGGGGTGATGATTTGGCAGTCTGGTCTTGTGCAGTTTCATAGTGACTCATCTCACAAGATGTCACGCAGGTGTTTGGGTCTCGAGGAACGTGGAACACAAGCGACTGCCACCCCACTGAAACTGGTCGACTGTTTTATTCAGAATGTCTGAATACTAATAAGACATCGTAGAGGAATTGATTTCAGTTTTTTGTTTTCAAAGTTTCACAAGTGAACAGATGAGCAGGGGGGCATTAAAATGGAATTGCCCTGCCGGATTTTAGTATAGTATGGAACTTGTTTTTCACACACTGTTTGTTGCACTCCTCTGAGATTGCAGTCTGGAATAACCCAGGGCCATCCCCATCTTCTTCCTTCTCTTACTTCACTCATTAATTCTTCCCTCTTTTTTAAAAGAACTTTCTCTTTCTAACTCATGTTTCCCTGCTTCCTTTAAGCATGCTCTTATTGTCCCTATTCTAAAAAAGACTACTCTTGACCCTTCCACTGCTGCAAATTTTTGCCCAATTTCACTTCTTCACTTTTTCTCTAAAATTCTTGAGCTGGCTGCATTTGCTTTCTACCCTTTTCTTTCTATTATTGTTAAATGTACTCACGGCTTGGCTCCTCCTTATCTTTCTTCGCTAGTCTTGTTGTATTCTCCCACTGACTCTCTGATCAGAGAATCTGCTTCTTCTCACTGTCCCCACACCCCCGTTGTGCGTCTTCCCATTTCTGATCTTTTGCCCTCTTAGCCTCTCAACACTGGAGTTCTCTCCCTTTCTCTATCCGCTCTTCTTCATCACTTTGTATTTTTCAATCTAACCTGAAAGCTCATATTCTCTCCCTTCTTTCTACTCAGTGACTTTCTCTTTCTCTCCCCCCTCATTCTGTTTTTAGCATTTATTTGCATTATCATGTACAACCGTTTTTTTAATATTTTGTAATAGCGCTTTTGGCTAAAGGTGCTTTATAGATTCAATAAATGAAATGAAGCAAGAAGAGCAAAGGAGTGAAACATGATGAAGCGCATGGAGGACGAGGAACAATTAGTAGGAAAAAAGATTCTGAATTAAGTGAACGGGATGGAGTATAAAAAGAAATGAAAGAAGAAAGGTAAGGAGGGGCAAGCCCATAGAGGGACTTAAAAACAACACAAAGAAAATTTAAAAAGGTAAACAATTATCTGAATCTCGAGGAGAAAGAGTAGGGAGAACACAAACCGAAGAATGATAGAGCACAAAGGGACTAGATGAGAAGCAGGAAGTCCAAAGAGAAGAGAAGAACAATAGAACAGATGAGAAAAAACTAAAGAAACAAGAAGCTATGCTGAAGAAAAAGTAAGACAACTGCAAGCTTTTTGGAAATTTGAGAGTTGGTAAAGAAAAGAGCTTGAAATAGAAGAGATATGAGTAGAGAAGAATAAAGAAGAGTGAAAGATAACACCAAGGTTATTCACATCCTTGGATTTGCGCTAGTGTAAGTCCTTAGCCCAGATTTTGGATAAGAGGAGCACTGCAGCCATTCTGGAGGTCGCCCACTGGAGGCAAGAGTTCATAGATGTGGCGATAGCACTAAAAACATGGAAGACTGCTACTACACAAGACCTGCATTGCCCCAGCCATCTATCGTGGAAGCCAAACGGCCTCTACTATGATCAAAGATGACGCTGTGGTGCCGTCCTCTTTTGGACTGGTGGGTTCAACTCGTCTGTGTCCTGCACTTGTGTCCTACCATTGACAGATTTCAGGGAAGTGTCCCTGGAATATCCTGTGAGCTACCGATCCACTCAAAAGGCCCCTCTGTTGCTACGGTCACTGTCTGGAGCTAGAGCTTGGGACCCTGCAGACCGTGAGATGTGGCACAAAAGCGCTGTCACCTGCTGTTTCTCTCCTGCATTGAGAGGGGCCTACGTGCAGCCTGTACTTTGCCACCACCACAAATTGAGCCTGCTGACCCCTGACTGGGGTTTTTTTCTCTGCTGTGTCCTGGCGGTCCCGCCGTGTCGTGGACGTTCTTGTGGCTCTTATCCTATGGTTTCTAGCCTGTCGTGCTACAAGTCTGTCATGCCTGTCCTGTAGCCAGAAATCAGAAGCGCCTAGCTGACCAAATCCCTTTTTTCCCTTCAGCTACTTCCATCCGTGAGACCTGGAACCCACTGATGTGACTAAAATCAGAAGTATGTGTCTCCAGTGATTTTGAGTACCCCAGGCGTATTCACTTAAAAAATCAGCATAAGGGGTGGGAGTGCACTTACCATTCTTGGTGGCCCCTCCATAGGGATTGAATGGGTGCATAGTCCACTCCCTTAAACTACCCTTATCTGGGTGTTCAGTACAGCTCTACTCAAGGGTTACCCCTGGGCAACCCTTAGTGTGTTGGAATTGGGAGTGCACCCCAAATGCTACCCTTTCACCATTCTATTGAAAAGTGTAATTTAAACTTCATCTGCAAACTACATCTCTACTTATCTTTTGACTGTAACCAAAACCTTTGCAATGTAAGTTTGAGACTTTCTATTCTGCCCCCTTTCAGGCACCACCTGTATCTTCAACTCATAACCTGATCGAATGGCTTACCTTATAGGGAAAAACTGCTTAAGATGGGTGTCTGCCTTATAGTTAAAGGGCATGGTGTATGTTTTTTACTACTTGCTTTCAGTTTACTTGTTACCGTTTTTGCATTACTTCATTGAATTGCTTTTTACTGTGTTGCAGAGTAAAGTGTTGTGTAGTCTCACTCTGAGACTGCAAAGTGTGCGTGTGTGTGTGTGTGTGTGTTTAGTTGTATTTGCATGGTGTGTTAAGACCTAATAAATTGTATATTTGTATTCTTCTGTGCAGGACTCTATTACTTGATGTCTCCAAGTATTGTTAATTGTACTTGCACACCAGCCCCATATCTCCTAAATTCTGCCTTTCTGCTCAGCATATGTTACATTTAAAGAAAAGTCCAAGTGTGAAACACCCTTGCTCATCATCCAGCTTGGCCTCTCAGACCCATTCCCCAAGACTGTTTCTGAAAATCCCCCCTAACACCAATGCGTGTTATTCTAGATTTATCACTGAGGAGAATTCCAATTACTTCTGCTTCCTAATGTCTGCTAGATTGCCAAGCTGAATGTTAGCTCTGCCGCCTTTTTTAAATATGAGTCTCAATAACCAGCACCCTACATACATGCTCAAGTAATTAACTTCTCATTTGTATACACATGCAGCCTTGCTTAGATTAGACACTGCAGAATTCCTCATATTAAAACATGTTCCGTTTTTTACACAGGATGGAATACAAATGTGAATGGCAGTAAGTTGAGTGGATGCACAGTGTTGTGAGAATGAACATGCTGTACTTTGAAAATGCTTGTTCAATACCATACACTGACAAGAAATATCAAAAGCTGCTTTAAGAAAAGTGGTATGCAGTGTGACTGTTCCCAGCAGCTTTGTAAAAATGCATACAAGTGTGAAAAGACAAACATTTTACATGACGTTCTTATATAGTTTACAGCAAAGCCCAATCTATATTAAGTATTGTCACCTTCGACAACTCAAAGTTAACTCACACAGATAATGGACACAGCAAAATGGTTCCCCAATAATATAATTTAGTGATTCATTCACTACAATCCAAGCTGTAATACAAATTAGAAATATTGTCACAGAGTTGACAGATAACATTGGCATCTACAACCATTTCAAGTGGGCACTTTTGAAAATACTACTTTAGTTAAAATGCACCAGTACAATAAGAGGCACTCTCTGGAAATGACACCTGATTGTTATGGACAGTGGACCTTGTCATCATATTCTTTAACCAGACTGTAATGCAGTACAAAAATGGAAAAATACATCAATGTGCCAAGCAATGTGGAAACAAAAGAAGCACTTAAATATTGAACACATATTTACCCACTTTGCACATGTGCACAGAGCAGCTGATTAACACCAGTCCAGGTCTACATATTGCTGCAAGAGTTCCAACTAAAAATGAAACTAACAAATAGAGTGATAGCCTTAGTGACCAGATCATAGGCTGGGATCAACACATGCAAGGGCTTTTGGCAACTTTTAGACAGATTCTTAGATATACAGAAACACAGAAACTAAGTTATAATGTCTGGGGATCAGGTCATATTTCAAGTTTAAATGGCGTGTGCAACGGAAAACAGTGTCTTTGTTTTAACTGTAACTCTGGCACTTAGTGTTTGTTCTAAGTATACTGAAAAAGCCAAAGATTATGCTCATGTAAGGGAACTGGAATCATGCTTATTTGTACAAAGTTCGGAAAATAAATTGAATCTAATCTTGCACTTGTGAGGTGAAAAGCATTTGTTTAATGAAACACTGTCAAGAATTACTTTGGATGCTCAATTGTTTGTTTTTGGAGTAGTTCCTTTTGAGCCAGAGCTGGTCTGTTAATAAATTAAATGTATGCATATATTAAGGAACTACATCAAGCCATTGCACGACTTGGTACTGATAACGGTGATGCTATACAAGCTAAGGGTGGGGAAAGTCAAACTGATTCTAAGTCCTTTATGAACTGATAAAGCGGTCGGCTATATTGTATCTGTTCCAATTAATACAAACAATGCATGTTTTAGATGCTGGGGACATCGATTATATTGAATTTGCCGAATGCATAAACTTCAACATGACATGGGTGCATTGTTATTCAGCAAATATGGTCACAATTGTTAGAGCGCATCTAACTAATATTCTATAATTGTGTTATGATTGGGATGCACAGTGCAGAGATGGGGGTGGGTTATCTGGGGAAACCAGGTTGCAATGTTGGACGAATTTAAGTAAAATTACAGTAGCATGGGTGTAACCAATGGTGTACAAAGTGGAGGAAGAAGAGTTCTCACCGAAATGAAACCAATGGTACCATTAGATGATCCCCGCATTACTATTAAAAATACTGGTATAACTGTACACTTCAACAGTAACAACACACAAGAGTGGGCCTGGCGGTCAGAATTTGTTCCTGTTCTGAAACAACCATGAAACTATAGTATCCTAACATGGAATACCCGGGGTCACAGCTATTTCACTGGCCTTTAGGGTAATCTGGAACAATTGTTTCAGTGTGAAATATTTGTATTGCAAGAATGCTGGTTAACAACTAATATGTATGTTGATGCATACAATATTTTTCAAACAATGGCCTGGAAGGCACCGGAAGGAAGATCTCCGTGGGGCGGGTTAATAATTGTTTTTCATAAATCTATTAAGGCTGTGTCTGTAAATCTCCCTGAGGATGAAATTAGTGTAGTAGCAGTGAATTTAATGATAACAGCTACAGGTGTGCTCAGGAAGCTTCTGATTTTTTATGTGTATGATCCTTTTGGTGGTGGCTATATTGAAAGTATATTTCATACTATGACCGATGTCTTGGTAAATTTGTATTTCAATAACAAATGGTGCTGGTGGCAGGAGATCTTAACATGCACTGCATCGATCATGTTGCTATTAGAGAGACCAAATATGTTAGAGCACATTGCATTATGTGCAACTTCAAATGAATAAGCAGAGTAGGATATGGACTAGTTTTATGAAAGAATGGGAACTCATTATGTTAAACTGACGTTTGAACGATGATATTCCCGGTGATTGTACATGGCTGAATGGTAATAAGAAGGTCACTTTAGATTATTTCTATGGAAGTCAGGGTTTTCTGGAGTTCGCAGAACATATGATCGTGAAACGCAATGGGTATAGTGACCATGCTGCACTAATAGTCTTTATTAGAGTGATAGTGGAAAAGGATAATAACATTATGAGAGGTGAAGTTGATGTTAATGATGGTGGAAACAGAATAAGATGGACAGAACATGACTTACAAATGGTAAGCAAGACTTTAACCTTTCCTGATAAAGACTGGTTAGTAATATTGGCAAATAAAACAATACATTTGATAAAGGAATGGATAAAGACAATGACATCTAGGATTGCTCTGCAGGGTGGGAGCTTCTATATAAAGCAGGGGTAAACACATGAGAAAGTATATGATAAATTAATACGTAAAACGAAG
Organism: Ambystoma mexicanum; assembly: GCF_040938575.1. Taxonomy (NCBI): domain Eukaryota; kingdom Metazoa; phylum Chordata; class Amphibia; order Caudata; family Ambystomatidae; genus Ambystoma; species Ambystoma mexicanum. Next base: position 1,251,489,523 of record NC_090925.1, on the reverse strand, counting down.
CGTGAACACAGGAGAGAGATAAGACATATTACATGAACTGGACTTAATAGTAAAGAGAATTATATGATTATAAAAAAGAAATTAAAATAAATCTCAAAATTGTGTTAAGAGAAGGAGATTCTCAATTAAAAATGCAGAGTGGCAAACAACGTTAGCATCCCAGGCGAAGAGGAACATGAAACACATGTGGGATACATTAAAAGTAGTAAAGGGTTGCAAAGCCCTTGTAATTATTAACCCTATTAGTGAGTTGATAGGGGTAAAAAATATACAGGAACATTATACAAGTGATGGCACCCAGAAATACAGGGTATGTAATAATGATAAAGGCACTTTTAGAATGGCATTTGATGCTGATAGTATCGAATTGGCCACTAAGAGACTAAAAGGTTCTAAGGCCCCTGGGCCCGATGGTTTTGCAAATATAGTGCTTCATAAGGACTCCGAGATCTGGGACTCCATTTTAGAGATCTTGTTTAGAAAGATGTGGGATGGGGGCATCTTTCCTGAATCCTGGAAACAAGCTGTATTAAATCCTGTGTATAAACAGTATTTGAGACTAATTCTATCTAATTATAGGCCTTTGTTTTTATTGGATGTTCCAGGTAAGATTTTTGTCACCTTCATTCTAAGAGATTTACAAAAATGGCTAGAATCTGCACAGTTACCAAATACATTTAAGACAGGATTTCGGCAGGCTCTGCAAAAACACATAATATGCTGCTATTACATACATTGATTGGTAAAGCTTTAAATAGTAAGACCTCCTCACCCCCATTATAAGCATTATTTGTTGATTTCAGGTCAGCATTTGACTCTGTCGATAGGAGACTTGTGGAGAAAACCTGGCAGCTGGAAAATTCCTGTGATCTTCTAAATGTTATTGTTCAACTGCATGAGGGAACTTCTGTGTGGGAAAGGTTGAGTAGCATGGGTGCCTGCACGATTAACATACCCACAAATAAGGGACTGAAACAGGGATGCGTGTTGCCGCCACTGTTATTCAACCTATACCTGTCCGATCTACAAGCAAGACTGGAGAGGGTAAGAAATTGCCCCCCCGAAAGTTGGTCAAGCACATTTGGTTATCATTTGCAGATGATATTGTGTTAGTTGACGACACGTATATGGGGATACAATGATCAATGGGGGAATTTTGTGAGTATACAAAGGAAAATGGTCTGGTTTTAAATACGGAAAGAAATAAGTATGTGTACTTAGGGGAAAAACGACGACTGTGACGATTGGTTAACTTGCGGGTTGTTAAATTTGATCAGGTGGGTACATACCTGTGCCTGCCAGTAAGTGCAACCAAACATTATTCAGAAATGATTGCTGCTAAAACGAAAAAAGGTAATGGGCCTTACTATTGTGATGAAACCTTTAGTGAACATTTTGGGTGGGCAAATATTTTAGAAAGCACATTTTGGAAGTGACTGTTGGGTCTCCCACAATGTGTTCCTATGGAAGCAAATTAGGTTTGAATTGGGGTTGGCCTGATTGGTGGACAGGCCCTATTGAGGAGATTATACATTAAAGCTAGGAAGAACCCCATATGCCCTTTATTGAATTTAATGGGGGAAATAATGAAGAACCAGGCGGATGGTAAGCTAACTGAGTTAAATGATTTTCTTTTCCAAACCATTGGTTGGACTCCTGACTGGGACATGAGTTTTATCAACTTAAGCTAATGTTTAGTAAAAAAATAAGATTTTGGGATTGAAATTTAAACTACACTAACCTCGCTGGATTAAAATATTTACAAGATCATGCTAGGCTCTCCCATAATTATATAAAAACCTCAAACGTTTTTTTGTTGATATGTCCTTCGCTGGCTGTTAGAAGATTTATATTTCTTCTGAGGCTTAAACCCGAGCAATGCGTGGCCCACAATTGGACATTATTCGTGAGCGTACCTGCAGAATATACAAATTTGCACATATATTAGAGACTAATAGGCATGTTATGACTGAATGTAACTTGATGGGAAATGTATAAGTTTGCATTTCAATATGAAGTTATCAAATCGAAAGAATGTTGGCATTATTGTATAAACATGAGGAATGTAGCCTTGCACCTGGCTTTGTATAGAATATTGCAGCAGGTGGAAGTTAAGTTGAACTATAGCGATATAGAACAGTGAATAAAATGAAAGAATATTAACTAATTCTTGCTTTTTGCACTTTGCACTTTGCACTGGGCACTTTATAGGGCTTGAATATAATATAGCTTTTTAAGGTTTGAGGAAGGCATGTGTCTAGTAGAAAAGATGTATTTTATGGAAGATTAGTGATAGTATGAGATGTAAGAAATTGGATGAATTGTGATTTTGAGATATTATTGTTAATATTTTTTTGCTATTTTATATATATGTCTTGTCACTCTATGCTTGGTTTTGTTTGTATGAGTATTTGATTGGGGTGAAAAGTTTGTACGAACTAAAACACATGATAAATAAAACATTACACAATATAGGAATTAACTGGCTGTTAAACTGAGTCCTGTAGTGACTTGTTTAGGAAGAAAGCCCCACCTTCTAGAGAAACAGTAGGATTTTACAGTGACACTTACAACTAAGTGTACACAGTTACACAATTTAGGATTCACACACACCTAATCATCTAGGTCTCTTGCACCAGTAACACTGTGGATATCCACTATGAATCGCTAAGGAAGCTGTGGCTTACATTAAAATAACACAAGTTCTTGTGAGTAATAGCTCCTTAATCAGATAGCAGTAAATGCACTTTCTTCCTCTGATGCAGTTGCAGGAAGCGAGTGATGTACATGCTGTATGCTGTCTATGCACTTGTGTCGTCCTCCAGAAAGCGCTACTTTATTCATATTCCTTCTCCCTATTTGCTGGTTTCCTCCTCGTTCATGAACCTCTCTTGTGGCCAATGCTTTCATCTCCAAACACACAAGATAATTCCAGTAACTAAGGAAACCAGTGATTGAGGTTGTTTTTAGATTCTGATTCAAACTTTTAATACTTGTGGAAAAATACAAGCAGCATTTAATGGATACACCAACACATAAGCAACTAAGAATAATTCATACAAGAAGTAGCTAAGCAAGCCAGTGACTGTATTGAGGTTGTTTTGTGGAAAAACACAAACACCATTTAATGAATATACCAACACACAAGCAAGTAGAAATAACTACTTCAGGAGAAGAAATGGTAGATAACAATGACATTTATAGTTCCATTTTACTTATATGGTGATCAGCCAAAAGAAATCGAGGCACTTTGTGGGTGCATATGGCATTTCGTTTGGCAGCTCAAGATTGGCCCCACATTATATTTTAAAAAGTCCTGGGGGAGAAGTTGTTGTAAAACCAGCTTTTTCAAAAAAAGTTGAGGAACACTTAACAAATAAATATGCAGCCCCTTTGGCTGTCCTAGAAGCAGTTTGACTATTAAAAATAAAATGCAGGCTATGACATTGAATGTCCACCACATAAAATACCAGTGCACTGAAAAAAAACTTACAACTCAATAGCAATATCCTTCAGTACCAATATCCTTCAAAGCACAAGATTTCCGACACATTGAAGTGCTAAGCAGAGCTAGGGAGCCACAATTCAACAGGCAAGTTAAAACAATATACTCTCTCGCTGGTTACACTACGCAGGGTTACGCTGCTCTCTCAAGAGCAGGCTCTCGAATTTCCCCTCGATTCCCCCAGATAATACACTACTGTCAGAAATACTGAATACTGCTATCTTTAAGGGGAAGGTCTCCAGACTATATACTGCCCTCCAGACCACAGTAGTCTCCCCATTCGCTAAGTTCAGAGACTCTTGGAATAAGGATTTGGAGGTTGAGATTACAGACCAAAGATGAGACTACATGTGTTCCCGCGTTCATGATGTTTCATTTAACTCCTAGTTCAAATTGATCCAGTTTAAGATCCTACATAGGTTTCACTATACCCCGATCAGATTGCACCATATGTCGGCATGACCACCCACCCACATGCCCGAGGTGTTCCTCTAACAATGCAAATTATATACATATGATGTGGTTGTGCCTGCAACTGACTGCGTTCTGGGAAGGGGTGTGCATCTCTCTATCGAACATCACGGGCTGCACCATCACTAGATCCCCATTGACATGTCTTTTTCATGAACTCCCCCAGATGAGCCGGGACCTCAGGAAACTTGCGGACCTATGTCTACTTCTCACAGCCCGCTGTGTTCTACTCCCCTGGCTAAGACCTAGACCCCCACATTCGCACAGTGGCGGTCATCTGGGATGCAGACACTGAAGAGCACTGGATACATCTACAACCCATGGCGTCTTAACCAAGAAACATTTAGATACCCTTCTGTTTATATGTATCCTCTCTTTCCACAGACACTGACGATGAGACTGAGGGCTTGGGCCCATTGACTCCTAAATCTACCTAGTATGTATGCATGGTTTTCGCTTGTTCCTCGAAGGTCTTGTAGTGGCTCTTACGTTCATTGTTGTTGCATCACCGGTATAAGTAAGAATGCATTTCTGATACTGGATTGTAACGACCCTTACCTCTACAGAGGTTGCACTGTCTATATACGTGGTAATCTATTCTGAATACTGAATGTATGTCTGTTTCCAACTGTGCAATGTTTATGCCTCTGAGTTGCATTGTCAAGCTCAACAAATAAAGGTTAAAAAAAAAAACAATATACCCATGTTACCCGTGGGTACACCATATCATATATACTGTTTTTTTTCTCATGCCCGTGAAACCCCACTAGCATAGTTAAGTACTTTTTAGGAGGGCTAAGTACCATTTTCAGGGTAATTGTCCCTGTTGACGAGGACCCTTTCTGAAATGTTTGTATGCACTAATAGCACTTTATACAGCTGCCCTCTAGATAGCAGCAGTGGCCCCGGTTAATAACAATTACACAGAAGTCAATTTGTGGCAGTCTTCCAGTCAAGCCTTTTGGTGAAGGTAGACTAAGGGATGGGTTTTGGAGCAGTTCGGAGGTGTATTCGTACTGCAAACCAAGGAGTCTGCCTCCCTGAGGCCGGCCTGCTTCTGTTTTCTCTAACAAAAGGTCACAGGGGAGCAGTTACTGAGACCTGCAAATAGTTAGCACAAATACATGTATCCATGTGGTCACAAAATGGTGTGGCACAATACAAGTGTAACATTACACCAGTCTGTATGTCAAAATCTGCTACGTCAGACACTCCAATGTCTACTCTGCAATTTGCTCAATGACGTTTTTGGCAACACAAACCAGGCCGGGACGTGATCATTTACATTTTGTAAATGTATCTTGTTAAGCATTGAAAATAAGAAACATGCTATCGATGTGTGTGTATATTTTGAATTTATGTGGCAGGCCTGGTAGCCCAAGCTCCAGTGATGAGGAAGAAAAGCCATTAAAAGATGTCTTTCTAATGGTGTGGCTGTGGGAAAGGATAGGATGATGCTCATGATGGGACTTGAGCAGTGAATGCAGAAAAAAGCATGTGACGAACCACACATAGCCCATGCACACATCATGTTACACCCATGATCACCAATGCTAATTCGCCAGAATGTTTTATAAAAAAAAAATCCAAGCAGAGTGATGTAAAAGTTCACTTCTCCAGCATGGGGTCTGGCATGGATTCACATGCTCATGAATATTCCCCGTCGTCGGGCTGGGAATCCTCGGTAAAGAAAAAACCAGTATCAGTTTCGTTTCTGATCTGTCTTTCGTAGTAATAACCAATCACTGGTCTCTGCGTCATACTGACCACAGCCAATGACTGCCCTCTACCTAAGCACCGCCTCTGGCAGCCATCTTCAAATTTTTACCGCACGTTCATGTGTTGGGATCCTCGTGCTATTGCTCTCGAGCGTTAGTGCTATTTTTTCACGTTTTTTTCTCAAAACTTCGTTTTTTCCGGTCAAAAGAGCCTCAAGCTCCACCGACTCTCCATCCGATCAACGGGGACCCGTGTCAGATTCGTCTGCGCCCCTCAAGGGTGAAGATTTCGTCGAGCTACGTTTTGGAGGACTCCAGAAGCTTCTCAGGCCCGGACATGGCCCAGGAGAAGGGAAGCTCGACGCCCGGAAAGCTGTTCAGGGTCTGCCCTGGATGCCAGCTGCAGAACGTCTTTAAGGAGGACGAACACTCCTTTTGTCTCTACTGCTTACATGAGGACAAGACGCACGTGGAGAAGGACTGTGTGTTTTGCGGCAATATGTCGGAGCGGACCATGAAGGACCGCCACCAACGCCTCGCCAACTGGCTGGAAGGGAAGAGCCCGTCAGGCGAGAAGAAGAGGAAGAAATCCGAGCGGTCTTCTAAGACCTTTGAGGACGCCCCGGCGACGGGGGTCCAACACAAGGCCAAGCACCGCGAGTCCGCTGGCACCGGGAGCGCCGAACGGTCGGGCTCTACGGGCGCCAGGCAGGGCGCACCCTCCCCGGCACCTTCAGCCACGAGCCAACGCTCTGGGTCGGGTAAGAGGAAGGGCGAGCACCCGGCGAAGCTCCTGGAGAGGCCCCGGTCGAGCTCGAAGGCCCCATCGGAGGGGGAGCGAGGCAGTGTCCCCCCCCTCAAGGATAAGGCGGTGAGCGCACCTAAGGTGGTGAAGGCCTTAATCCATCCGGCCAAGCCCTCTATCGATACTGTCGCGGCGGCCCTGGCTCAGCCTGTGGAGGCTACACCAGTGGTGGCGACCTCGGGGCTCAGAGTCTCCCTGCCACCTCGGAGGAAGTCCTCTTTTGTGCCCATCGATAGGACCCCCGTGAAATCCCCGGCGGGGAAGAAAAAGGGGGGGCAGGGCGTCGTCGTAGATTCGGCTTCAGAGGAAGAGCTGATCGAGGTCTTAAGCCACGGCCTTGGCGTGGATGAAGACCGGCCCGTCGGGATGGATCCCGACGCAGATGACGATGACATCGTCGAGGGTGCCGACGGGGCCCCTGATCGCCCGTCGGATTCCCCTCTGCCAGCGCCGCAAGACAACTCGGCGGCCATTTTATTGGCTATACAGTCCTTATGCTCAGAGATAAGGACGAGACTACCGTTGCCGACGGAGGAACCTCTGCCGTCGGGGGATCCTGAACCGGGACCTTCTGGTGTTCCCCCGCCCAAGAAAAGGATTCACCCTCCACCTCCTTTTCAGCCGTCGCGACCCGTCCAGCCCTCCTCCTCGTCCACCCGAGGGGATGATACGGGGACTGACACGGCAGCGACGGGTACGGACGACGAGGTATACGACGAGGATCTCCCGTCGTCACCTCCCACCAGGGCTTCTCCGCCCGACGAGATTGGATCGTTCCACTCCATGATCGCCAGGGCATCCGAGCTTTTCCAACTCTGCCCTGAGGAGAAGAAAAAGGAAGGATTCCTTTATCAACGGCGCGAGGCCAAGAGGAAGACGGTCCTCGCGGTGCCTCTACTGGACGACATTTGGGATGAGGGCCTCGCCCTCCTCAAGAACCCTTCCACGACGCCAGCTAGAAGAGACTGGTACGAGAAGTACCGGGTCCCGGACGCGGCCCCCCTGTGCCTCCGGGCGCAGCCTACCCCGGACTCCGTCGTCTCCGCGGCGGCCAGGAAGAAAGCGGGGGGGGGGTGCAGCCTCCACATCGACTTCCCCACCGGACGGCGAGGGAAAGAAATTGGACGCTATGGGACGTCTCGTCTGCAGCGACGACGATTAAAGCGGCCAACGCCTTGGCTATCGTGGCCCGCTACGACAGGGAGCTATGGTACAAATTGGCTCCCCTGCTGGACTTCCTACCGGACGACAAGAGGGCGGATGCCCTGGAGATCCTACAGGAAGGTGAGGTGGCGTCGGACCACGCCATCACTATTGCGACGGACATCGCCGACACTGGGTTTCGCCAGTTGGGCAACGGCGTGTACCTTAGGCGGCGTGGATGGCTCAAGGCTACGGACTTCCGTCAAGACGTACAGACCAGAGTCCTGGACATGCCGTTCGATGGGAACAACCTGTTTGGGAAAACAGTGGACGATTCCCTTCAGGCCATTAAAGCGGACACTAAGACGGCCCGGGCCCTGGGGGTTCTACAGCAACGACGGACGCCCTTTCGGAGCAGCGGAGGCAAGGGCGCCTCCAAAGGTTCCGGCGGCGGTTTCTCTACCTACCGTCAAGCGGCCCGCTCGTCGTCTCAGGAGGCCTACAGAGGACGAGGCAAGTCTGGCGGACCCCGCCGTCGTCGCCAAGGAGGTCAAGGCAGCAAAGCCTCGTCGAAACAGGATTGAACCGGCCGTGGGGTCGGGCCCCCACCGAAGCACCCCGGTGGGAGGCCGGCTGGCGAGCTTCGTCAGCGTGTGGGAGTCCATCTCCACCGACCGTTGGGTGCTGGACGCCTTAGCCCGGGGCCACGCGCTCGAGTTTCAAAGAAGGTGCCCGCGCGTCCCCCCCGTGGCCAGGAAAGAGCTTCACGTCCCTCAGCTTCTCCTGGAGGTAAAGGCGTTGCTCAGGAAGGGCGCCATCGAACTCGTCCCAAAGAGGCTTCGGGGCTCCGGAGTTTACTCGAGATACTTCCTCGTGAAGAAGAAGACGGGAGGATGGCGCCCCATCCTAGACCTGCGACGTCTGAACAAGTTCATCAAGGCGCAGAAGTTCCGGATGGTCACCCTCCAGCACGTCCTGGGTCAGCTGGAGGAAGGAGACTTCCTGTCGTCGTTGGATTTGGAGGATGCCTACTTCCATATTCCCATCCTAAAGGGGCACCGAAAATTCCTCAGGTTTGTGGTCCAAGGGCGTCACTACCAGTTCAAAGCCCTCCCCTTCGGACTACGGTCGGCACCCAGGGTATTTACCAAGTGCCTTGCACCGGTGGCGGCGCAGCTGCGCCGCGAGGGGATCCACGTCTACCCCTACCTGGACAACTGGCTCATCCGAGCCAAGACGAGGGAGCTCGCCGTGGAGCACACGGCAAGGACCGTCCAACTTCTCACGGACTTGGGATTCTCCGTGAACTACGCCGAGTCCCACCTGGTACCCGCGCAAAACGCACTGTTTCTGGGAGCGAAGCTCGACACAGTGTCCCTTCTGGCCTCCCCGTCGGAGGAAAGGACCAGGTCCATCCTGGGCAAGGTACAGCGGATGTTGGTTTCCGACGCGGCCAAGGTGAGGTCCATCAAGTCCCTCCTCGGAATGATGTCTTCTTGCATCTACCTCATTCCCATGTGCAGGCTCCGGATGCGCCCGTTGCAGGAGTTCCTGGACGCGCGCTGGATCCAAACGACGGGCGGCTTCGAGGAGAGGATCACACTCGACGAGAGTTTCCGCCGAGCGGTCCGGTGGTGGGGCACCCGCGCGCATCTGACGGCGGGCATGGACTTCCAGACCACCAGGGGACAGTGACCACGGATGCCTCCCTGAAAGGGTGGGGAGCGCACACTGAAAATCTGCACGCGAGAGGCCTTTGGCTCCCAAAGGAGAAGTCCCTCCATATCAACGTCCTGGAGCTCCGTGCAGTGTTCTGGGCCCTCAGGTCCTTCCTTCCGTCCCTCAAGGGCAAGGTGGTGAGGATCTTCACCGACACCACCACCATGTTTTACATTAGGAAACAGGGCGGAACCAGGTCCCCAGCACTGTCCAAGGAGGCGCAGGACCTGTGGCATTGGGCCGTCGCCCAAAGGATGTTTCTGGTGCCGTTTCATCTGGCAGGGATAAAAAACACCATCGCCGACTCACTCAGCAGGGAGCTGCGCTCGTGCCACGAGTGGGAACTACGGCAGGATCTAGTGGATCGCCTCTTCCGACGGTGGGGCACACCCCAGATCGACCTGTTCGCGACGGCGACGAACTCCAAGTGCCGGAGGTTCACCAGCAGGTTTCCCCAGGCGAGGAGCATGGGCGATGCTTTCTCGTTCCCTTGGGAGGGCCTGTTCCTCTACGCGTTCCCTCCTTTGCCACTGCTAATCCTGCTCGTCAGCCAGCTCAAGAGGTCATGGTGCAGGATGATCCTCGTCGCACCTGCGTGGCCGAGGCAGATATGGTTCCCGGACCTTCTGGACTTATCAGCGTCCCCGCCAATCAAGCTGCCGGTGGACGCGGATCTACTCTCCAGGGAAGGAGGCGCCATCCTCCACCACGACCCGAAATCGCTGAACTTGCAGGCCAGGGCAAGGCCCCGTACTTGACTTTTCACGACACGAGGGTAGTGCTCAGGACGCACCCCTCCTTCATGCCCAAGGTACCGTCGGACTTCCATCTCAACGAACCCTTGGTGTTGCCTGTGTTCTTCCCGTCGCCTTCGTCGCCGGCTGAGAGGACTTTGCACTCGCTGGATGTGGCTAGAGCGCTGAAGTTCTACGTGGACCGCACAAAGTGTTTTCGGAAGACGTCACAACTCTTTGTGAATTTTGGACCTGTCAATCAGGGGAAGGCTCTCTCGAAGGCTTCCATTTCCAGATGGCTCTCCGGCTGTATCATGTACTGTCATCGGTTGGCAAACCGACCGCTGCCTGGCCGTCCGAGAGCCCATTCCACCAGAGCGATCGCAGCCACCACGGCGTTCCTTTCTGGTGTGCCCCTGCTGGACATATGCAGGGCTGCTACGTGTAGGTCGACGCACACCTTCACGAAATTCTACTGCGTCGATCGGGATTCCAGGGAGGAGTCCTGGGTCGGCCCAGCAGTGCTGCGCAACCTGTTCGCCTGAGGTGAGCCTGGTGAGGAGGTAAGATGCTTAATGTTGGGTTTGATGTAATGCTTAATGTTGAGCCTTTGCCACCTCCCGTGGTTGTGCATGTGTGTACTGCTGTGTATTCTTTATTCATGAGCATGTGAATCCATGCCAGACCCCATGCTGGAGAAGGAACAAGTTACTTACCTGTAACTGTTGTTCTCCAGCATGGGTCTGGCATGGATTCACATGCGAACCCTCCCGCCTACCCCTCTGCGGCACTTCACTTGGTCATACTGCCACTTCACGTGCTTCCAAATCTGAAGATGACTGCCAGAGGCGGTGCTTAGGTAGAGGGCAGTCATTTGCTGTGGTCAGTATGACGCAGAGACCAGTGATTGGTTATTACTACGAAAGACAGATCAGAAACGAAACTGATACTGGTTTTTTCTTTACCGAGGATTCCCAGCCTGACGACGGGGAATATTCATGAGCATGTGAATCCATGCCAGACCCATGCTGGAGAACAACAGTTACAGGTAAGTAACTTGTTCCTTCTATTGCATAATCCTCAAAAATCGTTCATGGCCAAGCACAGAAAATGTAAAAGTTTTGAGCAAAAAGCCCTTTCTCAAGTCAATGCAGTAAATCAAGAAAAGGAAAAACAAATGCACGATACTAATATTCATTATTATTTCACACAGCATTAGCACTACCATCAATGCGCTCGTCGACGTGAACAGAAAAGTAGTACAACGCTACACTGCTGGATGCACTGCTAATGTATAATCATTGAGGAAACTCAATATTAAATCTGCTCAGAATTGTCAGAATGCAGAAAGAAATGTGATAGAGCTGATGGGAATGATGGCATCTTGGTTTTATCGAATTTCACATGCAAGACTACTCATGAGATCACAATGGTCAGGCGATTTGGGACTTGGAGGATGAAGTGGAAAAGCTCATAGAGAACTGGTGGACTGCAGGTGACCATCACTACAGACATGTCCCTAATGGATTGGGTAACTCACCTTCCACCAAGATCGATTACTGCTAGATAATTTACACACAGCATATGAATCATAGCAGATTCACAATCCCCCCGAAGACAAATGTTGCTTACCTTTGAATAGTATGTCTGGAACTGAAGCATAAAAAACCCACTTGTATTCATACAATGCTGTCACTACACTATGGAAAACAATCGGAGGACACAGATGCCAACGCGGAAGCATGGTTACCAGCTCATATTGGGGAGGGATAATGTGACAGTATTTAATGCCTACCTTTAGTTCTGAAGAAAATAACTTGTAATACGCCTGATCTGCAACTAGATGGGGACTTTCCACCGCTTGGGACTAAAGAGATGCACACACTAGAAAGACTATTACTGGGTAAGCAACATGTGTCATAAACACACAAAATAAGAGCAGTGCTTGCCTCACATACTCAAGCAGCATGTTTAAATGTGTGTTCATTTTCCATCCAGCCAGTATAATACCTTTTGTAGGCTGAGTGCCTTTTGGAGAATCTATCTGTGTAGATATTTTAAGATTCCTATTTAAATTTTAGTTCAGATGAGTTGGATGCAGAAAACATCTACAGGACAGACTTACCCTTCTGAGGGTTTGAGTAATGTCTCTGTTATTGAGAGAAACACATGTAATACCAGCAAACATTTCCCAGAACTAGGCATATTTTACTGTGTCTGAGAATATAAAGAAGAGCAAGAGATGAGTCAAAGCTACCCTGACCAATGGCGTGACATAGGGTCACCGAGGTTTGCAGTGGAGCTAAAAACGATTTGAGTGAGCGATCTGGAGTGAATTTACCTTGCGGTTTTGGAACGCTGGGCTGGCCCCATTTATACATACTGCACTTCAGCTTGGCACTGCGAGCCGGTCGAGGCTCTTGCCGTGCTGTAGGAGGACAGCGCTTCCTGGAGGCGGCGTGACTAGACCTTCACGTGACTGCTTCACGTGACTTGGGCCACTTCAAAGCCCGGAGGCTGCCACCCTTGCAGCGATAAACCCGGCGGGGTCAAGCCTAGTGACTGTTTGGCGGCTGTTCGGTGCAGTTCGTGCATTCATACTGTACTTAGAATCTTGTCGATTGTGCGAGTACAAATAGAACAGTAAGATTCACAAGTGACTCCTAATTGACTGTTGGCTACTAGCTGTGCAGCGTGTAGTGGGTATTGCCTTTACGCTTAATTCTTAATCTGCGTACCTTGTGTTTTTTAACTTTACTACTTTTAACCAATAATAGATTTCTATTTTTCCATTGTGTACGAATATATCTGTCTAATAGTTGGGATATAAATGCGACATCCTTCCTGAGATCAAACATGTCGGATTTAGCCCCGTCCTCCCCTCCTCCAGTAAATCAGAAACGTAAGCAAATGGGAAGTATTCAACGGCCCGCTCTGCAGAAAGTTGTTTCTCGTGATATTCAACAGATGTTTTGCCCTTTACCCAAAGAGGCACAGGTACCTAATAGCATTTTGTCCTCTAATTGTGTTACTACTAATAATTTTATCCCCTCGATAACTTATAACCCATTATGTTTTGTCTCTGATGTTACAATATTAAAAGGTAGTGAGACATCATTTCTACCGAAAAGAAGCCCCCGGGCATTAGCCAATAAGTTAGCTTCTTCTATTAACCTAGATATAACTTCTTGTGCTAATAATAACCCATCACTTTTGCAATTGACTGCGAAAATGTCTCAGGCTCAGAACCAGGGCTTCTCTAGCAAACTCACTACTGGATTAGGCTCTGTCTCATCTGTACCTTTACCTATTTCAAGTGTGCTGCCTGAATCGGATATATCCATTAAACCTACTGTTGCCTCTTTACATGATAGCTCTATGAGGGACCAAGTCGTTATCGCATTACATTCTAACTCACCCCTTAATGAGGATAATTTGGAATCCGATATTAACTATGAATTACCCGAGGTTACTCTCATCTATTCGGATGATGAGAAATCAAGGTCAGCTTCCTCTTACACAGCTCCTACTCCGCGGAGGCCTCAAATCACTCCCATTCTCGATGCTCAATCTGAGCCTCCCCCTCCTTCTCAGTTACCCTCTGCCACTGTATCACTTTCTTCGTCAATATTAGTTGAAACCACCCTGCATGCGATGAATTTAGCAATATCTTCCTTATTTAAACTATATGAAACTTTAAATGACAAACTCCAAAAACAAGATAAACAACTTATGGAGCTAACCAGATGGCAATCTCAGTTACTTTTACAACGTCAAAAAACAAACTTAGGACCTACTCCTAATCTGTCTGAAAAAGTACAGTCTCCAACTGTAACTCCGGCGCCTTTGGGCGTTTCAGGCCTGCCCTTTTTTCCCCAAATAATACAGGAAATGTGCTCTCCAGCCAAGAATACTGTTCCTGAATGCCCGTTATTGACTTCTGGTCCAGTAAACAACATTGGAGCCAACCCTCAGCCTCTCAGGGAACCATTTACAATTTTCTCGGGTCCATCCCAACCCAAACTTATTGAGGCTTTTGATAAGAAGCCCATGGAGAAAAAAACTAAAAATCGCTCCAAGCAACATATCCCCTCATCTATTGCAAAATCCTTTTTTAAGGGGCTGAAGTTACCTACAAAACAAAATGCAAAACAAAATAATAAAATCATTATGGCTGCTAAAGCAGTTCAAAATAAATATGCCAAACTTACTGCCGAAAATAAATCAAAAGAGCTCCCTGCTGAGAAAGAACTAGCTGAATATTCTCCCTTAAATAATATCGTGGCATTGATAGAGAATAAGCCCCAGACTCTACCTAACTCACAGAGTCAAATTAGTACTGTACAAACAAAAGTATTCGAGGCTACTGAACTGTGTATAAAACGAGCTGAGCTACGCAAAGAGATAGATCTCTATTTGAATACTAAATCTACCAATCCGCCTCCCATCGAAATGAACACCACTGATGTTAATAACTTGAAAGATGGTTCTATTATGTTATCACAAAAAGTTACGTTACCCCAACTGTTTCACCCACTCATTACGAAGACAGCATCCCAAGATTTGCCCCCAGCACTCATGATGTCTGAGAATAAATCAGGCCCTTGTAATCTCCCATTGAAAATAGTAACTCAAGATTTGCCCCCTCCACCTATGATGTCTGAAAATAAATCAGGCCCCTGTTCTCTCCCATCGGAGAGAGTACTTCAAGATTCATCTCCTCCACTTATGATGTATGAGAATAAATCAGGCCTTTGTAAATTTACAACGATGCCCCCCACTTTGGATTATATTATATCCTCAACTATTGAGCAATATATGCTGAAACAGCTACCAGCTGAGAATAGAAGTGTTGCCCTATGTAATGAAAGATCAACAAAGCAGCATTTATCTACTACTATTTTCAATGAAAAGCAAATGCAGACTTCTGTGATGGAATGGGCTTTGCCTTTAACCACGCCCGTTATTAATACTGATAAAAAACAGTTTGGCCAGAAAAAAACTGATATAAAAAGCAATTTTCACTCATTAGTAATTAAATGCAGATCTACACCGTTTCCAGCCTATGATTTAAATCGTTCTTGTGTATTGGCTATCTTTAATGATATTTATGCTCTTGAGGATATCAACTCAAGTGACGTTGAACAAGTGGAATTTCCATCGAGTCATGATCTTTCCACAGCACGCCTCTGGATGCGCTCAAGAGTAGTGCTAAACACCATATGGGCCGCCCGATCCACGCTGTGGGATATGGGTTTTGAACTCTTGATTGATAATATAAGAGACACGTCAAGGATCGTCCCGTATGATAATGAACAACAATTAATTAGAGAACCTACTAAAACGAATTTTAATGCCCAACAGATTAAGCAGCCGTGCAAATGCCAATGTTCCACTTCTCAAAGATAATCCAACTTCCTGCAAACAGATCTCGTTTCTGAGTTGGAATACTAGAGGTTTTCGCCATCTTTTTTCTACATCCTCTACTAAACTTAGAAAATATGATATTATCCTGCTACAGGAAACATGGCTTCTGCATTGTCCGTTTTGGGATGGTTATTATTCTATTTAAATCCCGCAATTTCCGCTCTGAAAGGTCGACCCATGTCAGGGTTACTGTTTCTGATGAAAACCTCTCTGACAATGTCGATCATATCATATGAAGCTCCGACTCCATATATTCAATTTGTGCAATTAACCATTTCAGAAGTTCATTATTTCATAATGAACACATATTGGAATCCTGCAGCCTTTTCAACAGATTCATATTTGAGAGCTTTAGAAAACATATGGGAGAAAATATATCGACACCCCAAGCAGTGCCATGTTATCTTAGCAGGAGATTTGAATTTGCATTGTTTAAACAAACCAAAAACATCTCTGGATGATCGTTTGCGGTGCTGGAATATGTTTATCCAATCAAAAGATATGCTTATGGTGAATGGGTCTTTTCCGGAAGACTGCCCCCCCCAACCCTACTTGGAAAAGAGGTACTTCTATGGCAATCATTGATTTTATATATGTTAGCCATAACTTATTCAATCTGCTAAAAGGGTTCGAGGTCCTGGTAACCTCTGATAGTGACCATAACATGTTGAACCTAAACTGGTTATATAGTGATGAAATTATCTACTCCCCTAAGTATATCACTATGAAGGGTACATTTGAGGCTAACTCTGCTCGGAACCGACTACAGTGGTCTAGACCTAAGCTACTGCATTTTACGGAGTTACTTAAAACCTCTTGTACGACCTCCAGCAATCAAAATAATGGTGATTGTGACTATTCAAAACTAATACACCAGTTTGCTACAACACAAAAGCTATCGAGATCTTCAACTGCTCTACATTGTTTTGATATAAATATGCAGATGGGAAAAACTCTATTTAGGAAAAAAAAATGGCTATGTCCTTACCCGTTGACCAGCGGTGGGCTGCGTGTAATATCATTAAGACTCAATATAGGAACTGGAGAAGATCTTATCGATTGACTCTGTTCCAGAAAGATGGTGAATCAATGTTGGCTAAAGTCCTAACAAAAAATTCTGCAGGGTGCTGGTCCCTAATAACTGGAACCTATAAAACCTCACAGTGTCAAATGCAGATTAATGATGTTGCTCCTGCAGCATGGCGAGCCCACTTTTCCCGTCTTTACGCGCTACCCCCGCCTGTTAAATATATACCACCTGTTAATTTAGAGGGCTCCTTTTCGATTGCCTTTACTATTGATGACATCCTTTATTACATCCACAAGGCCAGTAGATTGCGTGCCCCTGGCCCGGATGGGCTCTCTAATGCTATGTTGAAACAGTTTCCGGACCTATGGGCACCAATCCTATTTGAAATCTTCTCGCAAATTATAATCACTCAAAAGATCCCTAGTTCATGGTGTACTTCACTGATTGTCCCCATTTATAAAAAGGGCAATAGACATGATCCAGCCAATTATAGGCCTATCGCCCTGCTGGAAGTCCCGGGCAAAATATTCGCCTCCTTAATTTTAAGAGACCTTAATCAATGGATCAAATCATCAAATATGCGAGATAGATTCCAAACAGGCTTTGTTGCAGGTAAGGGTACGGCCATTAATATTGTTATCTTAAAATCAATTAAAGCCCTCTGCCATCAACAAAAGCAGCCCCTTTATATATCCTTTGTGGATTTTAAGGAGGCATTTGATTCTATAGATCGTAATTTGATGCTATATAAATTGTTATTAATGGGTTGCCTGCAATCACTGATCAAACTCATTGCTCTTCTGCATGAAAATACATCGGTTTGTATTCGCTTAACCCTTGATGGTTTATTGACATCGCCCCTCCTAACATTCCGAGGACTGAAGCAACGGTGCATTCTGGCGGCTACAATATTTAACCTATTTATCCTAGACATGGGTGATAAATTTAAGAACATTAACTCCGATGCTCCCAAACTAGGTTCTGAGCAGATACCCTGGATTTTTTACGCCGATTATCTCATCTTGCTTTCAAAAACTCCAGCTGGATTGCAAAGGTTGATCAATGGGTTGACTGAATATACTGTAGAAAATGCCATGACCATCAATCTAACTAAAACCCAAATTATGATGTCATAACTGCAAAATGTCCAAATATTGTTAATTCAATTGGTCTATTAATTGTGATCCAATTTTGATTACATCATCATATCGATATTTGGGCATGATGATTGGTTGTAATGAAAATGATGAAATGTTCCAATTGGATCTTGAATCAAGGCTACATGCTCTGATTTCTCAATCTAAGGTTATACTATATAAATTTGGAAAATTTACATGTAACCATATATTAGCATTTTATACTATGAAGGTTAAACCTATTATTACATACGGATCTGAATCTGCCCTGATGCTATCACGATCTTTTTGGGACAAAATGGAAGGCAGATATTGGCGCTCACTTTTTAATCTCCCTACATGTGTCTCTATTGCCATTCTCAGATTTGAACTAGAGTTACTGTCTTTATTTAGTGCTGTTGCGTGGAAACTGATAGCTTTTTTGAGAAAGTGCATAATATCTTTGCAACATACGGACATCTCTTATATTTTGGGACAATATCTAACATCCTCTGATCATCAGTACCCAAAGAAATGGATTAATACCGCATTAAATATTCTCATTGATGCTGATATTTCCCTCGATACTCTGATCCATAATCCAAACAGGGCTAAAATAAAACTGTACCAACGAGATTGTATATATACTCTGGACAAGTGCTATCATCTTAAAGATTGGAATATAGCTCAGTTTGGCCAAAAGAGGTTCAGAGCCACTGAATTATATATTATCAAATATCCATCTCCTAAATTTAGAGACGATTATATGCGCTTTCGTCTTAATCTTTGGCATACCAAAGATATATTAGTCAGACGGAAATTATTAGACATCAATGAGAATGTTTGCCGATTTTGCAAAGACTGTACCTCTATTGAAACACTGAAGCATGTCATTGCTTTTTGTACCGCATTGCCTACTATGCGCTGTAAATACTTCTTGCATTGTTTTAAAGAGCAGACCATTACTGATCCTGAGGAATTATGGCTAAAAATGTTTGGTGCAAGATGAATGACAATCAGACTAGCAACAAGTGGCTTTTTAAATTAATTGTTCTAAAAAAGCAATGGACCAGATAGCTACTAATGCACAATTGCTTCATCTATTATTGCCTGTGATGAATTTTTGAAATTTTGTAAAAAAGTGTAATCTAAATGTATTTTTTAAAAAAATGTTTTATGCGTTTATTGAAAGGTTGTTTAACACAGCCATACAATACAATAAAATAAAAAAAAAAATTAAAAAAAAACTGTTAGCTCTGGAGGACAAAAAACCCTTTAGAGGAGTGAAACTGACAAAGGACAGGGTTTTTTTTATTTTTTATACTCTGTACACCTAAAGAACTGGGACACACTCAAAACCGAGACCATCAATCCTGAAAAACCACGGTTTGCGTTCAAACGCAGCAGAAACCTCAAAGACCATCTCGTACACACATACACCGAACTGGACACACACACCTAACCATCAACAATCCACGTTATGGCAACTTCCAGCAGTTAAAGGACATTTTAAATGCGGTTCCTGTTCAGTCTGCCCCTTGACAGCCAATCTCAAAACCATCGACCTCAAAGGAAAACCTTGCACCCTCAATTCCTTCAGAAACTGCAGAACTAAGTGGTCGGTCTACATAATCAAATACCCATGTAATCTCATATACGTGGGTAAGTGTAAACGAGAAATCAGGCAACGCATTTGCGAACACCGATCCTGTGTGCGGAACCAAGTTGAAGATAAACCATTGGTGGCACACTTCAAAGCCAAAAACCACACCCATAATGACATCTTTTGGCCAATATTACAAACAGCAAACAACCCATTTCGCGGAGGCGACAGAGACCTAGCTTTGCGCAAACTTGAGCAAAAATGGATCTATCGCCTTGATTCGGTGAAACAAGGGCTCAACGTTTCAATCGAATGGAACCTTTTTTCAATAGATAAATGTTTTATCCATCCACGGCCACCCACCCATGGGCCCTGGATTACACCAGCCCCCTCAGACCACCCTGTGGTCTCATTTTCATTGAGCCGGAGAAACCAGTCTCCTTCCCTTACCTGTTGTTCTTGCTCATGGGTTTTTCACTCCCATTTTTGGTTATTTGATCCTATGTTACAAATGTATTCTCAGGGCAACACAACACTACTCTTCCCTCAGTAATACATACTCTGCTATATTGGACTTTAGCATGTAACCTCCAAACATTTAGCTTGGATCACTACTGTTCAGTGATTTGTGTAATTGAACTATTTCTGTGTAATGATACACATATGCACAAAATGTATGTCCAGTTTGTTGCTTGGTAAAAATAAGCACATATTGTGCTATTGTATGTGATATAAGTTACAGCACCTTGCAGTGTAAAGATCAGTCCACCTTTCAAGGACGCTTTTCAATTAACATACGTGTGAGTGTGCACACGCATTAGGACACATTCTGCATTTGCTTGTTTTTCTCAGAACCAAATTGTTTCTTTTCCGTGTTTTGCAATATGTATAATAAGCAAGCTATACCCACATACACCATAGCTGATTTTTCACACTATGAACGATATGCCTAACATGGAGAGACACGTCCCCTTCTCCACACATCTGCTTAAACGAGACACTAGTCGCCCATGACATGCGCAGTCCATCTAGCCCATCAGGCACACCACTCAGCGGTTATCTATCGCACACGCGCAGTAGC
The DNA here is from genome assembly GCF_040938575.1 of Ambystoma mexicanum. Taxonomy (NCBI): domain Eukaryota; kingdom Metazoa; phylum Chordata; class Amphibia; order Caudata; family Ambystomatidae; genus Ambystoma; species Ambystoma mexicanum. The sequence goes on along the minus strand of NC_090925.1, from coordinate 1,251,469,172 downwards.
AGGATACAGTGACACAGCTCATTCTACCAAAGAGCCGACCGCCGCCGCACGCCGCAGCTAAGACCAAGACTCAGATATTCCACCCGTCCTTACATTAGTACCCGCACTTTCCAGTGTGGTTCCCAGAATCGTTCGCCTTTAAACCACGGCGCTATCTCTCGATGCACGTCCATTCTAGTGTAAGCATTTCCACCTTTTTTGTCCAATCTCGGATTGGAAATGCCCATTTCACTTCACGTGCGTCCCACGGTTTCCCCATAAATAAGATGGCAGTCCCTGGTCCCACTATCTCTCCAAGCGGCCTTAGTGCCTTCCTTTATTGTATAAACAGATTGTACTGTACATGCAAGCAGCTTAGAAGATCTGTGCACTTCACCAAGCACTTCTTAAAATGTAAATACAATTCCTCTCACCCCGACCTCTCCCACAGCACTGTGCATGATCCACACGTCACATTCTTAATACAAACTAGATCCCAAAAGATTGTCTCTTTTCCTACTCAGCTCTAGGACTCTGACTCTTGCAGACAGCCCTCCAGTCCCACTTCCTGGACTCAACATTCTTCTGACCTAGGCGGAAATTTACCCGAACATGGTAGGTCTCCTTCGTTTGCAGTTTGTAACCTCCCAGACACCTCTATCACCGTATTAACCAGTCCCCTGTATATCTACAGGCTGACGGTTCCAACTACTTCACCTGACTTGATCCATCTGTGCTGAAGACCGTTCGGTAACTGGTGCAACAGCGCTGCTTCCATCCCTTCAGCCACATTCACCAGCTATCCATACCGGCCCAGAAACACAGGATAAATTTGTCGACAAGTCTAAGACAAAGCCTATTGTCTTATCAATACTATTGTTTGAAACAACAAAAAACTGTGATCTCTCACTCTGTATACGAACTCACAGTAATGCACACTCTAATGTGTTCGCTATGTATAGTTTCAGCGCCACGGCGCAGTTTGTAAAAAATTGTCTTCTTTTTTCTCTGTGTTAGAGTAAAATAAAAAAAACGTGTCCTTTGTCAGTTTCACTCCTCTAAAGGGTTTTTTGTCCTCCAGAGCTAACATTGTTTTAGCTCCACTGCAAACCTCGGTGACCCTATGTCACGCCATTGGTCAGGGTAGCTTTGACTCATCTCTTGCTCTACTGTACTTCTTACCCTCTCGAGTCAAGCCCCCACACAAAAAAGAGGGTGCGCCCACCTATCTCTCATCATGAAAATATAAAGACACACGTTTAAGGATAATGAATGCAAACACCTCTTCTGTCCCGGTGGTCTTGTAATATAATGTGAAATAACCCATTTCCTTTTGGTGTGCGGAAAATTCAACTACCAGCCTAAGTGAATGGTGATGGTAGTAATAGATGCGGAGGGAATGGTTGGAGGCCTGTTGTATCTTTACACTTAAAATTGAGGGTATAATACAGGATGTGGTTATTGATTGCATTAAAAACACTATCGTTTTCACTTGAAGTATTTTGTTCAATAGGAAGGTTGAAGAATGACAAAAGTGTGTTCCTTTAAAGGCAACTAATGTACAAAAAGAATGCTGAAATTACTTGCATTTAATTTATGTGCATGGGTATTAAAATATATTACTAATTCAGAGGGTGATTGTGAATGCCTTTGCATTGTGCAATATTATTTTTTAAAGTGCCCCAAAATCGCTCAGTGTATCAGGCTTAGTTCATAGATCTGCACGGTCCAGTGTGCCAAAATAAGAAATCCCCTAATTTGCAATGACCTCACCATAACTAGACTAGTGTATCCTGGCACATTACACTGAAATAATTTGAAATGTATGAAACAAGAGGCAAATAACTGTCACATGCGTAGGCATGGTTGTCGAGAAATAGTGTAGTCTGTTAGACTATGGTTGATATTTTTTCTAAAATAAAGCGCTAAAAACTGAATCAGTACATATGAACTCTCTAGTTTGGCAGCCAAGTCACAATAAGAGAATGTGATTTGCCAAAGGCTAGTTAATTGATGAAACTGGGTCTTTTGCCCAAGCGGCATATTAGGCACTCACCCAGATATTGTTGTACCTCTGGTTGAATAAAATATATATTTTTCTGAGGTTTGTGGATCTGCTTAGTACCCATGGTCCTTCACGCATCGAGGTCCCTCAGATTGTTTTTTTCCGCCACCATAGTCCGTCGCATGTTACAGAGTTCTCTTGGCTATACGCCTTTTATTACTACAAGTTTAAAATTATATTTCTTTTTTCATCAACCTTCGTCTTGTGTCTCTAAGAATTCTTCGACGGGGCTCGACGGACATCCCCTTTGTCGAAGAAAAGCCTTTGTTCAACGGACATTGACTGCAGCCTACACAGGCCTCACCGCAAGGTGGGGGGGGGGGTCATATATTATTTAGCCTAGAGAATGCCTATTTCCCTACTTTCCCTTCGCATTTATCATCACACTGCCTTTCTCTTCCACTATGGAAAATATATCTTGTAAATGTTGCCCTTCTTGCAGACGACAATATCCCTGGAAGGACATGCACTGGATGTGCAACCATTGTTTTTCACAGGATCACGTCGAGAAGCATTGCAAGTTCTGCAAGCTTTTCACATCTACGACCCTAAAAGATCGACGTGTGAAACGTTGGGCCTGCCATGCAGGCCTACGACTCCATAGACGGGGTGGGTGAATCCGACGATGACAGCGTTGACATTCTTAGTGACGCCAAAGACGATTGAGGTTCGACAGAACCCGAGATGCAAGCCCCCGACTCCAATAAGCAGGCCAGTGGCCCTGCCATGCGGAAGACGCCCGATGGCAAGAGTATACCCACTTCTAAAAACAGAACCCCAACCCGAACGCTGACCACGTCGTCGGTCATTCACACCCAGGCGGTGTCCAGGGCGAAGGATGAATCTAAACTCCCTCTGTCTTCTTGGCCCTCGCACTCTTGTTTGCCTCATGACAGATCTTTCTCCTAAACAGGCGCTGATTAGGCCAGTTTCTGACACTGCATCTAAAATGCACACTGAGGAACACGTGCCGAAAGAAAAACCTTTGACTGACTGTTCAGGCGCGATGAAAATGCAGCAACCTATTCAGAAATGCGTCCCTAAGTAGCTGCTTAAGGTTTTCGACGGACACAACACAAAAATCACACAACACAGGAAACGGAGTATGCCTCTTGCTTTGTAGACTTTATGGATCGCCATCCTGAGGCGAGTAGACACCCTCAAGGTACTGCACAGGATGGGGGGGGCTACTGGGGATCCGCCTTCAAAGGTGTTAAGACTGGATAGCTCTCAACCCAGCACTTCCACTCAAACAGTCTTCACTACACACAGTGAAGACCCCTCACAGGACCTAGATATTGTTGACCCTTCCGACCTGTAGGATCCAGGATCACAAGATGATCAGTACAACCAAAGTCAAGATCAATTCTCTGATGATGATGACCATGGCATTTACGTGAATGCCATCCGCGGACAACCAAGATCAGCCTGTGCTTGACTCCTCCATAGACAGCCAGCTCAAATACAATGAGCTGCTTCTTAACGCTGCACAACATTTTAAAATAGACGAACGGGATGTCCAACATGACACAGTCTTTGTGGTTGACATTCTCGGGGACAAAGATAAGTAACCTAATGAACCCCTATTTACAGTCAGCGCAGAGATGCATCCAGCCATCTATACTTGGGCGTAACCTTACCACATGGTCAAACCCTGCATCAAAATAATATTATAGCTGGCACTAACAGACCCGTTTACATTAGCGGTCCACTAAAATCTTACTCTCTAGTCGTTACCACAACCAGGAGGGCAGGCACACCCCTTGCTTCGGCAGGGGCACCTCCAGACAAGGAGAGTGGAAACATTCTACTCTCTCAGAAGGAAGGTTACATCCTCCACTTCATATCAGACATGAATTGCAAATAACACCACCTTACTGGCCAGCTATAACTGCCATGTGTGGGATTCAAAAGCAAATAATCGATGCCGTCCCTGAGCCCTTAAAATCTCATCTCTCTAAAAACCATCACCAATTGCATACAGGTTGCAAATTGTACCCTAAAAAATAATCTTGATGCATTATAGTGGAGGGCACCCTAATCAAATGGCATGCCTGGTTGACACAGTTTGGTGTCAAACTTGAAACACAAGCCACACTTCTAAACATGCTAATAGAAACAAATGTATTATTTGGCAAAGCAGCAGAGGAAGCACTAAAGTGTGCTAAAGAAGAGCATGACACTCTAAAATCCCTGGGCCAAATTAATAACAAGCCCTTTTCCAACAAGTGGCGTTTAACACCCAGTGCTTTTTTGTGGACAAGGTTCCCAACGTTCCACGGGGTAAAACTAAGGAGGCCATTCCTCATCCTGGGGTAATGCACAAGGCCAGTCTACCAGAAACTTTCGAAGAGGGTATAGAAGATCTATAAGTAGAGGTAGAGCCTCCACCACTATAGGCTCCCCTGCCTCTAAACAATGACCTCCTGATTCTGGTTCCCTCCCGTGCAACTCCAGTCAAAGGTTGCATTTGTCAATTCATCCACGCATTGGAGGGGATCCCGTCCGACAAGTGGGTGTTGTCCCCCGTGGCACGGGGATACTGCATCAAGCTTCTGCAAACCCCCCAAAATTACCCACCAAAATATTGGAAGATGATGCCACAAGAAAAACTAATTCTGCTTAAAGAAGTAAAGTCCCTACTGGAGAAAGGCGCAATAGAGATAGTCCCAGCAAACCAGGTAAACAAAGGCATCTTTTCAACGTACTTCATTGTACCAAAGAAAGACTTTACTATGCCCCTGTAATGATATGATATCATAGGTTATTTATAACACGCTTAATTCCCAGCTGTTTCTAAGCACGGACCCGGGGATCGAACCTGTGTTGCTCCGTGTCACCTTGCTTCCCAGGCGAGCATGTTGCCCCTGAGCTATCCTCCCTAGATAAACTTGCACGCCGCAAAACACTTATGTCAAACCTCAAAGGTTTCGCATGACAACGCAACAGGAAGTAATCCCACTGTTGAAACAGGGGGATTTCATGGCAACACTGGATAAGAAAGATGCATACTTTCATATATCAATGTTCCCAGTGCGCAGAAAATACATGTGCTTCAAAATAGCAGGCGATCATTACCAATTCAAGGTACTCCCCTTTGGCATTTCATCAGCTCCAACGGTGTTTACAAAAGTGTTAGCGGTAGTGGCAGCACACCTATACAGAGAATCAATCCCATTGTACCCTTATCTGGACGACTGGCTAATAAACAGGAAAAACACCACAAATATGCAACCTCAACACTAAAAGAACAATTAATCTATTGTTCGAATTAGGGTTCTCCATCAATGAGAAAAAATCAAGTCTCGTCTCCAGGCAAGTAAAACAATTCCTGGGAGCAATTATAAAGCCTCACGAGGAGCAAGACCTGTACCTCAATACATAGCCGGTCGATAGATAACCGTGCCCAAAGCAATGCAACTGCTAGGGATGATGGCCTCAATTTATGTGGTTCCACCACACGATCGGCTGTGTATGCACCCATTGCAAGAGTGGCTAGCGAAGCAATGGTCTCAGGCAAGTGGTCAGTGGGACGATCTAGTGGTTGTTTCGTTAACCTTAGTACAAGCTGTACGCTTGTGAGCAAAAGACAACATGTTAAAAGGGAAACTTTTTTGCAACCCACAAGTACAAGCCACTCTCACAACAGATGCCTAACTCTCAGGATGGGGAGCCCATTACCTCTGTCATACGGCACACAGAGTGTGGACACAAACAACAGCCAAAAATCACATAAACCTACTAGAATTGCTAGCAGTCCTCAAGACACTACAAGCTTTTTAACAACACCTAGTGGGTCAAACCGTGCAAGTCCTCAGAGACAGTACCAGTGCCATGTTGTATCTAAACAAACAGGGATGGTCACATTCTTGAAGTCTGTCCTGGTTATCCCAAAATTTTTGGAAGTGGTCGCTCTAATGGACCATGTTCCTGGTCTCACAACACGTTCCAGGGGAACTTAATGCTCTAGCAGACACTCCGAGCAGAAGTCCACTACTAACCATATAACACAAGTGGCAAATTCACAAAAGTGGGTGATAGCTTCACCCAATGGGGGCATGCACCTCTAGACTTGTTCACAACGAACAATGCCCAGACTTCACATTCAGGTTTCTCCAGCCAGGGTGCAAGGGGAACGCCCTGTTGATGAGTTGGTCAGGGAAAGATGCCTATGCTTTTCCACTGACACCACTACTCAACAATATACTGCACAAGAGGCACCAAGAACAAGTCACTCTAATCCTAATTGCTCCAATGTGGGCACTTCAACCACGGTTTCCACACCTACTCAAACTAGCAATGTGCAAACCAATCAAGCTTCTGTGACCTTTCGCTGTCCCAACTGTGAGAAACCAGAAGGTGTCTCATTCACTAGTCCCTGGTGATCTGTCATTCAGGTGGCCAGGATACGGCCAACGCTTTTGGATCCAGTTCCTGGTGGTGGACCAGTGTGGGAGGATCACCTGGGTCAGGGCTCTTTGGGGATTGGTAGTAAGACACCAGATAGTGAGACACTGTATCCCCTTGCCCTCTAGGAACTCTGTCCCCGCTCACCTTTACAACACAAACACGTTCTCACGGACAGCCGGCTATGAGAGAAAACGGACTAACACCAAACTGTAAACCTGACATGTCCAAATACAATAGTCAGGCAATTACTGGCCATCACACACACCTGACTTCCATTAAGCTTCCCCACACAGATAAAAGGTGGAGCACGAGAGCACACTCTGAGCGCGGCAAAACACATGAGAAAACAGCAGTTCGAATATGGCATCTTAACGAGAGAAGAAAGACAGCCAACTGAAGAGGATCGCAAGGAGGGACGTTCCCTTGACCTTTTTGAGAAGGAACCATTGCTTTCATGAGCCCTCGAGATTGGAAGACGTAAGATCAGGAAAACAGGCTGAAGAATCCTGCATTGTGTGTCAGAGATACCTGGGGCCCACCAGCATCAATAATCAAGGTGGAGATAATCAGCAGCTGCCATGGTACTGTCCTTGGCTCCACAAACAAATCAGCGTCAGTGAAATCAACACAGCCAGTGAGTTGGGGAGAACGATACAAGACCGATCTATGTTGCAGCCAAGGTTGCAAGTGGCAACATTGTATAGAGAGCACTGGAACAAACATTGTTTGAAATACGTGTGATAAAAGACGCAATTAAAGTTAAACTGCTGATGAGTGATTTAACTTTGAAACCAAGATACAATACCTTTGACAGAGTGGTCCAGCACCGCGTGTGTGCTCAATCGAAGGTATCTGTAAGGTATCCATCTGAAAAGTGAAATCGTTAAAGTGAATTAAGAAAGTTTCTGGCAAAATAGATAAAGTTGGTCCATACCCGGCAGATTCCTTACCTGATTCCGGACCCAGCACATCTCCGAGCCTGGAAAGGACATTATTTCAGCACGCGTCGCTTCGCCAGCAGCAGCGCCGCGTTATACTCACCAGTCCACCGCATCTTTCAACTCGGCGCTGCCTCCATCATTTTCTTTGTCGAAACCCAGCACCTGGGGGGAAAACAAAAGGAATAACAAGGTGAGCCGAGAAAACCGACAAAGACAATCTCTTTGCCACCATAGGCTTACCTGCTTTACCACCGGAGGTATTATCCTTTAATTTGCTGCATCTTTCTATGCCGCACCTGTAAAGGGAGAAAAAACAGCAAGTTAAACTCATGCAACTTTTACCGGACAGTGTTTGGTAATACACACTCTTACCTGAACGCCATCGGCTACCTCCAGGCAATATTCGTTTGGACCCGGCAGCAACCTAACGAGGGAATGGAACAAGAGTGAACATCGAACATATTGAACTCTTTGAACTTTATAGACACTGGAGTCAATATTCCTCCGGAACTCCTCCAGTACCTTCAAACCAGTGAAGTAACGGGTATCTACGCGCCCCTGCATGCCATGCAGGATGGAGAGCTCATCATTTAAAAACATAAGGTGAGGTTACCAAGAGGGGATATCAGAGGTGATTAGTGGGGAGAACGAGAACAGTTGGGGGGGAGGCGGCATCACTAAAGTCCACGGGTGGCTAAATCCCGTTCTCCACTTGCAGGAGAATACTTCTACGAGTCCAGCAGACAAGATTAGGCGGGCCAGTCCAGACTGTCATCTCTTCACTACGCATCACGTTGGTGGAGACCGCAGCTGTCCGGGTCCGATCGACGCCCCTGTGGGAACCAGGTGAGCGTAACAGTGATTTAGCAATCAGAGATGGGCGAAGGAGAGGATGTGGCTGAAGGAAGCCTGAAAATTAGTTGGCTGTCGTCAGCATAGCACTGAAAATTAGACCAGAAAATGTAAATGCAGTAGGCAAGAGTTGCCAGGTATTGGTTGAAAAGACAGGGCGAGAGGTTAGACCGCTGGGGAACCCCACAGGTAGAAAGGAAGATAGAAGATAGGAAGGACCCAAGTTGTACCTGGGAGGCTAGATCAGAGAGGAAAGAGGTCAGCCAAGCCAGAGCCTGATCAGTGAAACCCAGGTTGTCACGGAGACAGTTGAGCAAGGTGGTATGGTTGACCATGTTGAAAGCAGAGGAGAGGTGACCCTTTTGTTGGGACATGTTGGGTAAACGGCTCTGGTGTTAGTAGTCCATTGTCTTTCACAATGTGCAAAAGTGTTTGTGTTGGAAAAGGGGGGGTAGAGTGTCTGAGTATCCTACGTGGCAGGATGGGGAAATGGTACTAGAAGAAGGGGGATACCGAGTCTCACCCGTCGGTCTTCCACTTACTGAGGACCCCATCCAGGTGATCCTCCCTCACTGGTCCACCTCCAGGAACTGGATCCAATAGCGATGGCCATGTCCTGGCCACCTGGATCACAGATTCCTGGGGAATAGTTAGGGAGACACCTTCAGGTTTCTCCCATCATCCACGAAGATAAAGTGGTTCTTAGAACACATCCTAGGTTCTCACCAAAATTCACATCAAAGTTACATGCTAACCAATTCATTGAACTTCCTACTTTTTTGCAAAAACCATCAAATTCAGCTGGAAATAGCCTCCATACACTAGACGTAAGGAGGGTGGTCTTGTACAACATAAACAAAACTAACCCGCTAAGGAAAAAAACTCTTTGTTTCCATAACACATGGCAGAGAAGGAGATCATATTTCTAAAAACGCAATCTCCAGGTGGATAGTCAAATGCATACAACTTTGCTACTCACTATCGAAAAAGAATGTACCTTTTAGACCTAGAGCTCACTCTTTATTGCAAATGTTCCCTTAGACACAATTTAAAAGGCAGGTACTTGGAGTTCTATTCATACCTTTACTCAGCATTACTTCATTGACAAACACTCTAAAGCAGATTCACAGGTGGGCAAGCAGTGTTGAAACATCTATTTGCCACTGTACCTTCTCAAAGCCCTCCACAATTTCCAGGTACTGCTCGCTAGTGTATGCAGAGCATGTGATCTAAGCAGATCCACAAACCTCAGAAGGCATACATTACTCACTGTAATCATATTTCTAATGCTTGTATCTACTTAGATTCACATTCACCGACCCTTGCTCCCGTCCTGGAGTTCGAAGGTGCATAGATGCTTCTCTGTCTTTACCTTTGTGCTTACATATCTTGTACTCACGCTACACTTCATGCACCCTCATCTCAGAAACAAAACAATCTGAGGGACCTTGCCGCGTGAAGGACCATGGGTACAGTAGACGTCACACAAGGGATAGTATTACTAACACGCCCAGTCGACGTCTGTTTTCGAGTTTTGAAAACAAATCATGTAATACTCTGCAACTACCACTAGATGTCGGCCTATGCATGGAATCCCTACATATTATCCCCACCAAAGATATCGCTATACATATGGTCGTCTGTCTCGCCATAGGCGATATTTTTTGGGGGGATAATTTGTGGAAGCGTGGGTTGCAGGGGTGTCCTCCGCACATTTAAAAATAATTCACGGTTGCGGGGGTGTCCCCCGCAGAGTTCATGGCTCAATATCGCCACACAAATATGGTGATATTTTTGTATTGCGATATTTTTGCAGGGATATTAACATATGGAACCCTATGCATAGCATGTGAATCCTGCAGATACAAGCATCAGAAATATGATTACAGTGAGTAATGCATGCCGTATATATATTGCCAAACAAGCCCACAGAAGGCGGGGGGGCGCTCTCCAGGGACCTCTCATGCATCTGAATAAAAAGAGGTAGTCGGAAGGGTAAAATCATTTATTTAATGCCCAAGCCTCAGGGAAGTGGAAAAACACAGCATCGTGTTTCACATCACACCTATTATATATTTATATAAGCCAACCTCATACATATATGTAGAAAGAGTATGATTGCACAAAATGTAAAATAACTGTAAAGTACCTATAAAGCAAGGCGACATCATAGAAATGCACTTAAACAGTTTAACATGGGGGATGAGGGGTTCCAAAATACCTTCAGCTATCCCTCCCCAAATACATCCCCTCTCGAGCTCTTCGTTCCTCTACCTCCAACTCCCTCAGGGTCAGTCGGTTTTTAAAGAAACAAGCTGGGGGTAGATCTGTCTTCGGCTGGGGCCTCCCTCTGGAGCAGCCTCCCCGCCACTCTAAAACATGAGGAGAACCATCTTTGGTTCCGGAAGCACCTCAAGACCTTCCTCTTTTATTCTGCCTTCGCTCCCCCTCTCCCCTGCTGATCTGTTCTCTCTTGGCACTGTGCACCTGGCCACCCTCTGTCCTCCGGGCCCAGGTACCTGCTCACCGTGCCAACCTTCCGCACTGCCTCCAGGCCACCCTTGCACTGGGGTCTGTATCTGTACCCATACAGCCCCCCCCTTTTCTTCCTGCACTTATCAGACCTACCATGTCTGCTGCCTTAAACCCAGAACTTGCAAATTGCTGGTTGCACTACCACTGTTTGTTTCCTTTATTATTTATTTATTGTTATTTATCTGTTTCTCCTCTTCGCACTTTCCACTTCTCCCCCTTCCATTCACTTTTCCCCTCCTCCTCTCCCATGCACAGGCGCGTTCTCGATATCACTGGGCATACTAAGATCGCTGTTTTGTTCTCCCCTGTTCCCCTCCCTTGCCTTGTTGCGCTCTGAAACACTTGTGTACGAGCACGATAGAAATAAAATATCAATATCAATTGTCTTGGGTGTAGACATGGACTTCAGTAGATTTCTAGAGTAGCTTGTATGCTGAAAGGTCCATATCATCTATCATCATCCAAACATTAACACTGAATTAGAGAGACTTTCTGCCATTAAAAGGATACCCATTTGCTCAAGGACATTTTAAATAGGTATTTTATGGGGCCCTAATTCCAGATGTTTGGCTAGTGGTGTCAGGACCAAGAACACCATTTGTCTATTGGGTGAGTGAGGGCTGCGAGGTCCTGTGTACCGCAGAGGCAGCTCATGCCTTGCTCCAGCCCTGTGACCATTCTAAGTATGTTGGTTGAGTGGCAACTTTGCAACACACCCCTATGACTGTGTAATGATATGTAATTGATGTTGTTGATGTATTTGATGTTATTCCTGTTGATTCCAGGACGGGTCCATGAAGAGATTGACTGCGTGATAGGACGTGATCGAAAACCTGTGATGGAAGATCAAATAAATCTACCATTTACCAATGCCGTCATCCATGAGATCCAACGCTATGGCGATATAGTCCCTTTATCCCTGCCACACATGACATACCGAGACACAGAGATCCAGGGATACTTCGTGCCTAAGGTAAACTGTGCCTTCATTTTCTGATGTGTTTGAACACTTCCCTTCACACCAACAACAGGGTAAAGTAAAATAAGGATTTATATGTATAATCTAGATAAACTATGTACATCACAGTTCTGCCAAATCAAGAAAAATGAACTTGGCAGACAAACGTAATCCACTTTCCAAAGGGGAACTCGCCAGTCTCTTATGATGAACGATATCAGATGAACAATCAGATTGTTCTGCAGTAACAATCTGCAGACCAATATTCAAGAAAAACACATTTTTTATACTTTTGAAAAGAAACCAAAATAAATAGCTTTGTATAACTGCTACTACAAAGGCCAGTCCAAGCAGCATACATGCACATTGAAATTCACCAAATGCTGCAAAAAATTAAAGTTACATGTTTTGACTCTGGACACAGTTGAATCTCATAATATGTAGACCGAAGATCAAGAGGATTACAACTCTGTGCCCCCAAACTCATCATCCCACTAATATTTGGTAATGGTTGAAATTCAGTTACATTGGTGTTTTAGAGACTTCTTAAGTCTCCACACATGCAGGCAGTGTTTTCCCTGTGAACTCTAAAACACTGAATCAATATATGCGGAAGGTTGTCTTTCAAGAACATCCAAAATCAATATATGGCTAAGTAAATTTGTTTGTTTCCCTAGTGATCGGCATATGGTGTTTGCTATGCACTAGCCCAATATGGGACCCAAACTGTGGTGTAGTAGAATTACTATGCACAAAATATTCTTCACAAGAAAATAAATATTGTAAAAATGTTATTTTGTTAGCATCAGAAATATATTTTAAATACGCAATGAAACGTATTAGACACATCATAAAATGTCCTCATATTCATGCTTGGCCATCATACAGTTCACTGAAATCCACATATTCTCGGACTCAAGCGCTGCCCCTTTCCTATTAATTTTTGTGGGGTGAGGGTGGAGAACGTTCCCAAAGTGCTATTACATCAAATCATTTGTGTTAACGATGTTGGCAATGTTTCAGCTCTTTTACTGCCTTCTGCTTTCTTCAGGACTTGATGACCTAAACAAATATGAATAGATTCTGTTTGTATTAGGTTGGCATGTCAAAACCTTTCCTGACCCATGGTGGGAGCCCTTTTTCAGGGCAAAGTTCAGCAAACCCCGGAAGGGGACCCCAGCCTCCTGCGGGTCATGAAAAACTACTTTGTTTGAGATTGAGTTCCAGACGCGATTATGGTCCCTTCTCTGGGGCTCCAGCCACTGACTGAGGTGTCTTTCCTTACGCAGCCCAGAGTTTAGCACATGCCAGGAGGAGGCTTAACTTTCTCAGTGGCTCTAAGGTCTAGCATGCATTTTTATAGAGCTCCCGGACATCTCAATGGGTATTCTGGCTTCTGTGCGTGTTTCAAAACTACAGCCACTGACCTAAGGTTGGTGTCCCTTCTTGGGCCAAAGGTTTGAACCTCTGAATCACCAGGTTCCAACTAAGTTATAGCTCCACGAGATTTACATGCACATGAGTTTCTGTCCTTAATGGGGGGATCCATCCGCAAACGTAAGGTGGCAGTTCCATCCCAGGGCTGAGTTCCATAAACGCTGCATAGAATCCCAGCCTCCTCCATGGACCACATCTCTACCTCCTCCATGTTGGAGCTCCAGGAAACAATCAAGTGCATTCTGGGTTGCTGTATTGGCCCCATTGGTTCCAGTGATCCCTGACACTGATTTACATTTCCTACGACACCCAAGATTCTTCCTGCAAACGTTAGTTGGAATACATTGCACCTGCCCCTGCTCTATCTTGGCCTTTTGTTTTTTTCCATAAAATTGTATGCTTTGTTTATTTTCTTTGTTTTCATTGATGATAGAATGGAAGGAAGTGTGCTCTATACCTATCCCCACACTGTGATAAGTGGAAGAACTAGCCCAGTGAGGAAAAGAGAGCGAAAGTACAGGAGGTAGAAAGAAGTAGGGAAAGAAAACAACAAACATGAAGAATACAAGAGGGTGTGTGATAAGAAAAGAAAAAATGGGTGAGAGATGAAAGAGAATACGAGGAAGAAAAAAGGGTACGACTGGGCAGGTGGGAAAGAAATTGACATAATAAAGAGAAAATAGAGAGAAATCGGGGAAAGAAGAGGGTGCAATAGAAATGAGAGAGAGAGAGAGAAAGAGAGTGACACAAAAGTGATTAGGATGAGAAGAAAGGACAGGATAAATACATGTGGATGTGAGAGGATGAAGTTGGTGGAAGATAAATGGCAAAGGAGAGAGATGAGTGAAAGAACAGGAGGAAGAAAGGGGGAGAGCAAAACAATAGAAGAGAGACACAAGGGAGAGAAGTTGATCCAGGAAGAAGGGACACAAGAGATACACAATGAGAAGAGCAGACACGCACCAAGAATATGAAGCGGGGGTGCAGAATGAGATGGAGAGAAACATAGAATGAGAGAGGACAGACGGAGAAAGAGAGAGAGTCCAGAGTTGAGACCTGAATGGAGCAGTAAAAGGGATAGAGGATTGAGAGAGGGGAAAGTATGGAATGAAAGCAAGAAAAGACTGAACAAGGAGAAATAAGTGGATTGGGAAAGAGCCTAAATGTAGATCAAGAACAAAAGGTGAAAAACAAGACCAGGTTGGGAGATAACAGGAGAGAGTGCCAGAGAAGACTTGGGTCAACAGTGATGGGGAGCAACAAGTAAGAAAGGGAGGTGAAAAGAGCCAAGTACTAAATGGGAGGGGCAAAGAGAAAGGAGTGGCTGAACAGGAGTTAAAGGAGAGAGTGACTGGGCATATTTAGAGGAAAGACAACCAGAGGGATCTGTTGTGGGATCTAAAAGTGCCAGGATAGAGGAGGCAGAATATGAGGGAATGCGAAGAGAGTACATAAGAGAAGGTGATAAAACAGAAGTTAGAGAGTTGAGGGGTAATTTGGCGCAGGTGAGGAAGAAGGGAGAGAGACCAACTGCAAGAAAGTAAAAAAAGAGCAGTGGAGGTAGTTAGAAATTGCAAAGGCTGGTTAAGGATGGGCTCTGAGACAGAGCAGTAACAGACAAGGGGGCAGTGACAACAAACTATGAGGTAATAATGTTTGGCAATCTGTTGCTGCAACACACTTTCTAATCCCCATTCTTTGTAACTAACATTTGGATGCAGCTGCATGGTCCCTCTACTCACCCCGACCTTTTCATATGTTTGTGATTTGAGGATGTTGGAGAAGGCCAATGCCCCAACCTTCCTGTCAAATTGGCAAACCTGTCAAGATGCCTTCAGTATAATAGTGTTGCTCTTATTGCACTCTTTTTACTTTACCAACAGACCATAAGCCTCATATTGACTTAAATGGACTTGTCTTAATACTTAAATGATTTCACTCTCCTAGAATACCCAACATGGTAAGAGGCATCTTCAAGAGTTTGTTCAGTTGGTCTCTTGGAATGCTAACTCTTCAAAGCTAGTCCAGAAATGTCAATTTTTATTTTCAAGGCGGGATTGGTAGAACAAATATTTAAGTCTACTATAAGGAGGTTAATATGTGTGCTCACACCTCCCCTTTTGTCATCTGTGGTACACACATGGCAAGGATGCATATTCCCCATTATCTAGATTATTCTGCGAAGTGTAAGAGGTGTCACAAACAGAAAAGTGGGGGATACTAAGTAAGAGTGCCGGGATGCATGAAAGCCTCTTTGTGGTGTAGCCAGTGGATCAGGGGCTTTAGTCACCAATCCTAGGTGGCAGACCCCACTGAGAGCAGTGTTTCCTAAATCAGGGAGGAGTCTCGGCCTCTTTTATAGCAAAAAGCTCTAAATTGCTGAGTCAGAGCTCAATGCAATGTACCCACACTCTTGGTTTGGAGCCCCTGCACCCGGGGCTTCACCCAATGTTCCCAGGTGGCAGTCTCTACCCAGACCAACATTTTGTGTACTTTTGAGTTGAGACCTGGGATTTTCACAAAGCTGTAATTTGTCTGCAACAGAACTTCAAGAAATATGTAAGCACACACTTGATTTGCCACTCCTGGGCTTGGAGTCCAGCCAGTGATCCACCGTGTCTCTCCAAGTTAGTACTCCCATAGGCCTCAAACACCTTCCAGGTTATTTTCTTCGTTCCTGGTGTGCAGTCATCAATTCGAGGTTGCTGTCTCTATCTAGGGCAGGTATCTGCAATGCCCAGGAGGAGGTAAAGCTTCCACCATGGAACCAATTTCTGACTTGTGCGATGTTCCACCAGATCTCTTCACTTCTCCCCATGCAGGAGCCATTCCCTATGAGGCTAGGGAAGTCAGGATGCAACCCAATAATCTCCCTAGGGGTGGTAAAAAGCAAAAGGACCTCATTGGGTGAGACTCCAATCATGGGGATTAGGATGACGGTCTGGTGAAAGACCTCCCTAAACTCTTACCCCCAAAAGCCTTACCATAGTTGACACCTTCCTTTTCATTATTAAGGAATAATACTGAGTGTTATTGTGACATTTCTACTGTCTAATCTGTAAATCAGATGAACCAAAGGAACATACAGATTAATGATGGGAGTAATCATCCAATAACTGTGACGAGGTGGCCACAGGAAGGCATGAAGAACACATCAAAGAGATTATCAATCAAAGCTGACGCTACTCTGGGGCGAATCCAGCTGTATAAAGTAGGCATCAAAGAAGGACTACTGAAAGAGGGGAGCAGGGCAAGCAGTGAAGGAAGCTGGCGTTCATCCTGCAGGCCACAGGAAGTTCAAACCAGCGCTGCCTAATTTGCTGAAAGACAATCGTTCTCAGAAGGAGAAACGGAAAGGAGCCTTGCCATCTGGAGGTCAACCAATTTCCTTCCGCCTCCCTAGTCTGCATGTTCACCTCCGAGCAGCAGAATTAGGATTGCGCTGTAATCAAATTACGTCATCACAGACTGGTGCCTTTGACTGCCATTCAATGCACAGGGACCTCCGCGCAGACACACATGATGAAGTTCCTCTCTATTGATGCCCTTGAACCATTTGGAAGCACTGCAAATAGCCCCCAGGTGGAGATGTTCAATGTTTAATTAACGGGTTCCACCAAACAGGTACAGTTGAAGGCTGACCACCCGATATTTCAAAAAAGGTAGCAGGCGCTCCTCTCCAGAAAGAACATGGTATGATAACCTGTTCTGAGATGAGTTTGCAGCACACGCTTTTTGCTCACTGTACCTTTCACAGATCGGAAATATGCATTTGCATATCAGTATTTGTCCCGCCCACATGGGCAGTCCAGCACCGAAATGCTATGGCAATTCCTCTCTGAACAAGAGTACCAGCAGCAACCCCATACACGTGTTTCAACCTTGTTGGGCCTCATAAGTGTGGTGAAGCTGTGCCTCTCTAAGCACAGTGAGCAGGGAGTCCACCTCTGGTTGCCCCCAGGTAACTCAGGGAGCCCAACCCCAAGTTCCTTGCAAATATTTCAAAAAAGGTAGCAGGCGCTCCTCTCCAGAAAGAACATGGCATGATACCCTTAGTATGAGATGAGAGTTTGCAGCACACGCTTTTTGCTCACTGTACCTTTCACAGATTGGAAATAACCATTTGCATATCAGTCTTTGTCCCGCCCACATGGCCAGTCCTGTTACACCATTTAAGTGATGGTCATTGTTTTACAAGAAAAGGTTCTGTGGTTCAATACAACGCTCCGCCTCGCTGAAGTCAGCCAATTCTGCCTGTACAAGTATTAGCGGTCTAGTCTTTCCACGTCCTCAACGAACGTCGGATGCAAGTCATGTGATCCCTTTAAAGCAGAAGCGGGGCTCTCTTCGTAGCGTCGCTACTGTTTTCAGAGACGCTCCGTAAGTTCGCATCTATGGAGAATCAGTTTCCTCTAACCTTCTTTCTCCTTTTTTTCTTTCTTTTTATACTAACCACTCTATTTTGTACCGTAGAGCATATTTTCAGTTCCATTTCCCCACGATTCGTCTAAGTTCGCCCGTACTTCCGGGTCTGCCGAATCCAGCCTCCTGTCCTTCTTTCAGTCCCCGATCGGGCGAACTCTTGATACTCCTCCTGCCTAACACAGTGAGTGGTCTCTTCCCCTTCCTCTGTTCCTACCTTAATCCATTTCCTGCACTTACTTACCTCCCGTTACAGGATCCCCCGGAGCAATTGGGAGATTTATTCCAGACGGGTTCCCTTTCCAGGGGTTTTCTTCGCTCCATGTAGAGTCCTTCCCGGTACTGGAATTCCCGTAAGACCTTTCTCCTTTCTTTCCATCTCGAACACTCCATCTCTTATCAATCACACACTCACCAATCATTCTTCTTACCCTTTAGAGACCCGGCTTCCCGCACTACCGAGAATTCACAACAGAAGACATCCATCCACCCGAGAGGCACTCGTCTAGATCGTCCAGGGTTTTTTTCCCCGGAGGGTTTCCCTGGGGCTCGTGCTCCTTTCACCGTGGGCTGTTCCATTGCGGTGTGGGGGTAGGGTCCTCAGGGGGTCTCTTACTTCTGCAGTTGCTGCTTCAGGATCACCAACCCAACCAGGTTAGTGCATGAATTGCAATATTCAGTTGAGCCGGTCTTTGCTCATTATGTAATAAGTCCAGCACCAAAATGCTATGGCAATTCCTCTCTGAACAACAGTCCAGCAGCGACCCCATTCACATGTATCAGCCTTGTTGGGCCTCATCAGTGAGGTGAAGCTGTGCCTCTCTAAGCACAGTGAGCAGGGAGTATACGAGTGGCAGCAACGGCATGAGATGTTAAATGCTCTGTTGTGTAAATGTACCATGTATATGTTTTGTATTAAAAAAAAGCAATCATTCTAAAGTAATTTGGAAAAAAGAAAAAAAACAAGAGGTTGGGAATTGATAGACCACACTCTCAGCTCACATATATATTTATAAAATAAGTTGGAACATAAAGTTGTGAAGGTATGTGCTGGTGACTTGTAGACATTGAGTGTCAAATAAGAAAAGAAGTAAAAAATGCACACTACTGTGCTCTCAAATTAACCTATTAGGACAACCTTTTATTATATAGTATTCTGACCATAGGTCCTAATATTTGGGTTATCCCTTTAGTTAAATATTCAGAAGCATGGAGAGTAGCAGTGGCATGACCTTGTTGAGTTGGGCCGGGCGGTCCAAGCAACACGCCAAGACAGCTGCTGCATTGACTCTGTGGAGTCACAATGACCAAATAAGAAGAAAGCCGGAGTACACGTCGAATGTGTGGGAAGTCTGATGTGACCTGAGGCCTCATGAAGAACCAGCAGCGCAGTGATACCCAGAGAACCAAGAGTCACAAAGTAGTCAGGAGTGATCTCCCTTGTCCCAGTAATGATACCCAAAGAATTAAGTGTCAAGTGTTCCTCGGGAGTGAAGTCCCGCATCGCGATCGTAATACTCGGATAACCCAGAGTCATTTATTCTTTAGAAGTGAAATGCCTCATCACAACAGTGATACCCGTAGACCCAAGAGTCAAGTCTTTATTGAAGGTGCTCTCCCTCAATGGAGTGTGAAGATAAAAAGCCACACAGTCTAAGAGTGCCTCCAGAGTGAGCTCCCTCGTCACAGTGGGAATCTTAAAATATATGCAAAACACCAGAAGGACAAATAACTGTCTGAAAGTGAGTTTTCTATAAAGTATTGATAACCAGGAGAAAAGTGAATAAGGCTTTTAAATTGTTTTTAAAAAGTCAGTGGGATGAAATAAAGAGACTTGTCAGGAGTTAAAAGATCTGCCAAGAACCAGTTTATGGAACTGTTCAAGACGGACCAGGAGAAGGGAGTCATTCTCCTAGTCGAGGTCTAGTTGGTGAATCAGACACTGTTGCAAGAGACTCCTGTTCAACCTGAAACTGAAGTACTTCACCAGGAGAAGGGAGTCATTTTCCTGGTGGTTAAATAAGAACTGTTTTCAATGCGTTTTGGTTTACTTCCTTAGTGTCAGGGATAGAGTAGTTTGTTTGGACAGTGTTTAAGTTTCTTTTTGACTTACACCCTGATGAGCATCCATATTTTTCTAGGTTGAGGTGGGAAAACTCCCTCTAGAAGTAGGGAGGGATCAGATTCTTACTTCATTTAATAAACATATATAGCCAAAATGCCACCTGTTTTCACGTTCTCACTCTAGTATGACACACTTGCACATGTTAGAGCTTTGGAGGAACCTTCAGTTCTTTTGGTTTGGTTCCACTGACCAGCACAATGACAGTGATGCTTAGTCACTTGGGTCCTGTAGCTGTAGGGGTGATGGCAGAGGATGGGGTGTACAGGGATGGGGATGCACACTTGTGGAGGTCTGGAGGTAGGTGAGCAAGCAGTAACACGGTACAGGTTGAAAGGGGTGTACAAGAGTGAAGTTGGTTGTGTACAGTGTGAAAGGATTGTGGAGGCAGCAATGCTGATCATTTCTATATCTAGCAAGCAGGTCCTTGTTGGCATGTGCACCCATCTACTGTGGCAGAATACTATTTTTCAGGATGCTGGAGTAATGAGTAACCTGGGAAACATGCTCAACAGTGGGTGATGCAGACACTGAAATCCCATGCCCTAAGCATGTTCATGTTGTGCTGCTTACGAAATTGAAATATGTGTTTCCTTGTCTGGGAAGATGACCACTATCTCATTCACCAGAACTTATTTATCCCTGGATAGTGTTGAGGGACATTTACATATAGACCTGTGGTCAGACCGCCTCCAAAACCTACCTCAAAACCACAGAAATAGTAGGCTGGGACATGAATTGCCAGAGAGCATACCCACTATATGCTAGGATATCCATATTACAAACATGCAGCACTGGGAGTATCTTAAGAGGGGGTATAGGCAGGGGTGGACTGGGAACCAAAGCAGGCCCTGGAAATAATTTTCAAAATGGCCCCATATACCACATTTTCAGCAAGCCCATTGCCTTTCTTATAGGAAAATTTGGAAATAGTAGACAAAAGAGGTGAGGGTACAGAGGCCTACTGGGAAATCTAAAGAGTTCCCTATAGGCTAGTCCACCCCTGGGTATAGGTATGAATGGCATAACTGCAATATGTCATCCAGGATGAGCTGAAGGATGGAGATGATGGAATAGTATTATACAATTCCCCCCCCCCCCCAAAATGTGGTATCAATGCACAGCCGCACAAAATGCAGATATTGAAATCCAAAACACTGCACAGTTGGGTTCTAGCAGTGGGGGTATAGGTATGGTGGGAAGCAAAGTAGTTAACTGGTGGGTAAGAGGGGATGCATTGAAACTAAGCCAGTAAATGGCACCAAAATGATGGTATGCTTGTCTACCCTGTAGAGTGAGTATTTGTACACTGCTGAGGATCCATGGTGATTGTCTAACCCCTTTCAGAGGGACCCACCCCCTTGTGCTGTGCTGCTCCTTTATCTTCCCTTCTCTACCAATCTCTACACCTACACCTCTTGCTTCATTGCCTTACTGTAACGCTCACCTGGTATCCACGGGGACGTCACTCAGCCGGTCCTGGCCTCTTACGACCTCAAACCCTTCCCTGGAGGCTATTCGACTGGCGACTGGGCCTGAAACACAGGATTGGTAGAGTTTTACTCCCTATTGTCTCTGTGTGCTTGAACCCCTTCCTCCCCGGGGTCCAACCCTTCCCTTTGATCCTCAGCTCACCTTGTTTTCTTGGATGGTGTGCTCTCCGTCCTGCGTTCAGCGCAGGGGCGCGTTGATTGATGCGGGCTCGTTGCTGCCTAGTTACTTCACTGGCGAGAGTCCGACTGGTAAGTATAATGAGTCTTTGAACAGTTCTCTAACTTCATCCCTTTCCTTCTTAGATGATGGCCAGCATCTGGGGATGGCGGTGTGCTGGTGAGATGAGTGGCACTGAAGGTGAGTGAGAGCGCAATGCACCCTTTTCGTATTTGTATTGAACTGAGTTCTTTTTCTGTGTCTTTTAGGTGCCGCGACGTTGTCGGCGTGGATGCCGGTTATGAAGACAAAATGCGGGGAGTAAGAACGGCATGCAGTGCCTCTAGATGTTTCCACGGTAACCTGGAGTCTCTTTTCCCCCTCGCAGATGGATGAGAAGTTCCGGAGACACAGTTCCCCCAGAGCGGCTTAGATTCAGGTAAGCGTTTGAAGCTCGTACTGTATTTGAAAAAAAATAAGCGAAGAGCTGTTGAATGCTTACTAATGCCTTTTCTCTGTTCTTTTCCTCTTCTTTAGGAAGCGGCGTGCCGGGATGAGAATGACACCGCCGAAGATGCCCGCAGAACAGGAGCGTAGAATAATAGGCAGAAGGGCTGCAAGGTAAGGCTGTTCCTAACGGTGTTCTTGTTCTTGCAGGAGCTGGGCACAGAAGAAAGATGCAGGCCCACTGGAGACCGATCCGAACACGGTGAGTGTCACGCTGCAGGTGCAGAAAATGCAAAGCATGCTTCTCAGCCTGGGTGTGGCTTAAATAGTCTCTGAGTATCCCAGGTGCCTCTGGGCTGAACCACACCCAAAAGACTAGACCACACATGCAGTTCTGGGAAACGAAATATGTGGGGGCATCCATCTTGTCCCCATCAATGCATTACAAGTCCAATCCCCAATGTTATCCTATGGGAGTGAGTGAGTCTGGTGCCACAAGCGCCAAGTCTGACTCCAAGTGAGTCTTTGGAGGGATGGAGAGGCCCTTGACGGCCATGTAGGTGATCGTGGCCTGGCTCCAGCCTGACATCTTGGAGGGCTGGGGACAAGGGGCAGGAATCATGACAGCACTCACCCCCACGGCCCCTCTAAAGGTGGCTCTTCTGTCTGGTCCTGGTTTGGTTGGATGGTTTTGATGAAATTGTCTAAGCAAGCGAGGTGCATGGATGTACTCACAAGGCTCCCATGTTCTGTCTTGTAGACCATACGCCTTCCAGTCTACTAAGTAGTATAATCTGGATCTGACGAACTTTGAATCCAGGATGTCCTTGACTTCGAATTCTGGCTCCCCGGCTACTACTACTGGCCGTGGTGGCGTTGCTACCCTGGTCCCAGGTTGAACAGGTTTAAGGAGAGACACGTGGAACACAGGATGAATCTGCATGTTTGACGGCAAAGCTAGTTTGACCGCCACAGGATTTATCACGGATGTGACGGTAAATGGACCCAGGTATCTTGGACGGAAAATTTGGGGTCCTTTAATGGACACATGTTTAGACGCCAGCCATACTTTGTCTCCCATTTGGTAGTTGGGGGCCTTTGCTCGGTGTTGATCAGCAAACTTCTTTTGGCGAAAGTAGGTGTTCAGCTGCCCTTTTAAAGGTTTGAGAAATGGTCGTGTGCAAGGTTTTGACTGCTGGCATTTCCAGGGTTGTAGGAATGTCCAACTCAGAAGTACGTGGGTGCCTGCCATACATGGTATAAAAGGGTGTCTGCCCGGTGCTGGTGTGTCGGGAATTATTATAAGCATATTCAGCAATCCATAATAGGTTGAACCAGCTTCCTTCAGCTTGGTGTAACATGCAACGCAGATACTGCTCGAGAGTCTGATTTGTCCTCTCAGTTTGACCATCCGTTTGGGGATGGTGACTCGTGGATAGCCGGATGTCAATCTGGGCCATAGAGCAGCATTTTCTCCAGAGGTTTGATAGGAACTGAGTACCTCGGTCTGAGACCAAAACTGAGGGGAACCCATGGAGCCGTACCATGCCTTCAAGAAACACCTTTGCCAGAGTGGAAACATTTGGGAGCCCCTTTAGAGGAATGAAATGTGCCATTTTTGAAAACAGGTCCACGACCACAAGAATAGTGTTAAACCCTTGACTGGGTGGTAAGTCAGTAATAAAATCGAGGGACATTGTGTGCCAGGGTGCTGGTGGGATTTCCAATGGTTGTAATAGCCCACCCGTTTTCTGCTTGGACGACTTGTTTTGAACACACACTCCACGAGACAGGATGAATTGGATAATGTCTTTACGCCACGTAGGCCACCAATAATTTTGTTTTACCTTGGCTAGGGTTTTAGTGATTCTTGGGGTGGCCCTCGATCAAGGAATCATGATAACCGGATATGACTTGTTCTCGTAGTTCTTGGTTTGGTAAGAATAAACGATTACTGAAGTAGGGCAGCTGATCTTTTATCATGTAATGTTCTCCTTGCGCACCCCATGCTTGTAATTGTTCCGGACTCATCAGGTTTTGGATTTCTTCACGTATTTCTTTCTGAGTTGTGGTTGCTGTGATTCCTAGGAGCTTGTCACTCGGGATGATTGCTATTGGATCAGGAGTCTGATACCCTTGCTCTTCCACCCCCATACGGGAAAGGGCATCGGCCTTCCTGTTTTTCACCCCTGGTCGAAATGTAATCACGTAGTCATATTCAGCAAAAAAAAGAGCCCAACGTAGTTGTTGTGGGGATTGGGCCTTTGCCTTTTTAGGTACTGGAGGTTCCGGTGGTCAGTTATTACGGTGATTGTGTGTCTGGCGCCCAAGAGATAGTGCCTCCATGCCTTAAAGACTGACTTAATGGCTAGGAGTTCTTTGTCTGTAATTGCGTAATTGAGTTCAGGGGGTGTGAATTCACGTGATCAGAAGGCAACAGGGCGCAACTGGCCCGTTTCGTGGTCCTTTTGTGAGAGGACGGCTCCCATAGCCTTGCTTGAGGCGTCCGTTTCCACCAGGTATGGGAGATCAGGGCGAGGGTGGCGTAAGATTGGGGCAGATGTGAATCTTGCTTTGAGTTCCTGGAAAGCCTCCTCGGCTTCAATTGTCCACTGGAACTTTTTGTTGCTTTTCCTTAGTAATGACGTGATGGGATGCACGATTTGCGAAAATCCTGGGATGAACCGGCGGTAGACGTTTGCAAAACCCAGCATACTTTGAACCCCCTTGAATGAAGTTGGGGATGGCCAGTTCAGGATAGCATCTACCTTGTGTACATCCATTTGGATTCCATTTGGGCTGAGAATAAAGCCCAGGAATTCCACCTCAGAGACGGGGAGCACTTTTCGAGCTTGGTGTAGAGCTGGTGTTGGCGGAGTTTCTCCAACACGGATCAGACGTGTTTAACGTGGTTCTGCTTTGATGCAGAATACACTAGGATATCGTCGATGTACACTAGAGCGCAGACATCAATCAATTCCTGTAGGACATCGTTCATGAAGTATTGAAATGCAGCAGGCGCGTTGCAAAGGCCAAAGGGCATTACTTGATGTTCGTACAAGCCGTATTTGGTGCGTAAAGCGGTTTTCCATTCGTCCCCCTGTTTTACGCGAACAAGGTGATATACCCTCCCCCCCCCCCGTCAGGTCGAGTTTCGTGTAGATTTGGGCATCTTTGACTTGATCAAACAATTCAGGGATCAGTGGCAGGGGGTTGCGGTTTTTTACGGTAATCTGGTTCAGTGCGTGATAGTCGATGCACGTTCTCAAGTCCCCCTCCTTTTTCGGTACGAAGAATAGAGGACTGGCTGCTGGAGACTTCAAGGGACGGATGAACCCGTTGGCCAGGTATTGGTCAAGATAGGCCTTCAGGTGCTGGTTTTCTGGGTCCGTGAGTGTGTAAATTCGCCCACAAGGGATTTGTGCGCTGGGTATCAGATCGATTTGGCAATCGTATGGTCTATGCGGTGGCAGGGTATTAGCCTTCTCTTTCTGAAAGACATCTTGAAAATCCTGGTATTCACTTGGGAGGGTGCCGATTGCCACCGTCGCAAGCATGGAGGTTCTGGTGTCTATTGGTTGTTTCTCTTGGCGATAACGTGTGGGCGCAAGTATCGGGAAAGGCCAATTCTTTTGCTCGCCAATCGATTCGAGGATTGTGAGCTACCAACCATGGCATTCCCAAAATCAACCGGAACTGTGGTGCCTTAATGAGGTCGAAAACGATGGATTCTTGGTGTCCATCCTGGCACTGAAGGGTTAAAGCCGCAGTGCATTGGAATACTGGACCAGAAACTATTTCTGTGCCCTCGACAGTGATAACAGTGTGGGTGGTTGATTTAGGGCATAACGGAAGCCCCATCTTTGCTGCAAGCTCCTGGTCGATGTAATTCCGAACGGCCCCACTGTCTATGTACGCTCTTACTGCGTGCTTCCGAGATGGTTGTTGGGGATTGATTAAGACCACAGGTAGTGCAAAATGGGAGGTCTGTAGTTCACTTTCTTCGCTCGACATGTGGACCCCTACACTTGCCGGGCTGGAGAGTTTTTCCGATTCCTTGATGGTATCTTGCTTGTCCGTGGCCCCTACTGTCATCTGCGGTGGCTTCACAGGGCACTCTTTAAGGAAATGACCTGACCTTCCACAGTACAGGCATAACTGCTGTTGTCTCCTTTTATCACTTTCCGCGTTAGTCAAGGGGGACCTGACGCCCCCGATTTGCATTGATTCTCCTGAACCTTCCGCTGTTCAGGTATTATTGTCCTTTGAATGCACATACATAGTGCGAGGGTCCGGTCTGACTCGGTCTGCTCTTCGGTCCTGCAACCTATGATCCAGTTGAACAACAAGGTCAATTAATTCTGAGCAGTCTTTTGGGGGGTTCACTACTTGTGTGAGAACATCCTTGAGCTCCCCCCGCAACTCCTGATGAAATAACGTGGTTCTCTTCTCCACTGGCCATTCTGCTTCAACTACGAGTCTATTGAACTTGGCTAAGTATGTTAATAAGTCTTGATTCCCCTGGCGTAGGGACAGAAGTTCGTTGTCTAATGCCTGCCCATGAGTACGCCGGGCAAACAGCTTTTCCATCTCCTTCTGAAAGCCCCTGAAGTCATGCAGCAAAGGATCATCTTGGGCCACAAAGGGTACAGACCAATTTGCGGCGCTACCACTCAGATAGGATAGCACAAAAGCGACCCGTGATTGGCGATCCGGAAAGGCCCCTGGCCTACAAAGGAAGTGCAGGCGGCACTGGTTCATGAATGTTGCAAACCTCTTGGGATCCCCTTAAATCGTTCAGACGGGGCCAAGAGAACTGCCCCAGGAAGGGTTATCTGAACGGGATTGGCTGATGGCCCTGGCATCGAGGGTACGCTTCCCGGCAATGGTGCATGCCCTGCTTGTGACTGGAGAAGTTGTCGGCTTAAATCATCAGTACGTTCTTTGGCTACTATCAGCTCCCTTCTCAGGATGTTGGTCTCCTGCCTGGCTGCATGTACTTTGGAACGTAGCTGTCCCAACATTTGAGCTAACTGGTCGGTTTCTGACGTTTCCATGACGCCCAGGTGGATTTTGATGTGAGGCTTTGCGTTCTGTAATGCTCACCTGGTATCCACGGGGACGTCACTCAGCCGGTCCTGGCCTCTTACGACCTCAAACCCTCCCCTGGAGGCTATTCGACTGGCGACTGGGCCTGAAACACAGGATTGGTAGAGTTGAACTCCCTTTTGTCTGTGTGCTTGAACCCCTTCCTCCCCGGGATCTAACCCTTCCCTTTGATCCACAGCTCACCTTGCTTTCTTGGATGGTGTGCTCTCCGTCCTGCTTTCAGCGCAGGGGCGCGTTGATTGATGCAGGCTCGTTGGTGCCTAGTTACTTCACTGGCGAGAGAACGACTGGTAAGTATAATGAGTCTTTGAACAGTTCTCTAACTTCGTTCCTTTCCTTCTTAGATGATGGCCGGCATCCAGGGATGGCGGCGTGCTGCTGAGATGAGTGGCGCTGAAGGTGAGTGAGAGCGCGAAGCGCCCTTTTCGTATTTGTATTGAACTGAGTTCTTTTTCTGTGTCTTTTAGGTGCTGCGACGTTGTCTGCGTGGATGCCAGTTATGGAGAAAAAATGCGGGGAGTAAGCACAGTATGCAGCGCCTCTAGATGTGTCCACGCTAACCTGAAGTGTCTTTTCCCCCTCGCTGATGGATGAGGAGTTCCGGAGACACAGTTCCCCCAGAGCGGCTGGGATTCAGGTAAGCGTTTGAAGCTCGTACTGTATTTGAAAAAAAATAAGCAAAGAGCTGTAGAATGCTTACTAATGTCTTTTCTCTGTTCTTTTCCTGTTCTTTAGGAAGCGGCGTGCCGGGATGGGAATGACACCGCCGAAGATGCCCGCAGAACAGAAGGAGCGTTGAATAATGGGCAGAAGGGCTGCAAGGTAAGGCTGTTCTTAACAGTGTTCTTGTTCTTGCAGGAGCTGAGCACAGAAGATGCAGGCCCACTGGAGACCGATCCGAACACAGTGATTGTCACGCTGCAGGTGCAGAAAATACAAAGCATGCTTCTCAACCTGGGTGTGGCTTAAATAGTCTCTAGGTATCCCAGGTGCCTCTGGGCTGAATCACACCCAAAAGACTAGACCGCACATGCAGTTCTGGGAACCGAAATATGTGGGGGCATCCATCTTGTCCCCATCAATGCATTACAAGTCCAATCCCCAATGTTATCCTATGGGAGTGAGTGAGTCTGGTGCCACAAGCGTCTAGTCTGACTCCAAGTGAGTCTTTGGAGGGATGGAGAGGCCCTTGAGGGCCATGTAGGTGATCGTGGCCTGACTTCAGCCTGATATCTTGGAGGGCTGGGGACAAGAGGGGCAGGAATCATGACACTTACCTGGCTCCATCCACAGCTTTCAGGAACACCTGATCCTACAGTGCGGTGATGCCCAGCATGTTGATCTGTGACAACCGTCTCAGTTTTGAGAGCTTTTGTACCATTTCGAGATATTCTAGTGCCCATGCATCTGAAATGCCTCACCTGGCAATCATTTCTGCTAGTTTATAGGTGGATGTCATTCGTTGCAATACTTACTGTGATTTTCTTCTGGTTTTCCAACTTGTAAACACAAGCTATTCATCAAGGAATTCCTCACCAGTATACAAGCAAATTCTAATAACATCCTGATACAATATATTAATCTATGGTTTGATCAAATAAATGACCCCAGTACCAGCCTATTTACTCTGACCTGGAATTCAGTGTGCCTAAATGCTGTTTATTCAGCCCAGTTGCGCATAGAAAATACAAAAAAACAAATACAAAAACAAATCATGGGTAATTAAACCCACGCCTAGGGATGAATATGCCCTGGATATTAACTAATCTTGTGTTGCTCTACAAAATTCTGTACGCATGACTCTCGTGGTCAGACAATCAACTCCTTCTCAGCGAACAGGAACTTCCCAAACATGCCCCCAACAAACAACCAATGGTTCCAAATTGAAACAACATATTCTGGGAACCTTCCAAACATGCACCCAACAAAACAAACCGATGATTCCAAACTGAAACAACATATTCAGTGCATACAACTCCATAAAATAAACGAAAAGTATTTTGATGAGATCTTCACCTCTCCGAAGAATTCCTCCATCTCCATTACTATTTCCAACATCCACCTCGAGATTCTTGGCAAAGCAATAGCAAAAACGTATAATACCTTGTCATTGAAAATCCCCAAGGAACATTATCCTGGATACATGCATGGAGGGAAAGTCGAATCAACTAATGACAAATTGCCCATTGCAAAACAAGATGCATTACAAATCTATAGTTGGTTAATAGATCCCCAATTAACTAGAAGAAGCCCTAATGCCTTGACGAACGTACTAACACCATAGTACCTGCCTTTCAGGACAAAATCATCAAAATAAAAAATAACTTTTAACTTCACAAAATGCCATTATCTCAACATGCAAGATGTGACACAGTGTCATGTTTTAGGACAGAGAGGGTCACATAGAGGGTACATGGAAGACCATCAAGGTACGTAGTCCAACCCTAGCCATCTTTGTTTTGACCCCCCCATGAGCACTGGGGATCCCCATTACCACTAGCAAGGAAGCCCCTTGTGCATGTCATGAAAACTCTTTTGCCAGTCAGAGAGCATGTGTAGTTTATCCTGGAAGAAAGGCTAAGACTGATGGGAAAGACATATCAGCCAAACAAAGGTTGTTTGATCACTGGCCCCAATAACTTAGGAACTGCAACTGTGGGAGTTCCTGGAACCCTCAACAATCCTATAAAGGAATGGTGATATAGGATACTTATAGCAGTGGCTATTGTTGTCGCATGCCCACAAACCTGGACTATGGAAGCTGATGTGATACAAGGAAATCATTGCTTACCTAATGCAATCAAGGAGGAGCTCTAGAATTGGCAGAGTGGCCACCACTGCTATTAATGAAAGAGTGAAAATCTAAGATGTTGGACCGCACATAATTATCTATTAGCCTGAAGCTGCTCACAACCCTGCTGGGCAAATGTTCTTGTTCGCTCCTGGCTCCCTTGTTTCTTTCCATCCGTCATAGTGTTTTTCCTCATATTATTGTTAAGGACTCTGTTGCTTCCTGAATCTTCGTCTGCACTCAGTAAATACCCTAATAAGAATAACAGTAATAGTAAAAAATGGTGAATGCGCCAATCGAAATCTCGCTCCCCCCATCCCTGCAGTTCAGCTGATCAAGCAAATCCAAGTCCTGCAGATAATCTGGCATGAGTATGAAAGAGTGAGGCTAACTGAGATGTGGAAATCAGAGTTCTGAGCATGAAGCAAAGAACAGTGTGGAGCAGCGTGAGAATAAGAGATGGAGACAGGAACAGCAGTGGAGGAGGTGAAAATGCAGAGAAGGAAAGAAGAAGGGAAAAGATGAGAGCAAAAATGGAGGTGATAGAGGCGGCAATCAAATAATGTGATCGAAGGTCAAAGAAGACAGACGAGGAGGGGAGAATTTCAAATAGAGTAGAATTAAGGAGGAGGAGGCAGAATGCTACAGCATCAGAGTTGTGTTTGGAAAAGGAGTAACCATAAATGCCCATAACTGAGGTAGAGAGAGAGATAGGGTGGCAAAGGAGGGCAGTTCAGAGCATTTCAAAGTCGAGGAAGACTGAAAGGAGAAGCTTGAGAAGAGCGAACAGCAAAGAGGTGCAGATCAAAGAGGAGGAAGAATGACTTAATATGGAGGACAAGGTTCCCAATGAAAGGCGAAGCAAAAGAGGGCCCTGGTCTGAACTTAAACTGCTGGTGACTCCTAGGTTGGCAGACGAGCAGTACCTATGAACTTCCTTGACAACACCAGCATTGGTCAAAAAAATCTTAGTCTGATAACAGACCAACATTTTGACAGCCCACTGCACCAGAGGTTCAGAAATGCTGTGCATTTGAGTAATTTGGGGCAAGGTCCACACTCCAAAGGAACTTCTTTCCTTCAATGCCATACTTTCCAAACTGAGATCCCTGATATCTGAAGCCAATGGTACCTTTTAGACTACCAGCATTAAACAAGCCTCTAACAGGAGCAAAGACCTTTTTGCAGCAGTCAAACACTGTTGAAACCCCACACCTGATTCCGATGCACTAGAATCCCTAGATAACGTAAAAGGCTACTAGCTCCTTTACCAACAAAATCAATACCATCAGGCTCCACATTGAGGACTCCAAATCCTCTGACACCCATCCTTACACGCACCAGGGGCCATTCAATTCCGAATTCTCTCCTCTCCTGCCCGAGGATCTTTTCTACACACTTGCATCCTTAAAACATGTCGCTTACACCAATTACATCCTTCTAGCCACCATCCTTAAAATGCTTACAAGTCCTGCCCCTTCTGATCTTCCTGGGATAGTTAACAAGACCCTTAGCATGGGTACATTCCCCAAGCAGTCTAAAAACAGCGCCTTTATGTCTATGCCTGAAAAAACCCATTCTCGATCTGGAAGACATAGCAAACTACCAGCCGACCATGAGCCTTAAGTTTATTGGCAGTCATCGTTAAGTTAGTGGCTCACCATCTATTTACAAAAATCGAGCAACTTGGTCCGCTACGCTGCTACCGTTCCAGGTTCCATCCTAAATGTAGCACTCAAAATGTCACCATTCAGGTGGTTGACAACACTTCTCTAGTACCGTCCTGAAATTGTTCACATACTGCTGATCAGACAGACACTAATCTGTCCATATGGAGTCCCTCATATCTGAATGCCACCCTTAGGGTTCCATTCTTCCCCTGTTCATCTTTAGCCTCCATATGGAACCAACAGACTCACTCGTAGGTGACTTCCAACTTTGCGAGACACCAAGTACGTAGATGATACAAAGTTGTACCTAAAGGTCAAGGACCCACAAGATATTGATCACATACACTCTTGCAATGAATGGATGATGCGTGCCTACTTAAAGCTTAACTCCCCCCCGTTCCCCACAAGCTCCCAAGCCACCTTTCGAAGCAGGAACCCTCTCAAAGGCGCCTCAATGAAATTTACTTGGACGGGTTCAAACCTCACCTCACCCACTCTGCAAAATCCATAGGCTTTGTTGTTGATAACAATCTATCTTTCCAAAAGCAAATCATGAAAAAAAACTCAAAAAACTTGGTATCAGATCTTCCAACTCGCATGATCAAGCCCCTCCTCCTGTCCCAGGACTTTGGAATGGTGGTGCAAGCCAATCAAAACAGCCACCACCCGGGGCTCACTTAATAAGGGGCTCTTGTACTCCCACATTGTGCGAATGACACTGGCTCTCCTACCCTGCAAGGATCTCACTCACAACCGCATGCCACACCTACAAGGCAACCACCGCCAGTACGCCAGTATACCTGATGGTCAAACTAAAAACTTCAGGTGGCACACGGTCATCTCGCAGAAAGACAATCGCCAAACTGTAAACTAGAGTGCCTTGCAAGGAGAAAACAAAAAAAAAAGCACTTCTCATGCTGCACTATGGTCCCTCTGGAACACCATCCCAGTCGCATGTTGGACTGCTCCAAGTCTTATTCAGTTTAAAAAAGACCTTGTTCTTCAAACAATATCTTGGTGTAACCAGATTCCACCTATCTTGTGCACATCTTCATCCCTATATTGTACTGTGATAATTATTACTAATGTCTACTTGATGACTTGTTTAATAGTCGGTACCAATATTTTTCTCTATGACCTGCACAGTGCTCTATTTCTTCCGAGCTTTCTTTGTGCTATGAATATTTATATATTTAATAATGATAATATTAGTCGTGCCCAGTTTTCCCTGATAAGTCGTATACATCCTGAAAACTTCTCTGAAAGATGAGAGATGTGAGGCCTTTAACCTCAAACACCCTATGTGACTTTTTATACATCAGGTAGATGGAGTTTAATGTAGAGAGGGAAGGACTGGGTACCATGGTCCTACAGTGGCACCTGACCACTTAATGTTTTTTTTTAACTACACCAGCTCAGTTAACTGCAATCTCTTACTTTCTGTTAGTTGTAGGAAAACATTTTGAATATTAGTATTTGGCTTGGCGTCATCTGTTGATCACTCTACCGTGACACTCTACCGTGACAGAGGACAATCTGACCCCAGAACTTTTGGAATGTCACAAGATCTCATCCGAGGAAGTTGGCAAAATAACAAAGAAATTAAAAGCATTAGCTGATATGCATGTTACTATAGCCCAATAAACCTAATCAAGAAATGCATAATCACTCTGGTCGAACCACTGACAGAGTTCTGTAATGCCCCATTAACAGGGAATACTCCACCTATATTTTAAAAAAGTGACCATCGCACAACTCCAAAAAGAAACAAATGGAAATCCTGGTATCTCAGAAAATTACGGACCAATATCCCCTTCATTACTAAAACACTAGAAAAATAACCACCACCCAACTCACCAATTACAACGAAGAGAACCATTTACTCCATTAAAATCAATCGGCTTTGTTGCCCCAATATGCAGAAACTAGCCTTCTTTTCATGAAAAATGAAAAATTGAAAAACGATCAAAAAGAGTGCTGAGGTGCACTCTTTTTGATCGTTTTTCAATTTTTCATCTAAAGAGGGGGCATTCAAATCTATGAATTACAATATTAAGGGGATTACTCCAAGAGTTCAATATATGTTAAACCCTCTTTATAACTATATGTAGGTCATTTGCAGGTTCTTCTGAACCTGGATTCCTACAATAATAATAAACCCATTACTGACCTCCAAAAAACCCAGGGCTGAACCATTGATAATAACCTTTGCTTGAATTCATCTAAGACAGAAATAATCTTCTTTGGGCTTCCTATTCATAGCAAATTACCATTCAAATGAACCCCACTTATCACCCACTACCTGGTGGGGCCTTGCCCAACAAATTAGAGCAAGTAAGTTATCTATAGGTGATATATATGGACACTCTTATTCCAAATTCAAATCAACTGTCCCAAAAATCTAAATTCTGAATCCTTACTCTAAGGAAATATACCTGAAATGACAGAAAAAGATGTGAGCGTAGCCCTCGTGCTATTTCATCTTGATTATATCAACAACCTCAGCTGAGTACAAAATTAAACCTAACTACAGGAACTCCAACTAATCCAAAATAAGGTGGCAAGACTTCAGAGCCTAATCACAAATTGGACGGTATCCCAGTGGTAAATCCGCCGGAATATCGCCCAACGCAATTACTGTTACCTCCACTTGGTCAGGCGTTATTCCCGCCGGATTACAAGTGGCAGTGGCGTTGTAAGTCCACATTTCTTTTTAGTCCATAGCACTCAATGGGGGCATTTCCGGTGCAATTACCGCGGTGGTAATTGTGCCAAAAATAGGCAGAAAGTCGGCGCATTCGCCTCCAGCTTTTAGCTGGAGGTGAATACTCCAACTTTCCCCAAAACCTGTGATTGGATGGTAAGGTAATGAGGCAGTAACGCTATTACCACTGCATTTTTACTGCACTGCCCTACTTAGGATGAGGCCCACTTCTCCCCAGGACTGAAAACCCTCAAAAAGTTCTTATACATTTCCTCACTTTCCAAAATGTAGAAAGATGCATCCCTGGATGTTGTTAATGTTAAAGGACATTTGTACCGCGCGCTTTCACCACCGGAGTGGTCCCCTGGTGCTCTGGCGGCTCTGAAAGAGAAGGGGAGGTTGAGTTAGTGGGGTGAAGCAGGAAAAGCGCAAGAGAGCAGTGATGTGATAGCTGAACACTTAAATTAACATGTACATACTCAAGGAAACTTGGCGAGCCACTCCAAACAGCCTAAATACTACAGTGCAAAAGGTAGAGACATGGTGGAAGGTCCCTTGCTATATTAGGAGCCTAACACTGGACCATCCTCTCCTCTAACCTTAACACTGAACACAACTTCAGGAGGTTCACAAGATACCTAAAACTATGGCTCTTTGAATCAGTTATCCAACCATCCTGTAAAAACCCTTCCTTAAACCTATCTCGGCTGTCTATTTACCTCTCCCACAGGACTGACTACTTGCTCTTCGTCAGCACTTGGACATTCTTGACTAGCATTTCTAGCCCACTAGCCTATCCGTATATTAAACTACTAAAGTTAAATATGTCTCCTTAAGCACTGCAAAAATGTATCTGATCTGTCCATTGTCACCCATAGTGTTGCAAATTGTTTCTTCACCGTTTACTTAAACTTCCTAGTTTCTATAGGTTCTTGTAACCGCATTGCGTGCAACAGCATTTTGGGCCTGTAACCTTGACCATTGCATTGCATCCCTTGTTTATGTGTATGTATAAAATATTGTGGTGCTCTGAAGCAGCATTCCCATGAGTTGCTGCTCTAGCCAACCACCAAATGTAACAAACAAATATAAAAAGGCAATATTTGGAGTATCACACACGCTTTTTGGTAGTTGACATATGTAGTAAAATAGCATGCAGTAGCTCTTCGCAAACAAAAGGCCAGCAAAAACGGGTGCCACCCAGAATACTACGTTACCTTTGCTGCCATACTCGTAAACTAATTTTTCCTAAAATACACACTTTTCCTCTAAGAGTTCAGAGATGAACAACCATCACACTCAAAGACCTGAGCATAAATTACGCTTGGATTAAATTATTGTAATTTCACTGACCATTTGTGCACCTGCCGCATAATGTGCTTTGTGCAGTGCCATGGAAATCTTGTGTTGCATTTTTGGAATGATCTCAATCTAGTTCTATGGATTTACTGGCATTATATTTTCTAGGGAGTCACCGTTTTCACCAACCTTTCCTCCGTCCTGAAGGATGAGACTATTTGGGAGAGGCCACACCAGTTCTACCCCGAACACTTCCTAGATGCTGATGGAAACTTCATGAAGCGGGATGCCTTCATGCCTTTCTCTGCAGGTAAATTCAGAGACGGTTGGGTACATTTCATATATATAGTTTTTTTTTTTTTTAAATTAAGTTTATTGGTGCAATTATACCATTTACCTATTTACAAAAAAAATCAAATATTCAAATTGAAGCCAATCTCTGGAGACGTATATTTCTCATACCCAATAGCACTCCAGTCGCTATTATGCAATACAACCTTAGTCTCTACTCTTTAAAAATGAGAGCGCTATGGAAACATGTCACTTTATTATAAAATTATGTCCTCAGAAACAAGTTTTTGTCTTTACACAGATCTTAAAGACACTATAGCAAAGAAACGTGACAGTCATTTAAGTCTTTTTTCAGAAGGATGCATGTGTACACTCTCCGAATTAGGTCTTTCTCTTATGGATCTATTAACATATCCAGATAATGTAAAAAAAAACGCTTTACAAACATGATTGGGCAACCACAATTAACACAATGCATTCCTACGTCTCACCAAAGCACTTAAAATTAGACTATAAAGCTGCCAAAAACCATTGCGCCCTTCTTAACTATCCATCCCCATCCCACTATTCGATGAAACTTTATCCGTTTTCGATTGAATCTTATTCCTACAAGAGAAATTCTCCTCTGTTACAATCCTATAGCTAGACAGATACAAACTTGCCATTTTGTAATGCTCCCTCTACAATGGAAACTTTACAACATCTGTGCTGCGGTCTAGCGCTTTGAGTAAAAAAAGTACTTCACTTCAAACTTTTTATCTCATGTTGTACTGTACATTTTAACAAATCGTTTTGGCAGCTTTGCTTAGCAAGTCGCACAACTTCATTAGTCATAGCTATTGTGGGCTATTTGAGATCTCTGCAACTTGAATGAACTGCTGTTAAGAATTGTTTTTATTGCACTTTCCATGCAATGAATTTCATTAATTTGATGTTTATGCAAATTTTGATTTTTTCTACTTATATATTGAAATTTGTTTGTAGGTTAGATGATAGCCATGTGACAATGAAGAAAAAATCTGTTTTACATTTAATGTTTGTAATTTTAGTAGTACAAGTACATTTTTTTTTTGTTTAGATATTTTTATTGATTTTCAATGTAAGAACAATATAACAATTATCAATCAGGAATTCATCTTGTAGAAGCTAATAGAACAGTCATATCTCAACAATTCGTCAATATTTCAAATGCTTAATGTAGATATTAGCGTTGGATAACAAAATATCCAAACCTTACTTCCTCAGTTAATTCATTTGGGGTGATAAGAAAGAAGATGAGAAGAGAGAACTAGAAAGAAAAGAAAAAAAAAAGAATTCATTCACAGGGTTGAGTTCATTGGGTCTATTATCTCTCTTTGAACCAGACTAGACCAGGAATTCATTGAGGAGTAGGAAATAATCAAAATTCATAGACGCAGTTGCCATTGCGGTATCTCCTCCATCTGAAGTGTGCAAATACAATGCCAGTGAAACCATGGGTAATTCAAGAATTCATAAAGTGCTTCAAGAGTTGT
Source organism: Ambystoma mexicanum (assembly GCF_040938575.1). Taxonomy (NCBI): domain Eukaryota; kingdom Metazoa; phylum Chordata; class Amphibia; order Caudata; family Ambystomatidae; genus Ambystoma; species Ambystoma mexicanum. Next base: position 1,251,431,976 of record NC_090925.1, on the reverse strand, counting down.
GGTCGGAAGTACATATATTCTCTATCAGAGACAAAATCTAGAAAGGGGCGCCAGATCTTCTGGAATCTCATGAATTTCCCTTCTAATATTGCTGTAAGTTTCTCTAAACCCAACAATTCCCATAATTTCAACCACCAGTAGGCTAGATGTGGGCCTTCTAACGTTTTCCAAAATCTAGCTCTAGTGATACGGGCAGCCACTAGTAAGTGTGAGATTAGGTTTGCCTTATGTCCAGACATAGGGAAGGATCCATCTTCCGGGGCATCCCCCAGCAAGAACACCCTGGGATCCATGGGAAGCAGGGAGCCCGTGATTTCCTTAATTCTAGACCTTACCTCCAACCAATATGACTGAATAATCCGGCAATGCCACCAAATGTGAGCCATGTCTCCTTGTTCGCCACATCCGTGCCAGCATGTGTCCGGATACTCTGGATTAATGGAGTGAAGTCTGCTGGGGGGGAAATACCACCGGAAGCAGATTTTGATGGCATTTTCTTTTATGAGGGTACAACGAGAGCTGGTCCGAGTACGGTGCCAAATTCGTTGCCAAGATTCTTCCGAAATCTCCAGGACCAGCTCTCTCTCCCAAGCTCTCATATATGGGAGCTTCTCCTCTATGGAAGCTCTTTCTAAAAGTTTATAACATAGAGAAATCTTATGGGACCGATGGCCTTCAGGAATTTTCAATTCTATGCCTAGGGGGGGTCTTCGGGCTGCTTGGCGGGTATCCCTATTAGTAAGCCAGTGGCGCAGTTGTATATACCGAAAGCGTCCCGTCTCTGGGAGATCAAACTTTTCTTTACATGCCTGGAAAGTCAATGGTTCCTGGTCTACATATAAATCTCTCAGGCGCTGAAGTTTGCTTCGCCACCAGATTCGGTACGCTGCAGGCACAAGACCTGGGGTGAAAGCCGGGTTTTGGGTAATAGGGGATAATGGCCCCAGCCCTGATGAAATACCCCTCTGTGATCGTGCCTTGTCCCAATTCATCAAGGTGGACAAGGTGGTTGGTAGTATTCCAGTCTTAAAATTACATGCATCCTTCCGGAGAAACGGAAGGTGAGCCAAAGGGAGCGCAGCAGCGGCCTGTTCTATTTCTAGCCATTTAGGAGGATCTGGGGAGTCCCTCCAAGAAAGCGTTATAGCTACCTGTGCCGCTCTATAATAACGTGGTAGTGAGGGAAGAATTAGTCCTCCTAACATCTTTCCCCTTGTCAAGCGTATACCAGGGATACGTGGCTTCATCTTTCCCCAGATAAATTGGTATATTTCCTTTTGGAGATTTATAAGTTCAAATTCCGGGATGGCTATTGGTAAGAAGTGAAAGGCATATAATAATTTCGGGAGAAGTGTCATTTTAATTGCGTTAATCCGGCCTAGCCACGAAATTTCCTGGGAGTCCCATCGCTGTAACCAGTCTTTCAATTCCTTGAATAAAGGGGGAATGTTCGCCCTGTATAGGCCTGCATATGTTGGGGTCAGTTTTACCCCCAAGGATGGGATCTCTGTGGAGGACCAAGGGAAATTCGTCATTGTACATAATCCTGGTAGCTTATCCAAATTTCCAGACAGGGGCATACCCACCGATTTAGTAGGGTTTATCTTGAAACCAGATATCATGGCGAATTGATCTAAGAGACCTAAGAAGGGTGGGAGTGTATCAGGGGCATCCCTTAGAAAGCATAGTAGATCATCCGCATACAGCGCAATTTTATGGGATTGTTCTTCCACCTCAAAACCTCGGATACCTGGGTGGATACCTGGGTGCAGTCTAACATGTTGAGCAAAAGGCTCCATTGCTAAAGCAAATATCAATGGGGATAAAGGACAACCCTGCCTTGTACCTTTGGCTGATTCAATTAAGGGAGTCCAGTTCTTATTAACTTTGATTTTAGTCGAGGGGATTTGAAAATTTGAGAATATCAACCTAGAGAATTCTGGACCAAATTCAAACCCCTGTAGCACTAATTCGAGATACCCCAAGACATGCTATCAAAAGCTCTGTGGGCGTCCAGGGACAGCAGAGACAAGTCACCTGGGATCTTTGGGGCGAGGGCAATTAGAGTGATAGCGCGGCGTATATTATCATAGGTAGCTCGATTGTGTATAAAGCCTGTTTGATCATTATTTATCAATGACGGGAGGACCGGGCATAAGTGATTCGCTATTATTTTCCCCATTAATTTAGCATCCGTATTTAATAGTGCAATAGGTCTATAAGAGGCACAATCTGTAGGATCTTTCCCAGGCTTCAGCACCGGTGTAGTAGATGATTCTGCCATAGATGCTGTGACCACCCCCGCCTTCCATACTGAGTTGAATAACTTTGTTAAATGGGGGGTTAGCTCCTCTCGAAAGGTCTTATAGAGCCATCCGGCCCTGGGGCCTTACCCAGTGGAAGGGAGCGGTTCGCTCTCTCTGTCTCCTCCATGGTTATTGGGGCCTCAAGGCACTCCCGAAAGTCCAACGATATCTGCGGGAGATCAGCCTTCTGGATAAATTCCCTCGCTAGTTGCGGGTCAGTTACATGGGTGGCAGAGTGGCCTCTGAAAAATTCCTCCACAATTCGCAGCTTTCCTTATTCAGTAAACACCTGTCTCCCCTCAGTGTCTTTTAGAGAATCTATATGATTGCGCTATGCCTGCTGTCTAAGCTTAGCTGCCAACAGACGATTCGCCTTGTTCCCTCTAGAATAGTAGTATTGTTTTGTGCGCATTATACCTAAGGCTGCTCGGCTCATATGGTGGGCTTCAAGAGCTTTCTGTGCCATGCGGACCTCTCTATGCGCCCGCCTAGAGTGCTTCCCTCTGTGTGCCTCTTCCGCCTCATGGAGCTGCGCCTCTAATTGCGTCTGGGTCTCTCTGTGAACTCTACTATGCTCAATTGTTTGAGTTATGACCTGACCTCTAATAACAGCTTTCGCCGCATCCCACACTGTTGCATATTCCAATTCCCCCATATCATTGTCTGCAAAGTATTGGTCTATGCAATCAGCAATGCAGGAGCGAGCCTGACAGTCTAACAACACAAGTTCATTCAGCCTCCAGGTTCGAGGGGGTATTGGAGACACATTTGGCAGAGACATGGAGACCAATACCGGGGCGTGATCAGATAGAGCTTTTGGAAGGATCTCTACTTCTGTAACATGGGGAATAAGGGTATCGGAAAGAAGAAACATGTCCAGCCTAGAGAACCCTCTGTGCACAGGAGAGAAAAAAGTATAGTCCTGTTCACCCTGGTGAAAGAATCTCCATCCCTCAATCAACAAGTGTTCCCTGAGGAGAGAGGTCAGGGCAGTAAAGTTCTTCTTGTCTGTTGAAGTTGGGGGGAGGGACTTGTCTTCCAAAGTGTTAATCACTGCATTAAAATCACCCCCAATTATAAGGTCACCCTCAGCATGTTCATTCAATATCCCCGATATGGCGGCAAATAACTGATGTTGATTAACATTTGGTGCATAATGTGATAATAGGGTGACCCTCTTTCCATATAAAGTGGCAATCACTAGAACATATCTTCCTCCCCTATCCAGCCAAGTTCTATGAATTGTCAATGGGGTCCCCCTTTGAAAAATAATGGCCACACCACATTTCATTGTCCCCGAAGAGGCGCAGAATTTGGTTGGGTAAAGTTTATCATTCAGGCGAGATTCATCCGCTGGCAACAAGTGAGTTTCCTGTAAGAATATTACTGTAGGATTATATGTCGCCAGGCGGTGAAATAACGCCCTTCGTTTCATCGGGGAATTGAGGCCCTGAGCATTGAGGGTAAGGCAGGTTATATTCGGTGCCACTAACTCAGTGTGCCCTCGTGCAGTATACATATTTAAAATAGATAGCCATCACACACCATCGCTCCACAATCCCTCGTAGTCTAGGTCTGAGAAGACCAGAAGTAACTTTCAATAAGATCTCCAGTGCATCCCCGCTGACCCACCCTCTTAAGCACCCCACTGATATTGCAGATTTGAGACTGACGTTGCAAAAATTGCCCCACCACTGGCAGTCTTCATTTAGGGCAGACCCAACCATAATGTTCAAGAATAAAGAGAGATGATAGAAATAATTGTGAATGACAACCAAGTCAAAAGGAGAACAAGGGAGAAAACAGGTTGCATTGTTGAACAGTATGCTATAACAGCTCAAAGTATAATAAATCAAAAGTTGCAAGTAGCTTTCGTTCATTTTAACTTCCATTGAAACCACAAGTAACTTTCAACAAAAACGGGCGCATTCCAACTTAGGCGCCCCATTTTGAAACCGTATGCAGTCCTGCACATTGTATAAGCCTCCCTCAAGGGGGATCCCTCTTACAATAAACCAAAATCCCGAGTCCAACCAAGGGACCCGTACAAGGCCGCAAGGCCCTCAGTATCATCCCACAAAAGCGGGCTCAGTAGTACTTCTTAAATCTGTCAGGGATCCACAACATACCAGACTCTGCCCATCACTCAGTTACCGCTCCATCTCCATGTCCTCCCCAGGAGAGCTGAGGCTGTGTCACTGTTGCATATTTATTGCTATTTGTTATCAGGCAGGGACATCGTCCGACCGCGAGGAGTTAGGAGAATTCGAGCGGTTGTTTGGGCTATTCGAGCATCAGCGAGATTGACCCTCAACCGCAGCTTGCTCGCTGTGCGAGGTGGGAACACCCACTCGCCGCCAGCCTCTAGGCTTCCTTCTTTTGTCTGTCGGAGCAGGTCGCACGCTAGGATCTTTATTTGAAGGAGCCTCCGGGTCCAGCACGGATGTCGCAGCAGTCTCCGCCATCAGTTCCCTCGCTTCCATCTCTGTAGAGATCGCGTAATGTTGATTGCGGAAGTCAAAAAGCAGTTTACAGAGGAACACCCAGCGGTAATGGATTTTCTGTGACTGAAGCCATGTGAAGACCTTTTGCAGGCGACGACGGCAAGCCAAAGTATATGGGGAGAGATTCTGAAATAGACGAATTGACACACCTCGAAACTGAACAGATTCCGTTTTCCTGGCCACCATCATAATCTCTTCTCTTTGGCGAAAACAATGGACTCTGGTAAGGACGTCCGGGAGCAGATTTCTTCTCTGTTGTACAAAAGAATACAAACGATGAGTTCTGTCCAGTATCAGGGCGTCCGAGGAGGCTAGGCCCAAAAGGCCCCGAAACAGGTCAGTAACATAGTCTGGCAATTCTTGATCAGAAATTTGATGGGGTATACCTCGAATGCGCACATTGTTGCGCCGAGATCTATTTTCGAGGTCCGCTTGTTTAGCCCAGATCTCCTCGAGATGGTCCTCAATCACTCGAACTCGTTCCGAGAGCACCTCTGTGTCATGTGTTAACTCACAGGTAGTATCCTCTAGGGAATTTACTCTGGTCTCAATACCACTCAGGTGGGAGGTGAGTTCTGCCAAAGACCTGGCCAGTGTGTCTTTAGAGGTGGTTATCTCTGTCTTAATGTCCCGAGTGATCTCCTGCTTGAGTGCTCTCAACATATCCTCCAGATCTGATCTGGAAAGGGACATGTTTGGTATAGGGTCTTTGGCAGGGGCCGGGTGAATGTCCACTGAGAATGTATGTCTCTGGGGTTTGGGAGTTGTTTGAGAAGTTAGGAGAGCCTTTATATCCTGCCCTTGATCTCGCTTTTTAGATCCCGTCTTTGGCATAGCGGTGGAGCGAATCCCAAATCCCCAGATACAGCGTTATTAGAGAGCAGAGGGTTCCTAGAGTCAATGAGGCTGCACAATACCCAACCCCGAGATGCGTAGTAAGGCGGGGGACCCCCGTAAACCACACTACCAGCCACCGTGGGCGGAGTCCAAGAAGCGCAGCGGCCCCAGAGGCACTCCCGCTCCCCGTATCATTGGGGGTAGGAGCTCAATGCTGGACCTTCAGACCCCCTCTCTGGGTGCCACGGCAGGGATTCGCCTCCCCCCCAGCCGGTCGGGGACTCACCTCTGGTCCCAAAGTAGTACCGCCACTCTCCCAGATCTCAATGCCGTTCCTCCGGTCTTCCCCTCTCAAGTGCCGGGGAGCAGAATCTCCCGACGGAGAAAGGAGATCTCTGGCTCGGCTCCTCAGATGGCCGGGTTTCGACGCTGGGTCCGGAAGTCTGTAGCGCTCACACACGCCAGTGAGCACCGGGTCTCACAATGCATCTCCCTGTCCGTGGCCGCTCACTTCATCCGCTCTCCAGTGCCGACATAGGGCTCGGTCCGCTCCTCCTCCAAAGCCTCCGCCACGGCGATCAAAGGGTGAGGAGGATCTCTTTCTCACCGAGAGCGCAAAGGAGCTGTTTCTCGGTCGGTCTTCCCGTCGGGAGGCAGGAAGGGGCGCACAACGTCTCTCCACTCCAACACGAAGGGTCACAGCTCCAAGTATCCCGGTCTCCTCCGGCTGTGAAGCAAAATGGCGCATGTCGCCATCTTAGCCGCAGCAGTTACCGGAGGGGACTCTAATTTGTCCCGGCGATTTCACCTGCTCTCCTGTTCCATTTCTGGTCAGAACCTCGATCCGTGGGGTTCTGCCCAATTCATCTGCGGTTTCATCTTCTTGGAGGCAATACAAATGCACAAAACCGCTCAGAAAACGCTAAAAAGTGGGCCCGTCGACAGAGCTCACAGCAGACACATCTTCATCGTGTGCTGCCTAGCCACGCCCCCCAGTACAAGTACATTTTTAACACTAACATTTCAAACATTAAATATATCATCAGTGCATGCAATTTTGAGGTTAGTGATTTCTATAGGATTTGTCCTTTTTACCCTATGGTTATTTATTTGTGCAAGGGGGCCATGCATTCACACTTTTTCACTGTACTTTAATTAAAATGTAGAGTCCCAGATTCTTTGTAGACCACTATGCTTCTTGGTGCTTGGCTACTCATTTCTGCCCCTTTGCTTTCCTTGTATGCCATTTCACCAGCAGGAGTCTCCTTGTGCTTGCCTTATTAGTTTGGGCTATTAGGTGGCAAATATTGCATTAGAGTACAGATAGGGAGAAAGGGCATATGTGGAGGGATACACAGCGTGTAGGTGTTGTTTGGTTATTTGTCCGCCCATTTACTGCCCATGGCCTTGGAACAAACTTAACATTGCTGATCGTATTACCCCTCTTGGAAACACCCACTCTTCACCCTCTACAGTCCTCATGACAATGCCTAGCTTCCTTCAACAACTGGCCAACTTTGTAATTGACCCCCCACTCCCACAGAGCAGAGGTCTGAAAAACACCACCATTCCCACTTTCCCACTTCCAAATGTTATTGTCAGTGCCAACTCTATAAAACTGCACACCTACACTACCCATATAGAGCAAGCTATAACCCACATAAATAACAATTCGCTATGCTCCAAAATCCCAACAAAACTGCCTCCATCTTCTCAGTCCATGTTTCTCTTGATCTCTGAATGCCTTGCTGCAAAAGCAGAAACCATTTGTGCTTTTACAACCCCTTCAACCATTCCTCCTCTCCCTGCTCCCTGCTTTCCTCTCTCCCCACACAGGTTGGTGCATTACATACTTCACTCCTTTATCCTTGAATGATCTATCCTTCCACATCTCCAAACTCAAACAGCTCCCTGTTATCGAGTACACTCGCCTCAGGCCTTGTCCCCCCTACCTTTAAAGCTGACACTGTGAACCCTCTCCTGAAAAACTTTGTTTTATAGTGGTATGACTTAAAATGTTAAAACCTTTCACAAACACCAATTTAAAATAATAATTGAATAAAAGTAAACAATTATTTAACAGTAAAATCATGAACAATGAAAATCATAAAAAAAAGAAAAATAAAAACATTGAAGTAAAATCATGTCAGTGTATTAACAATAACTGAAAGTTAGTTCTTGCAAACATCTACATAAAGCTAAAACTAGGGAAATGCTATTACCCCGGATTAGGCAAGACCAAAATGTTTCACCTGACTGAGGTTTTTGTGCAGGCAAAAAATAATTAAAATGTAGAGTCCCAGAGGTTTAATTACTGAACAGTAGACAGTTAAACATTTTAATGTCTCAAGGACCGATTCTTGCTTACAAAGTCTACAAAAGTGAATCGCCAGGACAAGAAGCCCAGGAGCCTATACGTTCAATGGTAGGAAATTGGTTTAGACGAAAACGAATGCAAAGATTACAAGCCTTATTACAGAGAAAAAGGTAAAGCCTTCTTCTCCTAAAATGTCTAGCACTTTCCGTGTATGTCTTGTACGAAACCAGCTGTTGCAGGGATTCACACCAAAGGCAAACAGTGTGTACCTCATCTTTCCTGAATACCCTATAAGCTCTTCTTCATTCGAATTAATTTTGTCCAAGAGCCTTGCCATTTTTTCTTGTAACACGCTGATGGAGTTCAAAGAATGAGTGTATAAAATCGTGCCTATATCAACATATAAAGAATTAAGAGGAGGACAAATCATTTTTGCGTTTCTGGCAAGCTGTCTCCAAGAAGCCCTGCAGTTTAACAAGGTCAACCCTAGATGGTATCAAACCACTCCATTGGGAATAGACCACAACAATCAAAGGGTTTGTTTCCAAATGACCCATTGCAGGGTATCCAAATCCGGGTCCATATCAAGCAAGGTCATATCCAAGCTGTATAAGATAGTGGGGTCCACTTGAGGCCGATAGTAACGGATTATAGGCAACAGAGTATACTTAGACAGCTTGAAGTATACCCTTCTTAACTGGGAAATTTGAGGTTTGGATTTTACCTTCAACATATCCCTCAGCACGGTTTTAGACATGACATTAGATAAATTGTTACCCAAGTATCTGATAGAAGCATCCTGCGCAAATTGTTGGTCACTGACTGTCTAAACCATGGTCTTAGGTTTGGTTTTGGTAGTGTATATAATAATTTTGTGCTGTTGACTAAAAGGTTGTTACTAATGGCATAGCTAAATAAGAGATTTAGTTTCTTCTGTAGGCCTTTTGTGTCTTAGCAGTTTTAAATGATCTAGTCTAAGTAACAGCCTGAGACCACAAGCTATCAATGTCAGAAACGTACATGTTAAAAAGTGTCAGTGCCAGGACACATCCCTGCTTTAGGCCAATAAAAGTAGGTTTAGTTTAGTTTAATTTATTATTTGTAGAGTGCACCTAACCCTGAGGTATCTGGGCGCTTGAGCATAGGTCATTTGTTACAAGTACATACAAGTAGAAGATAGCAAATGGCTTATTGACCAGGTTCCGAATTGATCAACGTGCCAACATAGGAATAAATACAGAGAGGCTGCAACGGCTGAGGGGCAATACTCAGATGGCTGTAGAGCAAGGTAATAACAGTCAGAGCAGTTACACGATAAAATGGAGAACAGGTATACACAGTATTTAGGCAGGAGCTTGTCTAGAAGTCCAGGAATACTGATCTCACTAAGGCCATATAAATAACAGTAGTAAGATCAAAGCAGCAATAAGGGGTGGCTGATAAAGATGGGTAGTAGTTTCATTAGTAGCAGTAATGGTCTTGACAACATACCTGCAATAGTTAGCCTCTCCCTAATGGTGGTATCCGTATGGAGAATAGCTAATAATTTGACCAAAGAAGGAGGAATATGCCAGGCCATTACTTTACTCTGCAAGATATTCCAATCCACTCGATCAAAGGCACTGTTCCTGTCCATTGAGGATATAGCAGTTGTACCAATAGACCCTTTCTTAACTGCTGCTAGGGCATAAGCCATAACCTTGCCATTTCACGGGGTGCCCATCTGAGGACTAAATCCCACCTGAAACCGAGAGATGATACCTAGCCCAGTGATTTAAATCACTCAAGAGCAGTGATGCAAAGATCTTACTGGACGTGTCAAGGAGAGCTATTGGCCTGTAGTTTGACGAGATGGGGGGATATCCATTTTTGAAGATAGGGATAATGATTGATCATCATCTACATCTTTATTCAGACATAAAACCATCAAAGCATGTATCAGAAAATCTGCATCATCATCATCGCTTGAGATAAAGTCCATAAAACAATTCAGTGCATTAGAAATCCTTGAAAATGATTAAAAAGACAAAAACAGTACATCATGATTAAAAATATTTAAAAAGGAAAAAGAGCAGATAAATATAAAACGGAAACTAATTTAACTGATTCTTAAAGAATTCTCGTTTTCTTTAGCCAGACCCTGTGCAAGTATTTAGCAACATTCTGGAATTCAATAGAATTTTCGGCTTTAATACAAAAATAAAGAACATCCACTACCCTTCGAATATCATGTATTCTGAACATAGGTAGTACATACTGTGATCTTAAGGGACCATATACAGGACATAGCAGCAGAAAATTAGAGACTGACTCCACAGGGGCCCCACATATTAAGCAAACAAGTGAGTTTCGTGGCAACCATTTCACTGTATATGCGGCTGTTTTCAAAGTGCCAGCTCTTAGGTTCAGAAAAAGAGAACATAAAGGGGTTGTACTATATCGAAATAGGGTTCATACCTGAAAACCTGCTTTTGATCCAAATATTATTGGCCGCAAGAAGGTTTTAAGCATAATGTTAGCAATAACTTCCTGCTCACATTCACATTTGCTATCTTGACCAAGTGCAGACTTCCCCTGGTCATATCATATGGCCGGTATCAAAGGTCAGGCAAGCCAAGCACGCGTGTTCAGTAATTGACATGTTTTGAGCCACAGAGTTGCCCCACTGCCATCTAGTGATATAAACTCGATAAGCATTGACCTAAAGTCTGATAAAACAGGAGACATCCAAAGACGACCCAAAAAAACTGTGGCTTTATGGACAAGATTACTTCAATTGGACAGATGTCACATTACAAATATAATATATCATTGGGGGCACCTTTGGGTTGTAACAGCAAAGATTGTAGAAAGTTGTTCTGCGAAACACACAGAATTACGGATGATTGTGTGATATGCCGGGACCAGCGGCAGCGACAAGATGGAGGTTGCAAGGCCATTGCCTGGGGTCACAGAAGAACAAAGCAGGTCGAGGTGGCGGTGGAAAGTGCAACACCCAACACCCCTGCGGCTGCCTGTCCCTCGATCGAATCCATGTAGCGGCCCGGAGAGCAAACAAGACGTGACAGCAACCACGGCACGTATGGCCGCAGAGCGATGTGAGAATAGGAGCAGCTCGGGCTCCGAGGCAGAACGAAATTCACATGGGCGTCTGATAAGGCTGCCGGGGGTGCCGCAAGTGGAGCGGTAAGTGGGTGGCAGTGTGGCCCATCCAAAGAACAAGTTGCCTATCACAGAGCAAGGAGCACAGCACAGGTCGCACATTGTGCAAGCCCCAAAGAACATCATTAGTGCGGTGGCAACGGGTCATCACCCGACCCCACCACCTGCCATCGGATTTCGGTCACTTTAATGAATGCAGCACGTTAGCTGACTGCAACGGAGCGCGAACAGCAGGCAGTAGCATTAAATTACCCCGGCCCACACTAGCACATGAGGGAGCGTACACCCTCGGAATGATCGTCGTAGTGCAATCAACATCAATGCAGAAACGGCCCAGGAGTGGGGGAGAGGCACGAGATGTGCTTCAGCATGCAACAAGCATACTTTGACATTATAAATGAAAGTGGAATAATTCCAAATAAGCAACAGGGCCAATTAAGGCAACATACCCCAGGGAGCAGGTCAAGCAGTAATTAAGGGATGGCTATTTCAGCAAACGGGGACCTGTGAGAAACAAGGACTTGGTAGTTTGTGAGAGTACACGCTCATTAGACAGATACACGTGATCAGTGTATAACAGCCTAGGGGTAAGCCAGAACAGTGGTACAAATAACAAGCTTCTAGTCAACAACTAGCCTCCATCAGGCAACGGGGACCCCAAAAGGGGCCCCAGCATTGATACATGCCCGGAAGAACACGTGGTCAGGGGAAACCCACAGGCAGTGGGCAAATTGCCGGTGGCGAAACACATCACGCAACATCACGTGTACGACACATGCGGGCACAGATAGCTACCTCCTGCTGAAGCGGCACACAGTCACTAGCACAGCGACAATATAGGTGGTGACACACAAATGTGAAGCGCTCCAGAAGTACCTAGGTGGCAGATGTGGCCTCCCCTGAATATAGCACACAGTCCCCAGCCGACACCAGCTGGTGCTCTATAGGCATCTATAGACAAGCATGTAATTAATACGGAGCAGAATTACCGGCTCCAGTAGAACCATCCATGGCGTCCAAGTCGCAAAAAAACAAGTCCAGGCAGCCTACATTGGACACTTACATCCCACGCCCATGGCGGGGAACACCACACCAGTGGCCCTATCCTCACAAGAGGGGAGAAATTAAGGTGAAGGAGCACAGCAGGTCCTGGACGCCATAGCAGCCTTGATGATTGCACTGGAAACCAAAATGGACGCCATCAGCATAGATGCGAACCTTCTGCGGCAAGATGTTTGAGCTCTCGCAGAACACATAACGATGCTGGAGAAAGTGGTGGCAGTGAACGTAGCCGGCCTGAAAGACATCTCCATGTACATAACAATACAGCAGTAGTAACTGCGAAATCTTTAGGGAAGAGTTGAAGATGCAGAAGGTCGGGCCAGACGCAATAATGTGAGAAAGGGGAGAGGCCACGAGCCACACCAACTTTATTGAAAACCTGCTATTACAGGGAATTGGCCCAGTCGCCCTCGCTCAGGGCTTCACTGTTGAAAGGGCATACAGGTCCCTGATGAAGAAACCGCCACCAAGTGCTCCCCCACTGCCCATAATAGCCAGGATACTCAATTACAAAGACAGAGAGAAGATCCTTGAACATTTTCCGAGAGGGGGAACAATGCTGGGTGCATCGGCAAGTATCACTGCATCTGGACTATACCTTGCAAGTGCAGAAACAAAGGATACACTTCACAGCTGTCAAGAGGAAGCTATGGGGAGCAAACCTTAAGTACATGCTGCTATATCCAGCTAGGCTGAAAGTGTTGAACAAGGGTAAGGCCATCTTCTTCCACCCCTGAGGACGCACATACATGGATGGATACGGAAAACTTGCCAACAAAAGACGGGTGTAGGCGATACACGCTGAAAGGCCTGCAGCATTCTGCAGATGAGACCAGACAAGACCGGCAGATTACAAGGGATGCTGACCTTTTTTACACGACTCAGGAATTAATATTTGCGCACAACAGGAGCCGACAGTGCACACTTGACCGAGAGTGAGCTGCAGAGAAGTGTCCTTTCCCTAAGTTTGGATTTGCTTTTGGATACCAGCTGTTGAGTATCCACCTGCCGCACCCCAGTCACCAGGACAAGCAACTGGGGCAAGGTTGAGAAGCGGGGATGCATGAGCCCAAGCATTGAGCTGGGCAATTGTTGGGGGGGGGGTTCTGGGAGTTTCGGTATTTAGTGGGGAGTTAGCCTATTGATCCACACAGGGAATGTACAATATGTGCATCAGACTGTTGAGGTATGCACAACTGTTTATATGGGATGGGGGGTGTCTTGATATGGGCAAAATCTTCCTCGGGGCCAGCCCTTTGAGAGCAAAAATACCCAATTCAGCCCAAAATACAGGTTCTATTGTGCTGAGCAGTGATCTCATGCTAGTGACAAATGACACCCTCAAAGTTTTAGCATATTTATTCTAAGCAGTGAATTTCATATACATTTGGGATTCAAGTTAAAGAATATTACAAAGCATAAACTTAGAACAATGCAAAATATAGTGAAACATGGAACTTAGATAAACATAGAGAAACATAGAGAAATATAGAGAAACATAGAGAAACACAGTCTTACGTCCCTTTAATCAGCACTGGGAGACCTTGGCTTTTCATAAGCTAGCTGTAAAAACAAGCCCCGCTCAGAAAAACAATGCTGGAGGACACCGTGAGAGCCAATTCCGGGCACTTGACCGTGCATGAATCAAGTCCACAGGACGATCTTCCCCCCCGAGTCATGTGTGCATGGATATTTTATAATCTCTTGCTGTCAGTCACCATGACGCACAGTTCCAGAACTTTCCCTGTGCAACTGGCTCATGGAAAAAACCCAACTCTCTCTGAGAGGCACCCTGCTCGCTCCTACCCCTCCCTGGTTCCCATCTGCGCTGGCTGAGGAATGTCTTATCAGTACCTTCCCAGAGAAAAGGAAGATTAGCTTGGAGCCAGGGCTACCGTTAGTGAGGCTGAATATTCTAAGGGAAGCAGGGATGTATTAACCCCATCTGCAAGCTCTAAAAGGCATGCACTCATAGCTTAGTGTTTATAGCGCTTAAGACTGGCTATCTAAGCGCTATATAGGTGCCATGATGTTCCAAACACTCCAAAAATACCTATTAGCTACATAGCTAGGGGCCCTCTCCCTGCCTGTCTATCAACAATGCATAATGTGACCTATTTCATACTAGGCCTGCATATTCCTTGTAGCTCACTACTGCATAATGGAAGTGCTACAACAGACTACTGTCAGCATTTTTAGCACATACTTTGAATACACTATTGGCTTTCAGCGGCTAATGCTGTCATCTAAAGCCCTGATTGGCAAGGTTGCAATTTCGTGTATCACTACATTCCACCCCTATTCAACGTTTGTGCGACAAATGCTGACTAATACCTATCAATATAGTATTTAGTGCAGTGATAAAGACCTAGGGGCTTTGCAAGAGGTTTAAGCAAACTATCTTCTAGCGGTTAGTTAGCGTGGCATGCAAGGTAAAACACTACCTAAACAAAAATGTACACAAAGTGAACAGTGACATATACCCTTGCCAAAACCTGGCCTACACAAAAATATCTACACAAAGTGAACATGGGCATTTACTCTAGCCAAAACCTGGCCTACACAAAAAATACCTACACCAAGTGAACATGGACATTTACTCTAGCCAAAACCTGGCCTACACAAAAATACCTAAATCAATTTTGTATAACTGATTGTCAGTTAAAAAGCAGCATGCAGTTAAAATGTCAAGGCAATCCAGTGTAGTCTAATCTACAATGCACTATTGCATTTATGTATGGTTACCAATTCTAAAACCTGGCAGCCTTTTCACTCTAAGGGCCTACCTCCCCCTGATCCCAGGGCATTCAAGCGTGACTATGGGCTGTGTGACTAGACACTTCCCCCATGTATGTGGAACCCAACCAGAAACCATCTAATTTCGTGAACAAGGTGAACCCATGGGCACCAGGTTATCTAAATAAAAACAATTCTACTAATTTACATCAAAGCATGGCATGTGTTATTCATGCAATCAAAAGCAAGCAATTCAATCCATATGTATGCTGGTAACTGTAGCTCTGCGTGCCAGTGTGTGGAGGATGGTTGCCCCCACCCAGTAAAAAGCCAACACCTGCTGATCAAACAATGTTTGCCATACAATGCATCGTGTGTATATAGCAGTCTTGTTGACCTGCCCTATGGCAGACAAAAATGTCTTCATGTCTAAAATTCTGTCATCTTCAGTTGGCTGTCAATACTTATAGCAGTGCTGGGCATATCAATGGGCCCCACTTAGGCCAGAAGTTCTATGGCAGAGCTGGCATCAGAACCCATAGTGGCTAGCTTATAGTGCATAGTTTCTATGTCACAAGCATATAAAGCTCCTGCAATTAATGAATCTAGCTCCATAGCTACGCGCACTCTAGTGATGGGCCATAGAAATGGACTCCATTTGTAGCAGCTTGGTAGTACTAAGGAAACATTGCCTCATGATAAATCTATGTCTGAGTGTATCACTGTAATAATGGAGGTGTGCATTACCAGCCTACAATTTACATGTTGCCTTACTACTGGAAAATCTAACATGCAGTGTCTACCTATGGTGACTTGGAGAATACTCTTCTTCAAGTGGGATATCTACCATATACAATATTAACTTTAGCCACAAACACCATACTACTATCCGGCAGTGGCTGTTTCATCACATTAAACAAATTCATTTAGTCAAGTTATAGTCCATAAAATCTTGGCGAGAACACTCGCTGCAGTTCTTGGTCAGAAAAACATCACATTAGACAAATTAAACAAATGGTATCCATTCAGTGACAAAAGATGCCCGACAATGTGCCAGGCCAGTACACTAGCAATTCCATGTGGATACTCATTTGTAGCGCTTTTCCAAAGAATTATTCCAAATGTCTACAATCAAAAGGTGACTCTTTGCATTAGTGTGCTGGAGACAGCTGTCCCCACAAAAACATGAAACTGGTTGGTTTAACAAAAACCGTGTCACACTCTGTGTTAAAAAATCAAACATCAAGTCAGTCATGGTTTCATTTACCTGCCTTAAGCTGGCTGTAAAAGTATCCAGTGTTTCAAAGATTACCATTTCAAATTATAGCTCATACACTTGGCAGCATTACTTCAATTAAGAATCTTAACCTACGCACAGGTGACTTTGATGTGCGCACTCATCTTATCTCAAAATAAATTACGCTCCTGCTTGCATAATTCTGCTGCCCCAACAGTTCATAAATCATTCTCCTGCCTACGTGCAATGTAGAATATTTTTTTTTTTTTTTTTTTTTAAAACAAAACATCTCTGGTTAAAGCAATTCAGTTGGAAGAGTAAAACCATTTCGTTTTTTCAGATTCATCTCAACAGTGCATTTAAAAACCATTTTTCAATGTGTTAGCATTCAATTGCTGTGTCACACAGCTGTTTGTGGTGCCTGATGTTACAGTCCACAATTCATTGTCCATAGTCCTTTAAACAAGAAAGGGCAAGTCATGTCAATTAAGTTATTTCCAGCAACTGAATCATTTGAATGTGTAGCATCAAATATTTGATAATTAGCCAAGTCTGCATCGTGCCAGTTCAGCAAGAGTTATTACTCTGTTGGACACTTTTCGCAGGTTGCAGCAGCGTTGTGCGGTGCAGGGCACGTTAAAGTTGAAATAGCATGTCGCAGTGGCTCGCTTTCTCTGAGAATGCGTCTGACCCTTCTTTGATCAGTGTCACCCACAAACTGCATATTAACTTTCTGATATTGTGAAATGCCTGGTCTTTTTTGCCTAGGCAAAAATACAAACAAAAATGTTAGGATTTCATCAAAAGTTCAATATCATTATTCTTCATGTTAGGATGTCATCAAAACTTCAATATCAGCGTTATCCACCCCTTCCCATAATACCACCCCCATCTTCAAAAAGTCTCATCAGGTAACTACACACTTTGTCATTGCTACTGCAATTATTTATCACCCTTCTGCATGTTTCTGGGGGCTTATTTACACTCAACCATACGGGGTGTAACTGCCTAATCACAAACTCATTTGTGCAATGCAATCATAGCTGGTCAATGGTACCTCAGACTGATCTGTGCTTTTACAAAGCCATATAGTAAGTACCCAGGTCGCACAATGCTTTTCTTTTTCACCAAAGCGATCACAAATGCCAGGCGCCAACTTGCTTCCAGTGTCTCATGATCTTGATTTAGTTTGCCCTGCTGGCATCACTCCATTTTTCAAAGGTAAAGTCTTTCAGTCCAATACCGCTTACAGTTGCACAAGCAGCTGTTTATTTTTCTTCATACAGGCAGTGTCTTTCAGGCCTCTGGTTTTTTCACTTGTCATTTTTTCAAAGGGTGTTTGCTGTTTCCTGAACCACCCCTTTGAGTGCGATAGTCTAAGTCAGTTTCTTTTGTTGCTTCAACAAATCATTCATTCTTGCACTAAGCCGTGTGGCTTCTGGATCATGGCTAATGTGCAGTGTTCATGTTGTACTTCAAAGCCCCGCTCTGCATGTTGTCTCTTGCAAAACGGCTAAGCACTTTTGTCAGTTTTGCTTCCATCTGGAATGCCATAATGTCTCTGTCAGTTACTCCATCCCCTGGCAATGTAGCTTGCAGTTTGCCAGATGTGTATTTTCTCTTCTCAAAGCGCCTAGAGGTCTCTTCTCCAGTGCACACCGCTTTACTTCAGTTCACATCACATGGAGCACTGGAATGCAGCTTGCACAGCAATAGCGTTTCACTTCACATCACATCACATGGGAATGTGGTTTGCACAGTAATGTCTGTTGGAATGGGCAGCTGTCTTTTCTTGGCCCATTCACAGATGCATAGGTAAATGTTCAGATGTGATGTGCCCGTCTGCCATCCTGCATGAAGCCTTTGTTTCCCTACCACAGTTTACTGGGCAAATTCTTTACTTCTGAACAGCTCTCTGTCTTTGCTCCCCCTTCCTCAGGAATGCAGGCATGTTTATCTTTCGTGTGCACCTGGGAGCGCCATGAGCACGCAGCTTATCTCTTTTGCCTATAACTCTTATACTGTGGCGGCTTCAATGGGAAGCACTCGTTTCAGACAGTTCATCCAGATTAACTCTTTCTTGTACTGTTTCTGCTTTTGTTTGCCTTCGCTTTCGCCCAAGACAGCTTCAAGGCACAAGCTCTGCACACACAGCAAGACTCTTGTTTTCAAAAGCGGCACTTTTCTTGTCATCAGATTCTACTCCATGTAATTTTGCAAAATGTCAAAGCGTCTTTTTGCCTGTTTTAACCTGATTAATGTCCCATTTAAAAGCATACGTTTTCTTTTCTTGTAATGTGCGATCTTTCAAGAGAACTCACAACCCATTAAATCTTTGTGCTATCTTATCACACACAGATGTTTCATTCTGTTGTACCATTGCCAAACTATAACCACTCAGTTCAGTGCATTTAAAAAATAAAAATGCCAATGTTTAGTGCAGCTCCCTGCACGTTTTCCTGCAAGAGCAACCCACACTCTATTACTTGTGGGCTGTTTAATGTGTCAACAACATTTTTTCACCATGTATCACAGTCAACAGGTTACTATTTCCAAATCATACATCACTTATAAGGCAACAGCACAAATCCATGGCATAGCATGGGATCAAAAATACTCCAGGGGCAATTTAGAAAAATATAAATTGTTTTTTCCCCCAAACCACTGCAAACTGATTCTGCAAATTCAAATCAATAAACAAAAATCGAAAATCCAAATAACATTCACTCACTTTCCTTTTAAGTGAGTCTCTCACCCATTAAAAGCATGGCACAGCTTAAAATGCAATATAATCATTTTAGTGTGTTTCCTTTAAAACAGAATTCGCCACCACCAGCACATGGAATTTTACAGTTGCCAAAAGGAAAAAAAAAACTCTTTAGGCTCTCAGCACAGATGTTACTCATTCCCCTAAGCATGGCTCCTCATTATTCAGGAATGCCAACATTCAAAAGCATACATCAAAAAGCGAACCTTCGCCTCCGAACATTACAGCCCCCACTCGCTAGCACACTGGGGCTGAGTCAATGGTTAAATCACTATTCACAATTTGCATGTCAAATTCTTGCAATTATTTTTTTCCTGCCCTCATGACAGAATAGAGATGAGAACTCCGTCTCACTATGCATTCCAAATTACAACTTTAAACTGGGGAAACCGCATGATAAAATTCTTTTTCTAATTGAGCATACATCTGTCTTGACCATTCATCGGAGTGCTTTAAACAAAGCCATTTCCCGCTCGTTTATCGCCTTGTACTCCCTGGCACCAATCCCATGCAATAAGTCAGTCACGACTGATTTACTGAAGGGAGTCTTAACCACACAAGCTATCGGCCACGGCAAGCCGACACAACATTGCTGCCTTTTTGAAGTCACAGAGCTGCAGTGAGACCACCAAGGAAATGCGACAGCCTGCTCCCCACTCTACACTGTGTTCTCTCACACACTTTGTCATGTCATAGCATGGCACTGCTCTTCACAAATCCCACAAAGCTGCCACCAAATGTCTTGATATGGGCAAAATCTTCCTCGGGGCCAGCCCTTTGAGAGCAAAAATACCCAATTCAGCCCAAAATACAGGTTCTATTGTGCTGAGCAGTGATCTCATGCTAGTGACAAATGACACCCTCAAAGTTTTAGCATATTTATTCTAAGCAGTGAATTTCATATACATTTGGGATTCAAGTTAAAGAATATTACAAAGCATAAACTTAGAACAATGCAAAATATAGTGAAACATGGAACTTAGATAAACATAGAGAAACATAGAGAAATATAGAGAAACATAGAGAAACACAGTCTTACGTCCCTTTAATCAGCACTGGGAGACCTTGGCTTTTCATAAGCTAGCTGTAAAAACAAGCCCCGCTCAGAAAAACAATGCTGGAGGACACCGTGAGAGCCAATTCCGGGCACTTGACCGTGCATGAATCAAGTCCACAGGACGATCTCCCCCCGAGTCATGTGTGCATGGATATTTTATAATCTCTTGCTGTCAGTCACCATGACGCACAGTTCCAGAACTTTCCCTGTGCAACTGGCTCATGGAAAAAACCCAACTCTCTCTGAGAGGCACCCTGCTCGCTCCTACCCCTCCCTGGTTCCCATCTGCGCTGGCTGAGGAATGTCTTATCAGTACCTTCCCAGAGAAAAGGAAGATTAGCTTGGAGCCAGGGCTACCGTTAGTGAGGCTGAATATTCTAAGGGAAGCAGGGATGTATTAACCCCATCTGCAAGCTCTAAAAGGCATGCACTCATAGCTTAGTGTTTATAGCGCTTAAGACTGGCTATCTAAGCGCTATATAGGTGCCATGATGTTCCAAACACTCCAAAAATACCTATTAGCTACATAGCTAGGGGCCCTCTCCCTGCCTGTCTATCAACAATGCATAATGTGACCTATTTCATACTAGGCCTGCATATTCCTTGTAGCTCACTACTGCATAATGGAAGTGCTACAACAGACTACTGTCAGCATTTTTAGCACATACTTTGAATACACTATTGGCTTTCAGCGGCTAATGCTGTCATCTAAAGCCCTGATTGGCAAGGTTGCAATTTCGTGTATCACTACAGGGGGCTTTAGAATAGCCTAGTAGAATGTCTGGGGGCTCAATAGTTTTATTAAACACAATACAATAATGTCATATTTGAGACGCCAGAAAATTGATATTGCACTCCTTCAGGAGACACACCTCACAAAAGAAAGACACATATCCCCAGCTACAAAATGGAGGGGCACAACTGTAGGCTTACCATACTGAGCGTTTGCAAGAGGGGTGTTGACATGGGTGGTGCACTCTGTACCGTTTAAAGTCCTTAAGACTTTCGGGGATGACAATGGTAGAATGTTGATTATTCAAGGGCATGTTGAACAAAGAGAGCTCTGTATCATTAATACATCTGCACCGAATCACAATACTGCTGCCTATTCATTATACCCACAAATTTGCACATATAGGGATGGTACAATAGCATGGGCGGAGACTTTAACTGCACGCTGAAACCCGGACCTGGACAGGTCGAATGATAAATCCGAACGTCCAAGTCCTCCAGCCAAAGTCTTGAATACTTTATTGCGAGCATTCAAATTGTCTAATGTATGGAGGACCCTACACCCACAGACCTGTGCATATTCTAATTACACTGCCCCCAATGATCTATACACCAGACTTGACTATGTATTCACGGGGGAAGAGACATTAGGTGAATTTAAGATGGCGGAATTTAAAGCACAAGCACTAACGGATCATGCTCCCCTAGTGGGCCCCCCCCCTATGGCACGTCTCCCAACCTGGAAGCTTAGAAGCAAGGCCCTCAGAGATGTGGTGTTCCGGGAACATTTGAGAGAAGGAGTAAAAGACTACTTCAAAAACAACACAGGGAGTGTAGACTCGGAAGGCTCACTGTGGGAAGCCTTCAAGGTAGTGATTAGGGGGACGGCGATAGCCAAGACAAAGGGTATGCAAGCTGTGATAGAAATAGACCTAAGTAAGGCGGAAGCCAGACTAGAGGCCATAGATTGTTCTGGGAACTTGTCCAGCGATAGGGCTCGAGAAGTAGCCTGACTACAACAGGAATGTTTGGTACATTGGGAAAGACTAGGCAAGCTGAACTACAGTAGCATGTAGAGAGACAACACGCTGAAGGCGATAAGCCAGGATGCTTGTTGGCTTGGCTATATAAAAGCGAGTCTAAACGAGAGTTGATAAAAGGAGGTTGTTGGAAGGCATGGGGAGGCTCGTGTGACGCAAGAAAGCATTAATGAGTGTTTTTATGATTATTACAAGGAGTTATACACAGAAACATCTCTAACACACCTGTCCGAAATAGACAAGGCCCTAGCACACATAGATCTCTCCAAGTTAGACGTGGAAGCCGCAGATAGGCTAAAGGCACCCATAACCATAGAGGAGCTAGTGACCACCATAAGAGAGTTGCTGAAAGGAAAGGCCCATGGGTCGGATGGATTGCCCAGTAAATTTTACAAGGAATTCATAACAGATGTGACACCCCCATTGCTAGCTATGTTGAATAAGCGCTGGACGCGGGCAATTTGCCAACGTCACTGAGAGTCTATTATAGTCCCACTAATGAAGCCCAACAATCCCGACATTGACAATGGGTTTTACAGACCCCTGTCTTCGTCAAATCAGGATGGGAAAATCCTTACAGCCTTAATAGCTAATGGGCTCAAGCCGGTAATATCCAAACTTATACACCCGGACCAGACAGGATATGTCCCAGGGAGGAATATTACGTGTAACCCAAGAAGGCTACACCATATAATAGATCATACCCAGGCCAGTACACATCAATATGCTGTGGCCTCGCTTGACGCAGTAAAATCATTCAACTCGGTCAGATGGCCATGGCCTTTATCGGTGCTGCAGAGTTTGGGCATGGGGCCAACATACATAAAATGGGTAAGACTGCTGTATAGCAGCCCAATAGCGAGTGTCAAAACAGGTACCCACATCTCGGATCAATGGCAGTTGGAGAAAGGCACCTGACAGGGCTGCCTGTGGTCCCCCATGCTGTTTATACTGGCCCTTGAACCGTTGGCATTGTACCTTCGGAAAGAATATAAAGATGCTGGAATAGTTGTACAGGGCAGCAGTGATTTGATCCCCCTGTATGCTGCTGATAGGATGTTATACCTGCAACACCCAGAAACAAATTTACAGTACATTTTGGATGTGTTCGAGCGATATGCATACCTATCTGGCATTACGATTAATGCACAGAAATCATGTTTGTGCCCTCTAGCAGCGTACAAGGGGAAATATCCTAGCACATTACCTGTGCTAGCGATCAAATGGGAGCTGGACACGTTCAGATACTTGGAAAGGATATTTTCCACGGCCCCAAGACAGAACATTTACAGAACACACTAAAAGCGGTGGAGAAAGTAGAAAAGTCTATCACCTTGATTCATGGATTATTTGCGCCGAATAAAACGGGATTTTTGCACCATTCTACCTGCAAATCCCTTTTTAACAAATGGGGATTTGCGGGCAGAATGGCACACAAATCCAGTTTTTTTCGGCACAGATAATCCATGAATCAGGGCCTATGGCTTTCTGGGCTAGTGTTAGGAATCAGGGCCGGTACATCCACACAAACAGAAAGGAAACGTTACAGCATACAACCAGAAATCGCCTAGGCTCATTTGTCCTGCATCGTTTGCCGTTTCTGTCTAGGTACATGTTACCATGGCAACTGTATACATCTCATTACGCACGGCTTTACCCGGAAGCAGCGTAGCAGCTGACCACCGTAATGCACAGAGACGTACAAACAGAACATATAAGCCCACCCCTTGCCTCGGCGGGTTGCTTCTGATTCAGGTTTTGTCCCGCTCTTGCTTCTTTTCGTGTGTTTAGGATCTCGCCTGTAAAATTGGACTTTTGTTTAGCCCCCTTTTTGTCTCAGCCTCTCCTCATTCCCTGTGTGTTCTGTCCTGCCCTCTTGCTACCTGCTCCTTTCCCCCTTGGATCCTTGTTTGCTGCTTCTGCCTCACATTCCTGTCATTGGTCTGCCCGCAAGTGAAACAGGACTCGGATTGTGCAACAGACTTCTTCTGCCTCACGTTTCTGTCATTGGTCTGCCCGCAAGTGAAACAGGACTCGGACTGCTCCTCTCATCTCCTTTTGCCCCACGTTTTGAATGGAACTTTGCCTGCACATACTGTGGACGGCAGCACTCTGGTGTCAGGGCTTGTCACCGAACGCACGATAGACATTCTGATGGTTACTGAAAATGGGCATTTGGAAAATATTGCTTTTGACCTGATTGCCGCACCACAATTTAAGATCATATTAGGTCTGCCTTGGCTCTCTTTGCATAATCCAGTGGTTGATTGGCAAAGACAGGAAGTCTGTTTTCTCTCTGACTAATGTGAACCCAACTGTCTGGATGCTAGTTGTGATAACACCCAGTCCATATCGCCCTCTACTGAACTCTGCTCTTGTAATTGGCTCCATTGCCTCTACAGTTATACCAAAGGAATACCAGGAGTTTAGTGACATGTTTGATAAAGGGATGGCCAATCAACTTCCCACACATCAGCCATATGATTGTCCCATTGACCTTATTCTGGGGCGACTGTCCCAAATGGACGGATTTATTCTCTTACGCAAAAGGAAACTCAAGTATTAAGGGACTATATTGATAACGCCCTAAAGAGCGGCTTTATCCGTCCTTCTCGGTCTCCCGCGGCTTCACCTTTATTTTTCGTTCCGAAGGAGGAGGGGGACCTGAGACCCTGCATTGACTATCAGGCTTTGAACGCTGTGACAATACGTAATCAGTACCCTTTGCCATTGATCAGGATCAACTGGGCTCTTTAGTGTTCTATACTAAACTTGACCTGATAGGCACATACAATCTGGTTAGAATCAGAGAGGGAGACGAATGGAACACCGCTTTCAAAACACAGTTTGGTTTGTACGAGTATATAGTCATGCCTTTTGGGTTCTGCAACGCCCCAGCAACGTTCCAAAACTTCATAACAATGTTTTTCGGGACATGATCGACAGATTCATGTTAGTTTATCTAGACAACATATGGATATACTCTACGTTTTACCAACAGCATGTTGCCCATGTGTCAGCCGTCTTGCAGCGATTGAGAGACTACCATTTATTCACCAAATCTGAGAAGTGTGCTTTCCATGTGTCAGAAGTGGAGTTTCTTGGCTATGAACTTCCTAGTAGCGGAGTGCACATGAATCAAGCAAAAGTCAAGGCCTTTCTTGAATGGCCGGTCCCCGAAAACATCAAAGCATTGCAATCCTTCTTAGGATTTGCAAATTTATATAGGCGTTTTATCCAAACCTTTTCGGGTATGGTTGCTACTCTCACTGCCTTGACTAGCAGCAAACGGAGGTTGTGTGGTCTCCTGAAGCACAAAAGGCTTTTGATACCTTAAAAACCGCCTTCACCACGGCACCAATAATCCAGCACCCTAATCCGGCCCTCCTGTTTCATGTAGAAGCAGATGCCTCAGGTATTGCCATTGGTGCTCTTCTGTCACAGACCTGTGGCGACACAGGCGTACTCCACCCGTTGGCGTTCTATTCAAGGAAATTCACATCTTATGAACGCAACTACACAACCACTGAAAGGGAGCTACTGGCCATAAGGGATGCCTTCAAGGAGTGGAGGCATCATTTGTTGGGTGTTACACATCAGGTTCAGGTATATACCGACCATCGTAACCTCCTGGCCATGAAGTCGGTTAAGTGCTCAACCTCGAGACATGCCAGGTGGTACGAGTTTTTCTCGATGTTCGATTTCGCTACCTACCGACCTGGTAGGTTGCATTCGAAGGCTGATGCGCTTTCTCGGCCACATGGTTAGGCTCCTACACCAAAGCGTGAGGAGACCTTTCTGTTACCAACACAGATTGTCTGCGGTTGTACTACACAGCCGCCTTTACGATCAGCCCTGCAAACATGGGTAGCCAAGAACCCCCTGGAAATCTCCAAATACAACCTAGATTTGGTTAATTCACTACCGTACATCCCGGTACCGGGCCACGTTATACCACCATGTCATGGTGCTATGACACTATGTACTCTGCTCATCCAGGAAGAAGGAAAACTATTGATCTACTACAGAGATGGTGCTAGTGGCCTAACAAGCGCAAGGATGTGCAGGAGTACATCCAGCCCTGTGCAGTTTGCGCCCAATGTAAATCTTCCCCGATCAAACCCATGGGCCTGCTTCAGCCCCTGCCAATGCCTAAAAAACCATGGACTATGTTATCTATGGACTTCATCATAGAGCTTCTGTTAGTACAAGGATATAATACTATTTGGGTAGTGGTTCACTACTACACTAAGATGGCTCTATTTGTTCCATGCCAAGGATTGCCTACGGCTCCAGTTCTCGCTGATTTATTTCTGAAACACGTGTTGAGGTTCTTCGGGCTCCCCACTATCATTGTTTCTGACCGTGGTACCCAATTTACATCACATTTCTGGACCTCGCTCACAGCAGCCTTTGGTATCGAATAACGTTTCTCAAGTGCTTATCATCCCCAAACCGACGGCCAAACTGAAAGGGTAAATGCTACGTTGGAGCAATATCTGATTCCTCGTGCTGCAACATCAGGAGACATGGTTGTCGGTGCTCGTTGCCACGGAATTTGCATACAGCATTTCCCTGCACTCCTCTACTCGCACCACACTTTTCTTTGCCTTGTATGGCCAGCACCCATGGTCCTTGCCTCTGGAACCCCTGCTTCCTCCTAATCCTCCTGCTGTTTCTGATTGCATCAAAGAACTCACCTGTGTTCGCAAAAACATTGAATGCCGATTGCACGAGGCACAACAGTCTGCTAAACGGTTTGCCGACCGGCATGGTTGACCTGCTCCTGCTTATGATGTGGGTATGAAAGTGTGGTTGTCTACAAAGAACCTACGCCTGCCTGGTCTTCGTCCATTACTGCCACGTTTTGTGGGTCCCTATGTTATAGCCCGTGTTATCAACCCCGTAGTGGTGGAACTGACGTTACCTCAGTCGTGGAAGATCCATCCTGTGTTTCACGCCTCATTGATTAAACCTGTCCTTCCCAATACCCGTATCACGCCTCAATCACCTAGTTTCCTGAATCAAGTCTCTGAGGAATACGAGGTCCGTCCTCCGTTAAACACCAACGTGCATAATGGCATCAGATACTACCTAATCGACTGGAAGGGTTATGGTCCCGAGGAGCGGACTTGCGAATCACTCAGTAACATTAGCACCCCCCGCCTTTTAGCACATTTTCACGCCTCCCGAGGGGTGGATGTCGCTTTGGGGGAGAAAACTGTTAGGAATCGGGGCCGGTCCATCCACACAAACAAAAAGGAAGCGTTACGGCATACAACCAGAAATCGCCTACGCTCATTTGTCCTGCATCGTTCGCCGTTTCTGTCTAGGTACAGGTTACCATGGCAACGGTATACAACTCGTTACGCACGGCTGTTACCCGGAAGCAGAGTAGCAGCTGACTGCCGTAATGCACAGAGACGTGCACACAGAACGTATAAGCCCAGCCCCTTGCCTCGGCGGGTTGCTTCTGATTGAGGTTTTGTCGCGATCTTGCTTCGTTTCGTGTGTTTAGGATCTCGCCTGTAAAATTGGACTTTTGTTTAGCCCCCTTTTTGTCTCAGCCTCTCCTCATTCCCTCAGTGTTCTGTTCTGCCCTCTTGCTACCTGCTCCTTTCCCCGTTGGGGCCTTGTTTGCTGCTTCTGCGTCACATTTCTGTCGCTCGTCTGCCCGCAAGTTAAACAGGACTCAGATTGTGCAACGGACTTCTTCTGCCTCACGTTTCTGTCATTGGTCTGCCCGCAAGTGAAACAGGACTCGATTGTGCAACGGACTTCTTCGTCCTCACGTTTCTGTCATTGTTCTGCTGCTCCTCTCATCTCCTTTTGCCCCATGTTTTGAATGGAACTTTGCCTGTATGTTACGAATATGGATTGTTTACGGATTGCAAGTAGCTGTATTTCAACATCTTCTGCACAATACCCGCACCAGGACTGGAGACGCTTGCTGCCAGGTGCCTGTGTTATGCATCCTCGTTCCGTCGGGTGTAGGGCCGAGGAATACACCTTCATCTTCTGGAACTTCCTGCTTTCAAAGACCACAGCTGCTATTGGAGACACATCTCAACTTCCTTACTCAGGTACTGTGATAGCCTGTTATTATGGAATCTGAATATTGTTTGCTCCCACTTGGTGGTTCCCTTATCTTGGGTTATTTTCCTTTAGATATCGTACTTCGAAATTGGGATCTTGGGGACTTGCTAACATCGCTCAGATTGACCCCTTCTTCTGGACATTCCAGGTTGGTCCCATGTACTAAGACTGGGGAGGGCACAGTTTTCTTATCATAGATACTGGCCATTTCCTCTGTCTTTGCAGCTTGTGTATCCTTGGCTTGTCTCGTCTTCTGACTGCTAGATATTTCTGTCTGTTTTGTTTAACAGCAGAGGGGTACAACAGTAGGAGGAATTCCTCGGCTACTACTTCAGCTTCTTGGATCTCGTCCCCCACCAAGTGATACATCATCCGGAGAGTGGGTTGTGACAGCTTGATTGCCACTCTCAGTAATGGGGAGAGCTGTATTGTTAAAAATGATGGTGCCCCAGAGACTTCTCCATTTCTTTACGAATGTCCCGTACAACATCCCCAAAGGCGTTTTTTGTAGGTTGGACACTATATGCCGCGGTTTCTTGTGGCACAGCTCTAGATGCTGGGTGCCACTAACGAAATTGTGGAGTCCTTGCGAGCAAGTTAACATAAAGGTGCCCAATTTTGAAGCATATTTTGTGACGAGCCAGCTGCAATTTGTCAAAAACTGGCTCTCAGATGAGCAGACCCAGGACACCTTGATGCTGCAGCCATCATGTGCCCCTTTTTATTTGAAAGAGGTGATGTGGACAGGAGCACCGCACACCCCGAAATCCTCGCTGCTGCGGCTTGCGTTAGGTAAGACGATGTGGCACTGGGCCTGTTGCTTGTTAGGAAAACAGGCACTGTATTCACGTCCCCCCACCCCCTCCGAGGTCCTATTAGTGACACTGAATGCAGAGGATCCACAACTCAGGCTAAAAATGAGGAAGTATTGGGCACCCATGGGGGTAATGGTGGTGGGGGACTTACTAAGGGAAGGTAAACCGATGGACTTCTGCATACTCACCTCCGAAATAGGCATACATGGAGGTCAACACATAACACACACTGCACTCCTCACTAGATTAAAGCAGAAGTGGCCGGAGACAGATGGGGCCTGGCAGGAGGATGATGTCATTGAAACACTGTCTATGAGTTACTGATGTCACAGAGGGGGGATATGTTGATACAAGCCAGGCACATTTGGGAAGCAGACCTATAAGAACAATTGTCAGATGCAGTCTGGGGTAGCACTAGCCTATCACAAAAAGGTATCTAGAAACACAAAGTTCCAATTAATACAGCTGTACATAATGCATAGGGAATACCTTACCTGAAGAAGGTTGCCAGATTTAGCAAAGCAACAGAACAGAACAGACATGCCTGAAATGTGGATTGATTAATGTGGATTTGGTGCACATGTTTCGGGCTTGTGCGAAGATCTGAAAATATTAGAAGGAAATAGCACAAGCCTTGGCCAAGGCAGGTATAACGTTAGACACGTGTACCCCTGTTTGACTGTATGCTGAGCATGCGTGACCAGAACTGGCTAAACATGTCAGTAAGCTGAAAAACCTAGCATTTATCCTGGAGAAACACAGAATAGCAATGGGGTGGAAAGAGTATGCGAGACCTGAAGTGGGAATATGGTGGCGTGACCTCCAAAAATGGATGCTGGCGGAAACCACAGTGTGGCAGGAAGCAGCCAGTCGAGGCCAAGGAGAACAAAACACAGATTTCGACTCCTGGAGACACATAGTTCAGGAACTGATGGCCTCAGTGCATAGTGATACCTGAATCACAATAAGTGTCCCGACCATCAGTAGATTACGGTGAACGCATACACCTAAAGCTGCTGTAAGATGCTAGAACAATGTATATGGAGTAGGCTGGGGTGCGGGAAGGGGGAGTTGGGGGGAACACAGACATAATTGATTGGATATTTCCAAGCAATGTATGCAAGAGGCTGTAAATTATATATTGTTTAAAATAAATAAAAATGGTTTTTGAAAAAAACAAAGAAACTTTTGTTAATATAGACGCAGACAAGTAGTGGGGCCTGGAGGCATCCCTGCCCGACACCTCGCTGGACTGCAAATTGCTCGGTGCATTCACCTCCCAGACCCCAGTGAACTATAACCTTACTGTCCATGTAGAGGGCTTGTCTTGAGCTGAGTAACGTTTGTGGCACTTTATAGGCTGCCAAAACAGACCAGACCTTACTCCGTGAGACTGAATCGAAGGCGGGACGGAGATCCACAAAAATAGCATAAAGTTTGGTGTTGCAAAGCATTGTTTCTTTCTTTACCAACAGATCCAGCTGGAGACATTGTTCGACTGTTCCCAGGCTTTCCTTGAAACCTGCTTGCAGCCGGCTTAGAATACCTTCTGAAACAGTCCAGCTCTGCAGGTGGTCCAGTTGAATCTTAGCATAGATTTTCCCGGCTCCATCGAGGAGGGAGATGGGTCGATAATTACCCGGCATCTCCCTCCCTCCTTTTTTATAGATGGACATAATTATAGCCTCGTGCCAGCTCTGAGGGACCGTGCCAGTTCATTGATGGCATTGAACAGTCGAGTGAGTACTGGGCCCCAGACTATTGGATCATCCTTGTACATGTCGATGTTTAAACAGTCTGGGCCAGGAGCTTTCCCACCTAATGATTGATTCTAACCATGTCGAAGGAACTTGTACGGTCTCCAAAACCCAGGTTTGGCCCCCCATTGGAACAATTGACAGAGGAACACTTAGTAGATCATATTAAGTCAGTCAAGTTAGCTCCCTCTTCACAATCTGCATTGAAACCCCCTGTGACAATGCTGGGTTGATTATTACATGTAAATCATACATTTACTGTGACAATGCTGGGTTGATTATTACATGTAAATCATACATTTACTGTATGATAGGGGAGCACGATAGCAAATCTCAGATGGAACCAGGAAGTTGTTCGTGTATGTACTTTCCTCTAACGAGGTCGATGTTTTTGGTTTCCTAGGAAACGAAGGGGGATGACGAGGAGGGGGAACCCAACGGTTACAGCTGGGCATACTGAGCAGCTGAGAAACGAAGGCCGCTGTTGGGCTGTTGTTGTGCCGTTGCACATCCGTTAACACTGAAGTTCGTGTTTAAAAGAGTTAATATTAGCAGTCGGGTGAAGCTGATGAAAGGAACGAAGCAAACAGCGCCGTTACGCTCCAAGAGGGGCTGAGGAGAAGGCGACCGTTGTCGCGAGTACCGAAGGGGAGCGAGATACACACCTGACTAGTACGGAGGCTGTTATCGAGGTGAGCGAGTGAAACCCGAGAACGGAGACGACATCCGACGTAAGAACGAGGTGTGCTGTAAAAAGGGAAAACGCGATCTCAGGAAAGGCAGATAGAACCATTGGCAGTCGTCGGACGTAAGAAGGGAAATGAACCAGCTGCCGCGCCGCAGAGAACAGTAAAGTATTTCCTTCCAACGCTACCTAGAGGCGAAATAGAGATGCTGAGTGGGCCCCGGCGGAGTGGAGGTACGTGCCTGAATGAGATAGTTTGAATTTAGCACCTGTGGAGAGAAAGGCTGAGAGCACAGCCAGAGAGAGACGTTTTTAGAGAAAGGTGGAAGTGAGAAGTAATACTAACGGAGTGAAAGACTCGACAGGAGGAGTGCCAAGCCAAAGAGGTGGTCCCAGATATACTGTTAACTAAGAAGAAAGTGTAGAAATAAACAACAACATCTAGATGATGAGGATAAGAGCGACCAAACACCTTAAAACCTGAACATTTTCTTGGTCATAGTAGAAAAGAGTAGAAAGGTTAGATTTCTGTATTAAGAAAGATTAAGAGAAGAAAGAAAGGTAAAGACAAGTGAAGTACCAAATATACTTTAAAGACAGTAAAGACAGCTGGGAACCAAATATCAAGCAAGTGAAGAACTAGAACTATTCATTGAGAAGAAATACGACAAAAGAGTCAAGAGAGAGAGAGGGAGCATAATTTAAAGGAACAGTCTTACCCTAAGGACTTACCTGTTTGCAACAAGCTTGATACCACGCTGACGAGTTATGTCCTGAAATTCCGGGAAAGCTGAAGAAGACGTATCCTTTTCTTTTTTCTAAGTTACCTAAAGAAACAGAATCTTTCCCCCCCCCATATTTACGAACAATAAAAATAATTGGACTCTACTTTAGTCCAAACAAACTACTTATTGGCTAAGATCTCGTTTTTTTTAACACAACACGTGTAGAATATCACAGTTTGGTGTCAGAAGTGGGATAGTGAGAACGCCATGGAGGACCTCATTAAGACCCTGAGCGAAGGACAACAACTTCTACAACAAGCGTTGCAAATGCAGTCACAGCAAGCTCAAGCTGACAGGTTAGCCTTTCAACAGGCGTTACAAATGCAGCAGGCTCAATTACTTGAAGTGACGAATGTACGGAATAATCCTCAGGTACCTACCTCGGTGTTACAAAAGTATTCAGCCGGCGAGGACCCAGGACACTTTTTCGTGAATTTCGAAAGAGTCGCTCGGAATGCACAGTGGCCCGCCGAGAGATGGTGTCATTACATCGCACCATTGATGACCGGTGAAATGCAATGTTCATATCAGGCTGCAAACCCGGCAGGCGATACCAACTATGGGGACATGAAGAAGGTAGTGTTGGAGAGAATGGGACATGACGAGGAAACATACCGAGTCAAGTTTAGAGAAGTCAAATTGAAGGGAGAAGAGACACCGAGGCAGTTATTTTATAGAGTAAAGGAGTTGGCGGAGAAATGGTTACAACCTAGTACGTCCAACCCTGCAGAGATAACAGAAAAGGTCATTTTGGAACAATTCATCGAAGCTCTCCCTGGGCCCATACAGAGATGGGTCAAACAACATCCCAAACTGTCTCTGAGCGAGGCTATCGAAGTAGCATCAGCTTATCAGAAAGCTGGACAAGGCAAGCTGTTGAACTATTCTATGAGTTATAAACCACCTCTCTTGTTGAACAAGTCGACAAATCAGTCTAGATGGCCACATTCAATGTTAAGGAAGACAGAAGGGGAAAACATACGTTCCCGACCCAACAGTGAGGGTCCTATGAATTACCGACAAACGTCACCGGCGACGTTCGACTGTGGCGATTGGGGCCATCTCGCGAGGTTTTGTCCGAAGAAACCAAAAGCTGAACCAATGGATGTGGGAATTTTCGAATCCCCTAAAGAAATTGAGATCCCTGAACAAATGTCGGGGAGACCGTCGCAATACCTATATACATGTGAGGCAGAGGTGGATGGAAAACCCACTACGGCGTTGATAGACTCCGGAAGCCTACAGACGGCAGTGACATCGGAACTGGTAGGTGAAGATTATGATTCTCCAAGGGAAATTCCTATCCGATGCGTCCATGGGGATGTAAGGGTTTATCCCTCGAAGGAAGTACAAATTAAGATAGTCGGGGAGACAATGGGAGTGACAGCAGCAGTCTTACCCCGTTTACCTAAACCACTTCTAATTGGGTCAGACATACCAAAATTCTCTGAAATAGTTCATAAAATTGAGAAGAGCTGGTTAGAAACGGCCCCTTTTCATAGAGAAGAAATACAAAGCCCGATCCCTAAAACACGGAAAAGTAGAAAGTTCAAGCGAGCATTGAAGAAAGAATGGAGAGCTAAAAACGTTTTCCCGGTAGCAGTCGATTGGAGGTTGGAGGAAGGCGGAGATAGCTTTAGGTCGGCTCAAGAATTAGATCCCTTGCTACAATATGCCAGAGAACGTGCCTTAGAACAGACGACAGGACAGGGACCACGCTTCGTAAAAGAGAATGGATTATACTACAGAATAAGCAAGTCCAGGAGTGGAGAAGATCTGAGACAATTACTGATACCCAAGAAATACTATAAGACTGTATTAGAAATTGCTCACCTTCAAGTAGGTGAAGGTCACTTGGGAACCGAGAAGACAACTAAAAAGATTCTAGACAGGTTCTACTGGCCAGGAATATACCAACAAGTGGTGCAATTCTGTCAATCATGTGAGGACTGTGAGTTAAAGAACCGAGCCAACGTAAGAAAAGCACCCCTCCAGCCTATGCCTCTAGTCTTGGAACCGTTTAGCAGAATAGGAATTGATATGGTTGGGCCCTTGGAGCCAACCAGGAGGGGTCACAAGTACATTCTGGTAGTGGTAGACTATGCCACTAGATATCCAGAGGCCTTCCCATTAAAAGCAACCAATACACAACAGATTTGTGACGTTCTAATACCGTTTATTGGACGAGTTGGGATACCCAGAGAGATTGTCACTGACCGTGGGTCAAATTTCATGTCCAAAGTTCTCCAACAGGTTTGTGAAATGTTAAAAATAGAACATCTAAAAACAGCTGTATACCACCCCCAAACCGATGGGTTAGTAGAACGCTATAATCAAACCATCAAGCAAATGTTGAAGAAAACAACTTCCCCAGAGAATAAAGATTGGGATAGAATCTTACCATGGATCTTAATGACCCTCCGGAACACTCCTCAGTCGTCAACAGGATTTTCGCCCTTTGAACTATTGTTTGGACGACCCGTTCGTACTCTGTTAGATATTCTAAAAGAAAATTGGGAGGAGCAACCAGATCATGAAGTAACCTTAACAGAGTATGCCTCTCAGCTACGAGAAAGAGTGGAAAAACTACACAGTGTTGCTCGGAATAATCCCCTCGAAGCTCAAATAAGACAAGAAAGATACTACAATCAGAAAGCTCAGTTACGAACTTTCAAGAAAGGAGATCAAGTGTTAGTTCTGGTTCCTACATCGGACAATAAAATGTTAGCTACCTTGAAAGGCCCGTATGAGATTCAAGAAGTATTGGGTCCATTAACATACAGAGTAAAACAGACAGGCAGTAAAGTTCCTTTTCAAATGTACCATGTCAATTTACTTAAAAAGTGGGTACCGCCAGACCGAACTGTGGCTATGATAAGCCTAGGTACAACTTCAGAAGAACATTTTCCACAGTTACAGGAGAAATCAGGTCTAGAAGGCTTAAACATCAACTCAAATTTGACGCCTCTCCAACTGAGTGAGTTGTCAAAGTTGTTACAAAAGTTCTCACATATATTCTCCTCCTTACCAGGGAAAACCCACTTGACTGACCATCGTATAGTCACTAAACCTGGAACAACTGTAAGACTACGACCCTATCGGATTCCTGAATCAAAAATCAAGGCCTTCAACCAAGAGGTACAGGAGATGTTGGAGTTGGGAATTATAGAACCATCACACAGTGAATGGTGTTCTCCCGTGGTCCTGGTGCCGAAACCGGATGGAAGTGTAAGGTTCTGCATGGATTTCCGGAAGCTGAACGAAGTTTCTAAGTTCGACGCGTACCCCATGCCAAGAATCGAGGATCTACTGAATAATTTAGGGAAGGCAAGATTTTTGACCACCATTGACTTAACTAAAGGTTACTGGCAGATTCCCTTGCGACTCTCAGATAAGGAGAAGACAGCGTTTGCCACACCTACTGGTTTGTATCAGTTTACCGTGCTGCCCTTTGGGTTACATGGGGCGCCTGCAACCTTTCAGCGGCTAATGAACCATGTTATAAAGGGTCATGAACAGTATATAGGCGCATACCTTGATGACATCATAGTCTATAGCAATACCTGGACAGAACACCTACAACATATTGGTAAAATACTGGAAACCTTGGAAGAGGCAGGATTACATATAAATCCCAAGAAAACTCATGTGGCAACCTTTCATACGAAGTATTTGGGGTACTATGTCGGACAAGGGATCATCAGACCCCAGGAGGAAAAGATCAAGGCAGTCAGACAGTTAAAGTTCCCAGAAACACCAAAGCAAGTAAGAGCTTTTTTGGGATTCGTCGGATATTACAGAAGATTTATACCACATTTTTCCACATTAGCGGCTCCATTAACAGATCTGTTAAGAAAGAGTTCATCAGTGAAGAAAATTTGGAAGACTACAGAAACATTGCAGGCCTTCGAATCTCTAAAAGAGGCGTTAACCGATAGGGCCGTGTTACACTGCCCTGACTTTAGCGCTCCATTTTACCTTCACACGGATGCCTCAGGTACAGGTATAGGAGCAGTTCTATTCCAGAATCAAGGAGAGGAGGAGAGACCAATACTATTCATCAGTCGGAAATTACTACCCCACGAACTGAGTTATCCAACAATAGAGAAGGAATGTTTGGCAGTAAAATGGGCCATTGATGCTTTAAGATATTATCTGTTGGGGCGAGAATTCACCTTAGTGACCGACCATGCTCCGTTAGTTTGGCTGGCTCGCAACAAAGATTCAAATCAGAGAATACTTAGGTGGTTTCTTTCTCTCCAGCCCTTCTCTTTTAAAACCATACATAAACCTGGGAAGTTATTAACCCAAGCGGATTACCTGTCTCGAGCAGAAACCCTTCCCGAGCGTAAGGGCTTAGTAGAGGGGGTGTGACAATGCTGGGTTGATTATTACATGTAAATCATACATTTACTGTGACAATGCTGGGTTGATTATTACATGTAAATCATACATTTACTGTATGATAGGGGAGCACGATAGCAAATCTCAGATGGAACCAGGAAGTTGTTCGTGTATGTACTTTCCTCTAACGAGGTCGATGTTTTTGGTTTCCTAGGAAACGAAGGGGGATGACGAGGAGGGGGAACCCAACGGTTACAGCTGGGCATACTGAGCAGCTGAGAAACGAAGGCCGCTGTTGGGCTGTTGTTGTGCCGTTGCACATCCGTTAACACTGAAGTTCGTGTTTAAAAGAGTTAATATTAGCAGTCGGGTGAAGCTGATGAAAGGAACGAAGCAAACAGCGCCGTTACGCTCCAAGAGGGGCTGAGGAGAAGGCGACCGTTGTCGCGAGTACCGAAGGGGAGCGAGATACACACCTGACTAGTACGGAGGCTGTTATCGAGGTGAGCGAGTGAAACCCGAGAACGGAGACGACATCCGACGTAAGAACGAGGTGTGCTGTAAAAAGGGAAAACGCGATCTCAGGAAAGGCAGATAGAACCATTGGCAGTCGTCGGACGTAAGAAGGGAAATGAACCAGCTGCCGCGCCGCAGAGAACAGTAAAGTATTTCCTTCCAACGCTACCTAGAGGCGAAATAGAGATGCTGAGTGGGCCCCGGCGGAGTGGAGGTACGTGCCTGAATGAGATAGTTTGAATTTAGCACCTGTGGAGAGAAAGGCTGAGAGCACAGCCAGAGAGAGACGTTTTTAGAGAAAGGTGGAAGTGAGAAGTAATACTAACGGAGTGAAAGACTTGACAGGAGGAGTGCCAAGCCAAAGAGGTGGTCCCAGATATACTGTTAACTAAGAAGAAAGTGTAGAAATAAACAACAACATCTAGATGATGAGGATAAGAGCGACCAAACACCTTAAAACCTGAACATTTTCTTGGTCATAGTAGAAAAGAGTAGAAAGGTTAGATTTCTGTATTAAGAAAGATTAAGAGAAGAAAGAAAGGTAAAGACAAGTGAAGTACCAAATATACTTTAAAGACAGTAAAGACAGCTGGGAACCAAATATCAAGCAAGTGAAGAACTAGAACTATTCATTGAGAAGAAATACGACAAAAGAGTCAAGAGAGAGAGCATACCCTAAGGACTTACCTGTTTGCAACAAGCTTGATACCACGCTGACGAGTTATGTCCTGAAATTCCGGGAAAGCTGAAGAAGACGTATCCTTTTCTTTTTTCTAAGTTACCTAAAGAAACAGAATCTTCCCCCCCCATATTTACGAACAATAAAAATAATTGGACTCTACTTTAGTCCAAACAAACTACTTATTGGCTAAGATCTCGTTTTTTTTAACACAACACGTGTAGAATATCACACCCCCCCCCCTATTATGATGTTATGGGGGTGACCTTGCTCTAACCAGTTAATAATGATCTCATCAAGACCCCATTGCATGACATTACAGGACATCTTGGCAGGATTCCAATGTAGGTTTATTATAAGAAGCTCTAATGCTGATGTTTCTAAAAAATACTACCACAGCCAAGACGCCCTCATTCCGAGATCTAATTTCACAAGAATGTGCACAAAGATTTAAATCGATTGCAATCACCAGTACACCTGACGGGTGACCCGACGATCCCCTTGAAGCTAATCTAGAAAATGTTTTAAAACCATCCAGGTTCGACTTCCATTGTTTCTTGGAAAAGTAAAATATGGTGGTCCAAGAAAACAGTTTCCAAGTCAAACAACCTCATTATGTTATTAAACCCACACATGTTCCAAGATTAAAGATTGGTCAGGTAGTCACCTGAAGAAGTGAACACTGTTATTGTTACAACCACCCACTTTGTTTACCATATTAAGAGCTTTGAGACTACTTTCAACCAAGGACTGCTTACCAGAAATGGTCGAGTGGTCAATGACTTGGGATATGGGAGCTGTTAAAAAAGAAGACCCTTCACTGGGACTTGACAACTCATTCAATTCAAAACCCAAAATTCTCAAGGTATCCCGCTGGTCCCAGACAATTCGAGCAACTATATTAGATTAGAAATAGGTGACTAGACGCTCTGTTCCTCGCTCAGGAACTGAAACATAACCAATGTCTCCTGAATTTAAGGAGCAAAGTGCTGGAGATTTAGAAAAGATGTCCAGTAGCCTGCCCTGTTGATTTTCACTTTTCCTTTGATTTGCTGTATATTTTTCCAGCTCACTATTTTATGTAATAAGAACTTTAGATAGGCGCTGTCTTTCACTGCAAAGTCAATTTCGAATCCATGACCCTGATTGCTCAAACTTTTTCAGTGGTCAAAGATACCCCCATATTTTTGGACTCCACAGAAGGTGTGATAATCCGCAGTCACCAGCGGAGCGGAGTGGCTCTGCTGGCCCTGGCCGTGAGGTGTGCACACAGAACACCCCGGACCCCTAAAGAGTGCCGTCCGTGGGGGCCAGTGCCGCTGCATTGGTTGCGCAACACCCCCAGAGAACACGGCGAACAGGCCGGGCATGAGGCGAGCGTGAGCCCGGTTCTTGCTGAGACGCAGCAGCGCATAAGGTGCTTACAGTAGAGTGGGCCCAACTGAGGGACTGCTGGGGAGTGCCTGGCATGGTGTGCTGGTGCCCGGCTGGCTATCTAGGTGAAACACTCTGCAGCGGGTCATTGCGACCGCCCCCTTTTTGAACAGTAATGGAACGGAGCGGTGGGAGACTCCTGACATCATGAGGCACCATCTGGGGGCTGGCCTCCGCACTGAACCACCGCACGTTGGCAGTCACAGGACGTGGATGTGCATCTGCTAGTGGACAATCCTCAGCACCGCGCCCCCCTGGGGTCAGTATTTTGAGGAGGACAGCCTGATGTAGTGGGTCAACAACTTGAGGGCCTCCTGAAGTATGCTGCTGCAAGACACACATACCAACCTAAGCCCGCTGGGCATGCCGAATACAGAGTCTGAGAGGTAGCGGAGGGTGAGAGTGCCAGGTTTGCTGCAGTGAAATCTCAACCAGAGTGAGACAAGGGTAATAACAGTGGCCTGCTGCAAGCAGGATGTGGCTAGGCAGGAGGGCCCCATCAGAGGATTTGACCCTTGGCAGGCACCCTTGAGAACGCTCCTAACACAGGCTGAATAGCCTGAGGGAAGCACGCAACTCCTGGGAATAAACGTGCAGTAAGCGATCCAGGCCCACGACTGTGAGCGTTGAATGCTATGTACAGCGGGCGGTGGGGGATACACTGAAAGCAGCTTGGTGTGGGTGCCCTGGAGTTGTGTTGGTGCTCAACAAGCCTTCACCCAGCAACAGCGAAGACAAGGCAGTGCAGTTTGGAAACAAACACACTGCTGGGGGACATCAATAAACAGGGACTCTGTCCATTGGAGTGTGGGGGGGGCACCTTCTGTCGGTTTAGTTTCTATAAAGGCGGGACCCACCACCTACAACCCTAGCCAAAGAAGCTAATCCCTCCAACAGAACCCCTGATAGCAGGTGCTAGGCAACGGGGACAAGGAGGCAGACCAGAGACCGGCACAGCACCCCTCACGCAAGACCAGCCAGCTCCCAGGGACTACCACCTCATTTGGACAGCAGGTAAGCGCCTTGGTGCTTCAGTCCCTCCCGCACCTTGCCGCTCCCCAACACTCTCCTCGGCCACCCCTGTCTTCTACCCTTTCAACCAGACATGGCGCCATCGCTATGCATCCCTCCATCCTTATGAGGAATAGCCTCCTCAGACTACGCACTCGGATCACAGCATACGTCACACACCACGCTCATCAATCGCCCCTGCCCACCGCAGATCCGTAGACCAGTACCCAGGCAACATGCTACCCCCGACCTGCCCTCAAAACTCAGATCCTCTCAAGAAAGATTACTCAGATTACGCACACAGCCCCTGTGTGCGTCCCACACCATGATCACCAATCATTTCACCCACAGCTGAACCACAGACCAGGCCCCATGCAACCCGAAACCACTTTTTCTGCCACCGCCATGTTGCCTCTGATCAGTATGAGAAATAGGTTCCTCAGACTGCACTCAGTTTATCCCACGTATCCCCCACTATATCACCCAGCCTCTACACCCTATGCAAACGCACACGCCTACGAGACCTACCTGTAAGTACATCAAGTGCACACTTATCAATGCAAGATCAGTCCCAGCCCATGCAGCTGAAATCCTTCACCTTATAACCTCCAACAACCTTGACCTACTTGCCATCACAGAAACATGGCTCCACCCCGCTGCTGGCTCATGCCTTTCCATTGCCATCCTTACAGGCCAGGCCATACTAAGATGTTATCGGCACCCAAGAATACTCCCAGCAGAGGCCGAATAGCCTAAGGGAAGCAGGCAACCCCTGGTACTAAAGGTGCAGTAAGGGATCCTGGCCCACAACTGTGAGCGTTGAATGCTATGTACAGTGGGAGGTGGGGGATACTCTGAAGGCGCAGTACACGCTGAAATCAGCATGGTGTGCGTGCCCTGGGACTATGCTATTGCTCCACAAGCCTTCACATTTACACCCAGCAACAGCGAAGACAAAGCAGCGCAGTTTGGAAACAAACACACTGCTGGGGGA
This sequence comes from Ambystoma mexicanum, assembly GCF_040938575.1. Lineage (NCBI taxonomy): Eukaryota > Metazoa > Chordata > Amphibia > Caudata > Ambystomatidae > Ambystoma > Ambystoma mexicanum. The sequence goes on along the minus strand of NC_090925.1, from coordinate 1,251,391,103 downwards.
CATGAGTAAACAGGGATCCTGTCCATTGGGGTGTGGGGTGCACCTTCTGTCAGTACAGTGTCTATAAAGGCGGGACCCAACACCTACAACCCTAGCCAAAGAAGCTAGATCCCTCCCACAGAACCCCTGATAGCATTTGCTAGGCGAGGGGGACAAGGAGGCAGACCCGAGACCGAACAGAGCACCCTTCACGCAAGCCCAGCCAGCTCCCACAGACTCCCACCTCATTTGGATAGCAGGTAAGCGCCTTGGTACTTCTGCCTCTCCCGCACCTTGCCACTCCCCAACACTCTCCTCGGCCACCCCTGCCTTCGTACCTATCAACCTGATGTGGCGCCATCGATATGCACCCCTCGATCCTTAGGAGGAATAGCCTCCTCAGACTACGCACTCGGGTCACAGCATACGTCACACACCATGGTCATCAGCCGCACTCTGCCCACCGCAGATCCGTAGACCAGACCCCACGCAACATGCTACCCCTGACCCTGCCCTCACTGCTCTGATCCTCTCGAGAAATCGATTACTCAGATTACGCACGCAGCCCCCTGTGTGGATACCACACCACGATCACCAATCATTCCGCCCAGCGCTGATCCACAGACCAGGCCCCACGCAACTGTAACCTCCGACTCTGCCACCACCATGCCGCCTCTGATCAGTATGAGGAATAGGTTCCTCAGACTCAGCACTCAGTTCATCCCACACATCCCCCAGCCTCTACGCCCTACGCAAACGCACAGGCCTGCGAGACCTACCTGTAAGTACATCAACTGCGTGCTCATCAACGCAAGATCATTCCCAGCCCATGCAGCTGAAATCCTTCACCTTATAACCTCCAACAAATTTGAACTACTTGCCATCACTGAAACATGGCTCCACCCCACTGCTGGCCCAGCCCTTTCCATTGCTATCCCTATGGGCTAGGCCATACTAAGATGTGACAGATCCTTGAACAGAGAAGGTAGTGTCGCCTTCATCTTTAAAAATACTCTCACCATAAGAGTCTTGCAAACCAATGCCATGCCAAACTGCAAATCCCTACTCGCCAAGCTCTCCTTGTCCCCGAATGTCTCCATCTCCATCCTGATCTACCGCCCCCCGGGACCTAGTCCTGCCTTCGAGGAGAATTTGCTGCAAAGCATCTTCGCATCCATCAAGCCCAACTCAAAAGTTGTAATCCTTGGGGACCTCAACCTAGGCCTTAATGACCCAGCAGATGCAACGGCGTCCAGCATAGCAAAAGCACTTAACCATGCTGGCTTTACGCAGCGCTCCCTCGAGCCCACCCACGATGAAGGCCACACCGAAACTGAATCAGCGACCTCAACTGCAACATCTCCACCCCGTCACCTCCAATTGCCCATGGTCCGACCACCATACCATTGCCTTCAACATCCCACACTCAGATTGGCCTAGACCAGTTAACCTGGCCAAACATGAAGGTGTGGCCCGGTGCGTAAAAACCTTAACCCCACTAACCTCGCCCCATTACTTGCTACCCTTGCACCCCCCCATCCTCACTGACCAACCCAGCAACTCTAGTTAACCCCTACAAACAAACCATTGCCCAGGAGGTAGACACGCTTGCCCCCCTCAATCTCAGGAAAGGAGGGGCAGAGGTTCAGAAGGCCAACCTAATTTGCGGAACAGGGTAACCTCTGGACAAGCCAGACCAATCAGGGTAGCTATGGCAGGCGGTCAAAACTAAGTCTCAGGAGGGGTGAGCGTGACTGAAGGACCTCAACGAGCACACAGAGCAAGGACACTTACAAATTACTCCAGACAGGTGTTATATCCAAAAATATAGACACATTTATTACAAGGCCTTTGTAACATAAGCCATAGCAAAGAATCACAGTAACACAAAGTAAACCAATACATCACACTCAATACAATATATATACAAGACCAGGGGTGGGGGTCTAAAGGGGTGACTGCACAAAATATGTTAACAACCTAGATGAGAAGGAAACAGGCAGTGCAGTTAAACTTTAGTCCCAGTTCAACATCAGTTATTCATCTAACTAAGAGGCAGTCCAAGCCCTAAGAAGAGGGGAGCCTCGTGCTCATTAGTACTTGTAATGCAAATGCACGCAGTTGTTCCAATGGGCAAAACAGGGTGTCTTCAAGGGTCTTCTAGCAGCTCGGGAAGGTGGATAAGGCGATGAAGAATAAGTTCCCACTATTCAAGAAGGACCTCCACTTGAAGGCAGAGGCAGTTCGAGAGTTCGGGAAGGAGTCGCTATTTCGCAATAGCAGTGGACAGGAGAGGGGCCCCCAGGGACCACTCATGCGTTAAAATGGGCTCTTGCGCTAGGGGCCACCGGTTGGGATATTGATTACTCACCGGTCCCTGATGCAAGGAGACCCAAACTTCAGCAGGTCAGTCCAATGCACTTGCAGGTTCGAAGGCAGCAAAAACGACGTCTCGGCACCTTTTAGTTCCTGAGATCCAGCAATGATTGCTAAACGGGACAGTGGCGATTTCTCCGCTCCGGGTGGATGAATCACCCCAGCAGGCTTCAGGGGCAAGAGGGTCACAAATGCAGCGGACTTGCAAAGAATGTTGCCGCAGCAGGGCAACCCAGTAACCGAGTTTACTCCGTTCCGGGTGCACTCGTCTCACTTCAGACCTGGGAATGCCAAGTGTACGAAATTCGGGGCGAGGGTGCCTTGGACACAGAGCTAGCAGTATACCAAGTTTCAAGGGCCTCCTTGAAACGACGGCAGAGGCAGAGCAAAGGTCCTGCGTAAGCTGGTCAGCCCACTGGTTGGCCCAGGGACACTTCCGAGAAAGCTTACTTTCAGGTTTTGGTGAAAGTGCCGAGAATAGTTGGTCCCACTATTCCAATGGGTCGAAGCGTCTTCGCAGACCTTCTAGGACGACCAGATGCAGAGGGGTCCCACGGGACGACAGCGTGCTCAGGGTGCCAAACCTTCCAGCAGGTCACCAGCGGTTCCTCGACTCAGCTTCGTAGTTGCAGGATACTTGGATCCTATCCTTTGTTCAGTGAGAACTCAGGAGTGGTGTTTCCAGCCTCCTCTTATACAAAGTTCCCTTCGCGCCAAAATGGAGAGGACCCAGTGGGAGATCTGCTCACAAACACACACTCCATACGTGGACCAATCACAGACCATGATGGTCTCAGGCATTCAGGACACTCCAGACTCTCTGGCACCCAGGATGTGTATTGGGACCAGACATCCCAGCCCACATCCTGGAGGCACACACACAAGGCATGCAGAAGCCAGTAAAAGCATTGGGATTCGCAGGAAAGTGCATGACCAAATAAGGACTGGCCCTGGTTGACTCAACCTGGGGAAGGCGAAGGGGCAAGAAGGCCAAAGGACAGGACAAAGAACCTCGTGGCATGGCCATTTTGGAACAAGGCCACCTATTTGTGCCAAACGCGGTTAACACTGTTAACATGGCAGGAAAGGGTTAAAAATTATTGCGAAACGATAGCTGCCACCAGTCCTGTCCATGACACATCTACACAGTTCGTAAAAAGTCCAGCGAGTGTATCTAGGGCCTCTGGAAATTACTATAGACCCAAGTGTGCTATATGGTAAGATACATTGCACACTTGTTACATGTTGCACAAAAGTTGCAACATGAGAAAAGGACTAAGGGAAACAAAGTCTCCCAGTACTGACTGTCTTAAGGGCATGTCCGTTTCCCCATAAAATGTGAGCGAAAGCCCAGAGGAGTACAGCTGAAGGCTGTGCTTCTCTGGCAGAGTCAGTCAATGGTGTCTAAACAGCAGCAAAAAGTTTGGGGGTTGACACATGGAGGGAAAATTGCATACAACTATGAAATCTTTCCTAACAGGAACCACATTTAAGATAGTAGGATTATCATCCTTCAATTCTGGAGCCAATCTTTGACCCAAGAGTACTGCACTTGCTGGAAGAAGAAAAGTGGTAATTTTCTTCTGATTTGACGGCACCCCTTTTTTCATGATACGAGATTCAGAAGCAGTTGGGCTGCTGGCCACTGAATCGTCCATCCGTGTCACCTGAGCCCCCTGAGAATATAGGTCAATTATCTCCCCCACATTGGGGAGAGATCGCAAGAATTTCTATTCTTAATATTAGGTCAATTATTTTTTTTTGTTTGCAGGGATTTTTTCCTTTTCATTTTTCTTATCAAATTCACACGTGGACAGTTTGAAACATCTAAATCCTCGGAGGTAGCAACTTGATGTCTCCATTCTTCCTATGCAGGAGACTCAAATAACACCAGAGAAATACTTATCCTGGTACAACAGTTTAGAAGCAGGGTTGGACTGTCAACGGCCGATTCTTGAGCAGCAGTAGGTTCTTCCAAAACAATCAGCCTTTCTTGGCCCAAATTAAAACATCTAACGCTTCCGATATCAGATCAGAGGTGACAGCAGCGGGCTTCATAAGATGTTGTGTTAAGGACAACGGGCCTCATTACTTCTTTGCCGATCTGGAAACAAGAGTGCTGGTAAACTCACGGGCACCCTTGTTTCCGGACTGGCAAACTACAAGTCTGCCTTCTGGAGCCGCTGTGCCAGGCAGGTCTGACCCTGCCAGGCGCAGCAGCCACAGTAGTCGGACTTGTCACGGGAGCACCGGCACCGTTGCTAATGGTGTCGGTGCTCCCATGTCCCCACTCCCATAGAGTCCCATAGGACTGATACCCTATGGTAATCCTCATTCCCATAGAACTCTATGGGAATGGGGATTAACAAATGTACCAGCGCTTGACTTCCGAGTGCCGGATTTATAATAGCCCGGTGGCACCGGGAATTCAGGTGCCAGTAAATTATTATGGTCAGGCGGCAACTCGCCGGTAGCACCGGCAGGGTTACCGCTGGACCCGTAATGAGGCCCAATAACTTTATTTGGCTATGTAAGATAGAGTACAACAGATTACAGTTGGCATCTGACAAGGTAGATTTATACAGACAGTTGATTCACTGCGGGGATAAAGACCATGACACAATTAATAGGCACACAATATGTTCACAACTTACTTATCTCAATCACAATCTGTACAACACAATGACCAATCGGGCGGGGCCCGATTAGCCAGGTAGGATTTAAAATTGGACCAGACGTCCCTTGGTCGGGAAGTGAGAGGCAATATACCACCTCACAGTCCCGGACCCAGGTGAGTGCAACCAACCATGTTTGCGCACTGGATGGGGGTAGGACTATCTTTCCACCTGTGGAGTATGCACCTTTTGGCGATCATATTCGGGAGGTTTGCGCATATGCTAAATAGCGCTGCTAATGGGGAGCATTCAATGCGGAGGTCCACCACATCTGAAAGTGTCCTAACAACAGAGTCCCAAAAGACTTCCAGATGGGTGCAGCTCCAGAACATATGCATGTGGCCAGCCTGGGGAGAGCGGCATCTAGGACAACAGTATTCCGCAGCTTGGTACATTCTCGGGGTTTAATATTGCATTGTATATTGCATGCATCTAGATTTAAAGTTCAGGGATACATTTTTGGCATGCACACACACCTGATTCCATTGAGCATCTGAAAGTTCGACCCCCGTTCAGACCAGGCACTCCTTGCCCTTGGCGCTGAGGGTGGTAGTTTATTCAGTAACATTTTGTATAGGGTTCAGTGGAGCCGCCTACAACCACCGGAATTGGCTATATACACCATTTCCTCAGTTTATGGGGGTTCCCCGGGATAGTCTGGCCACTCGTATTCTGTAATATTGCATGAGCTCCTCCACAGTGCCGGTGTGCTCACGCCGCCATGTTAGCGGGGTGATGAATTTCCCTTCCGGGAGCAGATCTGCCATTGCTTTGTAGCCCAAGGGACCCCACTGTGCAGCGATAGTCGCATCCAACGTAGGTCCAAGACCATGGAACCTCCACAATGGAAGCCATTTACAGTATGGACACTCTGCCCCGGTCCCAGTAAAGATGGAGCACCAGGCTAGCACTGTGGTGGCTACCGAGTCAAACAGGCAACCATCCTTGTACTTTTGGTCCAGAACCAACGTTCTGAGGTCTGATCTATCTGCTGCAAACTTTTCAAGTTTAGCATGGGGCGGAGGGGAAGCCTCTCCATACCAGTAGGTAGCAAACAGCGCTTGTTCCACCACCCTGTATAAACCAAGGTGCGAGACGCTAAAAACCCCCTTGTCATAAGGAGTAGTCGTATCTATCCACCTTTTCCGGACTGCCCTGGAATGCCATAAGAAACATGCAAAGGACCCATGAATTCTAAAGAAGAAGGGCCTATTGGGCCAGACCGGGACATTAGCAAATATATATAAAAGTTTGGGCACTAGCACCATCTTTATCAGAAAGAATTTATCAGCCATCGTAAGTGGGAGCGCCTCCAACTTGGTCAGTCTGCCCGTCACATGCTCCTCCACTGCCAGTTAATTGTACCTAAGGAGGGTGGACCTCGCCCCAGAGACCGCCACCCCCAGATATTTAATCTTGTTCGGGGACCACCGTAGGGGGTAGCTGCCACACGGTTTCTTAGTACCACTGGTCAGCAGAAAAATCTCAGTTTCAGTATTTATTGTGAATCCCAAGAATCTGCCAAAATGTGTTGGAGAATCGGTTCTAAATTCGTCTGTGGATCCCTAACATACAGCAATACCATGTTCGTATACAGCAAAACAGTTTTCGGTGAACCAGTAAGGTGTACCGCTCGGTGCCCATTGCGGGCACGGATCATGTCTGCCATAGGTTCGATGGCCAGGGCAAAGAGGATCAGGAAGAGGGGGCACCCTGCTGGGTGCCCCTCTCCAGAACAAAGGGTTCCGAAATGCAGGAGTTGACCTGCACTCTGGCCAACAGGCAGGTGTATAGCAGTTTTATGTGTCAAAGCATTTCTGAACCTATTCCCATTTTCACCACCCATAGGTACTCCCATGAGACCATATCGAAGGATTTTTGGGTGTCGATGGTCACTGCTACCACTTCTGCAGAGGGATATATATTTGGGCCATGACGTTAAACAAATGCCTGGTATTGAGCGATGTAGACCTGCCAGGGACAAAGCCCGCCTGGTCGCTATGAATAATATGGGGCATCAATGGAAGTAGCCGGTTTGCTAAGGCCTTTGTGTATATTTTGGTATCCACATTCATGAGTGTGGGGCCGGTGTGACCCACACTCATTGCTTGGCTTATCAGGTTTATCAGGTTTAAATAGAATGCTTATGGTGACTTCCCGCAAAGATTCAGGTAGGATAGATTCACAAAGTGACTCCTCCCATACCTTCAGTAGATGGGGGACCAGAAGGGCCGCATATTCATGATAGAATTCCGCTATCAGGCCGTCGGGACCAGGAGTCTTACTTCTGGGCAGATCAGTAACTACGGCAAGTATTTCTTCTGTTTTGAGGGGGGTATCTAGGCCTTCCCTGGCTTGAGTTATTGAGACGTCATAATGGTATAGTAGACAGAGACATCTGGCAGATAGTCAAGGCCAGGGCAGTCAACCTGTCGGTTGCTCGGTGGCATTGTCCTCCTCATGGTCAGGAATCGGGATCTGGGCTTCAATTAATGTTACTGCTTCATTTGGGACTGTAAAAAAAATAAGTTTGCCCCAGAATTGGAATCTTAGACGTGCCGGGAACAGAATTGCGTATTTTATGTTGCAGTCACGCAGAATTTTCTTGACCCCTATAAATTGGCGACTCTCCTGTTGTACTGAGACTGAGAAATCTGGAAAGATCTAGATGGTTTGGATCCCAGATGCAATTCTCTCTTGTCTCGGCCAGGCACAGGAGATGATCCCTGCCTCGATAGCTTAGGATATTTGCGATGATGGGCCAAGGAAAGTCGCCGGGCTTTGGCTTGAGTGTGAGGGCACGATGGGCCCTTTCCACCGCGAAGAAGGGGATAGCTGGGGGTCTCCTAGCAGGTCTTTGAGGAGTCTCTCCACCACCTGCCTCATAGCCCCAGACAATGCATCCTCTGGGACCCCTATGATGCAGATGTTGTTTCTCCGTGAGCGTGACTCCAGGTCATCACATTTATTTTGTACCTGTTTCATGTCCTTTACAAAGGTGGCCACTGTAGCTTGGAGCACTTGTACCATATCTTCTGTTGCCCCTATCTTCACCCCCGCCACAGTTATGTGCACCACTTCCTTCGTCAGTTGTTAGCACATAGATGCAACATTGGCTGTGATGTTATCTAGCTTTTCATGAACCGCAGCAAAGGCAATGGCCATGGCTTCCATCATGTGTGTGAGCTCTTTGGATGGCGCCAAAGCTAGTTGATCCTGATCAGGGTATGGCAGGCGTGACAGTCCGGGCACCCCCCTTGGGGCCACCTTGGCATATTTGTCCATGGTCCCTGTTTTTTCCCCACCTCAGACGTCTCCGGTCATAGCAGGCGAGTAAGTGGGTCCCACAGAGAGGGGTATGGGGAGTACACGGGTGGATGGAGGTCAATCACCAGCAGCACCCCAGCACCACCCAAGCTCTATATTTAGGCCTCAGTCCAGCCTCACGCACCCTGCTTGATTGCAATGTAGGCCCACTGTCGCTCCCCCAGCACCACTGCAGGGTATATTAGCCACAAATATATGCAATATCAGGCGTGGGGGATCCTTCACGTAGGCAATCCTCCGGCTCCGGGGCGACACCAGTATCATCCGAGGAGAGGGGGGCACACTCCCTGGGTTGCTTTAAGTTGCAAATCCCTCCTCAACCACAATGTCAGTTGGCACAGGTTCCCAGGTAGGGCGTTGCGTGGCCAGGGAGGCAGGCAACGCTGCAAGCGCCTCGCCCGCCGGTCTATGAAAGGGTGGGGGCTGAAGAGTTTTCCATTTGGGCCAAGTATGTCCACACACTCCCACTTTCAGGGCCGCAAATGCCCCCCTTTGATCTTTCAGGGGTTAAGCCACTCACTGTGAGATTCTGCGTGAGGGGCCCACTCCTTTCTTCCAGCTGCTATATGTATGTGCAGGCCGCCTCAGCTGGCGAACGAGGCAGCTGTTAGCAGCAGAGCCGCTGCTCTGTGCAACGGATCCTCACTCTGGTGGGGAGGATCTGACGAGCTGCCGATGCCCACACCACCCTGAGGAGGAACGGCACAAGAGGAGACGATGATCCCTCGCCGTACGTGCACCACGCCACTCTGGCGGAGATGTTATGGCCACACTCGATCCCCACAGCTGTTTGGCTCTGTGATGCTGCAGCAGGTGCCTAGCCGCCGCCGTCCCAACTCCCACCGGACGCTTCTCACTGCCAGGGACAATCACTCTGTTTCACAGTGTATAGATGCCAATTACCGCAGAGTTGTCGGGTCGGAATGCGCAGCTAAAACACTAAGCAGCCATCTTATCGGCTGCTCAACAGCGCCCCGTCAAGGGCAATATCTTAAGATCTACTCCTGAGAATTTATTTTACGTTGTCTTGGACAATGGGCCTCATTACGGGTCCGGCGGTAACACTGCCGGTGTTACCGGCAGGTTGCCGTCGGACTTGTAATATTTTACCGGCGCCTGACTTCCCAGTGCCACCTGCAGATTAAGATTCCGGCGGCCCGCGAAGTCAGGCACCGTTAAATTGTAAATCCCCATTCCCATAGAGTCCAATAGGACTCTATGGGAGTGGGGACACAGAAGCACCGGCACAGTTGCTAACAGTGCCAGTGCTTCTGTGACGGGTCTGCCTACCATGGCCGCTGCGCCTGAACTGTCGGGCACAGCAGCCACGACAGGCAGACTCTGAGTTTGGCGATCCGGAAACAAGGGTGCCGGTGAGCTTACCAACACAAGATATAAAGCCAAAATAGAAGCCAGCCCCCGTGCATTTAAGTTGGGCAATATGTTGGAATCCTACTACAATTGAGCATTCCTTAGTGTGATGTAGTTATCTTGGCCAGGAAGATTAGGAGCCTCGTTTTGATTACAGTTCTTTTGGCACTAAAGGAACAGGGCGCGGGGGGGTCTAAACCTGTTGCTTGTGAAACAGCGTTATTGTTCGTGAAAGACGAGCAGCGTTCCTTCCTTTAAATCGCTGCACAAACACAACAAATAATGCTGCTTTCCCTATCTAAAGGCTGCTTTTGTCTTTAAAAGATTTTGAGGAGAGGTTTGAAAGATTGGGTTTATAGTTGCAGGTAATGTAACCAGCGGCATTTTGGAGGAAGTTGTAGAATTAGTTGGGTTGGTAGTCAGGCCTGTAGGGACGGAGGCAGTTGAAATAACACGCGAGCAATCCAAAGAGCTAAGCAATATTTCCCAGGATTTTCAGTGTGTGGCAATAGGTTGTCATTTTTGCCGTCTTCCTTCTTGCCGAACCAAATGTCTGGACTGCCTGTTCTGTACTGGAGGAGCTTGTAGAGGAACAAGCCGCGCCAGTCAATAGGCCACAAGCTTAAGCTACCCTTGTAGCTGTCGAATTGCCACTATGCAAATTAGAGGTGTAAGTGGAAGGCACGGCAGCCATAACCTCCCCCACAAGCACTTGTTTTAATAAATGTAGTAAAAAGTTCACAGCCAGAAATGTTGTCCCCAGAAGAGCGTGAATGTTGTATTGAGGAAATGGCAAGCGCACGCTGGCAAATATGGAGGCGAGGGAGAGGAGATAAAAGTGCTGTTTTTTTGTTCACTGTTCACTGGCAACTCCTTGTGACAACTAAGAAGGCCCCTCCACTCCCGAGCCAGCCAATCAATCCACTGGCCAACACAGACCACACTTCCCTTCTCGCTGAGTGGCCCTGTAAAGAAGTGCATAAAATTGGCAATGGAGTAAGATAAAACTTTACTCACTTTAGTCCATGTAGAAGACCACATCCATGGACCAAAAGCAAGGCTCTCCCAAGCCTCCTGATCCGAGCTGCCAAACTGCGACTCCACACTGTCGCACACTGCGCGCTCTACGCTGCAGCCCGTTTTTTGTAGGCTGTCACGAGCCTGCTTGAAATCAGAGCCACTGAAAGAAGACTGCACGGAAAGTACACACAGCTTCTCGTGCTGTCAAACTACGACTACACACTGTCGCACACAGGAAAGTCATTTTGCATGTGATGTAAAGAACGAATTCCACCAGAGTCTGGGTGCAAAGCACCACCTTGCAACACAACAGAACTGTGTGGAATTTGAGAGTGCACTTATCCATGCACACTTTAGTGCCACCGTTTGTTAATGTAATGCCAGGAGGCTTCTTCCTCTACAGGAGTTACTCTCAGCACAGCTCTACAGCCTGCAGACTGCACTTGTAAACACACTTGCCCGTGCTCTGTGTGAGGTAGTACTAATTATAAGCAGGTGTGCAGCCCGTAGCAGGTTCCAGTCAGGCCAATCCACTACAGTACCTACCCACTGCAGACACCAGAAACCGAATGAGAAAGGTGCGGTCACGTCTGTTGTCAGTGCATTCAGCTGTCAAGATCGTTGAAGCAGAAGTGTGACGTCTCGGATGTCTTATCAATAGACGTGACCGCGCCTGTTGACAAGATGACGGCTGTATCCTAAAGAAGTGGATCCTTCCACCTCTTAATCTGAGCCACTAAGCTCCTCGGATTTGACCACATAGGACCCTCCACTCGTAAAGACACTCTTGTCCTGATGAAGGCCTACACCATTAGAGCTCACCTAGCTCCACGCAAAATGGCCGAAACACTGTTGTGTTGACATGTATCATATGTTGTTCAACTCTTGATTGTGCCCACACTCTATGGGCCCCCCACCTGTTTATGATTCCACTGAATTCTCTAAGCTTCCTTCCACACAAGGGGTCACCCACTCAGGGTGTAGCAGTGGTTACTCTTCAGCAGAGATTGACCTGACCTTGCTCATTCGTTTTTTGATATTTTCGCCCCTCTCATCTGCCATTCGATCCTTGTTTCATAGTGTATATAATATAGCTTTTTGAAAGAAACTGTGAGAGAGACAAAGTAACAGAGAGATTACATTTCTTCATCCCCAGCTTTGTATGAATAATCATTGAGTGTGCCATATACATCGAATTAAGGTGCTGCTCTTTGACACACATGGCCCCCAGCACAGTTCTTTCTCTGTCCACAGATTGGCTCAAAGCAGCTTTGTCTGTAGACCTTCGGCTCACCCCTCTTTATTCTCTACATCTCCTCCATAGGCTACCTCATTTCATCATTTGGCTTACCCTCCTTAAACCCTGCTACATCTATATGCGTTTCCGGCTGCCTCGCCACAATCCATCCCATCTTCTACCCTTCTGACTTCCTCACTCCACTACAGAAAGCCTGCACCCTTGGGGGCCCTCTTTGACAGCAGCCCAAGATGCCAGCAGTTTATCATGGCTACTGGCTTTGCTGCCAAGATGAACCTACCCAACATAAGGAAAATCCACCCCCAGCTCACCCAACATTCTGTCCAAATCCTGCTCTCTACCCTGGTGCTCAGCAAAAAAACTATTTAACCTTGATACACACACCCTATACAATCTACCCAGATCCTCGCCGACCTCTAGACACTGACACCATGATGGATGACTCCCCATGCAAAATCCTTCTTTAGGTGCCTACTCTACGTCTACAATGACATCCAGGGTCTTACCACCCTCCACCTTGCTACCTGCACTTCTCCCTCCTCTCCGTCTTGAAGTAGGACATCCTCCTCTCTCCATATCCTTTCCACCCCAGCCCACATGCACGTATCCATCTGCCTTCCACTCGTTTTCTCGACTTGCTCCTCTCCACAGCTATAACCTTAAAGCTAATCTATCAGTTTAATTAGCTAAGGCCAGCCACAAACTTCACTTGTCAGCCAGTGAAGAGGCACCTCCCATTCGTTCACCAGCAGCCATCAACTCACCCCTGCCTGCCTCTTGGAATAAAGACACACTTGTTTGTATAATTATGTATGCATATTTAGTATTAGCCCATTAAGGCGCTATGCCAAAAATGCAGGTCTTATGTATGTCTGTCCCTTGTATCTGTCCCCAGTCTGTCTCTACAATCCCTTCTGGTGTTTCACTCAGTCGGACATTTTTAACTCCCTCTCCTCCCCCTTCTATTGTAAAGACAGCCTATACAGGGGTTGGGGGCTGGCTGTTATATGAACTCAATACTATGTCGGAAATGACTGCCCATGCTGTGACAGCATGTGCTGATGCTCACTAAGGGCTATCGCCAGTCTAACCTTGAAGTATTCTTCCAAAGGGGAGCGAGCCACTACCATGGGGGAGATCTCCTAGTCCGGGGACATTACAGTGGATCTCCTTACCAGATGTCTATTACCTGCAATCTGTAGTCACCACCCCCAACCTCATTTTGTCAGAAAATTCCTGGCAGGCTCGTCTGTCAAAAGGCTCCTCTGCGACTGGTTGCCTCACCTGTCAATCCACACAGGTCCTCGTAAATTGGATAATTTCAACAAGGCAACACTACCTACTGCATGTTCAACAGCTGTCCGATCGGAATGGAAATCAAAATGCTGTCCTTGCTAGATCAGAAAAGGGAGAGAGATTAACCCAGTTCTGAGCAGTGGCTGCTATCAAGAGAAAAAAAATCAGTCAGAAACACAAATGGGATGGAGTTATACAAATCTCTATACATGTGTCAGTGGAGAAAATGTAAGGGGATGTTATGATTGCAGTGCAATATTGCAAAATCACAAACATGCCCAAGAAATGGTATCTAAAGTTTCCATGCATCTGCCACCACGCTGTACTGCTTTTAACACCACCCATTACAGGTGTTATGGATAACATCATGGGTGATATCATCACGGATGACACCACACATGTATACACACACTGCAGCAAAAGGAGCAATGCACACATTACCAATGTGCTGGAGAAGTTCCATTTAGCGACCTGTACTTAGTGATATTATAGCATTTCAAATGTTTTCATTTTCAACAGTGTGCCAAAACACATTTACTAGCCAACATTATTTTTTTATATTGTATATTACAGTCAATGATGCCTTTTTAAACACAAATAACAGTCAATACCATTTATAACAAGCATTGGCAAAGCACATAGTTTGGACGTTGCACCTGCTACCTGCTACTATCAGCGTCCAGTTAATCCCACTATGGCACCCAAACTGTTGGTATTGCCAATGCTTGTGATAGTGTGCACTGTTTAAAAAAAAACTGACTCATGGTGAAATAGAACAGCAAATGTACATATATTTCACAACACAAAGGTTTTTCTTTCTTGCCTTATTCCTGACAAACATCTAGTTATGCAACTTCCCCATATGCCCTTAAGTGTAAATGGATACAACTTTGTGCTTCACTTTCTTGATATCCGTTCATGAGAAAGTTGAAGCGGGTGTGTGTCCTTCCTTTCCACCTCTTGCCCCCAAAATCGTAGTGGCCCTGGCCTCTGAAATAACAGATCTTTCACCACTAGATTTTTTCCACGGGTTGGGGGGCCTCTCTGTAGCTTCTACTTTCCCAAAGAAATAAGAGAGGAGTGAAAAGGGAGAGAAGCAGGGGGGATTAGGAAGGGGGAGACCGAGACAGAAGAGCGAGGGGAGAAAGAGAGGAGGGAAAGAGTAAAGTAACAAAATTAAGGAGAGGGAGACAAAGGAGGAGGGTGAAATAAGAAAAGGGATTTAGGAAAAGCTGTTGGGAGTGCCACTGCTCTGTTTCTTTCACACATCTTAAACCAATAGAAACAGCGGCTATCAAAGAGCAGGGCTATGCTCCACAGCGGGCCTCTGAGGGTTAAAAGCCTAGTGCAAATTTCATAACAGGTTTTTTCAGCAGGCCTCAATCTTCTGTTCTCCCCAGGCCTGAGGGGATGTACCGGTACCCTTTCCAGACCACCGTACTTCAACGATGCCGGTTATCGGCCACGGATCCTCCGGCAGACCTGACCTGCCATATTTTCAGGCCCCTACCAGCATGGTTGTTACGGAAGCACCAGCACCGTAAGCTTCCGTGTCCCCATTTCCATGGAGTCTAGGGCAGTCAATGGAAACGGGGATTAACCCTTACCGCCCCTTGTGATATCCCGTAGCACCGGGATATCAGGCGGCTGTAAAGGTGTTACTGGGTTTGCGGCAACCCACATTAACATTAGTTACCGCCAACCTCGTACTGAGGCTCAATGTTTTACTGTAGGGGATGTGCTCAACACCAATCAAAAAATAATGGACTCTTTTCTAACAGTTCTCTGAAACTAGCATTGCGAACTTGAGAAGTTGGGGCCTGGGAAGAGGAGCCTTACAGTTGACAAAGGCAAAGGGGGGGGGGCATGGTTTGGGAACGTGGGAGTCCGTCTGCCCAAAGAGAGCAGAAGGACCGGGAGACTGGCAATGTACGGAATACAAGAATTTAACCAGTTGATGTCTGGAGACGCCATTGTCGGCATTAAAATAATATTGGCAGTGGCATCTCTAGCCATTAAATGTTGACACACATGGGCAGATTGTCATAAAACAAGCAGGAGGAATCCTGAGAGAGAGAGAAGCCCGGGAGTTTAAAATCAGCTGTGCACGTGAAGCTGATAGAAAGAGGGGGACACACTTTTCAAGGATGAAAGAAAACTGGCATGCAACTCGAACCCGGAAGGAAAAGCGAAGCCAAGGAAGTTGGAAGATGGAAGTCTAGCACAAGCGAGTTAATCAGAAGTGGTGCGTGACCTAGAGTCAATGGACGCTGAAGTCTGAGAACGATGCAGAGATCACTTACCAAACTACAGCATGAGCCGTTCACAGAGAAGGAATAAGTGAGGCAAGAGGGCAACCTGACCAACGGAGAAGAAAATCCTGGTGACACCAACCCTAAGAGCAAGAGGTAACTGGGAATGCAGGAGTCCCGGGAGGTATACCGACAATAATGAAGGGAAGAATCCTACTCATCCCAGTGAGAATTAAGTATATAAGAAGAGCGAGAATCATTACTGGGTTACTCATACTCGTCCCAGTAAGAAACAAGTATATATAAAGCGTGAGAATCATTACGTGAATACTCATATTCATCCCAGTGACAAACCAGTGGGGAAGTAAAGTGAGAATCATTACATGAATACTCATACTCGTCCCACTAACGACCAGTGTGCAGGAACAGTAAGAAACATTACTGGGTTACTCTTACCATTGAGTGAGTAGTATCGAAGGAGAGTGAGAATCATTACAGAAGAAATCATTCCTGTGCCAAAGAAGAGTGAGACTGATAATTGAAATATTTTTGGTTATCCTAAACCAGGAAGAGATTGAACATTGAGTCAAGGGAGTGTCTCAAGTGTGTTTAATAAAAGAGGAATACATGAGAACCAAGAGAGAGTAACCAACAAAAACATTAAACCGACAATAGAACGAAGTCTGAAAGAAAAGTGGAAAAAATGCATTGATGACTGATAAAAGCAGTCTCCAAGAAGTACCTTTGACTACTTTATTAAAGTGAACTGTTGCAGAAACCAAGACAAAGGAGAAGGGAGTCATTATCCTGTTCCTTAGTTATTTTTACACTGGTAGGGTCAGTATAGGTTCGTTTTCGAACAGTGTATAGGTATTTCTTTTGGTAATCACGGATGACTGACATGCAAGTTAGTTTGGGTAGGCTGGGAACCACCCTAGTTTAGAGTAAGTCAGGCATTTTCATCTTTTCTTTAAGTAAATAATTCAATATGGAAGATACAATTCTGAGTCCTTCTTCTGACCCACCACAGTTGACAGAGTAATCACTGCGTGTTGCACCAAAGAATCTAATAACCTCCAAATGTTGACAAAAGCACATTTGATCTTCTCCGTTTGGTGATGCCAATTCAGGTCCTGGTCTACAATGACTCCCAGATAATGAAAATGTGGGACGATTTTCACCGCCTTGTAATTTAACTTCCGAATATAATTGTGGCCTGATTGCCTCTTACTGGGTAGGAAAGTCCCAATCTTGGTCTTGTTTTTATTAGTGCTGAGATTGGTCTTCTGTGAGTTTATACCAGGTAAAGTAAGCTGCTTTTGGAGCCCCTTAAGAGTATAATCCATCATTATGAAGCCATCAGCATAACCCAACCAATGTTAACATTCTTACCCAATTTAAATTTAGATTATAGCATTTTACATGTTTTAACTTTCAGCACTGTGCCAACACACATTTCCTATGCCACATTATTTACGTTGCTATCTGTCTCAAATTGAACATACATACACAGAGAGCAGAGGTATTTTGTATAGACTAACAAATGGCGGTATGACCACTCACCAGCTTCCGAATAACAGCATGAAAAATTCTACGATGCTGTTTGGAAGCTTGCAGGTTTGCTTGCCATTTGTGTTGGGTGCATGTGTAGTATACTGGGATCCACTTGACACTGATCATGTACTTTGCTGATTTATAGATTTGCCACAGAAATCTTTGATTTCTGTGATGTGTGCATGAAATGTTACAACCAAAACTTTGTGCACCTTCACTGATTAGTGGCCACATTTTAGAATGAATTGACTCCTCCATACATTGTTCGAAAAGTGTGAGCTGCACACATACTAAAAATAAAAAATGTACAGACCGTCGAAATTAAGCCATTACTATCAAATCACACACATTTAATGTCATAAATGATATCATTTGCTATTTCATCTATGATGACCTGAGTGGAGTCATGTGCATTGTAGTGGCACAGTTACTGCAAATTAATTTGGGCGTGATGGAGGAGTTTTTTGTGTTGCTTCCCTAATGTCCCTCTAACACAGATGTTTCACTGACTATATATTATGAGGACTCAGGAATGAAACTCGGACACAAGTTAGTCATGTTTTTGGTTAAAGACGTTCATTGAAAACAAAAGGGTCCTCTGTCCCTGCTCTAAGAGGAATTCCCCTACCAAAAACTAAGGATCTTTATATGTCAGGATGGTCAAACTCAAAAAAAGGACTTGTGTCCAAAGGTTCTATTCTGGCCATCACACTATAAACTGAACTATAAGCTGAAAAGGGAAATGTCTTTTACCTTAGGTGATTGTAAAAGCGTTTGTAAAGGAAGAATAAACAGCTCCAACACAAAGGTTCTGCCAGGGTAAAAAGCCTTGGCTCCACGGGGTGGTTCTCTTCCCCTGAAATTCTCCTCAAGACAAATGATTCTTTGTCCAACAGTTCTTTGTGTCTTTCTTGGCCCACAACAGCACTGTTATTTACAAAGCTGCATAGCCTTGTAGTGTCACTTCATTCAAAAAGATTGTGTGTGGTAAACACAGTTCTATATCTCTTCTTGTGAACTTGCAACTGCCTGGTATACTCCCCTGCTAGGACCTCTCATTCACTTGTGGTTGCCTGGTACACTCTCATGTCAAGGCTTCTTGTATTCACACTTATCACTGCCTGGTATATTCTCCTGCTAGGACTTCTTATAGTTACACATTGTTCATATTTTACGTCCCCAGTTGTGCATACCCTTTTTTTTTAGTATAGTATATCTCCTTAATATATCATTCGATTTGGATTCCCCACATATTTTTATTCCATACAATTATATTTTGTTGGTGGTCTTACTCATGATATACTTTCTTGTTTCTCATTCAGTCTCTTTACTTTCTCTCCTTCTGTGGCTTTAATTATTATAGTTCGTATTTGGCGCAGTCGCCGAAACGCCCTGGGGTTCTCACTGTTTTTGAGTCGACTCACCGGCTCTTGCTGGCGTTCCCAGCCCCATTCGCGCACAAGCAGCAAATGTGTACCACCTGCTTTCCTCACTGAGCTGCCCACGCTTCACTCCGGTGTCTCCCGCAACCTCACCTCAGCACGCCTGTCTTGATCCAAATCCCGGTAGGTAAAACGCTGCTTTCTGAGGTTGCCGCACGCCCAGGAGGTTTCCACTCCCTCCTGGCGTGTCTGTGATGCGACCTCACCTTGCATGGGTTTCTTTTTTCCCTTGTTGTCAAGTCATTCAGCTCCACCATATCGATTGGTTTGTGCTTCCAGGCATCACAAGCTTCGCGGATGAATGAGACGTCTTCTTCCAAACTGCAGCATCCTCTATTACTTGGTCTCCCGTCTATAAATCTTCAGCATACAGGTGCATCTTGAAAACAAATAGAATGCACATTGAGCTTGTGGCTCCTTTCGTTCTGCATTGTTCTTTCCCTCTTCCTCGTCCCAGTATTTGGGTGATTGTGGGAAAATGAGTCCACTGTTGTCTGGTGGTGTAGATTACTTGCAAAAGTGCTTTCAGCGGTTTGAAATAATAAATCAGTTCAATATGGTGAATAATTAGAACTGAAAAAGATGGTTTTGGAGCTTCCACTTTTTAGATCAAGGATGGAAGTTTCTTTTATAAAGTCTGGGGAAAGGGTTTCTCTATTTTTCTTAAAAGGGGGTGTAGCTGTATGGCAAAAGGCCATGGGGGTATTGGGTATAAAGGGGTCAGCTTCACAGGCAAATGGGGGATACTATGTCTCATCCAGTGAAGCCATGACAACTCCCCTGAGGCTGTATGTGATCCTCCCTCATAAAGCCAGCCCCAGGGTCAGTATCAGGTAACAGCTGCCGTCCCCTGGCCACATGGGAGGAGGTAACCGCTGGGAGATCACTGATAACTCAATGGATGCATCACAATATTCAGTGAAAAGATCTAGTTAAAGGGATTTTATGGTTGCAGCACAAAACAAAAACGAGTCAGGAAAGTGAGCAACACTTGATCACGGCACCTCTTTTCTAATGGCACCACCTATGAAGTCCACTTTGCTGATTTTCTTTTTTTGTAATGCATCCAAATTATTACTTGTACATTTTCTTCCTCAGTCTGCACTGTGATAGAGTTCTGCCTTTCTGTAGCTGGGTTCATCATGAATGAATGGAGAAGACACGTTAGGGCTCATTACAAGTTTGCAGGTATTCTGCCAGTAAATCCACCAGAAAACTGGCGAATGGATTTAGTGATACTGCCACTAAGTCCTATGGAATCTCCTCCGGATTATTAGTGGTGGTAGCCGGTGTAACTCCCCATTTCATGGACTGCCATTGGACGCCATGGGGGATCATGGCGCCATTACAGGCGCCAGTGTTAACAGCACCTGTAATACCAGTGATGTTTGCCATAAGGTGGTGGAATTACTTAGCTGGAGGTCATGCCACCACCACACCAGCAAACTCATAGTTGGCCAGCGCGGTAATGTTCCAGTATGTTAGTACCGGCACGTTATTACCACACCACCCAACTTGTAATGAGCCCATGTTTTAGCCAATGACCCTTAAAACGCTAATTAAAAATGTTTACTATTAGACATACTGGAGTTATGAGCTGAGGTCAAAGCTATGAGTGCATACCTCTGAAAAGTTACTATAGGACATATTACACTTCTTTCTTCACCATTCAGTTGTTAAACATGACAAAGCCCCAAAAGCAGTGTTGGTGCTTACTTTACAGTGAACATTTAAATGGTGGTTTATTCAACAGATGACTACAAATTGATACACAATATTACTAGAGAAACTGTAGACTTGTAGGATTGGTGCTAGTTATTAGTAAACCTTTTACAACAACGCAAGTGTGACAAAGATTGCAGAGACCGTTACAAAAGCAAAGGCCAATTGATCACTAAATGTCAATTTGGTTTCCCTAGAGCTATGTGTACAGAATATCTAGTAAATAATTTGAAGACTGCTGCCAGAGACAATATTACTGGAACATCTCACAGAACATTTCATATCAAGAGAGATGAGGTCTTCATTTCATCAGTTATTACAACCCAATCAGTGGAACGCAAGCATTGACAATCTTTATTTTGCAGATAAGCCTAATGTTGTAGCATGGTATCTCACTGCTTACCTCATCAAAAATGAGGAGCGCATTGAAAGACCCATGAGATTGACATTTCCTCCAAGCAAACCCTTTCTCTGCTAATGAAGTTGGGGAGGTTCTCTGTAAAACAAAGGCGTACCCTCCCTTTACCTAAGAATGCAGGAAGTACTGAAGGCTAGGTAAGTGATATGTATGTGTGTTTAGAAACCTCCTTCAGTTGATGCCAGTTTTCAAAATATTGATGGAGAAGGACTATTTTAGCATTTTAGAGACCACAGGAAATGCCAATCTCTGGCAGAACTTTCAGGGCAAGGAACTGAAGCAAGATGTGTGAGGCCACTGTATTCAACTGTGCTCAGATAGTTAAATGCATCGGAATGCGTGTATTTTCTAAGAATGCTGTATCATTCCTGAGAGCTGTCAGCTGAGTATATGCAAATGAAACATCGGGTTCAGGCTACATGCTGGATGCCAATATTGGACGACTGTGCGCAATTTCATGAAAACATGCTTTGAAATGAAAAGCGGCCAATTGTCCATTTCAAGTGGATAGGCCGATTAGAAGCACATGTCATGGTGCTAACTAAGTACCAGCCAGCCACTGAACTCTGCTATCATCTGGAGAAGCCTGTCCTTACTATGGCCTGTGTAGAGAGTGCGCTGTCACTCTCCTTTTACTGCAGAGTAGTTCTAAAGTGTAATCTAGACAAAGATCATGGTTTGCCCACTGCATCAATGGGTCATGTAGATCATTCCAAATCAAGACACAATACAGTTTCATTATTTTTTTACCTATAGTTTATTACAAACTTTTTTTTACATAACATCTTTCATCATAAGAGCAATACAAAACAAGCCCATCACTCAAGAGTCCTTTTTTAAGAGTTGTGACTTCTCACTCCCTTTTTCCTTCACTGAGGACCATTCAATCTAGGTTTCAGTACATTGTTCAATTGTCTCCAAGAATTTAGATGTTTTCTCCAAGAAGGTGGTCAATGCTATCAGTTTTTTATTTGTTTCATCAAAGCATTGCGACCACCAAATTTCACAAGTTAAACACAGGCCTACTGCTATGAAGTGACCAACATGTTTTGTTCTCAGCTCTGCGAGTGCTGTACAGAAGACAGTTAGATGTTTCAAAGTTTCTTCAGCGGTGTCACAAAGTCTGCATTTAAGATGTTGTTCTGTGCTGTTACTCCGCAAATTTAATAGTTCTTTAGTTGGGAATAAGTTCAATTGTATTTCATGCATAAATTCCTCTGAAATTTGCTTGGAAACAACCTCAAGTATTTTGGCAAACTGTTCAAAGCTTTCACCTTGGGTGCCACATTGTGCGTCAGTCTGTCTTTAGACCTTTGGTCTACAGTGTCAATCCAGTCTTGTGAACAAAGTTTTTTTCTCACAATGGCTGTATTAAATATCAGCGTCTCTTTATCAGTATTTATATTCCAAAGGATCCCTTTGCACCGTTCATCCATTCAATGAGTATATGTTCGTTCCTCATGAGCCTGTGGCGTCATAAAATATTGAATTGTGGCGCGCTATCTTTGTCAATGATTTTTCTATAGATTGAAAGCATGCCTCAGGCAACTCTTGCATTTATTGAGGTCAGGCCTAGTTCATATCTCATACATGCTTTTGGAGCACCTTTTGGCAACCCTAGAACCGATCTCCAGAAGTTATTTTCCAGAGTTGCCCATAGCGACCAAGGGCATCCTAGGGCACTCTTCGCTCCATAGATCAGCGCAGGTACGACTTTTTGTTTGTAAAAATGAATTACAGTTTTCAGTGAGAATTTACCAAACTTGCATTTAATGAGAGTACCCTGCGCTATCAGTTGTTTGCCTTTGATTTTCGTTTTTTCAACCCAGGGAGCATCGTTGATGTTGGAATTGACACGCATCCCTAGGTATTTCGTGTGATTTACGCAGGTTAGTTTTTCCTCCTCGAGATGCCATTGGAACTTCTTTTTAGTAGTACTTCTTTTTCCTCTTAGATTTTGGAGAGGAAAAACTTCAGATTTCGAAGGGTTAATGTTAAGCCCATTCTCTTTGACTTATTTCTCCAAGAGTAGAAGTTTACGCTGTAGTCCAATTGGGGTGACGTCTAACAGGACTAAGTCATCCGTATACAGAATCCAGCCAAGATGGTGTCAGTTGATTTTGGGAGGAAATGCTGGCATATACTGCCTAAGGTTTTACCAACATCAGAAATAAAGAGATTGAAGAGTAAGGATGCTAAGGGGCACCCTTGCTTAACTTCTCTGTAGGTCTTTATTGGAGCAGAAAGTGTGCCTGCTTGATCTAAGCATATTTTTTATTTCTGTGCTGGTATGCAATTCCTTCAACTCAATAATCAAACTTGTTGGGCATTTCCATTTCCAAAGTTTACTCCACAGTAATTCTTTGCGCAATTTAAAGAAAACATCCTTTCAAATGAAAAGCAGCCCATTGTCCATTTCAAATGGATAGGCCGATTAGAAGCACATGTCATGGCGCTACCTAAGTCCCAGCTAGCCACTGAACTCCGCTATCATCCGGAGAAGCCCGTCCTTACTATGGCCTGTGTAGAGAGTGCGCTGTCACTCTGCCTTTACTGCAGAGTAGCAAAGTGTAATCTAGACAAAGATCATGGTTTGGCCACTGCAGCAGTGGGTTCTGTAGTTCATTCAAAATCAAGACACAATACGGTTTTATTATCAAGTTTGACAAACTCATTGAAAGCTAAATGATTGCCCAATCACTAGCACAATTCGTACTCTTTAAACATATATGTGTAAGACAAGAACAATTCTCTTTCTCTTTCTCTTGGATGATTCACAATATATTGTTGAACTTTGTAGCCACCAGCCATTTATGTTTCTCCAGCATGGGGTCTGGCATGGATTCACATGCTCATGAATATTCCCCATCGTCAGGCTGGGAATCCTCGGTAAAGAAAAAACCAGTATCAGTTTCGTTTGGAAGCAAGTCTTAACAGCATAGCACACCGTACGCAAAGCCAAACTAAATTGCCTGTCTTTCCTGAAGTGAATCTGGAACTCGAAGTGGAATATGAAGACAAAGAGCGGTCCCCCTCGCCTTCCCCTACTAAGCGGGCAAAGCTGCTTAGATCAGAGAAAAAGAGCAGCATGGAAACATATGGAAAAATGTCTGATTTAACTGGGCAGCCAAGCCAGGTGGCCATCCAGGAACTGATGGGGAAAATTCACAGGACAAGCGAACAAGGTATGTTGAAAGTTGCCTCCTTGTCCGTTGCCTCCTGTCTTCATGTTCCCCACTCACCGCAATCCTTTCACCAGACCGTACCTGCGTTTGATAGTGTCACGGTGGCCTCCACGTTTTCTGCGGTTCCCGCGACTCTGTCGTGCGGTGTTGTTGTTTTTTGGTCTTCTCGGCCCTTTCACCGGGGTTCCCCCGCCTCTGATGATGGCGCGGTGGACCCCGTGATTTTCGCGGCTTCCACGACTTTGCTGCACGGTGCTGGGGCTGCCGGTGCGTCGCAGCTGTCACCCGAAATGGAGCTCGTGCATGCGCACGAGGCAGTGAGAGCGCGGCTGTCTGCTGTCGAGAAAGGTAGAGTGAGTCCAGTGAGAGGAGAGAAGGGGGAGGCTTCTCTGCCTAGCGAGCCCGAAATAATCTTGATGGAAGATGTTTTCTGTTTATCATTGCAAGAGGGGTTCTTTGACTCCTCTAAATGCATACAAATGCAAAGCCTGAAAGACAAGCGTGAGCATTTTGATATTGTGGAATCCCCTATATATGTGGACGCTTTGGCTGAAATAGAGAACTCAATATCCCAATTTGGTACTACAACTTAATAAAGACCAGAACGAGCTGGCAAATGTCAAAAAAATGAAAGTGTCACACAAAAAAACGGACAAGAGATACTGAGTACACTCTTATTAAAAAACAAACCATCCATCTACAGAAAAAATAAAAAAATTACCAGACAAAAGAGCAATCCGGTAATGTGAATAGTCCTGCCTTGATTGTGCCTCAAAATCCTACACAGGGATAAAAATACAGAGCCAAATCAATGTCTCATACAAAGTCAATAAGGTGGCATTTTAAGGACAAGAGCCAGCCGAACCACAATGCAAACCTAATAATTGTGAGATGATGAATCAACAGAGTAAAACAACGGAACATAATGGACTACAAAAAGAAAAAGAAATATCAGACCAGGAACTTTTGATTGCATCAGGTCAGTCTGACGTGACAATGCACCCAAATAACCCGGGTATTCCTAAGATTTTTTCAGACCAATCTGAATTTCAGAACGATAATCAAAACAACATACTTCGGGATAGGGATGAGATGAGACTGGCAAGGAAGGAGTTGACCTTGCCAAGTGAAAAAACACAACAAAAAGGAACACAAAAAAATTCAATTACACAAGACATTGATTTTGAAGGAGTAAATAAGGGAGAGTCTTTAGCTGCATCTAAAACTTCCACCCCACAAACAAATAGAGCCAAACGTTCCAGTTCAGTAGTTGGCCCCATTAAATCAACACAGCAGGTGGTACCGGCAAAATAAATCTAAACTTTTAAGACGTGCTGAATTATCCAATCAAACGCTGCGGGAAATCGAGAAACTAACAGCCTGAAATCAAGAGACACTATGCTGTGAATGATTTATTGGATGAAAGTGACTCCTCCACATCTCCAGATAGTGGGAGCGAAGTTCACCAAAACTGGGAAAAGCGCCCGCTTACAAGCCACAGAACATTTAAAGCCAGACAAGAGACTGTTATAAACGACAGCAAACAGTCTCACATTGATTTATGCGCCAACATGCAAGCTGCTCTCACTCTACGGAGCTCTTCATGAGAATTATATAGACCAAACTACCTTATTGGCCTTAATGCAGTCTAAATTGATATTTATGGAAACCTACATTGAGGCTAAAAAAGAAAGAAAATGTCATATTTAAGACACTGATTGACTTAATGGACAAGAATGGCAAGAGAGGACAAAAGAGCTTTTTTACACTGCTTTAGTGACACTATTACCCTCCTGAAAACAGAAAACACTAGAGACAGTGGCAAGACTCATGATAAAAACACACTAACTGAGCCTAAACAGTTCCCTAAGAGTGTGTCGCCAAGTTGTGAAAAAGAAAGTTAGATGGGATTTGTTGTAATAGAGAAAACACACAAGTTATAACCAGGGTCGGACTGGGACAAGAAATAGGCCCGGTCACACAAAAAAAAGTGGCCCACCCCTCGCCTCAAAAAAGTGGCCCACCCCTCGCCTCACGACTCTTGACCTCTGATGACATCACCAGACGTTATGTCATTTGACCCCACCCCAAAGTGACATCCCAGGAAGCGATGAAACACGACCTTTCACCCCTCTACAAAACAGGAAGTTGCATCAAATAGCATTGCTCCTAAGTACCCTAAATTGCTGTGCATCCAAGCAGATATCCAAGGCCAAATGATATGTTATTGTATGGCACTTACGCTTAAGCTCTTTTTTACAGACCAAATATGTATACAATATCACCCAACCTGTGTTGGTACTCATTTATCGACCTAAGAATGAAAGGCATTTTGAAAAAGAAAAAAAAAATTGAAAAAAAACCTTTTTTCTATTTTCTTTTCTTCAAAACCGGCCCAAGCATGGCCAGAAACTGGCCCCCACTCCCCAGGGACGATTTTGGGACAAAAGGCCGAGGGGCCAATCCGACCCTTGTTATAACAGTCAAGGAAAATAAATGGTACATACACAGAATTGACGGAAAAGAACATTGTCCCAGTCCACTGTTGGAAAAAAAAACAACATCATCATTCCTTTAACTGGACACATTGATAAGCATCAGGAGACAAGACAACATAAGGATCTATTTCCAGTATTTAATACCGAGATCCACAGTGATAAAAGTGATAGGATTCTGGGAGTCCAGAACAAACCAGTTATGAACCAGGATAAAAAAGCCTAAACGCCAGCCAGAAATATGATATAAAAAAGACAAAAAAATACTCAATCAAAAAGTAACAATAAAGGATGGCGCACACAATTTTATTTGTAATTTAAATACATTTGGAAACATGACAAAGGGAGTTGCTGAGAATGGTCATTTGGATCGAAGTCAAACGTTAGAAAAAGAAAATAAACATGAGCAAGAACGACAATTTATTAATATCCCATCTTCAAGAGAGCATGAGAAGAGAGATTCTATCGATAGTAACCAAAATGCCTTAATGCAACTATCGCTAAATGAAAATGAGAGTTTCATTGAAATTGAAAGCCAGGAAAGCATTGTAGCCTCGAATAAAAGCATAGAGAACAAAGGGGAAAATAAATGATAACTTGGACAATGATGGAATGCACATTTACAACACTACAAGAAAAAGAGAACTACTACTGGAAAGAAACATTGCCAAAAACAAGCAACGAAAATTCTTGAAAATCATGATAGACCAGTCAAGATTGAGCAAAACAGAAAAAACAACATGACATGCTTCACCATCCGGAAGGAGATCAAAACTGAAGAGAGCTAAAACAGGCTCCTCAAGTACAAAAGAAATACAAAGACACAAAAGTTATACATTAATTACTAGTGGAACGAGTGCTAAAAGCGAAAGATGGTCTAATTCTAAATAGGGCAAACCTAATGAGACTACTTCACAATATACCAAAATTACATGTAGTAGAATAAAAGGATATTAAAATTGTAGCCTTTCCAACAGAATCAGAAACTGACTGTATTTCTCTCCATGTGGTATCCAAATCAGTGGCAACTTTATTATGTTTGACAGCGGATGAATTGAGGATCCTTGGTTTTGACCTTAAACTTTATGAAAGTGCAGAAATCGAACAAAATAAGACATCATATATCTACAATACGTACAGTCAAAATACAATCTCTGCCTAAAGATCAACATATGGAAGATCAAAGCACTAAACCAATGAGATTCTCTCAAACAATCCTGAAAGGGCCTAACGCCTTACGCATGAGGATAAAAAGAAGAGCTGATAACAAGACGCCATTCAAAAACAACTAGACCGACAGTGCAAACGAACCTCCCAGATTACGAATCTCATCTTGGAACACAAGAGGTTTCAAACATCTCTTTGACAACATCGATGATAAATTGTTAGAATCTGACATTATCTGCATACAAGAATGCTGGTTACAAGAGATTCTGAATGTGGATGGTTTCTCATGTTTCCTGAATAAAGCATACAAAGGAACAAAGGGGAGACCGTTGGCAGGCTTATTGACCTTATTAAAAAACACCTTTATTGGAAAAATGATACACACTGTCTTCCCTTCTCCACTTATTCAAATAATAGTAATAGAAGAAGACAACTTGAATTATGTACTAA
This sequence comes from Ambystoma mexicanum, assembly GCF_040938575.1. NCBI lineage: Eukaryota > Metazoa > Chordata > Amphibia > Caudata > Ambystomatidae > Ambystoma > Ambystoma mexicanum. Next base: position 1,251,363,116 of record NC_090925.1, on the reverse strand, counting down.
AAATGAAGTGTATAGTAATCAATCTATACTGGAACATCAAAGCGAAAGATGGAGAATTATTTCTATCAATAGTCAAGAAACAATATTGACAATTTAAAAGCAGAATATTTAATGCCATCATTTTTTATATGTGGTGACTTGAATATCGATTGTTTCCTTTTTGAATTACAAGTTTGAGTACAATCTCATAATACCAAAAGGAAGCTTGTTCACAGAGTTGGTCACACGAGATGGAAATTCATGATCTACATTTGGTAAATGGAAATGTTTGTGGAGATCTTCAGGGCGCCCCGACACGGACTGCCTTTAATGCACCCGCAACGTTGGACTACTTTTTTGTTGATGGCGAACAACAAAGTGCGATCACAGTATCTTGACACTCATGGAGTGAACAAATTCCACAAGATCGTATTAAAAAGCAAGACAAAGGGATCTGGCCCTATAAATGCAAAGTAAATAATGGCCTGAATAGACTGAAAATAGCAACCAAAGTAGTACCACAGCTATTAAAGGCCATAAAGACCTGGCAAGAAACGACAACTACAAACATCGACTATGAATCATGTCTGCATTTAGAGAAACAAAGATGGCAATGGAGGAAGACTAAAATAACAAGGTTACACCTGTTCAATTCAGAAGTGGCACAGAAAAAATGTGAATTGGCTAAAGACCTGAAATCCCTATTCACACAAAAGGAGTTGAATAACGAAAACGAAAAGAGAACATTGAAAAGGAAATACCAGAACTGGGTAAAATCTCATAGAGCCCTAATGTACCAAAAAGATGCAAAGCAGATGCTGATGCAATCAGCAACAAGAATGCCAATTATTTCTGGTCTTTGATAAATCAAAATCTAAGACCACAAGGAGCAGAACCAATCAACTCGATTCATGAATCCCAATTGGTGCAACATTTCCAAGAAATGTATGGTCCACAACAAGGAAACAGCAGTGTGGCACAAGAAAAAGTAACAGGAAAACCTTGGGCAATAGAAACCAACAAGATGGACATTCTATCTCTAATTAATAAAGCAAACATTTCCCGGGCACCAGGCCCCAATGGATTGTCAAATTGCATCATAAAATGATCGCCTGAAGTCTGGGCAGATATGTGCTATGAGATTTTTACAAGAATTAACAAAAGGCGAATACCAGAATCCTGGAAGAAAAGCCATCACGATACCTATTTATAAAAAGGGCAATAGAACAAGACCTAAGAACTATCGCCCTAATTCATTATTGGACGTGACAGGTAAAATATTCGCAAGAATCTTTTAATTAGATTGAAAGAATGGTTAAGGACCTCGGGACATTTTGACAAGTGACAAGCCGGCTTTGTAGAAAGAGTTGATTGCGGCTTGAACCTGATGCTCCTTAACCTAATAACGACAAAAATCTGTCACGAAAATCAAAAGCTATTTTTTGCATGCATTGATATGGCTGCTGCCTTTGATAAGGTAGATCGGCAGTTATTATGGAGGAAAATGCGGCAGAAAAATTGTCTGCCTGATTTGATGGAAGCCATTGGCAGAGTGGAACAACCATACAAGTACGGCTAGATCAAAAGAGGAATTTAAGCCAAGAGATAACTACAAGCACAGGCCTTAAAACAATGGTGTCCGTTGGCTTTCTTGCTTTACAACTTTTACATCTTGGACATGAAAGACAAGATTGAGCCTCCTAGATCATGTTTGCTGCGATTAGGCGGGGTGCCCATTGGGCACCTGCTTTACGCAGTTGACCTCATTGTGTTGGACATGTCTGCCCTGGGTTTAAAACAAAAGCTAGACGCCCTTGAGGAGTATGTCATAGAGAATAAGCAGAAAATCAACACTGGAAAATTGTAAATTATTGTAATAAAAAACCACAAGCTAAAGTCAAAAAACCATTCAAATGGTGCTTAGGTGGTAATCCCATACCTATAAGTGAGAGCACTCAAAAGGAGATTTTGTAAATTTTCATTAAAACCGGTAGTAGATTACTATATCTTAAAAGTAATCCCAACAATAACATATGCAGGCGAAACAGCTCTGCAAATTCCTTGGGAAACTTGGGCCAAGTTGGAAGCAAGGTTTTGGAGGAGAGTGCTCAGAATCGCTGTTTCTGTTCCTATGAGCGTGATACAGCATGAGCTTGGTCTATACTCAATGCATGTAAATGTAGTCTGGAAAGCATTATCTACATATAAGAAAGTGGAGTCTCTAGAGTGTCCGCCGCAAAAAAGATCTTGAAAAATGAGAATGAAACACTTCCTTTTTGGCCACTCATCACATGGAAAAACAAATGTAGTGAGATTTTACGAAATTTAAACATGACTACAGATACAATTCAACCCAATGCGAGTAAAAAGAATGCTGTTATCTGTGGACTGGGCTCACACTGAAAGTGCGAGACTATCCTAACAAATCTCACACTCTCTCAACAAAAATATTAATTCTACCAAAAATGTTGCTGAATTATCTGAGGCTAAGCACTAATCCTAAACATAGGGATCTGATTTTACACTTTAGACTTAACATCATAAGAATAAAACCAAATTTTATGAAATACGCATCAACAAACAATGATATTTGCCTTTTGTGTAACCAAGCTAAACAAACGGTGCAGCACTTAACCCTGTTCTGTAAAGAATTGAGAATGGAAAGAACGAGGATCTTACACATGGTGTTAGTATCCACTTGTGATCTGGATCCAGAGTGATGCTGGACTGCCCTCTGTGATGATTTCAATCAGAAGACAACTAGAGCATTGGGCACATTTTTGGAGATGTTAATAATGAGACTTCAAAATGGAAAATAACAATCATCCTAAATAAATTCTTGATGTGGGGTGGGTCCATCTGAGTGATGTAAGACATAGCCAAATCCTTAGTTATTTGGATAAAATAGATAAGAGGCAGTCCCTCATGGACTTAAGACTGGAATCTGATTCTAAATTAAGTACCAAGTTATGGGCTTGGCTATTGGAATTTGAATGGGAAATGTTGTTTTTCTTTTTTATTTTTAAAAGCAAAGGTTTGTATTTACTTACATTAAATGCTCAATAAAAAAATAAGGGATACTTCAGGTGACATTCAAATTCTTGAACCCCTTGGCCATTTGACAGACAATAGTATTTTTTTCCAACCACAACTTTATTTAACAGCTCAATTCACATACGTAAGATATTTGCATCCTTTTGCGTCACTATATGTTGCATTTCCTTCACATTCCAAAGCTCAAACTTTATTAAACAGTAACCTCCCCTACCTTCCCTCCCCCCTCGCACCCCTGTCCTCACGGGCGACCTTGTGGTATTAACGCTCAAACTCCGGCTCCCTCCTCCTCCTCCAAAAATCCCAGTGCCTGTAGTCTCTTCGGGATATATAAGTGCAACATGTCCCTAATTGTATATCATATGAAAGGAGACCAAACTTTACTCAAAGCCTTCAATGTCCCTTGTACTGTAGCTGTCATTTTCTCCACGTCTATTGTGTCCCAGATCACGTAGTACCACTGTATGATTGAAGGGGGTTCCTTCTGATTCCACTGTTTCGCTATACACCTATTCGCAGCCATCATGCGATTTGCCCATAGCCGTCCTGCTTTCTCCTGCCCCCGTTGTTGCTGGTCATTCATACTGCCTAGGAGACTCTCCGACCTCTCGAAGTCCCTTTCTATTTCCATCATCTCTCGCACTTTGGACTTTACCTCCTGCCAGAAATGCTGTAGTCGTTGGCACCCCCACCATATGTGCATCATCGTACCTTTTTCCCCACATCCCCTCCAGCATTGTTCCAACCTTGTGGGGAACATTTTATGGAGCTTCTCCGGCATATAGTGCCAGTGATGGAGTAGCTTGTACTGCAATTCCTGGTGCTGCAATGCCATGTATGAAGTGTAACACCCTCTTAGTTCTCTATCCCATTCCTTGTCAGTGAATTCCTTCCCTTTGATCCTCTCCCACTTGCCTCTCACTACTCCCCTTTCCACACTCTCCCCCTTTATTAAGATCTTGTATATTGCTGAGATCAGTCCCCTATTGCTCTCTGCAGATATTATCAGTTTGTCCCACTCTGTTTTTCCCTCGTGGCCCGCTCCATCATAGTAGGTGTCCCTGCCCAATGCTTCAGCTGTTGATATGCAAACAGGTCCTCCTCCTTCAGACCCATCTCCCTCGCACAATCTTCAAATGACCGGAACTGCGTCCCCTCATAGAGGTCACGAATCACCCTAACCCCCCTTTCCATCAATCTCTTGAACCTGCCATACTCTTTACCCAGCGGGAAGGCAGGATTTCCGAATAAAGGCATCTGCCGAGACGGCCATGGTGATAGATTGAGCCTATTATTAGCCTTTTCACAGACCGCCAGGGTGTTGGGTTCCCATATAGACCCACCGGCCTATCTGCTTTCCTCTCTCCCATCACCTTCCACAGGTGCTCCCCCTCCACCGCTCATTCCATTTCTAGCCAGTGCTTCTGGTTTCCTGGCCTTCCCCACTCTGCAAGGGCCCTCTGCTGCGCTGCCTGGTAATGCGTGATTATGCTTGGGCAAGCCACTCCCCCCTGCGCCCTTCTCCTGAACAGTGTTTTCCTCCCAATTCTCTGCTTCTTCCCTCCCCAAATGAAGTCCATGATGCACTCTTGGATCTCTTTCATAAGCTTCCCCGGTACTGCTAGAGAGACTGCCTGAAAAATATACAGTATCCTGGGTAGCACATTCATCTTGACCACAGCTGCCCTCCCAAACCAAGATATGTATAGTCTCCTCCACCTTACTAGATCTGTTTTAAGATGTTTGAGCTGGGCCCACCTGAAAGGGCTGTCTCTTTCCAATTGTGCCTTTTCCAAATCCCCTACAGACAAGTTCAGGATTTCCGACTTCCCCAGATTGACTTCAAACCCTGATACCTCTGAGTATGCATGGAACTCTGTCAATATTGCTGGTAGTGACATCCTCGGGTCTGTGATCATTAATATCACATTGTCTGCAAACAGACCTATCTTGTGTTGCATCCCCGCCCAGCTAACCCCTCGGATCTCCTCATTCCCCCTTATCTGATGTGCAAAGGGCTCCATCACTAAAGCGAAGAAGAACTGCGAGAGTGGACACCTCTGCTTTGGTCCCCTTCTTATTGAGAGTAGGTCAGTTAGGCGCCCATTGACTTTCACATTAGCGTGCAGATGTTTGTAGTTAGCCTTCATCATTCTCACGAATTCCGGTCCCAATCCCACCTTCTGTAACATTTGTTACATGAAGGCCCAATTGACCCGATCAAATGCCTTCTCGGCGTCTAACAACTTTAGGCATGTAGGAACGGCCCCCCTCTTCCCCGCTTTGTCTATCACATGCAATACCCTTCTAATGTTGTCAAATGTATTACGACCCTGTATAGACCCGGTTTGATCCTGCCTTAGCAACTCTGGGAGAATCCCCTCCCACCTTGCTGCTAGCACCGTGGTGTAAACCTTAGCATCCACGTTGATAAGTGCTATGGGTCGGTATGACGAACACATGTGAGGGTTCTTCCCCACTTTTGGGATCAGGGTAATATGCGCCATATTCATGGATGTGGTAACCTCCCCGGTCTTTTGAAAGTAATTAAATAGGTCCACGAGAATTCCTGATAATGCGTTCCTGCCCTGGGCTTTTGTTCATCTTCAGTCGCAATATTGCCCTCTGCACCTCCTCCACCCCTATGGGCTCTTCTAACTGCTCCCTTTGCTCAGCCGTTAGCCTCAACCCTTCCAAGCCCTCCAGGTATGCCACTTGTTTCACTCTCTCCACCGGTTCCTCCCTGTATAGGTCCGCATAGAAGTCCCGTACAATACGTCTCTTGGCCCTCTCCGCCCCCACCCGCCTTCCCTCCTTTTCCTTCAGTATGTCTATGAAGGCCTTCTGCTCTTTGGCTCTCAGCTGCCTTGCTAACGCTGACCAAACCTTATTGCCCTGTTCGTAAAACCTCTGTCTACTGAGGTATTTGTTACTTGCCTCAGCTGGCCTCTTGCATGGGCTAATTCCTTAGCCGATTTGTTTGTACCTTTCTCTTTGTGTTTTCCCTCAAGTGCCTTTATCTCTCTCTCCAGGTTTTCCTCCACCTCCCTCAGCTTCTCTCGTATCTTCTTGGATGGACTCCTCTATGAAAAACCTCTTTATATGTTGCTTAAATGCATCCCACCTCTCCCCGGGATTGCCCCCCTCGGTTCCCTCCTCAATTTTCTGTATTTCATTCTCAGCCTGTTGTCTCACCTCATGGACCTTAAGCAAGTATTCCTCCAATCTCCAGCCCCCTACCCCCCTCCAAGTTTTGCCTCCTTCCCACTCCAGTGTGACCGATAGTGTCATGCATCCCATTTGTATGTTACTGGTCGCCTGGACTACCCCTCGGGTTGCCATTACATAATCTATCCTAGAATATGTCTTATATACATGGGATTAGTAAGAGTAGTCACTTTCCTGAGGGTGCCTTACTGTCCATACATCGGAGACCTTCCCCTCTAGCTTTCCCACCAGTTGTCTGGACATCATCCCCACCGCATGCCCCCGGATCTATCCCATACATGGTCTGCTGCTAGGTAAAAGTCCCCGGCTACGATCATTTCCCCTTTTCCAAATTTGCCAATCTCCTCCAGAAAACCCCCCAGGTAGTCTTCTTGTCCCTCATTGGGGGCATACACTGATGCCCATGTATAAACCTGGCCCCTTAATTTACCTTTCACCATCACATACCTCCCATCCGTGTTGCTCTTTACCTTGGGTTCATCGATTCTTATGCTCTTATGGAATAGGATTGCTACCCCGCCCGCTTGGTTCCCCCCACAGGCGTGGTATTGTTGTGTATAGGTTCTGCTGCGGGGGCGTCCCTCATCCCCCCCCTTGTTGGGTGCAACACCTGTAAGCAGACTATTTCCGGCCCCTCCTTGTCTAGCTATCTCAGGACCGCCACCCTCTTATTACGGCTGTTCAGACCCCTCACATTCCATGTTCTCAACCTATACATACCATTTTAGTTAAATTCTCCCTTGAATGATCCGGCACTGTCAGTTCCAACCCAGTTGTTGAGCCATCACCTCTCTGCCCCTTATCACCTGTGTGACTGGTTATGAGTACTCCTCCTGTAACTATCCCTGGATCCTCGTCCAGGTTCCAGACGTGGTCCTCCTTGGTGTACCGTGCTTGGTATCACTCCCCTGTGGCCGCTTCCCCCCAAGTCTTACCGAACATCAGGCTACATTCTGTCCTATATGTCGCTCTGCTGTGAGCATCAGTTCCTGTTATGCCGCTTCACCTCAAGGCTCCTTGTCTTTTTCGTGGTCCAGCCCTGTGGTCCAGGCCGGCTTGCAGATGTTGTTTCGTCTTGGTGGGCCTCCCTATTTCCACTTCCCGTCTCCTCCAAGTTCATCCCCAAGGCCCTCATTCCATCCTCCACCTAGGTGACTGTCTTTTCTTCGTTGCCCATGCGGAATTAGATCTGCGTCAGAAAGAGCCATTTATATCTAGCTTCTTCTTATTTATTTCCTCTGTGAACGGTCTAAAGGTGCGTCTCCTTGCTAGTGTGATCTGTGATAGATCTTCATATATCAGCACTTTGTGCCCTCTGACTCGGATCTTCCCCTTTCTTCTGGCCGCACTTATTAGCTGTGCCTTGTCCTTATAGTTATGCATCTTGACTAAGATGTCTCAGGGTCTCGCACCTGGGTCCATTCTCCTGTTCCCCACTCTGCGGGCTCTCTCTGTCCCCATGCTTTGAGCTGCCTCCCCGTCGACGAGTTCCTTAAATATCTCTCTTATACAGGCCTCTAGGTCGGTGTGGTTCTTGACACGAATGTTGTCCCTTCTAGACCTGTTTTCCAGGTCCTCGCACTTTTCTCTGAGCGCTCTTAGCCTCTCCTCTGTGTCCCTGGCTTGTCGCAGCCGTTCGTTCTCTTTTGCTCCTAGCTCTGTTAGCTGCTCTTCTATCACCCCCACTCTCTCTCCCAGTGAGTCAATATCTCGCCTATTGCTGGTAATTGCATGAGAGAGCTTTTCTCTTATACTAGCACCCTCTGCTTTGACAGTGGTCCATTAGCTCGCCCTTGAATTTGGCCAGCGCTGCAAGCAAATCTTCCTTGGTGAGGGCCATCGCGCTGGTGTCTTGTTCCACCAGATTGCTAAAGGGAAGTTTTGTCTGTACTTGACCCTTAACACGCCTCTCCTGCTCACCACAGTTGAGGTTCTTCTTTTTTGATCCCATGAGCTTCTCATCACTCTGCTGCCGCCATCTTCTCCACACATTGACGCATTGCTCCACTCGATCTGGGGCTCCCTCTTGGGCGGGACCCCCCCTGCCCAGTTCACCACATGTTGTTCCTGTGTTTCCCAGCGTCTCGGGCCCTTCTTTACCTGCTTGTGGGGTCCCTGAAGATACCCCCTCACCTTAAGTCTTTGGGGGTTTTGTGTGCTGTTCTTCCAGAGTTGCTCTACTGCCTCCCCCTTTCTCCTCCAATTGTTTTGGAGGGAATGTCTTGGTCCTCCAGTCCACTTCACCCCACTCGTGTGGTGGGTTCAGCTCACTTCTCCTCAAGAGTTTGTCTTTGGGGTAAGGGTATTTCCTGTCTCATCTGCCCCCCTTGGGCGCTGTGACCCGCTGAGGCTCTATGTCCCTGCTATCCAGCCTTACCGCCTCTTCCTCGGGTCCCTTCTGCCTCCCCGAGTTGCTGGGCTTTGAGAACTGCTTGACCATTGCTGTTTCCAACTCCCTGCGAAGCAGTCTCACCCCTGTCGCAGCTTCCTGGGGGCTCTTCTGATTCTCTTGGTCATGCATTTGTCGGCCCTGCTTACCAGGAATTCACACGTTCTCACCTCCCATCTGCAGTCACTTCGTTGCTTCCTAGCGGCTCTCCCATCTGCTCACCTCTGCACTACGTGTCCTCGTGAGCCCCATCCACTCAGCTCCTTGCTCAGGTCCTCGCTTGCTGGGTTCTCGCCTAGGCGCTGGGTCCGCTGCGCCCTTAGCCTCCCGCCTTCCTCGGGCTGCTTGTACCGCAGCTCCTCACTTCGCCGTTGAACTGAGCTTTACCACAGCGAGCCCACCTCACACCAACTGCAGTCCGCAGATGGAAGTCTGCTCAGTCCCTTCTCCCCCGCTGCTTATGGGCTTGCCGGATGGGGACCACTGCCCCTCTTTACACCCGTTCATCTCCCACCTCCATTTTCACCCTTGGGTCCCTCGCCGTGCCGCTGCTCCAGGGGCTCCTCTCTCACTCTGTTTGCCGAAGTTATTTCTTTAGCACTGTTGTCACCCGGTGTCTGCGCTTGCTGGGTCCAAGCCTGGGCGCTGGGTCCACTGCAACTCTCAGCCTCCCCCCTACCTCGAGCCGCTCCTACCGCAGCTCCTCACTTCGCCATTGCTCTCCGCTTCACCACTCGCCTCAAACCCACTGCATTCCGCTCCTTGCCGCATGAGAGCCTCGCTCGATCCCTTATCTCCCGCTGCTTCTGGGCTTGCAGGACGGGGACCTCTGCCTCTGTCTACTCCCGGTCATCCCCCACCGCCATTTTCATCCTCGGGGCCCCTCGTCCTGTCGCAGCTCTGCAGACTGCCCTCTCCCTCCATTTGCCGACTTTATTCTTTCAGCACTGTTCTCACACGGGGTCCGTTCCGCTCTGTCACTGATGCTCCAGTTTGTTTTAGCGAGCCTGATATCAGTTTAACATTAAAATCACCAGGCCTAGAAGGAGCCATCCCCAATGCACTTCCGCTCAGCCCGCCATCTTGGCCACGACCCAGACAGGCAATCGTATTATTGTTGCATTAAGTGTACAACTTGTGTACACCAGTTTCCCTCAAGAACAAGGTACTTACATTGTGGCAGAAGGATTGTAAACTAAAGAGATGCAAGGAGTTATAAATACTTTTCACATAATTGTGGACTCTCTCACTTTGAAAAGTAATTGTTTCTGATTTAAAACTATTTTATACCAATCATAGGCACATGCATGAACTCAAATGTATTCCCCAGTTTGGCTAACCTTTTTATGATCTATTTTGAAGAACCTATTTTGAACATCCATTATATAAAGAAGACTTAATATTTTAGTGTAGATTTATTGATGATGTATGCGCAAGATGGAAAAAAAACTTATCAAAACTTGAAAAAAGTCCTTTTTTTACATTCATGAAACTACAAAAGTTAAGATGGGCGTCAGGTCCCACGCCCGCTGAATTTCAAGGGTTTTGTTGCGATGAATCGGATCTGAACTTTGTCTTAACTAAAACAATTCACTGAATGTCAAGGGTTTTGGCATGGCCGCTGTACACCTTTTACCAATTATTTAAAAAGAGAAGGACACCCGGCCTATTGGCTAGGGGCCATGTCCCTCTCCATAGTAAATAACCAGATCTCCCCTGCCAAGGCCTTCCTCTGTGTCCTCTGTCCAGGTTGCAAGAATTAACCCATATGATCCTCGGAGCCCACTGGCAGTTGCCACTGTACCGATTACACCAATTTGGCAAAAAGACTATAGCCAAGGCCCATAGTCCATTGGTCCATACCTCCTGTTTATTCCCCTTCCTGTTATTTCTGTGATAAATGATCACTCTGACAATCCATGGATTCATCAATGCGTCTTTTAATCCTGCACTAATCATTAATGGCAATCACTCCTGCTGCAATGCAGCATATGCGATTTTCATACTAACAGAAAAATGCTTGACAATTTAAGTCTTCCCGACCCCATTGGTGCTCACAATGACAATGTGTCCTTCTCCTTTCAAGACCCCGCCTCTCCCCGTGTATACATCCTCCCCCATTACCCTATTTCACTGTCTGTTATGTGGGACACATTTTCTTTTCGGAGAGTGTCTTCTGACGTTACTACTTTAATCCTGGAGGACTCCCCAGCTAAAACAAAAGTACTCTTGTCGAAATGGGCTCCCCAGCCCACCCCAAACTCTCTCTCTCTACACATGTGGTCCTCTTTACCCCTCCTAACGCCAATCTGATATGACACCACGCCTTTGCATCTTTAATTAATCACTTTGAGCACTTTTCATTTTCAACGTCATCTGTATTACCACAGGATTCACTCACATCAAAGAAAAGAAAATGCTGGGTTTTCATTTCTGAAAAGCCTCACTGCTCCATTGCACCTTGAGAGATATATAAAAGTTATTTCGGACCAGCATGTTGGCATGTATGCGATTGCAACTTTTTTTCACTAGTTAAACTATTTAACGAAATATAAAATAATGGCCTGTACTTAAGCACTGCATGCTAAATGGGATTTTTACAAGTATAAACATCATATAGTAGGTACACAAAACTTGATGTGTAGATTCCAGCAGGTTGTTGGTAGATTAGGGGAACAGTTTGAGCACATACAGTACCATGATCAGTGTAAGCTTGTACATTTGTCCAGTTCATTTTCATCTAGGTGACCAATACTTGTAGCAGAAATGTCAAACTCTGGGAATGTAATCTCTCCACATGTCAAAATACACCCACACTTTTATTTTGCAAACTCACGCACCTTTGATGTAAATACTTAATTTTGGTGTATACTGTGACAATGCCCTCTGTCTGACTGTGTTTGTTTGTGTCCCCAGCCGCTCCATTAAACAGGGCCTATAGGTGGCATGGGGAGGCTAGGCTCCCTTGGTCATCCCCCAACTTTCAGTTTCAAAGGCACGCACATTACCACACCAAGCCACCTGGCCCTTACGTCTGGTTGTAAAGTGTATCAGGGACACTTGTTCCTCAGGCTCTTCAATACTGATCAAGCAGTTGGGAAACACTCAAAGTTTTGCAACAGTAAAATATGATTTCACCCCAGCTGGCAGGGCTGTGTACCAGCATTACACAAGACTGACCAGAGGAGAAGCTGCTGCCGGGGAAGCGCTGAACTCACAGGACCAGCATGCAGCCTGGGTACTCCCAAGCCTATGCAAGACGAGAGAAATTCAACATGGCACACTGACATTTTGAAGCCATAATCTGAAGTAGGCATATACCCCCTACTCCACAAATAGACGCCTGCAGTACAACATATATTTGTAATCTGCCTGCACCAATAATGGAAATCAATCTAAGGGGCAGACTCTTGTAGAGACCCTGGACCAAGTGGATGGGAGAGGGGCTTATGTAATAAAAGGTTCTAAACCGTGGAGTGGTATCGGAAATAAGAAAAACAGATGTGTTTGGTGGTGGTTGGATAAATGCCGGCTGGTGGAGCAGAGGATTCTGGAGGTGGGGAAATGCAGATCTGTAATACATGAGGCGAAGGGAGAAGGACCTAGGGAGGAGCTAAGGAGCAAGAGGAGGTGGGAGTAACACCTGAGAAGATAGCGGGAGTAAGAGTTGCAGTAGGAAGAAGGTGCAAGATCTTAGTAGAAGGGGGTTGCCTTTAAATGAAGAGCTGAGGAGAGAGTAGGACCTCAGAAGGTGGAACAGGGTGCAAGACCCGAGGAACATTTGTTGGTGATGGTGATGAGAAGAGGATCGGGAAAATGGAAAGGTGGGTGTGAAACTTAATAAGGTGTTGGCAACGGAGCAAGACAAGATCTGGCAAAGAATGTAGTGGAAAGCTGGTGGGTGCTCACACTTCAAGCCTACAAGTAGTGTGAGAGGGGTGGTAGGAGCTTGCGGCAAAATGTTGAGGTGATTAAGGAGTCATGTGTCCTCCAGTTCCCTGAGTCTATATAAGACAGTCCCCTCTACCTTTTAGGCATGAGCTTCCATTAAGGTGGAAAGGTGGAGAGTCGGGGCAGAGGGCACACCTACACACAACCTTAGAAAAAGCAGCACTGTGGTATGAAAATAACAAGGGGGGGTTCTGGGAGACTCTCTGCCAGACATGAGTCCTGGTTACAAGAGCCTTTCCCAGAGTCTTTAGCTCACTATCTTTGCACTGTGGTATGAGCCTACTCCCTTTGAATGGATGTACTTCATTGATACCTGGGCCAGGTCAGCTGCCTGCTATCTCTGGAGAGACGCGTTACCTACTTTCACAAAGAGATCAAAGAAGAGGCAGGGCCACTCAGATTCTTGTGCTGTCACTTGGCAGGATCACCACCACGGCAGATCTGGCTCACAGGACAGGAACTGACACATGTGTGACATCAAATTGGATGTGGCTCTAATGATTATGATTAGTGACATTCCCATGCCTTAACCCGGGCATAGGTAATATTCAGCTTTTATCTTGCCACCAGCATGGGCTACTTATGATCATTGTAGTATTGATACAGGTGTGAATATCTACAATGCAGCCCCACTGCTGCAGAGACCTGGCTATCACTGCAGCTGTCAAATTGGCAACTGTGACTTCTGAACCTGCTCTGTGCCACTGGTAAGCAGGCACTGCAGATCAGGATCCTAATGCAGCAAGGCACAGGTACACACTATACCTTCGTCATAGTGCTTATGAAAGGGGCATCTGATCATCAGATTACCATTTCAGAGAGAGAATGTTACCTGCATCATTTTATTAATTAATCACAATTTTAAAAGTCAGGGATTCTACCCTTTTGTAATCTGTCACACATATAGTGGCAGCTTTAGTACTATTTGCTTTCAGGCCCAAATGCTGTCAGATCCACACAGGCATCAATTAGCCTGTGTAATTATTTAGGGGTCTTAGCTAAAAAGACTCAATCATCAGCATGGGATTGAACTGCTATGCCCATGTCATTCATTATGGGCACATCTTCTTGTTATACTGAAGCTAAGAAATTGACATATGAATGAAAAAACATGGATACCAAAACACACCCATGTCAGACTCCACATGGTGTGCTAATGGCATAAGTAGTTGATCCTTTTCTATCAATACGCAATGTTGCATTATTTTGCTTGCTTATTTCAGTCAAGATGGTCAATATGCAAAACAAAGGGGGTTCTGGGAGTCTCTCAGAGAGCCACAGCCCCACCTCACTGATGATGCCCAAATAGGCTGAAACACGTGTATCAGGTTGCTGTTGGTACTCTTGTTCAGAGAAGAATTGCCTCGCATTGCGGTGCTGGACTGCACCTGGGCAGGACAAAGACTGATATGCAGGGATATTTCTCCTCTGTGAAAGGAACAGTGAGCGAAAGACTTGGTTGAGACTCTCCCAGGGGCCATCCACCCAAGAACAGGTCAATGGGCCGTGTTCGTGCTGGTAGAGAGACTCAGAGACCCCCCTTTGTGTAGCATATTAAGTAACTTTGGGTCTCATCCTAAGTTACCAGAGGAATCCAGACGTGGACCCCTTGCTCCCTGTTCTCAGAGAGGCACAGCTCCACCTCACTGATGATGCTCAACAAGGCAGAAACATGTGTATGGGGTTGCTGTTGGTACTCTTGTTCAGAGAAGAATTGCCGAGCATTTCAGTACTGGACTGCCCCTGCGCACGACAAAGACTGATATGAAGGGATATTTCTGCTCTTTGAAAGGGAAAGTGAGCTAAAGACTTGGTTGACTCTCCCAGGGGCCATCCACCCAAGAACAGGTCAATGGGCCGTGTTTATGCTGGTAGAGAGACTCCCAGACCCTCCTTTGTTTTGCATATTAAGTAACTTTCGGTCTCACCCAAAGTTACCAGAGGAATGCAGACGTGGACCTCTTGCTCACTGTTCTCGGAGAGGCACACCTCCACCTCACTGATGATGCCCAACAAGGCTGAAACATGTTCAGGGGGTTGCTGTTGGTTCTCTTGTTCAGAGAAAAATTGCCTAGTAGTTTGGTGCTGGACTGCCCCTGTGCAGGACAAAGACTGATATGCAGGGTTATTTCTTCTCTGTGAAGGGGACAGTGAGCTAAAGACTTGGTTGAGACTCTCCCAGGGGCCATCCACTCAAGAACAGATCAATGGGCTGTGTTCATGCTGGTAGCCTCCCAGACCCCCCTTTGTTTTGAAGATGGTCAATATGCTAGCATGTCAGTCAACATTTATGGAATTCAGAGCGCCGCTTGGATGCATGCAATCATCCCAGACAGCATTTACTTACTTTGCACAGCCGAGTGAAAACTTACAGGGCAAAAGGTGGCGTGCAGGTGTGTACTCTGCACGTTTGTACTCTGCTGTGTAAATGACAAAGGTTTGGTGGTGTGGGAGCCCCTTTAACTTGATGTATGCATTCTTATTTGGGTCTTCAAATCCTCAACAGGATGCATTAGCGAAGAAAACCTTGTTTGAGTTTGCGAACAAGTATAACTAGATCCATTTTATTTCGAAAAAGAGATGTGCATTATGTGGGTGCTAAGTTCTACCCTTTTTGTGATGTCAGGTTCTTTCTCATAAAGTGCCCTATCTGATAAACTGATCACTGGGTCCTTCACGTTCACTCCTTGTTTGGGTTCTTCCTCGCAATGCTTCCTATTTATTGCTGTTAACTTCGCTTTGTCACAGTGGTTTAGGTTACGGTTGTGCACTTGTGAATCTTCACTCCTGTTTACATGATGCAGCACAGATGCTCCTTCTCCCCCTCTTAATGTCTACTCAGGGTTATTGCATGCTTGGGGGCCTTTGCTCCATGTTCCCAGAGGCAGCAGAGAGGGTACCAATTGCAAGATTTAGATTCGGGAACCTCTCTGCTGCCTCTTGGCATGTGAAACTATCACTTAGTATCTGTCTTATGTGTCAGTTTAAACCCCCCTGGAATTTTCTCTAAATTGTAGAGTCGAAGTTCTGCTCATGAGATAATGGAGGTGGAAAGTGGAAACATGGCATTACAAGAGACAGTATATCGAATAAACGGTACCTGTAATGCTACTGCTCCTTCAGGTTAGAATCATAAATATATGAACATACGGACCATCGCTTTGAGGATGGATAGAAGCGTATTTGCTAAATTTTACCAAAAACATAAACCTTTTATTTCAAATGATGTCAATCCCATTAGTCGTACTCCAATCATATAATTTTGGATTGCATATTTCTATTGTGATATAAATCGGACTTCATTCAATTCACAAAAACAAAGAGGTGATGGCTGGAAGGTTTAGAATGAATCTTAAAGGATAGTTCCGGGACTTTTTTTTTATTGTCCCTACGGTTCGGCCATGTGTTTTTAAGCATAACTCGGTAGATCGTAGAAAACTTTCCTATGGACCTTACCCGACTTTTCGTCCATTAACGCACTCGAAATCAGCCGCCATTTTCTGATAATCCTATCATTTCCCCCCATCGCCCTGGCTCACCTGCTTTTGCGGCACTAAATCAAATCCCCCGCCCCTGAGCCTGACATCAGCAGACGCGTACCGCCCATTTCCCAACGCCAAAGCACGTTTCGTGTCAACAATCGCTGCGCCTCAGCTAATGAAGTGTCGCCATGGAAATGGCAGGACGCCTCTTTCCTCAATAAGTATAAACACACCGTTTCACAACACACAGCAGCAGATTTTCGATTCCATTACTCTCTCTGTGTTACTTTGAGTATTCTGTGACTCGTTTCTGTGCTCTGGTCAGCTACCTTCGCCGCTTCTAGGCCTTGTCAACACCTGTACCATCTCTGTAAATTATTTTACTTTCTTTACCACACAATGGCTACAATAATGCCGTATATGTACGAGCCCGAGTACACCGAGGAGGAACTACTGGAAAGGCAAGCACGCGAAAACGATGGGGATTCGGACGGCAGTTGGGAGGACCAGTCAACGGATGAAGAGCCTGGACCATGTCGCATGGACGGCGTCTCCACCTGGTGCACGTGCAATCGGTGCGAGCTAATGCCAAGTGAGGAGGAGAACTGCTGCTGCCGTGAAAATTCCGGGTGCTTGGCCTACATTTCGGAAGGCGAGCCAAGTCCGCAATGCATCACCGAGCTGCCAGATTTCAGGGAAGCCTGCCTCTCACGGACCGTGTTGAGGATGATGATGGTGCTTATGCACGAACTTCGCGGCACTGTTCGTCCGCGTAATCCGAGTAACGAGTAAGTATACTCTGGTTGTGATGTCAGTGATGCCACTACTATGTCATGGTCGTCTCTCACATATATAATTACATCTACATATCATTCGAACGCATGTAAATTGGTTCCATATTGTGCATTTTCTAGATAGAATTTTTTTCAAAGCAGAATGACATTTTTTACCTGAATCGACAGTGATAAGAAAGTTTTGTCATTTTAATACAGTTTGCATCTTTCATTTTCACAGGTGGTAAAGGCTGGTGGCCTATCGTTGCTTCACTTGGTGGCTTCACGGGAGGCTCGGACACCGCGTTCGGAGAGTAATACCTGCCTGTGCGGTACTTGCCATTAGACAACATTTCCCCAGCGACAGTGGACAATACCGCAGATTTTCCCTGGATGTGCTGCAACCGGAACTTTACAATGTGTAATGTTTATTATTTATGTTCAATTGAAATTAAGATCTAAAATAAAACCCAACATATATTTTAACAATGGTTGTTTGGATTTTTTAAATGAATCTAGTGTGTCTCCATTGAATAGTCTTCCTGTGCCTTGTCTTGTCACACCACATGTCTCGTTGAACCCATATGCAGCAGACATACATGCAGTTAGATGGCCTCTCCTTGGTGAGGCCCTGCGGCAAACGAGTCTTGTCTGCACGACCACCGCCCCAATCCACACCCCCCCCGCCCTATCAAAGGCAGTTCGCACCGGGGTACTTGTGCTGGCAAGTGGAGCTGTCAGGGAGCGATAAAGGCCAAGAGGTGCCAAAGACCATGTACACTTCAAAGTGGTCTATAGAGCATGGGTTGTTGTTCCCATGTCTACCTCCAGACCCCGTGTCTCCTGCCAAGCATCCCCCCCTCACGCTGGACGCCCCCCTGCAAACCGCATAATGCCACGACATATACACGTCATTCATTTACAAACACACCCCTGTTTCGAATCCTTTATAACCCACTTCATATTTCTAATGAGCACTTCTTTGCGCTTTGCTAGTCAACCCGTGAAGGTGCTGGTTATCTGCTCTTCGTCTCTGTGAACTTCCGTGACCACTTCGAGGAAACTCCTCAGTTTGCAACCTGTGAACTGCTCCCTGTTCTACGACAAGAAACTACTCTGATCCCTGCATCTAACTGTTTGTTCGTCAAGGTAAGGCCATGTACCATAATCATTTTGCGTCCAATTTCTTTTAGTTCAAGACAGTACATGCAAGGAACTAGTCACATGTTCTGAGTTTAGTCAAATTATTTTTCTATTTTTTTAAAGTTATTCAAATACTTATCCGCATGTGAATAACGTGTATAGTTCCAAGAACCAAAACGAACCTTGCATTGAACCTTTTATGTGTCATTTAATTTTTTAACACATTGGTATTCATAGAGAATTGTTGATCTTTACTTTTCAGAACTTTCCACAATGCCTGCCTGTTCCATTGGCGGTTGCCCTTCGAAGACCCATAATAAATCTGAAGGTACTATAATGCATGTTTTCCCTAAGACAATAGATCAGATAAGAGAATGGGTCCGATATTGCGGATATCCACCGTCTGAGCTTGAAAGTAGAGTCGTAGAAGTCTTTGCGGACAAGAGGGGTGATCGATACCGCATCTGCAGCAGGCACTTTAGCTCAGACATGTACTCCACATCATTGCTAATAAAGAAGAACACACCGCGACGAGGCGAAAATTGCTCTCAACCGCTATTCCCACTCTATTCGTCCACATCCCTCCACTGGTGAGTCAAGTTTACGTATTTATCTCTCGGCCTTGCGGTAGTGTGTAGCATTAGCTAACAATAATTTCCCCATTTATGTATCCACTCAATATGAAGGCGGAAGATTCTCCATCCGTGTCGTTATTGCAGTCATCAGCCACTTCAAGCGCCTATCGGGTAATCTTACTTAGCTATTCTGCCACTGACTTGTTTTAGGCATGTAAATCAATAGTTTTAATTTATCGTGTGATTATTTTACCTAATGGTACACCCTTGTACTCGTCCTCTAGTCTTTGTTTTCAGTTATAATTATTGTTATCCAAAATAATGCAAGTACTGTCTTTCAGGGAGATGCTGAGGAGTCCAACGTATTGACGACAACCGTTGATGTCACTCAGATGCTCGAGGTACGTTTCCGGACAGTTCCATCGATGGAGATCATCAGATCTTGCATTCTTGTAGCGTGATTGTTACACACAATGTTTCTTTCTTTTTTAGCCATTGATATGTCCTTCTGTCGTCGCCCTCCTATGTGTCTTCTTTTTTCAATATTGTGTTCATTACTAATGAAAGTGCTATGTTTCAGGGAGTCGATGGAGCATTAGTCCAAGAAGAAGGGGGAGCATGCAGTTACGGGTCGGCGAAACAGCTTGCAGAAGTGTGCACCGCAGTTACATCGTCCCTTGATGTTCTTATGCATTTCGAGGTATGGATACTGACAGTTCGATCAAGCGAAATCATATGACGTGATTACATCCGCTATACTTCCTTCTTTATTAACGCAAGTACTATGTTTCAGGGAGATGACGGAGCTTCTTCTACAAGAACATCACCCCTAGTAGTTGATGCAGATCTCTGGGTGGTGACACTTCCAACGATCAAGCAAATCGAATCATATTTACATATCCATTATTTATTTTAGACAACTGATCATTTGTGCAGGTTTATTTAGATGAGCCGTTGACGCCTGCACAAAGTTTATCTTCTTTTTAACAAAATAGAAAACCATACTAATGCAATTACTGTGTTTCAGGGAGTTACTGAAGCATCATCTTCAATAATATCATCAATGGAAGTCTATGAGGAGCCCGAGGTATGGATCTTGACAGTTCCATCTAACTAGATCAACAATGCGTGAATAATTGTCGTTTGAATGTTCTACAGAAAGCGTTCATTCGTGTTTTGCTATTGAGATGTACGTGGGTATTGGTCCCCAAGTACATTTTGTGTTTTCAATATTATTATACATACTAATGGAAGTTCTATGTTTCAGGGAGTCGATGGAGCGTCAGTGCGTGATGGATGTGCTTATCATGAAAATATAGTCGTTGCAGCGCAAGAGGAAGTGGAGACATGCACACACGAGTCGGAGCAACAGCGTCCTGATGTTGAAGTTCGAGGCAAGAAAGTTTCAAAGAAAAGAAAGCAAAAGAAGGTTAGTGTCCTGGACACTATATTATGTTGTTTTTCACTGTTAATAGTTCAATAATGTTAAGTTGTGTTTAAACTGAACATCCCTTTTCCAATCTGTCCTCTAGTTGCGAGTGGGTGTACGAACTAGATCTACACAGACAGTGAAGCAAACGAGAGATGTTTCTTGTCAAACCTTTTGGCAGGGACTTGAGACTGGAGATGCATAGTGCCAATGGGAAGAATATGAAGTGATTGACAACGGAGCTATACCACCACCAGCCATTGATAGTGAATGTCCTCCTGGTAGTTCGGATGCAGTCGGAGATCAATTCACAGAATCCACACCCGCAAAAACTAAGACCGCGAGAAAGTTGAAGAAATTGTTTTATTCACCCATCGCCGGAGAAGGAACAGAGGTTGCAATGGAAGAGAATGAAGTGGACGACAATGAAACACCATCAATATCACTGAACATAGCGGAAGACGATATCAGAGATTCTACCTTTCATGTGAGTGACATGTCCTCAACGTTACAGGCCGAACCAGCTGGGATGCAGAGTGACAGTATAAGGAAAGAGGCCAAATTCATTGTATTCGATAGTTGTTTGATTGATATTATTATTCGGATGAAATGTGGGCATTCGGTTGGTGGGGAAGTATGTGGGGAGCCATTGATTAATGTGACTCGTGCAATTCGAGGCACTAATCTTAAAATACATGCCACCTGTACAAAATATCCTTTCTCATGGTCTGCACAACCCATGCTGGGGCAACTGCCAGCAGGCAATCTACTTTGTGCAGCGGCTGCACTTTTTAGTGGTTCAAGTTTTAAAAAGTTAGAGTCTTTCTTTCAGTTTGTGGGAATCCATTTCATTGCGAAAACTCAGTTCTACAAATACCAAACCGATTATCTATTTCCAGCCATTAGCGAAGCTTGGAGAATGGAAAAAATGTCTATTGATAGTACATTCGCGGGCAAACGGTTCAGGCTAGCCGGTGATGGACAGTGCGACAGCCCAGGATTTTCAGCCAAGTACTGCACCTACCACTTTCAGGACATGGAAAGTAAGAAAATTGTGAGTTCGGTGGTCGTGCAGGTGTCACAAAGTACATCCTCAGTGGCCATGGAGAAAGTTGGCTTTGTAGCATCATTGCAAGAACTACAATCGCGGGGAATGGTGATCGACCTGATAGCCACGGACAGACACGTTTCAATTGCCAAGACAATGAGAGAAGAGTACAAAAATATAAATCACCAATTTGACGTTTGGCATCTTGCAAAAACAATCAATAAAAAAATGTCGGCTGCAAGTAAAAAAAAAGATATGCAAGGTATTTCACAGTGGTCCAAGTCAATCAGCAACCATCTTTGGTGGAGCTCAAAAACATGTGGAGGGTCGTTGGAAATTCTACTGGAAAAATGGTGGTCAGTAATGTTACACTGTAGCAACGTTCACCGCTGGAACACGAACCAACATCTCCACAATTGTGAACATGGCCATTTGTCCACAGAGGAGGCACGGAAGAAGAAGTGGTTGATTCCTTCATCACCCACTCACAAAGCCATTGAAAAGATTGTATTTGATAAAACTATAACACGAGATTTGAGGGGACTCACGGAATTCTGCCACACAGGAGATTTGGAGGTGTTCCACAATATGTGCCTAAAGTACAGACCAAAACGATTGCATTTTGGCATGGAGGGCATGATAAATCGGACTCTTCTAGCGGTCTTGGCACATAACCATAATGTTGGCCGTCAACAAAGTAGGACGACCGGAACTTTAGGGACGCTTCGCTACAATAAGGCCTTCACTAAAAGAAGTAAACGATGGGTGATCAAACCAGTGTTTGAGGATATGCAATATGAGTTTATTGAGAGACTTATTGTTGATGTTATAGATAGGCACATACATGGAGTTGTGAACGAACCTGTGCAGGGGACAACTGCATTGCCACCCAACATTGCCTCTGTTCCATGTCCACCTAAAGCAGAGCTCATTGAGAAATACACATCACGGTTTAAATGATTGTAATTTGATTGTCTGTTCTCTCGAGTCTCCTCATGTTGCAGGCCCATTGAATATGTGTATCTATGTAATGTGTAAAAAAAAGTGATTGCTCAGTGTACATGCAATGTGTCTCTCCACCCTTGCCCCTCCCTTCACCATGCAGTAGTGCGAACCACCCGGGTGTCACCTGTGACTTTGCTCTCGAGTCTCCTCATGTCGCAGGCCCATTGAATATGTGTATCTATGTAATGTGTAAATAAAAGTGATTGCTCAGTGTACATGCAATGTGTCTCTCCACCCTTGCCCCTCCCTTCACCATGCAGTAGTGCGAACCACCCGGGTGTCACCTGTGACTTTGCTCTCGAGTCTCCTCATGTCGCAGGCCCATTGAATATGTGTATCTATGTAATGTGTAAATAAAAGTGATTGCTCAGTGTACATGCAATGTGTCTCTCCACCCTTGCCCCTCCCTTCACCGTGCAGTAGTGCGAACCACCTGGGTGTCACCTGTGACTTTGCTCTCGAGTCTCCTCATGTTGCAGGCCCATTGAATATGTGTATCTATGTAATGTGTAAATAAAAGTGATTGCTCAGTGTACATGCAATGTGTCTATTCAACCTTGTTCATTTGCGCATTAAATTAAACCAAACAGTAATATAAATCATTTTTCAAAAAATATAGAATGTCTCCGTATTTATGGTTCTCTGGGGCTGCAAAGCACGCAGACAAAATGCAAAGATGGAGTGTAAATTTCAAGTCCTGTGAGATGGCCTTACACTGAATGTAGCTAACTAGGAATGTGTGCTCGTTCAAAGTGAAGGTCAGCTGCTTTGATTTTTTGCTCGGGTGCCGGAATGGCCCACGACTCAGTATAAGGTTCTATTGTTATTTGACCTTGACAGGCCGGGACCATCCCGAAAGACTTCTTTTTGGGGGTGTGGTGCAATAACGTAAGAAACGATAATGAATAAAATTTCAGAAACGATAGCCACGTTCATTAGAAGAAATAACGTCGGCATAGAAGGAGTGGTATTTCGGGGCTGCCCTACGCACAGACACAATGGAAAATGCAAATATAATGTAAGTAACTCTTTAGATGAGTTTATACCGCAATTTAATTACTATACAGTAGCTTTAAAGACGGGTTAAGTTGTACTTGTTCGTTCTATGTGGCATATTGTTTTGTACCGCGCACTATCTTGAGGAGAACCATCTCCTTTTACGGAAGCACCTCAAAACCTTCCTCTTTGCTTCTGCTTTCTCTCTCCCTCTCCCCTGCTACAACTGGTCCACTGTCTGCGACCTCGGTCCTGGGCCCTTCCACTCTCCACCTGCACTGCCTCCCTGTCAACCCCTGCACTGGGGGACTGTCTCAGTATCCTACAGCCCCCCCTTCCCAGCACTTGTTCTGCAATTACCTTGCACTCGCCACCAGCTGGCCCTATGTATTTATTATTTTATGCTACTTACCTTGTACTCCACTTCCCCCCTCCCCTTCCACTTTTACCTTCCCCCTACCCCTGCACTTGCGCGATCTGAATGACACCTGGCCTAGTAGGATCGTTGTCTGTCTTCTCCTTGTTCCCCCCCCCCTGCCTCGCCACGCCTTGAAACACTTGTGTATAGGCGCGTTGCAAATGCCATATTATATCATATCAGTGACGAAGTGGTCCACTGGCGCTCAGGCGGCTCTGAAAAAGGCAGAGGAGAGGGGGTGGGTTACTGGAAATGACGTATAATACCCAGTTGCACTGTCCTAGCTATCAAATAATTTCCCGACCTAATATATAAAATGAATAATTTTAATAAAGATCTGATGGTGAGACTAATTTCATTTTTTATGTTTTTAAAACAGGTACATCCTTCATTATTATCTGTGTCACGAGTACCAGACACCGGCGGATGGCTTTTTTAACCGCCAGTTGCTTCTCCGCGTGAACAACGTTACCACCCTGACCATTTTATGGGACGATCGCCAAGTACAAGTATGCCCTTACGCGGTACTAACGGCTAGATGCAACATACAGACCGTTGTGGTGGCCTAGTGCCTCGTTGTTGGAACAGCCATGCGATTATCAGTGCGACCGAAGAGCTTATTTTATCGTAAACCAACACCCTGTGTACTGCACACGAACATCGCTTGCCTCAAGACGAACTATTTTGGATCGAGAGCAAAGAAAAATGCAAATCGCTGAATATTCTCTAAACATTTGATGTCCAATAAATGTACTTTGCCAAATGTACAATCTTGCCGTTTGCTTTTAAACCACAGTTTCATAATCCGAATTGTGGCGCTGTATTGTGAGATGATCTAAGACCCTGTGTACAGCAAAGGAACATCGCGTGCCTCAAAACGAACTTTTGGGAACGTGAGCAAATAAAAATGCAAATCGCTGAATATTCTCAAAACATTTGATGTCAAATAAATGTACTTTACCAAATTTACAATCTTGCGGTTTAATTTAAAAGTACAGTTTCATATTCCCAATTGTGGCGCGCTGTGTTGTGTGAGCTCATCTGTGTTGATTTCCGGGTTCTGTGTGGAGTCGCGTAGTAGACGCCTGGGCGCGTTTGCCTACGCAGCTCAGTCACGTCACGGATAGAGGCGGGGAATATGAATGTTTTGATAAAGTCTGTTTCAGGGGCGGGGGATTTGATTTAGTGCCGCAAAAGCAGGTGAGCCAGGGCGATGGGGGGGAAATGATAGGATTATCAGAAAATGGCGGCTGATTTCGAGTGCGTTAATGGACGAAAAGTCGGGTAAGGTCCATAGGAAAGTTTTCTACGATCTACCGAGTTATGCTTAAAAACACATGGCCGAACCGTAGGGACAATAAAAAAAAAGTCCCGGAACTATCCTTTAATCTCTGGCTGTAACGCTCACCTGATTCTCGCAGAGGCGCCGGTCTTGACTGGGCGACTACTGTATCTTCAAAGGTGATGTGTAGCACCCGGTTGGCTCTTTGGGCTGGACCTCTGTGCACTGTATGCCTGACGTGTAGAGTAAGATGTCTTAGGTAAGTGAATGCCGAGCTCTCCATCTGCCTCGGGGCAGGGTGCTGTAACCAGTTTCTTCACTGGATAGGTAGCGCAGGCCTCTTGACTTCAGAGGACTGCTGTCCGTCGTTTACTGCACGAACGGTAAGTTTCGAGTCATTCAAATGTCTTTAAAGTCTTTAGTAATGATGTCTCTTGTTTTGCAGGGTTCCGGCGATGGCGGATGACGGGCTGAAGTGAGTTGAAGATGGAGCCCGTGTGATGAATAGAAGCGCCTGGAAGCACGTAAGTAAGCGCTTGTTGCCTGCTTCACTATGCGCTCTAACTGTCTTTTTATTTTGCAGGTACGAGTTCGGAGCGGCTGCAGGGTGCCGGAATACCCACTGGATTAGATGTGGAAAGGAGTAATGGCACGTGAGTATTAAAGTTCCCCAATGTCTTTAAACGCACCTTGTTTTGTCTTTCAGATGCGGGATGCAGCGCCGAAGGCCTCCGGAGCGTGCGAAGAGTTGGTAAGCCTTTGCCTTTCAGATGCCGGAATGCTAACCTGTTCTTTCTTGTCTTTATAGGTGTTGCTGAAGACTGGATTCAGGATGGTAAGCCTTTGCCTTTCAGATGCCGGAATGCTAACCTGTTCTTTCTTGTCTTTATAGGTGTTGCTGAAGACTGGATTCAGGATGGTAAGCCTTTTTCCTTAGGCCCAGGACCGGATGCAGAAGACACGATGAGCGTTCTGCTGCAGAGGTTGCAGAATAACGCAAAGCAAGATTCATCCACCGGGTGTGGTTTAAATAGCCTCCTGTAGTGCTTAGGTGTCTCCTTCCACAGCCACGCCTAAGTAAGAAAAGAGTTCCTGGTAAGAAAAGAGTTCCTGCCTTCCAGAAGAGTTCCAGTGTTCTGAATCTAGGGAGTGGCTCCAGCCCCACCCAACAGGAAAAGTAGTTCCAAACAGAAGAGGATCAGAGGCTCAACTGGCAGGCAAGTAAGCAGCATGGTCTGCTGAAGGTAAGTCCACCCAAGCATTATGAGCCCGGCGCTTCCAGCGCTGGGACTGGGCATATTTATGAGCCTGGTGCCACTGGCGCCAGGACTGGGTCCAAAAGGTCCCAATTGGGACTGGTTGGCACTCGGAACCTGGGTTATGGATCTGCTTCCAAGGGAGTTGGGAAAACCCTGACCTTTTGGAAGCAGAGATCATGACAGTACCCCCCCTCAAGGCCCCTCCCAAACCGGGCTTCTCCGGGGGTTTTGGCTTGTCAGGAAATGTTCGGTGAAATCTTTTGATTAGGCGAGGAGCGTGGACATATTCAGCAGGTTCCCAGGATCTCTCTTGGGGGCCGTAGCCTTTCCAGTCAATTAGGTAAAATAGTTTAGATTTGGAGATCTTGGAGTCCAGAATGCTTTTGACTTCAAACTCGAGTTCTCCATCCACTAGGATAGGTTTTGGAGATTTGGTTAGTCGGGTTTGAGGTTGCACGGGTTTTAATAGAGAGACGTGAAAGACCGGATGTATCTTCATGTGCGGGGGCAAGTCCAACTTGACCGCTACTGGGTTTACTATGGTAGTGATGGAATAGGGACCAAGGTATCTTGGGTTGAATGTGCGTGGCCCTTTTAGAGATAGATATTTGGTGGATAACCAGACTTGATCCCCTACTTGATAGTGAGGGGCTTCCTTCCGATGTTGATCTGCTCCTTTCTTGTATTGTTCTTTAGCCCTTTGAAGGTGAGAAACAGCTTCCTTAAAGGCTTGGGTGATTGTAGAATGCAGGTAGTCTACTGCTGGTGTTTCAAGATCTTGGAGGGGATCCAACTCCGAGGTTCGAGGGTGACTGCCGTACAAAAGAAAAAACTGAGTTTTCCCAGTTCCCGAATGGACAGAGTTATTGTAGGCATACTCGGCTATCCAAAGGGTATCTTTCCAAGTTTTTTCAGTTTGTTGCAGCATGCAGCGTAAATACTGTTCCAGAGTTTGATTGGTCCTCTCGGTTTGTCCGTCGGTCTGAGGGTGGTGACTGGTCGATAGTCTCACATCAATTTGAGCCGACCGACAGCAACTTCGCCAAAAATGAGAAATAAATTGACTACCTCGATCCGAAATTAGAACCGAAGGAAAACCGTGCAGTCGGACGATGTTTTCGAGAAATTCTCGGGCCAGAGTTGCTGCTGTTGGCAAGCCTTTGAGCGGAATGAAATGCGCCATCTTGGAGAATAAGTCCACGATTACTAGAATCGTATTGTATCCGGAGCATGGAGGTAGATCGGTGATGAAGTCCATAGAAAGCGTATGCCAAGGGCGAGGTGGGATGTCAATAGGGCGTAAGAGGCCTGCTGGTCTTTCCTTTTGACTCTTGTTTTGGGCGCATACTCCACAGGACATTATAAAGTCTCTGATATCTTTTTTCCAAGACGGCCACCAGAAGTAGCGCTTGATCTTTTCTGAGGTCTTGGCTATACCGGGATGACCTTCCATTAAAGAGTCGTGATAACAAGAGATTACTTTTTTCTGTAAATCTGTGCTGGGTAGGTATAATCGTTCTTGGAAATACAATAAGTTGTCCTTTACTGCAAAGTCCTTTCCCTGCAGATGCCAATTCTGTATGTCTGCTGGAGTTACAAGTTGCCTGGCTTTATCCTTAACTTCCTCTATGGATTCTGTGGCGATTACACCCAGAATTCTTTGTTCGGGAATGATTGGTACAGGTTTAGGGTTGACCAAGTGTTCTTCCACTCCCATCCGAGAAAGGGCATCGGCTTTACCGTTCTTTGTACCAGGTCGATAGGTAATTATGAAGTCAAACTCGGCAAAGAATAATGCCCAACGGAGTTGTCTAGAGGATTGGGCTTTTGCGGTCTTCAAATATTGCAGGTTTCGGTGATCCGTAATCACAGTAACGGTGTGTCGGGCCCCCAGCAGATAATGCCGCCAAGCCTTAAAGGCAGACTTGATAGCCAGAAGTTCCTTGTCAGTAATCGTGTAATTGATTTCAGGAGGCGAGAATTTGCGGGACCAAAATGCCACGGGATGCAACTGATTGGTTACCGGGTCCTTTTGTGATAGAACTGCCCCCATGGCAAGGCTTGAAGCATCAGTTTCCACGATGTAGGGGAGTTCGGGGCGAGGGTGTTTTAAGATTGGTGCAGAGATAAATTTAGTCTTCAAATCCTGGAAAGCTTGTTCCGCCTCGGTAGACCATTCAAAACGTTTGTTTTTCTTTAACAAGGCAGTGATGGGCTGGACTATTCGAGAGAATTCGGGGATAAACCTGCGGTAAAAGTTAGCGAAGCCTAACATGCTTTGCACACCTTTTACGGAGGATGGTGATGGCCATTTGAGAACTGCATCGACCTTCTTTGAATCCATACGCACTCCGCCAGGTGATAATATGAATCCCAAGAATTCAACTTCAGTCACGTTGAAAACACATTTTTCCAACTTAGCGAAAAGTTTGTGTTGACGCAATCTTTCGAGGACCATTTTCACGTGTTTCCGATGTTCAGATTCCGATGAAGAATAAACGAGGATGTCGTCAATGTAAACAACAACACATACGTCTATGAGCTCTCTGAGGACATCGTTCATAAAATATTGAAAGGCGGCCGGGGCATTGCAAAGTCCGAAGGGCATGACCTGATATTCAAATAGCCCATACTTGGTGCGGAAGGCCGTCTTCCATTCATCGCCCTCTTTTACTCGTACCAAGTGGTAAGCTCCTCTAAGATCCAGCTTTGTATATATGCATGCTTTTCTGACTTGGTCCAGGAGTTCAGGGATCAAAGGTAACGGATATCTATTCTTAACGGTGATCTGGTTCAGGGAGCGATAATCGATACAAGTTCTAAGGTCTCCTTCCTTTTTTGGAACGAAGAACAAAGCTGAAGAAGCAGGGGACTTGGAAGGACGAATAAACCCATTTGCCAGGTATTGATCCAGGTATTGTCGAAGGTGAAGGTTCTCAGGCTCGGTGAGAGCATAAATTCTACTACAAGGAGGAGTAGATCCAGGTATCAGGTCTATCTGGCAGTCATAAGACCTATGAGGAGGTAGAGAGTTAGCCTGATCCTTCCGGAAAACATCTTGGTATTCTAGGTATTCGGGAGGTAACTGGGGGGTCTCTGAAGAAATTGCGGCCAGTGCAACACCAGGTGGAGGGTGACAAGTAGAGACACATTCTGGAAACTGGACCGTTCTTGCTCGCCAATCGATCAGAGGATTGTGTTTCTCTAACCAAGGTATTCCTAGAATAATCTGAAACTGAGGGGCCTTGATCACATCGAACACGATCTTCTCATGGTGTCCATCTTGACTTACTAGCGTCACCTCTTGAGTGGTATGCGTTACTGGCCCAGAGGCTATCTCCGTACCATCCACCGTAGTAATGACGTCCTTTACAGCCTTGGGACAAAGAGTTAGATTCATCCTCAAAACCATTTCATGATCCACATAATTGCCGATGGCACCGCTGTCGACGTAAGCTTCAATTGCATGTAATCGATCCGGATTATCAGGGCTAATGAGGACCATAGGTATCACGAAATGCGAGGTCACGGAACTGGTTTTCACGCTCGGCAAGAGGACCTCTATTCTTGTCGGGCGAGGTCGTTTCCCTGCTCAGAGTTTGTAACTTTGGTAACTGCAGCTCCTACTGCCTTCTTGGCAGGTTTCACCGGACAGTCTCGAAGAAAGTGCCCTGAGTTTCCGCAATATAGGCATAATTGCAACTGTTTCCTCCTTTCCTGCTCCCTTTGTGTTAGAGGACCTTTCAGACCCCCTATTTGCATGGGTTCCCCGGAGTCTACTCCTTTGGAAGGAGTTGGCGGTTTGGAAAATACTCGAGCATCAAACTTGGAACGATCGGCCTTCCTGTTCTGCAGCCTGTGATCTATTTGAACGACCAAGTCTATATAATCCGAACAGTCTTGTGGGGGATTCACTACTTGGGCTAAAACGTCTTTGAGCTCTCCACGTAGACCTCTATAAAACAGCGTAATCCTTTTGTCCTCAGGCCATTGAGTTTCCACTATTAGTCTATTGAAAGATGCAATATAAGCCAAAAGGTCTTGATTACCCTGTCGCAACGAAAGAAGCTCATTGTCCAAGGCCTGCCCCTGTGAATGTCTTGCGAACAGTTTTTCCATACTAAGCTGAAAGGCTTGAAAATCATGGAGAACCGGATCATCTTGATTAACTAGAGGGATCGACCAGTCTGCCGCATTGCCACTAAGGTACGAAAGTACAAAAGCTACTTTTGCTTGATCAGTTGGAAAGGCTGCTGGCCGGCATAAGAAGTGCAACCGGCACTGATTGATAAATACTGCAAACCTCTTTGGGTCACCAGAAAATCGTTCGGGCGGAGCCAGAGGTACATTCCCAGGTAGGTTGATCTGCACTGGATTCATAGAGGATGTTGAAGGAAGATTTGCCCCTGATGCGGGTAACGGGGTCTGTCCGGCTTGTGACTGTAGCACTTGTCTAGCAAGATTGTCTGTTCTCTCCTTGGAAATAATTAGTTCCCTTCTTAGAGCATTCGTTTCCTGACGAGCTGCATGCACTTCTGCCCTTAGTTCCCCAAGTAACCGGGCTAGGGGGTCAGTATCCGAGGTTTCCATAGCGCCTGGGCGAGAGTTTTGCGGTAGGCTTTGCGTTCTGTAACGCTCACCTGATTCTCGCAGAGGCGCCGGTCTTGACTGGGCGACTACTGTATCTTCAAAGGTGATGTGTAGCACCCGGTTGGCTCTTTGGGCTGGACCTCTGTGCACTGTATGCCTGACGTGTAGAGTAAGATGTCTTAGGTAAGTGAATGCCGAGCTCTCCATCTGCCTCGGGGCAGGGTGCTGTAACCAGTTTCTTCACTGGATAGGTAGCGCAGGCCTCTTGACTTCAGAGGACTGCTGTCCGTCGTTTACTGCACGAACGGTAAGTTTCGAGTCATTCAAATGTCTTTAAAGTCTTTAGTAATGATGTCTCTTGTTTTGCAGGGTTCCGGCGATGGCGGATGACGGGCTGAAGTGAGTTGAAGATGGAGCCCGTGTGATGAATAGAAGCGCCTGGAAGCACGTAAGTAAGCGCTTGTTGCCTGCTTCACTATGCGCTCTAACTGTCTTTTTATTTTGCAGGTACGAGTTCGGAGCGGCTGCAGGGTGCCGGAATACCCACTGGATTAGATGTGGAAAGGAGTAATGGCACGTGAGTATTAAAGTTCCCCAATGTCTTTAAACGCACCTTGTTTTGTCTTTCAGATGCGGGATGCAGCGCCGAAGGCCTCCGGAGCGTGCGAAGAGTTGGTAAGCCTTTGCCTTTCAGATGCCGGAATGCTAACCTGTTCTTTCTTGTCTTTATAGGTGTTGCTGAAGACTGGATTCAGGATGGTAAGCCTTTGCCTTTCAGATGCCGGAATGCTAACCTGTTCTTTCTTGTCTTTATAGGTGTTGCTGAAGACTGGATTCAGGATGGTAAGCCTTTTTCCTTAGGCCCAGGACCGGATGCAGAAGACACGATGAGCGTTCTGCTGCAGAGGTTGCAGAATAACGCAAAGCAAGATTCATCCACCGGGTGTGGTTTAAATAGCCTCCTGTAGTGCTTAGGTGTCTCCTTCCACAGCCACGCCTAAGTAAGAAAAGAGTTCCTGGTAAGAAAAGAGTTCCTGCCTTCCAGAAGAGTTCCAGTGTTCTGAATCTAGGGAGTGGCTCCAGCCCCACCCAACAGGAAAAGTAGTTCCAAACAGAAGAGGATCAGAGGCTCAACTGGCAGGCAAGTAAGCAGCATGGTCTGCTGAAGGTAAGTCCACCCAACCATTATGAGCCCGGCGCTTCCAGCGCTGGGACTGGGCATATTTATGAGCCTGGTGCCACTGGCGCCAGGACTGGGTCCAAAAGGTCCCAATTGGGACTGGTTGGCACTCGGAACCTGGGTTATGGATCTGCTTCCAAGGGAGTTGGGAAAACCCTGACCTTTTGGAAGCAGAGATCATGACACTGGCATTGCTCTGGGCAACTCTCCAGACCATTGTTCTTCGCCTGCCAAGCCATTACAGAAGGGAAAAGACCATATGCAAATCAGGTTTGGTCCCACCCCAAAAGGGGCTGCCCAGCCCGAACTGCTAAGTCACATCCCTTCTTCACGAGACCACAGGCATACCCAGACATGTTCAGCCTTGCTGGGCCTCATTAGTGAGGAGTAGCTTGGGTCTCTAGGCCCAGCAGGCACAGGACCCACGTCTGGGCATACCCGCCCCACTCGGGGTGACAAAGCAAAAACAAAGAGGTGATAGCTGAAAGGTTTAGAGAGGGTATGCCCAGACGTGGTCCCTTGCTCACTGTGCCATAGGGAACCACGCTACACCTCACTGAGGAGACCCTACAACGCTTTAAATGTCACTCTCAATTTACCAACCATCTCCAGGACTAAGGTGAGGCCTATTGTGCCTCACTTCGGGATATGTGGAGTGGGAGACATCATCTACAAAATGAAACAGTACAACCTATTACCAATTGGGCTCTTTACATCCTCATTTCTTCTATAAAGGTACACATAAAAATTGTACATGTTACTCTTGCATAATTACATAGATTTGCACTCACCACCAACTTGATTCTTGGGGTAGTGCAAAAATGTGGATCTAATCTTCAGTGCTCCAGTGACTTGATTAATTCTCAGCAGGGGCTGTTAAACAATGGCAAAGGGTGAGGAAACATAACACTCCAACTTGTGGTTCCCATAAATCCACATCCCATAGGAACCTCACCCCAGGGATGTCATTTAGGGGTTGCCAGAGGTCGCAACTGCGACCCCTGAGCTCCCCCTTGCAACCGCTTAAAAAAAAATAATAATAATTTTTCTTAATGCAAGCTCCTGGGCTGTGGCCAGCACCATGTAGCTCTTTACTTCTGGAGTGGCTGGCTTTCTTGTTCAGGCCCCTTAAAAAAGAAGACAAATAAGAACAGGAGTGCCACAAGTCTAACACTTTCAGCACTGGCCCTAAATAAGAAAGAATCGGAATACCAAATAATGTGCCTTTCTGGAATTCTGTACAATATACCAACACAGGTTGGGTGATATTGGGTGTATATTTTTTCTATATAAAGCGCTTAAGCGCAAGTGCTATATAATAACACATCATTAGCATTTGGTCATGGACGTCTGCTTGCATTCACAGTAATTTGGTAATATGGGCCTATACACACTGATCTTAACGATACATATGGCGATCCATTCTTGTATGAAATGTCCATCACGTTACAGTGATATCATAACCATATTTTTCATAGTGTACAATGCTATGTGATGCCACTTCCTGTTTTGTCAATGGGTGAAAGGTCGTGTTCAATCACTTCCTGCGCTATCACTTCGGGGTGGGGTCAAATTACATCACTTCCTGTGATTTCATCAGGGATCAAGGTTCGTGTGATGACAATTCCGCTACCCCTGGCATTTTAGTGACATGACGTCCCTGCCTCACCCCTGTACAATCTTTGTAGAAACAGAATTTTATGCCGCCTTGTATCCTAATTCACTTTGCCTAAACACAAAAAAGGGGGCAGGGGTTTAATCTTTAGAACCATCTTAATATGGACCGCTTCGTAAAACCTGCGTGCACACAGGTTTTTAGTCTGCCAACTAATGTTCCTGACTTGCTTACCGTGGTCAAAAATAGCTGTCTACGCCACGGGAAGAAATCGGAGGGAGAAACCTCTGTTCTTAAATTATTAGACATGTTGTGGAATACCAGCTTATTTTGCGTATTCCGAAACTGCAGATAGACAGGAAACAGATTGCAGGAATATAATTAGCCGTCAATCTCCATCCCTCATAGCGATATTCGCCAAAATTGCCCCTCGTGCAGATTTACACTCTAACATTTGGTGACTCAGCCCCGATATACCTGTATCACTGCTGGTTAAATCACTGCAGTGCCGTTACCCTTCTTGCATATTTTATGTCACATCTTTACTTACGGAGCGTAGGAAACTGCCCCAGTACAGGCCTCCAACTGGCTGACAACATAAATAGCTTGTCAGAATGTCTACAGCCGTGCCGGGTAAGTAAAACTGATGTTTGTGCACCCAATCAACTCCAGTTAACAGCTACAGTGATACTGTGGCCCCTCTCACATGCTTACTCATTTCACATCAAGCCAGATACGTTTCTTTTTTAAAAAAACAAAAAATCAAACCATTAGCACCCATGTAGAAAACTTCACAGGTGCTAATGGGGATATGCCCCTCGCAGTGGCCTGTTTCTGTCAGTAACGGCACTGCCGTCCGCATTAAGGGACCCTCATTTTTCTTGGGTCCTTAACTTGGGCAGCGGGCCCTTAACGGCGGGATCGGCCTGCCACTCGGGGCACTTCAGGTCATTGTTAAAGCCACATGTATCTCACCTGATGCCGATTCAGCATCTACACTTGGAGGCACATCCTTAGCCGATGGGGCCACTCCGTTCTCACCTGGTAGTGTTTCAGCATCTGCAGACGGGGGCATATTCTTGTGGGCCTGGGGCTGGACCTCAATAGGAATATCATAATTCATCCCCCCTTTATGCTGCTCTAGGCGAGGGATTTCAAACATGCATATGGGTCATTCCTCCTTTTTTGCATCATACATGGATTGATAGATGGCGCAGGGATATTGTTTAATTTCAACCCATTTACCCCGAGTAGTTCACTTGGTCATCAGTCACTGTTTTCCTTACAGGGGGGATAGTATCATCTGTTCAGATATTATCAAGATTATAATAGGCAACACAATTTGGTATAGCAGTTGAACCACTATTATTAAGTCTAGGAAACTTTGAATTTCATGTATGGTATGGTAATGTTTATTTGTAAAGCGCCTATACACAAGGCAAGTGTTTCAAAGTGCTCAAGGAGGGAGGGAACGGCGGGGACAACAGTCATTCAGAGCCCTTGAATTTCTGAACGATACAAGTTTGCACAGGCAGAGTAAGTCCATATAATACAATTAACAGTGTAGATAACGGCAAATAGGTCTGTTGACGATTCTGCAGTTTTTCCAAGTGCATTGTGGCGCCACCGTGCAAGGAGGGGAGAAAGGTAAGCTAGATACACGATCTTCAGTGCATGGTACGATCAGATTGTGCAAGTGCAGGGGGGATCCAAGTGCACACAGTCAGTCAGAAAAACTGGGGTAAGTGCTGAGAGATGACACTCTCATGGGTCTTTGACCAAGTGCAGTAGCGATGAGGCAAGTGCAGGCCCAGAGGCAAGTGTGAGAGGACTAGCGAGGGTGCCAGGTACCTGTAATATTCTGAGGTATACCCGGCGGCCAGTCAGCAAGCTGTGTGGGAAAGGAGGGAGAGACGGATAGAGCGGAGAGAGAGATTAGCTGGGTAGAGAGAAAGAGTAGGAAGAGGATGTCTTGAACAGTTTTCGGAACTTAAGTAGACCTGGCTCAAGACGGAGGACGGCAGTGAGGCTATTCCATAGGGAGGCCCCTGCTGATGATAAAGATCTCCCTCCAAATCTCTGCTTGGAGAACCAGCTCACTCACAGAATGTTGGAGGTATATGAGCAGAGGGCTCAGAAGGGGCGGTCTTTAGGTATGCATCATTGCAGATAGGTATGTCCCAGGCCCCAGAAAGCCTTGTGGTCAATGCAGAGGGTCTTCAACTTGATCCTTGCAGCCACTGGGAGGCAGTGGAGGATGTCAGCGCCGGAGAGATGCAGTCCCTGGGCTTGCTTGAGGCCAAGGATAAGTCTTGCGGTTCTCTTCTGGATGAATTGAAGCGGGCAAAAAGCGGAGGCAGAGAGGTTGAGAAAGAGGTTGTTGCAGTAGTCCAGCCTTGAGAGAACCAGGGCCCTGGAGACACTGAGCCGCTGGGGGAAGGTGAGAAAAGTAAGAGTACTTCTGAGGAGGTGCAGCTGGAAGTTGGACTTTTTGGAAATGTCCGAAATGTGAGTGGAGAAGGAGAGAGTAGAGTCGAAGATGACCCAAAGGTTTTTTGCCTCGCACATGGGTGCGGGCGCAGGCCAAGGGAGGCTGGCCACAGCAAGAGTGGGAAAACGGGAGCAGGAGTCCCAATGCGAACGGTATTACTGGAGTTAAGGCAGAGGTCATTTGCAGCACACCATGACTGAATTGCGTACTGCCAGATATGAGCGAGGTAGAGGAGGTGGTTAAGGGTAGCCTGAAGGAGAGTTGCGTGTCATCCGCATAACACTGGAAGTTAGAGATGAAAGTGGCAATCAGACGTGCCCAGGCAGCCATGTAGGCATTGAAGAACCAGGGGGATAGGTTAGAACCCTGGGGAACGCCTCGGGTTGAAAGAGTGATAGTAGAGAGAAAGGACCCAAGTTCCACCTGTGATGGGCCATCGGAAAGGAAGGAGGTTAACCACGCCAGAACCTGTCCTGTGATTCCCAGGGTGTCACAGAGACGTGGGATCAGGATGTTGTGGTTTACCATATCAAAGGCAGAGGAGAGGTCAAGAAGAATGAGGACAGATCGAGTGTTAGTGTCAAGATTTGAGCGCAGGTCTTCACGGTTGTTAAGAAGAGCAGTTTCCATGCCTCTAGCTGCTCTAAAGGCAAACTGATGGTTGTGGAAGCAACCAGCAGATTCAGTGTGGGGGGTGAGCTGAGAGATAGCCAGTTATCCAGGAGTTTGCCCGTGAAAGGGGTGATAGAGACGGGGCGGTAGTATACCAGAATGGAGGCGTCTGTGGAGGGTTTCCTAAGCATAGGGTGCACAAGGGAGTGCTTAAGAGAAGTTGTGAACATTCCAGTGGTAAAAGAGAGTTTGCAGAGATCAGCCAAGTCTGGGCCGAGAGAGATTCTATGTTGTCCTTGATGGTTTTGGAGGGGCAGGGGTCCACCTGTTTGGATGAGACCTTCGAGAGAAGAGAGGAGATATGATGGAGAGACCCAGGGAGGCTCCAGAGGTGTTGGTGTATGATGTGGTATGGAAGTGAGAGAGGAAAGGATGACTTGGGTTTTTGCGGCGAAGTGTGCGGCCAGGCCCGAGCAAAGATCCTGGGTCGCTGTGACAGAAGAGGAGGCTGCTGCAGGATTGGCCAGTTGTTTACAGACTTTGAAAAGTTTGGCCGTGTTGTTTGATGCCGCGGAGATGCAGGCTTGAATAAAGACTCTTTTCTTGGTGTGGATGCAGAGTCGATATAGTCTTTGAAGGAGGCGGCAGGCCAGTTTGTCAGAGGGTCCGCCTGACGAATTCCATTTCCTCTCAGCTGCCCTACACTTTTGTTTAAGGGCAGCCAGATCAGAGTTGTACCAAGAGTTGCACTTTTTGGAAGGCTTGATTTGGACCCTCATGACAGGGGCAAGAGTATCAAAGGTGTTAGAGATAGAGAAATTGAAGTTAGCAAGGGCTGTGTCAGAGTGGGAGTCAGCCACTGGAATAGGAAGTGGAGAGTAGGTGGAGGCAAAGGCAGCCGCTGTCACTCTTTTCATGGGTCTGGTAACTTTGAAACCTAGTGGCCGCACTGGGTGTGCCAATGCAAGAAAAGAGGAGAGCTTCACGTGTGAAGAGAAAAGTTACTGGTACGTCCAAGAGAGAGAGAGGTAGTGAGAGGAATAGAGAGAAGGATGCTGTGGAGATGAGAGCAACCAAAGTGTGGCCCTTTGTGTGAAAGGAGCCAGAAGGTAAATGTAGAGGGAGAGAGAATCGCAATAGTTGCGGAAAGGTCCTGAGGAGTCAGGAGAGTCCAGATGGCTGTTGCGGTCACCAAGCAGGAGGAGTTGAGAGGAGGAGGAGGAAAGTAGAGAGGAGCCCAGGTCAGCCCATTCTGAGAGGAAGAGAGTGGATTGCCCTGTTGGCCAATAGAAGGTGGCTATAAGGAGAGAAGATTTAGGAGAGAGTGAGAGCCTGCAGACTAGGCACTTGAAGGAGAGGTAAGTCTGAGTGGGCATGATGGACACAGGTATGCATTCTGGGAAGGTCAACACCACACCCCCTCCTGGCCCCTTGGGATTGGGCACAGAGAGGATCTTGTATCCTTCAGGGAGGAGCGTGGTGTCAGGGTTCTACAAATCTGGAGTTTATTTGGCTATTCTTTAGGAGTTTTTTGTATTGGATGTATAACTGGGAGAGCAGTTTGTGTGTATATGTTGGTTGCACTGATGTTGGGCCTTGTTTAAAATGTGAACACCTGCCCAAGCCAAGATGGAGGGGGTACTCACTAATCTGATTGCCAGGGAAACTCATAAGGTCAGTTGGAACACATTCTCAACTGCCTTTGATTGTGTTTGAACAGCTGGGTAAGTCAGGTTCCAGGAAGCTCCCAAGTTTTAGGCCTTTCCCTTGAGGTCCAGTCAAGATTTTCACACATAAATGGAAAGCAATTCACAGGAGAAGTCATCTGTCCATGGATCCAGTTTGGCAGTCTTTCCCTAAGCTAAGTGATTAACTAGTTGGACTTTGGGGGGCGTGGCTAGGAAGCCATGTGAAAGGACGTGTCTGTACGGGGGCTCCCGAAGATCCGTACATTATCCGACGGAAAACCGTGCAAGGACCGATGTAATTTGGCTGAGACTGATATGACTGCGTACATGAATCTCAGGTGAACGTGTGGACACGTTTCGATACGGGCCTGCACTGTGAGAGCGCAACAAGAAGCTAAAAGAAGATCTGGAGGCGAGAGTGCGATGAACGAGAAAATGGCCGCCGCCGCCTAACGAAGGAACAAAGGAGTGATTGATCTGGGCGCCTGACGGTTGCACTGGAGCGTGGTGGTGGGGAAGGTGCATGACCCGGGTGCATCGTGGTCATTAAAGACACCCAGTCCTGCGAGGCCGACGGCGCGGACCTGGGAAGGGAGCAGGGCCTGGCCGAAGATACTTTGTAACCGGAGTGTGCGGTGTGACCTGGAACTGAGCCCCGGGCCCTTCATGGCCCAAAGTGCGCTTCAAAGGGCGAGACGCGACCTGGCTTAGTCAGATGGCCGGGGGAGCCGGAGGACAAAGGAACTTTGTGTCAGAGATGTGGCGATAATGATGGGGCACCCGAAGAGCGCACTGTGACACCCTGCCCTGGATCCGAGCAGGGATAGTAGGACGGGAGACATGTCAAACAAGCCCCTGAGAACGAAGACCAAACAGCCCACGCTCGCCGAATACGCTAAGACGCCTCCCGGCCCAGACGGAGCCAAAAGCAAAGATAAAACGCAAGCCAAGGAAATGGCCGCCGGGGGTGCGAACCATGAAGTCCTCGCTGCCATCGCAGACCTGAAAGCGACCTGGGAGACCAAGCTCCAGCTCGCTGTGGCTGAACTGAAGACCGCAATGGAACTCCAGGTTGGGGCAGTACAGGAGGACGTGAACCTCCTAAGGCAGGACGTGCGTACTCTGGCTGAGCGCACGGAGACTTTAGAGAAAGAAATGGGCCCTACCGCGGCGGACTGCGCTGTGCATAAGCGTGAACTCCATGCCCTAGTGCAACGCGTGGGCAATTTGGAGAGTAGGGCGGAGGAGGCAGAAGGACGCGCCCGGAGGAACAACATTCGTATTGTGGGCCTACCGGAGGGAACCGAGGGCCATAATCCAACGGAATTTATCGAAAACATGTTACTGCAGGAGATCACGGGAGGCACTCTGTCGCAGGGTTTTGCGGTTGAGAGAGCGCACAGGGCCTTAACTAGGAAGCCGCCGCCGGGAAACCCGCCCAGGCCAGTGATAGCCAAGATCCTTAATTACCGGGACCGAGAAAGGATCCTTGAACACTTCCGCAAGGGAGGCACAATACAACGAGGAGCGGCGAATATAACTGCCTATCCCGATTACACCCTGCAGGTACAGCGCAGTCGTATGAACTTTGGATCGGTGAAGAGGAGATTGCGGGAAGCGGGGCTTAAATACATGTTGCTCTATCCGGCCAAACTGAAGGTCTTCTTTCAGGGCAAGCTGCTGTTCTTTGTCACCCCGGAGGATGCTATGGAGTGGTTGGATGCACAAAACTGCCCTCAGGAGTCAGATGTTCAGACGGCCGTTGGAAAATAAAAGACGAGATAAGTAACGCTGTAGGCCCGGTCGGGTCACGAACATTGAGACTTGAATATAGTCACTGAACTCGCTGGAGAACATGCGCGCGTCAATGGTTATGAAACGTGGTCCGTAAGCACGGACATGGTTGCGAAGTAGAGGAGCCTCCTGAAGCCGCTCTTTACACCCCCTTTTTTGTGTTTAGTTTAGTCACTGTTAGTGGGGTGACACCCTGTCGGGTTCTCTATTTGGGTTTCCAAGGAGGACCGAACACAGGGATGCCTGAGATCCAGGGATGGAGCTGGGCAGTTGTTTGGGGTAGGGGTTTGGGGGGGTGTTTTAGTTTTTGTATGAGCCTGGGGGTGAAACCGGGATTGGGTGTTCGCAAAGTGGGGAGGGATTGCCTCGGACGGGGGGAGGAAACTACTGATAGGCCATGGGAGACCTCAGGATATTAACGTGGAACGTTAGAGGGCTTAACAGTTATCTTAAGCGAAATAAAGTCATGTTGTATCTTAAGAGGCAGAAGATAGACGTAGCCCTGCTACAGGAGACACATCTAAAGCGAGAGAAACTGGAGCTGGTAGGGAGGAAGTGGAAAGGAACAGTGGTAGGATCAACGTACTCCGCCTATGCCAGAGGAGTGCTGGTGTGGGTGGCGCCACACGTCCCATTTAAGCTAATTGAGGAGGTTGTAGAGGAGGATGGGAGGTTGGTTATGGTGAGGGGGCTGGTAGAGAACAAAGTAGTGTGCATTGTAAACACATACGCGCCTAACCAGGAAACGGCGACATTTTTTAGGACGCTGTGCACCAAGCTCAGTGTCGGGATGGGGGGAACGGTGATATGGGGTGGCGACTTTAATTGTGTGTTGAATCCCAGGGAGGATAGGTCGGATGACAAGATGGCTAAGCCCAGCCCGGCGGCTAAGGTATTGCAGACGCTGCTGGCGGATTTTGGCCTGGTAGATGTGTGGAGAGCGAAACACCCGGGCGTGAGGCAATACTCACACTATTCGGCTCCGCATCTACTGCACACGAGGCTTGATTACTTTTTCGCTACGCCAGACATAGTCGCGGAGTGCGAACATATAGACTACAGGGCGAGAGTCCTCTCTGACCACTCGCCCCTGGTCATGCGATGGCAGCTGTATTCCCCACGAGCGTGTATACCAACATGGCGCCTCAGGGCGGAGGCGCTCAAGGACCCTGCCTTCAGAGAGGATATGAGGGAGGAGATATCTGCTTATTTTGAGGTGAATAAAGGGAGCGTTAAGTCGGCTGGCACCTTATGGGAGGCCTTTAAGGTCGTAATGCGGGGGATCGCCATTGCGAAGTCTAAGGGACTGATGGGGGAGTCCTGGCGGATCTGCATAGAGCTGAGACTGAGCTGGAAGAGGAGTTGAAAGGTGGTGGGACAGATGTGGAGGCGGTCTCCAAATTGCAACAGGAGTGTGCGGAACATTGGGATAGGCTCTGTAATTTGAACTATAGAAAGTATATCGAGAGAGTGCATGCGGGGGGAGATAAAACGGGCCGACTCTTAGCTTGGCTGTACAAGAGTGAGACCCCACGATCCCCGATCAGATTGGTGACCAATGAAAGGGGGGAGGAGGTAGACACCCAAGAAGGCGTGAACAGGGCATTCGTGGAATACTATAAGGTCTTATACGAAGACTGCGAAGGGGGCAGCCAGGAGGAAATAGACGAAGTGCTGGAAGATATAGGCTTGCCTAAGGTCAGCGAGAGGAGCGAGAGGAGCTGGATGCACCGATCACCCTGGAAGAGCTGAAGGAGATTGTGAGACAGTTGCCCACTAGCAAGGCCCCAGGGGCAGATGGGTTCCCCAGTGAATTTTATAAAGTGTATGCGGAGGAAGTGCTCCCGCCCATGCTGGAAATGCTCAACGAAGCGTACGAGATGGGACGGTTGCCGGAGTCACTTAGGGAGGCGATTATAATACCGCTCCCCAAGCCAAATAAACCGGGACATGATTGTGGCTCCTACAGGCCCCTGTCGATGCTGAACCAAGATAGCAAGATCCTGACAGCTGTCCTGGCTACTAGAATGCGTAGAGTGATCAGCAAGTTGATCCACCCTGACCAGACGGGCTATGTCCCTAATAGGAACATTACTCACAACCACAGACGCCTCCACAGGGTGGTCGAGTGGGGTTGTAATGATGACGGCGAAATGGCAATAGTGGCATTGGACGCGGTTAAAGCGTTCGACTCTGTTCGGTGGCCTTGGTTGCTGGCGGCTCTGAGATGGTACGGGATGGGACCAGGTTACGTTAGGTGGGCCGAGATGTTATACAGTGCCCCACTAGCCAGGGTCCGCACGGGTGCAGTGGTGTCAGAGAGATGGCAGTTGTGCAGAGGCACTAGGCAGGGGTGCCCCTGGTCCCCAATGTTGTACATCCTGGCCCTAGAACCCTTAGCGATTTACCTCCGGCAGCAATATGACCTGGTCGGCATCGATGTAAGAGGAGAGTGTCACCTTATATCCCTGTATGCAGATGATATGCTGCTATACCTAAGATACCCAGAAGAAAATTTGCAGTTTGTCTTAGAGGTGATGGGGAGGTATGCCTGGTTGTCCGGTATAGCGGTAAACCCCCAGAAATCCATTCTATTTCCGCTAGGGGGCTATGTGGGGACTCCGGTAGACAGGTTGCCAGTGTTGCAGATCCCGTGGGCAACGAGATCCTTTAGATACTTGGGAATTGACGTGTATCACACGACTGTGGAAGAGCACAAGTATAACACTGAACTTGCTGTGGGGAAGATCGAGAAATGCATGAGGTTCTGGGAAAGATTGCCACTGGCGATGATGGGTCGGGGAGCTATGCTTAAAATGGTGGTACTGCCCAGGCTTCTGCATTATTTTAACAACATCCCTTACATGATTCCTGGGAAGTTTTTTGTGAGGCTACATAGTATTTGCAGAGAGTTCCTGTGGCACGGCACGCGCAACAGAGTTGCACTGTGGAAGCTGCAGAACTTCTACGAGAAGGGCGGAGTCAAACTGCCGAACTTTGAGGCCTATTATGTGGCAGCGCAGCTACAATATGTGTCCAGGTGGCTCTCTGACGACGAGACCCCTGAACACAGGCTGTTTGGGAGGGATTGCTCCCCGTTTTATCTGCGAGAGGTGATCTGGGTGACTAATGCATGCATGAAGGAGCGGCCTAGAATGCTAGCTTTGGGATGGAACATGTGGAAACGGGCCTGCCGGATGATGGGTAACCCTTTGTGTGTCGCAGTTCCCATTGGTTGCACTGGCGAAGGGAGATGGACAGCTCAGAGTAATCATCCGGATATACTGGGAGTCAGTGGGGTTGGTCACCATGGGAGATATTTGGCAGGATGGGACCATTTTGGAGTTCGAAGAATTAGAGGCAGGGTCGGGATTGCACAGGGGTCAATATATGACATATCACAGGATAGTGCAGGAGATCCGGAATAGGTGGCCCGAAACTACCCTGGCCGATGAACCGGACGCCACGGTGGAGATACTATATGACACATCGGAGGGCGGGCATGAGGTCTCTAGGTTGTACGAGATGTTGATGACGAAGGTTGGGAGCGATTTAGTGCACTTGAGACTGGAATGGGAAACGGAGATGGGGGCCCCGATGGCAGACGGGTTGTGGGAGCGAGCCCTAGGGTACCATAAAAGAGTATCGAGAAACGCCAGGTTTAAGCAAATACAGCTTTACATAACGCACAGGGCATACATGACCCCCCTGAGAATATCCAAATTTCGGGATGTTGGACGCCAGGCGTGCCCCAAGTGTGACGAGGAGAATGCAGACATGATACACATGTTCTGGGCGTGCCCAGTAATTGCAAGCTATTGGGGTGAAGTGGCGCAGAAGCTGGCAGGAAAGGGTGTCACGCTCAAAGTGGATTCGGCCTGGGCCTGCTTATTGGGGGGATATCCCAGAGCGCGTAAACTTAGACATGTCGAGAAATTGAAAGATTTGGCTTATGTGCTTGCTAAACGTAGGATTGCCATGGGATGGAAGGAGTGTCATAAGCCACGAATGGAGGTCTGGTGGAGGGATCTCCAGAAATGGGCGGAGGCCGAGACGGCTGTGTGGCGGGATACCAGTATTGCAGGGGAGGAGGAGGAAATGTGCTCCCTCGCGGCTTGGAAATTGTTAATAGCTGAACTGTTCGGAACGGGGTCAGCTCCAACTGAATCTGAGAGCGATGACGCCCCCCCGTTCACAGCGGATACCGATGGCAAACACCATACAGGCTCATAGGGGGGAGGGATGGGGATTGCAGTGCTTTTTGTTGTTAAATGTGTTTATTTATGTTCAGTTGTATTGTTGTTTGGTTTATATACAAAATAAAAATATATTTTAAAAAAAAAAAACTAGTTGGACTTTAATTGTTAAACAGACTAAGTGCAAAGCTATTTTCTGTTCCTGTGAGAAGTTGGGGTAAATTAGCAAGTTATGGTCAAAGACATCTAAAGACAAGTTAACTAATGTGAATGCCATTGACTTTTTAAGGCTGTGCGTATTTTGATTACCTCTTTCTTCCTTGGGCTCGGCAAAAGCAAAGCGTTTGTTTATTTAATCCTCCGCTCTTTCGAAGCTCTTACAGAGAACAACTGTATTATAGTTTGCCGGTTCCCATTATAATACTG
Organism: Ambystoma mexicanum; assembly: GCF_040938575.1. Taxonomy (NCBI): domain Eukaryota; kingdom Metazoa; phylum Chordata; class Amphibia; order Caudata; family Ambystomatidae; genus Ambystoma; species Ambystoma mexicanum. The sequence goes on along the minus strand of NC_090925.1, from coordinate 1,251,318,513 downwards.
CGTGTTTGTTTTTTCCTCGCGCTTCGTATTTTTTTTTTTTTATTTTCTAAAGTGAAGGCGCCCAAGGCCTGGTTGCTAAGCAACTCCAAGAGAGCAATACTGAAGCTCTTTACTGGTCAGGCACGAAACCGCTCGTTTGCTGCAGCCGTGTGTGTTGTTTAGTTTCATGCCTGACCGCGTGAAACCTTTTCGTATCAGCGTTGGAAAAAAGTATTTGTTTCTCGACAGTCTCGCTCCCAGCTCGCTGGCGAGTAATTTTGATCAGTCCGTTTCTTTTGTTTCTTTATCTCGTGTAGCACGGAGACTATTTCAAATCCGTGGAGAAAGGAGAGCGTGTTTGATCGGTTTCTTCTCATTTTTTTTTTACCCACGAGTTGCGCGGTGTCGACTTCTCAACCTGTGGAGACAGGAGAGCGTGGTATGTGCTAATTAATGGGCAATCTACGACTTTCTGAATGAAGAAAGAGTGCCAGCAACATTTAACCATTTCAGGACCGAAGGGAAACAGTAACCAATAAAACTTTTGAAAGTAACTTCCAATGAATAATCCATAAGACATATGTTTCATTACTGCAAGACACTACATTTTGAAGAAGGACTTTAACTTTGAAAGAGAAGGTTTAGGCAAAAGTGGCACGTTTTTGTTTCAGTAAGAGAGAGGAGTATGCTAAGAAATATTTAAGAAATATTTATTTGCAGCTAGCAAGTCAAAAGCAACCATCCGACCAAAAAGAGTCAATATCTTATCCTCTAACCATCCTGCTGAGGATAAACTGGTACACTTACATAATCCTGGTTGCAAATTTTAGAGTTATAAGGCAAATGTTGCATTTAACCAGTATATTTGTTTGCTGCAGATATCCTGGGTGTACTGAAGGACTCTGTTCCTTTGTTATTTTCTCCACTTCCCCTTTCCCTGGGGGCGTGATTTGCTTAACAGTGGTTCAAGTAGTTGAGTGCTTCACGCCTTTGAGGGTCTGCCAGGGTTCAGCAGCTCCTGCAGATCTTTGGCAAGACTCAGTCTGACATATGTCAAAGCTCATGACAGAGCGGTCCTTGTCTCTGTGATGGATAGCACATCTAGATCCATGCGTTCAAGTAGGTTGTAGATATCAGACGAGTGTTTGACAGCAGAGCGAAAGTTAAGCTTGGCAATATGGAGCAGCTTGCCATCTTTGAAGGTCTTCCGCGGGGAGGGGGAAGCAGGGGACGGTGATCCCTCCCAAGGGTGGCAAGAGAAGCAGAGGGATCGTGGAGGATGGCAGAGGAGCCAAGGCCGACAAGGGAGATGGGACGGTGAAGCAAGACAAGGGCGCATGTGCAGAGGAGGAGGAAGCCACAGCAGGCAAGAGAGCCTGTGCTGAGGAGGTGGAGGGCACAGCACGCAAGGGCGCCCATGCAGGGGCAAAGGAAGGCAGAGTAGGCAAGGCGGCCTGTGCAGAGGAGGAGTATAGCACATTGGGCGAGGGAGCCTGTGCAGAGGATGAGGAAGGCACAGCAGGCAAGGGAGCCTGTCCACGGATAGAGGTAAGGTTTGAGAGGCGAGGTAGGAGACTGTCAAAGAGAAGAATGTTTGGTTGAGGACCCTGAAACATGATGTTCCATTCAGGTAGACATTCATGATGACCCTGGAAATGGCAAAGAGGTCAAGGAGGACCCCACAGTGGGTGCCACCATTAATGGGAGAGGAGGCAATAGGAGAGAGAAAGGCGACCATGTGTCGGGTAAGGTAACGACAAAGAAGATGTCTGTGAGTCTCTCTGGTGGAAGCCTTGACATAGGTGTCTGCAATAGGAAGGCCTGGATTGGAGCCCAGTATGTCCTTCTTAAGTTTCCTGCATCCAGATTTAGTGATAGGAGAGGGTTATGAAATAGAGAAGCAGTTACAGAAGATAGGAGAGATAGCTATTGACATAGCTAGCTGCAATGGTGAGGAGGACATTTACCAGGCTGATGTACTGAGGCACCTGTGAGGGGGGGAGGCAAAACACACAGGGGCTGGGGGACAAGAGAGTACGAGGGGGGTACTGAGGACAAGGTAGGATGTGCCGGACTTAATGCAGGATGTACTCAACAGCAACCGCTGTTTGTTAAAAGGTAGTGAGTAACAGTTGTGCCCTCAGCAAGAAGCGATTTTGAGAATGGTAACAGCAAGTATAAAGCCAAGGGCAGCCCTAGTTAAGGCAGAAAGAAACACAATGCAACAATTGCACACAGCCAAGTTTGAGTTTTTTCTGAAGCAGAAAGAGCACAGTGCAGCAGGTATTCTGAAAAGCAGTTCTGAACCTATCCACTTGGCACAGTAGGCCAAATGGAACTAGGTGTAAGCTCAACAGTAGGATGGAGGCACCGCTAAAATATGATTTTCAAGCAAATAGGCACTTTCAATGCATGAAGGAGGCACAGCTAAACCGATTTTCAAGCAAACAGGCACTTTCAATGCAGGAAGGAGACACAGCTAAAAAGGATTTTCAAGCAAACAGGCACTTTCAATGCACGAAGGAGGCACAGCTAAAAACAAATTTCAGGGAAACAGGCACAGACTTGGGGAAATCACACAAAGTGCAGCACAGCAGTACAGTAGTTAAAAATGGAAATAAGTCACAGTGAGTGAAAGGCAGCATGCAGTCACCAATGAGCATGGGGCATCTTGAAGGTGGATGACTTGAGAGGCAGAAGAAATTAATTCAGTGGCGCAGAGGCAGCCACTAATCAGCAGTAATCACGTGATGGCCAAGTAGGGATGACACAGTCATGGGGGGCAATGTGTGTAAATATATCAGCACGGAGCATTGTCATTGAGCATATCAAAAGAAAGTTGGGCTTAGAGCAAAGGCAGGCACAGACAGGGTCTTGAGGTGTGGGCTTTTGGGTTGGGGGCCGGCTTCCTCGCCTGCTGGCGTCTCATTGGCTAGATAAAGCACTTTGTAAAGGGCCATATAAATTCAATAAAATACAAATACAAAATAAAGAAAGAAAGAGGTCAATCAGCAGCCTGGTGTACAGTGCTCCATAGCAACCCTCTGAGGCATTCCAGGGCTGAGGAAGAGGGTGGCCATTTCTAAACACACAAAACGAAACGTGCACAATGGCCCGACAAGCGGTGCCTGATGGTGAAGGCACAGCAATTAATGATGGCAGTGCGCCGCCATAAATGAGACGTGCCAATCACCTAATAAGGCGAAATTTGCAGTATGCGCAGCTGATCGTGCTACCACTGGCCAGTTGAAATTTTGAAGGAAATGAGCAGATGGTGTTTCTCCAATGCGCCTGAGGTTCTGCTCAGGGTGCAGGGTGGTGTAGCAGGGAGGCAGCAACCAACGCGCTCTGTATGAGAGAGGGGAAAGCAATAAGAAGCTTTGCTTCCTCAATAGATTTAGCAATAATTTGGGACCTTTTGGCAAGTGGTGAGGGGATAAGGTATTGGCTGCATTGCATTATTACACTAACATTAAAGATATAAAATGCATATTAAATGTATAGATCAACACGATCTACAGAAACAACCACTTTGAGAATCTAAATGAGGCCATTCCAGGAAAGTGACATATGCAAAGTGCAAAAAGCGCTAGTAATCCGAATATAAGGTACAGAAGGGGAAAGCCCTGACAGTTTAGGGGGCTGCCTTAATTTGTTTCCCCATCACCAACCGACCTTGCTTTTCACCAGTAGTCCTAGCAAAACTTTCCAGTTGGTGATAAATAGGAGGAAGGGTCACTGGCACTAGATAATGGCAATAGAACTTGCTGGTGCAGAGAAAAGCAAAACTTTTTTTTAATAATAATAAAAAATCAGGGTAAGGAAGGGGAACGCTTTGACACCTTAAAGTGCTGCCTTAGTCATCCTCGCATTTCGCCCTCCACCAACCTTACAATCATCACAGCTCTACACAGCAATCACTGCAGTCTCTACAAGATTCTTCCCCATTGTTGATATTAAGGAAACAGAGATTTTGTTGACACAAGGTTGTTCAAAACTGAAGAGACTGCTCAAATAGTTTTGTTTCACTTCTGGTCTGTCTCTACGGATAAAGGTGTAAGGCTGTAATTATAGAAACGATTGCATTACTTGGCCATTTCCCTAGGATGCTAGGTCAGGTGAGCATTATCTTTTATTAATTTGAACATCCAGTCCATAAAGTAATACATGACATGGTCTATGGCCCACCAAATCATTAAGTAGTCCAACTCCAGAAGAGTGTAATTCCTTTCATGGAGATGTAACTTCGACTAATGAATTGGATTGGTTGCTTCACCCCATTCTAGTTTACCGGGAGAACTTCCCCCCTAAACCTACCGATGAGGCATTTGTTTGCAGCATGACGGGCTTGTTGAAGACTGGCATTATGAGGAGGGATTAGTGAGGTCTCTTAATCCCTGAAGGCCTTTTCCATACTCAGTCAACTGGATATTAGTGTGCTTTGATCCTTTCAGCTGGTCGGTGAGAGAGCCAGCAATGTTGGAGAAATTGGGAATGAATCAGCGATAGCATTTCTGGGCCCGGTTGGCTACTATCAACTCCTTCTTGGTGTTGGGGACGGTAATGCCCTGTATATTGTTATCTTTACTAGTTTGAGACACAACCCTCCTTTCAGCTTCGAACCAAATAGCGGATGGTGGGGTTGTCCATCACGCCAATAAGTTTGAGTATTTTGGCCACTGCAAATAGGTGGATCATGTGTTCCATCTTCTGTTGTGGATGACTGTCCTTCAGGTATGCTGCAGAAAACCTTTGATGCAGTTGCAGGATTACTTCTGGAAGGTGGCTGGCACTTCATGCAGGCCAAGGGGCAGCAAAGTAATTTGGAACAAGACAGTCTAGGTCATAAAGCCTCCTTTTTCCAAATCCTCTGAGGCCAGTAGTATCTTTTTTTTTAATTTATTGTATTGGGCATTTTATAAGATGCTTCTGCATCAAGCAGTTGTGTTTCAAAGCGCCGACAGGGCAAAGGAAAGGTAAAAAGGGAACAGTAAGACACTGGAATATGATCATAGTGATGAATAGAATACAAAAGCGGTCCTAGTAGGCCTTGTGAACATTCAGAGCTTGAAAGTGTAGAGAGAGTGAGCGAAGGGAAAGGGGAATGTGGGGAAGTGCTAGAGGTTCCTCAGAGGGTAGAAGTGCCAGAGAGTCAGTTGCAAGGGGAACAGGTAAGTGCCAGGCAGTGGCCACTTGATGGAAGAGGGTTCGCCAGCCAATACAATAAGTGAAGGGTCTGTGAGACAACACAGGCCAGTGGTGCCCAAAGGCAAGTGCCGGGGGAGGGTGGATGCTGCAGGCAATTTGAAAAAAAGCCAGGACCCAGGAGGACACCAATCACAGCGACTGTGGGGTTTAGCACGGGGGGAGAGAGGGAAGGAGGAGGAGAAGAGGAGGTGCTTGTGAAACTTGAGAGATCAGGCTCAAGACGGAGAGAAATGGGAAGGCTGTTCCAGAGGAGGGAGCCAGCCGAGGAAAGGAAATGGCTGCCCGCTCTCTGCTTAGAGAAGTGCTTGACAAGCAGTGAGTTGGAACCTAATGATCGAAGGACCTGCAAGGAGAGTGTTTGGTGAGAGCAAGTTGCAAATAATGTGGTCCCTGGCCCAGGTTTCTGGTTTCAGAAGGAGAGGGGAGAGAGCTCATCAAGGTGGCTAGAGTAAACGTAGAAAAGAGGGGGAAAAGGAGTCCTGATAGGGAGAATCTCAGTCTTGCTGGCATTGAGGCACAGATCATTGGAGGAGCACCAAGACTGAATGGCGGACAGGCAATCAGGAATGACAGAGGAAGTCAGAAGTTATGCAGAGGGTAGTCTGAAGAAGAGATGGGTGGCATCTGCATAACACTGGAAGTGCAGAGAAAAAGTGGAGATAAGGTGAGCAAGAAGAGTGAGCTAGGTGTTAAAGAGCCAAGGCGAAAGGATGGATCCCTGGGGAACGACACAAGTGGAGATAGAGGGGGTGAGCAGAAATAACCCAGGTTAGCCTGGGAGGGACAGTCAGTGAGGAAGGAGGTCAGCCAGTCCAGTGCCCGATCTGAGATACCAAGGGTATCATGGAGCCGTTTTATGAGGATGAAATGGTTGACCGTGTCAAAAGCAGAGGAGAGATCGAATAGAATGGGAACAGCAGGTGAGTTGGAGTCAAGAGATACAAACAATTCTTCACGGGTGTACAGAAGAGGAGTTTCTGTGCCTCTGGATGCTCTGGTCATGCCGGCAACCAACATGTTCAGCATGCTGGGTCAGTTGCGGGAAGACCAACTTCTCCAGAAGTTCCCAAGGAAGGGAATGCTAGAGATAGTAACTCTTAGTTCGGTCAGTCATGGATATGAACATGGCTGGCCCCACTCCCACAATTAGCTCATCAATGTTTCACTCAAAAAGTGGTCATCATGACCCTTTTGTAACTTTGTTTTCACTGCATCTCCCACGTAATTGACAAAATGTGTGCCTGTTGGCTTACATTTCAGCGCATGTTGGTTTTCTTTTATTTACTTTGCTTGGTAAGTTGTGCATGGATGTTCAGACTGCCGGAACAATCCTTTAGTAACCATGCTAGAGAAATTATTTATTTGTTCTGCATTGCCCCCAAAGGTAAAAAATAACACGGCCCTTGTTAGTAGACCCAATTGACTATAGCTTAGTTCCCTTAATGGGTAATGAGCCAACCTCCATGGAAGGTGTTTGTTTTTCTAGGAGAAGGGGCTAGGTTACAAAAGGTTTCTGTCCTATTACTAAAGGGGTCAAATGGTTTTGGTGATGGTCCGACTCCACAACATGATAATGGGATTAGTGGGCTTGTGAGTGCCCCTGTGACCATACCATAAAGGGTGGGGATTGCCTGTGACTGATCCCTGCCTTGTTTTGGGGTCCCAGTTCGGTAGTCTTTGGATCACCCTATTTACCTCCTCCAGGTGCAGCATCCTTTATCTCAGGGTGGCACACATCCCATTTGACCACCCCACTGTTGGTTCCAAAGATTAGGCAGGGGGCTTTGACACATGTCATTTGGGTAAGACAGATGTAGCAGAGTGATGAGCAGTGTTGGCACATATGGCCTGCATTGCCTGAGGTCTGTCATTCATTGTTAGATGAATGATGAGCTAATGGTGGTTGCCATTTCGAAGAACATAATCCTGCACCACTTAACTCTCTTTTAGATGACTGGGCAAGAGAGTGGTTAAAGAGGGAACATGGTGCAATATGAGAGTGCAGAAAAAAGAAATGTTTGGCTCTGTTGGTTTGTAAAACCAAATAGATCGAGTATGAAGGGAAACCGAAAGATGTACTTTTGTAATGCACTCAACCACTACTGTCCGAGTCAGTCTCCACCACCTTTCCCCATGCAGTTACCTTCATGTGATTTTAGCTGTCTTGCACACACACCTTCACCTGAGAAACTTATTGTGTGGTTGTCTAAGCAAAGGGCCTGGTGTTTCCTCCTACCATATTTTCGGCAATAAGAAACTTGATTATTTTAATGAAAGTAAGCTCTCTAAAGTGTGTAATTGAAGTATATCTCCTGTGAGACAAGAACCCAAGCAGCACAAAAAACATTCATACTGCATTCTAGTCAGGGGGCACCTTAGGCTTTTCTCAGCTAATTTAACACGTACTGATGACCACACTGACTGTATACTAAGCAAAAATTGCATTAGATCATCATCACAGCCGAGATGGCATGCATCGAACTTACATTTGATTTTTGATTTTGATTAATTTGTAACCCTCTACTGACAGACCGAACTGCATCCAAGCGCAGATGGTACACACATAAAACTCATTCACACCAAGGTCAACAGAACTAATGGCTAGATATACAAGAGAGAACCAATGTGTCTTTAAGACCTTCGGGAACCGAACAAATAAAGTAATACTACGAACATCTAGGGGCAGGGAGTTCCACTGTCTGGGATCATAAATTGAGAAGTGCCTGTCGCCTCAATAGACATAACTGAAGGCGTAATCACCAATAGATGTTTGTGAGAGGATTGTAGCGAACACTTTGGCTCATAGCGAACCACTCTATTGAAGAGATATATAGGTGGTAGCTTGTGTATGCACTTAAAGACCAAACAGAGTATCTTAAAGTTGATCCTCTGCTTGACAGGAAGCCAGTGCAGTGATCTGTGAAGGGGAGAGATTGCCATTCATTTATGAACTTTAAATATCAATTGTACAGAAGCATTCTGTGCCCTCTAGAACCCAGCCAATTGTCTATAGGGAATGCCTGCAATTGTGCCATTTCCATAGTCTAGTCCATAATTACTCAAAAGTCCTACCACAGCCACTTGGTCTAACTGGGGAACAAATGGAATGGCAAGTCATAACAGACGAAGAGAGTAGAACACTGATTGTACCTTGGCTCCAACTTGTAGCTCACTGCCAAGTTTGGACTGCCATATTCAATCTAAGTTCTTGACTTTCTTAAAGCCAGTAGGAGCCAAAAACGCGAGATGAAGGCCGGCATCTGGATTTATCCGCCAGTAGATGTATGGGACCAAACAGAATCAACTCTGTATTATTGAGATTCAGTTGGAGTCAATTGTGAGTCATCCATTGACCCACCTCTTCTATGCAAACAGCAACTCTGCTATCTTGCTCACTCTCACGTATATATGGGTATCATCTGCATGAGAGTGAAAACCCAGATAAAATGTCCTGAAAATAGCCATTCATGACTGTAGGTATACGTTGAACAGCAAAGGTGATAACGAGGAACCTTGAGGGACTCCACAAGGACTCCACAATTCAATAGCATTGTGTCAGAAACATGTCCTGATAATTTGATACTTTGGAGATGTTTTAAAAGGAATTATCTGAACCATGGCAATGCATGATCAGATACTCTGTCCAACAAAACTAGTTGAGACAGTAAAATCTTATGATCCACTGTATCGAATGCTGCCGAGAGATCAAGCACCACCAGTGATGTTTGCCCTGGTTCCATGATAAGGTCGAAATCCGGATTGAAAATTGTTGAGCAGTGAATGTTTTGCAATATGTTCTTGAAGTTGGCTGGTTACCATATTTTTCTGGATGATAGTTCTGGACATCGTTGGCGTCGAGTATAGACTTTTTTTTTTTTTGCAGTGGTGAGACCGTTGATAATGAAGGGGCGCTGAGCCGTGTTCTAGCAAGAGGTTAATAGAAATTGTAATAACTGGACGAGACATATAGCATGTTTTTGTGCTGCACATGCCAGAAGAGCATATACAAGGTCATTGGTTGGTTTCAGGTTTTTTAGGAGCAAGATGATAGTCTCCTGGGAAACTGTGCTAAAGTCAAATTGCATGTCTGCCTGGTGGATAGTATCCGTTAAAGGTTCAGCCTGCACCAAGACCTGACCAAACCTCTCCTGAATGGTTTTAATTTTAATCACAAAGAATTCATTGAAGGCATTAGTTTGTGCCATTGAAGATGTACTGCAAGGCGAGATGCTACTGGGAATGAGACATTTCGATATACAAATGGCAAAGAGTTCTCTGGGTATATTTAATGAAAGTTGAATTTTGTTACAATTGCATACAATTATTTCGGGAGATTACATCATTGGATTTCCTCCATTCTCTTTCTAATTTCTGACATTGTTTCAGTGTGGCTAAAGACGGAGAAGGGATTTGGCTGTTTTTGGGTGCTTTGAGTTGGCATGGGGCTGTGTCCTCGCAAATTAATTTCAGCTTCTTGGAATTATGATCGAAGAACTCATTACAATCCAGCTTGATATTGATAGATGCGAGGCCATGTGCTAGATTCAATCCAAAAATCTTCCTTCCTATGGTATCTTAGCCTTGACTTTGTTTGGTTAGTACTATTTGTCTTCCAAGCATAATTAAAGGAGAAGTATCTGATGAAGTGATCTAACCAAGAAATGCCCAGAGTGTTAAGCATCGAGACTCTGGAACCGTGTACTGAAATAAGATCAAGGCAGTGTCCATTTTGATGAGATGGGGAGGTAGTGAGAGGTATTAACTCGTGATTATCCAGAATCTCCCACAACTCGACTGAGTCCAACACAAAAGGGTCATCTTGCCAGATGTTAAAATCTCCAATGTACACTAATTGATTATATTTAACCCCCAAGGTTGTAAGGAATAGGTCAAGAATAGCTAGGAAAGTTAAGTCGGACCTCGGGGTCTGTAACAAAGAATAATATTGAACAACACCTTGGGGGATAGCCATACATCCAAATGTCCGAGTTGGGAGGTCTCATCCCATCTTAGTTAGTCCAAATGTGAAATCTTCCAAATATTCTTATACATCACTGTAATACCACCACCTCTGTGCGTGTAGCTGTTTATAAATTGAATGTAATAGTCCTAGTGAACTAGGAGGTGAAACAGTGCAGAGGATGTGTCATTAAACAAGGTTTCTGTAATAAACAATAAGATCCAGTTCATATTGTTCCACTAAGTCGTGTAACTCTGATTGTGTCTGACAGCCATAATTATCTCTCTGGAATGAATTTCTATACTGCTGGGACTCATATCCTAGGCCAAGCAATAACTAACAGTGAGCCTACCGGTCATAATTTGTTCGGATTGAAATTTGACTGACGAGGTGCCTTCAAGTCTGCCTATCTAAACAAACGTAAGGCAAAACAAACGGCCTCCCCCACAGAATGCCAGGAACCGGCCAGAACAGGCCAAAACAGGCTTCATCAATTAAAGCCAATTGTGCGCACCTCCAGGCAGTGTGGGAAGTGTAGTTTCAAGACCCAGTATCAGAGTACTTGAGATAAAGGGAGCATGATACATAAATTAATGATGAACTCTAACTTTGAGATGAATTATAGCAACAACTCTAAAATCAATACTAAAAACATTTCTAAAATCAATTCTGAAATCAGTTTACAGCGAAATGTCAATTAAAGCGAAAGAGCTGTTAGTACATATCACTTGGTGTAATGTCAAATCGGTCTGGCACAGTGCCACCGCAAGGGTGCAGCTATGCTTAGCCAAACCTTGCACTGATGGGAGTCAATTAAGGCCTATGGTCTCAGGAAAGTGACGTTACAAGGGTCCTCGCGCTATGAAGTGTGCCCCAATATCGGAGACAAGGGAGAGAGAGAGAGAGAGAGAGGCGTAATTAATGATGATTTCTAACTTTAAGACAAATGATAGCAACAGTTCTAAAATAAATACTGAAAACAATTCAAAAAACAATTCAGCAATCGGTTCACAGAGAAAAGTCAATTAATAAAGCGGACAATCCGTTGGTAAGTATTGCCTGCTCTAGTGGTACAAATCGGTCTGGCATGCTGCCACCGCAAGGCATCAACCATTCAGTCTGCAGCGGTCCTACTGTATTCTTATGGGGACCCCAATGCATATAGCAAGCCAAACTAGGTATGGCTGCTCTCTCACAGCCTCTGTATTTTTAAAGACTCTGAAAGCCTACCTTGCTGCCATCTGAAATAGTGTCAGATGTTTTGGGGAATGAGTGTAAACTGTCTGAAAAATGTCTTTGCAGCAGAAGGGTTCCAAACTGGTTTATTGATCTCTCACGCTTGGCACTCTTCTTGTTCCAGCAAGACTTTTAATTGTCTCTTCAGGGCTCTCTTCCACATGGCTATAATGCCTTGTGCAAATACTCCTGAGATGATTTATTCACCCAAAAGCAGAATCGCTTGAATTTTCTCCATATTAGGGATTCAACGAACTTTCCAAACTGTTAAGTGATTTGGGTAGACTAATTTGGGTAGGGAGATTCAACTGTCTATAAAAAGAAGAGCCTTTCTGAGCTATTCAACAGTAGCTGGGAATCTTTCAAAGGGGGGTGAGAGTGGTGTGTACTGCTGTTTTTTTCTGTTTGAGAATTGAAACATTTTACTTTCTTTTCTAAGCATGCCTTTTGTGCTCTTAAAGAAAGAAACATCATTGCATGTTATGCATTTAATATATTTACATGGAGAGACAGTAAGAAAGAACATGTGTATTTAGTTGAAGAACATGGATGTCTGTTTCAATCATAAATTACTTCCAGTAATACATTTACAGATGGTAGGAGCATTCCACGTACAGTGCCTGTACAATAGCACAAATATGAGAACAAGTGGTGAGCCAATTTATGAGGGTGAGAAAAGTAGGATATATTTCTAGAACAAAACAAAAAGAAACAAATGTATATACGAAATCAGGTGACTTAAAAAGATAACATTAAAGGGGCAAGTGCCTAAAGAGGAGTAAAATTTAAATGTACAATATTACAGTTTTAAGTGTCACTGAAGGGAGTTGTCAGGTCAAAGATGGAGAATGTGGAAGAGAGCAGGGGAGCTTCGTCTTGAGCAAGTAAGTGAAGTTTATTCCAAGCTTTGAGGAGTTCCACTGGCTTTGATTGTGATGGGTAGTGGGTGCCAGTAGAGCGGGGTGAATCGGGAGAAAGAGCCAAGGCGAGAGGAGGCACAGGGAGGAAATGGGATAGTGAGGTTGAGTGCACAAGAGGATCTGAGGCAAACAGATGGTGAGTAAACATAGATACTAACAGACAGGTACTGAGGAGATAGATAATTGATGCTTTGTAAATGTGGGGGTCGACTTGTGATTGCCTTAACCCAAAATAAGCCCATCTCTTAAGAAGAGAATGTACTTTGTCCATAAAGCAAGTTTATTGAACAAACAGCTGGGAGAGGCTAGATGACTCTTTAGAGATCGAAGTAACCAGATTCACCTCGAACCACACAAATATTTCACATTATATACATATATACATTTTGCAAAAGTTAGCGTACGCCCACATATTTTGTTACAAAGTCACCCCCCCAATAGGATTGGTCAACCCTATACAAAGAAATCGAACCCCCATCAGTTCCCAATCATTGGATTCATTTATTTAACCACCATCACCGTTCAACATACATTTGCATTATCTCATATTAACAGCACACCCCTTTCTGGAATCTTTCTGTAGCATGTCATGACATCATCTCGTGGTTACATAGTCATCAAACATTGCAGTGGGCTCAATGACAGACATTTCACAAATAGATGGTGTAAAGATTTTATTGTTTCTGGTTAGTTACAGTATGAAGAAAAAGCTGGTAAAATGTTTTGTTTTTGAATTCTAATCCCTTGTTAGGAGCATGGTAATGCGAAAGTAAATGCAAAAACGAGGAAACTGTATTCACCAATATGCACTGGGGAATTGCACAAGGTATCGGGGGAGGTGGACAAGACGTTTCTCAGACTGGGAATGAGCATAAGATAATTTATATTGCTGAGTCTTCCAGATAATGTTGCAACAATCTTGCTCGAAGGGTTTTCTTTTTAAATCAATATAAATAGCCACTAGGGAAGAGGGTGTCATACATAGTGAGTGTAATATTTCATCGCAACTTTTTTCAGCAAAACATAAAAGCACTTTTTGGGGTGATCCAACAGATGCTTATGACATTGTAACCTTTTCCATTTAAACAAGCCCTGTAGGGAGAACAGGCCAAGCTCATATCTTACGATATCTATTGCTACACGAGATGGTAGGCACAAAACATCTTTCCAAATGAAACCTTACATTTTTTAAAGATTAAGCTTGCCCAATGAGAAACTTTTAAACCATACAAAAGGGAGGGAATTACCTTTCGATCTATAATAGTTAATCAGTGGAATAAGAGAAAGTCATCCATACGACCTGTTAATCCTCTTCATTTGGGACTGTAATATTAACACTTTCTCCTTCAATTTAATGAATATTTCCCTCTTGTTTGGAGTAGACCTCACATCAAAACCCAGATATTTCATTTCTTTGGTGGGCGGAACTATTTGGTTGTCTATTTACACATAAAGCCTAACCTTTTTTTGGCTGTTTGAAAACATCTGACAATAGTGTTCTTTTTAGGGTTTATCAGTAGATCCTTGCTCACTGTATAGTGTTAGAAAGAATTCATGAGACGCTGTAGGCCAACTTGGGTATGATCTAGTAAGATGACATCATCCGCATTGGCCAACCAAAATACCCTTACTGTGCCCAGATATAGGGCAACAAAGGAGGCTTCCAAAAGGGCATCACCCACTTCTGTTATGTACAAATTAAAAAGGCAAAGGGCTAGATGCAGCCCTGTCTCAAACCTTTAAAGTTGGTAAATTTCTTAGTTAAGGTGCCCTGTTGGTTTAGCTTTATTTGGAGTCTGGTGTCAGCCTGTGAGTCTGTCAGGATGTTAAGTAGTCCCGCTGGGGTTTGTCAGTCCCTGAGTTTGAGATCTATTAATGGTGTTGAAAGCCAGCGAGAGATCCATGCTGGCAACGAACAGAGCCACAGCATCTTTTTGCTACATCTGTTGCTTGGGGACATCCAAGAGGAAACCATCTAGGATGGCGTCAAACTCTTCTAAATCCAGGATGGAACTGTGTGAACTGCCCAAGATTCCAATTCTCTAAGAATGAGAGATGCAAATATTTTACTGTCAGCGTCAAGAAGGGCTATGGGTCAATAAAGGAGAGGGTTTTCCTTTTTGACCTTTTTATAAATTGCAATGATAATAAAGGGCTTCAAAGAATCCGGGGTCGTCTTAGTGTAGATATTTCTAAACAGAATAAATCGGATAGAAGACCATGGAGCCGATTCTTTTTTTAATGTGGAATTGCTAAGTCACTTTGGACTAGGGGCTCTAGAGTTTGACGATGTTCTAATTAAATCACCAATGTCCACACAACAAAAATGTATTGCCCAGTCCACTGAGCCAAGACAACAGAGGGACAAAAATCTTCAAAGTACGTACCGAGGCTTGCCTCTGATATTGAGTTGCACTGACTTTCTGATTATATGTGTCCCATTTTATTAATGATGGACAGACATTAAATGCTTGTTTTGATAGGGTGCCTTTAAGCATTACTTCACTGTCCTTCTTTATCAAATTTTGTTTATGGTTTTTCATCCAGTTTTTATAGCGCTTGCGTAGGAGTCTAGCTCTCTGTCATGATATCTAGGGGAATAGATTATTTTTTAATGAGCCTCAGATCTGTATGAAATACTTGTTTTTTTGTTTGTAATCTTATGTCAAATATATGAGCGGGTTTAATAATTGCTTGTTTAGATGTTGTTTTTTCCAACAGACCTTGTAAGCTTTTTTAAATAAATATAGAAAAACGGAGTGAATTTATAACCTCAATTTTTTCTGCCAAGGTGAAAGAATTATAAAAACCCTTTTCCATTGAACATTTTTGAGTTTGAAAGAGTCCACCTAACACAATTAGCAGAGGGTGAAACTATTAAATCAGACAGAGTCCTATATTCGTTGTTATGAAATTACAAATTTACATTAACCGACAACATATCATGTTCACTCAAGTGTGTCTCCAATACCCGAAAATCCAAACATGCTCCAAAGATAGAAGGGGAAATAAATATATAATCAGTACGGGAGGCTGAACTACCACGATGCAAGAATGTCTCCTGGGAATATCACCCTTTAGATTACCATTCAACATTTGAAGTCCCCAATCATCATACAGGTGAAGCCAATTGTTGACTTGCGGGTTTCTAGATAAGGACGGGGAATATCAGCATTTAGAATGTAAATCTCTAACCAGTATAATGTCCCATTCTCTTAGAGTGTGTGTACAGAGTTCCAGGACAGAATGAACGTTTTCAATGAATAGATCTGAATTGGCGTGTAGTAATGTAAATTAAGAACACATTTCTAATATGTTTAGCTGTGGCGGTTTGAATTTTTACACCCTGGATGCCATAGTCCTCGTTTGCAATATGTTCAGCTTTGGTGGCTACTAAGAGGGGTCAGAAATGTGAGGTGGACAACTTTTGCATGATTTCTCTTAATATGCCATTTTATTAAATCATATTTTTCAATAAACACCTCACTCTCCCTACCCTGACGGGGATTTCCCTGCCTAAAATAAACTAAAGGAAACACTCTAACAAAAGATATCTGGCCCTCACATGTAAAACAAACAAGAAACTATGTCAATTCACAACAACAACAACAACAATTGCATTAGTAATATATTCACATTCACTCTTAATAACCTGGGTGAACTTCCCGTCCACAGGTTTTAAGTTGGATTCAGTTCCAATGTTCAACAATAAGAAACAAGGGGATACGGGTTTATAACAAAGTTCTGCCACAGTTCTTTGAACCTTCAACTTATCAAAAGAAAGTTCTGTAACTCCTAGATTCAACAAAGGAAAACTCTTCTTCTTCCTTGAATAGTAATTGTAATTGGTTATTTATTAAGCGCTTAATAACCAGCGGTTTCTAATCACAGACCCGGGGATCGAATCTATGTTACTCAACGTTGTCTTGCTTCCAAGGCAAGTGCTTTGCCCCTGAGCTATCCTCCCTGCCTATGAGCTATCCTCCTTCCACTTTATCAAATAGCATCAATGATATTCTTGGTCTGGGTAATTTGTCACTACTCCTAAATGACAAAGAAACACAGTTTCTTAATATCGGCTTTTCTCAGTTCCTCTGTTGACACCATATATTACAGTTTATATCTTTGTCAGGATAACTTTACATCATTTCTACTTCCACCTGGCTTGCTCTCAGACCAGACACACTTGTACACGGATTCACCATGCAGGTCTATTCGCCAGCCCAATAGTTGTCCACAATTACAGTGCTTTTGAAGTTTTAAATCTACTGACAACAAAAAGTTCATTACAGCTTCAGCAGTTTGCAATTTTGTGAATTCAGCAACTTTTCAGAAAAGACAAGATTCAAATTATTGCTCCAACACCTTCATGTAAGCAAGGCACTCTTCTTATGAACTTTTGTCTGTCTTCAACATCAATAACCAAAATGCCTTTAAGGATGTAATTCTATCTTTCCTCCTTTTGGCTTTGGCAATGTCAGATTTTATACCAGCCTCAAATTTATGGGACAAACACAATTACCAAGCTTCATCCTTTTAAAACATTGCATACACCCCTTTTTCTTCCTGTTGGCCCCATAAGCGTAGTGGTATGCCTTGTTGGCTTTGGACTCTTGGCTATGGGCAATGCTTGTACCTCTCTTGGCTATTGGCAATGCTTGTACCACTCTTGGCTATTGCCAATGCCAGTTCCATTGTTTTCTACTGCTTTATTAATGACACTTCAGTTAGCCTTCACTTCAGAATAACGTTTAGGCACACACGATTAGTATTTTGTCTGTTTTCTTCAATTTTATATTCAATTAGTGCCATTCAGGTAGTTTCACTCATATGCGAGTGCTATTTTTGTTACAGTCATTGTCTGACAATCAACGGTCGGGTTAGCAGCACTTTCACTCACACGCAAGTGATTCTCCTTCGCTACTGTTTCCTGTCTTTGTTTGCGCAAGAGATTAGAACCCTTGGTAACACTCACCTGTTTCTGTCTTCAATCCCTTCGCGTGCTGCAGACTTCCTCTGCTTTGGCTCCTTTCTAATAGACCCTTCTTGGTGGAAGTTGCCTTCATTCCCACCAGCTGAGTGTAGAGCTTGCCTTACTCCTGAGACCCGTGGGTGCACACCAGACTTCAGCTACGATCTTGTGCACGATTCCTGCTGCGCAGTCTCTGCAATTTGGTTCTGTTAGGGAGAATTCTCTCTTTAGGCTGAATTTCCTAACCTAGTGAGTCCCCCAGCAGCTTTGCTGGATTTCTGGAGTTTGTTTTTTCCTCCTGCCAAGAGTGAGACTCTTTTTCTCCCACTCTTGGACATGTTTATGGTGTTCCTTTGACTGTTAATGTGTTTTATGGGCTATGGGGTCCTTTACTCCATAGGGTCTCATGTGTTTTTATTATGTGTGTTACACAGCACCCTCTGTGCAGTAACACAGGGGTGTCATAGTGACCCCCCACCATAGACTCCATACCCTGGGACTGACTACTGTCTCCCGGGGCATGTAAAGTCACCATTGGCTTTACTAGTCCCAAATTATTAACAGAAACCAGTACAAACCATCATATTGTGGACGTACTGGTCGGGGCAATTCGATTGCTCCGGGGTCTGTAAGTCGAGGCGGCACGTCTCCGTCCCCCCTGATCGAGTTTTGGCTGGTGGCAGTGGAAACTACTTTTTATATTCGACCGCGAATATTTTCCTATGGGATTTTCCAATTGTTCGAGGCTACCAACTTTAATTATTTAATTCTCATAGCCTCGAACATACCGCCAGTTTATTTATTTAATATTAATTCACCGGTTGGTATTTTTTGCCAGGACTCGATTCTAAAATGGCGTTTGTGTTCTCTTCTGTGACTCCAACCCAAGTCGAGCCGTTTGTTCCACTTTTTGGCGGGCTTCTCCGCAGAATCCTCCAAAAGTGGTGCCACTCTGTCTGGGTACCACAGGGGGTGTGGGAGGGTTTTAGGCACCCTGGACTGAGTTACCTTGGTAACTCAAGTCGCACTCTTGTGTGATTGGCCCAAGTGGTGAGCCGGCCGGCTCACCACTTAGCATGTTTGAGTGACAGCTAGGCTGAGTGAATGGGGGTTTTCTGCATAAAAGCAGGGCTTTGGAGACTGGAACTTCAGAAGTCGCCACATGACCTGAGAATCCGACGAGGGAGAAGCTGAGCCGACCTACCACGACGACACCACCGGTGGAGCCCTGCAGAACCGACTCACCACTTCCCGACCACAGAGAAGATCTCCCGGCTGGAGAGGCTTCTTCCCCTGACTGGTGGGCACAGCCAGTTTACCTTCTTTTCTTCGCACCCCAGACCAGTTTGTGGTCAAACTGCCCGTGCCAAGCACCCCGGCAGCCGGATAGCCACTCACCACTGAACTGCGAATCCACGGACTGCTCCTTGTACCTGAGAAACTCTGCGGCTGGTCTCTTCCCTGGCAGTGCAACGGACTCCTGTCTTCCTCCACGACAAGATCCTCCCTTCCCTGGACGAAGCACCGACTTGCATCCGCTGCCAGGAACAACTGCCCCGCTGGAGCGTTCTCACCACTTTAAGGTACCGTGTCTGCCAGGCCTCCCTTTCTAAAGATTGCTACAAGGTAATGATAACTCCTTAACCTTCTGGACTGGGCTGGCCGCCTTGACCCTCTAACTGGTCCCTTTCCTTGGTCCAACTCCTTTTTGAACCTTTACAAGACTTTTGTGCACTGCAACCGTGTGACCTTGGACACATTTCGTTTGAATCCTCTGAAAGTGGATCCGGCCTCTTGAACTCTAGCTTCACGGTTTTACTTTGCCTTCCTCTCTTGTTATGTTCTGGTAAAAGTGTTGGGATCTGTTTCAACTTGTTCTCTGCTTTTCTCTCCCTTTTTAAAACAAACTATTAGAGTGCCATCTACGTTAAGCGCTCACCGCTGTCTGAAAATAAGTGGGGCTTTACTTTAGACTTGTCTAATATTCTTTTAAGGGAGTGTATATCTTTTAGTGACCATGTTTTTGAATTGCTTACTATTAGTGCCTGTGTGTGTTTCTAGATGTGGTTTTAAATAAATAATTATATCTCTTTTACACCAAGCCCTGGTCAGTGTTTACTTGTTCTATTGTGTGCTCTTGACCTATTGTGAATACTCTGTATACTGTCTAACTCGTCTTGAGGGAAGTCTGGCTGCTCAGCCACAGCTACCAAGTGAATCTGTGTGGTACAGACTGCTACCAAGTGGGTTTACTGCCAAACGCCTGTAGTCCTAAATCTTTTGCAGTGGTCCCAGAGGGAACTGCACAGGTTTCTGCCTAACAGGTTCACATGGGGGACAGCTGTCTTCCTTCCCGCTTCCCGCTGTGCAACCTCTGCATTTCAGATTTAGGAGGAAAATGACCCTCACAGGACCTGCAGATGGAATCTGCTTTACAGTGGTCCCAACACCTTCTTTTTCCTCTAACTTCTGTGTGGACTGTCAACAACGTGCTTTCCTTCTGTGGCTGCAACTTCAACTGCTGTTTCATTATCATCTAATGGTCTTCCTCATCCCATTATTTGGGGCATTATGGGACTTGAAGTCCCCAACAACAGAATTCATTTTCTTTATTTCTTCTGTTTGGCAAGTAGCCATTAGAAGTGTGGGATTTTGCGGGAAATGAAACAAGGGTGTTTCCGAGGCTTCCTAACCTGTTCCATCAGCCCCATGCAGAACACCTTCCCCAGGCTCGGGATCAGGCAGCGTTTACCCTTCCCTAGCGACATGAGAAGGGTCCCAGGCCATGTCTTCTGGGGGTATCATTGCTGATTCATCACACTGCATTGTTTTTAACTGCAATAATGAGGCCCCCAGATGGTCTACCCCCATTCGGTTGAATCGCCATTTGTTAAACGGTATTAAACCCATTGAAAATGTACGGAGTTAAGAACCAGACCTCTTCTAAAAAAAAAGGACAGAATATTTCTTTAGGAAATCATATAAGTTATGGTTTGAAATACAATTGGAATGCCACCTTACATTCCAAGATTAAAGAGATAAAGGCCTAAGAGCAGATTGCTTCTCTATGCCCTGAAGGACAGTTCCATGACTGCCCACTGCATGGCTTTTTACAGATAAAGCCCACAAGAACCAGTCATTTTCAAAAGATTTTGATGACAGTCTGTGTTTGAATTGATTTTACTTCCCTGGCAGTCCTGTTTGTGTCCACTGGAACATCGGTGTAAGTGTAGATTAAATAAGCACTTATGCCCTTTTTACTTTGCTGGGCCATACAATTTGAGGCTTTCCACAGGGAATTTCCGATTTTAGCCGTAGAGGTATTTTTCTCCTTTGTCGCAAGCGGTTTTTCATTACAGCGTGTTGTTCAAGGTATCCGACTGACACTGTCCTCTGCGTCCAAAGCACTTGCTGCTACCGCTTCCATGAAATGTGGAGTGGTAGAAACGTTCTAGAGTTTCTTTTTTTTACCCCCATCCATTTTTGATTTTTGAAATTTTTTTCCTTCTTATGTGGTGAGATGGGGGAAATTAACAGATTTGTTACAGGTGCTCAAGATAAGGCACCGGGGATCAAACCAAGGTTTAGTACTGGGGCAGCATCAGCAGCATTTGGGGATGTTTGAGAAATGCCCATTTCCTCTGAGATGGTAGGATCTGCATGTCACTGAAAGGGTATACTGATTTTTGTGGCTGTCAAAGCCTCTTAATGTCTCCATAAATTTTGTTTCCCAGAGTTCTAGAACTAGTTTAAACTCATTTAGTACGATAGTGTGATTTTACTTCCAAACTTATGTTACCATACAGATTTAAAAATGTACTTAAGACCACGTTCACTGCTGATATAGTGGGAGCACTCAGCTTTATTTCCTCGTCCAAATCTCGAAGACTGTGATGGAGTTTTGAGGCAAAAGAATGGTTTTAAGAGGACAAATAGGAGTTTAGTTTATTGGCAAGATTATGTTCTGTTAGAAAGGAAGGAGGATCATCCAGACCCAATAGACTAATTTAGGGAGCCGTTAATGGAGCCGACTAATAGCAGAGGATTTTTGTCAATCGTTTGGGGTTCTGGCAGCTGTTCGTCTGTTATTGATGTATTCACTAGGAGAAGGCCTGAATCATTTATGGCGAGTACCGCTTGAATATATTTAAAATGAGGTTTGGATGCCATTAGAGGATGCCGCACATCGGTACTGTGGCCAGCAGTGGGGTAGGAGTCTGTGATTTCTACCCAGGCGTATTAGTAGTTTAACAGATTTGACCCTTCATTCCATTAATATTTCTAGGCCGTTTTCTTTGGGGAATGGAGGGGAGAGGGAGAGGGGGGGGGCAAAATAGGATCTTGAGGATCCACTGCCAAAGGCGCTGAAGATTCAGAGCACAGAGCCTGATCAGAGCTTTTAGTCTCTGCTGTTATCAGACTGGGAAGTACCACCCCCTGCAAGGGAGATATGGGCTGATTTGTACTAATGGCCGAGTGATAATCCTGGCCAATCTGACCGTCTCCTGGGTTTGGTTTGCTGCATAGGTCATACAATAGCATACCCTCTCCACTGACCTCCAACTGCCAGTAACTGCCCACTTGTGCACAACTCTGTGCTCTGCTCGGGGCTAAAGAGGTCTTAACAAATGATGCTGTTTTGAAAAAAAGCATCTGTGAGGAAACTGAAGTCATCTGCTCAGCAAGGTCTGCCGAACTGCCGAAACTGCACACTCGTGCACACACCCCATGTCATATTTTGATCTTTGGGGCCCATTTTGACAAGGGGGCTCTGGCTTCAAAGTTCATTTGGTTTGGGGCAATAGTAACACATTCATAGGTCAGCAGATTGCTCAAACACTATTTTTATATACATTTTAGTTCAATCCTGTTGTGCATGCTTCAGCTGTCAATCAGTTGTAGCTTTGAAAAACATTTGAGAGGAAGCCTCCATACCATGGCATAGAATCTCGATGGTTCCAAGTAAATGTGTGACAAAGTCATGTTTATTATCAATCCATTTATTAGTAGAAAGAGGGTGCCAAGAAGGTACTATCTGTTTTTACACACTGGATTCTGCAGGTTTTGGCCTTTTTGGCTAGAAAACGCTTTAAAAGAAGAATGATCGTGGTATCTGACCAAGAACGACAGTTGCAGGCTGATTTAGTGGATAGAAGTCCTTTTGAAAAGCAGAACAATGGTGCGTGATACATCTTGACGGTGATAGATGTTTTTATCGAAATACGCTTTTGCTGAGGTCTTGAGCGATAAGACTGGTTCAAGAGTGACAACTGCTTTCAAGCAAATCTTCAGCAAGGGGCGGGTACCTGTAAAATTACAAACTGATGATGGCAAGGAGTTTTTAAATAGACCCCTCCAAAACCTTCTAAAGCAACACATCGTGCATCATTTTATAACACACAACGAAGTTAAAGCCGCTGTTGTTGAACGTTTTAATAGAACCTTGAAATCTAAACTTTGGAGATATTTCACAGCATATAATAAACACCGCTATGTAGACATATTAACAGGGCCTCTTTCTGAGTCCCGCGGTAACCCTGCCGCTGCTACCGGCGGGTTACCGCTGGGCTCGGAATGATTTACCGGCATCTGGCCTCCCGGTGCCTCCAGCTCAGTCTGAGTCCGGTAGCCGGGAAGTCAGGTGCCAGTAAATTGTTAATCCATGTGGGTACACGGAAGCACCGGCACCATTGTTAACGGTGCTGGTGTTTCTATGATGGGTCTGCCTACTGTGGCGCTGTACCGGGCAGGTTGAGGGTTCCATGCGTTAATATTCCCTCAAAAATATCGCTGTACAAAAATATAATATTTTTGTGCCGATATTAAGCCATGGAACCATAATATTTTAATGGAACGGGGTCACCCCCGCATCTCCAGGCCCCACTAACTCCATAAATTATCCCCACTAATTATATCACCTATGGCCTTACCCCATGACTATATATATATATATATATATATATATATATATATATATATATATATATATATATATATATATATATTATAAGCCACCCAAAAAGTGCTCTTCCTATGGAAACAGCAACTTAACCATAACTACATGGCCACTACCGTGGCCATGTAATATATATATATATAGCAACATTATTGATGGGGATAATATTACCTGATACCATGTTCAGACCTGTTGGGCACAGCGGCTCCAGCAGGCAATCTCGTAGTTTGCTGGTCCGGAAACAACAGTGCCGGTAAGCTTACCAGCATCGTTGTTTCTGGACCGGCAAACCTATAATGAGGCCCACAGTCTTTTATAGATGTGTATAATGCAGCTATCACCGGTCTATCAAAATGACTCCAAAGTCTGTAACATCTGAAACCTTATTAGCAGCGTGGAGTAACCTTTATGCTGAAGGGTTATTGGAGAAGATCAAGAAAACACCCTTATGCGTAGGGGACCACATCAGAGTATCAAAGTTAAAAGGTGTCTTTACAAAAGGGTACCATCAATCCTTAACCAATTACATTTTTGTAGTGGCAAAAGCCTCTGTGAAAAAGGACGTTTCTGATGCTTGTTAATCTGCTTAGATTCACATGTTGTGCATTTGGTCTGACATCCAGTGGTAACCGCAGAGTATTGTATTTAGTCTTTTGGGGACTGAAAGGGGACGTCGGCATAGATGTGTCCGTAACACTATCCCTATCGTGACGTGTAGTGTACCCAAAATCCCTCGCGCGATGAGGTCGCTCAGATGGTCGCCCTATAGCGGAGCTCTTACTAGAGACATTGTTTATCTCACCGAATTGTCGATTATTCCCCGTTAAGTCACTTCAACTACAAGAACATCTTCGATGAAGTCTACGGGGGATTCATCTACGGCTGTGGATTTCGGCACCTTAGATCCGGCGGCTGGATTTTCCACGTGGTCGGGCCTTCTGGCCGACTTATACAGTAGGGAGAGTGGGGTCGGGGTGGCCATATTGTCGGTATTTTTTTCCTCTTTTCCCCTCTTTTCCCTTTTGGTCTGGTCATCCTTCCCTTTAGCTATGGAAAGGACTCCTTTTAGATTCTGCCCTAAGTGTAGTGTTAGATATCCTTGGAAGGACTAACACAGGATGTGTAACGCCTGTTTCCCCCTAGAGCATGACGAAAAGCGGTGTGCGGCCTGCAAACTCCTTCGGCCTAAAACCCTTAAGGAGTGCCGTGTAAAGCGGTGGGCCGCGTACGGTATGTCGCAGGTGGAATCCCCCACCGCCACACCCGCTGAGAGTGACGGGATTACTTTCGATGACGAAACATCCGTTGCGGATGTTATAGGCCTTCAGGTGGACGCTTTAGGTCTGCCACGCCTGTCCCTGAATCTTTAAGGCCTGACTCTGGTCTCGCTACAGGGGCAACACACGGCTACAGGGGCGTACAAGCACATCACACTAAGCACACAACCCCTATCCCGATTTCGACATCTTCATTGAAAGAAGTGAAAGTGCCAACAGGGCCACCGAAAACTTCACCGGTTTCCTCAGATCGTTCTGATCCAAAGCCTTCCCCACATCCGTAGCAGCGTCTTGCGAGTGGGCAGTCCAAATCAAACAAGGGCGCTACTCCAAAAACTGCAAACGTTGAAGCACGGAAGTCCGACGCTTCGACGGTCTCAAAGGCCGCGGTAGACCTGAAAACTACGGCTAGGCCTCTACCCGAAAAACCGACCGCTGGGCCTTCTAGCGCTGCGGAAGGTATTTTACCTGCCGGTAAACCATCGGACCCTTTGTCTTACGCCGATTCGGTGACTATCGGAGACAGCATCGAAAGAATTACAGCGGCGCCGGTTCCGCCCAAAGTTATGGAACAAGCCGCAGAAAAGATTTCAGATGCAGATTAGGATCCTGATTCTTACGACGCTTACATAGATAGCCAGGAGCCTCTCTCTGACGCCCTAAAGAACTCTTTTTGACGCCGTAGGGCAGAAAACGTAATTTCTCCACCCACAGACCCGTTTGGGCCCTCTGAATGGACTACAGAGAAGTTCGAAGGATGTATGGATCGGCTGGGGAGGATTATCAGGCTTTCTGACCATCCTCTGCCGAAAAGGGCTCAAATGGACCCTAATCTCCAGATTGAAGACCAGTCTCATGCCTTCCAGCAGGAAGACGTTGTTCACATGGACACATATAGGGACATTTATAATGAAGAAGAGGAAGCTTAATTTCTTCAAAGCTATGAGGAAGAACAACAGGATACTACGGACAACTGGGAGGAAACCCAGCAGGAAGGTCTAGACCCATGGACACAGCAATATCAGGACTCTGATGTTTTGTGCCTGGATTCTCCTCCGTCCACCCTGGCTCACCAGGCCTCTCCTGTGGATGACCAAATGGCATTCAACTTCATGTTGAAAAAAGCAGCTGAATACTTCAACATTTCCACTCACGAGGCGATGCCTGAGCAGGATTTTGTGGAAGATATCCTTAAGGAGAAACCACCATCTAGCCAGGCCATACCCATCCTCAACTCTGTGAAGAGAAGGGTGGCTCCCTCATTGGTATCACCATCTCAAACCCGGGCAGTGAACCCAAGAGTTGAAAAATTATTTCGGCCTTCCCCTTCCGACCCCCAGAGGGCACGTCATCCCAGATTCATTGGTAGTGACTACCACTCGGAAAAGGGCAGGGGTACCTCTTGCCACGGGGGAGTCACCGCCGGACAAGGAATCTAAGCGACTGTCTGCCCTTGTCAAACGTGTCACGTCAGCAGCCGCATACACTACGTGGATTGCTAATAATACTACACTATTGGCAAGCTGTGCTGACGCCCAATGGAACTTGCTCCAGGTAGGCCTCCAAGAGGTTCCTGCACCCGCAAAATCAAAGCTTCTCTCCATTGTAATGGAGGGAAGACAAGTTAACCAGCATGTGATCAAGAACACTCTCGACACTGCGGAAACTGCAGGCAGGTCTCTGGCCCAAGGGACTCTGCGGAAAAGACACGCTTGGCTGCGTACGTCTGGTTTTAAACCGGAAACTCAAGCCTCCCTCATCAACAAGCTCATTGAGGACTCGAACCTCTTCGGGAAGGCGGTGGATGAGGCTTTGGAAACAGCCAAGAAGGAGCATGAGACTCTGAAGTCTCTGCAACAGATCACACAGAAGCCTTCCACCCAGAGGAGTAATAACTCTCGGCAATCCTTTTGAGGGCAAGCCTGTGCTGGTCAAAACAACTACAGCACGGGAAACTTCAACTCAGGACAGACTTCTGGAAACACTGCATACTACCCAGCAAGGGGTCAGAAACGCGGCAGAGGCAGAGCCCCCAATCCCAGAGGAGCCACAGCCTCTGGTCAGAAATGACCACCAAATCCAGGTCCCCTCCCATGTCAACCTGGTCGTGGGGGCGATTAACATCTTTCCTCATGGCATGGGAGGGAATAACTTCAGACCAGTGGGTCATAAAGACGGTCGCCCACGGTTACTGCGTGGAATTCGCCCGACCTTCACAATTCAGACCGCCGCGCTTACGGTGCCTTTCGCCGGACCATCTGGATATCCTGAACCAAGATGTGGAAGCGCTGCTGGGAAAGGACGCCATAGAAGCTGTCCCTATTCTTCAGGTAAACAAGGGTATTTATTCAGTGTACTTCCTTGCGCCCAAAAAGGATCTCACCATGCGCCCTGTTCTGGATCTGCGCCCAGCGAACAAGTTTATAAAACCCCAGAAGTTTCGCATGGTAACACTGCAGTAGGTGATTCCATTGCTGAAACAAGGGGATTACATGGCAACATTGGACATGAAAGATGCATACTTTCATATTTCAATGTTGCTGGCACACCGAAAATATCTGAGGCTCATAATCCAGGACAAGCATTACCAGTTCAAGGTACTCCCCTTCGGCATCGCCTCGGCGCCGAGGGTGTTTACCAAAGTCCTGGCAGTGGTGGCGGCGCACTTGCGTAGACTATCAGTCCTAGTTTACCCTTACCTAGACGATTGGCTCATTACGGGGAACTCGTTCGACGTTTGTTTTTTCGAACACCCAAAAAACAGTAGATCTCCTATTCAGTCTGGGTTTCTCAATCAACGAAAAGAAATCCAGTTTATTCCCCAGTCAAATAAAAACAATTCTGGGAGCTCTAATTCGGACGAACAGGGGGGCACTCACTCTCCAGGGCTATCCAAGTTGTCCCAAAACATTTGGATATGGGCTCTCAAACACAAGATGTTTTTGTTGTCCCAACATGTTCCAGGGGAACTCAATCTTCTGGCAGACGTACTCAGCAGAGATTTTCCTCTGCCAGAAGAATACAAATGTATCCAACGTCTTCACAGAATGGGGCTTCCCAGAGATTGACTTGTTCGCAACTCAGGAGAACGTTCAATACCAAGACTACACCTCCAGGTACCCCCAGAACTGATCCAAGGGGAACGGTCTCTGGATAACATGGTCGGGGAAATTTGTCTACGCTTTTCCCCCCCCCCGACTCCTCTTCTCATCAAGATAGTGCACAAGATGCACCAGGAACCAGTTACCATGATACTGGTGGCCCCCATGTGGGCCCGCCAACCCTGGTTCGCTCACCTGATGGAAAAGTCCCTCTCCCCACCAGTAAAACTACCCTGCACGTACTACATGTTGTCTCAGGACAGGTGGGAGACCCTACACCCATGCCCACAAACCCTGAACTTAGCAGCTTGGCTCCTGAGATCATAGAGTTTGGACACCTGCAACTCCCTCAGGGGTGCATGGACATACTCAGGGAAGCGAGAAAACCGAATACACGTTATTTCTATGCCAGCAAATGGAAAAAGTTTTGTCATCTGTTGCAATTCCAAGGGCGTCAATCCCATCTATTGCTCACCCACACACATTGTGCTGAATCTAACCCATCTGTTGGACACTGAGTTAGTCTTCAATTCCCTAAAGGTTCATCTGGCTGCTCTGTCAGCCTACACCACTTCACAACAAAAGGTGTTGTGATGGAAAATACCGGTGATTTAAGCCTTTATGGAAGGGGTTTAGAGGATTTATCCTCCCATTTCTCACCCAGCCCATGGATGGGATCTGAATGTGGTTTTGACCAGGCTCATGGGAGCTCCCTTTGAGCCTATGCATAAAGCAAGTCTGAAAGACCTGACTTATAAAACAGCCTTCCTAGTGACTATCACTTCTATCAGAGGGGTTAGCGAACTGCAGGCTCTTTCTGTTGTAGACCCCTTTGTTACAGTCCACAAAGATAAGGTAGTTCTGCACACACATCCCAGATTTGCATCTAAATTCATCTCAAAGTTCCCTGTGAACCAATCAATCGAACTACCCACTTTCTTCCAGAACCCTACTAAGATGGCCGAAAGAAGCCTACACACACTGGATGTGCGCAGGGCAGTCGTTTTACCTGGAAAGACAAGGAAGGAAGACAAAACAGTTCTTCGTTTCAGTGGCAGCTGGTAGAGAAGGGGATCCTGTCTCTAAATCAGCTGTCTCAAGGTGGATTGCCAAATGCATCACACTATGTTTCTCTCTTTCTAAGAGAGAACTGCCCTTCAAGCCTAGAGCACATTATACTCGAGCCACCGGGGGATCCATAGCATTCATTGCAAATGTTCCTCTCGAGTCTATTTCAAAGCGGCAACCTGGAGTTCTGTACACACCTTTACAAAACACTATTGCCTAAACACTCATTCTAGGTCTGATTCTCAGGTGGGACAAGCAGTACTAAGACCTCTTTTCTCTACTGTTCCTTCTCACAACCCACCTGCAACGCCGGGTACTGCTCGCTAGTCTATGCACAGCATGTGATTCTAAGCAGATTAACAAGCATCAGAAGACATGCATTACTCACCGTAATAGCATTTCTGATGATTGTATCTACTTAGATTCACATGCGTCCTCCTTACCTCCCCGCCGGTGGAAGGAACTTCAACATCTTACTACTTTCTCTCTTTATGTACTCACTCACTATAGCCTTGGGCTCCCTCATGTCAGAAAAAATACAATCGGAGTGACCTCGGCGCGTGAGGGATTTTGGGTACACTACACGTAATGATAGGGATAGTGTTATGAACACGCCTATGCCGACGTCCCCTCTTGGTCCCCGAAAGACAAGATGCAATACTCCGCAGTTACCACTGGATGTCGGACCATATGCACAGCATGTGAATCTAAGCAGATACAATCATCAGAAATGCTATTACGGTGAGTAATGCATATCATACGTATACCAGTTCACTGATTATGCGGGGGAAGTGGTAAGTGGTAATTTCTATACAGAGGAGTTACAAAAGGTGCCCGACGATCCCCAACGTCTTTATAGGGTTGAGTAAAGGATCTAAAAAGCAGAGGAGCTACCTGAGAATATTTTATATCAGCTTGCCCAGTATCGCCTCTCTTAAATACATTCCCCAACAACAAAATATCACATTTTTCTATGAAGCTGGCTAAACCCATTAATTTACCAGGATTGTGTGAAGTGGGTCTGATGGAGATTCAGTATCCCCCTACGTGGGACACAGTAGACAAAAGAGAGGCCTGGTATACCATCAAGTGTGGAGAACCTGCTGAACTGTTACACATGGGCTTTCCTCACGCTTTTACCACACCATACAAACGCTGCTAGATACTATCAACAAATCGCTCACAAGTATATACAGCTGTTTCTGGATAACGCACAGAGGAAAGTATTTCTAAGATTGGCTGATCTTAGCACAGAGTTTATGTGTAGCAGGAACATTTTAGGGTGCTGGGAAGCGTTCAACATGTCAAAAGTAATAAAGCTCTAGACAGAACACGTGCTGATATTGATGGTGGATTTTACAGTCTCATGATCTACATCGATATAGTAGAATATCAAAGGGTTGGTGACTCATATGCCCCCATAATGAGAACCACTCAAGCCAAAGGTGAAAGTAACAGCATTGTTAATGTACAATACATTAAACCTGATTATATCCCTGTTTCGAAGTGTCATTTTGACACCATCAATATCCAGATAAGGGACGATCAGGGGGAACTTGTCTCATTTAAATACGGGACAGTCCTAGTGAAACTACGCCTGGGCCCTAGACCGTAGAAGGCCAGCTAGAACATGGTAATCATGAAGAATTATGGGGAGCCGCATGTTTATAGGGATTATTACCGTAGGCAAGCCGGATATGGCAATCAACCCTACTTCCAAGGTGTCATGATCTCTGCTTCCAAAAGGCCAGGACTTACCCAACTCCCTTGGAAGCAGACCCATAACCCAGGTTCCGAGTGCCAGCCAGTCCCAATTGGGACCTTTTGGACCCTGTCCTGGCCCCAGTGGCGCCAGGCTCATAAATATGCCCAGTCCCAGCACTGCAAGCGCCGGGCTCATAATGCTTGGGTGGACTTACCTGCAGCAGACCATGCTGCTTACTTACCTGCCAGTTGAACCCCTGATCCTCTTCTGTTTGGGACTACTTTTCCTGTTGGGTGGGGCAGGAGCCACTCCCTAGGTTAAGAACACTGGAACTCTTCTGGAAAGCAGGAACTCTTTTCTTACCTAGGCGTGGCTGTGGAAGGAGACACCTAAGCACTACAGGAGGCTATTTAAACCACACCCGATGGATGAATCTTGCTTTGCGTTATTCTGCATCCTCTGCAGCAGAACGCTCATCGTGTCTTCTGCATCTGATCCAGGGCCTAAAGGAAAAAGGCTTACCATCCTGAATCCAGTCTTCAGCAACATCTATAAAGACAAGAAAGAACAGGTTAGCACTACGGTCTTCAGTGACAGCGCATCTCTTACCTGGTCCATCGGCTGTCATCAACGTCTCGCGCAGCATTCCTGCATCTGAAAGACAAAGGCTTACCTACTCTTCACGCGCTCCGGAGGTCATCGCACTGCATTCCGGCATCTGAAAGACAAAAGCTTACCAACTCTTTGCACGCTCCGGAGGCCTTCGGCGCTGCATCCCGCATCTGTAAGACAAAAGAAGGTGCGTTTAAAGACATTGGGTAACGTTAAATACTCACGTGCCATTACTCCATCCACGCCGAACTCAGTGGGCATTCCGGCATCCTTCAGCAGCTCCGAACTGGTACCTGCAAAATAAAAGGACAGTTAGTGCGCATCATGAAGCAAGCAACAAGCGCTTACTTACGCGCTTCCAGGCGCTTCTATTCCGCATACGGGTCCATCCTCAACTCACTTCAGCCAGTCAACCGCCATCGCCGGAACCCTGCAAAATAAGAGACAGCATTACAAAAGACTTTTAAAGACATTTGAAATATTCGGAACTCACCGTTCGTGAAGTAAACGACGGACAGCAGTCCTCTGAAGTCAAGAGGCCTGCGCTACCTATCCAGTGAAGAAACTGGTTACAGCACCCTGCCCCGAGGCAGATGGAGAGCTCGGCGTTCACTTACCTAAGGTGAGAGCGTTAACCTTTGGGGTTCTACAGGAGAGGAGAAAAGGAAAGAGTTAGGGACACCCCAATAACCCCGTTCATTAATCCCATATTTTCTATCTGCAGACATCTTACTCTTCGAGTCAGGCATACAGTGCACAGAGGTCCAGCCCAAAGAGCCAACCGGGTGGTGCACATCACTTTTGAAGATACGGTAGTCGCCCAGTCAAGACCGGCGCCTCTGCGAGAATCAGGTGAGCGTTACACAAGGAGGGCTTGTTATGTATGGAGAGGGTATAGGTAGTATTTTCAGAAGTCTTTTTCAGAGGGCCATGCCCTTCCTGCGCAAAGGATTTGAATTTGCCAAGTCGCATATGAAAACCGCTGCTGCAAATATTGCTAAGGATCTGGTATCTATTGCAACAGCGCCCATCGCAAATCATTTCAACCAACCGACACAAGAGGGTTCTGGCTTGGTTTACATGTGGTAAAACCCCAGCAAAAAGAGAGAGTTTTGAACAGACAGGGGCCTCAGAAACCGCATAAAAAATAAAGATCAATAATGAGAGCTTCTCAGAACAGATGGAACAACAGAAATATAAACAGATCCGACATCAATATTTTCTAAAAGATGGCCTCTATCCATTGTTCTTCGGGGGAATGTGTGAAATCCAAACTAGACCTGTTTGTCGTACCCTCAACACAGATGAGCATTGACACTGCAACACCGCTTTTTCAGAGGATTATGCCAAAAAACGTTTAATTTTGAACATTACAAATTTAACTACGCTGTTCTTTTTAAGGACAGGTCGTCATACCTGCCAAAGCCTGCAGTCCCAGTTTTCAACCCAGGAATACCATTAGGGGATATCTGGGTCTAGTCTCCATCAGTGGCAAGCACATGCATGATACAGGCTTTGTGAAACCTCATGATGACTACGAGAGTTACACCTGGTTGGCTTTTGATTTGAGATCTGATAATGCATCATCCAGTCATTGTAATCTGATTAGGAATGTCAATTTACACATCAAGGTATGGTTTGCTGCAAATTTACCAAACACTGTGAATCTTATTATTATGGCTCTAGTTGACTCTGTCATAGAACTCAACATTCGGCGTCAGGTGTTTTACGATATGTAATGGATACCTACCAGATCATGCTTTTCCTGCATAAAGACAAACATGTTATGAAAACATTCCTGGCCGTGTATTCATGTGATTACATTCCAAGGGATATACATGGTGAGCGGCCCGTCAGCTGTGTGGTGAACACCGAACCCCAGGATCAAGAAGGCACCCAATCGATAGCGATGTTCATAGACAATGGTACAATAACGGTCTTTGATAGCCTGGGGTACTACCCAAGCCACCCTATATACTGTTGCACACTATTGGACTATGTTAAACATATGGCACCCATATTACATTATAACAGAGAACAGGTGCAGCATTCTGAAGCCATGACATGTGGACAGTACTCCTGCTACTTTGTATCTAAAATGTCTGAGAAACATTCATTGCTGGCCATTATGCAGACCTATTCTCTTGATTGCAGACAAACAAATCGGATGGTGGCAGCCTTTGTGAACAAGAGCAAATAATGCAGACCACCTGTAAATGTATTCAGCTTTTGTTAGAAATCCACTCTTGTTACTAAACCCTAGAGAGATGTGTGCATGTCTAAATGAAAACATCTTGTGATTTTAAACACAAGCCTCTTTTTCTTATGCATTTTCTTTTTTAAATGCAATGCTAGACATCTTTGAAAGGATTAGATGCAAAACGTTTGAGAGGTATAAATAATCAATGTATTTTCTTACAAACAGAGCCTTTTTCTTATACAGCCTGGAAGGTTATCCTTATAAAAACATTTACATAAACACATATGCATAGATGCATATATTACAATTGTTAAACATTGTTCTTAAAACTGAAAAACACACAGTTACACATTAAACCAGTCTGACTATTTAGTGGATTTCATTTTCTTTTTTCTATTCTTAAATGCATTATCTAGAGAATCAACATTGTCTTTCAGGTTTTTTTTTACATCAGAGTCT
Organism: Ambystoma mexicanum; assembly: GCF_040938575.1. Taxonomy (NCBI): domain Eukaryota; kingdom Metazoa; phylum Chordata; class Amphibia; order Caudata; family Ambystomatidae; genus Ambystoma; species Ambystoma mexicanum. The sequence goes on along the minus strand of NC_090925.1, from coordinate 1,251,284,860 downwards.
TTTAAGGTTTCGAGCAGTTCATGATGACCCATATTTCCTACGAAAATAGCAGGGATGTTTAAATCAGCAGCGGATTATATGAACAGATCCCAACCTCTAGGTTTTTTGTGTCCTCCAAAGGCCTGAGGATTGGTAATGCTGCAAACTAAATCTTGGACGTTTGAACCTTAGATAACCACCCTTTTATATACAAATTATCCCTTCTCGTCCCAGGGTCCCACCCCTTGTCATTCACCATCTTGTTCAGCAATAGTTCAGCATTTTTTATAACAACAGGGATTAATGGTGTCTGGAACTTCCACCACCAGGGGATCTGAAATGGGGGCGAAGGGTTGTGTTGTCGAGACTTGTGGGATCTTCTGTGGGCATGTACAATGTTACTTTATTCTTCTCATTTTCGGCTTGTCTAAAGTATGTTAAGTATTTTTGGAGACGAGTTGAATAGAGGGTAACCTTGTCATAGTCTGATAAATCATGACACCTTAGGAGCTCTTACATTTCTGAATCAAAATGCAGGGTGGCTGATTTTCGAATATCACGTTCTTCGTGGTTCTTGGTTCTCAGGGCGTCCTTCGGGCATTTTTCAACCAGATCCATCTCTGACTACTCCATTAACTGCCCCCTAGAAGCCGGGTGATCAGAGGCAATGCAAAACCTAGTAGCGATCCTATGAAACCACCAGATTTTTTAAAACGTTTTCTTTGAGCTTTTATGGAGGCCCTCTTGTTACCCAGCTTCTTGAGGATGCGCTTTTTCATTTTTAAAGCTCCTAACTGACGGCTGGATAGTGGAACATTTACCCTTTATGGTGTTAAAGGCAATCTCAGCTATAGCCGATACTAAATCATCGGAAACTGAGCACAGAATGGCCTTGCGTTGTTGGGGTGATGCTGTTACTAGCATTTCAAGGAGAGCAAAGATCCTACGTTTACGCACCGTCATGGTGGCCTGTCGGGGGTACTAATGATTAAAGTTTTTCTCTTCATCAGGGTTTTCTAGATGCCTTTTGTATGCAAACCACAGGTAGATCAGGATGGAAAAGACCCGTGTGCAGACTGTAATCCTCTAAAGTGTTTGTTTTTAAATCCACCAATAAGTAACCATAAGGTTTCCGGGTAGCATCTTCAAAGGCCTCCCTGTAAAACGGGCTGTTACCCGGATAAATTTGTCTCGCTAGGATCGCTAGCTGTTGTTTATCTCTTGGGTTCTTAAACAGAACTATATAGCTGGCGTTTAAAGTTATTGAATGGTTGCCCTTGCACTTGTGGAATAAATTCTGAACAATGTAGCAGATACTAAGGTTAAATGGTGCGATGATCACGTTGACAAGGGTTGGTGGTAGCAAGCGGTCGTCATTCAGAGAATCTGGTAAGCCGTCCACAAATTTCAGGTGAGGATTTAAGTGGTCAGCTGATTATACAGGGGTTGCCAGCATGAGTAAAACCATATGATATTATTTGGTAGGGTGGTCCTGACCAAGGGGGCATTTCCTAGAAGTTGTTTAATAAAATTGCTTTTACCGCAGCTAGAAGGGCCTGCTAACATGCATCAAAAACGGGGTTGAAATCATGTGTCCATCGTACGCGATGCTCCCTTTTCAATAGCCATACGGTAATGTCTTGTAGTCATTTTTGAACACACGTTTATCAAATACTACCCTCAAAGTTTTCTGCAGCGTTGGGGTCTAAGCTCCCAATGTTTTCTCTCACGCACTATGGATGGTTGCTGCACCACAGTAATTTTGGTTGTTCTTTTTAAAGAGTACTCTCACACTAACTCCTTCAGGCTGTCAAAATTGATTTTCATGCTGTTGCCGACGTTCAAAATGATGCCTTTTAACCTTCATACAGACCACTCCCGTGGATGTCCAATACAAATAGATTTTGGGCCCTGCAGAAACAAATTCTGTGCTCACCCGCAGATAATTTGCTTGTTAAATTACCCAGATAATCACCCACCGGAGGGGTCTCCTGCACGGGGGCACTAACAAAAATGACTGAATCAGTGTTGTGGCACAAACACCGCTCTTGGAGAGGATCCTTTACTGTAGAGAGATCCAAACGGACATGAGCGGTTGTGAAACAGGCAATAAATATGTTTGTATTGTTGGAACACATTGGGTACTCTTCAGCGTTTACTTCCAGCAGTGGCACGCGGTTTCCTCATCTATAAACTGCAGGCTTGAAATATCATAACCAGCGTCAAAAAGATAGGCTGTCAGCTCATCAGGGTTGGTTATAACGGCGGTGTTCGGTAAATTGGTTCTCTGAGCGAACTTACCCCATAAGAAATTTAAACATAGCTTTGCTAATTGACGTCTGGAGGGGTAATTCTCAGTTAATTCTGGTCTTAAACAGATACCCTTATGATTGTAATACTCATTTATGTATTTCTGATGGGAGGCAGGGTCCTGGCAACCATCTGGCTATCCTGAGGCTCCCTGTTTACCACGCAGGAACAGACTGATGTAGCCACAAAAAAGCTCTAACTTAATCTTATCAAAGTGTCATATTTAATGAATCTTTCCCAGCCGATACCCTTTCTGTAATGCTGCTTCCAAATCGACGGTACACCAGGTACCCGTAATTGAGCGTTCTTCATCACTATGTGTGCATTTTGCAGTCTGTTTTGACTCTGCACATGTCATACATAAAGGGAACATTAACTTTCCAGAAACCCTCTGGGGGAGCACCGGAAAATAAAGCTTCTTAGGGAGGTACATTTGATCAGACCAAAATACTGCTTAATATCCCCCAAATCTTCATAGATGATATGGGGATGCCCTAACGGGTAGTGTTTTGAATTGTTGACAAAGGGTTAGAGGCTGGTGAAGTCACAGTAGTGTATCTTCTCACCTGGGGCTGTCTCTCGTGATAGAGCTTGACAGCATTAGTCCTGCGTCACATGGTTCTAGGGGTTCTGGTAAATTTAGCTGTTTAAAAACAGTCTTTAACTCAGCATCGTTTTTCAGCATTTTTAGAGCATTCATGCTCCCAAAGTGCAATAACGCGCAGACACCGGGTCTCAAGAAAATTATTTTTTAAAAGCATTCTTCTATATAGATGGCCATAAGTACACCCCATCAAGGTGTTAGTGGTATCTATCTTACAGCAACCAGGGCACCCGTGGACAAAACACCCGAAAACTCGTAGGCCTGAGGATCCCCATTTAAAGCAGCATAACCATCCAGAAAATAGGGGCCAATCTTTTTCTCAACTCCTCGCAGGGCGTGCTGTATAGGTATCTTTGCCTGCTCATACACATACATCAACCACTGTATGGAAGGGGTGGAGAAGCATTTTTGTTTACCGTAGTACATGTCTTGGATTACCATAGTACATGTCTTGGGGTACAAGGGCTATTGTTTCTGGCTTTAGAAACATCTGTTTGCATATATTCATACACATACTAGCCAGTGTGATAAATGTAAAGGGAACTATGTATGTAACCCATTTTATCATCTCAGGGGTGTCAGGGTGCAGAACGGGCTCCTTTCGGGTCAGTTCAATGATACTGTCTCATAAAATATTACAGGCTGTTCTCAAAATATTTACATCTTCACAACAGTAGCTTGTTTTCTCTCTCTTAAAATCAAAAACATGCCTTCTGGCCTCTGTATACCATTTAATAAATGCCTTCTTATCGGCAGGCATCATGAATTCTGAACCATAACACTCAACAGTGGGAATGGGGGCCCACATCATTTTGATTCTGTTTGGTGTTAAAGAAATGTGGGAAATATCCTTTGGAACGCGGGAAACTAAAAGCTTTAGGCAGCTTGCTTAATTGCATAGGTAGAAAATTAAAGCTGTCGTTAAAGCGGATATAAATGTCTGATACCTTGAGTAGCTTCAGCTTTGCACCCTGAGTTATCAGCTTGACAGCAACTCTCTCTTTAATCAATTGCTGTATTAAGAAGAACCCATTATATCTGCTGTTGTGAGCCAAAAAGCTATAGCCCCAGAATTTCTGAGCCACAAAAGTTGTCATGAAAAGACTGAAGCATTCAGGGCCTTCAAATTCCCAACTCTTATCCCTAGTCAGATGTCTGGCAAAAATATAGTTGGGGATGTGTGTACCTGTCTCCTGCATGCACTCCATGTCAAAGACGATGTATTTCCCGGTCTTGGGTACATATTTTGGGTGTGTGAAATAACACATATGTTTATCCATTGAGACAACTTCCACCTCACATCGGGGCAGTTCCTACCCTTACATTTATGGTTGACCTTTATAAAGCGGCCACAGGACCCACAGTCTGTTTTAAGATGCAGTCTGCTAAACCTTGAGATGCTCTCTCAATGGGCCTCATTCCGAGTACGGCGCTAACCAATGGCGCTATTAACGCCTTGGTTGACGCCGTACCCGGACCGGCAGCGCCTTGGTGGTTGGCGGAATTACCGCCCCATTCCAAGGTTGGCGGGGCGGTAATTCCCCAATCCCCATTTACCCTTCCCCATTCCCATTCTTGCCCCATAGGGCATAATGGGAGTGGGGAAGGCGTCAATTACGCCACCGTAAATTACGGTGGCGTAATTAACATCAAGGTCCCTTAGCGCCATGGTATTTAACGCCTGCTAAAAGCAGGTGTTAAAAGCACCATGGCGCTAAGGGAACTCGGAGTATGGCGGTAAGGGATTACCGCCACCGCTCTCGTTAGCGGTGGCCGCTATCCCTTACCGCCATACTCGGAATGAGGCCCAATGTGTTTTTGAAGACATTCTTCAAACTTGGCAAATTGGGACATTTAAAGTCCGTTTCACTGATCACCATGCAGCCGTCTCTCTGACACATGTCACAGTGGAATTGATACCTGTGAGCCACCTTGTTGCCGGATATGTAACAACAAAGAGGCCATAGATTTCTGGCCCATAGCAAGCCCTGAAGGTTTAAGATACCTCAATAGTGTTGATCGTGGTGTAAAATATAAACAGTGTTCTTATTATCGGTGTCACCTGCCGGGAAATGTTTCCAAAGCCTGTCCTCGTTAAACAGAATTTTGATTGGTACTCCAAAGAAGTCTTCAAATAAACACAGCTTGTTAAAACCACCCATGAAATCAGGGGGAATACCCAGAACTCTGTGAACTTCCAAAGCCTTTCTCTGTATGTATGGTATGTTAATTGATGTTATGTTAATTCAATTTATTAAGCGCAAGTACGTCCAGAGACATCATGGTGCTGGCTGCGTGAGAAGAAATTCCAATAAAATATCAGAGCAATTCAAACAATAAAGTTTTCAGTAGCTGACGAAAAGTGAGGTGGTCAGCAGACTCCCGAAGAGCAAATGGGAGAGCATTCCAGGCTTTTGCCACCGTCACCGGAAAAGCTTGCCCACCTGTTCGTGACAGTGTGATCTGAGGAACCCCAACCCGAAGAGCAGACTGAGAGCAAAGGGGACGAGTAGGCACATAGTGCACAAATTGCACCTGCAAATATTCTGTCCCTAGGCCATAGAAGGCACGATGGATGATACATAAGGACTTAAACAAAATCTGTTTTTCAACAGGAAGCCAATGAAGCTGCCGTAATAGTGCAGACATATGGGCTGCAACCAAGGGCCTAAGAATAGCTCTCGCAGCCGCGTTCTGAAGGAGCTGAAGCCTGTTTATCAAATGGCAGAGCTACGCCAAATACAATTAATTACAATAGTCTAGCACACTCACTACCAGTGCTGCCACAACCGGGGCCTGACACTCTACAGAAATAAAGGGAAGCCCCTTTCGAAGACTGCAGAGCTTAAAATGGCCTGTTTTGCAAACCGCTGCAACCTGCTCGTTCATGGAAAGGGAGGCGGAGATCTTAACGCCTAGGTTCCTAACGGACGAGACATGTGTAGGAAGAAGGCCAAGAGATAGAGGCCAAGAATCAGTAGTCGAAAACAGACAAAGGGGGGTAGTCCCAACCACCAGGTCCTCGGTCTTGCTTCTGTTTAACTTCAGCCAATTTGTTGACATCCAGGCCCCCAGATCTTCAAGACACTTTCTCAACCGGATAACAATATCCGGTTGAGTGAGGTCATGGCGGACCAGGATTTGAGTATCATCAGCATAAGAATACTAATGAAACTCATGAGGCTGAATGAGACACAAAAGAGGTCTAATGTAGACGTTAAACAAAATAGGAGACCGCGCCGACCCCTGTGGGACACCACAAAAAAGTGAAACAGGGTTAGAACGAAATGGAGGGAGGGAGACTGACTGGGAGCGGTCAGCCAGAAAGGCTGTGAACCAGTCGAGAACTTGGCCAGACAGACCCGCAGCGGAAAGACAAGAGACCAGGATGGGATGATCAACCATGTCGAAGGCAGCCGAAAGATCTAACAGCACTGCTCCGACACCACCCTGATCCACCAACAACGCAAGGTCGTTCAAGACTGACTCAGTGCCCCTCCCAGGCCGAAACCCAGATTGAAATGGGTTGAAGTACTTAGACAACTCCAGAAAAGAATACACAAGAGGGGATTGCAATGCTTCCAGGACCTTCATCAAAAAGAGCAGGAACGAAATTGGACGATAGTTCACCAACACTTCCGTGTCCAAAGAGGGCTTTTTCAATAGAGCGATTACCAGAGCGTGTTTAAGTGAGGGCGGGATCACTCCACTCCTAAATGAAGCATTTACTGCTTCAGTAATATGAGCAATCATCCCGGTCCTTGGAAACTTCCTTCAGGAGAGCTAGAGGAATGGCATCTGTAGGGGAGGCTGATTCCAAGCGCTGACTGGCCTCCAACACACCAGAGTCAGAAAAGATGGGAAACGTAGACCATGACCCATTTGCAGGAGGGGGCTTCCCCGGGCCGCGTCAGCCACCGACTTCGACACCCCACCATTTATGTTGTTACTGTAAAGATACCGGTGGGGGGTGTCTGTACTTCTGCTCTGTATATGGTAGAGGAGAGGCACAGAGGACCCCAGCCAAGATTCTCTATGCGGTAGCTATGGTCGAGCAGTCAAGGCCTAGCTTCTCAGGAGGTGATGCAGGCTGGTTCTTAAGTACAGTGCAGTCCCCGAACCCCCACAAAGGAATGTCCACACACTGTATTACTGAAAACAGTCTTTATATAATTAATATTCAAAGGTATGTACACTATCACAATAACGCACTTTGTACTCAGAAATCAACAATGGCAAATATATACAATTCTAAAGTGGTACCACCAATATCATCAGATCTCATTAAAGTGCATCAACTATACTGTCAGAATGTCACACAGATCAATAACAAGGAAACCAGCAGTAGAGAAAGGAGGAAAAGCAAGATGGTTGAAACAATAGGCAGATTACTGGCCTCTACCTTTAAGCACAGTTCTGTGTGGAGATCCCCCCACCTGGGCAACCTGTAGAATAAAGATATAGCACAAGCCCAGTCCATATATTGATCAATAGTCTTACTTTCTCCAATAATGTTTTTACCCTGCCCCCCCCCAATGTATCTGGTGGAGCAGAGTTCTTCGAAGATGCGTTGATGGATCCTTCTTGAGTGACTCCCTTTAAAGCAGGAGCCACGGATCGTCGAGAGGCATCGAAGAGGGTGAATTTGGCGTCAACGGCGTTGATGAGAAGTTCGAGGGTGCCGAGACCACGGCGTCGATCCAGGCAGTGTTTGTTGGCGACGTCCTGCGAGGATGAGGTGTGCGGGGCACCTCGGCAAGTGATTGTTCAGGACCACAAAGAGTTTAGAGTTTCGGAAGAACTGTGGCCCAGCAAGGGCGTCAAGTCGTCGAAGTCTTTGCGGTCTTCAGGTGGCGGGAAACCCACCGGCAGATTCTCCTCGGCGCAGCGGCGGCCTCGACTCTCTCCGGCAGGATAAAGTGGTCGTCGGTGTGGGCTCCGGTCGTCGGCGGCATGGCATTAAGCGGTCCCTGCGTCTGGGCAACAGAACTTCGATGGGCCTCCAGCGGTCACACAAACCTGCAAACCCTGGTCGACGGCAATGGACTTCGACAGCGGCGAAGTCCGGGTGCTTCACTTAGTTCTCCTCAGCGGTCCCGTCTCGGGTCGGCAGCCTTTCGAGGGTCTGACTTCCAGGGAGCTTCGTCGAAGGTCAGCTGTGCTCGATGGTCCCTCGGAGCACGGGAAGAGGGTGTCTTACCAGGTCCTCTCTCGGATCAGTCTTCGACGAATTCAGCAGCTTTCAGATAGGGTTGAAGCAAATGCAACAGCAAGTCTTCTTCTTCCAGCTGCGCGTCGAGGATCAGCAGTTCCAGTTACTCTTCAAGTGTAGACACAGCTTCTGAACAATTTCCAGTGGTGAGAGGTCCCCAGATATACTATTCTGTCTCTCATCCACACTGCTGGGTCACTCTCAGCAGCCATTCATACAGAAGGGCATTCATGCAGTCAATCAGCCAATCAGGCACACAGTGCATTCAGGCCATCCTCCTCCCTCTCAGACACCCACAAGGAATGTGGATTGGGACAAGTACCCAGCCATTCAACATTACACACTGCATTCAGGCCAGTTTCGGGCAGGGCTGTCTCAGTCTTTGTCTCTCATACCAGAAACCAGACAGCCACAACAAGAAGTGCATATTGGTCACACACTCCTTTCACCCAGGTCCCACCCACAGGGTGTATCCATAACATACAGTCACTGGGAAGGCTCCAGCCAGTCTGGACTGGGCTTCACAACAACACCATATATGGAACTTCCACCCAACAGCCAGTCAGGGGGAAGGGACAGAGTCAGGGCTTCCCAGGACTTTGGGAAAACAAGGTAACAGGCAATAGAAAGCAAGAGGCCACAGGGGCAATCTTGTTTTCCATCGGGAAACAACTGATTCCAATGGCAGGGCCTGGGTATCCCAAAATGTAGGATACTCAGAGCACCTGTCAAATTCAGCATGGAGCTGCCACCAGCCCATACCCTGCTCTGTGGGCCACCCACAGGTGCCCAAAAACATGCACTAGGGGCACAGGGTTGTACCCCCACCCATGGGTGCCATAAGGGTATCCCATGGGGCTGTACACCAAACCAGAAACATGAAGAGCTGCACTGCCAGGAGTCCCACATGGACTCCTGGGCAGAAAACAATACAGAACACAATGAAAAAGGACTACAGGATAAGGACGGGGAGGCCCTGTCCCTCCAATGCATTTACAGCATCACAGTTACGAATGGTAGACATTTTAGCTATCAGTAACAGTTATAGCCTCCAGCAGGCCTATAATACTTGCAGCCATAGATATGTTTAAGGAACCATAATAAAAATCTAAGAGCCAACGCTTCTTCTTGGCCACTACCATACTGTAAAGTGTTTTTTTGAGTGGTCTGTACACGCCGCCCTTTCTAAATCTCACAACCACAGACACAAACCTCAACGGCTCTATTATGGCTAGCTCCGCCTTACTTTGTAACAATTTTCTGATGGTTTCTAGCAACCCCAAAACATCAAAGGTCTGGTGAAAAGAGGATGGTTTAAAGCTGTACTGTCTAAACAGATCTGCACAAAATCATTAGACCCAACCGTTTCAAGGATTTGTGAGACAAGACTTTCAACCGCCTCTGTTATCATTAATAAACCTTGTCTGGTAGATCTTAATTAAACTAAATTTACAAAGCGAAAACTTCATAGTATTCAGCACTTTTACATTTTCGGTAGATCTCGCTGGTATGTTTCCATACTCTGTAAAAAAAAAAAAAAGTGTCAGTTTGAGGCACTGGGGGTATGCTTTGGGGTTATGATGCTAAATCTTTCAGAGGAAAACTGACTGATGATAATTTTTGCTTTTCTCAAAAATTTAAAAAATCTTTTCCTCTGCCTTTGGGTTTGGAGCCATTTTAAATGCCAGGTCGGTAAACATTTACAGGTAAATGCTGCTTTTTAACAGGGTTTGATGGTGTACTTGTATCCTCCAACACTTGCATTGGTGTCTTAGGATCAGCGCTTAAGTCTTTGTCATCTGTATGCCACCCGGGGACGGCCTCAGACCTTAAAGATGTTAAGGGGGACTGCAAAATCAGGCATGGCCTGTGTACAAGGTTTTTTAACAACCATTTCTTTTTTTGTGTTTTTAAGAGTAAGGGTTCTTTTATTTTTTATAATTTTTTTAGGTAGGGTACAGATGTGGTATAAAATGTGGTGTCTTAGACATCATCTTTTTATTTTTTTATTTTTTTGTATAGTGTTGCTTGGTCTACAGTTTTGTAATACCTCACTAAACCTGTTATTTGCTGAGCAGGACATGTTTGGCCTTAGAAACACTCTTAGGCATAGCTGCTAAAGATTTTTTAACAAGGTTATGTCTCAAAAAACAGGCCTGGCATCATGATCTAGTGTTGTTACTCAGACCTAATAAATGTTTTCCTTTTTGACTTTTTAAAGCGGGTATCTGAAATAAATGTTTAACAACAGTAACCCTTTTAGAGTCTCAAGTATTTACACAGACGCTCGGTGTATTAAGATGTTTAGACTTCGGGGCTATAAAGGCCTGTTTATTATGCTCTGCACAATAAATGACAGTTGTACGGCGCAGCTTGTTTCCACCATTGGGTCCTCAATAAGAAAGATCAAGTGGCTTTGGGGCACATCCTGATCCACAGATAACAGAGGCATATATAAAATCTTGAGGCTCTAATTTTAAGGGGGAGTCTGAAATAACTATGACCGGCTCTTTTAAGGGTGAATTGGTAATTATTATAACATGCTCAGAATATAGGGTTGCATTGGTACTCTGGTCCTTACCCAGAAGCTCTAGATCTTCAGAAAAAGCAACATGCAGCTCAATTTTGGGGCTCGTTGGTGAAAACGCATGTGGTGGGGTGATCCCTTCAGAACTAGGGGCTACCCTAGTATGGTAGCATGGGCTACCAGGGGCTCGACAAAAAGGGTTCTGGAGCTCAAAACTGGAAACCCTGGGTGCTGTATAATTCCAACCCCGATCTGAGCACCCGTGCTAAGGCTAATATTCACGGGGTCTAGGACAGTAGTGATATGTGGAGGTATACAAGATTCAGCAGGATGTTTTATATGTATGTTGTGGACTTTAGCAGTTCGTTAACTAAAGATATTTAAGAATGTTCAACTCTTTGAGGTCCCCGCCCCTTGTTACGAGAAAGTCTATATTTCTATTTAACACATTATGTAAACCCTTGGCTTCCACATAACCATCGCTGGTTGCAGTGTACAGCTGTTGTGTATGTGCCTGACCTGCAGTCTTCAAAATGTCTGAGGGTAGGGTCACAGAGGTTGCTTGCGCTAGACCTTCTTCTTCCTGCGCAACACATGACCCTAAAATTAAACAAAATAATAAATAACAGGTTTAGTGAGGTATTACTAACTAACTGTAGACCAAGCAACACTCTACAAAAAATAAAAAGGGCATGTCTAAGGCATTGCAACACCACATTCAAATATTAACAGGCGCAGCTGGGAAACAAAGGCTATAGACCAAGCAACACTATACAAAGAAATTAAAAGGTTTAGCTATGTCGTTAAAAAAACACATTTAACACATTTAAATATTAACAGGCATAGCTGCGGAAAAAGGCTGTGTTCGTTAGTAGGCATACAAACGTACAATGTGTGTCCCCTCTGGCTGTTTGCACTTTAGTGGCGGCACTCCTTCCGATGCTCCTTCATAGTGTGAATCTGAAAAAAAGAAACATTTACTCCTATAGCTTCCACCCCTGGCTCCATACTCCTTCCTTTTGTTTTTACACAGAGTTTGGAAAAACTGGTCTAAAGAAAAAAAATTCAGATTTTACACTGTTGACCTTTAACTAGCATATCCCCAGTGAAAAACCATCATTACCTATTAGGATGACCAATGCCTCTCTCACAACCTTCGAAAACCCTGCATCCGGTTGTCTTGTTGTGAGGTTGGCATAGGTATGGTCTCTGGGCTCTGGTTCTAAATAAAGAAAAATACATTATTGAAAATTAAAAAAATAATTATTTAATTAATGATAACTAACTAATTATGTAACTAATCAATAATTAGCTACTTAAGAATACTTAACTACTTAACTAATTATTGAAAACAACTCCAGAAAAAAACCTTAAAAATGTACATTCATAGCCTCCTATAAACAAGGGCTATTTTCACTCAAAAATACAAAATTATTATAATACACACCATAAGTCTCAATGTTATGAAAACCATTTTCATCCAGAATCTCAAGCAGTAATTCCGAACGTGTACAGCAATCATTCAGACCTGCTTCCCATGCAGCATAAACCTCTTCTAGAATAATTAAAAAACAAAGAAAAAGGCCTCATAAGCCAAAATAAACAAACAGGTCGAAAATCATGCTCGCTGAATAGAAGGCTGAAACACGTGTATGGGGTTGCTTTTGGTACTCTTGTTCAGAGAGGAATTGCCATAGCATTTCGGTGCTGGACTGCCCATGTGGGCGGGACAAAGACTGATATGCAAATGGTGATTTCCCATCTGTGAAAGGTACAGTGAGCAAAAAGCGTGTGCTGCAAACTCTCATCTCAGAACAGGTTATCATGCCATGTTCTCTCTGGAGAGGAGCGCCTGCTACCTTCTTTGAAATGTTTGCAAGGAACTTGGGGTTGGTCACCCTGAGTTACCTAGGGGCTACCAGACTTGGACTCCATGCTCACTGTGCTCAGAGAGACAAAGCTTCACCTCACTGATGAGGCCCAACAAGGCTGAAACACGTGTATGGGGTTGCTTTTGGTACTCTTGTTCAGAGAGGAATTGCCATAGCATTTCGGTGCTGGACTGCCCATGCGGGCGGCATAAAGACTGATATGCAAATGGATATTTCCCATCTGTGAAAGGTACAGTGAGCAAAAAGCGTGTGCTGCAAACTCTCATCTCAGAACAGGTTATCATGCCATGTTCTTTCTGGAGAGGAGCGCCTGCTACCTTCTTTGAAATGTTTTACATGATCCAAGCTTATGCAGACACAACCTTTTAAATGGACCGAAATTGCATGGGACCCTGCAGCTGTTTTTCCAACACCCTGCTTAAACATGTTCCGGGCTGCGCAATTTGGGGGTGGTTATGCAAAGTCCATTTAATGAAAATGTGCACATTTCACCTTGATATGCTAATTTGTGGCGCCTTCAAAATCCACAACATTTGTTGAACCGCATAATGCCAGATAAGGTAAGCTGTAAATGTGCTCTTAAAAAAAAATTAGAACATTGTTTAAAAGCGCAGACACTGAATGCCCCATTTCAACTTATGAATTAAACCAGAACTCAGGGCTCAGGGCTCAAAGAACTCTCACCAGGTTTGTAGCATGACACTCCACCCCTGCATTTTATATATAACCTGAAGAAGCATAACAAACAGCTAAAGATGAAATGCCCCACCTGTGTGTGGAATTGAATGATTCATTCATTTCCAAAACTCTCAAAGCCAGTGCTGGCCAATGGGCCGGCTCTTGCCGGGTCCGAGATCCGGCATCAGATGTCTGGCTGGATCTTGGGACCCGGCCAGCCTCAGCGCTGACCAGGCTAAACCAAGTCCTCAACTTTGCCGAGGGAAGCACAGAGCTCGGGGACCTAACCTGTGCAGTGCTCCTTTCACTGGCCTTCATTTGCTCGTCTGCAGCCTCTGTTTGCTTTGTTTTCTTTCTTCTGGCCTGAAAGGGACACCACAGAAATCAATGGGCCATGAATATAACTGGGAAGGGGCATCACTGTTAAAAGCAGGTTTTCTACATGCCGGGCATTTCACACTTTCATGGAAAAACAAAAGTAATTTCCAGACTGTAAAAATGCTGCTTGCATTCACTAGTTTTCTTTGAAATGTTTTTTTTTTTTGTGGGGCTACCACACATGCTCTGTAATTTATGTGCCCCATTGAGCTGTATCACAGTTTATATTTATAAATATGTTATATGCTTGTCAAACTGGTTAATACAAATAAATGCTTCTGTTGTGCTGACAGCAGTTTTTAAGAAATTATAATCAGTGACAACTTTTGATTTTCACTACATGGGGCAGAAATCCCACCTCCACCCTGAATATAAGCATATAAGTCCAACCCAACCCCTGGCCAAACACATTTTATAGCACTTGTTTTTTGCATAAGGAATTGCATAAAGTCATAAGATTAACAACCAGTTTTGAATAAATAATATCTCGGCAACGGTCTCTCAACCTGCTGAGCTACCCTGGTAGCCTTCTACTGTAGAGTGTGTCTGTGAATCCCTTAATGTACTAAAAAGCACTGCATTACCAACAGTATTTTTGGTGCACCACTGCCATTTAAGTGATTTAACCCCTTAAGTGCCAAGGACGAGATATCCCGTCATTGGAATTGCATACGCAGTGCCAAGGACGAGATAGCTTGTCCTTTTTGGCACCTTGGATCACACAAAACAGTAATCCAGCCCCCGGGCTATGTGAGGGGGAGGTCCCACCTCACTGCCAGGGGGCTGGATTACCTTCAGTTTCACGTCGGCGTGCGCAAAGCACGTCGGCATGAAACTGAAAGTAAAATCACTGCAGCAGCCATTTTCGGCTGCTGCAGTGACGAAAGAAGGTAAGAGCCCTTCTTTGTCAGCCTCGATCTCCGGCTGTATTTCAAGCCGGAGATCGAGGAGGGTGTCGTTGGAAAGGGGAGATTCTCCCCTTTCCAACACTATCCATTGTGTGGCATTTCCGCTCCCGGATCGGGCGTGGAGCGCCCGATCCATGAGCAGCAATGTCACCGTATCAATAGAGATCTGTTTGTGACATGGGGGGAGGGGTGGCTACTGACTAGGTAAGCGGCCCCCTTCCCCCCGTGGCCCCAAAGCATGGGGCCACAGCGCTGGAGACCCCTGGGGGCAGATGATCACTGCCCCCAGGGGTGAAAATAAAAATAAAAAAATGTAAAAAAAAATCGAGGGCTGGGGGGAGGTGGGAGGCGGTTTGGGGCCCTGAGGCCCACTAGGCCACCAGGGATATAGGAAAAAGTGGTGTGCTTGGAAAGGGGAGGTTCTGACCCCAGGGACGGCTGCATGAGATGCCCCCCTCTTATCTTCCCCGGGGGAGGGCTGAATGAGATGCCCCCCTTGCATTTGGTGTGGGGGTTAGAGGGTCACCCCCCATTACATTAGAAAATTACCTGGCGGTTTAGGGTGCCCCTCAGCCCGCCCTAAGGTGTAGTGTACCTTTTTCTTTGTTTACAAAACTTGCCTTGGTGCAGAGGGGCACATTGTTGTGCCAATCTGGCGCCAGGGTGCCCAAACCTTACTGCCCCACCCACTGGGGGGCCTGTCCCACAATTTTTAATTCATAAGTTGAAATGGGGCATTCAGTGTCTGCGCTTTTAAACAATGTTCCCATGGGTGTCCCGGCACAAACGGTACCTCACATGTGTGGGTGCATCTACTGGGGAAGCAAAAGGAAAAGGGTAACCCGCTGGTAACCCCAAGCCTTTCGGCGCAGCCCATTTTGTTCATGTGGGCAACCTACAGATTTGGGCCTAGGGTGTCGAAGCCAGCAAGGAAAACAGGGAACCCCATGCATTTCCTAAAAGAGGACACCCGTGGGAATCCACAGAGGTCTGCCTTGCGCAAATCGGCCCAGAATCTTCTACCCAGAACCTCTGGCAAATTCCAAATTTGGGGGTGAAAAACACAATTTCCAGACATTTCACTCTGCCCAACCACCGAAACACACAGCCAACAACAGATGTCATACCTTCCCGCATTCCCACAGGTGTCCCAACAAAAAAACGGTACCTCACACGTGTGGGTTCACCAATCTAGCCGCAAAGGGAAACGGCTAACCCACTGGTAACCACAAAAGGGTTTGGGGAGATAACTTACAGATTTGGGCATAGGGTGTCCAAGCCACCAAGGAAAACTGGGAACCCCATGCATTTCTGAAAAGAGGGCACCAGTAGGAATCCACAGAGGTCGAACTTGCGCAAAGCGGACCAGAATGTTTTACCCGGAACACCCGACAAAGTGAAAAATGTGGGTTTTTTTCGGCACATTTTGCACTTTGCCGGGGCTTCTGGGAAATAAATTCTGGGACGATTTGCGCAAATCATACCTCTGCGGATTGCCACGGGTGTCCTCTTTTCGGAAATGCATGGGGTTCCCTGTTTTCCGTGGTGGCTTGGACACCCGAGGCCCATATCTGTATGTTGTGCTTGTCTGGAGAAAGTGTCAAATTCAGGTGTCGAAACAGACTTGGGGTCACCTGTGTTTTAGGCTTTCCCCTTGGCGCCCAGGTAGGTGCACCCACAGATGTGAGGTACAGTTTTCATCGGGGCACCTGTGGGAACGCGGGACGGTAGGCCATTTGTTGTTGGAGGAGTGTTTCGATGGGTGCACCGAGTGAAATGTGTGGAAAATGCGTTTTTTCTCCAGCATGGGGTCTGGCATGGATTCACATGCTCATGAATATTCCCCGTCGTCAGGCTGGGAATCCTCGGTAAAGAAAAAACCAGTATCAGTTTCGTTTCTGATCTGTCTTTCGTAGTAATAACCAATCACTGGTCTCTGTGTCATACTGACCACAGCCAATGACTGCCCTCTACCTAAGCACCGCCTCTGGCAGCCATCTTCAGATTTTTACCGCACGTTCATGTGTTGGGATCCTCGTGCTATTGCTCTCGAGCGTTAGTGCTATTTTTTTCACGTTTTTTCTCAAAAACTTCGTTTTTTCGGTCAAAAGAGCCTCAAGCTCCACCGACTCACCATCCGATCAACGGGGACCCGTGTCGGATTCGTCTGCGCCCCTCAAGGGTGAAGATTTCGTCGAGCTACGCTTTTGGAGGACTCCAGAAGTTTCTCAGGCCCGGCCATGGCCCAGGAGAAGGGAAGCTCGACGCCCGGAAAGCTGTTCAGGGTCTGCCCTGGATGCCAGCTGCAGAACGTCTTCAAGGAGGACGAACACTCTTTTTGTCTTTACTGCCTACATGAGGACAAGACGCACGTGGAGAAGGACTGTGCGTTTTGCGGCAACATGTCGGAGCGGACCATGAAGGACCGCCATCAACGTCTCGCCAACTGGCTGGAAGGGAAGAGCCCGTCCGGCGAGAAGAAGAGGAAGAAATCCGAGCGGTCTTCTAAGACCTTTGAGGACGCCCCGGCGACGGGGGTCCAACATAAGGCCAAGCACCGCGAGTCCGCTGGCACCGGGAGCGCCGAACGGTCGGGCTCTACGGGCGCCAGGCTGGGCGCAACCTCCCCGGCACCATCAACCACGAGCCAACGCTCTGGGTCGGGTAAGAGGAAGGCCGAGCACCCGGCGAGGCTCCTGGAGAGGCCCCGGTCGAGCTCGAAGGCGGAGGGGGAGCGAGGCAGTGTCCCCCCCTCAAGGATAAGGCGGTGAGCGCACCTAAGGTGGTGAAGGCCTTAATCCATCCGGCCAGGCCCTCTATCGAAACTGTTGCGGCGGCCCTGGCTCAGCCTGTGGAGGCTCCACCAGTGGTGGCGACCTCGGGGCTCAGAGTCTCCCTGCCACCTCGGAGGGAGTCCTCTTTTGTGCCCATCGATAGGACCCCCGTGAAATCCCCTGTGGGGAAGAAAAAGGGGGGGCAGGGCGTCGTCGTAGATTCGGCCTCAACCTCGGAGGAGGAGCTGGTCGAGGTCTTAAGCCACGGCCTCGGCGTGGAAGAAGACCGGCCCGTCGGGATGGATCCTCTGGATCCCTGGAGCCCGTCGGATTCCCCTCTGCCAGCGCCGCGAGACAACTCGGCGGCCATTTTGTTGGCTATACAGTCCTTATGCTCAGAGATAAGGACGAGACTACCGTTGCCGACGGAACCTCTCCCGTCGGGGGACCCAGAACCGGGACCTTCTGGTGTTCCCCCTACCAAGAAAAGAAGGATCCACCCTCCGCCTCCTTTTCAGCCGTCGCGCCCCTTCCAGCCCTCCTCCCCGTCCACCCGAGGGGATGATACGGGGACTGACACGGCAGCGACGGGTACGGACGACGAGGTATACGACGAGGATGTACCGTTGTCGCCTCCCACCAGGGCTTCTCCGCCCGACGAGATTGGATCGGTCCACTCCATGATCACCAGGGCATCCGAGCTTTTCCAACTCTGCCCTGAGGAGAAGAAGAAGGAAGGTTTCCTTTATCAGCGGCGCGAGGCCAAGAGGAAGACGGTCCTCGCAGTGCCTCTATTGGACGACATTTGGGATGAGGGCCTCACCCTCCTCAAGAACCCTTCCACGACGCCAGCTAGAAGAGACCGGTACGAGAAAAAGTACCGGGTCCCGGACACGGCCCCCCTGTGCCTCCGGGCGCAGCCTACCCCGGACTCCGTCGTCTCTGCGGCGGCCAGGAAAAAAGCGGGGGGGGGTGCGGCCTCCACATCGACTTCCCCACCGGACGGCGAGGGAAAGAAATTGGACGCTATGGGACGCAGAGTCATCTCGTCTGCAGCGACGACGATTAAAGCGGCCAACGCCTTGGCTATCGTGGCCCGCTACGACAGGGAGCTCTGGTACAAACTGGCTCCCCTGCTGGACTTCTTGCCGGACGACAAGAGGGCAGAGGCCCTGGAGATCCTGCAGGAAGGTGAGGTGGCTTCGGACCACGCCATTACCGTTGCGACGGACATCGCCGACACTGGGTTCCGCCAGTTGGGCAACGGCGTTTGCCTTAGGCGGCGTGGATGGCTCAAGGCTACGGACTTCCGTCAAGACGTTCAGACCAGAGTCCTGGACATGCCCTTCGATGGGAACAACCTGTTTGGGAAAACAGTGGACGATTCCCTTCAGGCCATTAAAGCGGACACCGAGACGGCCCGGGCCCTTGAGTTCTGCAACAACGACGGACGCCCTTTCGGAGCAGCGGAGGCAAGGGCGCCTCCAAAGGTTCCGGCGGCGGTTTCTCCACCTACCGTCAAGCGGCCCGTTCGTCGTCTCAGGAGGCCTACAGAGGACGAGGCAAGTCTGGCGGACCCCGCCGTCGTCGCCAAGGAGGTCAAGGCGGCAAAGCCTCGTCGAAGCAGGATTGAACAGGCCGTGGGGTCGGGCCCCCACCGAAGCACCCCGGTGGGAGGCCGGCTGGCGAGCTTCGTCAGCGTGTGGGAGTCCATCTCCACCGACCGGTGGGTGCTGGACGCCTTGGCCCGGGGCCACGCGCTCGAGTTTCAAAGAAGGTGTCCGCGCGTCCCCCCCGTGGCCAGGAAAGAACTTCACGTCCCTCAACTTCTCCTGGAGGTAAAGGCGATGCTCAGGAAGGCCGCCATCGAACTCGTCCCAGAGAGGCTTCGGGGCTCCGGAGTTTACTCGAGATACTTCCTCGTGAAGAAGAAGACAGGGGGATGGCGCCCCATCCTGGACCTGCGACGTCTGAACAAGTTCATCAAGGCGCAAAAGTTCCGGATGGTCACCCTCCAGCACGTCCTGGGTCAGCTGGAGGAAGGAGACTTCCTGTCGTCGTTGGATTTGGAGGATGCCTACTTCCATATTCCCATCCTAAAGGGGCACCGAAAATTCCTCAGGTTTGTGGTCCAAGGGCGTCATTACCAGTTCAAAGCCCTCCCCTTCGGACTACGGTCGGCACCCAGGGTGTTCACCAAGTGCCTCACACCGGTGGCGGCGCAGCTGCGCCGCGAAGGGATCCACGTCTACCCCTACCTGGACGACTGGCTCATCCGAGCCAAGAAAAGGGAGCTCGCCGTGGTTCACACGGCAAGGACCGTCCAACTTCTCACGGACTTGGGATTCTCCGTGAACTACGCCAAATCCCACCTGGTACCCGCGCAAGACGCTCTGTTTCTGGGAGCGAGGCTCGACACAGTGTCCCTTCTGGCCTCCCCGTCGGAGGAGAGGACCAGGACCACCCTGGGCAAGGTGCAGCGGATGTTGGTGGCCGACGCGGCCAAGGTGAGGTCCATCAAGTCCCTCCTCAGAATGATGTCTTCCTGCATCTACCTCATTCCCATGTGCAGGCTCCGGATGCGCCCGTTGCAAGAGTTCCTGGACGCGCGCTGGATCCAAACGACGGGCAGCTTCGAGGAAAGGATCACACTCGACGAGAGTTTCCGACGAGCGATCCGGTGGTGGGGCACCCGCGCGCATCTGACGGCGGGCATGGACTTCCAGACCCCAGCCCACCAGGAGACAGTGACCACGGATGCCTCCCTGGAAGGGTGGGGAGCGCACACCGAAAATCTGCACGCAAGAGGCCTTTGGCTCCCGACGGAGAAATCCCTACATATCAACGTCCTGGAGCTCCGTGCAGTGTTTTGGGCCCTCAGGTCCTTCCTTCCGTCCCTCAAGGGCAAGGTGGTGAGGATCTTCACCGACAACACCACCACCATGTTTTACATCAGGAAACAGGGCGGAACCAGGTCCCCAGCACTGTCCAAGGAGGCTCAGGACCTGTGGCATTGGGCCGTCGCCCAAAGGATATTTCTGGTGCCGTTTCATCTGGCAGGGATAAAAAACACCATCGCCGACTCGCTCAGCAGGGAGCTGCGCTCGTGCCACGAGTGGGAGCTACGGCAGGATCTAGTGGATCGCCTCTTCCGACAGTGGGGCACACCCCAGATCGACCTGTTCGCGACGGCGACGAACTCCAAGTGCCTGAGGTTCGCCAGCAGGTTTCCCCAGGCGAGGAGCATGGGCGATGCTTTCTCGTTCCCCTGGGAGGGCCTGTTCCTCTACGCGTTCCCTCCTTTGCCGGTGCTAATCCGGCTCGTCAACCAGCTCAAGAGGTCACGGTGCAGGATGATCCTCGTCGCACCTGCGTGGCCGAGGCAGATATGGTTCCCGGACCTTCTGGACTTGTCAGCGTCCCCGCCAATCAAGCTGCCGGTGGACGCGGATCTACTCTCCAGGGAAGGAGGCGCCATCCTCCACCACGACCCGAAATCGCTGAACTTGCAGGCCTGGCTCCTGCAGCGCTAGAGTTTGGAGGATACGACATACCGGCCGACTGCAGAGAGGTTCTTGCAAAGGCCAGGGCGTCCTCGACTCTTAAATGCTACGGACACAAATGGAAGAGGTTCTCTGTCTGGTGCCACGCACAGAAGATTAACCCTCTACGGATTACGGCTCCCCAAGTACTGCCGTACCTGCTGACGCTGGCCAAAGCTGGACTGGCACACGCGTCCATCAAGATTCATCTTGCTGCGATCTCCCGATACACCAGAACCACGGGCCGGACGTCCTTGTGGTCTCATCGTCTGTTGAAAGAGTTCATGAAGGGACTGTTCAGATCGTTCCCGCCGGTGAAGGCTCCGGCCCCGGCGTGGGAGCTCAACGTGGTGCTGACCAAGCTCATGGGACCTCCGTTCGAGCCTCTGCACTCGGCCCCGTTGAAGTTTCTGTCGTGGAAAACAGCGTTTCTTGTGGCCATCACCTCCGCACGACGGGTGGGAGAGATCCAGGCCCTTTCCTGCAAGGCCCCGTACTTGACTTTTCACGACACGAGGGTAGTGCTCAGGACGCACCCCTCCTTCATGCCCAAGGTACCGTCGGACTTCCATCTCAACGGACCCTTGGTGTTGCCTGTGTTCTTCCCGTCGCCTTCGTCGCCGGCTGAGAGGACTTTGCACTCGCTGGATGTGGCTAGAGCGCTGAAGTTCTACGTAGGCCGCACGAAGTGTTTTCGGAAGACGTCACAACCTTTTGTGAACTTTGGACCTGTCAATCAGGGGAAGGCTCTCTCGAATGCTTCCATTTCCAGATGGCTCTCCGGCTGTATCATGTACTGTCACCGGTTGGCAAATCGACCGCTGCCTGGCCGTCCGAGAGCCCACTCCACCAGAGCGATCGCAGCTACCACGGCGTTCCTATCTGGTGTGCCCCTGCTGGACATATGCAGGGCTGCTACGTGGAGGTCGACGCACACCTTCACGAAATTCTACTGCGTCGATCGGGATTCCAGGGAGGAGTCCAGGGTCGGCCAAGCAGTGCTGCGCAACCTGTTCACCTGAGGTGAGCCTGGTGAGGAGGTAAGGTGCTTAATGTTGAGTTTGATGTAATGCTTAATGTTGAGCCTTTGCCACCTCCCGTGGTTGTGCATGTGTGTACTGCTATGTATTCTTTATTCATGAGCATGTGAATCCATGCCAGACCCCATGCTGGAGAAGGAACAAGTTACTTACCTGTAACTGTTGTTCTCCAGCATGGGTCTGGCATGGATTCACATGCGAACCCTCCCGCCTACCCCTCTGCGGCTCTTCACTTGGTCATACTGCCACTTCACGTGCTTCCAAATCTGAAGATGGCTGCCAGAGGCGGTGCTTAGGTAGAGGGCAGTCATTGGCTGTGGTCAGTATGACGCAGAGACCAGTGATTGGTTATTACTACTAAAGACAGATCAGAAACGAAACTGATACTGGTTTTTTCTTTACCGAGGATTCCCAGCCTGACGACGGGGAATATTCATGAGCATGTGAATCCATGCCAGACCCATGCTGGAGAACAACAGTTACAGGTAAGTAACTTGTTCCTTTTCCCACATTTCGGAATTTGCAAGGGTGTCTGGGTAATAAATTCTGGGCCGATTTGCGCAAACCATACCTCTGTGGATTCCCACGGGTGTCCTCTTTTCGGAAATGCATGGGGTTCCCTGTTTTCCTTGGTGGTTTGGACACCCGAGGCCCATATCTGTGTGTTGTGCTTGTCTGGAGAAAGTGTCAGATTCAGGTGTCGAAACAGACTTGGGGTTACCTGTGTTTTAGTTTTTCTCCTTGGCGCCCAGGTAGGTACACCCACACATGTGAGGTACCGTTTTCATCGGCACACGTGTGGGAACGCGGGAAGGTATAACATTTGTTGTGTTTGTGTGGTTTTCATAACGTGTTGACCCATTTGCTGGTGCCCTTTGTCACACAACCCTTTCATTTCCCAAATGTGTCCTACATTTAGTCGCTGCTTTAGGCACCATACACTTTTGTAACCTGCACAAGTCACCTACCCTTGAAAAGGTATGCCTGTGCTCTTTCAAAAAATGTGTGCTTGCCATTCCTCACCACATTGGTTTTCCCGATTTACACATGCTAAATGCGTCCGTTCAGGCCGTGAGCGTAAAACTCCTGTGTACCATGGCTCAGTGTTTGGCTTGGGATATTGCTTGTTTTGTAAAACACTACAAAAAATGTGTGCTTTCCTAACTGCAAGAGTCGGAGGAATGTAGCGGAGCATTGCTTTTCTGAAAATTCATAGAAGCCATTGCCGTACCAAGCCAACCATGTCCAACACATACCTTTTTTCGGTCATTTTCCGGCTTTTTCCCCAATCTATGGCATTTTCCCCTACCTAGTGTTTGCCTGACCTACGCAAATCACCCCTTCCTAAACTTGGAATTTTGTCTACTTTTCAGAAATATATGCCTTTCTGTCCTCCTTTTCGGCTTTCCTGCCCTTTTCTCCCATTCCGTCCATGCATGTCCAATTGGCAAAAATGGCCAAAATCTTCTACCTCTCACAAAACAGTTGATAACCACATCAAAATAATTTGTTTTTGTTTCCACTCAACCTGTTCGTGAAAGCCAGGAAATTGGGGAATTCAGCACAGCAAACCATTCGTTCCTAGCTCTTACAAGGAAAAAAACACAGGCTTCTTTGTACATCATGTTATTGGTATTTTTTGAAAAAACCTAAAATGTTCCCCCTTTTTACTTATTTTCCTCTCACCCCCCTACAGCAACCTAGGATTCCTGGGTTGCGTTACGACCGCCTACATGTGGGAAAAAAAGGAGCCAAATTTGGCCCAGATAACTCATGTAACAAAAAAGTTACAAGACATTGAATGGCCACATACCAAAATCACCAAAAAAGGCCCTGGCACTGGGGGGAAATACCCATGGCACTTAAAGGGTTAAAGTGGAATTGATGTACAGTGTGGAGTTTGGAAAGAGGCAGCATGAAAGAAATTGCACAATTTTTTTAAATATTATTTAGAACATTGCCATTGAGAAGAAAAGAAAAATTAAACACAGAGGCACAATCCGCTTCTTTTCAACCTTGCATTCATATTTAAATAAACACGGCAAACCATGTTTATTTTAATGGGAATGCAAAGGTGAACAGAGCCACAATCTGCTTCTGTTTATGCTTGCATTCATATTAAAATAAACGCGTCAGACCGTGTTTATTTTAATGAGAATGCAAGGGTGAACAGAGGCACAATCCACTTATTATCACCCTTGCATTCATAGTAAAATAAATGCGGAAAACCATGTTTATTTTAATGGGAATGCAAGAGTGAACAGAGGCACAATCTGCTTCTGTTCACCCTTGCATTCATATTTAAAATGAACACGACATGCAGCGTTTTATTTTTATTTATTTATTGGTTTTAAAAGGGACAGGGGGAGCTGTGAAATTAGATTCACAGCCCCTCAGGCACCTAAGTCCCACTTGCTGTCAGAGCCCTTAGCAGCATACAATTAGAGAGAGCAGGGAAACCATTGAGCTACACGTGGCTTTCCCACTCAAACTAAATGCATGCTATTAATGGCTCTGATTGCCTTCATGACTCTGGTGGCGGGGAGTTGGGAATCTAATTTTGCAGTTCTCTGGCACCAGAGAACAGATGGCAATCAGAGCCATTAGCATCATGCAAATAGAAAGAGCAGGGAAGCCGTGTGAAGGCTTCTGGACCCTAAGCCTACATGTTTTATTTTAAATGTAACATACAATGGGGTTTTTTGTGTACAGAGCATTGATGGCTTTACACTGGGGCCTGCCTTGTGCTCCGGGCTGGAGTGGGAGCCACCAGCCCTTGTTGATAGCAATTAAAAATAAAATGCTAAACAGCATGTGCTGGTGGCTACCACTACAGCCCGGCGCACAAGACAGGCCCCAATGTAAAGCCATCAGCGCTCTGCGCACAAAAAGACTGGATGTTAAATTAATATAAAAACAGATGTTAGTGGTAAAATACATATTAGAGGGCATCAAGCTAAAATCCTCTCTAACAGCGTATTACCAGCAGCATCTGTTTTATTTTAAAAGGGCTGACTCTCAAACTCTGTTAAACATAACAAAAGCCACAGTTTTTATAACATAGCAAACTATAAATAATAATAAAGCCTGAAAAGACATCACATGGCATGTTTACTGGGGAATAATTTACAGCATCATAAAAACATGGTGCTGCATTAAATAAAATACATAAAACAGCCAGTATTTTAACAAGGTATCTGGTGTTACACCTTTTCTGAAAGGGTCTGCAAACACTTACTTCATGTTCTGGAAGATCCTGCCTTGTCTCTAACAACCAGTGTGCTCACCAACGTCTGCAGGATTTTGAATGCTTGAAAACCAGGCAAGCCCGCCCCCCCGTATTTATACTTTTTTGAATTGGCTGGCTTTTACCTCTTCCTGAGAAAAAGGTACTGGAGCATCATCTTGTACAACATCTTCTGTTTCCGTTTTAAGTAATTATCCAGATGGTTCTAGACCTACGTACATCCTGTGCGATGTGCACTGAGCTGTGGTTTCACTTTGAGCTCAAGGAATGCTTCCACGTATATTTCCAGGGACGCACTTGTAATTCTGTCAGCTGTTTTTTAAAAACCAAATCATAGTAAGAACACAGACGTTTTGCACTCCCTGTTACCTGAGCATGTTACATCACGGCCTTGTTTCACAGCCAGAACCAGCAGCAGCTATAAATACCTGCAGACTGTGGCTTACACAGTTTACATAGTCCAGAGCCCTGCATTAGATGGTGTGAGCAGAGTCCCCATGCCGTACAACCAGGGCACCACAACCTAGCCTTTTCAGAGAACACATGCATTGATGCACAAATTCTAGAACTAACGCGCCCTTTACCACATTATTATTATTTTTAATTAATGAATGAATTAATTGTATATACATATTTTTATCATTATTAATATATTATTTTTAAAATGTGTATATATACCGATTAATATAAATTGTTATACCCATTTTTTTCTTTTCGCAAAATCTTAATATACCTGCTAGGCTTTCAACGCACAACCCCGCTCAATACTAAATACCCTCTTTAACCCAGTCCAGACCCTACCGGTTCCAAAGCATTATAGATCTATTTAACATCTGTACAGCTACACGTTCAGACATGGCTTAACAACCTGGCCAGTAAGATACCCAAGTCTTCAACACCTTTCCATAACTCTGGGTATTGCGGGTGCTGCGCAAGCAGGTTTTCCCTTGGCTTCAGTAGTGGCGTGCATCTCCCTCCCAAACACTCTCTGTATATATACACCCTTCACGCCACACCCCTAATGCTGGCCTCACACAGACATCATCTCCAACGCACTTCCGGATCTTTGGGTGGACATCCAGGTCAGAATGGTCATGCCACATACCCATAACCTAAAAGAGGCGAGTCAGGTGAAGCACACTAGGACCCCTCTGGAATAGGTCACCCATCATGTTTGGACTTCCAGGGGGCCACAGGAGGCATCCTCAGGACTACAGGCTTTGTGGGGGCCTCACAGGTAGCACCTATGATCTCACATGTGGGGTAACACAACCGCTAGGGCCCAAGCTCTGGTTAACCACCACCACCACTACCGCACTTTCGGGATAGGCCTTCCGCTAGCATGGACTACCAGGTCACCCGCGTGATGTTCCCTCTGGAGCAGGACTCGCGCTATGGTGGGACTTCCAGGCTAACGGGGCGTTCCCACCTGTCAAGCTTTATTGGTGATGAAAGGTATTATCTTATACTACTGAGATGCATTCTGGCAGTCTAAGCATTTTTTTGTTAACCATGTTTCTTTCTGCAGTAAAAATACATTAGAAACGAGGGCCAAAATACCTGCCTTTGTGCCATTATTAGAAACAAGATTTTTACATTTACTAGGAACAATCAACAGTATGACTACATTGATGACTAGAGAGCAATGCTTTGCCTCAGTAAGAAGACATAGTTCCACCAGAGCACCAGAACTACAATGAGCCAATTTGAATTCCCACCACGAGAATGAAGTCGGCAAATGGAAAATGAAACAGGACATTGAAATAGAGCTACAAATCAGCTAAAGAGAATGAAGCTTTACTCATTAGATGTTTTTTATGCAAGATGTATTTGCACGGATTAGAGGATTGTGTAATGGGTCTATTATTTCTTCACAGGATTTCTCGCTAGATCTTTGTATGGAATGGTGGAAATAGAATTGGGAAAGTATGCCATCTATCCCAAAGCATTATGTAATAATGCTTTTCCAATTATTTCAGCGATGCCAGTAATTTTCTGACATGTTGGCACCTCATGACAACCCTCTCTCCATTTTATTTTAGTTCTTGATGGTTTTCACGTTTGTACTTTCAGACAAGCTTCTGCTCCAGTAAGAATCTGCAACTAAGTTGAATGAGTCTAGTGGTGAGCAAATGAATGAATGCTTTGTTATAAAGGCTTCACTTCTAATGTTTTTATTGTCAAGGTTCTTTATTCAGTGTATTTCATGACCTGACCAATAATGCACATGAAATATGGCAAACCCAAATACCATCTTCTCTTCTGTTGCTCCTCTACTGCAGGTCGCCGCGTGTGCTTGGGAGAGCAGTTGGCCAGGATGGAACTTTTCCTCTTTTTCACAGCCCTCCTTCAGCGTTTCACCTTCAGTATCCCAGCAAAGCAGGCCAGGCCACGTGAGGATTCTTTCTTCGCACTGACGCAGTCTCCTCTTCCCTACCAGATCTGTGCCCAGCTGAGATGAATACATCCATATATCATCTTCTGATTCTGTCCACGTTTGCGTTGGTTAACATTTAGCACTATCGTCAATACTGTATGTACCAAGAAGGAACCTTTTTACACAGTTTATCTGTATAATGGAGAGTTAACAAACAGGGTGAAAGCAAAGAAATTAATTTAGGGGGACTGTACCACAAGTTCTTTTCTCCTCTGACCATTCCGATGAACAAAACATTTGACACCTTTGCCCTTGATCCAGTATAGTCATAATTGTCTCCCTTTCAAAACACCTGGACACTGCACACTACGTCTCAATTAGGAATATAGAAATCAGGTCTCTCATGACTGCAAAAATACAGAGCATGGTAGGTCTTGATGCACTAGAAAGCTAGCATTGCCCTGCCACCACACACCACCCTTCCTTTGTGTCAATCAGCATGGGATGGATATTGCTCTTGTCCTATAAGCCCATGCCGCCTCTGCTGGACCTCAATCAAGTCCCGGGACAAGTGCAATGCACAGGAATCGCCTACTAGGCCTACATGTGGGCCTAGAGAGGACCTCTGCCAGGGATTGACACAGCATAAAAGAAGTCATGGAAACGTCTCCTCTGGTTGCCCGAAGCTATTCTTATTGCAATCCTGCTGGCTGAATGTGGCTCTCATTCAATGGAGTCATGAACAGCTGTGACGTATGCAACAAATAAATGCCTCAAACAAAACGAACGTGGTAAATAAGTGTTGGGCCAAATGAGTGCCACCAGCTTTCCAATTATCCAAGAAGAAGTTTAATTGTGATTGCACAATTAAAATGTCTCGGCATACGAACCAGCCATCTCTTCAAAGGGAGATAAAAACAGTAGTTGAAATGAAGTTATGAAAATGAAATCTAGTGAGGATTCTGCTGGCCATGGTTCTGCTGCGTTTCTAACTCCGCTCTTGGGGATAATCTATAACACACTCTAAATATCCAAAACTAGTGTTCCAGGAAATACGATGAGTGCCTGTTCGCCACTATGTATTCAATCAACATCGCACTTACATTGTGCATGCAAACTCTTTTTAGCCATCCCAATTAGAAGTGGTCAAATGATGTAAGATTGTGATTAGTAAAACATTTTGTGACTTATGTGATTGTAAATTATACCAGCACATGCTGCGGTCACAACCTTCGTCAGGGAAGCCATAATGCAGGTTATGAATGGAATAGTCACTCAAAATATTCATAAATACATGCTGTGCTTTGATATATTTTTGTCAGAATATCTCCACAGCACAACATTGTATAGAACATGTCAGCAAAATAAGCTCCTAGGACCAACATTCAACAACACTGTCACTGAATTAAACAGTTCCACACTCTTCTACAAAATGGCCACTACGCTAACAAAGCTCTCACCATGAGGCACTCGTTCTGCATGACAGGTTAGCTGAGTGACACCAGGACCCTACTCAAATCACTTCAAGAGCTTTGCTTAACTACGCCTAAAAATGGGAGTGACCCATATCTCTAATTGTAAATATGTGAGGAAACTGCTGCAGCAGGCATAAGCTGGCAATGGGTGAAATGTATGCAGTTTATGGCATACCCATTGACATGTAGTAGCTATCCAGAGGACTCCTGGGTGTATGGGCCTCCTCCACATATGACATCTCCCCTGTAGCAAATACTTACGTTCCAGTAGTTTTGTCTCAGTAGATAACACTTTGATCCAGAACTAAAAATACAAAAATCTGTGTCATCCCTTCGGTGACCAACTATCGCCAAAGGACTCAGGAACAAATAACATTGAGTTTTACTCTGTCTCCTGTAACATGGCATCCTTTCTTTGTGACTAAGGAATGTTGCTTCATTTAAATATGCAATGTGTACGTTATCCCAAAGAGGAAAATATGAACATTGAAAATAGTGTTCCACAAAGTTACCTGTGAGCGCTAATGATGGGTTCCACACATGCCCGGATCTAGGATTTGTAAGGCCCTTTGCAGCGAAAAACACACAGGTCCCCTCCTAATTTGCATATGTAATGTGCTATGTTAATATGTTATTTATATAGCACTTTCGCCAAAGCGCTTTACAGAGATCATACTTACATACAATATTACCCAACTGGAGTTGGTACTCATTTACCAATCTCAGAAGGATGAAAGTCTGAGTTGGCCTTGCAGGGATTCGAAATTGTGACGTTCAGATCTCCCATAGATCGCAGCAGCGAGCACTCAACCCTCTGAACTATCTTGCCTGCTGATTGTGTATTGATATCACAATGACATTACTGAAAATGATGTCACGATTCTTTGCTACGACAGGGTATCCTGGGAAGTTGCATTGAATTAAATTGCCATAAGTAAGCAAAGAGACAAATACACTTTGTGATGTGCTATATATGAATGGTCACTGTTCTTATTATTCTTATAAATATAATCACATATGGAGCAGTACCATGAGAACAGCTTTTTTGAGGAGAAAGTGTGAACATGAACCACTTCTAGAGACTTCTGATTTTGACAAAATAAAATACATTGGTTTATCCAGGATATCGCATACTAGTTAGTTTTGGCTGTTGCTTTTATTGGTTGGCTAAAGCACCACCTATAAGCAGAAATTACAGCTAGTCGGACACAAAGCTTCTAGGTGTTATTTTTTCTTTTAACCACCCATTGACTGCTCATTTCCATGCTAATGCCTCGCCATTCCCATCCACTTCATACCACTCCCCGCCTAAAACACATCCTCTTGGGATCTCTTTGAGCTAGTTCTTTCAAGCCTTATCATCAGGCTTTTGCACCCGAAGAGCTTGCCAGTGTTTTTTTCCAAAGCAGTCTTCTGAGAGTTAATGACTTAGTTGGTGCTGTACATGTGTTACTGGTATAAGAAAAATGTCAACCAGGTTAACAGTCTGCAACTTTTGCTCCTGACCACATATCTTCATATCTTCAAAGACGTCAATGTCACCTCCTATGTATCTACAAATCATCAAAGTGTAACAATCCACTCTTAAAACACCAAATATCAGTGGCGCAACACACAAGGATAATATCACAAAAGGATACTTAAGTCCCTTCTCCTTGAATCCTTAGAAGATAACCCGTCACCATCTCAGTGGTCTGTCCATCAGTTTTTAGACAACCAAACAGCACCTCGGCCCCCTCACCGTTCCTCCTTCGGTGGGGAGAATGATAGATCTCCAAGTATGCGTTGCATTTACAATACATAGACTTATTCCCTCTACATGCCGCTCAGAATGCATAAGTAGTACTCCAACGGGGCATCGCATACTTTCCCTTCGCTGGGTAGACCGCTACCTGAACGTCCCGCCACAGTACAACACAGCGGACACTCAACTTCTGTGTGCCGTACTATTCCTCAATGAACGTTACGCTGCGTCCTGAACACGCAGACTCACGCCTTTGGGTTCCTTACTTGGAAATCCCCATCATTTCTCACTCTTGACACGATACAGCCGCATTGTTTAAGCCTCCCGATTCTTGCAACTCCTGAAAGTTTGGCTTGTTTAGACCTCGCAAGCAATGATTCCTGCATTTCCCGAGCATTCGGCTCATTCGCCAACTCCGTACACTTCCATAATGATGTCACCATTCCCCAACCGTCACTGTCTCTGGCATCTACTGACTCTGATTTATGCGCCATGATCGCTTTACGCTTTACCAGTACAAAGGGCACATCCCTTCACCCTGGCTTCATTTACTTTCATTTTCTTCATCATGGGAAGCTTTCCCTTGGTTTGCCTTGTCCCTTGTTTTACCTGCTGGGACATATGATTACACCTAATGGGACAGCTCTGCTCTTCCTTATTGAGAAAACCTCTGACTTTACATTGAAAGCAACTACTTCCCACTTCACTTAACCGGGACAGCATCACTTTTCTCCCTATGGGCCAGCTCCTTTCTACATCCTATGCAGTATGACTTCTCATTTCATTACTGGGACACAGCTTCCTTTCATCTTCTGGCCCAGCTCCCTCTCCAGCCCCCAGGACTCAGTTCTCCCTCCAGATCATGAGCTGCTGGTTCCTCATGCTACAGGGTCTTTTTCCTCCCCGTTTGGTGCCTTGGGTGATGGGTCTTACTTGTATTGGGGGCAGTGTTGTCCTTCTTCTTGTCCTTTCCTTTCCTGCACCCCCCGCAGCAGGTTTCTTCAGCTTCCTACTTTTTCTTGCACTTGGGTTCTTCTTTAAGACCGACTCGCCGCCAATGTTACGAAGTAGCTCCCAGCCTTCTTTGGTTGACATGCTAAGTTTATTACAGCTTTTCAGGACACCTTCACAAGCAGTTACATAGTCCTTAACTAAGTTACATTAATAGGACAGAAACACTGGCAGTCGATCACCCAGGCTTCAGGCTGACTCCCGGCTCAACATAGAACCTTCCCTCAAGCATTCCGACACTCAGACACAAACACTCCACATGACATCACAACATTCCTTCTGCATCCCCACTACCAAGCTAAGCCAGACACAACAGGATGCCTATCATAAAACACTGCTCTAACAAATACAGAAATATCTAAAGCAAAACAATTATAATTCTAGCATCACTTCTCCCATCTTGAATGGAAGTCTACAAGTACCAAAGATGCATTTCAGTGTGAGGCTTAAAGATGGTCCCCTGAGTTTTGTAACTGTGCCTTCAAGACTTAGACACGCAAAAAAGATACAGCACACATGGGAGACAGTTTGAAAAGTGGGTAGTGTGATATATGTAAAACGGCACAGATTTGAGCAGCAAATTGGAGCTTTGTGTAAGCTTTCAGAAGGTAAAATGTGCTAATTTCAGTTGTTATCACCTAAATGTTAACATGTATTAGGATCTTGTCGGAAACAAAGGTTACTTCAATGAATCATGTTAAGGATGTAGGTTTTTCTGGGTCCAAGTAGAACCTGCAGGGTCAAGTCTGCTGGGACGGTGGGGTGGTTGGCTGAGATGATTTGTCTTCAGGGTCTCATGGAGGCTAGGGTTAAAAGGGTAGAGTCAGCAGGGCTTCACCGGGGAGGAATAAGGAAGAGGGGCCTAACGCCGGGAAGCAGCCACTCCAGAATACACTTCCGACGTTGGTATACTGGTGGCAGCTGCTGCCTGTGGAGCCTCCATCAGCACAGGGTCCTTAGCGACTGCACAGACTGCCCACATCTAAAGGGGGCTCTGGTCGCAAATAGAAACATGTGAACATGCTGAATGTGGTTCTAGAGCTGCTACTTGTCCTATTTTTAGTTTTGGCTATTAGATGGGTTGGTAAGCACTGCCTATTAGCTGTAATTATTGTCATGGAATGTGAAGCTAGGCGTGAGATGCGATGTGGGGAGGGACACACAGCCTGTGGGTGTTTGACTTCTTATCCACCCATTGGATGACCATGCCCATACTAGTCCCTTTGACCGTTCCCACCCTTACCTGCCCCACCCTGTACAAAACAAATACCCCATGAATCTATTTGAGCTAGATCTTTGCTTTCTGAGCAACTTTATGAAAGGCAATGGCTTAATTGCAGCTATAAACCAGCTAAACCACCCCCTGTTGTAATAAACAGGCATTAACCAATTGTATGCCTCCAACCACTTGATTTATAATCAGTATGTGCATCAGTTCATCTGTTCCATTTAATCAATTCCTATCAAAAACAAGCATTTATTATGCCAACAACTTTGGCTCTGGTACTAACACCTTTTGCCAGCTATTGCCATTTTATGGTTAAGTAGTACTATTATGGCAGTAGCTACAAAATGCCAATCACTCAACTACACAAAAGTCAATACCTATGGCTTTGCAAATGCTTGCTTCTCCAGCATGGGGTCTGGCATGGATTCACATGCTCATGAATATTCCCCGTCGTCAGGCTGGGAATCCTCGGTAAAGAAAAAACCAGTATCAGTTTCGTTTCTGATCTGTCTTTCGTAGCAATAACCAATCACTGGTCTCTGCGTCATACTGACCACAGCCAATGACTGCCCTCTACCCAAGCACCGCCTCTGGCAGCCATCTTCAGATTTTTACCGCACGTTCATGTGTTGGGATCCTCGTGCTATTGCTCTCGAGCGTTAGTGCTATTTTTTCGCGCTTTTTTCACGAAAACTTCGATTCTTCGGTCAAAGAGCCTCAAGCTCCACCGATACTACATCCGATCTACGGGGACCCGTGTCGGATTCATCTGTGCCCCTCAAGGGTGAAGATTTCGTCGAGCTACGCTTCGGAGGACTCCAGAAGCTTCTCAGGCCCGGTCTCGGAGATGGCCCAGGAGAAGGGAAGCTCGACGCCCGGAAAGCTGTTCAGGGTCTGCCCTGGATGCCAGCTGCAGAACGTCTTTAAGGAGGACGAACACTCTTTCTGCCTTTACTGCCTTCATGAGGACAAAACGCACGTGGAGAAGGACTGTGCGTTTTGCGGCGACATGTCGGAACGGACCATGAAGGACCGTCATCAACGTCTCGCCAACTGGCTGCAGGGTAAGAGCCCGTCTGGCGAGAAGAAGAAGAAATCCGAGCGGTCTTCTAAGACCTTTGAGGGCGCCCCGGCGACGGGGGCCCAACATAAGGCCAAGCACCGCGAGTCCGCTGGCACCGGGAGCGCCGAACGGTCGGGCTCTACGGGCGCCAGGCAGGGCGCACCCTCCCCGGCACCATCAACCACGAGCCAACGCTCTGGGTCGGGTAAGAGGAAGGCCGAGCACCCGGCGAAGCTCCTGGAGAGGCCCCGGTCGAGCTCGAAGGCAGAGGAGGAGCGTGGCAGTGCCCCCTCCCTCAAGGACAAGGCGGTGAGCGCACCTAGGGTGGTGAAGGCCTTGATCCATCCGACCAAGCCCTCTATCGAAACGGTCGCGGCGGCCCTGGCCCAGCCTGTGGAGGCTACTCCAGTGGTGGCGACCTCAGGGCCCAGAATCTCCCTGCCTCCTCGGAGGGAGTCTTCTTTTATGCCCATCGATAGGACCCCCGTGAAAACCTCCGTGGAGAAGAAGGGGGGGCAGGGCGTCGTCGTAGATTCGGCCTCAACCTCAGAAGAAGAGCTGGTCGAGGTCTTAAGCCACGGCCTAGGCGTGGAACAAGACCAGCCCGTCGGAATGGGTGCCGACGCAGGCGACGACGACGACATCGTCGAGGATGCCGACGGGGCCCCTGCTCGCCCGTCGGATTCCCCTCTGCCAGCGCCGCGAGACAACTCGGCGGCCATTTTGTTGGCCATACAGTCCTTATGCACTGAGATAAGGACGAGGCTACCGTTACCGACGGAGGAACCTCTCCCGTCGGGGGATCCAGAACCGGGACCTTCTGGTGTTCCCCCTGCCAAGAAAAGAAGGATCCATCCTCCACCTCCTTTTCAACCGTCGCGCCCCGTCCAGCCCTCCTCCCCGTCCACCCGAGGGGATGATACGGGGACTGACACGGCAGCGACGGGTACGGACGACGAGGCATACGACGAGGATTTTCCGTCGTCGCCCCCCACCAGGGCTTCTCCGCCCGACGAGATCGGATCTTTCCATTCCATGATCTCCAGGGCTTCCGAGCTTTTTCAACTCTGCCCCGAGGAGAAGAAAAAGGAAGGCTTCCTTTATCAGCGGCGCGAGGCCAAGAGGAAGACGGTCCTCGCAGTGCCTCTGTTGGACGACATTTGGGATGAGGGCCTTTCCCTCCTCAAGAACCCTTCCACGACGCCAGCTAGAAGAGACCGGTACGAGAAGAAGTACCGGGTCCCGGACACGGCCCCCCTATGCCTCCGGGCGCAGCCTACCCCGGACTCCGTCGTCTCCGCGGCGGCCAGGAAGAAAGCGGGGGGGGGTGCGGCCTCCACATCGACTTCCCCGCCGGACGGCGAGGGAAAGAAATTGGATGCTATGGGACGTAGAGTCATCTCGTCGGCAGCGACGACGATTAAAGCGGCCAACGCCTTGGCTATCGTGGCCCGCTACGACAGGGAGCTCTGGTACAAGATGGCTCCCCTGCTGGATTTTCTGCCGGACGACAAGAGGGCTGAGGCCCTTGAGATCCTCCAGGAAGGTGAAGTGGCTTCGGACCACGCCATCACCGTGGCGACGGACATCGCCGACGCGGGGTTCCGCCAGCTAGGCAACGGCGTCTGCCTTCGACGTCGTGGATGGCTCAAAGCTACGGATTTTCGGCAGGACGTCCAGACCAGAGTCCTGGACATGCCCTTCGACGGGAACAACCTGTTTGGGAAGACGGTGGACGATTCCCTCCAGGCCATCAAGGCGGATACTGAGACGGCCCGGGCCCTGGGAGTCCTGCAGCAACGACGGACGCCCTTTCGGAGCGGCGGAGGCAAGGGCGCCTCCAAAGGTTCCGGTGGCGGTTTCGCTTCCTACCGTCAAGCGGCCCGCTCGTCGTCGCAAGAGGCCTACAGAGGACGAGGCAAGTCTAGCGGACCCCGCCGTCGTCGCCAAGGAGGTCAAGGCGGCAAGGCCGCGTCCAAGCAGGATTGAACCGGCCGTGGGGTCGGGCCCCCACCGAAGCACCCCGGTGGGAGGCCGGCTGGCGGGCTTCGTCAGCGTGTGGGAGTCCATCTCCATCTCCACCGACCGTTGGGTGCTGGATGCCCTGGCCCGGGGCCACGCGCTCGAGTTTCAAAGAAGGTGCCCGCGCGTCCCCCCCGTGGCCAGGAGAGAACTTCACGTCCCTCAACTTCTCCTGGAGGTAAAGGCGATGCTCAGAAAGGGCGCCATCGAACTCGTCCCAAAGAGGCTTCGGGGCTCCGGAGTCTACTCGCGATACTTCCTCGTGAAGAAGAAGACGGGAGGATGGCGCCCCATCCTAGACCTGCGACGGCTGAACAAGTTCATCAAGGCGCAGAAGTTCAGGATGGTCACCTTACAGCATGTCCTGGGTCAACTGGAGGAAGGAGACTTCCTGTCGTCGTTGGATTTGGAGGATGCCTACTTCCACATTCCAATCCTAAAGGGGCACCGAAAATTCCTCAGGTTCGTGGTCCAAGGGCGGCATTACCAGTTCAAAGCCCTTCCCTTCGGACTGCGGTCGGCACCCAGGGTATTCACCAAGTGCCTCGCACCGGTGGCGGCGCAGCTGCGCCGCGAGGGGATTCACGTCTACCCCTACCTGGACGACTGGCTCATCCGCGCCAAGACGAAGGAGCTCGCCGTGGTCCACACGGCAAGGACCGTCCAACTCCTCACGGATCTGGGATTCTCCGTGAACTACACCAAATCCCACCTGGTGCCCGCGCAAGTCGCACTGTTTCTGGGAGCGAGGCTCGACACAGTGTCCCTTCTGGCCTCCCCGTCGGAGGAGAGGACCAGGACCATCTTGGGCAAGGTGCAACGGATGCTGGTGGCCGACGCGGCCAAAGTGAGATCCATCAAGTCCCTCCTCGGGATGATGTCTTCCTGCATCTACCTCATTCCCATGTGCAGGCTCCGGATGCGCCCGTTGCAAGAATTCCTGGATGCGCGCTGGATCCAGACGACGGGCAGCTTCGAGGAAAGGATCAAGCTCGACGAGAGTTTCCGGCGAGCGATACGGTGGTGGGGCACCCGCGCGCATCTGACGGCGGGTATGGACTTCCAGACCCCAGCCCACCAGGAGACTGTGACCACGGATGCCTCCCTGGAAGGGTGGGGAGCGCACACCGAAAATCTGCACGCGAGGGGACTCTGGCTCCCGACGGAGAAGTCCCTGCATATCAACGTCCTGGAGCTCCGTGCAGTGTTTTGGGCCCTCAGGTCCTTCCTTCCGTCCCTGAAGGGCAAGGTGGTGAGGATCTTCACCGACAACACCACCACCATGTTTT
Organism: Ambystoma mexicanum; assembly: GCF_040938575.1. NCBI lineage: Eukaryota > Metazoa > Chordata > Amphibia > Caudata > Ambystomatidae > Ambystoma > Ambystoma mexicanum. The sequence continues at coordinate 1,251,247,560 of NC_090925.1, read as the reverse complement.
ACATCAGGAAACAGGGCGGAACCAGGTCCCCAGCGCTGTCCAAGGAGGCTCAGGACCTGTGGCATTGGGCCGTCGCCCAAGGGATTTTTCTGGTGCCGTTTCATCTGGCAGGGATAAAAAACACCATCGCCGACTCACTCAGCAGGGAGCTGCGCTCGTGCCACGAGTGGGAACTACGGCAGGATCTAGTGGATCGCCTCTTCCGACGGTGGGGCACACCCCAGATCGACCTGTTCGCGACGGCGACGAACACCAAGTGCCGGAGGTTCGCCAGCAGGTTTCCCCAGACGAGGAGCATGGGCGATGCTTTCTCGTTCCCCTGGGAGGGCCTGTTCCTCTACGCGTTCCCTCCCTTGCCTCTGCTAATCCGGCTCGTCAACCAGCTCAAGAGGTCACGGTGCAGGATGATCCTCGTCGCACCTGCGTGGCCGAGGCAGATATGGTTCCCGGACCTTCTGGACTTGTCAGCGTCCCCGCCGATCAAGCTGCCGGCGGACGCAGACCTACTCTCCAGGGAAGGAGGCGCCATCCTCCACCACGACCCGAAGTCGCTGAACTTGCAGGCCTGGCTCCTGCAGCGCTAGAGTTTGGAGGATACGACATACCGGCCGATTGCAGAGAGGTTCTTGCAAAGGCCAGGGCGTCCTCGACTCTTAAATGCTACGGACACAAATGGAAGAGGTTCTCTGTCTGGTGCCACGCACAGAAGATTAGCCCTCTACGGATTACGGCTCCCCAAGTACTGCCGTACCTGCTGACGCTGGCCAAAGCTGGACTGGCACACGCGTCCATCAAGATTCATCTTGCTGCGATCTCCCGATACACCAGAACCACGGGGCGGACGTCCTTGTGGTCTCATCGTCTGGTGAAAGAGTTCATGAAGGGACTATTCAGATCGTTCCCGCCGGTGAAGGCTCCGGCCCCGGCGTGGGAGCTCAACGTGGTGCTGACCAAGCTCATGGGACCTCCGTTCGAGCCTCTGCACTCGGCCCCGTTGAAGTTTCTATCGTGGAAGACAGCTTTTCTCGTGGCCATCACCTCCGCACGACGAGTGGGTGAGATCCAGGCCCTTTCCTGCAAGGCCCCGTACTTGACTTTCCACGACACGAGGGTAGTGCTCAGGACGCACCCCTCCTTCATGCCCAAGGTACCGTCGGACTTCCATCTCAACGAACCCTTGGTGTTACCTGTGTTCTTCCCGTCGCCTTCGTCGCCGGCTGAGAGGACTTTGCACTCGCTGGATGTAGCTAGAGCGCTGAAGTTCTACGTGGATCGCACGAAGGGTTTTCGGAAGACGTCACAACTCTTTGTGAACTTTGGACCTGTCAATCAGGGGAAGGCTCTCTCGAAGGCTTCCATCTCCAGATGGCTCTCCGGCTGTATCATGTACTGTCACCGGTTGGCAAACCGACCGCTGCCTGGCCGTCCGAGAGCCCATTCCACCAGAGCGATCGCAGCTACCACGGCGTTCCTATCTGGTGTGCCCCTGCTGGACATATGCAGGGCTGCTACGTGGAGGTCGACGCACACCTTCACGAAATTCTACTGCGTCGACCGGGATTCCAGGGAGGAGTCCAGGGTCGGCCAAGCAGTGCTGCGCAACCTGTTCGCCTGAGGTGAGCCTGGTGAGGAGGTAAGATGCTTAATGTTGAGTTGATGTGATGCTTAATGTTGAGCCTTTGCCACCTCCCGTGGTTGTGCATGTGTGTACTGCTATGTATTCTTTATTCATGAGCATGTGAATCCATGCCAGACCCCATGCTGGAGAAGGAACAAGTTACTTACCTGTAACTGTTGTTCTCCAGCATGGGTCTGGCATGGATTCACATGCGAACCCTCCCGCCTACCCCTCTGCGGCTCTTCACTTGGTCATACTGCCACTTCACGTGCTTCCAAATCTGAAGATGGCTGCCAGAGGCGGTGCTTGGGTAGAGGGCAGTCATTGGCTGTGGTCAGTATGACGCAGAGACCAGTGATTGGTTATTGCTACGAAAGACAGATCAGAAACGAAACTGATACTGGTTTTTTCTTTACCGAGGATTCCCAGCCTGACGACGGGGAATATTCATGAGCATGTGAATCCATGCCAGACCCATGCTGGAGAACAACAGTTACAGGTAAGTAACTTGTTCCTTTCATTTAATTCTTGGATGGATATATTGGCTACTCCCATGTAAAACAAGCATTGGCAATGCCAACAGTTTGGACTTTTGTATAGACATGGGAAAGGCACTTGCCAGACATTGCCGTAGTGGTATTAACTGGCCATTATTGGTAGCAAGTGCAAAATGGTGTGGGTACCTCGCCATCTAATAGCAGTGCCTGGTAAATGCATAATACCTACACAAAAGCCTAAATTGTTGGCTTTGCCAATGCTCATTTTTAACAGGACTTCAGTGAAGGACGCACATTGCATAGTGCATATAATACGAGTGGCTAAAGGCAAATCTGATTTAGACATTATTATTACGCCAATACTCCCAACTCCAATGAAGTCATTAACTCTCAGAAGGCTGCTTTGAAAAAAACTGGCAGGCACTTAGAGTCCAAAGTTTGATGGTAAAACCTGATCAAAGCAAGCTCAAAGAGTTGCAGTGAGGCAGTGTGTTGGGCGGGGGCAGGAACTGGGTGGGAATGGCCATAGGGATTAGCATGGCCATGGTCAGTCAAAGGGAGAGCAAATAACCCAACAACACCTTCAATCTTTGTGCACCTCCTTATATGCTCCCTATCTGTAATGCAATAATTTAGCCTTATAGGTGGCACTTCCACCTAATAGAGCAAACTAACGAGCATTGGCAATAGGTTTGGTGTTTACTAATGTTCTTTGCATTTTGCGTTTGTAGGCACCAGGCTGGAGGAGAGTGCAAAGTTTCAAAGGAGGATGCAATAAGAGGCGCATATGTACAAGAGAATGAGAAGGAAAGAGAATAGAGCAAGTGACGAAACTGAGCAAGAAGAAATATGAGTGAGAGAGGTTGAGAGTCAGAAAGTAAGAAATACAGCAAGAGTGTGAGAGGAGGGATGATGGGGTAGAGTAAGTAGTGGGTCGGTTGTAGAAAGCTTTGGAAGGGTGAGGGTAGGGCGAGTGGGGTCTGGTCAGTGGGTGAGAGTAGAACGAGTGGGGGTAGAGAAAGTGGCAGTAGGGTGGGTGGATGGGACTAGAGAGAATGGAGGTAGGGTGGGTGTTTGGGGCTAGAGAGTGGGTGAGGATGGGTAGGGGATTGAGAGTAGGGGTAGTGTGGGTGGGGTAGAGAGAGTGGGTTTAGGGTGGGGTTAGGGTTGGTGGGGTAGAGAGAAGGTGGATGGGTGGGGGTAGGGTGGGTGTTAAAAGAGTGGGGGTTTGGTGGGTGGGTGTAGAGAGCAGAGGTAGGGAGGATGGGTGGGTTAGAGGGAGCAGAGGTAGGGAGTGTGCGTATGGGTAGAGAGAGTTGAGGTACGGGGGGTGGGTGGTGTTAGTGAGAACAGAGGTAGGGTAGAGGAGTGGGGGTAGAGAGAGCAGAGGTAGGGTGGGTGGGGATAGAGAGTGTGGATGCAGGGTGGGTGGGGACAGAGGAGGCCAGGTGGGTGGGGGGTAGAGAGAGAGTTGAGGTATGGTGGATGGGTGGGGGGCAGAGAGAGTGGGTGTTAGGGTGAGTGGATGGGGTAGAGAGAGTGTTGGCCAGGTGGGTATGGGTATAGATGGCGGGTGTTGGATGGGTGCAGGTAGAGCAAGTTGAGGCACAGTGGGTGGGGGTAAAGAGGGGCTAGGGTGGGTCAATTGGGGTATAGAGAGTGTGGGTAGGATGAATGGGTCTAGAAAGTTTGGGGAGAATGTAGGTGGGGTAGGGAGAGTGGGTGTAGGGTGGGTGGGGTAGAGAGAGCAGCGGTAGGGTTGGGGGTTGGTGTATAGAGGGTGTGGGTAGGATGGATGGGTGGGTGCAGAGAGAGTGGGGGTACAGTGGTTGGGGCTAGAGAGGTTGAGGGAAGGTGGGTGGGGGTAGAGAGGGTGGGCGTAGAGAGTTGGGATATGGTGGGTTGGGGATATGGTAGGTGGGTGGGTAGAGGCAGATAGTGAGGATTGGTTGGGTGAGGGTAGAGGGAGTGGGGGTTTGGTAGGTGGGTAGGGTAGATAGGGCGGGTTGAGGGGGTGGGGTTAAGGTGGGTGAGTGGGTGGGGTTAGAGAGTGTGGGGGTAGGTGGGTGATGGTAGTTGGTTGAGGCAAAAATAGACTCATCAGGACTTGTCAAAAGTAGCCCAAAGTAGCCAAACCAAAACCCAGTCAGCACATGTAATAGGGGTGGGTTGTTTGGGAGGGAGTAAAGAGAGTGGTAGGGGTATGAAGTCAGCATGAGCTGGGTAGGTGGATGTAGTTAGGCAGCCGCGGGAGGACACAAAACAGATCTGTAGCCAAAAATAGCCCAATTATCAGCAAATAGCCCAATCTTAACTCACTGCAAATGAAATGAAAAGCCCAGCACCTGACGTTCTTCTTACAAAGCTGCTGATTGGAGCAAATATGGTTGCAGAGCTTCTCATTGGGTAGTACGGCAGAGGAGTTTGGAAAAAGATTTTAGTGATTTGGCGGTTTGATGCCATGGCATTGCCTGTTGCTATGCCAACCAGATATATTCTCTGTTCAGAACCCCCATTGAAGCTCTCTCTCGTGTGTAAAAATGGTTTTGGCAATTGTGTGGCACAAGTGCCACTAACATTTTCCAAAACCAAAAATGCACTCGGTAAGCACTGCCTGAATGGCATGGTGTATTTTTGGCATGCATAATATAATGCCTTGCTTCACCATGTTTTGAATCTTTATCCCAACTGTATTTATTTTTTCGTCTTTTTATTGGCATTTGTTCAGTTACATCACATTGGTTCAAAGTACCTTCGTTATCCTTTCTGCTCATTTATTTGCTTTTCTATAATGATTCAATAGGATCATGCCAGTATAGTAAACACAGCAAAACCAAAGAACAGAACCTAACAAAACAAAAACAAAACAGTCCTTGCAGATTGGATTCAGACTCGCATATCACTAATACACATTATAAGTTAGGCCATGGGACAACATTCTGTACAATTCCAGTCCCTCTACAGAGGTAGGCAAATAAGCAATGCACAGAAATCGCCCATCAGTGTGCTTCAATCTGAGCACATAACAGCAGCCAGTCAATACATTACCTACATTGAACAGTGGTTACCTATTTTCAAGGGGGTTTGCCTTCCGATGGGTGGAACATGTCCCAAACCAGCACTTTCCAAGACTCCTATGCAGCACTGGCGAGCGCCTCCTGCCACCAGACTGCACCTCCCCATACTTGTGTTTGGATGTCAGTCCAGAATTCAAAGTCTTTGCTTAAGCACGCATTCTGTGGGCAGCCCGTAGACTTCCACCCCATGGCAATGCGTCTCTTAGCTAGGATGCAGGCCATGTCCATACATTTCACTACATGCTTGTATTTACTATTTCTTGGGTAAGCGCCCAACAATCACTCCTTTGGGGTCCAATTGTACCTTGCTATGCCAGCACTTCTGCAAGCCTGCTCTATTCGTGCCCAGTTATTTTGCACCTTCCCACAACTCCAAAACATGTACATTAAATCCGCCCCCATGTTGTTGCACCAAGGGAATAGTGGGGCGAAACTTGCTATTGTAGCTAGCCACCCTGCTTGGCGTCATGTAGGTGCAATACAGCACATTCAGCTGGAGTAATCTAAAGCGAGAGTTGCTGGACCCCTCCATGGGGTAACCCAGCATGTTATCCCATTCTTTGTCATCAAACTCCACCCCAAGATCCAATTCCCTACTGGCTCTCAGCTCAGCACCCCTGGGATTTGGCATCTACAAATTGTCATATAGCCTGGACACTGGTTTCCAGCCGTCTTCTAGTGCGTACATCAGGGCCCAGATTGTTGTTGCCTCTGGTTCCTCTGGCCATTTCAACCATTTCTGTTTCGCTACTGCCCTCACCCGCCAGTACCACAAGAACTGACCCCTGGGTAACCCCACCTGCTTAGTTAAGGACACCATCTCTATAAATATGCCATCTGCATACATGTCCCCCCACGTGGAGAGACCCCGGCCCTCCCAGAGCCTGTAAGGTCAGTTGTATTCTTGCATACATCTACAGCCATTGGGACCTCGGACGAGTATGAGTCCTCCAATTTCAACAATTTCTGTGTTCTGTGCCACACTTGATGGCCTAGTGCCAGCAGCGTGGACACGCCACCCAGTCATCCCAATGGGAGCCATAAAACCTCTTTTAAGTGTGCCGGGGCGACCAGCTGCTGCAGTAGCAGCATTTCTGACGTGAGTTCGTCTAAGAGCCATTTGGTGACAAAGCTAAGCTGTGCTGCAAGATATATCTTTCCAAATCTGGTAACTGCACCCCGCCCGCCCGCCTTGTAGGGCAGACACAGCGTTGACATCGCAAACTTGTCTGCATGCCCCCCAAAGAAAGTCTCTGAGCATCGCTTCCAGTAATCGACAGAAGGGAGGCTTAATGTAATGATGAACATTATGGAAAAAATACAAGAATCTCGGTAGTATCAACATTTTCGTTATGGCCATCCTGCCCATCAATGACAACGGCAGTTTCTAACAAAATGTCATGGATCTTCTCAACACCTATACCACACCCTCGGTGTTGCAGTCGTGCATGTCCCCAGATGTGTGCATGATGTGACCTAGAGGATTCTAAACACCAAGGGAGCCGCAAGTCTGGCAGATCGCTGTTCACTAGACCCCTCATGCTAGCCAACGGGAACAGACAGGACTTCTCCCTACTAAAGCATATACCAGATACTCTGGTAAAATTATCGAGCACCTCTAGCACCAATGGTAGGTTATGTTGTCGATTCTGAAGATAGAGTAAAACGTTGTTGGCATACACAAAGATCAGGTGTTCCACACCTCCCACCAATATGACTACCTCCAGAAACTCCTTGCGGAGATAGATTGCCACTGGTTCAAGCACCAGCACAGATATGGGTGACAACGGGCACCCCTGCCTCGTTCCTCTTTGTGTATCCCATGCTGCAGACACCTGCCTACCCAACTTTACACGCGCCACTGGCTTAACATAAAGTAACCTCACCCAATTCATAAAGTGTACTCCAAATCCAAATGCCCTCAGCGTCTCAAATAGCCACTACAAGTATAGAGCATCAAAAGCTTTAATTGCATTTAAGGACACAGCCATGTATTGTTCTTGGCAGTCAGCAGTCTGCGCCACAATATATTGCAAGCGCCTAAGATTTAAAGCAGTACTACGCCACAGGATAAAACCATTCTGATCCCTTTGAACCAAACCCAAGTTACCCTGCGAAGCCTTCTGGCCAATACTGTTAGAATTTTCATGTCATAATTGAGCTTGGCTAGTGGCCGATAGGAATTGCAGTTATAAGTGGGCTTCCTAGACTTGAGGATCGGGACCACCAGGGTTTCCCCTCATACTTTTCGGGAGCTCACCTTTTGCAGAACCTTCAGTGAATACTTTGTGTAGCACTGGCGCCACCACCTCTGCGTACACTTTATAAAACTCTGAGGGTAAACCATGACAGCCCTGTGTCTTACTGGTGGCCAGTGAGTTGATTGCCTCCTTCACTTCATCAACTGTGATCACCGCATCTAAAGCCTCCCACTGCACTCCCCCCAGCCTAGGCAACCCTATCTCCTCCAGGGTGCCCAGAACCTCCTCCTGTGGAACTAAACTCTCATGTCTGTACAATTTCGAATAATAGTCTGCAAACACATCGTTACTGTCCGACTGATTCTATGCAGGTTACCTCCCCCATCCCTCAAAGCTTCGGATGCTCCCTTTTACACAGCCAGGATAGGAGTATGCTATGACTGTCCCCTTCAATGTGGGCCCTGGTACTCTTAACTTTATAATCACATTTTGATAGTCTAATCCATGCCTCCCAACAACGTCCCCTAGTGTCCGCTAGCTTTGTCTCATCTATCTTCTGTCCCGTCCATGGCAACTCCACCTTCCGGATTTCCTCTGCTAGCCATTCTAGGACCGCCCGGAGAGTCTTCCTTATGCCCCCCGCGCTGGTCATTACTTCGCTCCTAATTACCACTTTCAGTGTCTCCCATACAGTTCCCCACTCTTTCACGCTCCCCACATTGTGCTCCAAGAACTCCACCAGTTTCCCTTTTAGCCCATCCTTAAAAACTTGATCCGTTAGGGCATCAGTGGGCATGCGCCACATTGGGATAGGGGGTTGGGGACCTCTTGTGGCCCACTCCATCATCAGCGGGGAGTGATCTGAGATTGATCTCCCAGGTATTGGATTGCCCTCATTTCCGCCATCTGGGTTCTGCCCACAAAGAAGTAGTTTATTCTAGTGTAGAGGCCTCGTGGTGATGAAAGATAGGAGTAACTCCTGTCCTCCGGGTGTGACATTCTCCACGCATCCACTAAGTCTATGTTCCTTATAGTCGTGTTTAGCGCTTGGGGTGCAGGTTCCAACGCGCCTTTAGGCGGGGCCGACCAGTCCAGAAGTGGGTCCCTAGTGCATTTAAAATCCCCCCCATATGAAAAAGCGTTCACTGTGCTGTGCAATCTTGGTGCTAAACGCATTAACATGTGATGGAATACCGTGATTGGGGAAATAGTTGATTACGCACACTTCAACTTGGTCTATATAGCCCCACAAGATTAAGTACCTCCTTCCTTGTCCACTTCCTCCCCCACCTTACGGAACAGCACACTGGGATTAAACCAAGTGGATACACCCCTAGCATATTTGGAGTATATCGCCCCGTACCCTTGCCCACCCCATCTTTCCCTGATCCTTGCAAGCTCCTCAGCCGACAGATGGGTCTCCTGCAATAATGCGATGGAGACCTTCTTCCTGTCTAAGAAGGACTTCACTCGGTCCTGCGCAACTATGGTCCCAATCCTCATACGTTCCATGTCAGTACCTTAATGTCGTATGCCATGTGGTTAGCCTATTCTGCATGCTTCCCCCACACCTGGCCACCGACCCCCCCCAACTGTGCGCAGTAACCATTCCTTAGCACCAGGATCCCCGCGCTACCCAGTTCCGTTGTCCCACGCCCTATTGCATGGCTCTAGTGTACCCCTATGTGTCGAATTGTGCAAGGTATTCATAAACAACAACCATACAAACAAACTGTAATCATTCGCCCAGCGGCTGCAATTTGCAGGAAGCGCTCAGGCGCTACCGCACCACTGGAGCCTATCCACGCCATGGGGTGCAGCTTAAGGTGCTAGCAACAGGCCAACACCAACTATTGTGGGGGGTAGGTCTTTGAACAGGCAGTTGAACATGGCCCACGCCTTAGCTGATCATCCAGCAGTTCTACGTCCTTTACAATTTACATGCAACTTCCAAACAAATATAGCTTCAGCAGTCAGTCACCCAACAGCCTTCTGTTAAGGACCCTGTTCCCTCCACAGCTCCATCAAGCAGTCCCTCAAGTGCCGAGGTCACCTCCCTCCCATAGATTGTTGTGCTCCAGCCACATGTTGGCCGCAGCAGGGATTTCCAGAAATGCTCTGTTCTTGTGGATAACCTTGAGGCGTGCCAGGTACATGAGCATATATTTGATCTTAAGATGTCAGAGCCTAGCTTTGATCAGCACAAACAAGTTTCTCGCCCTCTGTACGTTGGGTGTGTAGTCTGGTTAAATAGCAATTTTTGGAATTATCGCATTGAATTTCACCTCCCTCCCTGGAGAACTTCAATATTACTTCTCTGTCTTGGATATTCAAGATTTTGGCAGTCATAGGGTGAAGGTGTGACCCGGAGGAGCGGGGGGTCGTTTCTGTAGGGACCTGTGGGCCCTCTCCACCACAAACACCTGCAAAAGATTGCCCACGCCAATCTCCTGCAGTAATAGTTTCTCAGCGTATCTAGTAGGGTTCAGACCCTCCATTCCTTTTGGAATTCCCAACAGGCATATGTTATTCCACCAGGCCCTCCCTTATGTGTCCTCGGACCTCAGCTCCAGTGAAGTGTTTCTTCTCTCCAATTCTTTCACTCTGATCTCAAGGTATTTTGTGGTCTCTTGAGTTTCCTTCAGGTTCGACTCAGCCGTTGTCACCCTCTCTGCTAAATTGCAACCCTCCTGGCAAAGCAGCTGTATGTCTACCTTAACTTCATCTATTTTAGTTTCGAGGGAGGCCCTCAGTGCTTCTATTGCCGCTAATACCTGGTCCACCTTCCTTCCAGGGTCCTCCGTCTCTGCCTCCTTCTGAGTAGCGTTGGGGCTCTGCGATGAGGCAATGCGTCCGCTAGCTCCTCCAAACGAGTCCATGATTGTTGTTTTGTTATTCCTTTTGGAGGGTGACATTGCCCCAGGGTCTCTGGTTGCCCACACCCTTCAATTCAATGTGCTGCTGGGCGGTACTGGTGTTCAACGTTGCCAACTTGCTATATGCCATTGCAAGCTTTTATGTCGCTATGCCATGACCGAAGCCTGGTAAGGGCTTTGTGTTCCAGTAAGTGAAGGTGCACCCAAAGTGCCACAGTGGGCCTCAGTCATTCGCTTGCCAGCCGAGCTGCAATCGCTGGCACTCCCTGTGTGCTCGCCCCTCAGATTTGAGCCTTTACCCCGTTGTTCCCGGGAAGGGGGTTGCGTCCCAGTATCGCTGTACCCCCAATTGGGCAATGGACCACTGTTTGTATGTCCAGGGCTGGTATATGCAGCGCTTTAATTATTAAGAACTCCCCAACTCTCATTGCCTCACGGCGTGGGCGCCGTAGTCCGTTGCTTCTCAGTGGCCCCCTCATAGGTGCTTTGTGCTATATGAGGCCTGATCCTAGTGGTGGTATCAGACCAGGCCTCAGTTGTCACAATACGCTTACCAGGCCAAGCTTTTGTTTTTCCCACGCATGCACTATATCGGCCAGCAGGGGCCGTGTGCACAAGCTGGTTGTACTGCTCTCGGGGCTATGACCTCCCCAGACCACGTGACCCAAGCGCGTGTTATGCAATGGAGCGGGTCCCTGTACCTTGCAGTGCGTGGACTTTTCCGCACTGTGCACTTTTTCCGCCCACTCCTCACAGCAATTCAGTGCAGCTCCATCCTCACACGAGTCCTCGGGGTACACGCTGAGTCCACTCCTGGTGCAGGAATCCAGTTATTATTGGCCTGTCACGCGTTGGTCTCCGAACGCTAGCAATCGAGTCACAGCTGCTGCGCAATAGGGCCAGCCGGCTCCACCGCTGTTCAAAGGGGCACCCTTCTCCTTGTTCAGCAGCTCACTGGCAAGCCACCACACCGCCTCACACAGCCGTCGGTGCTTGTTGCTGCCTGATCACGTTACCAGCCTTCCGCAGCCATATTTCGTTGCTGTTTTCTGCCATCTCGGGAGTCGTCTTCCCTCATCGCTCCAAGGCACAGCCCGTCCTGTATCCGCCAACACAACAGGGACCGACGCAGTCCACTTCTCCTCCCCCTCTCAGTGTTGAGCAGCGGCGGATGTATTTGCCATTTCAGTCCACCGGGGGCGATGCTCTAATAAGCCTTTCTCAGTTACCAGCACTCTGATTTTCCCTGGCAGACTTTCCAAAAGCTTGGAAGGCACTTCACACACCTGCATATGTGCTTGGAGCCCTGTGATTCAGGCCAGAGTACTGCTTCTTAGGATCTGCGACAGGATCTCGACCGGAGCTACGCTCAGTTGCTGCCTCACTCCATGGGCTCAGGCCACGCCCCCTTTATCCCAAATGTATTGCACATGTAAAACTAAGTCCATTAGACGCTATGACAGAATCTTTGTGTATATTTAATTCTTATGCTGCTTCACTGTTTCACTAATAATAAATAACTCCCCTGTCTAATTACAAGAGCGATTAACAGGTGAATTCCAAGTCCCCCAATGGAAAGAAATAAACTTTCAATTGGTTCGTACAGTAAAGCCAGTCAGTCAACAAAACTTTTATTCAGCATTGCTCCTTCAAGTTAAACATGCAACATTCAACGATATAATAATTATGCACAGTGAATACAGATAAAAATAACAAACACAGAATTAATGCACAATGCATGGAATCTATACAGTTCATGAAAATCTTAAAATCTAATGAATACATATAAAATAACACTTATACCAATGTACTGCTCATTTAGGTTGTTTAAGACATATGGAATACATCAACATCCGATAATTAACCTTCTTGCTACCGTATAAACAGTATACACTTGAACCTACTCAGTTGGACCCAGGATTCAACGCCTTCTTCCTTAGGAGTCAAGAGCTGTGTATGTAGCGTGCACACCCAAATCCCACAAAAGGGTCTAGGTTCTGTCTTAGCAAATTTAGTGCCGATTTAGTGTCCCTCACCCCTGCCTTTTGCAGAACTGGTCTCAAATACATTCGCCTAAAGTGTACGGATTTTTCACACAATAACATAAAATGTTAGACAGTTTCTTTTGAATTCCGACACATCGGACACTGTGTTGGATGAATCCCATGATTGAGTAAAAACTGCCACCAGCAAAGTGCCTATTCTTAAGTGTAGGTATAGGGACCTTTCAAATGGCAGCCAGATATAATCTAGATATGATTTGGTGCCAAACGGTGTAAGCTCAAGATAAACCGGGCCCATTTTAAGTTTCATAGCATTGTGCAACAATTCATCTTGGGCGTTGTTGGGCAGAGCCTCTTTAATTCTTTTATTTGTGCCCCCATATTGGCTCTCAGGGTTGGTCCACAGATTAAGTTCGCCCAGTTCACAAAGGGTATTTTTATATGGAGGACAGTAGAGCTTAATACAGCAAGCTCTGGCTAATAACGTGTTGGGTCCTTTTTCAATCACATGTTTGCTGTCACTGGGTCTTAAGAAAGTAAGTCCAACATGCGGAAGGAAAGGAATGTTTTTGCTTGATATTCAAAGTGTGCCGAGCCCAAATCTGGAAATGGCCCCTCATGGCCGCCATAAGGAGTAGAGCCTAGAACCTTCGGAGCATGACTGGAACCTGCTATCAACTCAAGGGCGGGCTGGCCCATAGGGAACTCTGGACATTTCCCAGTAGGCTTCTGCACCTTGTTTCTCGTTTGTGTGGTTACCTCATTTATTTCTGCATGTTCTCATAGGAAAAGGGTTGGGCTTGCTGTAAATGTGTAACATGGGTCCTATTTGAAAATTATTTCCAGGCCTCTTTTGGTTCCCAGTCCACCCCTACATCAGCTGTACTCCTGTCGACTGCGCACAGTCTCTTCATCGTGAGAGAATGCATCGCTCACTACAGGGTCTCAGATTTGCAAAGCACGTTCTATGCCACTGAACTACGGGCTGCACAGAAAAGCAATGAGTTCTAGGGTAATGTCGGACTCCATACACAGTGAGAGAGTTTTTCTTCTTTTCATGATTACTACCTCTTTTGTTCTCGTTATCCCACACCCGCCCCCGCCCCATCTCAATGCCGTTCGGCAGTGTTCCATTTTTAACATTTTCGTTCCCTTTTCGTGACCCATACATTGGTGCTGCAGCCTAGTGTACTGGCTCGAACTGGCCTATAGCCAATTTCCTCTGTTAGTTCACTGTCATATTCCTGTAATTCACAAGATTCTCTCTTAGTCTTAAAAATGCATTACTCTGGGGCTCATTTTATTGAGCCGCGTGATTCCACAGTGGGGACCTGTTATGTGTAAACATACACGCAGACGCTTGGTTTACACCACCGTTTTCCCATTCACTTTTGCACTCTTGACATGCAAACGAAGAGAAAGCTGCCTGCCAAGGAGCATTTACAATGGATCCCTGTAGGCTCTGCCTGCTTTTTGCTGGTGCATAAATCCGGCAGACCCTATGGGGATCCACAGCACTTGCGACCGTATGAAAGTGCATGCTGGTGCAAATGCTGGAGCATTTCTATGGTGGAGAGGATGGGAGACGGCGGAAATGCAAGTTGCGTTCTGCCCCTCAGCTCTGCTAGACAATGGACGAAAATTAGTTGCGACAGTAAACATCAGTGTAAAAGCCTTACGTAAGGCTTATACGCTGCTGATTCAGGTCACGCTGCACCCAAAATGAACTCCTATGTGAAGCTAACACTGTATAGCGTGTTTCTGGATTTAGGATAAAACTTTTCTCATTATTTTTTCCCTCCACTGCTGGAGCAATAAATTAATGGTAGAACACACTGTTGCTCACGTGATAAATCTAAGGCAGTTGCAGTAGAGAGGCCCTGAAGAAACACGCAAGTGTTAGTCACATGTTGGCAATGCATCTCTTTTTGGGTTGATCTGATTTCTTATTTGCATGGGCATCATTCGTTGAGTAGGTTTCTCATTTACTGTAATTAATTAATTGACTCAAGAGTTGTAAGCGGGGGATAGAACAATCTCTAGTAGTGGTAATACACAACCAGGTTCTTCAAGGTAGCAAATGCGAAGCAATGCAATTATTGAGAAATTGTCATCAAATACATTATAACTTGGGCAAGTAATGTTTGTCTTGTGATCAATATTTGTGAAACAACAGTAAATGCAGAACTGAACTTCAAGTAGAGGTTGAGCTGAGTGGCATATAGTCTATTTATACTATGTAGGTGTAATCTAGCAATACACTACATGCAAAGTAATCACCTCCAATGCCAAACAACACTAGTGCAGAGATCTCCTGGTACAACCATTTAATCTTTGAGGAGCATCAGTACCCACCATTGGCTGCATCCATACGAAGAGGGCAAGGGACGAGAGTAGGTTGGTTCCAAACTGTGAGAATTGAAGACATTCAAGCTGCCCCAGAGAAGCAACTGCCCAGCACTGCTGGACTCAACGCTCCATAGCCTGTGGCACAGTCATTGCACGGGCCAACACCATCCTCGCACTGCCTGTAAGTTCATCTCGTTCCACTACAGTATGAAATGCCTGAGAAATGGAACCCCTGCTAACCTCCGAAGTCTGTCTGCATACTGACACCACCAACTCGTTACCAGTTGCCATCGTGCAGCTGTTCATTCAGCAACCTACCCCTGCCCACAATGCCATTAGTGGCCATTTCTTTAACTGGGCTGGCCCTGAGTACCTGCATTTCTTATTTTTAGGAAAGCTAGTAACTGCACGTCTCACGGCCAAACAGACACTACCGGCACTCAACTACGTGGCGAGTGGAAAAAGAAAACATTTCAGTTACCTGGATCCCAATAAAGGACTAAACGCCTTTGCTGTTGAAGGCTGTGCTTTGCCCCTCCTCCTCTCTTCGCCACCCACAGTGTCCATAATGTCTCCTTCAGGCCAGCCCTACAGAGCAAGAGCAAAGGCAGACATTCAGCTCCTGAGTTGCCAACACACCAAGCCTGGAAGCCATTTCACTACTTGGGCTTTCTTTACCCTTTACCCATGCGGTCCCTTGAGAGTTTTCTTATGGATCACAGATTGATTTGGAAAGCCTAGCCAATTGCATTTTTTAACAATTTTATGTGTTATTAGTAGTGTATTTTCTAATATGTAAATGTTTATGTAAGTACAACTGTGATAAACCTTTTGGACTGCAAACCCACACACATCACAATTTTCCTACCAAATTCCTTATAAATAATTAGACCATGAAAGCGAGCAATAATAAAAATCGCCTTTTGAAGCTCTGTTGAGCCTATAAAGTTTGATAATTTGACTCGCAAAAAGAGAGTCTCCTTTTATATGGCTATTCAAATGTTCTTAACACAATGTATAACAATGACTGAAAGTTTGCGTGCAGATTCACTCCTAAAAGTTTGTGATCCTTGGTAAATAATTTGATTTCACTGTGCATTTATTGCCTGCAAAAATTGGGAGTTCCCAAAGCCTACCATCACACAATATTGGTGTCAAAACAGCACAAAAACCTTGATTGATGCGCGTCTTTGAGAGATAGTTACATAGTGCTAAAAATCAAATTGAAACTTAATGACTTTATAGTAAACCATTATACTGAGATTTTGGTTGGAATCACTGTAATGTGTCAGCATAGATGCTCCAAAGGCTAGGCTCAGAATAGAAATACATACATACAGAGTTGAAGAGAGTGTGAGAGCAGGACTGAAGTGGCAGTGTGGAGAGAGAGAGAGAGAGACAAAATAGAGAATGATTTAGGACACAAATAAAGTTAGACAAATGGAGAACTATGAAAATGGAGTGTGGCACAGTGTGAGATGAATTGAATTGAAATGGGTCAATGAGCCTCGGCCAGGCTGCAGCGTAAGAGCTACTTTCAGACCCTTCCAGAGTCCTGGCATACTTAAAGCCTAGATTAGTAAGTACCTGCATTCTTTTATTCCATTTAAAGCAATGGTGGTGACCTACGTGCCACGGCTGCGAGGAGAGTGTCTTCATTCTTCCACGCCTTCCCCTAATTTTCAAGCACATTTTAAGAAATGGAGATGAAACTAGAGAGGTAGCCATTTTCTTTAAACATGCTCAGAAAATGACTTTCAAATTTGCACAAGTGTGCAGGAAGTGATAACTTAAAATAACGGAAGATGTTCATGCTTTTACACCCTCCTGGTCTTTCTATGTATCAATCCACAAAGAATGACTGTCCTGGTTAATAAATGCACAATTTTGTGCATAAAAAAGGGAATAAAAGACAGCAGGGGGTCAGGGATAGGCTCAGTCCCCAGTAGCATAACAAAGGCAAGAGGGGGAATTAAAAGGGCTACCAGGAAGGTAGCAAGCACAACAGAAAGCAAGCACACACAGCTTTCCTGTTTATCCACCCAACCCACCCTGGAAAAAGAGGTAGTGAATGAGACGCTGGGTAGCAGGGTCGGTACCCGGTTGAGTCGTAAGCGGCACGTGTCTAAGGATATGATGCCAATTGGGCTGAGAGAAAGGAACCAGCCAAAAATAGTGGCAAAAGTCTGGGTTGCATGAACGCAAAGAAAAGGACTTGCTGGCAGAGCACGAACGGTCGAAAGACCACTAACACAGAATGAACGAGCTCTGAAGAACAATCAGCTGTTGCAAATCATCACTCACCTTGGACACGGGCAACACCCCAATGCCACCGGCAGTTCTAGGCAGACAAAAAACCTATGGGAACCCGCAGGAAAAGATGAGAATATCTGAGAAGAGAAATGAACTAAATCAACGCCATAATACCCTATAGCACCAAAATTCAAAGGCAGCGTCAACAATTACATCATAACGTAGAAGATGAAGATGTTGAAGATTTCTCAAACACAGCTACCGATCTAACAGAACGATTCAGCGACGAAGCAGAGCCCACGGAGCTCGAATCAATTTGTGTATGCAAAACAGAAGCAACCCAACAGAACTACTGCAAGACAAAACAGAGAAAAAATAAACATGACACTGTCGAAAAGACCAATTTTAACCTAATCAACGCAAGATCAATGTCCAAACATGCCACAGAGATTTTTGACCTCCTGTGCGACGGGGGTATTGACATCCTATTCATAACCGAAACTTGGCTAGATGAAAATTACAAAATCACACTCCACGACTGCCTCCCTGAACACTTCAAGTGCTCACAGGCATACAGAAAAAACAAAAGAGGAGGAGGACTGGCAGTAGCTTACAAGGAATACCTGAAAATGAAAACGGATGAACCACTAAGCACCGAAAACTGCAAATCCCTAATTGTTCACCTAACAGCAAACCACAAAACAAAAGTTGTTCTAGTTTACAGACCACCGACATATGATGCAGCCTTTGGGGATGCATTCATAGAGGACATTACCAACATAGCCATCGAGCAGAAACACCTGATAATCCTGGGAGACTTCAACATCTGGTTTGTAGAAGAACCTGCTAACTCACAAAAATCACTAGCAAAACAATTGAAGACAAACTACATCAGCTAGTCAAAGGAGCAACTCACATGGCGGGTCACCGCAATCACCGCCAACAAAAACCTCATCACCATGCACCACCAAAACAGATCCTCTGGAGCGACTACCTCATCAGCCCTTTCATAAACACGCTACCCAGGACAACAGCCAAACAACCAGACAAACTATCCACCATCATGAAAAGAAACTGGAGGACTGTCAAAGCTTGCAACCTAATAGAACAACTGGAAATCAACAAACCACCGACAACAGCCCTGGACGAAGCCGATCTCAACAAAAAAATAGAACTACTGCACAAGTGGATCGCCAAAACAATCAACGGCATCGGCAAGGAAAAGACTTCACCCCATCATGCAAAAGAGCAACAGCAAAATGGTTTAACCCGCTTCTCGTTGACATGAAAAGACAAAACAAGACACTTGAACTAGTGTGGAGGAAGAAATATGACCAGGCAAAGAAATTAGAATTCCAACAACAAATCTGCTTGCCTAAAAAGGAAATCCACAAGGCCAAAAAGAAATTCTACGACAACCGAATCTCCAAAGCTGCCAACACTCAAAAAGAACTGTTTAACATCATAAAAGAACAGAGAAACCCCCCTGGCTGCAACAACACACCCATGCCCTCACTGAAACTATGCAACAACCTCACAGATCACTTCAAGAACAAAATCAACACGCAACTGATCTTGCCAGCCGAGTATAGTCAGAACAAACTACAAAATGTTCCCCAAATATCAGCGGAGACATTCGTAAAGCTGGTAAGAAACAGCAACAAAGCCTGCTCCACCATGGATTCCTGCCGCCCAGACATACACAAATCAATCATCATGCAAGGAGCACCCATAGAATAATACTGAAACCTTTTTAACCAATCACTAGCAAAACTGCTCAAAACCTATGTATATAGAACAATACAAGATTACATAGAAAAACACCTTCTGCTGGACCAGGCACAAGTAGGCTTCAAACTGATTAGAGGAACGGAAACAGCAGTGTTCTCAATCTGGGACGACCTGCAGGCTAATGCAAACTCAGACACAAGCACAGCTCTAATACTTCTGGATCTCCCAGCAGCATTTGTATTTGTATTTTTTGCATTTGTATTTTATTTGTGTTTTATAGAACGCCTTAAGCCAAAGCGCTGTACATTAAAACTGAAGATGGTACAGTAAAATAGAATAAGCAGTTAAGTCCAGAAAACGATCACTCAGGGGGTTGAGACAGGTATGTTTTTAAAGAGGAATGGAAAAGTGAATAGACAGAGATAGAGCAAAGAGAAAGAGGGAGAGCATTCCAGTGTAGAGGAGCAAGAAGTTCAAAAGATTGAAAACGAGATTGAGCACAGGGAGTGCGGGGGACCAAAAGGCTAAAGTGGGAAGATGACTGGAGAGAGCTAGAAGGAATATAGAAGGATATGAGTGTAGTAAGGTAGGAGCGAGACCATAAAGAGATATCATGACAAGACAAAGAAAATTGAATTTATGTTGAGAGTGGAAGGACAGCCAACCAAGTGTGGCTAGAGAAGAGGAAATTGAATCACAATAGAGAAGAAGGCACAGTAAACAAATACAAGAGTTAAAAGGGGCAAGGCGAGATTTGGGAAGAACAAACAAAGTAGTAGAACAATAGAAAAGTTGAGAAAAGAGCAGAGAAGAGATTTAAAGCTTTGATGCTTGGAAGGTGAAAAACGGACGAGCTTTGCTGATGTTGTACAGGTGAAAACGACAGGATCAAGAAGTAAGAGATATGATGAACAAAGGAAAGGTTTAAGTTAAAGTGGAGATCAAGATTATGGTTATAGTTGAATTGGGGAGCTTAGAAGGTGGGAAAGATATGAAAGGAGGTGGAAGATGAGAAGGGGGAGTGTTTGCAGGGAGGAACAGTACCTCAGTCTTCCCTGCATTAAGAGTGAGAAAAGGAAGGACATCCAGGATTTAATAGCGACAGGACAGACTCTGAGGGTGTGGTGAATATCCGGTAAGAAAGAGGAAATAGATAGGAATAGTTGAGTGTTGTCAGCATTGAAATGATGCGATAAGCCATAAGAACAGATAATAGCCGCAAGATGAGATGTGTATAAGGAGAATAAAAAGGGGCCCAGAACTGACCCTTGAGGCACCCAGTGATCGAGCGAGAAGGACGTAGAGGTCTCACCCATCCAAGAAACAGAAAGTTTAGTTAGTCAGATACAATGTTAAAACCGAACAGAACCATGGAGACCAAGTAAGGAAAGTGATACCAGAAGTAAAGAGTGATCCACTGTGTCGAAAGCAGCAGATGGATCAAGAAGAATAAGAAAAGAAGATTGTTTAGAGTAGCGGGCTGACAGAAGAGAATTTAGCACGGACATCAAAGCAGTTTCTTTAGAATGAAGAGGACGAAAACCAGACTGAAATCGAGGAAGAGGAGAGGAGTCAGAGACAAATGAGGAGATCTGGGAATAAGCATGATGTTCTAAAAGTTCAGAAAGATTTGGTAGAAGAGAAATAGGATGGACATTTGAGACAATCAGAGAATTAGCTGTAGGTTTTTTTAGAATAGGAATAATGGATGCATGTTTGAATGATGATGCAAAAAAAGTGGGTTTAGGTACAAGAAGAGGGTAGACCTTAGGAATGAGTGCAGAAGGAATTGGGTCAGTCGGAGAGGCAGTAGAGTGAGCTTTGGCTAGTAAAAGAAGGACATCAGCATTGGAGACTGGAGCAAAATGAGAAATTAATGCAAGAGGAGTAGATGTAGGAGAACATGATATGTCTGCTGGAAGGGAGGCAGTGATATCCTGATAGAGGGAAAGGACTTTAGAAGAGAAGGAATTAGCAAAGTTAGTGGAATTAAGAGAATGGTCAACAGTGGTAGGGGAGAGAAGTCATGCAAGGGATTGGAAAATACGCCTTGGGTGACTGAATTGAGTGTGAATAAGATCAGAGAAATGAGCACGCTTGGCAGAGAGTAGACATTTACCATATAGAGCATGATAGGAAAAGTAGGAGGAATGGTCAGGTGTTGATTTAGATTTAAGGCAATGCCTTTCATATCGGCGGAGTAAGCGCTGCATAGAGCGTAGGTTAGGAGATAGCCAGGGTAGAGATGGTTTCCAGGTAGGCTGAAAGGCGGACAGAGGATAAAGCTGATCATGGGAGGAAGAAAGAGATGAGGATATAATAGACACAGCCTCATCGGCATTAAGGGTAGAGAAGAGTGGAAAAGAAGGGAGAGCAGAAACACAGGTAGTGTTGAATGATGTGGAATTGAACCATCGCAAGTGATGCAGAAAGAATGTTGTTGGAAAAGAAGGAATAGAAGAGTTCTGAGGGGTTGAAGAAAGTAGTGTTGCTGAAAGTAAAAAGTGATCCGACAGGTAAGTAGGTAAAGCTCGCACTGTGGAAGCAGTGACAGTTGAGAGGAAAATTCAATCCAGAGAGGAGCCAGATTTGTGTGAAGGAGGGGCCGTAAGAGGGGAAACAAAGTGAGAATCAGGAACAGACAGAAAGGTAATGGTAGAGTGAGTAGAAGATAAATGAAGATTGAAGTCACGTAGTAATATGACAGGAGTGGGACTCGGCAAATTGTGAGAAAGAAGATGGTCAATGTCTTCACAGAAAGAGCCAACTGGGCCAGGGGGACGATAGACAATAATTAATGAGACAGAAAAAGGTTTAGCAAGGACTTTATAGGTGTATTCAAAGGATGAGTAGGATGGGCTAGTTACAGGAGGAGGAATAGATGAGAAACAAGAATGATAGACTATACCAGTGCCGCCGCCACTGCTAGTGGCGTCGGGGACATGGTCAAAGGAGGTCAGAGATGTAGAAGCAGCAACAGTTGTTTCATGAGGCAAAATCCAAGTTTCCGTTATACATAGAAAATGAAAGAGACCTGTCATTCCAAAGGCTCAGGTCAATAGTGGCAATGTTTTTGGAGACCAAAGGATAGATAAGATTTGTCCACCTGACATCGGAGTGAGAGCTTTCCGGAGATTAAATAATAGTTATGGGTAGAGTCATGAGCAGTAAAACCAGTACTTTAATGAAAACAAACCTGATACCAGGAGATGACTTGCCTGGATGTACTGGGGAAGTGGAAAGAAGGCAGAATGATATTGCTGCAGAGTGCAGTGTGGCGTGTACTTGCCGCTGACAGCCACAGGCAGCAGTAACCAACTTGACCACGGCTTTGCCAGCGTATGTTGTAGCCGGTGAACGGGACCAAAGTGAGGCAGGGGGCGTGTCCCTGTGTGCTGTCTGGTGTTGCTAGGTAATGCATGCACAAACGTTGTTTCCCTCCAGACTCCATGCACCGGAGGAGCGGGCCGGCACAGATGGTTATGCTGTAGTCCTGTACAGTAATAAGAGGTGCTTGTGCCCTCAGAATCCGGGCCAATAGATGTAAGCAGGAGCTCACTGTTGCAGACCGCAGTAACCAACTTGTCCACAACTTTGCCACGGCTTTGCCAGTGGGTGGATTTGTAGCCGGTGAGCAGGACCAAAGTGAGGCAGGGTACGTGTCTCTGTGCGTTTCCTGGTGTTGCTAGGCAATGCTAGCACAAACGTTACCCTCCAGACTCATGCACCGGAGGAGCAGGCCAGCCCAGATGGTGAAGCTGTAGTCCTTTACAGTAATAGGGGCTTGTGCTCTCACAATCAGGGCCAATAGATGTAAGCAGGAGCTCACTGTCGCGGACGCCGCAGACAGTAACTAACTTGTCCACAACATTTGACACAGTCCACCATGACATACTTATCAGGAGATTGGAAGAAATAGGAATCATCGACCTAGCCTTACACTGGATTAAATCTTTCCTTACAGATAGAACAGAAACCTTACGGATCAAACCCTTCAAATCCACCCCAAGGGAATCCACCTGTGGAGTACCACAAGGATCCTCCCTAAGTCTGCTGCTGGTCAACATATACCTGGCTCCCCTAATCAAGCTCATCAAAATACATGGCCTCACTTGCTACAACTACGCTGATGACACACATCTCATCTACAAAGTAGAAAACACACACAAAGAAAACACAAACCTGGAGGAATGCCTACAAGAACTTGATGGCTGGATAAACACAAACAACCTCAAACTCAACCCTGTCAAAACAGAAATAGTGGTTATATCCAAAAACAGCCACTACATCCGACGGCCAACAAAACTAGGAACAGCACTGACATATCAAAAACAGTAAAGAACCTCAGAGTCCTGGTGGACAGCAAACTAACAATTGAGCCAGAAATAAATGCTATAATCAAGAAATGCTTCTTCCTCCTGCACACAGTGAAAAGGATCCTACCGTTCCTCTCCTTCACCCAGAAAACACTCACCATCATCACACTCATCATGTCCAGACTAGAATACGCCAACAGCCTACACCTAGGAATACCATAACGCCTATTAAAGAAACTTCAGAGTATTCAAAACACAGCGGCCAGACTCCTGCTCAAACTACCATGAAGGGAACACATTAGCCCAGAACTGAAAATACTACACTGGCTACGATAAAACAGTGAATAAGGTTAAAAACAATGTGCATAATGCACAGAGCAATCCACGCCAAGGAGCAGAGTTCCTAAAGAAGAAAATAACCATCTACCATCCACCAAGACCACTCAGATCAAGCTATGACATTCGCCTAGATCCAAAACCATACAATAAAAGAAAATTCGAAGTAGCATCTTTCTCACACCTCGCTCCTAAAACATGGAATTCCCTAGCAAAAACCATTCGCAATACAAGGGATCATCTGGAATTCAGAAAACAACAAAAAACGTTTCTCTTCACCCCAGAATCAGAAGGGAACAAGTAGGAATCATGCATTCTGCCAGAAACAGGAAGCCCATGGAGGGACTGACAATCCATTGCCTAACCATTCCGAACTGGTGGGTGTAGGGAGGACATTTTGGACCTCTCGTGCACACACACTGCCATGTTTACAGAGGAATACCACAGTAGGCAGGGACCATCCCACTAAAAGTCAAGGGAGGGACCCATAACCTTCCTAACCTAACCATCTAACCCTAGGGCGGGGGTGAACACACCTCTACGACCCAAGTCTACAAGTCCACATACAGCTAGACTTCTACAGAAGGTAATTACCACACCGCGACGTACCTACCAACTAGGATGCCAAACAATATCAAAGTACGCAGTACAAAGCAAAGAGTCAAGAAAAAAAACCCTGCTAACCCAATACTAAAACCTAATTTTCCCATAAACTCTTCTCCTACAGAAACGTAGACGACCACATCTCTGCACAGCAAACCGCACATACTTCACCACACTGCAACAACATACAAACAACACATAACCATGCATAAGAGCACATGGGAACCGCTCAGACTCAAATATCACACCTAAGCAAAGCGAACGCTGCAAACCGAACTAAAGCTGCCAACAGAACATCATATCTCACTTCCTAATCCTACTAACCGCTCCCACAGCCTCCCTGTTTCACACCGTCCTTTTTCAGATCCCCCAGATCACCAGGGGACAACTCCGGTAGTGATAGTGAGCGGTACATACAAGTAACCTTTAACATTAACATAAAATGTCGATGGAACAAATATCTGTTTCTAGGCCCATCTAAAGCAAAACTACTAAAGCCTGAGAAGCAGTAGGATGCTCTGCCCCGGCATTCATCAAGTGCATCTGGTGCGCTGAGCCCCCAAAAATTACATTCGTCATCCCCACTGCCCCCACTAACTGGAAACAATCTTGTTTTTATCTTGACTAAATTTAATCCTTCTAGATTCTTCTTGTACCTTTTCTTACTGCCCCTATACCACCCTCCTTAACTGCTGCTGCGCCCTCTCTGACACCCCGGTGTCCCCCACCCTGCCTGGTGCACAGATCACCCTGATGCAGCTGCCACCTTGTTGCTCATGTGGTGTCCTCACAGACTGCGTCTGCCCCCTGTGCCTACTCGCTGCCCCTATAGCACATCCATGACTGCCCTGCAGCCCTCACTGGCTTCACTTTCCCATCCATGTCTTCTGTGGAGCACGCTCCGCTGGACTGCTGCACAGACTTTGTTGGGAAGGAAATTAGCCTTTCTCACCTCCCAAGGTGTTTTAGAGTGAGGCGAGTCCCATAGATAGATGTGCAATGTACCAGGGAGGAAAGGGCTGTGCTAAGAAATCCAGCACAAACACAATATTGCAGGAATTATAGATGCATAGACTTAGTATGCGCATATAAAGAGATGCCATTTTCATAGTTATGGTAGACACATTAAGTTCTGCATGGCTGCACGATCAACGGAGGCCTGAATAGGCCCAAATGCTGGTGGCAGATGAACCCACACTGCCAATTCCCATAGAAACTTCCTTTATTCCTTAAGTGTTGCAACTTTTTGTTATCCCAGATAGTGGGAATCTCGCAATAGCGGATGTCCTCAGACAACCACCCATAAAACCAATGGTTGTAAAAGATATAAATGAACATAACCATTTCACCTTACTCCATAAATACACCCTTTGGAATACAAGGTACAGGGAGGAATACATTTTAGGTCAAAACGAGGGTGGAAGCCTTGAGGGCGGAGAGTGCGAAATGAACCGAGCAAAGAATGTGTGGGTCAGCATGATTGTGTTGTGTTCCTCCCCCTGTCCCAGTCCTCAAGTTTCACAGGTGCATGCCATAATGATGTAGTAGTATTATCTTGGAATAGTAACTCTGTAATAGCAACATGTGAAGCGCCTGACCTTCAGTCAGGCGCTTAGTTAGTTAAGTCAGTTAAGGAATTCAACCACATCATGACCACATCGCTAGACTCCATCGCACCACTCAAACTTAGACAAAGCAAACCCAAAGCCCATCTCAATTCATGGTATCCCCCATACCTAAAATCATTGCGCAAACAAAAAAGGCATTGCGAGACATCCTGGCGAGCACAACCCTGTGACGAAAGAAAGCCAACCTCAGCTCCATCACAGCCCTATACAAAAAAGAAATCATCCTAGCTAAACGCGAAACCTACAACTCCAGAATTGCCCAAGCCAACTCTAGCATGAAAGAACTCTTTGTCATCCTCAAAGAGCTAGAAGCACCCATCCCTGTGCTAGACAACTGTATTAAAGACCAACTCTGGTGCTCCAACATTCAGTAAGCTCTAGCCAATAAAGTCACTACCCTTCAAAAAAAATTGCCAAGAAAAAAGCCACTCTCTCTGGCAACAATCCCACTAGCATCAATTCAGAGCAACCAAGTAACCTCACCAATCACCCCAGATTTAAGTTCTCCAAAGTCACCATAAAAGAAACAGAAAATACTATACTATCTCTCAAGCCCACCAACTGCCAAGGCGACCTATGCCCCGCTCAACTTCTAAAGGATGCAGCCAGAGATCTAGCCCCCTTTATCACGAAACTCATCAATTCATCCTTCTCCACCAATACCATCCCATCCAACCTCAAAGAATCATGTGTGCTTCCTCTACTAAAAAAGCAGACCCTAGACCCACTAATACCCACCAATTACCGCCCGATTACCACAGTGCCTTTTCTCCTAAAGATCCTAGATAAAATGGCATACTCGCAGATACAAAAATACTTAGAAACCAACTCTTTACTAGGAACCAGGCAATCTGGCTTCCGACCCCAACACGGGACAGAAACAGCCCTCCTAGAACTTAAGTCACAGATTGATGAACTCCGGGATGACGGGAAATCAACCCTCCTTCTACTCCTAGATTTATCAGCTGCCTTCGACCTGGTCGACCACAGAGTCCTATGCAGCCACCTGAACTCGGCAGCTCACTTCTCCAAAGAAGCCATAGCATGGATACAATCCTTTATAGCCAACAGGACTATGAGAGTCTTCTCTCCTATGGCAGCAGCCAACCCTATCCCCATAACTTGCGGAGTGCCCCAGGGATCTTGCGTCTCTCCCACCTTCTACAATATCTTTACCAAGCCCCTTTTCGATAATCTGGACCTTCTGGGTGTCACCTACACTAACTATGCAGATGACACACAGATTCTCCTACCGCTTACCGGTGACTACGACAAGGATTTGGCCTTGGTGAACAGGATATATCTCATCATCCAGGCATGGATGGCCACCCACGGTCTATGCCTGAATGATGACAAAACAGAGATCATCATCTGGGCACTCCCTCGACCCTCAAAAAACTCAGTCCCAAATACTCTGCATTTAGCCTAGATAATAATATTGTTACTGTCGCCAAAGAGGTTAAACCTCTGGGTTTCTACCTGGACTCTACTCTTTCCTTCAACAAGCAGGTCAATGCCTTGGCCTCGGCCACGGCATATACATGCAAGCTGATTAAAGCTGGCAAGGCTTTCCTGTCACAGGACAGCTGCATCACCCTAGCCAGAGTCCCCATCTTATCCAGGCTGGACTACTGTAACGCTCTATACATAGGAGCCAATAAACAAACCATCAAAAAGATCCAACTCCTACAAAATAACGTGTTGAGAGCAGCCTTAGGTATCCCTAAGAGGGAACTTATTTCCAATACCAGAAGAGCCAACAACTGGCTCTCCACCCACGATAAAAGAAAATTAAAAACTGCATCCCTCACCCACAAATGCTTGAACAACGCAGCACCCCGCTACCTTTGCGACAGATTCACCTTGAAGCCTACCACAAGAATCACCAGACTCGCCAACACCATCTACCTCTGGGTCCCCAGATACAAACGTGCCAAAATCGGAGGCAGCAGCTTCCAGGTCAAGGCAGCGCTCCTATGGAACTCGCTACCATCCCCTCTAAGAATCGATCAAACTTATCACAAGTCCCGCCAGAGCATCACTAGTTGGCTCAAAGATGCCGACATCTAGGCACATACCCGCTGACTCTGCCCGCAACAATAACCCCCTCCATACTGCAGGCACCAGCAGCACCTACTAACCACCTTGTAAATCTATGCATGCCACAATGTACCTGCCTATATCGCAACCTGATCGTGCCAACATGTAACCAAGCGGCACTTGCACACAAATGTTTTTTTTCATGTTGTAACCAAGCTTTGAATATCCTTCTGCCATGTGCGTGAATACCCTCGGGTCTGGAGCGCACTACAAATAATAAACTAAACTTCAGTCGCTGGAGACATGAGCCCAGCTGACCCCACGTGAGAGAAGACGGGTGGGCGAGACTGAAACTAATCACAGCCTGGTATCCCCTATGGAGCAGGCCCATGTATAGGGTCTCACCAACCAGCCACGTATATTTTTACTATATGGTGATAACGCAGTGATGCCTTATAAGCTTAAGGTTGTAGCACTTGGAGCCAGAATGTTCTCGAGCAGCAGAATTTTTTGCTTGCACCCTTACTTTTTGTACGATTAAAACTTGTTATCCTTGCAAGAAATCTCTTGGCCTTTTTTCCCTAGCGGGTAGTATTTTTTTCAGCGTGAGCGTACAAGGCGTGACTTCATTTGGTGACCCCCACATGATCCCAGCTCCCTGTACCTGTAGAGGTATCCAGGCAACCTCTCCGGAAGGGCCGTGCCCACCTGCGGTGACCAGCCCCAAAAACACATACTGCCCAGTGGCCGTGCAGGTGCCGCCTTTGCAGAATCCTGGCTGCTCTTTGGAGCAGGGTGCCACCCCAAGGAGAGGTGCAGGCTGGTGTTGGATCCCCATGAATGGAGGAGTTTGGATGACTGTGCGCCCATGAGTATAGCCTTGTAAGGGATAACAAGTAGGGGACTGATGTATGGGGAAGTGTGAGCCTGCAGAGATTGAAATTGGGAGTGTGGCATGCCTGTGGTTTGTTTTTGTTTTTATTACATTTTTAAGGAGAATAATAAGGAAAAGAAAATGGGACGATAGGGAGCCTCCCCGAGTGAGGGGGGAAGGTGGCGCCAGAAACACTACTAGCAGGCCCACAGAAGACATGACCATGGGGGGAGAAACGCCCATAGAGTACATGTGCAAGACCCTGCCATTGTACTGCGACAGGATCAAGAAGTATCACAACCAGTGGGGAACCGAAACTAGGGGGGGATGCCCAGCTCATGGCCAGAGAAGGGCTCCTTTGACAAGAGCATGTCAGAACACATGTCCATCTTTCTGATGGCAAAATACAAAGGGAAACAATTACAGAAACAGGAGGAAAATATTGAACCTCTGAAAGATGTTCGAGGACACAGAGGAGCACGGGGAGAGGAGGGGGACGCAACGATAGTAGAGGTGCAACCACAGACAAAGATGGGAAGGCATTGACGTGCCATAAGGGAATATATCTTTTAGCATCCTGCCCGAAGTGGGATACACAAACCCAACATAAGTGTCAACAGGTTCAAATGGATCGACACCAGCGAAGACCCACCGCCCGCATATGTCTCCCGTCCAGATGTCACAGCACACACTGATGTTAACCCAAGTGAACTAGAAACAGCAATGGCATCGACACACACAGAACTAGCCAAACTGCGGGCGGCATGTGACATGGCCAAGACAGACCCACCAGTGCAGCAGGGGGCAAATGAATGGAAGTCAGGACAGACAACACTCCCATAAGAACTGTGCACATAGAGCGTGAAAGTGACCTCCTAGGTTATGAGAATGTTGGTTCCAGGCGGAGAGACGAAGATGAGTGGAGCACCTTCAATGAGGTTGCGGATGATGAGGATGGGGAGGCAGAGCAAGTGCCCCTAGAGTAGAGAGCGTATGGGACGGCAGGTTGAGAGAGAGATTTGGCCGGATGGCAGTAGCAAGGAAAAAGGGAAGTCCGACAAAGGGCGGGAAGGGAAAAGCAAACTGAAAATGCAAATGCCCTTAATACACAATGGCACAGGGAGGCCACAATATGTACCATAGGCACAGTTGGACAAAAACAGCCTAATAAAGGCACTCCCAGCCCTTACAGTGGGTTTGGGGATGTGGATAAATGCTTTCGGATGGCTGCTGTCAGTGATCAGGCTACTGATATGTGGGTGAAGGTGGGGTACCCGGTAGTAACCCTGCGCAATGATGCTCAGGATGGCTCTTTAGCATCTACCTTGTTCTGCTTGGACACGTCATCTCCTCCTTCTCTTCAAACTTCCAGTGTTAATCAGATGACACACAGCTCTTTTTCAAACTCCCTTCAGACCCTCTTTCACCCGCCATTATCTTTGACTACCTATCTGCCATCCAGTCCTAGTGCACTGCCAATGATCTCTGCCTCAATGCCTGTAAAACTGCGATCCTTCCCATCAAACCCCTGCTCCATGCTTCCTCCCTTCACTCTGGCCTCCCTCTTTGGGCTCTCCCCCTGCACCCTGTTCTGAAGCCAGAAACTTTGGAGTCATCTTCCACTCCTCTCTCTCTACTTCCTACCTCACACTCAGGACATTTTTTTATTTTTTTATTTATACCGCAACCATCGACCCTGAGGCATGCGGGCACCACACACCATACAACTACATAAATCAATAACACACATCCAAACACAAAATCTAAAAATAACATAAACAGATCAGGCAACATCAGAGCACCAAAAACCAACCAGAAGAATAAACAAAAGCATGCAAAAGTAAAAATTCAGTTCAAAATAATTCTTCGTTTTATGGGTGAGGGCATGTCCTAAACATTTGAGAGACTGTTTATGAACGCAGGCAAGCTGCTGGAGCCACAGCCAATAACAATGCATTCACTGTTGTCCTCAGAGCACCAGTTACTAATCTGTATTCTACGCAGGACTATCAGGTCCTGAGATCTAACACAAGTTGGGACCACTTTTTGATTAAACCACACTTGAATTTTATTTTTAAGTGACACCCTGGATTCCACTTGTCTAGGCTTGTCCACATTGGCTAAGATGATATTTCTTGGATCCAGGGCAAAACTCCTTATGTTGGGATCCACAATTTTTGCCATAGTGCATTTTTTTTAACGAATATCCTTGGACATTAGCGGGGCCAAAATTGACACAGTCTTACTGGGAAGCAAGATACCCTCCCTTGAGGTTGCACTCCCTGGACGGAGGACGGAGGAGACTGACTTTGCTTGCCCAAGAAAGCCTATATAAGAAGGCTCAATAGGATCTGTTTGACAGCCCGAATGAACCCCCTTCTACGAGCTGGGTGTTTGGGAGGCCATTTCCGCTCTTACAGGTTCCCTTTGAATGGGCTTCTGTGAGATTGACAGGTGTGCATTGACATTTTTAAACCAACAGAGCCTACCCAGGACTGAAATTCCTCAAAGTTGGAGCATATCGCAGGGTCCAGCAACATGTGATCCTTAAAGTGCAGCCAGTTATCTGGCACTTTGGGGTCAACCAGCCCCCTCAACGCTGACTTCAGTTACTTCTTCAGACTGCTCCCCTTTTTTAATTGACTGGCCTAGCAAAGCTTGGAAGCCCATAGATACAGGACTTTCTGATTTATCGAGATCCTTATCCTCAAATAGCTCCACATTTACCACTCCATGGACATTATAAGAGTCAACAAGGGCCTTTAACTGTGATCGCGTAGATCAACCCAGAGGGAAACAAACGCTGCTATCATCACTCTTAGTGTCTTTATTGCTGAGCAGGAAGTTTGTAAGCAGAAGATGTTCTTTCTGTAATTTCTGTCTCCTTTTGGCACTTAGGGCTAAAAACTCAGATAATCGGCTACCACTCACTCCTGTGGCGAGTGGTGACTGTATCGAGGGATCCCCCTCACTCACGGCGACAGGCTGATTACCGGCAGGCCCCACCCCAGAAATGGGGGCAATGAGAGGTTCAGATAGAGAGTCTAGACCCTTATCCCTACTAGACATTGTTTGTGTTACTTGCAGCCTTGTAACTGGCATGTTAATAGGGAATTAGATGTTGGACCGACAGATACAACACAAGGCCGAACAGGTGCTTACCCGCAGAAATTGCCCGTTACCCACTGAGCACCCAGCTGGAGCGGCGCTCGATACATAACCACCAAAGGATCCTCCGGGAGGGACCGCACAATCAGCCCCCAAGAGGCTCAGCGCATCCGCGTCCCAAGAAGTCCCACTTTCAGCTTTTCCTTCTCAAAAGAATTCTCCCTTTTCTCACTTTCCCCCAGAGGCTCAATGTGTCCCATGCCCTGGTTCTCTCTGGGCTTGAATCTTGCAATAGCCTCCTCCTGAATCTTCCATCTTCCACTCTGCGACCCCTCCAGCTAATCTGGAATAGGGCAGCAAGACTTATCCTTGGCCTTAAGCCCAGGGACTGTGTCTCTCCTGCACTAAAAAGCCTTCACTGGCTCCCGGTTGCTGCACGGATTAAATTCAAATCCCTCTGCGTCATCCACAAGGTGGTCTGGGCCCGGGGACCACACTATCTTCAGTTTTACCTTACTAAATACTCCCCCTCTAAACTAGTATGCTCCTTTGGCTCTAACTTTCTGTGTGTACAGGGTTTTGCTAAACAGGGTAGGTGGTCATTCGCTTTCCTCAGCTGGCTCCCTCCTGTGGAACAGCCTCCCCGTCCCCTGTGCCTTGGGCAGGACCTTTTAAATTCCGGAAGCTCCTTAAGACTCTCCTCTTTACCTTCTCTTTCCTGCTAATCCCACAGTTGCTGCGTTTGGTGTCCTGGGCCCTTATGCATCCTCGGGGCACTGACCTCCCGCACCCAATTGGCCCAGCGCCTGTCTATCTGCACTTGCACTTACATCTTCGGCCCTGGTGGTTCGCACTGACACCCCTCGTGGCTACTGGCCGTGTAGCACTCAACATTCCTAGCACTTCATCTGTGGCTCACCCGTGAGCTCAGACTCCACAGCACTGACCCCTACCTTCTTCCTTGCTGCACTTGTTCATTCTGAATACTCACAAGGTGTAGTAGGTTCGTCCTCTTCTCCTCTCTCCCCCCAATGCTCTTATATTTTGAGTTTTTAATGTGTTTTATTGTATTCCCACTCCTGCTCCCTTCCTGCGCTTTGGGATCTTTGAAATAGTATTTCTTATTGTATAAGCGGCTAACAAGCAAACAATAAAATAAATAAATAAATACAACCAAATTAGAGCAAAAGTATGGGACGCTCTGCGGCGAGCATTCCCGGACACACTAAATCTACAGTTCATTATTCAGTGTACTATGGGTGATGATGAGGATGCTGCACAATTCATTCTTAAGATCCAAGAGATGTGGAGGGCATAAACAGATAACGCTTGGGACCATTCAATACCCTTTTTCTATTAGACCTGCCCAAAGAAGTGCAAAAGGTGCTCGACATAGTTGTGGGGGTTGAGGCGAAGGGGTGGCCTGAAATTCAAAGCATTATAGTGCATTATTGTAGAAGAATAAAAGAGCGTAAGGAAGAAACGCTTCAGAGGCGACAGGCAGAGGAAGCAAAACTAGTGCAAAACAAATTAGCTAAAGTAGTTGTGGTGGCTTTGGGATCGCTGCCCACACAGATGGAAGAGGCGGATTACACACCTAACTTCACAAATGTCAGAATAGCAGCAGTGTGGACAGAAGGAGGACACGCACAGTGGGGAAGAAGCCCGCAATTCTCTGGGCCGCAGTGGCAAGGAAGACAACAGTGAGGTAGAGGTGGGTTTAGGAGATCAAGGGGAGGAGGGTTTGGGTGAATCAGACTTAGAGCAGGAGGAATGGGGCAATGTTGGAACTGTGGGAAGTGGGGTCACTTCTCGAGGGAGTGCTGGAACAGACAGGGAATGGGATATAGTTATGGCCAGCAGAACTATGGTCCACCACCCCAGGGCCCCCACCCAAGGGCCGACTCCCAGAATGACTTCAATACCATATAAAATACATCATGGCTACACCCAATTACCTCCACAGATCCCAGGCCCTCCCTCGCTGCGACATCCCCCACAGGAAATGCAGCATTACCCACCTCACAACAACACCCAGCAGACAGGCAGCACACACTCCTTCGGTGGTGCACCAAATGGCACAGTGGCACTATTTCAAGGTTCTACGATAATAGGGGAAACCGTTTCTTGTTCTCAGGGACAGACACCAATACAGACTAGGGCAACCCACAGAGAGCACTTGCATGTCCAGTACCTTCGAAGACCATAAACCCAGACGAGGAACCCTTGGTGGGTGCAGTGATAGGAAACAAGCAGTTCATCTTTATGGTAGATTCAGGCTCAAAGAAATCGTGCATCAGTGAAGGTGACTGCTGATCTGGCAAAACTTCCCGCTATCTGGCAAAACTCTCGACAGACAGGGATTCTCAGGGGTTGTTTTACTTGTTCAAAATATAAAAGATTTAGATGAAAAGGTGGGAGGAAAGATAGTATGCGCCCCTCTATTGTACTCTGAGATCTCTCCTGTCAACTTGCTTGGCAGGGACCTGCTTAGCAAGTTGAACATGACGATCTCGTTCATGGACAATGGCATTGTCTGCGCCATGCCAGGCATGTGCTCAATGAGGGCGATGCTTGTAATACACACCGTGGCACTATGGTGCAAAGCATCCCCGTTGACCCAGACATGTTAATCTATGGCAAAACAATGATTGTGCAAGCAGTGCCGCAAATTACCAAAGTCTGTTGAAGAGTGCCAACTAATTTCATCTTCCGCCATGAAGTGCCCCCAGAGTTAGTAGCAGGCATCGTACTGTCCCTAGATCTGCAAGGGCAGTTGGTATCTGCCAAAAGGATTGCTGTTCTTGGCTCAGACAGCCAGGGATGCCAGTGGTGCATGGTATTGTGTATTGATCCCGTGTGCCCCTCAAAGAATTGACAGATGCAGAACTTTTGAGCACAATGATGATGATGGGGAGATAATACTTGAGATTTGCATCCCCTGTGACATCATGGTGCAGTACAGTAGAGTGCAAAGCCACCTAATGGCTTTTGTCGCACCACCTCCCTTCATCCAGGTTGACTTACAGCATGTACCGACGCAGTTATGGACATCTAAGCCACACGATGTAGGGCTACTGTAAGAAGTGACCCCAGTGAAGATCAAACTAAAGAATGATGCAGTATTACCCCGAGTGAAACAATACCCACTATCAAGTCAGGCAGAAGAAGGGATAAAGGACACAAGACAGGCTTTACAGCATCAAGGGGTCATACCTCACCAAGGGATCATACCTCACAATGCAATACAGCATATACCATGTCAATAAGGTGACAGGGGTAATTGGAGAATGATCCAGGATCTCTGACCCCTCAATGACATAGTGCAAAAGGAATTTCCGAAACCCTGCCCTCATTTTGTGTAGCATCCCCAAAGAAGCGACGCACTCACAGTGGTCGATTTAAAGAATGCTGTCTTCTCGGTACTCTTGCACCCAGACTCACAGTACCTCACAACATTTACAGATGACAGAAAGTGCTATGAGCACACTTGTTTGCACCAGGGCTATTAAGAGAGAGCCCTAGCATAGTCAACAGGATACAGCACAAAGACGTAGGTAACATCATGTCCCCAGCACGGTCATCCTGTATGTGGATGAATTTTTTAGTGTGCAGTGAAAGTGAGCAAAACTTCTGTAAATACTCCATTACCCTACTGCAACGATTAGCCCGTAAGGAATTTAAGGTTTACAAGACCAAGCTACAAAACCGCCAGCTTGAGGTACTCTACTTGGGACAGCTTATTTCAGCAGTCGGCAAATTAATCATACTAGACAGGGCAGCGACTGTGCACGCCACACCAAAGCCAGTTACAGTAAAAGACATGTAGAAATTCCTGGGGTTAAGCAACTACCGCAGGGCCTGGATTCTGGACTAAGCAGCTTACACAAGACCGCTCTTGCAGCGCCTCAAGGAGGCACAAAAGGGCAATCATAAGCTAGAATGGACAGCAGATATGGTGCAAAACTTCAACAACTTAAAAGAATTGATTTCCACAGCCCCCGTTCTCGCCACTCCAGACTACATGCAGGACGTTTACATTACATGTTTTCGCATTCAAATGGCACACTTATGACTGCAGTACTGACACTCAAGAATACATTGGGCCACTAGGCGTTGGCCTACTACAGTGGTATATTAGATTCAGTAATACAGGGACAGTTCACATGTGAGCAAGCTCTCGCTGCAGCTGCCTTTGCTATCAAGAAAGCACCACAATCATGATGGGATGCTCATTAACTTTGTATATAGGCATCCCCAAAGCCAAAAACAGTCCACTAGAGGAGGGTGAGGTGCTCTTTGGTGATGGATCAGCAACAATCAACCAAGACACAGATTGTTGATCCAGATGGCCTGAAGTACAAGAACAACCCGACGAACATCAACTGCTTAAAACAGCCATATTTAGTGATTGACGGAGCAAAATATGTAAACAACAAGTAGCAGGAAATGACACTCAGTTGCTGAGCTGAAGCCCTCCGGGGATACGAAGAAAAAACTGTGGCCTTCGTGGAAAGAGCGTGTGCACAAATATCGACAGAGCATGTCACAAAACTGACATGGATTGGAGCAATGGAGAAGCCAGAAAAAGTGCACCGAGATGAGAGCTATGAACTGTGTTTCCACAGTGAAAGAATTGTCTTTGTCGGCTCCAACGAGCGATGCAACAGAACATTGTCAATTCCAGATCTCAAGAGCGGCACGGCAGCACTGAAGGACTACTTCTGGATGTGTGGCCAACAAGCGTACTTGCACCTCCCACCATCATGGAGGGGCTATTGTTCGCTGTCCATGCTACACTTAGCTCTACTAGTAGTCCCAGAAGAACACCTGGAATAGGGGCCAATGCCTGACGAAGCACCAACAGTGTCCCCAATGATCGAAGAACAAAACCCACTGTCACCACCAGAATTTTGCATCCTCTCTAGAAATAACCAATATGACAAACTGCGAAGAAAAACGAAATCAAACTATCTATCCAAAGACTCATCAGCACTGCTTGAATAAATACCAGTAGAATACAAGTTGTTTAGCTCAGCAGAATTTTTCTTTTTGCATCACTTTTGCCGGCGTACAAACACGAGCCAATGCAAAATGGCTGCAGATTGAGCGTTTGGAATTGGTTCAGCTGGCAAATGACACTGAGCAGGGGCTCAACATCATAAAGGTTGAGCTGCATGCCCTGGGACTGATGACAATGCAAAACCGCTACATCTTGGATATGCTGACGGCCATTTAAGGAGGTGTGTGCACAAAGATCGGGCGTTCATGTTACACATTCGTGCCTTTCGAAGGTGCAGAAAATGGATCCTTGTCACATGTCATAGCTGCAGTGCACGGTCTTGTGGTCTGAATTAAAAAGGAAGCTGGCATTCAAGAGGAGGACTGGTTTACAATTGCATTCAGCTGGGCCCTATCCTGGCTGGGAGCACTGATGAAGATACTGGTACCTGTCATCGTGTTCATTCTGGTCCTTATTTGCACCTGCCAACTTGGACTCCAATTATGTGCCAATGCAGTGCCTAATAGCACAATGAAGATGGTTTCACTTGTCTTTTCAAAAGTACCTCATAGCACAAAGGAGATAGAAATACAAACTGACCACCCCATTCTCTGTATGGTCCCCATACCCTATGGAGATGAAGTAGAGAGAGTGTACCACACAATCAATGTCCTCCCAGACCATGAAAATTATAAGGAAGTATAGGTAGATTTAGCAGGAGATGGGGCAAGTATCTATATGACATCTACTCCCGAAGACCATGCTCAAGCGGAAGAAAGCTTGCAAAATGTATGTAGGGCCTGGATGCCAATAAAGGGAACACCATCATATGAAGCTGCAGCGAGGAGGGAAGATGAGCACAAGTATGTAGAGGAATTTGTTACTGTAGAAGTAACAAAAGGGGGGAGTGTTGGGAAGGAAATTAGACTTTCCCACCCCCCTAGGCGCTTTAGAGGGAGGCTAGTCCCATAGATAGATGTGCTTTGTACCAGGGGTAGAGGGCAGTGCTAAGAAACCTGGCACAAACATAATAATGCAGGAATTATAGATGCATAGACTTAGTGTGCGCTTATAAAGGTATGCTATTTTCATAATTATGGTCGGTACATACAGTCCTCCATGGCTGCGTGGTAAAAATAGGCCCGGCGGAGAAACCTGAGCAGGCCCAAGCACTGAGGGCAGATGAACCCACGCGGCTAATTCACCATAGAAACATCCCTCTGTTCCTTAATTGTTGCAATTAATTGTTATCCCAGAGAGGCATGCACCCTGCAGGGCAATGAGACAACGCCAGGCTCCTTTCAGCACACATTCATCACAGTCAGGCGAACAGCAGACTTCCAACCCCCACCCAGCTCACCAGGAGTAATGGCACCCACCACTGACCCAGTGCAAGAACACCCGAATTTCACAGTAGTGGTTGACCTCAGACCACCACCCATAAAACCAATGGTAGTAAAAGATATAAACAAACACAACCATTTCACCTTACTCCATATATACACCCTTGGAATACGAGGTACAGGGAGGAATACATTATAGTTCAAAACGAGGGTGGAAGCATTCGGTGCGGAGAGTGCGATATGAACAGAACAAAGAATGTGTGGGTCAGCATGACCGTGTTCCTTCCCCTGTGCTAGTCCCCAAGTTTCCCAGCTGCATGCCATAATGATGTAGTAGTATTATCTTGCAATAGTAACTCTGTAATAGCAACATGTGAAGCGCCGGGCCTTCAGTCCCCACATGATAGAAAACAGTCGGGCAAGACTGAAACCAAATTCAGCCTGGCATCCCCTATTGAGCAGGCCCATGTATAGGGTCTCACCAACCAGCTACATGGATTCTTAATATGATATGATATGGCATCTATAACGTGCCTATACACATGTGTTTCAAGGCGCGACGAGGCAAGGAGGGGGCAAAGGGAGGACAGACAAAGATCTTACTAGACCAGGTATCATTCCGATCGTGCAAGTGCATGGGAAGGGGGAAAGGAAAAGTGCGCAGGGTGAAGGGAGAGGGGAAAGTGCAGTACATGGGAAGTGGAATAAATAAGACACATAAAACAGCCAGCTAGTGGCAAGTGCAAGGAAGTGCAGACGTAAGTGCTGGTAGGGGGGACTGAAGGGATACAGAAAAACAGTCCCCAAGTGCAGGGGTTGCCAGGGAGGCAGTGCAGGTGGGTAATTGACGGGGCCTGAGCCAGAGATCAGAAAGGGTGGTCAGGTAACCAGTGCAATTACAGTCAGGAATTCCGCAAGGGAGGGGAAGAGAGAAAGCAGAAGCAAAGAGGAAGGTTTTGAGGTGTTTCCGGAACCGGAGATGGTTCTCCGCTACTTTCAGGGAGGCAGGAAGGCTGTTTCAGAGAGAGGCCCCTGCCGAAGAGAGTGATCTGCCACCAACTTGTTGCTTGGAGAAGCGACTGACCCTAAGGTAGTTGGAGGCAGATGAGCGAAGAGCTCGAGAAGGAAGATATTTAGGAAGAGAGAGTTGAAGGTATTGCGGCCCCAGACCCCAGAACGCCTTGTGTACAATGCAGAGGGTTTTTAACTTAATCCTCGCAGCCACTGCGAGCCAATGCAGAGATTTCAGTCCTGGAGAGATACGATCCCTGGTGCTTGATATATGGTGATGATGCAGTGATGCCTTATAAGCTTATGTTTGTATCACTTGGAGCAAGAACATTCTCGAGCAGTAGAATTCTTTGCTTGCACCCTTACCTTTTGTACGATTAAAACTTGTTATCCTTGCAACAAATCTCTTGGCCTTTTTCCCTAGTGGGTTGTATTTTTTCTGGCGTGAGCGTACAGGGTCTTGCCTTCACCTTCCATGACATCTCTGCTCCCTGTGTTCTTCACCCTAGTCCCAACGGACTGCTATGCAGCCCTACTTGACTACTATGCTCCTTTCCTTATTGCTGCACACTCTTGCCCGACAACTGCAGGCCCACCCTGAAAATACCCTAATGATTGTTCCTCCTCCCTCTGCCTTCCACTTCCCTTTCACTTATTTGCTTCCCTCCTCAAGGCACGACAATCAGGCCCCTGCTGCTTCAAACCTCCCTGGCTTGCCCCAAGTTGCCTCCTCCGACTCATTTGCCCTCTCTCCACCGAAACCTGTGTCTGTCTGCCAATTACTTGTTTCTGTGGGAAAACCCATGGCCCTCTCCAAACCTGAGCAACTTTCCAACTCCTTTGCTTCACACCATCAAGAGAGAACTGTGACCATCATGGAGAGGGATGCCTACGTTTCTCAGGTGACAGTCCTGGTAGATGGTATCATAAAGGAAATGGTTTGTCTCAAAGGTCCAGAGAACCAGAAGACCTCAGCATACTGTTGAATGTCATCCTGGCAAGTGTGAATGCCTTGACAACCATAATGCACAGGGTGATCAAGTTACATTAGTGCAGGTGTCTCCAAAAGCATAGAAGAGTCTAGGCAAAGGAGGTGACTCAACCTCCTGCCACCTCTCGACTTGCCTTGTGAGGAGCAGGAGTTCACCATCATCAACGCCATTAGCGTAGAAGGAACTGGGGGAGTGGAGACTGGGGTGAAAGGTAAGCACACTGCATACATGCTATTGGAAACATAGGGGACCATCCCCTCCATCCCATCCATGCATTGCTGCACACCAAGACTTTGCCGTGTCACACACCCTCTTGCCATCAGAACATTACCATCACTCCCTCCAGGAATCAGTGCTGTTGCAAACCTGGAACTTCGTGCCTTGAAGAAAGCATGTCTGCTGTTGCATCTAGCCACAATAATAGCTTGCAGGCAAAAATATAAGCAGAGAGAGTGGTGGAGCCGGGGCCAAATGTTAATGAAACTACTTCTGGGTCACACTAGCTAAAGCCTCAAAGGCTGCTGTGCATCTGTGAGCCAGTTACAGATAACAAACCCAGATCCTCCAATTAAGCCATATCACATAAAGGCAACCAATAGCATGAGCTGCTCCCCTAGTAGTTAGGTCCCTCTCATTTGTGTTCTGTTTACAGCAGGTTCTCAGTGTTTCTACTCACCATGAAGTCACTCTCACTGCATTGGTTGTTAACCATCTTGGGAGTCTGTGTCAAGGAAAAGGTTAAGGGAGAAAAGAGACCCCAGCCTTTCAGGGGTTGAACAATTTTTCCATCTCCCTTTCAGTCTGGGGTCTCTACCGGCTGTGAGGCAGGCATGGTATCAAAAGAGATGACACAGACAACAGATGGTCAATTCTAAGCAAAACGTTTTTAATGATCAGGATGGTGTTGTCAGATCTTCTGTTTTCTTGATTGGCGCACGGCAGCACAAACACCTGCCTCCCCGTTGGGTCTTGGCACCTGGGATATGACAACCACAGGCCACTGCAACCCTCCAGGGAAAGAGGGTTAGGGTCCATTGAGTGGATAGGCAGGGGAGTTCAGGGTAACTGGAAAGAGGGTTTAGGGAAAATAATGGATGGGTAGGGGGGCTTTAGGGAAACATGCTCCTCGGCTCCTGCTCCGGCTGCAGAACTATGATGTCTCCACCC
Source organism: Ambystoma mexicanum (assembly GCF_040938575.1). Classification (NCBI taxonomy): domain Eukaryota; kingdom Metazoa; phylum Chordata; class Amphibia; order Caudata; family Ambystomatidae; genus Ambystoma; species Ambystoma mexicanum. The sequence continues at coordinate 1,251,206,535 of NC_090925.1, read as the reverse complement.
ATGCACACTTTCCACATTCATTCAGAGTGCCCAAAGATTAATGGGGCCTTTGTACTGTAGCCCTTAACCAGAAAACACTGTAACAGCTGTGTGCTGCTCTAACATATGCAATGTGCAATAATCTTACACTACTTAACCCTGCAGAGCTTTTACATATCCACCCCACAATTCATCATGTAAGGTAGTGTCCCTGCATTTGCTCCACGCAGAGAAAACAGATTCCCCACATTACCCCATGCGAGGATGTGCCCAATTAAACAGTATGAAAATACACTTAGCTTCGTTTTCTGCGCGAGTCCCAGGTTCTCCTGGCCTTTCCCCAAAGGGTTAAAACTGAGTTTCAGGCCATCCGTTCACTGCTTTTACTATCACAGATTCTAGCGAAACGGAATTCCCCCAAAGTACATGCAGAGCAGTTAAGCATGCGTATCATGCAAGGGTTAACATGCGTTGTCCATTCGTATCACCCCATGTTCGTGTCTCTGAATGATTAGTAGTTAATGTTCCCCCGGACACGCGTCCCTTCTGGTGAGCACTGCTGCACAGAGGGAAAGAAGCTGCTACTTATCTGTAGTTGTATGTGTGGCCTGGGGTGTGACTGCAGGCGGGCCGGTGTCCCACGTAGGCGTGCCTCCAGGAACTTGCGAGTAACATGTCTTCACTCTCCAGTGTCCAGAATTGTGAGCTGCGCTTGGCAGGCGCGGCTCGTGCATGCGTGCTCATTCGGACGTGGCTGTGGGCATGGGGATCTCAACCCCAGCAGGCTCGCTCTGCACACGGCCTGCTGGGAAACATAGTTTCCGGGCTGTCCTCCATCCCTGGGCTTAGGTCCTGCAAAAGGGATGGAGAACACACCTGGAAAACCTGGTCAGATGCCTCAGGGCCTCACACACTCTCCCAGCTGCCACCACAGGGGTGATTACTTGCCTCACTGCCCCTACAACTGCCCCCGTCCCGACAGGTGGAACGCCTAAATTGCCCTATTCTGTGGTGGGATTTTCCCTAGTCAAGGAAAATCTGTGTCTACAAGTCTAACATAAGAGTCTGTCTTATTTTGTGTCAAAACCTATGCTTGTCCTCACAACTATAACTAAACATGGTGGAGGAATATTCTGAGCAAAATTTAAGTGTTCAAAAGTAAAGGTTAAGCTACTTTCAGTTTGAGTTCTTCTTGAGTTCCCTATCTCAAGTTCAACACAGGTCCAATATAGGTTCACTTCAATAGGGTTTGGTCAAGCTCTGAAATTACCTTCTCCAAGTTCGAGAGCTTCACAATTCACACCAAACAAAGGTCCTGGGCTTCTCTTCCCCAATTTCAAATGTAGCACAGTTGACACAAAAACGGAGATCGTGGGACTCACTTCCCCAAGATAGGGTTCATTGTTTGGTTCTCAGGGTTCCCTTCCCCAATACATTAACTGAGCATTCACATAGTTTCATCTGTTCAAAGTTCAAAAGAAAACACTGGGTCCATTTGACCCACCTGCAGGTTTGCTTCATGAATTGTTTCACACTTCTCTGCAGCTTGTTTTCCATTCAGGGATTCTTAGTTTAGGCAGGGTTAGCAGACTACACGTTCCACCCTTCACAGATCAAGCAACCAGTTAACCTATACTTTTTTTCTCTGGTTTGGTTCCTGATGTTGGTAACTTTCACATTAGGAGACTTTCTGGTCTAGGTGCAGTTGTCAGACCGCACGGTCCACCCATCAGAGGTTGCGCAATCATAAATCTCCCCAAAGCTGCTGGGCCCCTTTTTTGTCTCTTTTGTCTTGGGCTTTCACTTTTCACACTTGTATTCCTTGTAAAACTCTTTTATACCAGTTCTTGGCTTGTCATATACTTATGACTCTTTCTCACGTTTGCAGTTATAACTGAGAGTCATTATTCTTCCTGTTTGCACTTGTAATGCTCAAAACAACTCCTAAGTTTTATCACATCTTTAATTCTGTTCATATGGCGTTTTACGGGCAGTGTGCCACTTGATATGTCTACTTGACTTAAAATGTTCATTTACCATTCTGAACATCGTAGTTTATTCAAATAGTAGCTTTCTTTCAGTTCGGTATTCAAAATATTAAAAAAAGAAGAGTCAAATCTGTGCAAGCTGATTGTTTAGTAACAAAGTTATCCACGTGGATTTGTGGCTTGTATAGTTTAATAAAGAGACTTCAAGTTACAGTCTGTTTGGTTAGACAGAAATGTATAGGTTTTTTTACATGCGCACATTGTGAATTTAATTACTTATTAATTGTCTTCAATTGGTTTTCCTCCTTTCAGATTTCTCATTGATGTTGTACATTCAATGCTTAGTTGTAGTCTCCTTCACCGCTGTTGTCAAGTGGATCATCAAGAGGAAAACATCTTAATTGTTCCATGAGTGGTGCTTATCAATTCAAATGTCTTCAATTTGTGTTGAGTTCAAATTCCTTAATCATTTCTGTAGACAAATTGCAAAAACCAATATGTAATTATGGTTCAAAATAAGCTATATGTTTGACTGGTTAAGTCCTTTTAAATTCGAAAAATCAAAAAACAAGAGAAAAAAGGGAAAGAGAGAAAAGGAGTTGCGCACTTTGATTTACCTGCATTAATGCTTTGGAACTGGAGTCATTTCTCCAGCTTGCCGCAAAAGAAACGCTGATCCGGGTGGATACTGCATTCTTAAATGGCTGCCAAGTATAACTGTACGCATCTGATGTCATCACGCACACGTAGCGTGCACGATGATGTCATTAATTTTCACATGTGGTGGACATATTCAAAATGTTTTCCGTGTAAGTGGACAATTGTAAATATGATACAACCGTGCATGAAAGATAGTTTGTTGTGGCAATATTCACTTACAAACAGTGAATATCATCCTGGATGAAAATGTGTTAATTGGTGAAGAATGTGTTACGGGAAACAAAAAAAATATTATTAAAGAAATACATTTTTATAAATAATTGTAGAGTTCATTGTCCTGATTCAGACCGGAAAAACAAGTGTCCATAAGATTTATCTACTGTGCTTCTCTTTGGTGAAGGTGCTGCTCTCTGTTTCTTCCTCTCGGTGGGATATCTATTTATTCCAAACCCGCACAATTTAAATGTTCTGGATTACATTCTGGATGCTCTTCAATGAAATGTGCCGGCAATGGGTATCAGATGTCTTTGTTTCTGATGCTTCTGAAATGTTCCGTAATCCTGATTTTCATTTTCCGTATTTTGCTGCCTATCTGCCGTTTTGTGCATTTGCATTGGATGCCATATACAACATAATTTGAATTGCAGTTAATAAACTGTTTGTGGTGCGTGTGCAAAAATGATCTAAAACAACATGGCACTGGTGCGCGGCCATTTCGGACATTCGCTTCCATTACCACAATGAAAGTCTATGTTTCTGTGGGCTCAGTAAGCAGACCTGAATTCTGCAGCGGTTGATAGGTCATATTCTGAAGCCGATGAGCTCACTGTGGAGGGTAGTTGTTGTATTGTCTCTTGAAAGACGAGCCAAGTAGGGAGTCAGAGCAATGCAGGTGAAGTGATAAGGGGTGCTGAGAACAAGTGCGAGGGAGAGAAGCTGGGTTTTTCCACTTCAAACTAGATTTTTCCACTCTTTGCTCCCCATGCTTGTTGTTTGTCCTTCGGCCGGGGGCAATTTGGTAACCATGAAGGGGCAGGGATTTTTTCCCCATAAGAGGTGAAGTATTCCTAATGAAAAATCAGAGAACTGGAACCCCGGGTGATGAAGTCTCACTGAGAAGGAGGACGCCCCGCTCCAGACCCCGTTAGCCCATGTAATCTCTCTGCCTACCTGCCTTGGGACTGAGTCATGGTGGCCGAGATGAAGTTTCCTTCTGCAACTATACTAACAGTGTTGTATATTCTGTGTGTTTATGTATAACCAACGATATGCTATGTTTGAGGTGTTTGTGTGCTTATTATTATTTGTTTGAATAAAGGGCCTAACAAGAGTCATCTATATTCTAATTATTGGTCTACGTGTGGTTTATTGCCTCCCTGAGTCCAAGAGCTTTTTGTCCGTCTAATAGGGTAAGTGGTTCGGAGATCATTACATGTGTCAGAAAAAGCAAAACATTTTGGTGCTGTGAACAGGGTCTTTGTGCTGATATGGATGCCAAAGAACCCGGTTTATTTTGACGAATCCGAAGCTTTGGACCCAGAAAGGCAAATTACATAATCTATTTGTGGAAGAGAGAGAGTGTGTTTCAAGGCATTGTTGATAGGGGTGTGAAATATTCATTGACACTATGAGTTCCCTATTTAGGAAAAAAGGAAGCGCTGCAGGCGGAGACTTTCCTGAAGTGACTATCCCAGGGTGGACAAAGGGTCCTTATGATAAATTGGCAGAGACATGGCATGTGCAGCAGGTTTGAGTGAGACCTGGGATACAAGTATTGGAGAGGCGATACTGGCCGAAGTGGTGGATTGCCTGCAACAGGTGCCTGTGGAAAAGAGAAAAGCGTGCTCAGCTTTAGGTAGACAAAGTTGAATGTTGTTGCCTGCATTCAGGAGGGTGCATCAGCAGAATGTTGAATTACAGGTGAGTGTCCTGAGGTTGGAAAAGGATCAGGCTGCCGAGAAACATATTGCGTTAGTACAGCAACTCCAAATGAAGCTGTATCATGACAAGGTGGATAAGTATCAAGCAGTAGTCGATAGAGTTGCTGTAAAAGTGGCCTGATACAAATATCAAAAGAGAAGGGGGAGGTTGAATACCCGTAAGGTAGCACCAGTCTTTGCCTCTGCAGGGGTTGATTGGGACCCTGACCAGTGGGACGAAGATGTATTCGATAGTACCAGTTCAGAGAGTGGTTCGGAGAAGGAAGTGCTGTACAAACCAGAACTTAGTCAGAAAGTGGTAACAGTTAAACCAGTGATGTGCAGGCGAGCTGGTCCAAATCCGAATAACCCTGTATGTAGGATGCACGATGTAACCATGTTAGAGGATTATTCCCAGCAGGAGGTTTGGGAGATAATCAACCGATTGAACCAGAGGGCTGGTGAGCCTCTGTTAACTTGGATGGTCAGGTTGTTTGACGGAGGTGTGGCAGGTCATTTGGTAGAGGCATCGGACGCTGCCAGGTTTCTGCCATAGTCGCAAGAAACCCATATTCAGGAGGTATTACTTGTAGGGCATCCTCCTGAATACGACTGGAGAGAACCGCAAGTGTCGTTGTTATGCCTAGCTGCCCAAGGATGTAACCGCAAGTATCTGATAACATCGGACCGGCCCAGTGAGGAGAAGAAATCGAATACATTGACAGAGGCTATTCAGAGGCTGAGGGAGCATGCCATGAAAGAACCTTTTCATGTTGAGACTACTGAGTATAGGAGAGTAGTAGCATTATCGGTCTCTTCCCTAAATGCCATCATTCGAACTGCTCCTCCGGCATATAAAAATGTCATTATGACATTGTTCGTGGAGATGACGAATAACGAATGAGGTGGTGGATGCCATTAGACAGTTGGCAGACCTAGCGGAATGAGAAAACGTAGTAGAGAAAAAGAGCGGGGCAAAGCGAAAGAAGGACCCCTGGGAAGAGGTTTGATAGCCGAGATTCTCATGTATCTAGAAACAATATGTTTTTGGTGCTACTAAAGGATGGAGTGCCACGAGAAGACATTGATGGAATTGAGACCAGAGAAATATATAATTTGCATAAAAAGCGAGGACTCGAAGATAAAGCGAATCATCCAAAATTACAGTTTATTTGACCGAATGGGCAATTTGGCTGAATTTCAGTGGGTTTGAAAATTCCGACTGGCCAAAAAGTTTGACCAAATCACCCATGCAATGCTAAGGGCTGAGGGGGCTGCGGGAGTGTCCCTGCACCCATGCTCACTATATTATGGCCGGAGGTTGCAGGGGTGTCCCCCGCAGTCATCCAGAAAAAGCCACAAAAAAAGAACAAGAAAAAAAAAGGAAAGGACCCTGCAGCGCCGGTTCCTGATCACGGAAGTGAAAGGGAACAGGCGTTGGAGGGACACTGCGAGTCAGCGGCCGCAAGGTAAGTAGGGGGGTGGAGGTGGGCTGGGTGTGGGCTGGGGCAAAGTTGGAAATATTCAGGGGAGGAAAGACCAAAGGTTATTTCAGAAAAATAATCTTCAGTCTTTTCTCCCTCGAACATTTGGATCTCGGGCTTTGAACCTACAAACAGGTAAAGTGCAGTACAAACAGGTGAAACGGCAGGATATAAATAAGCCAAATTGGGGCAAGGTCCCATTGTGCGCCTCTGAGGAGGAGGCAGAGGAAGAGTCCATGGGGATCTCCTGCCCCTACCAGCCAACCTATGCTGATCTGCGAAAAGTAGAGAGTGCGATGTTGGAGACAGAGTCCCAATCCGCGCACTTGTAATATGAATAGGATTTTGGTCAAACTCCGGTAACGGCTGCCCGAATTAAGATAGACAGACGGCCTCATGTGAATGTGAAGTTGTTTTGGTAATCGGGGAATATACAGGAGCTTTGCACCTTAAGTGATACCGGGCGAAGGCCTCATTGATTCATGGGAATACGTCAAGTTTTAATGGAAGACATTTTAGTATTACTGGATTTGTAGAGAAAGAGACCACCGCAGTCCAAACCAGAGTGGAAATGGAAATTGGCACTTTGAAAAGAAATACTTATCAAGAGTTAATTGTACCCATACCTGAATACATTATTGGCTTTGATATTCTGGAAGTTTTAATATTGGGGTTGGGAGGCAGAACTTATCAGTTTGGAGTGAATGCCTTGACATGTACCCCGATAATTGAAGATGCCCTCTGTGCAGTTTCCGTTAGCCACCAAACGAGTAGCTATGAAACAATATTGTATTCCCGGGGGACGGAAGGACATTTCAGATACCATTAGGGCATATGTTTAAGCAGGAATCTACGCCCTGTAACAGCTTGGAACAATCCGGTCTGGCTGGTTAAGAAGCCCGACGGGAATTACAGGATGACTGAAGATTATGTGAGCTGAACAAGTACACCCCTCTCTTAATACCTTCAGTTCCTGATGCTGTCACTTTGATAGAAAATGTGCAGATGTATGAGGGAACCTGGTTCACAGGGATAGATATGGCAAATGCCTTCTTCCCCGTACCAATTACCAAATAGTGTCAGGAGCAGTTTGCATTTTCTTGCAATGGGAGGCAGTATAAGTTCCAACATCTGCCCATGGGATATATGCATAGTCTGACAATCTGTCACCAGCTGGTGGCAGAACATTTAGGCAAGATTCTGTGTAAACCGGTTGTACGAATTGTGCACTACATTCTAATATTTTGATGCAGGGAAAGAAAGAGCACATTGTGCAAATGTACCTAGACATTATCATTGAAGGACTGAAAAAGGAGGGATGGCAACTGAATGAGACAAAAACCCAGGGTCCAGCGGAGAATGTGATTATTCTGCGGATTCTGTGGTATACTGGGCATCATGAGATGGTGCCAAAAGCTGAACAAATGATCCCTGAGTTTTCCATCCCCATGAATAAGAAGAAGCTCAGCAATTCATAGGGTTGTTCATATTATAGAGGCAGCATATACCACATTTGGGGCAGATACTTGCGCCCCTTTACAAAGTAAAATGAAAGAAATCTGACTTCGAATGGGGCGAGAAGCAAGAGAAAGCATTTCAGTTAGCAAGAAGTACCATACAGAGAGTGCTTGATTTATGGCCATTGAGGATAGGAGAGGTGAAATTGAATGCGTCTGTCCAGGGGAATTATGCCAATTGGAGTTTGTGGCAAAAACAGGACAGGAAGTGAGTTCCTTTGGGATTTTGGAGTTTTAAGTTACCTGTTACGAGTGACCGATATACTCCTTTCAAAAAACAGTTGTTGGCATGTTACTGGGCTCTGGCGGCTACCGAGCAAATGACGGTGGGTCATGATGTATTGATCGGACCGGAAATCCTGATCATGTAGTGGGTATTGAGCTCTCCTAAAACACATCGAATAGGACATGCTCAGGAGGCCAGCATCTTTAAATGGAAATGTTACATTCAAGATCATGCCAAGACAGGAAAGGGTGGAACCACAAAATTACATGAGCAAGTGGCGGGCGTTCCGTTGATGATCTGGAACCCCCCGAGGGGAGGAAATCAGTGAGTCTACTGTAAAACAGGGAGTCCCGTATTGAGAGTTGATGAGTGAACAAATTGAATATGCATGGTTCACTGACAGTTCAGCCAAATATGTAGGGACTGAACGGCACTGGAAAGTCGTGTCATATAATACTAAACTGAACAAAGTTTTAACTACCTCAGGAAAAGGGAAGAGTAGCCAATTTGCAGAAATGTTATGCCGTGTATCAAGCATCGAAAAAGGAAGCAACCGGTTGTTGTTATATATACACGAACTCAGGTCCGTTGCGAACGGTCTAGCTGTCTGGCTGCCCACATGGCAGGAAATGTGATGGAGAAGTCATACCAAGGAAGTATGAGGAAAAGAACTGTGGCACGATATTGCTGAAATGTTGATGCATACCATAGTCACTGTGTATAATGTAGACACCCATTGTGCGACAGATTGATTTGAACGCTGGTTCAATTCTGTTGCAGATGAACATGCCAAAATTGCGATCATGGACGCAAGGTCTGAGGAAGTTGATCTGGAAGGGATTGCAAAGTGGGCACACCAGAAAAGCGGGCACCTTGGCGAAAAGGCTACTATCAGGTGGGCACAGGATACGGGTATTAGCTTTTCTCTAGAAATGGTGAAAACAGTGATTTTGCAGTGTCCCACGTGCCAGCATCAAAAGCAGAGATCTATTCCGCATGTAATCCAGGGTACCTTGAAATGAGGTATATTATCCGGCCAGATTCGGCAAATTTATTATATCGGTTGAATACCGATTAGCCGTGGGTGTCAATATGCGTTTACTATTGTGGACAAATATTCCGGCTACTTGATAGTTTTGCCATGCAAACGAGGCACACAAAGAAATACCATTAAATTGTTGGATCAAGTGGCCATGTACTATTGTGTACCCTTGCAGATTCAAAGCGATAATGGTTCGCATTTCAAAGGAAAACTGATTCAAGAGTATTGTCCGGAAAAAGGTGTTGAATGGATCTTTCACATTCCATATCGCCACGAGGCTACGAGGTTAAATGAGAGAATAAATGGTTTGTTGAAAGAACAATTGCGAAAAAACAGTGAGGGCAAGCTGAAAGGCTGACATGAGCATGTTTTGGATGCTGTTCAGATTTGGAAGAACAGGCCTATTGCTAATCGTGAAACTGTTACGCTCACCAGGTATCCACAGGGGTGCCACACGATACTGGATGGAGGTCTAAGCACTATACCGGGCCCCTCTCTGATTGGTTATGTGCCAGACATTGGATAGCGCCTATAACAGGAGAATGGTGTGTTAAGAGACTGGTTCTTTGATGGGTGGACTCCCACCTCCCGCTGGTCCAAATCCCCTCCCTTGGTGTTATTTCTCACCTTAGGTTTTTGTGCATTGAACTCTCCGTCCTGCATCTCTGTGCAGGGGCGCGTGGTTGGTGCGGGCGTTCCGTGGACCTAGTTGCTTCACTTGTCCGTGTGCCCTTATGTCGGGTCCAGACCGGCTGTGACTCCGACTCTGCTTGCTGTCTTCCAGGTGAGTTATAATGTCTTTTCCGTCTTTATTCTGTCTCTTTCTTTCCCTACATTTTCTCTGTCTTCTCTGCGTCTTGCTCCACTACGCTGTTCCCTAACAGTGTCTCTTTTTGTTTTCACAGGGATGGATGCGATCTCAGAGTTGCTGCGTCGATGGCGAAGACCACAGTGAGTTATTGATGCGCCGAGCGCTGCGCTGTTTATTGGTGTTAATTGCTAACCTGTATTCTCTTGCCTTCTTTGTACAGGTTGCAGTGATGTTCCGGAGTGATGAGCGATCGAAGCACTGCTTGCCCAAGTAAGTGATTTGTTAATGCTGATCTTGTTCCTTCTCCCTTGCAGGTTGCGTTGAAACCTGGAGATGGGCGAGGTAAGAGAAGGGCAGGGTGCTGCCAGGACTCGCTGCTTGCCCAGGTAAGAATTGTTATTAATGCTGTCCTTGTTTCTTTACCTTTGCAGGTTGCAGCAAACTCCGGAGATGGGCGAGGTAAGTGAAGCGCAGGATGGATTCAAGACCGGTTACTTCACAGGTAAGTGTTCTTTCTCGCTAATGCTGTTCTTGTTCTTCCAGGTTATTAATGGAATCCGGATCTAGGGCTTCAGGATCAGGCCGCCGGAGAAGCAGATGAGCAGGTGCTGGACACGGTGAGTGTTACGCTGCAGGAGTGCAGAATAACGTGAAGCGTGTTCTGCTTTTTGGGTGTGGTTTAAGTAGCCCAGGTAAAGTAGTTCCAGGCCAAGTAGTTCCAGGCCCAGCCACACCCAAAACACTAGAGCGCATGGCTTGTCTCTAAAGAACTGAGCTGTGTAATAGGCCTCCATGTTGGATTAAGGTCCAAAACTGGTATTGCTTTATTCCTGCTAATTAGCCTGGCGCCGAAGGCGCCAGGACTGACTCCATGTATGTTTCAGATGCAGTTTTAAGGCCCTTGGGGCCAGTGTGAAGGGCTTTAGCTCCACTGCTGCCAGGGAGCTGTTATACCTGAGGGGGTCAGGGGCATGGATCGTGACAGCACTCTCCCCTAAGGCCCCTCTCAAGGTATTTCCTCCATCTGGCCCTGGTTTGGTCGGATGGTTCCGATGAAATCATCTTACCAGGCGTGGCGCATGGACGTGCTCGCTAGGCTCCCATGTCCTGTCCTGAGGGCCGTATCCCTTCCAGTCCACTAAGTAATATAACGTGGTCCTGGTGAGTTTAGAATCTAGTATATCCTTGACTTCAAATTCATGTTCTCCATTAACCAGTACCGGATTTGGTGGTGTTTTGACCCGAGTTCCAGGCTGAACAGGTTTTAAGAGTGACACGTGGAATACGGGATGGATCTCTATATTTGGTGGTAAAGCTAGTTTTATTGCCACAGGATTTATAATAGCCTTGATAGTAGAAGGCCCTAGATATCTGGGACGAAATGTTTGAGTTCCTCTAATGGGCACTTGCCGAGACGCCAAACAGACTTCATCTCCGACTTGGTAGTCTGGGCTTTTTCTTCAGTGTTGATCAGAGAATCTTTTCTGTCTTTCTTTGGCTTGGATCAAGTGTTCTGCTGCCTTTTTGAAGGCTTGAGTGATGGTTGTATGTAAAGTCTTCACCGCTGGCATTTCCAAGGCCATGGGGGTATCTAATTCAGAAGTACGTGGGTGCCTTCCATATATGGTATAGAATGGACTTTGTCCGGTACTGGTGTGTAGCGAGTTGTTTTAGTCATATTCGGCTGTCCAGAGCACATCCTTCCAGCTTTCTTCCACTTGATGTAACATGCATCGTAGGTATTGCTATAGTGTCTGATGCATCCGCTCCGTTTGGCCATTAGTTTGGGGATGGTGAGTAGTGGACAGACGAATATCGATTTGGGCAATTGCACAACTCTTCCTCCAGAAGTTAGACAGACACTGACTCCATCAGTCAGAAATCAGGACAGAGGGGAAACCAGGTAATTGTATGATTTGCTCTAAAAACACCTTTGCCAGACTGGATGCATTTGGTAGACCCTTAAGCGGAATGAAATGGGCCCTTTTAGAGAATAGGTCAACAACCACTAGGATAGTGCTGAGCCCTTTACAGGGAGGCAGATCTATGATGAGATCGAGGGAGAGTGTGTGCCAAGGTGCAGGTGGAATTTCCAGGGGGTTGAAGAAGGCCCGTAGGTCTTTGTTTATGGGTTTAATTCTGTGCACAAATGCCACATGACAGGATAAAGTGCGTAATGTCCTTTCGCCAGGTCGGCCACCAATAATTTCTTTTCACCTTAGCTAGGGTCTTGCCAATTCCTGGATGTCCTTCTATCAGTCGTGATAACCAGAAATTACTTGTTCTTGTAGTGCCTTATTCGGTAGATATAAACGCCCTCTGAAATACGGGAGTTGGTTTTTTGTTGTGTAATGTTCACCTTGAGAGGTCCAGTCTTGTAGAGCCTCAGTGTTCATTAGGAGCCAAATTTCCTTTTGGAGTTGGTCCAGAGATAACATTGTTGTAAATCCTAGTAGTTTGTCACCTGGAATAATGGCCACCCGGTCTGGGGTTGAATATGCATTGTCATCAATACCCATGTGGGATAGGGCGTCGGCTTTTCCATTCTGGACTCCAGGTCGGTACGTGATTATGTAATCATATTCTGCGAAGAATAAAGCCCATCGGAGTTAACGGGATGACTGAGCCTTTGCTATCTTGAGGTATTGTAGGTTGTGATGGATGGTGATTACTATGATGGTATATCTGGCGCCTAGGAGATAATGCTACCAAGGCTTAAAGGCACCCTTGATCTTTAGGAGTTCCTTGTCTGTTATTGCATAGTTAAGTTCAGGTGTAGTAAATTTTCGCTACCAAAAGGCCACGGGATGTAACTGCCCTGTTTCGGGATCCCTTTTTGGAGTGAACAGCCCCTATTGCCATGCTGGAGGCATCTATTTTCACTATATATGGGAGATCTGGGCGGGGGTGTCGTAGCACCGGGGCTGAGGTAAATCTTTTCTTGAGTTACTGCAAGGCTTTTTCTGCCTCTTCTGTCCATTGGAACAGTTTTTTTTTCATAATAAAGAAGTGATCGGGTGCACAATCTGGGAGAAACCCGGGATGAATCAGCGATAAAAGTTCGCAAAGTCGAGCATACTCTGGACACCTTTGACTGAAGACGGTGATGGCCAGCTAAGGATGGAGTCTACTTTGTGGATATCCATCCAGACGCCTCTGGGAGTGAGGACAAAACCAAGGAACTCGACTTCAGTGACATGGAAGGAGCATTTTTCAAGTTTAGCGTATACCTGGTGCTGTCAGAGTTTTGCAAGGACGGAGCGAATGTGCCTGACATGGTCCTGTTTAGAAGCAGAGTACACCAAGATATCATCGATGTAAACTAGGGCACATACGTCGATCAATTCCCGTAGTACATTGTTCATGAAGTACTGGAACGCGGCGGGAACGTTGCACAGCCCAAAGGGCATCACCTGATATTCGTACAGCCCATAATTAGTACGAAAGGCGGTCTTCCATTCATCTCCTTTCTTTACACGCACGAGATGGTATGCCCCCTTAGGTCCAATTTGGTGTAAATTTGGGCATCCTTGACTTGGTGCAGCAGTTCTGGGATAAGGGGTAGAGTATATCAGTTTTGAACTGTTACCTGGTTTAGTGCGCGGTAGTCGATGCACGTTCTCAAGCCCCCCTCCTTCTTGGGTATGAAAAATAGGGGCGAGGCTGCCAGGGATTTGGACGAGCAGATAAAACCGTTTGCCAGGTATTGGTCCAGATATGATTTGAAGTGGAGATTTCAGGTTCGCTGAGTGCATAAATTCGACTACACAGGATTTGTGTACCAGGTACGAGGTCAATCTGTCAGTCATATGGCCTGTGAGGGGGTAAGGTATTAGCCTGTTCTTTTTGGAAAACATCTTGGAAATTGTGGCATTCGCTCTGTAGTGCACTTGTTACACCTAGTACCAACGCCTCTTTATCTTGGACATGTGTCTCTGGTTCAGACGATGGCATTTCCACTTGGTAGCACGCATGAGCACACTCATTGGAGAAAGCTAATTTTTTGGCTCGCGAGTCAATGTTAGGATTGTGAGCCACCAACCACGGCATCCCTAGAATCACCCGGAACTGAGGGGCCTAGATAAGGTCGAAGGCAATGGCTTCCTGATGTCCATCTTGGCACAGAAGTGTCAATCCTGCTGTGCGTTGAGTTACAGGACCAGAAGCCATCTCCGTGCCGTCGACAGTGGTGACCTTTTCAGTTGTCATTTTCTGACAGAGGGGAAGCCCCATCCTTGTTGCCAGGCCTTGGTCTATGTAGTTACCAACTGCTCCGCTGTCTATGTATGCCTCCACAGCATACATCCGAGACGGTTGTTGGTGACTGATCAAAATCACAGGCAGGGAAGGTGTCAGGTCTGCGTCTCTTTTCCTTCACTCGACAAATGGACCTCTACACTTGCCGGGCCTGGAAGTTTTCCGACTCTTGTTCTCCTCCATCTTTCTCTGTAGCTCCAACTGTTCTCCTAGGGGGTTATACGGGACATTCTACGAGGAAGTGACCTGATTTCCAGCAGTACAGGCATAATTGCTGTTGTCTCCTTTTGTCTCTGTTGGCCTTGATTAATGGGCTCCGTACTCCCCCAAGTTGTATGGGTTCCGAAGTGTTTTCTGATGAATGCGGAATGTTCTCCTTTGAGCGTACATACACAATCCGATTCTCCGTTCTGGCTCGATCTGTCCTTCGATCTTGCAGCCTGTGGTCTAGCTGCACCACTAGGTTGATGAACTCTGCACAGTCTTTTGGCGGGTTTACCACCTGAGCTAGGATGTCTTTCAATTCCCCCCGTAATCCTCGATGGAATAACGTTGTTCATTTCTCCTTAGGCCACCCAGTTTCAACGACAAATCTGTTAAAAGTGGCGATATATGTTAACAAATCTTGGCTGCCTTGGCGGAGGGACAGAAGTTTGTTATCCAGAGCTTGGCCCTGGGTATGTCAGGCGAACAGCTTCTCCATCTCCTGTTGAAACCCCCTGAAATCCCACAGGAGTGGGTCATCCTGGCTTACTAACGGTATGGACCAATCCGTGGCACTGCCACTCAGATATGACAGAACAAAGGCAACCCACGACTGATCGTTAGGAAAGGCTCCGGGTCTATAAAGAAAATAGAGGCGGCACTGGTTCATGAATGCTGCATATTTTCTTGGGTGACCCGTAAAACGTTCCGGTGGGGCCAAAGGAACTGCCCCAGGGAGAACCACCTGCACTGGATTGACGGATGTGGGTGGAAACGACAGAATACTTCCTGGAAACGGAGCCTGCCCAGCCTGTGTTTGGAGCAATTGTCTGGCTAATTCATCAGTGCAGTCCTTAGTGATAATGAACTCCCCCCTAAGGGCATTGGTTTCTTGCTGGGCGGAGTGAACCTCGGCCTGTAATTCTCCCAGTAACTGGGCTAGTTGGTCAGTCTCTGATGTTTCCATGACGCCCAGGTAGATGTTTTAATTGAGGCTTCTCTTTCTGTTACGCTCACCTGGTATCCACGGGGCGCCACACAATACTGGATGGAGGTCTAAGCGCTATACCGGTCCCCTCTCTGCTTGGTTATGTGCATGACGTTGGGTAGTGCCTATAACAGGAGAATGGAGGGTTAAGATACTGGTTCTGTGATGGGTGGACTCCCACCTCCCTCTTGTCCAAATCTCCTCCCTTGGGATTATTGCTCACCTTAGGTTTTTGTGTGTTGAACTCTCCGCCCTGCGTCTCTGTGCAGGGGTGCGTGGTCGGTGTGGGCGTTCTGTGGACCTAGTTGCTTCACTGGTCCGTGTGCCCTTATGTCGGGTCCAGACCGGCTGTGACTCTGACTCTGCTTGCTGTCTTCCAGGTGAGTTATAATGTCTTTTCCGTCTTTATTCTGTCTCTTTCATTCCCTCCGTTTTCTCTGTCTTCTCAGCATCTTGATCCACTACGTTGTTCCCTAACAATGTCTGTTTTTGTTTTCACAGGGATGGTTGCGATCTCGGAGTTGCCGCGCTGATGGCAAAGGACACGGTGAGCTATTGATGCGCGGAACGCTGCGCTGTTTATTGGTGTTAATTGCTAACCTGTATTCTCTTCCCTTCTTTGTACAGGTTGTGGTGATGTTCCGGAGTGATGAGCGATCGAAGCACTGCTTGCCTAAGTAAGTGCTTTGTTAATGCTGACCTTGTCCTTCTCCCTTGCAGGTTGCGGTGAAACCCGGAGATGGGCGAGGTAAGAGAAGGACAGGGTGCTGCCAGAACTCGCTGCTTGCCCAGGTAAGAATTGTTATTAATGCTGTCCTTGTTTCTTTACCTTTGTAGGTTGCGGCAAACTCCGGAGATGGGCGAGGTAAGCGAAGCGCAGGATAGATTCAAGACCGGTTACGTCACAGGTAAGTGTTCTTGTTAGCTAATGCTGTTCTTGTTCTTCCAGGTTATTAATGGAATCCGGATCTAGGGCTTCAGGATCAGGCCGCAGATGAGCAGGAGCTGGACACAGTGAGTGTTACGCTGCAGGAGTGCAGAATAACGTGAAGTGTGTTCTGGTGTTTGGATCAGGCCGCCGGAGAAGTAGATGAGCAGGAGCTGGACACGGTGAGTGTTACGCTGCAGAAGTGCAGAATAACGTGAAGTGTGTTCTGCTGTTTGGGTGGGGTTTAAATAGCCCAGGTAAAGTAGATCCAGGCCAAGTAGTTCCAGGCCCAGCCACACCCAAAACACTAGAGTGCATGGCTCGGTTCTAAAGAACTGAGCTGTGTAAAAGGCCTCCATGTTGGATTAAGGTCCAAAATTGATATTGCTTTATTCCTGATAATGAGCCTCCATGTATGTTTCTGATTGAGTTTTAAGGCCCTTGGGGCCAGTGTGAAGGGCTTTAGCCCCACTGCTGCCAGGGGGCTGTTATACCTGAGGGGGCCAGGTGCATGGATCGTGACCGAAACTCTCTTAATGCGCATGTTAACGCCAGCATTACAAATGAAACTTAACAAGCAGTGGAAACATTGTTGCATTGGGAAATGTCACCTGGGGGTCTAGCTCCTTATCGAGCCACCCCAGAGTATGCAGGGGTGGATTTGCATGACAGGGAAGAGATCCGACTGGAGCCCAGGGGAATCATTGTCATTGATAGAAGAATTGGAGGGCAGATTCCTTATGCATATGGGATTAATTGCCCCTCGATCTGTATTAGCATTGAGAGGAATCCAGGCACTGGGAGGTTTTGTAGACACAGACTATCAAGGAGAGATAAAAGTGATTCTGATTAACAGTAGAGCGAACATGTTACATATCCATAAAGGGGATAGGTTGGCCCAATTAATAATTGTCCCTTTAAAGTTGTCCATGGTAAGAAAAAGAGATCCCCCAACGGTAATAACAAAACGTGGGGATAAAGGTTTCGGCTCATTGGATAGAATGGTTCTGAGAGCCAAGGTATGGGTTAAGAAGCCTAATGGTCCGCTGGTTCCGGCGGATGTGATTGCAGCAGGGGATGACCAAATTGTTTTGGTTATGGAACCAGGGAAGAGAAAATAGAATCATGTTCCCGCTGATAAATGTTATTTACGTGATTGATGTACTTCACTGACATCTTGTTTTTTCTGAATTCTGTTTTTTTTAGATCCTGGGTGTGCTGTTTGCCCTTGTGGAGAGGTGTGGAGTGCACTCGGGAGGGTCCGGGGGGCATGCAAGAAGAGGTGTCAAAGGTCTCCAGTCTGCATCTGGAGTGGAAGATTTGGATGATGGCTAACCCCTTGAAGTCACTGCATCGCCTGGGAATGCGTATCACAGTGTTTTCAGGAAGTGGCGTGGTCATGGGCGTGATGTTTTACCCCCTCCTGCAACAGCTGAACCTTTTGTACGCCATGGCTATGCAGCAATTGTTGATCAACCTGACAACATATGGGTTTTCCAAGCCAGTCGGGTATTCAGTATTTCACATTTCTGCTTAGCGGATGTACATAATTTACGCAAACTTGATTTTAAGGTGTATTGTGGCGGTACTAACACAGGCCCCTGTGTTGCGGCACGTTTTTGGAGTCCTGCAAGATGATTCACTCGTACAGGATTTGGATATCAGGAACTTTTTTTTCTGTGTATGAGTACTGCAAGTTCTGCCCTGACACCGATCGTAAATGGAGTAACATGACGCGTATTGTCACCTACGACATTGCACCTGATGTTTGCTATGTAATGATGTGTGATCCTCGGCATATTGGCAAATGTCGCCAACTTGACTTGAATGATGATCGCAGCAGTACTGATTTTGAAAATCACCTGTCTTCATGATCTGTGTAGAATTTTCTAACACAATGTTTTGTAATTTTACGGTTTTGACTGCCAGTCATTTAAGTCACGTGAAACTTCCCGCGGGTTGGTTATTCTCCTGTGGCAACTTCACATAATCATATATTCCTGCAAACATTTCTGGCGGTCCTTGTGCTTTAACACGCTTCAGCTAATGATGTTTCCTTTGCAGCCTTCTATTTGCTGGTCTACGCGAGCTATTCATTATACTGCCTAGTGCCTGATGGTGATTTCAATGTGCACTTATTATCTGAAGCTGAAGTATTAGCACTTGCCTTTTCTTTTATAGGTATTTGGGGTTTGGCAGCTGGGGGCTATAAATCCTTGATGGCTATACATCCTTGATCAAACTGGACTGCTTGGTGGTCAAATACTGCTTGGTGGTCAAATGGGATTAATGAGACTTCTCAAGCTTTAACTGATCTGTTGTTAGATAAAAGGCTATTTTATTTTGCAGAACAGTGCTGCTATTGAGTATGCATTTTTGAAGCATAACCTGGGCTGCAATGCAGTGGAAGGAATGTGCTATTTTGATTTAGAAACATGGGTGGGTTGAAAGATGTCATTGCTCAGGTTACTCCGGATCAGGGCGGGAGCTGGTGAGATCAGGTGGTTTCAAGGACTCCAGATGTATTGCGTTATATTTTTGTTTGGATTTCTGTTGTTTTGGGTATTTTGATTATTTGTTGTTGTTGCATTTCCTGCATCCTGAATTAATTGGGAATGTTTTGTTGGTTTCGGGAACCGTCTTTTCGTTCATTGGGTTATGCCAGTTGATTGTCCAAGGGGTGGATTGTAGTTTGTGTTGAAAATGAGCTAAAACAACATGGAACCGGTGTGTAGCCATTTTGGACATTCAGTTCCATTACCGCAATGAAAGTATGTTTCTGTGGGCTCATTAAACAGATGTGAATTCTGCACCGGTTACGAGGTCATACTATGAAGCAGATGAGCTCACTGAGGAGGACAGTTGTTGTATTGTCCATTGAAGGACGTGCCAAGAAGGGAGTCTTAGCCAAGCAGGTGCAGTGATAAGGGGTGCTGGGAACGAGGGCAAGGGAGAGAAGCTGGGTTTTTCCATTTCTAACTGGATTTTTCCACTCTTTGCTCCCAATGCTTGCTGTCTGTCCTTCCTCCGGGGGCAGTTTGGTAACCGTGAAGGGGCTCAGATTTTTTCCCCATAAGAAATAAGATATTCCTAATGGAAAATCAGAGAACTGGAACCCTGGGGGATGAAGTCGCGTTGAGAAGGAGGATGCTCCGCTCCAGACCCCTTTAGTGCGTGTGATCTCTCTGCCTACCTGACTTGGGACTGGGTAGTGTTGTGGTGGCCAAGATGAAGTTTCCTTCTGCAACTATACGAACGGTGATGTGTATATTCTGTGTGTTTGTGTATAACCAGCTATATGCTATGTTTGAGGTGTTAGTGTGCTTATTATTATTTGTGTGAATAAAGGGCCTAACAAGAGCCATCTATATTTTAATTATTGGTATATGATAAGATGTGATATGGCATTTACAACGTGCCTATACACAAGTGTTTCAAGGAGCAACGAGGCAACGGGGGGAACAGAGGAACGACTGAGACAACGATCTTACTAGGCCGGTGACATTGAGATCATGCAAGTGCAGGGGAGGAGGGAACAGGAAAATGCTGGGGAAGGGAAGGTGGCAGGGCAATACACAGGATAACAATAAAATACATAACAAAATAATAAGTGCAGCCAAGTGGTGGCAAGTGCAGGGGTAAGTGCAGACATCAGGTGCCAGGTGCTGTTAGGGGGCCTTAGGGATACAGAAACAGCCCCTGAGTGCAAGCGATTTCCACGGGGGCAGTGCAGGTCTGCAACTGGGGGGGATGGTACCTATGGCCGAGAACAGAGGGTATCCAGGTGGCCAGTGCAATTACCGTTTCAGCCAGGAGTTCAGCAGGGGAGAGGAGGAGAGAAAGCAGAAGCAAAGAGGAAGGTCTTGAGGTGCTTCCGGAACCGGAGATGGTTCTCCTCAAGTTTCAGGGAGGCAGATAGGCTGTTCCAAACTGAAGCCCCAGCCGACGAAAGAGATCTACCAACAACTTGTTGCTTGGAGAAGCGGCTCACGCTGAGGGAGTTGGAGGTGGATGAGCAAAGGGTTAGAGAAGGAAGATATTTAGGAAGAAAGAGTTGAAGTTATTGAGGCCCCATGCACCAGAAGGCCTTGTGGACAATGCAGAGAGTTTTAAACTTACTCCTCGCAGCCACTGGAAGCCAGTTCAGAGATTTCAGTCCTGGAGAGATACGATCCCTGGGCTTCAGGCCAAGGACAAGTCTCGCAGTCATGTTTTGGATGAGTTGCAGAGGGCAGAGAGCAGAGATAGGCAGATCTGGAAGGAGTCTGTTGCAGTAATCCAGCCTAGAGAGAACCAGAGCTCTGGAGACGGTGTGTTTCTGTGGGAAAGAGAGGAAAGGAAGAATACCTCTGAGGAGGTGCAGCTGGTAGTGTGACTTCTTAGAGATGTCAGAGATGTGAGCAGAGAAGGAGAGTGTGGTGTCGAAGATGACCCTGAGGTTTTTAGCCTCACAGGTGGGAGCAGCAAGAGGGCCATGAGAGGCCGGCCAGAGAGAGACAGGAAAGGAGGGAGCGGGTGTGCCGATGAGGAGAATCTCAGTTTTACTGGCATTAAGGCAGAGATCATTGACAGCACACCACTCCTGGAGAGCAGACCGACAGTCAGAAATGAGAGAAGGAAAAGAGGTGGCTGAAGGGAGCCTGAAAATGAGCGGAGTGTCGTCCGCACAACACTGAACGTTAGGGCAGAGAGTGGCAATGCAGTGGGCAAGAAGTACCAGGTATTGGTTGAACAGCCAGGGAGAGAGGTTAGACACCTTGGAACACCACAGGTAGAAATAGAGGAAAGGAAGGACCCAAGTTGGACCTGGGAGGGTCGATCGCAGAGGAAAGAAGTCTGCCATGCCAGGGCCTGATCTGTGATACCCAGGTTATCACGGAGACTGTTGAGCAGAATGGCATGGTTGACCATGTCAATGGCAAAAGAGAGATCAAGTAAGATAAGGACAAAGGGGGTGTTGGAATCAAGGTTAGAGAACAGGTCTTCGTGGATGTTCAGGAGAGAGGTTTTTGTGCTTTTGGCAGCTGTGAAGCCAGACTGATGGTCATGGAGAAAACCAACAGATTCAGTGTGAAGATTAAGCTGGGAGATGGCCAGGAAAGGAGTGGTGGAGATTGGGCGATAGTTAGCCAGGCGGACGGGTCGGCAGAGGGTTTCTTAAGAAGAGGGTGCACAAGGGAGTGCTTCAGAGGGGAAGGGAAGACTCCAGTAGCGAAGGAGTGGTTGTAGAAGTCAGCCAGAGCAGGAGCCAGAGAGTCAATGTGATCCTTGATGGTTTCGGAGGAACAGGGAAGAACCTGCTTTGACGAGACTTTCATAGATTTGACTTGTCTAGAAATCTCATCTGGGGAGAACAGGTGAAAGGCAGAGAAGGGGGGAGGAGATGTGGCAGAAGAAGAGCCAGAGGAAGAGCACAGAAAAGAAGGAGGAGGGGGAGAGGAAGAGAGAGGACAGGATGCCTTGAGTTTTAGAGATGAAATGAGAAGCCAGAGCCATGCAGAGGGACTGGGAGGGGACAGGAGAGGTAGCGACTGCAGCATGATTGGCTAGTTCTTCACAGATTTTAAAGAGCTTGGCTGAGTTGTTAGATGCCGCTGAGATGCAGGATTGGATGTGAGCTCTATTCTTGGTGCGGACAGAGAGCCGGTATTGCCTTTGAAGCAGGCAGCAGGCCATTTTGTCAGAAGATTACAGGAAGCACGCCATTTCCTCTCAGCCACCCTGCACTTGCGTTTAAGGGTGACAAAGTCTGAGTCGTACCAGGAGTTGCACTTGGCTTTGGGCTTCAAGCGGTGTTAGGAAAGATTTCATATTTGAATGTAATTTTCCCTCCATGTGGCAACCCCCAAACTTTTTGCTGCTGTTTTACACCCTGATCTAATCTTTGCCAGAGAAGCGCAGCCCTATGCCGCACTCCTCTGGGCTTTCGCTCAATACTTATGGGGAAACTGACATGCCCTTAAGACAATCAGTACTGGGAGACTTTGTTTCCCTTAGTCCTTTCCTCATGTTGCAGCTTTTGTGCAACATGTAACAAGAGTGCAATGTAACTTACTTTACCGCACTCTTGAGTCTCTAGTCCTTCCAAAGGCCCGAGAAACTCTTGCTGGACTTATTATGAACTATGCAGGTGTGTCACGGACAGGACTGGTTGCAGCTATCGTTTATCTTATGTTTTGAACCCTTTTTTGCCATATTATCCGCGCTTACCGCGTTTGGCACAAATAGGTTGCCAGGCTCCAAAATGGCCATCCCACGCAGTTCTTTGTCCTATCCTTTGGCCATCGCGCCCCTTCACCTTCCCCAGGTTGAGCCGACCCAGGTCAGTCCTTATTTGGTCATGCACTTTCCCATGAAACCCAAAGCTTTCGCGGGCTTCTGCATGCCTTGTGTGTGTGCCTCCAGGATGCGGGCTGGGATGTCTGCTCCCAATACACATCCTGGGTGCCAGAGAGTCTGGAGTGTCCTGAATGCCTGGGACCACCGTGGTCCGTGATTGGTCCACGTATGGAGTGAGTGTTTGTGAGCAGATCTCCCATTGGGTCCTCTCCGTTTTGGCGCGAAGGGAATTTTGGATAAGAGGAGGCCGAAAACACCACTACCATGTCGATCTCCTGAGTTCATACCGAACAAGGGATAAGGAGCCAAGTATCCTGCAACAAGAAGCTGAGTCGAGGAACCGCTGGTGACCCGCTGGAAGGTTTGACACCCTGAGCCCGCTGTCGTCCTGCGAGACCCCTCTGCATCTGATCGTCCTAGAAGGTCTGCGAAGGCGCTTCGACCCATTGGAATAGTGGGACCAACTATTCTCGGCACCTTCATCAAACCCTGCAAGTCAGCCTCTTCGGAAGTGTCCCTGGGCCAACCAGTGGGCTGACCAGCTTGCACGGGATGTTTGCTCTGTCACCGCTGCCGTTTTGTGGAAGCCCTCGAAACTTGGCCTACTGCTAGCTCTCTGTCCATGGCACCCTCACACCGAATTTCGTACACTTGGCTTTCCCAGGTCTGAAGTGAGACGAGTGCGCCTGGACCAGATTAAACAAGGTTGACGTGTTGCCCTGCTGTGGTAATGACCAGTGCATGTTCGCTGCATTTGTGAACCCCTCGCCCCTGAATCCTGCTACCGCGGAATATACACAGTGTCGAGACGTCCTGATTGTCACATCCGAACCTGCCAGCATCGTGAACTGAACTGGCGAAGTCTGAGTCTGCCTGCGTCGGGGACCGGTGTATAGTCCATACCCCAAACGGTGGCCCCTAGTGCAGGAACCCATTTCTTTTCTACCGCTGTTGCGAAATAGCGGATCCATCCCACACTCTCACCCTGCCTCTGCCCGCAAATGGAGGTCTTGCTTGAGTAGTGGGGACTTGTTCTTCATCGCTTCATCCACCTTCCTGAACTGTCAGAGACCCTTGAAGAGACCCTATCTTGTCCATTGGCACAAGCGCGTGCATGTAATATTGAGCATAAGGCTCCTCTCTTCGTAGGGCTTGGACTGCCTCCTAGTAAGGTGTATTTCTGATGTCGAACTGGGTCTAACGATTACTTGCACTGCCTGTTTTCCTCCCCATCTATGTGGTCTACATATTTAGTGCTTCTAACTCCTTAGGCCCCTCGGTCTTGTATATATACTGTATTGATTGTGATGTGTTGGTTTACTTTAGTATTATTGCGATTCTTTGCTATGGTCGATGTTACAAAGGCCTTGTAATAAATGTGTCTATATTTTTAATATAACACCTGTCTGGAGTAATTTGTAAGCGTCCTTGCTTTGTGTGCTCTTTGAGGTCTTTCAGTCACCCTCACCCCTCTTGAGACTTAGCCTTGACCGCTGCCATCGCTACCCTGATTGGTCTGGCTTGTCCAGAGGTTACCCTGTTCCAAGAAACTAGGCTGGCCTTCTGAACCTCTGCCCCTCCAGGTCAGAGTTCAGAAATCCATCTTAACAAATTGGTGTACAGCGGTAGGATAGGACTGAAGGAATCCAGTGTTGCGCACAAGCAAATATATTTCGAGTTATTCCTACGAGGACACATAGTGAATTGTCGTAGTATAACTTTTTAAAGGCCATAGTCCTATCTAACAGTATGGAAACAAGTACCTTGTTATCTTTAAATGCTTCTAAATCCGAAACATTGAAAAAGGTGTGTGCTAAGAGAGGTGTCTCCTCTCAAGGCACAAAAATGGAAATGATCCAAAGAATCATGGCCTGGCAAGAAGCTCAGCTTAGTGCTATAGCTTCAGAGGACCGTGCAGAAGGAGGTGGGGCTACTCTCACTGGTAGAACTGATAGTTCTGCCGCTGCACTGGTCCACAGTAACCATGAAGACATGGAGGATGTAATGTCTAATGTTTCCTCTGCCAGTGCTGATGGGGAGGCCATACTCGAATTCAAGAAGCAAGAGCTGCTGTTTAGGCAGAAGGAGCTTGAGTTCAGTATGGCCAAACTAAAGATAGAACAGGCAGAAAAACAAAAAGACAGGGATCACCAGTTGGAACTGGCCAAGCTTCAAGTTGCCAATGGGTCCAAGGGTCCTGGACATGGGTCTGGGGCCTCCTCTCATCCAAGGTTTCCAAAAGATCTGCTCAGTGTGTATGAGGAAAAGAATGACATTATGGGCTGGCTGAATACATTTGAGTATGCATGTGAAGTTCAACAAGTTGACAATGCTGATAAAATTGCCTGGTTACTTAGCAGACTGCCCCATTCTTGCTGCAGTGCCATTATGGAAATGTCAAAAGCTGAGAAAGCAGATTTTGCAATGTTGAAGCAAACTCTCATCTTAAAGTTTGGAAAGACTCCTGCCCAATACTTAAAAAGATTCACAGAATCTAAGAAAAAAGAAGGTGGTACTTGGTTATCTTATGTAACTGAATCCTTAAAAACTTGACTGGCTGGGTTGAAGGTTATAAGGTCTCTACCATTGAAGGTATGATAAGTCTTGTCATGCTGGAACATATTTTTGCATCTTCTTCCCCTGAGCTTAAGCAGCACTTGGCAGATTCAAAGGAGATAGATCCTAAGAAGCTGGCCATTGCAGCAGATTTATGGGTGTCACATTGAGTGTCCCATAAGGACAAGGCTCATCCTGGCAAGCAGGAGGAAGGGAAAAAGTCCAACGATAAGGAGGGTGGGGAAACTGATAAATCTTCTTCCCAAAAGGGCCACAAAAAGAAAAATAAGGGTAAGACAAAAGAGAACTCACAGGGTAGTGGAGGCCAGCCTCCGAAACAGAACTCTGGTTATAATAAGCCACCCTATGTGAACAGACGCAATGGATCTTGTTTTGCTTGTGGAGCAACTGACCACGTGAAGGGGGATCCCAGATGTAAGGTCAAAACCTTGGGGGTCCACTCTCCTAATCTGGCCTTCTCCTCCTACGAGGAAGAAGAGATTACCAGAGTATCCTTCTCCTCAGACTCCTTCCCCAGTGGGATAGAAGCTGAGGTAGTTTTAGTTTCCCTGGGTTCCTGGGAGCCTAAAGTCTCAGAGGCTTATGGTAGGATTCCAGATAACACCAAGCACTACTTTAAGGACAGTGTGCTGATCAATGGAGTAGATACTCCAGCTCTTAGGGATAGTGGGTGAAGTCGGACTGTAGTGGATTCTACCTTGGTAGACCCAGAGGAAGTTGCCAGAGCTACTCTGATGTCTACTAAGTTGGCTGACGGCCCACCTCTCATTTTCTCAGTAATACCTGTAAATCATTCTATCAATGGTACAGCAGTCAGGATTCCAGTGAGCATTCAGAGGAGTGTCCCAGGAAAGGTCTTGTTGGGCAATGATCTCAGAGCTTTAGGGCTTGTGGGAGATACTGCTGACAGACCCTGCACAAGGTCTCAAACGAGGGCAGCACTGGCCAAGACCAATGCCCTGCCCCAGCCAAAGGGTAAACCGAAGGCTAAAGGAGTCAAAAAACCAAAAAGAGGGAAAGAGAATATTCCCCCGAACTCGCCTACCACTGAGGTGGAGGTAGTTGGTCAATCACCCGGACCTGACGAGGAGGTGGTGATGCCTGAAGTGTTTCACCCCAATGACCATCCTGAACTAAATGATTTGTTAGTAGAAGGTGGTCCTGACAGGGAAGAATTAAGTAAAGGCCAACGTGAGTGCCCATCTCTGGAAGGCTTAAGGAGACAGGCCTGCTCCCAGCTTGAGGGTGAACCTCCTGGGAAGCATTGGATTTATTGGGAAGGTGGGCTCCTGTATAGTGAGCCTACAGAGTCTACAGAAGGAGACCATAGGAGGTTGGTGGTTCCCCTTGCTGTAAGACCCTTCCTCCTGCAGCTGGCGCATGAAGTGCCCCTTGCTGGTCCTCTTGTGATTAAGAGGACCAAGCAAAGGTTATCCATGCACTTCTACTGGCCCAAGATGGGGGTGCAAGTAGAAAGTCACTGCAGGAGTTGTGCCTCCTGCCAGTTATCTGGTAAGAGTGGCTCAACAATCCAAGCTCCATCGGTACCACTCCCAGTTGTGGGGGTACCATTTGAGAGGGAAGGGATCGACATTGTTGGTCCCCTTGACCCCCAAACATCCTCAGGCAATAGGTTTATCCTGGTGCTGGTTGACCATGCCACCAGATATCCTGAGGCCATCCCATTGAAAGCTGTGACTGTCAAGTCATTTGCAAAAGCTTTACTTGGCATCTTAACTAGGGTTGGCTTCCCTAAAGAAGTTGTGTCTGACAGAGGCAGCAACTTTATGTCTAAGTATATGCAGACTATGTGGAAAGAATGTGGGGACACCTATAAGTTTTCTTCCGCATACCACCCCCAGAACAATGATCTGGTGGAATGGTTTAACAGGACCTTGAAAAGTATGATTGGGGCTCTGGAAGAACCTCAAAGAAGAAAATGGGATCTTCTTTTACCATGCTTACTGTTTGCCTACACAGAGGTACCACAAGAGGGTGTTGGCTTCAGCCCCTTTGAACTTCTGTTTGGTCACCCTGTGCGGGGATCCTTAGCCATAGTCAAGGAGGGATGGGAGATGCCCACTCCCCCTATTACTACCAATGTAGTAGACTATGTGTTAGGGCTCAGAAAAAGGATGGTACTCCTGATGGGTCTGGATAGTGACAAGTTGAAGGCAGGACAAGCTCTGGTGAAACATTGGTATGTCCAGAAATCTTCCCTCATCAACTTCACACCTGGTCAGCAAGTCCTGATCATAAATCCTATAAGGCCTAGAGCTTTACAGGGCAAGTGGCCAGGCCCTTACACAGTGCTGGAGCCCCTGGGTGAGGTCAACTATTTAGTGGACCTTGGAAGGCCTGGACAGGCTCCAAAAGTGTTTGATGTAAATAGGCTGAAGGCTTTCATCCCAAGAGTTGAAATCGCAGCACTGCTACTGGCTTCAGATGTTGAGGAAGAGGAGTCTGAACCTCTCCCTGACCTTTTTCAAAGCAGTCCTTCAGATAGCTCCTTTGAGGGTGTCTGAGTGGTCCCTCACCTGACGTCTGATCAGCAGGCTGAGTGTAACGCTCACCTGGTATCCACGGGGACGTCACTCAGCCTGTTCTGACCTCTTACGACCTCGAACCCTTCCCTGGAGGCTATTCGACTGGAGACTGGGCCTGAAACACAGGATTGGTAGAGTTTAACTCCCTATTGTCTCTGTGTGCTTGAACCCCTTCTTCCCCGGGGTCCAACCCTTCCCTTTGATCCACAGCTCACCTTGTTTTCTTGGATAGTGTGCTCTCCATCCTGCTTTCAGCACAGGGGTGCCTTGATTGTTGCAAGCTCGTTGCTGTCTAGTTACTTCACTGGCAATAGTCCGACAGGTAAGTATAATGAGTCTTTTGAACAGTTCTCTAACTTTGTTCCTTTCCTTCCTTAGGTGATGGCCGGCGTCCGGGGATGGCGGCGTGCTGATGAGATGAGTAGCGCTGAAGGTGAGTGAGAGCGCGATGCGCGATGCACCCCTTTTGTATTTGTATTGAACTGAGTTCTTTTTCTGTGTCTTTTAGGTGCCGCAACGTTTTCAGCGTGGATGCCGGTTATAAAGAACAAATGCGGTGAGTAAGTGCGGTATGCAGCGCCTCTAGATGTTTCCACGCTAACCTGGAGTGTGTTTTCCCTCCTGCAGATGGATGAGAAGTTCCGGAGACAGAGTTCCCCCAGAGCGGCTGGCATTCAGGTAAGCGTTTGAAGCTCGTACAGTATTTAAAAATAAGTGAAGATTTGCAGAATGCTTACTAATGCCTTTTTTCTGTTCTTTTCCCTTTTCCTTAGGAAGCAGCGTGCCGGGATGCGAATGACACCGCCGAAGATGCCCGCAGAACAGAAGGAGCGATGAATGATGGGCAGAAGCGCTGCAAGGTAAGGCTGTTCCTAACAGTGCTCTTGTTCTTGCAGGAGCTAAGCGCAGAAGAAAGACGCAGGCCTACTAGAGACCGATCCGAACACGGCGAGTGTCACGCTGCAGGTGCAGATATTGAAAGCATGTTTCTCAGCCTGGGCATGGCTTAAATAGTCTCTGGGTATCCCAGGTGTCTCTGGGCTGAACCACACCCAAAAGACTAGACTGCACATGCAGTTCTGGGAACCGAAATACGTGGGGGCATCCATCTTGTCCCCATCAATGCTCTACAAATCCAATCCCCAATGTTATCCTATGGGAGTGAGTGAGTCTGGTGCCACAAGCGCCGAGTCTGACTCCAAGTGGGTCTTTTGAGGGATGGAGAGGCCCTTGAGGGCCATGTAGGTGATCGTGGCCTGGCTCCAGCCTGACATCTTGGAGGGCTGGGGGAATGAGGGGCAGGAATCATGACAGCACTCCCCCCCAAGGCCCCTCTCAAGGTGGCTCTTCTGTCTGGTCCTGGTTTGGTTGGATGGTTTTGATGAAATTGTCTAAGCAAGTGAGGTGCATGGATGTACTCACAAGGCTCCCATGTCCTGTCTTGTGGACCATACGCCTTCCAGTCTACTAAGTAGTATAATTTGGATCTGACGTACTTTGAATCTAGGATGTCCTTGACTTCGAATTCTGGCTCCTCGGCGACTACTACTGGCTGCGGTGGCGTTGTTACCCGGGTCCCAGGTTGAACAGGTTTAAGGAGAGACACGTGGAACACAGGAAGAATTTGCATGTTTGACGGGAAAGCTAGTCTGACCACCACAGGATTTATCACGGAGGTGACGGTGAATGGACCCAGGTATCTTGGACGGAAAGTTTGGGTTCCTTTAATGGACAGTGTTTAGACGCCAGCCAGACTTTGTCTCCCACTTGGTAGTTGGGGGCCTTTGCTCAGTGTTGATCACCAAACTTCTTTTGGCGATTCTTAGCTTGAAGTAGGTGTTCAGCTGCCCTTTTAAAGGTTTGAGAAATGGTTGTGTGCAAGGTTTTGACTGCTGGTATTTCCAGGGTTGTAGGAACGTCCAACTCAGAAGTACGTGGGTGCCTGCCATACATGGTATAAAAGGGTGTCTGCCCAGTGCTGGTGTGTAGGGAATTATTATAAGCATATTCAGCTATCCATAATAGGTCGAACCAGCTTCCTTCAGCTTGGTGTAACATGCAACGCAGATACTACTCGAGCGTCTGATTTGTCCTCTCAGTTTGACCATCCGTTTGGGGATGGTGACTGGTGGATAGCCGGACGTCGATCTGGCCAATAGAGCAGCATTTTCTCCAGAGGTTAGATACGAACTGAGTACCTCGGTCTGAGGCCAAAACTGAAAGAAACCCATGGAGCCGTACAATGCCTTCAAGAAATACCTTTGCCAGAGTGGAAGCATTCGGGAGCCCCTTAAGAGGAATGATATGTGCCATTTTTGAAAATAGGTCCACGACCACAAGAATAGTGTTAAACCCTTGACTCGGTGGTAAATCAGTAATAAAATCGAGGCACGTGTGCCAGGGTGCTGGTGGGATTTCCAATGGTTGTAACAGCCCAGCCTGTTTCTGCTTGGATGACTTGTTTTGAGCACACACTCCACACGATAGGATGAATTGGATAATGTATTTACGCCATGTGGGCCACCAATAATTTTGTTTTACCTTGGCTAGGGTTTTAGCGATTCTGGGGTGGCCCTCGATCAAGGAATCACGATAACCGGACATGACTTGTTCTCGTAGTTCTTGGTATGGTAAGAATAAACGATTCCTGAAGTAGGGCAACTGATCTTTTATCATGTAATGTTGTCCTTGCGCACTCCACGCTTGTAATTGCTCCGGACTCATCAGGTTTTGTATTTCTTCATGTAATTCTTTCTGAGTTATGGTTGCTGTGATTCCTAGGAGCTTGTCACTCGGGATGATTGCTATTGGGTCAGGGGTCTGATACCCTTGCTCTTCCACCCCCATACGGGAAAGGGCATCGGCCTTCCCGTTTTTCACCCCTGGTCGAAATGTAATCATGTAGTCATACTCAGCAAAAAAAAGAGCTCAACGTAGTTGTCATGAGGATTGGGCCTTTGCCGTTTTTAGGTACTGGACGTTCCGGTAGCCAGTTATTACGGTGATTGTGTGTCTGGTGCCCAAGAGGTAGTGCCGCCATGCCTTAAAAGCTGACTTAATGGCCAGGGGCTCTTTGTCTGTGATAGTGTAATTGAGTTCAGGGGGTGTGAATTTACGTGACCAGAAGGCAACAGGGTGTAACCGGCCCATTTCGGGGTCCTTTTGTGAGAGGACGGCTCCCATAGCCATGCTTGAGGCATCCGTTTCCACCAGGTATGGGAGATCAGGGTGAGGGTGGCGTAATATTGGGGCAGATGTGAATCTTGCTTTGAGTTCCTGGAAAGCCTCCTCAGCTTCTGTTGTCCACTGGAACTTTTTGTTGCTTTTCCTTAGTAATGACATGATGGGATGCACGATTTGCAAAAATCCTGGGATGAACCGGCGGTAGAAGTTTGCAAAACCCAGCATACTTTGAACCCCCTTGAATGGATTTGGGGATGGTCATTCCAGGAAAGCATCTACCTTGTGTACATCCATTCGGATTCCATTTGGGCTGAGAATAAAGCCCAGGAATTCCACCTCGGCGACGTGGAATGAGCACTTTTCGAGCTTGGCGTAGAGCTGGTGTTGACGGAGTTTCTCCAATACGGATCGGACGTGTTTAACGTGGTTCTGCTTTGATGCGGAATATACTAGGATATCGTCAATGTACACTAGAGCACAGACATCAATCAATTCCCGTAGAACATCGTTCATGAAGTATTGAAATGCAGCAGGTGCGTTGCAAAGGCCAAAGGGCATTACTTGATATTCGTACAAGCCGTATTTGGTGCGAAAAGCGGTTTTCCATTCGTCCCCCTGTTTTACACGCACAAGGTGATATGCCCCCCTCAGGTCTAGTTTTGTGTAGATTTGTGCATCTTTTACTTGATCAAGCAATTCAGGGATCAGTGGCAAGTGGTAGCGGTTTTCTACAGTAATCTGGTTCAGTGCGCGATAGTTGATGCATGTTCTCAAGTCTCCCTCCGTTTTCGGTACGAAGAATAGAGGACTGGCTGCTGGAGACTTCGAGGGACGGATAAACCCGTTGGCCAGGTATTGGTCAAGATAGGCCTTCAGGTGCTGGTTTTCTGGTTCCGTGAGTGCGTAAATTCACCCACAAGGGATTTGTGCGCCAGGTATCAGGTCGATTTGGCAATCGTATGGTCTATGCAGTGGCAGGGTATTAGCCTGTTCTTTCTGAAAGACATCTTGAAAGTCCTGTTATTCACTTGGTAGGGTGCCGATTGCCACAGTCGCAAGCGTGGAGGTTCTGGTGTCTATTGGTTGTTTCTCTTGGCGATAACATGTGTGGGCGCAAGTCTCGGGGAAAGGCCAATTCTTTTGCTCGCCAATCGATTTGAGGATTGTGAGCTACCAACCATGGCATTCACAAAATCAACCGGAACTGTGGTGCCTTAATGAGGTCGAAAACAATAGATTTTTGGTGTCCATCCTGGCACAGAAGGGTTAAAGCTGCAGTGCATTGGGATACTGGACCAGAAGCTATTTCCGTGCCGTCGACAGTGGTAACAGTGTTGGTGGTTGATTTAGGGCGTAACGGAAGCCCCCTCTTTGCCGCAAGATCCTGGTCGATGTAATTCCCAACGGCTCCACTGTCTATGTACGCTCTTACTGCATGCATCCGAGATGGTTGTTGGTGGTTGATCAAGACCACAGATAGTGCAAAATGGGAGGTCTGTAGTTCACTTTCTTTGCTCGACAAGTGGACTTGCCGGGCTGGGGAGTTTTCCGATTCCTTGATGGTATCTTCCTTGTCCGTGGCCCCTAACGTCCTCCTCGGTGGCTTCACATGGCACTCTTTAAAGAAATTACCCGACCTTCCACAGTACAGACATAACTGCTGCTGTCTCCTTTTATCCCTTTCCGCTTTAGTCAAACCCTGATTTGCATTGGTTCTCCTGAACCTTCCGTTGTTCGGGCAGTATTATCCTTTGAACGCACATACATAGGGCAAAGGTCCCGTCTGGTTCAATCTGCTCTTCGGTCCTGCAACCTATGATCCAGTTGAACAACAAGGTCAATGAATTCTGAGCAGTCTTTCGGGGGGTTCACTACTTGTGCGAGAACATCCTTGAGCTCCCACCGCAACCCCTGATGAAATAACGTGGTTCTCTTCTCCACTGGCCATTCTGCTTCAACTACGAGTGTATTGAACGTGGCTATGGGCCTCATTACGACCCAGGCGGTAAGGGGTTTACGGCAGCGTAAACAGCGCCGACCCTCACCGCCTGAGTACGAGGTCCCTTAGCGCCATGGCGGATTTAACACCTGCTTTTAGCAGGTGTTAAAATTCATGGCGCTAAGGGACCATGGAGTTAATTACGCCACCGTAATTTACGGTGGCGTAATTAACGCCTTCCCCACTCCCATTATGCCCTATGGGGCAAAAATGGGAATGGGGAAGGGTAAATGGGGATTGGGGACTTACCGCCCCGCCAAGGTCGGAATGGGGCGGTAAGTCCGCCAACCACCATGGCGTAAACGTAGTTTACGCCATGGTGGTAAAGTCACGGCCCAGGTGGTAACTTACCGCCTGGGTCGTAATGAGGCCCTATGTATGTTAATAGGTCTTGATTCCCGTGGCGTAGGAACAGAAGTTCGTTGTCTAATGCCTGCCCATGAGTACGACAGGCGAACAGCTTTTCCATCTCCTGCTGAAAGCCCCTGAAGTCATGCAGCAAAGGATCGTCTTGGGCCACAAAGGGCACAGACCAGTCCGCGGCGCTACCACTCAGGTAGGTTGGCACAAAAGCGACCCATGATTGGTCATTCGGAAAGGCCCCTGGCCTACAAAGGAAGTGCAGGCGGCACTGGTTCATGAACGTTGCAAACCTCTTGGGATCCCCTGTAAATCGTTTGGGCGGAGCCCAGGGAACTGCCCGAGGAAGGGTTATCTGAACGGGATTGGCTGATGGCGCTGGCATCGAGGGCACGCTTTCCGGCAATGGTGCATGCCCTGCTTGTGACTGGAGAAGTTGCCGGCTTAAATCATCAGTGCGTTCTTTGGCTACTATCAGCTCTCTCCTCAGGGTGTTGGTCTCCTGCCTGGCTGCATGTACTTCGGAACGTAGCTGCCCCAACATGTGGGCTAACTGGTCGGTTTCTGACGTTTCAATGTCGCCCAGGTGGATTTTGATTTGGGGCTTTGCGTTCTGTAACGCTCACCTGGTATCCACGGGGACGTCACTCAGCCTGTTCTGACCTCTTATGACCTCGAACCCTTCCCTGGAGGCTATTCGACTGGAGACTGGGCTTGAAACACAGGATTGGAAGAGTTTAACTCCCTATTGACTCTGTGTGCTTGAACCCCTTCTTCTCTGGGGTCCAACCCTTCCCTTTGATCCACAGCTCACCTTGTTTTCATGGATAGTATGCGCTCCTTCCTGCTTTCAGCACAGGGGCGCGTTGATTGATGCAAGCTCGTTGCTGCCTAGTTACTTCACTGGCAAGAGTCCAACAGGTAAGTATAATGAGTCTTTTGAACAGTTCTCTAACTTAGTTCCTTTCCTTCCTTAGGTGATGGCCGGCGTCCGGGGATGGCGGCGTGCTGCTGAGATGAGTAGCGCTGAAGGTGAGTGAGAGCGCGATGCGCGATGCACCCCTTTCGTATTTGTATTGAACTGAGTTATTTTTCTGTGTCTTTTAGGTGCCGCAACGTTTTCAGCGTGGATGCCGGTTATAAAGAACAAATGCAGTGAGTAAGCGCGGAATGCAGCGCCTCTAGATGTTTCCACGCTAACCTGGAGTGTCTTTTCCCTCCTGCAGATGGATGAGAAGTTCCGGAGACAGAGTTCCCCCAGAGCGGCTGGTATTCAGGTAAGCGTTTGAAGCTCGTACAGTATTTAAAAATAAGCGAAGATTTGCAGAATGCTTACTAATGCCTTTTTTCTGTTCTTTTCCCTTTTCCTTAGGAAGCGGCGTGCCGGGATGGGAATGACACCGCCGAAGATGCCCGCAGAACAGAAGGAGCGATGAATGATGGGCAGAAGCGCTGCAAGGTAAGGCTGTCCCTAACGGTGTTCTTGTTCTTGCAGGAGCTGAGCGCAGAAGAAAGATGCAGGCCTACTGGAGACTGATCCGAACACGGTGAGTGTCACGCTGCAGGTGCAGAAAACGCAAATGAAATGTTTCTCAGCCTGGGCGTGGCTTAAATAGTCTCTGGGTATCCCAGGTGTCTCTGGCTGAGCCACACCCAAAAGGCTAGACTGTACATGCAGTTCTGGGAACCGAAATATGTGCGGGCATCCATCTTGTCCCCATCAATGCACTACAAGTCCAATCCCCAATGTTATCCTATGGGAGTGAGTGAGTCTGGTGCCACAAGCGCCAAGTCTGACTCCAAGTGGGTCTTTGGAGGGAAGGAGAGGTCCTTGAGGGCCATGTAGGTGATCGTGGCATGGCTCCAGCCTGACATCTTGGAGGGCTGGGGACATGAGGGGCAGGAATCATGACCCTCAGGTGAAAAGTTTGCTTAGGCAATTTTCCCCCCTGTTTTAACAGTCCCCTGGCTTGACACCTTGGTGCAAACATAACATAGACACATGAGACAGTGTACCTACCAAAGGTAGGGGATACAGGATGTTATTGTTATTGTTATTTTGCATTTATATAGCGCCTTATATACCATTGGTATGGTCTGAAGGTGCTGGTAGGTTGAACGCCCTTGTGAACCGAAGTTCAGGTCAGTAGAGAGAGTAGAGAGAGTCAGAAAGGTGCATGTGTGCACCGGGTATGTGTGCAGCTTGTGCGGTATCCGTGAAATAGCTGCTTTATAGCGGTAGGTGTGATGGTTGAGAGATCAGGAGTATGTGTTCGTTCTGGCAGGATTTATCCAGACCGGAAGTAGCTGCGTTAGGCCTGAGGAGAATGCCTGGCTGGGGGGTGTGTAACCAGCAGTGATTACTTAGAATGATCGGCGGATGTTGGTATGAGAACAGTTATACCGAATGGTGTCATAGTATCTCTGTGTTCTAGTTGAGTGGTGATGTAAGGAGAGAGTAAGCATGGTGGTGAGATATGATGCACACCTGTCTGCCCCACGCATGTGCTCCTGTCTGCCCCACGCATGTGCTCCTGTCTGCCCCACGCATGCGCTCCTGACTGCCCCACACATGCGCTCCTGTTGGCCCCACGCGTGCGCTCCTGTCTACCCCATGCTCTATGCATTCGGCAGCTCTACGTATTCATCCATTCTACGCACTCATCAGTGTTGGATGCAATCTGTGATTGTTCGTTCTACGTACTCGTCCGCTCTACGCAAGACGTCCGTTCACTCTGGGCACTCGTTCGCTCAGGCATTCATTTGCTTTATGCCATCACATGTATTAAGCATTCACCTGTTTTACGCACTCACCCCCTCTACGCACTCACCCCCTCTAAGCACTCACCCCCTCTAAGCATTCACCCCTCTACGCACTCACCCCCTCTACACGCTCAGGCATTCATGTGCTTTATGCCATCACATGTACTAAGCATTCACCCGTTTTACGCACTCACCCCCTCTACGCACTCACCCCCTCTACGCACTCACCCTCTCTAAGCACTCACCCCCTCTAAGCACTCACCCCTCTATGCACTCACCCCCTCTACGCACTCACCCCCTCTCTAAGTACTCACCCCTCTACGCACTCACCCCCTCTACGCGATCAGGCATTTATTTTGCTTTATGCCATCACATGTACTAAGCATTCACCTGTTTTACACACTCCCCCCTCTACGCACTCACCCCCTCTACGCACTCACCCCCTCTAAGCACTCACCCCTCGAAACACTCACCCATCTACGCACTCTCCCCCTCTACGCACTCACCCCCTCTATGCACTCACCCTCTCTATGCACTCATCTGCTCCCCGCTCATTCTCTCTGCACACTTATCTACTCATCTGCTCTATCCACTCATCCGCTCTCTATCCACTCATCCGCTCTATGCACTCATCAGCTCTATGCACTCATCCGCTCTATACACTCATCCGCTCTGTACATTTAGTAGGTCTGTACATTCATGTGCTTCAGCGATCTACACACTCCCCGTACTTCCATATTCATCCGTTATCCATACTGATGTGCTCTACACATTCATCTGCTCCACATATTCATCTGTTCTACACACTTATCTCATTTACGCTCATCCGTTCTGGACATTCATCTGTTTACGCACTCCTGCATTTTACTCGCTTCTCTGTAATTAGGCACTCATCCGCGCTACATGTTCGTCCGTTCTACACACCCAGCCGCTCTACACACTCATCCACTCAACATGTTCATCCATTCCATACACTCATCCAATCTACATATTCATTCGATTTCCACATTTATTCGAACTATATAGTTATCTGTTCATCCACGCCATTCATTTCGTTCACTCTGCATGCATTCTGTCCATTTCAGGAGTTTAAATCTCTTTACTGTTTCCGTATGATTTACTCTTATTAACCAATTCACTGCTTTGATCTACTTTATTCGTTTAATTCTGTTTGTCTTTCTAGTTTATATTAGGGGTTGTTAGCTGTCAGTTTCTCGCATCAGGTGGTTTGATGGATTGGTGTCATTGAGTTGCTGTTGGTCCGTTTGGGTTAGTTTGGTACGGGTTGGTTTTAGGGGAAGAGCCAGGTTTTCAGCAGTTTGCGGAAAGACATTAAATCCTCAGTTAGGCGGATGTGGGGTGGGAGTGAGTTCCATAGCGTGGGGGCCAAGGCTGAGAATGATGATCCACCTAACCTGATTGAGTTTGTCTTTGGTATAACTAGGTGGCCGGCTGAGTTTGATCTTAGGGTGCGTGGGGGGTGATAGGGTTTTAGCTTGTCTTGAAGATATTGAGGTCCAGTTTTATGCAGTGCTCGATGGGAGGTGCACAAGTTTTTGAAAGTCACCCTTCGGGCTACTGGAAGCCAGTGCAACGTCTTAAGGGCTGGGGAGACGTGGTCTCTTGGGCCGAGCGCAAGAAGCAATTTGGCTGCAGCGTTTTGTGCCCTTTGGAGTTTATTCAGTTGGGACGCATGGACTCCGAGGTATAGGGGGTTTGCGTAGTCCAGTCTTGATATAACGATTGATTGGACCGCGGAGAGTCTGTTGGGAAAGGAGAGATATGGAAAGATGCGCCTAAGGGTTTTAAGGTGGTAGTGGCAGGACTTTGAGACGTTGTTGACTTGCCGCGAGAGTGTTAGGTCAGAGTCAAGGGTGCATCCAAGATTTTTCACTGAGTTGGAGGGGGTCGGTGAGATGCACATGCCGGATGGCCAGGGTAGTGGTTGTGGAAGAAGTTCCGGGTTGCCACATACCATGATTTCCGTTTTGGAGGGGTTTAAAGGTAGGTGGCTTTGGGTCATCCAGAGTTCTATGTCAAGGAGGCAGGAGACCAGGTCAGGTCGGCAGTTGGGTTTTGAGTTCAGGAGTTTTAGAATTAGTTGAGTGTCGTCGGTGTAGTTGTAGCACAGGATGTTGTGCAAGCGAATATTGGTGGGAGGGTGATCAAGTAGAGATTGAACAGGAGGGCGGATAGGCATGCTCCTTTTGGGACTCCTGGGTCGACTGGTCGGGCTCGGGAGGTATAGGAGGAGAGTATCGTTTTTTTGGTACCGATCTTTGAGGAATGAAGCTATCCATTTAAGAGCGGTTCCACGAATTCCTAGGGAGTGGAGGCGATCTAGGAGGACTGAGTGATTAATTGTGTCAAAGGTGGCGGATAGGTCAAGAAGGATTAGTGCCGCGCATCCCGCCGAGTCTGCCAAAGTACGGTCTTACATTAAGACAGAGGTCAACAAAATGTTGGATCTTGGGGTGATTGAACCCTCTAGTAGTCCTTGGTCCAGCCCTGTGGTTTTGGTTCCAAAAGCAGGTACTTCTGAATTGAGGTTCTGTGTGGATTACAGGGCTCTGAATGCTGTCACCAAGACAGATGCACACCCCTTGCCTCAAACAGATGAGCTGGTGGATAGCTTGGGTGCCTCCAAGTACCTCAGCACGTTTGACCTCACTGCAGGCTAATGGCAAATAGCCCTTGCAGAACATGCCAAGGAGAAGACCGCGTTCTCAACTCCAGAGGGTCTTTACCATTTCAGGGTAATGCCTTTTGGGTTGAAGAATGCACCTGCCACTTTCCAGAGGCTTGTGAATCATGTGTTGAATGGATTGGATAAATTCTGTCTTGCATATCTGGATGATATCGTTTTCAGTGCCACCTGGGAAGACCATGTGAAACACCTTGGGATTGTGTTACAGGCTCTTCAAAAAGCCCACTTGACCATAAAGGCCAGTAAATGCCAGATTGGACAAGGCTCAGTGGTTTACCTTGGACATGAAGTAGGTGGAGAGAGGATACAGCCTCTACCCAGTAAAGTACAAGCAGTACACGACTGGCCTACCCCCACTACACAGACCCAAGTGAGAGCCTTCTTAGGACTCACTGGGTATTACAGAAATTTCATGGCAGACTATGGCACCATAGCTGCCCCTCTGACTGCTCTCACCACTCCAAAGAAACCCAAGAAGGTAACTTGGACTGAAGAGTGTGATTAGGCCTTCAATGGCTTTAAAGACTCCTTGTGCCAGGCCCCTGTTCTCAGGGCCCCTGATTACCAAAGACCTTTTATTGTGCAGACAGATGCCTCTGACACTGGGATAGGAGCTGTACTATCACAAGTAGTGTAGATGAGAAGGGTAAGAAACACCCTATTGGCTTCATTAGTCGCCAGTTTAAGGACAGATGGTCCACAGTAGAGAAATAATGTTTCTCTGTCGTGTGGGCCCTACAGAAGCTGAGGCCCTACCTCTATGGGACCCACTTCACTGTGCAAACTGACCATAGGTCCTTAAAGTGGCTAATGAACATGAAGGGAGAGAAACCAAAGTTGCTTATGTGGTCCATAAGTCTGCAAGGCTTTGACTTCACTATTGAGCATAGGCCAGGTGTCCAACATAGCAATGCTGATGGGTTGTTCAGAATGTTTAACCGACCTGAACAAGAAACTCATCCAGGGGTGGATTAGTTCCCCCTGTCCTTAGTCTGGGAGGGGCGAGTGTTAGGAAAGATTTCATATTTGAATGTCATTTTCCCTCCATGTGGCAACCCCCAAACTTTTTGCTGCTGTTTTACACCCTGATCTAACCTTTGCCAGAGAAGCGCAGCCCTCCGCTGCACTCCTCTGGGCTTTCGCTCAATTCTTATGGGGAAACTGACATGCCCTTAAAACAGTCAGTACTGGGAGACTTTGTTTCCCTTAGTCCTTTCCTCATGTTGCAGCTTTTGTGCAACATGTAACAAGAGTGCAATGTAACTTACTTTACCACACTCCTGGGTCTCTAGTCATTCCAAAGGCCCTAGAAACTCTCTCTGGACTTATTATGAACTGTGCAGGTGTGTCACAAACAGGACTGGTGGCAGCTATCATTTATCTTATGTTTTGAACCCTTTTTTGCCATATTATCCGCGCTTACCGCATTTGGCACGAATAGGTGGCCTGGCTCCAAAATGGCCATGCCATGCGGTTCTTTGTCCTGTCCTTTGGCCATCTTGCCCCTTCACCTTCGCCGGGTCGAGCTGACCCGGGTCAGTCCTTATTTGGTCATGTACTTTCCCGCGAAACCTAAAGCTTTCGCGGGCTTCTGCATGCCTTGTGTGTGTGTCTCCAGGATGTGGGCTGGGATGTCTGTTCCCAATACACATCCTGGGTGCCAGAGAGTCTGGAGTGTCCTGAATGCCTGGGACCACCGTGGTCCGTGATTGGTCCACGTATGGAGTGAGTGTTTGGGAGCAGATCTCCCATTGGGTCCTCTCCGTTTTGGCGCAAAGGGAACTTTGGATAAGAGGAGGCCGAAAACACCACTACCATGTCGACCTCCTGAGTTCACACCGAACAAGGGATAAGGAGCCAAGTATCCTGCAACAAGAAGCCGAGTCGAGGAACCGCTGGTGACCCGCTGGAAGGTTTGGCACCCTGAGCCCGCTGTCGTCATGCGAGGCCCCTCTGCATATGATCGTCCTAGAAGGTCTGCGAAGGCGCTTCAACGCATTGGAATAGTGGGACCAACTATTCTCGGCACCTTCATCAAACCCTGCAAGTAAGCCTCTTCGGAAGTGTCCCTGGGCCAACCAGTGGGCTGACCAGCTCACACAGACATTTGCTCTGTCACCGCCGCCGTTTCGGGGAAGCCCTCGAAACCTGGCCTACTGCTAGCTTTGTGTCCACGGCACCCTCACACCGAATTTCGCACACTTGGCATTCCCAGGTCTGAAGTGAGACGAGTACACCCGGACCAGAGTAAACACGGTTGCCGTGTTGCCCTGCCGTGGTAACGACCTGTGCACATTCGCTGCATTTGTGACCCCCTCGACCCTGAATCCTGCTACCGTGGAATCTACACGGTGTCGAGAAGTCCTGATCCTCGCATCCGAACCTGCCAGCAACGTGAACTGAACTGGCGAAGTCTGGGTCTGCCTGCGTCGGGGGACCGGTGAGTAGTCCATACCCCAACTGGTGGCCCCTAGCGCAGGAACCCATTTCTTTTCTACCACTGTTGCGAAATAGCAGATCCATCCCACACTCTCACCCTGCTCTGCCCGCAAGTGGAGGTCTTGCTTGAGTAGTGGAGACTTGTTCTTCATCGCTTCATCCACCTTCCAGAACTGTCAGAGACCCTTGAAGAGACCCTATTTTGTCCATTGGCACAAGTGCGTGCAGTTACTATTGAGCATAAGGCTCCTCTCTTCGTAGGGCTTGGACTGCCTCCTAGTTAGGTGTATTTCTGATGTCGAACTGGGTCTAACAATTAATTGCACTGCCTGTTTTCCTCCTCATCTAGGTGGTCTACATATTTTGTGCTTCTAACTCCTTAGACCCCTCGGTCTTGTATATATATTGTATTGATTGTGATGTGTTGTTTTACTTTAGTATTATTGTGATTCTTTGCTATGGTCGATGTTACAAAGGCCTTGTAATAAATGTGTCTATACCTGTCCGGAGTAATTTGTAAGTGTCCTTGCTTTGTGTGCTCATTGAGGTCTTTCAGTCACCCTCACCCCTCTTGAGACTTAGGGCCTCATTACACGTTATGCGGTAAAATCCGGCCATTACCGGCATGGCGCTATTAACGTGCCTCGCTTGGCATGATGCCGCTAATAGCGTGGCATTACGAGTATGCGGACACGAGCACAGCGCCATGCCGTAATGACCCTACTGCCATGCTGCTAAAGACCCCAAAAAGTCCCTTACCGGCATCGACGAAAGCGCTGATAGCACTTCCAACCTCCCGCTACATGCAAATAGCGGTGACCGCTATTAGCGGTGACCATAAAATGGCGGAACCGGAAATAGCGTCATCGCACAGGAACGGGAAAGAGCCCGGCGGCCATCTTTAAAAACCCAATCCATTGCCATCCTCAGCACCCAGGACCTGTTTCCACACGACTCCAAAACCAAATCATCCCAGATACCCTGACAATGCAAAAGGCCATCAAGAAAGGTGCGGATCGGCAGCGCAAAGAAGAATTCACCAGCGAGGAGCTGATCATGTTAACCGAGACCCTTGCCGCAAATGCCAATGTTGTATTCGCCAATGACATGCGGCGTGAGACCCTCGTGAAGAAAAAGGCCATCTGGGCAGAGGTGGCCCACAAAGTCAGTGCAGTGGGCACCACCACCCGCACTGTCAAGTACTGCAGAAAGTGGTGGGAGGATCTACGGCTCCGGGTCCGCAGCATACTGGCTGCAAATCGCAACCTGGCTATGGCCACAGGAGGTGGGGCTGATTCACCAATAAAACTCCGGGAGTGGGAGGAGACCTGCGCCAGCACAATTGGCGTGGAATCCATCGAGGGAGTCGGAGACATGGAGCGTGGTGCACCCACTTCATCAGATGGAGGTGAGTGTACACATTAAACAATGCACTGTGAAGGGTGCAGGGCCCCCCAAATCTGAGTCCAGAATCAGCCCCTGGATCCAGCCACAAACATACATACACACAACCCTGCCAATGTGAGTGTCACACCCCAACACACACACATGCACGCATCACCACATACACGTGCAACACAGACCCATTCATGCATGACCCACCCGACATCCCCATTACCGGATTCCCAACTAAAGAGGTCCCAATGCATAGAGCGGCATGACGTAATCCTTCTTCATAAGGCACGTAGAACCATCACCGATGATATTCCCTATTTTTGTCCCCCACAGGATCACAGACAGACAGTGATGAACAGGGCAGTGTGGCACATGCTCCCCCAGCCAAGAAAAAGGCCAGGACACAGGAGACCGGGGACACCGCCACCACCTCAAGGGACACAGGGAGGAGTGAGCACCAGCAGAGGAGTAAAGGCAGCAAGAGCACAAGTTCAACACAGTCTGAAGCCATGGCTGCTACAATTGCTGCATCCACGGCAGTGTTCCCTCCATCATTGAAAACAAGCACGGAGGGCCCGCTCTCTGCTGCCACCAGTTCCACTGGTGAGGCAGCAGCCACCGCGTCGCTGTCGGACGTGGAGGAGACCATTGACCTTGAAACGCAAAGGCAGACCCCCATCCCCCTGCAATCCATTGAGCCAAGCCCACGGCCACCATCGCAATCAAGTACCCATGGACAATCTGGCAACGACACCGTGGAAGGGCGCTGGAGCCCTCAGGTGTCCTCACCTGATGGCCGAGGCATGGACCAGGGCGCAGCTGCCACGCCAAGAGCTGGACGCAGTCGCCATGACCTGTCAACCATCAGCCAGAGGCAGGTGGAAATTACAGCGCTGGTTGGCCAGCATGTGGAAGAGGCAGCCCGTCTGAGGGAGGAGGTTAGGTCGAATGCAAGCCAGACAAGAGAGGGCATGGAGGCCTGCACAAACAGGCTGTGCGAGGAGATGGCACAACTGAGGCAAATTCTCACACGCATAGCGGACGCTATGGAGCGACAATATCCCCCCACCACAGGATCAACCGGGCACCTCCTCCTCTGCAAGTTCACGTCAGACAAGCCCCCATCGCCGCTCCTTGCGCACCATGAAGCGCACGCCATCCCAACCTCCCACTGGTGGTGGAGGCCATGAGAAGCAGGGCCAGCAAGAACTAGCTGGCACATGTGCAGCAGGACACCTACGCACTACAAGCCACACATGGGGGTGTTGTGGGGGGAGGGGGAAAGGGTGTTTTTAGGAGTGTTGTGGGGGGAGGGGGGAAAGGGCGTTTTTTGGAGTGTTGTGGGGGGAGGGGGGAATGGGTGTTTTTGAGAGTGTTGTGGGGGCAGGGGGAAAAGGGTGTTTGCACAGTTGGGGCCATGCACTTTTTGTTCA
Organism: Ambystoma mexicanum; assembly: GCF_040938575.1. NCBI lineage: Eukaryota > Metazoa > Chordata > Amphibia > Caudata > Ambystomatidae > Ambystoma > Ambystoma mexicanum. The sequence goes on along the minus strand of NC_090925.1, from coordinate 1,251,162,791 downwards.
CAAATTAATCATAATACACTGTTGACAAGTTGAAACACAGGCTTGGTCTTCATCATTGTGTATGTGTACTTTATTGGGGACAGGGTCCATTGTGCGCCTCACCACATACAGCAGGGCAACAATACCCATCTCCATCCAAAATAGTTGACCCTTGTCTCTCAGAATATTTGATATATCAGATGCTGACGCACATCGTGTCCCTCCTGGCCATCGCCTCTTGCATGTCCTGGCAGCCCATTTCCCCATCCTCATCCCCATCAACATCATCTTCATGAGGTGGTTGCATGTCAATGTCAGGGGGCATAGGCACATTCCGTCTGATACACATATTGTGCTGCATGACACATGCCATGGTTATCTTCGGCACTTTGTCATGGCCGTACAGGAGAGCCTCACCCGGCCAGTTTAGGCATCAGAGCCGTGTCTTCAGAAGGCCAAATGCCTGCTCAATCACGACGCGGGTACGGTTATGTGCAAGGTTCTATTCCTCTTCGTGTCTGTACTGTGGGTTCCGTATAGGGGTAAGGAGCCAACTCTTCAGGGGATAGCCAGCATCACCTGCATGGCTGGAACAATGGGGCCTTGTTACTGGTCACCTTAATTGCAACCTGGACATTTCACACTAATTCTGTTAGCATTCTGATTGGTATCCACGAATCCCAGCATACATGGAGACGATCAGTGTAACTGCAATGTGAGAAGGTAAGCTAGTCCCTGCAAGTGGACGTGCACCATGCATGCCTCCGGCAGTATTTCCCATGTCCTGGGTGTGGATAGGTCCTAGGTGTTCCTGGGCCCAGACAACCTTTGTACGACACTGCTAGTGTACTACCATTATGATTCCAATGTCCCCATGCTGTGAAGCGGCACATCAGTAGTGGTGTACGGGTGTGGTTCTGTACAATGGCTACAGGTGATCCATTTGCATGCACTCAAGGGCGCATATCTGTTGTGATGTTGTTCAACGCACATTTACATTATGCATATTGGCTGCATGTAGCAGCTTTGTGTCATCTAGGGTATGGTATGATGTGCAATGTGCATGTGGATAGATGTGTCATGTATTGCGTTATGGGTTGATGTCTTTGTTGTGCAGTTTAATACTTGCATGTGGTTTCGTGTCCTCTCCATTGTGGGCTACGTTGGTGGACATTGGCCTACATCTGTATGTCCCTTTATTGTACGGACGACAGTCCACAACCAGTGGAGTATGCATCTCTCCCTCCACAAACACACCCCACATCACACTGCTATGTGCCTGCCCTGCTACTCACCAAGTAGTCACAAACTTTGTCCAGCATGGCGCTCCATGTTGCGTGGTATCATTGAGTTCCGCAGGACCATTGATTCATGGGTTGATCAGGGGTATCGGTCACGACAATGTGTTATTCTCTTTTTTGAGTCACATACCATTTGGACATTGATGGTGTGGTAATGCTTTCTGTTTCGGTAGACAGCCTCATTTTGATGTGGGGGCACCATTTCCACATGGGTACAGCCGATTGCCCCGATGCTACTTGGGATGCATGCCAGTGAATAGATGCCAACTTTGTCGTTGGAGATCTCCTGGGCTGTCCGTGGCAGGGATATGTGTTCACTTGTGTGCTTCAGGGCGGCATCGAGCACCTGGGTCAGCGTGCGTGTGAATACTGGTTGTGAAATGCCATGCATCTGCTCTACCATATGCTGGTAGATGTCTGTGGCCTGGTAGTGGAGCACAGTTACCACCTTCAGTAGAGGGGGGATGGCAGTACGGATGTCTATGTGGCTCACTATGTCGTTGTGATGCATGTCCACCATGGTGGTGATGGTATGCCGGTCCAGGTGGCACAGGGTGTGTATCTGCTCAGGGGTTAGGTTGAATGGAATGGCTAGAATCCTGGGGATTTCTGGCTGCCTCTGTGGTATGACTGGGTGCACTGGTGTGGCTTGCTGGGCCAGTATCGCCATACTCCTCCCCCTGCGTCTCCTCTGTGCTGCCTGTTGTTGTTGGTGCTGCAATGCAATCATGTCCTCCAGCCCATGTAATGCTGCAAGTATTGGAACCATCTCGGTGTGGGAAGGGGTGTGGTGTGCTCCTTTTGTGCTGCCCCAGTCTCCATTGCCTCCACCTGTGCTGTTGTGGCCACCTGTGGCAGGAGGGACACTACTCAGCTCTCTTAACGTGTGGTTCGCGATGCCGGTATTTCTTCCATGCCGGTATGGGCTTCTTCGGCCAATACCATGCCGCTATTTGCATGTCTGCATGCCTTGTAATGGCGTGCTATTAGCGCCATGCCGCTATTTCTGACCTGAGGGGTCGCGCGCCCACGGACTGGCCGCTATTAGTGGCACCATTCTTAGCGGTGCCGCTAATAGCGGCCAGTCTGGGTCGTGATTAGCTAGGGAATTTAGCGATACCGGTAATCCCTTACCGGTACCGTTATTCCCTTACCGCCTAACTTGGTATGAGGCCCTTAGTCTTGACCGCCGCCATCGCTACCCTGATTGGTCTGGCTTGTCCAGAAGTTACCCTGTTCCAAGAAACTAGGCTGGCTTTCTGAACCTCTGCCCCTCCAGGTTAGAGTTCAGAAATCCATCTTAACAAGTGGATCCTCATGACAGGGGCAAGAACATCAAGAGTATCCGATATAGCAGAGTGGAGCATAGAAAGGGCTGTTTCAGGGTGTGAGTCAGTGAAAGAGGGGTTGGTGGGTGAGAAAGTTGCAGCGAAAGCCTCTATTGACACACGCTTCATGGGTTGGATAACCGAGAAGGTGGGTGGCAGTGCTGGAGGTGGCTTGGCCTGAGGGGTAGATAGGGTGAGGTGGGAGGAAAGGATCTGGTCTAAGTGTGGTTTATTGCACCCCTGAGCCCAAGGGCTTTCGGTCCGTGTAATAGGGTAAATGGTTCTGAGATCATTACACATGTCCGAAAAAGCAAAACACTGTTGAATATTTTTCTTGGTGCTATTGGGTAGGTCTATACTTTTATGACCATTCATCATATTTGAGCGAATTTTACAGCATCCACATTTATAATTTCCTTTTGCCGCTGGTAAGTTCCATATGTGTTCCAGAGTGTTGGATATTCTACTCGGTTTCATGTAACTTGGGCTCACCTGGTTTTAGTGGTTTTAGCTTTTCGATAGGTTATAGAGGGGTTCAGGTCAATGTAATCTTTAAGGTGATCATCAAGTTGTAGAATGTTGCAGTGTTTTTGCAGAATTCTGCTTAAAGTGAACACATTTAAGTTGTAGGTGGTGATGAATCTGACTGTTTTAGAACTTTTAGTTTTAACTCGGTATTCAATTTATGCAGCATTTACTTTTGCTCATTCAAATAGCACCTTTCTTTCAGCTTTTTATTCAATGGATGCAGCATTTAATTGTGCTCACTCAAATAGCAACATTCTTTTAGTTAGGCATTCCCTATATGCAGCATTTACCTGTTCTCAATCAAATAGCTACTTTCTTTCAGTTCAGCATTCAAATTGTGACATTCTTTCAGTTCAGCATTCAGTATATGCAGCATTTACTAGTGTTCACTCAAACAGCGACTTTCAGTTTGGCATTCAATAGATGTAGTATTTACTTGAATTCATGGACCGTTACATATTTACGGTCCCTTCAGAGTGCTCCGATCTCCACTGTGTCTTCTGCCCTCCCGAATGGGAAACAAACCCTCTGTTTGCCGTGCATGCCGATATGAAAACACAGGCTTCTGTGCTCTGCTCCACCTCTGCTGTATGGCAGTGCTTCTGACCGTCTTCCCATACAAGGGCTCCTGGTCCTGCCCAGTCCTTCTGCCAGGTGTCCTGGGATTGTTGCCGAAGTCTTTCCTACCTGGTCCTCCAACACATCAGATTCTATCTTCTCTCTCCCTTCTGCTGCTGCTCATATGCTTTTGGGCTCCACCTTTTATACTCTTTTCCATTTTTGACAGGCTGCAGGTGAAGTGAGTTAAACTGAATTGCCTGACCTTGTATAAAACTGTTAGTGTGACATGCCAGATCATCATTACTGGATACCTCCAGGCTCGTCTTCTTCATCCCAGTGCTAGAGTGGTGTTTGCAATAGGAAGTGTGCACTACTCTTAGCTGCCTCTTTTATTCTCAGTACTTGGTAGGAAGCTACTGGGAAAAATGTGTTAGGGGTGGATCACCAGGTCTGGCCGAGCCGCTGTGGGGACTGGCTGGAGTGAGTCCGTGGAAGGCCTAACTCCTTCCCTTTGTCCTGATCAAGAACTCCAGGTCCACACAAGAGGCAAGGATAACTGTGGTTTATTACAAAAAACACACCACAGGGATCACAAACATGGATGGGCACCCACAGAGCTCTCGCTGGACCCTGGCTTGCAGGCCAGTTTTGTAGTAAGATGATGTTGTAATTAGCCTCATCACTGGGAACCGTCTCAAAAACCTATCTGAAGTTGGGATAGGCTGTTGAGTGGTAGGTCCCTTATAGGCACATATAGGAAAGATATGTTATTGGTCCTACCAATGTCAGATGGTGTACTTTAGCCATTCCCCGAAATTGTTACTGCAAGATGGTTACACCGTCTGTACCCCATGATTGGTTGGCACCTCTCGCTATCTAATAATAAAATAAAGTGGGCACCACAATTTTATTAAGTCAATATGTAAGTATTAGGCACTCAAAAAAAATTGAGTCAAAAATTGGACAAAAGCTCAAATGGATGCTTACAGGAGCTGGCTGCAATAAGTCTGGAGACACCCTGACTCATGAATTCAGGAACCAAAAAAGGCTAGATAAAAAATCTAGTCAAACAGCCGCTCTCCGTACATACCCTACACGGGTGATGTAGTTTAAACATAGATTCAAATGTAAGTTCTTTTCTTCTTATGCATAAGTTCAATAAAGAAACACTTAATCCAAAGTAGTAGTGAGAGTGATATGTTTATCAAAAACATACATTTCAAAAAGTGAAAAAAGGAGGAAAGTCACTAATTCTGTCTTAGTGAGGATTCAGCTGCCACTTCTCATGTTTTAAATAGACTTCGTGTACCAATGCATTTCGGAGCAAATAGCTCCTTCATCAGGGTGAGTCTAATCTAATAACATAGAATTAGAATATATAACGCATAACATAAGAAATAACACAATATGCAATCATAAATCACAAAAGAAAAAGTTAGAAATCACATACCAAAAAGCAGATGAGGGTTCAGGTCAAAGTGGGACATGTAATGAAAAGAAGTGAACAAAATAGAGAGTCAATAGATGCAAGTAGCGGGGGGATATGACCATGTAAATGGAGGGAAAATAATGTAAATGGACTCACGAGAAGTGTTTGGCCTCGTAGACACAAGAATCTACAATCACAAGCAGATATGTGGTCTGTTGTCGGTAACAGCAGCGTGCAGAATGTAGCCAAATCAATAAAACTGTAAGAAGCAAAAGTGTGTTTTGAGAGGAGTCAATGGAGCGCTGTGGCGCTGTGGTTACAAAGAAACGTCTTCAATGGTTACCTGGAAGACAATCAGGGTCTATGCCGGCCAAAAAAACGCTGTTCTGCATCGCTGTAAGCAAGCGTTGCTAATGGTAACGCTGCTATGAATACCCACGTGATCGCATCGCATCGGGGGAGCGGCGCGATGCGGCACGTACTTTTAGGAGACTGCATTTGAGATATGTAGGCATATTTGGAGCTAAAAATACAATTATCCACACTCAGGTGAGATAAAGAGGAAAAATGAATAAAAGAAAAATGAATGTACAAAATATATTAGACATAGAAAAAATACTATAGAAAAGTAAACATCAGGGACGGTAATAGAAAGTGAAAACATATAACTACACAGGCACCAAAAGTGGTAGCCCATGTGAAAGTAAGGGATAGTAAACTTGCATCACAGCCGCGGTAGGTGGCACCGAAGGTGTCACCTTGGGTCCCAGACGAGTGTCCGGGAAAGGCTGCCTTGATGCATGGGCACAATACGTGCAATTAATGTGTCAATTTAGAAAATTAGCAAGTGTTAACATAACGACTCAGATGATCTGGAGCACTACGTGAATATTATCAGTACCTAAGGATACTGGCATAGACCTGACATTATGTTGAGGACAACATTAAATATCTATTAACAGTCAAACCATTGCGTATAACATGCAAAATCATCAATAACAAATACAGAGAACATTATGTAATGTCACATGAAATCAACATAGATACATCACATTTAAAGATAACAATGATAATTGATTTCTTCATTTAGGCCATTGGGATACAAGCTCCCCAGTCTATCAATCCAATATGTCTCTCTTTGGTTAAGCCGAAGGCTCAGATCCTCATGTGGATTAACTTTGTTTAGCACTTCAAGAATCAAAAATCTGATATGAGTCAAATTGTGGCGTTTCTCGTTCCAATGGCGAGCCACTGCTGAGTTGGGATTAGAGTTACGTATACAAGAGCGGTGTTCGTTCCAACGTGCTTTTGCTGCTCTCATGGATTGGCCAACATAATATTTCCCACAGGGACACTTTATTCCATAAATGATATTCTCACTATCACAAGTGCCAAATGTCTTCAGCAAAATCTTGTTGCCTGTGCTGGGATGGTATATGGTGTTGCCTTTGATGACCAGGTTGCAATTAGTACAATGAAGACAAGGGTATGTCCCTGTGCGTTGAGTGCTAGGTTCTTTCAAGGGAGGTAAGAACTGAACTCAGCGTCTCAAAGGGTACAAACTGTTGATCGCGACACACTCCTTACCGGTACCACCAAACCCAAAAGGGAGCTACAAACACCGGTATATGTTTCAAGATTCTCCATTCAGAGCAACAAGATAAAGAATTCCATTAAGAAACATTGGAACATCCTTAAGAATGATGTTAGAGTACAGAAACTGTTTGATCAATTACCGGTATTTGCCTATCAAAGAAGCAAGAATTTACGCGATGAACTAGTACGTACAAGACCTCCCTTGAAAGAACCTAGCACTCAACGCACAGGGACATACCCTTGTCTTCATTGTACTAATTGCAACCTGGTCATCAAAGGCCATTGGAACGAGAAACGCCACAATTTGACTCAAATCAGATTTTTGATTCTTGAAGTGCTAAACAAAGTTAATCCACATAAGGATCTGAGCCTTCGGCTTAACCAAAGAGAGACATATTGGATTGATAGACTGGGGAGCTTGTATCCCAATGGCCTAAATGAAGAAATCAATTATCATTGTTATCTTTAAATGTGATGTATCTATGTTGATTTCATGTGACATTACATAATGTTCTCTGTATTTGTTATTGATGATTTTGCATGTTATACGCAATGGTTTGACTGTTAATAGATATTTAATGTGGTCCTCAACATAATGTCAGGTCTATGCCAGTATCCTTAGGTATTGATAATATTCACGTAGTGCTCCAGATCATCTGAGTCGTTATGTTAACACTTGCTAATTTTCTAAATTGACACATTAATTGCACGTATTGTGCCCATGCATCAAGGCAGCCTTTCCCGGACACTCGTCTGGGACCCAAGGTGACACCTTCGGTGCCACCTACCGCGGCTGTGATGCAAGTTTACTATCCCTTACTTTCACATGGGCTACCACTTTTGGTGCCTGTGTAGTTATATGTTTTCACTTTCTATTACCGTCCCTGATGTTTACTTTTCTATAGTATTTTTTCTATGTCTAATACATTTTTTACATTCATTTTTCTTTTATTCATTTTTCCTCTTTATCTCACCTGAGTGTGGATAATTGTATTTTTAGCTCCAAATATGCCTACATATCTCAAATGCAGTCTCCTAAAAGTACGTGCCGCATCGCGCCGCTCCCCCGATGCGATGCGATCACGTGGGTATTTATAGCAGCGTTACCATTAGCAACGCTTGCTTACAGCGATGCAGAACGGCGTTTTTTTGGCCGGCATAGACCCTGATTGTCTTCCAGGTAACCATTGAAGACGTTTCTTTGTAACCACAGCGCCACAGCGCTCCATTGACTCCTCTTAAAACACACTTTTGCTTCTTACAGTTTTATTGATTTGGCTACATTCTGCACGCTGCTGTTACCGACAACAGACCACATATCTGCTTGTGATTGTAGATTCTTGTGTCTACGAGGCCAAACACTTCTCGTGAGTCCATGTACATTATTTTCCCTCCATTTACATGGTCATATCCCCCCGCTACTTGCATCTATTGACTCTCTATTTTGTTCACTTCTTTTCATTACATGTCCCACTTTGACCTGAACCCTCATCTGCTTTTTGGTATGTGATTTCTAACTTTTTCTTTTGTGATTTATGATTGCATATTGTGTTATTTCTTATGTTATGCGTTATATATTCTAATTCTATGTTATTAGATTAGACTCACCCTGATGAAGGAGCTATTTGCTCCGAAATGCATTGGTACACGAAGTCTATTTAAAACATGAGAAGTGGCAGCTGAATCCTCACTAAGACAGAATTAGTGACTTTCCTCCTTTTTTCACTTTTTGAAATGTATGTTTTTGATAAACATATCACTCTCACTACTACTTTGGATTAAGTGTTTCTTTATTGAACTTATGCATAAGAAGAAAAGAACTTACATTTGAATCTATGTTTAAACTACATCACCCGTGTAGGGTATGTACGGAGAGCGGCTGTTTGACTAGATTTTTTATCTAGCCTTTTTTGGTTCCTGACCTCTCGCTATCTACCCTGAAGGTCCTTCACCCTGATTGGATTGGTCACAAGCCCCCAGCCTGGGACCTGTGCTGTTCTCAGGCAGTGGACACCTGTACTGCACTGTAGCTGTAACAAAATTGTTGCAGTTATTGTCTGGACGGTGAACCAGGTTTTTTTTAGCCCAAGGCAGTTGATTTTATTCAGTGTCTTGTCAGACAGCTTATATTATTTATGAGTTTATAGAGTGCCGCAGTCCACAGGCATCAGGGCGCTTGACATGAGGACAGGGACAACAAACATGAAACGGGACGTTCAGGCACTATTGATCAGACGTGAATGGGGATTGTGAGGTGCAAGCTTATCTGAAGAAGACCGTTTTCAAGTTCTTTCTGAACTAGAGATCATTTGGTTCCCGTCTAAGGAGGAGGGAGTTCATTCCATCTTATGGCAGCTCTGGAAGGGAATGTCCGGCCCAGTCCATTAGCTTTTTTTATGGTTCCTGTTTTGACTAGTCCTTTGTTTTCGGACCTTATGGTCTGCCAGGCACATATGGGCTAATTTGCTTTTTTAAATATTCAGGGACAGCCCCATATATGCAATGATGAACCAGGGACATTGCTTTGAAGGTGATTCGTCTTCAATTGATAGCCAGTGAAGGGCTTTTCTCTCATTAGTAATATGGTCCCTTTTTGATTTGCCAGTAATTGTCCTTACTGCGTTGTTTTGAGCAATTTGTGTCCTATGTGGATGGTGTTACTACAGTTCAAGCGAAGGAATGCCATTTGCAACGTTATGACCTTGACTGTTTCTTGCTGCTGTCACTGTAAGTGTGCTGAGCATGGTCCTGCAAGGTGCTTGCTCCCCATCTCTGGGCTGACTGCGGCCTGTTCGAGTTAGTGAGCTACAGTCCAGCTTTCTGTCTTTCTCATATACATATTCTAAGTTGTCTATACGTTAGTACAGTATGGTTGTCAGGTTCCGTGAGTGCTCCTGTCACCCCATAAGGATAGTGCATGTGAGCATCAGCAAGCCAAGCATTCACATGAACTCTACTTGCGTTACTGCGGTGCTGCAGCAGGCCCAATGACAAAGTAATAAACATGCAGACAATATGTACATGTCACAGTCCTCTAGCTATGGACTGCATATCTGTGTTCTTCTTGTAATTGGATGTGTGTGTGTGTGTCAGCAATGTGCAGATTGCACATATACTTCATGTCTAGTGCAGCTAAGTCATTGTGAGGTCTCTAATGACTTTTGTGATAGTTTTCCATCATGGCAGTAAATGGAATGGTTGTAAGTTCATATGATTGGTGCCCATATTGTCTCAATTATGTCTTCTTGCTGTAGGGTCTTCTAGGACTCGGAGTTCTACTACCTTCGTTCAGTCCCCCCTCTTGTCGACTTGTTGACCACATCACCATTGCCTTCTTCTCTGTCCACTAGGCGCCATACTTTCGTTATTCCAGCTAGATGTCCGCAATAGTTAACATGATCTTCAAATGACCAAGTCATGTAAACACAACCCCCCCTCTGGCTTACAATATACCGATGTTCCGATATACTTTTTTGCATTCCAGGGGTTTTCCACCTTCAGTCCAGGTAAGAAGATGTCTGATGTTCTAATTCACTCTCTGAGCCTCTCTCTTTCTTTTATTATGTCGTCCTTGTACTCTCTATCTTCCATGAGTAGTTTAATTCCCACCACCTCGGCTGCTGTGCTTTTACACTTTGCTGCACACATTTTCATTCCGAACTGCAATGTTACTCCTAGTATCAGTGCTCTAGCCAGGAGGAAATCCATTACCAGAGGTACGCAAACCAGCTCTTGTCTTTCCCTGTGCCTTGTACTTCCACTTCCATCTTTGCGTGCAGATGATCTAACAGGGCTACCGCGTCTGACAGTGTTCCGTTGTCTACATCGTTGGAAGGGGTGAATGTGCAACAGGAACTTCCTATTTTGGCGCACACTCCTCCTTCCACAGCCGCTAGGTGATCCAAACCGTATCTATTCTGTAGTGCCACCAACCTTATTGCTCAGAGCTCTTCTTTTATGGCATTGAATCCCTTCACTGTCGAGTTGATAGTGACCATGAGCTTCCATCTGGTAATCTGCAGCCATTTTGCGTTGGCATATGCCTGCACCCAGGAAAAAAGGATGCAAAGAACATCTGTGCTTTACTAAATAGTCTATGGGAAGCTGGTACTTCATCCAGGGCATCTTCAGATCTTCCCCACAGATAGTTTCCTTATCTTTTCACCCTCGTAAGCTTCTCAGCATTCCCATTGTCTTCCGGTTTGTCAGGACCAGGTGCTGTTGATCTCTTTTCCCTCGTATGGTGTTGCATTTTCAGGAACTCAGCTAGTTGTAGATCATTTCGTGGCACTACTAGGGACGGCATGTTGACATGTGCAGTGAGCATATCCCTCCCCAGTTTGGGGGAAGCTTGTCATATGCTTTGGCTCCGCAGGCCCAAAAATGGGCAATCAAGACACTTGTCCCTGTCATAATTTCTGGCATTGTCTGTATTGATTTTCCCCCGACATTTTCTCCTACTTCATCTTTGCCATTGTTCTGGAATCAAAGAGCCGGTGTTGTTAATGGTATTATTGGTATAGGTCCTGCTTCATTGTCCACCTATGTTACTAATTTGGCGCTTTTGTCCCATTCTTTCAGGCACTTGTCATTCTCCTCCTGTACCTTGTTCACTGCTGCTTTTGCAAGTGTCACTGCCTTGCTTCCTACCACTCCATCTACCCATCCTTCAGTGGTGTATACTTGTCCATATATTAGTATTTGTGGTCTTTCCCAGCATCCTAGCTCTCCTCCTATCTCTCTTGCCCTCCATTTGCACGGCAGATAGTTTAGAGTCACAGTTTTTGTTTCTCCTTTCTCTGGGCCTTCTCTAACATACTAGGCTTTCAGCTAGTTGCCAGTAATTGTTCATCATAGGTAGCGTCTTGATATAGCTATCTTCGTATGGAAAGGTTGCTTTGGACATCCATCTGAGGGTGGCTGTTTTCCCTTGAAATCGTCCCCTAGTCTGGAACATAGCTGGGTACATGAGGCACTCTGCTGTTGCTGCAGATATTTTGCTTGCTACAAAGTTCCGCAGGCACTCATGGCATAGGGGATTGAGGAGCAGACATAACAGCTCTCATCAGTTGTATCTTTTCCAATCTTGGACATGTGTTTGTACCACATGTTATTTGTGATGTGTTTAGAGTCTGTAAAATATGTTTGTACCCCTTTCATATCATTATCAATGCTTTGCTCACCTCTCCTTAGATTCCCAGCGATATTGCCCGTACCACCTGACATCGCAGGCTGTGCAGCTTGGGTTGGGGAGTTAGTAGGGGTACAGCAGACACATGCAAAGCTGAAAAGAACTGCCATAGGGCAGTTGCCAACAATCCAATACACAATAATAATGACACCATGACAAATATAATATTTGATTATTTATACTTGCACCGTTGCTGTAGCAGATGAGATGAGATGATAAAGTTGCATGCCTAAAAATCACGTAAAATGCATTTTATGTTAGTACTTGTAAGTAGTGTTCAAGCACCGCGTACTAGGTAATCGCTAATTCGTTAATAGCCCATACAAACATCTCTTCCCATATCTTCTGTACAGAACGATGTCTGAGTGTGAACAAAACAGGGTAATCCCCATGTTCAAGTTGTGGATATGTTTGAGCCAAATATTCAAGAAATGCGTAATAATATATACGTGGTGGCCGGGGTCTAAAATGTGTGGGTTTTCTTATGGTGTGGATAAACTGATGGGAGAGTGCTTCAGGGTACTCAGTGGAAGGCAGCATCTGTGTTGCTATTCATTCCTACATTTATTACTCTTCATACATGTAATAATCAACAGTCGCAGAACCCTGCATGTGCGAGAAAAGAGAATGTTAAGACAGTGTTACTCGTACCTGGTGTGTCTACTGACTGTGTGTGCGGTATGACAAGTTAAACATAATGCTACTCTACTATTCATGTGACACAAGCAACTGGAGGTGTCATGGATGAATGGTATGAGGATGGAAGAAGAGACGCGAATGATACTATATTTACAGAGGGTCTTAAGGTTAGTACAATTCTTATAATGGATCGATCTGCACCAGGACAGCAGTGGAGGGGGGGGGGGGTTCAGGTACTTGGGAGCATCTGAGCATAGCATGCACAGTTGGAGAAGGGACATCAGTGTCTTGGGGCTCTGGGTTTTCTGGTGCAGCGTTATTCTTATCATCTTCTTGGGATGGTGTCAATGGCCTATAAACGTTTACATCATGGGCGTGGTTCCATGTTGTTTTTCCCTGGTGTTTCACTGTCGGGTCTGTGACGGTTTCTACAGTATATGGGCCAGTGAACTGGGGGCGTTCCACTGCCGGATTACATTTCTTAGGAGGACCTTATCCCCCACTCCTACTGGCATCTCTTCCTGCGTGTCTGTGTTGTAGAGGCTGTCTCGTATGCCGTCCTCCTGTTTCTTCTTTGTTTGCTGCATTTGATGAGAAATAAAAGAGATGCTAGAAAGAAGTGAAGTCACATAATTGTTCATTTCCTATCCTAAATTTTCCCCAGTGTTGTTGCAGTCCTTTAAGGCTCTGGCAGGGGGTGCTAATGGGAGGTGCATTCTGCGTCCTGTCACCACCTCATGGGGCGTTAAATGGTGGTGGGACCCTGGCTTATTTCACAGTTCAAACAGGGCGAGTGGTAAGCAATAAAGCTATTCTTTTTGTGCTCTGCTGTGTCTTTGCTGTACATTATTTCAAGAGGCCGTTGAGGTGTTCACACACTCCATTTGCTTGCAGGTGGTACGCACACGCAAATGTATGCTTTATCCCCAATAGGGTGGTAGTATGCTGGAACAGTTCATTGGCGAAGTGAGGTCCGTTATCAGACCGCAATACCTCACACACGCCCCATCTGGGAAAAACTTCTCTCACTAGGAATATTGCTGCTCAGCGGGTGTTGGCATGGGAGCATGGCTCTGCCTCTATCCACCGAAAGAAGGGGCAGACCACCACAATCATGTAGCGGTACCCTTGGCAAACCTCGATCATATCCGCATAATCAATGTGGAGGTGTAGGAATGGTCCTAGGGCCTGGGTATGGTTCCTGTTATTACCTTTAGGGTGTGGACAGCAGTACATTTCTGGCATGTGAGACAATTGGCAATAAAGTTAGCCGTCAACCAGCAGCGACTTAACAAGGTAGGATCGGCCCTGGTGAGTTAGAGCCTGAACCTTACCCTGACCCCATAGCAGATTCTCTGATATGCATTGTGAAAGTATTTTTATAAATTGCATTGTGAAACCTAGGCCTTTTTCCCACCCTTACAGGACTCTCAGACTTGGGTGGGCTTCTCCAGTCCCTAAATATCACTGTGATAGTAATGCCATTCTGTGGTCGGCTTCTTAGCTAAGCACTCGTCTTGCAAATGTCTACCATTGTCTGAGTGCCTGTCATCTTGTCCAATTGTCAACTAGTCTCGTCTCTCTCTTGCCTGCTTGCACCCTGCTCTGTGTCCTTCCCCAGTGTTCTCCTACCCCTCCCTCTCCCCTCCTCTCTCATCCTCTCCCTTCCTACTCTATGGTGATCTCTGTCTCTCCTATCTTTTCTAACTGATTCTCGACTGTCTATCCTGCTCTCCTCAAGAAATCTGGTAGGAAGAAGTTTAAAAAGGATATCCTGGTCTCCAACTCAGGCCTCCCTATCGCTGACATCTATACCATTGCAGCATCTAGGCAAACCTTCACCGACATCCACGTTGTCGTTCCCTCGCCAGAACTATGGACTCTTCATATGGTCTCTGTGCTTTCTCCTTTCTCTTCTTCTCCCATTAATGGTGACACAGGGTGAAAGGCCCTCCTGGCATCATTCCACTCCTCGAAGGTCATCATTAATGTCTACTTGAATGGTACAGTCTTGGTCCAAGGCCCCCAGGCCAATCTTCTCCTTTTTGACAGATGCTTCCCGCGCCTCATCAATTTCCTTCCTTCTCCTGCTGTCCCCTCTCTTCCTTCCACGGCTTACTTGCCTTCCCCTGCTGTCTCCTCCTTGGCTGCCTTGCCCTCTCCTCCTTCTTCTTCTACACCTCTGCAGGGCGTACCTCTTATTAGTACCCTTCCCCGTAAGTCTTTCAAGGATGGCAACCTTCTCCATATTGACACTCTTAACTCCCGCTCAACTGTCAAACACTACTCTGATATCTGCCACCTCCTGGAGGAACCTGACCTCGATGTCCTTGGTCTCACTGAGACATGGTTCACGTCCAACCCTGCATTGAGCTTTGGCACTCTCCTTCCTGACGGCTACAAGATCCTCTCCGTGCCCAGGTCCAACTGCTCCAGAGCGGGTGTAGCCCTGATTTTCCCTCAGTGGATATCTGCCTCTGTCATTCCTACGCAGGCCTACTCCTCTTTCAAATGCCTAGTATGCTGGCTCTCTCTCTCCCAGCCATTCCCTTACTGTGGCTCTCTGAATGGGCAGACCTTTCCTCTTCCCTCCTGGTCTCCACCACTCAACTCCTCCTTCTTGGAGACTTTAACATCCACCTGGATGCTTCCTGTCCTCCCTCTGGACTCTTTCACAACCTCTGTGACTCTCTCTCACTCTCTATTCACCCCTCCGGCCCGATCCCCTCTGAAGGGCACACTCTGGATGTTCTGATCTCCTCAGATCTTCCCCTCTCTATTCTTCTCACCACTCCTCTCTCCTGGAGTGATCACTCCTCTCTCCACGTCTGGATCGCCCTGGGAACTTAGGGTGGTAACTAAGTTACCAGGGCAATCCAGACGTGGACCTCTTGCTCACTGTTCTTAGAGAGGCACAGCTTTACCTCACTGATGATGCCCAACAAGGCTGAAACACGTGTATGGGGTTGCTGTTGGTACTCTTGTTCAGAGGAGAATTGCCTAGCATTTCGGTGCTGGACTGCCAGAGACGTTTTTATGGGACAGCAAAAGGGGCACTTGCCCAGGGCCCCCACCTTGAAGGGGGCCACACAGGGCTGCCTGATCTGAAGAAGTAAGATTCCATTGTTCACCAGTCTTAAATAGCACATGTCAAGATATTTTATGGGGTGCTGCTGAGGCTCTAAACCCATTGCCTTCCTGTTTTGACAAGTACACTCTGCCTTGATCAATTCATCATGTATTGATTTCTGTGTTCACTGTGGTATACATAGTTTGTGTGTTCCTTACGGCACAACTCTGTAACATTCTTTCTTTCCTGTGGGAATTATGTTGATCATGTGCAATTAGGCAACAGGGAAATGCATATTGATAAATTGAGTGCCACAATGGTTCAGAAGTTAGCTCAGTGTGTGAAGCACCCATTGCAGAGATGTGTGTTCATGTGCAACATTAGAATATCACAGGCTGGTTGAGCCTTTCCTATGTCTGAAGTTTATAAACCTGCCTGCATATGTACTTGGCTTTGCAGAACAACATCCGTAATTATCAGCAATGTGCCTTCACCAGATATGGGTTGCTATAAAAACTAACATGTCATATGTTTGGTGAAGGTCTAGAAATTGGTTTGTTCAGATGCGGTGTTATAAAACCTCCAACGACCTCTAAAATCGCCTCCAACGATGGCATAAACTGTTAGTCCAAGAGGTGAATAAGTATCCAAATTCAAGACTATGGAACGAAAGCATTCCTGCTTGTATCCTGGATTTGCCAGCAGTCGGTACAGTAATCCTGGTTCTATCATCTAATATATCTTACATTACTGTGCTGTCTTCTGTGAGGTTGCCTCATTGCATGCTGCTGGTATAGTGAAGGCCATTACTTGATCTTTCTTCTTATGCAGGCCATTTGGGTGGAAGGGTTGGTAGACGGAAGAGAGCAAACCAAATGTTGCAGGCCTCATGCAAGTATATTGTAAGGTCTGCTTGTTTGACACAAGAAACTGTTTGCTTTTTGATAAAAGTCAAAGGTTTTCATGCACGTTTATAAATGAAAATGTCACAAGCCATTGTTTTGGAAGTATTTAAAGCTTTAAAATACAAAAAGACAAACCCAGATTAAATTTGTTAAATCACATCGATTGGTATGCTGGTGCTTATATACTTCCCTTGATGATGGAGAGAATGAAGCTGGAATAATTCCCATTTTGCATAACACCCTTCTTTAATATTTTGCTTAAAAATTGTCATGTTTGCTAATGTGTTGGTCTTCAAATGCTACTTGTTTATTATTCTGATTAGAGCAACAATGAAGAGGGTAAGGGAACTTAAAGGGAGTAAATGTGCTTAATATGCTGTGAGACCGCATATCAATCTATAGGTTGTGAGCGCGATGGGTGGGGGCATAGGGCGCGACCAAAATTCTTGATCCCTTAATTCCTTTGGTTTGGTGGAGGGGGGGCCCCAAAGATGTCCGTGCCCTGGGCCCCAAAAGTGGTTAAGATGGCCCTGTGGACTGCCCCTGGGCAGGACAAAGACTGATATGCGGGAAAATGTATTTTCTGTGAAAGGAACAGTGAGCTAAAGACTTGGTAGGGTCACTCCCAGGGGTTATTTACCCAAGAACAGTTCATTGGGCTGTGTTCGTGCTGGTAGAGAGATTCCCAGACCCCCCTTTGTTTTGCATGAATTAACTTTGGGTCTTAACCTAAGTTACCAGGGCGATCCAGACATGGACCCCTTGCTCACTGTTCTTAGAGAGACACAGCTTCCCCTCACTGATGATGCCCAAACAAGGCTGAAACACGTGTATGGGGTTGCTGTTGGTACTCTAGTTCAGAGGAGAATTGCCTAGCATTTCGGTGCTGGACTGCACCTGCGCAGGACAAAAACTGATATGCAGGGAAATTTCTTCTCTGTGAAAGGGAATGTGAGCTAAAGACTTGGTAGAATCTCTCCCAGGGGATATTCACCCAAGAACAGGTTGTTGGGCTGTGTTTGTGCTGGTAGAGAGATTCCCAAAACCCCCTTTTTTTTGTATTCTTGAGTGTGGCTGCTAATTGATTGCCTTCGCACGTGCTCACTCTCTAGGAGTGGCAGGGTGTGGCTGGTAAACTGGCCCTAATGGGCGTGCCCACAATCTCAGCTATATAAGCTGACCCGATCCTCAAGACAGACGCTTTGCGTTGTTCTGCACTTGTAAGCAGCGTAACGCTCACCGTCGCCTGAGGTCAGACTTACCTTTGAAGATCCTGCTTCTTGGACATCCTGCTTCCTGCCAGCATACTTACCAACTGGGGGAGGCTGTTCTTAGCTGTACATCTCTTCGGCAAACCAAGTATTCATCTTTACACTTTCCGGAACGCCGATATCTTCATCTTGGCACTGCAGCACGACACACTCCATCGTCGACAGCAGCACCTGCAAGGAAAAACAGAAGACAAGGTTAGACATCAAAAAAACAGTCTGTTTGAGGTTGTGCTTCGCCATACTTCACGCTTTCCTTAAACCATCACTTACCTGCTGTCGAACATTGCAGTAGTGTCCATCTTCCATCCGGCCGCGTCTCGCGTCTCACAGCTGCATTGAGACTGCATTTCCATCTAAGGGAAGAAAACAGAAGAGTGACATTATTGTGGGCATAAATAGGAGCAACCTATAAAGACATTAAACAGAACAAACAGCATCACAAGAGCTCAAGAAAGGCTTACCAATTATAAGGAGAAGCATAGTCTCAGCTAGACTGGACTAATTCTTATCAGGGATCAGTGAAGGAACTAGATCCCATTCGATGCGTGCCTGACAGAAGTAGCAGGACAGGGAGCTTATCTTCAATAATTCACAGGTGGGCCCGCGTATGCTCACAGAAACCGTACTTTGGGGTGAAGGGTTTGAGAGGTACAACAATCAAAGATTGGTGCACTCACACACTCTTATCTCCACGCAGGATCAGTATCACCACGTATCTCAGCTAACAGCTTTTCTACTGAGGGAGAGGCCTGAAGCGAGTGGTTCAAGTTCATGGAGGGCTGCAACCGTGCCCCAATGCCTCCGCAGAGAGCAGGTGAGCGTAACAAGTATGGGTCGCTAACACTGGTGCCGTACTTATAGTTTCCTTAAATTCCTTTAAAGCATCAGTCATTTATCTTGTCCAGCCTAATGGTTTTGCATCTCTCTGTGCTTCTTTGAGGGCTGTTAAGAGTGGGCAGGTGTAGAAGCTGTAGTCAAATATCCATGCTCAACAATAGTTACATAATCCAATAAATTGCTGCAGTTCTCTTAATTTTTAGGGCTGAGGAGTGTTTTTGATCGCCTGCTCTCTTTTGAGTGCAATATGCCTCCCATCTTTAGAGATTATTTGCCCGATTTATAGGACTTTCTTCTGGCAATAATGTAGTTTTGATTTGTCTACCTTGTACCCTTTGTTTGCTAGTACCATAAGTACATGTACTGAGTACTCCCTACACTTTCAGTTTCACTACAGATCAGGATGTCATCTACATATTGAAGGAAAGTACTGGCTGTTTGAATGTTTGCTAAATCCCTCTTTTTAACTATGTTAAAGATGGAAGGTGATTCACAGTAACTTTGTGGTAGCTGGGCGTGTTTCCACTTCTGGTTATGGTACATGAAACTGGTTTAGATCTTGGGAATATGGGTGCAGTGGTATTGAAAAGAATGCATTTTTGAGATCGATTACTGTGAAGCAGGCGGCTTCAGCTGGTATGAAGCACAGGATTGTGAGCAGTTTTGCTGCCACCGGATACTCGGCGGCCTCTACAATTTCATTAAGTGGATAAAACACCATGACCCCCGTCCGCATTGTGCACCGGGTACACTGTGGTGTTGCATGGAGACTCTGATGGTACTAAAATTCCCTTTTCAACAAGCGCATTGATTGTTTCATAGATGCCCTCATCTGCTTCCTTTGTTAACGGATACTGTTTGGCTCTAGTTATGGCAGCGCCGGGTTTCAGCTTAATGTTTATACCTCCTATGCTTCGCACATAGCCCACGTCATAGGGACTTGTGGTCCACAAGTTGTTGGGCACCTTTGCTAGACCCTTCTCCGTGAATGAGGGTGGAGCCTCCGGCGCCATTGCTATCGTCTGGGACGGGGTTCCTCCCGATATGTGATGCATAGCCAAAACCTGACACTCATTTGTAATATTGTTTCTGTCTCACTTATGTCTTCTGTGAATAATTCTTCATCTGTTACTTGGGTTAATCTGCATCCTTCTGCTGCTTCGATTATTGTCTTCCATGCTCTCCCGGGTTGTCTACTGCATGCGCTGCAATCCAACCCTGCCACACTATGATGCCTTCAATGTCTACAGCTAGTGCAGCTCCCTCCTCTTCATTTGCTGGTGTTTCTGGTCTAAAAAGGTACTCACCTGGCTGCCTCCAAACCTTCCTTGCAATTCCCGGTAGCCATGCAAGGGTCAAGTGTGTGCCGTATTGAAACAACTCAGGGTCTGCTGGTTCTCTCTGTACCGTTGTGCCACGGTATGCCTGAACAAGCTGCCTCACTATAAGCATGTGTATCCCTGGTGTTGAGCGTATTATGCCCTTGTCCATGAATGAAATGGTCATATTCAAATGGCTCGAATGTTAACAGGCGCATGTTTAGAAAAGAGTAAGGGTAACGACAGATCATGTATCCCAATAGATAAGGAGATGTTATGAGTAAATGGAACCACCTCTCGAGCCCCATAGAATCCTTGTGTGTTCATGGCATTGCAAACGCAAAAGTCTGTTCCCATATGGATGATCTGATTGCCCATGTGTCCACAAGAAAGAAGAATGTTTTGTCACCTATCGTCACCCTTATGCAAGGTTCCTCTGCAGGATTAGGTGTGACCGACAGGATGGGCACAAGTTCATATGTGGGCTGTCCTATTGGGGAAATAAGGATAGTCCACCTCCTGTGTAGGGGTTATTCCCTATTATGGTAACCCCTCCAATCTTTTGAACTAGTACCGTTGTCGTTGTGTCCATGGGTTCAGGGGAATGAGCATATGCCTGTACTAACTGCTGTGTCAGTGCCGTTCCTTGGGGCACCATCATCTGGGGTGGCACTACTGTCGGGGCCACGTTTTGGTGTTGTGCTATTGTTGCATGCTCTATGGTTGTGCATGTTGTAGTGTCTCTGGTATGTAGTAATTGTCTTGTCCTTCCTGGTGCCCTGGCTCCCCCAATCCTTGGTGAATTCCCCTGTGCCTACACACTCGGGAGATGTGTCCTAATTGCCTGCATGTCCAAACTGTGGGGGCTCCCTTGCCTGCCAGGGGAATCCCCCGTCACCTCCTCCCAATCCATTTTGTATTTGCTGTTTGTATCCTTCGAACACCCTACGTACTGGTGTGCAGTGGATCCAAAACCCCTATCCACCTGAGGGCCTCCCCTCCCTCTGAATCCTTGCTGGTATCCTCCCCTACCCATGTACCCTCCTCCCATGAGTGGTGCATACATCGGTGTTGTGTTGTGGACTTGTTGCAACTGATGCAGAGGTTGCGAGGTTGCGGTTTGCTATGTGTGGACTAGGGATAGTTATTAATGCCCCTTCTAATGCATATTTGGACAATTTATTTTGCACTAATCTCGCTTCATCTGCCTTCCTCTCTTCTACCTTTTGTTTTTGTTGCCACAATCTACAGTAGTGTACTATGGTGAGCTATATTTCTGGCCAGCTCTGGTAGCCCTTGCACTAAAATATGATAGAATATTGCTATAGTTTTATCCCATGGCTCTCGAGTTTTAAGGCGCCAGAGCTGCTGAACTCCTGAATGTACTCAATGGGATCTTCATTGTCACGCATTTTGCATGACGTTATTGCCCCTATGTCTGATGTGTCCGGAAATTGCGTCCTCAATGCTTGCCATAGTGCTGCCCTGCAGCTCACGAATGGTGCCCCGTCGTGTGCTGTATTCTCAATGGTCACCCCTAGGAACCTTGCGCTCTTGAACCAGGTGGCTGTTCCCAGGCAGCAGACTTGGCAGTTCTTCCCCGTAGTCTGATCACGTGTCTGGAAACCGTGTTTGTGAGCCCAAGGCAGTCGATTTTATTCAGTGTCTTGTCAGAGAGCTTGTGTCCTGTGCAGACTGTGTTACTACAGTTCAAGAGAAGGAATACCATTTGCAACATTATGACCTTGGTTGTGTCTTGCTGCTGTAGGAGAATGTCTTTCGTGATAGTTTTCCATCGTAGGAGCAGAAGGAATGTTGTGTGTAAGTTCATATGATCGGGGCCCATATTGTCTCAACCGTGTCTTCTTGCTGGAGGGTCTTCCGGGACTGGGAGCACGTTTGACTACCTCCTCTTGAAATGGGATAAGATTGACAATATCCCATGAAGACTGAGGGCGGGTCAGGTAGGTCAATGTTAGTGAAGGGGGAGTACCATGTCTCTACTTCCGGTACCCTCTCTGCAATCCAAGGACCCTCCACCCAGGTGATCCTCCCTCGCCTGTCCACCCCCATGGTCGGGATTCAAAAGCAATGGCCCTTCCCTGGCCACCTAAACAGAAGATCCCTGGGGAATAGATGTGAGAGTACCTTCAGGATTCTCACACAGTACCCTGACTATCACAATTGTGTCTACCACATCCTTTCTAACCACAAACATCACCATGACCTCTCCTGACAGGCAGATGGGCCAGTGATAATTCCTGCATAATACCCTGGGCTGCATTGCATTTTCACCCTGCAGCGACTCCAAAGAGCTGCATGAGCATTCTGCAGGCACAGACACATGTACGACAATTAATTATATGTTTTGGCATCTGTATGAGTGGGAAATGCCATTTGAACATAAAATTACCACATGAGTGAAGTCACCACCTATATATAAATGTCAAATGCTGTGGCCATGTGACATCTCCAATATAGGTTTCCCAAACCATATCCTTTTTGTCACTATTCACATGGCAGAGGACATGTATTGGAACTTGCCCATGCCTGACGCATCAAGGGATTTGTATTGTTGGCCATTCCATTGCCAGGGAGAGGTGCCAGACCCCTGTACAGTGTAACCAGCAACATGGAGCCACCACCTAACCTTGTTTGACAACAGATAATTACTATAAGTAGGCCTTCGACAACATGTGTTGTTGGCTCACATTTCCATGTAGCAGGGTAGAGAGCAATTGTATGCAAGGAGCCATGTGTACTGCCCATGGATGTCCCTTAATGTGTCCTCATACAGAACTCTCTCCAATTCCCAATTATGTGTGCATGTTCAGTCGTATAATAACAATGATGTGCAATGGCATGCTGTGACAAACTGATGTCATCAATGACCTGCCCAACACATCACCTCCTTGCTTGCTGTCATCCTATTCTGTCTGTAACATGCATTCCCTCCTCTGTGCTATTCCCATAACATGAACATAGAGTGCCACAATGACCACTCTGAACACTACAGTGCAGGGGTAGCCAACCTGTAGATGTTTTGGTTTAAAACTCCCAGAATTGCTGCCCACTCACTATGTGGGTGGCGGCGGATCAGAGAGGGAGGCCACACCATCTGAAGGGTGACAGGTTTGCTATCCCTGCTGTAGCCTCATTTAAAATGACAGTCTTGTTGATGTCCTAGAGCTCAGAGGGAGGGAAAGGGGAGGGACAAGGGAAACCGTGCACGCCACTCTGTTATCATGTGTGTAGACACATGAGAGAGAGGAGAATGTAAGCCTACCTGTCCTTTTACACCACTGTAGCACTGTCTCAGAAAATCATGATGTAATTTGAGCAACAACTCAATTACAGGGCAGGGGTCAGCAGATGCCTCCTCATATGGACTATGTTTAGCAACATACAGTTCATAATTTGTTTACCAACATATGATCCCATGAAGAGGAGTGAAAAAACAGAATGCCAACAGAAATTGGTGCGTGTGAGAGGGTCTGTGTTTAATATGCCAGCATACATGTGCCATGACATCAAACCACTCAACTAGATGGAATGCATTATATCTTCCATACATAAGCATTTTTACAACATCAGCCTGAGGGTGGGGCTATTACCATAGAAAGTCAAGGGGTATTGATATGTAGGATATCATAGCAAAATGCGTAGGTGCATCTGCTGGTGCAATTGGATCGATCGATATGGTCACTGAAAGGTAATACCAAAGTATCCCAGGACATTGTTGCCTATTATACACTATCCCCTGTCTCCTGAACGCTATCACTGCTTTTATTGTAAAAGGTGCTTCCATCACTTTATTGCCCGTATTTTGTACGGTCAGTCAACCCAAAAGGCACACAATGATGCCACCATCCTTGTGGATCACAGGTACTCCTGCACTGTAGCACCCAGTGAAAGATAGGCAGTGCATATAAATGGGATGCTGGTATAAATGTTCTACATCTATTGCATATTCCATGTGGGCAATGCACTGTGTCGCCTATGACAGCTCTGGCCAACACGGGACCATGACAACGGTCATGAGGATGAAGATGATGGGGAGGATGACTGTGACAAAGAAGATCCAATGGAGGAGGTATGCAGGCCTGGACCAAACATCTTACAAACGAAACGCTCCTACAAACACCATCCCACCACCTTCTAAAACTATCCTACCCCTGCTCCACATGCACACTGCAAGTCAGCAGCATGGCAACAGTGACTAGGACACCACCTCCACTTGAACTGCCAGCATCAGTGAGCCCCACCCATCATCCAGCAGCTGAGGCCATGGGACATCCTGCAGGTAGTGGATGTGATGTCGTAAACCATCTGTCATGAACCACCGTACGCGTCCCTTCTGGACTTCGTGGTCCTTGCCCCATAGGGGATTAAACTCAAGTGTACTCCCAATATGGCCGCGGAACTCGGAACGCTGTCTGCCAGTCTTCGCATCGTATGCTCCATGTTCTACAAAACAGGCACACCCCTGCGTCCCCGCGCGTCTCAACGCTACAGCTTACAGTAGTCAGACGTGTGCGGCCGGAGTTCGTACGGCGATTTCTTCTTGTTCCTGGTTCCCGGTCCCTGATTCTCCTCTCCTATCATCCTTCCCTTTCTTCCTCATCCTGCACTCCTGGATTGCGAGCGGATTCTCCGAGTGTGCTCTTCGTCATTCCTTGACCTATCCCGGACATCTGAAAGCTTCCTGGAGTCGGGTCACGAACCACACTCTGGAATCCGAGGATTCATGCACGGGGTTGTACAAGACCCGAACAGTGCGTAAGAAGGAAACTTCGAAGATCCCGAACAAACAATACAGACAGGTGAGAAGGGGGGACACCTGTGACATATTGAGACGCCAACAAACTGATACAGTTACGGAAATGGAGTCTGCACTTCAAGACCTCATGCGCGGCATGCAGGAGTTAACAACAGAAGTCCAAAACCTTAAAGCAGAAAATGCGGCACTGAAACAACTGGTTCTATCATGTGACTCTGCAACCAAGGAAAGTGTGTTGTTGGGCGGAGTGGTGGATAAATATGATGGCTCTTCAAGGAGCCTTCGTGGCTTCCTCGACTCATGTTTGGTGCACTTCACCTTTAAGCCCTACTACTTCTCCACCCCAAGGGCAAAGGTGGGTTTTATGATTTCACATCTCTCCGGGAATGCATTAACTTGGGCAACTCCCTTAGTTACTTCAGGTGATGCCCTCTTGGATGACTATGAAGGGTTTGTAGGGACGCTGAAAACCATGTTTGATCGCCCAGAACAGGTTTACAGTGCCCAAGAACGCTTATTGGAGTTCCAACAAGGATCCCAGGATATGCTTACTTATGTTCCACGCTTTAAGCAACTAGCCAAGGAAGCAGACTTGTCCTCAGAGGCCTGTTTCACCCTCTTTCGAAGAGGATTGAATGAAGAGATAAAAGGCGAGCTAGCCAGGGTAGCTTGCCCAAGTTCCTTCCAGGCTCTCATGGATCTTTCTTTACAAATTGACTTTCGTATCCAGGAAAGAAAGGCGGAGAAGAAGAAGAGTAAAGTATCCTACCCAAAGGCCTCGACAGACCCTCCCCCTAGACCTGAGCCTGCTTCTTCCCCTACCTCGGACCCAGAACCCATGCAACTAGGAGCCTTTCGCGGACCCATAACTGCAAGAAAGGATGCGACAGATTCACACTGGTCTACGCATGTATTGTGCCTCTGATAAACATCTTGTGAGAGAGTGCCCTATCGCCCCTCCACGGCTTTCGGGAAATGCCAGCTCCCGATCCTAGATGGAGCACAGCTTCGGGAGAGAGATGTTTGCTCCACATCTATTCCATCCTTGAACTCTCCTGGACAAAACAATCTTGTGATTCTGCAGGCCTTTCTATCGCCTTCCAAGAAAGAATCTTATCCCATTCTGGCATTAGTGGATTGTGGGGCTATAGGGATATTCATAGATCATGATTGGGGCACTACCCATAACATCCCTTATGAAACTCGAGACATCATGCAACCTGTAGAGGCTATCTATGGAAGACCTCTCTCTTCAGGACCCATTACCCTCCAAACCAAAGAGATCCTGCTTTCTATAAACCACCATCAAGAGAAGATCAAATTCGACATCATAAAATCTGCCCATTACCCAATGGTACTGGGTATGCCTTGGTTACAGAAGCACAACCCCTATATAAACTGGGCAGCAGGATCCTTGTTTCTTGGTTCAGAACATTGTATTTCCCACTGTTTATCCCTAGAGTCCTCTTCAAGCTCCCCTGAAGATACGCTAACTAACCAACAAGGTCCACTCACAGTCTCGAACATCATCCAGGTTCCCAGGGCCTATCAGGACTACACTGATGTGTTTTCGACTGCCATAGTTCAAGCCCTTCCTCCTCACAGACCTGAAGACTGTGCAATTGATACTGAACCTTCAGCAGTGATTCCCTTTGGAAGAATGTTCATTTTATCAGAACCTGAGAAAAGAGCCCTCCGGGAATACCTGGATACCAACTTAGAAAATGGCACTATACGACCATCCAAATCCCCGGCGGGAGCTTCATTGTTTTTTGTTCCTAAGAAAGACACCAAGGAGCTTAGACCTTGCCTTGTTTATCGTGGGCTTAATCAATGCACCCTCAAAGACTGCTACCCATTGCCCCTAATCTCGGATATCCTAGAAGCGGTAAGAGGCACTGTAGTGTTCACAAAATTAGATCTCAGAGGTGCCTACCATCTGATCCGTATTAAGGAAGGTGTCGAATGGAAAACAGCCTTTAGAACACCTTTTGGTCATTTTGAATACTTGGTTATGCCCTTCGGACTTGCCAACGCCCCAGCGGTTTCCAACGTTTTATGGACCGGGTGTTCTCCGATATGCTGTTCCTCTTCGTCATAGTATACCTGGATGACATACTAATATACTCCAAGGACCCTCTGAAGCATGAAGAACATCTTAAGGCAGTTTTACAACGTCTACGTGAACATATCTCCTGGCTAAACCCGAAAAGTGCCTTTTCCATGTGTCCACTGTTCACTATCTTAGATTCGTCCTCAGCCCAGAAGGAATTGGAATGGACCGCTCGAAAGTAGACTCTATTCTATCCTGGCCTGTTCCCACAACTGTGAAACAAATTCAATCCTTCCTGGGGCTTGCTAACTTCTACCGGAAATTCATACCTTCCTTTTCGGAGATTGTACATCCGATCATCTCATTGTTGAAGAAGGATACAACCTTTCACTGGACAGCAGTCCAAAATGAGGCGTTTCAACGGTTAAAGTCGGAGTTTACACAAGCCCCCATCCTGGCTCAACCTGACATTGATCGACTCTTCCTAGTGGAAACTGATGCCTCTAACTACGCCATCGGGGCAGTCCTGAAACAAGAATTCGATGACAAGTTAGAACACCCCATCGCCTACCTTTCTGGCACCTTGACCCCTAGCGAAACCCACTATTCTATTTTGGAAAAAGAACTACTAGCCATCCGTCAAGCCTTCACAGACTGGCGTCATCTACTCCTGGGAGCGAAACATCCTGTTCAGGTCCGCATGGACCATCGGAATCTTCAAGTCTTGCAATCCTTGGAATGTAGGAACAGTCGCCAAGCCCGTTGGGCCTTCTTCTTCGCCCAGTACCAGTTTCAAATTCATCATGTTCCTGGAACACACAATATAATAGCCGATGCCTTATCCTGACGTCCTGACTACGAAATTCTTGAAGACCGATCCTTTCCAAAGATGTTTCCCCATACAATATTTGTTGCCCAAGCAATCAGTCTCTTAGAAGACATTTGGATTCAAACTCAGTCTTCTGAAATCTGGAAGGAATATAGTGGGAGGAATCAATGGAACCTCAAGACGAAGGGCGGATATTTATTCAAGGACAATTGTCTGGTCATCCCCACTCAGAGACTACGACAAAAGATCACAAGCCTATGCCATGATACCCTTCATTCAGGACACTGTGGCATCACCAACACCCTCCGTCTAATACAGAGGCAGTTTTGGTGGCCGAAAATGAGGGATGACGTCCAGCATTACATCCAAACCTGTGCAATCTGCACTCAAAACAAGCATGACAACCAGAAACTGGCAGGTCTCCTACTCCAACCAACGCTGCCAACAAGACCTTGGGAGTTGATTGCTACAGATTTTATTGTGGAACTAACACCTTCCAGGGGATACACAACAATTATGGTTACCATTGATCTATTCACTCACATGGCTCACTTTACACCTTTATATAAACTACCATCGTCCTCTGAACTTGCCGGAATCTTCCTGGAACACATATTCCGACTTCACGGACTACCTTCCAAGATCATATCTGACAGAGGACCCCAGTACATATCTGAGTTCTGGAAACAGTTATGTCGCATACTAGGTATCCAACGTGCCCTATCTTCCGGTTATCATCCACAAACCAATGGGGCTACTGAACATGTGAACCAAACTCTGGAACAATATCTTCGCTGTTTTGCCACCAAGATACAGGACGATTGGTCACACTTAATATCTGTGGCTGAGTTCGCCTACAACAACTCGGATCACTCGGCTGTCAAGACCAGTCCCTTCTTCTGTAGCCAAGGATTCCACCCTTCGGTTCTACCATCCATTCTCCCGCATCCTACCGCTGTAACTACAGTCGACTCCTGAATTGAAACCCTCATCAACGTACACAAAGAAGCAAAAGAACACCTCAAAAAGTCCCGAACGGACACCAAGCGCTATGCTGACTCCAAAAGAAGACCAGGACCATCATACACAATAGGCGATAAGGTCTGGCTATCCTCGAAACTTCTGCCTCGACACTTACGACCAAATAAATTGGCTCCCTGGTATTATGGTCCTTTCTCTATAAAGAAAGTCATTAACCCAGTGGCCTTCCGACTCAAACTACCAGAATCCTGGAAAAGAATCCACCCAGTTTTTCACACTTCTCTGTTGAAACCATACGTCCAGTCCTCCCGAACTGCTCCAAGATCTACCCCTGTGATTGTCAATGATCAGTTAGAATACGAGGTTTCCAGAATATGTGACTCCAGGTACAGACGTGGACAGCTACAGTATCTGGTCGAATGGAAAGGGTATCCTCCCAGTGAACACACCTGGGAACCAGTCTCAAACATAAATGCCCCCAGACTGCTCCGAAGGTACCACCTTATACACCCGGGCAAACCCAGAGGAACTGGGTTTCGGAGGAGGCATGAACCACTGTACGCGTCCCTTCTGGACTTCGTGGTCCCTGACCCATAGGGGATTAAACTCAACTGTACTCCTAACATGGCCGCGGAACTCGGAACGCTGTCTGCCAGTTTTTGCATCGTACGCTCTACGTTCTACAAAAAAGGCACGCCCCTGTGGCCCTGCGCGTCTCAACGCTACCGCTTGCAGTAGTCAGACGTGTGCGGCCGGAGTTCGTACAGCGATTTCTTCTTGTTCCTGGTTCCCGGTCCCCTGATTCTCCTCTTCTATCATTCTTCCCTTTCTTCCTCATCCTGCACTCCTGGATTGCGAGCGCATTCTCCGAGTGCGCTCTTTGTCATTCCTGGACTCATCCCGGACATCTGAACGCTTCATGGAGTCGGGTCACGAACCACACGCTGGAATCCCAGGATTCACGCACGGGGTTGTACAAGACCCGAACAATGCGTAAGAAGGCAACTTCGAAGATCCCGAACAAACAATACAGACAGGTGAGAAGGGGGGAAACCTGTGACAGCAACACTCTTGCCGAGCCACCCCAGCACCCCCTCCATGTAAGGAGGTTGTTCCTCTTTGAGGCCCACTGGTATCTTTCCCACCTCAGGCACAGGCATCTGCAGCCTTCCTCCCACCTCTCCTCTCCTACCCGTCAATCCTGCTCATGCGGCTGTCTTTTCAGATATTTCGGTGACCCACAAAGGCAATCCAGGATTGGCTAGAAGTAGAATGTGAGGGAACTGCTGGATGCCTGCACCTCAATGGGGTAGATCCTGAACATGGTCCACCAGTCACTGGTGGGTATGCTGCAAGAGCTGGCGGTAGCAAACTGAGCATGAAATTGGTAGCAGAGATATGGGCAGCACACTGTGCAGAGGCTGCACGTGTCCGCTGTAAAGAAGAAAGACAATTGTCCAGTTCAAATGCCACCATCTGCTGCCAGATGTTGGGAGGGGGCTAGTGGAATGCCCGGTCACATGCCACCTTAACTGGTCTGCTGGCCCACCTGGAGTCCCTGTCACGTATACACACATACTGGCGTTTTTTTGTGCTTTGGGTTATGTCTTCTTCACTCTGGATTTAGTTTGGACCCCTTTGATTCTGGGTTTGTTTTCACTCACCCTAGATATTCGATGTTGTGGAACCTACCCTGCATATTCTGTGTTGTGGAATTTACCGTGGATATTTGCTTTGTTGGTACTTCCACTGAACTACTTATTTATTTACAGTTAGACAGCCACCCAAAGGAGCAGTAGTAATATCTCCTCCCGTCACTTTCTTATGGCGCTGCTGTTGTCAACTGATATGATTTTATTAAACTGCGGAGCAGAGGAGGTGGTGGTGGGAGGGGAGGTTATGTTCTCAATTATAGTGATACACACTCCTCTATTAGAAACATCAGAAGCCCATTTACATTTTCCGGTTGTTGCCCAGGCCCTGGCGCCTGCCTGTCATGGACATGGGCACTGTCATCCATGTCCATGTCCTCATACACATCAACCTCATGTGGCAATAGCACATTGCGTCTCATGGCGATGGGGTGCAGCATGCAATACATGGATGGCCACAATGGAGCAAAACGGATCTGGTCCATGTAATGACACCAGAAGGGGTTTTTCAGGAAATAAAATGCCCGCTCAATGTGGTGTCGGAGTCTGAGTGCGGGCAGCGTTGAAGCAGTGCCTTAGTAGTGTAATTTGCCCAAGCTCCATTTGGTATGTATGTGTCAGCAGTGGAGTACAGAGGAGGGTTGCGTTTGTCTTTCATGTACTCGAGACTACTGGCTTGATTTTGTTTTAATACATTTGTTGTGCTTCAAACAGAATTAACTGCATCTAAGCGCAGATGCCACAAAATGTGTGTCAAGCACCAGCCATTTTAGTGGTCATTGCCAGCAGATCAAAATCAGCCATTAGTTAAACAGGACAGCCCATGTGTGGAGACTCCGCTACCGAGGACACTCTGGACAGTATGTCAGGAATAAACATCTGGCCAGCACTTTAATTGCACCAAAAGTGTGTTATGGCAGAAGACATATCTGCTTTTATTCCAGACAGGCAGCAGAGGCTCACAACCAACAACAGACTCCATTTCCCAGCAGACCCGTGGCAGCACTAGCTCTCCAATATGCTCATAACACACCCAAGCCAGTGCGCCTGAGCGCACACATGCTGCGAGACCCCGCTCGTGCTACTGAACCTCCATCATGTGTGACGTGTTCTCGGGAAACTCCAGCAGGCAAGCCGCAGCAGGGCCGAGCCTACACCTGTAAAACTCTCAGGCCTCACTTCGCTTACAGATGTGACCTTCTAGTCTTCTTGAGCATAATGTGACTAACGCATTCCAGCCGGTATTGAACTGCTCTGTATAATTGATACTACAGGTTACTAACTGCACACCGCAAAATCTGCCTTTCTAACTAACGACGAGATCGCTGCACTAGCCAGATTTCATAAGAGCATCGCTTGTTATAATGTAGAAGTTGATACTATGCATGTAGAAGTTGATGCTATACACGTTCTATATTCTATTGAGAGTGTTCATCTTGTGTGGTTCTAGAATCTATATTGAGAACCACACAAGAAGAAGATGCAGTTGAATTGAGATATGCTGTGAGGGACTTCCTTACAATAAACCTATGAAACTACAAGTAGTGTCACATTGTTATTGGTGAAACTACATAACACCGCTCTCATTGTTGAAATCACACTGACATTAGTTTGTGTTTCCTCGTTTAGGGTGCATGGAGTTCAGCAGAATGTTGAGCGTGATTGCCGCCTAAAAACAAAGCTAAGTAACTTTCTTCTTGATAATTGTTCTGCTATTATAGTACAGTATTCTCTGCATAAGGAATATGTTTTTTCACACAGAGTGTAAATGTTCCTTTGCATTGTGTAATGCAATTGCTTGATACACAAATAGGGCCCACTTCATGGAATAAATTACGTGGAAAATCAGGAATTTGCATGCGAAATCGCACGCAAGTCCCCATTCGTCGATTCATGGAACACAATGTGCAGGGCTTACCTGGGACTTCGGAAGAATCTGAGCCAGTTCAACACGTCACTGTGACACTGCGAAGGCCTTGTGCGAGACTCCCAGAGAAGGACCGGCCAGCCCTGCGCAGGCACTTAAAAAGGGGATGGAACATGTGGAATGGGGAAGAACAAGCGAAAATGTGTGCGTTATGAGGGATGTTCCACAGTCAAACAATTGTACAAACCATACGGGAGCAAAACAACCGTATTCATGGAATTGAACAGGGCTCGCCGGCGTGAGAATAATACATGCTAATCCTGCAACACGTACGCCACGCAATAGCAGGCGTAAATGTCAACGCGCACACAAACATGCATAAAAAGCATGCGCAAGCAACAAATACATGTATACAACTATGATGAATGTACCATTTGTTGCAGCAGTGATCGTGGGACACTGCAGGAGGAGGATGGCCAGGGCCCAGATCTTCCACCCAAGTACAACCCTTTTTGGGATGCCTGGCGACCAGGTCTATGCCATGTGTAGGCTCCCCCTCATATCATCTTAGACCTGGCCACAGAGTGGGAAGATGACCTTACATCACCCACCCTGCGCTCCCAAGCACTGAGCCTCTTGTAAAAGGGGCTCACTGTACTGCATTTTTTGGCCACTGGCACATTCCACCAGACCACCGCCATAGTTGGGGGCATTTCACAGGCCACGCAGTCAAGCTGCCTACACCAGGTGTTAGCAATTATAACTGCACGCCCCTCTGTCCACCGGCATATCTATATGCCCAGAACACCTGCAGAAAGTCAGGCTGTGGTCCAGGAGTTTTATGGGGTGGTGCACTTTCCAAAAGTGCTTGGTGCCATCGATTGCACCCATGTTGCTCTACGTCCACCTCAAGCAACAGAGCATATATATCACAACCGGAAACAATGGCACTCCATCAACATTCAGGCTGTATGTGATGTCAAGGGAATCATTACTTCTGTCTATGCACACTATCCTGGCTATACCCATGATAGTTACATATTCAGGATGTCACCCCTACACCGGACCCTGGAAGCTGGGAAGCATGGCAACACATGGCTCATTGGTGATTATCAATGGCCCTGCAAATGCATTCATGTTAGACACAGACAAATAGACCCTGGCAACTAATGACAAACATTCTCATCTCTCCAGGGGACAGTGCTTACCCTCTGATTACCTACATGATGATGCCAATACGGAACCCCACCACACCTGCCCAGGTAAGATACACCACTGCCCATATTGCAATTCGGGGCATAGTGGAGCGCAGCTCGGAGTGCTCAAGTCACGTTTCTGCTCCCTTAACAACTCTGGTGGTGTGTTGCTATATGCACCACCACTAACTAGTGTGCAGGATCATAGTGGCAGCATGTGTCCTGCACAATGTTGCAACACGGCTTGACATCCCAGTGGATATGGTGGCGGTACCCCATCCACACCCACAGGCCCGCTGCTTGCCTATGGCTGGGCAAAGGGCATATGGAGAGGTTGCACGTACTGAACTTGTGGTAACTTTTTTCACCTAACCCCCCCTGCGGAGTGGACACGAGGCCGCTACATTGCACTTGTCCTTCAATGATGGCAATGGGCCAATCCCCTGTGCCCACAAAACCACCCCAAGAAAGTCCCCTTGGAAGTGCAAATTTGTGTGCATCCCTTAGAACTAAAAGACTAATCATTGTGTGTTGCCAAAAGAAACACATTGAAGAGGGAGTATGCCACTACCACCATGCCAAACAATCCATTAAATCACCTCTGTGTCACCTAAAGCATCCCCTATGTCTTGTAAAATTATCATTAGACTGCGTCATTGTATGGCATGCCATGTAAAAGTATATTCAAAAGGCCTGATACACAAGGCAAGTGTCTCAAAGCTCTCAAGGATGGATGGAACAAGAGGAAAAATAACACTGTTTCAGAGCCCTTCAATTTCAGAAACAATAATAGTCTGTACCAGCTGAGTAAGTGCATATTATACAATTAACAGTGGAGGTAACAGTGAAAATGTTTGACAATGATTCTACAGTTTTACCAAGTGCATGAATGTGCCACCATGCAGGGAGCCAGGACAGGGTGGCACAGACGGACGATCTACAGGCATGGTGCAATCAGAATGAGCAAGTGCACAGACGTTTCCAGGGGAGTGGTAGGTGGAGGGTGTGAACAAGTTCAGGGGGTGGTTCAAGTGCATCCAGTCAGCGTAGGGAGCGGTAAGTTCAGGGAGATGCAACTCTCTAGGGTCATTCACCAAGTACATTGATGATAAGGCTAGTGCAGGTCCCGGAGGCAAGTATGCTAAACACTGCCTGGGGTGCAATGGGCCTATGAGAGCCAGAGGTACATCAGGTGGTCAGTCATCAAGCTGTAAGGAAAAAAGGAGGGAGAGAGGGAGTGAGCAGAGGGATAGGTTAGCAGGGAAGAGGGAGAGAGAAGGAAGAGTAGAAGGTGAAAGTCCAGAGGAGTTCTAGGAACTTAAGGAGATGAGGCACCATATGGAGGTCGGCATGGAGGCTATTCCAGAGGGTGTATCTATGCCCAAATCTCTTCTCCCAGAACTTGCTCACTCGAAGAAGGTTGGAGGTACATGAGAAGAGGGCTCAGGAGGGAGAGTATTTAGGCATGAATCATTGCACATAGGTACTACCCAGGCACCACAAAGCCTTGGACAATGCATAGTTTCTTAAATTTCACCCTTGCAGACACGGGTAGCCAGTGGAGGGATATCAGTGCCAGACAGATGCGGTCCCTGGTCTTGATGCCAAGAATAAGTCTTGCGGTCATGTTCTGCATGAGTTATAGGGCCTCATTACATGGTAGGCGGTAACCATGGCGCTATTAGCGCCATGGTTGCCGCCGGTATTTTACCGTGTCCGCCTTGGTGGATGGCGGAATTACCGCCCTACTCCAAGGTGAGCGGGGGCGGTAATTCCCCATTCACCAAGGCACTTCCCCATTCCCA
Source organism: Ambystoma mexicanum (assembly GCF_040938575.1). Classification (NCBI taxonomy): domain Eukaryota; kingdom Metazoa; phylum Chordata; class Amphibia; order Caudata; family Ambystomatidae; genus Ambystoma; species Ambystoma mexicanum. The sequence goes on along the minus strand of NC_090925.1, from coordinate 1,251,127,674 downwards.
TTTTTGCCCCCATAGGGCATAATGGGAATGGGGAAGGAGCTAATTACGGTACTGCAAATTGCGGTACCGTAATTAGCACCAAGGTCCCTTTGCGGAACCCTACTTTAACGGCTGGTAAAACCAGCCATTAAGGTCGGTCCCGCAAAGGGAACTCGTAGTAAGGCGGTAAGGGTTTACCGGTACCGGTGCCCTTACCGGTACCGGTAAACCCTTACCGCCTACCGTGTAATGAGGCCCATAGAGGGTGCGGATTAGAAGCTTGGAGGGTGAGAAAGAGGCAATTGCAGTAGTCCAGCCTGGAAATAACCAGGGCTGTGAAGATAGTGACCTGCTGGGGAAAGTGTAAAAAGGTACAGTACTTCTGAGGAGGTGCAACTGATAGTTGTACTTTCTAGAGATGTCTGAAACGTGACATGAGAAGGAGAGAGTGGAGGCGGAGATGACCCCAAAGATTATCATACGTGCAGGTTGTTATGGCAACAGGGCCAAGGGAGTCTGGCCAGAGAGAAAGTGGGAAAGCTGGAGCAGGGGTACCAAAGCAAACAATCTCAGTCCTGCTGGCATTAAGGCTGAGGTTGTTTGCAGCACACCATGACTGAATCCTGGATAGCCAGTCAGATATGAGTGATGAAGAGGAGGCGGATGAGGGTAGCCTGAAAGAAAGTTCTGTGTCATCCACACAACACTTCAATTAAGGTGAAAGTGCTAATCACACGTGCAAAGGCAGCCATGTACATGTAGAAGAACCAAGGGGATAGCTTACATCCATGGGGAACGCCACAGTTTGAAATAGCCATAGAAGGAGGAAAGGGTTTTAGTTCTACCTGGGAAGGGTGGTCAGAAAGAAAGGAGGTTAACCACGCCATAGCCTGATCCATGAACCTGTGCACTATACCCACTTTAGTGGACCCCCTCTGCAGTGGTGGATCTGAATAACTAACATACTGGTTAAATGTGTAACATCCCATGGCGATCAATATAAAGAAGATGTTACCTGTCCCCTTGCCATGCAGTTGACAGTCAAATTTCAGGACATGAAAAAGCCATCATTACCTGACGGAAGGATCTGCAGACAAAGAAACTTATGACACATAGGTCATGTGACACATACATCCAAAAAACGAATTGAAGAGCCACGGGCACCCCTCAGTGACATCAAACACATGCAATCCACAAGTCCCAATACGGCCATCAACATGTGTCCCTGCACACATGCACAAACATCTGCACACTGCATACAATTCAAACACACAATACACACACACTCACACCCAACAGCATCACCCACATTGCCTGTCCCCCTCAATGACATCCAGCAAATGTGCATGCAACACATCCACATTTGTTACACAATGTCACATACACAATGCACAATTCACTCACCATGCTGCATGAAAATGTGAAGACAGCACATATGCATATAATTTATCCCAAACAAAACATGCCCCACCCTTCAAAGACTACTGTGCGGGAGTGAGGGGTCGTTTGGGCCCCGCTCATACATTCAGCACAAGAAGAACCACTTGCTCACACATTAGTGGGTGACACCTCCATTGCCCTTATGCTAACATTTGCATAAATGGGGCTATTGCGGGATATAATTGGCTTCTATTTTGTGTGCCCTCGACTCCATCTTTGGACTAGGCCTCACTCTGATACTACGAAAAAGGCTTCTCTCCCCTCTGCAGCGCCCACACAGCGCGCTTATGGCCCCCACCTTTACTTCCACTGTCTGAAAGCCTCACAAATCCCTTTCTCACGGATGCGCCGGGGATAATTGAAACAAATAGCAAAATGTATCATCTCACCCTTCCTCTGTGATCACTGTCCTATGTGTGAACCGGCTCAAACCATGCCTTGTAGCTCATCCATCTCCACAATCCTGCTCCTACTCCCTCACCCCTGCTGTTGGAAAATTACTGCCAATGTAACCTTGTGCCCTCCTAAGGTATTCTCTTGATGTACCAGAAGTGTGACCCTGCTGTGCAGCCCACCCCAGAGTGCCCCCACTAAATCCAGACCTCTGTCGCAGTATATTGCGTCTTAAAACTAACATATGTCAGTATACTCCCCACTCGCCTTGATGTGTTAAGAACCACCCAGTCACCCAGGTCATCACAGGGGACAGGACCCTTGAGCCATGTATCTCATAAAAGTCCCAATGAAAGACGATATAATCATGTGAATACAGTTTTTAGGTTTGCAAAGATTTACTCAAAGGTGTATTAAGGAGTGTCATATATTGTGTGTCTTGTGGTAGTTTTTCATGTAGGATAGTTAGCGCCAAATCTATCTCGCCGTGACCTAACCCTCACCCCTCCTGGACACAGGCAGCTGGACCCCATGACCTATACCCTCCCGCCAACTGGGCAGACTATACGGAGAAAGCAGCACCTAAAGCAACATATGCAGCATCGCTCCCCTACCAATCCTGTGTTACTGTGTGTTAATGATGTCATTTATGATGCAGTTTTGCTTTATATTTCCATGTAACTATTGTTTGCCAGAGTGCTCTCGAGGCAGCAGAGTTCTCTGGATGCCAACTTTATATAAACTCATAAATCTTGCAACCTGTTCTCCTAGTCTCATTCCCTGATGGGATGTGTTAAATTTATTAGGTTGTATTGGTAAGTCGGGGAGTGAGTTTTTACACTACCAATGCCATGATAAGGCATCCCATCCCCTGCGTAATATTGGGACAGTGCACAGCACACTGTCATGGAAGCACATTATCAATGAACACATGTGTTGTTCATTGCTTAGGCACTCATCCAATAACCCCAAAAGTTGCCAAGTGCACACAGGGCAACATGTTGGGGACAGGTACATTTAGACAATGATTTACTAAACGAGAGCTACAATACTATCTATACTACCAAGAAATCATGTCAATAATTTGGATGTGAGACAAGCCCAGAATGCCTACTGAGTGTTCACAACGTGCAAGTGAACAGGCGAGGTCGTTAAAGGAAAAGGTTTGGATTAGTGCATGGAGAACATCTTGTGGTGAAATGGCCAGAAAATAATACACAAACAAACTGCTAACTCATTTGGTGATGCTCATCATGAGCGAGGTCAGTATACACACAATACATTACATGATACATGTGTGGGTTCAGGGCACCAAGGACACATAATGGCCATGGGCATCAGGCACGCTACTGTATCAATAGCACGGAAGAGAGTGGGAAAAGGAAGTGGACAAGAGAAAGGACTTGATGAATTTTGGAAACTTAAGGAGTTTCTGATCAAGACTGAGAGGGAGAGTGAGTCTATTACACAGAAGACATCACGCGTTTTGAAGTGGAGTATTTGATCAGTAAGCATTGAAAACGGTACACGGACCCAGATAGCTCTGTGGATGATACACAGAGATTACACTATAATCCGTGCTGAGTTTTTGAGCCCCTTCATATTGCAGGAGAGATGTGGTCCCTGGGCCTGAGTCAAATGATGAGTCTTGTAGTCCTAATCAGGGCAAGCTGTAGGGGTCGCAGGGTAGACCAAGGAACACTTAGGAGTAGGCTGTTGCATTAGTGTAGCCTGGAGAGTAACACAGCATGTGTAACATTGTGCCTCTAAGTGAAGCTCTGGAAGGGTACAGTTACTTTGAGCATCAAGAGCTGAAAGTCAGACTTCTTGACAATCTCACCAATATGAGGCATGAAGGGAAGGGGGTAGTCGAAGAAGAAGTAAGCTGCAGGGGATCCAATAGGGACACTCTAATTTTTGCATGTCAAACGTCCCAAGCTCATTTGCAGTGCACCAGGCCAGGATGGCTGACAGGCAGTCATGTGGAATGAGGGCGCAAGTGTGTCAGTAGGCACATTGCTGAAGCATAGTGTGTCGCCAGCATAGAACATGAATTTGTTGTACAATGAGTCAAAGAAGGGTTGCATCAGGGAAATGCATATGTCAAAGATGCATGGCAAAAGAATGGACACCTGGGGGACGCCACAGGTGGAGGCTGAAGTAGGAAAGGAGAAAGGGCACAGAATGGTTTAGTAGGAATCGTTGTGTAGGAATGAGCTAAGCAAGTCCACTGGCCATTCATGGAGCATTTCAATGAGGATGGAATGTCTCACTGTGTGAAAAGCAGATGAGATATCAAGGAGGATGAAGACAGCAGGGCATTATGAATTGAGGGATGCTACCATTTAAAAATGGGAGTTCTGGAGAGCAGTGTCTGTGGCTCCAGACGGTTTCAATCCACACTGGTGTCCATGGACATCCCCAACAACGACCTCATGGGTGTCGATTTGTGGAAGGGCATACCTTTCAAGCAGTTTCCCCAGGAAGGTGATGAAAGAAATGTGCCAGTAGTTTGCTGGTCAGGAAGGCTCTACATATGGCATAGTAAGGATGGTACGCACAAGGGAGTGCTTGATGGAGGATGGAAACTAAACAGCAGGAAATGAGCGGTTGCAGAAATCAGCAAGAGCAGTTGCCAGAAAGGAGATGTTGCCATTGAAGGTTCTGTAGGAGCACCGGCACACCAGTTGGGATGACTCCTCATGGAGTTGTCAACTCTGGTGAATACTTCATGGAAGATACAAGTGAAGGAGGAGAATGAGGAATGATGAGGGTGAGTGATAGGGGGGCATAGGTGTGGAGGGTTGTGTTTGAAGAGCCTGTCACCAGTAAGTTTAGCCAGTCATGTGTATTTGCAAGTACATTCCAAAGGTACTGTGAAGGAGCTGTTGCTGAATATACAGTGGATGGCTTGGCAATTACTGAAATACTCACCTTTTGCATCTGCGCCAGAACCATGCTTGATGTCACAATGTACTGCTGCACACTGAGGGAGTCACATTGGAAGGCATAAGCAGACAACTCAAAGCAATGCGATACATCAATGAACGATAAAATCATGCCAAAAGTACACTGTTAACCACCAGACCATGGTCAATGCAGACGTCATTGTCACAGCATACCCATGGTCAAATACTGCATCCATTCAAAGGCAGCAGTACCATGCACCCAGCCGCGTTGCACTAGAAGCTGCAAACACCATGGTGCAGCATGCATTGGATATTCATGAGAAAGCACAAACACCACTAACTCTAATGTTCGGGTACACAACATATCCCACAAAATATGCATAGCAACATGTCTGTGCCTTTAAAATGTTGCTGCACACCGTAATAGTTGATCCATAATCTAGACAGGCAAAATGTGACATACAGCCATAACCCTACAAACCCTGCTAGGGATCTGAAGCGTCACTCATTACACATGATAATAGTTCCATGAGACACACATCAGCCCAAACATCAGCACCTACCATGCAACCCACTCCCAAACAACCATGAAAGCCCCACACAGTTAGAATGCATAGTTTTCATAATCAGTGAACAGTGGCCCCAGCAATCCATTTGAAAAACATGGCCATATCCATCATTAGAAGCAGCCCCTGTGAAACATGCCCCCTTAAGAAGTATTGTTGGACCACAAGCTAAGTCAATCCAAAGTGAACACACACAGTGCCACACTCTCATGCAAACACCACACAAGTGTCAGCAAATGCCATTTACTTTCCTGTCCAGGGAACCCACCTGCCTTGCATAGAATGCATACCATCGGGAGACACCTCCACTAAATTGAAAACAATGCATAGTAACAGCAGAAACAATATGCACATACATGACATCACATAATTACCTAAAGAAAATATGCAGACACCACCCACTGCAGGAGCAACACAGGGTGCCACAGGGTGAATGGAAATAGATTGTGATTATCCCAGGAGTACAGTGTACCACAACAGAGAGAGGGAGAGAGTGACACAGAGAGGGAATCCAAGGAAATGCCAGATCAAGGAGTACACTGCCTGGTCTCCAGATGTACAATGACATGCTGTACAGCACTGTAAGTATGCCCATAGAGGAATACACATAGGTAGGTAACACAGTGACATGAGCAACACTAAATTACCATACGAGCATGTCAGCATGCAAAGGACATATAAGATAAGCAAGACATGCAGCAAAAATGCACACCAATGACGCATGCTCAACATGCAAGACAGTGCTAAAGCTTATCCACTGACTGTGCCGGCATGGTGTCAATCCTGCATCACCTTCACCTGGAACTGTGTTTCCTAATCAGGTACAGGAAGGACAGCGCTTGGTGGAGGGCATGGGGAGCATGGATAAAAAGGGTGCAGGGTATCTCCCCCGGGATAGCAGTCAACGCCACAACACAGATTACTGAAACAAAATGGGAGAAGACATTAAAACAGCCATTGTGAAGTACCATTGACACAGGACACACGTTCAACTGAACACCAAACCCATAATTACCTGCACATGTCATCCTGTGCACCACCATGCAAACATGCTAGTTGACTTCACTAGGCATGCCTGCAGGTTCACCACTGCACATCTATTGGCCTTGAGGTGTTAATGGCTCTCCTCAAGGGAAATAAAGCAGAAAATGAACACAAAGTACAACCAGGAAAGGGTAAATCAAAATGTGCAATGCTAACATCTGGGCATGGGGGTGTAAAGAAAAAAAACAGGGGGAGGGGCAGGGTGCATATCAACTCCCACATGGGAGGTTGTAGAAAAAAAAACAATTCCCTCCATGTGCTCATTGACTGCCTGGATATCTTGGACTGGGAGGCATGTCTCTGCTGTGATCACCTTCCTGGGTAGAATCAGAAGGTAGTAGTGGTACGGGAGGCTCACCACATAGTGCCCGTGCCTGGTCCTCAGAGGCAGAGGCCAGGCGTGACACTGATGAATGAACCAGAAAGGGGAGGTTTTGGAGGTCACCATGCATGACCTCACGGGATGCACATATTTCCTCCGAGATGGTCTGCCTCAATAGTTGCATCTCATGTTAGTATTGTGTCCTGCGGGCTGCCTCTTCCACTTCGACTGAAGCTCTGTGAGCCAATAACCCTTGCCTCAGGGCTTCTCTGTGGGCCTGACCCTCTGCAATCAGGGATAACTCTAGAGACCTCAGACCGCAATGCCTGCAGCTCGTGCTCCACCTGTGTTTCTGGTGGGATCATGGAACTGGCCACCCTATCCATGCCCTAAGCCAAGATCGCATAGGCAGCACCCTGTTGTGCACAACATGCAACACCAACTGCTCCCACACTGTTCCCCAGCCTGCACACATCCCCCATGTGTGCGGGGGCCCATGCATGCCTGACCCAAGGGAGCATGGCTTTAGCTGTGATGCCACTGTCTCTGGCTGCAGGACTGCATCCCTCCCTTGGACATCTGGCACAGGACTAGAACCCAATGCTTGGGAGAGTGGCCTTGCAGCCGTAACCACCACAGACGGTTGTGAGGGCACGTGGCGCCTTGCAGAATCATGGCCAACAACAGCTCCAACACTTGATGCACACACCTCTGATAGCATTGAGGATAGGACATCCGTTTCAGCACCAGAGCTAATGGATTCATAAGAGTCTGTGTCGTACCTAGACATTCCCAGGATGGTCTGTAGCACCAGTGGATTCTCCTGGACTGCCACACCACATCCTCCACTGGTGGTCTTGAACGGAACAGACTCTTGTCCTCCTCTACCTCCTCCTCTGCATCTGGTACCTCATCACCTGCACAGGGACATATAAAGATATGAAGATTCATGTTGACTGCGTTGACAAACATCTGTATCACATTGCTGTGATGCAACACATTGCAGGGCATGTTACCATGTACAAGAAGCCATCTGATCATGGCGTATGCATACTTGCAACAACATCCCATGTCCCTGGCCATGTAGCCAGTGGACACATTGCCAACAGACATGATTCTCTGAAAGCACATTCTGGTCCATGGCACAGCAAACTATTGACAAATACATGCTAAATGGGCATGGTCGTGTGGCTCTGTAACATGCTATTACATTAGATGTCAACACATACACACATATTCACTTCCAAGTGCACATACATTACATGCCACACACGTGTAGAACTGACACAGGGAGTGCACACAATGTGGACATGGCCTGAGTGTGGAGCCCCAGGTGTGTGATGTGGAGAGAGTAATCCAAGGTAATTGATTGTTGAATTGTGCCTTTAAAGTTCCACACATTTTATTTTATGTAGTTTACTGTGTTGTTTTCCAAATACACATTCATTTTTTTATTTTCGTTTTTTGGATTTTGCAACTAGTTAAAACAAATTATTTTCTTAAAAAGAAATGGTTAAAAATAGAATAGAATCTTGGACCTATACCAACAAGATGGTGGTTGTTGATGCTAACTCCTGTTGTTGAGTGGGTTCGGAGATTTGTTTCCTTAATATATGAGCTCCGTTGGTCTGTAGGTTTGAAGAAAAAAAAAAGAGAACAATAGGGTGATCCCTTCTTAGTGGTAGGGTCTACCAGCAAACTGATGTAGGGATCTTATCTGATCCAGATTTGACTACTCAGGTCGCAAAAAAAGCCGATCGGTTTCAGTGGTATTGAGAGTGGATGTCACCACTTTCTTCAGGGCTATAGACGCGCACTGGTTTTTATTGTGTGGTCTGTAGAATTCTTCATAGGAGAACTGGGTCTCTAAGATCCAGGAGTGGAGAGTCACCCTGTGGGATACATAAAACAGGGTGTGGGAATGGGAAGAGAAGGAGAGAGGGAGAATACCATTAGAAATGTGTCCCAACAGTGCTCTCAAACAAGGAAAGATATAGGATCTGTATCTTACCCAATAATGCTTTAATCAAATCCCATCTATCAGGGTCCTGGATTCGGGTAACATGCGTTTTTTAATTTGCGAATCCACTGGGTTTGTTTGCCCACCTACAAAAAGGATGGTCTGTAAGTGCTTGAACCATAACAGGCACTGTCAGTATCTCACTACATAAACATTATAGTGTGATAGAAAAAAGTCATTTAAAAGTTACAATTTAGAACCTAGCTTGCTGTCTATACAGGTCAGCTCCCGGAGAGCTTGGCCTGAGGTACAGGGTTGGCCCAACTGGGTACCCTCAAGCGAATTTCCCAGTCATTCATTGTTTTTCTGCACTTCTGTATATTCTTAGTCTGTATATCCATAACTGCTCGCGTCTAAAGAGCAAATCGTGGATGTTTCCTCCTCTTGTTGGTATCTTTATTGTCTCCATAATGGTCCATTTCATATCCGTGGGACTGTGTTCCTTCTTTATGTAGTGCTCTACCAGTGTGCATGATGTGTAGCATGTGCTTCAGACACAAGTACTTGTCTAGCAGAGCAGAGTCACTGACATCACTGATGCAACTAACTGTATGCCACGTTGTGGTAGCATGTTGAAAATATTGTTTGTGTCTGCTGGTGGGTGATGACTACTCTCACAATGCCATGTGCAACGGATGTATGACACATGGGTTGTACACTGTGCACGAGTCAGTACACCACGACATGGTTCCGCCAGGGCATTCATTCAAATTCAGGCACAATTGCAACACAATCATACTTCTTTGTTTTGTTTCCCTACACATACTCAGGATGCACTAGCTTGGTCACTCACCGGACGTGACCTCGTAATCTGGCAGGCCTCCCACGCCTTGGACCTGATCAATATAAATGAAGCGGCTCATAGCCTCTTCATGCGGGTTGAGCTCCTGTTCCTCTGGTGACCCCCCTCCAGTTGCCATAGCAGAGGCGAGGCTGGCACCCAGCTTGGATTTGGTGCGACGGTTGAGGTCATTCCACCACATCATGACCTGAGAATCAGTGCGCTTCTCATACCCTAAGGCGTTTATCTCATCCGTGACTTGCTGCCAATGCACCATAGCTAAGCAGGTGTATTGTGCACCCTGGTTGCAGGCACATGTCACGGTAGTGTGCACCCACATAGTCCACGAGGATTTGGAGTGTGTCATCATTGAAGCTCCTCTTCCACGGCTTGTACGAATATCAAGTAATGCCCTTTGGCCTTTGCAACGCACCTGCTGCATTTCAATACTTCATGAACGATGTCCTACGGGAATTGATTGATGTCTGTGCTCTAGTGTACATTGACAACACCAGCTCTACGCCAAGCTCGAAAAGTGCTCATTCCACGTCTCCGAAGTGGAATTCCTGGGCTTTATTCTCAGCCCAAATGGAATCCGAATGGATGTACACAAGGTAGATGCTATCCTGAACTGAACATCCCCAAATTCATTCAAGGGGGTTCAAAGTATGCTGGGTTTTGCAAACTTCTACTGCCGGTTCATCCCAGGATTTTCGCAAATCGTGCATCCCATGCCCATGTCATTACTAAGGAAAAGCAACAAAAAGTTCCAGTGGACAACAAAAGCTGAGGAGGCTTTCCAGGAACTCAAAGCAAGATTCACATCTGCCCCAATCTTACGCCACCCTCGCCCTGATCTCCCATACCTGGTGGAAACGGATGCCTCAAGCATGGCTATGGGAGCCGTCCTCTCACAAAAGGACACCGAAATGGGCCAGTTACACCCTGTTGCTTTCTGGTCGCGTAAATTCACACCCCCTGAACTCAATTACACTATCACAGACAAAGAGCTCCTGGCCATTAAGTCAGCCTTTAAGGCATGGCGGCCCTACTTCTTGGGCGCCAGACACACAATCACCATAATAACTGACCACCGGAACCTCCAGTACCTAAAAACAGCAAAGGCGCAATCCTCACGACAACTACGTTGGGCTCTTTTTTTTGCTGAGTATGACTACGTGATTACATTTCGACCAGGGGTGAAAAACGGGAAGGCCGATGCCCTTTCCCGTATGGGGGTGGAAGAGCAAGGGTATCAGACCCCTGACCCAATAGCAATCATCCCGAGTGACAAGCTCCTAGGAATCACAGCAACCATAACTCAGAAAGAATTACATGAAGAAATACAAAACCTGATGAGTCCGGAGCAATTACAAGCGTGGAGTGCGCAAGGACAACATTACATGATAAAAGATCAGTTGCCCTACTTCAGGAATCGTTTATTCTTACCAAACCAAGAACTACGAGAAGAAGTCATGTCCCGTTATCATGATTCCTTGATTGAGGGCCATCCCGGAATCGCTAAAACCCTAGCCAAGGTAAAACAAAATTATTGGTGGCCCAGATGGCGTAAATACATTATACAATTCATCCTATCTTGTGGAGTGTGTGCTCAAAACAAGTCATCCAAGTAGAAACAGGCTGGGCTATTACAACCATTGGAAATCCCTCCAGCACCCTGGCACACAGTGTCCCTCGATTTTATTACTGATTTACCACCCAGTCAAGGGTTTAACACTATTCTTGTGGTCGTGGACCTATTTTCAAAAATGGCACATATCATTCCTCTTAAGGGGATCCCGAATGCTTCCACTTTGGCAAAGGTATTTCTTGAAGGCATCGTACAGCTCCATGGGTTTCCTTCAGTTTTGGTCTCAGACCGAGGTACTCAGTTCGTATCTAACTTCTGGAGAAAATGCTGTTATATTGGCCAGATCGACATCCGGCTATCCACCAGTCACCATCCCCAAACGGATGGTCAAACTGAGAGGACAAATCAGACGCTCGAGTAGTATCTGCGTTGCGTGTTACACCAAGCTGAAGGAAGCTGGTTCGACCTATTATGGATATCTGAATATGCTTATAATAATTCCCTACACACCAGCACTGGGCAGACACTCTTTCATACCATGTATGGCAGGCACCCACGTACTTCTGAGTTGGATGTTCCTACAACCCTGGAAATGCCAGCAGTCAAAACCTTGCACACAACCATTTCTCAAACCTTTAAAAGGGCAGCTGAGCACCTACTTCAAGCTAAGGATCGCCAAAAGAAGTTTGCTGATCAACACTGAGCAAAGGCCCCCAACTACCAAGTGGGAGACAAAGTCTGGCTGGCGTCCAAACACGTGTCCATTAAAGGAACCCAAACTTTCCGTCCAAGATACCTGGGTCCATTCACCGTCACCTCTGTGATAAATCCTGTGGTGGTCAGACTAGCTTTGCTGTCAAACATGCAGATTCATCCTGTGTTTCACATGTCTCTCCTTAATCCTGTTCAACCTGGGACCCGGGTAGCAACGCCACCGCAGCCAGTAGTAGTCGCCGGGGAACCAGAATTCGAAGTCAAGGACATCCTAGATTCAAAGTACGTCAGATCCAAATTATACTACTTAGTAGACTGGAAGGCGTATGTCCACAAGACAGGACATGGGAGCCTTGTGAGTACATCCATGCACCTCATTTGCTTAGACAATGTCATCAAAACCATCCAACCAAACAAGGACCAGACAGAAGAGCCACCTTGAGAGGGGCCTTGGGGGGAGTTCTGTCATGATTCCTGCCCCTCATGCCCCAGTCCTCCAAGATGTCAGGCTGGAGCCAAGCCACGATCACCTACATGGCCCTCAAGGGCCTCTCCATCCCTCCAAAGACCCACTTGGAGCCAGACTTGGCGCTTGTAACACCAGACTCACTCACTTCCATAGGATAATATTGGGGATTGGACTTGTAGTGCATTGATGGGGACAAGATGGATGCCCCCACATATTTTGGTTCCCAGAACTGCATGTGCAGTCTAGTCTTTTGGGTATGGTTCAGCCCAGAGACACCTGGGATACCCAGAGACTATTTAAGCCACGCCAGGCTGAGAAACATGCTTTGTATTTTCTGCACCTGCAGCATGACACTCACTGTGTTCGGATAGGTCTCCAGTAGGCCTGCATCTTTCTTCTGCGCTCAGCTCCTGCAAGAACAAGAACACTGTTAGGAACAGCCTTACCTTGCGGCTCTTTTGCCCATCATTCATCGCTCCTTCAGTTCTGTGGGCATCTTCGGCGGTGTCATTCCCATCCTGGCACGCCGCTTCCTAAGGAAAAGGGAAAAGAACAGAAAAAAGTCATTAGTAAGCATTCTGCAAATCTTTGATTATTTTGAAATACTGTACGAGCTTCAAACGCTTACCTGAATCCCAGCCGCTCTGGGGGAACTCTGTCTCCGGAACTTCTCATCCATCTGCATGAGGGAAAAGACACTCCAGGTTAGCGTGGAAACATCTAGAGGCGCCGCATACCGCGCTTACTCACAGCATTTGTTCTTCATAACCGGCATCCATGCTGAAAACGTCACAGCACCTAAAAGACACAGGAAAAGAACTCAGTTCAATACAAATACGAAAGGGGTGCATCGCGCATCGCGCTCTCACTCACCTTCAGCGCCACTAATCATCTCAGCAGCACGCCGCCATCTCCGGACGCCGGCCATCATCTAAGGAAGGAAAGGAATGAAGTTAGAGAACTGTTCAAAAGACTCATTATACTTACCTGTCAGACTCTTGCCAGTGAAGTAACTAGGCAGCAACGAGCCTGCATCAATCAACGCGCCCCTGCGCTGAAAGCAGGACGGAGAGCACACTATCCAAGAAAACAAGGTGAGCTGTGGATCAAAGGGAAGGGTTGGACCCCGGGGAAGAAGGGGTTCAAGCACACAGAGACAATAGGGAGTTAAACTCTACCAATCCTGTGTTTCAGGCCCAGTATCCAGTCGAATAGCCTCCAGGGAAGGGTTCATGGTCGTAAGAGGTCAGAACAGGCTGAGTGACGTCCCCGTGGATACCAGGTGAGCGTTAGACCCTAAGGCATTTATCTCATCCGTGACTTGCTGCCAATGCACCATACGCTGAGCAAGTGTATTTTGCACTCTGGTTGCAGGCACATGTCACGCTGGTGTGCACCCATGTAGTCGATGAGGATTTGGAATTTATCATCATTGAAGCTTCTCTTCCTCACCGTGGCGGTGTCCTGTGCCATACCATGTGGCTGAGCCTCTTCCTGCTGTGCAGGCTTTGCCTTCTTGGCACGTGGTGCTGACCCTCTGTGGGTGGGACCACTCAGGGCACCCGAAGCTGGACCACTAGTGGCCTGGATAGCATCACCCACTGATGCTGGGACAGCAGATTTCCCTGCACGTCCCTTACCCTTTGGGACATAGACAGCAGCTGCCAATGCAGGCATGTGACACTGGGGGGGACAGCAACTGTCACTGCAGGTCGCTGACCCTGGGGGGGACAGCAGCTTCCGCTACACATCCCTTATCCTTTGGGACAAGGACAGCAGCTATCACTGCAGGTCTATGACACTGGGGGGGGGGGGGGGCAGCAGCTTCCACTGCAGGTCCCTGACCCTGGGGGGGACGGCAGCTTCCACTGCAAGTCCCTGACCCTGTGGGACACAGACAGCAGCTGCCACTGCAGGTCCATAACCGTGGGGGAGACAGCAGCTTCCACTGCAGGTCCCTGACCCTGGGGTGAGGGGGGGCAGCAGGTGGACTTGAACAATGGAAGGCACACCAAGCAATTGCACCCAAAAAACAAAAGAAATGCGTATGCAAGACTTTGATAGCCTCTGCTTCGGTAAAAAGAAAAAGCGATATGTGATATGCTGTGGCACCCAGCAACACAAAAAATGCGTACGCAAAGCCCGGAAAGCTACTGTAATGGTAAGAATGGAGATACACGATACACAGGGGCACCCAGAGTATGATAAATGCATACACACCTCACGGTTAGCCTCTGAAAAAGAAAAATACATGCGCCTATGCACGGAGGCAAATCCCCCACCAAAATAAGAAGTTCCTATTGTCCTAAAAGTAAATGAATTGCGTGGTACCTCAAAAATTGCAGTAATCCACTCGTCCATCGACTTCCAATCGCACGTACAGTCTGATTTGCTTCTATGCGTAGTTGTATATCCCCAAATCGGGCTTATCGAACGCCAGTGCGCAGTGTGGGTCACATAACTTACACGCTGAGGGCGTTTCATGTGTCTGTGCTAATTTTCGAACGTGCAAAGTAACCATCAATCTGTTTCTGGCTGCCCACCGGTTAGACACGAAAGACCCACGCTCCTGCCTATGGGCCTTTAAACCTGCCTCCTACTGCCCTGAGGGCCTCCTACCGAGCCATCTGCTGCTGCCTGCCCACTGTGTGTGCCAGCTGCCAGCCTGCCCTGCATTTTGAGTGCCTCTTGTCGAGCCATTGCCACTGCTCCTGTGCTTGGCCCTGTGACCACCTCAGCTGATTCACAAGACTCCCAACGTGCCATACCATCACCACCTCTCCACAGCCCATCTCCAGGACCACCTTGCCCACCCACTCCTGCCTTGGGGGTAGCCATGTCAGCACCATCATCCATTGACCAGTGTGGCAACTGCATGGCAGCGAGGCAGAGGGCTGTCAATTTCACTGCCAGAGAAGTTGACATCCTGGTGGAGCATGTCCTGGGGAATTATGAAGCCCTCTTCAAACCAGCGACACAACGCGGCAAGGAAAGCCGTCAGCTGATCTGGGAGGGGATAGTGGATGCCATCAATGCCGAGGGGGTAGCATCCTGTACCTGCAAGTATGTGCACAAGCGCTGGGAGGATCTTAAATCCAGGACCCACAGCAAGGCCATGTGCTTTCTCCAGGCCGGTGCCACCGTAGAGGGGCGCAGGTGCCTGCTGAAGATCACCAACATGCGGGTCCTGGAGAAATTTTACCTGGCGCTGCACACCCAGGTCAGCTAGTTGCACCAACATCTGGAGTAGTCAGGTGAGTATCCATGTGTTGCTAGGCTCCACAGTGCCTTTGCATGTTCCTGCATGTTGGGAGTGAGCACGGTAGGCCTCTGATACGGATATCTGCATGCGTGCCCCAGACAGTGCTCTCCATGTGTGCAGTGAACCATATGTTATTTTAATGAGATGTCATTTGCATTGTGTGTTGTACTGCTGCCTTTCAGACCGTGCACATGTTTTGTTACTTGTGTCTGAGACGTGCTGGTGTGACAAGTGTGACAATTGAAGTTGTGTTGGCCACGTCATGTGCATGCATGGCGTTATGTGTATATGTCAAAGATGTGAATGTGTGACTGGCCATCACTCATGGCTGGATGCAACACGTGCATTTCAATGTGTGTATGTTTCAGGACTACAGATGACGGTACTCTGATGTGATTGCTTATCACATGTGTGTGTAGCAAATGCAATGGATTGGTTGTGAGAGTGGCATGTACCCTGATGTGAATGTCTGTTGTGATGGACAAGCATGTATGTGCATGTATGTGGATTGCATGTACATGTGTGTAGTGTAGGAGGATGATGGGTGTTCTCTTGAATAGTGAACCTTGTGTGAATGTTTGTATTGCCACACACATATTGGTTCAGTACACTGATGTTTGTGTTCTGTGTCTCCTTTTCCACAGTTGCGTCTGAAGAGGGTAGAAGCAGTGCTGTGGAGCATGGCAGCAGTGATGCCTCCATCAGGCAGAGGCGCAAGGCCCACTCACACCGCCATGACAGCACATCGCCGGGGAGCAAGGTGGTTGGGGCCGCACCAGCACCATCAGGCAATGCTGCTGGGGGTAAGTTTAAGAGGGTGAAGGTGGTAGTGGATTCCTGAGCAGCAGGGGGGACAGGGGAGACAAAACAGGGGCCATCTGTTGAGATGGATTTCTGAACTCTGGCCAAACAGCAGAGTGGCGATTTCTCTGCTCCTGATGGATGGATTAGGCCAGTTTTACTGCAGCAGGCTTCAGGGGCAAGAGGGGGACAAATGCAGTGCACCTGCAAAGATCGTTGCCGTGGTTGGGCAACACAGTAACCGTGTCGGCTCTGGTCCTGGCACACTCATCTCACTTCAGGCCTGGGAATGCCAAGTGTATGAAATTCGGTGTGAGGGTGCCCCCCTCGAAACAGCAGCGAAGACAGCAGTAAAAGTCCTGTGTAAGCTGGTCAGCCCACTTGTTGGCCCATGGACAATTCTGAGAAGGCTTACTTGCAGGTTTTGATGAAGGTGCCAAGAATAGTTGGTCCCACTATTGCAATGGGTCCAAGCGTCTTTACAGACCTTCTAGGAAGACCAGATGCAGAGGGGTCCCACGGGATGACAGGGGGCTCAGGGTGCCAAACCTTCCAGTGGGTCACCAGCAGTTCCTCGACGCAGCTTCTTACTTTCAGGATACTTGGGTCCTATCCTTCGTTTAGTGAGAACTCCAGAGATCGACATGTTATGGGATTTAGGGGCCTCCTCTTATCCAGAGTCTCCTTCGCGCCAAAACGAAGAGGACCCAATGGGAGATCTGCTCACAAACACACACTCCATACGTGGACCAATCACGGACCACAGTGGTCCCGGGCATTCACAGCACTCCAGACTCTCTGGCACCCAGGATGTGTATTGGAACTAGACGGTCCAGCCTGCATCCTGGAGGCGCACACACAAGGCATGCAGAAGCCTGCGAAAGCTTGGCGTTTCACAGGAAATTGCATGAACAAATAAGAACTGACATGGGGAAGGGGAAGGGGCAAGATTGCCAAAGAACAGGACAAAGAACCTCGTGGCATGGCCATTTTGGAGCCAAGCCACCTATTCGAGCCAAACGCGGTAATCGCGGTTTACCTGGCAGGAAAGGGTTAACATTATATGAAAAGATAAGCTGCCACCAGTCCTGTCTGTGACAAATCAGCACATCTCCTAAAAAATCCTTTGAGAGTATCTAGGGCCTTTGGCAATGACTAAGAGACCCAAGTGTGCTGTATTGGAAGATACATTGCACACTCGTTACATGTTGCAGAAAAGTTGCAACAGTGGAAAAGAACGAAGGGAAACAAAGTCTCCCAGTCATGTCAGTTTCCCCATAAAAAGTGAGCGAAAAAGCCCTGAGGAGTGCAGCAGAAGGCTGTGCTCCCCTGGCAAAGTCAGTCTAAGGTGTTTAAACAGCAGCAAAAAGTTGGTTGGTTACACAACTGGAAGGAAAATTACATATAAAATGAAATCTTTCCTAACACTCGCCCCTCCCAGACCAAGGACAGGGGGAATTAATCCACCCCTGGATGAGCCTCATGTTCAGGTCAGTTAAACATTCGGAACAACCCATCAGCATTGCTATGTTGGGTACCTGGCCTATGCTCAATAGTGAAGTCAAAGCCTTATAGACTTATGGACCACCTGAGCAGCTTTGGATTCTCTCCCTTCATGTTCATTAGCCACTTTAAGGGTTTATGGTCAGTTTGCACAGTTAAGTGGGTCCCAATAGTTGTAGGGCCTCAGCTTCCTTAGGGCCCACACAACAGAGACACATTAATTCTCTACTGTGGACCATCTGAACTCTCTGTCCTTAAACTGGCGAATAAGGAAGACAATAGGGTGCTTCTCATCTATTTGTGATAGTACAGCTCCTATCCCAGTGTCAGAGACATCTGTCTGGCCATAGTACCCAGTGAGTCCTAAAAAGGCTCCCACCTGGGTCTGAGTAGTGGGGGTAGGCCAGTCTTCTACTGCTTGTACTTTACTGGGTAGAGGCTGTATCCTACCTCCACCTACTTCATGTCCAAGGTAGATCACTTAGTCTTGTCCAATTTGGCACTTATTGGCCTTTATGGTCAAGTGAGCCTTTTGAAGAGCCTGCAACACAATCATAAGGTGTTTCACATGGTCTTCCAGGTGGCACTGAAACCTGCTATATCATCCATGTATGTAAGGCAGAATTCATCCAACCCATTCAACACATGATTCACAAGCCTCTGGAAAGTGGCTGGGGCATTATTCAACCCAAAATGCATTACCCTGAACTGGTAAAGACGCTCTGGTGTTGAGAAAGCTGTCTTCTCATTGGCATGTTCTGCAAGAGCTATTTGCCAATAGCCTGCAGTGAGGTTAAATGTGCTGAGGTATTTGAAGGCACCCAAAGTATCCACCAGCTCATCTGTTCTAGGCAAGGGGTGTGCATCTGTCCTGGTGACAGCATTCAGAGCCCTGTAATCCACACAAATCCTCAACACAGAGGTACCTGCCTTTGGAACCAAAACCACAGGGCTGGACCAAGCACTACTAGAGGGTCAATCATCACCCCAAGATCCAACATTTTGTTGACCACCGTCTTAATGTAAGACTTTACTTTGTCTGACATCCTGTATCCTCTACTTTTGGTAGGTACACTGTCTCCCGTGTCAATGTCATGTTTGCACCAAGGCGTCAAACCAAGGGACTGTGAAAACAAGGGGGAACATTTCCTAAACAAACTTTTCACCTCTGCTTGTTGATCAGAATTCAGGTGAGGAGCCACTTGGACACCCTCAATGGAGCTGTCCGAAGGACTGCTCTGGAACAGGTCAGGGTGAGGTGCTGAATCCTCTTCCTCAACATCTGAAGCCAGCAGCAGTGCAGCGATTTCAACTCTTGGGATGAACGCCTTCAGTCTATTTACATGGACCACTTTTGGAGCCAGACCAGCCCTTCCAAGGAACACTAAATAGTTGACCTCACCCAGTGACTCCACCACTGGGTAAGGGCCTGACCATTTTTCCTGTAAAGCTCTAAGCCTTATAGGATTCATGATCAGGACTTGCTGACCAGGTGTGAAATTGATGAGGAAGCCTTCTGGTCATACCAATGTTTCATCAGTGCTTGCTATGCCTTCAGTTTCTCTCTAGCCAGACCCATCAGGAGCTCCATCCTTTTTCTGAGCCCTACCGCATAGTCCACTACATTGATAGTAATGGGGGGAGTGGGCATCACCCATCCCTCCTTGACTATGGTCAAGGGTCCCCTTACAGGGTCACCAGACAGAAGCTCGAAAGGGCTGAAGCCAACACCCACCTGTGGCACCTCTCTGTAGGCAAACAGTACGCATAGTAACAGAAGGTCCCATTTTCTTCTTTGGGGTTCTTCCAGAGCCCAAATCATGCTTTTTGAGGTCCTGTTAAACCTTTCAACTAGACCATTGGTGGTGGTATGCGGATGAAAACCTATAGGTGACACCACATTCCTTCCACATGGCCTGCATACACTTTTACATAATGTTGCTGCCCCTATCAGACACAACTTCTTTAGAGAAGCTAACCCTAATAAATATGGCAAGTAAAGCGTTTGCAACTGACTTGGGAGTCACAGTCTTCAATGGGATGGCCTCAGGATATCTGGTGGCATGGTCAACCAGCACCAGGATAAACCTATTGTTACGGGCACCTGATATCCCCAGGGGCGTCTGGAAGGCTCTGAGATTTGGAACCCTGGATGCGTAGTTGCCCAGTGCTGAATAATGAATCTGCAATTACAGAAGGGAGGATTTGTGATAACTGTTTCTAACGGGTGAATCTCCCACCTCTCTAAGACCGATTCCCTTCCCACTGGGTTCTTTTCTCACCTTAGTTATTTGTAGGGTGAGCTATCCATCCTGCGTTTTTGTGCAGGGGTGCTTGACGTTTGTTGGCGAGCTGCACGAGTTGCATCACTGGTGCAGTACGCCTTCATTGGGCGCAGGCCTGCTGTGACCCCGAATCTGCTGGTAGGCAGGTAGGTTTGTTAATTGTAAGTCTTTGTTCTGTTTATGGTGGGAATTCGTTAATGTCTTTATCTCCTTCTTTTCAGGGGCGAAAGTCTTGATGCTGGCGTGCCGGATTGAGAGGCACATTTCTAGGTAAGAGAAAGTGCGAAGCGCAGCGCCCTTATTGTCTTTTAAAGCTAACCTGTGTTTTCTTCTTCTTCTCCTCACAGGCCGCTGTGGTGATGCGAGTGGATGAGAGCACGATGAAAAAAACAGGCCCCGGAATCTGTTAAGGTAAGTACAGCGCTGTGCGGTTGTTTAATATTGAAAGCAAGCCTGAATATGTCTCTTTTCTCTTGCAGATGTTGCTATGGTGCTCCGGGTGGAAGCGTGGCGTAGCGCGATGGAATTCAGGTAAGACTGATGGAATTCGATGTTTTGGAAGCGCGCATTCACATATTGTTTTTCCCTTTCTCATTATTGTAGGTCACAATGTTCGAACAGTAGCTGTGGTAGCGGTTCGCTGGAAGTCCTTAAGATAGTACTCACAGGTGAGTGATGTTTCTTCTTCTCTCGGTTTACACAGATTGCAGCCCAGTTGAGATGCTGAGTGCTGGATGGAGTTTTCTCAGGTAAGACAAAATAAACTTGTTCTTGTTCTTGCAGGATTACAGGAAGATGCGGAAGACCAGGAGCTGGACACGGTGAGCGTCACGCTGGTTGCAGAATAACACAAAGCGTGTTCTGCAGTCAGGGTGTGGTTTATATAGCCCAGGTAAAGTAGTCCCAGGGAAAGTAGTTCCAGGCCTGCCACACCCAAAACACTAGACCGCATGGCTTGGTTCTTAGAACTAGACTGTGTGGGTGCTTCCATGTTGGATTTAAAGGCCCATGTACATAAATGGGACCTAATTTGAACAGCCCTTCCTTCCTACATATGAGCCTGGTGCCAAAGGCACCAGGACTGGCTCCAGCAGCCCTTTTGCAGTGGTTTTAGGGCCCTCAGGGTTCTGGTGGGAGCCTGCTTGTGGCACAACTTGTGCCCCCTCACAGTGGTCATGACACCTATTGCCTGAGGATGTTTGGGGGTCAAGTGGAGCAACAATGTCAATCCTACCTTCTCAAGTCTCCACAACTGGGATTGGTACCAGTGGAGCTTGGATTATTGAGCCACTCTTACCAGATAACTGGCAAGTGGCACAACTCTTGCAGTGACTTTCTACTTGCACCGGCATCTTGGGCCAGTGCATGGATAACCTTAACTTGGTTTTCTTGATACCAAGGTGACCAGCAAGGGGCATTTCATGTGCCAGCTGCA
Source organism: Ambystoma mexicanum (assembly GCF_040938575.1). Classification (NCBI taxonomy): domain Eukaryota; kingdom Metazoa; phylum Chordata; class Amphibia; order Caudata; family Ambystomatidae; genus Ambystoma; species Ambystoma mexicanum. The sequence continues at coordinate 1,251,106,160 of NC_090925.1, read as the reverse complement.
GGAGGAAGGGTCTTACAGCAAGGGGAGCCACCAACCTCCAATGGTCTCCTTCTGTAGAGTCTGTAGGCTCACTGCACAGGAGCCCACCTTCCCAATAAATCCTATGCTTCCCAGGAGGCTCTCTCCCAAGCTGCGAGCAGACCTGTCTCCATAGGCCTTCCAGAGATGGGCACTCACGTTGGCCATTACTGAATTCTTCCCTGTCAGGACCACCTTCTACTAACATGTCTTTTAGTTCAGGATGGTTATTGGGGTCAAACACTTCAGGAAACACCTCTACCTCATCAGGTCCAGGTTGTTAGGGAGAATTCTCATTCTATAGCTAATTTCCCTCACCTAGTGAGTCCCTCAGCAGCTTTGCTGGATTTCTTCTGGAGTTTATTTTTTCCACTTGATAAGAGTGTGCCTCTTTCCCCCACTTTTACCTGTGTTTTTTCATGTGCATTTCTACTGTTGTGTGGTCTTGAACTCTGGAGCACACCACTCCATGAGCCTAAACGTGTTCTGTTTGTTACACAGCACCTTCAGTGCGGTAACACAGGGTTGTCTCTAAGACTTCCCAATGACTCCTTTTTCTGGGGCTGACTACTGTCCCTCAGAAACAGGTAAAGTTGCCATTAGCTTTACATAGTCACTTTAAAACTACAGACCCAGTACAACCCATCTTACATGGAGTACTGGAAAGGGTTAAATCCTACCCCTTGTTGTCTGTGCCTCTCTGAGCTTTGTTTTGCTCTTTTAAAATTTAGACTTGGCTGGTGGCAGTGGTATCTACCCTAACTTTTCTACCGCGATTATACTATATAAACGTGGTATTGTTTTAGGCTATTAAAGTAGCCTCGAACATAAACCCGCTTGACCAAATACTCTTTCTTTTTGCTCCGGTTGAGTATAGTCGCTTTTTCTTTTTGTTAAAGTCCTTCTTGTGCTTTACTTTGCGCGGCAAACCAGGTTTGCCTTCTTTATTTGCTGTCTTTTGGCGGGCTTCTGCCAAGAAGCCCTCCTCTAGGTGCCTGGGTGTCTAGGTGGGCTGAATGTGAGGGAGGGGTATAGTCACCCCCTGCACAGGGTATCCTAGGAAACCCAAGTCGCACTTTGCCTTGATTGGCTGAGGTGGTTGTCCGGGCCAGACAATCACCCTGCTGCGTGATTGACAGCCAGGCTGTGTGAATGGGGGATTTTCGCATAAAAAGCAAGACTCTTGGGCTGGAAGTGAGAGTTGCCACTGGAACTGCAAGGAACCGAAGGGAAGCGGAGAAGAAGACGGCTGCTGCAACTACCCCGACCCGGTGAAGCCCTGCTGCAGTCCTGAACTATTTACCCTTCGACGGCCAGAGAAGATCCAGTCCGGAGTCTTCTTCCCTTCAGCCTGGTGGGATCAACCAGCTCATCTCCCACAGCCAGAGAATCCTCTTTGTGGTCGAAATCACTGCACCCTGCTGTAGTGGTCCGGATAGCCATCTGAAGAGCTTCTCCTGTTTTAAAGGAGTGCACCTTTTATTCAGTGTCGCTGCTGCTGGCCTCATCCCTGAGTGGTGCAGACCCCTCCAGACATCTTCCTTCTCGTCTCTGCGACCAAAGCTCCAGGAACAGTGGGTCTGCAGGAAACTACCAGGAACAACTGTCGTGGCACCAGCTTCTTCATTGAATAAGGTACTGTGTTCTGCTTCGAGGAACTAGGGTGAATCCCTTTTCTCCTCCTCCAAGGCTTGCCCTTGTCTTCCTTCCCTCTTATAACTTTTGCTTCCTCTGTTGACAATATCCAAGCACTCCTGGCAAAGTTGAATCTTGAACTGTCTGACTGTGTGATCATCGACAACAGGAACCCGGTTCTACTTGACACTGGCTCCGGCCTATTGACTTTTGTATTTCTGTCAGCGAGTGTTCGCTGTTTCTGTCTGTCTTGACAAAAGTATTGCCTATGATTTTTGCCCCAACTCTCTCTGGTTAACTCAGGTGCTAAGTGTGTTTTGCCCCAGTAACCTTTTTTGCCGCAGATACGCGTATCTTTAGTAAGACCGAACTGTCAAAAAGTGATTGCATACATATTCACGGTAACGTCTTTTGTTTAAAAACACTGGTCCGCCAAAACATAAGGTACTTACCTTGAGTTGTTCTGTGCCAAGAGAATTGGTTGGTTGTAGTGTATTTTACGTGTGGTTTTGAATTTATAGAAGTGTTGTATTTTATAACAGATGGTTTAAAAATAAATGTACTTATATTTTTTACCTGAAACCTTGAGTCAGTGTTTGCTTGAGTCATAGTAATTGTGGTCCCTTTGTGTAATCTCTGCTACTGCTCATATACTCTTGAGATAAGCCTGGCTGGTCCGCTACTGCTACCACTTTAACATAGTAGTACAGGCTTGTACCAAAGGTGAACTTGTATTACCACTTGTAGTCTTAATTGTGTGTAGTGGTCCCTAAGGGCACTGCACAGGATTCTGCCTAACACAGGTGTTTGACCAACTACCTCCACCTGAGTGGTAGGTGAGTTAGGGGGAATATTCTCTTTCCCTCTTTTGTCTTTTCTGACTCCTTTAGCCTTGGGTTTCCCCTTTGGCTTGGGCACTGCAGTGGTCATGGCCAGTACTGCCCCTGTTTGAGACCTTGTGCAGGGTCTTTCTGCTGTATCTCCCCAAGCCCTAAAGCTCTGAGATCATTTGCCAGCAAGACCATCCCTGGGACATCTCTCTAAATGCTCACTGGAATCCTGACTGCTGTACCATTTATAGTAAGATTTACATGTATAACTGGGAACTTGAGAGGTGGGCCATCAGCTAACTTAGTGGGTAACAAAGGAGCTCTGGCAACTTCCTCTGGGTCTACCAAGGTAGAATCCACTACAGTTCTGCTGCACCTACTATCCCTAAGGGCAGGAGTGTCTACTCCATTGATCAGCACACTGTCCTTAAAGTTGTGCTTGGTATTGTCTGGAATCCTAGCATAAACCCCTGAGACTTTAGGCTCCCAGGAACCCAGGGAAACTAACACTACCTCGGAATCTATCCCACTGAGGAAGGAATCTGAGGAGAAGGATGTCCCTGTAATCTCTTCTTCCTCATAGGAGGAGAGGTCCTGATTAACAGAGTGGACGCCAAAGGTTTTGACCTTACATCTGGGATCCCCCTTCACATGATCACCTGCTCCACAAGCAACACAAGATCCACTGGGTCTGTTGACATAGGGAGGCTTACTGTAACCAGAGTTCTGTTTTGGAGGGTACCCTCCTATACCCTGTGAGTTATTTTGTGACTTACCCTTACATTTCTTTTTGTGGCCCTTTTGGGATGAAGTTTTATCAGATCCCCACCCTCCTTATCTTTGGACTGTTTCCGCTCCTCCTGCTTACCAGGATGAGTCTTGTCCTTATGGGACACTCCATGTGACACCCATAAATCTGCTGCTATGGCTGGCTTCTTAGGATCTAACTCCTTTGAAGCTGCCAAATGCTGCTTAAGCTCAGGGGAACAAGATGCAAAAATATGTTCAAGCACGGCAAGACATATCATAACCTCAAAGGTGGCGACCTTATATCCTTCGACCCAGAAAGTCAAGTTTTTTAAGGAATCTGTTACATAAGACACCCAAGTACTTCCTTCTTTCTTTGTGTACTCTCTGAATCTCTTCAAGTATTGGGCAGGAGTTTTTCCAAACTTTAGATGAGAGTTTGCTTCAATATTGCAAAGTCTGCTCTTTCAGCCTTTGACATTTTCATAACGGCACTGCAGCCAGAATGGGGTAGTCTGCTGAGCAACCATGCAATCTTATCAGCATTGTCAATCTGTTGAACTTCACATGCATACTCAAAAGCATTCAGCCAGTCCATAATGTCATTCTTTTCATCATACACACTGAGCAGATCTTTAGGAAACCTTGGATGAGAGGAGGACCCAGACCCATGTCCAGATCCCTTGGATCTATTTGAAACTTGAAGCTTGGCCAGTTCCAACTGGCGATCCCTGTCCTTCTGTTTTTCTGCCTGCTCTATCTTCAGATTGTCCATGTTAAATTGAAGCTCCTTCTGCCTAAACAGCAGCTCTTGAATTCAAGCATGGCCTCAGCATCAGCACTGGCAGAGGAAACATTGGACATCACATCATCCACATCCTCATGGGTCCCATTAACAAGTGCAGAGACAGAACTGCCAGTTCTGCCAGTGAGAGCAGCCCCACCACCTTCTGCACTTTCATCAGAAGCTATGACACCAAGTTGTGACTCTTGCCATTCCATGATTCATTTGATCATCTCCATTTTTGTGCCTTGAGCAGGTAAACCCCTCATAGCACACATCTTTCTTAATGTTTCAGATTTAGAAGCATGTAAGGTTAACAAGGTACTTGTTTCCATTATGTTAGATAGGTCTATGGCCTTTTACAGTTATGCTACAACAATTCACTATGTGTCCTGAGTAGGAATAACTTGAAATGCCTTCACTAGTGTGCAACACTGGATACCTTCAGTCCTAACCCACCACTGTACACCAATTTGTTAAGATGCATTTCTGAACTCTGTGGGCAGAGGTTCAGAAGGCCAGCCTAGTTTCTTGGAACAGGGTAACCTTCTGGACAAGCCAGAGCAATCAAGGCAGCTACAGTCTGCGTTCAAGACTATGGGCCTCATTACGAGTTTGGCGGTAGCCATGCTGCTATTGGCGGCATGGCTGCCGCCAAAATCGCGTCTGGGTCCTCGGAATGAGGAATTACCGGGCCATTCCGAGTTCGGAAGGCCCGGTAATTCCTCCCTCCAGGGACCCGGACACGGTCCTTCCCCATTCCCATTTCAGGCAGTCCATTTCAGGCAGTAAGAGGCAGTCCGATCCCTAAGAAGAGAGGAGCCTAATGCTCAATAGTACATGCAATGCAAGCGCACGCCGTTGTTCCAGTGTTCCAGTGGGAAAAACGGGGTCTCATTCAGGATTCTTCAAATCCTATCCTTTTTTCAGTGAGAACTGCAGAGATTGACATGGTATGGGTGTTTGGGGCCTCCTCTTATCCAGAGTCTCCTTCATGCCCCCATCGGGCTGAATGAGAATGGGAGAGGGAGACTCTTATCCAGAGTCTCCTTCGTGCCCCCATCGGGCTGAATGGGAATGGGAGAGGGAGCAAAAAACGGGTCATTACGAGTTGGCCCGTTGTTTGCTGCCTCTTCCCCTCGCGGGACCCGGTAAGCACTCCTGGTTTTCCCAGGCGTGCTTACCGTGTCCCACGAGGGGAACTCGTAATGAGGTGATACGAGGTTGACGGTGCCGGCACCTTTTACGGTGCCGCTAACCCCGTACCGCCAGGGTCATAATGAGGCCCTATGTCTCAGGAGGGGTGAGGGTGACTGAAAGACCTCAATGCGCACACAGAGCAAGGACACTTACAAATCACTCCCAGACATGTGTATATATATAAAGTATATATAAAAAAATATAAATACATATATTACAAGGCCTTTCTAAATTCAACACACAGTAAATGAATCACAGTAATACTACCAAACCAGCACAACACTATCAATACAAGAAATATACAAGACCAATGGGGTCTAAAGGGTTAAAGGCATGGAATATGTCCACAACCTTGAAGGGAAGGAAATAGGCAGTGCAGGTAGTCTTTAGTCCCCTTCTGCATCAAACGCACAACTAACTAAGAGGCAGTCCGATCCCTAAGAAGAGAGGAGCCTAATGCTCAATAGTACATGCAATGCAAGCGCACGCCGTTGTTCCAGTGTTCCAGTGGGCAAAACGGGGTCTCATTCAGGATTCTTCAAATCCTATCCTTCTTTCAGTGAGAACTGCAGAGATCGACATGGTATGGGTGTTTGGGGCCTCCTCTTATCCAGAGTCTCCTTCGTGCCAAAACAAAGAGGACCCAATGGGAGATCTGCTCACAAACACACACTCTATACATGGACCAATCACGGACCATGGTAGTCCCAAGCATTCACAGCACTCCAGACTCTCTGGCACCCAGGATGTGTATTGGAACTAGACGGTCCAGCCCACATCCTGGAGGTACACACACAAGGCATACAGAAGCCCGTGAAAGCTTGGCATTTGGCGGGAAAATGCATGACCAAATAAGGACTGACCCGGGGAAGGTGAAGGGGCAAGATGGCCAAAGGACAGGACAAAAAACCTCGTGGCATGGCCATTTTGGAGCCAGGCCACCTATTCGTGTCAAACGCTGTAATCGTGGTTTATCTGGCAGGAAAGGGTTAAAATTATATGAAAAGAAAAGCTGCCACCAGCCCTGTCCGTGACACATCCACACATCTCCTAAAAAATCCTTCGAGAGTATCTAGGTCCTTTGGAAATGTCTAAGAGACCCAGGTTTGCTGTATTGGAAGATACATTGCACACTTGTTACATGTTGCAGAAAAGTTGCAACAGTGGAAAAGGACTAAGGTAAACAAGGTCTCCCATAACTGACTGTCTTAAGGGCATGTCAGTTTCCCCATAAAAAGTGAGCGAAAGAGCCCAGAGGAGTGCAGCAGAAAGCCGTGCTCCCCATACAAATTCAGACTAAGGTGTTTAAACAGCAGCAAAAAGTTGGGGGGTTAGACAACTGGAGGGAAAATTAAATATAAAATGAAATCTTTCCTAACACCATCCAGTACGGAAGGCGCTCCAGAGTCAACCAGGTTGGCAGGGGTGGATGGGGAGGAGGTGGTCGTAGAAACACAGCCCAAGGGGTCAAGCAGGGGTGATGAGGTGGGCATGACTACTACAGTCCTGCCCCTGGGGCATGAGGCTGTGCAGGCCACCCAGCCTCAGTTGTCTGCCATGAACATACAGACTGACACCTCAATGCCATCGGCTCTTGCCATTCAAGACATTTTGGTACCCCTGCAGGTCAGTGTGGCGAGGAATATCGGCATCATACGTGATGATGTGCAGGCTTGCCGCAGACTGCCTGCGTGCCATCATGATGAGGTATGGCATCTCCTCACGTGGCTCACAACATTCCTGGACCAGTTTGTGCTGCGTTGGCTTTTCAGTAATACAACCCCCTCCTCGTCATCCTGCTCTGTGCACCAGTCGTCCTCCGGGGCGCCCGTTAGGCAGAATCACCTGCAGTACCCTTTGGGAACACTACAGGCAATTAGGGCTACAAGTGTAAGCACAATTTCACCTTTGGTACACGCATGTACTATACAGTAAATTGGTAGCGATGGCTGAGCAGCCAGACTTACCTCAAGAGTTTAAGTGAGCAGTAGAACAAGTTACACAAAGGACCAACCAATACAGTGATTCAAGTAAACACTTATTCAAGGTTTCTTGGTAAAAAAATATACATTTATTTACTCATTCAGTTAGAAAACATTACACTAGCATAAGCAGCTCAATATCACACACTAATAAACCACAAAAATCCAACTGGAAAGTAAATGAACAAGTTTAGCTCCAAAATGAAGTGGGAGCAAAATGGTGCTTCAGATACTTGATAAAGTGGGGAAAAGACAAGGTTATAAGAATAGACAACCCAAATACATTCATATGCAGGGCAAAGGGTTTCAGTTAAATACAACCAGCAATTCTTCTCAATAGGCATCAGCCAAAGTCAATGGTTTAGAGTCTTTTGCATAGGATAGCACAGTTATGGTAAGTAACAGTTAAGTCTTTGCCGCAGAGATTAGAAGAATTTGGCTAGGTGAAAAGTTTGACGAATGTTAAGGTAAGGACAAGCCTTCATAGCTGAGGAAAGTTTCACGCACTTTCTCATTGGCCGAAAAGATTTCTGGACCGCGTTTGTACAGTACCTTGTCAATGAAGAAGAGCTGTAGCTGAGGCAGTTGTTCCTGGCAGTTCGAGCAGATCTCGCTGTTCCTGAGCTTCAGTCTTGGTGACAAGAAGGAGGACGTCGGGAGGTTCCTGCACTGCCCAGGTATGAGGCCAAAAGCCTTAGCAAGATGTCGGTTTAAGGTGTGAGTGGCTTAAAGTGCACAAGCTGGTTTCCTTCCCTCTGGCTATCTGGTTTTCTACAGCACTCTGATGAAAATTCGACCAGATGGGGACGGTGTCCAGGTGGTTTGTGAGTTGGTTTTTCCCAACAAACTCACGGGAAGAAGTTAACCTTGAAGGGCTTCTCTGTCGTCTGAGTTTCAGGCAATTTGCACCTGCAGCAGGGCTTCACCGGTCGTCCAGGAGTTTCAGCAGTCCTCTTCCTTCCTCTCCTCTTCGGTTCTTTCATTCCAGTTGTCAACTCTGCTTTCCAAGTCCCAGAGACCTGCTTTTAAACAGTTTTCCCCCATTCATTCCACCCTGGCTGTCAATCGCACAGCAGGGTGGCTGTCCTTGCCGGACAGCCAGCCAGCCAATCACACCAGAGTGCATTTAGGTCTCCTAGGAGACTAAGCACAGGGAGTTTTGGGCACCTCCCTCACATCCTGTCCACCACAGACACTCAGGTGCCAGAGAACGACTTCAGCACTGAAGCCCGCCAAAGGCCAACGAACAAAGGGACCAAACCTGGTTTGGCGCACAGAGACAAACACAAGAAGGACCTTTCCTAAAAGAAATGGCAAAAAAAGATGACCGGAGTCTGTTTTTACAGATAGGACTTGGGCGCCATATTGAAAAACATGGCTGACCCAATTTTTAGCTACCGTTGTTAGCGGTCGGGAAAAATCATGGTAGTTTGATCTAAACCACTTCCACCAGCCATTTAAAGTAGGAAAGGGTAAAATATTACAGTTACATGAGTGTTCTGACTCAGGGGAAGCTAAGCAACCCCTCCAGCATTCTATAGGAAGATAGTGTGTGCTTGGTCAGTAAATTTATAGAGACGAGTAAAGTCAATTTAACTTTACATGCTCTGGGAGACAGTAGTCAGTCCCAGAGAAGGTGTTTAAACCATGGGGAGTCTGAAAGACACCCCTGTGCCACTGCACTGAAGGTGCTGTGTGTAAAGATACCGGAGGGGGGTGTCTGTACTTCTGCTCTCTATATGGCAGAGGAGAGGCACAGAGGACCCCAGCCAAAATTATCTATGCGGTAGCAATGGACGAGCAATCAAGGCCTAGCTTCTCGGGGGGTGATGCAGGCTGGTTCTTAAGAACAGTGTAGTCCCCAAGCCCCCACAAAGGAATGTCCACATGCTTTATTACTGAAAACACAGTCTTTATATAATTAATATTCAAAGGTATGTACACTATCACAATAACGCACTTTGTACTCAGAAATCAACAATGGGAAATATATACAATTCTAAAGTGGTACCACCAATATTATCAGATCTCATTAAAGTGCATCAACTATACCGTTAGAATGTCACACAGATCAATAACAAGGAAACCAGCAATAGAGATAGGAACGAAAGCAAGATGGTTGAAACAATAGGCAGAGTACTGGCCTCTACCCTTAAGCACAGTTCTGTGTTGAGATCCCCCCACCTGGGCAACCTGTCAAATAAAGATATAGCAAAAGCCCAGTCCATATATTGATCAATAGAGTTGTTCGCTCCTATAATGTTTCTACCCTCCCAATGTACCTGGTGGAGCAGAGTTCTTCGAAGAAGCGTCAACGGATCCTTCTTGAGTGACCCCCTTTCAAGCATCGAAGAAAGTGAACTTGGCGTCGACGGCGTCAATGAGAAGTTCGAGGGTGCTGAGACCACGGCATCGATCCAGGCGGTGCTCGTTGGCGACGTCCTACGAGGATGAGGTGTGCGGGGCACCTCGGCGATTGATTGTTCAGGACCGCAAAGAGTTTCTGAAGAACGGTGGCCCAGCAAGGGCGTCAAGTCGTCGAAGTCTTTGTGGCCTTCAGGTAGCGGGAAACCCACCGGCAGATTCTCTGCGTCGGCAGCCTTGACTCTCTCCAGCAGGATAAAGCGGTTGTCAGTGCGCACAAAGGAGTCTTTTGATTCAAATGTTCTTAGGCAAAGGAGCGGGCAGCTCCGGTTGTCAGCGGCACGGCGTCAAGCGGTCCCCGCGTCTGGGCAACACAACTTTGACAGGCCTCCAGCGGTTACACAACCCTGCGAACCCTGGTCGACAGCAATGGACTTCGACAGCGGCGAAGTCTGGGTGCTTCACTTCGTTCTCCTCGGCGGTCCCGTCTTGGGTCAGCAGCCTTTCGAGGGTTTGACTTCCAGGGAGCTTCGGCAAAGGTTAGCGGTGCTCGATGGTCCCTCGGAGCACGGGAAGAGGGCGCCTTACCAGATCCTCTCTCGGATCAGTCTTCACCAAATTCAGCAGCTTTCAGATCAGGTCAAAGCAAATGCAACAGCAAGTCTTCTTCTTCCAGCTGGGCTTTGAGGATCAGCAGTTCCAGTTACTCTTCAAGTGTGGACACCGCTTCTGAACAATTTCCAGTGGTGAGAGGTCCCCAGATATACTATTCTGCCTCTCATCCATACTGCTGGGTCACTCTCAGCAGCCAATCATACAGAAGGGCATTCATGCAGTCAATCAGCCAATCAGGCATACAGTGCATTCAGGCCATCCTCCTCCCTCTCAGACACTCACAACAAGGAATGTGGATTGGGATAAGTACCCACCCATTCAACACTAAACACTGCATTCAGGCCAGTTTCGGGCAGGGCTGTCTCAGTCTTTGTCTCTCATACCAGAAACCAGACAGCCACAACAAGAAGTGCATATTGGTCACACACTCCATTCACCCCGGTCCCACCCACAGGGTGTATCCACAAAATACAGTCACTGGGAAGGCTCCAGCCTGTCTGGACTGGACTTCACAACAACACCATATATGGAACTTCCACCCAACAGCCAGTCAGGGGGAAGGGACAGAGTCAGGGCTTCCCAGGACTTTGGGAAAACAAGGTAACAGGCAATAGAAAGCAAGAGGCCACAGGGCCATCTTGTTTCCTATCAGGAATCAACTGATTCCAATGACAGGGCCTGGGTATCCCAAAATGGAGGATACTCAGAGCACCTGTCAATTTCAGCATGGAGCTGCCACCAGCCCATACCCTGCTCTGTGGGCCACCCACAGGTGCCCAAAAACATACACTAGGGGCACAGGGATGTACCCCCACCCATGGGTGCCATAAGGGTATCGCATGGGTCTGTTCACCAAACCAAAAGAGAGAGAGCTGCACCGCCAGTAGTCCCACATGAACTCCTGCGCAGAAAACACGACAGAACACACGAAAAAAGGCAGTAAAGGACAAGGATCCGGAGGCCCTGTCCCTCCGATGCATTTACAGCATCACAGTCGCCCCCCCAGACTGAGGTGGAGGGTGCCTAATCTCCCACGGGATAGACACCCTCATCCAGACGGTCAACATACCGTCTGGAAAGGCCATCTGCATTAACATGACTCTTCCCTGGTCTGTGCTCTATGGTGAAGTCTAGCCCTTGCAGGCTAATGGACCACCTGAGCAGTTCCGGGTTTTCACCCTTCATCTGCATAAGCCACTTCAGGGGCTTATGATCTGTTTGGACCTTGAAGGTAGACCCCGTAAGGTAGGGCCTAAAACGCCTAAGGCTCCAAACTATAGTGAAACATTCCTTCTCAACAGTAGCACATCTAAGTTCTCTACCCTTGAGTTGTCTACTGATGAAGATGATAGGATGTTCCCTCCCTTTGTCATCTAACTGGGACAAGACTGCTCCAATTCTGGTGTCGCAGGCATCCGTCTGGACGATAAAGGGTCAGCTGTAGTCAGGCGCACACAGCACAGGTGCCCTACACAGACTTTCTTTCAAGCCATCAAAGGCCCTCTGCCAGTCTTCAGTCCAATTAACCTTCCTAGGTTGTTTGGGTGAAGTCAGAGCTGTCAGGGGTGCAGCTATGGTTCCATAGTCTGCATTGACATTGCGATAATAGTGAGGCCCAAAAAGGCTCTCACCTGGGTTTGAGTAGTGTGAGTCTCCCAGTCCTGTACATCCTGTACCTTACTGGGGAGAGGTTAGATTTGACCCCCTCCTACCTCATGACCAAGATATGTGACTTTCTCCTGAGCTATCTGGCACTTGGTGGCCTTGATAGTGAGGTTAGCCCTTTTCAAGGCCTGCAACACCTTATCCAGATGTGTCAAATGCTCTTCCAATGTCGTCTAAGTAAGCCACACAAAAGGCTTCAAGCCCACTGAGCGCATTGTTGACCAATCTCTGGAAGGTGGCAGGGGCATTCTTCAACCCAAAGGCATGACTCTGGTAGAGTCACTCTGGTGTTGAGAACGCTGTCTTTTCCTTGGCATGGTCCGTCAGAGCTATTTGCCAATAGCCTGAGGTAAGGTCAAAGGTGCTCACAAATTTGGCAGCACCTATGGTGTCCACAAGCTCATCAGCCCTGTGCAATGGGTGCACGTCAGTTTTGGTGACGGCATTGACTCCTCTGTAGTCCACACAGAACCTCCAATCCTTGGTGCCTGCCTGGGAACTTGCCTTGGGGACAAGGACCACCACAGGACTGGACCTGGGACTGGTTGAGGGTTCAATAACACCCAGATCCAACATCTTGGCGACCTCAGCCTGGATGTGGTTCTTAACAGTATCTGACATATGGTAGCTCCTGCTTTTGACAGGTACACTGTCACCAGTATCAATCTCGTGCTTACACCACGGTGTAAGGCCTGGCGTCAGTGAAAACAGAGAGGCATACTGCTGGAGCAAAGTCCTGCAGGCCCTCTGCTTCTCTGTTGTCAAATCTGGAGAGAGATGCACTCCCTCCACTGAGCCATCCTGAGGGTTGCTATGCAGCAAATCAGGAAGGGGCTCACTCTCATCCTCTTCTTGCTCTGAAGCTAGCAAGAGGCATGAGACTTCTGCTCGCCTGTGGAAAGGCTTGAGCCTGTTAACATGGAATACCTAGGGGGCTACCCCTGGGATTCCCATGTCAACCAGATAATTGACCTTGCCCATCTTGGAGATTATCCAGAAGGGTCCAGTCCATTTATCTGCCAACGCCCGAGGCTTGGTGGGCTCCATCACGAGGACTTCCTGTCCCGGAGTCCAATCCACTTGCGAGGCTTTAAGGTCATGCCAGTACTTATTCAATTCCTGGCTGGCCTTGAGATTCGCTGTTGTCTGACCCATAATCTGTCTCATCCTCCGTCTGAGGCCTAACACATAGTCCCGCACTTGCTTGGCGGGACCTGGAGGAGTGGCTTCCAAACCTTCTCTGATCAAGTCAAGGGGCCCTCTCACGGGATGTCCAAAGAGTAACTGAAAGGGGCTGAAACCAACACCCTCTTGAGGTACCTCTCTGCAAGCAAACAGCAGGCATGGCAGGAGGAGATCCCATTTCCTCCTTAGGGGCTCTTCCAAAGCACCTATCATGCCCTTGACAGTTTTATTAAATCTCTCAACCAGACCAATGGTCTGGGGGTGGTAAGAGGTGGAGAACTTGTAGGTTACTCCGCACTCTTTCCACATGGTCTTCATGTAACTAGACATGAAGTTGGATCCTCTGTCAGAGACAACCTCCTTAGGGAATCCAACACGGGTGAAAATGCCCAGGAGAGCCCTGGCAAACACCTTGGCAGTTACAGTCCGAAGGGGTATAGCCTCAGGGTACCTGGTGGCATGATCTACCAAGACCAGGATGAACTGATGTCCACCTGAAGTGGGAGGGTCCAGGGGACCGACAACGTCGATGACTGTTAGGCAGAAACCTGTGCAGTTCCCTTAGGGACCACTGCAAAAAGTTTAAGACTAAAGGTGTTAGCAGTAAACCCAATTGGTATCAGTCTGTACCACCCAGATTTACCTGGTAGCTGTGGCTGAGCAGTCAGACTTCTCTCAAGAAGAGTTAGGCAGTATGTAGAGTATACACAATAGGGCTCAAAATACAGTAGTACAAGCAAACACTGACCACAGCTTTGGTATAAAAGTATATCATTATTTATTTAAAAACACACTTGTAAAAATACACTGGCACTAATATGTCAAGCAAGTTCAAACACAGTCACTAGAAATATATACACCTCCCTAATTAATTATTTGACAAGTCTAGGTTAGTACACCACTTATTTAGCAAAACAGAGGTGAGCGCGTAACCCTAGATGGCACTCCAATAATTATTTAAAAAGGGAGAGAAAAGGCAGGAATAAAAAAATCACACAGTACCAACACTTTTAAAGAAACACAGCAAGTCAAGCAAGGCAGGGTCTACTGTAGAGCAAAAAGTTCATAGGCCAGGGCCACTCTTTTAGAGAGCAAGGCGGAATGTGCCCAAGATAACAAGGTGGAAATGCACTCAAAGTCTTTGCAGGAAAGTCAAAAAGAGGTTGGATGAAGTTAGAAAGGTAATGTTAACGGGTCCGAGGTCACCCCAGGATAGAGAGTCAAGGATTTACGGGACACCTTGGAAAGTCTGTTGCAAGGGAGACCAGGCGGGACACAGTACCTGAAATGGTGAGAAAGCTCCAGCGAGGGCAGTTGTTCCTGCCAGCGGGTGCAAGTGCTTCATCCAGGGGAAGAGAAGATCTCGACGTGGAGGAAAGCTGGAGATCGTTGCACTGCCAGGGAAGAAACCAGCCACAGAGTTTCCCGGTTAAAAGGTACTACCCTTTTATTTGCGGTAGTGGTGAAGCGTGGCTATTCGGCCGCCGGGGTGCTTGGCACGGGCGATTCTACCACGAGACGATCCAGGAAGGCGAAAAAGACGAACTGGTTGGTCCCACCAGCCCAAAGGGAAGAAGACTCTCCTGTAAGAAGATCTTCTCTGTCGTCGGGAAAGTGGTGAGTTTCGTACAGCAGGGCTCCACCGGTGGTGTCGTCGTTGTAGGTGGCTCAGTTTCTCCCCTCTTTGGATTCTTTAGGTCCTGTGGAGACTTCTGAAGTTCCAGTCCCCAAAGCCCTGCTTTTATGCAGCAAAACCCCCATTCACCAGCCTAGCTGTCAATCAAACATGCTAAGTGGTGAGCCGGGTGGCTCACCACTGGCCCAATCACACAAGAGTGCGACTTGAGTTGCCAAGGCAACTCAGTCCAGGGTGCCTATTCCCCCCTCCCACACATCCTGTAGACCCAGACAGAGTGGCACCACTTGATATGATATGAAATGATATGGCATTTGTAACGAGCCTATACACAAGTGTTTCAAGGCGCGACGAGGCGGGGGGAGCAAAGGGAGACAGACAACAATCCTACTAGGCCAGGTGTCATTCAGATCACGCAAGTGCAAGGGTAGGGGGACTGGGAGAAGTGCAGGGGAAGGGGAGAGGGGAAGTGCAGTACATGGTTAGTAGAATACAAGATAAATAATAGGGCCAGCTGGTGGCAAGTGCAAGGAAAGTGCGGTACATGGTTAATAGAATACGAGATAAATAATAGGGCCAGCTGGTGGCAAGTGCAAAGGTAAGTGCCGTGAGAAGGGGCTGTAGGATACAGAGACAGTGCCGCAGTGCATGTAGGCAGTGCAAGGAAGAGTGGCTGGGCCAGGACATGAGATCGGTGAGTGGCCCAGTTGCAGATTCAGTGCAGGTTCAGTGATTTTAGCAGGGGAGAGAGGGAGAGAAAGCAGAGGCAACAAGGAAGGTTTTGAGGTGCTTCCGGAACCGGAGATGGTTCTCCTCAAGTTTCAGGGAGGCAGGAAGGTTGTTCCAGAGGGAGGCCCCTGCTACAGTGAGAGATCTACCCCCAGCTTGTTGCTCGGGGAAGCGGCTGACCCTGAGGTAGTTGGAGGTGGATGAGCGAAGGGCTCGAGAAAGAAGATATTTAGGAAGAGAGAGTTGCAGGTATTTTGGCCCAAGGCCCCAGAAGGTCCTTGTGGGAAATGCAGAGGGTTTTGTGCAGAAGCCTGCCAAAAGTGGAACAAAGGGCTCGACTTGGGTTGGGGTTTCAGAGGTGAACACAAACGCCATTTTAAAAACGAGTTCTGGCAAAAAGACCCAATCGGGGAATAAATCTTAAATAAATAACCCGGCGGTATCTTTAACATTGCACCAAAAAAAGTGGTGTGTTTAAAATGAATGGGAAAATCCCATAGGAAATATTCCAGTGGAATATTTCGCGTGGTAACCACTGCCACCAGCCAGAAACTCGACAAGGGGGGACATGACAGTGCCCCCTTAAAAAACAGACCCAGGGGCAATCAAATTAACCCTACCAATACTTCTACAATATGATGGTATGGTTTGTACTGGTTCTGTTCACAATTTAAGACTAGTAAAGTCAAGGGTGATTTTACATGCCCTGGGAGACAGTAGTCAGTCCCAGGGTATGGAGTCTATGTTTGGGGGTCACTATGACACCCCTGTGTTACTGCACTGAGGGTGCTGTGTAACACACATACCAAAAACACATGAAGCCCTATGGAGTAAAAGACCCCATAGCCCACAAAACACATTACATAGTCAAAGGACATTCTCAAATCATGCCTAAGAGTGGTAGAAAAAGAGTCTCACTCTTAGCAGGAGAAAAAAATAAACTCCAAAAATCCAGCAAAGCTGCTGGGGGACTCACTAGGTTTGAGAAATTAGCCTTTACAGAGAATTCTCCCTAACAATGCCCACCCTCTCAAATGGTGTACCAACCACTGGCAATGGCTGCAGTGGGGCAATGGCACTGCCTCCAGTCTTGCCAGAACACTGACAAGTTGGGCAGGTCCTGCAGTGGGACTCCACTTCTACTCCCATCCGAGGCCAGTAGAAATGGGCAGAGAGCCTCTGCTTAGTCTTCTTGTACCAAGATGACCAGCTAAGGGCACCTCATGCTCCAAC
Organism: Ambystoma mexicanum; assembly: GCF_040938575.1. Lineage (NCBI taxonomy): Eukaryota > Metazoa > Chordata > Amphibia > Caudata > Ambystomatidae > Ambystoma > Ambystoma mexicanum. The sequence continues at coordinate 1,251,089,537 of NC_090925.1, read as the reverse complement.
TGCAGTAGGAAGGGCCTGTAAACCTGGGATACCACCAACCACTTGAGGGTACCAGGTTCAGGCTTAGTGGGCTCACTAAACAGGAGCTCACCCTCCCAATATATCCGGAAGGTCCTAGGCACTTCTCCTTGTGCCTGGGACAAGTCCTGTTTCCTCAGACCCTCGAGAGAGTGGCACTCTCTCTGTCCCTTACAGAAGTCTGCCTGGAAGGGTCCTCCTTCAGCTAACAAGCATTGAAGGTCGGGATGATCCTCCGGGTTGAGAACCTCTCCCACAGGAGAGTCTTCTGGCTCTTCTCCCACAGGAGTTGAGATGGGGATTACCACTGGATCCAGCCCGTCCGGAGCACGGATCCCAATGGGTGCTGTAGGAACAGCAGGAAGAGAAGGGGCCCCTGGCACAGAGGTTGCCTTCTTATTCTTCCTTCGTCTTGCCTTAGGCCTCGCCTTTGGCTCGGGTACCTGACTCACAGCCAGACCCTGTGTCACATGTGACCTAGTGACTGCCGCAGCAGTCATGGGAAGACCATCCGAGATCAACCCCAACTCTACTAGATTATTACCTAACAGAATGTTAGCAGGGACATTGTCCTGAACCAGGACAGAAAGCTTTGCTGTCTTGTCTCCAATTATGAGTGTGACTAAGGCTACAGGCAGTAATTTGGGAGGCCCACCAGCTAACCTGGTGGTTCTCAGAGGAGCACCTACATAGTCCTCTGGCTTGAGCAGGGTCCTGTCCACCACTGTCATGCTTGCCCCAGTGTCTCTCAAACCAGTAGAAGGCTGGCCATTCAAGAGGACACTTCTCAAAAATCTATGGGTGTTCTGTGGGATAGTCGCCAGTACTTCCGCGTACTGGTCCCAGGCCCCAAGGGACACTAAGGAAATCTCTACAGGAGCACCAAATGTGATCCCTGTAGAGGAGGGGAGGACAGTGGCCTCCACCTCAGACATGGGGTAAGGGTAGGTCAGGCTGACAGCCTGTATCCCAAGTGCCTTACCTTTACACTTGGAGTCACCCCTCTTGTGATCCAGAGCCCCACAATCCCAACAAGTGCCGGGAGTGTGGGGTACGGTACTGGAACCACTGGGAGCATGCTTTGCTGCTGGTGGACCACTACTCTTATTCCCACCCACAGATGACTTATCCCCACTAGATTTTTGGGTCTTAGGAGAGGAGGGTTTAGGTTTACCCGACTGTGACTGCTTTTGGGACTCCTCAGCTTTCTGAGAGGCCCCCTTTTCTTTGTCCTTGTCCTTCCCACTGGAGTCCTTAGGGGACACCCAGTCGAAGACCCACTTGTCGGCCAACCTAGCCAGCTTAAAAGGATCCAAAATGTTCTGCTCAGCAACATACTGACGCAGCTCTGGTGAACAGGCTTCAGAAAAATGCTCAAAAAACAACAGGTGGGACAATTCAACAAAAGTTTTCACCTTGTAACCATAAATCCACCCCATCATGTTCATGTGCGCAGCACTCACCAGTCAACCCAAGACACATTCTCTCTTTTCTTAAATTCCCTGAACCTTTTAAGGTATTGGGTAGGTGTCTTGCCAAACTTGGCAATCAAAGCAGATTTCATACACTCATACTGACCCCTGTCTTCCACACTCAGCTTCAGAATACAGTCATACCCAGTCTGAGGCACTCTGCTTAACAAACACTTAGCCCAATCTCTTTTGTCAACATCATGAATTACAAAAGCCATTTCAAATGCTTCAATCCATTGGAGGATATCAGAACCCTCCGCAAACACACCAACCAAATCTTTCATAAACTTGGTGGCTGGGGACCTGCCACTCTCAACTGGTTTAGCTGAAGTCTCCACTCTAGCTTTCTCTAGCTGGATTCTTTGGTGCTCAGTGTCCCTATCTTTAAGTATCACTTGCTGTGCCAACTCTTCAACTCAGCTTCTGTTGCCAACTTTTTGTATTGAAAGGCTAACTGTTCCCGTTGTAGCTCCAATTTTAAAAGTTCAATCCCCCTGAAGAGCAGTGCTGGGGTTCGGAACAGAGGCAGCAGGAATGGTGGCATTCCCAGAAACAGATTCACCAGGAACCCCGGGGGCAGAGTCCTCATTGGTTGCATTCCCCCCCTCATCAAGAGTTTCACCATCAGTCTGGTAGTCCACCAGGGCAGCTATCAGCTCAGCCCTAGACTTATCCACAAGTCTAACTCCCTGGCTTCACAAGCACTCTGGAGAGCCTCTAAGCTCATCCTAGTCAATTTACCATTTGCAATAGACTCCATTGCTTGTAATGCAGTTATTTTGTACACAACCAAACCTTCATTTAATAAAGTGCAGATATTTTGTAAGTGCAACGGCTATAAACTGATTATTAAAACCATAAGCATCCCACCGCTGCCACCAGTGTAAATATACCGGAGGGGGGTGTCTGTACTTCTGCTCTCTATATGGCAGAGGAGAGGCACAGAGGACCCCAGCCAAGATTCTCTATGGGGTAGCAATGGACGACCAATCAAGGCCTAGCTTCTCAGGAGGTGATGCAGGCTGGTTCTTAATTAGAGTGTGGTCCCCAAGCCCCCACAAAGGAATGTCCACACACTGTATTACTGAAAGCACAGTCTTTATATAATTAATATTCAAAGGTATGTACACTATCACAATAACGCACTTTGTACTCAGAAATCAACAATGGTTAATATATACAATTCTAAAGTGGTACCACCAATATTATCAGATCTCATTAAAGTGCACCAACTATACTGTTAGAATGTCACACAGATCAATAACAAGGAAACCAGCAATAGAGATAGGAAGGAAAGCAAGATGGTTGAAACAATAGGCAGAGTACTGGCCTCTACCCTTAAGCACAGTTCTGTGTGGAGATCCCCCCACCTGAGCAACCTGTAAAATAATGATATAGCACAAGCCCAGTCCATATATTGATCAATAGTCTTGTTCTCTCCTATAATGTTTCTACCCCCCCAATGTACCTGGTGGAGCAGAGTTCTTCGAAGAAGCGTCGACGAATCCTTCTTGAGTGACCCCCTTTCAAGCAGGAGTCACGGATCGTCAAGAGGCGTTGAAGAAAGTGAACTTGGCATCGACTGTGTCGATGAGAAGTTCGAGGGTGCCGCGACCTCGGCGTCGATCCAGGCAGTGCTCGTCAGCGACGTCCTGCGAGGATGAGGTGTGCAGGGCACCTCAGCGATTGATCGTTCAGGACCGCAAAGAGTTTCTGAAGAACTGTGGCCCAGCAAGGGCGTCGAGTTGTCGAAGTCTTTGTGGCCTTCAGGTGGTGGGATACCCACCGGCAGATTCTCCTCGGCGCGTCGGCGGCCTTGACTCTCTCAGGCAAGATAAAGCAGTCGTCAGTGCGTACAAGGGAGTCCTTTGATTAAAATTTTCTCAGGCAAAGGAGCGGGCGGCTCCGGTTGTCGGTGGCACGGCATCAAGCGGTCCCCGCGTCTGGGCAACACAACTTCGACGGGCCTCCAGCGGTTACACAAACCTGGGAACCCTGGTCGACGGCAATGGACTTCGACAGCGGCGAAGTCCGGGTGCTTCGCTTCGTTCTCCTCGGCGGTCCTGTCTCGGGTCGGCAGCCTTTCGAGGGTCTGACTTCCAGGGAGCTTCAGCGAAGGTTAGCAGTGCTCGATGGTCCCTCGAATCACGGGAAGAGGGCGCCTTACCAGGTCCTCTCTCGAATCAGTCTTCGTCGAATTCGGCAGCTTTCAGATCACGTCAAAGCAAATGCAACAGCAAGTCTTCTTCTTCCAGCTGGGCGTCGAGGATCAGCAGTTCCAGTTACTCTTCAAGTGTAGACACAGCTTCTGAACAATTTCCAGTGGTGAGAGGTCCCCAGATATACTATTCTGCCTCTCATCCACACTGCTGGGTCACTCTCAGCAGCCAATCATACAGAAGGGCATTCATGCAGTCAATCAGCCAATCAGGCATACAGTGCATTCAGGCCATCCTCCTCCCTCTCAGACACTCACAACAAGGAATGTGGATTGGGACAAGTACCCAGCCATTCAACACTACACACTGCATTCAGGCCAGTTCCGGGCAGGGCTATCTCAGTCTTTGTCTCTCATACCAGAAACCAGACAGCCACAACAAGAAGTGCATATTGGTCACACAGTCTATTCACCCAGGTCCCACCCACAGGGTGTACCCACAACATACAGTCACTGGGAAGGCTCCAGCCAGTCTGGACTGGACTTCACAACAACACCATATATGGAACTTCCACCCAACAGCCAGTCAGGGGGAAGGGACAGGGTCAGGGCTTCCCAGGACTTTGGGAATCAAGGTAACAGGCAATAGAAAGCAAGCGGCCACAGGGGCCATCTTGTTTCCTATCAGTAATCAATTTATTCCAATGGCAGGGCCTGGGTATCCCACAATGGAGGATACTCGGAGCACCTGTCAATTTCAGCATGGAGCTGCCACCAGCCCATACCCTGCTCTGTGGGCCACCCGCAGGTGCCCAAAAACATACACTAGGGGCACAGGGTTGTACCCCCACCCATGGGTGCCGTAAGGGTATCCCATGGGTCTGTTCACCAAACCAAAAAGAGAGAGCTGCACCACCAGGAGTCCCACATGAACTCCTGTGCGGAAAACATGAAAGAACACATGAAAAAAGCCAGTAAAGGACAAGGATACGGAGGCCCTGTTCCTCCGATGCATTTCCAGAATCACACTGCGTGACACACAGAAAAAGATGATGCCATGGAGTTTGTTTCAAACACCATAATCAAAGAACACAAAAGTAAAACACACATCAAAATACATGAAAGAGTGGGAAAAAAAGGCTCACACTCTTTCCAGGTAAAAAAATCAAATCCTAGAAATCCAGCCAAGTTGCTGGGTGTCTCAAAAGGTAAGGTAAATGAGCACATATTAGGAATCCTCCCTAACAGCGCCTTCCGGCCCAGATACAACCAGGGCCATCTATGCACCGGTCTCATCCATATTGCCCTGTCTGGTGGAGCCAACATCCCTACCTGAGTTGGGAGTCTGAGGTCAATCTAATGAGGTGGGCACCGTGCCGATCTAGGCACAGACAGGAACACCGGCAATGGAGGGACAGCAGGCACCCACGAGTAGGGCATGGGCTGTACACCCTCGGGTAACGTCATCAGCCCAAAGGGTGTACACACGAAGCAGGCACCGGGCGCTACGGCAGCAGCAGGCTCTAAGGAGGAGGCTATTTTTCTCCTGGCCTAACATCACAAGGGGGCAGGTACACAGCGTCAGGCAGGATGCAAATGTGGACCTACGCACAACAATGTCCTCCGTGTTTATGCGCTACAGGTAGCGTACAGGAGCAGAGAGGCAGTGGCCACGAGAGGCTATGGGGATGATGGCCAGGGTGGAAATTGTGCTGCGTTGGGCAAGGAGGTGGGCTGCCATCCTTAGAGGCAACTTGCAGGGAGGTGGATGGGTTGGAGACAAATATGCTGGAGGCCCTGCAAGCTCTCCAGGAAACAGCGGATGCCCACCTGGGAGAAGTGGACCCAGCACTGAATGACACCCTGGTGGAGAGTTTGAGTAACATTGGAGAGGAGGAGATGAATTAGCACTCTGCCTGTGTATATAGTTATTTAGGTGCATATGTCCTTTTTTGTATTTTTATCCAAAAGACTATTTGGACATTACTCCCCTGTTTTAGTTTATATAGTTATTTAGGTGTAGGTTTCCTTTTTTTGCATTTTTATCCATAAGACTATTTAAACATTAATCCCCTTTTTAGTGTATATAGTTATTGTGGCATTCCTTGCACTTTCGCGTTCTTAATGTCACTGGGCCTAGTAAGATCATCGTTTATTCTCCCTTGTTCTCCCCCCTTTGCTTGATCGCGCTCTGAAACACTTGTGTATTGAGCGTGATATGAATAAAATATCATTTCATAAGCAGTATGTATTTTTTTTAAGTTTGCATGGACAACTTTATTTTTGGTTTGTGAATGTATAATTTAAATATTTATTGGTAATATATCTTTTTGTTAGTTCAATTCCTGGCTTCTTGCTGTTCATTTTGGTGTGTGCCTGTTTGCTATTTCAATTTTGGGGCCTTGCTTCTCTCCATTGGGAGTCATGTGTCTGGTTGCGTACATGCTTGTGTATTGTAGTTGCAGGAATGGTTGCCCATGGCAGGATGAACAGGTGGCTGACAAGTGGTGGTTTGTCAAGTAGACAGATGGGTGTGCACTGTCTAACAGTATTCCCTTTGACCTGTGCTGAATCACTCTGCGTTTGGCTTCACTGTGGTTGGGGTGGAGGTAGGTGGGCTAACTGAGTGAGTTTTCCATGGTCACCGTCATAGCACATGACTTTGTTATTGATGTGTAACACACATGTCATGCATACACCTTCAGCAGCATGTGGTATCACAGAATGCCTTCTCTCAGGTGTTGGTCAACCCCCAACACTAGAATACAGTAGTTGCACATTTTTAATATTCTACAGCAGGTGCACAATTCACCAGTCTTTGTGAGTCATGCACATACTGACTGCCCCATCCTTTACCCATGCCTGCACCCGTCATGTGATAGTTCACGCACTGGGTTTTTTCCACAGAGCTCACTCATGCTCAGGCTGTGACATGCCTGCCCATTGTTTGTGGATGTAGCACACATTGCTGGTATGTTTGCTTCTGTCATGGGCACACATTCGGTCACTGTGATTTGATGCCATGCCATTGTGGCATGGCCAGCATCAACCAGTTTTAACAATTACTTGTCACATGTGTATGTAGAGGGACAATTGATGCCAGGAAAGGTGTGTGAGCAGATGCTCCACTCATGGATTTAGCTCCAGTGAATGCATTTATTTTGATTTGCAGGATATATGTTCATGATGATAATCATGCTGCAGCCACACCACAGAGGTTCAGGTGAGCTTCAGACAATCATTGCAGTGGTGATGTGTCACATAGTCATGGTACTGCCTGCAGGGTCTGTCACAGGTGAGGGGGCCTGGGGGTGGTGTCCTTTCCTAAGTGGGCTGCCTGCAGGGGGTGTCACAGGTGAGAGGTGCTGAGGGTGGTGTCCCTTCTGGAGGGGAGCTGGGGGCTGTCCCTTCATGAGTGGGCTGCCTGCAAGGGTTGTCACATGTGAGGGGTGCTGGGGGGTGGTGTCCCTTCATGAGTGGGCTGCCTGCAGGGGGTGTCACAAATGAGGGGTGCTGGGGGATGGTGTCCCTTCATGAGTTGGCTGCCTGCAGGAGGTGGCACAGATGAGCGGTGCTGAGAGGTGGTGCCCCTTCACGAGTGGGCTGCCTGCAGGGGGTGTTACAGGTGAGGGGGCCTGGATGGTGTTGTCCCTTCTGGAGGGGGCAGCCTGGGGGTGGTGTCCCTTCATGAGTGGGCTGCCTGAAGGGGTTTTCACAGGTGACGGGTGCTGGGGGGTGGTGACCCTCCATGAGTGCGCTGCCTACAGGGGGTGGCACAGGTGAGGGGTGCTGTGGATGGTGTCCCTTCATGAGTGGGCTGCCTGTCAGGGGTGTCACATGTGGGGGGTGGTGGGGAGTGATGTCCTTTCTGGAGGGGGTCTGGGGGCTGGTGTCCCTCCATGAGTGGGCTACCTGCAGGGGTTGTCACAGGTGATGGGTGCGGGGGTGGGGGGGTCCCTTCATGAGTGGGCTGCCTGCGGGTGTTTTCACAGGTGAGGGGTGCTATGGGGTGGTGTCCCTTCTGGAGGGGGCTGCCTGCAGGGTGGGTCACAGATCAGGGGTGCTGGGGGGTGGTGTCCCTTCATGAGTGGTCTGCCTGCAGGGGGTGTCACAGGTGAGGGGTGCTGGGGGGTGGTGTCCCTTCTGGAGTGGCCTGGGGGGGTGGTATCCCTTCATGAGTGGACTGCCTGCAGGGGGTGTCACAGGTGAGGGGTGCTGGGGGGTGGTGTCCCTTCTGGAGTGGCCTGGGGGGGTGATATCCCTTCATGAGTGGGCTGCCTGCAGGGGGTAGGTGAGGGGGCCTGTGGGGTGGTGTACCTTCTGGAGGGGTGCTGGGGGGTGGTGTCCCTTCTGGATGGTGTGGCGGGTGGTGTCCCTTCTGGAGTGGGATGCCTGCAGGGGGTGTCACAGGTGAGGAGGCTCGGGGGGTGGTGTCCCTTCATGAGTGGGCTGCCTGCAGGGGATGTCACAGGTGAGGGGTGCTGGGGGGTGGTGTCACTTCTGGAGGGGGTATGGCGGTGGTGTCCCTTCATGAGTGGGCTGCCTGCAGGGGTTGTCACAGGTGAGGGGTGCTGGGGGTGGTGCCCCTTCATGAGTGGGCTGCCTGCATGGGTTGTCACAGGTGAGGGTTGCTGGGGGTGGTGTCCCTACATGAGTTGGTTGCCTGTAGGGGTTGTCACAGGTGAGGAGTGCTGAGGGGTGGTGTCCCTTCATGGGTGGGCTGCCTGCAGGGGGTGCCACAGGTGAGGGGTGCTGGGGGGTGGTGTCCCTTCCTGAGTGGGCTGCCTGCAGGGTTTGTCACAGGTGAGGGAGCCTGGGGGTGGTGTCCCTTCATGAGTGGGATGCCTGCAGGGGTTGACACAGGTGAGGGGGTGTGGGGGGGGGGGGGTGTGTACTACAGTGGTTCATGTGCAGTGGGTGGTATGTGGACAGGGTTGGTGCCAAGGGTGTAGGGGGGACTCAGGTTTTTGTAACGGGTGTAGCCTACACTTACGAGGGTGCGTGTGATTTCACTAGGGTGTGGCCTGGGCTTGCGTGGGAGGGCTCACGTTTTCTCTGGGGTGTGGCCAGGGATTGCGAGGTGTTGTCACGCGATTTCGCTGGGGTATGGCCTGAGCTTGCGTGGGAGACCATGCATTTTCTCTGGGGTTTGGCCAGGGATTGCGAGGTGTTGTCACGTGATTTTGCTGGGGTGCTGAATGCTGGGCCAGGGATGGCACGGAGGCTTGCGCTGTGTTGGTCCATTCACTTGCTTTTTGGTTTGCGTGGAGGCATGTTGGGGTGCTCCTTGCGCAGCTTGCTAACTTGCGCGACGGCTACTGATGCCTGTTAGAATCCATGAATACGCGTGCCGTGCAACTATTTATCTGCAGCATGGCTCGCGCAAAGTCCTTCTCGGCGCATGGCCCTTGCGCCATTTCTGCACCTGATTCCATGAACCAGGACCGTAGTGTATTCTTGCATGAGGTAATGCAAGGTTCTGCTAATTACATACAATGTACACTGGTATGAGGTAATGCAAAGTTCTGATCTCCCACACAGTGTATCGCTCCATGAGGTAATGCAAAGTCTGATTCCTGAGCACACTCTGTACGTTATTTGTGATGACACAATTTATATGTGTCATGGGTATCAGGCCGGTAGTTGGGGCAAACTGGGTGAAGGCTTGGCAGGCCTGGCATAGGCACACAAAGAACCCATAACAAATCCCTCCTTTCATTCCTTCCTAGTGCTTGTAGTAACTTCCTGGTTACCACTTCCTGTTGCCAAACAGGAAGTGCATGATAACTCATGAGCTCTCTAGTGTTTGGGTGTGGCTGGCTATATAAGCCACACCCAAGATTCTTCCAGTGCTTCGTGTTGCTTACTGTGAGCTGTATCAGCAACACACTTGGCGTGCTCTGGATCAGCCAGCATCTGCTTACCTGCTCCGGATCGTCCTGCTTCTGCTTACCTGCTCCGGATCATCCTGTTTCTGCTTACCTGCTCCGGATCATTCAGCTTCAGCTTACGAGGTTCTTACTCCACGCCGCAGCTATCTCCAGTCAAGAGGGGAGTTCTACACTGGCACCTGTAAGAACAAAGAAGAACAGCGTTAACATGCGCACATCAGTAACGCTGCGCATACTCACCGAATCTTCCTGCAACGCTGGAATCCAGGTTAGTTGCACAAGCGCACAAACCCCTGTAAGAAAGAAAAGACATTATTCATTGCGCTCGCTCCAATAACGCAGGCACTTATTTCACTGCGCTCTCTCTCTCTATGCGGTGCATACTTACCAAAAGCCTCCGTGCAAACTTACCTAACCACCAAGTCTCCAGTAGTGCTGAACCCGGACTCGAGGCACTAATACCACATAATTTCTCCTGCAAGGGAAAGGGAGAGACATTACCAGGCACGCTCGAATTGAAGGCGCTGCGCAAACCTACCAGCAGCTAGCTTCTACATACAGCGCTACTCACCCACAGAAATACAGGCAAACAAAGACAATACGGACAATTTTGGACACTGAAAATTCTCCGCACAACGTTCACTTGTGGGATGGACTTTCTAGCTAGTAAAGAAACTGGCGCCTTGAACTCTCGGCCTCGCTGTGAAGGCATAAAACAGCGTTTGGCATCTGAACTCAGCCTACAGACATTGGCACCAATCACATGAGTGAATTGCGCCCCTGCAAATGCAGGATGGAGTGCACTCCCTACTAAAGCTCAAAGTAAACCCATAGGGGGACATCACAGCACACAGTAAGGAGAAGGGAAGGGCCCAAGGGAATCGGGTGAATTCAGGTCTGAGTGTACACCTTGTATTTGACAGGTATTCATCCGGGTGAAACAGGGGAAGTGAAGACACAAGGGAGGCTTGTCCATCGCTTCTGCAGAGACACAGGTGAGTGTGACAGAACAAAAAGCCATCCTCAATACCTCTGCCCAAGTGATGGAAACCTCCGAGGTAGACCAGCTTTCCCTATTGTTAGGTGAACTACGGGCCGAGGTGCATACAGCCCGCTCAGAGACAAATACCTTAAGGCGCGAAGTGGTAGTCAACAGGGAGAAAACAGACGATTTGGCAAGACAGCTCCTACAGACCCAAGCTGGTCCAGCACCCCTACCAGGTGGAGTTCCACAGGGGCAGCCTACCGTGGCACCTGTAGCCACACCCATTCAGGTATTGCTTCCAGGCAACATCCCTTTAGCACCCCCAGAACGCTTCTCTGGGGATCCCAAGAAATTTGGAGCGTTCATGAATCAATGCCGGCTACATTTCATATGCAAACCAGACACCTTTCTGAAGGACCAAGCTAAAGTAGCTTTTGTCCTCCCCTATTTAGGAGGGCACGCGGCGGACTGGTCTGTGCTATTCGTGCTTAGGGACGACCCTTTACTGAGAAATTACCCAGGTTCTCAGGCTGAACTGGAAAAACTATTTGCCCATCGCACTTGAGGTCAGGCCCTGGATGATGAGCTACTCTCTCTGCGATAGGGTGGTCAGGATCTTATCTCATATGTCGCCACATTCAATCGCTTAATAGCTGAATCAGGTTGGCCAGAGGAGAAACGAATAACGTTATTTTATCGAGGACTGAGAGGAGAATTAAAAGATGTCTTGGCACAAGTAGGTAATCCTCCCAAAGATTGCAGTGAATACATCGACCTAACTATGCAACTAGACCACCGGTTTCAGGACCGCAAGGCCAACCTAATCAGATCAGAGCATAGACCAGTGTATGTCCTTCCAAAGGAAGCGTCCCATCGACAGGCCTCAGAAATACACTCAGAGCCCATGCAATTGGGTGTTCTCAGGGGACCACTCACCAAGACGGAGAAAGAACAGAGGCGTCAGGAAAAACTTTGCTTATATTGCGGCCAATCTGGTCACTTCCTCCGAAACTGCACGATTAAACCACCACGGAAGACAATGGGGGTACTAGATAAAACAGGGGAAGACACAGGTGCAGTAGCGTAAAACTCCAACGCCCAGCAGGGGTTGGTCTGTTGAGCCAGGAACGGAGCACTCAGATCTCACATTTCAGTATTCCGGTGGTTTTGGTAGACCCTTCACAGCCCACCCGAATGCATGCCCTTAAGCCTTTCATAGACAGTGGGGCTATTGGGAACTACCTGGACATAAACATCGCAAAGACCTTGATATTAGCATTCCACCGTAAGGACACCGCATAAAGCGTGACAGCTGTGGATGGCACACAACTCCTTTCGGGACCAGTAACACAGTGTACTTCCACCATCACCTTAATCTGCCAAGATGGCCACAGAGGAAGTATTTGATTCAACCTTATCGCTGCACCCCAATTCCAGCTGATTCTTGGTATACCGTGGCTAGAGACGCACAACCCAAAGATAGATTGGCAAGCTCAAACCTTACTCTTTTCCACGGAATGCGCTTCTTGTTATGACATCTAAGGGATCAAAAGAAGCCCATTGTTAGCTTCACAGGAAAAGATAGCAGGTTTAGGCTTGGTGGGCACTTTACCAGAGGAATACTAGGAGTTCCAGGATGTGTTTGCGAAGGAGCAAGCTAATACACTACCACCACATCGAGTTTACGACTGCCAGATCGACCTGCAACCTTGGGCACAAGTACAGTGCAGCCGCATTTATGGATTAACTGAGGAAAAAAACACTAATCTACGGACCTACTTGTATCAATACCTGGCCAATGGCTTCATTAGACCATCTAAATCACCAGCCGCCTCCCCACTCTTCTTCGTACCGAAGAGAGAGGGGGATTTAAGAATGTGCATTGATTATCGGGCCCTAAATCAAGTCACCATAAAAAATAAGTACCCATTACCTCTGATACCAGTACTCATAGACCAGGTGAGACAAGCAAAGATTTTCACCAAGCTAGACTTACGCGGCGCATGTCACCTAGTACACATGAAGAAAGGGGACGAGTGGAAGACTGCTTTCTGTACCCACTATGGCCTGTACGAGTACCAGGTCATGCCCTTTGGGCTTTGCAATGCCCCGGCTGCGTTCCAGCATTTTATGAATGATGTGTTACAGGAACTCCTCGATGTCTGCGCAGTCGTCTACATCGATGACATTCTGATCTACTCCACCACTCCCCAAGAGCATGTAACCCACGTGCGAGCTATACTCCGCAAACTGCGTGAAAACCAGCTGTACGTAAAGCTAGAAAAATGCTCCTTCCACGTCACCGAGGTGGAGTTTCTGGGATATGTACTGATACCGCAGGGGATCAAGATGGACAATAGAAAAGTGGAGGCAATCCTCACTTGATCCTCACCCATGTCTCTAAAGGGAGTACAGAGTTTCCTAGAGTTTGCAAACTTTTATTGACGCTTCATACCAGGATTCTCACATATTGTACATCCAATAACGTCCTTGCTGTGCAAACACCGAAAGTGTGAATGGACACCAGCGACGGAAGAAGCTTTCCGAGCTCTCATGGCAAAATTGACCTCAGCCCCAATTCTGCAACACCCACAGCCCGATTTACCGTACAACGTGGAAACGGACACTTCAAGCATTGCCATGGGGGCCGTATTGTCTCAACAAAATACAGAAACCGGATGCCTTCACCCCATTGCCTTTTGGTCAAGGAAATTTTCCACAGTAGAATTAAACTATGCAATTTCTGAGAAAGAACTCCTAGCACTAAAAAGCGCACTGTGTGAATGGTGACATTACTTACTAGGACAAAACACACCATCACAATAATAACAGATCATCGGAAATTGCAATACTTAAGATCAGCAAAAGATCAGTCTTCTAGGCGGCTCTGTTGGGCCCTATCCTTAATGGAATATGACTTTGTAATCACCTACCGCCCCGAAGTTAAGAACGGGAAAGCAGATGCGTTATCCCGCATTGGCACAGGAAGGGAAATCTGCAATGCCGCTAACCCGGCGGAGATCCTACCCAGCCATACAATTCTCGGCCTCTGCATCCGCCCATCTCCGTTAAATACTCTGCAAGAAACAATAAAAGAAAACATGACCGAAGAAGACCTACTGGCTTGGGACACGAAGGGAAATCAGTTCACCATTCAAGACAAACTACCAAAAACGCCTCTACGTTCCAACTAAGGATCTGCAACAAGCAATCATATCAGACTACCACGACTCGCTGTTAGAAGGCCATCCGGGTATAGCCAAAACCATGAAGAAAGTAAGCAAATCTTATTGGTGGCCAACTTGGCGAGAAGATATTGCCACCTACATAGGCACCTGTGAGGTGTGGGCACAATACAAAACATCCAGGCAAAAACCAGCTGGCCTCCTTCAGCCAATCACCATTCCACCAGGGCTCTGGCACACAGTATCAATGGACTTCGTCACTGATCTACCTCCTAACTCAGGTTACAATACCATCCTCGGAGTAGTGGACCTCTTCTCCAAAATGGCCCATTTCAAAGCTCTAAAAGGTATTCCCTATAGACCGAATCGTCAAGTTACATGGATTCCCTACCATAATCGTTTCTGACAGAGGCAGCCAATTTGTATCTCATTTTTGTAAAAAATGTTGTGCCCTGGCAAGTGTAGAAGTCCGTCTGTCTTCTAGTCACCACACTCAAATGGACAGCCAAACCGAGCACACGAACCAGACCATGGAACAGTATTTGCACTGTCTATTACACCAAACAAGCCAAAGCTGGACAGAATTCTATGGATGGCAGAGTATGCCTACAACAACTCAAAACATTCATCAACCCAAGCAACATCCTTCTTTACTATACATGGTCGAAACCCCAGAATGTCGGTCTACGATCCGCCAGAAAAGATTGAAATGCCCGCAGTAAAGAATCTACATGTCAGCATCATGAAAGCAGCCAGAGGAGCCAGCAGGAACCTACAGCAAGCCACAGAATCACAAAAAAGAAACGCTGATCGCCATCGACGAAAAGCCCCAGATTATCAAGTGGGAGACTCGGTCTGGCTGGCAACTAGACACATTGCTTTAAAGGGTCCCAAGAAATTTCAGCCTAGATACATCAGCCTGTATACAATAGAAAAAGTAATTAATCCAGCAGCCATGAGACTGGTGTTACCTCAACATATGCGTATACATCCCGTATTTCGCATGTGACTATTAAAACCAGCACACACAGGAACCCGAACTTCCACACCTCCCGCGCCCATACAAGTGGGTGAAGAAGCACCAGAATATGAAGAACATATTAGATTCCAAACAAGTACGAACTTTTGAGTACAGTTAGGGAGCCTTAGAATCTTCTCAATTCCGGCAGAGTAGTGGGGTCTTTCAGTTTCAATAGCCTTCCACTTTCTTTGCCTGAGGGAAGAACCCTCAGGGGTGATTTTGTGTCCTAGATTGTTCTTTAGTCTTACACCATTGTGCCTTCTGAAAGGACAATTTTGCTCTGGCTTTCTACAACTGGGCCAGAATATAGCAAATTTCAGCAATATGTTCATTTACAGTTGAGCTCTTGATCAATACATCATCTACATAGGCCAGGTTTCCCCTTTTGCCAAAGTTGGGCATGGCCTCATGAAAGAATATATTGAACTCATTTCGGGAGTTTATATATCCAAAGAGGGTTTGGGTCCACCAGCTTGTACTGGTCTTTGTTGGTCAAATCAATGGTTGAGTACACTTTTGACCCTTGGATCTGCACCAACCCTTGATCGATGTAGGGAAGTGGCCATCTCAACATGTGTACCCGTTTGTTCAACTCCCTCAGGTCTGTACATTGCCCACTGGGTTTTAGTATCCCCAGTCCTGGGGTTTGTAAAGGTACTGTGCACCGGACAAATTATCACACAGGATTCCAAGTTCTTGATAATATCTGTGAGTGACTCCATGGACGCAAGAGTTAACCGGCATTGTTTAACAAATACTGGAGCCATCTCTGGTCCATCAGTATGGTAGTTGAATGAATAGATGTACATCCATAGTCATAAGAATCAACTGAAAAGATATCCTGGAAGTCCAAGGACACTTGTTTTTGCTGCTGTCTTTGCTCCTCAGTCTAACGGGCCTCTTCTAGACTGATCCGTTCCTCAGCCATCTTCCTGAAACCTGGAAAGACCTCTTTTAATGGTGTTTACCTGGACATGAGGTTCAGTGGATTGAAGGTAGTTGTGGTTGACTCGAAATACCATCTTGTCCTTACTGATGTCACAGGTTACCCCTTTCACCCAATAAGGACATGAAGAATACACCAAGAAATTTCCCCAATTGCGGCTAATGAACTTATCTGCAGGGATACCATCATTGGTGTCATTGCAGTTGGGAAGAATTGGTCCAAGGATTTCATTACCTAAATCAATTGAATAGTGTTTGGCACTGACTGCCATTCCAATAGAGGTGTCCATGCCCAAAGTAATACTTTGGGGGTCGCTATTATCCACCAATATTCAAATAGTGTCATCTTCTAGATCCACTGGGGGTGTCGGATACAAATACAAACCTTGTTGTTGGACGTGAGAGTTCAAATTGATGTAAGCATCCTGATGATTGAGGTTCTGTGCTCGCTTAATTTTGAGCTGGATCATGAATCATTGGACTTATTCTGGGCTGGCAACATTTTCTCCAATTTGAACTTAAACTGCCTAAGGCAGCAATTGAGCTAATTGAAATGCTCTCTTGGCATTGTCATAGCCCAAGGGCTTACCCCCCCAGTCGTGAGCATACTTTGTTGTTGATAAAATCTAGACTCTTTGCGAAGCAATTGAGAATGTCAATATCCAAATAAAAGGAAGACGTGACAACTCTAACGACTCAACAATTATGTTCTATAGTTGTGTTGCCAATGGACATTTTTAGCATACACCTGCTAGGCAGGGAATGCTTAGAATTCGGTGTTTCCAAACCCATTTAGCAATCAATTTAAATGTGGGAATGGTCTGCTCTTTTTGGAGTTTCGTGAATAATCATTCACTGATTAAGCTTTTTCCATTATTCAGACATACTCTGGCAAGCACTGGCTCCTCCCCTTCATTTATTTGAATGGGGACAGACAAGTCTTCACCCTTTTTCTGAATGTCGGTCAGACTTTGTGCTGGTTTTTCATTGTCCTCTTTCAAGGGATTTGGGGTTTCTTTGAGATTTTGATTCGTATAAAATCTCAAAGTATTCCCTTCCAGTGTGGAGTAACACTTGGAACTGGGAGGGAGGTTGATTTTCAATAGTTGAGAAGAGTTTCCATCACCAGTTTGTTTTCCTACAGTGATGATGGTGATTTCTGGGACTTGATTGTACTGTAAGTGAAATTCCATGTGATCGGTATGTCACTGAGTGATATGGCAGGTGCCGTTCAGGCTCACATAATCTGTAGTTTGATGGGCCAGTTAGTCTGGGTCCAGTGGGCCTGGTTCACACAGTCTATCAAGGCAATATTCTCCAAAGGAAATCGTTCCCTAGTAAACAGGGAGTGCCCTCTCGACTCACAACTATCACCTGGTGTTTCAAATGATGTTGCCCCCAATTTTTATTTCTAGATCAGGAGTCCCTTCCACTGGAATGTCATTCCCATCAAAGTTTTGGAATTGTCTGGAAAGAGATGTGAGGGGGATCTGGTTACTTTCTAGATTCAGTCGGTCAAAAGCTTCTTTAGAGATGAGAGTAGCTTAGGATGCCGTATTCACCAGAGCTGATAATTCACACTGGCCCTGCATAAAATCTGACCTCTTTTTCCTCAAGTCTACAAAGAAAGTATGAGTTGGTTCCCAGCTTGGCAGTCATCTTCCTAATATTGAACTCAGTCAATGTGTGATCTTGGGCCGTTTCCAGTGGTGGAGATCGGGAATCTGTAGGAATAAATCATAATTTTTCAATGGGGGCAGTCCTCCAGATAATGTGCGTAGAAGGCCTTTTTACGAATGGAAATCTTGTAAATACAACAGCTTTATTATTTTCCTGTGTACATTTACACACAGGTTTAGAGCATAGGACAGTGCAAATGTGGGGTTACTTGATAGAAACCAGAAGGCTTCTTTTGATTGTTATCTACACGGATATAATTGCAAGCCACCTCTGAAACAGAATGTATTTCTCTGAAGTCTTTAAAAAAAAGAAACTGCACACTGTGATAAAAATAATGGGTTTGTTCCATTCAGCTTCAGAAGCACTGTGCATAGTTTCTTAGAATTTTAGGATTGTATAATTAATAAGATGGAAAACTAAGTTGCAATTGAGAATTGATATTTTGCAACAATTTATGCTTTTTTCCCAATGAAAGCAAACCAGTATTGCACATTTGTATTTTTCAGAGTTCCTGTGCTGTGTGCATAATCATGCGTAGGCAGATCATTTTTACACTTATAATTTAATGTACACTAATTATAAAAAAACAGTGTGTAAAATGATGGCTATGCACAGTCTAGTTTACATCCATTCAACCTTGCAGTGAATGGGGAACATTACAATAAATGGGCAGTGGCAGCAGAGTCTTTGCTCAAAGGTGAGTGATTGTCATTACACCAATCACAGGTGTTCTAGCCTCTCAAATCTTCAAGACTACAATTAAAACATCCAAAACCTGACTCTCCAGGAAGTGCAAGTGCTGTTCAAAAACAAGCAAATGAAAGTTACATTGGTAATTGAAACAGAAACTCAGCAAAACATGTCTCTGTACTAATCCAGATAGGTATTAAACTTTATGTAGTGCTTCATAAATGGTTCGTTCAACATATAGGTACTGTGATTATTATACCTCAGTTGACACTCAGTTCATCGACCTCTGAAGGATGTTAGCCAATAAGATAGCTCAGCCGGTTTAGCACTCATTGCTGCAATCTATTTGTGATCTGTAGGTTGCAGGTTCAAATCCCGGAAAGTCCAACTCAGCCTTTCATCATTTCGAGGTCGATAAAGGAGTACCGACTTTGGTTTGGTGATAATTGTGATAAAGATGTTCTATGTACAGCGCTTTGCCAAAAGCGCTATATAACTAGCCATTTGACGATTGGATTAGATATAGAATTTAGCATGGAGTCCTTGCATCTCTGCACTTTTGTATCATAACACTGGCATACCATTAGGTGGTAATAGCTCCAGTAAATGAGGACTTCATTAAACATCAAAAGACAATTCTGCTATCGAACCTAAAAACACACAATACAATTCATGTTTGCTTTACTATGTAATTGGCTAGGTTTTTGTGATTTCAACATTTAAATATATACAGGAGAGATCAAATGGCCAGACCTTGGAGAAATAATGAAAGGTGTATTCTGTCACAATGCGGAAAGCTTCTGCATAGTAATGATTGTCATACAGTTTTTGCCACGTTGGCTAGATGTCACATACATTTTACTCTCATAAAAAGGAGAAAAGTCATTTTTACTCTCTTAAAATAACATTTACTCTCAAAGTTTAAAAATACTCCCACCTCAAACTCTGGAGCACTGGTCAGGGGATACTCGTTCTCCAAAGGTTCTTTGCTGTCCCCCTGTATCAGAACACAGATCTCGGAACCTGTTTGCAGGGAGGATACCTCTTCGGTCTTTGGATTATCTAGCTCATGCGTTTGCTATCTGGGTCGGTCTCTGACTCTACACTTTGACTCAAGGACTTTTTTTTGCCCATTTTTCTTTGAGAGGGATTCCCCATTCCTGAAAAAGAGCATTTCCTTACCTGAATCCTCCATGTATTATTCTCTCTCAAAGGGTATCATTTGGTTTTCTTTCTTCTTAAAGAGGGTTTTTCTTCAACCTCTTCTACGTACCCTCTGTTCTTTGGGTTCTATATTCCTGGGGGCAGAAGAGTCACTATCAGGTTGACAGTTTTTCAGGGGTTCTTTTCTGGTGAGAAAGGAAGCTTTCCCCAGGGCTTAGCCTCTCCCTTCAACTATGGGCCCATTCCCATTCCCTTGTTGATTATTTGGACTTTCCTCCAGTCATTTACCCCCTCAGGGCGTCTGACCTGGGTTTTGGGGCAGTCTGAGGAACATTTTTGGTCTGAGGGTTTGACTGAGCACTCATCATGCACCCAAAATCCTCGGTCAGTTGTGGACCTGTCGTTCCAATAGTGTTTTCCAATCCTTCATGTTTATAGGGAGGTCTTTGCTCATACCTCTGTTGCCCCCTAAAATGGTAACTATCCGTTCTCGTGAACTAACTCCGGTATTGATAAATTTCCACCATAATTTCCAGTCCTGATTCTCCCTTCTCCTTGGTTCAGGGATCTATTGTCCTGGAACTGAGGAGAAGGAGTAGGATTGTGATGAAAATTAGTGTTTGGAGGGTACCCATTTGAAAATTGTATGTTTGGAGGTGGAGTGTTACTCTTTTCTTGTGGGAAATTCAAAGGGAAATTCCCTGGGGATGTACTCACCAGGTTTGCATCCCCCATTGTGCTAGGGGAGTGTAAACAAACACTGGGATGGGCCGTGTACCTTTATACCGAGGACCTACTTAGGTGTTGGGGTCAGAAGGGCCATTGTTCTGAAATTCCATTTGACAACCGTTTGATTCGGCCTGGGCGGAAGGTCGCCTATGCCTCTCATTCTGCTTGTGAGCTGGAGGAGTATTTTTCTACCCCCCCCGTCCCCGGGTGAGAAGGAGGGGTAGTTTTCACCTCTGCCACTTTGGTAGCAGTATGTGTGACATTAGGTTTTGAGGGTTTGGGGTTACTTTTATTGTCCGTTTCTGTACCTCATATCCCAGGTATTTCAAATATTTACTGGTGTGTCTCAAATGTAGCAATTTTTCCCACTTCCCAGGTATCTCAAATCGAGTTGTTTCCTATTTACTGCTCTGATTGAAATGTAGGTGTGTTCCCCCTCCAGCACTGTGTGCCGGCTCTAGGGGGTTCCATACTACTGCAAGGTTTCATATCTAGGTGTTTAACCTCTAGTGCCCTGTTCGGAATGTAGACATTTCTTCCCATTGCTATTTTGTTCCAACTCTACATGTGTCCTCTCTAGCACTGTGTTTCAGTTCTAAGTGTTTCCCTACTGCTGCTGTGCTCCAATTCTAGGTGTTTTTTCCACTGCCATTTTTTACCAATTCTAGGTGTTTCCCCTCGAGCACTGTGTCCCAGTTCTAGGTTTTTCCATACTACTCCTATGTTTCAGAGCTGGGTGTTCTTCCCTTTCCTGATTTTTTTCCACTTTTAGGTGTTTCTTCCATTGCGGCTTTCTTTAAATTAAATTTGTTTCCCCTCCAGCACTGTCAGAATAGCAGGGGTAGGTAGGGTACTGCCACTAACTAACCCTACTAAAAAGCCACCCTTATGCATACACCCCTCAAACTCTGAACTAAATGCAACCATACCTCTACAGCACAACAAACCGCACACACTTCACAACACCACTACAACAATGATTCAAAACACATATAGGGCCTCATTACACGATAGGTGGTAGCCATGGCACTATTTGCATCATGGCTACCCCCTTACCACATTCCGGGTCCGTGTTCCCGGAATGGGGACTTACCAGGTCATTCCGACCTTGGCGGGACCGGTAAGTCCCCTTTCCGGGAACCATTCCCCATTCCCATTTGAGCCCCAATAGGGCTCCATGGGAATGAGGAAGGAGCTAATAACGGTACCGCAATTTGCGGTTCCGTTATTAGCTCTTAAGTCCCTTAGTGGGTCCCTTCCATAACGCCTGGGAAAACCAGGCGTTAGTGGAGGGACCCGCTAAGGGGCCTCGTAGTAGGGCGGTAAGGGATTAAAGGCACCAGTGCCCTTACCGGTACGGTAATCCCTTACCGCCTACCGTGTAATGAGGCCCATAGTCTCGCCCAACACCACATGGCAGTTACAAACCGAAATACACACCCAAGCTCGGTGAATGGTGTCACCAAACTGAAGCTGCCAAATGCACATCACAGCTCTCTTTCTTTTTTTTCCCGCTCAGTCCTACTAACTTACCCACCTCCCTCCTTGCCTTACAGATCTGTCAGAGTGCCATGAAACCACGCAGGTGGCAACAGTGCGCAGTATAAGAACCTTTTACATAACATAACATAAATCGGAGTGACTTGCTCTATTGCACAATCCAGCGTCCTGCGCTTGTGGAAATCTCTAACGAAATGGGTGATAATATATTTGAGCAATGAATGGAAGTATGTGGTCACAAATTCACTGCTATTTGTATTCACAAAACCCTTTTTCTGTTCTGTACTTCTTGCATATGACACTGAGTGTTGGCTGGCTTCAAGCACACTGCTCTGAGCCACCAATCGATCCCTGACTTTCTGTACCTCTTCTTGTAGGATTTTGTTATTCCTCTGAGAACCTTGCACTATGCATGCGTTTTCATGACATTTTTCATTTAAAAAGGCACGTTTTCTCTCCTAAGCATCTAGACTATACACTGCCTGCAAAAAGGTCAGCCTCTGTCTTTCACGGATGCTCCATCAGATCTATATTGTCTTCCCTGATTCTAGCCAGTTCCTGAGACACTGATTGCCCCTTATCTAAATATATTTTCAATTTGAAAGCATCTTTTTCTTTCATCAGCTGCAATTTATGTTGCTTCAGAATATTTAAGTCCTGGTGCATCTGATCAAAATCCATTTGAGAGTCAACTTCTTTGATGATCAACTGCTTTTTCATGTTTTCTTTCACTTATGGACTATTTGAAGGCTTCATTTTCATCCAACAATAAACTAGTGAGGCTAGTCCGGTCGTTCAATTGGTGTTGAAGGTGGCTTATGGTTTCTACACTCTCTTTATGTTTGTCTTGCAGTGCAGAGAAGTCAATTTGTTGCTCTACACCACCTTGTTAATGGGTTTGTCGCTCATTATTGAGTTGCTCAATGATGTTTTCATATTTGAGCTCAGGAATTTAGCTTTGTTGTAATTTATACTCTAACTGCATGAGTGATTGCTGGGCCTCTTTCATGCCTTCAGTCTGCTTTAACATACTGGCCCCTTTATTTTGAAATATTTAGTTATTCATTAATTTAGATACAGGAGGAACAATGCTCTTTTGATCACAAGTGTAAATGGAAATACAACAGAGCCGTATGTTGGGCCATTTTAATGTGTTCCTCATGGATGTATTGGGTCATATAGAATTCTGCTAGGGCTTTGTGTAAAATCCCACCTTCGTGCTAAATGTCAGTTCCTACAAATGTAAATTCCTGTATCAACCTGGCTTGCAACTTTGTAGCCTCGTTTTCAGGCCAGTCTCACCAAATGAAAAGCTTGACTAAGAGATGTTTCCTGGCACCTTCAATTGGTATGTCACTCATTTTGAGTGTTTTTTTGGTTACCAGACATTTGGTCAAAAAAAAATTGGTCGACCAGACAAATGGTCGAACCAATTTGGTCGAAAACCAAATGGTCAAATGTTTTAATTTTTTTATTTTTTTATTTTCACCCCTTTTTTTTGGGAGGAGGAGTCTCCCAACCCCCTTTTTTTTCTAAAAACCCCTTTTTTAAAAAAATGAAAACCCGAAAAATAAATATATAATTTTAAAAAAAAATTCGACCATTTGGTTTTCGACCAAATTGCGTCGACCAAATGTCATTCGACCAGTTTTCAGTCGAGCAAATGTCTGGACACCGTTTTTTTGACATAACTCCATAAAACGCTCGCTACACAGGAACAAAAACCTTGCAGTTTATTCCTGCTAGATTTCAATAATCAATGCTAAATCAAATTATCTTTGAATTACCTCTACACAATGGTATTCTCCTATACACCTCCCAAAAACTCAGGGGTCACGCAAACAGTGGCACTTTTATTAACTGCATCAAAAACATGCCATGCAAATCTCTGGTGTTGCACTGAAATGAATAGCCTGGTAACAATGGAAATTGTCATGAATCAAAACAGAAAGCTAGATCCCGTCACAAGCCCCCATTTCTGTCGGAGATATGGGGCAACAATTAATGGAGGGAGTTAATTCATCCCAATCAAAGGTGCCACACCAATATCTATATATTTTTGGGTTCTTCACTAATACTGTCTTTAATACTATAACACCAATACCCTCACCCCTTTTCCAATAGGCAAACCAAGAAATCAGGCTGGTGTGCTGAAAGAATATATATTTATTATTTAGTAAACAAAATTCTTATCACTCAATGAGTATAAAAATGCATGCCACCTCACTCCGTGGCTTGCAACCACTGTTCCTTCCAAAAAAGCTTCAAAACAAACAAGTTGGACACAATTCCTTTTTGAGAATACAAATTTGCAGAACATCTACAACACAACAACAGGTGCATTTTTCATGTTTACTTTCTATTCCCTCCTGTTCACATGTAAAGAGAAACACAAGTTAGGTAAACCCTTTGTATGATTGGGTAGCTTACAAGACTCTTAAGGTAAAGAATTATGTAGCACCCTCGACAGGATAGGACAATTATACTTTACCATCAGACTTGTATGTAATCTCACTTAAACAAAAATCCAGTATTTTCAAGGCAAACTAATCGGCTTGCACGGCGTCATTCATTTCTGACATGCCTGCACGCTTTCTATTTCTAACACCACATCATTTAACAGAATACTTTTCTCAAAATATATTGAACCCTTTTCCTTTACCATATGGATTGAAAAATCTCTCTTCAATTTGGAGTCTTTTTCTCACTCTCAGTAGAGAGTGTGCTTTTCAATCAGATATTTCGCTTGGTTTCACTTTGAAGACACTTTTCTGAACAGCAGAGACCCAGATATTCAGTTTATCATTTGGAACCCCTCTGCTTTAAGCGAGGGTGCAGGGAGTGTTCAACCGTTTGGAATTTCTCTAGGTGGTCCAAAATTACTTTGTAGCACTATATCCTTATTCCCACTGGGAGAAAGGTTGGAGGTTTCAAATTCCTCCAAGATCATCCTGTGTCATTTGGCTATGTGTGGATTAATTAAATTATTAATAAATCACAACTGCTAGGGATCTAATTTTGTATGCCCTTTCCATGTATCTCTATATGGGAAAATATACCAATTCAACAAGACCCCCACCAATGGTTTGTTCTGTTGGGATTAGGTACTTACATTGAATATCTCTCTGGGTTTTGTGCTCAGGAAAAGTCCTCAAGGTTCCAGGGTCATCTCATAGGAAGCATAGGGATCTGGTAAGGCTGCCCCTCCAGCCTCAGTTAAGGATAGCCTCCAGCATCAATCCCTTTGTCCTGGTTCCCTCCAGATTTTAGTCCTTCTCCTGGTCTCATCCACCTCCTTCTGTCTCCCTTCCAATAACTGTATAGAGCTCCAGTCAGCTTAGACAGCTTCGATAATTTCAGACTGCTCTCCTCTTTTAGTCAGCTCCCCATTTGGCAAGATAATAATCAATTTGGAAAGAGATCCCATTCTCCCACTGTGCGTTTACTTTTAAACCATTAGTCACACCCCAAAATATGTAAATTATGAGGCCCCAGCTCATTGGCTCATGATTCTGATTGGACATCTATTGTCCTCCATCTTAATCAAAGCCTTCCCCTTTTCTCTGATTGTTCCCTTTTTCGTTAGTAGGCTCCATTTCTGGGTGTTACGGCTCCACCCATTTAGAATGGCATTTTTGAACACTTCAAATTTGAATTCAATGTATAAATAAGCCTTACAAACTATACATTTTTGTATTGGTATGATAATGCTGGTTGCAATGCACTTTGTTTCATGTCAGCACACGGTTACAGGCGTGAGTGGCAGGTTTACAATTTCCACAAAAAGGATAAACATTAGAATCACAAGATTTTACAGACAAGTATCTGGTTCCATTAGCTACACGGTACCTGACTCTTTGACCTGCAATTTATTCTGGGTAGATGCAATCACATTTTAGCTTATAACTCTCATTCCCAAAGTCGAATTTTGAGGGTAGTTGTGTTATCAGATGGGGCTTTTCATCCATAAGCATTTCAGGAATATTTGGACTATGTTTAAGTTTCATGGCTCTCAAGTTAATAGACAAAGTCTGATTCTCCATTTAAACCTATGGCATCCTATTCATTACATACCTATTATTTGTTCAATAAAACAGCACATGTCTCTTCCCATGACCTGTATATAGTCCTGGCCTCTGGCTTTTGTTGATGTAAGTTCACAATACACCACTTAACATTTTTACTCCCAGTGTTCATAACCATCTGTCGCTATTTCAGATTCAAAAAACAATATTAGTTACATGTTTCTAGCACTTCAATGGGCTTGGTCATGGCCCCAGCCTACGCAAACATATTTATGTTTGCATTTCGAAACACAACATATCTTGAACATCAAACCTGGCATAACAAACTAGCTACATCTTTGGGATCAGGAAGGGTCCCAAAGATGAACTTGTGTCCTTCTTAAAATATTTCAATGAATGTCACCCCAGAATCAAATTTACAGTAGAAGTGGGATCCACGAGTGTACACTTTCTTGACATCAAAGTCACCCCGATAGTCAACAGATTGACTACATCGATCTATCGTAAACCTACTGACGTCAAAAATACACATAGCAAAAGTTACAATCCTCAGCATTGGAAAATCCATCTCCCCCTGAGTCTATTTCTTAGAGTGAGAAGAAGCATATCTGATGATAACAAGTTCACAGAAGATGCTGAGACACTGACAAACAGATTCAGATCTAGGGGTTACCTGGAAACCATGCTTATAGAAGCCAAGAACAAGAGCACGTTAAATACCAGGAAGACTCTGTTGAAAACCAAAAGAAATAAAGACAACCCCCCAGTACACCTGATGACATTTTTCAAACAAATCGCACAAATCAACTGCATACCCAGAAACAATTGGAAAATTACATGGCTTGATGCCCAACTCACAAACCGTTTCCCCCGACCATCAATGGTAGCCTACACAAGAGGACGAAATTTAAGAGACAACTTAGTGAAAGCAGAGAGAGCAGAGTCTTTAAACAACTTTTCCTCAACTCTCCTGAACATGGCATCTTCCCCTGTCTTCACTGCTGCCACTGCAGCAATGTACAGAAGGGCGAATATGTTGAACAACCCTGTACAGGACAGAAAATCATCTTGAAAAATTACGCTAACTGCAATTCCAAACATTTCATCTATTGACTTATTTCCCTGTGTGATAGGTTCTATGCAGGACAGACCACTAGAAAAGGAAAATCAAAACTGACTGAACACAAGTATAATATCAGGATTAAAAACCAGAAATCACACGTAGCAAGAAACTTTGAAGACAACAGACACACCATCGCCCAACTCAAATATGTAATCTTAGAAACAGTCAAAACACCAGCAAGAGGAGGCAATACTAGTGGCCTCCTTATGCATAGAGAAATGTTCTGGATACACAGGTTGGACTCATTGGAACCAACAGTAATGATTGAATAATTCTCACTGGCAGCCTTCTTGTAGTGTACTGAATGACTATATATCAGGAAACAGATTTTGCAATCCCACCAACATATACAGGACATCATATATGCTGAATAGAGCAGCGTGAGGCATGACTGGATATGTTGTCAGCACTGACCAGAAAATCATGAATTATGACTGTATACGTATCTAACTTATACTGTACTCATCCACAATTGAGTGTTCAACTAGTGTCCAGATATAAATGTTGAGACCTCCAGACTGCATTTACAGCAGGGCCTATGTGCCCAAATTGCATTGTGTGACCTCCGAATTGCATTGTTAGGCCTCTCTCCCACTATACAGGTGTCACAAAGTTAGCAGGGCCTCTGTGCCCAAATTACATTGTGTGATCTCCAGGCTGCATTGATAGCAGGGCCTCTGTGCCCAAATTGCATTGTGTGACCTTCGAATTGCATTGTTAGGCCTCTCTCCCACTATACAGGTGTCTCAAACTTAGCAGGGCCTCTGTGCCCAAATTGCATTGTGTGACCTCCAGACTGCATTGATAGCAGGACCTCTGTGCCCAAATTGCATTGTGTGACCTCCGAATTGCATTGATAGCAGGGCCTCTGTGCCCAAATTGCATTGTGTGACCTCCAAACTGCATTGTTAGGCCTCTCTCCTACTATACAGGTGTCTCAAACTTAGCAGGGCCTCTGTGCCCAAACTGCATTGTGTGACCTCCAGACTGCATTGATAGCAGGGCCTCTGTGCCCAAATTGCATTGTGTGACCTCCGAATTGCATTGATAGCAGGGCCTCTGTGCCCAAATTGCATTGTGTGACCTCCAGACTGCATTGATAGCAGGACCTCTGTGCCCAAATTGCATTGTGTGACCTCCAAACTGCATTGTCAGGCCTCTCTCCCACTATACAGGTGTCTCAAACTTAGCAGGGCCTCTGTGCCCGAATTGCACTGTGTGACCTCCAGACTGCATTGATAGCAGGGCCTAAATGCCCAAATTGCATTGTGTGACCTCCGAATTGCATTGTTAGGCCTCTCTCCCACTGTGCAGGTGTCTCAAACTTAGCAGGGCCTCTGTGCCCAGGTTGTGCTGTGAGATCTCCAGGCTGCATTGCTGGGCTTCTCTCCCACTGTGCGGGTGTCTCAAGCTTAGCGGGGCCTCTGAGCCCAAATTGCATTGTGTGATCTCCAAACTGCATTGCTAGGCCTCCCTCGCACTTTACAGGTTTCTCAAACTTAGCAAGGCTTCTGTGCCCAAATTACACTGTGTGATCTCCGAACTGCATTGTTAGGCCTCTCTCCCACTATACAGCGGTCTCAAACTTAGCAGGGTCTCATTGCCCAATTACATTGTGTGATCCCAAACTGCATTGATATCAGGGCCTCTGTGCCCAAACTGCATTGTGTGATCCCCAAACTACATTGATAGCAGGGCCTCTGCACCCAAATTCCATTGTGTGACCTCCAAACTGCATTGATAGGCCTCTCTCCCACTAAACAGGTGTCTCAAACCTAGCTCCCTCGCACATTCAGCAAACTCTCAAGTGAGACAGAAACCACCAACGAATTACGGTGGTGGGTCACTCTAACCAGGGCCTCTCGCATCACAAGGCGAAAGTCCAAGCTACGCCCATCCAAGCCACCTAACCAGCGGATACCCTTCCTAACCCACACAGCCTGCTCACCACAGCGAACGGCGCTTAGGGAGACGGACAGTAAAGAGAGCCACCGATAACACCCAACTTAATAAACCTTAACTCCCCCCTTCCACACAGACAGAGCCCAAACCACCCGCGGACACCCCCTCACCAACCACTACACCACAAGACCACAAGACAACCCGACCTAAGCAGGACCATCCAGACATCACCAAACAGAGACCAAACAACTCTCAGTCCTACAATGCCGCGCAAACTACCAAATCCGAGGAGAAGACAAAGAGATGAAAGAACACACACGCCAGAACAGCAACCTAGAACAACCACAGACTGGACCCCCACAGGCAGGAACACAAACTGAAGGAACTCTGAGAGAAGAGCAAAATCCCTCTACCTAACTCCATACCTCGCAGACAACTGGCCACCACCGCAATCCAACCCAACATTAGAAACAGCAACATCAATCAACCTAACACAAGCAAGTAGAAGAAGGATCGCCAAAACAAACAACAAACAGATGACCGACCCAATAACCCCCTACATCACCAAAGCAAGAGGAACTTCCAATCAACAACCACAACTCCCGGAAGACGAACCCGATGAAAACACTAAAAACCCAAGACAAAACCTAGAAGAACTCTTCGAAGACGCTGACGCCCCGAACCCCACAGCCCAACAAGTGGCCGACCAAGAAGGAAACCTCAACACTGAGCGGAAGATGACCTCAACAAAAAACAAACCAAACAACACCTCCAAACTTCACTGCAATCTAATAAATGCAATATCCATGTCAAAACACTCAACAGAGATCCTCCACCTACTTGACGACAACGGCATTGTCATCCTGTTCATCACAGAAACATGGCTGGATGACAACTACAAAATCACACTCCAAAGCTGTTTTCCGTCCGACTTCAAATGCCTACAAATAAACAGAAAAAAGAAAAAAGGAGGAGGCATCGCCATAGCATTCAAAGAACACCTGAAAATAAAAACTGACAAACCACTCAACATCCTCAACTGCGAAACCATGGCAATACACCTAACAGCGAGCCCAAAAACCAACATCACATTCATCCTGGTATACAGACCACCAACATATGATGCAACATTCGTCGATAACTTCATAGAAGCCACCACCAACATAGCCATCAACCACGAACACCTAATCATCCTGGGGGACTTCAACATTTGGTTTGAAGACAGCCACGCCAACTCCCAAAACTCACTAATTGATCAACTCAGCACCATGAAACTATGACAACTAGTCAAAGGAGCAACACACTCGGCAGGACACACCCTAGACGCAATTTTCGCCAAAGAAAAACTCATCACCACAGCACCTCCGATACAAATACTATGGAGCGACCATCTCATCATCCCATTCGTGATTACTCTGCCTAACATGGCCTACATCCAACATCCTCCTGTCCCCTCCCAGGCCCTCTGCACTGCACTTGCCTCTCACTTCATCTCTAAAACTCAGGATATCCTGTCCTCACTCTCCTCCTATCACCTCCCTCCCTCTCTTCCTGGCTCTTCCTCTGGCCCTTCTACAGCCACCTCTCCTCCGTCCTTCTCTGCCTTTCCCCTTTTCTCTGCTGATGAGGTTTCCAGACAAGTCCGATCTATGAAAGTCTCATCCAAACAGGTTCACCCCTGTTCCTCCAAAACTATCAAGGACCACATCGACGCCCTGGCTCCTGCCCTGGCTGACTTTTTCAACCACTCCTTCGCCTCTGGAGTCTTCCCATCCCCCCTTAAGCACTCCCTTGTGCACCCTCTTCTTAAGAAACCCTCTTCTGACCCCTCCTGCCCGGCTAACTATCGCCCAATCTCCATCACTCCCTTCCTGGGCAAGCTCCAGGAGAAACTGGCCATCTCCCAGCTTAACCTCCATGCTGAATCTGTTGGCAGTCTTCATGACCATCAATCTGGCTTCAGAGCTGCCAGAAGCACGGAAAATGCTCTCCTGAACATCCGTGAGGACCTACTCTTGAACCTTGACTCCAACACTCCGTGTGTTCTCATTCTGCTCGATCTCTCTTCTGCCTTTGACACTGTCAACCATGCCATCCTGCTCAACCGTCTCCGTGATAACCTGGGTATCACTGGTCAGGCTCTGGCGTGGTTGACCTCTTTCCTCTCTAATCGACCCTCCCAGGTCCAACTGGGGTGCTTCCTCTCTGACATCTTTTTCTCCACCTGTGGTGTCCCCCAGGGATCAAATCTCTCCCCCTGGCTGTTCAACCAGTACCTGGCACTCCTTGCCCAAAGCATCGCCGCTCTCTGCCCCAACTTTCAGTGCTATGCGGACGATACCCAGATCATTTTCAGGCTACCCTCGGCCTCCTCCTCTCCTTCCCTCATCTCTGACTGTCTGTCGGCTATCCAGGAATGGTGTGCTGCCAATGACCTCTGCCTTAATGCCAGAAAGACTGAGATTCTACTCATCGGCACACCCACTCCCTCCTTCCCTGCAGCTCTCTGGCCGGCCTCTCTTGGCCCTCTTCCTGCACCTACCTGCACGGCAAAAAACCTCTGGGTTATCTTCGACTCCACACTCTCCTTCTCTCCTCATATATCTGATGTCTCTAAGAAGTCACACTACCAGCTGCACCTCCTCAGAGGTATTCTTCCCTTCCTCTCCTTCCCCCAGAAGCTCACTGTCTCACGAGCCCTGGTTCTCTCAAAGCTGGACTACTGTAACAGCCTCTATCTTAATCTGCCTGCCTCCACTCTCTGCCCTCTGCAACTCATCCAGAACAGAACTGCGAGACTTGTCCTTGGCCTTAAGCCCAGGGACCGTATCTCTCCAGGACTGAAGTCTCTACACTGGCTCCCAGTGGCTGCGAGGATAAAGTTCAAAACCCTCTGCATTTTCCACAAGGCCTTCTGGGGCCTGGGGCCTAAATACCTTCAACTCTCTCTTCCTAAATATCTTCCTTCCCGAGCCCTTCGCTCATCCTTCTCCAACTCCTTCTGGGTCAGCCGCTTCTCGAAGCAACGAGCTGGGGGTAGATCTCTCTCCGCGGCAGGGGCCTCCCTCTGGAACAGCCTTCCTGCCTCCCTGAAACTTGAGGAGAACCATCTACGGTTCCGGAAGCACCTCAAAACCTTCCTCTTTGCTTCTGCTTTCTCTCTCCCTCTCCCCTGCTAATTCTTCGCTGAATCTGCACCGAATCTTCAACTTGGCCACTCTCGCCGACCTCGGTCCTGGGCCCAGCCACTCTGCACTTGCACTGCCTCGCTGGCAACCCCTGCTCTGCGGGAGTGTCTCTGTATCCTTACAGCCCCCGTTCCCAGCTCTTGTCTGCACTTACCTTGCACTTGCCACCAGCTGGCCCTATTCATTTTATTATATATACTTACCTTGTACTGCACTTGCCCCTTCCCCTCCCTTTGCGCTTTGTCCCTTCCCCCTTCCCCTGCACTTGCGCGATCTGAATGACACCTGGCCTAGTAGGATCGTTGTCTGTCTTCCCCCGTTTCCCCCTCCCTGCCTCGTCGCGCCTTGAAACACTTGAAACGCTTGTGTATAGGTGCGTTACAAATGCCATATCATATCATATCATATCAAAACTCACAACCACGACCAAAAGAAACTGGAAACACGTCAAAGAAAGCAACCTATTCGAACAACTGGAATTAACGAAACCCTCAACTACAGAACTGGAGCTAGCTGACCTAGATGGAAAAGCAGAGATACTGCACAAATGGATCGCAGATACTATAGACAAGATCGCCCCAGAAAAACCGTTCACCCCATCAAAAAAAAGAGCAATGGCAAAATGGTTCACCCCACAATTAAACGACATGAAAAAGGAAAACAGAAAGATGGAATTGGAATGGAGGAAAGAATATAACCCAGGGGAAAAAACATTGTACCAGAAACAATGCGTGCATACAAGAAGGAAATTCGAAAGGCAAAGAAAAGACATTACGATGACAGAATCAATAATGCCACCAACACACAAAAAGAAATGTTAAACATCATTGAAGAAATGAGAAACCTACCAGGCTGTGATAACACCCCAAACCCCTCAGAAAAACTGTGCAACGACCTGGCAGATCACTTCCAAAAAAAAAATCAATGACATCCGTCAAGCCATACAAAAGCGACCAATCAACCACAACATACAACCCAACAAACCCAACTCGGAACCACAACTCAAACTCCAAAGCTTTCCTGAAATATCAGCAGAGGCATTCGCAATGCTGGTTAAACAAAGCAAGAAAGCGGGATCACTCATGGACCCATGTCCCCCAGACATCTACAAATCAATCCTCGCGCAAGGATCACCAGCACAAGTGGTGACGTAGATGACCTTTCCAACTACAGGCCGATCTCCAACATCCCCTACCCAGCGAAACGTCTAGAAACCTAAGTATAAATACTAACCCAAGAACACGTAGAAAAATACCATCTGTTGGACTAGGCCCAAATTGGTTTCAGACCAGCGAGAGGAACAGAAACAGCACTACTATCCATCTGGGATGACCTCAAAACTAACGCAGACTCAAACACTACCTCAGCCCTTATTCTGCTCGACCTCTCCGCAGCCTTTGACACAGTTAGCCACGACACCCTGACCAAAAGACTAGAAGACATAGGCATAACAGACACAGCACTACGCTGGACCAAATCATTCCTAGCAGACAGAACAGAGACCGTATGGATAAAACCTTTCAAATCCACTCCACGAGTCAACGATTGCTGAGTACCACAAGGATCCTCACTATCTCCACTATATTTCAACATCTATCAGACTCCAGTCATCAGAATCTTCAAAAAATACAACATTACATGTTACAACTACGCAGATGACACTCAGATCATCTACAAATTCAAAGACACTGATGCCGACCATCCACCCCTAACCGACTGTCTAAAAGAAGTCTTCAACTGGATGTATGCCAACAACCTAAAAATCAACCCAGGAAAGACAGAAATCATGATCATATCCAAAGACCAAGAGAACGAAACCACCGTCCCATGGCCAACAGAAATGGGAAACGCACCAACACCATCGAAGGTAGTAAAAAATCTGGGAGTCCTAATGGACAACAACTTAACCCTGGAACCACAAATAAATGCAACAGCGAAGAAATGCTTTTTCCTCCTCCGCACGGCAAGAAGAATTCTACCTTTCCTCTCCTTCGCGCACAAAACACTCACTATCGTCGCCCTAATCATGTCTAAAATCGACTATGCAAACAGCCTCTACCTCGGAATACCAGAATACATCCTTAAGAAACTGCAACGGATCCAAAATGCAGCAGCAAGACTACTCCTCAAACTATCCAGAAGAGACCACATCACTCCAGCCCTAAAAACATTACACTGGCTCCCAGTAAAACATTGCATCACCTTCAAAACAATGTGCATAACGCACAGGACAATCAGCGGACAAGGAGCAGAATTCCTACAAAAGAAAATAACAGTCTACAAACCTCTGATCAAGCAACGGAATCCGCCTGGAACTCAAACCATACCGTAAGAAAAAACCTGGAGGCACCTCCTTCTACCACTTAGCTGCAAAAACCTGGAACAACATCCCAAAAGAAATAAGAAACACTGAAGATCGCCTAAATTTCAGGAAATCACTAAAAACCTGGCTCTACAACACCACAGATTAAACCAGGAAACCAAAACTGGAAAAGGATGACTAAACCAAAAGACACAGACATCCTGGACCTGAGAGAGTAACGCCCACGACACCTGGACGGGTGACACCGGCTAGACTGGAGCACAGGCGATACACACGGAGACTGAGTCAACTGCCCCAGACAATCCCACGACACTTTCGCCCGCCCCCTTAATTAACTACCGCCAGGTACCATATGGGTGTGGAAATATCGAGATATTGGCAATCGCCCACTACCTGAGAGATTGTCATTGGCAGGTGTAATGGCCACAGGAGGATGAATGGAAGATAAGGGGAGCTATGAGAGAGCATGCCAGAGGTGGGGGCCAGAGGAGTAAGGAACCTGTAGGCCAGTCAGACCCAGTTCAGGACAGAGGCGCAACAGGGGAGACTACGCAAACAGAGCGCATCAATTCAGGATAGAGACGCAAACTAACCAACCCCTACTAACTATTTCCCTTTCTGAATACACCTCTCAAACTCCAAACCAAACACAACCAAAACCTACAGCACAACAAACCTCACAGACTTCACTACACTGCAACAACAAAACAAAAACACACATAGTCTTGCACAACAGTACACGACGACTACCGGCCGCAAACACCCCAGGCCCAGCCAACAGACCCACCGGGCTGAGGCCGCCAACAGCACATCACTGCCCTTGTGCACTTTTCCTGCTTCCTCCCACTAACTCAACCTCCCCTCCCGTTTCAGAGCCACCAGAGCGCCAAGGGACCACTCCGGTGGTGATAGTGCACAGTACAAATGTCCTTTAACATTAACATTCCCAAAACTGTACAATCTAAGCAGAGACATGCAATGTGTAAAGCTAGTGAACAGTGTGGACAATGTAACTGCACTAGTTGTATAATGGCACAGTCCACTGGGCTCTGCTGTATTGATAAGACACTGTTAAAATACCAATGAGCAATCACTGTGTAGATATTCATGCATTGAATGATTTCTGAAACTGTACCAGCTATGCAATGACACAATTATATGAACAAAGTTCACCAATAGCATTGGAAATGAAAGTCTACTGGTTGGGTAATGTGGAAAATTATGAACAAATCATTGTAAGCACTTTGTAAAATGAGTGAACGTAAGTTCTATAATCAGTTGGTCTATGTACACGGTTAAAGTGTGCTTGCCTAGCAGGAAAAAGAAATCCTTTTGCTCGGCATATACACATTTATTCTTAGAACAGGTTCCAGGAGTGAAAATAGCAGTTTGACAGCTGCATTAGAAGTAAGCTGAGATACTGGTTCGGTGTTCACGCGTTCGATGAGAAGCTCCGGCACTTCATTGTTGCTGTGCCCGACGAGGAGCCTTTGCAGAAGACGTGAGCATAATACGGTAAGCGACTCATCTGGGAGGCAGCATTGGCAGCGAATAAAGGGCTAGTAATTAAACCCTATGGGGCTTATATATGAGAAATTGCGACATTCAGGAATATATTAGCCTTGATGCCATAATTATGCCACGACTCATAATTTGTTTGTCGGCTTTGGATCTTAAAAATTATGGCTAGCGGGCTCCTAGTAGCTTGTTGTTTACCATTATTGGGCAACTGCAGTAGGTATCTACTTGTAGCAGTACCCCTTGGCCTATGTGAATATTTGTTTTCTCTCCTAGTCCTGACTGGCAGTATCTATGCCACGTTATT
This sequence comes from Ambystoma mexicanum, assembly GCF_040938575.1. NCBI lineage: Eukaryota > Metazoa > Chordata > Amphibia > Caudata > Ambystomatidae > Ambystoma > Ambystoma mexicanum. The sequence goes on along the minus strand of NC_090925.1, from coordinate 1,251,053,713 downwards.
CTGCCTTCGTGGGATGGCAATTAGTACTATGGATACTCGCATACCCACACGGGTTGATGGTATTCAAGTTTCTTTTGCTATATAGATGATTTCAGTGCTGGCACAGGCCTGAGATGCCCCGGTTGGACTGCTGCCCTGGGACTTGCGATTGCTTTGGGAATCCCGATTGAATCGATTTCTGCGGCACTATCTTGTTTAATGTGGTAAGTTCTTTGTACTTAGCTGCACTTTTGGTTCTAGCAGCCATCATGGATGGTTTGGGCCTCAATACTTTTCATGGTACCACAGATTTTGTTGACCTCTGCTTTGTTTGGCCACTGCTGCAGAAGCTTCTGATACCATGGGAAGCTGCCCCTCCTAGCTTCAAGGTCAGTGATAGCACACTACCCTAAGGCTTCTTGCATGAAAAATTATTTACTTGTCAATGGTGCGGCTTTCTGATGCCACTATGCCTAAATACACATTACCAGCTTATGGCACAGGTGGGCTGAATTTCGTAAATACGCTCTTATGACTATTGCATGCCTTCATTTATTATTTCTTCCTGTGACACGTGGTTGCAGATGCCTTGCCTATTCCTCCACCTCACCTCAGGGCACAAGCCCTTCATGGTGGCACTTCCTGTCTGACACCATAGGAAATAAGTGGTGCACCCCAGAGAGAATTTTTCTGGCCGTCACCATTTTAAAGCTTTTTTATGTATTTTGTAATAGTGGTTAAACTTATTTGAATTGCGGGGGCATTTCCATTACGAATGGTCCCTTTCAATGTCTATTGTGTTACCTGAGAGTTAGGGTCTCATAGTTGTTTTGTATGTTTCCCTTTCGTTTAGAGTGTAAACTTGTTTTCCTGATGAAGACGTTAAGTGATTCAAATACATCGAAACCGGTCGAGAAATTGAGGATGTGGTTGTGCTGCATATCTAACTGACCCATTCCAGGAGAAGATCACTTCTGTCATAACTATAGTGGTCATGTACATCGAATGCACTTTATAAAACTAACAGGCCGATTCATGGAATAATTAGCGCGGCGCAAGTGGCCAAAAACGTGCGAATCGCAGTGGAATAGCGAAAATCGCAGTGGAATAGCGAAAATCGCACGAAAAGCAGCGCACATCGATTCATGGAAGGCCGTGCGCGAGAAAACCATCGGACGTGCGATAAGAAAGTGCGCGGCGCACGTTGGCGCACAGGCCATCTAACGGCGTGCGCCAGGTCACAGCGAAAATCGCACAGTCCACAGCGAAAATCGCACATAGCGCGGCGCACGCAACAAAAGTAGGCGGAACACGGGGCGTAACACTCGGAATGGGGAACAACTTGCCAAAATATGGGCGTCACGGGGGAAGCACAGGGTAAAAGTGCACGGAACGCCCACACGCTCGCCTACAACACGTATTCATGGAATAGAATAGGGCAAAAAAGCGCACGCTCAAACCAGCGCACAGGCACAAACACGACCGCCACAAGAAAGCAGGCGGTAGCGTCTCTGCGCCTGGAAGAAATGTGCGCTAAAAGGTGCGCCAACAAATAGCACCTATACACAGCCATGATGAATGTCCAATACTGTGGCCCTCCAGGACAAATGACGTACAAAGGGGTACCCACAAACACAGACACGCGCTGAGAGAAAAAATAAACGTGTGCGTGTATACCGGGGTGCGCGGGAAGTTCCACACGCGATATGGCCGAGTACGTGGATTTCAGGGGTGCGCGGGAAGTACCACACGCGATTAGTCAGGGTACGTGGATTTCAGGGGTGCGCGGGAAGTTCCACACGCGATATGGCCGGGTACGTGGATTTCAGGGGTGCGCGGGAAGTTCCACATGCGATATGGCCGGGTACGTGGATATCAGGGGTGCGCGGGAAGTTCCACACGTGATATGGCCGGGTACGTGGATATCAGGGGTGCGCGGGAAGTTCCACACGCGATATGGCCGGGTACGTGGATATCAGGGGTGCGCGGGAAGTTCCACACGTGATATGGCCGGGTACGTGGATTTCAGGGTTGCGCGGGAAGTTCCACATGCGATATGGCCGGGTACGTGGATATCAGGGGTGCGCGGGAAGTTCCACACGTGATATGGCCGGGTACGTGGATATCAGGGGTGCGCGGGAAGTTCCACACGCGATATGTCCGGGTACGTGGATTTCAGGGGTGCGTGGGAAGTTCCACACGCGATATGGCCGGGTACGTGGATTTCAGGGGTGCGCGGGAAGTTCCAAACGCGATATGGCCGGGTACGTGGATTTCAGGGGTGCGCGGGAAGTTCCACACGCGATATGTCCGGGTACGTGGATTTCAGGGGTGCGCGGGAAGTTCCACACGCGATATGGCCGGGTACGTGGATTTCAGGGGTGCGCGGGAAGTTCCACACGCGATATGGCCGGGTACGTGGATATCAGGGGTGCGCGGGAAGTTCCACACGCGATATGGCCGGGTACGTGGATTTCAGGGGTGCGCGGGAAGTTCCACACGCGATATGGCCGGGTACGTGGATATCAGGGGTGAGTGGGAAGTTCCACACGCGATTAGTCAGGGTACGTGGATTTCAGGGGTGTGCGGGAAGTTCCACACGCGATATGGCCGGGTACGTGGATTTCAGGGGTGCGCGGGAAGTTCCACACGCGATATGGCCGGGTACGTGGATTTCAGGGGTGCGCGGGAAGTTCCACACGCGATATGGCCGGGTACGTGGATATCAGGGGTGCGCGGGAAGTTCCACACGCGATTAGTCAGGGTACGTGGATTTCAGGGGTGCGCGGGAAGTTCCACACGCGATATGGCCGGGTACGTGGATTTCAGGGGTGCGCGGGAAGTTCCACACGCGATATGGCCGGGTACGTGGATTTCAGGGGTGCGCGGGAAGTTCCACACGCGATATGGCCGGGTACGTGGATATCAGGGGTGCGCGGGAAGTTCCACACGCGATTAGTCAGGGTACGTGGATTGCAGGGGTGCGCGGGAAGTTCCACACGCGATATGGCCGGGTACGTGGATTTCAGGGGTGCGCGGGAAGTTCCACACGCGATATGGCCGGGTACGTGGATTTCAGGGGTGCGCGGGAAGTTCCACACGCGATATGGCCGGGTACGTGGATATCAGGGGTGCGCGGGAAGTTCCACACGCGATTAGTCAGGGTACGTGGATTTCAGGGGTGCGCGGGAAGTTCCACACGCGATATGGCCGGGTACGTGGATTTCAGGGGTGCGCGGGAAGTTCCACACGCGATATGGCCGGGTACGTGGATTTCAGGGGTGCGCGGGAAGTTCCACACGCGATATGGCCGGGTACGTGGATATCAGGGGTGCGCGGGAAGTTCCACTCGCGATTAGTCAGGGTACGTGGATTGCAGGGGTGCGCGGGAAGTTCCACACGCGATATGGCCGGGTACGTGGATTTCAGGGGTGCGCGGGAAGTTCCACACGCGATATGGCCGTGTGCTCCCAGGCATTACCTGTACACCCTCCACGGCCCCTGCAGGCAGCACACACCACAGGGGACTACCCTGCACACCTGTTCATGTCACCCACCCCCCAGCCACCAGGGGCACCCTCCACCAGGCCCCCACCCATGTCTCCCACCACCCCCACCCCCCAGCAGTGCAGGGGCACCCACTACCAGGCCCCCACCCATGTCTCCCACCACCCCCACCCCCCAGCAGTGCAGGGGCACCCTCCACCAGGCCCACACCCATGTCTCCCACCACCCCCACCCTCCCGCCACCAGGGGCACCCTCCACCAGGCCCCCACCCATGTCCAACCCATGTCTCCCACCACCCCCCAGCAGTGCAGGGGCACCCACTACCAGGCCCCCACCCATGTCTCCCACCACCCCCACCCCCCAGCACTGTGGGGAACCTGCCAGCAGGCCCCCACCCATGTCCAACCCATGTCTCCCACCACCCCCACCCCCCAGCAGTGCAGGGGCACCCACTACCAGGCCCACACCCATGTCTCCCACCACCCCCACCCCCCAGCAGTGGAGGGGCACCCACTACCAGGCCCACACCCATGTCTCCCACCACCCCCACCCCCCAGCAGTGCAGGGGCACCCTCCACCAGGCCCCCACCCATGTCTCCCACCACCCCCACCCCCCAGCAGTGCAGGGGCACCCACTACCAGGCCCCCACCCATGTCTCCCACCACCCCCACCCCCCAGCAGTGCAGGGGCACCCACTACCAGGCCCCCACCCATGTCTCCCACCACCCCCACCCCCCAGCACTGTGGGGAACCTGCCAGCAGGCCCCCACACATGTCCACCTGGCCCCAGGTCCTGACGATACACAATCATGGCAGTAATGGCCAGCATACCCAGCACAAACACCCAGGCAAGGATTGCATCCACCCACATAGTGAATGCAATCACATGACACAACCACAATGGCAAGTATGCAAAAGAACACATGTCCGTCACACACACATACACAATGGGTGCAAGTGAATGTCAAAACCCATATCATGACATGTAAGAAACCAATGAGAAAATAACACAAGTGTAAGAAAATATAAAAAATGTATTAAATACCAAAAATAAGTTAACTTTTCAAACATACAACTATGTGGCTAAGTAAAGAAATGGTCCATGTCCGAGAACAAAAGTGATAAACAAGAAAACAAAGGAATGAAAAAAAAATGAATTTGTCCAAAGCAATATCGTGTAGTAGGAAATTAATGAAAAACCATTACGTCATGGTGAAAACAATAAGAAATTTAAAAAATGTATCTCCCAAAAAAACAAACTATATACAGGAATGTACCAGGGTCCATGAGCCCAACACCATAAATGAAACCTACTACTAACTAATGAAAAATATATGTACAAAAAAGTGGCCATAGTCCGAGCGGTCCAAAATAATAAAAATAAATAAAGGAAACCTAGCACTAACTAAATAAATAACTATATACAAAGGCAGCGGGCAAGTCCTGCGGCTCACTTGGTGATGTTGCTGGCCAGGGCATCATCGAACTCCATGTCGATGTCCTGGAGGCGGGACTCTGTCCTGGCCCCGAGGTCTCGCAGGGACAACCCCATGTCCACCTCAAACTCCCTGCGAGCTTCCTCGAGGCACTCAGCCCGCCTCAATGCCCGACGCATGGAGAACTCCACCCTGACCATGGCGAGCCGCTCCTCTTCCGCCCGCTGCCGCTCCGCACCTATCCGCTGGCCAAACTCCTCCCACACGGAAGACACCACCATCCCAGGGTTGCCCTGCCCTCCGGCCGATGCCTGCCCCTCTGCTCTTGATGGCCCCGAGCCATGATGCCTCCCACGTCGAGCCCGCTGCTGCCTCCGACGCCACTGCCTCTGCCAGCACGACGGCATCCAGGCTGATGGAAACCACCGACGCCGTCGTGCACGTGCCCTGCCCGATGATGCCGTCACATCTTCCATCTACTGGGGTCCACTTGCTGTGTTGTCCACCCCTGCTGGACCTCCGACTCCCAACTGTGGCAGGGATGGGATCCCCACCGAGCTGGCTGCATTGGTCGGGGCAGGTCCACAGGGGGCCCTGGTGGCATCTGGGCCGGAAGACGGCAAGGAGAACGACCGGTGGATAGACTGCACAGAGGAGGAGAGGGCCGTCAGATTGGCCAACACATGCAGGAAACCCCCGAACATGGCCGATCCCAATTGGGCCACGTCGGCACGGTGCACTTCGTGATGACGTGCGTGCTCCTCCCGGGAAGCACGCACGGCATCACGAATCACAGCCGTGCGCATCGCGACCCCAATCAGGACCTTCTCCACGCGGCCAGGGGTTCCCACGTCCGCAGGTGGAGGGGAGTCAGGTGACATGGACATCCCCTCTACCTGCGGACGGGCCTGGGACGGGGCATCCCTGCTGGTGCATGGTGGTGCACTCACAGGGTCAGGGACAGCGACATGCACAGGCCCCTCCACGGTGACCTGTGCTGCCTCCTGGCCCTGGCCCTGGACTGCAACACTTGCACCAGCAGGAATGCTCCCACCAGGCCCCATGTGTGCACCAGTGTCGGCCTCCTCCTCCTCTGTGCAAACCACCAACCTGGATGGCTCCTCACCGTCTCCCGCCGTAGCAGGCCCCTGTGGGGGCTCACCCACCCCTTCCGCTGCAGCCGTGGGGGCATCCCCGCCGCCTTGCTCCACAGCGCCGTCTCCGCCCTCTTCTTCACTAGCCGCTGCGTAGAGGGAGACAAAGGACACAAGCATCAGGCTACTGTACAATGGTCCCCTAGACAGGAAGCAATAGCAGATGAGCACCACTGTCAAAGTACACTTCCATCATGTCCCTCCACAACACATGGGTCAGTCCAGGCAAAACACACACAGTAACAGGCATGGTGCATGCCATGGACATTTCCATGCATGTCCAATGGACTATTGAAACATTCAATGATATGTAACTCACATGCATCATGGCTCATGCATATCACATGCACACACTTCACCTCAGTCACATCCATCTGGCCCCAAACACACCAAACACAGGGGAAACAAGGGTAAGTTGGGTGCGTCACTGAATCTGTGCATTGTCACACACATGTGTCATGCATCCATGGCATGCACAAGTCACAGACACACAGGTCAGGCACACAGACATGGCTACCATATATGTACCTGGCATCAGCACCCATCCTTCACCCCCATCCATGTCCAGGTACAGAGACTGGCATGCTCTCATGTCCAAAATCTGCATAGGGCTCCCCATGCCGCATTTCAACACATGCAACAACCATGTGGGTCACACATCACTGGTCGCACATGCATTACCATGATGTCCCTGCACACATACATGCATACATGGCCCATGGCACACATACAGGCAAGTATCATAGAACCAGCACACCGCAACATGCCCCACAGTAATGCTTGGACACTTACCGCACAACTCCAGACGGGCCTCCCTCTCAAGGACCTGGGCGTGGAGCGCTGGGCGTACGCGTTCCAGGACCCTCTTCTGGATGGAACTCATGCGGCCCCGGCCCCCCTCCACGAGGCGCCGGGCCTTCACAAGGGTCCTGGACCTCAAGTCCTCCCAGCGCTTCTTGATCTTCTGAACGTTGCGGGTTGCCACCCCCTCCGCGTTGATGGCAACCACACAGTCGGCCCAGATCCTCTCCCGTCCTTCCTTGCTGGCGCGGGACGATCCAAAGAGGGCATCATACTGCCCCAGGACATGCTCCACCAGGACACCAACTTCGGTGGCAGTGAAGCTGGTGCCCCTCTGCCCCTCTGGCCTGGGGTTGCCACTGGTGCCAGATGTGGAAGTGCCCGACATGGCAACCCCAGAGGCAGGTGTGGGTGGGCAACTGGGTCCTGGGGCTGGGCTGTGGAGCAATGTAATCCCAGTCGGGAGTCTTCAGTTCCAGCAGGGGTGGACACAGCAACTGGACCCCTGCAGATGGCTGATGTGCAGGCACCAAATGGCAGGGCACGGTGGCAGCAGGCAGGCAGGCAGGCAGCAGCAGATTGCACGTGGGAGGCTGCTCGGGGCACTGGGGGGCAGTAACTCGGCCTTCTGGGCAGGAGCGTGGTCTTCCGTGTGTTTTCGGGTGGCCAGCTTGATACGGAGTGATTTGGCACGTGAAATTCCTGCACGTCAGCGTGAAATCCGAGGAAAGGCCCTTAGCGCGTAAGCGCGTCAGCACGCATACGCGATTCTATTGGACCAGAGTCCCTCAGCGCGTAAGCGCGTCTGACGTGACCCGCACGGGTGTTCCCCACTCAGCACGTGATGACGGAGCACACGTGGAAATACTGCACGTCAGAGTGTCATCGCGTGTAATTGGACAAAAGTGCGCGTACACGCGATTGGCCTATGTACGTGTATTTCAGGGGTGCGTCATTGCGTGTAATTGGACAAAAGTGCGCGTACACGCGATTGGCCTATGTACGTGTATTCCAGGGGTGCGCGGGCACTTACACACGCAAGTACATCAGCGCACTTGATCCCGTGCTGCGTGGGAATTTCCACACGCTATTGGACTGGGAACTAGATTCCAGGGGTGCGCGGGTCACACGCTCGCCTAGAACACGCGCAAAGCATTAATTTGCGCACTTTTCAAATAACAAGCCAGATGCCAGGATGAACATACCGTTCCTAGCAGCAGTGGCAGTGGGCTACCAAAGGAGGAGGAGGAGGAGAGTCAGGGCCAGAATATTCACACCCAGAACCAGCCTTTTCGGGATGCCTGATGACCAGGTGTATGGAAGGTACAGGTTTCCACCACACATAATACTGGACCTGGTGAGTGAGTGGGAGGATGACCTCACATCACCCACCCTGTGCTCCCAAGCACTCAGCCCCCTGGAGAAGGTCCTCAATGTACTGCACTTCTTAGCCACTGGATCATTTCAGCGGACAAGTGCCATAGTGGGTGGGGTGTCACAGGCCACCCAGTCACGCTGCCTACACCAGGTCTTGGACATCATCACTGCACGCCCATCAGTCCGCAGGCACATATACCTGCCCAGAACACCTGCTGAAAGGCATGCTGCCGCCCTGGATTTTTACGGTGTGGCACAATTCCCCAAAGTGCTAGGTGCCATCGACTGCACCCATGTGGCTCTACGTCCCCCCAGGGCATCTGAGCACATCTATAGGAACCGCAAGCACTGGCATTCCATCAACGTGCAGGTAGTATGTAATGCCAAGGGAATCATCACCTCAGTATATGCCAACTATCCCGGGTCCACCCACGACAGCTTCATTTACCGAATATCCACCCTATGCCGGGACATAGATGCTGGGCGGCATGGCGATACATGGCTTCTCGGTGAGTATGTATGCCACTGCACATGCATGCATGTTGGATACTGAGCAAGGTCACAACCCCACCAATGATACCAATCACCACCTCCACAGGGGACAGTGCCTACCCTCTCAGCCCCCACATGATGACGCCAATTCGGAACCCCACCACGCCACCCGAGGTAAGATATAACACAGCCCACATTACAACCCGGGGCATAGTGGAGCGCACATTCGGAGTGCTAAAGTCACGCTTTCGCTCCCTTGACCGTTCTGGCGGGCAGCTGTTATACGCTCCCCCAGTAGTGTGCAGGATCATAGTGGCAGCATGTGTCCTGCACAACGTTGCAACACGCCGGGGCCTGCCCGTGGACATGGTGGTGGCCCCACATCCCCAACCACATGCACAGCCGCTGCGCATGGGAGGGGAAAGGGCACGGGGGGAGGCAACCCGTACACAGCTAGTGGCTAATTACTTCACATAGTATTCACTCCCCTGTGGAGTGCACACTGGCCTGGCACATTCCATCTGACAATCAATGATGACTCAACCTGACACTGATCCTGGATGTCTGGAGATTCAACCGTGAAAAGCATATCAGCCTGAGATTGTTCACCTGGAAGTGTTACAATGTGTGCATCCCTACCCACACACAACACCAATGCAGTTTTGTGAAGACACACATTCAAGCAGCCAAAATGAATACCCACTGGCTAAATGCAACAAGAGGACAGTGCCATGTCACCCAACCCATCCCCAGCACCGCCACACAACACACCGTGCCATGTCATGCTATGTGCAGGTAAACAAAGTAATCCCCACAACATGACAAGTGTTGCGATGTACAGTGTCCCCAATTGAAACTTCCTACACCTGAAGTGCTCACTGTAATGCAGGACAAACAACAAACTTGAGCACGTACTACTATTAACATGACTTCAGTAATGTAATAGATCAGTTGTCTCACCACCTGGATATGCCTGCACTCCCACCACTTCCAACTGAACAGTGTTGGTGCCATGTAGAGTTGTAGGTGCACTGCTGCCAACAAGGACCCCATCTCCAGACTAGAGGGCCTTGTGTAGACATGAGGAAGGGACCTGCAAATTGGGAGGCAGACACAGATGATGAGTTACACATCAATGCAACATGCAGTGTACAACACAACAGCAATATGCACTAGGAATGTATACACAGTATTGACTAGACTACCCACACATGTAGTGGGAGTCCAATGTCACCATGTACTTCAATGTCACTTGGGCACACCCTTTGCAAGCCCATGGAAACAGGAAGCAGGAGGGGTGTGTGTGACTCAAACCCAGGCATCTGAACCTAATACATGACAAGCCTGCATGTGCCCAGCCACAATGCAGCGTATGCCCACAGGAACCACGGAAGCCAACAAATTGTCCCAAAAAAATTGGGAAAAATATAAAAATAAAAATAAAAATAAAAATAAAAAAAATCAAAAATGGCCATTAAAGGGCCCGGGGCGGTTGGGGAGGCCACCCAGGAGGTCTGAGGTCAGGGTGCACACCAGAAACCACCTGTGTGGATCCTGGGAAAAAAAAAACACCTCCATGGGCTCATGGCCCACACGGCTACCCTATTGTGGGAGTTTCACTGCTGTCGCTATTATCACCCTGTGCAGCTGCATCCGGAGGTGGTTGCACTATGGGAGGCAGCCCACGCAAGGCCCTACTCTGTTCCTCCATGGCTGCAAGCATGCGGGTGTGGTAGGTCTCGTTCTGGAGGATGAGTGTGCGGAGGTCCCCATGCAACAACTCACGGGATGCCCGGACCTCCGCCCTCGTTGCTTGCATCTCAGCTGAGAGCGTACGGGTGAGACGCTCCAGCTGCTGTTCTGTCCTTTGGTGTGTTGAAGCCTCTAGCTCAACAAGAGTCGTCCTGAGTTGATGTAGCTCCTGCCTCAGGGCTTCCCTGTGGCCCTGGGACTCTATGGAGATGGCCTCCTGCAGAGTCGCCAGTGCCGCCCGCCTGTCCCTGTTGGACGCCAACATGTCCTCCCTGTGTGACTGGCAGATGGAGTCGGTTGCCTGCTCTAGTCGCTCCATCAGCCTTTCAGGGGGGACAATGGAAGTGGCCACCCTATCCATGGCCTGAGCCATCATCTCGGATGATGCTGCCTGTTGGGTAGCCATACCGTAAATGGATTGCTCCCATGCGGTATTGCCAGGTGGCGTACGGCCACCACGTCGGCGGGCACCACACCTGTCTGGGGCAAGGCGGACTGCGCCTTGCTGTGCCGGCACTGCCTGAGGCTGCAGGACTGCATTCCCCCTCTGATCTGCTGGCCCAGGAACAGGATCAGATGTCGCGGAGTGTGACCCTGCATCCGTAACCACCAAAGGCCTAGCTGCCAACACTGACATCCCCATTGAGGGTTCTGACCCTGGTGCAGGTGGGTGGGACAGAACAGATTCCCTCCCTGGAACACTCACCTGCGACGGCACGTAGGTCTCATCATCCGAGTCAACAGCTGAGTACAGCTCGGGGGAGGTGCAGCCAGAGACACCCCTTGAGAGCACGACCTGCAGCACTTGTGGGTTTTCACTCACCAGCACACCACGTCCCTCACTGGTGGTTGGTCGGCCCTCGGACCAGTGGTCGAAGTGAGCGGGAGCGGCCGGGAGCGGTGCTCCTCTACATTTTTTTAATTACCTTTAACAGCTCCTATACTTTTATTTTAAAAAGAAGCCGTTCCGGAATGGTTTCGTTTTAAAATAAAAGTGTAGGAAGAAATTGAAACTTGCACTTTCAGTGCACTGCACTGAACGTTCCCTTGAACAGCAGGTGCAAGTGTTGGGGGTGTGTACGGAGTGTGGGAGGGGACGTGGTGATGGGGTTTGTGGGGAGTGGGTGCAGCACAGCAGGAGCCATAGTTCCACTACTTCTTTTCGCACACTTCGACCACTGCCTCGGACCCCTCCTGGCTCTGCACATCTCCACAACCCCAGCAGTATCAGGTGCGTCTTCCCCTGCAATGACATAATGACAAAGAAATGGAAACCCGCATTAGCACCATGGCACACAATGAGGGCTGAGAAGCAAGAGAACCAGTACTTGATTGACACATGTCCCACATGACTAAGACCCTCCCATGCATGCACCCTCACTGCGTATGAAGGGCAGGCAAATGGCACACACTCATTACACAAAGATGGAAGTTGAACACATTTCATGCATGCTGCCTGGCAGTGGCATCACACATTGCCCTGTGATTGCCAGGTGACACACACATGCCATCACACAGATGGCATGTGCCATTGCTATTGAGTGTAGATGGAGAGGAGGGCAGCACTTATTCATTCTGTCCAGTTCCCACATGCAATAGCTTTTCTAATTCAAACAGGTCTGCTTTATCACCTGGAGCTGGCAGTCCAATACGGTCCAATTGCACAGGGACATGTGTGAACATATGATATCCAGGTAACAAAGTAACTCCACTTTACCATGGCCATGCCATACATGTGACTAGAGGACTGAGGAATGCCTAGTATAAGTGGTGGAATGCATACAATCTGTCTGATTGAACATAGGAAAATAAGCAACAATGTTGTGGCAAGGTGACACTTCAAGGCCAACTTGGGTGCTGTTGGGCTAGATGTCTACTGTTGGCAGAAGGGATACTGCAATGGCGAAATGCAGCTGCGCAGGATGTATTGCATGAAGCACATGGCTGACCCATTCGACTCAGGCGCACACACTCTCACCTGGCACACAAACAGATGCCCTCACACACACACCATGCACATGGATGACACACACATGCATGTGCACTCACCGGACAATGCCTCGTAATCAGGCAGATCTCCCACGCCTTGGATCTGTTCCTCCGTGACGTAGGTCCCAGCGACTGACTCATGTGGAGTGAGTTCCATGTCTTCTACTGGAGACCCACCTCCAGTCACTAGAGTTGCGGCATGACTTGAGGCCAGCTTCTTCTTTGCCCTGCGCTTTAGGTCATTCCAGCGCTTGTAGCAATCATTGGCTGTGCGCCTCACGATTCCAAGGGCACTTACGATGTCCGCAACGGTCTGCCAGTGTGCCTGGCGTTGTGCAGGTGTGGTCTTGGATCCTGCAACAATGACCATCTCGTTATCATGTCCGGACACATACTGGACAAGTGCATTCAGTTCGTCATCCGTGAAGCTGGGCTTCCTCGACGGACCGGACTGTGTAGCCGTGTCTGGGGCATCAGCCTGTGCCGGACGAGCACTCTTCCTCTTCCGCTTGGAAGGTGGTGGTGATCCTGAGTGTCCTACGCCGCTCTGGACACTAGGGGCAGGAGCCCTGGTGGGCTCTGTATCAGGTGTGTGGGATTGCACACTCAGCATGGGAGTTGGTGCAGGCATTGGCTCAAGTGTAATGGTGTCATGGGGAATGTCAGCAGAATGGACTAGGACGGACACTGTCCTGGCTGGGTGTGTGAGAGCTGGGGTGGATGGAGCCGCAGCTGCCCCTGCAGCCTCTCCGCCCTGCCTACTTGGGGCAGCAGATGACCTTGCTGCCCCAGATCCACGTGGCATGATAGCATCAACGTGCACCAGCGCACGTGTCGTAGCCCTGCTGACCTAGAAGTCAGCCATGGAGTCAGCCAGGTCTGGTGCCACAATGGGCTGGTCCAACAAGGGCCTTCGCATGGATGGTGTCAGCCACTTCAGCCTCAACGGGAGGGGGGGAGGGGGGGGGGATGATGGGTGCCCTTGACTGGTCCTCCACACATGGGGGGACAGGCTCACCCTGCAAGTTACGACCACGTCCCCTACCGGATCCACCACGGCCACCACTTGTGGCTCTTCCACCTTTGCCACCCTTACGGAATCCTCGCCTCCCAGCCATGGCACTGATATTAATGTGCGTATGGGAGTGGCTGTAGACAATTGTCCTGGGCAATTGGGGGTCAAAGGGGTTGGGTACCAGATGGTAATTGTACCCTAGTGCTCTAGCACGGCTGATTGTAACCCCTGAGGAAAGATGACGGGTCACGCAACGCACAGGAGGCCCAAAAAAGGGAGATGACGTGCACGCAACCCCTCCTAGACCACGTGTGCAGAAATAAAAACCTGCACTACGCTGTGGCACCCAGTAACACAAGAATGAACATATGCGTGTCACACGCAGCCTAGAATGACCTCTGAAGGGGTAGGCTACACACGGGGCAAGCACAGAAGTTAGATATGTCCGTGACTCACCGTCTGCCAGGTAAAAGAGCGTGAAAAATGAGCGCGTTTGGTTGGCAATACCCCGCCAAAAGAAGATGTGTACGCTGTCTGAGAAGACAGGACAACAGTAGAAGGGAACACTGTTTGAGGGAACAGGCCCAGGTAAACCAGTACAAGAGAAAAAAGAGAAAAAGCTGTCAGAGGTAACAGGGAGTACGAACTGGAAACGCTGTGAAGTAAATCGCGTGTGAAACGACAAGAAGTACAGAATTCACCCACTCGCTCTCCACGAAAAGCACGTACAAGGAAATGGTGTTCTACACGTACCTTATATACAGGCCCACACGTACAGCGTCACTTACGCGGTGTGTACGTTCACCAATCACACGCTTTGTCACTCCTGCGTGTAGATCCATTTTCACCAATCACACGCTTTGTCACTTCTGCGTGTACATCCATTTTCACCAATCACACGCTTTGTCACTTCTGCGTGTAGATCGATTTTCTCCAATCACACGCTTTGTCACTTCTGCGTGTAGATCCATTTTCACCAATCACACGCTTTGACACTGGGACGTGTCACGCAACATTTTCCTGCACGTGCAGGTGACTATAGGCGCGCATATGCTGACGGGTTTACGCGCTAGCGTTCACACAGGAAAGACCACTCTCCTGGACAGGAGGCCAAATTACTGCCCCCCAGAGCCCTGAGCACGCTCCCACCTGCCATCTGCTGGTGCATGACTGCCTGCTGGCCACGTGCCCCACAGTGCTGGTGGGTGGGGGTGTTGGGAGACATGGGTGGGGGCCTGGTGGAGGATGCCCCTGGTGGGGGGGGACATGAGTGGGGGCCTGCTGGAGGCTGCCCCTGCACTGCTGGGGGGTGGGGGTGGTGGGAGACATGGGTGTGGGCCTGGTAGTGGGTGCCCCTGCACTGCTGGGGGGGTGGGGGTGGTGGGAGACATGGGTTGGACATGGGTGGGGGCCTGGTGGAGGCTGCCCCTGGTGGCGGGGGGGGTGGGGGTGGTGGGAGACATGAGTGGGGGCCTGGTGGAGGCTGCCCCTGGTGGCGGGAGGGTGGGGGTGGTGGGAGACATGGGTGGGGGCCTGGTGGAGGCTGCCCCTGGTGGCGGGAGGGTGGGGGTGGTGGGAGACATGAGTGGGGGCCTGGTGGAGGCTGCCCCTGGTAGCGGGGGGGGTGGGGCTGGTGGGAGACATGGGTGTGGGCCTGGTAGTGGGTGCCCCTGCACTGCTGGGGGGTGGGGGTGGTGGGAGACATGGGTTGGACATGGGTGGGGGCCTGGTGGAGGCTGCCCCTGGTGGCGGGGGGGTGGGGGTGGTGGGAGACATGAGTGGGGGCCTGGTGGAGGCTGCCCCTGGTGGCGGGAGGGTGGGGGTGGTGGGAGACATGAGTGGGGGCCTGGTGGAGGCTGCCCCTGGTGGTGGGGGGGGTGGGGGTGGTGGGAGACATGAGTGGGGGCCTGGTGGAGGCTGCCCCTGGTGGCGGGGGGGGTGGGGGTGGTGGGAGACATGGGTGGGGGCCTGGTGGAGGCTGCCCCTGGTGGCGGGAGGGTGGGGGTGGTGGGAGACATGGGTGGGGGCCTGGTGGAGGCTGCCCCTGGTGGTGGGGGGGTGGGGGTGGTGGGAGACTTGGGTGGGGGCCTGGTGGAGGCTGCCCCTGGTGGCGGGAGGGTGGGGGTGGTGATCGACATGGGTGGGGGCCTGGTGGAGGCTGCCCCTGGTGGCGGGAGGGTGGGGGTGGTGGGAGACTTGGGTGGGGGCCTGGTGGAGGCTGCCCCTGGTGGCGGGAGGGTGGGGGTGGTGGGAGACATGGGTGGGGGCCTGGTGGAGGCTGCCCCTGGTGGCGGGGGGGTGGGGGTGGTGGGAGACATGGGTGGGGGCCTGGTGGAGGCTGCCCCTGGTGGCGGGAGGGTGGGGGCGGTGGGAGACATGAGTCGGGGCCTGGTGGAGGCTGCCCCTGGTGGCGGGGGGGGTGGGGGGGGTGGGAGACATGGGTGGGGGCCTGGTGGAGGGTGCCCCTGCACTGCTGGGGGGTGGGGGTGCAGGGGGACATGAGCAGGTGTGCAGGGTAGTCCCCTGTTTTGTAGGCTGCCTGCAGGGGCCGTGGAGGGTGTACAGGGAACACCTGTGAGGACCCACCCAGCCTAATCGCGTGTGTGACTTCCCACGCATCCCTGTAATACACGTACCCAGCCAAATCTCGTGTGATTATTCCCACGCACCCCTGTAATACACGTACCCAGCCAAATCGCGTGTGATAATTCCTGCGCACCCCTGTAATACACGTACCCAGCCAAATCGCGTGTGATAATTCCCACGCACCCCTGTAATACACGTACCCAGCCATATCGCGTGTGATGATTCCCACGCACCCCTGTAATACACGTACACAGCCAAATCGCGTGTGATTATTCCCACGCACCCCTGTAATACACGTACCCAGCCAAATCGCGTGTGATAATTCCTGCGCACCCCTGTAATACACGTACCCAGCCAAATCGCGTGTGATAATTCCCACGCACCCCTGTAATACACGTACCCAGCCATATCGCGTGTGATGATTCCCACGCACCCCTGTAATACACGTACACAGCCAAATCGCGTGTAACACTTCCCGTGTACCCCTGTAATACACGTACCCAGCCAAATCCCGTGTAATCATTCCCGCGTACCCCTGTGATACACGTGCCCTGGCTAATCGCGTGTAAAACTTCACGCCTACCCCTGTAATACACGTACACAGCCAAATCGCGTGTAAAACTTCCCGTGTACCCCTGTAATACACGTACCCTGCCTAATCGCGTGTATGACTTCACGCGTACCCCTGATATGCACGTTACCCGCTTTGCGTTCCTTGTTTGGCAGCCCTGTAAACTGGTCCAGGGTTAGCGCAGCCCTTTGCGATGATTTAGCGATTTTGATGGCTTTTCCTTGCGCGAGGGCGTTCTTGGGGGCGTTACTGGCGCTGCTGCAGGGTCGCTGCGATACTCTGCGCCACGGCTGGTTTGGGAGCCTAAAATCCATGAATACGCTGTGCGCGGAAATCGGTTTTAGCGCACGTGCCTGGCGCAGACAATCGCACGCGGACACTCTGCGCCAGCCGCTTGCGACACTTTTCTGCGAAATTCTATGAATTACCCTGTAAATCTGTTAGCTATGATCTTTAACTGGCTATAACATATATGTATTGTTATTGGGTATATAAACTTTATAGAATGTGTATGTATGATGGCTGTGTGTGGACAAATGAGTGAATGATTTATTGTCAATTGTATGCATTGTATGGATTCCTATGTTCTTAATTCTCCTGCAATGTAAATAATATGCTAAGTGCTGATTAAGTAACGATTAATTTGTCTGTTTAAATGATGTATCCGGCACAATAAAATCCTTTTTGATACTTTGTTTATAAATTAAACTCCTCTGGACTTTTTCTTTGGAGCTAATTAGTTATACGAATACCCAAGCCCAGATTGCAGGGTCTCCTGCGTCTTTCAGATATACTCAGTGTTCATATTTAGCCTGGAGATGTAATGCCTGTCATGAAGCAATGTATAAAACCGTTTGTTGTCAGAATAAGAAGAGAGGCATGGGTGAAGCAGTTGCTTGTCGTCCAAGCTCTGTTTAAGCATATTATAAACTATGGCTGTGAAGCCTTTGAAATCGCTTGTGCTGGTGTCTCATTCTGCTGATTATGGGCACAAGCAGGCATTATGAAAAGAATTACCCACAAATTGGCTACCCCAGATAGAACCTCATTGCAGTTAAGTTCCAGTTGGAATATTTTACCACGGTGGGGGAGCAGGCACAGGACAGGTGGGTTCCATGTAATAATGTCGCCACAAAATTCTCGCCATGCAAAAATATCGCCGAAAAATTGCTGTTTTTAAAAAAAAAACAATTTTTTGCCCGTCCCCATATATATGGTCACCCATATAATATCGCCGCAACCTTTTCCCAGCGATATTATTTACGGCAACCATATATATGGGGATAATATTGCCTGATACCGACAGGTGGAGGTCGTGGAGCACACTACGTGAGGTTGACAGAGGTTTCCTGCAGCTACAACGTTCGGCCACCTGCCAGTCTCTTTAACACGTTGATCTCTGCGACTGAGGTTCCTCCGCCTGTGTGTGAAAGGGAGACTTGCACTCCTGTTTAAGTGCCAGGACAGAAGCCTGTAACAAGAAAAGGGGTGAGACTGTTTCATGCACAGAGTGTGATGATTTAATACAGAATGATGTTGTGTCGTCTGATGTTATGAATGTCTAATGTTTTCTATGGGAGCATACTGTTAAATGAGCCATAGAGAAATACACCTAGTGTACACAAGTTGAAACCAAGGGATGGATGAATCATGAAATGGCCATGTAGTTTGTACTGATTATGGGCACACTCTCCGTTAAGTGGGACATTATCAGTGCAACCTTGTGATTACAAGAAATAGTTACTGCGACAGAAATGGGAAATTCATGCACTAAAGGGTGTTGTGGGTTGCAATGTTGTAAGAGTCGTTCAGAAATAGAAAAACATGTGTCTACTTCCCTGGAAGTTACGCCAGGATAGGAGTTGATGATGAACAAAGGCTTGGGGGTAGTGTTTTTTTTGGCGCAAATGGCACGAATATACTGCCAACAACCCTGATTTACAATTCCCTGTGCGTGGGTCTTTTGAACTAGAAAAAATAGGATATTTAAGAGAAATGTTAGCCACTAAGGATGACAAGGCCACTAGACCCCTGCAATGGGAAACATATAAACAATGGGAAAATTATGCCCGATAGTGGTCTATGCACGAAGCTCAATTGAAGAAAAAAAAAGCCTCAGTCAGAGATGGATAAAGCACATGCATATGAGCATAAACAAATGAAGGAAGAATGGGATCAAGGGGATAGGGAGCACATGATAAGAACAAAAGGGGTATATGACGCAAAAACATCATCAGCCCCGACTCCCATGGTCACATCTGAGGAGAAGATTGATCCGTTACTAGAATGTTTACTTATTAAAATACCTCCTCCTCCCCCATATCAGAATCCGAAACCTGTTGGCGAAGCACCCTCTCCATCACATCGCTCCTGTAGAATCCCAGCTGCAGATGCAGGCCCTGCGGAAAGAGTAGTGGCAGCATGGATCCAGAAAGGGCAGGAAAGGATAGTAATGGCTAAAATGTATGTGCCCCAGCAGCAAGACCAGCTCGTATTTGCAATAGTGCAAGAGCGATGTAAACAAATGTGGCGGTTGCATGAAAGGGTAAACGCTGAGGATTAAGTGTATCCCCTCCCAAATGATTATCTGGAAATAGACCAAACAATTAAGGATTATAAACTTGATTCGGGCCAGTGTCCTGCAACAGTATCAAAATGTTTATTTTGAATTATAAGTGCCCCAACCAAGTCTATGGTAACTCAAATGTTTCCCATGAGAGAGGTGCTTGGGTTTGATACTGATAATCCAACACACCAGGTCCATGTCCCCTGGAATAGGATGGAGTTACTTTCTTTTACTAAAGATTATCCAGATATTAGACAAAATCCGGAACAGTTGTACACCCAAACGGACCGGGTTCTTAAAACAGGTACACTCACATTGGGAGTTATAGATCAGTTGTTTTCATGCATTGTGCCAGCAGCTATATGGCGCCAATGCAGAATGCAAGACAGTTTAGATCCTGACATAAAGTGGAATGAGCTGACAGAGGCAGCAAGTGAAAGGGGAAAGACTGGGGAATTGTCCAAAGAATTAATAGCTCTTCCAACACTGCTGATAACACGTATGCAGCAAGTGGTTCCCTGCAAGCAAATTAATTGGGATAAATTGACTGCTTGCAGGCAGGAAGTAGGGGAGTCAGTTGGAAAATATTTTGCACCAAATGTAGAAGCTTTTAGCTCATTTAGTGGGATGGATATGTCTACCCTGAAGAAGTGTTGAAGGGTTGTTACCTCACTTAAAAAATGACATGCAAACATATGAGTCCACCTCGCTAACCATGTGCTGCTCAAATATTAACCATGGCTAGGTATTATGCAAACCAGCATGCTAAAGAGAAAGGGGAAAAGGAAAAAAAGATGAGATAGTTAAAAACCAGAGCTGTGATGCAACAGGCTTTTACAGAAAGAGGCAGAAGTAATATACGTATAGCAAGGGGAAGAGGAATGTATAGAGGAGTAAAAGGTGGTAGTACCCCGCCAAGTAATGGAACAGGCATGATAGACACTGGGTGTCATTTTTGTAAGGTAGAAGACCACTGGATAAGGGAGCGTCCGTTGTGCCGGAGAGGGCGCCGACGCACATATGTGCGAGGAATGACAAGAGGAACTTTTCTAAGGGCCGAGGCTGACAACAGCATGATAACACATGCTGGGACACTAGAAGAGAATAATGAGCAACAGCATAATTATTTTGACCTCAGGCAAGGCCATCATTATTCAGGTAGGGATTATTACGAGGATGATTACAATACAATGAACTACACAGCATTGATCTGCCCTGGAGAGGGAAATGGGCCCATAAGTATTCCTGTAGATTCAAAGGAGCCATTTGTAAAAGCTACAGTGCAGGGCAAGAAGGCAACATTCCTCCTTGAGACAGGTGCATCCAATACATCAATTTCCCACAAACTAGTGTCCCATATTCCCCTGTCTGGGAAAGTAAACACATCAGTGGGATTCTCTAATAATCCGGTCCAAAGTCTAATACTTGGCACGTTACTACAGGTCCCATAGCTTGCATGGCTCAGCTTGTTGCACTGATAAATGTTCTTTAAATCTGTTGGGAATTTATTTGCTGAAACATTTATATGCGAATATATCTTGCTCGCCTAATGGAGTGTACCTAACATGTAATGCTGAGTCTTTTTCAAAATGTTTTGTCGTTACTACTAATGATTTGCCACCTGAATTTAAGGGAGTTGACCATGGCCCATGGGATCTAATGATGTAGCATGTATGGTAGTTGACCCAGTGAAAATACAGGTTAAGCCTGGTGCAGTATTACTGCAAATTCCTCGGTATAAAATACCCAAGGAAGGGTTAGAAGGAATTAAGCCTGTAATGCAGAATTTACTAATTAAAGTGTTTTAAAAAAATATTGTGGGGAGTACCTGCAACAACCCAATACTTCCTGTGCAAAAAACTGATTGATGCAAAGCCTTGTGTTCCAGCACAATGGAGACTGATTATCGATCTCCGAGCAATAAATACAATTGTAGAACCGCAGTATCCGGTGGTGCTGGATATGACTTCCCTGTTCACCATGATTCCGCATTCAGCCCACTATTTCACTGTTATGGACCTCAAAAATGCTCTCATTAGTATTCTGATCCAGGAAGACAGTCAGTACTTATTTTCCTCTAATGTCGAAGGACGGCCCTACACCTTCCGTAGGGCCCCCACAGTTACACTGAAAACCCAAGTATTTACAGCCAAGCATTGAAAACACAGCTATACATGTTTACACCGACTGCAAATACCATACTGCTCCAATACGTTGATGATTTGTTGATAGCTGCAGATACCCAAGAGCAATACATGGATTGCACTGTGCGGTTATTACATTATTTAGCACCAGTGGGACATAAAGTATCCCTAAAAAACAACAGTTTTGCAAAACCCAGATCACCTATTTGGGACCCCTATTTCCAAAAGGGGAGCGTAGATTACACCCTCAGTGCATAGGGGCTATAATGAAAATACCTGTCACAATCACACAGAAAGATGTCAGAGGGTTTTTAGTGATGATTTCATTTTGTCGGTGGGGGATTCCCAATGTTTTACTTTTAGCCACACCACTGTTAGAACTAACACTGAGTAGCACTCCTCTCCCCTTGCCATGGACTGCTGCTCAGAAATAATGTTTTGGTGTTTTAAAATCTGCATTGTGTGGTACACCTGCTTTAGGCATTCCAGATTATACTAAACCCTTTACATTATTTGTGCATGAAAAACAAGGATGTGCGTTATCTGTACTAACTCAACAGCAAGGGGGTAGAAACAGACCATGTGCATATTTTTCTTCTACATTGGACCCAGTGACAAAAGCACTTCTAAATTGTTTAAGGGGTGTAGCGGCTGCAGGAATTTCCATGAAGCAAGCCGATGCCATAATATTGGGACACCAAGTTACATTGTCTGTGCCACATGCAATTGATATTTTACTGAACCAAACTTAAACACAGTACCTGACAAATGCCAGGTCAACTAGATATGAGCTGACGTTATTGGCTCCAAACATTGCCATACAACGTTGTAACACTCTAAATCCTGCCACCGTGCTACCCCTCCCATCGAATTATTCAAAAGTAATGCATGATAGTGTATTAATAACAGATAATGAAACGAAGGGACAGGTATATTTGGTGGATTCCCCCGATTGATAAACCTAATGGTACATTATATGTAGATGGCTCATGTCTTAAATTACCAGATGGTACTACCATGGCAGCATATGCCATTACAACCTTAAAAACCATTGTTGAGGCGTGTAGGATATCTCAACAATAAGCACAAACAACTGAAATTATTGCCCTTACACAAGCTTGTGATTTGAACTCTAGTCTTCTAGTTAATATTTACACTGACAGTCACTATGCATTTGGAGTAGCTCACAACTTTGGCCGCTTATGGGCTGAGAGAGGACTTTTAATTTCACATGGGACAAAAATACAGCATGGTACATTTATTTCAAAATAATTGTATATACCAACCCTGCCAAATAAACTGCCCATCATGAAATGCAGCACACACAAGGCCATTGAGATGATGTGGGAAATGATCATGCTTTTGCTGACCAAATAGCAAAGCAACTGCACAGTTCCCTGTATCTCTTATGCATATTGCATGCATGATGTCACCAGAGAATATCATATTTGATCATTCCCTTGAGACAGTACAAACTATTCAGTCTGAAGCTACTGCCCATGAATTAAAGGAATGGAAACAGACTCTGAACTATGTAGATGGCTGTTGGCTAGACACACAAGATGAGGGGAAATGTAAATTATCACATATGTACTTACC
The DNA here is from genome assembly GCF_040938575.1 of Ambystoma mexicanum. Classification (NCBI taxonomy): domain Eukaryota; kingdom Metazoa; phylum Chordata; class Amphibia; order Caudata; family Ambystomatidae; genus Ambystoma; species Ambystoma mexicanum. Next base: position 1,251,030,743 of record NC_090925.1, on the reverse strand, counting down.
TTTAATGTTGTCCTATGCTCATGGCATGTCTCATGTAGGTGCAGAGGGAATGTGCAAGTTGCTCACTACAGTGTTGAGTAACCCTAAGCTAAAACCAGCCACGGTTGCTTTTTGTAAAAACTGTTTAGTATGTGCATCCTATAACAGTGGAAAGAGTGAGGGAGCCGCAAAATGACATTTTCAGCTACCTGAATTTCCATTTGAAGCCTTGCAAATAGAGTTTATTAAATTGCCTCCCTGTGAAGGAAACATTATGTGTTAGTGATAGTGTGCATGTTTAGCAAATGGATAGACACATTCCCCTTAAAAGACAATACTGAATTAAAAACTGCTAAAATACTCATGAAGGAGTATTTACCCCAATTCGGACTGCCTCACACTGTCTGGAGCAACAATAGTGTACATTTTGTTAATCCTGTGATGGAATTAGTGCACTCAGGTGTTGGATTGTCTCCTTACACAGTAGTCATGGGCCGCCCATCAAATGTATCTATATGAAGAACTTTCAGCAAAGATTTGGTTTGCAACTCAGGTGGAAGGGCACAAAGCAGGTGCTGCTAACCACTTAGAGTGCTTTGAAGTGCAGCAGCCACAACAATTGGATCCACTCCAGCCACGTGAAGCATGCATCGTCCTCTTTGCTACTTGCCCCTGTGGAAAGTGCATTGCCTGGTAAGGAGACCCAAAAGCTCCCCCTGGTGGTAAGACTATTGACATTTGCACTAACATCACCAGCCCCAAAGACAATGCTGAAGCAACAGATGGGCTGTGATACAATTTAAGACTCAGGAAACTGTGAACCAACAGCTACCGAACTACAAACTGTGAAGAGGAATCCCTTTCCATGAGGGACAGCTACCAGGTGGTCAAGACCGCCATCTTTAAATGGACTACTTAAGGGTACAGTAGCACAAAGAGACACTCCAAGGAGCGATTTAGCTCAGTGAAACCTGTCTTGTTGGAATTTCATTGTGCTGTTTTGTTTTGCTCTCTACACAAGTTATGTCAAACCATGAGTGTGTGGCTATTTCACCCCAGAGAGGGTCCGTCCATCTCTATGCTTCTGTCAGAGAAAAGAAAAGAAAAAGGTATTGTTCCAAGGGGTTCGTATATGCAATACTGTTAGGATTGTCTGTGTATTAGGTGGGTGGCTATTATTGGAATATTATGTAGCGCCATCCTTGTTCGGTACAGTAATCAGTGTCCTCAATGCCACCCTCTCTCCGATCCAGCAGGATCATAGAGAAAAATACTTTTGTTCAGAGTATTGTGGCCCAAGCACACTTCCCTACGGGTACATTAAATATTGGTGGCTCTTTAGGATCCTTAATGACAACATTTGGGTGGAAACTATTGTCCGTTATTTTTGTTTTATTGCCATTTTCCTTTTCACATGTCTTTGTATTAATTGTGTGCCTGCCTTGTGCCAGACATTAGCTTCATGTCTCGATTGCAGGCAACTTCAGTATCCATCACAAATGCTTTTATTCTGCAAGAGAAAGTTATTAGAGATATGCTGGCCATAGATGTAACATATTGACTTACTTACTGATATTACATTGTGATAATAGAACTATGTTCAAATGGGCCAATTGTGGAAGATAATGAACAGATAATTGTAGGCACTTTGTAAAATGAGTGAACATAAGTTCTATAATCAGTTGGTTTGTGCACACGGTTAAAGTGTGCTTGCCTAGAAGAAAAAAGAAACCCTCTTGCTCTGCACATACTTATTCATTCTTGGAGCAGGCTCCAGGAGTGAAGCTAGCAGTTTGACAGCTGCATTAGCAGTAAGCTAAAACCCTGGTTCAGTGTTCGCTTTTAGCCTGGAGATGTAATGTCTGTCATGAAGCAATGCATAAAGCTGTTTGCTCTCAGAATAAGAAGAGAGGCATGGATGAAGCAGTTGCTTGTCGTCCGAGCCCCCCTTAAGCATATTATGAATAAACTATGGCCGTGAATCCTTTGAAATCTTCTGTGTTGGTGTCTCATTCTGCTGATTATGGACACAGGCGGGCTTTATGAAAAGTATTGCCCACAGTAATTACACAGTTCAATGTATATTGGATAAAAATCAGTGGCATTGACACATGATTTTATACACCTCAAATGTCTGATACACAATGTTGATGATTGGGTAACTGTGATTTGTCTCAACACACTTGAAGCACTGAACCTGCAAAGATTGTGGAACATAATTTATTTAACTCTACAAGTACCCTAATAGCACTGGTGCTAGAATAGTTCCAATACACTTGATGCACTGTACTTGCAGAGATTACGAGACATAACTATTGCACTTAACAACTACTGTAATACATTTTGGATTCATCATTCACATGATCACACCAGCTTTGGAAAAGTAAATTGACATTCTGTACACAGTTGTACCTGTACAACATTTTTGTATCATTGTTATATCGGTTCTAGAATCCGATATCGATAATTCGACTACAAACTATGGGCCTAATTCACAGAAGCTTTTTATAATGGCAAAACTCCATTGGAAAACGCTCTGTGAATCAGGGCCTTAATTTCACTGTTCCAGGCATCATTATAGGCTACCAACGTCATCATCGTGATGTCATTGCATCTGCCGCAATACTTTCTTACACAAATCTTAAAACGACCATCTTTGATAACAGGCGTATTTACACTCGCATCCAGGAGGCCGTCGCGCTAACCAGGGTAAGTCATACAGGACTTGTTATTCGGTCCGTAGAAGTCTACTTCAAAATTTTGTAGAAGTATCAGATGCTAAATATAGACATTAACCTTGCAGTGCACGACAGCTGATTTACATAGAAGCTGCCTTCACCTATATGAAAGGATATCTATTCTGACGGCATCCTTACATTAGAATACTGTACCTGACCCTTAAGTTGTGCATAGACACACCAATCCAGACTATGAGGTCAGTGAGTAAAACTGTGAGTAACTCAGCAGATTTTTCATAATTAAGAGTGATCTCAACTGTAATACATTCTGAGAGATCCTTTTACATTGTATTTCATATATATATATATATATATATATATATATATATATATATATATATATATATATATATATGGATATGACTCCAAACACAAGATGGTAAATACTCGTACCTGACACATTTTCCCTTTTTGGACCCGTGTCGACCTACACTAAGGTAGGCCCATCACTTATTAGCCCAACATGAGACTTCACTTACTGAATACTTAGGTTTTCTACAAGATTATTATTAATTATTTGAAATATCACATTAGGTCGAGTCCTTATGTCGTCCTTCTGAGAGCATTATCATAAGAAAACCTTCCCAGCCAAGGTGTCCGCATGCACTCATTGAGGTGAATTCTAAATGTGCTTATAATAGAGCAATTTTAAGATTATGCTGTAAATACATTTACACCATTCATGGCCACAATTCTTTGTACTCATTGAATTTTTTCTACTTAGCTTTGTAGACACATGAAGTTTGAAGATTTATTGACACTACTATTGTAAAAGAGTTTATGCTTCTGATGAAGAGATATATCTCCCGAAACACATATAATTTTTCACTGTTTATTATTAATTTTTGTTTACCGCTTCTGTATTAAAAAAAAAGACTGACATTTGTCAGCACAATATAAAACACTGAAATTGTATCTAATTGCATGAAAATTGTTTATGACAAACAACAAATATTGACTGAGTCCTTTCAGTATAGATGGTGTGCAGGGGACAAGAGTGTCCTCTAATTAAGGATACTACTTTTATCTGGGTTCACAGAAGCAGCTTAGTGTGCCAGAGCAGCTTATTTTCTCCCCTGCACCCTAAGTCGTTTCTGAAATTTCAAAAATACACAAAGTGGGCCTCATTACGAGGTAGGAGGTAGCTATGGTGCTATTAGCACCATGGCTACCCCCTTACCGCATACCGGGTCCGGGTTCTCAGAATGGGTACTTACCGGGTCATTCCAACCTTGGAGGACCCAGTAAGTCCCCATTCTGAGAACCATTCCCCATTCCCATTTGAGCACCCATAGGGCTCAATGGGAATGGGGAAGTAGCTAATAACGGTACTGCAATTTGCGGTACCGTTATTAGCTCTGAAGTCTCATAGCGGGTCCCGTCCTTAACACCTGGTCAGACCAGGCGTTAAGGAAGTGACCCGCTAAGGGACCTCGGAATATGGAGGTAAGGGATTACCGGCACCGGCACCCTTACCGGTGCCGGTAATCCCTTACCTCCTACCTCGTAATGAGGCCCAGTACCTGACACTACGAATCCAACTTAAAGGAATAGTGTGCTTAAAAATTGTATTGTCCCGAGTGTTCGGGTATGTGGTTTAAAGCAAACTGTGATCGATTCTAAAAACATTTCATGTGCACCTTGCCTTAGTTTTCTGCACTTTTACACATGGAAAACCAACAGGCGGGGCGCGGCCATCTTGTACTAATCTTATCCATGGATCGATCGCCCTAAGACCAAGTGCCCTTGCGGCACTAAATCATATCACCCGCCCCTCAAGCTGACATCACTAGACGTGGATGGCCCATTTCACAACGCAAATGTATGTCTCCTGTCAACGTTCTATGTGCGCCAGCTAATGACATGTCTTCATGGAAATGGCAGGATGCCTCTTTCCTCAATAAGTATAAACAGACCGTTTCTCATCAGACAACATCAGAGTTGCTTTTCAATCTTTTCACTGTTTTTTTTGTATAGCCTGTGACTCGTTTCTGCTGTGTTCAGTTATCTTCGTTGCACGGAGCCCTTGCAAACAGATACTTATACTACCATTACTATTGATTTCAATTTTGTTGTATAATGGCAACAATACAGCCCTACCAGTACGAGCCGGAGTATTCCGAGGCGGAATTACTTGATAGAGAAAGATGTGGAAACGATGGGGCATCGCACAATAGTTGGGAGGATGAATCACTGCATCCTGAGCCAGAGCCTAGTCGCATGGAAGAGGTTTCCACCTGGTGTACCTGCAATCAGTGCAAGGTCATGCCAACTGAGGAGGAGAACTTCTGCTGCCAAGAAAACTCTGTATGCTTCGCTTACATCTCGGAAGAAGACACATCACCGCTATGCGTTACCGAGCGGCATGACTTCAGGGAAGCCTGCCTCACAAGGTCCGTATTGAGGATTATGATGGTGCTTATGCATGAACTTCATGCAACAGTTCACCCTCGCAATCTAAGTAACCAGCAAGTTTACTCTAGATTTGGTGTCATTTTGACCACTCAGGCCACTAACATTTCATGTTTGTCTCCTATATTGTCGTAACTTTAATCTATCACTGCCAAATGAATGTAGTCTGCGAATTGAATACATTTCTCGCGCTTTGGGGCAATCAGAGTGTTCATTTTATGGGTCTTTCACGCTCTACTAAGAAACAATATTTCTCTGTGCCCCAAACGTTATGGATTGCATGGGTGTTCACTTTTGTAATGTGTCTACACTTCAAAGCCAAAGTTGATTGATCTATGAAGTGACATTTGTACGGGCAACTATGCCATAGGATACAGGATGCATTTTCAAGTAAGGTTTGTACACTTACCAGGTTCATTTAAATACAGTATGTGTGTTTCTCTTCCACAGGTGGTACAGGCTAGTGGCCTACCGTTCATTTACATGGTGGCTTTATGGGAGGCTTGGATTCTGCGTTCGACGAGTAATACCCACCTGTGTCGTTGGAGCCATTTGTGCCAAATTCCCCAGTGACAGCGGACAGTACAGGGGATTTTCCCACACTGTGCTGCAACCCGAATTATACAATGTGTAGTATATTTGTGCCATCAACATCAGCAACAAAATAAAATACAAAAGTGTTTTTATGAATAGTTGTTTACATTTTTCAGTGAATCAAGGACACGCTCACTTGTCAATGAGGGACATAAAAGAATGGTTGGTGCCTCTTACCTCCTCTGCAACAATCCACCCCCCCCTCCATTTTAAACAGCCAAGGAGCCAAACACCATGTACACTTCAAAGGTATCTTCCGCACAGGGGCCATTGTACACATGGCCTCCCCAGACTCAGTGCCTCCAGGCTCCACTCAAGCAGAGCATGCCCCTGCAATCCACATAAGTGTGTCTCCCTTCAGCAGTGTTCCAGGCCTTTTCTGTATGCCTCTTGCCCATCCATCCCCCTCCACTATCGATGGAAGTCCGCACCTGTGGCCGTGGGCTTCCAAGGGGGCTGGCAGGATAGGAACGGCCAACGTGCCAAACACCATGTACACTTCAAGGGTATCTTCTGCACAGGGGCCATTGTTCACATGGCCTCCCAGGACCCAGTGTCTCCAGGCTCCCCTCTAGCAGACCCCGCCCGAAACGTGTCACACATTCACATACATTTTTTTTTAATTCATTTTTTATTGTTTTTCAATCAACAAAACAATGCAGACCAAATATGCAGTACAAAATGCCATAACACAGTTTCAAATGTGTACATCCTACAATTTCATCTCCACTCCCCAGAACCCACCCCCCTTACGAGCCCAAGTCTATTTACTCCATGTTCACGCTGCGCGGTGGGGTCTGTTCTCCGTTGGAATCTGCCAAATCTGGCATCGTACCAAACAATTCTGTTATCAGTGATTTCCAAGCCAACAGGGTTCCTGCCTCTTCTCCCCCTCCCATCATACTGGACTCTTGCCATACCATAGTCTCTGCTTCCGCCCACTTTTGCAATTCTTTCCACCATATCTCAACCTGCGGTTTATGACAAGCCTTCCACCCCATGGCAATCCTCCTCTTAGCCAACACATATGCCAAGTCCTTCAGTTTGTTAACATGCTTCAGTTTCTGCGATCTAGGGAACCCCCCCAATAGGCAAGCCCAGGCTGACTCTACCACCAATGTAACTCCACACATTCACATACATACCCACTTTTCTAATACTTTATAAAACCCTTCATATTTATCCGGAGAACATCTCTGAGCACTGGAAGTAAACTCTTGATCGTGCTACCTGTTCTCCTGCTACTAACTCCCCTGCTTGCTGAATCTAATTGTTTGTTAGTCAAGGTAAGGGGAGGTCACCTATTAACTTCTATATATTCATCTATTTCTGATCTAAAATGTTCTATCTATTTCGATGGAATGTACCCACTAGTGTAATGTTCATTGATCTCAATGACTTTGCCATTACCTAATGTTTCAAGTGTTTTGATCTCGATCTATAGCACATTTCATCAATGTCCATTTTAAGAGAATCGCATCTTTCTCGGACCATGTCTATATGCATGTTTCATTTTGATGCATGAAAGTACATTCAACGGACGAGTAACACGTTACGATTTGTGTAATATCAATCAATTCTGTATGAAAGTTATCCCAGTGTATAATCGATTACGCCACACAGATTTCGCTTCTTTGATCAAAACAAACATTGTATAGAAAGCAATGATATAATTTCATCAATCTCATGCATACAGTACAATTTCTTTGTAATTATGTATACTTTTTTATACAGATCTTTTGATTTTTCAAGAAAACCTGCTTGTATGGTTTTGGGTTGCTGTTCTAGGAGCAATGTCAAAAGTCAGGGCACAATCCTGCATACATTCCTGAAGGATAACGATTTAATAAGAAGATGGGTTCAATATTGTAGTTTTGCAGTGGACAAGATTGAAAGTAGAGCCCTGGCTGTCTTGGGAGACTTGAGTACCAATCGATTCCGCATCTTCAGCCTGCACTTTTACGAGGATATGTACGACCAATCGAAGTACACAAAAAAGCATTGTCCCAGAATGTTTCGAAAATTGTTTCCAAATGCAATTCCAACTCTATTGATGCACACTCTGCCTCAGGTAAGTCCCGGATGATGAATTTGCTGTAGGCGGTGGGGCAATGAAAAGGTAACTTCATGAACGGATTGGTGCTTTCGGTGTTAATGAGTCTTACTAAGGTTTGCATATTTACCAGATTGTATTACATTTTAACAATAACACATATTACTATACATCTGTCCCTGGTTTATGGAACCTCAAATGAAGTAATTATGACCATGGAAAACAATGCCATAGTGCCCTTCAAAAGAAGCATAATGTTTTCGTAATCGGTTGCTTGATATGTCAATTTATTTAGGAAAGTATACTGACAGAAGCCCAGACCCTCGCAAGTGACAAAACCACTGACATGTCCAGCGTACCAATGGTGAGCCCTACAGACTTGCAGAAGTTCATATTCTCGACAGTTGGATATTCCCACATATCTAAGGCAAATCTAATTTTCCCTTGTACCACTTTGTGACAATGCACTGAAAATGAAGGAGCAAGATTCTGCATCCAGGCAACAACAACTTCAAGCACCTGTCAGGTAATTTTATTTCACTTTTCATTTACGAGAATGTATTATGCTTGGAATTTCAAATAATATGAAATTGTTTATGTATCCTGTCGGTTGTTTACACTAGGTGTCATTTATGGGTTTCTCTTTATATGTATCATTGTCTGCATCCCATTGTCTCAGTTCCATTTTGCTGCTTTCATCTGTACTAAAAAAAGTACTATGTTACAGGGGGATGCTGATACTTTGACTACAATTACATGATCGTTTGCAGCTTGTCTAGATTATGTGGTATGCATACCTATAGTTGCCTTGAATTAAAGAAAGTTAATCCTGCATAGGATACTATTAGACAGTGATATTAATTTAAACGTGCAGTGTTTCAAACTTTTATGATTTCAGTTCTAACGTTACACTTCCTCCCTAATGCAGAATACTTTGCAAAATGGTTGAGGGCAACATGACAATCAGTATGTTTTGCACAGTGATCTCTGATCAAGTAAACTTGAAATCTATCAGGTGAAATTTGCAATGTATTTTTTGACTAAATGATGTACACTGTTTGCGAGAGTATGTGTGTAAGCGCTGGGTTTTTTAATGAATATTCTATTCAAGGAATGTACACAAGGTGTGGAATTAGAAGTGGAGGCACATGGATCAGAGGTGGTGGATCAGCTTGCTGGTGTGGTCGTTACAGAGAAGACCATCGTTTCACAGAAAATCAAGAAAACAAGGGTAACTAACAAACAATTTCATTTTCTAGAAGTGTTTTGGGCTGGTGTTTTGTTCATAACATGTTTTTGTATTGAAAGTGCTATCTGCTTTATGTGTGCTATACATTGAACTTGTTTTTACAACACATCTCCTAGAGGCCCAGAAGGAAAAGAAGTATAAAGGCACAGACAACTAATGAAACCAAAGATGTTGATTGCCAAACAGATTTCACCGTGGAGCAACCACTATTTGAGGCACAGCGTGGTCCAGTCAATAAGCAGACTTGTGATGCTTATGCCAATGGCCTGAAACTGAATTGAATGTGACCGGCGAAGCCAGCAAAATGTTCTTGGACCATTGCTACAAAGTGAGAACTCGACAAGATGAAACTGAATATAATGAAGATGCATTGGAATTGCTTGCAGACCACTTGACACAATCTATACCTGCAAATAAAGTTCTGCCCAATAAACATTCGATGTTGACGGTTTCTCCAAATCGTTTGCAAATAACACAAGCTGAACTAACAGAGACTGAATCTTCAACGCAATTGACCGAGGAACTTGGCAAAGATCTCAGCTACAGTTTGGGAAGTTTGGGCAATTTGTCCAACACAGTTGAGTGACAAACCACATTCATGCAGGACGATTGGCTAACAAAGGAGCACAAATACATTGTATTCGACAGCTACCTTGTAGAGATTATAAAGATGCTGAAATGTGTCCATCCATTGAGGGAGAAAATATGCGGGGAGCCATTGGTGAATGTGGCTTGTGTATTCCAAGGCACTAACCTGAAAATCCAAGCCACCTGTGTCCACCTCCATGATACATTTTCATGGTCCGCTCAACCGATGCTGGACAAAGTGCCAGCTGGAAACTTAATGTGTTTGGCAGCTTTACTTTTCAGTGTCCCGACTTTCAGTAAGATGTCTAGTTTCTGTCAATTTGTGGGACTTGAGTTCCTTGCTGAAACCCAGTACTACAAATATCAAAGGGAATTCTTATTCCCTGCTATTAGTCAAGCCTGGAAAATTGAACAGATGTCAATTGAAAGCACATTCTCTGGCAAATGGTTCAGGCTAGCTGGTAATGGACAGTGTGACAGCCCCAGAATTTCAGCAAAGTACTGCACATACCACTTTCAAGAGATGGAAACTAAAAAACTTGTGAGTTCGGAGATCATGCAGGTGTCCCAATGTACATTCTCTGTGGCCATGAAGAAACATGGTTTCATCAAATCCCTCGAACATCTTCAATTGAGGGGAATGCAAATAGACCTTGTAGAGGAGGTCCCAAGCACGACCCACACTCAAATTGGTCATTTTGAAGTACCAGGAACGTTCACGTCCGAAATATGTGACATATGATGAGCAAATAAACCAGCAGAGAGCCGCAGTGGGGCTCTGTCCAGTACCTATCAGACTAAAAGCACCTATTGAAGTACCTGCATATAAGAAACCTTGGACAGTAAGGTACCAATTGAGGAAACCATATCGACAAGTGAGACAAACTGACGATTGCCAAAACACAATGCCTGAAGAAGCCAAGAAAGTCCTAAAGGAAGATGAATGGTGACATCACAAGAACCCGGACTGACTCACATATAGAAGATATGACGACCTGCGAATGACAAAAAGAGATGAAACACCCTGGATAAGTGACATCCTGCGTTTAAAGTTAAATGAGTGATGTCAAATGTAAAAAGCTTATGCCGTAAGCGTGATGAAGACATGCAGCCAGTTTACATGTGTGTGTATATGCATGGAACCACAAGAAAGCTGAGAAAATTGTGCGGGTTGCTTATGCTTAGTAGTAAGATAGATTGCGGCAAGCGCCACCTATACATGTCTACCTCAAAAGGAGCATTTTAAATAAGTATACTTCCACTATGCACAAGAGCAGAATCAACAAAGGTTACTAAAGGACTCATGAGAGGAGCCCCTCAGCACTTAAATCTAAAACTAAAGACAGAGAGAAACTCAGACGCATGCAAATCGTGCCAAGAAGCCAAGGAGGTACCGGCTGAAATAGACCAACAGTAGATACAATTAATGAAGCAAAGAACAGAGTATCCTGTTCAGAGAGGTCAAGATAAGCCACAGAAGGAAGGTGGTGGGCAAAACTAAATCAAATACACAAATTGCATGGAGAATGAGACAATTTCACGGTGTCTGACTCACGTGACCAGCCAAGCGAGACGAGATGGAGCTTTCACACCTGCGTGTGGCCTTGTGCCATGCACAGATATCTGAACTTTTCCAGACAGAGATGCAGTCTTCAGGCCAACCACAAAGAAATAATTGATACATGACCACTGAGGTGATGATTGATAGTAGCAATAATTGGAGGAAGGCTGGGGGAGCAGGCGGGCACCCTGCACCTGGCCGGCTATTCTGCACGCTGCTAAGCTAGTGGAAAAGTATGAGTGGGGTTGGTGCCAACCCAATCATAATGGACCAAGTAATCTAGGGTCCTATAGTTAGTAGAACCAATGAGATGTTGTACTTTGAGTGATGTCCACAGTAGTCATTTTGAAGGAAGGGCTTAGATGCCCCACCTGACACTGTTTATCCAATCCCTTCACTCCGTCACCATATACAGATAAAGCACCTATATTAAAGTTACCTTCCTATAACCAATAGAATTGCATGCAACATTTTAAGTGTTACAAGTCAGTGATGACGAGTTTTTAGTATAAAAGATGTGTTTTCTATGAAGTTCGTTGGAGTTGTTGAAGCGAGAAGGAAGATCAAGCAATAACTGAACATGAACTCCCCGTTTTTTGTACTTGTCATTAAACGGACTCCCTTTGCCAAACCATTGAGTTGTCATTATTGATTTGATGCTAGAGTATTAATCTGCATCCCCATCCATCTCACGGGTGCTGCTGTCTCATCTTAAAGTGTATTGGGCAACCCCCAGCTTTATGGGCCGGTTGGGATCCTAGTGCACACTTGGTAGCGAGAGAGGATGGTTTATCGATTATCGATTAGACAAGATACCCACTGACCGTCGACATAGCTCTAGGTCCTCAGCAATATCACAAGTCCTTCTGCCATCCAGCTAAGTAGACCGAGAAGCTCCCCGTAGATAGTGGCTAGATTAAATTGTAAAACCTGCAGGTTGAGGTCTGAAGGAACCTGTGTTTTCACATACGAACCCCTTCCCACTTTTACGAGCAGCTGATCGAGCGAAAAGCAGGAGAGGCAGTGACGAAGGCGGTGATCCCGACGATCCAGAGAGAAAAACATGCAAACAGTGAGTGAAAAAGACTGAACGCTTTGGCAAAAAGTTGCATGCCTTGGAACAAGTAAGGAAAGCTAACGGTGGGAAGCGGGACAAAAATAAAGTTAGAGATAGAGTAGAATGTATATATATAAAGGGAAGGAAATAGTAACTCGAGGGTGACCAAGCAATACATAGAGGATACCGGGAGGATACCCAAGCATAGAGGAAGATACCAGGAGAATACGTGAGCAGAGAGAGGATATGCCCAAATATCTACGCTTTAATATAGCGGTTAGAAGAAGCCTGCATTCAAAGTCCTGAATAAAATAGGTTGAAATAGGAGACCAAAACGGCTAACACATGAAATGAATGTGCTTACACTCCATGTCGGGGTAAATCAAAGGGGCAGGGGATCTGTGTAGCCGGCTGGAGTCTGTCTAGTCTGTCACGTCTGTTTTATGGTTTTTTTCTCTCTTTTCTCACTCTCTTTTTTCTCTCTGGCGTCATAAAAAATAAGACATTGTTGAGGAATTAGCATGAACATTACACGATTGTTTAACTAAGACACTGTATAACATGAATCGATGATTGTTGTGAAAGCTGAAAAAGTACAGTGCAGAATGAGTGAAAGGAACTGCCAACAAAATGTTTATGCCATGGCCCCAGGGTGGATCACTGTCTAAGACGGTCCAGCAACACATGACAACATATTTGCATGCCACGTACACTGGCAAAAAGTTTGACAAAGGCCTAGCTAGTTTAGAACATTGGAAGATGTACCAAGAGGATAAGGAGGAGGAGCCACCCTTAGATTGAATACTTAATGTATGCACAGAGGGGGGGTGGGACGCCTTCCGCGCCACTCGCCCCATCTGAAACAAAAATCGAAGACAGTAAATATACCCGTTGAGGAAACTTAAAGCAGCCACAGGGTATAGCAACCCGGCATATGAGTCACCTACGCAAAGTAGTGACAAAAACCCAGACAGAGACAAAGACATCACCTCCAAAGTCCTGAGGGAAAAGGAGAGACGTGAAAGGGGAAAAGGAGACCAGGCACAAGCAAGTACATCTCTAGATACAGATAGAGAGGGCAAAAGATGGAAAGGAGATGAGGACAGAACTGATGAGATAGCATTCACACAGAACAAATGGATGGGAGTTCAGATTCTATTGAAACTCGATGGTAAAGGCATCAAGGAAGTGAGACAAAAGGGAAAGCCAGACAATTTACAAAGAAAAGAGAAGGAAAAGGAAAAAGGATTGAAAGACGAAAGAATCAGGAAAAAAGACAGGCAGAGACGAGAGCAGTTGTATCTTGAGGAGCAAGAAAGGAAACACGATCATAAGCAGAGAGCAGCTAACGATCAGAAGAGGCAGGAATAGCAGAGAATAGAAGAAGAAGAACAACAGATAAGGGAGAAGAGAATAAAAAGACGAAGGGATGAGGAAATACAAAGGGCAAATGAATGTAGAGATGCAAAGAAACGGGAAGAAGATAAGGTCAGGGAGGAAGCGAGGAAGCGCAGATAATTCAATGATGACATAGAACGTAAGTGAAGACAGAGAACGCGCGATCTTGAATATCTGGAAAGAGAGGTTAAAAAACCCGATCCAGTAGTAGATTGGGAAGACATAGAAGAATTCTTTCCTGAGTACGATTCAGTACCAGGCACGTCTAGGGAAAATATCGAGGATGACTTCGACACCAGAAGCATCAGAGAGACGATTGATAGGATATATGATGACATGGGGTTAGAACAGGTACCCCAAGGGAAAGGAGCGGATGAGCGTCTTGAGAGCACTCAGCTGTACGATACTGAGGATACCTCTTGAAGTCGCAGAAATAGAGAGCTGTCCCTAGATAGGTTGACACTAAATAGGAACAAGGAAGAAGAGAGGAGTTGCACGAGTTGGGCACAGACAATATCTGACGCAGAAAGAAAGGAATATGAGGAAAAGGAAGAAGAGAGGAGACACGAAAAACACTTCTCCGGAGGAAAAGGGATAAGATGGTCAGATTCTAGTGAGTCTGCACCTAAGGCATCAGAGTCAGCCACACAGTCAGACCGACACAAAGGAGTATCTTACGGTCAGAGGGGGGTGTTTCCACCCTATGTGAGCCGACTAAGGACATTTCCAGGTAGACGGCGATGCAGGACTATCATCCCTGCAGTGGATAGAAAAATGGTGAGAGAGGAAAAGGAGGGTCACATATTACAATTCCCGTTGCTCGAGAAAGGAGGAACGAGCCCACAGTATATTCCATGGCCACACATGAATCGAGAAAACCTCAAAAAATAAGCTTCCAAAGTTAACATCGGGAGCTGGAAAATGGATACATGAGCTAGAAAAAATGGCGGGAGGGAACATGTTGGCTATTGGAGATATTAAGGGTCTTTTAATCGCCATAATTGGTGATCAAGCTGACGATTTGTGGATATGTGCAGGTTACCCTGGCATGACTACAGTTAATACTGCACACGATGGAGCTCCATTTAACAATTGCAGAGCCGCGGTATGCCCAATTGGATAGGCTAAGTACGGCACTGCAGTTCCCAGTGGGCATAGCGGTCATGAAATGCTCCACCCACACAAAAATAACAGATTTGATCTCACAAGGAAATCACGCAGTAGACACAGAAGCCATACGCATGGTATCCCAGGGCGAAACCATAATGAATGTAGAAATAGCTGATGTAAATGACAAAAATGATTGTTGCACGAAGTGAACCTGAGGGTTATAGTAACATGGGGCAAACCCTGTTAATGGAACTCCAAGGGGAAGTACCACAGGAGGAAAAGAACCTCTGGAAGCGGCAAGGGTGTTCTTTAAACCCCTCCAAAAGCTTGTGGTGACAAGACAGCACTGGTAAACCAGTAATGCCTATAGCCCTGTTAAAATTAGCATAGGAACAATTGCATTATCCAGCACACATGTCAAAAGAGAATCTAGCAGCAACGATTGCTGAAGACTGGTTTATACAGAATTTAGCGGAACACGTTGCATTTTTTATGGTGAACTGTATAATCTGCCCACATTTTACGGCTGGCCATACGCTAAGAGTAATTAGAGGAGTCATCCCAAGGCCCGATGGACCTTTTCAGCACTTGCATGTCGATTATGTTGATATGATTCAAGTATGTAATGGGTACAGGTATCTAATTGTTGTACTGTGTCCATTCTCTAGATGGATAGAAGCAGGTCCATGTACACACCCAGATTCTACCTGTGCGGCCAAATTTCTGGTGAGAGACGTATTTCCCAGGTGGGGAGTATGTGAGGTCATGAGGTCAGATAATGGTCCTCATTTTGTTCATGCAGTATTTGAGCAGATCAGCTTGCTGCTTGGTTTAAAGCACAAGTTCTCGTCGGCGTATCACCCGCAAGGTAATGAGTTATGTGAGAAGCTCAACGACTTGTTAAAAAAAAAGATAGCTAAGTTGAATCTTACTCTAAAGAAGGGATGGCTGCACTGCCTTCCATTGGCACTGTACGCACTCAGAAACAAGCCTGGTTCTGACCATCATCTTACGCCGCACGAAATAGCAACAGGCAGAAGGCTGCACACTCCACTGACACCCCGAGATAGAGCTAGATCTGATGCCCAGCCAACAGGAAAATCTTAGGGTCTGAAATGCAAAATCACTTGAATTGCATGATATCTTGTTTTACTGTAATTTCAGGACAGCTGCAGCGATGACAAAAAGGGTGCAGGGCAGCACAGAACACAGAAGGAGATACTACTGCAAACTCAATTCAGAGTTTATGTGTACCATCAATCTTCCCTGGAGACACGGTCTTGGTGAAGAATCACACGAGAAAGAAGTGGGACGTTTCAACTGACCCTTCACAGTGGAAGATGTCACTCCCTCTGCAGTCAAGCTACAAGGAAGAAGAGCTTGGATCTTCCTGGGTGTCATCAATCCATACATCGGAGAAGGCCCCTGCCCGCACCCAACATGTAGAGACTACAGACGATGGGGAAGAACTGCAGCACATGCAGACGAGATCCATGACGAGGAAGAAGGACACATGAACAGCAAAGCAAAGGCAAAGAATGTTTGTGCAAGGTTGAGGCTTAATTTTGGACATTTCCTCTATGCAAAAAAGGGGATAAGGACATTAAAAAAAATAGACAATCTGTGTATCCTAGTTGCAGGGTGAAGAAGAGAATTGCATGCATAAGCCACAACATAGGTTATTAACTTTGAACTTTGGACTGAGGCACACTGAAGCCTTGATAAGAAAAGGATATGCCAAATTTTGATTGCGGACACATGAATTGGAAGAAAATACAGTATCCAGACTTGTTCCAAACAGGAGCATTGTTTGGACTCACTTATGGTGTCCCACAGCAACGACATCACTAAAGACGTTCTGAACTATTTTGACCTAGTCTTGAGGTCATACCCGTCACTAGTGGGAAGGCTAACTAGCTTCACTGAATTTCTTCAAGACCCTGAAAACGAAAAGACAATAAGGAGGCTGCTCACCGTGATCGCCGAGCAGTTCCTCCTACTTCCGGAGTACAGAGGAAAAAACAAATGTCCCAAGCAGAAGAAGAAGCGAATAGGCTTGTCAGCGTTCTATTCTTTCATTTAATTGAAGACTGTCCAAATCTTGTTGGGAGACGCATTGACGTCTTGACATTTCTTCGAGATCCAGCAAACACAGAACACTTGAGTATAATCTTGAACGGAATCATAATTCAGGTTGCTTTTCACACTCATTGAGATCACAGAAGCTGTTCATAGTGAGTACCGAGCAGTTCCAGAATTTAGCAAGGACTAGACAAATGTCCCTGGCACCAGAAGATAGCAGATTGACGAGCAACATTTTCTTTTGCCTAACTGAGGACTTTCCAGAACTTGTGGGGAGACCCGCCTGTGTTGACGTTGTTACCTTCATCAGAGACCCAGCTAATTCTACACAGATGAGCATGCTCTTGCATGGTATTGTGATGCAGGTTGAACTTTTTAATCACCATCAGAATTTCCAGAGGAGACTGAAAGACTTTCTGCAGAGGGACAGATCGAGAAAGTGCGCCAGAGGCTTCACTCTTGTTTATACTATCAGGACACAACATGTCTTCCGGAGTGAAACAGATAAGAGGAATAGACTGGGAGCTTGTGTATTTTGAACACATACAGTGAAAAAGGACGTGCTGAACTTATTGCCATAATTGACATTTTTCGAATACAGAAAAGGCAACTATATCCAGAGACAATAGACAATAGACAATCCATTGTCCAGGCAAAGGAGGACAATTGTTCCAGTACCTGCAACCGACAAGCAGAGACATCAGAATTTTGAGATTTTGTTGCATAGAATATATTGATGTTAGTGTTTTTCCCTTAGATGATAGAGATGGGAAATCAAAACAGCAGCATTGTCAGGAGGAGAGACGCACTTATTGTTCCAGAACTAAGTGCTGCCACCTAATTTACAGGGGCATAATGTATTTATGCATTGTATTCATCGTTGTTTTATTGTCACTGACGATTCGAACTGCATTTTTC
The DNA here is from genome assembly GCF_040938575.1 of Ambystoma mexicanum. NCBI lineage: Eukaryota > Metazoa > Chordata > Amphibia > Caudata > Ambystomatidae > Ambystoma > Ambystoma mexicanum. The sequence goes on along the minus strand of NC_090925.1, from coordinate 1,251,013,004 downwards.
ATAGGTGTACAGAGTGTTCCGATTCCAGTGCACCCACCTAATAATGTACGCATGACACCCACAAAAGCACCCAGACCCTTTATAGTGATCCCAGTTCCTAGAAGGTCTGACAAAGGAGTGAGTGAACTTGAAATGGATGTGATTAGCAATGACACACATGCAGTGACAGCAAATTGAAAAGCCGGAGACATGGTCGGCAGAGTAAGAATGAAAGAAGGTTACTGACAACCACATGCATGTAAACGATGAGTGCACACACACCATGTCTAGTGTCAATAAATGCAGAACCAGAAGCCAAAGAAGGGGAGAAGGTTGGACAACCGGCGATGAGAAGCTATCCTACAAGTGAAATGAAAAGACAAATGGAGAAAGCAAGTGAAATGAAAAGACAAATGGAGAAAGCTGAACTGTTAAAGAGACAAAATGAGTTGGAGAAGAAGCCAACTGAGACAACATTGATAAGCACCCCTGATCCATAACTGAAAAGGGCAAGTGCAAGCCCAGCCAAAATCTCACGAGCACAGATTATAGCAGAATCAATATGGCCGTCCAGAGCCAGGAAAAGGAAAGAGGAAAAAGAAAGAATTGCCAGACTTTTGCTTACTCAATTGGTACAGATGAAGAGGCCCGCACCATGGATTGAGCTACCTGAGAATCCTCCAGCACGAAGAAGCCATACGGATGTATTCAAGGACGTAGTTATAGCAAACTACATGAAAACCTTGAGAATCAAGAGAAACATACAAGGAGATGATAATGAACTAAACGACTACTTGGACAGCACAACACACTTGGGAAATAACATATGGTACCAGCATATGAAAGAAGTTGGAAGACGGAATTCAGAGGAGGAATGCTTTGTTTGTGCACTGCTACCCTACAGCATGGGGAAGTCAACGATCTTTGTAGCTGTAGAAAGTGATGTCCAGACAGCACACTGTCGATCACACGTAGCAATGTGCAAGACCAGAGGCCAGTTCATGGGAAGTGATCCCTCACTGAAATGGGCAACTGAAGCAACTGATCCAAATGAAGACGATTATGTCCAGGACATAAAGACAAGGAACAATGGAAAGACAAAGCACATTGTGATCAGATACAAGAAGCCTAGAGCTAAAGGAGCGGAGATCAGAAGAGAGGCAAATCAAAAACTAAACATCCAGGGAAAAGCTCCAGAAGAAGCCAGAACATGGAAGAACAGAGGTCAAGTCAAATGCAAATCTGGGGAACAGTGCTTTCACCAGACGGATGGGAAAAAGAAGTAGTGATCTGCAGAGCATGGATGGTCTTCGGTCACTATGAAGCCACCATCAACATAGTGCAAAATGGATGCAAGCCATTATGGACAAAACCTGCTAAATTACTGACATAGGGTGAAGACAGGGGAGGACCCTTGCAGATAGTGCCATTGGAGAACACAAAATTCTGCTTCAGGAATAGTGGCACAAGGAAAATGGGGGAGAATCAAAACTGTGGACGAGTTTTTGATGCTCCAGGAATGGTACATGGTACCGAAGAGTACACAAAATTCTGCTTCAGGAATAGTGGCACAAGGAAAATGGGGGAGAATCAAAACTGTGGACGAGTTTTTGATGCTCCAGGAATGGTACATGGTACCGAAGAGATCATGGACCATTATTGGGCGTGTGGATCCAACGTGTATATCCGACTGCCGAGAAACTGGAGAGGTATATGCACAATAGTGAATGTCCATGTTCCAGCCTTGGTGATTCAAAAAAGTGATCTGAATATTGACAGTTTCCCAAAAGCAGATGCTCACCTGAGGAGAAGGAGATCTGTGGAACTGATGAATAGAATAAAGAGAGAGAATTACTTTTCGGCTAAATCAGAAGAATCTTTTCATGCAATCCCGTATGAACACAGACTGTTCAGCCTGACCTCATCAGTGTTCACAGCAATTTTTATGCCACAAGTTCAAGTTGGAGCAAATACTAAATGGTTGCAGATAACTAGATGGGAGTTACTGCAAACCATCAACACGACCATAAAAGGATTCAATGCAATCAAAGAAGAGATAAGGGCAATCCGACTAATGACTCTCCAGAACAGATATGTCCTTGACATGATCACAGCTATGGATGGAGGTGTTTGTGCAAAAATTGGAGAATCATGTTGCACATTTATACCTTCTCACGACAAAGAAAATGGAACGTTGACAAGGCTATAGGTATGCTGACAAAACTACAGAATCAAATGATTGATGAAACTGACAAAGTGGACGATGACAGTTGGTTTGGAGCACTATTCTCATGGGTTCCACAATGGATGGCAGATGCATTCAAATTTCTAGGAGCCCTGCTAGTGATGATACTGCTTTGATTCTGTGTTATCAAGATAATAATCTCTCAGTGCCAGAAAACTGCGAAAAAAGGCCGTAGGGATGAAGATCATGACTGATGTCGAACCAGGATGGAAGCCCAAAAACTTGACTGATGACGTAATAAGAGATTTTGTGAAAGCTAGCATTCATGCGCCAGAAGGAACCAAGTTTCAGTATCCAAGGAAACACAGAAACTATGTGGGAAGATGGATCTATTTCAGCCCAAATGGACAATGTCAACTAATGACATGGAACAAAGATGAACATGTGAGAACAGCAGGAAGCTTGAAGGGAGTCATAAAAATATGGACCCCAAAGAGGCATTTCTTCAGACCTTCATGTGTGGACCCAGAAGATGAAGTAAAAGTGGACCCAGAAGATGAAGTGAAAGTGAATAGAGGATGCAAGAAATATGGATACAAAAGAAGTGAAAGTGGTTGATGAATCACCTAGAGGGGAGTGTGTAGTGGATGTCCCAAGCACGACCCACACTCAAATCGGTCATTTTGAAGTACCAGGAACGTTCACGCCGAAATATGTGACGCACGATGAGCAAATAAACCAGCAGAGAGCCGCAGTGGGGCTCTGCCCAGTACCCATCAGACTGACAGCACCTATCGAAGCACCTGCACATGAGAAACCTTGGACAGTAAGGTACCCATTGAGGAAATCATATCGACAAGTGAGACAAACTGACGATTGCCAAAACACAATGCCTGAAGAAGCCAAGAAAGTCCTCATGGAAGACGAATGGTGACGTCACAAGAGCCCGGACTGACTCACATAGAGAAGATACGATGACCTGCGAATGACGAAAAGAGATGAAACAGCATGGATAAGTGAAATCCTGAGTTTAAAGTGAAATGAGTGATGTCAAATGAAAAAAGCTTATGCCATAAGCATGATGAAGTCATGCAGCCAGTTTACATGTGTACATATGCTTGGAACCGCAAGAGAGCTGAGAAAATTATGCGGCTTGCTTATGCTTAGTAGTAAGATAGATTACAGCAAGCACCACCTATACATATCTACCTCAAAAGGAGCATTTTATATATGTATACTTCCATTATGCACAGGAGCAGAATCAACCAAAGGTTACTGAAGGTCTCAGGAGAGGAGCCCCTTAGCTGTCATGGCCACTTTCCCAGGATCACAGGAGCTGCACCATCAGGTTGTGGGAGCAAGGGGTAGCATGTTTCACGCACGTCCCTTTGGGACGTTTATACACAGGGTGCCCGGTTGGACTCAGTCCTTGCGCCTTTGGCGCCCGGCTCATGGAGAAACATAAGCCAGACTCTTTATGATGGGCAGGAGTGCTTTTCAGGAACTTTCCACGTGTGTGCAGACAGTCCGTGTGTGGCTTTCCATCTTGAGCTGCACATGTAACTTTCCATCTATAAGCTGCACGTGCAACTCAAGGAATGGCAGGGTGTGGCAAGCAGAACAGAACTAGTGGGCGTGGCCTTAAGAGCTCAGCTATAAAAGCCAAGCCAACCCAACCCCAAGGCGCACGCTTCGCGTTAATCTGCATTCGCATGCAGCGTACCGCTCACTGCCGCCTGCGATAAAGCAGCACTTACCTTTGGGAATCCAGTCTCCTGCCTTTGTACTTGTCATTAAACGGACTCCCTTTGCCAAACCATTGAGTTGTCATTATTGATTTGATGCTAGAGTATTAATCTGCATCCCCATCCATCTCACAGGAGCTGCTGCCTCATCTTAAAGTGCTATTGGGCAACCCCCAGCTTTATGGGCCAGTTGGGGATCCTAGTGCACAACCTCATAGCCATTGACAGACATGTTTTAATAGCCAAGGCCATGCGAGAGCAGTGTTCAAAAATTCCTCATCAATTTGATGTATGGCACATTGCCAAATCAGTCAATTAAAAAAATGACAGCTGCTGGTAAAAAAAGGGGTCGGAAAATATTTTACAGTGGTCTCAGTCTTTCAGCAACCATCTTTGGTGGAGCTCCAAAACTTGTGATGGGTCTGTGGAAATTCTACTTGAAAAATGGCGCTCATTGATGCACCACTGTTCCAACGTTCACTCATGAACAGAAAACCAACACAAATGTACACATGGACCTTTATCGGAGGAGCAGGAACGCAAGAAGAAGTGGTTGGTGCCATGTTCACCTCCACACAAAGCTCTTGAGAAGATGGTGTTCGATAAAAACCTTTCAAGGTTGCATTTCGGCATAGACGGTATGCAAGCTCGAACATTACTAGCTGTATTAGCGCACAACGAGAACTTAGGGAGAGAACAATCGAGAACTGCCGGAAATGCTGGGATTCTTCATTACACCTCGGCCTTTGCAAAACGAAGCAAAAAATGGGTGGCCAAGCCAATATACCAGGAAATGGAATTCGATTTTATGAAATATCTCATATTGACTGTGTTGGTCATGCATACTTGTTAGGGAGAATTCTATCTTTAGGCTGAATTCCCTAACCTAGTGAGTCCCCTAGCAGCTTTGCTGGATTTCTGGAGTTTGTTTTTTTCTCCTGCCAAGAGTGAGACTCTTTTTCTCCCACTCTTGGGCATGATTTATGGTGTTCCTTTGACTGCTAATGGCCCTCATTACGACCCTGGCGGAAAGGGGAAAACGATGGCGGAAATGCAATACCGCCATCGAAAAGCGCTCGGTGCGACTATGACCCGTCACCGCAAAGTACGAAGCCATTAGCGACACCGTAGTGAACGCCAACGCTAACTGCACTAAGCACGCGCGCGCGCACCATGCCAAACCGCAAACACCACCATGGTGCAACGGTACGCCAATTCCGACCCTAGCGGACATGTACCTAACGCCATCAGGCATGGCGGAATGGACCATTCCGCCATGGCGAGAAATACGGCATCGTGAACCAACCGTAAATGGCCCACTGAGTGCCTGTACTCCACTCCCTGGCCACATTGCACAACTCCTGGCAGGCGCAATGTACTCACACCATGCAACCAGTGAAATCTACAATTCACCCATGCATGCCAACGTAGAAATGCATGCAGGTGTTCAAAGCGCCCCGTGAGTGGGCATCCATGTACGGCATGTCACCATAGCCGTACTGATGCAGCACAGGCATGTGAAGGTACAAGACATCAAAATGGAAATCAAGAACACATGACACAAAACAACAGTAGTCCCCCATCGCTTGCCACCAGCGCAAGGCAACATCCAAAACAGCATCCTGAGGGGGATTGCACCAGCCCTGTACTCTTGCCAGTAAACAAACCAACCATCAGCAGAAGCATGTACCACACAAGTTGGCAGAGTGACTGAGCAGCCAGGCACATCCCAAGAGGGGCCGATGGGAGCTGCAGGGCACAGATGGCATGAATACAGAAGCTATTCCAATGGACATGACCCCAGTCCCCCTCCAACAAACGCACGCAAACACAGGCACCTGTGACCAGCCACATTCTGAACATCCCATCATACCATCAATCGACCTGGCTGACAGGCACCAGTCGGCCAAAAGCCAATCCCCCGCCCCTGAACAGCACATCATGTAAACAGTCACAATGGCAGCCCCTATCCGTGACCACACTGTGCTACGTAGGCAAAAGCGGCCAGTACTGTACCACACAACTCAACTCAGAAGGCGGAACACAATGCAGATCATCTCGCAATACATACCGCCACAAATCGAAAATCGCCACATCACCTGCAAAGAATAACGCAACACGCCAAATATCGGAATACAATTTAAATGCACATCCAAATGACAAAGGCCTCACAGCAATTTGTAAAATAACACCAAAACATCCATCATCACCGAGGGCTGCATCTGCAATAATTGACCAGCTTCCACTTGTGTGACGCCCTGTACCATCATGGCACACAGGGCCAACATCAACGTTCCAAAAGGCAACATGGAAGCGGCAAGAACCGCAGGTCCGTCCCATGAGGCAGGCACTAGTCCAGCTGAAAGGCCGAAATGTTGCACCTAGCCACCAGAACAGCGTAAGGGCATGTGGCCCATTGGCGATCGTCCCATAAGATCGTAATGGTGCTCCACTGATTCACCCGAAGCTGCAGGTGTCGAGAGTAAAATCCATCTGGAGGAGTGGCGTACAGATGGCATCTGCAATAGGGCAGGAGATACCTGTCACCAAAATGAAACACAAATTAACCGATTGCACTACAGGACACATGATGCATCACTATCTTCATTCAACACACCAAATCCACACCCATATGCATGCTAGCCCACTCCAAAGGAATATACACACCCCTAAATCAGTATCGATACATAACGAAAACAATCGAGGTTAATACACCATTGGCAACGTCGGTTACTGTGCATGCGTCCGTCAAGATAGAACCCATGACATGGGATTAGTAACGTGCCTAGACACAAGTGTATGAAGGCGCGTCGAGACAGGGAGGATCCGACAAGGGCAGATAGACGTAAGTCCCACTATGGCAGCCTTGCATCACATAGCGCAGGGGAAGGGGATTGAATCAAAAAACACATGTACATGGCAGACCCTAAATGGAATCATCTGTCCATGCATCCATTCATCATTCCCTCATCCCGCAATGAAAACGCATGAACATTCACTCACATAATATGTGAAACTTCCATCGCGTCTGTGCGTAATGCAGTCTGCAAAAACCACTGTGCTCCTGGCCGGATCTGTAGTGTTGTGAAGCAAGATGGACTTGGGAACGTCCTGCCTTATCGTCCACTACGCTATTGCGCATCCCATTCAATTCATGTCATTCATTGCTTGCTCGTTATGGGCCCTGTCCCAAGGACATTCAACAATAGAACGTTACATTTCCAGGCAGACCTGTGGGCGTCTCCTCACCGCTACTTCGCAACCAAAAATCCTGGCCTTCGAATTCCTCACTTGCAACATTACGTCGAAAAGGCTTCTGTGAACGCTTGCATTCACAATTACATCAATGTAGTGCGGCTGTGTGTCATAATGCTAACTGGCTGCAATCACAAATGGGACGCCACGCCCGTCGGTGAAGTACGATACTGTGCTGCATGAGGGTCGGCCATCGATCGAGCCCTACATACCACTGACTCTTCACAGGTATGTAAGCGGCTGCAATCATAGCATGTGTAACAATGGGAGCATAGCATGAAAATCAGTCAAAGTACATCACACTGCCATCGGGATTTGATACATGATTCCAATCCCAAGATGCCATGCGGCCAAATGCAGCCTTACGTGCGGGACGTGCTCGGCCAGAAGGGATTGCATCTGCCACAGATTCATTCAATCAGCACAGGTGGAGGCCATACAGGCCGACAGCACATATATAGCAGACCCAAACCCCTCCCACAACCACTCCCACTCCAAAATGCTACCGGCAGGACTAGCGATGTTGGGCCTGGGGCACCAGATAGCACTGCAAGTGCTACAACTACAAGAAGACGACGAACAACAACAGGTACAACAACCGGGCGCACAGGGGAGACGGAGGAGAAGGAGGAGGAGGAGGGCAAGGCAGGGTCAGCAAGGCCCACAAGCACTGCCACTACCACCACGCAGGCGGCCCGCAATCCCACGCCTCCGAGCTGATCCGTTCAACCTCACTGCTGAGCAGATCCACACCCTCTACCGTTTGGACCGGGACACCATAATCGCCATTGTGGACATGACACATGCTGACCTCGTGAGCATGATAGATAGCCCAACCGCCATCCCACCCCTACTGAAGGTGGTGTCTGTACTCCACTTCCTGGCCACAGGCACCTACCAGCACACAGTGGGACAGTTGCATGGCATTTCACAGCCACTGTTCTCACGGACACTCTCCCAAGTGCACGATGCCCTCCTGAAGCACGCCGACGACCACATCACACTACCACGCACGTACCAGGAGATTACCAACGCAAAGGTGGGATTCCATGCACTTGGCGGCATCCCGGGTTGCATTGGTGCCATCGACTGCACCCATGTTGAATTGGTTGTCCCACATGCCATGGAGGTCCAGTACCGCAACCGGAAACAATTTCATTCAATCAATGTGCAAATGGTGTGTGACTCCAACAAGATCTTTACGCATTGTTGTGCCAGATTTCCAGGATCTACCCATGATTCTATGGTCCTGAGGAACACAAGAATACCACGCTACATGGAGCGACACGCAGGGCACAGATCCTGGCTACTCGGTGAGTCTCATTCCATGCATGACATCGTGGCCCATTTGATGCGTCAATGACCTTGCAGGAGGGGGGGGGGGCTACTTAGCACTATCATTCCACTGACACCCTTTATTCGTCCCATACAGGTGATGCCGGGTATCCACTGAAGAGATGGCTCCTTACACCAATCCGGAACCCACAGAACCAGCATGAGGAGGACTACAACCATGCCCACTCACGTAGCCGTGTGGTCATTGAACAGGCATTCGGCCTACTGAAGGCTCGTTTCCGCAGCCTCAGCAGGTCTGGCGGGGCACTCATGTACAGCCATGAGAGGGTTTCTAAGATGGTCATGGCATGTGTCATGCTGCACAACATGTGCATACGTAGGAATGTGCCCATGCCCCCTGACGCTGTACTGCATGCACCTGAAGATGATGATGATGAGGGTGGGGATGTGGAGGCACCCCAAGGAGTCCATGAGGCACAGGATGCACGTGCAATCCGACAGAGCATCATAGATGCATGCTTCTAGCAACCACGCATGGTGCCTATTACACGGAAAGGGGACCTGTGGCACTGTGTGTGTGTAGTACAGGCACATAGTGGACTGTACGCCTATGAAGGCCTCGTACGCAAATATCAATGTCCACACATGTCATTGGATGATAATGAAGTGCTGTATTGTTAATGTGATTTGATTCATACACCCTATGGACCCGCCACCCAGTGAAGCCCAACACACCCCCTCCACCCTACTTCCTCCCCCCCCAACACCAGTGTCCAAATATGCATGCTGCCCGTGGGTAGACGCTATTGCAAGCCCCCTCTACGGGTATCAGGGGCACCCCTGCCCGTGGAGCGCAGGTTCCTGCCAGATCTGCGTTGGGGGCTGCCCTGGACGGAACTTGCCACGGATGACGTCTCTGCCTGCTCGCGTCCATGCATGTCTCTGAGGGTTTGTGAGAGCTCCGAGAGCACACGGCGCACAGCAGCAAGTTCAGCACAAACGTCTTTGGACGTCGCATTCAGTTCCCCCCTCAGGCTCTCGGTGCTTTTCTCCATTTGTGCTCTCAGGCTCTCGGTGCTTCTCTCCATTTGTGCTCTCAGGCTCTCGGTGCTTCTCTCCATTTCTCCCCTGAGGCTCTCACTACTTTTCTCTATTTGTGCCCTGAGTGTCTCGGTGGATGTTTCCATGGCTGCCCTGGAACCCCCGCATTCATTTGCATGGTCCTTGAGTAGCGTGGACGCTTCCTGCTGTTGCTCGATCAGCAGGTCGAGGGACTGTTGCCTCTGCTGGGCCATGGACATTTGCGGTGGTGTGACAGGGGGGCTGCTCAACACATGTTGCCTTGGCACAGGACTTGTGGGGGTTGGCCAGTCGTCGTCTTCAGGGTGCCCCTGCGTGGTTTCGTCATGGTGTAGGGGATGGAACATGCAGGGGGATTGGGAAAGGTCATGGATGGTACCTACGTCGCCAGCACTGTTTTCCGTGTCGGAGCATGCTGGCATGACAGCTGTGTCACCTATGGTGCTGCTACCACCAGAGGCAGTGCCATCAGATACGTTCTTTGGGGGGACCTGTGGTGCTGGGGTTGTGGACTTGCTGGCTGCTGGGGTGCCTGTTGCAGTCCCCTCCAGTGTGCTGGCACTTGATTCCTGCTGCTGCCGTGTCTTGATCCTTGCACCTGAGGTGGAGGCTCTTGGGACGTTGGTCCTGGCCCTCTTTGCAGGCGTGCTGGTAGGGGTGTCCTGCAGCTCGTCGTTGGTATCGGACCCTGTGGTGGAGTAAAGAGGGGCGAGCGTTAGTTATGGGTCTGTCGGATTTGGAATGGCAACGTATCAAATGCATTGGGGTGGTACATGAGGCTGATATGGGACTGGGCCTTGGAGGTGGTCTCATTTTCGTGTGGATTGAGGATGCATTCATTTGGCTGCCTGCAGTTAGGGGGTGCATGCTGCACATGTAGGGGTTGTTTATGGCATCTTGATTAATTTGTTTATTCATTCTGACTTTTAGAGGGCGCTGTCAGGGCAAAGTATGTATTGCACTATGGGGTCACATGGTACTGCACATGTTCGTGGTTTGTGGATTTCGCATTGTTTCTCTTGGCAAACCTACCTGATTCTCCGGATGTCGGCACTCCTTTCTCCATCCCTCCGACTCCCTCTATGCTCTCCATTCCTATGGTGGAGGCGCAGATCTCCTCCCAGGGGGTCAACTTGATGGGCGACTCTGATCCCCCCCCGGTAGCTGTGGCGATGTTCCTGTTCGCAGAAAGTATGCTGCGTACGCGGATCCGCAGGTCGTCCCACCGCTTGCGACATTGCTGTGGCGTGCGGGGTGTTGTCCCCACCGCACTTACGCGCTGTGCCACAAGGGCCCATATGGCCTTCTTGTTGGCAAGGGCCGTCCTGGTCATTTGACTGGAGAAGACGACGGCGGCATTTTCCTGCAGGGTCTCGGTCAGCACGGTCAGTTCCTCTCGGGAGAAGTGGACCTGCCGCTTGCGATCACACGCTTTCTTGGCTACCTTTCCCATATTTATTTTTTTAACTGGGGTTGCTAACGGGTTGGGATGTGTGTCAGGGTCGGATTTTTAATGGTTGTGTTGGGATTCGGATTTTATAGTTGTGCGGCGTGCTGTTTCCCGTTCCGGCCACATGCTTTTACTTCCGTTTCCGTATATTTACGGTGCCCGTAATTTGCGGTGCCCGCTCATTACGGTGCCCGCTCATTACGGTGACCGCTAAGATGGGTGGCGGTATTGCACCTGGTGCAGCGTACGGCGGCGGTAAGGGCCGTTTTGGGGTCATTTCCGCCATCGCAGCCTTTCGGATTCCGCCATGGCGTAATGCTCGTGCCCGATGGGTCGTAATTAGCCGCACTTTGCTCCTTCGTGCAATGGCGGAAACGCTATTTACGCTGTTGCGGTCCGGTCAGTCAATTTCCGCAAGGGTCGTAATGAGGGCCAATGTGTTTCATGGGCTATGGGGTCCTTTACTCCATAGGGTCTCATGTGTTTTTTACTATGTGTGTTACACAGCACCCTCCGTGCAGTAACACAGGGGTGTCATAGTGACACCCCACCATAGACTCCATACCCTGGGACTGACTACTGTCTCCCAGGGCATGTAAAGTCACCATTGGCTTTACTAGTCCCAAATTATTAACAGAAACCAGTACAAACCATCATATTGTGGACGTACTTGTCGGGGTAATTCAATTGCCCCGGGGTCTGTTAGTCGAGGGGGCACGTCTCCGTCCCCCCTGATTGAGTTTTGGCTGGTGGCAGTGGATACTACTTTTTATATTCAACCGCAAATATATCCCTATGGGATTTTCCCATTGTTCGAGGCTACCAACTTTGATTATTTAATTCTCATAGCCTCGAACATACCGCCGGTTTATTTATTTAATATTAATTTGCTGGTTGGTATTTTTTGCCAGAACTCGATTCTAAAATGGCGTTTGTGTTCTCTTCTGTGACTCCAACCCAAGTCGAGCCCTTTGTTCCACTTTTTGGTGGGTTCTCCACAGAAGGCTCCAAAAGTGGTGCCACTCTGTCTGGGTACCACAGGGGGCGTGGGAGGGGGTTTAGGCACCCTGGACTGAGTTACCTTGGTAACTCAAGTCGCACTCTTGTGTGATTGGCCCAAGTGGTGAGCCGGCCGGCTCACCACTTAGCATGTTTGATTGACAGCTAGGCTGAGTGAATGGGGGTGTGCTGCATAAAAGCAGGGCTTTGGGGACAGGAACTTCAGAAGTTGCCACAGGACCTGAGAATCCAACGAGGGAGAAGCTGAGCCGACCTACCACGACGACACCACTGGTGGAGCCCTGCAGAACCGACTCACCACTTCCCGATGACAGAGAAGATCTCCCGGCTGGAGAGGCTTCTTCCCCTGACTGGTGGGTACAACCAGTTTGCCTTCTTCTCTTCGCACCCCAGACCGGCTTGTGGTCGAATTGCCCGTGCCAAGCACCCCGGCAACTGGATAGCCACTTACCACTGGACCACGAACTAAAGACCCGTTCCTTTTAACTGAGAACTCCGTGGCTGGTTTCTTCCCTGGCAGTGCAACGGACTCCTGTCTTCCTCCCCGACGAGACCCTCTCTTCCCCCAGACGAAGCACTGACTTGCATCCGCTGCCAGGAACAACTGCCCCCGCTGGAGTATTCTCACCACTTTAAGGTACTGTGTCCGCCAGGTCTCCCTTTCTAAAGATTGCTACAAGGTAATAATAACCCCTTAACCTTCTGGACTAGGCTGGCCGCCTTGACCTTCTAACTGGTCCCTTTCTTTGGTCCAACTCCTTTTTGAACCGTTACAAGACTTTTGTGCACTGCAACCGTGTGACCTTGGACACATTTCGTTTTGATCCTCTTAAAGTGGATCAGGCCTACTGAACTCTAACTTCACGGTTTTACTTCGCCTTCCTCTCTTGTTGTGTTCTTGTAAAAGTGTTGGGACCTGTTTCAATTTATTCTCTTCTTTTATCTCCCTTTTAAAACAAATTATTAGAGTGCCATCTGCGTTAAGCGCTCACCGCTGTCTGAAAATAAGTGGGGCTTTACTTAAGACTTGTCTAATATTCTTCTAAGGGAGTATATATCTTTTAGTGACCGTGTTTTCGAATTGCTTACTATTAGTGCCTGTGTGTTTTTCTAGATGTGGTTTTAAATAAATAATTATATCTCTTTTACACCAAGCCCTGGTCAGTGTTTACTTGTTCTATTGCGTTCTTTTGACCTATTGTGAATACTATGTATACTGCCTAACTCTTCTTGAGGGAAGTCTGACTGCTCAGCCACAGCTACCAAGTGAATCTGTGTGGTACAGACTGCTACCAAGTGGGTTTACTGCCAAACACCTGTAGTCTTAAATCTTTTGCAGTGGTCCCAGAATGAACTGCACAGGTTTCTGCCTAACAATACTCATGGAATCAATCCTGATTTTGTTCCTAGGACACATACAATGCCACAAAACATTGCAAAGGAGCCCTGTCCACCTAAAGCTGAATCTTTGTACCCAGGTGCACAACCTAAATGTTTGATCTGCCCTGCTTGGCTATAGGTACACGTGTGTTGTTTTTTGGGAGAATATATTACTATATAGGATTAGGGCTGTGATATGGGTCCTTGACTGATCGGGGCACGGGAGGGTCAGATGGATATCAGCATGAAAGGAACTGCGGGGTCTGAGCTGGTGGGCTCTGGCCTTGCAGGTTGGAGGCTGTGAGTGCACGGGAAGTTTAGTGGGGATGAATGGGCACTTGGGCTTATCACTTGTCCGTGTCTCATGGTCTCTGCAGAGCACATTCCTGCATGAGAACTGGGCTTGAGCAGAGATGCCAATGGTGAGGCGATGGTGTGGGCTGGCTGAGCGGGGTGCAGTCGATGGGAGAGCTGCATTTGTACAGAGAGATGGATTTTCGGGCCTAGTGGAATGATGTGATTCGGGCTATTTCAAAATTGCTTCCTAATGCTGGGCAAGAAACGATAGTGTATGTGTTATTTGCGATGGGGTGTGGTGTAACGGAATGTCGCAGGGGTTGGCTACGCCTCCCCCCTTGGTTATTACATATGTTATGTTTTGAGAGTGATGAAAGAGGGGGAGGGGGCAAGGATCATCTACTTCCCAACACTAGTAAGATCGCTGTCTCTGTCTTCCCTCTGTTCACCCTGCATTGCCTCGTCGTGCCTTGAAGCACTTGTGCATAGGCGCGTTATAAATGCAATATCATATCATCATATCATAGTCTGTTTCAGACAGACACAAATGGAATCTTAGGTTACACCAGACTTTCAGTGGCTTGTATGATCTGCTTTACTTACATTCAGTGTAAGAGTGTAACTGTTGTCAAAAAATAAATAAATCACTAGCACTGTTGATGGGTTAAAAAGTATTCTTGATTGCGCGGCATCGGTGGATGCCAGCAAAAAATGTCTTTATTATTGGGCATATTTCTAATTCTACGTTGGTCGGCCAGGCTCTCCACTCCCATGGAGTGAAGGTCAATTTGTGTGATGTTGCTTCACACCTATGCGTCTACCAGGCATGGACGCTCTAAACAAGGTTCAATTGTAATTCGACCTTGGACGAAAGGGAGGAATCGCTATGGTTTGAAGGACAGAAGATGTTGAATACCGGCAGAAATGATAACATTCACTATTTGAAACTGGACAGCGTAAGATTTACTTTCAATCTATGCAAACCGTTGTTCTGAGCGGACACTGCGTTACGCCAAGAGACTGGAACAACCAAATATAATGTAAGTATAACTATTCACCATTTATTTTGCGATTCGAAACAGCTTTTGTGATGTATGCATATGGAACAATTCAACGACGTGCGAATATGCATTTGACGTAAAAACTGTATACAACAATGTATTCCGTAGATTAAACTTTTACCGCAACACCAGCAAACACAATCTGTATGCAGGCTAGTGATATCTAAACCACTTCGTCCCACCACATATCCACATATGGTGTGCTATCAACGTTGTATTATTTGATGTGCCGGGTGCAGAACAGTTTCCAAGCCAGTTCCATTACATTATTAAAAAAGGTAGCAGGCGCGCCTCTCTCGAATGAACATGGCATGATAACCTGTTCTGTGGTTTTTTCCCACTTTGAGAGTCTGCAGCCATTGCTTTTGCTCACTATACCTTTCACAGATGGGAAATATCAGTTTGCATATCAGTCTTTCTCCCGCCCACATATGCAGTCCAGCACCGAAATGCACCAACCCCAAGTTCATTTCAAATATTCCGTTATAATGCTGTCCATCTGTTCCATTTTTCCATCAGCTTCTGCATGCCATTGTTTGTGGTTTATGTTCGTTATTATGTTTCATCCGGTGCAGAATTACAAGGTAAATGGATACATTTGAATAAAGCACGGCTACTAAAATATATTTTTATTATGTTTTCTACACAGCTATATTTTGCCGTTCTGCGATTGCCATAGTTTCCACATACCGAGGATTTTTCAGCCAGAAGTGGCAGATACACCTAAACGGATGGATTTCCATTGCACTGATGTGGGATGATTGACCGGGACCGATATGCCCTTTCGTGGTACCAGCGACAAGGAGCAACCTGTCATCGTTTAGGTGGTCTAGCAAGAAGCTGATGCTGAAGCCTTGTGATTCAAGGTGCGTTGAATGCGCATCTTCTCCCGAAAGGAACACCGTGTGCATCATGATAAAGTTTTGATGCTCTAACCCAAGGACATTCAAAAATATGTGCTTAATCGAAATTAGCGGATCATGGTTGTTCTCCGAGCATTTTTTGTGAAATAAAAGAACATTATAAATTGCAGAGTGTTAATGTTTCCTTTAAAAATAGTGTTTTCTATTCCGATTGGCAGATTGCGGATGCGCTGTCCTGTGAGAGGATGTGTGTGTTGATATTCCGGGTTCTGCGTCAACTGACGTTAAGATGTAGGTGATGACAGGGCACGTTTGGCTACGCTGCTCACTAACGTCATGAAAATAGGTGGAGAATATCGCTAGGAATAGTGATGTCAGCTTCAGGGGCGGGTGATATGATTTAGTGCCACAGGGGCACTTGAACTTAGGGCGATGGATAACGGATAAGATTAGCACAAGATGGCCGCACCCCACCCGTTGATTTCGCATGTGTAAAAGTGCGGAAAACTAAGGTAAGGTACATAGGAAATGTTTTTACGATCGATCACAGTTTGCTTAAAACCACATGCCTGAACGCTCTGGACAATAACATTTTTAAGCGCACTATTCCTTTAAGAAGTGGTGCGCACCATTATATCTTAGGTGCAACATGTCAATTGTCATCAGCTCAGGGCTTGGCTCAAGCTCTGGCTTCAAAGAGTTAACCAAATGTCTGGGTACATGTAGGCGAAGTTGAGCAGTTGTTGATCTTTGAATCTGATGTGGGGCAAGGCTTCTTTGTGCTCAAACAACGGTTTTCGGTGCTCTGATAAACCAACATTAGTACTTTTAAAATGCATTTTTATTTCCATTAAATGATGCCTAATTTACTGTCTTGTATCACCCGAGATACATTGTACTTTCATCTTCATTCTGGCAGCTTATTTTCAAACCGTTTTTCTGTAGTCACCAGTTTCCTTAATGTGTGAATTTTAATGTACTTCTGCAGTGAAGTTTCATCTGCACATGTTCATTTACATGCTGCAGAAAGCAAACCATTTCCCCTGGCATCTCTCTGTTGTAGCAAAGCTGTACTTTCGGGTATCGGTCCTATGTAGTTGGAATTAGGCCTCGGACTTGCTCCGTCCTAGTCATTCGCATATAGTCCATACTTAATTTTGACTTTCCTGAAATCAGCCCTTTTATATTTGGCAGTTGAAATGTACATACTGACCTTGCGATCTGGCAGCCAACGGTGCCCTTTTGGGCTTAACTTAGCCATGCGCAGTTAATTTCCATCTGGAGCATAAAATATCACACAGATGTTAGCACACCACTCCAACCAGTCCTCCGTCACATCCCTTGCCAGTTCTCTGGACCATGCCCTCAATTGTGTTCCCACCATTTGGGTTTCCTCTGTCATCTGCTTGTACTTCATAATAATTGATCATTTATTATTTATTACCCAGAGATTTCTAAGCACGGACCCGGGGATCAAAACTGTATTACTCTGTGTTATCTTGCTTCCGAGGCGAGCACGTTGCCCCTGAGCTATCCTTCTGAGTATGTCAGGGCTGTGATCTGAGGCTTGCTCGCAATTCCCTGAAATGTCTTCTATAGCGTGCATGGCTTCCCAGCGGTGATCCCATTCTCCTTGCCATGGCTCATTGCTCTCCTCACATTCCTGTATTTTCCATACGTACACGCCGCTATGCCATACTGCCTCTGCAACATCTCAAAGTGAAGCCAGCCATCATCACTGCCCTTCAGTTATCAATCTACATAAGTTCCAGTTGGGCCAGAGCACAGTGTGTCAGTCCAATGACATTTTTGGGTTCGGCCAAAGCGATGCCCCTAGAAATGGAAGGGATTATGCTTCCAAACCTGGCACATCTGTACCCAGGAATGTCTCAGAAATTATGTCAAGATTGTCCTCTAGCTCCTTTCATCACAATTCACAGTTTTGTTGGCTAAAGCCCAACAACAAACGTGTAGCAGAAGATTCGGGTGGATGAAATTGGAATGCAGGATGTTCACTCCAGGACCAATCCTCACAATCCTCTAATGAGGGTGCTGGGAGAACCAGCCAGCCCTGGATCCTAAGTCCTCCCAGTGAAGCCCTTTAGCCAAGCCACATCTTGATAAGCATCCAATGCTATGAACATGCCATCCAGGAACTACAAATTCAGGGTAAGTGGTCTGTTTAGGGACACCCCCAAGTGCTTTACTTACAAGTTAATAAACCCAGTTTTTGTTTACATTGTGTTTACATTGATTTTATAATTTTGGATTGGAGTACATTTTAGAATTTGTCCTTTGCCACACTATACTCTCTAGACACTGCCCTGAAAAAGAGGGTGAGCTGTGAGTGAGGGAGAGGAGAATGTGTGATATTTAATCTATAAGGCCTCGTTCTAAGGACCAGACTGGGTGGTAATGGTCCACAGCCCTAGTTTACGAAGTCTGCTACCACCTGCCAAAAACAGTGCATTATGGCTATTAGCAACCTTTGGCAAATGCATGGGTGATAAGGGTGAGGTAACAGGAAGAAAACATGGGCCATGCCGGCACGTGTACCACCTGTGGATTCTATTATGTGAAAAATGAAATATTGGCCAACATGCAAATGAAAACCAGAGCTTAGAGCGAAGCCCCTTCCCCAAACCCAGGTCATAGGCGTCCAGGCACCAGCGGGAATCAGGGGGCCGGAAGTTGACCACAGGGAATGCGTAGTGTGGAATTACTAGTAGGTTTGGAGGTACATGGGGAGAGGGTGTACAGAGAGAAGCAGCAGCGACGGGATGGCAGTGTGCCGGGGCAGGCTGATAGACAGGCACCTGGGGGGTGACTGAGGTATTGCCCAGCAGCTCTGATCGCAGGCTTGCCTGTGAATAAAGCCTGCATTCATGTGAAGCTGATTGGCTGGCAGGGATTTCCCAGGGATTTATAACACTAAAGTCTCCTGGGATGCCCTTCCATTTTTGGTGATTTCACATTACTGCCTGGGCCACATCAATGAATATGTATAGTCGGCACCCTTGATTGTAGCTGCTGCCTGGGCAAATATAAAATGCCTGGGAGCTAGGAGTTCACGCTCATATCAGATTTGGTGGCGGGTGGTCTGCTTGCCTTGAGGTAGGCCATTATTCTAATGCCAGAGCGTGCACAGGAATAGCGGTTTTAAGGTGATGTTAAATATATTGACAGTACTGCAATGTCATAACATCAGCAGGATCGGACTAGGGCATACAATTGTCTCAGGCACAAATGAAAAAGTGGCCCACATTTGCAAATGACAAGTCAATCCTTTTGTGACAGACTGAGTAATACCCAAGGGGGAGTTTTTTGATGAAATGTAATGCAAATTGTGCATTTTAAAGAATATTTAATCAGTAACAATGGTCAAAAATACTAGGCGCTCTGTGAAGTAACTCATCAAACTGGCCCTCACTAGCCAAAAAAGTGTCCCACGTTTACACAAAACACTGGCCCACACGTGCATTATGTGTTCGGCCATTGCCCTATATGCGTGTCTGAACCTGCAAATTAGGTGGGCCTAGGACCTGTGGTCTGGTAATGAAGAAACATTTGGTTGTTTTTGATTCGAATGTTCCACACTGTTGGGGGTCGCCCGCCATGTTCGTCTGGCAGGCGCCCCTGGGTGCTATCCCTGTGTCCATGACACAGGCCCACTATGTGTGGGGGTTTGGGGCCTGCCCTGGACATCCGGCAGGCCCCTCGGCGTTATGGACATCAACGCCATGTGGGTGGGGCACAGCCTGCCAAGCCCCTGACTGTGTGGACCTCGGCCGCCATCCTGGCAGGCGGGTCCCACGGCATCAGGGCATACAGGCCTGTGCCTCCACGTGGAGGCCTGCGGCCTACAACAATAAGGAGACACGGACTCAGTCATTCCTCTTTGGGAGTCTGCAGCCGTTCTGTCTCACGTGCTTGCAGGGGCTCCTTTTATTAGCTTGGGCCATGACACAGTTATGGCCCATCTTAAAGGGGCAATACTCATGAGGAAAACACATCCCCTTAAAGGGGCAACACACACAGGAGGGTCTCACCTTACACTCCTCCTTTTTCATAATAAACAAACAAACAGTGCTGAGACATACAGGCATCCCACCTGTTACAACACAATAAAATGCTTGTCGGTTTAGAACTTGTGGGGTAGGCAAATAATAAGATACGCCACCGCCACATACTTAGCTTGCTCAAACAGTTACTGACATGACATGTATTAACCCATATTTAAAACTCACTCAGTCGGTGACAGTCGTGGTCGGTGAGCTGCCAGAGGAATATAGGCAGGTCCACCACAGTTTGCACAACCCTTTATTAACCTGGGGTTCGGAATGGCAACTACACAAACACCGCCCTGGCTGGCGGCTGGCACTACCTGCACACCTCGCGACAGCGGGATCACAGCATCACCTTATTGTTCTTTACTGAGACCACTTAAACATGTAGTTACTATGCAGGTTCACAGCATCAAAACACACAGGATTACTGAGTCCTCTTTAAGCAGTTGCAGGACAGCAGGAAGCCAGGTCGTCCTCCATCCGAGTCTGTTCAGGAGTCACTTCCCAAGTTCAGGTCCATTGATGGTGCAGTTCACGGCCGGCAAAGCCACACCTGGCAGGTGCCAAGGGGCCACCTCGGCATAGTCCCTTGATGTTCAGAGCAGAGCAACAAGACGCCGGTTGCAGGGCATCCAGGCTGCTCCATGTGCTGTTGATGGGGTGCGGGTTGACAGGACATTGCTCACCCCTTTCGTCAGCGATGTTCTCC
Source organism: Ambystoma mexicanum (assembly GCF_040938575.1). Taxonomy (NCBI): domain Eukaryota; kingdom Metazoa; phylum Chordata; class Amphibia; order Caudata; family Ambystomatidae; genus Ambystoma; species Ambystoma mexicanum. Next base: position 1,250,992,617 of record NC_090925.1, on the reverse strand, counting down.
TGATCTGGCACATCTCTTTCCTCCCGGAGCACAGGAGGGCGCACAAGCACTCATGATGAGCTGCAACCCACCTCTCGACTGATGCACTGAATTTTGATGTCGGGGCCCAGGGCTGCCTGGTTAATTAGGCAGACACAAGTTGTCGACTGAACTCAGGGGTCCGGCAGGTATTCCCCCCCTCCCAAGCCCTGTTTAGCCTGGTCCTTCGATGGCATAGCTTGCAGGGTGTCATTAGTGATAGGCAGCCAGGGTGTCCTCAATGGCCGGCAGTCAGGGCCACCACACTGGTAGTGAGGCGTACGATGCGCGGAGGGCAGTGCGCTCATGTACCCGGGACTTGGAGTCCTGATGTGATGCTGGCGAGTCAGCTCTGCACCGCGACATGTGTTGACCCGGAATGAGCGATTACTCACATTCCCCTAGATAAATCGGGCACATCCCGACCTGCCTTGCATGTTGGTGCCTGCGGAAGTGAACTTGCCTCCTCATTTCTGATCTGGTGTGGAGCACCTTATAGTTGCCCCCTCCCCTTTAGCACGCCTTCTTGAAGCACCGGGGTATGTTCGCCCTCGCTGTACTGCTCCAGACTGGAGCATGTCATCACTTTCCTGGTCAGTGGCAAACAGGCGGGTAGGCAGGGCCCCTGGAGGACAGGATGGATGACTGCAGTGACTCGGGGTGGGGCCACTTACACTGCAAACAGGTTGACTGTGGTGGAATTGTGTTGTGGTCGCCTGGTGCCAGGGACTCCCGGCTGCAGCAGAGGGGCGCCCTCTGGTTACCCAGCGGTGCCGAGCGCCTATTGTCCAATGCATGGTGGGAGCTACTCTTTCTGGACACCCGGTGGCACGTAGCACCTCTTTCCCAGTGCTGGATAGTACTGGTGTTGCAGGTGCGCAACGACATTCGGTCTTCCGGAGTGCCCAGCAGTGCACCGTGCATAGATCGCAGGATGCACCACTGCCTCGGCTGGGAGCCTGGGGAGCATGAGGATGGAGTCCCCACCCCAGAGGCGTTGCGGTCCTTGTTGGCGCTGGTGAAATAGGTCTGCTTGGTGTTTTTATGCTCAGCACCGGTTGTGCCCCAGGATCATCTGCTGGGGCGTCTCTGGCACAGAGTCGCCACCTCCATTGCCCCCCGGATCCCCGCTGGGACTATTTCGCCCTGTCATCCCATGTGCCTTCATTATCGGTTCCGGCAGAGCAAGCATGCTTTTTTTCTTTTGTGGCATGTCGACTGAGAGCAGTTACACACAGGATGGCTGCTGGCAAACCTGCAGGGTTAAGGCAGTGGCAAACACTGGAGGGGAATGCAGCAGAACCGTCACTCGTGATGCCGCCATCAAACTGCACCCCCTTACCTGATTCTCGTCTTTCATGTTGGCAGTCCGTTACTATGCCACTACGTCCTTCCTCAGCTGGAAGTGAGTCATTCCATGATCATTTTCTTTGATGCACACCTCCACCCAAATTCACTTCTGGGCCATATCTCCCCCCATCTGCACCGTCGAGGCCCGGGATCAGCGCAGGAGCCACACTCCCGCTCCCACAATGGAGCGGCAACCTCACTGCTAATGGGTCTGGGGTCACCGACCCATGTCCATCTTTTGTTCATCTTTTCCATGCTCCGACTTGGAGCCCGTCATTCTTCAGCGCCATTGGTGGGGCCCAGAACTCTCCCTTTTCGTCCGGCCTGGGACGCCTCTATTGCTCCCGACATGCTTGGGCATGGGGTAAGGGTGGGGGAGCCAGCACTCACCCATACACTATTGTCGCGGCTGCGGCCGCTTTTATTCTTTCGACGTAGTAGGGCAAATGGGCCCACCCCTTTTCTTTCTTTATGCAGGCGGGCTGCTCCTTGGGGTCTGAGGGCGGACACCACAGGAGACCTGCGGCCACACAAGAGCTGCGGGCCGGCCCTCTTTGTCTGGGCGGGTGCTGCCTTCCAGGCGTGTACGAGCGCAGCCGCTCTCCTGCCTCAGTTGGGGGCAGGTGCTCTGCACCGGATCATTTTCCCTCTGGCCTCCTCTCACCGCCACGGGCCCAGGATCACCATAGGGGCCCCGGCGGCGGCTCACCGCAGGACGGTGTCGACGCCTCCATGGGCACTGTCACAGGGCTGTCCTTCCACTCCCCGCGGCTGCACGACCACCCTTCACCGAGGGCCAGGGAAGACTCACCGGCGAATTCCCTGATAGATGCAGTGTGCGTTCCGCACCAGGGACAGCTCCTCCTCCATTACTTGCGGCGGCAGCGTGTGCCACCCGCGGCTTACCTCCCCGCAACAGGGGACAGCTGATCGCTCCTCTCCTCCAGCGCAGGACATCGCCTCACACATGACATATGCACACCTCCTGAGGTGGGCGCTACTCCTCTTGGTGGGGGAAGGGCAGCTCACCTCCCTGATGCAGCAGATGACTGCACCTCCTTTCGCGGGCAAGGCCGCGGTGCAGCCCTCTCCATTGTTGGAAGGGGGTGCATCCTCCCCCGCTGCACACGCATTCTCCTTTCTTTAGTGGCAAGATGCCGCCTCACCGCAGGGTGGCCCGGGCCTTCACCGCAACACATACAGTGGGGCGCAGGCCAATCCTTGCAAGCGGTGGGGGTCGGGCACTGCACTTCTTGCTCCCCACCTTTGCTGGAGTCCACAAGGGCCGCAGAGATTGCACTTCGTGTGCTCGTCATCATCACTCTTCCTTTTCCTTCTGAAAGAGCGACTTCCTCGTCGCCATTGTTGGGGGTCACCCGTCATGTTCGTCCGGCAAGTGCCCCTGGGTGCTATCCCTGTGAGCACGACACAGGCTCACTATGTGTGGGGGTTTGGGGCCTGCCCTGGACATCCGGCAGGCCCCTCGGCGTTATGGACATCAACGCCATGGGGGTGGGGCACATCCTGCCAAGCCCCTGACCGTGTGGACCTCGGCCGCCATCCTGGCAGGCGGGTCCCACGGCATCAGGGCATACAGTCCTGTGCCTCCACATGGAGGCCTGCGGCCTACATCAATAAGGAGACACGGACTCAGTCATTCCTCTTTGGGAGTCTGCATCCTTCTGTCTCACGTGTCAGCAGGGGCTCCTTTTATTAGCTTGGGCTATGACACAGTCATGGCCCATGTTAAAGGGGCCATACACCTGAGGAAAACACATCCCCTTAAAGGGGCAACACACACAGGAGGGTCCCACCTAACACACACTCTACACATTTGCATCGCTTTTTCAAATTAGTTGCAAAGGAAATCAAATAAATACACACCTTGGACATTTGTTGTACAACCAGAGTGTTAAGTATCTGCCAACCCATCAGCACAGAATTGCACCAGGGCAAGGCAAGACTAGAGAGAGGGGGAAATAGACACGAGAGAGCAGGGCAGAAACAGGAAGATCTGAAGCAAATGGGATGATAAATAGTGTGAGGGGGAGGGGAGAGAGTATAGCGGTAAAAGGGCGATTCGGGGAGGACGGGAATCCGGGACGAGAATGACACACAACTCCTGGAAAAGAAAGACTGACAAGGAGAAAGGCAAGGAAGAGAAAGCCACGGAAAGAGGCAGCGTGCGTGACGAAGCAGAAGGGAAGGGAGAGGGCGGAGTGCAAAGCACGGAAAGGGCAGTGGGAGTGGCCGGTACCCACTGCGTGCGCGTGAGAGGAGTTCATAGTGCACAGCAAGAAGAAGTAGTTCATAGTACAGCAGCCGAGGAAAGCGAGATAAGAAAGCTGTCCATGGCGCTGCTGTCTGTTCCCGGAGCCCTGCTGTCCTCCGGCTGTAGCAGCCTCCTCCTGCTCGGCCTCTTCCTCGCCACCTTCCTCCTCTGCCTGGACTTCCTGAAGCGCAGGAAGAGCTGGAACACCGCCCTCCCAGGGCCCCCGTCCAGGCCCCTCGTCGGTAACCTGCTGCAGTTGGATTTTAATAACCTCCACCAGTCCTTCACTCAGGTAGGCGGCTGGGGTCTGTGCATGCTCCATCAGCTATGTTCCCAGGGGGGCTCGAGGGCATCAGGACTAGTTTAGGAACGCGGATTCAAACAGATTGGGGTGCAGCAGTTCATAGTGTAACATGGGATAATTTGACTTGACACCCTGATTTTGGGATACACTAGTCCTGTTTTTTTTATGCTGTATGCCCAACAAGTTTCTGTACAACAGTCCCAATGTTTGAGTTTAAAAAAAAATATTTTACGTTCCATTCTTATCAGAGCAATTATCAGATAAAGGATGTGGGGGACTGTTAGGATGCAACCAAGGCTGGTAGAGGGTGGACTCTGTTGTGAGGGTGTATTAACACAAACATCTCTTATTGCTGCCAGGAGCTCAGATGCCACAGCCAGAGAGAGTAGGATATGAAAGACAGTGTGAAGTTCTCTTAACTAAATAACACACCAAATGTATCTTTATTGTCACATTTCCACATCATTTTTAATTGTAAATCCAATTCTCCTTAATGCACAATTAACTCACTTTCTCATTATTTTTATATTATGATTATCACAAGGTCACTTTTTAATAAAATAATATCACTCTATTTATTCTCTGCAGTTCTGTAATTCCTCAATTTCTCTTATACATTTTTCACAGATTCATTGAACTGCAGAGTTTCTTGTTATTCTGTTCAACGCCAATGTCTTTTTTTCGCGTGTCATATTCTCTTCATCAGGATAGGTTCTGATCTGCTTTCCTTTAATGATTAGTAAATCAAATCTTATTTTTCATTTCTTAAATGTACCACTTCTTTTCATAAACCACTTCATGTAACTGACCTTAATTCCTGATATCACTGGTCTGGCAGTGAATCCTTTTCAGTCTGTAATAATATAAATAAAACATTGTATCATTATCCTTTTGTGTTTGTGTAAATTAACTATCTCACCTATTTGACTTCTGTTGCAGCTATTCACTCTTTCTTCAACTCCAAATGCTGTTTCCAGCCGCTCTTCCTCACCGTACAACTGTATGAGAAAAAACATATCATCATGTATCCATTTCTCCTCCTCCAATTACGGACTAACTCCCCCATCTCTCCACTTCTTAACCCACCTCCAACACCTGGACTGAGGCCACTCGAGTTCTACCTTCCTCACGAAAAGCAGCAAGTCTCTTTCTCGCACTCCTCATAGTGATCTCCTTCCTGTATCCATAGGTAAAGACGTTCCCAGTATGTGTGATGTCATTAGCGTGATTTGCGTGACAGGTAACACATTAAGTAATTTATGTAAATCCTGTGTTCCACTACGGGATGTTGTTACAATATATCTCTGTTATTCCCACAATGTATATACATTGTCAAACTTCTTTTCTTTCACCCAAATATATTCATCTCATCACTTCACTCTCTCAATAGTGTACAGTCTCAGTAATTCTCAAATGTATCTTTTGATTTGTTTCCACATTTATTTTATACCTCGCCAGATATTCCATCAATAGTGTCAATTTTATCATTTCACATCACGATAATTTCTCCCCCGTTCGCTTTAATACTAATGGTAACATATTCCACTGACAATGTTTCTTGAGACATCCTCCTACTTCTGTCCTGTAATCCTTACTGTCTCAAATGTAACAAGATAAACTCACTCCATATTTAATCCTTTCCGATCAAACGTTTCCAATTACTTAATCTAAAATACCTCCCTCTTCTCTAGTAGCTGTTGTAAATGTCCCCCCTCTCCTGGGTAACTTCACATGTTCTAATACAATACATTGCGATTGTACAACAGTGTGTCTGTTCTGCAAACAATATACTGCCACTGGTGATTTCTCATTATTTTAACACACTTTAGACTTGTGCTCTGTCCATTGGATTTTCGCTTTCCTTTTAAGTCAGACCCACTTAATAAATGCCATAAGGGCTTCTAATCCCGTATATCACATTTTGTGTATCGCAGGTCGCTGAATGTTTCAGAAAAATCTGTTTGCCTGCATAGCAGTGCCTAATTTGATTACCTTTGATAATGTTATGGCAAGGTTGACAGTTACCAAATGGTGTTGTCTGTGGTAATGTACGTGTGTGTGTCTCCAGATGGTGTGATGTCAGAGGATCATGGGTCCAGTGGAACGTGGGTGTCTCTAAGTTCTAAAAGTACCATTGGGGCAGTTGAGAGAGAGGAACTGGCTGTCTGTGTGTGGGGATTCCAGTGTTCCTAGTCATCTATGTGTAGTCTCTGCCTACCTACCTTGCTACTGTTGTGTGGACCCTTCTAGTGTGCAGCAGAGAATTGCAGGTCTTCTTTACAGGGATACATGCAACCCCATCTGCCCGGAAGAAGCACTGATTTCAGAGCCTTTCAGAAACATCCTAGATGGCCTCCACTGTGCCTCAGTGCACACCAGGCTGCCCTGGGCCTGCAGCACCATGATTGGCTGGTGAGCCAGCTTGAAGCAGCCAACCCCCTGTGTTGGCAGGCGAAGCCGGCCCTACAGAAGGCCAACACACAAGGCCCCTACCAGCAGTCTCTGCTGGTCTCAGCCGCGTTGAACACAATGTTACACATGCTAAGCAACAGGTACTGAACTCTGGAAAGATGCATGGACTGTAGACTGATATTCACCTAGAATGTTATGCTGAAGTTAAATGTTTATTCATGAATGCTAAGGATAATATGTTGCCATATGGCCGCTTGTATTGCCACACAATGATCCCCCTGACTCCCCCAGCACATCCCTCAAATCTGCCTTAGGCATAGCGGGAAAATGAGCATTTGCTTTGTATCGCAATTACTTGTTCACCACATCATTCACACACAAAGGAGATATGATTGACAAACGTATAATACTTAGACTGTATACCCAGCTCAATCTGTACCCTTAGTCCCATTGTGCAGATGACTCCACTTGTGCATGCATCTACTGCCATTCTGTGATCCCTCTGCCCCCCCATAGCTTCCTCAATTCTGCATTTGTTTGCGAGAGGTTCACCTTATCAACTGTATCCTTTGCTACAATGAAAGACAAGTCTGCAGACACACACAATGATGCTTCTGCTAAACACAGACTTGTTTCCTTGAGCAACAGCAACTCTCTCAAGCGGTAACTCTATAGCGAGCACAAACCTGCATTGTGTCTCCAGTGATGGCCCTCCCATGCCACACTCGCATACACAAGCTACTCAACCTGCAGGAGCAGCGCTCTGAATAGAGGAACGTTTTGCGCCATCGCCGTACAACGAACTACCATCCCCACAAACCTGTGCGAATGCTCATGTGCAGGCAACTCGGCCTATTAGTCAGTTTCACGCTGGCACATTCACCGCCTCCGCAAGCCGATGTAGATACAATCTATCCCTCAAGCTTATTCTGACCTGCCTCCCTCACAAGATGCTGGTAATTGACACACATGCTCCCAATCCACGGTGCCTCCCCAGTCGCCGGGAGACATTGCCTGTCTTGTATGTGGCAAACATTCAGGTGAAATAAATAGCACCAGTGTGATTCTTGTATCCCTTGTTGAAAATCCTAAGCCTAATTGTGTGACGCAGAAGGCATTGTTAAAACCTTTGAAGGTGACCCTTCCCACAGAAGTACTTAGCAGTAGTAGTTGGCTCTTGTAAAGGAGTATACTAGGCCCTAGAACTTTGTGCCAATTGATACTGTTCCTGCAGGAGAGTATACCCGCACAGAGAACTCTCAGCTGGAAGCAGAGTATACCGGACCAAGATCATTTTTAACCATTGGTTCTGTTCTGCCAGGAACACAACGGAGCAGTGTGTTGTAGAATTGGTAAACCTGGCATGAGAGTTAATGAGGTGGAAACTTATAAAGTCCTGTAGTGGGGTAAAACTTACGGTGAAGTGCTGCCAAATTATCCTGCCAAAGACATTTGTTTTCAAGTTAATGAAGTTTTGAAACATTCATTATTAATGGGGGAAAAGCTGTCTGGCTCAAGACCTTGACTCCAAGTGGAAAGTGGAAAGCGTTGTTAAACAATTGTGAACCATCCTTGGAATCCAAATTGGAACTTTATGCTGTCAAGTAGGATTAGAAAAAGAACTGAAGTGTAACGTTTTGTTCTGATACAGGATTTCCTTATCCTTTTTGAACATTTAAAGAAAGACCTGCTAGAATCTGGTGAAGGTGACTTCGCCAAGATAAACAAAAGAAGCAGCTATTGTGGTGTGGCTTGTACTATTATATTTGTTGTTAAACTGCCATATTTTTCCTTATTGGGTTATTGTGTATATAAGTGTGAAGGACAGAAACCTTTTTGTTAGTGTGTTTTCCTTTAGTTTATTTTAGGCAGAGAAATCCTTGTCAGGGTAGGGATAGTGAGGCGTTTATCCAACCTTTTTCGGTAAATAAAGATGACATTGTTTGAAAAACCTTCCCAAAGTTGTCTGCCTCACATTTCTGACCCCTCACAGCCGCCACTGCGTTGGGCTCAAGAAGGCCCCATCCAATGCTCAACTGCACCTGTAGCAGTAGTCACTCACACCACTAATATGCTCATACTGCCAGTCAAGCACATGCAATGTTGAATTGCAGTGGGTTGGAACATAGATTTTTAGTTGGCTGTGTGGGAGTTTATTCTACACATGCAAAGCACTCCAAGCATTTAACAGACAGGGGAGCAATCGCTCTATTGCTGACAAACATGTATCACCACAAGGAGGAGAACCTGTGCAAGGCATGCACATGCATTGTATTCCCAAGCCTTAGTGTAGTAGTGACATTGGAGTCATTGGGCCTCATTACGAGGTAGGCAGTATGAAATGACAATTACAGGCATGCCGGTACGAATTTGTCTGTGTAGCACTGTAAAGATTGAAGGGGGGGGGTCTGTACCTCCGCTCTCTATATGGTAGAGGAGAGGCTCAGAGGACCCCAGCCAAGATTCTCTATTATTGGTAATGTAGTCGAGTAATCAAGGCCTAGCTTCTCAGGAGGTGATGCAGGCTGGTTCTTAAGTACAGTGTAGTCCCCAATCCCCCACAAAGGAATGTCCACACACTGTATTACTGAAAACACAGTCTTTATATAATTAATATTCAAAGGTATGTACACTATCACAATAACTCACTTTGTACTTAGAAATCAACAATGGCAAATATATACAATTCTAAAGTTGTACCACCAATATTATCAGATCTCATTAAAGTGCATCAACTATACTGTTAGGATGTCACACAGATCAATAACAAGGAAACCAACAATAGAAATAGGAAGGAAAGCAAAATGGATGAAACAATAGGCAGATTATTGGCCCCTACCAATAGACACAGTTCTGTGTGGAGATCCCCCCCACCTGGGCAACCTGTAAAATAAAGATATAGCACAAGCCCAGTCCATATATTGATCAATAGTCTTATTTTCTCCTATAATGTTTTTACCCCCCCCAATGTACCTGGTGGAGCAGAGTTCTTTGAAGAAGCGTTGAGGGATCCTTCTTGAGTGGCTCCCTTTAAAGCAGGAGCCACGGATCATCGAGAGGCATCGAAGAAGGTGAACTTGGCGTCAACGGCGTCGATGAGGAGTTCGAGGGTGCCGAGACCACAGCATCGATCCAGGCGGTGCTTGTCGGCGACGTCCTGCGAGGATGAGGTGTGCGGTTCACCTCAGCGTTTGATAGTTCTGGACCGCAGAGAGTTTCGGAACTGTGGCCCAGAAAGGGCGTTGAGTCGTCAAAGTCTTTGTGGCCTTCAGATGGCGGGAAACCCACCCCAGTGGATTCTCCTCGGCGCGTCGGCGGCCTTGACTCTCTCCGGCAGGATGAAGCGTTCGTCGGTGCGAACAAGGGAGTCCTTCGATTCAAATGTTCTTAGGCAAAGGAGCTGGCGGCTCCGGTCGGCGGCGGCATGCCGTCAAGCAGTCCCCTTTTCTGGGGCTACACGGCTTTGACGGGCCTCCAGCAGTTACACAAACCTGCAAGCCCTGGTCGACGGCAATGATCTTCGGCGGCAGCAAAGTCCGGGTGCTTCACTTCGATCTCCTCGGCGGTCCCCGTCTCCTGTCGGCAGCCTTTCGAGGGTCTGACTTCCAGGGAGCTTCGGCGAAGGTCAGCGGTGCTCAATGGTCCCTCGGAGCACGGGAAGAGGGCGCCTTACCAGGTCCTCTCTCGGATCAGTCTTCGACGAATTCGGCAGCTTTCAGATCAGGTCGAAGCAAATGCAACAGCAAGTCTTCTTCTTCTTCTTCCAGCTGGGCGTCGAGGGTTAGCAGTTCCAGTTACTCTTCAAGTGTAGACACAGCTTCTGAACAATTTCCAGTGGTGAGAGGTCCCCAGATATACTATTCTGTCTCTCATCCACACTGCTGGGTCACACTCAGCAGCCAATCATACAGAAGGGCATTCATGCAGTCAGTCAGCCAATCAGGCACACAGTGCATTCAGGCCATCCTCCTCCCTCTCAGACACTCACAACAAGGAATGTGGATTGGGAGAAGTACTGAGCCATTCAACACTACACACTGCATTCAGGCCAATTTCGGGCAGGGCTGTCTCAGTCTTTGTCTCTCATATCAGAAACCAGACAGCCACATCAAGAAGTGCGTATTGTTCACACACTCCATTCACCCAGGTCCCACCCACTGGGTGTATCCAAAACATACAGACACTGGGAAGGCTCCAGCCAGTCTAGACTGGACTTCACAACAACACCATATATGGAACTTCCACCCAACAGCCAGTCAGGGGGAAGGGACAGAGTCAGGGCTTCCCAGGACTTTGGGAAAACAAGGTAACAGGCAATAGAAAGCAAGAGGCCACAGGGGCCATCTTGTTTTCCATCAGGCATCAACTGATTCCAATGGCAGCGCCTGGGTATCCCAAAATGGAGGATACCCAGAGCACCATTCAGTATGGAGCTGCCACCAGCCCATACCCTGCTCTGTGGCCCACCCACAGGGGCCCAAAAACATACACTAGGGACACAGGGTTGTACCCCCACGCCCATACCCTGCTCTGTGGCCCACCCACAGGGGCCCAAAAACATACACTAGGGACACAGGTTGTACCCCCACCCATGGGTGCCATAATGGTATCCCATGGGTCTGTACACCAAACCAAAAACAGAAAGAGCTGCACTGCCAGGAGCCCCCCATGGACTCCTGGGCAGAAAGCAAAACACAAATGAAAAAGGTCTACAGAACAAGGACAGGCCCTGTCCCTACAATGCATTTCCAGCATCACAAGCACTGGCCTGACTATGAGTGAGCGTGCACGCGCATACTGGCATGCCGGTAACAGACGTAACACCATGCTGGTAATGTCCCTTAACCACCCCTATAGTGGCCTCAGGAAATGCACTGAAACCACCACCACCATCGTTGTACCCCTAAATAACAGCACCGTTACTAACGACACCGCTACTACTGGGTCCGCTATTACCGCCACCGGAAGCAACGTCATTGCACCGGAACGAGAAATGCGCTTGCGGCCATCTTGAAAAACACAATCCATTGCAATCCTCGGCTGACAGGACCTGTGCACTGAATATCCCTTACCTTGCTGGAAGACCATGTCGAAGGCTACAAGGAAAGGAACAGCTTGCCTGCTTAAACCCCGCTTCTCTGACGATGACCTTAACATGCTCGCAGACACGCTTGTGGAGCAGGTGGACGTGGTATTCTGTGCAGACCTCAGGTGTGCAGCGCAATTGCGTAAAAAACAAATATGGGAGGAGGTTGCAACGAAGGTCAGTGCGGTAGGAACCACACCACGCACCGTCAAGGATTGCAGGAAGAGATGGGATGACCTGCGCCTGCGAATCAGGAACATACTTTCTGCCAACAGCAGCCAGGGGCAGGTGACAGGCGGCTGTCCAAACTCCCCCATCAAGTTGGCCAGGTGGGAGGAGACATGTAGCTCCGTCATGGACATGGAGGCGATTGAAGGAGTCGGATAAGCGGAGTATGGAGTTCCAACATCGGATGGTGACAGTGAGTGACCCTATGCGCACCACAGGAGACCCCACACACCCCTGACATCCCAAGTACAAAGTTGTACACCAAATGTAAAGTCGATGAGAGCAAATGCATGGCCCAATATCCACACTTACACACATTCCTAACCCAAACGCCACATCCCTGCAACTTGAATACACAAGCTACAAATACATGCACACACACACACACACATCCCTGCCGAGATGCTGGCCTCACCACTGTCACATCAAAATGCATGCTGCATGCCTCTCCAATACCGAAGCCACCCCTGATACCCAAACCAACAGCACATGGCACAAAGCACACAAGCCACAACACACCTGTAGGCCTGACAACAGACACCATGGACATCATGGCTGCACCTGAGGGATGCCAAAACAACCCCCCCCCAACCAGCAAGCATCATGTCCGCCACTCCAACCAGCACACAACGAAGCACATGCCCAAAACTGCACTAACACAGATGCATGCAGGATGCAAGTACTCCCATTAATGGTGCCCTGCCTCTATGTAAGGAAGATCAGGTGTGAGGACAATGCCACGAGGCCATCAACATCCAGGGGTGCAGCAGCTACCAAAGAGAGAGACAGAGCACACACCAGTGCCCAACAGGGGACACAGCCCCTACCAGAGGCTGAGCAGCCACCTGCCCCTGTCACCCTGGAGCACCATGATGGAGGAACCCCTGCCTGCAAGGCACACCTGCTGAGAGATGCTGAGGCCAGGAAGGCAGTCCACATGCTACAATCGGCCCCCCAGGAGACACCCCTTCCTGAGGATGACCCTACATCAGTGGCAAGCGACATGGATGCCACACACTAAGCAGCCACCAGTTCTGTGGGCGAGGTTGCAGCATCGGCCCAACACAGTGCTGACGAGGACGAGGGGCCTCATGGGGATCCTAATGCAGGAGTCAGCATGTTGGGGAACGGCGGACACATGCCTACCCCGCAGGACACACCACAGGGCACCCCTGAGCATGTGCCCGAAGGACACTTGAGCGAGGGGGAGTCGACTCCACATTCACACAGCCCTGTGTTCAGCAGGTCACCACCAGCCATGCAGCCATCCCAAAGCACTTCTATCAGGGACCTAGAGGGACGGTTGTCTCGCATGGAGGGGAGACAGGAATCGATGCATGAAATGGTGAAGCAGTATCTGGCGGATGGGGAGGCAACGCGCAAGGCCAACAGAGACAACACTAGGGCCATCATCCGTGCTGTCAACCGCGTTGCAAAGCGGGTTCATGAGGGCTTCACATCTGTTGCACAGACCCTTGACCGCATGGCCAGCTACATGGAACAACGCCGCCCTACCGCACCTGAACAACAACAAACTGCATCAATGAGCACCACGCCTGCAAAATCGACACAAACTAGCCCTGTGTGCAGGTCGCTGTGCAGCATGCGCCTTCCATGAATGCAAACACCTCCATCGCGAAAAGGGGGCGTCCATAGCAGGGGACCCTTGGATGTGTTGTTTTGCAGTCCATTCAAAGTCACATTGAGCTGAGGGTGTGTGGGGATGTTGCAGGGTGGGGCCATGGGTGCGTGGAGCTGTTGGAGTGCGGGGGGCATGGGTGAACGGGGCTGTTAGGGGGTGGGTAGACTTTGATGTACTGCGGGTGGTGGGGGCATACATGTAAATAGTTTCACCAGATTAATACACCTGTTGTGTCAAAAAAACACATGACTGGACATTGCTTCTTGAGTGTGTGTCAATTTATTGTACAGTGTCCGGTGCCCAGAGTCCCCCAATCCCAGTGCCCAGAATCCCCCATTCCCAGTGCCCACAGTCCCACATTTCAACCACCCTTTGCATCCCAGTGCATCAGAAATATTGGCCAATCAATGATTGGCGGACAGCACGTCCCTCATGTGCATCATGGCCTGGCCGATGTGCAGCATCATCTTCATCAACCTTATCCTTGCCCAGTGGTAGCTGGTCCATGTCAGGTGGCAGCAGTATGTTGCGCCGGACGCACATGTTGTGCAGCATAGCACATACCATTATGATCTTGCCCACCTTCTCAGGTCCGTAGATGAGTGCGCCACCCGACCTGCTTAGGTAGTAAAACCGTGCCTTCAACAGGCCAAAGGTCTGCTCAATCACCACACGAATGCATGTATGAGCACGATTGTAGTCCTCCTCGTGCCTGTTCTGCAGATTCCGGACAGGGGTGAGGAGCCATGGCTTCAGGGAATATCCAGCATCACCTGCATGGGAGCACAATGATGTATGTGTGTGAGCATTCATTCCATTCCATTTGTGCACATCATGTACATTGTTGGTGTGCAGTGGGTTTTCAACAGCAGCTATTGACAATGCATCTGTGCCAATATCAGGTATGTGTACTACTTGGCAATACATGATGGGGGGGCCTGGCTGACGTACACGACTTATGTTCATTGACATCAGATTCACCACTCACCTAGATGGGGTGCGAAGGTCCATGATGTGCTCACATGTAAGGGATCTGTGGGAGAGGATGTTACCATATGCATGTTGGGATTTAACCAATGCATTAGGCTGACGCCCATCATGTTACAGGTGTTTTTGGCAATCATGCTTTCTGATGATTGGTGACGCCATGCATATGTCCCTCAGCATCTTCACACATTTGACAAGGGCACAATGTGGTTGTTGGTATGGTCCGCCAATGTAGGGATACGTTCCTTGGATGTGGCTTGGGGTCAACTGGCATGCTGGCACTGGAGTGCTGTGGATTGTTACTGCTGAAACGGCACACATGTTGGTGATGTTGACTACTTGATGGATTCCATTTCTATACCTTGTGGCATGGTATCTTTGAGTTTGCCTTCATGTGCACATGTTGGCATGGTATTATGTCGGTGAGGGGCAGTGATGGGGGTTTCCATGTGTGGCATTTCGTCTTGACCAGTAATGGATGCATACCTGTAAGGTCCTTTGATACGCTCATGTGTATTTGGCTTTGTGATGCAGGGGGGTACGTTGTGGTACCTGTGGCTGCGTTCCGATGATGTCCAGTGGACATGTGCAGTGGTGGGCACAGCTTTGTATCTGCCATTTGCCATTTGAATGGAAAGCAGACAGGCTGCAGATGCATGTCACCCCCCCCCAAAATGCCCCCATTTGGCAGGAAAGCAGACAGCCTGCAAATGCATGTCACACTCCCCCCTCCCACAATGCTCCCATATGCCAGGAAAGCATACAGGCTGCATTTGCATGCCACCCCCACCCCCATAAACACACCCATGGCCCAGTGATCGGACTTACCCAGCAGCCAGACACATTGTGCAGCAAGTCGTTCCATGTAGGGCGGAAGCGAGGAGTTCCGCAGCACCATTGCATCATGTATGGATCCTGGGAATCTGGCACAGCAATGTGTTATCATCTTGCTTGCATCACACACCATCTGCACATTGATGGAGTGGTATAGCTTCCGTTTGCGGTACACTTCCTCCACGGCATGTGGGACAACCAACTCCACGTGGGTGCAGTCCAGGGCACCAATGACATTAGGCATGCCTGCCAGTGCATGAAATGCAATTTTGGTGTCATTCACTTCCTGTGCTGTCCGTGTTAGGGATATGTAGGCACTTGCGTGCTTTAGGAGTGCATCCAGCACTTGGTTTAGCACACCGGAAAAACATGGTTGCGAGATGCCATGCAGCTGCCCCACTGTGTGCTTGTAGGTGCCTGTGGCCAGGAAGTGGAGCACAGACACCACCTTCAGCAGAGGGGTGATGGTCGTGCAGATGTTGATCAGGTTGACCAAGTCATCATGTATTAGATCCACAATGGTGGTGATGGTGTCCCTGTCCAGGCGGTACAGGGTGTGGATCTGTGCTGGGGTTAAGTTGAATGGACTGGCCCTTATGCGAGGTATTGTTGGCTGCCTGCGGGGAACCACTGTCTGCACTGGTGGGATTTGCTGGGCCAGTCTCACCCTCCTTCTCCTCCTGAGTCTCCTCTGTAATCCTTGGTGTACTGCCTGCTCAATGAGTAGTAGTGCAGGCATGTCCTCCAGCTCCAGTATCGTAACTGCAATTGGAATCATTTTGGTCTTTCAAGGGGTGTGGTGTGTGGGTGTGCTCCTTGTGTGCATGGCCAGGCTCCATTGCCTCTACCTGTGCTGATTGCACCTGTGGCAGTTGGGTACACAGCAGTTTGATATTAACGGGTGATCTGCGATGCCGGTGTTACCGGCATCATGGGGACCCTTCTTGCCGGCATCTGCATGCCGGTATGTGCATGTCTGTGCGACTCGTAATGTCCTCTTCCTTGTGGCTTGCCAGTGTTACAGGCACGGCGCCCGTGCGCATGCCGGTACGGTGGTGTGCGGTCACAGCGGGTTCCTGTCGATGCCGGTAGGGCCGGCATTGCAGGTTGTGATGGGCCGGTCCGGTAAAAGATGCCGGTATTGCCTTACCGGTATCGTTATTACCAGAGTGCCAACATTGTAATGAGGCCCATTGTCTGATCCCACAAATCCCAATGCTAGTAGCCACTGTGTTAGCTACTCTGCCACCACCTGCTCCGCTTTATCCCAGATTTCTGCTTCTGTGTGACTCCTACCATCTAAACCTTGCATACACAAGTGGATTTTTGATGGACAGCATGAAGCAGCTTGATTAATTTCCCCAGCTCTCCACTAAAGGGGAAGGCCACCCAATTGCAGCCTTATAATCAGTCCATAAACACTTGCCATCAGCTTGATACAAGCCTTTATTTTCAACAAAGCGGCATGGCAGAAGATCTACTTTCAGCATTATCACTCAATTTAGCATTGAGCATCTGATCTGTACTCACGGACAGTTATGATGACTTGCTATGGCTGGCTGGTTTATAGACATTGTTCTACTACAACTACTTTGCTTTTGAGTGTGGCTGATGGACTTGGCAGACACACCACTTTGCTGCACGACTGACACACCTCCAAATTCTGGGTTCAACTTGCAGAGCAGTGTGTTCATTGGTTCCTGGCGGTATGATGTGTAATGTTGGCCCCACTCTTGTGCATGACGTCATTTCATGTGCCCCAGCAATGATGATATGGTCAGATTTGACCCTGCCTTCTGTAAGGGTGCAGAAATAAGGCTCGGACACAACCGTGGCATGTTTCTGGATATAACCCTTTATTAAATATGAAAAGGTTGGAAAAATGCCTCCCTATCCCGAAAACTAAGAGGGGCTTCCCTACCTCAGAGAATACTAGTGAAATTGTCAGGAAGTTTGATAGTTATGGTTCAGATGCATTCCCATAGGAAGAGCACTTTTTTGGGTTGCTTATAACTTACACCATTTCACGAATCTGCACATAACTTTCAAAGATTTGATGTTAATCCATCCAGTGTTTTAGTTTTTTTAAAATGGCCTAAATGTTGGTACAAAAAATAGTGATGTCACTTTTGTTCCTGAGGTATGACCTGTGCCCATGGCCTCCAGGGACTGACTGTGGGGTTAAATTGGACACTGGGCCTGGCCTGCGGCAATGCCCAATGTCCACTCAGAGATGCTTAGCAGGGCGTGCACCATGGATGAAAAGTATGCACAGGGATTGTGGCCATTGACCTTGGCTGCAAGCCATGAACAGTGGACCACAGTCCCATTATGGGGGTATAGCAGACACTAGGCCAGGTTACAGGCCATGGCCAATGTTTACTTTTGGTTGATTTGTGGGGCAGGCAAGGTAGCTGAATCTCATGGCCCAGGGAGTGTGGCCAGTTGCCAAGGCCACAAGTCATGGACAGTGGCCCATGGTCCTACAATTGGGGAATAGTGGCCTCTGGGCTAGGTTGCTGGCAATGCCCAATCTCTACTGTGGGTTGCTTTGCCGGGCCGCCAACAT
The DNA here is from genome assembly GCF_040938575.1 of Ambystoma mexicanum. Taxonomy (NCBI): domain Eukaryota; kingdom Metazoa; phylum Chordata; class Amphibia; order Caudata; family Ambystomatidae; genus Ambystoma; species Ambystoma mexicanum. The sequence continues at coordinate 1,250,974,915 of NC_090925.1, read as the reverse complement.
CGATGAAGTCCGCGTTCCAGGGTTTGTGGCCATGTCCATGGCCACAAGCTGTGAACTGGGCTCACAGTCACATTAGGATACACTGAGAACTGCACTAGGCTGCAGGCTAGGTCCAGTGGCTATTGTGGGTGTCTTGGAGAGGCCTGGGGCATTGCTGAATCTCATGCGCCAGGCACTTTGGCCATAACTTACATGACTAGCATGTGTTGCTCAAAGTGACACACGCCAATGTGTAATGCAAAATAGATGATTAAGAAAGAGCCTCATTACGAGTGTGCCGGTGCGGAATTAACGTGCTTACTAGCACGTTTCCTCACTGGCCAATTACAAGTTTGCTGGTTAAGTGCCTGAATGAATTCCTGCTGAAAGCTGGAGGTAAGACGGGGACCTTACCGGCAAAAAATTGCTGGTATTACTGGTGCCGCAAAATCCCCCATGGACTCCATGGAATGTGGATTTACAACCGTGACCAGCACTCATAATCTGGCGGTAATACCACCGGACGGAGTGCCGGCATCAGTATTTCAGTTTGTTGGTATCGTGGTGTGTTCACTGCAAGGATACCAGCAAACTTGTAATGAGGCCCTATAGTTGGTTCATATATTTGAACGTTGAATGTTTTAAAACTTACATACAGTGCTGGAATACAATGAAATATCTACAGTTATAAAAAGCACTGAAATGGACGGACAAAATGTTGTGTTCTTGTTAAGTTACCCTGTAGGTTGGTTGGAAGGGCTTGCGATATCGCTGAAGCCCATGGCTCAAAGAATGTGGCCTCTTGCCATGGCTGAAAACCATGGCCTTAAACCATGGACAAGGGCTCCCGATCCATTTATAAGAGTATAGTGGACACATGACCAGGCTGCACGCTAGGTACAGTGGATATTGAGGGTGGTTTGTGGGGCATGGGTCATGGCTGAGCCTCATGCTGAAGCCAATTCAACCATAACTCACGTCCATGCCATGCGCTGTTCAGACTAACACCCAGGACATCAAAGAAAAAGGATGTTTTTTCACTGAATTTCATCCCTTAAACACGTTTTTTTCACTGAATATCAACAGTTTTTATAGCTGAAGATGTTTAATGATGTTCCAGCACTGCATGCAAGTTATTATGATGCCATTTGTGATGTCAAATATCATTCCCTGGTGGTTGGTCTAAGCAGTGCATGGAATAGGCGCGAGTTATGGTTGCGTAGCTTATCAAAACTGGTGAATTTCTTTGTTTTTACAATTTTTCTCTGCAACCAAAGCGCCCTTTTGCAAAGTTTCCTTGTCCATAGTGTAAGGAACTCATGATGGCAACAGTAAAGACAGACACAAGTGATCACAGTTCAAGGGTGTTTTTTAAACTGTATGCAGGTTGGAAAAATGCCTAATCTAAACCTAAATCTAAAATGGGAGTAAGCGTAGAGCATCAGATGAAAATAATAATAAGGCAGTACTAGTGGCCTCATGTCAAATAAAAAGGGCCTATACTAAGAAACCTACTGCCAAACCTTACAACTAATACAAAAAGGGTGTGGGATAGTTTTCAAGGAAAGAAAGAAGTGTTCTCAAATAATATGTCAGGATGTGGTAGCTTGGTTCTCCCTTGCCCAAGTTTTCAGCATGGGGTAAGGTTGGATCGTGGAGCACAGCATACACTCGAGCTTCCCCTGCATGAGTCGACAGTTCTGTTCCAGTTTACCAGGAGCCTCGATGGCCAAGTCTCGTGTCACTTGAAGTCTCTTGCCTTCGAGGGCCTGATGTATTCAACCAACAAAAGAACTACATTTTCTTCAACAAATAAAAGTTTGTTTCCTGCTTTCAGTTAGGGTAGGGATTCTGCACCCCTTTGTCTCCCTCTTGGGGTGCTGACCCCTCTTTACTCTCAGCTTCCCTCCACCAGGTTCACAATAGCTTTCAACAAATCTTAATGTCTGTTTAAACAGTTCCAGAGGACATCCCTCGATCGGGTTCACTCTCGTCTACACCCTGTTTCTTTGGACAAAAAGCCCATGGGTGTGTCAATTCCTGTGAAGTAATGATGGACCTTTTGGATGAGTCACTGGAAACATGGCCAGCTCCCTTTATTATAATCTGTAGGGATCTAAATCTACACTGTTTTGATAAACAGAGACGTCTGATAGAAGATGCTTCTCCATCATCTACGGAAGTGGAACTCCGAGGCTTGCAGTGGCGGAAAGATCTGCAACTAAGGAACATCCATATTCTTAATGGCAGCATCAAGGGGGATATTCCTCTAGGGGCCACCTAGGAGGAAGGACTGGAACAAAAAAAATCTAGACTACATTTTTGACTCTGAAAACATGCTGGTCATTTTCAACCGTTATTGGAGTACCTACAAACCAGAACGATCATCGTATGTTGAAACTAGTCTGTTGCCCCCAGTTTGTACAATCAGCAATCTATTACACAGTGCCCTTGAAGGTAAATATGGGTTGTAACAGATTAGTGGTAAGCAAATCAAGAATTGACCTCTTAAGTAGGAGATTGGGAAACCGAATGCACAGGGAATGTTCCATGTTAAGGGAACCAGATGTAGACTACCGCCAGCTGATGTGGGACTTTGTTGAAAATAAAAATATACGCTTATGTCGATCATTGATACCTCTACACTGCTACGACAAACTACTTACCACCAAGAAAAAATAGCTAAATTGCAAGCTGAGGCAACTAAAAAAACAAGGATCTCAAGAAGCTGGTAGAAAGTTACAGCAGGCCTTTAGAAATTGGGTTCATGCACACAAACAGATGCTCACACAATGAGATGCCAAAAACACGCTTAAGAACATTGAGGCTAAAAATACCTCCCAGATCTGGCAATGGATGAATGGTGTAAATCAGCCACAGGAGGCACATGTTCTCAGTGCAGTATCGGCCAAAGGCTGGGAAGATCATTTTAGGGTTCTGTTACATTCTGAAAAGTCGACCTCGGATAGGTCATGTTCCCCAATGATTGGGGGATGGTCCTTTGAAACAACACGAGAGGTGATCCTTCGTCTGATTAACAGAGCCAGCAATTCCAGGGCCCCCAGCCCCGATGGGATGACTAAGGCTATGCTCAAGAAGTACCCTGAACAGTGGGCAACCTTTTTGTGGGTCCTTTTTGAGTATATAAACAAGGTTAAGAAGGTACCGGCATCCTGGAAAACATCAATTATAGTCCCCATTTTCAAAAAGGGTGACAGGTCTATTCTGTCTAATTACAGGCCGATTGCATTACTGGTTGTGGCAGGGAAGTTATTTGTTTCTCTGATCCTAAAAGGCCTGACGGCTTGGAGTACGGAGGCGGGCCAGTATGACATCAGACAATCTGGCATCGTGAAAGGAGTGGGTACAGCTTTAAATTTATTTTATCAATCGGAATAAACTATGGTCTAAGATGAAGAGTTGGAGTTACCTGGACGATCTATTAGGAGCTACTAAAGATCTTTACTCTGATAGTTCACTACAAGTAAATTGGATGGAAAGGGCTTACTCTCCAACTCAATTCCAACAATGAAAGATCTTAAGCAAGTTTGCTCTTTGGCTCCTGCCCTTTTCAATTTGTTCATTTCTGACATTGAGAAAGCATTTACGAACATAAGATGTTTCCACCCAAACTGCTGGCCTCCCTCTTGATAGGCTTCTCTATGTAGATGATTTAGTTCTTATTCACCAGATCCAAGTCGGTCTGCAAAGACAATTGGATGCCTTACAAGCCTACGTTAGTGAAAATGGGCTGAAAATCCTGAATTTTGATCTTGCAATCAGGGAGAAGGAGAGGCCAGAGGAAGGGTTGTTGGTACCTAAATGGGGAAATGCTTGCCCAGGTGAGGTCAATGACCTATTTGGGGATGTGTGTGTGAACAGCAGCATGGTGGATGCCCCCAGGCTAACAATACTAAGGAGTAAAATGAAGACGTTGTCCTCATAAGCCAGGATTATCAAAGAAAGGTACTGTAAATGTACTCTAAATCCTCTAATTCAATTCTACAAAATGAAGGTTCTTCCAATAATTCCCTTATGGTGCTGAGGCTTCCTTTGTCCTCCCGGTTACCACCTGGCCACGCTTGGAGGGTTTAATTTGGAAAAAGGTCTTGAACCTGCCGCGGGAAATGCCTATCCAAGCAGTTAGAATGGAGTTTGTATTTTTCTCCCTTTACTCTTTGGTAGTGTGGAAATCCCTGGCACTCTTCCAAAAATGTAGAACCCCTTCTCCACCGAGAGGTTTTGTGCTTTTGCAGAAGGCCATCCTGGATTGAACTATAATGAGCGAATATCTGTAAGGAAATTTTAAAGAGTCTTGATACTACAGAAAACAGCTTATTACTAACCCGTGTAAAGTAAAAAGAAAGCTGTGGGACAGTGACTGGATTCAAACGCAAGAGGAAAGATCAGCATATAAATTTTATGGAAGATCGTCTTCGCAAGCACAAGCTCTTAACTCATTGCCTAAGTACCTGGTCAGATTTCCGAGTAGCTACTTTCGCAACCAGTTTATGCGTTTTCTCTTAAACGCCTTTCCAACCAGAGAAATTACGAGCACATGGAGGTCCAAAGATGGTAAAAAGACAGACTGCATTTGTAGATTGTGTAGATCTAATTCAGCAATGGAATCACTACAGCACCTGGTCCTCACTTTCCCTGCACCAACAGAACTAAGGACGAAGTGGTTGGCCTCATTTATTCATGCCTTTCCATCATTGTCAATGGACCAATGGTGGGATTGACTGATGTTGAGGGAGAGCTTATCTTTAGCTTTGGCATTAGTAAACTACCTAGGAGAAGTCTTTGTCCGTTTGGGACAAATGTAGTTTGGCAGTTGTGTAGAGTGATACAGATTTTTTGTTAATCATATGATGGCTCATAATGAGGCGGCAATGTGGAAGTGAAATTTGATTTGACGTGTTATCATGGAAGCAAATTGTGTAAAAATGAATTTACTTTTAAATGGAAATTATGTTTTAATGTTGATGAATGGAATTTGGTAAAAGGTTATGTTTTAACCTAATGCTAATAATAAATAAAAAAAATACAAAACAATGGGCCTCATTACAAGTGAGGTGGTAAGGGGTTAATGGCGACGGTAAAGGTGCCGGTGCCGTTAACCCTGTACTGCCTCATTACGAGGTTCCATCGCGGGACCCGCTCTGGACGTATGGTCAGACAAGACGTCCTTTGGGGTCCCACGAGGGGACCAGCATGCTAACAATGGGCCTCTCATTAACTGGCCTGTTGTTAGCATGCTCCCATTCCCATTGAGCCCTATGGGGGCTCAGTGGGAATGGGGATGGTCCAGGTTCCGTGAATGGGGAAATACTGGGCCCTCCGAAGTCGGAATGGCCCGGTATTTCCCCATTCAGGGACCACAGACCCAAGTTTGGAGGCAGCCACGCCCTTTTTAAGGGCGTGGCTGCCTCCAAACTCGTAATGAGGCCACATGTCTTTTTTAAACAGTTCCAGTGGACTTCCCTCGTCCGGGTTCACTGTTGTCAACGCCCTGTTTTTTAGGACTTTAGACTTGCCCCCTTTTCATCAGCATCCCTCTGTCAGATTCACTTTCGCCAATTTCACATTCACAAATGTTTGTGGAAGTCACTTCAGGCTTTCAACTGTTTGGGGATTTTGTATGACCTGCTGTGTGACCACTTTGACCTAACTTGGTGGCTCTCCTATGGCCTTCTGGTTTCTGTAGTTTCACTCAGACGGGGATCGACCAGAGTGTCTCGAGTTAGCACCCACGTGATGCCCGTTCCCTCTGCAGCTGGTATCCCCTTATCACTTTTACAGTTCTTTGAACTTAGTTAATCTTTGCCATTTTGTGTCTTTCATTCACCACAGCCCTGCTCTTGTCGACTCTTCCCCTTGACTCACTGGCTGTGATGAACCGCTTGGCTTTCCTCGTAACTGGAGTCAAAACCAGTAACACGGTAGCAATAGTTTCCCTCGCTCCCGCTTATCAGCGTCAACATGCTCCATGTGCTGTTGACATCTGTTGCAGCACACTTGGGCTATTGTTCTCGGTCTTACAATTCTCTCTGCAAAGGTTTCGCGGGTCTGCGTCAAAAAGGGCAAGGTTGTCTCCCTCTTTGTCAGCCTATCGATATTCGCTGCCTTTCTCCTCCTCCTCTTGAACTGCCGGATCTGGATAGCTGTCTCGTCGTGCGTTCTGCCTTGCTCGTACTGTGCTCTCTTGCTCCACCATCCCTGTGGGGAAGGGAAAGGGCCGTCCGGTGTGTGTGATTCTGATTAATTGCCTGACTTTGCCTGACCCTTGTATTGGGACATCGCAGGTAAACGGCTCTGGTGTTAGTCCTTGCTCTGGTGTGTAGTGCAAAAGTGTTTGTGTCGGAAAAGAGGGGGGGCAGTGCTTTTGAATGTGATACTTGGTAGGAAGGGAAAAAGGTGTTGTAAAAAGAGTGATCCCGCGTCCCACCCGTCGGTGTCCCACTTACACTCACCAGCGACCGCCCCCCCATCCAGGTGATCCTCCCTCACTGGTCCACCCCAAGGAACTGGATCCAATAGCGATGGCCGTGTCCTGGCCACCTGGAGGACAGATCAGACCTTCAGGTTTCTCACAATAGCCACAGGACGCAAGTGGCTAATAATTGCAACTCATAACATGACAGTGGATACACTTCACTATGAGGGAAACCACTGTTACTCCAGAGTCATAACATAAAACCTGGTCACAGTGTTGGTAAACATTCACCATTTTTCATTCTGTCATGTTAATATTTGCAGTTATTGGTCAATTATAGCCTGTTGCTATGCACATTGTTTTATCACTTTTAGTTTTGACTATCAAGTGGTGCCAAAGCACCACCTGTAAACCAACTATTGCATTTTTGCTAATTTTGTAATCATGTGAAGATGTGTATATATATTGATATTGTTTACTTTGTTTTTCTTTTTTTATTGTTTTATTTATTATGTATGTTTTTTATATGTGTAAAGTTTAAGTTACTTAAACTAAATCACATTAAATAAATTAATGAATTGCATTGTAGCACAGTTAGAAGGGAGGCTGCATGTGAGGAGAGACACATAGCTTTTGAATGTTGTTTGGGTACTTACCTACCCATTGACTGCCTAGACCCTTGCTACTCCAAACGTCCAATCCCACCTGCTACCTGCCTCTGCCTGCCCAAAACACATCCTCCTGGCATCACTGTGACCTACCTCCACCAAGCTGTAAGATCACACTTTAACCTGCCAGTATTGTTTCTAAGCAGTCGGTGGAGTCCTCTGAGAATGAATGGCTTAATTGCAGGTGTTGTAAATGCACACACCAAAAACACTTCTAGAGATCCCAGGGACTTGTTAGTGCAGCAGACAGGTACCCCTGGTAACTGAAACTTTTAGAACATTGACACCTGACTGGGATACTAGAAATAGGATACTGTAGACATTCGTTATGCTCATATCAATTTAATTAGAAAAACAATTCATTCAAACAATTCATCAGGTACTAGAACAGATGTTCTTGGCGTAGATATATTTCTCCTACGTCTTAAATTAGGTGGAGGCTATATATGCCAGACCTCTTAGTTACCGCATGCAATCGCATCCGCAGGAACACGCACAGAAAACGCTGCAGAATCTTATTGGTTTTTAGGAAGATTTGTGAATTTTATGAAGTTTTGTTGTACATACGAATGAAAATGTATGAGAATTTAGCACTTAAACATTAGGGCACTCAAGATTTTAGGAGTGCTTTGTAATTTGCAGTATATTTTCGAAATGTATGTTGTCTATATGGTTTTGTTACTGTCTCTTTGTCGAACCTTTAGATACAACGGTGTTCTAGTAGCCGCTGAATTAATTGTTTGAATTAATAGTTTTTCTAATTAAATTGATATGAGCATAACGAATGTCTACAGTATCCTATTTCTAGCAGTCCAGTTAGGTTTCAAGGTGCTAAAAGTTGTAAATGCGCTACCGGTATAATACACATGTCTTAAACAAGTATGCTTTAGGAAACTGATTTATATCTATGCCTTACACCAACGTTCTGTTAAAACGAGCATTGACAAACCCAACAATTTTGGCGTGTGTATAAATATTAGGCATTTCCCAGGCCCTTCTATGGTACGGACAGGTAATTTCACCATTTCCCACATGTTGCCATCTTTTTTTATCTTCAAATTATATATATATATATATATTTTTTTTTTGTTTAAGCCATAAGCACGTGTTGCCATCTTATGTCCAGACAGTGCCATTATGGCAGTGCTTGGCAAATGCCTAGCCCATTCCTACGCTAGTAGTGTGCTTTTGTATTCTGAGCATTAATGTGTACCTGTGAGGGTTCAGGTAACCCACTCTGTGGTTAAGAGAGGCAAAATACTAAACAAATTGTCCAGCAAGGCAGCAGGGGGTTTTCTTTGCAGCGTTTTAGGGATCAGGAGTAAGGAATGTTTAGCTGTGTGGTACGTCTAGTCTGGATATGTGTGTTCTTTATTAAAGAGACACATGTCCTCCATGGAACAGGAAATATGGCTGGAATATGGCGTTCTATGGAAGGACGTTTCAGAATAGTTGAAAACAATCCGTGAAGGGGTGGAGGATTGTATCCCCCCCACAGAGACCATTTCTTGGTAGTTTCTAGTAAGGATCTCACTTAACCCCATGGAAGATTCTGGACATATAAGATGTGACTGCAGCAAGGATCTTGTGTAAATGATAATGTACTGCGCTTTTCATTATGAGTGAACTGGGCCAGGCAGTTACATGGACAGGTGAGGGGAAAAGAGGAGGCCTCTCCATTCATGCAATGAGATCTCATAAGGTGGGCTATTAGAGGAGCCTATATACTCCTAGGTAAGTAATTTATTGACAACCTCCTCTGTAATGAAGGACCTTGTAGCAGGTTTTTGATATGGAAGGGGTGCATACGGCCTGATTCCCAAAGATATGCCCAGGTGCAGATCAGGATATGCCCTGTGCATCTCAGATTAGCTCCGGCTACCTCATGCATGATTTGCAAAGCCTAAAAGTAAAGCAGATCTAAAGCTTCCTGAGACATCTCTGAGATGCCCCCGAGGAAATCTTTGAAGATCTCCTTTGCACATGAGCGTCTCCATTACACCCCAGGCCACTCCAGATTTGCTCCAGTTGTAGGCTTTGTGAATGTGGTTTATGGAGCTGAAGCAAATCTGAAGTGCTATGGGCATCCCGTGATTTGATCCAGTGCAAATCTTTTCAAATTGATGTAACGGTTCCATGTGTTAATGATGACACCCTAAGTAACAACAAACATTTTAAACAACACTTTAATAAAGAACTAAGTCGATATTTATTTTTATTTGGGCGGCTCCCCCACATCCTCTGTTTCAACAGCCTTTTTACCCTTCCCCCGCTACCCCACCCCTTTTAATCCCTTACCCCACCCCATATATACTTTTATGAATAAATTTTACCTTTTGACGTTATTCAGGTGTCATTTAAAATGTTTGTCGTTATTTTTTCTTTTCCTCATTAACATTGCATACCAACCTATGCATGCATACTCAGGTGTCCCTATGAGTTTACTTTCCAAATGAGTCATATGTTGTCATTTCCGGGTTTGGGATAGGCCCCCTTATTAGTTTCCACTGTATTACAATGCTCATATGGTGCTCATGTACCAAACCCAGAACCTTGCTTTGTGGGTATTGGACACATGGAAAGTGATCTGCATCAGAATGGAAGGTATATTTCATGAGTTGTTGTACACTAGAGGACCACTCTGAGCCAGGGGGGTGGTGTTTTTCGCTATGTACACCATCATATTGGAGACATGTCTTGGTCTTTTCCTGGCTGTAGCTTCTTGTTAACACAAATGTGTGGATTTATTCTGTGTATGGCTCTATGCTGCCGGTTCGCCTATTATGTATTCATTCACTTTCTGCTTCATTGCAGCTGAGTAAGAAGTATGGAAACATCTTCCGCTTACAGATGGGTTGGATGAACCTAGTGGTAGTGAGTGGGTATGAGGCAGTCAAGGATGCTCTTGTGAACAAATCTGAGGACACTGCTGATCGCCCTCCCGTTCTGCTATTGAAGAAATTGGGATTCAACAAGAACTGCGAAGGTGAGTAGGACTGAAAGAGGTGCTTGTGTGTAGCTTTAATGCTCTGGAAAGTCCAGTGGAAGAGTGAACGGGGAAGATGCCACGTGATGCAAGTGACCTAAAGATCAAGCGGCTCTCTTACAAGAGTTGCTAGAAGGGGATGGAATCTTAAAGCATGTCGGCAACCTCGAGAAACATCCTCCACACCATAGGTTTTCCTCCCGATGCATGAGTCAACTGAGTGAAACAAGTGTTACCAGAGAGAGCTTTGTGTGTGATCCCTGAGGTCTTACGCTGCATGTTAAATACACCTAAGCTGTTTGTATTTATCTATGATCTTTGTGCATTCTAACTGTTATGACTAGGGTGCATACATCTGGCTGAGTAGTGCAAATTGCATCTTTTTGTGTTTAAATGCTCTTCCGTGTCATTTTGCTTTAGTGGTTCTAAATTGCACAGGGGACTATTGCACATGGTGGTAAATTGTACTGGCTGGTGCATTATACTTGCCATGTACATCTCTTTATTTCAATGTTTCGTTAATGTGTGCTGATATAACTTTACAGGGAGTGGTGCAGCGTCTGAGTAGACAAGGCTTGTGTCTCTAACCGAGGTGGAGTGACTGTAAAGACTGGAGGGGGGGGTCTGTACTTCTGCTCTATATATGGTACAGGAGAGGCACAAAGGACCCCAGCCAAGATTCTCTATAAGATAGCAATGGACGAGCAATCAAAGCCTAGCTTCTCAGGAGGTGATGCAGGCTGGTTTTTAAGTACAGTGTAGTCCCCAATCCCCCACAAAGGAATGACCACACACTGTATTACTGAAAACACAGTCTTTATATAATTTTCAAGGTTATGTACACTATCACAATAACTTACTTTGTGCTCAGAAAAACAACCATGGTAAATATATACAGTTATAAAGTGGTACCACAATTATTATCAGATTTCATTAAAATGCATCAACTATACTCTTGGTCAAATGTCACACAGATCACTTAATAAAGGCAATCAACAATAGACACAGGAGGAAAGCAGTTGGTTAGAACAATTGGCAGAATACTGGCCCCCTACAACTAGACACATTTCTGTGTGGAGATCCCCCCCAACTGGGCAACCTGTAAAGTAAAGATATATTACAAGCCCAGTCCATATATTGTTTTAGAAGTCTTATTTCCTTCCAAAATATTTCTACAACTCCAATGTACCTGGAATAGCAGAGTTTGTCGTCGGGTCGTCGATGGATCCTTCTTGAGCGGCTCCCTTTAATGCAGGAGCCACGGATCGTCGAGATCCCATGGCGAAAAAGGGTTGAACGACGATGGTGAGGTGGCAGCTTCGTTCCTAGCAGTGCTCGTCGAGGACGGAGCGTTGGCGTCCTGCAAGGAAGAGGCGTGTGGGGCACCTCGGTGATGATAGTTCAGGACTACAAAGAGATTGTGAAGAACAGTGGCCCAAAAAGGGCGTTGAGTCGTCCGGCGTCTCTATGGTCGTCAGGTGGCGGGAAACACACCAGCGCATGCTCCTCGGCGCGTCGGCGGCCTCGACTTTCTCCGGTGGGATAAATCAGTCGACGGTGCAGGCGACAGCGTCCTTGGATCAAATGTGACTTGGGCAAAGTGAGCACAGCGGCTCCGGTCGGCGACGGTGGTTGTCGATAGTGGCGGACAACAGTCCAGGCACTTCTCTTTGGGATTCCGTGGCAGTCCCCGTCCCCGGTCGGCAGCCTGTCGTAGGACTGTCTACCAGGTAGCTTTGGCAAAGCTGGTGCACGATGGTCCCTCGTAGCTCGGGAAGAGCCTACCAGTTCCTCTCTGGGTCAGTCCTTGGAGACAAAGCAGCTTTCAGATTGACGTAGTAGAGCAGCAGCAAGACTTCTCTTCCAGCAGGGCTTCAAGGTTAAGCTTCAGTTTTATTCCAGTTACTCTTCGTAGTGGACTTCAGCTTCTGAACACAAATTCTAGCAGTGAGAGGCCCCCAGATATATACAAGTTGATCTCCCATTCATTCTGCTGGGTCACACTCAGGCAACCAATTGGTCAGAAGGGCATTCATGTAGGCATACATCCAATCAGGTGCATAGTGCATTCAGGCCATTCGCTTCTCTCCAGACACTCACAACAAGTTATGTGCATTGGGACAAGTACCCAGCCATTTAACACTCCACACTGCATTCATACCAGTTTCGGGCAGGGCTGTCTCAGACATTGTGTCAAACACCAGAAACCAGACAGCCACAACAAGAAGTGCATATTGGTCACACACTCCATTCACCTAGGTCCCACCCGCAGGGTGTACCCACAACATACAGTCACTGGGAAGGCTCCAGTCAGTCTGGCCCGGACTTCACAACAACACCATATATGGAACTTTCACCCTACAGCCAGTCAGGGGGAAGGCTTCCCAGGACTTTGGGAAAACAAGGTAACAGGCAATAGAAATCAAGAGGCCACAGGGGCCATCTTGTTTCCTATCAGGAATAACTGGTTCCAATGGCAGGGCCTGGGTATCCAAAAATGGAGGATACGCAGAGCACCTGTCAAATTCAGCATTGAGCTGCCACCAGCCCATACCCTTCTCTATGGGCCACACACAGGTGCCCAAAAACATACACTAGGGTCACAGGGTTCTACCCCTACCCATGGGTGCCATAAGGATATCCCATGGGTCTGTACACCAAACCAAAGGAGAGAGCTGCACCGCCAGGAGTCTCACATGAAGTCCTGCATGGAAAACACGACAGACCACACAATAAAAAACAGTAAAGGACAATTATACGAGGTCCTGTCCCTCCAATGCATTTCCAGCATCACTGTCACTGCCCCCCAGACTGAGGTTAGGGTGCCTAATCTCCCACGAGATAGACACCCTCATCCAGACGGTCAACATACCTTCTGGAAAGGCCATATGCATTATTGTGACTCTTCCCTGGTCTATGCTCTATGGTGAAGTCTAGCCCTTGCAGGCTAATGGACCACCTGAGCAGTTTCGGGTTCTCACCCTTCACCTGCATAAGACGCTTTAGGGGCTTATGATCTGTTTGGACCTTGAAGGTAGACCTCGTAAGGTAGGGCCTAAAACGCCTAAGGCTCCAAACTTTCCTTTTCAGCAGTAGCCCACCTAAGTTCTCTACCCTTGAGTTGTCTCCTGATGAATATGATGGAAAATTCCCTCCCTTTGTCATCTAACTGGGACAAGACCGCTCCAATTCCAGGTTCGCAGGCATCAGTTTGAACGATAAAGGGCTTGCTGCACACAACACAGGTGCCCTACACAGACTTTCTTTCAAGCCATCAAAGGCCCCCTGACAGTCTTCAGTCCAATTAACCTTCCTAGGTTGTTTAGGTGAAGTCAGGGGTGCAGCTATGTTTCCATAGTCTGCTATGAGATTGTGATAATACCCAGTGAGACCCAAAAAGGCTCTCACCTGAGTTTGAGTAGTGGGAGTCTCCCAGTCCTGTACTTTACCGGGGAGAGGTTGGATTCAACCCCCTCCTACCTCATGACCAGGATATGTGACTTTCCTCAGAGCTATCTGGCACTTGGTGGCCTTGATAGTGAGGTTAGTCCTTTTCAAGGCCTGCAACACCTTATCCAGATGTGTCAAATGGTCTTCCCACGTGGAACTGTAGACCGCAATGTCGTCTAAGTAGGCCTCACAAAAGGCCTCCAAACCACTGAGCGCATGATTGACCAATCTCTGGAAAGTGGCAGGGGCATTCTTCAACCCAAAAGGCATGACCCTAAACTGGTAGAGTCCCTCAGGTGTTGAGAACACCGTCTTTTCCTTGGCATGGTCCGTCAGAGCTATTTGCCAATAGCCTGAGGTAAGGTCAAAGGTGCTTACAAATTTGGCAGCACCTATGGTGTCCACGAGCTCGTCAGCCCTGGGCAATGGGTGCGTGCCAGTTTTGGTGAAGGCATTGACTCCTCTGTAGTCCACACAGAACCACCAATCCTTGGTACCTGCTTGGGAACTTGCCTTGGGGACAAGGACCACAGGACTGGACCAGGGACTTGTTGAGGGTTCAATAATACCCAGATCCAACATCTTGGCGACCTCAGCCTGGATGTGGTTCTTAACTGTATCTGACATACGGTAGCACCTGTTTTTGACAGGCACACTGTCACCAGTGCCAATTTCGTGCCTACACGAAGGTGTAAGCCCTGGTGTCAGTGAAAACAGAGAGGCATACTGCCGGAGCAAAGCCCTGCAGGCCTTCTGCTGCTCTGTCGTCAGATCTGGAGAGAGATGTACTCCCTCTACTGAGCCATCCTGGGGGTTGCTATGCAGCAAATCAGGAAGGGGCTCGCTCTCATCCTCTTCTTGCTCTGAAGCTAGCAAGAGACATGACACTTCTGCTCGCCTGTGGAAAGGCTTAAGCCTGTTAACATGCAATATCTGAGGGGCTACCCCAGGGACTCCCACGTCGACCAGATAATTCACTTCACCCATCTTGGAGATGATCCTGAAGGATCCAGTCCACTTGTCTGCCAAAGCTCTAGGCTTGGTGGGCTCCATCACAAGTATTTCCTGTCCCGGAGTCCAATCCACTTGCAAGGCATTAAGGTCATACCAGTACTTATTCCTGGCTGGCCTGGAGATTCACTGTTGCCTGACCCATCATCTGTGTCATCTTCCGTCTGAGGCCTAACACATAGTCCCCCACTTGCTTGGGGGGACCAGGAGGGGTGACATGACATGACATGATAGGTTATTTATAACGCGCTTAATACCCAGAGGTTTCTAAGCGCGTACCCGGGTATCGAACCTGTGTTGCTCCGTGTCTTCTTGCTTCCAAGATGGGCACGTTGCTGCTGAGCTATCCTCCCGAGACATACCTTCTTTCAGGATGGCTTTCAAACCTTCTCTGATCAAGGCAAGGGCCCCCCTCACGGGATGTCGAAAGAGTAACTCAAAGGGGCTAAAACCAACACCCTCTTGAGGTACCTCTCTGTAAGCAAACAGGCATGGCTGGAGGGGATCCCATTTCCTCCTTAGGGGCTCCCATTTCCTCCTTAGGGGCTCTTCCAAAGCAGCTAGCATGCCCTTGAGAGTTTTATTAAATCTCTCAACCAGACCATTGTTCTGGGGATGGTAAGAGGAAGAGAACTTGTAGGGTACCTCGCACTCTTTCCACATAGAGGATCCAACTTCATGTCTAGTTACATGAAAACTGTCAGAGACAACCTCCTTAGGGAATCCAACACGGGTGAAAATGCCTAGGAGAGCCCTGGCAACCACCTTGGCAGTAACAGTCCGAAGGGGTATGGCCTCAGGGTACCTGGTGGCATGATCAACCGAGACCAGGATGAACCAATGTCCACCTGAAGTGGGAGGGTCAAGGGGACCGACAATGTCGATGCCCACCCTCTTAAACGGTGTACCAACCACTGGCAATGGCTGCAGTGGGGCAATGACACTGTGTCCAGTCTTGCCAGACAACTGACAAGTTGGGCAGGTCCTGCAGTGGGACTCCACTTGCAATCTCATCCGGGGCCAGTAGAAATGGGCAGAGAACCTCTGCTTAGTGTTCTTGGTACCAAGATGACCAGCTAAGGGCACCTCATGTGCCAACTGCAGCAGGAAGGGCTTGTAAACCTGGGGTACCACCAACCTCTTGAGGGCATCAGGTTCAGGCTTAGTGGGCTCACTAACAAGGAGCTCACCCTCCCAATAGATTTGGAATGTCCTATGCACTTCTTGTGCCTGGGACAGGGCCTGTTTCCTCAAACCCTTAAGAGAGTGGCACTCTCTCTGTCCCTTACAGAAGTCCGCCTGGGAGGGTCCCCCTTCAGCCAACAGGCATTGAAGATCAGGGTGGTCTTCCGGGTTGAGAACCTCTCCCACAGGAGAGTCTTCTGTCTCTTCTCCCTCACGAGTTGAGTTTGGGGGTTCCACTGGACCCAACCCGTCCGGAGCATGGATCCCAATGGGTGCTGTAGAAACAGCAGGAAGAGAAGGAGCCCCCGTCACAGAGGTAGCCTTCTTGGTCTTCCGTCTTCTTGCCTTAGGCCTCGCCTTTGGCTTGGGTACCTGACTCACAGCCAGACCCTGTGTCACCTGTGACCTAGTGACTGCAGCAGCAGTCAGGGAGGAGACCATCCGAGATCAAAATGTTCAGGTCATCAACATACTGACGCAGCTCTGGTGAACAGGCTTCAGAAGAATGCTCAAAAAACAGATGGGACAATTCAACAAAAGTTTTCACCTTGTAACCATCAATCCACCCCATCATGTTCATTTGCACAGCACTCACCCAGTCAACCCAAGACACATTCTCTCTTTTCTTAAAATCCCTGAACCGTTTAAGGTATTGGGTAGGTGTCTTGCCAAACTTGGCAATCAAAGCAGACTTCATGCACTCATACTGACCCCTTTCTTCTACACTCAGTTTCAGAATACAGTCATATCCTGTCTGAGGCACTCTACTTAACAAACACTTAGCCCAATCTCTCTTATATACATCATGAATTGCACAAGCCATTTCAAACACTTCAATCCATTGGAGGATATCTGAACCCTCCACAAACACACCAACCAAATCTTTCATAAACTTGGTGGCTGGGGACCTGACACTCTCAACGGGTTTAGCTGAAGTCTCCACTCTAGCTTTCTCTAGCTGGATTCTTTGACATTCAGTGTCCTTGCCTTTGAGTTCAAGAACCTTATTCTTGTTTTCCACTTGCTGTGCCAGCTCCTCTTTCTTAAGCGCAGCTTCTATTTCCAACCTGCGATATTCAACATACTTAATAACTCAAGTGCATGGAATTGCTGGGGTTTGGAACAGAGGCGGCAGTAATGGTGGCATTCCCAGAAACAAATTCAGCAACAACCCCAGGGACAGAGTCCTCATTGGTTGCACCCCGCCTTCAAGTGTTTCACCATCAGTCTGGTAGTCCACCAGGGCAGCTATCAGTTCAGCCCTAGACTTATCCACAAAGTCTAACTCCCTGGCTTCACAAGCACTCTGGAGAGAATGTAAAGACTGGAGGGGGGGGGGGTCTGTACTTCTGCTCTCTATATGGTAGAGGAGAGGCACAGAGGACCCCAGCCAAGATTCTCTATAAGGTAGCATGGGCGAGCAATCAAGGCCTAGCTTCTCAGGAGGTGATGCAGGCTAGTCCTTGTCCTTAAGTACAGTGTAGTCCCCAAGCCCGCACAAAGGAATGTCCACACACTGTATTACTGAAAACACAGTCTTTATATAATTAATATTCAAGGTTATGTGCACTATCACAATAACTCACTTTGTGCTCAAAAAATCAACAATGGTAAATATACAGTTCTAATGTGGTACCACAATTATCAGATCTCATTAAAGTGCATCAACTATACTCTTGGTCAAATGTCACACAGATCACTTAATAAAGACAACCAACAGTAGACATAGGAGGAAAGCAGTTGGTTAGAACAATTGGCAGAATACTGGCCCCTACCACTAGACACAGTTCTGTGTGGAGATTCCCCCCCACCTGGGCAACCTGTAAAGTAAAAATATATCACAAGTCCATGCCATATATTGTTCTAGAAGTCTGATTTCCTTCCAAAATAGTTCTACAATCCCAATGCACCTGGAATAGCAGAGTTTGTCGTCGGGTCGTCGACAGATCTTTCTTCAGCGGTTCCCTTTAAGGCAGGAGCCACGGATCGTCGAGATCCCATGGGGGGGGGAGGGTTGAACGACGACGGTGAGGTGGCAGCTTCGTTCCAAGCGGTGCTCGTCGACGACGGAGCGTTGGTGTCCTTCAAGGAAGAGGCGTGCAGGGCACCTTAGTGACGATAGTTCAGGACCACAAAGATATTGTGAAGAACTGTGGCCCAACAAGGGCGTCGAGTCGTCCTGCGTCTCTATGGTCGTCAGGTGGCGGGAAACCCACCGGCGGATGCTCTTCGGCGTGTCGGCAGCCTCGACTTTTTCTGGCGGGACAAAGCAGTGGACGGTGCAGGCGAGAGCGTCCTTGGATCAAATGTTACTTAGGCAAAGGGAGCACGGCGGCTCTGGTCGGTGACAGCAGTCGTCAATGGTGGCAGACAACAGTCCGGATACTTCTCTTTGGGATTCCGTGGCAGTCCCCGTCTCTGGTTGGCAGCCTGTCGTAGGTCTGTCTACCAGGGAGCTTTGGCAAAGGTCAGCTGGTGCACGATGGTCCCTCATAGCTGGGGGAGAGGGTGCCTTACCAGGTCCTTTCTGGGTCAGTCTTGGAGACTCAACAGCTTTCAGATCAACAAAGTAGAGCAGCAGAAAGACTTCCCTTTCAGCAGGGCTTCAAGGTTAAGCTTCAGTTTTACTTCAGTTATTCTTCTTAGTGGACTTCAGCTTCTGAACACGAATTCTAGCAGTGAGCGGCCCCCAGATATACTAGTTGATCTTCCATTCATTCTGCTGGGTCACACTCGGGCAACCAATCGGTCAGAAGGGCATTCATGCAGGCAGCCAATCGGGTGCATAGTTCATTCAGGCCATTCACTTCTCTCCAGACACTCACAACAAGTTATGTGTATTGGGACAAGTACCCAGCCATTCAACACTCCAAACTGCATTCATACCAGTTTCGAGCAGGGCTGTCTCAGTGATTGTGTCAAACACCAGAAACCAGACATCCACAACAAGAAGTGCATATTGGTCACACACTCATTCACCCAGGTCCCACCCACAGTGTGTACCCACAACATACAGTCACTGGGAAGGCCCCAGCCAGTCTGGCCTGGACTTCAAAACAACACCATATATGGAACTTC
This sequence comes from Ambystoma mexicanum, assembly GCF_040938575.1. NCBI lineage: Eukaryota > Metazoa > Chordata > Amphibia > Caudata > Ambystomatidae > Ambystoma > Ambystoma mexicanum. The sequence goes on along the minus strand of NC_090925.1, from coordinate 1,250,956,122 downwards.
CACCAAACAGCCAGTCAGGGGGAAGGGACAGAGGCAGGGCATCCCAGGACTTCGGGGAAACAAGGTAACAGGCAATAGAAGGCAAGAGGCCACAGGGGCCATCTTGTTTCCTATCAGGAATCAACTGATTCCAATGGCAGGGCCTGCGTATCCCAAAATGGAGGCTACTCAGAGCACCTGTCAAATTCAGCATGGAGCTGCCACCAGCCCATACCCTGCTCTGTGTGCCACACACAGGTGCCCAAAAACATACACTAGGGGCACAGGGTTTTACCACTACCCATGGGTGCCATAAGGGTATCCCATGGGTCTGTACACCAAACCAAAGGAGAGAGCTGCACCGCCAGGAGTCCCACATGAACTCCTGCACAGAAAACAGGACAGAATACATGATTAAAAAACAGTAAAGGACAAGGATATGGAGGCCCTGTCCCTCCAATGTATTTGCAGCATCACAGTGACCTTCTGCCCCAACGCAACCCTTCCCTCCCCTGCAACCACAGCTTGTCAAGGGAGAGAGGAAGGCTGGAGTTAGGGAATGCTGCCCATGCTCTTCATGCTGGTACTCCATGATGGCACATACAAGTGTCCAGTTCCTAGTGTTGGCTCTATTTGCCCTCGGGTCTCTAGTGTAACGGCACTATATACGCCGGCACCAGACTTGCACACCATGACATAATCTTTATAGTCGCCATCAGCAACCACTCACAATCAAAGGACAATTATCAGCAACCACTCACAGTTAAGGGACAATTTCACAACACCTTTACTAGGTGCAACTGTGACTTACTCTTGATAAATGTTTTTACACAGGCATAATTTCTGCACTATTCCCAAAGAAAAGTACACACTATTTGTAAAACAATTTGTGTGCTTGCAACATGGCAACTAAGTTACACAAGCATGATCTGTAACTTGGGAATGCTTAACTTACTACTAGCGGGCTCATTTTGAACCAGTTGAAAATCCACCAGCAATAGCACATCCGCTATCCACGTGCATGGTGAAACTGCATAGCTTTACCACGTGGATAATCATTACGGAAATGCCACCCACAGACATTTCCGCTTCTGCATGCTTCGAAGCCTTGGAGCAACATGCAGGCCTCAAATGCCCCAAAAGGTGCAGAAGACCCTCTGAAGACATTTGTTTCCCCCTGGACTGCCCACAGCTCCAGGTGCTACAACTGTCTGGCCCCTTCCGAACTGCACATATCCCCTACTGCCCTCCAACAGCTTGTCTCCTGCCCTAATACCTCATGCAACACCTTTGCACTGGAAGAAGATCCTGCCTTGCCTGACCAGCTGCTCTCCTTCACCACTCCACACCACCAGATGGGCACCGTAACCTGGGCCAAGAAAGCCTGAAAAAAGCATGTTTTCTGATGCCAAACTCTGTGGACTGTTTTGTGGAGGAGGCTGCAGCTTCCATCAGAAAACAGTCACGCCATGGAGTGTGTGGACATTTGCAGCAAGGTCATTGTGGAGCTTCAGCATTGGGAGGAATAAGTGGCAGCCATGATAGACATGAGCAGTATCAAAGGAATTGGAGGCATCGAGACAGGAGGGTATGTTGAGTAAAGAACACACAAGATGACATCTGTATGCAGGCATGAAAGACATGTATGTTGTGGCAGGCACTGTTTCGCCTAAGGGTCTCCTTTTGATTGAGGTGGAAAATGGAGGCGTAAAAAGCTGCATAACAACCTTTCCTTGAGTTTTCACACATCCGTGCCATTTTCATTCGCGTTCCCTGCCCAGAGTAGGGTGACTGACGAAAAACAAAATTCTGTGCATTTCCCAGCAACGTTCATGGAATGTAACCGTGTATCTGCCGGGATAAGTATTTTGTTACAGGTAAAAGTCAGCGATCTTCATGTACTCTGACTCCTAATTCCCACATGCACAAAGAGCAGGCGGTGTCCATAGGGTCCAACTGCAGGATCCTCCTGCCTCACCCCTTGTGCGAAACCAAGAGCGGTAGATACAGTCACTAGTGAGGATCGTGAGCAGCAATGATCATAAAGTGAGCACAGATCCTTTTTTTCCATGGCGGCTCGTCCACTTCCTTTATGTAGAAGTGGCCCTCCAAACATGGTGACACTTGAATGAATGCTTCATTGAGCTCCCTCAATGGTCTCTCTCTCTCCCTGCAGCCTGGGCTGTGGGGATAGCCATAGGAGGCCCATGTGACTGGACCCTCAGTCTTCACAAACTTTCTTCGTGCAAACTAACCTGGGCAGCTCAGCAAAGGGAGGCTGGTAAAGAATAAAGCCTTTTATCCTCTTTGCCAAGCTCACCCTCCACTCCACATGGACTCCCTCTCTTCAGCAAGATGGAGGCTGCGAGTGGTACCAATGCCTGATCACACCATTAACTGTCCTGTTGTCCCCATGGTTCCACTTTGTGCATACCACCCTATTTACTCTACTTTGGTCACTACCATCCTGTTAAGTCTCAATTTGGTCCCTACTGGCCTATTTGCTCCCTGCTGAGCTTATTTTTCATTGTTGGTCACTACCAGCCCACTGAATTAACATGACTAGGAGTTTGTTACCGTGTGGATACTGCTTCATTGTCAGAGCTACTGGTGCTGTCTTTCTTCCCTACTCATTGTTGAAGGAGGGCTGTTTGTAACAAATATTCACTTCCCAAGTGGAGCGACGCGGAGTGACTTGCGGTGTGTTACCGTGTTTCAGGGGGAGTCAGGTTTTCCACTTCGTTGACGTGAGATAGAATACATGTAAAATAATCAAAATGTAGTCCTAGGCGCCCCTCTGCGAGAACAAACACGGCCCATTGACCTGTTCTTTGGGAAGGTTCCCACTCGAGAGCCACACTTTTTGTTCACTGTGCTTAGAGAGGCACAGCCCCACCTAACTAATGAGGCCCAATATGGCTGAAACACGTGTATGCGGTTGCTGTTGGTACTCTCGTTCAGAAGGGAATTGCCATGGCATTTCAGTGCTGGACTGCCCATATGGGTGGAAAAAAGGCTGATACGCAAATGGATGTTTCACATCTGTGAAAGTTACAGTGAGCTAAAGTGTGGCTGCAGACTCTCGAGTGGGTACCTCCCCAAAGAACCGGTCAATGGGCTGTGTTCGTTCTCGGAGAGGGGCGCCTATGGACTATTTTTTGCTTATATAATCTATGTATGTATGTATGTGACATTAAATCTTCAACTTGAAAACTCAATCCTTGGTTAAAAAAAAAGGCTTGGGTCTGACTGCCATTACTCCCCTTGCAGTTCCGCAGCTGCAGTCTGCAGGCGCTGTGAGTGAGTGACTGGCCGCGTTATTTAATAACACAAGGGGCTGGGGCGCTGGGAGCACCGAGTCGAATGAGCTTTTGAAACATTTTCAGGAATAACCGGGCGTCGGCATGTTTTTTTTTTTTTTAACTGTGCTCGGCACAAGACACAGACTGCTGCGAAACAAAACTCTCATGAAGAATTGTAAACTGAGGAACGTAATCCCAGGTTTACAGGTTTGCGAGTAACCAGTTGTTCTGTTCACTCAGGTAAATTTTTCTCTCTGAGTGTTAGAGGTGGGAATTGTGCACCATAGTGCCATTGACCCTACAATCTATAGGTGATCAAAGCCTCAGGGCTTTTAGACTCTTAGACCATCACTCTTTGCTATTTCTGAGTTCAAGAACCGTGACTTGTGGCAACGTGTGACATCTTGAGGTGACATTTTATTAGCTTAAAAGTGTCACAATGATATAAGGTAAAAGAAAGAGAAGGTGCTGAAGACCGCATATGACAAAGGTGCAGATAATAAGACATACTATAATCAAACACATTTTGCTGACTAGATCACATTAGTAGAGTGCCACTAATGCCCACAATCTACAACCTTAGAAGTGGGCGTCTGAGAGTTTATCACAGAGCACCAGAAATGGATGATGCACCATGGCCTAACAATGACGATGCTCGGAGACACCATCCTTCAATTTTCATCTCTCGAGAGCAGGAAATGCCCTGTATTTGTCCTTTGGTCGAGGAAGTGAAGACCTCAACATCTGCTGCTGGGTTCCCTCTTATGGAATGGACCATAGGAGAAGTAACTTGGAATAGACTCTTTCAACAGCATTGATGAAAAATAAAATAAACGTCTTCTTAAAGAGAAGATCGTGCAGCCTAGCGGATGTACAAATTCCAACGCTCACTACTTCAAGTTGAGTATCGTCCCTCTTATTAGAGTACCCTCGATCGGAGACCCTGGCAGTGGGAGTCGATAGAGTTAACCGATTCTATAGTGCAAGCAACACCCTCCAGGGTCACTCCTCAGTCGGGATCAGCACGCCAATAAACAGCAGCTCCTTTATCTCTAGTAAGAGCAGGAGCAATAGAGAGTCCGCTCAACACGACTGTTCCGGTCTGGTTGCCCCTTCAGAGCCAACCCTTTCAGCATTGAATGTAGTTCTGAATTTGCAGGTCAGTGTGTTTGAGCTGCTTAAATTCAAACCCATTCAGGAATTCTCCTTCAGCTGACTTCAGAATGGGGCTCCTGTGACTCATCACTAGTTGGTCTCAAAAGTGCAATGAATGCCTCTTGATGGATGCTTTGAAAGGTTTGAAATGATCATACAAACAATAATTTGCAACTCTGTTAAAATGTAACGATAATTTCACCAGTTTTAATTTTCAACTTGATCTGATGAGAGGTGACATCATGAGTCTAAAGGTCCTTAACTTTCCAAGGGACCAAGACAAGAAAGTTCTCACAATGCAAGGAGAAACAAATGTCATACCCTATACTCTAGACGACATGCCACTCTCAAATTCTGTTCTTGAAGAATTCATTAGGTTGGCCCAAGTGTTGTGGAAGAACCAAGATCAGGGGCAGTTCAACCGGGGACATCCAGTGAAGTCACAGTTGCGTCTCCAAAAGTGTTAGAGCTGGAGATTCTTTCTTCACCGTTGAACCTGAACTCAGTGTGCAACCAAACAAAAAAGACAAAAAAGGGAAAGAAAAAGAAAAAAAGTCTGAATTTGTTCCGGACCTACCGGAAATGAACATTCAAAAATCAGACCAAAAAAAAAACGAAGGAAAGGAAGAGGAGAAAAATCGAGAAAGTCTAAATTCTTCCGAACCGAAAAGTCGAATCTGTGCACTGCATATAGGAACTCAACCAAGCAGCATAGATTTGCATGTAGTTTCCGCAATGGTCAACTGATGTTAGAGGCAGTTAATGCAGGAAACTCAAAACACTTTGGGGTACGATTAATCAACAGTCCTCCTTGGGACATCTTCAGGGTAATGCGGTTCCAGAATCAGCTTGGTTGAAATATATTGGATACGTAGTATTTAGGGAGATTAATCCAGTGAGTATAAAACCACTAAATGAGTCCCCCTGAATTTTACAACTAGACCGGGGGACCATTGAAGAACTAATAATTCAAACCTCTTGGTCAAGGGCACCAGGTCCAAATGGACTGACTAATTGCATCCTCAAGAAGGGCGCAGCTGCATGGACACAACACCTGCTGCTGATTTTCAGAGGTATTCTGATAGCTAGACGGTGTCCGGATTCATGGAGACGGGTCTTCATCATGCCCATCTACAAGAAAGGCGATTGAGTGGATCCTGCCAACTAGAGCCCCATCGTGCTCTTGGGCAATGATATTTAAAATCTTTTCGGGAATACATTTGAGGGAGTTGGAAGAGTGGGTTGAAAAAAGGCATTGTCTCAGCACATCAAATTTAGTTTTTGCAAAGGCCTATCTATAACGTTGAATGCTTGATAATGAACATTGTAAATGACAAATCATGGTCAAAGAACAGTACTACCTTATCTAGAGCCTGGATTGATTTGTCAAACGCCTTTGATGCTCATAACAGAGGTAGATTGTGGCTTAAACTAAAGCAGTGGCGACTTTCGGAAAGCCTGCTAGCCATTTTTATTCATTTGCATAAGAACACCTGTATGCAAGTTAGGCTAGACAAGCTTGGGCATTTATCATCTGGCATACCAACGGAGCGAAGAGTGGGGCAGGGAGGCATTTTTGCTTCCTGCCTCTTTAATCTCTATCAGATCTAGCTGTCGTATCCGTGGGGCAGCAGCCCGATGCACCATTTAAACTTGAGCGGGGGCCAGCATTACAGCGTGCTGACACCGGACAGTATTCAGCAGAGCCTCGTAATGCACACTGGCAGTCTCGAGGCACGATGTCGGTTGATGTGGGGGCTGACAGTGGTGCACGCACCACCTAGGGCAGAACGCCAGGACATTGTTTGACGTCACTATCTGCACCACGGTACTGTTACAACTGCCCCTCACCTAAGACGAAAAAGGCAGTCTCTCATACATTGACAGAGGGTGGTAGAAGACCACCCAGGTCGCTCATACTTTAACAAAGGACCGCAAGCCAGGGAAAAGTACTGTGCTATACAAAAGAGCACATGGTTTGAATTGAAGACCAGCTTCAACGATAAGCTTGAATGGTAAGTGCAAAACAGCTGCAGTTACATGAAAGTCCTGCATCAACATGCTTCTAACCTCACAATGCTCACGTCTCTGCTTATATTGTAAGGAAGTGGCTGGCTTTCAACTGGTAAAGGGGGGACTCTTGCTGCCTGGGCAGTTACTCAGCCAGTTGAGATACTAGCCAGTAATTAGGATTAGATTTGTTAAGAAAATATGTATGAGCAAGACGCCTTGTCAGCTGCCATTTTTAAGAGGTTACATTGGTTGAAAGCACTATCTACACAGTGGTGTCGGAATCACAAGTACTCCTACAATCAAGACTCACCTATGACGGAGAAGGCAGTCGCTCCTACTTTGACACAGGGCAGCAGAAGACCACCCATCTGTCACTCTGACAGATGACCACAAGCCAGGGATAAGTACCAAGCCCCGCAAAAAAACACGCTGTTTGATTTGAAGCCCCTGGGACCCACTCAGACACGGTGATTTCGTGCAGGATTCCTCTGAAAGTAAACATGAGGAATGGCGAGCGGCGCACGACCTAAGTTAATGGACGACAAACAGAGACTCTCCAGCAGTACAGCCCCATAGGGAGGCCCGGGATTGCAGGCAACCTATAGCTGCTTAATAAGTGTTGCCTAGCGGGGGGAAAGGGGCTCCGCTTCCAGCTAATGTGCAGCACCTGTTTTCTCCCTGCCATCACTGAAGTGGGGGGCTGCTTCTTCACCGAAAAGAGTCTAACACTCACAACTGGCGCACAGTGAACTGCCCTCTGCTGACAGTGGCCCCCAGAAGATTCAGAACTGCAGCTGCTATAAAGCGCCCTGATGGCTGCTGCTACTGCCTGGTCCCAGCAGTATACAGAAAGTGGGGCTGAGCCGGGGCCCCCGGGGCCCCCCGGTCCCACACAACATAGGCGGAACGCATTATCCCGTCCCAGCCGCGACGGAAGATGCGCCCGCAATTATGTCAGGCAAGCTGACAGAAGTGCCAGCCAGCCACAGCGACGCTGAGGCTGGCGGCTCTTCTATCAGTCAGTGTAACTTCCTCTGATGACCCCTCATCAGGGTCATCGGAGGAAGTTACTGTCCCTTTGTTTGCCCCCCGTGGGCTCCGTGCTCTAATATGCAGATTGGATCGCTGAGCCCAGTGCTTTAAGTGGGGTAAGAAATTGAGGGGGGGGGGCCCTTGTTTGGTGGTGTGGCTTTCATTGTGGCCGTGGCCTAAAAGTGCACAATCATAGGTGCGCAAACAAATATATAAATGTATGTGAGCATGTACATGTTTGCATGCGTACTACTGATTTGTGTACTTTTCAAGCCATCTTTTATAAGCTTAGCAATGTGACATATTTCTATGTTTATAAAAGTTGGCTTGAAAAGTGAACAAACCATAGTAAGTTACGCACACTTGTGTGGTTACCTTACTATAGTTTGTGTACTTTTCAAGCCACCTTTTATAAATATAGACATTTGTAACATATTTCTAAAAGATGGCTTGACACGTAAACAATTCAAGGCATCTTTTATAAAGCGTTGATGACGGACAAAACCCAAGGTGGCTTTGTCCGTCGGCAAAGCTTTATAAAAGATGCCTTGAATTGTGCATGTTTCAAGCCGTCTTTTATAAACATAGAAATATTTCTACGTTTATAAAAGATGGCTTGAAATGTACACATTTCAAGGCATCTTTTATAGAGCTTTTTCTCGACGGAGATAGACGCCTCGGGCTCAGTGATCTATCTGCTCAAAGCAGAGATCACTGAGCCCGAGGAGTCTTTCACCCTCTCCGAACTCACAGGCTCAGTGATCTAATCTGCATATTAGATCACAGAGCCGTGGAGGGGGGGTCAGTGACCTGGGGAGGGCAATCAAAGGGCCAGTAACTTCCTCTGATGAGGGGTCATCAGAGGAAGTTGCACTGACTGACAGAAGTGCTGCCAGCCTCAGCATCGCTGTGGCTGGCTGGCACTTCTGTCAGCTTGCCTGACATAATGGCGGGCGCATCTTCCGTAACGGCTGCGGCGGGATAATGCGTCCCGCCAATGTTGTGTGGGACCGGGGGGCCCGGCAGGACCCGGCCCACTTAAAGCACTGACTGAGCCTGCGGGTTCACAGAGGGTGAAAGACTCCTCAGGCTCAGTGGTCTCTGCTCTGAGCATGTATATGTTTGTATGCGTAGTACTATCATTTGTGTACTTTTCAAGCTATCTTTTATAAACGTAGCAATGAGACATATTTCTATGTTTATAAAAGACGGCTTGAAACGTGCACAATCCAAGGCATCTTTTATAAAGCTTTGTCGACGGACAAAGCCACCTTGGGTTTTGTCATCAACGCTTTATAAAAGATGCCTTGAATTGTTTATGTGTCAAGCCATCTTTTAGAAACATAGAAACATGTTACAAATGTGTATGTTTATAAAAGGTGGCTTGAAAAGTACACAAACCATAGTAAGGTAAGCACACAAGTGTGCGTAATTTACTATGGTTTGTGCACTTTTCAAGCCACCTTTTATAAACATAGAAATATGTCACATTGCTACGTTTATAAAAGATGGCTTGAAAAGTACACAAATCATAGTAGTACGCAGACAAACATGTACATGCTCACATACATTTATATATTTGTTTGCGCACCTATGATTGTGCACTTTTAGGCCACGCCCACAATGAAAGCCAGGCCTCCAAACGAGAGCCCCCCCCCTCAATTTCTTACCCCCCTTAAAGCACTGCACAGACATCACTAGGTCCTAACTCTGATATTGTGGGAGACGGTACTCCCAGTCGCACGATGCTGCGCCACTCCTCTAAACAATGCCCTGAGATGGAGATCATGGCTCAACTACAAGCGATCTTAAACGAGATGAAAATAATTGGACAGCGGATGCAGGAAACGAGCAGTACCATCTAAGATATTATGAGAGAGACCTACAAGACACCATAGCCGGTTAAACGCCCAGGCCAAACAGACTACCAACAACAAACAGAGCATCAGCACTCTGGACGAAAACCATGACACGGTTGCCACTGCAGGGTTCGAATTTGCTGGGCGCTAATTAGCTCCTGCTGGCACTTAATCAGCGCCTGGCAATCTTTTTTTCATTGATTGCAGGTGCAATTAGCTACAACTGTCGTTGTGCAGTACATTTTATATAATTTGCCACTAAATGGCGTTAAAGCTACGCGATCACTGGAAAGCATAGGCTTGCCATGGATCTGTGGAATGCTTCTGGTGCCTGAAACCTGCTCGCTAAGCAACGCTGCTGGATCCGAAAGCAGCATTACTTTTACTGAAACCAGGGCTGCCTGCCCTGCTTACACTTGACATGCTAATGGGGTTAGGGGCCTGGGGCCAGTGGATGTTGCTACCAAGACACTGCTAGTGAATTGCCCTCCACCAAAGTGCAGCTGCAGGCCTCAAATCCTCATAAAGATATGTACCACCTACCATAACTTCACATTTATTCAGAACACCAATTGAAAAAAAAGTCAAGGCAATTTTTAAAATACTATTCTGTTAGAAATTATTCAATGAGCACTAATAAAATTCGTTTGACAAAATGCTATTTTCCCTTAATTAAAGCAAAACAGGGTGCATTTGCAGAATGTAAATAGATTGCGTCTTGTAGAAAAGCCAATTAAGTTTGGCATGCATGTACAATATTTAGAAATCTTAGTTCTAACTGTTGAAAAGCATGCCATTCCATTGTGGTCGGCACATTATAACTGTTTTAATTACGGCTATGCTGTTATAGTAATGGGCATATAATTCCGATTGTACATAAAAACCTGTGCTTTTAATTCAACGTGAACTGTACACAGTATAACACAAATCATGATGCAACCACACATCTGCCTGAACTACGTAAACTACACTGAAGATAGATGCTGCATGATTGAAATCATTGGAATATGTATAATGTTTGTATCACCTCCTATCTAATCAATTTTTCATCACTGGTATCATACTATTGTAAAATACTTGATAAAAATGGATTTTGACACCTTTCAATATGAACATATAATTTGTGTATTTGTATTCAAAATGTGATGGTACAGTAACATATTTCCACAGCCCACAGAACTAGGGGTGCACATTCAGCTCCATAGACATGCAATAGGTAGTGTCTGTCCAAAAACATTCTTACTCTTGCTCACAGAGCATAATATGGCATATGTGCGCTATGGGCACTGACGTACAGACCTAGAACACAAATCTTTATGGTTTCTGTATTTGTTTCTGGAAAGGAGTGCAGAAACTGTTCTCATTCGGAAAGTACTATTCAAAACTATATTTAATAGCTCCTGGTCAGAAGAGATAGCTCCTCGTCAGAATAAAATCCTGATACCCAGGAGCTATTTTCTGCTCCTCCTCCATGAATCCCAATTTCGACCCCTGAACTGATTTGGACAGGGTAATCGAGGAAGTGTAGTGTCAGGGGCCAAACTGGAGGATCAGGAAAATAGGTCTTGGTGCAACAATCTTCACCTAGTGGGCCTGCCAGAAAATATTGAGGGCACTGACCTAGAATCCTTCATATATGGCTTCATGCATGATAAACTGAACATGGAAAATCTACGGAACTATATAATTGAGAGAGTACACAGAACATCTATCACCTAAACCTGCCGCAGTTGACCACCCACGCATTATTACTGTGCGGCTGCTGAACTTCCAACATAAACTGGCGATTCTGAAGATGTATTGTGTAGCAGGGACAGTACGAGTGGACAACTCCTTGGAAGTCTCTCTACGCAGGAAGGGATCCAACCCACTATTCAAAGCACTGAAGGGCATCGAGTAAAAATGCGACCTGAAATTCTTGGCCGTATGGTGTATACAGCTCAAGCGGCAATGGCACTCATTTGAGGATCCTGAAGAGGCCTAGCAATTTCTAAGGCAATGTGAACTGGTAACCAAAGACTATGCCCAAACGGAAGTCAGGAGGGGGATGCAAAGTGATGGGGGTGGGACCAAATATGGAGGATTCTTTCCTCAATGATGGAGTAGGATTGGGCGGCCCCCGGACCAGGAATCTCTCCTGCCCAGCCTCCCTTGCAGAGTACTCTCTGCCCTGTAACATGATGGAACTGGTTGCGGATACACGGACTGCGCCCTGCTGATAGTGTCTAACTGTTGTACAGACGCTGGATTCTCATATCACGCACTTATAGGCATGAGAGGTGGATCACGTCTCATCCCTATATCACCCATGGCTCATTTTTGTCTCCTCGGACACATCTTCAATGTACGATATTGGCAGGATTCCCAGGACTCCCCCATTCGGGGGACTGGAATGCGTGGGAAAGGGTGGCGGTCCATTGACGTCCCCCAATCAACCTCATGCATGTGCTAAGTTGGCCATGTATTGGGATACTGTTCTTCGATCTCAATGTTTGACTGACTGGTTCTCACTGTTTTGATTGGTTTTATTGTTGGGGACAATTTCAAGTATTTGCTCACTGGTATAACAATAATATGGTTATGATCGTTAAAGGGTCGATCCGAGGGTGCGCATTGGTCAGACCCCCCGCTATAGATTGTGATGACCTCGCTTGTAACATTTAATATTCAGGGTCTGGGCCATCCCATCAATAGGTGGTGGATGCTCAATTATATGGGGGATAGCCACGGAGACAAAGGTACACATCTGAACGTAGCAGAGTCAGCGAAATTGGGCCTTGGCTGGGTGGGAGTGGCAGCACATTCTCCTAATCAAGGGAAAAGGGGGGGTCTTGATCCGAATTCATAGGCGCATCCCCCTTTAAAGTCCTTGACACAAGAACAGATAGAGAGGGGCGATATGTGCTGGTTCAGGGGCATATTCAGCAACAACCTATTACCGTACTCAATATTTACACACCCATGAATTAGGCTCCGATTTCTTTCACTGCATGTGCACGCTTCATGGGGAATCTGACAATAATGGGGATGTTTAAATGAGACCTTAGCCCGACTGATGGATCGGCAGAGCGCTAGTATGGCCCACTGCAGTACTCTTCGAAAACGCATTACCCTTCACTACCCCTTATGGAGGACCTCAGGTTGAAAGACATATGGCGACTCACACATGGGGCACAAAGAGACTACACTTTCTATTCTAACCGCCACCACACTTACTCCAGGATAGACTACTGGTTAATGCTCTCCAATGCCGTACATATGGTACATGCATGTGATATAGTGCCCATAACTTTTTCGGATCATGTGCCAGGTACTTTTGCGCATGTAGCTGCCGTTTGCACTGCGCCGATTAAACCCGAGGGCCTTGAGGTTCCCAGATTTGCTTGTACAGAGGAGGATGCAGAAACTTCCTGGCAGACCAACCTGACCCCGAACTACATAGCACACAAATTTTGGAATGCTTTTAAAGCATATGTACGGGGACAATGCATTTCACGATGGTCCCACAAATTAAAAACCTGGAGAGCGTCAGAGACCCAACTTCGAGTCGACATCCTCAACTCTGAAAAGCAGCATAAGCGTACACATGATCCCCAAACTGATACATACCTACTTAAACTTGGTGCAGTGCTAAAACAAATATAATCAATCCGTGTCCAAAAACCCTTCACATGCTGGTCTGAAACATTATTCTTGAAGGGAGACAGGCCATTGCGCATGATGACATTGGCACTGACGCTGAGAAACAGGCAAAAGTTGCAAATTTCTGACTCCATCCTTGACCACGTTGGGATCCTTCTAACGGGTGACAAGAATATCAACACCCGATTTGCAGAGTACTATAGCGAATTGTATGCCAAACCTGAAACCCAGGAGGCGCAAAACAATAATGACTTTCTCTCCTCCATCACGTTTCCCAAGATCATGGTACCTCAGGCGGACAGCCTTAACGCCCCGATCACCGTATCCGAGATAATCCGGCTATCAAGTTTCTTACAGTGGGCAGGGTGTCTGGCCCAGATGGCCTGCCCATTGACTTTTACCAGGCAATGAACGAGTCTATAGCACCGATACTGGAATCTGTATTTTCCAGCACCGATGAATGTGGCTCTCTTCTAAACACGATGCTTGCAGCTAACATAGTAGTAATCCATAAAAAGCGACGGGACCCAGGGTATTGTAATTCTTGACACCCCATCTCATTGATTAACTCTGATGCAAAAATCTTTGCAAAATGCCTGTTGCAATGGATAGAGGGGATCCTTCCAATCTTGAGTCATAATGACCAAACAGGCTTCATACACAATAGGCATTCGGACGACAATGTACAACGACTGCTCCATATTATCACAGGAGAAGCAGACCCAGGGGATGCAATTCTAACTCTTGGCGCTGAAAAGGCCTTTGACAACGTTCAGTGGGATTTCATGTTCATGGTCTTGGACACATTTGGCTTTACACCTCTGTTTACAAATTGATCAAATTACTCTACAGCAACCCGGCCACCTCGGTGGTCTCAAATGGCATCACTTCTGCCCCTTTTTACCTACACACCGATACACGCCAGGGATGCCCTCTGTTACCAAGCTTCTACATGCTCACCATAGAACCACTAGCGACCAAACTCTACTGACCCCGGATGGAAGTGCATAGAAAAAGGAGAGTAGCAGCAAAGGGTATCCCTCTATGCGAACGATCTACTACTATACATCAGTAACTGTACAAACTCTCTACCACAGATTCAGCTTCTGCTAGAATTTGGCCCCATGGCAGGATGAAAAATTAACTGGGATAAGTGAGAGATTCTTCCACTGAGGACTGAAATCCCCTGGGAACCCAGTGCGAGTTGCCCCTTTTAGACTCCAGCTACACCATATGAGATACATTGGGGTAAACATAAGTGTGATACTTGAATTAAACTACCCGCCGGTCCTTAACAAAATCCAACAAGACCTGACTAGCTGAGATTCACTCACTGGCCCTATCACTCTCGGGTAGAATAAATGCCCTCAAAATGAATTCCCTGCTGAATTTAATATACCTAGCCACAATGATACCTACTATGCCCACTTCTAAAATGTTTAAGAACTTAGATTCACACATCTCCAAGTTCATATGATGGGGGAAGAAGGCACAGCGTCAGTTGAAAATTCTACAGGCCTCCAAGACTGATGGTGGGTTGGCTCTCCCGTCCTGGAGAGGGTATAACCAGATGGTATAAATCTGCTGGGCCAACCAGTGGACGACTTGAAAAAGCTGGAGGAAGATGGAGCTCTTTGTTCGCTCCACACTCTCCACTCGAGGTTCTAGTCATTCTGCCAGCATAAATATCTACCCAGGTCAAGACACACCCTATCACATGGCCAACGCTCACTCGATAGCATAAGCTGAGATCTAAGCTGAGTATGACCATTCAAACGGTTCCAGCCTGGAGTAACATTAGAGCAAGACCACAAATGACACCCCACACAGGACACTGAATGGTAACACAACAGGGTCATGGATGTATACGATGGTGAAGACCCAATGGAGTTTCGTGAGTCGCGCCACGTCCTTGGTTTGGGGAATATCAGATTGGTTCCAATATAGGATTGTACAGTCGGTAATCACTGCACATACCTCTGAGCAGTCCCTCTACGTGTGAGTTGGAGATGGAACAAAACACAACATCCTTCCCATGCCCTTACCCTTTTTACGCTATGTGCATACCCAATATGTAGGTAGAAATCGCAAACTGGCGGCCATTTGGTCTAGTGACTTAGGGCTCACGCTAGACTCTGGGGACATGTATGAATATTATGCCGGAATCCCAGAGGTCTCTTTCAAGCTCAAGAATGGGGAAATACAATTTAAAAGACTTCAGTGGATGTATTACAGCCCAGCCCAACCAAACTTTATAGTATGGCACTAATACAATCACCAATATGTTGGCAAGCCTGTGGGGGACTATGCTCCATGGGCCCCATATTGTGGGTTTACCCCCAGTTCGAGGTGTACTGGCACATGATATATCGGCAGGTCTCATGGATGAGAGTTGCTGAGGTCACAATGGCCCCGGGCCGTATGTTATTTGGAGCAGGCATTGACAACTGGCTTGTTAACCCATTGAAACGCAGGCTTATTCATTTCATGCTCTTCACTGCTTGCAAACTCTAAGTTCTCCAGTGGAAGTCTGATACCCTGCCAACTAAAACCTTATGGACAACCCTGTTTGGTGAACTATGTGCATTTGAACGCAGTGCTTATAAGTGACTATCTGGCTCTGCACAGGCGGATCACTTTTGGGAATTGTTAGACCCTTATATCTAATTTTCTGGTGGCTAGATACGGGAAAATCAGTGTCTAGTCCAGGGCTGGACTCCAACGGGGTCAAGGAAATATATGCCCCCTGCCGAGCTCTGTTGTCTGAAGTAGACAAGGGCATGTGTTTGTGGGTACCGGAGATGCTGTATGTTTATACATAGGTATACTTATGAAGTGGAGTTACAGGAGGTCAGCGTTGTTATTCTTTGCTTTGTTTGATTGTACTGGACATTGCATTTTGTTCCCTATGAACACCTCTTGAACATTACAGGAGTAACAGGACCCTGATCCACTCGCCAGGACTGTCCGTCCTATAGCTGTTGAACATATCATCGAAAGACTATACGATATGATGTAAATGTGGCTGAGAGCATGTGTAAGGGGTCGGGGGAGGGTGGGAATGAGAGGTGGGTGGGTTTATGTTGATTAGCGATTTGCATTTTACACCTGACTTGACGTAACACAGTAACTTTCAGCTTTATGGAATGCATTTTCACTATTGCTGTTGTACTGCAATGACTGTTTTGCCCTTGGTGTATGGTTTGAAAATAAAAATAATTAAAGCAAAAAAATGAATACAATATTATACTATTTCAACAATTCATAAAATATGGGCAAGACTAAGTCGTCATAAAAGCGCAACATTAACAAATTCATACAGACTATAAAGAAAAATAAAATCATGACAGCTAAATATAAAAAAAAACATTTCTTCTGAACAGGTCCTGATATTATCTGACACAAAAAATGGCCTTATCCATTTCTTATGCAATTCGATAAAACAACAAATTGATCAAAAATGCTAAGATCTTCAACTGCTCGCATTTTCCGGCAGCACCTCTTACTTCCTCCTGCCTACTTCCTCCATCCATTTAACAGGATTATATTTAAGCAAATCATCTAACTCGCGAATTCCCTCCGCCACCCCATGCCACATGTGCTCGCAAGACAGTATAAATATTCATTGACGTTAAACTACAACCATTTTGCCAGTCCACTTCCCTCTCGCACTGCATAGCGCTTCGGGTAATTACTGCCTTAGGATGGCTCAAAGAATCAAACTGAACTGCACCCAGGTCCTGAAATACCCATACAATCCCTTACAATGGATCTTTGGCAATTGAATCTGGATATCGCCTACCGCATCGAATATATTGGGATGGGCATAGATGGGTATAGATATCCGAGATGAGATTCCAGAAAGAATTACACACACCTCAGTTGTGCCTGTGTCTCCAGGTTAGAACCCCACCCCCCATTCCAATCTTAATGTGCGACAAGGTGTGCCCAAAGGAAGAAAGAGGCATTTTGTGTAACCCCATAACTCACTGCCACACAGTATCATGGACCACGCTTAACCTTACCTCCACTCCGACACACAGCCAGTCTCTGTGCTCCAGATTTATAAATATAATCTTAGTAAGCCTCCCAGCCGCAATACGGCATGTTCAGCAGTTGATTCTATATGACTAAAGGAGCCCCAAATATACATATGAATCCACCACTTCAATTCTAATTATTAAGATAAATTGAGTGGCGGTTACTGAATCTTCTGAAGACCAGAATTTGTTTTAGCAGATTTCATTTTAGGCTGTGACTACTTACATATTGATCCGTACATTAGATTCTGTTGGAGCACCTACAGTTATAATCCAGCAAGAATGTATGGTCTGCATATAAAAGTGTGCTATAAAGGGTGCTCGTCAGCAATGGAAGGCTGTCTTTATGCCCAGATATGCACAAGCCAAAATCATGAACATGTAGACTTAACAAAACGGAAGCCAAAGAGCAGCCTTGCTTAACCCCTTTTATGGTGACAAAAATCCACAGTTTATCTTCCAGGCCTTGTACACTGGACTGCTGCATAGGTATCAGCGTAACACAGTTCAATATGATTTAACATACCTCATTAAGCACTGCCAGGGGCCCGTAATGGGGTACACTCCTCTCCCGTATTCCCCAGTAGTACCACCCCGGGGGTCCCAGGGAATGGCTGTCCCAGCAATTTGATTTGCACCAGAACCTCCTTCCAAAATTTGGAGGATTTCTTGCAGGTACAGAGAAGATGGAAGGGAGTACCCACAGCCTCACAACACGTTTTGTGCAATGCTTCAGGAGTTACGGACCACCTGTAACACACCTTTACTACCCCTTCCTTCGTCGTTACACACTTGGAGCTTCCAAACATGCACGCCCATATTCGGTTCCCTTCCTCTGACCCTAGCTCCCTCCCCAAGTCCCCTTCCCATTTTTCCTTGTATTCCTCCTTAATTGAGGGGTCTGACCAGCCTATACAGGGCCACCAACCTTCCCCCGGGTGGTGGTGGTGTTACAGTAAGTTCTAGTGCATTACGTTCCCTGCCCCCATGTGTTCTTGTGGAAGGGTGTGACATCCAATGCCTAAGTAGTTGGGCATACCTAAAGCGTGTCCCATCTGGGTCTTGGAATTTGGTCAGGACAAGGGGTTCCCATTTACAAATAAATCCCTGAGAAAGGAAAGGCCTCCCCCCTACCACCTTCGGAAACCTGCTTGGTCGCACCAAGGAAGAAAGTCTGGGTTGCTTCAAACTTAGGTAAGGGGGCACCGGATGGCTTTAATCCCCATTTACGTGCCACCCTTCTCCAGTAGTGAATGGTAGTTGTAGTGGATGTGGGTGGTCCAGTGCCACAGGCCTGTGGGGCAAATTTCAGGTGGGGTAGGTGTGAAAGGGGGATTGAGGTCCAAGCCTCCTCAGTACTGTCTGCCACGCAAATGCACGCAAATGCATGAGATAACTGGGCAGCAAGGTTGTACCTGAAAACGTCAGGGACTTTGAGACCCCTGCCTTTAACACCCCTAAGCAACAGTTTCTTGTTGCCCCCTACAAATGCCATCATCCCCCTCTGTAGCCTCCCTAAGCCTGAGTCAGGAATTCGTGCTGACAGGGTGAGACCAGGTTAATTTTGATGGAAGTGGTCCTTCCAAACCACAAGATCTCTTGTTTGTGCCAGTGACCCAAATCTCACAGCAAGACTTTGATTATTTGAGGCAAGTTGCGTTTATATATCCACAAGGTCTTATTCAGAATTTGGACACCCAAGTAAGTGGTGCTTGATGTGCCCCATGATACCGGACCAGTTTGAGTCTCCTGGTGCCTTTTCGACATGTGCACCTCCATGGTGCTAGATTTAGCATAATTTACCCTAAATCCCGATGCCAGTCCAAATAGTTTGATTTCCTGCAGTAAGGACTTGGATGGCACAACATGGACTTTGCCTCAACAACAATAAGACTGAGCTTCTCCTTGTGGGTACTCAAGCCAGACTCAACAAACTTGGTGACAAATTCAACACCTTCACCATTGACGGCAATAATATCAAAGTCTCAAAGGACATTAAAACCCTAGGCATGCACATAGACTCCTCCACCTCTCTCGTTAAACAATTGAACACAACCGCCTCCACGACTGCCTACACATGTAAGCTCATCAACACATGCAGACCTTTTCTGACGACTGCAAATTGCATCACCCTGGCCAGGGCGCTCGTACTAACCAAACTAGATTACTGCATGCACTGTACCTAGGCACTATTCAGCATAATCTAAATAAATTACAAATCTATCAAAACAATGTTTTAAGAGCAGCCGCCCACTTCCCCAGAAAACTTCATATTTCAGAGCTGAGACGTAGTGCTCATTGGCGGTCTATCAACCAAAGAATCAAACTCAAAACTCTCTCCCTCACACACAAATGCGTACATAATCTAGCTCCCAAATACCTCTGCAACAAATTTGAATTCCAGCCTTCATTAAGACAAACAATATCTTCAAAATCTAACCTGCTCATAATACCTCAGTTCAAACTCCAAAAGGCAGGGGGCAAAACCTTCCCAGTCCTAGCAGCCAAAACTTGGAATGCACTACCTCCCAACATCAGGCTAGAACACTCCTTCCATAAATTCCGACATGGGGCCAAATCATGGCTCTGTCTGAACGAAAACTAATCCTCCTCTTCTCTAATGTTAATCACTGCTTAAATTAGAGAAAGTCCAGCCCCCAGCTACCTTTCTATACTGTATATACTTACTGCTGTGTACATTCTATGCCTGTATATGCCTTTCTAGGACTGTAAATGAGGTGTTCTTACTATGTCTATGACTGCATATGATGTGATGTACTATTCCTGTATCTATAATTACTATTATGCCTGTATGTACTTAAGAAAGTGCCCAGTTGTCTCCGGGCTCGGCGCGCTGTATAAATAATATGCAATGCAATGCAATACAATACAAAGGACATAACGGAGGAGTCAACATGTGTGAGAATGAGAAAAACGTCAGCGTACAGGGACATTTTGTATGTTTTCCCACCCGCCTGTATCCCCTGAACTTGCGGCTTGGCACGGATCCTCGAGACAAATGGCTCCATTGAAAGTGCAAAAATAAAGGGGGGCGAGGGGCAGCCCTGATGAGTACCTCCAGGAGATTTCGAGCTTTGGAGATATTGCCCAATTGATTCTGAGTGATGTGGAGGGCTTCTGGTAGTTAACCAGGACCCATTAAGGTCAGGCCGATCCCATAGTGTGTGAGAACTCTGTCAATGTAACCCCAGTCCACCAGGTCAAATGCTTTTTGTGCATCGGGAGAGATAACACTTGGCTCAGAGTCAGTCCAAAGAGGGGGGTGTTGAGCCTTCTGCTCCCTCTACCGTGCCTCAAGTAAACGGTGATGGAGCAAAAGATGAAGGATTATATCCATTAAGAGAGCTTAAAGCAGTGGCAGGATATAGCAATCCAACGTAGGAACTGCCTGCTTATAGCAGTGACGAGAGCCCAGAGAAGGCTCCAGAAAAAGATGTGATCTCTAAAGTCCCACGAGACGAAGAGGAAAGTGAACGATCAAATGTGACCCTAGATTTAGAAAGAGAAACTAAAAGATAGAAAGGATAAAAAGATAAAACTGATGAGATGGCGCGCATACAGAATGTGTGGATGGGCGGTCAGATATGTCTCAAACTAGATCGAAAGAGCATTGAGGAAGTGCAGCAAAAGATCAGGACGGGGAAGATAAAAAAGACAGTGAACGAGAGAAACGATAAAGAGGATGAGGTTAAACGGAAGAGTAGACTTAGACAAGAGCAAATTTATCAGGAAGAGCACTTTAGAAAGGAAGAAAGGACAGAGGAGCAAAGAAAATATGATAATAGGCAGAGTTATTGAAGAATGAGACGGGAAAGAAGAAAAGAAAAAAAGAAATGAGAGAAAAGAATGCAAATACGCAAAGACGAAGAAGCACGTAAGGCAAATGAGAGCAGAGAAGTGAAAATACAGGAAGAAGAAAGAGTTAGTGAAGAGGCAAAGAACCGAAGGGCATTTGACAAAGAAATGTAAAGAAAGAGAAGTCAGAGAGCACACATCATTTATAGCATTGAAAAAGAGTTAATAGAACCAAATCCAGTAGTAGCATGGGAGGATATAGAGGAGTTTCTCCCACCACAAGAACCAATGCCAGGTCCCTCTAGGAGGGCCCTGGAATTCTCGTTCTAGAGGAAGAATTTGAGATGGGAGATATCAGAGAGAGAATCAAAAAAGCCTATCAAGAGATGAGGACAAAAAGTTAATTGAAAAATCAAGGGAAAGATGATCGATTGGTGATTTCCCAGTCACGAGGAAAGGAGGGAAGTCCGTTTAGTGTTTATCATAGAACACCGAGCTTTGTCTGTGGACAGGCTGACTCTAAACAGGGACGAGAAAGAGGACAGCCATACGAGTTGGGGACAAAATATGCCAGGCGAAGAAAGGGAAACCTTCCTTGGGGTGGAGGGAGCTTGTAAATGTGGTTCAGAGGGATGTTTTCAGGCAGAAAAGGAAGTTAGGTGGTCGGATCTATACCCACCTAAAGAAAGAACGCCAGAGCCTATGGCATGCACAAAATGATCTAAAGGACCATCCCATAGTGAGAGGGGGTAAACGCTGCCATATGTGAGCAGACTAAGGCCATTACTCCGTAGAAGGCGATCAGGAACCATTGTCCCTACTATTGATAGATGGACAATGGGAGCCGATTGCGATTTTGGGATTTTACAATTCCCTTTATTAGAGGAAGGACGGGCCAGACCGCAATATATACCATGGCCTCAGATGGATAAAGACAATTTAAGATGTAAATTACCCAGCTTAACTTCGGGTGCAGGAAAATGGATATATGAGTTAGAAAAGATGACTGGAGGAAATACTCTAGCTATAGGAGACATTAAGGGTCTCTTTGCAGCTATCCTTGGGGAAAGGGCTCATGACATTTGGACAAGAGCGGGATATTTGAGTGAACACAGCGCACAACGGTGCACTAAATAATAATTGTAGAGCAGCAGTCCGGAATGCGTTTAGAGTACAATATTCTGACATGTCAGATATGGGAGCAATTATGGCACGCAAAATGCAGGACGGCAAAGATCTGGTTGCTTATATTCAAAGTTTTCAAGAGCAGTGGTCTTTGGAAACTCGTGAGCCATGGCAAAAATCTATACCGGTATTTTTTCATATTCTATGAGGGTCATTACGAGTTTGGAGGTAGCCATGGTGCTTTTAGCACCATGGCTACCTCCAAACCCGGGTCCGGGGCCTCTGAATGGGGACTTAATGGGTAATTCCAACCTTGGAGGACCCGGTAAGTCCCCATTCAGAAAACCATTACCCATTCTCAGTTGAGCCCCCATAGGGCTCAATGGGAATGGGGAAGGAGCTAATAACGGGCCCGTTATTAGCTCCATGGTCCCTTAATGGGTCTGGCTAAGACAGGCTGATAAAACCAGACGGTCCTGGTGGAACCCGCTAAGGGACCTCGTAATAGGGCGGTAGGGGGTTAACAGCACCAGTAAGAATTCCAGGGTCGGAATGACCCCCTATGTCAGGGATTACCCGAACAGGTACCGACACAGCTTAAGAAATTGGTGGGCATGGAAGCAAAACCAAGGCCAGAGATACAGCTGACTATTGTGCACCATTGGCGATTGTTGCAAGAGAAAAATTAGAAGAAAGAGGATACTAGAAAGATCGAGGAAGCTAAACTAGTATAGAAGAAGCTGTCCAAGTATGCTCTAGAAGGGCAATGTTGGCTAGTGGAGAAGGGCCAGGATCACAGCAGACAGCAGGTATGCCACAGGTGAATAACCAACAGCAGTCAGATCAAAGCGGAAACCGGTTTGTGCTGAGAGGCAGGGGGACAGGTTTCAGAGGAAGGGGAGGCTTCCAGAATAATCGGGGAGGCTTCCAGAACAACCAAGGTGGGTTTCAGAATGTACAGAATGATAATTGAGGCATGCAGGGAGGACAGGTTAGGCGATTCCCTCCTGTATGTTGGACATGTGGAATGACAGGACATATAGCGTGAACATGTGGAAGCCAAAGGTATGTACAGAACAGGTAATTCTCAAAAGGGGACTACAGCTTATCCTCAAGCATATAGCCCACAAAGCAAGGATGGGTTTGCCCAAGATCAGACAGTGTATCACACGCAGGCACCACAAACACAAAAGGCTTTGCAATCACAGCAAGCACCATTGAATACACTGCCAGGACAGTCACACCATGCCGCCATGCAGATGAGGGTGGGAATCCTTTAACGGGTACAGAAATAAGTATGTACCCACAATAGGACAGGTCACAGGTTGACTTGATGTGTTCAGTATTATCTGTGATGCCCAATCCCCAAGAGGAACCAAGGGTTGACGTCACGATTGGAGGCAACTCCTTTTCTTTTTTAGTAGACACCGGGGCAACTTTCTTATGTATACGAGAGGGAACATTTTTGTTGTCGGAAATGCCATGAATGCTCAAGGTTTCTCTGGAGCTACAAGCAGAGTTCCTTTTACCGAGAAATTGCCAGTCTCTATAGGAGGGCGTGATATGTCTGTCCCATTATTGTATTCGAGACAGACTCCAGTTAATATACTGGCTAGAGATTTAATGACAAAGTTAAACATGATGATTTCTTTCACTGATGAAGGCATAGTGTGTTCGACACCAGGAATACAATATTTAAATGTAAGCGAGTTCATCATGGCATTTACAGGGCAAATAGCTTTGCAAGGGAAGCCATTAGAGCCGGAGGTTTTGATTATGGGGTATGCATTTTGTTAACATGGCTACCTGGTTTGGTGGGCAAGATTATGAGAATACCTGATTATTTTTTGTTCAGGCCACAGATACCCATGGACGAAGAGGGGGGATGGGTTTTTCCCTTGGAATTACAGGCAGCCATAGTGCGAGGGAAATTGGCCATGCTCGAAGGTCGGGATAAGGGCAGGCCATGGAGAACGGTGATTCTCCAGCATTGGATCTTTCATGGATTCACATGCTTAGAATATTCCCCGTCGTCAGACTGGGACCCCTCGGTACACATATATAGCCTTTTCCAAAGGAAAGCTTTCGACACTTTTGTGCCCTATCTACGTCCTTCTAGGACCCGCCTACGCATGCTCCGCAGGCCGTGCTAGTATAAGAGGCCCGCCCCCGCGGCTCCCCTTCAGATTTCAACCGTCTCCAAAGTAGTGGGATCTCCTCGTGTTGTCTTACTGTTTTGTACTAAGTTGCGTTATTGGATTTCGAGTACAGTATAATGTCCTCTGTGTCAGGAAAAGCGCTGTTCCGTCCATGCGCGACATGCGGCTTAAAAAAGGTTTACGAGGGGGAAGGACATATGGACTGCATATATTGCCTCCACCCTCACCATTCGGCGGATACCTGCGACATATGCAAGGGTTTTTCTCAAAAAACCCTCAAAGACCGGAACCGATGCCTGTTGGCATGGCTGAATGATGGAGCGGGGGCATACCCCCCCTCGGAGGTGGGCTCCACACAGTCGGCGAAAACATCACGCCGCGCGGCCTCGTCGGAACCACCGGCGAAGAAATCTAGACCGTCGGAGAAAGAGTCGTCTGGAAGTCACTCCACTAGAGACTCCTCGGCAAAGAAATCATCCTCATCAAAAAAGCATGCGAAGGAAAGGAAATCCTCCTCTGGCGATCATCACAGATCGACCACGAGTCGAGAGTCGGGTAAAAGCGGGCACAGTGTGGAGAAGGCAGGGCCGCCAAAACCACCTGCGAAGTCTACGTCGTCGACGGCGGTCCAGTCATCGGCCGCCTCCCTGCCACTTGCACATGGGGCATCCACCGTCCCGTCGACAATGGCGTCGACGAGGGCCTCGTCGACGGGGGTCCTACAGGAGGCCTGGAGGCCTGAAGTCTTTGACCCGACCCCCCCGGAGGCTTTGCTACAAGAACAAGCTATGTTGCTGTCCTCGGAGGACGAGAACGAGAGAGTTGCTGGCCTAACAGACCTAGGGCTACGAGCGGCTGACAAGTCATTGACGAGGGCATCCGTTACACCGGTATCTGCCCCTCTCCTCAATCCTCAATCGGTTTTGTCGTTGGATATTCTGTCCACGCTTCAGTCCTTGTTACGGTCGTTGGACCAGCGACTACCCCAGGCAAGCCTGCCACAGTCACCCGTCGACGAGCCGGGCCCGTCCCGTCAACCGACGCACCCACGCACGCCAATCTCAACACTGGCACAGGAGGAAGGTGAGCTGCCAGATTCGGAGTCTGACAGGGGAGCCATGTCGGATATCTCATTATCCCCCTCCAGGGATCCTACCTGGGAGTCAGAGGCGGAGTTGGAAAACCCCAGAAGCCCAGCTCACCTGTCCCCTCCGGACGACATTGCGTCATTCCATTCTATGATGGAGAAGGCATGCAAAGAATTTGGTCTATCCCAGGAAGAACAGAAAAAGGACTGTTTTTTGTTCGACCACATGGGCAAGAGAAGGAGGTCAGTGTTCTCGATACCAGTACTAGACCATGTATGGAAAGAGGGGTTGCAGACAATGAGACACCCATTCTCAGAACCAGCAGTGAAAGGACGCCTAGAAAAAAAGTTTAAGACTCCAGAGTCTACCCCCAAGTGTTTATCCTCTCAACCAACACCGGACTCGGTGGTGTCGGCGGCAGCAGCGAGGAAGGCAAAGGCACAGCACAAGTGCACGACTCCTCCTGAGAACGAAGCGAGACGCCAAGATGCCTTTGGCAAGAAAGTGCTCTCCGTGGGAGCGACCACAGTAAAGGCCGCAAACTCTCTGGCAATTGTGGCCAGATACAATAGGGAGATGCGGCACAGACTAGCTCCGCTGCTTGATCATCTTCCAGAAGAACAGAGGAAGGCGGCGATGCTACTGGTCCGAGAGGGTGAGGAAGCCTCAAATCACGCAATAAACATTGCGGTGGTTCTCGCTGAGTCAGGCTTCAAGCAAGTCAACAATGGGGTGGTATTGCGTCGACAGTCATGGCTTAAGTGTCCCTACTTCAGGCCAGAAGTGCAATACAAGGTCTTAGATATGCCCTTTGAGGGAGACCTTCTTTTCGGTGAGAAGGTGGACGAGGCCCTAAAAGGAATGAAAGAAGATTCGGACGCGGCACGTTCATTGGGTGCCCTCCAGAGTGACAGAAGTTACAAGTCTTTTCGCCCCTTTAGAGGGGCTTCAGGTAATTCAAGATTCTCTTCTGGAGACAGATCCTTTGCCAGATAGGCTTACCCCTCCCAGGGATACCGACGTGCCTCACAATCGGCTAACCGTCGACGAAACTTCCAGTCTTCCAGAAAACGACCATCATACCCATCGTCGTCGAGAGACAAGCAAAATAAAGATCAGCAGTGACATACCACAAACCGTTCTGGGGGGAAGAGTTTCAGCATATGTCGACGAATGGGAAAGGATAACGACGGACCAATGGGTGCTAGACACTCTCTGCAATTCAAACACAACCCTCCGCAAATTCCACCTGTGTTCACCGCTCAGTCCCATATGAAGGTACTGCAACAAGAGGTTACACTCATGTTAGCGAAGGGCGTGATAGAATTAGTTCCAACATCACAGAGAGGTCAAGGAGTCTACTGAAGATACTTCGTCGTAAAAAAGCCGAACGGCAAATGGCGTCCCATTCTAGACTTACGCGATCTCAACAAGTCCTTAAAGAGCCTGAAATTCAAGATGCTCACTCTGCAGGAAGTGATCCGCGCAGTTCAAAAGGGAGATTTCCTGGCGTCCCTGGATTTACAGGACGCGTATTTCCATATTCCAATGTGTCGGAAACACAGGAAATTCCTACGTTTTGTAATAGGGCAAACTCACTACCAATTCACGGTTCTTCCTTTCGGGCTCAAGACCTCCCCCAGAACGTTCACAAAATGCCTGGCTAAGGAAGCAAAGCCACCATGTATACCCATACCTCGACGACTGGCTGGTAAGGGGATCCTCCCCAGCGTCGACCAACACAAGTCTGCAAGCCACCATGCAGCTTCTACAACGGCTAGGATTCGCCATAAACTTTGAGAAATCCTCTCTGCGGCCATCGAGAACGCTGGTATTCTTGGGGGCACAGTTTGAGACTCAGTTAGGGCTGGTGAAACCTTCTCTCGACAGGACCTCAAGACTCATTCAACAAGTGGCCCAGCTACGGCGAAACACCAGGATCTCAGTGAGAAAGTATGTTTCGGTCCTAGGGGCCATGGCATCCTGCATCCATCTGGTGAGAAACTGTCGACTATTCATGAGGCCAGTCCAAGAATTCCTCGTGGACCGATGGACACAGGCTCAGGGATCGTGGTCGGACAGGATATCCATCGACGACAACAAGCTACGTCGGACCCTTCCGTGGTGGCAGAGTTCCCACAATCTGAACAACGGTGTGCCCCTACAGGAGCCAGAGTTTCAGAGCACCATAGTTACGGATGCGTCCCTAACCGGATGGGGAGCGCACATGGGTGCTCTCCAAACGCAAGGTCGCTGGTCTCCAACAGAGTCACTCCTACACATAAACGTACTGGAACTCAGAGCGGTACGATGGGCTTTGAAGGCGTTCCTACCACACATCAAGAGTTTGTCAGTGCGAATACTGACCGACAATACAACAGCCATGTTTTATCTGAGGAAACAAGGAGGGACACGATCAAGGAATCTTTCCATAGAAG
The DNA here is from genome assembly GCF_040938575.1 of Ambystoma mexicanum. NCBI lineage: Eukaryota > Metazoa > Chordata > Amphibia > Caudata > Ambystomatidae > Ambystoma > Ambystoma mexicanum. The sequence continues at coordinate 1,250,928,474 of NC_090925.1, read as the reverse complement.
CCCAGAAAACATGGCATTGGGCATCGAAGCACGAAATTTCCCTCGTGGCCCATCACCTTCCAGGAGTGAGGAACTGCCAAGCCGACTCCCTCAGCAGAAGCATGGCCCAGATACACGAGTGGGAAATGGACACGGGTCACTTGAGGAAAGTGTTCGAGAAATGGGGTCACCCCCCTCTGGACACCTTCGCGACCAAAGACAACAAGAAATGCGAGCAATTTGCAAGCAGATGGCCCCAAGAGGGTTCGGTGGGGGAGGCGTTCTGCTTCCCATGGACGGACATGTTCCTCTATGCTTTTCCCCCGTTTCCCCTCATACGGAAAACAATACAGTGGATACGCAGATACAATTGCCGGGTGATTCTAGTGACACCATAGTGGCCGAGGCAACCGTGGTTCTCAGACCTCCTCCATCTATCGCTGGAACATCCCATAGCGTTTCCGAAAGTCCCGTACCTTCTATCCCGGGACAGAGGCACGGTGTGGCATCACGACCCGGACAGTCTCAACCTTACGTCCTGGCTCCTGACTTCTCGGAGTTCGGTGCTTTAGACATTTCAGAGGATTGCCAAAAAATTCTACAGGCGGCTAGAGCCCCTTCTACTAAGAAATCTTACTCCTATAAGTGGCGGAGATTCTGTGAATGGTGTAGAGGACAACGGGGCCTACAACCATTGTTGGTGACGCCGGAACAAGTTCTACCTTACCTGCTCCTCTTGGCAAAAAAGGGATTGTCCCCCTCATCGATAAAGGTACACCTGGCAGCCATCTCGAGGTTCACAAGGAAGAGGCAGTCGTCTCCTCTATTCAGTGACAGACTGGTAAAACACTTCATGCGGGGTTTATTTCGAGCTTTTCCCCCGGTGAAACGTTTTCCCCCGACGTGGAGCCTCAACACAGTGTTGGCAGGCTTGATGAAACCGCCTTTCGAGCATATGGCCACGTCCGACATAAAATTCATTTCGTGGAAGTTGGCATTCTTGATAGCTATCACATCAGCCAGACGTATCTCGGAACTACAAGCGCTGGTCGTGGACCCGCCCTACCTAAGATTCTTTAAGGACAAGGTAGTCCTGGCAACTAACCCTATGTTCGTCCCGAAGGTTCCGACGGTATATCACAAACACTCATCCGTGGTTCTGCCTACTTTCTTTGCCACTCCATCATCGGCAGCAGAAAAAACTCTTCATACCCTGGACGTTAAGAGGGCTCTGAAATTCTACCTACATCGTACACAAGACATCAGGGCTACTCGGCAACTGTTCGTCGCATATGGTCCGTCGACGAGAGGAAAAGCAATCTCTAAACAGGGATTGGCTAGATGGGTCTCGTCGACGATTGCTTTTTGTCACTCTAAGGCCAGAAGGCCACTGCAAGGACATCCTAGAGCTCATTCTACAAGGTCGATGTCCTCCTCAACAGCGTTATGGGCTGGAATTCTGCTGACGGACATATGCCAAGCTGCGGCATGGTCAGTGCCCCACATGTTTACCCGCCACTACTGCCTTGCCAGGCAGCATGCAGACTAGGTGCAGATGGGAAGAGCTGTCCTGCGCCATCTGTTTCAGTAAGGTAAGCTCCTCCCTGTGGAGATTCTGTTGTCTACCCTCTTAAGGGCGATATACTTTATGTGGGCAACGTTATATGACTTAACTTATCCCTACGGTAGATATGCATTGTGTAGTAGGGTGAGGATATATATTGTTACATTACATTCTCACCGCCGTCTCAAGTGTTACTGCTATACAATCTATTCTAAGCATGTGAATCCATGAAAGATCCAATGCTGGAGAAGGGAATAGTTTCTTACCTGTAACTCCATTTCTCCAGCATTGGTATCTTTCATGGATTCACATGCGCCCGCCAACCTCCCCGTATGTAATGTATGTGATAAATTTAACCCTTCCTACTTTGGAGGGGCCGAAATCTGAAGGGGAGCCGCGGGGGCGGGCCTCTTATACTAGCACGGCCTGCGGAGCATGCGTAGGCGGGTCCTAGAAGGACGTCGATAGGACACAAAAGTGTCGAAAGCTTTCCTTTGGAAAAGGCTATATATGTGTACCGAGGGGTCCCAGTCTGACGACGGGGAATATTCTAAGCATGTGAATCCATGAAAGATACCAATGCTGGAGAAATGGAGTTACAGGTAAGAAACTATTCCCTTGCCATTGGGGAAGCATACAGATTGAATGATGTTATTGACCAGAATATGTTTAGAGATGACCCGTTAGATGATGAAATGGTGTTTGAAATGAGCATCACTTATTGGATAAGGACAGAAAAATTAGAGGTCCTACCGAGATATGTGATAGTCCAGCAGCATCCCACATTTTTTGATGACGAATACCAATTTCCTGATGGACTACGGGTGCCTATGACGTAGGCTTGTTGAAGGGGGTGGGAGAAGTCAATATTAAGCTGAAGCCAGGAGCAATTTTACCTCGAGCAAGACAGTATCCCATGTCTCGAGAGGCAGACGAGGGGATTTTTAAGACTATATCAGCCATGATGAATCAAGGAATCCTAGTGACATCAGTCACCTTGCAATAGCGCAGTGTATCCGATCAAGAAATCAAAGGGGGGTCATGGCGTTTAATTCAGGACATGCGCCAGTTAACCAGATTGTAGAGGCAGAGTTTCCTCTAGTTCCGAATCCTGCAACGATTCTGTGCCGTATTCCCCCAGAAGCATGATATTTTATGGTGATTGACTTGAAAAATGCGTTTTTCTCAATCCTGTTGCACAAAGATTCCCAAGATCTTTCGTAATTGACATTTCGTCAGACAAAACTGAAACGCACACGTTTGCCTCTGGGATATTGTGATTCTACATCGATCTTTAATAGGGTCTTGCAGATAGACCTAAGCAATATTGATTTGCGAAGTGTTGTGTTGCAATAAGTATATGGCATTTTAGTCTGCAGCACTACAGAGGCACAGTGCAGACAAGACAGTTAATGATTATCCTACCAGTCAAGCGATATAAAGTGGAGAAGGAGAAATTGCAGTACTGCCAGGAAGAGGTGCTATACACAGGACAGTTTATTTCTCATGAACGAAGAAGGTTACACCCGAAAGAACAGAGGCGATTATGAAAACATCAAAAACACACACGATTAAGCAAATGCAACAGTATCTGGGATTGTGCAATTATGTAAGAGCATGGGTATTCGATTATAGTTCATATACAACACCCTTGTTTGAAAGCCCTAAAGAAAGCACAGGGGAATAAGGAAAAGATTGAATGGACTGAGGAGATGGAGGAGGGGTTTGATGAGTTGAAAAAGCAATTTGTACAGCTCCAGTTGTAGGAATCCCCAATTATTCTGAGTTCTTTTTTGTTTTTGCATACAAATGGAACAGTTATGACAGCAGTGCTTACACAGAAAACTACATTGTGGTACAAGCCCCTAGCATATTATAGTGGGATTCTGGATCCAATAATGAGGGGAACACTTCCCTTGCGAACAATCTGTCACGGCCACTGGCGCCTGGAGGGTTTGGCGAAGGTAGAAGTTCCGTCGCCATTAGACTGTTCCGCTACGTTTTTGTTCCAACGAACGGCACAGTCTAGTGTTTCTCCAACATGGCCGCCCGCCGAGTATTTCACCATTCGAATCTCGGCGGGTCGGCGCGTTGCAACTTGCATTCCCGTAAGTTGCGTGCGCTCAGTAGCGTTATTCATCTCTACGAATTCCCACTCCCGTACCTTCCAGCTCTCTCTCTGTTGCTCTCTCCCCCTATTCCTCGCTTCCTGCTTCCTTCGTGGATTCTCCCCTGCTGGCCGCTTCTCCTGTTTGGATTCTCTGTGTGTTTCCTCTTCCGCCGCGTCCACTTACACTGCCTCTGTTTCTTCCTGTGAGCTCCATCGCGTCATTTTGGAGTTGATTTCCTGTATCCTGCGTTAAAATACTCCACACTTCTACGGACCTGCTTCAGGAGTCTTCCTTCATATTTGTGGGGTTTTTTGTGCCTCGGAGGCTTTTTCCCCCTTAATAACTGGCTGTCGCGGGAGGGGGTCATCGTGAGTTTTCTCTGTAGAGATTCACAGTGGCTTCTTTTCGAGGCAGACCGTATCTGCTCTCCAAAAAGAAGTCTCAAGGGCTAAAACCGCGACGAAGGAGAACCCACTACTCTTCTACATCAGGTGAGGAGGAGGAAGGCACTTTGGGGGAACCCTTCATATCAAGTGAGGAGGAGGACATTGCAGACCATGTGGTCAATACTGTAGGGCAGTCAGTAATCCCTGATAGCTTGCAACGCCAAAAAGAAGAAGACATGGCCACGCCACAGCAGTTACAGGAGCTGGTGGCAGCAGTCCAGAACCTTAATGCTGAGGTCCAAACAGTCAAGGCCGACAACGCAGCACTCCAACAGAGAGAAGCCGCTAGAGAACAACAGGCTACTGATCTACCCCCTTTACCTTTAGTGTCAGGGAAGTTTGATGGCACTGAGAGAAAGGTGAAGGAATTCCTTGAAGCCTGCAATATTCATTTCACCTTTAGACCCAATGCATTTTCCACGGATCATGCTAAAGTGGGTTTCATGATCACACACTTAACTGGGAACGCTTTGGCATGGGCAACCCCATTGGTGTCCCAGTCCGATCCTGTGTTACAGGATTATGCTGCCTTTAAGGATCTCCTTAAACAGACCTTTTTACGGACTGAATGTGCCCATATTGCCCGTGAGGACTTACTGGATGTGCGGCAAGGAAACTCCGACTTATTGTCCTACATTTCTACATTCAAAAAATTGGCTACGGAAGCTGGGTGGCAAGAACAGGCACAGTATACGATCTTCCGCAGAGGTTTACGGGAAGAATTAAAGGACGAACTCGCCAGGATTCCTCGTCCTGACTCCTTCTCGGATCTACTAGCGGCCGTACTAAGAATTGATTTCCGATTAACCGAACGGAAGAATGAAAGAAAGAAGAGCCGTAGTTCAAACCCGTTCTCGGACACTCACACCCCAGCCTCCTCACCTGCAACTCGAAATGTCCGAGACGAACCCATGCAAGTCGGGACCACTAGGCCTCCCTTGACCGCCGAAGAGAAGAAGAAGAGACGTGATGAGAACCTTTGTCTGTATTGCGGTTCAGCTGCCCATCTGTTGAGGGATTGCCCTGATGTGCCCCCCAGAAGGTCGGGAAACGAGCGCCCTCGGTAGTTGGTAGGACCGACTACCGAGGGGCGCTTCCCTGTTCTTACACCACACTTTCCGTTACCTCTGCCAGAACGCCTGATGACCTCCGCCTGATGGTGATAGGCGTCACTCTCCGCTTCAGAGACAAGGAAATAGACACGCAAGCGTTGTTGGATTGCGGAGCCGCAGGAAACTTTTTGGACAGCTTGTGGGCAGATAAGGTGGGTCTACTCAGAATTGCCAAGAAAGAGGACCAAAAGGTGGAAGGAGTGGACGGAACACCCCTATGTTCCGGACTCATAACTCATACCACTGAAGCAGTACAAGTATCTATACAGCAACACAAGGAGCAGATATTGTTTGACATAATCCGAGCTGCTCACTTCCTTGTCATCCTGGGTATCGGTTGGCTCCGGAAGCACAACCCAACGGTGGATTGGACAAACAACCTGCTGAGCTTTCATTCCAAGTATTGTCAGAAGGAGTGTTTACCGGAACCCCAACATGAGATGGTAAAGACGGTATGTGCTATGGAACAGAATACCATTCATTGTATACCCAGTTGTTTTTCCAAATTTACAGAAGTGTTCCAAGAGCAGGTACCCATTGAACTTCCACTGCATAGACCCGAAGACTGTGGTATTGATCTGGTCCCTCAGGCGTTGGTTCCTTTCGGTAGGATGTATCCCCTCTCATTGTCAGAAGAGGCAGTCTTCAGGCGCTACCTTGACGACAATCTTGCCAACGGACTGATTCGCTCTTCTAAATCACCAGCAGGCGCCTCTTTGTTTTTCATTCCTAAGCGCGAAAGCAAGGAGTTGAGGCCGTGTATAGACTACAGGGGTCTCAATAAAGTGACTGTCAAAGATCGTTAACCGATGCCCATCATCTCTGAGATTCTGGAAGCCGTTCAGGGCTCTGTAGTATTCACCAAGCTCGATCTACGAAACACCTACCATCTGCTTCGGATTAGAGCGGGTGATGAATGGAAAACGGCTTTCCGCACTCCCTACTGCCTTTAAGAATATCAAGTGATGCCGTTTGGCCTAGTGAACGCACCCTCAATATTTCAAAAGTTCATGGACCGTTTGTTTTCGGATCTATTGGGCCAGAATACTGTGGTTTACTTGGATGACATCCTGGTGTACTCCCGCAATCAAAAAGACCACGTTCCTCAAGTTGAAGAGGTCCTACGTAGACTGCAACAACACCACCTCCTAGTAAAGCCGGAGAAATGTACCTTTGCCCAGTCTTCCTTATCCTATCTGGGATTCATTTTATCCGAGCAAGGGATTACTATGGACCCCAAAGAGGTTGAAGCCATGCTTGGTTGGCCGTCACCCACCTCCGTCAAAGAGACAACGGTTTTTGGGACTGGCAAACTTTTATAGAAAGTTTATACCCAACTTCTCACAGCTCACTCTACCCATAACTTAGCTGTGAAAGAAGTCTTCTGAACCCTTTGTCTGGTCAACAGCCGCTGAGGACAGTTTTCTCCGCCTGAAATGAAGTTTCTGTTCAGCACCAATACTTAGGCAGCCCGATCAGCTAAGTCCCTTTATTCTGGAGACCGACGCTTCAGCGGCAGCCGTAGGAGCTGTTCTTCTGCAATCAGACCAAGGCCAGGAACGCCCTGTGGCTTACTTCTCAAAGACACTAACCACGAGCCAACGGAACTATTCAGTCATCGAGCTGGAGCTTTTGGCCATGAAGCTGGCTTGCCTTGAGTGGAGACATCTACTCCAAGGAAGCTTTCATCCTTTCCAAATACGCACCGACCATAAGAACTTACAGGTCCTCAGACAACAAGAATGTTACAACACCAGACAAGCCAGGTGGGCTCATTTCTTTGCTCAATTTCATTTTTCCATTTCCTACATCCCGGGTACTCAAAATCAGGTTGCTGATGCATTGTCCCGCAGAGACGACTTGAACCTTACCTACAGAAAAGAGTTAATGTTCCCACATACCCAAATTATTTTAACGGTGTCCTCTTTTATGCAGGAGGTAAGAGAAGCCTCTTCGGATGTTCCTGCTCTAGATGCCAGTAAACTGCCAGTCAGTATGAAGGATGAGGATGGTCTATACTTCATCCAGGGAAAACTGTTCTTGCCCGCGCAGAAACATCACCAACAGGTTCTTCGGTGGTGTCACGACTCCAAGACCGCCAGACATCGAGGAATTAGAGGAACATTGGAACTGTTAAAACGTTCATTCCATTGGCCTAACATGAAGACAGATACGAAGACCTATGTGCAGTCTTGTTTAGTGTGTCAACAGAACAAGTATTTTACCCAAAAACCTATGGGATTGTTACAACAAGACTCTGTTCCTTCGGGTCCTTGGAAGTCCATCTCTACCGACTTCATCGTTGAACTACCTAGTTCCCAGGGTTGTACTTGCATCATGGTTACTGTAGACTCCTACTCCAAACTTGCTCATTTCTCTCCCCTGTCCAAGCTGCCTGCAGCCTCCATCATGGCTGAAGTATTCCTCAAATATATCTTTAGGTTACACGGCTTACCCCAGGAGATCGTATCAGATCGTGGTACCCAATACACCTCCAAATTCTGGACGGCCTTGTGTAATCTCTTGGTCATGGAGAGGGCTCTCTCTTCTGGTTATCACCCTCAAACTAATGGCCAGACCGAAAGACTCAATGGTACGCTGGAACAGTATCTAAGATGTTTCACAAATCAACAACAAGACAACTGGGTAGCCCTGCATCCCACAGCTGAGTTCGCTTACAATAATGCGGTACATTCCGCTACTGGCATCATCCCTTTTTTTTGTACTTATGGGTTCCATCCTCAATCCATCATACCAACAGCCTGGAATGAGACCAACATTCCGTCTTTGGAGACCACTCTCAATCGACTGAAAGAAGCTCATGACACAGCGGAACAAGTTTTAAGTGAGACCAGCCAACGGTATAAGGAACTGTCTGATAAACACCGAAGACAAGTGCCTACTTGGGACAAGGGTACAGAGGTTATGTTGTACACCAAGTTCCTACCCCGTTGGGTCCGCCCTTCTAAGTTGTCCCCTCGTTTCATCGGACCTTTCAAAATAGAGTCAATGATCAATCCTGTTGCCTACCGTTTAAAGTTGCCAAAGACTCTCCGACGGATTCATCCGGTGTTCCATTCCTCCCTCCTTCGACCTTTTGTACCTGATGCCAGGAAACAAGCTGCTCCCAAGTTAGTGATCCAACCTACTTCTACCTCAGAGGAATACGAGGTCTCCCGAATTCGAGACTCTCGGTACCATCGAGGACGCCTTGAGTACCTCATACATTGGAAAGGCTACCCCTCTTCCGAGGATACTTGGGGACCGGCTACACAGGTGTTTGCCCCCCGGTTACTTCTACGATTCCACAGTCTTCACCCGGGTAAGCCTGGAGGAAGGGGTCTTCGAAGGGGGCATACTGTCACGGCCACTGGCACCTGGAGGGTTTGGCGAAGGTGGAAGTTCTGTCGCCATTAGACTGTTCCGCTACGTTTTTGTTCCAACGAACGGCGCAGTCTAGTGTTTCTCCAACATGGCCGCCTGCCGAGTATTTCACCATTTGAATCTCGGCGGGTCGGCGCGTTGCAACTTGCATTCCCGTTTGTTGCTTGCGCTCAGTAGCGTTATTCATCTCTACGACTTCCCACTCCCGTACCTTCCAGCTCTCTCTCTTGCTCTCTCCCCCTATTCCTTGCTTGCTGCTTCCTTCGTGGATTCTCCCCCGCTGGCCGCTTCTCCTGTTTGGATTCTCCATGTGTTTCCTCTTCCGCAGCGTCCACTTACGCTGCCTCTGTTTCTTCCTGTGACCTCCATCGCGTCATTTTGGAGTTGATTTCCTGTATCCTGCGTTAAAATACTCCACACTTCTACGGACCTGCTTCAGGAGTCTTCCTTCATATTTGTGGGTTTTTTTGTGCCTCTGAGGCTTTTTCCCCTTAATAACTGGCTGTCGCGAAAGGGGGTCATCGTGAGTTTTCTCTGTAGAGATTCACAGTGGCTTCTTTTCGAGGCAGACCGTATCTGCTCTCCAAAAAGAAGTCTCAAGGGCTAAAACCGCGACGAAGGAGAACCCACTACTCTTCTACATCAGGTGAGGAGGAGGAAGGCACTTTGGGGGAACCCTTCATATCAAGTGAGGACGAGGACATTGCAGACCCTGTGGTCAATACTGTAGGGCAGTCAGTAATCCCTGATACAATCATTGGCTGTAGCCGGGTTCGCAATTGATAAATCTGCAAGCTTAGTGATGGGGTGTTCCATGAATGTATTTGTTGAGCATGCATTATTTGCTTTTTTGGAGAAACCTAAGGGTACGCTGACCTCTCAAAGAGCCTCTGCTTATGAAGTGGTTATATCGAATCCTGCAATTAAGATAGTCAGGTGCAGAATAGTGAACCCTACCTTGTAGCTGAACCTGTAGCAGAGGGTGAACATGTGCATGACTGCGCGAGTTATGAAGACTCTTTTCAAGACTTGCCGAGTGTAAAAGAAAATGCGTAACCTGAAGGAGAGACCCTCTTTATTGATGGTTCTTCAAAAATTGATCAAAGCAATGGAGAGAGACTGACTGGTTCAGCTGTAATGAGATATAGAGAGAATGGAGAATTTGAGAATGTGGTAAGCAAAAATGAGCTGCCGTCTCATTTTTCAGCACAGGCTGCAGAATTGGTCGCGCTTATTATCGCGCTTGAGAAATACGAAGGGGAGGAAGTGACGTGGACAGTGATTCCGCCTATGTGACATCAACCGTGCACGCACGACTAGCATGTTGGAAAAGGCGGGGCTACCTCCGAGCTGATGGCACTCGATTGCAACACACCGCATTATTGGACAGACTTATAAAAGCACCACAGCTCCCTGCTGCTGTAGCAATAGTTAAATATGCAGAGCATACTAAGAGAGCTGACTTTATCTCACGCGGAAACAAAGCCATGGATGAAGAAGCCAGTTGCAACTTCTTTGTATATTTCGAGTTTTGATACTCCTTATGTAAGCAAGGGAAAAATCATGGCTGTAATAATGAGAGAAGGTTTTAACCAATTGCCAAACACTCAGTTCATGGAAATTCAAGGTGGTGCTCCAAAAGAAGAGAAAGACTTCTGGGCACGGAGGGGTTGTTCTTTATCCCCTACTGAAGGACTGTGGCGACAAGACAGCACTGGTAAACCGGTGATGCGTATAACCTTATTAAGGGTGGCATTAGAGCAGCTACACTACCCTGCGCATGTCGCTAGGGAGAGACTCGCAGCAACCATTGCAGATAACTTGTTTGTACCAAACCTGTTAGAACATGTTGCTTTTTATGTAGTAAATTGCATTGTATGTCAAAAGTTTACTGCTGGGCACACGCTGCAAACAGTCAGGGGAGTTATTCCTTGACCGAATGGTCCCTTTCAGCATTTACACATTGACTATGTTGATATGCTGCAGATTTGTAATGGATATTGGTAAATGATAGTGGTAGTGTGCCCCTTCTTTTTTTTCCCACTTAAATTTTATTGAACATTTTCCAAACACAAGTTACAAATCCCAAAACAATAGACCAACAATAGCCTCGGAAAACACTACACATAGAAGACCCCTCCCCACCACCCTCGCCCACCCCCGCTCAGAAACAACCGTATCCTACAGATTGAGTCAAATCAATCAAGGATCAAACATTTCACGATGGCTGACATATCATGCTCAAACTGAAAGAGAAAATGAACTAACAGACACTGGAAGGCACACACACACACTGAGGATCAATCTATACCCAGAGGGTTCATAGTCTCATCGATTCACAGCTCTCATGGATCAGAACCATCATCCAGTCTTGGAGGAAAGAGTTCATGGTATCGTGTGTCAAAGCTGAAAGTTTACTATATGTAAATATAGTCCAGAGCATAGCCATCCAGTCTGACTTCACTGGCACCAAGCCGCTTTTCCACTTCTGGGCTAAGGCCAGTCTCCCTGCCCGGAGCATGGCCTGAACCACCCCGGGTAAGGGAGCCGAGACCTCATCAGTGGACGAGATGCCAAAGAGGAATACAAGGGGGTGCAAGGATAGGGGAACACCAATAATCTCATGAATCCAACTCTGCAGGTCTGCCCCAAAATTCCTGAACACCCGGGCACTCCCACCATAAGTGGAACCATGACCCATGTTGACCACACTTCCTCTGACAGACTGGGGACACCCCAGGAAACATTTTAGCGAGTCTCTCAGGTGTAAGGTGCCACGCGTGTAACATTTTAAAGGTGTGCTCCATGGCTGCCGTGTACAAGCGTCCCGAGAAAAGGGATTTAAAGATGGCTGCCCAAGTATCTTCCCCCACCACCATCCCTAACCTAGTCTCCCACTGTTTTATAAACCTCTGTCTACTCTCCACCTCCGCTATAATTAGGACCCTATAAAATCTAGACAGGGACCCTCTTCTTGATGAGGATTCAACAATGATTTTCTCAAGTGGCATAAGGGGTCGGGCCAGACTCTCCACCCATTGGCTATCCGTCAAGATCCCCTTCACTCGAATGTACTCAAAAATTGACATCAGAGAATCACCCATGGCCTCCACCAGACTGGTTCGATGAATTCACCCTGTTGGAAGAACTGCACCGTACGTTCAAGGCCCACATCCAACCAACCCCGAGTCCCGCGCAGATCTCTTTTGCCCAGGTCGATTGGGGGGCCCCAAAGGGATGACAAAGGAGTGGGTCAGGAAAAGAGAGCAGAGTTTTCTCTGTTGTCCCTCCATAGCTCCCACAACACAGACAGCGTAGGATGATTCCTAATTTCATGCGGGAGGGCTTTAGTAGGAGACCACAAGAGATCTTTCACCTTCCTGGGGTGAACTTGTACATCTTCAATGTAAGACCAGTAGTTTCTCAAGTCATCTCTTAAGTGCTCCACCATCACTCTTAGTTGAGCAGCTTTGTGGTAAAGCCTGAAGTCTTGTAAACCGAACCCCCCGTACGCTCCTGGGAGTGTCAAGGTCCCATGCTTGTCCCTTGCTTTTTTCCCCCTTCCATATAAAGCGCTGGGCCACTAAATGAAGGGATCTGAAAAAAGACCTTGGTATGGTGATCGGGAGGGAAGAAAACAGGTAAAGAAGCCTGGGCAAAATATTCATCTTGACTGACATCATACGCCCAAACCACGAAAGGGTCAAGGGGGTCCAACGAAGTAAATCAGACTTTATCTTGGCTAGGATGGGAGGATAATTTACTTCGAAGAGGAGGGATAAGTCTCTTTGGAGAAGAAGACCCAGTTAGGATGTAGTCTTGCGCTTGACTCTAATACCCCCCCATGACTCCCTCCCCTCAACTTCCACATCGGCTCTACCCATAGGCATCAAACATGATTTCCCTGGGTTGACTTTCAGCCCCGAAAAGCGGCTGAATTCTTGGATCAAATCCATGAGGTTCGGAAGCAAGGTCTGAAGGTTGGTCAAGTACGCTAGGACGTCGTCCGCAAATAGGGAGAGCTTAAACTCGAGATCCCCACAGCGGACACCCGTATTCCCTTGATGTTGCCTTATGGCTATCGCCAGAGGTTCCATCGCCAGAGCATAGAGAAGGGGCAAAATCGGACATCCCAGATGGGTGTGAGGGACCGGAGGGGGTGTCTGTACTTCCGCTCTCTATTATGTAGAGGAGAGACACAGAGGACTCCAGCCAAGATTCTCAATGAGGTAGCAATGGACGAGCAATCAAGGCCTAGCTTCTCAGGAGGTGATGCGGGCTGGTTCTTAAGTACACTGTAGGCCCCAAGCACCCACAAAGGAATGTCTGCACACTGTATCGGTTAAAACACAGTATTTATATAATTAATATTCAAGGTTATATACAATATCACGATAACGCACTTTGTACTCGGTTATCTATAATGGCAAATATATACAGTTCTACATGGTACCACATTTACTATTAGATCTCTTTAAAGTGCATCAACTGTACGGTTAAATGGCACCCAAATCAAGTCGTAAAGGAAACCAACAATAGAGGAAAGAGGAAAGCAGTTGATAAGAACAATTGGCAGAAATACTGGTCACTACCGTTAAACACAGCTCTGTGTGGAGATTCCCCCACCTGGGCAACCTGTTCAATAAGGATACAAGCCCACAGTCCATATATTGTTCACAAGAGACTTTCCAATAGTTCTGCAACCCAAAGTACCTGGAGTTGCAGCGTTCCTTGTCGGGGAATCAACGGCCCTTCTTGAGTGCCCTCCTTTTAAGGCAGGAGTCATGGGTCGTCGAACGTCTGACGGAGAACAAGGTGCGCTACGACGGTGAAGTGGCAGCTTCGTTCCTAGCAGTGCTCATTGATGGGGGAAGCATGGATGTTCTTCAAGGAAGAGGCGTGCGGGGCCCCTCGGTGTCGATAGTTCTGGACCGCAAAGAGTTTGAAGAACTGTGGGCCAGCAAGGGTGTTGAGTCGTCGGCATCTCTGTGGTCTTTGGGTGGCAGGAAACCCACCGGCAGATGCTCCTCGCGTGTCGACTATCAGGACTTCTCCAGCAGGATACAGCGGCGACGATGCGGACAAGAGCGTCAAACAGGAGCACGGCAGCTCCGGTCGGTGACGGCTGTTGTCGACAGTGGTGGACAACAGACCGGGCACTTCTCCTTGGATTCCACGGCAGTCCCCGTCTCGTGTCGGCAGCCTGTCGAAGGTCTGTCTACCAGGGAGCTTTGGTAAAGATCAGCTGGTGCACGATGGTCCCTCGTAGCTCGGGAAGAGGGTGCCTTACCAGGTCCTCTCTGGGTCAGTCCTTGGAGACACAGCAGCTTTCCGATTGTGAAGGAGAGCAACAGCACTTCTTCTCGTCCAGCAGGGCTTCAAGGTCAAGCTTCAATTTCTCCAGTTACTCATCGTAGTAGACTTCAGCTTCTGAACACGATTCCTAGCAGTGAGAGGTCCCCAGATATACTGTTGATCTCCCATTCATTCCGCTGGGTCATACTCAAGCATCCAATCACGGCGAAGGGCATTCATGCAGGCAGGCAGCAAATCAGGCACACAGTGCATTCAGGCCATTCACTTCTCTCCAGACACTCACAAGTTATGTGTATTGGGACAAGTACCCAGCCATTCAACACTCCACACTGCATTCATACCGGTTTTGGGTAGGGCTGTCTCAGTCGTTGTGTCAAACGCCAGATACTAGACATCCACAACATAGAATGCGTATTCCTCACACACTCCATTCACCCACGTCCCACCCACAGGCGTACCCACAACATACGGTCGTTGGGAAGGCTCCATCCAGTCTGGTCAGCACTTCCCCACACTACCATATATGGAACTTCCACCCAACAGCCAGTCAGGGGGAAGGGACAGAGTCAGGGCTTCCCGGGACTTTGGGAAGATCAAGGTAACAGGCGATGGAAGGCCAGAGGCCATGAGGACCATCTTGTCTCCATCAGGAATCTACCGATTCCAATGACAGGGCCTGGGCATCCCAAAATGGAGGACGCTCAGGGCACCAGTCAATTCAGCACAGAGCTACCACCAGCCCGTACCCTGCTCTGAGGGCCACACACAGGTGGCCAAAAACATACACTAGGGGCGCAGGGTTGTACCCCTACACATGGGCGCCATAAGGGTATACCATGGGTCTGTTCACCAAACCAAAAGAGAGAGCTGCACCGCCAGGAGTCCCACATGAACTCCTGCGCGGAAAACACGACAGAACACACGATAATAAGCAGTAAAGGACAAGGATACGGAGGCCCTGTCCCTCCGATGCATTTCCAGCATCACAACGTGTCCCCCTGGAGAGTGAGAATGAGGCTGAGACCGTCTCATTCACTGCCACTCTGGTCATTGGGCCATTGTAAAGTGTTGAGATCCAGCCACAAAACCTAGCCCCCAAATGCATCCTCTGCAGGAACCCATTCCTACCTATGTAAGCCCACTGAACTCGGTCAAAGGCTTTCTCCGAGTCCAAAGACGACAGATAGGCCTCTTCACCTGTGACCACTACTTCATGCATTAGGTCCAACGATTTCCTGATGTTGTCCCCCCCCCCGCCTCCCCGGGAATAAAGTCCACCTGATCGCCATGCACCAGTAAAGGGAGAAGCAGGGCCAACATATTAGCCAGGAGCTTGGCCAAGACCTTCACGTCTGTGTTGAGAAGGGAAATGGGACGGTAGGATTGGCACAGTTTCGGGTCCTTTCCTTCCTTCGGGATAACAACAATGCGAGCTGAGAGCATTGACTTTGGGAGACGCCATGACTCCAAAACTGCGTTGAAGAGCTTAGCTAGGAAGGTTGCAAGGACGAGGCGAAAGGTCTTGTAGAAGAAGACTATAAAACCGTCATCCCCCGGAGTCGTATCTGACTTCATTGAGCTGATTGTATCAATTACTTCTTGCGGAGTAATGGGTCTCTCCAAGGGGTCAGACTTCTCGGGGGAGAGACGGGGAAGCGGTATGGAGTCCAGGAAGCTATCTATATCGGCCCCACCCCCCTCGTATTCTGAGTTATACAGGTGCTCGTAATATAGACGGAACTGCTCTGCGATCCCTGGATCATCCCTACAACTTGTCCCACCCGGAAGGATTAGCAAATCCACCCTCTTATTATTTCTAAGCTCCCGAAGCCTCCAGACAAGGATCTTGTCAGCTTTCTCACTCTCTCCATATACCTTTGCTTAAGGAAGGAAAGCTTTCTCTCCGTTTGCCCAACTAACAGAGAGGCAAGTTTCGGCTTTAATGTGTGCAGCTCAGCCCACTTGCCTGGGAACATCTGAGACCTAAGCTTACCCCTTGGTTGCAAGGCCTCGATTTTGTCCCTGAGCAGCCTCTCCTCCCTGCATCTCTCCCGTTTTCTCGCCACCCCCAACCCGATGAGAATGCCCTAATTGTGGCTTTAAAGGCCTCCCAAACACCCTTTGTCCCCACCTGCCCGTCATCATTGATTTAAAATAACTCCTTAATGAAGGCAAGGATGGACTGGAACAACTCCTTATCCTTCAGCAGGAGATCATTGCAGGTCCATCTCCCTGGGCCAAGGACTCGCCTCGGCATCCCCAATTGAACCTTAACTAAGTCGTGGTCTGACCACGGTGTCGCTTGCACCTCCGCTCTCGTGATCCTCTCACAGAGTGCCTTATCGACTAGGATATATTCGATTCTAGAGAATGACAAATGTGTTATAGAGCAGTATGTAAATAAAGGGTCTTGGTCCCCCCGGGCCGAGTGAGAATCCTGTAGCCAAAATTCATCATTAGTACTCTGGAAAGAAGTTGCTAGACGTCTCTGCGTCAGAGAATCTGTGCAAGGACGCTCGGGCCGCCTGTCTCGATCCGGATCCAAGACCATATTAAAATCCCCTCCCACCAAAAGGGAGCCCTCAGTAAAGGACATCATTTTGGACTTCATCTCCAACCAAAAGCGATCTTGGGCTTCATTGGGGGCATAGACAGAGGCTAAAATCACCTTGGATCTCCTCACTTCCCCTTTGACCATTATAAATCGACCCTCGGGGTCCCTACCTTGGACCTTCGGGGTAAACTGAACCTTTGATGAGACCACTATTGCCACCCCCCTCTTCTTGGCATGACAGGACGCATGAAAAACCCTCTGAATGGACCTAGCTTTCAGGGATGGTTCCTCACCTCTCACCCAGTGTGTTTCTTGAAGATAGAGAAAATCCAGCTTCAACCTATTGAATTCCTTCAGAACCAGGGAACGTTTATGGGGGGGAGTTGATACCACGTGCATTCAATGAGCCCAGAGTCAGCAATAGATCGGATTCAGCCATCAAGGGAGCACTATCTACGTTCTACTTCACTCGGAGTGCAAAATCCCCCAAGACCTCTCCCTTGACTGTTTCGCCAATGGTTCCCCAATAAACATTTCTCTCTCCAATGAACCGAAACGCCAAATGGTTGATACCAACACTTATGCCCTACATTAAAACACCCCCCCCCTCAACCTCCCCCCCTCCCTTTCCCCAAGCGCCTGGATTACTTGCGACATTGAACCTGACGCACGACCAGGCCACCATAGATCGCCTCCACCAGGGCGATTTACAATAATACAAGCCCACAACATTCTGAGCCCCCCAACATTGAGAACATGTCAAACTTCAACTGCATCCTCCATCTCCCCTCCCCAGAAAGCATCCATACCAAGTTGAACAGGATTCCCTTGCTAGGGACCAAGAAACCAGGTTACCCCCCCGCGACTCGGTGGGGAGCACCCAGGATCAAACCTCCATCCCACTCAATCCAAGTAAGAGCAGCATGGATACAAGGCAGGTTGCTGGTTGCCCGGGAGAGGACAGCGGCATCTTTCTGAATTTTCTATGGCCTCGAATCCGGCACCTTTCCACAAATTTGTTGACGTTACGAGGCTCCAATAAAACGTCCTCTCCATTAGGCTTTCCCTCCCTCTCAATGGATCACCCAGGAGCTCCTGGGTTAATCTCTGTATATCGACCTCAGTAACCAGTGAGTACTTGTAACCTTCCACTTCAAACGAGCGGGAAAAGGGTTGACCCCATCTGTATCTCACGCCTCTGGACTGGAGCCACTTCGTCAACGGGCTGCATAGACGCCTGCGCAACAATGTGAGGGCCGATAGATCTTGGTAGATTGAGACTTTGGAGCCTTCCCATTCAGTGGGCACCTTCCTCCGTGCAAGCCCCAGGATCTTTGCCTTCTCAGAGTAATAATAGAATTTTGCCAAGATCGAACGGGGCCCTCTCGCCGGCGCCCCCCCTATGGGCTCTATCAATTGTTGGCTCACTGGTGTTCCCCTCCTCAAAGAGCTTACTTACAACCACATTTACTATTCTTGCAATGTATGCTGGAGTCTCCCCATCACGCTCAGGAACACCCAAAAATCTCAAATTACAGCACCGCTCCCTGTTTTCTAAGTTGTCCAGCTTAAGGGCGACCTTCTCCTCTCTCCTCTCCAGCTCCGACAGACGCACGTTGAACTGAGACTCGAGGATGTAGACTGAAGATTGGTTGGCCTCCAGGGCTTGGACTCGGTTGTCTATGGAATCAACTTCTTTGTCTAATGAGTCCAGTCTTTTACTAACATCGGCCCTGAATCCGCGAATCTCCTCCAACAAGGCCGCCATAGTTCTACTCATTGTTTGGGGTTCCATGACTTCTGGATGGCCGTTGTCACACATGGTATGGCTTTCCTTTGTAACCATGGGAGAATGGCGGTACCTTTGCAGAGATTTCGCCCAGTCTATTGGGGGAGGGAGGAAGAAGAATCGCCACGGATGCTCACAAGGCCCCCGGGCGAGTCACAGAGGGGGTCCGCTGAAGCAAAGAGGCCCCAATGCAAAGTTAGAAAACCAAAACAAACGGTAGGCCTTTGGGACTCAATCAACCCACCCTCACCCCCGCTTCCAGCACAGTGACAATGCGCCTGAAGGTAATCAGAGAGGAGGCCGCGCCGCCAGGGGCAAGCTTTTACATTGCAAAGTGATGTGGCTGATAGGAGGGAGGTTCCGCAGCACTCCTGGAGCAACAATGCATGGACTGAGCGGTCCCCACCTCTCTCATGACCCCACCTCTCGAATTAGTGTCCAGACCAGCCAGTGGAGAACAGAGGCAATCCTGGGGATAGACAGACAGACAAAAAGTAGACAGGCATAGGGGGCTGCTTTAACTTGGCACTCGAGTCATTGGCGCCGGTGGGGAAGGCCAGTCCAAGAGTTAGCCCAGTTCCCAATGCCCACTCAGGCTAAGCCCTCCCACCCCGGTTATGGAAAGTCAATTGGGCCAAAGAACCAGCAGGAATTCAATTGGGAATTCAATTGTCCAGATCGAGGATCTCCTGAAAGCTAAGGCAGTGGGGGCCCCCCCCTCCACCACAACGTGCCGTCCCCCCAGGGCCCTTCTATGGGGAACCAGTATGTCAAACAAGCTCCCCTGCCATGCCACAGAGAGGGCCCCCCCCCCACCTCGCCAACACCAACTTTCACTCCAGGGCTAAGGGTGGGCGAGCTCCGGCGCCGCCATCTCTGCCCCCTCCAAGCAGGCTTACACCAGGGACAGCCGTGACCCGGACCTCATGCGCCGAACCTCCTCTTCAGCTGCGTCTCGTCCGCTCTGCACTGTAGGGGCATCCGGTGCCCGCCCGAAGCAGCTAACCCTCCAGGGCACACACTGCTCAGGCCGCAATAACAGTGCAGGCCTCCGTAGACGATCGGGCTTAACCGCCGCCAGCTGCAGCCAGCGTGACTACGGCACCCCTCACCCCCGCAGCGTCACAGCAAACGGCAACTCCAGGGGGAAAGGGGATGGGGCGGGCACAGTCAGGGCGGCCCTCCACAGGCGAGCGAGGTCCACAGCTGCCAGCTCCAACCAGCACGACTCTGGCACCCATCACCCCCGCAACAGCACGGGCAACAGCAATGTCAGGGGGAGAAGGGACGAGGCGAGTACAGTTCGAGGCCCTCAGTCCCCCGGGACAGGGGCCGCCGCCTCAGTGTCCAGAGGCCCCTCCCCCACCCAGGGGTATCACCAACCGTTGCGCAGCTGCTGGTGGGAAACGGGCCACCCGCAACGTCTCCGGCCCAAAAACCAGGCACTTATCTCAGGTATCCCGTCGCCGCCGACCACCGGACTTTCGCTCAACCAGAGCCTGGGGGGCTACTTCGTCACTGGGGGTGACGGCACTCCTTTGCAGTGGGGTCTGGGGGGCTCAGACACCCTTTAACGCTGCCCTGGGGAGGCGAGCAGCAGAAGTGCTTCAGCACATCTCAGCGCCCCCTGGCCGCGTGCCCCTTCTCAAGGTGGATCGAGGCTGGTCCATGCACACACTCTGATGCCACTTGCACTGCATGCAAAGTTTTTAGTCCGAGAATTATTTCCTAGATGGAGAGTATGTGAGGTGCTGAGATTAGATAATGGCCCACATTTTGTGAATGAAGTTTTTTAACAGATCAGTTTATTATTTAGCATTAAGCACAGATATTCCTCTGATCATCACCCGCAAGCGAATGGGATATGTGAGAGACTCAACAGTCTGCTCAAAGAGAGGATAGCCAAATTGAAATTAACCCTAAAGAAGGGGTGGCTGCATTGCCTGCCCGTTGCATTATATGCATTAAGAAATCAGCCTGAATAGTCACAAGAAGGCAAATGAGAACACCTCTAACTCCTCCATCGAGGATTAGGAGTGATGCCCAGACAACTGCAGATGTGTTAGGAAATGGGTTACATGCGTACTTAACATGTATGACGGCTAGTATATCTTGTCATTTCAGATCAAGTCAAGCAGCCGGGGTGTCGGTCTCAGAACACAGATAAAGACCATACAACAACCAGAGTTCAGGAATTACTTGCACCTAAGATTTTTCCTGGAGATCAAGGGCTACTTCGAAACTTCACACGAAAGTGGCACAAGCCCAGGTTTAATGGCCCTTTCATTGTGGATGACATTACTCTGTCAGCTGTTCAAGTCCTAGGGCGATGAGCCTGGATACACCTAGGTGACGTGAAAGTCTACGCTGGAGAGACCGATTTACCCCCAACCCGTTCGGAAGCAAGTCAAGTAGAAGAAGTTCAGCACGTGTAGACTCGATCGATGACGAGGAAGATGGACGCTGAGACTATCCAATAGATAGAGTACTTTGGACTGTGGTTCCCGAGAGACACTCTTTGTAATTGCTACATCAAGGAGTGAGAAAAACTATTGTTCTTCAGCCACAGGAGTTTATTGGCATTGGACTGTGGAATGCGGAATGCGGAAGTGAGCAAAATATGTCTGACTTGGATTTTGTGTTTGACGACTAGAAGCGGGAGCAGTTCCCCGACTCATTCCTTACTGAGTTTCTCTTTGGTGGGCCACATGGTACTCACTGATGTCGACGTACAGAGACTACTTCTTGCTGTCTTCGTTTTTATACTCAACACTGCTTTGTTTGGGTGTCGTGTTGACGTGCCCATTTTCGTGCAAGATCCTAAGAATGCCCCTGTGATTAGACTTCTTTTGGCAGCAATACTAGACCAAATTAGACAATTACCTGAACATCTCTTTTAGCAAACTAATGACACTATCTTACAATGATGTCCATAATTTACTTGCTATGATCTTTTATTTGCTTGAAGTTCTTCCTCATCTTGTCTGGCATAAAGCTAATACTCATGTGTTCATACGAAATCCTATAACATGTCCTGCAATCAGTCTGCTACTTGTGGAGAAATTCAATGACTACCTGAGTATTTTCAGAGAATGCTTGAATAAAAAGAGTTTTTCTTTCCTTAAAAGTAGTTAGAGGCAAATCTTGCGGTCCATAAACCACCTAGCTATTCCAATCAATGATCAAAGACCCAACGAGTGGAGAGAAATCGATGGTGGAGTACAATATACTGGTGTATAACATATGCTTGGTCAATGTTTATCGTTGTTTTCCTGATTTTAATAGCTCATGGTGTATTTGTTATTGGCCCAAAGAAGGGAAGAATTCCTTCAATTCGTCCTACTCCAGTAACCAATGCAGAGCTAGACATTGTAAGATAGTCTAGGCCTTATGTGATTGTTCCTACCCCAGTGGTGCATGAGAAAACACCTACATCTCTGACAAGTAGTTCTGGGCTTCCCTTTGGAGGGAGATCCACTTGGAAATGTTTCATGATCTCTGGCTGCCTACTCATTATGCAAAGAAGAGATCCAAGAGGAGTGCAAGGGAGGATGATTATGAATTAAATGATTATCTAGACAGTACAGCACATTTTGGGAATAATGTGTGGTATCAACATATGAAAGAGGTGGGTAAAAGAGCTTCGCAGGAGGAATGCTATGTATGTGCACTCCTGTCCTATGCTATGGGAAAGTCTAAGGTACTCATAGCTATTGAAATAGATGTTCAAACATTGCCTGCCTCACATAGCACTCTGCCCGGCAAGAGGTCGGTTCATTGGCCGAAAAGCATCATTGGTATGGGCAACTGAATGGTCAAGCCCAGATGAAGATGACTATGTCCAAAACCTGAAGACAAGTGCGAGAGCACACTCCAAGAATCATGTGATAAGATAAGAACAACCAGGAGGGAAAGGAGCTGGAATCAGATGGGAAGTAAATAGAAGACTTGATTGTCAAGGAAAGACCAAAGAAGAAATTCAAAGATGCAAAGAAAGAGGGCAGATGCGAATCTGGGGAACAGTGCTTTCTCCAGATGGCTGGGAGGAAGGTGTGGTCATATGCAGAGCCTAGGTAGTGATTGGTCATCTCCAACCAGTTATTGACCGAGTGGAAAAGGGATGCAAACCTTGATGGCAGAAACTTGCAAAACTACTGACATTGTTCGAAGATAAAGGAGGTCCTTTACAGATAGTGCCTTTGGACAGTGCAAAGCTATGTTTCAGAAACAATGGCATGAGAAAAGTGCAAAGCTATGTTTCAGAAACAATGGCATGAGAAAAGTTGGAGAAATTCAAAATTGTGGTTGAATCATCGATATGCCAGAAATGAACATTGGGGCAGCAGTGATAATGGATCACTACTGGGCCTGTGGATCCAGAGCTTACAAGAAGCTGCCAAGAGATTGGGAAGGACTGTGTTCTATAGTGATTGTCCATGTTCCAGTACTAGTGATTCGAAATTGTTCCCGAAAGCAGATGCTCACCTATGGAAGAAAAGGTCTGCTGAACTCTTGAATCGAATGAAGAGAGAAGACTATTTCTCGGCCAAGTCGATGGAGGCTTTTGATGCTATTCCATACGAACACAGAATGTTCAGCCAGATGTGAGCAATTTTTACTGTTATCTTTATGCCTGGAATCCAGACCATGGCAAATACTAAATGGTTACAGATAACCAGATGGGAGCTCCTGCAGATGATTAACAATACCATAAAGGGATTCAATGCTATCAAAAAAGAGCTCAGAGCCATACGACTGGTGACTCTGCAGAACAGATATGTCCATGATATGATTACAGCTATGGATGGAGCTCTTTGTGCCACAATTAGAGAGTCATGTTGCACATTCATACCTTCTCATGATGACGAGAATGGCACCTTGACCGAGGCCATAACGATGCTGACGAACCTGCACGTCAAGATGGTAGACGGACTGGAAGACGTTGCTGATGACAGTTGGTTTAGATCGATTTTCTTATGGGTTCCACAATGGATGGCAAACATTTTCAAGTTCCTTGGTGCCCTGATGGTGATGATCATGTTTGGTTTCTGTGTGATCAGGATAATTATCACACAATGCAAGAAGACTGCAAAGAAAACAGCAGGAATGAATATTGTGATTGATGTTGACTCAGGAGTTAAGCCCAAGTAGTTAACAGTTGAAGAAATTGGAGACTTCATGAAGGCCAGCATTCATGCACCAGAGGGAACTAAATTCCTGTATCCAAGACGCCACAAGAAGTATGTGGGAAGATGGATTTACTGCACTCCTAGTGGACATTGCATGCTTATGACCTGGAGCATTGATGAACATGTGAAATCAGCTGGAAACCTGAAAAGAGTCATGAAGATATGGGTCCCAAAGAAGGGGGCGTGGCCTGAGCGCATGGAGTGAGCAGGTGTATTGACGGTGCTCCCGTCTTGATCCTGTTAAGAATCCTGCATATAGACGATAAAGTGGTGCCTGAACGATAACGCAACGACCCACTGGTGTGTGAGGGGGTTGCTTGAACCCCTCTGGCGGTCTCACCCCAAACCGAAGCATCCCGGAGACAGGAGAAGCTGCAGAAGACTGGAACCCTGAGGGAACAAGATGGTGGACGAAGCCGCAAGGTGAAACTGGCCATGGGGAAGAGCAAGGGCCAACAGCGTGGCTGCCGGCACCAGAACCCCAGCTGCCCATAGAACCGGAGGATCTCCGGAGGGGGACGTATAAGCGACTGCATGGCTCCATGGAACTGGATTGGCTGCTCGAAGCAGAGAGCCTGAAGCGAAACTGCCTGCATTTGCCAATAGGTGGGGGAGCACGGCGCGCACCTCGAATACCTAAACGGATACACCCTGTGTCAGAACTGCAACAGCCTGCAACGGACATCTAAGGAAGCAGACACCAGGACAGCCACTGGAACACTGGAGCATACGCCAACAACACTGAGCACACGCAAGGTGAGGCGCATTGGTGCCCGAGAGCATTACGGAGAAACAGCTGAGTGCCACAGCAAGGGAGGTGAATGAAATGCCGGAGGCCGCACACGACTGCAGAGCTCACCCATCAATGAACTAGCGCGTGGATAAACTGCGGCAAAGGGGACAAAGGGAATGCATAACGAGGACCAGTGCAGGGGAGTGCTGGGCGTGGAGTGGCCCTGCTACAGGGTAAGCGACACAGGAAGGCGAACGCTGTCTGGGGTCATGGTGCTGCCTGGACAAGGTGGTGGGGCACACTGATGAACGGTGCAGGAGATCAAGTGCTGCCTACTGGAGTGGCGGCAGTGGCATGCAGGACACAACACAGAGACAGGAGGCAGCAAATCGGCATAGTGGACGGAGTTTACACCTAGTGCACACTGGGCTGCGGATAATACTTATATGGTGGCAGCCATACAGAGAATGTGAACAAGTGACTGTATCAACAGCTGCAGGTGAGGAGTAGGGAGGTGCACAAGCAAACCCAGAGTTGGAGCGAAACGCTGTGGTGGACCGGACGAATAGCCTATGCAGAACGAGGTCAAGCAGCAACGGTGAGTTGCTGAACCCCGCAGCATGCAATCTGACACAGCACGAGGGATCCCCTGAGTGTGGGATCCCCAAACCATCCACTGGGGATGCAGTGGTGACCAAAGGGGAACAGACAGAAGGTGCTACTGGATACGAAGCGCAGTGAGAGCAGTGAATGCTACGGAGTGATACCCTGACTGGGTGGCTGCGAATGCTGCTGAGTGGGGAGGCTGCGATCCTGAGGGCAGGCGCGTAGGCTACATAGACAAACCCATAAATGCACCATTTAAGACATTGTGGGGACAACCTAATAAACTCCAAATGTGGGCCCAGCAGTATACTGGAAGTGCCTAGGAACATCACATACAAGGAAAAATTGAAAACTGTGCCACACCAACAAACGGCGAGCATTTAGCCACTGCTAGGACTTCACTTCTAAGAAACATTTCCCCATCCAAAGGGAAATCATGGCTTCCTTCAACAATGCAGCTAAATCCTGTGAATCAACGCAGGGCAATACTAAGGCGCAGAGCGAAGGGGGAGCACCAGAGGCTGGAAACAAAGATGATCGGGTGCTGGCGGCGATAGCGGCGTTTCGGACATCTTTCGAGATGAAATTTGAGGAGGTTAATGTTTACATGCAGCTGATGTGACAGGATCTACGCAACCTGGCAGAAAGTGTAACAACTACTGAGACTGGACTAAAGGAGACCATCGAGACCACGAAAGACCTTGAAACGAGACTGAAGAAGAATGCTGCGCTGGAATCGCGTTCAGAAGATGCAGAGGGGCAGGCCCAGCGAAATAACGTGCGATTGCTGGTAATTCCCGAGGGGTTGGAGGGCCCGAACCCCATGGGATTCGGGGAGACCTTGCTACTACAGGAGGTGGGTGCTGTAACCTCTCGCAGTAATTTTCGGTGGAGAGGGCCCATAGATCCTTACAGAAACGACCTCTGCCAGGGTCTCACCCCCGCCCGATGATTGCAAACATTCTGAACTTTCAGGACAGAGAAGTCATACTTAAATACTTGCGAGAGGGAGGAGAGATATGTCGAGACAACGCCAAAGTAGCCATATATCCGGACTACACGCCTACAGTCCAAAAGGCTTAAGGGGATCTACAAAGGCCGTGCCATTTTCCTCGAAACTCCAGTGGTAGCCACTAAGTGGCTAGAGCATAACAACTTCGATGGGGGAGAAGAGACCGTCACATGAGCTGTATTTGGCCTCAAGGTGGTGGGGGGAGCGAGTAATCCCTGAAGGTTACTGAGTGGATTATTACGGTTTGTTGAAAGGGAACGGGCATGCACTGTGGACTTGTCAATGTAACTCTAGTTAGACGGGGGCGACGTCTGGCCTCTTACCTTGGCCTCGGAGGTCTAACCCACGAAGCGGTTGGTGTCGGCCTGTTGTTGACACTGTTTAGCTCACACAAATTCCCGGATGTGTCATGGCGGTGCGGGGACGCTTGAGGGCTGCGTGAAGAATGCAGATGCTGGGCGTGTATGTTCAGTTTTGTTTGTTGTTTGGATAGTTAATTCGTTATTCGTGGAATCGTTATTCACTTAAGAACGTAAATGAAGATGAATGGTTAAGTGGGACGACAGATGGATGGGGTGGTCGGGGACGCTGAGGTGGGTGGTGGGTGCAGGGGTGAAGACACTGTTCAGTTGGGTGGAAGGAAAGGGGGAACAAACTAAAGCAGCCTTACGCGATCATAGCAGCTAACATTAAGGTATTAATCTGGAACATACGGGGGATGGGCACATACTTGCGCAGAAACTGCCTGAGATCCTTACTTAACAGGAAAAAGGTGTCTATTGCTTTGTTGCTGGAAACCCATCTCACGGAAGATATTATAGCAAAGGAGAAAGAGCGCTGGGGGGACAAGGATACAGAGTGGCATACTCCAAATATGCTTGCGTAGTCTTTACATGGGTAAACCCCGCTGTGCTCTTCCGGTTACTGGGGATAAAGGCTGGGGCAGACTGAAGGTATTTAATACTGCAAGGTTACGTAGAACAAGTAGAGGAATGCATAGTCAACTCCTACTTCCCCCAACCATGGAACCCCGGCGCATCTTAGTATGCTTTGTGCCAAAATTACACCGTACCAAGAATGTTTTTTTATCTGGGGGTGCGATTTCAACTGTGTGAGGGATATGGACTTGGACAGGTCTTTCCCACCTGCGAATAGGTCGGGGTCAGCCTCCAGGGAACTGGATGTACTACTACAGAACTTAGATCTAGTGGATGTATGGAGGGAGCTGCGCCCTAACGACAGGAGCTATTCCTTCTTTTCTCAGCCCCACACCCTATACACCAGAATAGATTACCTATTCGTAGGCAAGACCCAACTGGCGGAAATAGAATCAGCGCAATACCTAGGACAATTTCGGACCACTCACTGCTACTTCTGGAGTGGAGGATGCTAGATCCAAGGCCCCCCCAGACCACGATGGCGTAAGCCCACAGGTGCCTTGACAGACTACATTTTTAGAGATGGGCTCAACACCAAATTAGGGGAATACTTGGAGTGTAATATAGGTATTGTGACCGACTGGAGCACAGTGTGGGAGGCAATGAAGTAGTGGTGAGAGGGGAGGTCATTGCCAGTGCGGGAGGTATCCGAAAGACACTAAGGGGGAAACTGGAGAAATGGGAGGAGGACATCGGACGGGTGGAAGCTCGAGCTCTGTGAAGCAGGGACGAGGAAGTAAGCTTGGCTGTAGCCAGGAGGAGCTGTCAGGATGCCTGGGAAAGGTTGTGGAAGTTAGATTACACGGTTAAAACCACTAGGGCACACGCAGAGGGGGATAAACTGAGCAGACTACTGTCATGGCTGTGTAAGAGAGAACATCCGAGAAACTTAACTACAGAACTAACAGATGATGAGGGCAATGTCCACAAGTCACAACAGGCAAATAATGATTCTATTCCCACCTATATAGACATGAAACATTGATACCCCAAGAAGACATTTTAGGCACGCTAGAAGAAGTAGGGTTGCCTAGGCTGGGTAAACCTCAATGCAACGTGTTGGATCAAGACAATATCGCCTGAGGAAATGGGAGAGGCAATTAGATCCCTGCCCACTAGCAAGACTCCTGGGAGTGATGGACTCCCCCCAGAATTCTATAAAGCATATGCATCGGTCTTGACCCCAGTGTCGCATGAGAGATTATGAGAGAAACCCTAGTGATCCGGATCCCCAAACCAGGGAAGGACACTGACAAATGCGATTCATATAGACCACTTGCAATGTTAAATTACGACATAAAGATATAAACGACTACACTAGCTAAGCGGCTCTCGAGGGTGATTGGTGATCTGAGATCATGGGGATGAAAATGGTTTCAAACTGGTTTGCACCACTGCCATGAACTTGCGCTGACTACAGCACGTTATAGCACAACCGGCTGCCTCGCAGGCACATTATGCAATAATCTTGCTGGACGCAATAAAAGCTTGACTCTCTGATACACAGCACCGGTCGCGAGAGTCAAATCTGGGAGGTTGGTGTCGTCTGCCTCGGATATACAAAGGGGCAGCAGGCAAGGGTGCCTGCTGTCACCTATGCTGTATGTTCTGGGGCTAGAACCCATTGCAATCTACCTGCGGAAGCGATTCCTGGAAGCGGGCATTTGGTTGGGAGGCGTTGGTCATCTGATATCATTTTATGCAGATGATGTATTATTATACCTAAGGGACCCACAACATAATGTACCAGTGATACTGGAGGTGCTAGACATTTATGCAAAGGTATCTGGAATTTGCTTCAGTAGAGAGAAATCCTGTATATTCCTGCTGGCGGGACTGAGAGGCAAAGGGGTGGATGAACTACCGAAGGTGGGGCTCCAATGGCAGCTGGAATTTAACTGCCTTTCTCACACTTTTGAAATAAGTTATGCTTTGCCAACATTCAGCCAATATTAACAAAAGTTGTAGGTTCAAAAAACATTTGATCGCTTCCTGCCACAATCCTATGCTTTCCGGGCACTGTTGTAATCCGCACGTTTCTAAGACCCACTCAGTGGCACTCATTTTCTTACTTTCAGTAGTTTGAAAGTCTGAGTTCATTCTATTGGAATGCAGGTGGTGCATCAACACACTTAGCTATTTTACCACCCACACTGCCATTGGGATACAAATCCAGCATAATTGTACAAAGACACACACATTCATAGAATGTATTCACATTTGTTGATGAGCAGAGTAGCAAATATGGGTTCTGTAGAATGTGGTCAGTCTGGCAGAAGGCTATGGGGTGAGGGAAAAAGTCAGCAGGCAGTAGCTCTCCTACAGGGGCAAGCAAGCAGGACCCTCAGGAAATGGAACCAAGAAGTAGCTTTGCCAGGGCTCGGAACTGGGAAGCTCCCTAAAATGAATGGCTGACCCAGTTTGGAGATTGTCAGCATAGCTCATGTGAGGCTGGTCTTGCTCGGGTGGTGAGCGATTTGTTTTTCATTAAGCATCTGTCCTATTTGTTCTTTAATTCTGTACTAGGGCTGCATCTGATTAAATAGTGCCCTGTAAAAAGTCTCCCTTCTTCCTAACAAATCTTCCAGTGGCAATTGTCACAACTTCTCTTTGTGGCAAGTTGTGAAATATCACTTTGGGTGTAGACTGTTGGCCAGGCCGCCTAAAGAATTGCTATTGAAGAACCCTTCTTGTTAAAGTGCTGTTTTTGTATCCGGCTGGTAAAAGAAAACACAGGTCTCCTCTCCAGCCCATCAAATGCAGAAATAATTTATGGAGCTTCGAGTTCCCCAGAGCATAAATGGAGAAGCTAAGGACGGGCGCAATGGACTTAGGCGTGTCTTTAACGCCACCATTCGTAGTCTGGGGCATTATCATTGTTTTTGAAGTCAGAGGGCAGAGGCGGAACGAACCTGGCATAAAACTAATGATTTCCTATGGAATAAGCCTGCTTTTTACACCAGCAAAAAGCAGGTGGATTCCATAGGAAATCATTGTAAATGCTGACTGTCATGTGTACATGTCGGGCAGCGTTTACTCATTTTGCTGTGCAGAGTGCAAAAGAGAGGTGTAAATAGGCTTCTGCTGACGTTTTACACTCTGCACTTTGCAGTGCAAATGATGAGAAATGCCCATGGGGGAACTGTTTTCATGCATGTGCAAACGCAAGCAATCCCTTCCGGTCTATTGACGATTTATTTAAAATTAGCTCCAATGTGTTTAACTGAAGAGCATTTCTCATCTTGTCAAGTCTAAAGACAGTAATTTAAAGGTAAATGGCGGGCAGGTCAATCTGAAAACATCTGGATCTCCAAAGACTCACCTCCTGTGCCTGTTTCATAATTAATTGATGCAGCCTGGGTGGGGGGGAGGGGTTAAAAGGCACCCTATTATGCTGCTGTCAAGGTAAATGCAAAACGACAGCACCTATAAAGACATGTGTGGGTATATGAAGAGAAAGGGGCACATGTACCCGTGTCTATGTATATGAACGAAGAGAGAAAGATTGTGTTTCTGTGTTTATGCACGCAATAGTCTTTACATAACTGAGTTTGTTAAATTCAAGACTTATCAGCACAGATCACATCTTCATTGCATGGCAATGCTCCCAAAACTTTGCTACAGCCGAAACTTTTGCCTTTCAGTGATTTACCATATTAGGCTTCTGTTCATCAGAGCGGACAGTGCTGTTGTTAATACTCAACCAAGCCAAACAAAGATAGGCCATTAAAAAATACAATGTCTATGAATAGTATCTCATCAGCAAATAAAATAATTCAATATTTCTCCTAGTGGGAGAAGGGAAACTTAATGGTTGTACACTGGAACATGAAACCATGTCATCTTGTTTCTTAGACTGTGACATTTTGCTCTGTCAGATTGTATTACAAAGGCTTTAATTTGTTTAGTAAATTCTAAAATGACAACAGTTTTATTTGTGCATTCATACTTTTTATTCTGAATCGTACAAAGTATTACTTTGCGCACCCACTCACACCCATCTCTTCCAGGAAGGACAGTGATCGCAATGAGCACTTCAAGAGAAGGAAAGCAGTGTCTGTTGGTATTTTGAGCACTAAGAAAAATAAGGCACGTTTCTAAAAAGATGGCACTGCTTTACAAATGGAAAAATAGAAAAGTCCTACTTTCCCATTGCTCCAAATTGTGGGGGGATACATCATATTGTATCCCACTTCTTAAAATGATAAGAGGGATTTGTCATCCCTATCCCGCTATTTCCTACGCCCATGCCTGCAAGCATTAGTTTATGGCTATAAAAAGCATAACCGAGGAAATGTTCTTTCTTTTATGCTTGGTCAAATTATGTGACGAAAGTAATTTTTGGCCCCACTCGCCACCCTAGTTGTCCTCCCGGCTCCAAGGCTTGGCCAGAGCGATTATTGAGCCCATGTCTTGGATAAACTACCTTGTTTTGTTGAGAAGAAAATGGAAATTAGGAGGTGGAAAAGAAATGCAAGACTCGAAGGAACAGATAGCCAATAACGGTATAATTTGAAGTTGACCAGCCACACAAGTCACTCATCTCATCGTGAATGAAGGGCAGTGTGTAGTAATCTGGCCTACAGATTAGCTTTGAGTGTGAGGGCGGCGGTCCATCATTGTTACACAGTGCATGACACAAGCAAATGCTCACCAAACTTCAACACATGTCTATCTTGTCATCACTTCTTCTTAGAAACAGTCCTATTGTTCTTCCTAGAAAGAAGGAAAATTTCACTTCCCGGCCTTGTGTGATTCGGTGCCGGGCGCAATCGACCAGTCCGAAACACTCAGACTTCACTTCTATATATTCAACTAAAACTGACCTAAACCCATTGTTGGATCTTACAGTGTCCTTACTACTTCTGAAAGACCGTTTCATCCAGGTTCCAGCTCTTATCGATTCAGGTGCCGCAAGCCTCTTTATGGACGCTACTTGGGCTTCACATAATCCAATATCTTTGTCTACCCAATGCCTGTTCCTGTAGAAGTTGTCAATGGCAGAGAATTGGTAAGTGGTCACATCATCCACAACACTTGTCCCGTTATCATGTGGATAAGCCATCATTCTGAGACCCTCATATTTGACATAATACAAGCTGCACACATTCCTCTCACAGTTGTAATACCTGTCTTATTCCACACAACCTGTATGTAGACGGGAGGGCACACGCCATATTCCTTAGCTCCGAACACTGCATGACACACTGTACCAAAGAGAAAAAAAAGAGTCTTCATTATTGCAGTACCTACCATGGTACCATAGAATGTTGCCTAAACTTGTACCTACCACCATACCAACGCATTACCTGAACGTTTTTTAAAGTATTTCGTAAAGACCTTGTGCAAACCTTACCTTCACATAGACCTGAGGATTGTGCCATTTTTCTGCTTCCCAACTCCTCAGTGCCATTTACTTGGATGTTTCGGTTAACCCATTGGAGAAAGAAGCCTTGAAGGACTATTTATGTCAGCATCGGGCTAATGGTCTCATCAGAGAATCCGTTTCACCTGCAGGTGCTTCAATTATTTGTATACCAAAAAGAAACACAACAG
Organism: Ambystoma mexicanum; assembly: GCF_040938575.1. Taxonomy (NCBI): domain Eukaryota; kingdom Metazoa; phylum Chordata; class Amphibia; order Caudata; family Ambystomatidae; genus Ambystoma; species Ambystoma mexicanum. The sequence goes on along the minus strand of NC_090925.1, from coordinate 1,250,896,185 downwards.
AATTATGACCATGCTTGGATTACAGGGGTCTTAACGCTGTAACAGTGAACGAAGAGTACCCCTTACATCCCTTATGTAATAGATGCTATCCCTTATGGAATAGTCTGCCAAAATATTCACTAAACTTGACCTCAGAGGAGCATATCATTTAATCTGCATAAAGAGCAGAGATGAGTGGAAGACCGCCTTTAGGACTCCCTATGGGCACTTTGAATATGCTGTGATGCCCTTTGGTCTGGCAAACACACCTGCTGTGTTTCAGTGCTACATGGACCATTTCTTTGCTGATTTTCTTTGCCATACTGTTATTGTTTATTTAGATGATACCGAAAGAGCACATGTAAGAACAGTCCTACAGCTTAAGCCAATCAACTACAGCTGAAAGCCCAGAAGTGGTTTTTTGACTCTTCTACCGTGCCCTATTTAGGGTACATATTATCTCAGGACGGCATTTCTATGGATCCACATAAAGTATACGCAATTATACATTGGAAAATAACCCGTAACGTAAAAGACATCCAAAGGTTCCTAGGACTAGGACATTTTTACAAGAAATTCAATCCTTCCTTTTCTCTCATGGTCCCCCCGATTACATCCCTTCTACAAAAAAGACACTGTTTTGCTTTGGAACCAAGAAGCAGAGAAGGACTTCCAATTACTAAAGCACAAGTTCACATCAGCACCTGTCCTAATACCTCCAGATCCACACAACATGTTCATAGTAGAAGCCAACGCCTCTGATGGGGCAATTGGGGCAGCTCTGAAACAAGAAACATCAGACAAAGAAGAACATCCTTTGGCTTATTTTTCTAAGACCTTAAGTCCCTCACAGAGAAACTATTCAGTTCTGGAGAAGGAACTATTAGCCCTTAAGATGGCTTGTAAAGAATGGCGACATCACCTTTTAGGAGCCAAACAAGAGACAGACTTGAGGACTGACCACTGCAATTGTATCCCTTTGCAATTCTTGGAATGTAGAAATAGCCGGCAAGCCCGCTGGGCCTATTTTTTTTCTCATTTCCAGTTTCATCTTACTTTCATTCCTAGTTGAGATAACGACATAGTAGATGCACTATCCCGAAAGGAGGCATCCTTTGACAAGGAACAGATGCCGTTCAAAAGATGTTTCCTGAAGCCACATTCATAGGTCTGGTGCAGGCGTTCTAAGATGAAGTCCGCCAGGCTTATTCTACTACCGATCCATCTTTGGCTATTCCGGAAACCCAAGATGGATTATGGTTTTCAGGTTCTGTACTGTGCATACCGTCGGAAGAATTAAGAACAAAGGTCATGCAAATGTGTCATAGTTCCAGAATAGCAGGACATAGAGGAATTAACTCTTCGTTACATCTAGTCCGGAGGCATTTCTGATGGCCACACATGCGTAACCAAGTAGAGCAGTTCTGTTGATCCTGCCTGGTATGTGCACAGGTAAAGACACCATGACAGAAATCATCAGGTAAACTTCTTCAGCCGTCGATGTCCTCAAAACCGTGGGAAAGGATTGCCACATATTATATTTTGGACCTGCCTCCATCAAAGAATTGCACAGTGATTATGGTAACGGTGGATAGCGTCTCCAAGATGGCTCATTTCACTCCATGTTCCATAATCCCATCAGCAGTTGAAATGAGCACTCTTTTTTAAGGAAATCTTCAAACTTCACGGTTTACCCAAAGCAATAATTTCAGATAGCACTCAGGTACCTGCAGTAGAAGAAGCCTTATCTCTGTTTCTCAAAACCTGGAAACAAGCTCTATCTAACCTTATTGCTGCTCAAAAAGATGCCAAACTCTACGCTGATCTACATCGCAAACCTGACCCTCCGTGCCAGGTAGGAGACCGAGTCTGGTTATCCAGCAAATACTTACCAGCTCATCTCCATAACGGCAAGTTTGTACCCAAGTATTTTGGACCATTCAAAGTAAAGAATTGTATCAATCCTGTGGCCTTCAGGCTCCAATTATCTCCGACTTGGCATTGCATCCATCCAGTATTCCACTCATCCTTGCTTAAATCAGTTTCCCCAGATACTTCATCCTATCACCAAGTTCTTCCTCCACCTCCCATTAGCCATAATCAACATCAAGACTTCGAAGTGGAACAGATCTGTGACTCCTGTTTCCATCATGGTACCCTACAGTACCTGATTCACTGGAAGGGTTACCTTCCTTCAGAACGTACCTGGGAACCTGCCGTCACCTCTATGCAGCAACTTCCATTGCTTTCACCGATTACATCTGTGGAAACCAGGCATAGCCCGGCTTGCCAGGGGGTATGATGTCAGAGCGCAATACCGTTCCTGTTCCATGTATGACCGATTGCGTTCGTTAAGCCAACCACAACATGGAGTCCCAAACATTGTGCACTTTTGCCAACCAATACATGGTGCCTCACGCATCTTGCCAACCAAGACAGGACACAGCGTGTCTCATGCAACGTTACGCTTCGGGGCAGGAGCACTCTCACACCCAGCCATGAAAACCATCGTAATAAAACCATGCGTTGGGTTGCAACTCCTCCTTTGCCTGTAACGCTCCTTTCTCTTCCTGTGCCGCATCACGCTGTTCCTTGCTCTTGTTCCAGTATCTTTCTTCCCACTCTGAGTTCCTACTTTAGCAGTTCCCAGTTATCTCCTCCTTGCCCCCTGGTTCTTTTTTCTGTCTCTTCCTTCTGCTCATGTGCTGTCTACTACAACTTTTTTCTATCCTACCATAATTCGTGGGCTTCTAGGTCTTTAGCCTATGTTGGTACTACTAAATTGCTTCCAGTGCTGGATTACACACCTGTCCAGACTGCAACTGTTCACCAAGGTTTTTTTTACTCCAATTGGAGTTTTTCCTTCCCTTTTGCTAGGCCTGTCTTTTCCATCATTACAACCCTGGCATCAGGTGAGGACAGACCTTATCTTCATCAAAAAAGAAAAACAATGTCAAGGATTCGGGTAACAAAAAGACTAAAATGGGTCTTCAGTTCATTTGTGAAGAGCAGGAGGGATGGTCCAAATCTCATGGGCTTTAGGTTCATATTCTAGAGTCCGGGTGTTTATGGGGGTGTGTGGTTATGATTGCATGGATTTTACTGCATGTGTGCATATTGTGAAAGTACTGGGACACATCCGCACACATGTGCAAATGCTACTGCATATAATGGGGCATGTTGGTCGTGGCAGAACGGCACAGAACATAACAGAATTATCAAAGGTTTAATAAAAGAAAATCAATTTACCAGGATTGATTTTTATCTCAAACTCTCTGTTTGGATTTGGAACATTTCCACATCTCTAAACGAAGCTTTCAGGTCTCTGATCTCGGTTTATTCTTCTTGTAGACAGAATGGAAGCTGGCAATCCTCAGCAAGGATAGATAACATTTCCACACAGCTGCATGTCGAATATTTTGTCACCAACAATATTGCAAAAACTGGTGACATTTTGGGCAGAATGTCATAGCATAGGCTTGCGTTCAAAGCACAATTTCAGAACCCTCTTCTTTTAATCTTTAACTATTTTATGAATGTTTAACTATTTTATGAATGTAACCTATCGCCCAAAGGAGAGTGTTCGGCTGTTCTGAGTTCTAAAGGGTTCATAATCCCCTACCTCCTCTTTGGAGACCCTCTAGTTGATCAGCAATGGGAGTGCACTTACAATTGGATTATAGTCCACAGCAAGGATCTTAACTGTCCTCATTTCACCTCTTACAGGCATATTATTTGCAAGGTATGGCCGAGGCTGGAAAGAAACAAGGCGGTTCTCGATCTCCACCCTGAGGAACTTTGGACTTGGAAAGAAGTCCCTGGCAGAGAGGATAAGCCAGGAGGCCAGCTGCCTCTGCACTGCATTTGAAAGTGAAGAAGGTAAGTCTTAGTAACAGAATTCCTCCTTGTTCAGAGAGGTGTACTCCAATGTTCTTTGTTTATGCGTGTTAGTCACAGAAAGGGTCTGCACTTTTGTGGAGGCGTAAGCAATGCTATTGATTTGCTATGGACTCTGGTCATACTGTTATGGTTTATTCCCCATCACCTGAAGCTGGAATTCGCCTCCACCACACAGCCGGTCTACATGACTATCAGGACTGTGGTAAATCCTTTGACTGTAATGTTCACTTGTTCTGTCTGCTGCATTTCTCAATATGAGCACATGCACCTTTAGTAACATGCAGTTATGTTTTTTAAAAGGAAGATATAACATTTGGAATCTATTCTTTTATGGAAAAGAATATATGATCAAACATAACTTTGCATCTTCGTTAAGCAATGAGAGCGTGCAAGCTTTTCAATATCACATTGTTTCGAATGAAAATCACAAATTGTTAAAATTAAGGTTATAGAAAATGAAATCATACAGTTTGGTGGAATTCAGCAGTACGTTTTGATAAGCAAACCCTTTCAAGGTCCTTTTGGTAGCCCGCTGGCATCTTGGGTCTGGGTCAGGTATGCGATGGTGCTTCGATGCTCTCATTTCCTTAAATTTAAATATACGCTATCGGAAGGTTGCTGGTATGGTATGCTCTGTGATGTTCTCACAAAATGTATTTGCTCCTTTAAATGCCTCATTACATAGTTTACATAGTGTTCCTCCAGTACTGTATTTATCCAAGAGTACACCTCTTTCAGCTTCTACTCTATATACACTACTGGCGCAGGAGAACACTAGTGTTCCATCTGAGTAAGGTATTGCTATTTGGGCACAGGAATTGGGATCGGATTTGTTGCCGGGAAATTGGAGTCACATTTGTGCAGGTCCTTGTTGCTACAAAGTTGACTTGAATTTGAGGTTCACCCAGCAGAGGATTGTGCATGGTATTCATTGTACGCCTTTGAAGATGAATTATTGCAGGCTTGTACAAGATGATAACTGTTGGAACTGTAAAATGGATGTTGGGAATGGTTTGCATATCTTCTGCTCATGTGTGAAAATTGTTAGGTTTTGGGATGAAGTCCTGCGACTTATGGAGCTTATCTTAGATCTATCGCTTCCTCAAACTCCTTTAATATGTGTCCGACTGGTATTCAGCTATCCGTCGGTGAGCTATTTTGGTCTTATTGGGCATTTTTGGTGACCAAGAAACAGATCCTTCAATGTTGGAAGAGTGATGCTAAGCCTTCGATTGATGGATGGCTGCAGGATTTAGCAATTATTTCAAGTAGAATGAAGGTAACTTATCGTAGGATGAAAGAAACTGACAAATATTGTCTTATGTGGAATGTCTTTAATGAACTATGTATGAATTCCTCCCTTTGTTTTTTTTTTGTTTGTTCTCTTCTCTCTTGCCCTTTCTCTCTCTCCCTCTTTTCTTTCTTCTCTTTCTCGATCCCTGTCTATTCCTTCTTTTCCTTGTCCTTAAAGGATAGTTCCGGGACTTTTTTTTTATTGTCCCTACGGTTCGGCCATGTGTTTTTAAGCATAACTCGGTAGATCGTAGAAAACTTTCCTATGGACCTTACCCGACTTTTTGTCCATTAACGCACTCGAAATCAGCCGCCATTTTCTGATAATCCTATCATTTCCCCCCATCGCCCTGGCTCACCTGCTTTTGCGGCACTAAATCAAATCCCCCGCCGCTGAGCCTGACATCAGCAGACACGTACCGCCCATTTCCCAACGCCAAAGCACGTTTCGTGTCAACAATCGCTGCGCCTCAGCTAATGAAGTGTCGCCATGGAAATGGCAGGACGCCTCTTTCCTCAATAAGTATAAACACACCGTTTCACAACACACAGCAGCAGATTTTCGATTCCATTCCTCTGTCTGTGTTACTTTGAGTATTCTGTGACTCGTTTCTGTGCTCTGGTCAGCTACCTTCGCCGCTTCTAGGCCTTGTGAACACCTGTACCATCTCAGTAAATTATTTTACTTTCTTTACCACACAATGGCTACAATAATGCCGTAAATGTACGAGCCCGAGTACACCGAGGAGGAACTACTGGAAAGGCAAGCACGCGAAAACGATGGGGATTCGGACGGCAGTTGGGAGGACCAGTCAACGGATGAAGAGCCTGGACCATGTTGCATGGACGGCGTCTCCACCTGGTGCACGTGCAATCGGTGCGAGCTAATGCCAACTGAGGAGGAGAACTGCTGCTGCCGTGAAAATTCCGGGTGCTTGGCATACATTTCGGAAGGCGAGCCAAGTCCGCAATGCATCACCGAGCTGCCAGAGTTCAGGGAAGCCTGCCTCTCACGGACCGTGTTGAGGATGATGATGGTGCTTATGCACAAACTTCGCGGCACTGTTCGTCCGCGTAATCCGAGTAACGAGTAAGTATACTCTGGTTTTGATGTCAGTGATGCCACTACTATGTCATGGTCGTCTCATACATATAAAATGACATCTACATATCATTCGAATGCATGTAAATTGGTTCCATATTGTGCATTTTCTAGATAGAATTTTTTTCAAAGCAGAATGATATTTTTTACCTGAATCGACAGTGATAAGAAAGTTTTGTCATTTTAATACAGTTTGCATCTTTCGTTTTCACAGGTGGTACAGGCTGGTGGCCTATCGTTGCTTCACTAGGTGGCTTCACGGGAGGCTCGGACACCGCGTTCGGAGAGTAATACCTGCCTGTGCGGTACTTGCCATTAGACAACATTTCCCCAGCGACAGTGGACAATACCGCGGATTTTCCCTGGATGTGCTGCAACCGGAACTTTACAATGTGTAATGTTTATTATTTATGTTCAATTGAAATTAAGATCTAAAATAAAACCCAACATATATTTTAACAATGGTTGTTTTGATTTTTTAAATGAATCTAGTGTGTCTCCATTGAATAGTCTTCCTGTGCCTTGTCTTGTCACACCACATGTCTCCGGCCAGCATCCTCCCTCACGCTGGCCGCCCACCTTCAATCCACATAACCGTTGAACCCATATGCAGCAGATATACATATGTTATTTTGCGGGTTGGCATCAAGCCTCCCGGCCTTGCCTCCTCCCCCAAAAATACTTACCACACCACTTTGTTCAAGCGTTGGCAATAAAAGGAAGGCCGTTGGATTTTATTGATACAAAACATGGTTATAGGTAAATAATCAATATGGTTGATCATAATAAATCATCCTTTTGGGCACCGGGTACAGAGATGACCCCCTCTGGCCCGTGCCGCCTTGCCACCACAGGCCAGCCTGCTGCTGACTAACTGCCTAGGCATCCAGGGTCTCCAGGGTGAACTGCACCCATATATTCTCCTGGGAGGGTGAGGTATTTATAAACTCTCCCCCCTGGCTTCCATGTACTAGATCCTGCAGCCTGCCTCTTACATGCAGTTAGATGGCCTCTCCTTGGTGAGGCCCTGCGGCAAACGAGTCTTGTCTGCACGACCACCGCCCCAATCCACCCCCCCCCCGCCCTATCAAAGGCAGTTCGCACCGGGGTACTTGTGCTGCCAAGTGGAGCTGTCAGGGAGCGATAAAGGCCAAGAGGTGCCAAAGACCATGTACACTTCAAAGTGGTCTATAGAGCATGGGTTGTTGTTCCCATGTCTACCTCCAGACCCCGTGTCTCCTGCCAAGCATCCCCCCTCACGCTGGACGGCCCCCTGCAATCCACATAAGTGTGTCTCCATTCATGAGTCTTCCTGTGTCTTGTCTGCACGACCACCGCCCCAATCCACCCCCCCCCGCCCTATCAAAGGCAGTTCGCACCGGGGTACTTGTGCTGCCAAGTGGAGCTGTCAGGGAGCGATAAAGGCAAAGAGGTGCCAAAGACCATGTACACTTCAAAGTGGTCTATAGAGCATGGGTTGTTGTTCCCATGTCTACCTCCAGACCCCGTGTCTCCTGCCAAGCATCCCCCCTCACGCTGGACGGCCCCCTGCAATCCACATAAGTGTGTCTCCATTCACGAGTCTTCCTGTGTCTTGTCTGCACGACCACCGCCCCAATCCACCCCCCCCCGCCCTATCAAAGGCAGTTCGCACCGGGGTACTTGTGCTGCCAAGTGGAGCTGTCAGGGAGCGATAAAGGCCAAGAGGTGCCAAAGACCATGTACACTTCAAAGTGGTCTATAGAGCATGGGTTGTTGTTCCCATGTCTACCTCCAGACCCCGTGTCTCCTGCCAAGCATCCCCCTTCACGCTGGACGGCCCCCTGCAAACCGCATAATGCCACGACATATACACGTCATTCATTCACAAACACACCCCTGTTTCGAATTCTTTATAACCCACTTCATATTTCTAATGAGAACTTTTTTGCGCTTTGCTAGTCAACCCGTGAAGGTGCTGGTTATCTGCTCTTCGTCTCTGTGAACTTCCGTGACCACTTCGAGGAAACTCGTCAGTTTGCAACCTGTGAACTGCTCCCTGTTCTACGACAAGAAACTACTCTGATCCCTGCATCTAACTGTTTGTTCGTCAAGGTAAGGCCATGTACCGTAATCATTTTGCGTCCAATTTCTTTTCGTTCAAGACAGTACATGCAAGGAACTAGTCACATGTTCTGAGTTTACATTGGTATTCATAGAGAATTGTTGATCTTTACTTTTCAGAACTTTCCACAATGCCTGCCTGTTCCATTGGCGGTTGCCCTTCGAAGACCCATAATAAATCTGAAGGTACTATAAGAGAATGGGTCCGATATTGCGGATATCCACCGTCTGAGCTTGAAAGTAGAGTCCTAGAAGTCTTTGCGGACAAGAGGGGTGATCGATACCGCATCTGCAGCAGGCACTTTACCTCTGACATGTACTCCACATCATTGCTAATAAAGAAGAACACACCGCGAGCGAGGCGAAAATTGCTCTCAACCGCTATTCCCACTCTATTCGTCCACATCCCTCCACTGGTGAGTCAAGTTTACGTATTTATCTCTCGGCCTTGCGGTAGTGTGTAGCATTAGCTAACAATAATTTCCCCATTTATGTATCCACTCAATATGAAGGCGGAAGATTCTCCATCCGTGTCGTTATTGCAGTCATCAGCCACTTCAAGCGCCTATCGGGTAATCTTACTTGGCTATTCTGCCACTGACTTGTTTTAGGCATGTAAATCAATAGTTTTAATTTATCGTGTAATTATTTTACCTAATGGTACACCCTTGTACCCGTCCTCTAGTCTTTGTTTTCAGTTATAATTATTGTTATCCAAAATAATGCAAGTACTGTCTTTCAGGGAGATGCTGAGGAGTCCAACGTATTGACGACTACCGTTGATGTCACTCAGATGCTCGAGGTACGTTTCCGGACAGTTCCATCGATGGAGATCATCAGATCTTGCATTCTTGTAGCGTGATTGTTACACACAATGTTTCTTTCGTTTTTAGCCATTGATATGTCCTTCTGTCGTCGCCCTCCTATGTGTCTTCTTTTTTCAATATTGTGTTCATTACTAATGAAAGTCCTATGTTTCAGGGAGTCGATGGAGCATTAGTCCAAGAAGAAGGGGGAGCATGCAGTTACGGGTCGGCGCAACAGCTTGCAGAAGTGTGCACTGCAGTTACATCGTCCCTTGATGTTCTTATGCATTTCGAGGTATGGATACTGACAGTTCGATCAAGCGAAATCATATGACGTGATTACATCCGCTATACTTCCTTCTTTATTAACGCAAGTACTATGTTTCAGGGAGATGACGGAGCTTCTTCTACAAGAACATCACCCCTAGTAGTTGATGCAGATCTCTGGGTGGTGACACTTCCAACGATCGAGCAAATCGAATCATATTTACATATCCATTATTTATTTTAGACAACTGATCATTTGTGCAGGTCTATTTAGATGAGCCGTTGACGCCTGCACAAAGTTTATGTTCTTTTTAACAAAATAGAAAACCATACTAATGCAATTACTGTGTTTCAGGGAGTTAATGAAGCATCATCTTCAATAATATCATCAATGGAAGTCTATGAGGAGCCCGAGGAATGGATCTTGACAGTTCCATCTAACTAGATCAACAATGCGTGAATAATTGTCCTTTGAATGTTCTACACAAAGCGTTCATTCGTGTTTTGCTATTGAGATGTACGTGTGTATTGGTCCCCAAGTACATTTTGTGTTTTCGATATTATTATACATACTAATGAAAGTTCTATGTTTCAGGGAGTCGATGGAGCGTCAGTGCGTGATGGATGTGCTTATCATGAAAATATAGTCGTTGCAGCGCAAGAGGAAGTGGAGACATGCACACACGAGTCGGAGCAACAGCGTCCTGATGTTGAAGTTCGAGGCAAGAAAGTTTCAAAGAAAAGAAAGCAAAAGAAGGTTAGTGTCCTGGTCACTATATTATGTTGTTTTTCACTGTTAATAGTTCAATACTGTAAATTGTGTTTAAACTGAACATCCCTTTTCCAATCTGTCCTCTAGTTGCGAGTGGGTGTACGAACTAGATCTACACAGACAGTGAAGCGAACGAGAGATGTTGCTTGTCAAACCTTTTGGCAGGGACTTGAGACTGGAGATGCATCGTGCCAATGGGAAGAATATGAAGTGATTGACAACGGAGCTATACCACCACCAGCCATTGATAGTGAATGTCCTCCTGGTAGTTCGGATGCAGTCGGAGATCAATTCACAGAATCCACACCCGCAAAAACTAAGACCGCGAGAAAGTTGAAGAAATTGTTTTATTCACCCATCGACGGAGAAGGAACAGATGTTGCAATGGAAGAGAATGAAGTGGACGACAATGAAACACCATCAATATCACTGAACATAGCGGAAGACGATATTAGAGATTCTACCTTTCATGTGAGTGACATGTCCTCAACGTTACAGGCCGAACCAGCTGGGATGCAGAGTGACAGTATAAGGAAAGAGGCCAAATTCATTGTATTCGATAGTTGTTTGATTGATATTATTATTCGGATGAAATGTGGGCATTCGGTTGGTGGGGAAGTATGTGGGGAGCCATTGATTAATGTGACTCGTGCAATTCGAGGCACTAACCTTAAAATACATGCCACCTGTACAAAATATCATCCTTTCTCATGGTCTGCACAACCCATGCTGGGGCAACTGCCAGCAGGCAATCTACTTTGTGCAGCGGCTGCACTTTTTAGTGGTTCAAGTTTTAAAAAGTTAGAGTCTTTCTTTCAGTTTCTGGGAATCCATTTCATTGCGAAAACTCAGTTCTACAAATACCAAACCGATTATCTATTTCCAGCCATTAGCGAAGCTTGGAGAATGGAAAAAATGTCTATTGATAGTACATTCGCGGGCAAACGGTTCAGGCTAGCCGGTGATGGACAGTGCGACAGCCCAGGATTTTCAGCCAAGTACTGCACCTACCACTTTCAGGACATGGAAAGTAAGAAAATTGTGAGTTCGGTGGTCGTGCAGGTGTCACAAAGTACATCCTCAGTGGCCATGGAGAAAGTTGGCTTTGTAGCATCATTGCAAGAACTACAATCGCGGGGAATGGTGATCGACCTGATAGCCACGGACAGAAACGTTTCAATTGCCAAGACAATGAGAGAAGAGTACAAAAAAATAAATCACCAATTTGACGTTTGGCATCTTGCAAAAACAATCAATAAAAAAATGTCGGCTGCAGGTAAAAAAAAAGATATGCAAGGTATTTCACAGTGGTCCAAGTCAATCAGCAACCATCTTTGGTGGAGCTCAAAAACATGTGGAGGGTCGTTGGAAATTCTACTGGAAAAATGGCGGTCAGTAATGCTACACTGTACCAACGTTCACCGTTGGAACACAAACCAACATTTCCACAATTGTGAACATGGCCATTTGTCCACAGAGGAGGCACGGAAGAAGAAGTGGTTGATTCCTTCATCACCCACTCACAAAGCCATTGAAAAGATTGTATTTGATAAAACTATAACAAGAGATTTGAGGGGACTCACGGAATTCTGCCACACAGGAGATTTGGAAGTACAGGCCAAAACGATTGCATTTTGGCATGGAGGGCATGATAAATCCGACTCTTCTAGCGGTCTTGGCACATAACCATAATGTTGGCCGTCAACAAAGTAGGACGACCGGAACTTTAGGGACGCTTCGCTACAATAAGGCCTTCACTAAAAGAAGTAAAGAATGGATTATCAAACCAGTGTTTGAGGATATGCAATATGACTTTATTGAGAGACTTATTGTTGATGTCCTAGATAGGCACATACATGGAGTTGTGAACGAACCTGTGCAGGGGACAACTGCATTGCCACCCAACATTGCCTCTGTTCCATGTCCACCTAAAGAAGAGCTCATTGAGAAATACACATCATGGTTTAAATGATTGTAATTTGATTGTCTGTTCTCTCGAGTCTCCTCATGTCGCAGGCCCATTGAATATGTGTATCTATGTAATGTGTAAATAAAAGTGATTGCTCAGTGTACATGCAATGTGTCTATCCAACCTTGTTCATTTGCGCATTAAATTAAACCAAACAGTAATATAAATCATTTTTCAAAAAATATAGAATGTCTCCGTATTTATGGTTCTCTGGGGCTGCAAAGCAGGCAGACAAAATGCAAAGATGGAGTGCAAATTTCAAGTCCTGTGAGATGGCCTTACACTGAATGTAGCTAACTAGGAATGTGTGCTCGTTCAAAGTGAAGGTCAGCTGCTTTGATTTTTTGCTCGGGTGCCGGAATGGCCCACGACTCAGTATAAGGTTCTATTGTTATTTGACCTTGACAGGCTGGGACCATCCCGAAAGACTTCTTTTTGGGGGTGTGGTGCAATAACGTAAGAAACGATAATGAATAAAATTTCAGAAACGAAAGCCATTTAATGTTCGTTCATTGGAAGAAATAACGTCGGCATAGAAGGAGTGGTATTTCGGGGCTGCCCTACGCACAGACACAATGGAAAATCCAAATATAATGTAAGTAACTCTTTAGATGAGTTTATACCGCAATTTAATTACTATGCAGTAGCTTTAAAGACGGGTTAAGTTGTACTTGTTCGTTCTATGTGGCATATTGTTTTGTACCGCACACTATCTTGAGGAGAACCATCTCCTTTTACGGAAGCACCTCAAAACCTTCCTCTTTGCTTCTGCTTTCTCTCTCCCTCTCCCCTGCTACAACTGGTCCACTGTCTGCGACCTCGGTCCTGGGCCCTTTCACTCTCCACCTGCACTGCCTCCCTGTCAACCCCTGCACTGGGGGACTGTCTCAGTATCCTACAGCCCCCCCTTGACGTATAATACCCAGTTGCACTGTCCTAGCTATGAAATAATTTCCCGACCTAATATATAAAATGAATAATTTTAATAAAGATCCGATGGTGAGACTAATTTCATTTTTTATGTTTTTCAAACAGGTACATCATTCATTATTGTATGTGTCACGAGTACCAGACACCGGCGGATGGCTTTTTTAACCGCCAGTTGCTTCTCCGCGTGAACAACGTTACCACCCTGACCATTTTATGGGACGATCGCCAAGTACAAGTATGCCCTTACGCGGTACTAACGGCTAGATGCAACATACAGACCGTTGTGGTGGCCTAGTGCCTAGTTGTTGGAACAGCCATGCGATTATCAGTGCGACCGAAGAGCTTATTTTATCGTAAACCAACACCCTGTGTACTGCACACAAACATCGCTTGCCTCAAGACGAACTATTTTGGTTCGAGAGCAAATAAAAATGCAAATCGCTGAATATTCTCAAAACATTTGATGTCAAATAAATGTACTTTACCAAATTTACAATCTTGCGGTTTAATTTAAAAGTACAGTTTCATATTCCCAATTGTGGCGCGCTGTGTTGTGTGAGCTCATCTGTGTTGATTTCCGGGTTCTGTGTGGAGTCGCGTAGAAGACGCCTGGGCGCGTTTGCCTACGCAGCTCAGTCACGTCACGGATAGAGGCGGGGAATATGAATGTTTTGAAAAAGTCTGTTTCAGGGGCGGGGGATTTGATTTAGTGCCGCAAAAGCAGGTGAGCCAGGGCGATGGGGGGAAATAATAGGATTATCAGAAAATGGCGGCTGATTTCGAGTGCGTTAATGGACGAAAAGTCGGGTAAGGTACATAGGAAAGTTTTCTACGATCTACCGAGTTATGCTTAAAAACACATGGCCGAACCGTAGGGACAATAAAAAAAAAGTCCCGGAACTATCCTTTAATGCTTTTTCAATTTCTTGTAGCAACTGTATAATATATGTAGATATGTTGTGTATATGATGTTTATCGGTTAAATTGTGACTCTATTTTTGCCTTTCAAATATTACAAAACCTTAATAAAGAAAATATACAATACATAATCATAAAATAAATGTGTTTCGCCTCCATACATATAGTCCTTTCTCTTGCATGACCTCTCCGCATGGGCGAACCTGCTTCTTTCCTCATGTGTTTGGTTGCTCTATCAGGCTCAGTATGTGTTGTCCTCGGATGTCATAGGCCTTACACAATCCTGGTTTCTTAATGGGCTTAATTGGGTAGTTGAGAACTTGGATAGATATGAATGTATCTAAGAAACAATGTGTATAATAATAATATGTTTGTGCTCACTAATAAACAATTAAAGACCATGCCATTAAGCTAGATTGATGTAATCTTTCTTCCAGAGGCCACTGCAAGGTTTTCTGTTTGTATGGGGCCTCATGCAAACCACATGGTAAGAAGGCATGTTATCTGGAATAGAGATCAGCTGTTGGGTTCAAACTAACTCACCTTTACAGTCAGTCACTTTATAAAACGCTGAGCTGAATAGAAATGTGGAAATGTGCCAGACTTTAAGAATATTCCTTTTATAGTCTCATACAAGAGCAGTGATCTTATATGTCACAGCCAGCAATCATGTCATAAAGCAATCCATTCAGTGCATGCATGCAAGTACTTCTGGGACAAAACATTGTTCATTTTGTAGTTCTCATAAATAGCATTAGTATTGCTTTCTAAATCAGGCTTATGAAGAGCTTCTATTGGCCGCCATTAAGCAGAGCATTTAAGAATACAGTTCACCCCATTATAATGCGGCTTAAAGATATTTAACATTTCTTTGAAGCGTTCAGCATTTATGTTGTATACTTGTGTGCCTTTACCATCACTGAAGCATTCAATATTTCTTTTGCTAACATGTACATATTGGTACTTTTCAGAAAAATACATTTGTGTGTGCACATTTATGTAATTTTTTGCAGGTTTATTGGTTCAAAATATGCAGGATTCATGCCAGTGACCTAGACCACAATTTTGGGAAAAAGAACGAAAATGATAGCGAAGTTTACATTTAGGTGTTACATAACACAGCTCTTTGGGTCTCATCACGAGTTGGGCAGTATCCCCAGAGATATTACCGCTGGGGCTATTAGCGTTACCACCAATCCCCCAGCACTATTAGCGCCGGATCACGGGTTTGGCGGAACGGTAAGTCCCCATTGCCCACTGGGCCCATTCGGTATTAGCGCATCGGTAATAGCACCAAAAAACGGCAAAAATGTGGCCGATTTGCCCCCAGCTCAGAGCTGGGGGTAAATCCTGTCAGGCCTGTGATTTGGTGGACCCTTAAATGCAGCGGTAATAGTGTTACTGCCGCATTTAAGTGTTAACGCCACACTTGTGATGAGGCAGTTTATATGAAATTCCAAATGGTTTCTTCACTATTGATAATATATTGCAGGTCGACTATCTAGAGAAGGCAATGTCAGACCACACCCCATTGAAGGCCACAATGACTTGGGGGAGGAGGAAGGGGGTGATACCCAGATGGAGACTAAGAGCGGAGGCGTTAAAGGACGGTATTTATATGAGAGATTTTCACCAAACTATGGAAGATTATTTTGGATTTAATGAGGAATCTGTGGGAGATTATGGAATAATCTGGGAAGCATCCAAGGTAACTATCAGAGGGAAGTGCTTGGCCACCACTTGTGGGTTTTGTTCCATGCTTCAAACTGCTCTTAAGGGGGTTGAAAAACAGATTGTGCAGTAGCTCTTTTAAGCATTCTTGTGCGCAGAATGGGATTACCATAATAAATGATCTCTGACCCAAATAACCGGACAGACTCAAAGAATATGACAAACCACTACTTTATTATCAGCTCAATAAAGTAGGGAAACCTGGCGTACAACAAATCGTAGCCCACATACTCTCAATCACATTTCAGTTACACAAAGGCTTTATGTCTCTGTGTGTCAGGTATGGCAGCATCCTTCGTGGCAAATAATAAAACCTATCGGGTGAAGGGATTGGTTAAGGGAACATATACACATATATATCGTTTAGGTGTTAGTAACCTAATTGGCTGTCCCTCGTCTGGCAGGCATAGCTTCAACTTCCCTCTAACTACGTATTATACAGGTTATAGCAACATAACAGCAGTGGATGGGACCCTGCAACAATTTCATAGGCCCTCATGATTGGTACGTGAACCATTTCATAGGCCCTCATGATTAGTTGGCACTCTCTCCCAACCTTGGGCATTTGGCTCTTTAGCGGCACGTAAAGCAAAACGAAACCCAGGTGTAGAGAACAACGTCTGACTACTGCCCACTTTCCCAATTAGTCTGCCATCTCTCATTAGCCAAAGCCTTCAGCCAAGGCTTCTTATTTTTACTTGACTTTGCTGAATGTTCTCTTCCCTAGAGCTTTAAGGGGAGTTAAGTTATGATATGATATGGCATTTACAACGCGCCTATACACAGGTGTTTCAAGGCGCGACGAGGCAAGGGAGGGGGGAAAAGAGGAAGACAGAGACAGTGATCTTACTAGACCGGGTGACATTGAGATCATGCAAGTGCAGGAGAGGTGGGAAGGGAAACGTGCGGGGGGAGAAAGGGGAGGGGGCAGTGCAGTAAATAGGATAAAGTTAAATAAATAAAGACAATAAATAAAAAGTGCGGCCAGCTAGTGGCAAGTGCAAGGGTAAGTGCAGACATCAGGTGTCAAGTGCAAGTAGGGGACAGTAGGGATACAGAAACAGTCCCTGAGGGCAAAGGGTGCCAGGGGGGCAGTGCAGGTGTGCAGTTGGCGGGGAGGGGACTTGTGCCCGAGATCAGATTGTAGCCACGTAACCAGTGTTTCAGTTTCAGCCAAGAGCTCAGCAGGGGAGAGGAGGAGAGAAAGCAGAAGCAAAGAAGAAGATCTTGAGGTGCTTCCGGAACTGGAGATGGTTCTCCTCAAGCTTCAGAGAAGCAGGGAGGCCCCAGCAGAAGAAAGAGATCTACCACCAACTCGTTGGAGAAGCGACTGACCCTGAGGGAGTTGGAGGTGGATGAGTGAAGAGCTTGAGAAGGAAGATATTTAGGAAGAGAGAGTTGAAGGCATTGAGGCCCCAGGCCCCAGAAGGCCTTGTGGACAATGCAGAGGGTTTTGAACGTAATCCTCGACGCCACTGGGAGCCAGTGCAGAGATCCCAGTCCTGGAGAGATACGATCCCTGGGCTTGAGGCCAAGGACAAGTCTCGTCGTCCTGTTTTGGATGAGTTGCTGAGGGCGGAGAGTAGAGGCAGGCAAATTTAGAAAGAGGCTGTTGCAGTAGTCCACAATAGAGAGGTACATTTTTATCTTTGTCTGAGGCTTATGAATAGGCCTTGTTTTCTGGTCTTGCATCACATGTGAAGGGAACATGATTTTGTCCATTTCACCTTTCCATTTAGTTCCATTTGATTCAACTATCCTGCATGTCATGACTCTCCTCGGCCTCTGAAGACTTGGTTGCTCTGTCTCACATATGCTTTCTGCATCTTTAATTGTTCAATACTTGGCATTCGCAAATGTTTGCTCATTTACTTAATCTAAGAGAAATATGTCTTGGGTATATTGCTTATCCTCGTTGACTCCCTTCATACTTTGCAATTGCTTCCTGCTGTGGCATATTTATTATTTGGCCAACAGCTAATCTTTGTTCATGCACAAATTCACTTCCAGCGTCTGTCAGCTCTGCAGCCCTGGTCTCTCTCTTTCAAGTTTTTCGCTTTTTCTTCAGAACCGTCGTCCCATCTTTTTAACATGGCTGTTTTACTCATGTCACATTTTCTACTGCAGCAAGCTTCTATGTGACTCATCTACCTTGCGTTTCTGTGTATATACATTTACTACACATCTGGTTACTTATCTTTTTTTTTATATGGTTTCTTCTCAGTGGTGTATATGTTTACTCTGCTTCTTCAATTGTATCTTAATTCTTTAAGTATTCTTATATCGTTTCTGTGCGTCGTCGTATCTTCTCCTTAGGACATCACTTTGCACCAGTCAGATTGTCTATCCAGCTCTTCGATGTTCAGTGGTGTCTACAAATCTCCTGCCACCCCTTCAGTTCGAGTGTACATTCGGTACTAGGTACGGTTGTCTGAGTGCATAACGTCCCTCATACACCAGATGTGGTATTAGATTGATACCTGTGTCATGCACAATGTCTTCTTGTCTGTCATCCAATATGTCTGAGTTGATGGGGCCAGATTTATCAATGATGTATATGTCATTTTTCCTCCACAGAATTACTTCTTTGGGATCCATACCTTAGTCACCCCCTCAGGTCACCTGCATTTTTTGTGTTCATGCACACTCCAAGTCATATGGCAAAACTCCCCAGTCAAAGCCCTACATAGTTCTTAGGCTACTTTGGGTAATAAAACTTTGTTCCCGGGGGTGCCAGAGGACTTTCTCTCATGTGCTCATATGTGCTGTTTTTGGTCTGTCTGTGCTCGTCAGCCACAGCATTCACAGTGATCATTATCTTCATCCTAATTGGTTTCTTTGCTGTCTTCTTACACTGTCCTATGATTATTCTTACAAGACAGAATCCCAGCAACACTAACACCAGTTTTGCTCCAAGTAGGTTGAAGGCATTTTCCAACCAGGTTGGCACCCATCGAAACAGGGAAAAAAAAACAATCTTTATCCTCAGTCTCGTCTACTTCTTCCACCATCTTCGTATGCAGGGTTGACAGCATAGTTATTGCTTCTGTCAGGGTCCCATTTGCTTCATCGTGGGCAGGTGTGAATGTACAACAGGAAGTCCGATCTTGGCACACACGTCTCCTTCCATTGCTGCAATTAAGTCCAGGACATGCCTGTTCTGAAGGGCCATGAGCCTGTTGGCCCTTAGTTCTTCTTTGATGGCATTAAATCCTGTTATTGTCATGTTGATTGTTTGTAGCAGCTCTCATCGAGTGATTAACCACTTGGCGATTGCTGCAACTTGAATTCCTGGCATGAATAAAGCCGTAAATGTCACTGCCGTTCTGCTGAACAATTTATGCTCATCTGGAATGTCATGATAGGCTTCTATTGATTTTGCCGGGAAGTAATTCTTTCTCTTTTGTCCAATAAGGTTAACGATTTGTTCTTTCTCTGGTGTGCATCCATTTTTAGTAAAGTCTCTGACCTGCAGGGCGTTTTGTGGTACTACGAGGGCTTCCATGTTCATCAGTACTAATGAAAAAACTCCTCCACGTTCTGGTGCCAACTTCATATATGCTCTTGATACACAGGCCCAGTAGTGGTTCGTCAAGACTGCTGTTCATCCCTTCATGCCTGTTAACGCAACCATGCTTGGGGTTTTCTCCAACTTTTATTGTGCCGTTATTTCTGAAGCACAGGGATGCATTCTTTAGGGATAATATCTGCAATGGTCCGCCCTCATCATTGACCCACGTTAACAACTTTGGGATCTTAGGCCATCGGTCCTTGCATTCTTTTTCTATATTCACCACAATTGTTTGCTATTGTCCTAACAATGTCATTGCCTTGCACATGACCATTCTATCAGTCCATCCCCAAGGAGTAAGGACTGTTCCTTTGATTCATAGTTGACCTCTTTCCCAACATTCTGGTACTTCTTTCCCTTTCTTACCCTTGCATTGTAACATCCGATTGTTCTGAAATCTGATTCCTGCTCCAATTATTCCACGCTACTTGTATTTTATTATTCGGTTCATTGTCTCTTGCTTTGCTCTCGACTTCGTCTCATGTACATAATTGTCTTCGCTTTAGGATGTCACTTAATTCACCCATATTAATAATGCTGTCTTGCCTTGGAATTGTCCTCTGGTCAGACAAAGTTCAAGGTGTGTCAGACAGTGTGCCTTTTTACTGGTCTGGTGCTATGAATATTTTAGATGCTCCCATAGCATAGGGAAAAAGGGAACATACGTAAGAGCTTTCATCTGATGTTTTTCTCCCCATTTTCTTCACACTTTGATACCATATGTTATTCTTAAATTGGCAGAATTATCAAGATATGAATGTATATACACAATTTGTTTGGAAATATCAGGAAAAATATCACTTGTGCTTTCGTGGGGATACGAATAGATGTCTCTGTGCCAGACACTTCAAATGTATTATAAAATTATAAAACAATATATCATGAAATGTGAAGAGCATAAGAAAATAAAGACAACACATAAAGCAAAATGTAGTTACAAGAAGTATTGCCATGGTACTCAGATCCCACATTATCTCTTGTGGAGTAGCTGGTCTTGTTAGCAATATGTGTCTTATGCAATGAAAAATATACATTTTCATTTCAATTATTCACCTTCAATTACTTTTCAAAATGTGTACTTTGTAATAACAGGAACTGATTTAAAATTGCAATAGTAACTCAGCGAATGATAGAATTGTTTTTAGGATTTCCAAACAATACAACAAAGCCCACATTTCGTTTCACTAGAACTGGATATGTACTGAGTATGTATACAAAAACAGCATGTAGAAATATGTGCAACATTTCAGGCAGCATAAAGTGTGCTGTGCAATCTTTGTGTCTTATTTTCAATGTATGGTCTGTTTTACATTCAACTGAAAAAGCTCGAACTGCAGCAAGTCCATTTGCTTCCTAGTAAACTTAGGAAATGTCAAATTGTTCCAGAATGTTTTTAGTCCACTGGTTCTTTGTTTTTGCCCTTGGCAGCCGATCTGGTCTGCATGTGCGTAAATTATTCTCTTGCTTTACTATCAATGGTTGCCAGAAGGGTCTCTCCTTTGTAGAGCTTTACGCCATTCAGGTTCATCCAGGCTCTTTGTCCTTGAAGTTTCACGGCAGTAGTAGTAACCTCCTCTACTAGGTACGGTCCCTCAAAAGGGGGTTTGTTCCAAGTACGAACAAAACTCTTTACTAGTAGTTGGTCCCCTGGGTACAAACTAGGCTGCTTAAGCAAATCAATAAAATCGGTTGTTTGGCCGTCTTTATCAATCTTATTCGACCCTTCCCTCTGATTTTTAATCTGTTGAGAAATAAAAGAAACACTAGCGGTCATATTTGTTAAATAATCATGCATCTCATCCCCTAATGTTTTCGCTACGCTATGGTCATCAGTTTCTATCTGAGTGGGAGGAGCAAGTGGTTTGCTTCATACGGCTTGCTGTAACCAACCCATGAGGAGTTTGGTGGTGATCCGAGCCAGGCTGGTTTCTCAGAGCGAATTAAGCAAGGGGTAAGCAAAGTAGCCATTCCTTCGTCAGAATAATTTGGATGTTTGCTATCCTTTCTTTGAGAAGTCAATTAAGCCTCACACAGACACCATTCGCCAGTGGGTGATAGGTGGAAGAAAACTTGTTTTGTATGCCTAATAGAAGAACGATCTGTTCAAACAATTAATTTGCAAAATACGGCCCATTATCATACGCAGGACTTTGCACACACTCCATCTAGGAAACACCTCACACAAGAGAAACTTGGCAGCACATATGGTATCGAGGTGCGTGCATGGACCTGCCTCGATCCATCTGGAAAAGGAATACTCCCATGTGCCGTCCCCTTTCCTCCATACATGTGGAAAATTCCGCCCATCGGGAGGGGACGGGAGCACTTTTTAAGCATAAAAAAGTAACTTATCTCCTTCTTTTATTTTTACGCGGGGCCACCGCACGTGACCGCAGCCACACTTTCCTGAGCTCGCCCCGCGCATCGCCATCCTTTTCTCTGTGCAGTCGCGGTCGGACACACTTGCATTTTAGGGAATATTTTCTTTTTGTTCCCTTGTCCTTCCTATTCCTGCTCCGGTTCCATGGTCTTCTTTCTTCCATCTATGCAGGAGTGTCTGGGATTTATGTCCTGTTCTTCGTGCGAACATCGTTTCGTGAGGGCGGGTCCCCACTCTCTGATGGAGTGCTTGGGCCCAGAACACCGGTGGAACTCGTGCTTCTACTGTGATTCCCTCTCCTTCCGGGTACTCCAGCATCGGCTTGTCAGTCAGTTGGGAGTAGGTGTTCCTGCGGATTCCTCGCCCACATTTACAGCAGTTCATTGAAGAAAAAAGGAAGCGGCCGGTAGGTTCTTTCCTTTCTAGGGCACCACGGTCAGGGGACGCCTTCCTCCTTCGTGGGGTCTTCTGCTTCCGGAAGGGGCCCAAGTGACTCTGGTACCAGGAATCTCCCTGAGGTATCCCGAAAGTGATCTAACCTGGACTCCAGGGTTTCCTCTGAGGTTCCCTTTAAGGGGGCTGCCAGGACAGGATCTTCATCCAAGGTTCCCTATCTGGGGGCTAAAGTTGAGGCCAGTATTTTTGGGGCTGTTGTCACCGGGGTAATTCTAGAAGTTTCCAATTCTGGAACTAATTGTACTGAGACTCATCTCGAGGTTCCCGTTAAGGTGACTAAAGGCCCTATGGGTACCCCTGAGGATCCGTGACTTGGGGCTATATCTAAGACTGGCAAGATAGAGGGGCCCCCTCTGAGGGCTCTGGCTACAAGCGGTGATCCTAAGCCTTCCCACACTGAGGGATGTGGCGGAACTGATCCTGCTGAGGGGGCAAAGAAGCTAATTAAACACCTTAAGTCTTCGAGTACTGGGTCCGCTGAGGTTGCTTCACTGAGGGTTATTTCTCCTGCAGTCTCTAAGGGGTCACAAAAGCACTCTACATCTGCTAGTACCGGTTCTGCCGAGGTTCTCTGTCACAGGGCTAAAATGGAACACAAGTCCCCTGATACCCCTTTGGTGACCACAGCCTCACTGACACCTGTAACGCAGTTCACCTCAGGCAGTAACAAAATGACAGTTCAACCCTGTGGTCTGCAGCGGCCATTTTGACTACCTCTCTCATGCCAACGTTCTC
Source organism: Ambystoma mexicanum (assembly GCF_040938575.1). NCBI lineage: Eukaryota > Metazoa > Chordata > Amphibia > Caudata > Ambystomatidae > Ambystoma > Ambystoma mexicanum. The sequence goes on along the minus strand of NC_090925.1, from coordinate 1,250,873,273 downwards.
AACGGCTGGTTTCGAGGGGCCTATTTTTGGGGTGGAGCAGCCTTTTACAAGTAATGTGGATAATAAAAATCTGTTCCACCCACCGATGGATTGGCGTGCTCGTTTTCCGCTGCCACACACAGTCTCGCTCCTGCCTACATCCACTCCCATGGTTTACGTGGCTCCAATTGGCGGAGGCCCTTCCTGGCAACCATCCTCTTTGCAATTCTGGGGGTGTGCCCCTTCCGAGCGGCCTCTACCCACTCCAGTGCCTAGGCCTTCTTTTGAGAACGCGTTTTTGTCAAGTTTCAGACGCTTGTGCACTCTGAACCAATGAAGGCATACTTTAAGGATCTTTTCAAAGAAATATATCCTAAGCCACCTGAACCGCAACCTGCTCTGGTTACTCCTCCACAGGTCCCAGTAGTGCCACCTCCTCCCTCACATCCAGTGGGGTCTGCCGCCTCCCCTGCCTCCACTACCTGTGCTGAATGCTCCCGTTGCACAGTCAAGTCTGCCAATGGGGTCTGAGGTGCCACGTGCTGCGGAACAGGATTCTGTTCCCGCCACACTGGATGAAGATCAAGCGGATTAGGATAGCGACGCCCCACCCTGCTCTATTAGTGCCTTCCAACAACGGGTTGTGGATATGATGGCGTTGGTAGACATTCCAATACCAGAGCCTCCAGCTCCACTAGAAGGTGTACTTTCTGGAGCCTTTATTATGTCGACACAGGAGTGCACCAGCCTATTTCTTCAAAAGGATGTCCATGTCGAAGCCCACAAGGACTGGGAAAAACCTCATTCCGTGCAGCACCTAAACAAGAAAATTGACGCTCTCTATAAGCTACACACATCTGAAGAAATATCCTTGACTGCATGTCCACTCCCCTCATCGACAGTGGTGGCAGCAGCTATGCTCTAGTCTAAGCCGTCCTCTACATCCTTCACTGCAGTGTCCCAAGTCCTTTCCAAGAAGGACAAGCTTCTTGACGCAATTAGGAAAAAAGTATTTTCCAATTTGGCCCTCCAGCTGCGTCAGGCCTATACTGAGGCCATCCTGGTAACTGCTAATCTCAAGCTGTGGAAGGAGCTTGCCGAGTTTCAGAAATGTATTCCTCCTGACAAGCACGAAGACTTTAAGGGCGGCTTATCTGATGCCAAAGTTCTGGTGCAGGACCTGCTGGAGGCCGCGGGCCATCATGTAGACACTTCCTCTTGGGGCCTTATGGTTGGAGTGAACATTTCCCGCAAAGCGTGGCTGCATGCTACGAAGTTCTTGAAGGAGGTTCAGGACAAAGTACTTGATCTTCCCTTCGGAGGTAAGGAACTATTCTACTCCTCCTCTGATGAGGAACTCACCGAAACCAAGGCAAGCATGCAAACTGCTAAGTCATTGTCGGTCCTTGGCAAACCCCCAGCTAAGACAGCTTATACTCAGATGTCGGGGTCTCAAACAAGGTCCTTCTATGGTTTCAGAGGGTTCCAGGTCTGCTGTGCGCGCCGGGCAGATGCTCCTACTGGCGTCCCTTGCCGCAAGCAGCAAAGGCAAGGTGGCCGATTTTTCTCTCAGTCAACAGCCTCTTCTTCGGCAACGGGTGATCTCCCCGCCAATAAACCTCTAAATGATGTTTTCCATCGATCGCACGAGACTGTGGTGGGAGGATGAATATTGTCACTTCTGGAGGCGTGGCAGACCATCACAGAAGACAGATGGGTTTTGTCCATAGCCCGGGGGGCTTCCGCTTCCCCCTCCCCCGTATCCCACCCTCTCACCCTCCTCTTCAACAGACGGGGTCGCCCTCCCTCATAGCTATGGTACAGAAACTTCTAGACCTCAGAGCAGTGTAGCCTGTTCCCTTGTGGGAACTCCCATCTGTTTACAGTGCCCAAACCCAACTAGGCTGGCCTCTGCACTATCCTGGACCACTCCAATTTCAATCTCTTTCTATCCCAAGAGAAATTCAAGATGATTAGACCCAGCCAGATAAAGTCCTCTCTCTGAAGAGCGATTGGCTCAGCGTGGTAGACCTTCAGGACGCCTACATGCATATCCTGGACTGGAGCTTGCATTGCAAATATCTGTGTGGGAATGGAATACTTCTAGTATCGAGTGCTACCGTTTGGTCTCAGCTCGGCGCCGGGTGTCTTCACGAAGATGATGGCGGTCATCGCAGCATTCCTCAGACTGCAGGGAGTTTATGTATATCTGTTCTTGGATGATTGGCTCCTGCTTTCTTGATTGCGGTAACATCTGTTCAAAGCATAAGCTTCAAGCTCTCTCTGTCGAACATTCGTTCCTAACTTTCTACAAGGGTAAGATTGTGCTTCGCACTCGCCCTTCTTTCCTTCCCAAAGTTGTTTCTAAATTCCAATTAAACCAGTCAATGGGGGTCATTACGAGGTTGGAGGTAAGTAACAGTCCTTACCGGCATGGAGCAAATATCGTGTCCGTGTAGTAAACAGCCCGCTAATAGAGGGCTATTACGAGTTCACGTGCACGAGCTTTGCGCCATGCAGGTAACATTACCGGCATGCTGCTAAAGTCCAAAAAATGGCCCTTAGCCAACACCCCCCGCATAATCAAGGACGTTTGCAAGCGATGGGACGACCTGCACCTGAGCGTCAGGAACATTTTGTTCGCAACCCAGAGCCAGGCCATGGCTACTGGTGGTGGTCCTAGCTCACCCATCAAGCTAAGCCGGTGGGAGGAGATCTACGCCAGCATGATTGGAATTGAGGCCATAGAAGGTGTAGGCGAGATGGAACGTGGTGCCACCTCATCGGCGGATGGAGGTGAGTGTCCTAAGAAAAAACTGTAATGCCAAGTATGATGATAGTCCACCAATGTGTCCGTCCAAAGAGGCAATGCATGGCCCAATACATACACGTTCACACATCCCTGCCTAGATGCCGTCCACAGCACAGACACATGCACATGCATGCAGCATGCCAATGCCATGCCTGACACACACCACACGAATATGAAAATGGCATAAGTCACACTGCACGCAGTCCACCACAGAAATGCATGTCACATAGCATATGCCAGCTCCAACATGAGTGACCCTGATGGATGCCTGCATGCTCCACCCATATAGCAATCAACGTGATCATCAAAACTCCACTGCCTAATCCCCTCTAATGTGTAGAAGAGCAATGATACCAATGTATGCATGATGCATGTCAAGCCATCACTTATTCCCTCCCTTCTCTTAGTCCCCCACAGGCTCAGATCCTGACAGCGAGGCCAGGTACTCACCCCCAAAGGCAACAACTCCCCGGAAGAGGGCCAGGGAAAAAGGCAACAGGCCTTCCACATCGAAAAGCCCAGCCAAGCCACGACAGGCACTGAAGGGGCAAACAGCACAGGATGCCACAGCATTGGTGCCGCTAAGGCCCATTGCTACAGTCCCCACAATACCTGTGTCACCTGCACAGGAGACAGTGGGCGATGGGGCACATTCAGCAGAGAACAGCTCTGTTGGGGATGCGGCAGCTACAGCACCCCACACAGACGATGATGTGCAGGGCCAGCTGTGTGTTCCTGTCGAGGACGACTCCTTGGACCTTCCTGCAACACCCAGTCCCACACCATCAGCCCAGGTCACACCTGTGTACTCGGACCATGACACCACACCGGAGCAGTCTGAAGGGGTGGCTGTTCAAGGGAGCATGAGTCCCACAGAGGACCCACATGGATTTGTGGATGTTACGCATGCGCCCTCCACCTCCACTGGTGTACAGGTGGCAGTGCAGCAGATAGGACATGCAGTGCAGCGCCAGGAGGATCTCACAGCCCTAGTGAGGCAGTTTGTTGCAGACGGTGCCCAGGCAAGGCAGGAGGGTCACGATAACACTGCGTCCCTGAGGCAGGCCATTGAGGCAAGCACTACAAAATATGCGAGGAGGTGTCTGCTCTGAGGCAGGTCCTCTCCCGCATTGCGGATTCCTTGGAGGCTGAGCATCCGGTCCCCGGACTGGAGCAAGCGGCCACCCCTTCTTCTTCAAGCTCCACCCAAACCAGCCCCCTACGCAGGTCAGCGCGCACCTTGCGCCGATCGAACATGTCGCCACCAGGTGCAGGAAGTGAAAGAATGTAGATCGGGAAGCCTGATTAAGGCAATGGACGCAGACACATGAAGCATTTGCTTGAACACCATGTGTGGGGGAGTTTTGGGGGGAGTGGGAGGAGGGAGAGGGTGTGTGGGGGAGTTGTGGGGGGAGGGGGAGAGGGTGTATGGGGGATTTGTGGGGGGAAAGGGAGGGGGGACAAGGTGTATGGGGTGGAGGGTTTGAGCACTTAATTCCATTGGGCAGTTTAATTCACCCATTGTGTAAAAAAAAACTTGAGTGGAAATTCCTTATTGCATGTGTCATTTATTGATATGCAGTGCATAATGTACATGTACTCCCACACCCAGTGCCCTCTGTCCCACTTTCATGTCACCCTCTGCACCCATGTGTGTTAGAAATATTGTGCAATCACTGTCTGACGCTCAGCACGTCCCTCCTGTGCATCGGCACCGCGATAATGTGCGCCTACATCTTCTTCATCCCCTTCATCATCACCAGGTGGTTGCAGTTCAATGTCAGGGGCACGTTCCGTCGGTTACACATGTTGTGCAGCATGACACATGCCATGATGATCTTGGCCACCTTCTCATGGCTGTAGAGGAGTGCCCCACCCGACCGGCTAAGGCAGCAAAACCGTGCCTTCAACAGGCCAAAGGTCTGCTCGATGACCACACGGGTACGGGTATGGGAACAATTATAGTCCTCCTCGTGCCTGTTCTGTGGGTTTCGGACAGGGGTGAGGAGCCACTATCACCTGCAGGAGAGGAAATAAAAGGTATATGTTAGTCGATTCATGATGGACAGCTGTAATTGTCACACATGCCTGCAGATAATTGTTGGTCACATGCACATGTCTCTGGTTGTATGCACACATTTTTCATGCCCTCAATGTGTTCTGTGCCATGGACTTATAGTGTGGGTTGCATCTTCAAGATTATACACGGTGTACACTGCCTTGATGTTGCTCATGCATTGTGGACGCATACCGCTGTGTTTGTGTTAAATATGTGATGTGTAGTGTTCTGTATGATTTTCTAACTGGCAGCGTTGGCAGTAGTCTCTGCATTATTTGCCATTCAGCGCTGAATATTCCCATGGTGACATGCTGCACTTCTGTGGTGGTGGCGGCCCTGTGACAAGCAGTGGATTCCCTTGGTGGTTTTGTTCAGTGCACTTCCATTGATGCTTGTCCTGTGTGGTGATTTGCTGCAGACATTTACATAGTGAATGTTCACAGCATGTTGCTGGATTGTGTTACGGAGGGTGAGGTACGATGATGGATGGTGCACGTGTTGTAGGATGTGGGGTGGTTTTCAATTTTCCATGTTTAGGTTTGCAGCTTACTTCATTGCTATGGGATTTTGTTGTCATGTTCAGTTTGGGATGCTTTAGGGAACAGTGTTTTGGGATGTACACATTGTGCTGTCATAACAACAATGAAACCATGGTGGTGTGTGCATCACCCTTCCCCCATTGCACTGCCATGTGCCTGTCATTCAACTTAACAAGCAGCCAGGCACGTCATCCTGCATGTTGCTCCATGTAGCATGGTAGCGTGGAATTCCGCAGGACCATTGAGTCATGAGTTGATCCGGGAAATCGGGCACAACAATGTGTGATGATCTCGCTGGCGTCACATACCATCTGTACATTGATGGAGTGGTATTGCTTGCGATTGCGGTACACCACCTCCATGGCATGCGGGACCACCAACTCCACGTGAGTGCAGTCGAGGGCACCAATACAATTTGGCATGCCTGCCAGTGCATGGAAGCCAACTTTTGTATCAAAATCTCCTGGGGAGTCCGTGGTAGGGATATGTAGTCCCTTGTGTGCTTCAGGAGGGCATCCAGCACTTGGTCCAGTATGCGAGAAAATAAGGGTTGTGATATGCCATGCATGTGCCCCACTGTGTGCTGGTAGGTGCCTGTAGCAAGGAAGTGGAGCACCAACACTGCCTTCAGTAGAGGGGGGATGGCGGTGCGTATTTCAGTGAGGCTGACTATGTCGTTGTGTATCATGTCCACAATGGTAGTGATGGTGTCCCGGTCCAGACGGTACAGGTTGTGGATCTGCTCAGGGGTTAGGTCTGGCTCTGATGCGAGGGATTGGGGGTTGCCTGCGTGGTACCACTGGCTGCACTGGTGGGGCATGCTGGGCCTGTCTCACCCTCCTTCTCCTCTCCCTCTCCTGCGTCTCCCCTGTGGTGCCTGCTGTTGTTGTTGTTGCTAGTGTAGCAATGCAGCAATGCAAGTATGTCCTCCAGCCCCAGTATTGCTAGTACTAGTGGAATCATTTTGGCGTGGGAAGGGGTGTGGTGTGTGGGTGTGCTCCTTTTGTGCTGGGCCAGTCTCCATAGCCTCCACCTGTGCTGATTGTGTGCAACTGTGGCAGTTGGGAACACTGCACATAGCAGTTTACGGGTGCTTCGCGATGCTGGTATTGCCGGAATGCCGGTGTCCCGTATTAGCTCCTTCTTGATGCCGGTGTTTGCATGTCCTCCTGACTTGTGATGTCCTCCTGTTAGCAGCATCCCGGTATTGCCGGCCTAAAGGGCCACGTGCCCGCGCCCATGCCGCTATTAGCGGCAACGTTATAAGCAGCGCCTCTAATAGCCGGGTTCTTGGGTCGGAATAGCCCGGAGCGGTATTGTTTTTTCATTACCTCCAACCTCGTAATGACCCCCAATATCTTTACCAGTTTTCTTTCCGAACTCCGTCTCCGATGCCAAGAGGATTTTGCACAACCTAGATGTCAGACGAGCTCTGAAGTTTTATCTCGACAGAACAAGCGAACTTAGAAGTTCTTCACAACACTTTGTTACGTTTGGTGACCCACAGGGAAAACCAGCCTCGAAAGCGTCTATCTCTCGTTGGATAGCTTCATGTATTTCTGAGTCCTACAAAATTCAAGGCCTTTAGCACATGCACATTTGGTCCGTGGCAAAGCGGCTGCTGTTGCCTTCCAAAAATGCGTCAATTGGGAGTCCATAGCCAAAGGCTGCTACGTGGGCTTACCCTTTGGCTTTTCGCAGACATTATTGTCTTGACCTGAGCTCCCAGGCTGATGCCCAATTTGGCCAGGCAGTTCTTAAGAATTTGTTCCAATAAGGGACATTTCCATAGAGGACCCAGTGCTTGGGAATCTCCCACAAGTATGGAGGAAAGGGGACGGGACGTAGGAGTATGACAAAGTTATTCACGGTAGTGACTACCTCACTCGTAGTCCGCATTCCCCTGTAATAAGTATCCTCTATTGTTGCTAAATGGTCCTGGACCTGGCGATAGAAAACAACTGAAGGGCGATGCGCGGGGCGGAGCTCAGGAAGGCGGCGTTGTGGTCACGTGCGGTGGCCCGCATAAAATTAAAAGAAGGACAAAAAAGTTAATGGCGGAAAGAGGACTATGGACTAGGAGTAAGGTAGTCACTACGGTGAGTAACTTTGTCACTACTACTGGTGTGTTCCTATAACTGTTGCAAACTTGTAACATATCCACATAATCTATAAGAGGATGCTTAAACGGACCATTGGGTTTCTCCTCGCACTGTTCGCAAGGTGTGCCCTGCTGTAAATTCCTGGAAAACAATGCAATTTACAATAAACTGTTCAACATGTGCCCTGCTGTACATTTCTGGCACACAATGCAATTTACAATAAACTGTGCAACTTGTTCTAACACATTTGGTGTAAACCAGTCTTCTGCCATCATTGCAGCAAGACTCTCTCTGGCTGTGTGCGCTGGGTAGTGAAGCTGCTGCAGCGCCACCTTCAATAATGCTAGAGCCAAAACTGGTATACCAGTGCTGTCCTTTATCCATATAGCCTCAGTGGGGGATAAAGAACACCCCTGCTGCTTCCATAAATCCTGCTCTTCTTGTGGAGCTTGACCTTGCAACTTAATTAACTGTACAATGAATATCATATTAAAACTTTCCTGCATGTGCATGCGTTGTTCTGACCCCTGCTTAACATCCTCTAACTCAAAATCAGAAATATTTGGAAAATATGCTGCTCTTCTGGCTTCTACGTCTGCGCCTTTGTTACTGGGAGAATTTATGTCTGGCCCTTTAGTGTGCGGTGCACATTTCACCATGGCGATAGCCAATGGGAGCTTCAGTACTTTTATGAGCTTGCCCAGTAGGGACACATGTTGCACTGGAGTGCCATCTGCGCAGAGGAAACCCCTCCTTTTCCAATGTGACATCCCTGCATGTATGGTTGTCGTAACATAGGCGGTGTCAGAATACACCATCACTTCCTCATCCTCAAATCTCTGAAGTATGACGATGAGTCGCCCTAATTCTGCAGCCTACGCTGAACAATGTGAAGACAATCTTGCACTTGTCACTACTTGGAATGCGCCATTCTTTTTTAACTTCACTTTAACCAATATGCCTCTTATCAGTCGTTTGGTAAATTATTGAAGAACCGTTGTAGAGGAGGAGATGTGTACGTCACTGATAGATTTCGTCCCCTCACCTCCGTCATACTGGATGAATAACGGGAAGACACTGTGCATGACACCAGGTATCATCCCAATACCGCATCAAGTGTATGAGAGACGTTATTCACTCAGACCAGCGTATAAAATGTGCCCTCCGACTGAGGTGATATAAGAATACTTAAAGAATGAGCCATATAGAAGCTTGTTGCAGTAGAAAGGATAATGTGTGAAGCAGCCATGTGGAAAAGATGGAAGCTGCCTCTCATTGATAGTAAGCAAAGAGCTCCAAGGAGAAAGACCAGAGCTGTAGATCTGACAGAGGCTGGAAATACAAATTTGTGCATGAACAAAGAATAGTTGTTGGCCAGAGATCAAGGATTCCACAGCGAGAAGCTACTGAAGAGTACACGAGGAGTCAATGAGGATAAGTAACGTACGCAGGACATATTTCTCTTAGATTAAGTCAATGAGCAAACATTTACGAGTGCCAAGTATTGATGATTAAAGATGCAGAAAAGCATATATGAGATGGAACAACCAAGTCTCCAGAGGCCGAAGAGGGTAATGACACCAAGGATAATTGAATCAAATAGCACTAAATAAAAGGCGAAATGGACAAAATCGTGGCCTCTTTGCACGTGGTGTGAGACCAGGAAACAAGTCCTATTCCTAAGTCTTGGCAAAAGAACATGATATACCTTAACTCCCTTTAAAGTCCCAGAAAGAGAACATCCAGCAAGGTCAAGTACAAAAAGAGGCCTTGGCTGAAGAGAGATGGTAGACTAATTGGGCAAGCGGGAAGTAGTCTGACATTGTTCTCTGCACCTGAGTTTCATTTTGCTTTCGTGCTGCTAGTGAGTCGAGTGTCGAAAGTTCGGAGAGGATGCCAACCAAACATGAGGATCTATGCAACGATGAGCATACAATGTTGTATGAGGCAATCTGCTACTGTTACTGCTATTATTTGAATTATACGTAGTTAGAGGGAAGTTTGAGGCTTGCCTACCAGAGGAGGAGCAGCCAGTAAAGTTACTAACGCTTTTGGACTCTATAGGTAGATATGTTCTTGTAACCAAACCCTAAATCCGAAAGGTTTTATTATTTTCCATGTAGGATGACATGATAGCTGATGCATATTGGAGTATAAAGCCTTTGTGTAACTAATCTGCATTGTGAGAACTACAATTGAATTCATTGTTCGCCAGATTGCCCTACTTTATTGAACTGATAATAAAGTAGTACTTTGCCATATTCTTTGAGTCTGTCCGGTTATTTGGGCCCAAGACTGTTTATTATGATAATCCCATTCTGTGCATAGAGGCCCAAAAAGTGCTGCTGGACACCATCAATAAAAATAACTCCCCCCCCGCTCCTCCGAGAGCATTTTCTCTAACATGAGGGAATGTCATCATAAAATTCAGTCTACATTGTGCAGTCACATACATAGTCCTCCTTTTCTACTGGCTCTGCTATAAATGTTGCTGGATTCACTATTCTACGTATAACAATTTTGATTGCTGAATTTTAAATAATCACTTCGTATTCAGATGCTGTTTTTTAGTCAATGTACTTTTGTGCTTCTCCAAAATGGCAAATAGAGAATGCTTGACAAATAATGTTATTGAGCATCTCATTGTATTACTGGTAGCTTTTTCAATCATGAAAGCAGCAACATCTAAAGCTTGTATGTAAGGCTAATGTCCTTAGGGTAATGGTTTGTGTACATGTCCTAATGTCTTCTGTGTATGTACTGTTGTCATCACTTCTCTATTTGAATGTGAGAATAAGTAAATCTCTTCATTATGGTCTGGTATTCCTAACACTGGGGCTGTGCAAATCTCTCCTTTCAACTCTTCAAGTCCTTCAATCACGTCATCTGTCCAGGTTATATTACTTTTGCCTATCTGTGCTTCTTTGAGTCCTTTTAAAAGTGGTCGAATATATGTACTGTAATCAAAAATTCAAGCCCTACAATAATTACATTGGCGTAAGAACTGTTGCATTTCTCTTACTGTTTCAGGTTTTCGAGTTTTCATGATTGCTTCTGCACTTTCAGGTGTCACTTTTCTCCCCTCTTGAGAGATGAGCTGTCCTATGTACAGGACCTCTTCCTGCAAATATTGTAGTTTTTTTTGCCTACTTTGTATCCTTTTTCTGCTAGCATTGTCATTAGTTGAACTCATTCTTCCCTGCATTGTTCCTCTTTTTCACTGCACACTAATATATCATATCATCTACATACTGTATGATTGTGCTCTGCAGTTGTATGGTACCTAGGTCCATCTGAAGGATTCAAATAAAAATTGATGTGGACTCACAGTACGAAAATTAAGTCAAATCCTGTGAATCTTTATGAAGGCAAATTGAAAAGAAGGCATTCTTTAAATCTATTACTGTGAAATGTGTGGCTTTGAGATGTTACATAATATTGTAGCAGGGGTTGAAACCAAAGGAAATTCTGCCTCAACAATATTGTTTAAGGGGCAGAGATCCTAAATAAATCTCCACAACCAACCAATTGATTTCTTCACTTGGTACACAGCCATGTTACATGGGGACTCTGATTGCATTAATATTCCCTGCTTTATTAAAGCGGGAATGGTCTCAAATATGCCTTCATCTGCTTCTCTGGAAGATGGGGTACTGTTTTACATGTGGCAACATTTCTCTTGGTTTAAGATTAATTTTAACTGCTCCCGTTCCACTCAATAGACCCACTGTCATGATGCATACCCCCGGGCATCCAGACCACGTCCATCAGCCTCGGGAGCAGGCATCATGTCGCCTTGAGAAAACCCAGCAACCCCTGCTAGGGGCTGCCTGGGTTCAGTCCTGGCGGCTATGGCGCCAGGCTCATATGGGACATCAGTCCTGGCGCCATAGGCGCCAGGCTCATAGGTGCACACTTACCTGATGCAGACCATGCTGCAAGAAGATCCAAGCCCATGTGAGACCTGGAAGGGACTACTTTACCTTAGGGACTATTTTGTTACCCGGTGTGGTCGGGGAGGAATACCTACCTGGGACTACTTTGGAGGCTATTTAAACCACGCCTGAAGAGCAGCAAACGCTTCGCGTTATTCTGCATCCAGCAGCGTAACGCTCACCGTGCCAGTAGCAGCATCCAGCCTTCTGCCACGCCCGCCTCGAACCTGGAGCACCTAGAAAGAAGGAAAGAAGCAAAGATTAGAACAAGAGTATTACCTGATTTCTTACCTGATTCCGGATTCATCGCATCTTCAAACCAGAGGAAAGGCTTTGTTTAAAATGCGTCACATCGCCAGCTGCAGCGCCGCGCCATACTCACCGTTCCACGCAGCATCTCTTCGATCCGGCGCTGTCTCCATCTTTACATCGCCGAATCCCGGCACCTAAGGGGGACAAGAAACAACAAGGTGAGCAGAGAGAACAGACAGAGACAATCTCTTTAGCCGCCATATGCTTACCTGATTTTACCACCGGAGGTATAATTCATCAGCACGCCACATCTTCTAATGCCGCACCTGTAAGATAAGGAGAAACCAGCAAGTTTAACCCTTGGCATTATTTACCGGACAGTTTTGGGTAACACAGACCTTTACCGGAGCGCTTTCAGCTGTCAATCTTCTTATTGGGTCAAAGCTGGAAGATAAAAGAGGAATTGGACAGGAGTGAATTCCAGACATTTTGAACTCTTACGAACTATATACTTACGGCTCTTCGCCAGGACCTTTTGGAGTCAGGATTCGTCTACAACTCTTCCAATATCTTCAGGCCAGAGAAGTAACTGGTCATCAACGTGCCCCTGCTTGCTTCGCAGGATGGAGGGCTCATCCTTCAAGAATATAAGGTGAAATTGCTGAGGGCACTTCAGAGGTGATTAGTGGGAATGACAGTGGGGGTGCTATCACTTGAATCCACAAGTGGCTAAATCTATCTCTCCACTTGTAGGAGAATATTTCTACGGGCAAAGCAGGCAAGATTAGGAGGGCAGATCCAGTCAGTCATCGCTGCACTAGGCATCACGTGGGTGGAGGCCGCAGCAGTCCGGGTCCGACTGACGCCCCTGTGGGAGCCAGGTGAGCGTAACACCCACGTCCTATGGACTGCTGGTCCATAAAAAGATGGGTACCTCTTTAAAATGATGGTTTAATTTTTTTACCAATGCTATTCTCTGTGGTATTTCTCTATTCTCAATTTTCATCTGATAAGTTAAACGTATGAAAAATACTAATTCATTGTCCAAATTTTCATCTCTGACCACCTTAAGGACTAGTCATGCTCTCCATGCCCTTCCCTCATCATCTGTTCCATGAACAACCACCCTTTCTTGATTTACCACTGCTGCCTCTAACTGTATGGGAATGACCTGTCCCTCCTCATCATCCAAGAATATTTCTGCTCTAAACAAAAATTCATCTGGTATTCTCAATATTTTCCATGTCAGTCCAGGAAGCTATGTCAACAAAATATTGACTAAATACAAATATATTTCTGGATCTAAAGGTACCCCTTGTAATGCTTTCTGGCCTGTAAAAGCTAGTATAAACTCTCTCACATTTAGATCATGTTTTCCTGGACACAGTATCCCTTTGTCAGTAAAGGATATCGTCGTGTTTAATTTTGTCATGAAGTCATGCCCTAATATGTTAAATATGTTAACTGGTGTCTACCGAGAATTTAATCGTGGCATTGACATGTCAACATCACCTATAGAAAGTGGTAATTTGTCGCTAAATGGAACCAGACTTGTGGCCCTAGAGAATCCTTGTGCATTCATGACGATCCCGGACATTGGGTATTTTCCCTCTTGAATACAGGAATGAGTTGCTCCTGTTTCCACAAGGAACAAAAATATCTTGCATACTATCGTTACCCTAACTCTTGATTCCTCTTGTGGGTCTGGTGTCACAGATAGTACTGAACACATCACGTCACACTCTGGGATTTCCTGTTGTGAATATAAATTCATCCATATACCCGTAAAAGGATTCCCTCCCACTACTGTCACACTCCCTATCCTGAGTGTGGTTACTTGTGGGGCTCCTGGTTTTGACTTCAATTGTGGTACTATCGGTTGTTGCACCAGTGTGTACTGTGGTTGCTTTGTGTGTACTTGTTGTGGCTGCTTGGGTGCTTGCTATGATTGCCCTTGTGGTAACTGTGTTTGCGATGGGATCTGCTGCCCTTGCTGTGTTTTTCGTGTGCCTGTCTGAAATTGCGTGTGATCTTGTGCATAATATCCCTGTGGTTTTGGATTGTACTGTGGAGAATAGCCCAACCCGCCTCTTGGAACTTGCCAGTTTTGTTGCATGCCTCCTCTACTTTTACACTTCATGCTATATGTCCTGTTCTCCCACAATTCCAACATTGCTGTGGTTGTCACCCATTAAATCCTCCTCCCCCTTGAGGGTTTTGAGATCTGCCTCATCCTCTAGGTCCATTCTCTCTAACTTGGGACCAAAGTTTGTACCCATTCTGATCTATAGGGTACACTACATTACTTTGCTGTGCTGACTATACTTCTTTTGTGGCCACGCCTTTACCACTCGTCATTACTGCTCCTTCTATAGCGAACATCTATAACTTCTTCTGGACTAACTGCTTTCTATTCTCAGTTTTCTTCTTATTTTTCTCTTGCAGTAGTCAACTGTATTTCTGGCCATGGCTACCTGTTTCTTTACCTGCACTGGCTCAGTCAGTCCCTGACATAAAATATGATAAAATAATGCCACTGTTTATCCCATGGTTCTCTCGTCTCGAATCGCCAACGTTGCTGAATCTCTTGAATAAAGGCAACATTTTCCTTGTCAGAGTCGCACCCATGTCTGATGTGTCAGGATCAAAGCGCCCTCAGTATAGCTGCACTGCAATTATTGAATGGCTCTCGGTCATGTGTTGTGTTCTGTGCTGTTACACTCGCATATCCTGCTCACTTCCTAATGTCGTCAGTTCTCTCCCCTAGAATAGCTGCCAGTAGGCCTTTTACGTCACCCACTGAAAGTGTCATTCCTGCTGTCATTATTTCTAACTCATAAATCCATTTTTCTGCAGTCAAGCTAGGTAATTCGCATTTCAAATTATCTTTGTCCATTTGTGGCAACGGAATATATTATGGTCGTCCTCCCCATTCTCCAATAATGGGAATTGTGTCAATCCTGGTCCAAAAGCATACCCCCCCCACACTTTACGTCTTCCATAACCTGCTTACATAAGGCGGGGACATATCCCCTGCACTACGCGACAATGCTAGTGGTCCTTCGGTGGAGATCTTGCAACGCTCCTCATAGGCTCATAGCCACTCTTCGTTCTGATTTGTCTGTATAGATCCCCAATCCTTTCCCTATCCTTCTGCAGCATGCTCATCGGTCCATGTCTGTATTCTCGGTATCTCTTGCAGCTCTTTGCTCGGCTGTTGTGATCCCCTCTCTTCTTCCCATCCCTCTTGTGCTTCAATGCCAATCATACTTCTTTTAACAATATGATCAATTTCATCATCTTTTTGTCGCATACTCATTCTAATTTCTTCTTCCCTTCTTCTCATCTCTTTTTTCTCTTCTTCCTCTCGCCTTTTTTGCAACCTACAGTCTTTCTATCTTTGGGCTTCTATTTCTTCATGTTTCTTCTCTTCTATTCTCTCTATTTTTTCTGTTCTTCAAACCTTCTCTGTTTTTCCTTTCGTTTCCTATCTTTCTTTCCCTTCCTTGTAACCTTTTTCTCGTTCCTCTTCCTTCTTTTCTGTTTCCTCTCTTTCTTCTCTGTTTAACATTGTCAATGCCCTTTCTGTCTAATTTTAGTAGGTTCTGTCCTCCATTCCACTCGTTTTGTACTATTGTCATTCCATTTTGTCTTTCTTGTCTCCTGACTTCCTCTTCTATTTCTATCTGTCTGTACTTTCTCTGATCGTGCTCTTTATTTTCGTTGCTTGTCGACATATATTTATGTTCTTTATTCTTACTTTCTTCCATGCTGTCTTCACTATTATAAGCAGGAGGTGCATATGTTGGATTAATATATCCCGCTGCTGCTTTTAATTCCTTTAGAGGATAGATTCCCTGTTTGTCTTCCGTTGTGCTATCATTTTTAGGAGGAGGGAAAGGAGCTGAGGCCTTTACATCCTCTTTATGCTGACTGAGCATTCACTCTTTCTTAGGCGAGTCTTCTCTCTCACTTTGACACATCTTTCATAGATCTGAAACAGCTAACCTTTTCTGTAACTTCTTCCCCGTATATGTAGCATGCAAGTATGTTGTCATATGTCGCAGTAATGTTTTTGATAATGAACCTTCTTGAGGCTGTGGCATGAGTGTTTTATTATTCGTGCCTTTTACCCACTCAGTGTGGTACTTTTTTAATCTTAGGTGTGCATCTTGGAAATGTTCTGCATAGATGTAAAAGTGGAGTGTCCCGCAGAATGACAAGTAATTTTTAACTGTCAATACTTAACAGGTTTTTTCATGTATTATTTATTTAATCACTCTTCAACAATCACTTTAGCCTGGCACCATCCATCACCACCCATTTCCCCCCAAAAAATTGAGAACAATTTCCAAGCTTATACAACAATATCCATTTTATCTCTTCATTGATAATGTTTATCAATGTGTACTACCCTTTTATTATTAAGAATCTTATTTTATTGTATTTTTTTCAAATATTACCCCCCTAGGTTTAATTGGCACCAGTCGCTTGTTTTTCTAGGGCCTAATGACATTGTCACATTTTATTGCTATTGTTTTTATAGTTTATATGCTATCCCCACTAATACAAAACACATCAATATATTTTGTACACTATTTTTTGGAACCCCAAAACATGTGAGCACACTTTTTCTACGATCGTCTTGTCCTATTTTCCTGATAGACGTATCTCATCTCTATTTTACGCCATTTTGGAGTGTGTTGCACCCCCCTCTTTGGCTGTAGCCACAGGATTCCCTTAAATAATACTCTTTTCTGGAGTTTGGTGTGGTCCCTTCTCCCTCCTTGAGGACAGGATAGAGTTATTCTCCTTTATATATACACACACACACACACACAATACAGTGTCTCATCTTTTAATTGCCACTTTTCCATGCTTCTACTTACATCCATTATTCAGTTGGATCCCTTTAGTTTCAACTATTCCACAATCGACCACTTCGCCTTCAGTCACAGGGCGCCTGTAGGGACTGGACAGGAATTTATTCAAAGGGGCACTTGCCAACCGTCTCAGGTCACATGTGTTGTACTACTGCTCTTCACCGGAAACTCTGTGGTCTTCTGGATAATGCCGGAAGACGTCTGACATCCAAAGGCCTGGATCTGAACCATCCACACTGCTACCGAAATGTGCTATAGCGACTATGAGCGTTCTTATGCGCAGAATGGGATTACCTTAATAAATGATCTGAGACCCAAATAACCGGAAAGACTCAAAGAATATGGCAAGATACTACTTTATTATCAGCTCAATAAAGTACGGAAAGCTGGTGAACAATAAATCGTAGTCCGCACACTCTCAATCACATTTCAGTTACAACAAGGCTTTATATCTCGGTGTGCATTAGCTATGATGTCATCCTACATGGCAAATAATTAAACCTATCGGGAGGAGGGATTGGTTAAGGGAACATATATACCTATGCATTTTTTAGGTGTTAATAACCTAATTGGCTGTCCCTCATCTGGCAGGAATAGCTTGAACTTCTCCCTAATTGTGTATAATATATATTATAGCAACATAACAGCGGATTGGACCCTGCAACAATGTATGCTCACCATTGCATAGGCCATCATGATCGGTTGGCATTCTCTCACAACCTTGCACATTCAGCTCATTAGCAGCACGTAAGCAAAAGGAAACCCAGGTGCAGAGAACAACATCAGACTACTGCCCACTTAACCAATTAATCTACCATCTCTCATCAGCCAAGCCTTCAGCAAAGGCTACTTCTTTGTACTTGACCTTGCTGAATGTTCTCGTCCCTGGAACATGACAGGGATTTAAGGTACATCGTTATCTTTATCTGAGACTTATAAATAAGCCTGGATTTATGGTCTTGGGCCATGTGGAAGGGACCATGATTTTGTCCATCTCACCTTTGCATTTAGTGCTATTTGATTCAATTATCCTGGGTGTCATGACTTTCTTCGGCCTCTGGAGACTTGGTTGCTCTGTCTCACAAGCTTTCTGCATCTTTAATTGTTCAATGCTTGGCATTCACAACTGTTCACTCATTTACTTAATCTAAGTGAAATATGTCCTGGGTTTATTGCTTATCCTCGTTGACTCCCTTTGTATTCTGCAATAGCTTCTTACTGTGGCATCTTTGATATCTGGCCAACAGCTATTCTTTGCTCATGCACAAATTTGCTTCCAGCGTCTGTCAGCTCTGCAGCCCAGGTCTCTCTGCTTCAAGTTTTTTGCCTACTGTTATTCAGCGCTGACATCCATCTTTTCAACATGGCCGCTTTACCCATGCGGCCGCATGTATTGTTTTCTGCATTGCCTAGCAACAGCCACAGCAGAGACCGGCTGTCTCATTGGTCCTGCGACCACATATCCGCTCATCGGCAGCCCTGGAAGGCGCCACTCGGCCTGCCTACTAAGGCACCCTAACAAGGCACAGGCCTGTCTGTGACGGATCGTCGACTGTCAGCCGAAAATGCTACTGCCCTGACACTTCATCCAACTACTGTGAGTACTCCTCATTGGCTCAACCCACCACTCCCCCACCTGACTTTTTCCGTTGCCCGCTCTCGCTGCCCGTGGCGGTACAAGGTAAGCTGCGCATCCGTGCTGCGGCAATCTCCTTCACTAACTCATAACAAGCTGAGATGCACCTCTCAGCAACCACCACCGGACCCATCATGCCCCTTCCCCCCTCCAGGAGCCCACCCTCGTAATTAATGCACTGTGCTGACTCTACAGCCCTACCAAACGGAACTCCAATGCTCCGGTGCAAGCCACTACGACTCTAACTTTACCACATGCACACTATCCACCGCACCTCGCATGCTCGTAACTCTTGGTAATCATGTGCCCAGGTCAAACCCCTTGCCTACATGTCCGCTGCAGAACCACCTGCTCTAGCTACTAATTGTGTAGCCCTGCGCCATTTCTACACGCAAATGTTCAATTGTGCACCCCGGCACAAGAGATCAATTGTGTTGCCCTGCATTAGCTATCAACTGTGTTGCCCTTCTCCAGCCATTCAATTGTGCTGTCCTGTATTAGCTATTAACTGTGTTGCCCTGCTCCAGCCATTCAATTGTGCTGCCCTGCATTAGCTATCAACTGTGTTGCCCTGCTCTAGCCTCTCATTTGTGTTGCCCAGCATTAGCTAACAACTATTAGCTATCAACTGTGTTGCCCTGCTCCAGCCATTCAATTGTGCTACCCTGCATTAGCTATCAACTGTGTTGCCCTGCATTAGCTATCGACTGTGTTGTCCTGCTCCAGCCATTCAATTGTGCTGCCCTGCATTAGCTATCAACTGTGCTGCCCTGCCTCTCAATTGTGCTACTCTGCATTAGCTATCAACTGTGCTGCCCTGCTCTAGCCTCTCAATTGTGTTGCCCTGCATTAGCTATCAACTGTGTTGCCCTGCTCTAGTTATCAACTGTGCTGCCCACACTAGTCATGAATCTCAGCCTAGCTAAGATTACTACCATCTTAGTGTTCAGTATCATCGTTCACACTCTCACCTTCCCTACATGCAAACTGCTGCACATTGCTTCGCCATCATCCGCCCCGGTGGCTCGCAACACTCCGGCCTTCACCAACATGACCTCCAGGCTCCTGTCCATGCAAAATCCTCTACCACCTCCCGACCAGATTAGGCCAACCTACTTCCTACCACCCTTCACTCCCAGCCCGCAGCAAACACTCGTAATCAGCAAAGACACACATCACACACCACAGACATTATCGCCATATCAATGGATCCTTTGCTTCGCAAGCAAACCTAAGCCCAACCAACCTTGATCTACTAACTGGAGAAATAATAGAGTAGGCTCCAGACTCATCAACCTGGCTACAGAGCCCATGCCATGCACCATCAACCACTCCAAACTCACTCAGGAATCGGACCATTTATCACACCCCCACAAAATCCCAACTAATAAAAAGACTAAGGAAACCCACTAAATTAACGGAGCACTCATCAACGCCAGATCTCTTGTTGCCCATGCCACAGAAATCGCTGACATCATTACAACCAACCAGCTCGATTTCCTAGCGATTACAGAAACCTGGCTCCACAAAGCAGCTGGCCCTGCCCTATCCCTAGCTATCCCAGGGAATCTCACCATTATTAGGAAAGATAGAGAAACCTCCAAAGGAGGAGGCATACCATTAATATACAAACCCAGCCTCGACATGAGAGAAACTGAATCCCCCCATCTTCTTTCCACTGAACTACTTTCAGTCAAACTATGTCTATTATGCATTTGGTATACCGCCTTCCAGGCTCGCTAGGAACCTTCGATGAAGACATAACGACTCTCCTTAATACCAACACCAAACCTGGCTCCCAAACTATTTTACTCAGGGACTTTAACCTAGGTCTGCATGACCCCAATGGCACCAATGCCACCACCCTATTTAATACCATCACGGATGCAGGCCTCACTCTCAGGAACAATGGACCTGCACACGCAAAAGGTCGCATCTTGGACTGGATCGCAGACATTAATTGCTTATCCTGCATAACAAAATCTGAACGTGTGTGGACAGATCCTCACCTGATCTCATTCACCATCCAAGATAGTCCCTCAAACCAACTCGACTAGACCCATGGCCCCACCGGCCCCAACCAAAAACAGGAAAAACATCACATTCCCTAACTTCCTACCTCCTTACAAACCATCACCAACTCTGAGAACCTACCTTCCAATCCTACAGATCTGGTTGACCTGTATAACAACACCATTAACTCTGCTATTGACTCCATTGCACCACTTAAACTCGGCAAACCTATAGCTCACTTAAACCTGTGGTTAACTCCCAGTCTAAAAACTTTGCGAAAGGAGAAAAGACAGGGTGAGACCAAATGGAAAAATAACCCGACAGATTAGAATAAGCACCTTCTCACCTCCCTGGCTGATAAGTACAAAAAGGAAATCATTCAAACTAAAAACGACACCTTTAATGAAAGAATAAAAAAAGCCATCTCAAGCACTAGAGAAATGTTCTCTATCCTAAGGGAATTGGAATCCCCGGTCAATCCCACAGACTCATGCATTAAAAACCAATCCTGGTGCACAGCCATCCAAGATGCCCTCTGCAATGAAATAACCTTGCTCCAAGAAAAAATCAGTACCAATAAAGCCATGCTACACAAGATGGCCTTAGAAACACAAGAAACCATATTGCAACAAACCTCCCTCAAACAAACCAAACCCAGTCACCAATTCAAATTCGACTCTATCTCAACCATCAATGCCGAAAAGATCATCTCCTCCCTCAAACCTTCAAAATGCCTATCATTAAAGTAGCCACAAAAAACCTTGCTCCTTTCATCGCCACATTTATTAATTCCTCCTTCAAATCATGCTCAGTACCCACAATCTCAAAGATGCCTGGGTACTTCCCCTACTAAAAAAAAAAACCTAGACCCCAACATTCCCACCAATTACAGGCCAATCATAACCGTAGGTTTTCTTCTCAAAATCGTTGATAAAGCTGCCTATCTCCAGATTCAAGCCTCGAGATCAACAACCTACTGGGCACCCGCCAATCTAGTTTCAGATGAGACATGGGACAGAGATGGCCCTCATCGACCTGAAGAATCAACTAGACGACCGAAGACAAAGGGGAAGTCTCCAATCTTCTCCTGTTAGACTTATCCACTGTGTTCGACCTAGTCGACCATAATGTCCTGTGCCATCACCTTAAAACAGCCACCCATTTTTCCAAGGAAGCTACCTCGTGGATAACTCATTCTTGGACAACAGATCCATGAGAGTCTTCTCACCATCCTGCGCAGACCCAGTACCTATTACATGTGGAGTACCGCAGGGCTCCTGTGTCTCCCCCACCTCATACAATATATTTACAAAGCCCCTTTTTGACATTCTTGATAATCTGGGTGTCTCATACACCAACTATGCTGACGACACCCAGATTCTCATCCCCATCCTAGGAGACTACGACAAAGATGTAACCATGATGAACAAAATCTACTTAATCATACAAACATGGATGGCCACCCATGGCTTATGCCTAAACGATGAAAAGACATAGCTTCTAATCGTCGGATCCCCGATTAGGCTGACCAAACTATCTACCCAATACAACTCCGTCCTCATTGGCACGAATAAGATCAAAGTCTCTAAGGAAGTCAAGACTCTAGGTTTCTACCTGGACTCGGCTCTCATTCTCAACAAACAAATCAACGCCACAGCTTCTGCCACCAACTATACGTGCAAGCTGATTTATGCATGTACACCATTCCTGTCCACATATAGCTGTACTACAATTGCAAGGGCATTAATCCTCTCCAAAGTAGACTACTGCAATGCCCTATATCTAGGCACCAGTAAAAGCAACAACAGCAAACTCCAGACACTCCAAAACAATGCGCTAAGTGCGGCTCTAGGCATACCCAAAACACAACATATATCTCACGTTAGACGCGCCACTAACTGGCTCTCCATAAATGACAGACTCAAGCTAAAATCCCTCAATTTAACCCACAAATGTCTGTCCAACAAGGTGCCCCTATACCTCAGTGACCAATTTACCAAACACACCTCAGAACGACCTATCAAAAAAGCGCAATCCAATAGCCTCAGAATACCCCATTTTAAACTTTAAAAAACAGGAGGGGAGCCACCAGGGGGCGTCGAGATGTGCTGAGGCATCTCTGTCGAGCTCTTCCCCAGGGCACCGAAAAAGGAGTCTGAGCCCCTCTTAATCCCCCTGGAGAGGAGTTCTGACCCCCCCCAGGCTTTGTGCGGACCCCCCTGGCACTCCTTGAGTGCAATCCCGGTCGCTGGTGGAGCCAGGACAGCGGAGAACGAAGCTCTCTTCACTGGCCGGGGATGCGGAGTGTGGCCCGCTTCCCGCCGGCAGTTCCGCGGTGACGGAGGAGTCGACCCGGTGGGGGAGGGGTCGCGGGCCTTCCCGCATGCAGGCTCTCCCGTGGCGGCCGCCCCTCCTCGGAGAAAGGTGTAGAGAGCTGGCGGTGCGGGCCCCCCGTTCCTCTGGGACTGTTTGAATCTTCTCAATACGGCGCTCCGAGGGGTCCAGCCCTCGTGGACTATTTGAAGCGGTGGCTGTGTATGGGGTGAGAGGAGCCGTCGCTTGATCACTCGCCGGTTCGGCTGCTGGAGTGATCCGCTTCTGTCTTCATGCTCCCGCGACCGCCGTGTCTGCGTCTGGAGGGGGTGGCTGCTGTGGGCAGACTTAGGCGGATCTGAGGGTGCTGCGCTGGTGAGCCCCTGCCGATGCTGGATCCCGGCTGGAGGGCGTTTGGCGGTCCTGTTGGCGGGAAGGCTTGGCGGCGCTTCCTTTGACAGTGTTCCTTTTCTTGCGGAGGGCGGCCCTTCTCCCCGTCATTTTGAAGGTTGGCTAAGGCGGAGGAGGAGGGGGCCTGGTCCTTGTGAGGGGGCCCTGCGGCAGGGCGTGGGGGGACTTGGAAGAAGACGTGCTCCCCGCACCTCTGCGGAGTGAGTGCTGTGAGCGAGGGAGTGGGCTACTGAGCCCTGAAGAGAGTTCCAACGTTTTAAACCCCTTGGAACAGTCGCCTGGTGGAGGGGCTGGTGTGGTTGGTGTCTTGGCCCTATCATCCGTGGCGTGGCTGGAGGATCGACTCAGGGAGTGGGCAGGGAGCCTGTGGGGCTTGTCGCGCCATCCTGCTGCGCTGTGGGGGAGCGGTGCTGTGCTGGCGGAGGGCTCATCCCGAGCCGCGGCGGTGAATGGAGTAGTGGCTAGCTGGGTCCACGTATCTTGGAGCCGGTTCGGGGAGCGTGGTGGCCGCTCTGTGTGGAGGACTGAGGGGAGTGAGCGGTCCTCCCTCCAAGAACTTGGTTGGGCTGGTGCTGTGGGGGTGCTCTGAACCATAGGAGCTTCTGTTTCAGGACCTTGGACGGCATTTGTGGGGCTGCTGAGTGTGAGAAGTGGTGAGGCCAGTGTGGCCGGACTACGGGTCTCAGCCTAGGGTCTCCCAGGGGATTGCTGTTCTCTGGCTGGGGGTGCCTTCTTGATCCCTCCTGCATAGACTGGGTGTTGGCCTTGCAAAGATTCCGGAGAGTCGAGGTGGAGGAGGGGAAGGAGGCTATCATGGAGGCGGGGGCTCAAGCGGAGGCGTCGGAGGCCTTGTCGGTGAGCCGCAACATGGCGGTCCTGTTGGAGGAGATAAGAGGGTTTCAAGCGGATGTCAACAGGCGCCTGGACTCCTTGGATAAGAAGGTGGACGATGTGGAAGATCGGGTTCAGGTGCTGGATGCCAATCAGTCCTCGGCAGATCTCTTTGAGACACAATTTGACATGAGGTTGGTGGAGCTCGAGAGGCGGGAGGAGAGGGTCACTCTCAAGTTGGACGACCTAGAAAATAGGGAGCGTCACTCCAACCTAAGATTTTTTGGTATGCCTGAACTGGAGGGGGAGTCCCAGGCAGACATTGTGAAGGGGGTGAAGGTGATTGTGAGCAGTCTTTTTGACGGCGAGAATACCAGCGAGCCCACCATCGATAGAGCCCATAGGGCTGGGGGTTTTGTGGGTGAACCCCGTACGGTCTTTGTGAAATTCCACTTTTATGTTGAAAAAGTCAAGATCCTGGATTTAGCGTGCAAGAAGGGTTCTATAGACTGGAATGGGCCCAAATCAAGGTATACCAAGACCTCTCGGCGCTAACCCTGGCTCGATGGCGCCTCTGCGGCCCACTGACGAAGTGGTTGCAGGCTAAGGGGGTTCGCTACAGGTAGGGTCATCCCTTCTCCCTTGCCTTTGAGCTGGATGGTGATAAGTATTCTCTTTCTTCAGAGGCAGAAATTCAACGTGTCACCCCTGAGCTGTTGGGGGACCCCCCATTCGACGGTTGAGGGTGGGGGTGGAATGAATTGGGTGGGAACCGCCCTAGCCCGTCGGGATTTGCGAGTCAGCGGCGCATGCGGGGGCACAGGAAATTCAGAAAAGTGGCGCCCCCTTCTCCGGAGCAGCCCCCGCCATGATCTCGTTATGTCTTTTTGGTTCGGCTCTCGGAGGTGGTCCTGGGGGGCAATGTGGGCGGCTTGACCAGGGGTATGTCTGTTCCTTGGGTTGGTTGTTCAATTCTTTGTTCCCAGGGTTTGATGAGGCTTATGGGAGGGGGGGTAGTTTCAGAGGGGGGGTGTTTGGGGGGTGTTATTTGTTGAAAGGGGGGCTCATAATGTCAGCTGCTTTTAAGGTGTGAGTGGCACCCTGGTGGGGGGTGATTTCTGGTGGCCTTGTGTTGTACCTGGGAGATGCCGCAGTCCGTCCAGGCGCTAGGGGGTACGGGGATGGGGGTGGGAGGGTTACAGGGTGTTTGGGGTGGAGGTTAGGGTGGGCAGGGGAGGTTTACAATTTGTTTTCATGGTTTTGGGAATGTTTTAAGGTTGTCTGGGTCTCGGAGGGGTAGGGATTCTGGGGATCCCTTTTTGATTTCTTCAGGTGCAGGTGAGGGGGGAGGGCTGGTCTTACAGAGCGGTTTTTACACAATTGGGAAAGCATTATATGGCCAGGTTAATGGATGACTCTTTGCAAAGATTGCTGGTGGGGTCCCTGAATGTGCAGAGGTTGAATTCCCCTACAAAACGGTCCTTGGTGGTGAGGGAACTTTCTAGGCTTAACCTGCATGTTCTGTTTGTGCAGGATACCCACTGGGTTAAGGGAAAGGAACCAGTGTTGCGATCTAAAGCTATTCAGTCGTTGTTCCAGTCTCCTTACAGGGCTAAGAAAAGAGGTGTTGCAGTCTTGATCTCCCCCATGGCTCTCTTTGTCCCTAAGGCTCATCAATCTGATCCGGAGGGTCGCTACATAATGGTTAAGGGATCGGTGAAAGGTCGGTTGTCTACTCTGGTAGGGGTTTATGCCCCAAATGAGGCACAAGATCTTTTTTGGGAGAGAGTGGGGGAGAAAATTCGGGGCTTTGCGGAGGGGGCGTTGATAGTCGGGGGGGGACTTTAACATGGTTCTCTATCCGGATAAGGACAGGAAATCCTTCTCCCCATGCCCTGACCAGAGGGTTCAGAGAAAGTTAGCGGTTTTGTTTAGGCGAACTAATGACATGTTGGGTTTGGGAGACGTACATGCTGTAAAGGAAAGCTGCAACCCCCTGTTCACTTTTTATTCGGTGGTTCACAAGGCGTTCTCAAGGATTGATCTTGTCCTGGTGGACTTTACATTGCGGGATAATGTCTTGGGTTTTGGTGTGGAGGCAGTCCCGTGGTCGGATCACAACTTGGTTTGGGCCACGGTGGGGGTCCCCGGGCGACTCCGGCTAGGGCGCGGTGGGTGTGCAACGATAGTCTTTTGCTGGATAAGGAACTTAAAGAATCCTTACTTGGTTCTATCAGGGAATACTTCCTTCTTAACGACACAGGGGAGGTGAATGTTCAGGGAGTGTAGGACGCGTTTAAGGCCACTATCAGGGGCGTGCTCATAGAGATGGGTGCAGGGAGGAGGCGAAGTTGAGGAAGCAAATTGCTAGCATCCAGCCGGGAGGAAAGTTAAGATTGCAGATGGCTCTGGGCAAATGGGAAGAGCTTCAAAATCTTAAAGCTCAATTGTCAGCCTTACTCGTGGGGCAAACGGAGAGAAAGCTGGCTTTTTTGAAACAGCGGTGTATGGAGCGGGGGGGAAAAGGCGGACCGGATTCTGGCGTGGCGTTTGAGGGACTTCGGAATAGTAGGAGGGTGAATCGGATTAGGGGTCGTACGGGGGAGGGAGTTGTGCAAGAGGATAAGATAGCAGTTTGGGCGGTATTATGAGGATCTGTACGCATCGGAATACTCTGGGGATGGGAGCGACGTAGACTTATTTTTGGAATCGTTGCAGATCCCACGCCTTTGTGCGGAGGAGCTTACCAAGTTCGAATTGCCTATCTCCTCCCAGGAGGTGATGGATACCATTGCCTCCCTGAAGAGCGCCACGGCTCCGGGGGATGATGGCTTTACGGTCCGTTTTTATAAGATCTTCCGCTCCGCAGTGGCCCCCTTTCTGGCTAAAGTATTCAATGCTGCCCTGGACTCAGGCTCTCTGCCCGCCTCTATGATGTCAGCTCTCATAATGGTGTTGCCGAAAGAGGGGAAGGACCCCGAGCATTGTCAGTCCTATAGGCCCATTTCGCTGCTTAATGTTGATGTTAAGATTTTGGCTAAACTCTTGACGAACAGGCTCTCTAGTTATCTTCCCTCGCTGGTTCATGGGATCAGGTTGGCTTCATCCCTGGTCGGCAGGGATCGGACAATGTGAGGAAAACCCTGTGGTTAATGTATGAGTCGTTGAAGCAAGATCTGGAGGCCTATCTTTTGTCAGTGGACTCTGAAAAGGCCTTCGATCGGGTCGAGTGGCTATACATGGGGAGAGTGTTGAGGAAAATTGGCTTTGCAAGTGGGTGGCTGCACTATACAATGGTCCATCGGCAAGGGTGTTGGTCAATGGTTGTACGTTGCTGGGTTTCTCGCTTTCTCGGGGTACGCGTCAGGGATGTCCCCTTTCTCCTCTGTTGTATGCACTGGCGATGGAGCCTTTAGCCTTCGCCGTCAGGGCTGATGAGGGTCTTTCGGGGTTGCGATGTGGTGACCATGAATTTAAATTGTCCTTGTTTGCGGACGATATTCTGGTGTAGCTGACTGATCCGCCAGTTCGGTTCCTTCTCCGGGCTCAAAGTGAATTTGTCTAAGTCATGTATAATGCCTATGGGGGGGTGGATCTGGAGCTTGAGGGAAGAAAGGAAGTGTATGGGGTGCGGTTGGAGCGGGATTCCATCAAATACTTGGGCGTCACCATCCCCAGAGAGAGACCTCGGTAAGGTGTTTGAGCTTAACTTCCCTCCCATTCTTGCCAAAATCCAGAGTGACCTACTGAGGTGGGCCCCCTTCACTCTTTCCTGGTTTGGTCGGATGGTAGTGATTAAAATGAATGTTCTCCCGAGGCTTCTCTACCTCTTTCTGTCGCTTCCTTGCAGAGTGCCAGATTCGTTCTTTGCTTCACTGCAATCTTGCGTTCTTCATTTCATATGGAATGGGAGAAGACCTAGGGTTGGGTTTCCTACCCTGACGCTCCCCAAGTCCCTTGGCGGTTTCGGCATACCGGACTTCAGAGGGTATTATAAGGCAGCTCAATTACGGGTTTTGTTGGAGCACTTAAGGGATGATCTGCGAACATATTGGACGTATGTGGAAGATGTTCAGGTCCATCCTAGAAAGGTTAGGGACTTCCTGTGGGCTCCCCAGAATTCCATTCCAGGGCCTGTTAAGTCCCATCTGGAATCCCTCTAAGGACACTATGTTTCTCTCCTCCTGGCCCTGTCCTTTGTCTTTTTGTGGGGTCCTCCGATTTATCTGGACAGGAAGGGGTTCCGAGACACACAGTCCTGGTCAGACCAGGGGTTGCAAAGGGAGGCGCAATTGTTCAGGGATGGGTCCTTCCTGGAGTATGATCAATTGGTGAACTTGTTCGAGGCTAAGCCCCCTATGTTTTTTAAATATTTGAGGCTGAAGGGAATCCTAACTCGGGCGTGTTGGAGCGCCGACTTGTCGCGCCCCCTTACTCAGTTTGAGAGGCTTTTTGTGGAAGCCACATCTAGGAAGGGATCCCTTTCTAAGATATATAAAGTGCTTATCTCTTCCGATCTGGTGGGTAGGCAACCTTTTAAACGTATTTGGAAGGAGCGGTTGGGCTTCTCCTTAGATGATCAATTGTGGCAGTCAGTATTCAAGGCAGTGTCTTCGGGAGAGCTATATACAGCGGCGGCGGAGCATAATTTTAAGGTGTTACACTCCTGGCATTGTCCTCCGGCGGCACTCACTAGGATGTTTAGGGAAGTTTCCCCATGGTGCCCCAGGCAGTGTGCCAATAAAGGTACCTTGTTTCACATGTGGTGGGAATGCCCGGTTATCTGCCGCTATTGGGCAGAGGTCCTTAACTGGATAAAAGACATTCTGGGGACTTGCCCTTCCCTGCATCCACTGGAGATTCTTCTGGGCACTCCTTTGCCCGATAAAGAGGTGGGTTCCTTCTCGAAGGCAATGGGGGCCATGCTGACGGCGGGACGATTGGCTCTGGCTCAGAAGTGGAAAAGCCCTATAGCGCCTTCTAAGTCGGAGTGGTTCACCAAGCTTATTTCCATCTTTACATACGGGAAACTTGCTGCCATGGTCAATGATTCTATGCCCTCCTTTCTGCAGGAATGGACTGTGGTTATTCTGAATGCAGACTGTGAAGCCTTGAAACTGTGATTTGCACCGTGATCACTTGTATGGCCACTGGGGAGGGAAAATTGTGACAGTTACTGAGAACCCTGGGTCTTAGAAGATTTGGGGCCCCTGTGGCCAGCTAGACCTTCTGTACTATTGTGTTTTTTGTTTCGACCATGCTCATTGCTCTTTGCACTGGTGATTTTTTGAGGCCTGGACAACCTGGGATTTGGGGGTGGGGGTGTGGGTGGGAGAGGTGGGGGGCAGGGGGGAATAGCTGTTAGGTGGAATCTGTTTTGTTCTTGTTTTGCTCTCCTTGGGAGAATTTGTTTATCTCTTGTTGAAAATTTTCAATAAAAATAAAGTGGAAAAAAAAAAAACAGGAGGCGCTAGCTTTCCAGTCCTGGCTGCGCAATTATGGAACTCTATCCCTGATTCATTACGAGCCATATGCTTCAAGACTAACGTCAAGAAGTGGTTGCACTCCCGAGACCTATGACCCTTCTGACATTTTTCCCTGTACTTCTTCCTGCTGATTTAGTAAGAAACAGTACCCAGAGAAATCTATCTGTGGTATATATGTTCATTGCTGCCACAAAATTGTATCTGTAAATATCTGTATTTGATTTTCCATGTCTACCAAATATTGTATCTGTATATATTTTTTATTTGATGCCCATATGCCTACGGGCCCGTTGCGCAATATAAATAAATAATTACATTTACAATATTTTGTACTGCAGCAAGCTTCTATGTGACTCATCTACCTTGGATTTCTGCGTATATACATTTATTACACATCTAGTTACTTATCTTCTGTGTATATATGGTTTCTTCTCACTCGTATACATGTTTACTTTGCCTCTTCAGTTACATCTTCATTCTTCAAGTATTCTTATATTGTTTCTGTGCGTCATCATATCTTCTCCTTATGACATCACTTTGCACCCATCAGATTTTCTTTACAGCTCTTCAGTGTTCAGTGGTGTCTGCAAATCTCCTGCTACCCCTTCAGTTTGAGGGTATATTCGGTATGGTTGTCTGAGTGCATAACGTCTCTCATACACCCGATGCGGTAGTGAAATGATACCTGATGTCATGCACAGTGTCTTCTTGTCCTTCATCCAATATGTCAGAGGTGAGGGGTTGGGTTCTATAAATGACGTACACGTATGCTTCTCTACAAGCTAATGATACTGGAAGGTGAAATGGCAAAAGGGACCCTGTGCATGGGGCAGAACACCTGCAGGAATGCGTCCTCCAACTACAGACACACAAGCGCTTTGGGAAAATGACTATGCGCAATACACAGCAAAGGTTCATGGGGAAGGAGGACATAAATGGGGCCTTTAATGACTACTGCATCAACTTATACAAAAGCAGGGGTCCAGTAGATGCTGAGGATGTGACAGAGGTATTAGGGCAGGCCTTTCTACCAAAGCGGAGTGTAGCAGCTGCAAATGCTATGGAGGAACCAGTGATGGAGGGGGAGATTAGAACAGCGATGGACTCTCTTGGGAACAGGAAAACACCAGGGGAGGGGAGTATAGCGTCCTAGCAGAATTCCACAAAATGTATTTGACTATACCAGTTCGCAAGCTAAAACGGCTCTTTGATTTCGCCTTTCAGAAGTGATACCTTCCGATGTCCATGAGGTAGGAAACAATAGTTTTGCTACTGAGCCAAGGAAGGGCCTGCGACACTGCGAGTCATATCGTCCATTCACATTGGTAAATTTAGATATGAAAATAATGGCCAAGATGATATCCAATAGGCTAGGTTCATTAAGACCAATGCGGTTTTGTGTGGGGGAGGAACATGGCCATGAGTCTACTGAGACTCAAATCTTTTATAGAAAGGTTATGGGACATGGAGGAGGAATTACAGTGGTTTCTCTGGATGCAGTCAAAGCATTTGACTCAGTAGAATGGGACTGGCTCCTTCAGGTATTAACAAATTATGGGTTGGGTCCAAACATCATGAAATGGATCTGATTATTATACAGTGATCACTGGCAAGGGTGAAAACTGGCAGAGAAGTTTCCTCCCGATGGCAGCTAGAGAGGGGTACACAACAAGGTTATCTTCTGGCCCCCATCTTGTTCGCCCCTGACATTGAAACACCAGGCGAATATTTTCAAATCACAATTTAAACATGCAGGCATAATGGCAGATGGCCAATCACACGTGATCTCTGTCCAGATTTGCAATAAACATGGAACAATCAGAAGTCTTTCCATTGGGAACTCTTAGAAGGAAACTAGTGAAGTACCTACCAGAGGTGGGAATGCAGTGGGAAACTGATTCCTTCGGGTATTTAGGCATGCAGGTTCATCACACTGTGCTGGCTACATTCTAATATAACGTAGGCAGGTCATTGGCGGATTTGGAGGACCGTATAGGGTGGTTCTGGAAGAGGCTCCTCTGTCCCTAATGGGTAGGATAGCGATATGTAAAATGATCATTCCGCCCATGCTGATGTACCTGTTTGCCAACACCCCATACGTGTTTAGGCCTCACTTCTTTAAAGCACTTGAAAGCAAAATATTGGAATTCCTGTGTGCTGGGGGATGTTGTAGGGTTGCACTGAAGACGTTATGTAGGAAGCACCGAGATGGAAGATTTTGAGCAATATTCTTTAGCATTCCAGCTGCAACATGCAACCATATGGGACGTTGGGGATGCTGGAAATTATAGATTACTTATGGGGAAAACCCAAAGATACTACACAGGGATGGAAATGCTTTGGAAGCCGGGATGATTTGAGGCATCCTGTTTAACTTGACAGGTATGGAAAAGAACAGCGTAAAATTAAAAATAGGCGAAAGCTACAGTCACGGCATACCCCTGAGAGCGGATGCCAAGATAGCAGAGATAATAGTGGTAATTGGAGATGCCAGATGCTCTTAGGCAGGATGTTGAACGATGGGGGCTCTATTTGAAGGTGGAAGTTTACTACCCTTCAAAAAGTGGGCTCTGAAATTTCAGAAGCCCGAGCGGCAATTTCTGAATGTCGCAAGATTGGCCAAGACTCTAGGGACCAAATGGAATTCCATACCAGAGGAGCCCCCAACCACTGCAATACCTTGTGCTATACTAACCATAGACACGGAAAGACGTGCAATATCAAGTTTGTACACAACACCACAGGACAGTGACACCCTACCCCACCTGAAGGTGAATGAGATGTGGGAAAGACACATGGCAGACACTATAGAAGAAAAATCATGGTCTAAAATGTGTTCACGGATTAGTGAGGTGTCCAGAAACTCCTTTTTAAAGTTAATATAATTCAACATATTACACTGCGTCTACATGACCCCCCAGGAATTACACATGACAAATTCGGACAACACACACAGATGTCCAAGGTGCGGAGGAGACTCAGCTGGGTTTTGGCACATGGTCTGAGAATGCCCAATAATAGGAGACTTCTGGCGCAAAGTGATTCTCAAAGTAAATGACCTAGATGGGAGACCACACTACCCAGGGCCTCACCATGTTGGAGAACCCCTGCAGTTATGTGCCAGCCTGCAGTGGGACGCAGAGCACCCTGAGTGCCAAGACAGCCGGGATCCTAGAGTTTTACGCCATTGAAGTGCTTGGAGCATGTTTCAAAAACTGTTGAACCTAAGAAGTGACCTGCTGCTGGAGCAAGACTGCCTCTCTGCCAGCTACAGCGGTTCCCAGGACCTCGCCATGTTTAAGCACCCATGCAGTTTTTGGCCATTTTCCCCCCATGTTTGAGAGCGTGAGAAAAGGTTTCATCCTGTCCATGAGCCTCTGGATTGTGACCCACATCACCCTGAGCCAAGACACCTGGCATCCTAGTGTTTTTCGCCATTGAACTGCTTGGAGTGTTTTTCGAAAAACTGTTCAATGCATTTGAACCAGCAAGACCCTCCGTTGCTGCCTTTTGCTCTTTCCCGATCTTCACACAGTGCCAAGAAGTCTGGTTTAATGCCGCTGAACCATCAAGAAAAGCAAAGAAGGTACTATTGACTGCTAACCCCTTGCTCCATTTTTGGGCCCTAAAGACTGGTTAGGTCACTTTGAACCCTTTTTGCTCACAAGTACGTATCCTATTCAAGAACTTTGTTGCTTTTGCTTGATTTTCACCCCTGATTCATTACCCAGAGTGCTGCATTTACCATCCTTGCTTATTCTGTGTTCTCTCGCTTTAGGGGTGGGTCTTGTGTAGTGATTTTCTAGTTAGTTATTATTGTACATGGTTTGTTTAATTAAATTTATATTAATAAAAGTCCCAATTTGTTTGGGGGCGTGTGGCTTTGGCAAAGTGTTGTTCCTAATACAATTCCAAACAGTTTCACCAATCTGCAACACATTTTGCATAGTTACCTATTAGGACCCTCCGAACATTATTGTCTAAATAACATTTGGACACCCCACCCCTTTCCCCGGATTTCAGCAAAAGTCAAAACATTTCTGGGGCTCTGTGGCCTGGCAAAGCATTGTTCGTTATACAATTCCACACTGTTTCAGACCTCCTGGACATTACTGGCTACAGGAAATTTGGACACCCCACCCCTTTCTCTGGATTTCATGGCCCTTTCACACATGAGACGGTTGCCTGAAATCAGGAAAACATCAATGTGGTCGAAAACCATGTTTCAGGGCCCTAGGATGCACGGTTTCCAAGATATTTGCACTGAGATGCACTACAACAAACTGCTCCATGCCAGGGTGCGGCAACAGGTGGAGAGAGAGCACAGAACGTCCAAGTATGCAGCAATACCCCACCTCTCAATTCCCCCCAATGTCTGCTCCGGTGTATGTCAGCCAGCCACACATGCCCTTTCTCAGTGCAGTCTACTTCAGGGTGCACAGTACATCAAGCGATAAGGGAATAGGAACAGCAACCTACACGATCATTGATTTTCAACAATTGATGAGTGTTATCATGTCCGTCTACAGAACCCGTTCGGAGAACGGGTACTTTTGCTAGTTGTTTATATTTTTCTATAACCCTGTTGCTACTGAACCACCTTCACACCGTTCTTGAGAGCTTAGGCTCGCCTTGGCCCACGCTACAACAAAAGGCGAAAAAGGCCTATCTCTCAACTGTGCCTGTTTTTCCTTCATGATTGTGTTGGCCCTTGGTTTGTAGAAGTGTGAAGGCTGAATGGGCATTTTAGCCTCTGCTCATCCTTGTACTTCTGCAGGACAGAAGTCAATTTGTCACAACCAGGATTTGCTGTCCACTAGAGATGTGTATATTGCTAGTGAACGCTCCCTTCCTCATAGTGCTCTGCAATGCTCCTAACCAGAATGCAAAAGTTGAGCCATGTGCAGTACCAGTTCAGACTCTAGGCTTCTGAGCACTACAGCGGGATAGTTCAAAAGTACCAATTGTACCTGTGGATTCAGTTGAATTCCACATTAACAGCCGCTCATACCTATGATGTGATTCCAATCAGAACATCTTAGCAACATTTCTTGAATATAACCAGATAAGGCCCATTTGTGAGCATTCTGAAGTTTGCTGTATAAATGTGTTGCCTGGTCCTGCTTGCAACGGGTATCTACTGCCTTTATACACCTGTTTGCAAGGTGTAACTTTGAATGCCTGCAACAATTCATGCAAACATTTCATTCACAATCTTTAAAGTAGAGTGTGCAGCACCACGTGCACCATTTGCATCACCATGTGCGACACATGTATGGGACTTTGTGTTCGTTCGATCTTCGTCCAAGAGTCGATTACCTGATGCATGTCCCCAGGATCGTGAACGTGGCAGAGCATTCAATGTGTTGCCTATATATACTTAGATATTTAAAACATCATGACATGCGCACAGAATTAGGCCTTTAGACCAACGGGAGGATGAATAGGAATTGTTTCTTAATTGTGCTTAGTAGGGTATATGTGGACATTTATGTCAGATTGAAAGCAGTCATTCGCTCTGGTCGTGACGTCAAAGTCCACTCTGGCACAGCACACCCCTAGTCAATGTGTCCTACTGTGTTATAAAAATTGAAAGAATGGATCCTGGCTGTTGACCAATTTTAATGGCAGATAAGTCTTTCCGATTTCCTCCTACCACATCTGTGATAGCATCACCCAGGGGGTATATCATTTGTTGCAGTGCATGCACATTAGTCCCCTGCTTTCAGGTCTTGTAAAATGGCATCACTTTCTGCTCTCTTTACGGGCACCTTTGCCTGTGCCCAGCTGTGCATGGAACCCTTGCCCAAATGGAAGTGTGCTGCAGAAGTGGAAGTACTACAGCTTTCTACCCTTTTAACATGCCTGGTGTGTATGGGCTCTAGAAGTGTGGCTGTGCTTGTATTCGCTGTCCAATTACCTACCTAGCATCATGTATCAGTGGCGTGTATCACATCACTAAAGGGTGAGTTCAGGATCATGCCTGGACAAGCTTCCACCCTACAATGTGAAGCCCTTTTACCTGCCCAACCGTAGAGTTGGTAAATGGGGGTAAGAGTGTTACACGGCTAGTTTGCTCTGTGGGTTTGGAAGAAGTTCATGTAATCGACTTCCGTGTTGCACATCTATGAAATAACTGTCAGTTGTTGATGTTTTGAACTTTGACCCCGTTCAATGTTCTCATCCATCTGGCTGTCATTTGCATATGACTAACACATAAATAACATATCACCTGGCCACTGGCAGCATAGATTGATTTTTCAGATAGAATAGGTGGCAGATACGTCCCTTTAGGGCCTCTTCATGGAAGTGCAGTGGGGACAGTTAAAATGATTGAGCCATAATTGTTACACATTTTCTTCAAGGAACAATGTAAAGCATTTGATTGGTACTGCAGGTTTCTCACGGTTCTTTCTAAGTCTGAAAATCAAGGTGGACCATCATGTCAAAGATGGCACTGTGCTTTAGTGGGACCAGCACAACAAGCTTGCCATGGACACTAGAACATATTCTGATCCTTGCTGTGGCAAAAAGTGAAAACTGTCATAAAACAAACAGGAAAAAGTTGCTTCTATCGTAAATGTGTTGCATTAGATCAAACGCAATGCACATTCTCATCTCTGCATGCTTTAACATCAACTGTGATCAGTGGACACAAATGCGAGGTTCAGGGCAGTACAGTGGGTAAGGAAGGATTCCTTGTAAGCAAGCAGAGTTGGGCAGCAGGTGTTATGCCCGCAGCATAGGTGCAGCCACATACCTGCCTTCTGTTGCTGGATCAGCGAGAAGATTCAGGGATGGGCATCAGAGCTAAAGGGATTGAAGGAGGGGATGATGTTTTACAGAGGAAGACCAAAGTGATCAGCTAATGGCAAAGGCCTATTTAATAGTGTTGGTGCTCAGGTATCCTCTGCACAGATGTCAGAGGATACCGGACTTCAGATATTACATGATTTATACTGTTGATATGACTATTGTTTTAGGTCCAGCCCTGACCGCAACTCTGTAGATTCATAATTAATGTCCATTTGTCTCTCAATTTTATCTTCACAGGCCATCCGTTTGACCCACATTTTCTTGTAAACAATGCGGTGGGCAATGTAATTTGCTCGATCATATTTGGAGATCGCTTTGAGTACACTGATAAGAAATTTCAGAGGATGCTGCATCTGTTTGAAGAGAGTTTGAAGAGTGGGGGTGGACTGCTCCCTCAGGTAGGCTGAACACATGGTGAAGGCTTGTACTACAGCCTCTACCTTATTTAGGTTCTGGCTGGGTAGAGTGAATGAGCTCCCCCCCACATTGAACTCTTCTTGCCTTGTGCAGGAGCCCAAAAACTATGACCGCTTTAAGAGCACCAGCCACTCTCCTACCTGGTGCCTAGCCCAGGTGCAGTCTCACCCGCATAACATTCTAACAACCCTTGTATTTTTCAGAAGGGGCTGGGCAATGTTCTGTGGCATTATTATATTGTGTGATGGCGGAACCTGACATTAGATGTTTATATTGGATTTAGCCCATCTCATTGCAGGGGTCCTTTTGCCGTGGGGGTTTTTTATCTGCATTTTTCACATCTTTGCGTTGAGCTTGTTCTTAGCCTGTGATTGCTGTACTAAGGCATATAAAGCTCTATTGGATATATGTGTGATGTAGACCCAACAGAGCACTCAAGCCACAAGCGCAGTTCAACACCTCTTTCTACAAGTAAGAGGGTGACGTTGGATATTTACTTGTAGTGCCTGGGGGTTTCTCATTTAAAACTTATGTATGACTATATATAATACAGGATAAGGATGAATTCACTCAAAAGGGAGAAAGGGCACGCCTAAAGGAGCACCGATCCATTCTGGATGCCCTAATCTAATCTGCAGTCTCGGGGCTATAGTGCCCAGCTCAATACATGAATTCTACTACGATCAAGTACTGCTCTCCCCATCTTTCGGGAGACCCAGTGATTTAATTGCAGAATATTCATCACACCCATTTTTGATTGCAAAATATTAATCGCCATCTACAATTTATAATTTATAAAAAGGAACATCTAGTAAGTGTGGGAAAGGGGCTAATGCCATTTTAGGGTTGGGGTAAATGGGCAGTTATCGTCACACGCTGCGTCCTTAGACTCTTGGCTCACCTGTTTGTTTCTTGAAGTTTTCTTTCTTGTGTTCGCAGGTTTCGCCTTTAAAGAAGTTCGGGTCTTGTACAGGAATGGGCGTGTCTCCTCCGTCGCCAGTATGCAGGCAGGTAACATGTAGATGTGTTACTGGGTGCCTGCCGAGGAAGGATACGATGACAGGAGCGTTCAGTGTTCCAGGAAGGATACCAGGAAAGGCCGGTAGCAAACCAGGAGGGAAAACAACGAGTCCAGGAAGTATAGAAGTAGCTCGCACGGCTCTGCAAAGCGGAGATAGCGAAGAGCGGCACGGAACAACATGCCGGGAAGGAAGGGAAGACTAACTGAAATGGAAGCCAAAGGATTAGGGAAAGCGGGACAAAGGAAAGGAATCAGAGATGCAACTTGCCGGGACGAACAGCACGGACGCGCTTATCGTAGAGACCCGCCGAGGCGGGGGCGTGTCTCTTTTCAAGGAAGTAACAGGCATTACTGGGAGACTAGACCGTGTGTTTCCCCATGGCGTCGGCCATGTTGGATGTACAATGGATGCAATCCTACAGTGTTTGAGGGACCATGTTGTCCAGAGGGGCGGAATCGGTGATTCATGACAGCATGCCCCCTTCTAAACTCCGAACCCCCAGGTTTGCCTGGATGGGTCAGATGGAATCGCTGCATCAGGCGGGTGGCGTTCATGTTGGACACAGGTTCCGATGTCCGTTCACTGGGTGGATAACCCTTCTACTCCACCAGGTATTGAAGACAACCTCTCCTATATCTTGAGTCACATATCCTGGAGACCTCAAATTCGATCTGATTGTTGACGAGAACAGGGGGAGGTAGAAGAGCTGTCCTGGTTGACTGGTGGTATGGTTTCAGTAAGGAAGTATGGAAAACAGGATGAATTCTCTTCCAGGATTCTGGTTGTCGGAGTCGAAAAGCCACAGGGTTGATGATTTCCTTCACTGTGAATGGTCCATAGAAGCGAGGGGATAGCTTGTTGGGTTTTAGGTGTTTGGGTAATAGTCAGGAAGAAAGCCAGACTTTATCACCAATGGCATAGATAGGGCCAGGTCACCGTTTGACGTCTGCATGTTTCTTAACCTCCATCCTGGCCTTTTCTAGATGTCCCTTTACATTCTTGTGTATTGTGACTAATCAAGCTAAGCAGGAATTGACTGAAGGAACTAGGGTAGGGTGAGGCAAGAGTGTGGGCAGAACAGACGGATGGAATCCTTGATTGCAAAAGAAGGGACTTGTCTTGGTTGCAGAGTGTTCGGAGTTGTTGTAGGCAAATTCGGCTACTGGAATCAACACTGACCAGTCGTCCTGGACTTTAGATGCAAAACATCACAAATACTGCTCAAGGGTTTGGTTTACCCTTTTGGTCTGAGGATGGCATCTCGATGATAAGGCACATTGAATACCCAACAGCTGGTATAGGTGCTTCCAGAAACTGGAGACATATTGGGGTCCACAATCAGAGATGATTTTGGAAGGAAGGCCATGTAGCCGAAAGATGTGGGTCACGAAAATCCCTGCCATTTCTTGTGCCGAAGGCAGCTTGAACAGAGGATTAAAATGGGCCATGTGGGAAAACAGGTCAATGCTAACCATAATGGTGGTATGACCTTTGGAAGGGGGGAGATCCATGATAAAATCTGTGGCTATCACCTCCCAGGGTCGGGATGGCTGATTAGGGTGGTGGAGTAACCCTGCTGGTTTCCTGTTATTGGACTTGTTCTGATTGCAAACTGCACATGCCTGTATGTAAGATCGTACATCATCGATCATCCTAGGCCACCAAAAATGTCTCTGAAGGGTTTGAAGAGTAGCCTTAATAGCACGATGCCCAGAATGAAATGTGTCATGACAAAGGTTCATTATCTTGGTTCTTGTGATCTGAGTAGGAACAACCAATTTCTTGTCCTTGAAGAGGTAGCCATCCTTGGCAAACAGGGACCATTGATTGGTTTTGGAGCATTCATTCCAGAGGTCCGAAGTCAGGGTCCCAGCCCGTATGTTGTCCAATAGAGTGTTAGCCTGGGCTATGAACACTGTGTCTGGAAACATCTTGGGAAAAGTACATGCTTCTTCTGGCATATAATCTGGTCATCTGGATAGTGCATCAGCAATCATATTGGATGTCCTGGGTACGTGCTGAATGCGGAACTGGTTTTGGGCGAAGAAAAGGCCCAACGGGCTTGACGGCTATTTCTACATTCCATCGATTGTAGGACCTGCAGATTCCGATGATCAGTCCGTACCAGTACTGAGTATTTGGAACCCAAGAGGAGATGGCGCCATTCCATAAAGGCTTTTCGAATGGCGAGCAGTTCTTTTTCCAAGACTGAATAGTGTGTCTCACTAGGGTTCAACATCCGAGACAAATAGGTAGTGGGGTGTTCTTGATTATCCCCGGATTCTTGCTTTAACACTGCCCCGATTGCATACTATGAGGCATCTGTTTCCACCAGGAAGGGCTTTGTTATGTCTGGTTGAGCCAGGATGGGACCTTGAGTGAACTTGTGTTTTAACTCCCGAAAGGCAGCTTCTTGAACTGTTGACCAATGAAAGGGAGTGTCTTTCTTGAGTAAAGAAACAATAGGTTGCACAATAGATGAGAATGTCGGAATGAACTTCCTATAGAAGTTAGCAAGTCCCAGAAATGACTGGACTTGTTTAACTGAGTTAGGAGCAGGCCAGGAAAGAATGGCTTCAACCTTGGCTGGATCCATTGCCACACCTTGGGGACTTAGCACGAATTCCAGATAACAGACGGTAGACACATGAAAGATGCATTTCTCGGGTTTGGCCAGCAGATTATGGTCTTGTAAATGTTGCAAAACCAGGATAACATGTTCCTGATGTAAGACCGGGTTGTTGGAGTAAATCAATATGTCATCCAAATAGACAATCACAAAAAGGAATAACATGTCTGAGAAGACTCGGTCCATAAAGCCGCTGGAGTGGAATACCGCTGGGGCATTAGCGAGAACAAATGGCATGACTAGATATTCAAAATGTCCAAAAGGCGTTCTGTAGGCCGTCCCCCATTCATCACCCTCCTTAATACGGATCAAATGGTAAGCACCCCGTAAGTCCAGCTTGGTGAAGATCACAGCACCACGTAAGGCTTCCAGAATGTCTGAATGAGTGGTAAAGGATAACGGTCCTTGAGGGTACACTGATAGAGACCTCGGTAATCCAGGCATTGTCAGAGCTCATTAGTGTCCTTTTTGGGCACGAAGAATAGAGAGGCTCCAGCAGGGGACTTGGAAGGACGAATGGTTCCGTTGGTTAGATTGGTATCCAAGTATTCTCGTAAGGCTATTTTCTCAGGTTCAAAAAGGATGAACATCCTTCCGAAGGGAATGACTGCATCATCTTCGGTGTCGATAGCACAATCCTCAGGTTGGTGAGGAGGTAGGGACTGGACAGTGGCCGTTGAAAACACGTCTGAGAATTGATGGTAAATTTCAGGTACCTTAGTGATGTTGGAAACCGTGATAAGTTGCTGTTCTGGGATTCTGTTGTCTGTGAATATGATGTGTAGACTTTTCCGGGAAAGACAATGTGAAAGGCAAAACTCAGATCCCAGGAATAAAGGTCTGCTGCCTTGACATTAAAAATAGCGAACATACAAAAATTAAACATTGGAGATGAAAATATCCTCAGTAACAATACATGGAACCCTTTAGAGTGCATGTGAAGCCCAGATATGCTCACCCTCTTGGACTAAAGATACATTGTGACTACCAGTCCCAGATCCTCTAGACTCGGGTCACCCTCCTTAGCTAATGATGACATAAACACACTCTTACCAGCAAGTATTTCTTCTCCCTTTCTTAAGGTTTTTGCCAGGGTCTGATATTTTCATGCAGCAGCTGCAGGTTGTTTCTCTGTGCCAATGCCTTTCCTGATCAGTCCCTGGCTAATACCAGGGACCCAGATGTAGGATACTGGGATTCAATATGGGGCTGGGGCTCTGGCTCTTCCCTTTTGGCTCTGTCTCTCTCCCTCTTTGCTCCTTCCTGGCCACTAGTCCAGTATGTGTCACTTCCTGCAGCACACTCTGGCTTTTATAGTACACCTCCCCTATCTTGTTCCGTGATTACCTCTGCCCTTGCTCTGTGTAGGCTTTTTCATGTGGTTCTTCCCCTTAGGTGCATCGGCTGGGTGAGCGGTTTTCCTTCCCTTTCATGATTTTGCTTTAAATATTTTCTTCTTGGTGGCTGTTGAGTGTTTGAAATCCCTGATCTGCCATTTTTAGGCCTGTTCGGCCTCACAGAGCTCTGCCTGCATCTGTGAGTGTACCACACGCTGTCCCTGAATCCTGTCCTTTAGGGTTCTTTCTCACAGATGGGAAAGTGGGAATGAACAGGCATTGTGCCAATCGGGTAATAACATCTTTGTCTAACATTTTGCTTAAATCAATGGCCTAGGTGCCCTGAGGGACTGTTGGATTTGGGTAATTATTTGTGTGGGACCCAAATCGACCTTTCCCTTCTACTCGTAATACCATGGATGAATGGAAGGGGTTGTAAACTATCTACCTCTGAACTCAAGAGGCATGGCTACCTGGGACATAAGTGAGATCTCTGGGGAATTCCCTGTATACCATCTTCAGCCAGCTCTTCATAGAGCTGTTTGGCGTCCCTGGTCCCCAGAGCCTCCCAGAAAGAGGTCAGTTAATATGACTTCATCACAGAACTCTCCCCTTTGTTTCCAGCCCCAATGTTGTAACGATGTGGGCTTAAACAGTCAACATTAAACTGCATCTCCCCTCCTCCATGTTCAACTGTAAAGGCATTGGGTTAAAGACTTAGGCTCCACTGCTTACCTGGACATTGCTATCCTTAAATAATCATTGACAAGGCAACATTTTCACATATATCAGATACTATTTGTGGGAGTCTGTTGCTCACTTGATGGCTGAGCGCACAAGCTAAATAATCATATATTTTATTTCCTGTGGAAGGAATATTGTTCTATTATACAGCATTGTTGTGAAAGACCTTGCCTCTCCTGGGCAAGGACCATCCCCAAGCTGATTTGTCAAGCGTGTTTGAAGGATGAACAGCCTTAAGTATGGCATTATGTGCAGTGGAAGGTTACAAAGAGAATCATTTAAGGATTAAACTGTCTGTAATTTTTTGGGTTACATTTCAATTCAGATGGTTGATTATTCCCAGTTTCTCTGTGGGGGTCTGTAGCAATAATAAGGTAATGAATCTACAGTAATATACTAATAAAACTGAAGTATTTTTTGTCATGGAACAAGTTGTTTATTGTTCAACTTTTACTTTCTATTCCTGAAGCCACACCACTTCGTCTTCTGACCAGCACACCAAACTCCCACACAGGATCCTCAATATTTCACTGCTGTCTAGTCAGGATGTCTGTGAGTGGCCTGGTGTATAGATTGAGAAGTCCCAGAGTGAGAGTTGATACTTGAAGCACCCCACATGGGAAGGTGATGGTTTTAGAGACTAACTGACCCCATATAACCTGAGATGATTCATTGTCTAGCAGAGCTGGAATCGACTTCAAGGCAGTCCCCATGATGCATTTGTGTGATTCCAGTCTTGCTAGCATGGTAGCATGAGCCACTGTGGTACAGACTGCAGAGAGGTCGGTGAGAACTATTCCCAGGGATTGATTGTGAAGAAGTTGCATCGCTATGTCTTCCATGGTTTCCAGGATAGTTGCGTCTGTGCTTCTGCCTGGTCTGAAAACTGATAGTTTGTCATGGTAGAGTGCATTATTGTTGGTGGAAATCTGTCAATTGTTAGGGGACAGCCCTTTTCAATAAAGTTTGCTTGAAAAGGTAAGGTCAAGATTTGTCTGGAGTTGGCGAGAATGGTGGGGTCTATGTTCTATTTTTTCAGGAGTGTGTTATGATGGCTTCCTTCATCTTGTAGGGAAGGATCTCTGATATGAGACACAGGCTGGGATGCATGGACAGGTCCATTAGGTGTTTACCAAATGTGCCCATCGATGATTTCATGAGGTGTTCCAAGCACAGATATGCTTGGACCTTGGATGGCTTGAACAGGGTTCAGCAGATTACTACATGTGTCGGCAA
Source organism: Ambystoma mexicanum (assembly GCF_040938575.1). Lineage (NCBI taxonomy): Eukaryota > Metazoa > Chordata > Amphibia > Caudata > Ambystomatidae > Ambystoma > Ambystoma mexicanum. The sequence goes on along the minus strand of NC_090925.1, from coordinate 1,250,829,821 downwards.
AGGCTAAGACACATGTCTAGAGTTGCACACATCCAAAACAGCATGTAAATCAGGGTGAAAAATGTCAAGTTGCAAGCTACTAGGCATTACCCCATTACCCCATTCAGAGTGCACGAGGATTACCTATTGGTAACAACAGGTTTTTGGATGGACATGATAGGTTATGATAGGTTCTTTATAATGTGCTTAATACCCAGAGGTTTCTAAGCGTGAACCCGGGGATCGAACCTGTGGTGCTCCGTGTCGTCTTTCTTCCAAGGTGAGCACACGTAGCCCCTGAGCTATCCTCCCGATGATTTATATAATAGGACTCAAGGGAGAGGATCACATCATTGTGCACCAGAAATTAACTGGAAATATTTAAAAACAATATAGCCAATATAGGTGTAGTGATGAAAAATTGAGTTGCGCAAATCCATTTTGTTTTCTCATTTTAGATTAGTTTACCATTGAAAGAGGGAGCACACTATATAAAACTATACAGATTAAAATGTCGTTTGCAAAAATTGATTTGATCACACTAAATCGTGCAGAGGTCGTAGGCTTCAATGAAGACGAGGCATGCAGAATATTAGGTCTGATTAAATCCACAAGTGAAGATTTGTTATCAAAAGACAACCAGAAGAATTAATTAAACAGCTTGAACTTTTAATTTGAAGAGAAATCAATTACAAATTACATGCCTACCATGGAGCACAAAGAATACCACGAGGACTAAGGGTATTATTGGAGCCCACATTGTGCAAAGAAAATCCAGCATTTGTTAAAAAGTGGTGACATACTTAACAAATGTTCACTGGTCCTTATTCTACTTCACATTGACGAACTTGCACAACATCTTAACTAACAAGAGCACGAAATACAGATAATCAAAAATAATCTGACGGAAACTTTCAAGACGAAATTAAAAAGATCTTGGATGATACCAGTACAACATTGGATCATTATAAAAAAAAGTATTAGAATCCAAAAAAATCAGGACATTCCAAAGGGACACAGTAGATTATAAACTTGACATAGTTACCAATCTCCAAATTTAAATAGGCAATTACCTAGAAAAAGAAGGGGCAGTGACTCATACTATTTCATCAGACATTTCAAGTGGGGAATTGGAACAAAGCAAATCACAAGTTAAAAGAACAGTGGGACAACTCGCAGGAGGGGTTAATGATCAGTCAGAGGAAGGAGGGACTTGTCCCCTGTAAACATCAAATAGACCGATATCTTTTTTAGAAAGAAACCCACCAAAACAGGGAAGAAGAAAAATCCCCACAGGAAACTAACTCAAAGAAGAGTTAGTCATCAACATAACAACAGTCGAGCTCACTACATTTCAGAAGACAATACTACAGAAGGGTTTATCCTTTGTACCACAACATCCAAGCATGCTGATACAAGACTAAATCGACTTCTTTAAGTTGATGAGGAAGCTGAAGCTTCTGGGTCTTCTTTAAAACCATGAAAGAAACGGCCGAACTAGAACCACATACATTTTTAGAGATTAAACCAAAGAGTTACTTTACTCCCTAGGTGCAAAGCCCTATCTTGACAACATTTGAAAAATGGGTCCTTGAGGATCTAAGTAAAATAAAGTTCAAGCAAAGTAAACATATGAACTTCACTAACAGGGAAAGACAAGCACTGAAGGGTCTTCTGGACAACCAAGAGATCATATTCAAACCTGCATACATAGGCAGGGTAGGGTGTTAGCCCTTATCTACTTTTCACCCTGGACATTGCATCACTACACACAAACATCAGACACCCAGCTGGGATGGAAGCAATGGAATGTCTTCTACTTTCCACGGACACATGCAAGGCAGAAAATGGATTCCTCATGACTTTACTGAAACTAGTATTGATGAACAATTTCTTTAAATTTGAAGATCGATGCTTCAGATCTCAGGAACAAGCATGGGGGCAGCGATGGCATCCAGCTACGTGAATGCCTGCATGCTTTATATAGAGCCTGAGTTTGTCTTGAAGAAAGAAAGATGGCAAAGGAACCTGGGATTTTACACCAGGTATATAGATGATATATTTGCCATTTGGAAAGGCCCAGTAGAAGAGTTAGAGAACTTTTATACAATGATGAACAACATGCATCCTCTCATAAAGTTTACCTCCAATCACAGCTTTAGTAATGTCCATTTCTTGGATGTAGAAGTATATGCAAAGAACAATATGCTCAACACTAAGATCTTCACTAAAAGCACCAATAGGAACAGTCTACTCCTATCTACTCCTAGCTACAAGTTTCCATCCAAAACTAACACTAGAAAGTGTCCAGATCAGCCAGTTTATGAGGTACAGACGTAACATCACTTCTGCTGAAGAATATAAAATCCAGGGAAAACATCTGAAAGAAAAATGTATTCAACGGAAATATGATCCGGAAATAATAGAAACTGTATCCAATAAGGTGGAACACATTTATTATCACATACTCAGTTCAAAGCTGAAAAATAAAGGAATAATCACATGGAACTAGAAAATGATTAAATTGGATAGTACCCTTGAGAGATTTGTTTTCCATCCGTACCAGCATTTGCCTACAAAAAAGGTATGGCATTAAGGAACATTTTGGTAATAGCCAAATGTATAGAGCATCAGAACAAGGCAAAATTCAAACGGACACAGCCGTGTCACAATTGCCAGCACTGTGGCAGCATTCTAAAGGGTAAGTCCATAAGCCATCCCTAAACAGGTAAAAAAAATCCCCCTGAAACATTCTAGCACTTGTGACTCAGTAAACGTGGTTTATGGCCTTAAATGCCCATGTGGCTTTCATTGTGTAGGTATGACAACATGTAAGGCCAAAATCCATTGGACTGAGCACAAGTCAAACATTCAAACAAGGATTCTGAAGTCCCCAGTAGCCAGTCTTTTTCTAGAGGCAAAAGCACAGTATTGCACAAATACAATTTGTGATTCTAACGAGAGTAGTGATGTCAAAAAGAGGTGGTGATATGCAAAGGAGATTACTACAGTGGGAGATGAATTGGATAGAACATCTAGAATCTTTGAAACCACAAAACATGAACATAGAGTGGGATCTATCATGCTTCCTGTAGGCTACTAACTTCTGCACGTACCAGAGATTTGGGAGGCAATAACAACAGAATACATGTCATTTGTATTTCAATAGAATGTAATAATTGTATGTTGTTTTAATGGAGTGAAATCATAGTAAGTTTCATTTTTAGGGGTAATTACCCCATTTAGAGTGAACAAGGATTACCTGTGGTAACAATGGGCTATTGGGTGGATAAGTTGTAAACTACTAGCTAGCCATAAAAAGTCACTCGCCACCTAAATTCAATACATTCAGCTAAAAGTCAATTATCAGTAGCCACTGGCTACTTCTCTCTTTGTTCTCCTCTGCTCAAAACCATGTACACTCTCTTCCTATCCCTATCATCTCTTTCCCACCTCTTCTCGCTCACCTACTCTCTTTATTCACAAAACCTCTAACTTTCATCACACTTCCTCTTCTCATATCTACCCGCAGCACCTCTCTACTTTGCAGACTCTGCATTAGTATGCTTCTACATCTCACTCTTTCTATTGCTCTTTGGAATGCCGAATCTGTATGTAACAAAACTTCCTTTTCCTCCGACTTCCTTCTTTCCCATTTACCCACTCTTGACCTCATTACCCTTATAGAAACCTGCATTTTTCCCTCAGACTATGCAACACATGCTGCCCTTCATGACTCTGCCTATACCTTCACCCACTCTCCCCGCCCAACTGGTAGGAGTGGTGGTGTAGGACTGTTTGCATCTTCCAAACTTCCTATCTCTCCTTCACCCCTATCTGCCGCTAGTTCTCCCTCTTTCGAATATACTATTTCCACAATCACTGCTCCCTATGGCATTCATATTGTATCTCTCTATCAGCCAGCTGGTCAATTTATTGACTACCGCTGCCAACTAATTGACTCCCTTCCTCCCCATCATCAACTCATTGTCACTGGTGACTTTAACCTGCCCTCCCTCTCTACCCCTCTGTCCAATGACTTTAGCTCTCTTCTCCATCACCACTGGTTCTTTGTCCACTCTCTGCCCACCCATTCAAATGGTAACTCCCTTGACCTTCTTCTCATCTCCTGTCAGCAGTCGAGTTCCCACTTGGTCTCTTCGGCGCAAATGGAAACAAACTGCGGTTTGTCCTGATGTACGGAATCCAAGATGGTACAGTGCATGGTTGTTAGCACTCTAGTCGATTCCAACATGCTTCTCGGATGTTTTCTGCAGTACGTGTTCTCTTGGATCAGATATAGCCAGTGGAGACAGTAAGCTTGGCACGTTGCTTCTTCTTTGAGGCACTCATGCTGTTTTCTTTCCTGTTTCTCTCCTGCTCCTGTTCGTCCTGGCTCTTAACTCTCTTCGCAGCTTTCCCTCCTTTTACACAATGTCGTTGTGCTGTAAAGAAGACACTTTAAAGGGAAGAAGTAATGTTTCAGCTTCATCCGGACAAGGCCGTCGCTGTTCTTGGGTAAACGCACATGTGTATACTCCCTTTTTCTGCAAGCTGCCTATGACATTGGGACAATGGGGACTGTCGTTGCTGTGGGTGTGGGTGGCAGGAAGGGGCGTTGATAATTTTCTCCTCTACTGTGCGTATTTAGCCACAGTGAAATGGTTGCTGGTAGTTGCAGACACACTGTAGCACACCACTTTTAGCCATTCCACCATTGCGAAAATTGAAATACACCCAATTTCTTCTAGAAATGGTTTCAAGAGACACTCTTTTACCCGAGCCTATCCAGGCCTGTCACATGCATTTGTGACATACTGCTCAAGAACATTGAGAGGCCCCCGGCAGTGTTTGTGTACCATGTGGGGTCCGACTGATTGTATAGGAAACTAAGTGATAGCATTTGAAAGTCGCTAATGCACTTTGGACAGACCCCCACCAGTGTTTGTGTATATTTTGAGGTCTGAGTGACTGTGTAGGAAAGTCAATGATGTGTTGTTTGAGCCACTATGCACGTTTCACAAACCCCCAATACTGTATCTGTTCCTTGTGAAGTCACATTACCTGTGTAGGAAACTGAGTGATATAATATGTTTTTATTATTTTTTAGGGATACTTGGCTCTTGGTTACATTGATACAATCTTATAGCGACCTTATACACAATCCAATGCTTTAACGAATGCGAACACACAAGAATACAATCAATGTACAAAAAAAAGGAAATTTAAAGCATAACCTGTCCTAACAACGAAACTCCTGCTCACGGCCACAAAGGAAAGAAGTATCTCCTTCTTCCTCTCCATCACACAAACATTGGATTATGGAACCCATTCCATTCAACCAGTACAAAAATAATTGGCAAATGTTTGGTGAAATTATCAGACAAACTGCCAAATCATAAAAAGGATAAATGAACAAATTAGTACTTCTCACCTCCTGAAGATGCAAACTTTGTGGTGAAACGCGTGTAGAGGACTTTTTCTTGAATAAATTAAGATTCTTTTCCGGGAATGATTTTGATGTAGATGTGTCATAAAGTTTAATTACAAAATGTCCCAAATTGACATAGTTCTGCTTGTTTGCCAGTAGTTGGTGTGGAAGTCAAATGTAGCTCCTGCTAACTGTTGAGTCTTAAACTAGGTAGGCCCTTCTCTGCTACTGGTAGCATCTACATTGCTCCCAGCTCTCCTGATTTTGGAACCCTGTATTGTATGTTTGCTCATATTTTGTCCCCAATTTTCTGATGCTTACTAATTTTAATGTAACATTACGGTTTGTAACACCAAGTACACTTGTGTTTGTTAAAAGGTGTAGGCTTTGTTAGGCCTGTACAAAACAAAATCTGTTTAATGTCAAGGTACTGTTACTGCATTTACCTACTAAGTACACTATTATCAATTTCTTTACCTGGTCGTCTTTACTGACTGACATGTTGTTTGTTTTACTAAGACCCATTAAAATGGTTCATTCGTACAGAAGTAGTGCATGTGTTGTGATTTCATATTATTGTTCACTAGGTTTCATCCAGTTCTAAAAATCGAAAGTGAATGGTGAATTACATTGTTGTTATTGATATGTTTCAAGAGGAAATTGTTTTCTGCTGAGGAAGAAACTGGTGACACTATGTACACGCCGCTCATTTGGTACGTCTCTTTATCATGATGGTTCAGATGATATGGGATTGGGCACACCAGGCACTCTGCTCCTGTGATCTCTTGAAGGCCATATGCTAACTGAGGTAATTGCCTGTGATGTCATAAGGACAAAGTTAATGTGAAATTATTTCAAGTGATGTTATGTCCTGTTATTTCATTGGGTGAATTTGATGTGGCATCACTTCCCGTTATGTCATCAATATGGTAGGTACAATTTTTGAAACGTTAACCTCCCTACACATTTTTTGGGCACAGACCTACTTCTGTCTTGGTAGTTCTTCCAATGATGTTTGATAGTTTTTTGCCACCATAACTATAACAATCCCTTGTGAAGGCTTCCCATGAAAACTAAATGCACATGTGATGTCGCAGTGATGTCATGAATGAGATTTGTGATGGCATCTGTGATGTCATGGGTGTTAGTCCTTGCAGTGCACACTGGTGGGGCGAGATATGGTTGCTTAGCCTACCATACCTTGCAGATTTTTTTTTTTTTCTGATTTTACCTGTAACCATAACCTCCCTGTAACAACGTTTGTCCATTGAATTGCATAGGTTTTAGCTAGTGCAACTTAACCATCACGTTCTTTTAACGTTTTTTGCCAGTGTATATGTATGTATGTGTGTATATATAATATATATATATATATACATATATATATATATATGTATATATAGCACTCTGGTTTCAGTCAGCTGCTCCATGATGCCGAACAAGTGCATGATAGTATGAGCTTAGTTATAGAGCAAGTCATTTTATAGGAGGAGCGAGTGGAACTGCCTAAGTCGGGGAGAGATTTGATCAATGATGCTTTCAATAGCATGTTTTGTTTACATGCTGCCGGGTACATTCTTGTTTTTCCACTTTTGTGCTGCATTACAATGTGGTTAAGTAGACTTCTAATCCTTAACACTGAACTAAAGTAGTATTTTTCACAGGCACTAACTCCGATTGGTAGCTCACGCCTTACAAATTTATTTCTGGCAATTTATGCTTAAGGTAGGTTTTCAACAGGAGGCGCAGCTCCTAGGCAGTATAAGGGTTCTGACAGTGAGCACATAGTCCAGATAGCAAGCAGGTGGTGGACCACAGCAAATGTTGTAGTCATGCAAGATGCCTGGTCAGTATTGCTGGTCCAATGGGCATTTCAGCTGGCTTGACAGTGCCATGGCAATGATGGAGGCCGTTCCCAGAGAAAAGGGGTCACTGGACCCTCCCAAACTGGCCCTACTGTACCTTGTCCAGTGGCCCTCGCACCTGAAATAGAACAAGGTGACCACAGGCTAGGCCCAATTTCAACTTCAGGGGGCATTGCAAGGACTTTGCCAGTGTCTGTCCTGCTGTCCTGTACTGGGGGCTAGCTGGTCAATGGACCCTTTAGGTTCTGAAGGTCGTGCCCTAGGCCAAGTGGCCATTGGTCCAACTGCCATATCTCTTAACACCCTCTATCAAGGGGAACAACCCCATTCAAATACCCCAATGTATCCCCGGAATGAAATTAATGATCACCAGGGGACATAAACTTCACTCAAAAAATTATCATTATCGAGCTTGGTTCTCCTTTTATCACCGAATCGGTGGAAACGAAAGTGGGGAGAACATACACTTTTATAAGGGAACAAGGAGACCTAATTCTGAGATAAACAAATTGATCGAGGTACAGAAGACTGGCATAAATCAACCACAAATCAATTACGTGAAACAGCTATCAATTTTCTATCTGCTTGGAGGGGCTAGGGAAAAGTAAACAAATATCACGCTACCAACCCTGGTTTTTGAGAGTTTTCCTTGAAGGCCACCGCGTTTGGATCTATTTTGGCATTTTTGAGAGTGGTGTGTGGTGCTGGGGTCTTCACTACCGGTCCGCTTTAAGTTGTCAGTCTCCATCCTCCGATCCTATTTGTCGAAGCCCTGGGATTGATTCAGCTTCCAGGCTTGATAAAGGCTGATGCTGTTGGCTTTTAAAGATGAAGCATAGGCAGAATGGATATCCTCATTGGAAGGGATAATTGTTTTCCTTTCGCCAAGTACATTTCTTTTCTCTTGCCGATTGTTGAGAGGGACTAATATTGAAAGAATTCGGTCGAGCTGATCTGACAGAAAAGAAGCCTTCACCTTTGAATTTGGACAAAATTCTTTTTATCAATAAAATACACTGTAAATATACATGTAGGCAGATTCCTGGTCTCTTGCCACTTGGTTCAAGTATTGACAGACAAGAGTCCAGTTTCCACAGTACTACTGGCAGATGGGCATTGAGTTTATATCTCGCTGCTGCTTCCAATGTAACAATCCAATCCCACCCTCTTAATTTTTTCTTCATCCTGGTGTTTTGTTTTTTTTTAGCAGCAGGCTCCGATCTCGTCTAGTCGTGAGGATATCTTCAAATGCCAGTTTGTCAACATCAAGTTTTTCACTGTGAGGATTTCCTTTTTCAGACTTTCTAGGATTTTAGGACATGGTTGAAGACATTTTTTTCTGTAAAGGGACATGGCGTTCCATTCCACATTTAGTATCAGGGAAGTCAAGCCCAGTTCACGACGCACTATTGGGATTGGTGTTGAAGAAGGGAGGCACAGCACCTTCCTCCAAAAGATTCCCTCTAACTGTAACCAAATATTTGTTGTGATGTTCGGCAAACCCTCCGTGCCATATGTTAGGGCGGGTACCACCTAGACTCTGTAAAACCGAACTACCGGTAGTATTGAGAAACAGCCATATTTTCGATTTACTGCGCAGGCCTGGGTAGCCAGGTTTTTTGCTTTTGCTCGCAGTTGTATCATACGTGCCTCCGTGTTGCTGTTACTGAGCCATACACCTAGGTATTTGAAAGATGGAACTTGGTCAATGCGCTCACCATTTAAGAACCATATTTCGAAGGGATTGTGTCCTCCAACGCATTCCACTTCTTTGACAGTAATGACCACAGCTGTGCTGCTCGGAAAACATTTTCGGCGTAGGCGTCCTGCGTCGATGATGTTGAAACGCTGTCCCTCGACGGCCTCCGTCGATGGTCGATGTCACCGAATGTTATATCTAGGACGCACAACGCCCGTAGCCTCAGTTCAGTTTTTTCGCTTCAGAATCTCGACGCGCCTCGGTTCTTCTACTTGAATCATGATGTCTTCGTCTTCTTCTACCCCGAAGTCGGGCTTCAAAAAGTGTCGGGACTGCGGTTCCAAAATGTCCATCACAGACCCACACGACATTTGCCTCTCGTGCCTCGGTGAAAGCCACGCCACCGGTGACTGCGATGACTGCCAGTCCCTGACATCGAAGGCCTTGCGAGAGCAGAAAAAGTTGTCGGTAGGTAGGGTTTCTAAAACCTGTAAGTCGAAATCTGCTGGTCTTTCGACCGACGATTTGAGGTGCGACTCTCCGCGTCGGCGTAAGTCCCAGGGGGTCTCGGTCTCGAAGTGGGTCTCGCCATTCCTCTGCCTCTTCTAGGCATTCACGGAAGCGCCGTCACCGGTCGCCTTCCCCGTCCTCATCGGAGGACTCCGCCAGTCGGCGGGTCACTTGTCCCACTAAACATTTGTTACCAGCCGAATGGGAGGCATTCCGCCAGCAGATGATGGCGATTTTCGAATCGCAAGGCCCCGTTCCGTCCGCGCCTTTGAGAGAAGCTGGATGCCTTCGAGCTCCGGCGGTCGGCGCGATCAGCGGGAGCCGTCGAGGTCGCGATCGGACAAGGTTGATCGCCATAGCCGTGCCAGGTCAATGCCCCGGTCCTCGTTGCCGTTGAGACCGTCGGAGCCTGTGAGGCCTTCCAAGAAGGCATTGACGTCGTCGGCGCCATGTCCGTCGAGGGACCCTCTCGAGGCTCTGGCTTCGAAGAAGTCGTCGACGCCATTGGCACCGTGGCCGTCGAACGAAACGCGGCTCTAGCCTCAAAGCTGTTGAAGAAGTTGTCTTCACCTCGGTCGACGTCGACACCGATTGCATCAGCGCCCTCGATGCCTTTTGACGAGAATTTACCGGAGGTGCCTCGGAGGGCTGTGGAAGCTCAGAGAAAGGCTCTCAGCAAGTCTGTGAGGCCTGTTTTTGAGCCCTACTCTGTTCCTCCTCCGAGGGTGGATTTGTTCCAACCCTTGGAGTATTTTTCAGCGGTGGAGCAAGGGTCTGATGAAGAGAGGGTTGTGCCTCCTGAGGTTCCTGATGACCTGTTGTCTGGTCATCGCCAAATGGAAGACCTTTGTCAATCCTTACATGACGCCGGTGGTCTTGATACCCCTCTGGAGGTTGAGTTTGGCAGGCCGGAGCCTGGTACGCATGCTGATTCCTCGTATAGGCGTCTCATGTCAAGGGTGACTGAGTACTTGGGGTGGTCTGTTCCAACTGTTGATTTTCTTCAGGATGATCTGACAGACATCCTGTACCAAGGTCTCCCATCTGACCCGGTGTTGCCATTTCATATGGCGTTGCAAAGAAGGGTGGCGGCGGCTTGCACTGCTCCGGAGAGTCTACCGCAGTGAATAAGTCGCTTCCGAAAAATACTGCCCAGCCAGTGGTGACCCCTGCTACTTGTCCACGCACCCTACTGCGTGGACAAGTTTGGTGGTGCAGGCGGCTACGGCGCCAGCGAAGCAGGCTGCGTACCCTACCATCCCTCCTGATAGGGATGACAAGCGCTTTGATGGTTGGGCGAAGAAGGTATTTTCTTCTAGGGGTATAGCTTTAAAGGCAGCCAACTCCTTTTGTGCCATGGCAAGATTCACTCACACTCTATGGAATTGTGCATCTTTTGCAGCTGAGCATATTCCTGAACGGGATGGTTTTCTAGCCCTCGTGCAAGATGGCAAGGATGGCATGTGTGAATCCGTTCAGTCGGGTCTGGACATGGCAGACTGTATCAGCCGGTCCATGGTGGCGAGCACCCTGATACGCAGGTTTGCGTAGTTGCGGAAGTCGGGCTTTGCTCCTGATGTGAAATCCCGGCTTCTCAACATGCCCTTTGATGGTGTCCATCTTTTTGGCAGCAAGGCTGACGAGAGCTTTGAGAGGTTGCAGACCTCCAAAGCTGCAGCAAAGTCTTTGAGCGCTGCAGTATGTCAACTTCCGCCTTTTCATCCTAGGGGACAGCAATTGAGGGGAGGTTCCTTTCAGTACTACTCTTCCTTTGGTAGATCGAGAGGAGCTGCCAGTCAAAGGGGCCACCGTAGGAGTACCAGAGGTGGAAAGCAAGGTATTCGAGGTGCCAAAGCCGCTCGGGCAGTTGCCTCTTTGCCCTCAGACACTGCCGCACCCGCATCCGCTCAGCCATGAGGCCATGTCCCATGGTTCGCCGTTTGGGGGCAGACTGGCGCAGCATCTTGGAGAATGGCATGCCATTACTTCAGATGTGTGGGTTCTGGAGAACATAACCCACGGGTACTGTCTCCCTTTTTGGCAGAGGCCTCACGACAATCCACCGGGGAAGCTCTCTTTGAAGCATCCGGATCTGCTCCTTGCCCAGGAAATCCTATCCCTGCTAGAGAAAGGTGCCATAGAACTGTTGCCTGTAGCGGAGAGGAACAAGGGATGGTATTCCCCTTATTTTTTGATCCCGAAAAAAGACGGGGGGATTGTGACCCATCATGGACTTGCGTGGGCTGAACAGGCTCCTCAGGAAGGACAAGTTCAAGATGGTAACTCTTTCTCAAGTCCTCCAGGCCCTTCAACTGCAAGGTTGGTTGGTGCCTCTAGATCTCAAGGATGCTTACTTTCATGTACCGATTCATCCAAAGCAAAGGAAGTACCTGAGGTTTGCGGTTGGCGAATCGCATTTTCAGTTTTGGGTCCTGCCGTTCGGATTGACCTTTGCCCCGAGGGTCTTCACCAAGCTGATGGTGGTGGTGGCAGCGTATCTCAGGAAAGGGGGGTATTCACGTCTACCCCTACCTGGATGATTGGTTGATCAGGGCACGTTCCCCCGAGCAATCACTGGATCATCTGTCCGTCACCTGTCACTCCCTTCACAAGCTGGGCTTCTCCCTCAATTTAAAGAAGTCCCATGTGACACCTACCCAGCGGCTCCAGTACATCGGAGCAGTACTCGACACATCCCTGGGGCTGTGTTCGCCTCCCCAGGTGAGGGCTCATTACATTCTGCAGATGGTGGACAAGTTTCAACGTGCCCAGAGTCTCCCGGCGTTCGAGTTCTTGAAGTTGCTCGGCCTCATGGCATCCTGCATTTTTCTGGTGCCAGAGGCCAGGCTGTGGATGAGATCTCTACAGTGGGCTCTCAAGATGCAATGGTCACAGTTCCCCGCAGGATGTCGGATCCCGTTTAGATTCCGCCCTCGGTTGCACAGGATCTTCTGTGGTGGGCCGTCGAAGGCAATCTGATGAAGGGGGCTCCGTTTTGGCAACCGTGGCCGGAGATAATGATCGTGACGGACGCATCCCTGATGGGTTGGGGATCTCTTGCCAACGAACTGACAGCCAGCGGCCATTGGTCTTCGTCAGAGTCCAGACTCCACATCAAACTGTTAGAGCTGCGGGCTGTCAGGCAAGCCCTGAAGGATTTCTTGCCGTCTACGCGGGGGAAAAATGTCCTGATTATGACGGACAATACAGTGGCCTTGCACTACCTCAACAAAAAGGGGGGGGCAGGGTCACTCGCATTGTGCAGGGATGCGATGCAGCTCTGGTTCTGGGCTATTCAGCAGGACATTTCGATCTCGGCAGTTCATCTGGCCGGAGATGAAAACGCGGCAGCGGACGCTCTGAGCAGGCAGAGCACGGTCTCCCACGAGTGGGAGCAGGCTCAGGAAGTTCTATTGGAGATCTTCGGCCTTTGGGGAACCCTGCAAGTGGATCTCTTCACCACCAGTGTCAACCGTAAGTGTGCGAAAGATTCTGCTCACAGGAATTTCCTCCAAAAGGAGCCTTAGGGGACGCGTTCGTAGTGGAGTGGTCCTTCCCACTGCTGTATGTGTTCCCTCCAGTCCCTGTCGTTCCGCAGGTGTTAGAGGTTCAGTTCCCGGATGATCCTCATTGCTCCAGCCTGGGCCAGGAGAGCGTGGTACCCAGACGCTCTCGAAATGTCCATCTACCCTCCACGTCGTCTTCCCTACCGAGACGATCTGCTCTCACGGGAGGGGGGGTTGGGTTCCCCATCCAGAGGTCAAATCCATCAGCCTTCATGCTTGGTATCTGAAAGGTTGAGGTACAAGGATTGGGACCTCCCCGAGGACGTGATGGAGGTGTTGCTTTCGGCCAGAAGGTCCGCAACGAAAACTCTGTGCCGTTGGAAAAAGTTTTGCGACTGGTGCAGAGTACAGAATGTGGATCCTTTCCAATGTTCCATTCCTTTGGTTTTGTCTTTTTTGCTTTCTTTAGCCCACAAGGGTTACCTGTCGGCGCTGTCCATATTTAAGTGCTCGTCTGAGGATGTTCTTATTTTAAAATCCCTTTGACATCTCAGTTTCTAAAAGGGCTAAATAATGTGTTTCCACCGTCGCCTTTCCAGCTGCCGGGATGGGATTTGAATTAGGTTTTAAAGTTCCTAATGGGAGCTCCGTTTGAGCCCTTACATTCTTGTCCGTTGCGACTGTTGTCCTTTAAGACTGTAGTTTTAGTTGTGGTTACTTCCGCACGCAGAGTGAGTGAGTTGAGGGCACTTTCCGCCAAACCACCCTTCACTGTATTCCATAAGGACAGGGTTGTCCTTAAGGTGCGGCCTTCCTTTCTTCCGACAGTTGTGTCAGAATTCCATCTGAGCTGAAGGTAATTCTTCCGGCGTTCTATCCCCCTCCACATCCTGGTAAGAAAGAGGAGAGGCTCCATAGGTTGGACTCTAGGATAGCTTTGAGTTTCTTTCTCTCACGGATGTCCCGGGTCAGAGTGGATGATCAGCTCTTTATTGGTTATGCTGGAAGGCGTTTAGGTCAGGCTGTTTCCAAGCAGACCTTATCCAGATGGATCATTTTGACGATCTGAGTGTTACCCTTTGGCGGGAAAGGACCCTCCAGTAGGCTTACGGGCTCATTCTACTAGGGGTATGGCTGCCTCCACTGCCCTGCAGAGGGTTGTTCCGATACACAATATTTGCAAAGCAGCCACATGGGCCTCTGTCCATACTTTTGTGAAACATTATTCATTGGACCCTATCCATGGGCAGGATTTGGCCTTTGGTAAGGCAGTCCTCTATTCTGCAATTTGATTGGACATTCTAAATTGATGAAATTGTAAAAAAAAAATCCCACCTCCATACGTTGGTACTGCTTTGGGAGTCTGTCAGTCTGTCAAAGATGTGGAATGAGTCGCAGGACACAATCCCTTCGAAGAACAAATTACATATCTTACCTGGTAACGTTCTTTCGATGGGATGTTTCTCCAACGTATTGCACATTGTACCCTCCCTACCTGCCCCTCTACAGAATTTTTTATGCGATTGCAGCTTACGGTTCCGCAAGGCTTTCTGTAGTCATACTGGCAGGGGATTGGTGACACACGTTCTGGGAAAAAACTACAACTGAGGCTACGGGGGTCGTGCATCTTAGATATAACATCTGGTGACGTCGACCATCGACAGAGGCTCTCGAGGGACAGCGTATTGACGTCATCGACACAGGGCGCCTACGCCGAAAAAGTTTTCCGAAGCAACACAGCTGTGGCCATTACTGTCAAAGATGTGGAATACGTCGGAGGTATATCCCATCGAAAGAATGTTACCAGGTAAAATAAGTAACTTGTTCTTTTTTCTCGATTTGAGTTTCCCAGGCTTAGGATTTTGGTATTTGCTTTGTTTATCTCCAGACCTTTGGTTTTGATGTATCTGCCTAATGCATCCAGTTGGCGTTGCAGTCTGACCGGGGTTTGATCGATCAGGACTACGTAATAAACACTTTGTCCATTTCACCAACTCAAAAAAACTGCAAGTTTTCGCATTAAAGGGGAAGTTCACTCAAAAATATTATTGTCTCAAAAAATGGGCTATAATAAAAATTATATACAAAAACTATTTTTAAAGAAAGTTCCTATGTAAAATTGTGAGCAATTGAGACTCAAAGTAAAAAATGTCAAGCACTAGGAGGCATTCATTTTGTGAAATGAATGAGCCTCCTCTGTTCATGTTAAGCTCTGCTCTGCCGGCAATAATCACGCAAAAGCCCCCTACTGGGAGCTTTTGCTTACTGCTGCCAGGGAGCAGAGCTTAACTTTACGTTACCTAGGGGGCTGGTAGTAGGAATGCCAGGCTTTTCAGCTGGCAGCAGGGAAGTTGTACCAAAGGTCATTTACTCCAACGTCACTACTTTTTAAAAAACATTTTTATTTTTTATTGAAACTTCAGTTCAGTGTACCCTTGATGCAAGCAACAAGGACACTGAGCTTTCGTTACAACTAACAAATCACTATATTCCAACTTTCCAAACAAAAGCAAAGAGGCCCAGAAAAAAACCACAGAGGGCGTCCTTTGTGTCCTTTAAAACTAGTTTTCCAAAATGTTCATTAAATTACAATTTTTTTCTTTCAGCTGTAGCGAGTCCATAAAGTCCACGACAGCACATATGCCCACCAATTATCACTACTCATGTCAGCAGGTATAAATCTCCCAGGGTGGCTCATCCGCAGTGCAGTAATCAAAGCGCAACCTGCAAGTAGATGTTGTGTTGTTTCGATTTCAATTTTACAGAATAGACAGAGATTGTCATTTAATTCATTATTGTGGCAAAGCCATAGCATCTCCTTGGTCTTCAGCGCATTTAAACGTAGCCTCAGAAATTGCTTGCGGTAATGACGTGACGGGCAATTTGTTAAATATTGACACTGCACGTTTAGTTTGTGAGCTCCTATGCCCGCTTTCAGAGTAGAGACATCTTTTGACGCAAATCCTGGTTCTGAATCCAACACCAGGATTCAATCTTCTTTTTTACACATTGCGGTTGAGTTATCAAGTCAGTCAGCTTTAGGTCGGCGTTTAGTAAAATTTCTTCCAAAAGCTGTCGCCATTCTTCTAGCAGACCTGACATACCGCATCTGGATTCAGATGAGAATATTTGATATGCCGGAATCAAAGGATTCAAGTTCATCTTGCGCAACACCATCAATGATTTCCACATGACCCAAGCATACAAAGAGTTCAAGGATAGCTCATATCGCAGCAATGTCATTGAGATGTAAGATGGTAACTTAAGTACCCGATGCCAGAATTGACCCTCTAGTTTCTGCCAAAACTGAGCATCGATGTTCCATCCAGCTTTAGACCCGAAGGTAATTGTAGGAACTACTTTTTGTAAGTAGAAAATAAGAACCGAGTCAAGAGCGAATTTCCCATAGTTCGTGTTTATCTTTGTTCCTTGGATACTGAATTGAATCATCCAATTTACAAGGTCCTGCTTCCAATGATGTTCATTTAATGACGTGTTAAACATTATGCCAAGATATCTAATAGAATTGACCAACCTTAGTGGTTTGCCATCGATTTTCCACCTAAAGGCTTTCTGCTTTTTAGTGCCACATGCCCCAATGGTCATGATCTTGGTCTTTTCAGAATTTAGAACCAGATTGTTCAGGATCAAGTAATCATGTAATTTGGTTAATAGCCGTTGTAGGCCGATCTGCGTGGAATCCACTAAGACAAGATCATCAGCATAGATGATACATCTAGTGTTGATGTTGTTTCATTTCGGAGGAAAACAGCGCACTTCTTCTAGATGTTTTGGTAAATCGGAGATGAATAATTTTAACAATTCGGCAGCTGGGGGCATCC
This sequence comes from Ambystoma mexicanum, assembly GCF_040938575.1. NCBI lineage: Eukaryota > Metazoa > Chordata > Amphibia > Caudata > Ambystomatidae > Ambystoma > Ambystoma mexicanum. The sequence continues at coordinate 1,250,812,989 of NC_090925.1, read as the reverse complement.
CTGTTTCACTGCTTTTTTTTTTCTTTTTTTTTTGGATAACTCGCCCTGATTGGTTAAGCGTTTCCGGATGGAGGTGTCAGAGTGTAAAGCTTTTATTGGTTCAATTAAGTTTTGAGGGAAGTTCCAATTCAACATTTTCTGCCATAACTTTCCACAATTTAAACTGTCTAAAGCGCCACTTAAGTCAATAACTGGCAAATGAATTTTTTTTTGCCCCTAAAGTTTCAAGTTTTAATATATTAAATATCAAAAGATTGACTTCCACCCCGACCCCTTGTGTGAAACCAGTTTGTCGGATGTCACTAATCTGTTCTTGCCTGGTCCACAGAACTAATCTTTGTTGAAGGAAGGAGGCAAAAATGTTTCCGATTGTATCTAACAGGGCAATCGGGTGATAGTTGCTAGGTTCAGCCAGATTGCCCTTCTTGTATATTGGCACTATAATGGCTTCACGCCAAGACTCGGGAATCTGCTTTGAGGTAGATAGTAGCAAAAACAGTGCTTCAATGAAAGTTGCCCATTGAACAGCATTCTTTTTCAACATATTTGAAATCAGGTCTGGGCCAGGAGCGTGAGAATTTTTCAGGCCACGTATAGCGGTTTCAATGTCATCCAAGGATATTTTCAAATCCCATGTAATTAGATCATTTTCTAACCCTATTGTTGGTTCACTCAGAGGTTTGCTGTAGATATTCACAGAATGGGCTTCCCATTTAACAGCTTCAATTTCATTTGACAAGGAAGCAGAATGTCGTGAGTTTCTTGTGTTCAGGATTGCCCAAATTTCACAAGAGTTCTTAAATACCAGATGTTTCATTAGGGCTTCGGCTTTGTCCTATTCAATTATTATTTTTGGGATTTGAAACAGTTCCTGTACATTTGCTGTTGTGATCGAATTGCAAATTTAATGTCCGCCCCACACTTATTAGTATTTTTCGACTTTTTCAGCGATCTAATGTCTCGTCGCATCGCTCTCTTGGCGTTTGTAAGGATCATGGTTGATGGATATTTGTGCATAATGCCCATCACTCGCTCAGATGCTTTAACGGTAATAAAGTCTGAGAGAAGTGGAGCATAGTCAACTGACAGAGCTACATTCTGATTAAATAACCGCTGACTCAGAGTTTGAATTTGAAGACCATTAATATGAAGACGATTACCACCTGCGTTAACCAAGAGTGGAAATTCGTATTTCTTAGTGCACTGGGTCCTTTCAATCATGCTAGAGAGTCGAAGGAGATCATGGTCACTATTTGTCATTTCACATACTGCAAGCGTCATTTCTTGTTCAAATAGATTGTGAGATACCCAAATATAATCTATGATTGTCTGTGATTTTGAGTTTGACCAGGTTGCATGAGGCGGTTGGTCTCCTTTCATGTTTCCATTGACCATTTTACAATTACGATTTTGGAGTGCAAGCCTCCACAACTGTCCCCTCGCAGTTACCTCATCACCTGGCAATGTGTGAATGTTTAGCTTTCATGGTCGATTTTAAACCATGTGCAAGTCCCTGCAGCAAATAATCGAAAGATTCATTAATGTAATTAGAGCCTCAATATGCTGTATGATTGTGTTCAGGAACATCCTGGTACTAATTTTTTCAGGGTTCCAATACCCATTTATTATAAGCAGATGCTTCCTTGTTAAGATGTTTGCGTCATTCGTCCGAAGAAGAACTCCTTGAATAAAAGGGCTAGGACTGAATGAATCCACAATTGACCACCATGCGTTGATTTTAATTAACATCAGGTGACCCGATGATGGCCTTCCCGTTGGATTTTTGATTGCTGGATTTAATAGAGTAACATAGCCATCCCTTGATGGTGCCTCACTTAGCCAGGTCTCCTGAAAACAAATTACAAAAACGTTTTCCAGCACGGCGTCAAAGTTGTTGAATAAATGGGTGAACCCTCTTGTGTTCCAGGATAGAAATTCGCACAAGCACTCGCACGCCTCCTGTCGTGGCTTGTGTTGAACCGATAGTTTAGTCAATTTGCCTTCCGAATTTGAGAATCTTTGAGAAGAATTGTCGTCAAAATGTCACATAGAAGATTGAATTGTCACAGCTTTTGGTACGTCAGCACATTTTTGTGCATGGATTTCCTGAACCCTGGTCCTTGGACTTGAGTCTGCCACGCTGGATCTTGTGTCAGTCGGTTCAAGAGTTATATCGAATCCAAAAATTAACAGTTCTTCTGTCGCTTTCAGAATAGTATTTCGGACCGAAGCTGAAACAATGTGAAAGAGAACTTGGTCGCAACATTTCTCGTGCGCATACTCGACTATTTTAATGTCTTCGGACACAATTGTATGAAGTGAAGGAATGCAGTTGAATAATTTCATCACGTTATGACGATTCAAGTTAATTTCACCATCATCTGAATGAAGATTTTGTAATCTCAGTTTGCAGATTTGTGTAGCCGTTCTAGAACTCGAATTCAGATGAACACGAGAAGAATAGTGAATCTGCTTGTTTTTTATAACTGTAGTTTGTTTTGGATTCAAGTTTGAAGTCATTTGTGGGTTACGATCAGACACTTCAACCTTTCGATCCAAATACTTGTCACGCTGCACAGCCGTTTTTCATTCTTCAGTGAGACACCCACTACAGCACCATTTGTCACAATAGGTCTGGCCACTAATTGATCAAAGGGTACATCACAAGCTTTTTCTTCATCAGAGTAGGTCGATAGATCACATAGATTAATGGCTGATCCGGGTGACCCACTCACAGAATTTTCAATTTCAGATTCGGCTCTTTGCCTTTTATTTGGAGGAGGAACTGAACGACCTGGACAGGGGATCGGATTTTCCTCATTTAGACGAACTGTTGGAGGCAAGGTTTTATAGTCTCACTTCTACGAAACAGCCCAGATTTCGTTGGTGGAGCCATTTTACTGATGTACTTCCTTTGTTTGGTTGCGCCTTGTGCTCCTTTGGCGCCTTGTGCTCCTTTTGTTAGAAATGAACCCTGCAAATTAGGTATTCTTGTGGTACGTTCAAGGGCAACATTCGAATTTAAAGTAACAAATTTGGCTGCTCCCTCGAATATACCAAATGAGACCAACGGGCTTGCCAAGGTGGAACTGATAGCCTTGGAGTTGTTTTGAAGAGTCGACTTCATAATCTGTTCAGGCATTTCCATGGTTAGTACTTTTTCGGTAGATGTTCCATTTTCGGGGTTACCTGTTGAGGGTTTGGTATTTAGTTGCTTGTCCTCCAATTGTAAGACGGTTCATGGAATTTTTTCACCAGAAACTCTGAGTGGATCAACAGTTTCCATCACTGAACTTGTCAAGGGCTTTGCCTTCTCAAAGGTGTCACTAAGATGTGAGGCGTGTTGTTGTATCTGAGATGACGGTGCCCCTACATGTTCAGCAGTTTTCAGTGATAGATCTGACATGAGCTCCGCCTTCTGGAGCATCATAGAGGTGGAGTGACGCATCCATTTGACGGCTTCTAGAAGACCGTCGGACAAGGTGTTGTTCTGACAATGATGTCGAGCGGCTAGGTCACTTAACCACTCTTGCCAGCGTGTCCTTTGATCCGCTTCACGTAATATTTGAGTTTGAAGAAACGTAGTCAGGGATTCAAATTTTTCCATCTTCTCTTTTAAACTTATAATTAACGCTGACTGATCCTTGAATGCTTTGTGTAAAGATTTGTACAGCTTTACAAAAGGAAGCATCGCCATTGATCGAGGCCGCCAAAACGTTATTGTAAATCTGCATCAATGCTGCAGAAGAAAGGCTTGGTTTTGATCTAGACCCAGAGTGCTCATCTACGCCTGAATGCATATTGTTTACAGTGTCTGAGTGGGAATCATCAATTAGAGATGCATTTGCAGATGGCACAACAGTTGACTCTCTAGATAGATGAGTAGATCTCGACCGTGTGCCTACATTTCTCAGCATGCTAGAGGAGGCCTTTCTATGTTGTTGCATACTCAAAATTTGATGCGGGACCTGCGGTCTTGCTTCATCTGCAGTACCTTGGCTGGCCTCTACGTTTGAAGGAGGCAGGTAAATGTCCCCAGTAACTAAGGGTATACTTAGATTTTTTTTAGTTTGTGTTGCTGCTCGCTGATTACCGAAGTGGATACTGCAATTGTGGACCAGCTCAGAAAGTTTCTTCTTACTTGGGTTCAAGTCCTGAGATGCGTCCAATGTTTAATTGAAATTCGTCAGCTCGTGATCGATGGGAAGCATTTGTCGATTTACTTTTGTATCATAATTTTTTTTATGAGACAATGTGTCACTGTGTCCCACAAGTAAGTTTAAGTCCCGTACTTCCGCCTCCTTCTGGATCCTAAAGGCGTTTTCAGCAGTAGCATCAGCGTTATGACGACGTTCTGGCAACATTTCAAGGGTTACAGATGTTACAAGAGCTGTGGGTTTGTGCAAGATCCCTTTTGAGATCTCGTTTGAGTTTTCACACTGAGTTGCTTCCATTAACTCAGCATCCGTGAAGTCAAATGGTGAAAATAAGACTCTACAGTTTCGGGAGTAGTAATATTCAAGCACATTTGCGCTGCATTAATTAATGGTGTTGTTCTGTGAGGTACGGGGGCAGGTCATTTAGCATTCGTAGTCCTGCATATTGGAAGACATCAGTGTTCTGAGCCGACGCAACAGCAGGATCCACCTCGGCGTCAACATCAAAGATCCGACCAGCCTCCACTTCCTCAACCGGGTACTTACGTGGCTGCGAAGTCACAGCCAGCATCGCCGGCAGAGGGGCCTACGCCAGCGGCCACAGCGGGGACCGCAGGAGTAGCCGCGAGGCCAGGCACAGCCACAGGGGCAGGTAATAGGTCTAATGAGTCTGATGTTGTTGTTGCCAAAGGCGAGATGCTTACCTACGATGATTTGGGTGCTGTGGTAACCTTCAGAGCAGTCCATAGGTTCTGCATATGACGTTTATGTATGGTTTTGCGCCTTGTAACAGGGCCTCTGTGACCTGTGTTTGCTGTCACTACAGGGAAGAAGTCTTTCTTGCTATGCTCAGTTTCAAGGCCCCGTAGGCAAAATCATGCTAGCTGAAAACTCAGGGGCTGCACATATACTCTGGGGTACCGTATAAGAGCATATGGATGTTTACATTCAACCAGCTAGAGTAAGGGAAGAGAATACATGCCAGATGAAGACTCATGCCTCACACTTCTATGGCATGTGTCATGATCTCTGCTTCCAAAAGGTCAGGGTTTTCCCAACTCCCTTGGAAGCAGATCCATAACCCAGGTTCCGAGTGCCAACCAGTCCCAATTGGGACCTTTTGGACCCAGTCCTGGCGCCAGTGGCACCAGGCTCATAAATATGCCCAGTCCCAGCGCTGGAAGCGCCGGGCTCATAATGCTTGGGTGGACTTACCTGCAGCAGACCATGCTGCTTACTTGCCTGCCAGTTGAGCCTCTGATCCTCTTCTGTTTGGAACTACTTTTCCTGTTGGGTGGGGCAGGAGCCACTCCCTAGATTCAGAACACTGGAACTCTTCTGGAAAGCAGGAACTCTTTTCTTACCTAGGCGTGGCTGTGGAAGGAGACACCTAAGCACTACAGGAGGCTATTTAAACCACACCCGATGGATGAATCTTGCTTTGCGTTATTCTGCATCCTCTGCAGCAGAACGCTCATCGTGTCTTCTGCATCTGATCCTGGGCCTAAGGGAAAAGGCTTACCATCCTGAATCCAGTCTTCAGCAACACCTATAAAGACAAGAAAGAACAGGTTAGCATTACGGTCTTCAGTGACAGCTCTTCACTTACCTGGTCCATCGGCTGTCACCAACGCCTCGCGCTGCATTCTGGCATCTGAAAGACAAAGGCTTACCTACTCTTCGTGCGCTCCGGAGGTCTTCACACTGCATTCCGGCATCTGAAAGACAAAAGCTTACCAACTCTTCGCACGCTCCGGAGGCCTTCGGCGCTGCATCCCGCATCTGAAAGACAAAACAAGGTGCGTTTAAAGACATTGGGGAACTTTAATACTCACGTGCCATTACTCCTTTCCACATCTAACCCAGTGGGTATTCCGGCACCCTGCAGCCGCTCCGAACTTGTACCTGCAAAATAAAAAGACAGTTAGAGCGCATCGTGAAGCAGGCAACAAGCACTTACTTACGTGCTTCCAGGCGCTTCTATTCATCACACGGGCTCCATTTTCAACTCACTTCAGCCCGTCATCCGCCATCGCCGGAACCCTGCAAAACAAGAGACATCATTACTAAAGACTTTAAAGACATTAGAATTACTCGAAACTTACCGTTCGTGCAGTAAACGACGGACAGCAGTCCTCTGAAGTCAAGAGGCCTGCTCCCCTTATCCAGTGAAGAAACTGGTTACAGCACCCTGCCCCGAGGCAGATGGAGAGCACGGCGTTCACTTACCTAAGGTGAGAGCGTTAACCTTTGGGGTTCTACAGGAGAAGAGAAAGGGAAGAAGAGAGAGACATTCAATAACCCAGTTCCTTAATCCCATATTTTCTATCTGCAGACATCTTACCCTTCGAGTCAGACATACAGTGCACAGAGGTCCAGCCCAAAGAGCCAGCCGTGTGTTACACATCACCTTTGAAGATAAGGTATACGCCCAGTCAAGACCGGCGCCTCTACGGGAATCAGGTGAGCGTTACAGAACGCAAAGCCTACCACAAAACTCCCGTCCAGGCGCTATGGAAACCTCGGATACCGACCAGCTAGCCCAGTTACTTGGGGAACTAAGGGCAGAAGTGCATGCAGCCTGTCAGGAAACTAACGCTCTAAGAAGGGAACTGATTATTTCCAAGGAGCGAACAGATGATCTCGCTAGACAATTGCTACAGTCACAAGCCGGACAGACCCCGTTACCCGCATCTGGGGGAAATCTTCCTTCTACATCCTCTATGAATCCAGTGCAGATCAACCTACCTGGGAATGTACCTCTGGCTCTGCCCGAACGATTTTCTGGTGACCCAAAGAGGTTTGCAGTATTTATCAATCAGTGCCGGTTGCATTTCTTATGCCGGCCAGCAGCCTTTCCAACTGATCAAGCTAAAGTAGCTTTCGTGCTTTCGTACCTTAGTGGCAATGCGGCAGACTGGTCGATCCCTCTAGTAAATCAAGATGATCCGGTCCTCCATGATTTTCAAGCTTTTCAGCTCAGTATGGAAAAACTGTTCGCAAGACATTCACAGGGGCAGGCCTTGGACAATGAGCTTCTTTCGTTGCGACAAGGTAATCAAGACCTTTTGGCTTATATTGTGTCTTTCAACAGACTGATAGTGGAAACTCAATGGCCTGAGGACAAAAGGATTACGCTTTTTTATAGTGGTCTACGTGGAGAGCTCAAAGATGTGTTAGCCCAAGTAGTGAATCCCCCACAAGATTGTTCGGACTATATAGACTTAGTCGTTCAAATAGATCACAGACTGCAGAACAGGAAGGCCGATCGTTCCAAGTTTGATGCTCGAGTATTTTCCAAACCGCCAACTCCTTCCAAAGGAGTAGACTCCGGGGAACCCATGCAACTAGGGGGTCTGAAAGGTCCTCTAACACAAAAGGAGCGGGAAAGGAGAAAACAGTTGCAATTATGCCTCTATTGCGGAAACTCAGGGCACTTTCTTCGAGACTGTCCGGTGAAACCTGCCAAGAAGGCAGTAGGAGCTGCAGTTACCAAAGTTACAAACTCTGAGCAGGGAAACGACCTCGCCCGACAAGAATAGAGGTCCTCTTGCCGAGCGTGAAAACCAGTTCCGTGACCTCGCATTTCGTGATACCTATGGTCCTCGTTAGCCCTGATAATCCGGATCGATTACATGCAATTGAAGCTTATGTCGACAGCGGTGCCATCGGCAATTATGTGGATCATGAAATGGTTTTGAGGATGAATCTACCTCTTTGTCCCAAGGCTGTAAAGGACGTCATTACTTCGGTGGAAGGTACGGAGATAGCCTCCGGCCCAGTAACGCATACCACTCAAGAAGTGACGCTAGTAAGTCAAGATGGACACCATGAGAAGATCGTGTTCGATGTGATCAAGGCCCTTCAGTTTCAGATTATTCTAGGAATACCTTGGTTAGAGAAACACAATCCTCTGATCGATTGGCGAGCAAGAACGGTCCAGTTTCCAGAATGTGTCTCTACTTGTCACCCTCCACCTGGTGTTGCACTGGCAGCAATTTCTTCAGAGACTCCCCAGTTACCTCCCGAATACCTAGAATACCAAGATGTTTTCCGGAAGGATCAGGCTAACTCTCTACCTCCTCATAGGTCTTATGACTGCCAGATAGACCTGATACCTGGATCTACTCCTCCTTGTAGTAGAATTTATGCCCTCACCGAGCCTGAGAACCTTCACCTTCGACAATACCTGGATCAATACCTGGCAAATGGGTTTATTCGTCCTTCCAAGTCCCCTGCTTCTTCAGCTTTGTTCTTCGTTCCAAAAAAGGAAGGAGACCTTAGAACTTGTATAGATTATCGCTCCCTGAACCAGATCACCGTTAAGAATAGATATCCGTTACCTTTGATCCCTGAACTCCTGGACCAAGTCAGAAAAGCATGCATATATACAAAGCTGGATCTTAGAGAAGCTTACCACTTGGTACGAGTAAAAGAGGGCGATGAATGGAAGACGGCCTTCCGCACCAAGTATGGGCTATTTGAATATCAGGTCATGCCCTTCGGACTTTGCAATGCCCCGGCCGCCTTTCAATATTTTATGAACGATGTCCTCAGAGAGCTCATAGATGTGTGTGTTGTTGTTTACATTGACGACATCCTCGTTTATTCTTCATCGGAATCTGAACATCGGAAACACGTGAAAATGATCCTCGAAAGATTGCGTCAACACAAACTTTTTGCTAAGTTGGAAAAATGTGTTTTCAACGTGACTGAAGTTGAATTCTTGGGATTCATATTATCACCTGGCGGAGTGCGTATGGATTCAAAGAAGGTCGATGCAATTCTCAAATGGCCATCACCATCCTCCGTAAAATGTGTGCAAAGCATGTTAGGCTTCGCTAACTTTTACCGCAGGTTTATCCCCGAATTCTCTCGAATAGTCCAGCCCATCACTGCCTTGTTAAAGAAAAACAAACGTTTTGAATGGTCTACCGAGGCGGAACAAGCTTTCCAGGATTTGAAGACTAAATTTATCTCTGCACCAATCTTAAAACACCCTCGCCCCGAACTCCCCTACATCGTGGAAACTGATGCTTCAATCCTTGCCATGGGGGCAGTTCTATCACAAAAGGACCCGGTAACCAATCAGTTGCATCCCGTGGCATTTTGGTCCCGCAAATTCTCGCCTCCTGAAATCAATTACACGATTACTGACAAGGAACTTCTGGCTATCATGTCTGCCTTTAAGGCTTGGCGGCATTATCTGCTGGGGGCCCGACACACCGTTACTGTGATTACGGATCACCGAAACCTGCAATATTTGAAAACCGCAAAAGCCCAATCCTCTAGACAACTCCGTTGGGCATTATTCTTTGCCGAGTTTGACTTCATAATTACCTATCGACCTGGTACAAGGAACGGTAAAGCTGATGCCCTTTCTCGGATGGGAGTGGAAGAACACTTGATCAACCCTAAACCTGTACCAATCATTCCCGAACAAAGAATTCTGGGTGTAATCGCCACAGAATCCATAGAGGAAGTTAAGGATAAAGCCAGGCAACTTGTAACTCCAGCAGACATACAGAATTGCCATCTGCAGGGAAAGGACTTTGCAGTAAAGGACAACTTATTGTATTTCCAAGAACGATTATACCTACCCAGCACAGATTTGCAGAAAAAAGTAATCTCTTGTTATCACGATTCTTTAATGGAAGGACATCCCGGTATGGCCAAGACCTCAGAAAAGATCAAGCGCTACTTCTGGTGGCCGTCTTGGAAAAAAGATATCAGAGACTTTATAATGTCCTGTGGAGTATGCGCCCAAAACAAGAGTCAAAAGGAAAGACCAGCAGGCCTCTTACGCCCTATTGACATCCCACCTCGCCCTTGGCATACACTTGCTATGGACTTCATCACCGATCTACCTCCATGCTCTGGATACAATACGATTCTAGTAATCGTGGACTTATTCTCCAAGATGGCGCATTTCATTCCGCTCAAAGGCTTGCCAACAGCAGCAACTCTGGCCCGAGAATTTCTCGAAAACATCGTCCGACTGCACGGTTTTCCTTCGGTTCTAATTTCGGATCGAGGTAGTCAATTTATTTCTCATTTTTGGCGAAGTTGCTGTCGGTCGGCTCAAATTGATGTGAGACTATCGACCAGTCACCACCCTCAGACCGACGGACAAACCGAGAGGACCAATCAAACTCTGGAACAGTATTAACGCTGCATGCTGCAACAAACTGAAAAAACTTGGAAAGACATCCTTTGGATAGCCGAATATGCCTACAATAACTCTGTCCATTCGGGAACTGGGAAAACCCCGTTTTTTCTTTTGTACGGCAGTCACCCTCGAACCTCGGAGTTGGATCCCCTCCAAGATCTTGAAACACCAGCAGTAGACTACCTGCATTCTACAATCACCCAAGCCTTTAAGGAAGCTGTTTCTCACCTTCAAAGGGCTAAAGAACAATACAAGAAAGGAGCAGATCAACATCGGAAGGAAGCCCCTCAATATCAAGTAGGGGATCAAGTCTGGTTATCCACCAAGTATCTACCTCTAAAAGGGCCACGCACATTCAACCCAAGATACCTTGGTCCCTATTCCATCACTACCATAGTAAACCCAGTAGCGGTCAAGTTGGACTTGCCCCCGCACATGAAGATACATCCGGTCTTCCACGTCTCTCTATTAAAACCCGTGCAACCTCAAACCCGACTAACTAAATCTCCAAAACCTATCCTAGTTGATGGAGAACTCGAGTTTGAAGTCAAAAGCATTCTGGACTCCAAGATCTCCAAATCTAAACTATTTTACCTAATTGACTGGAAAGGCTACGGCCCCCCAAGAGCGATCCTGGGAACCTGCTGAATATGTCCACGCTCCTCGCCTAATCAAAAGATTTCACCGAACATTTCCTGACAAGCCAAAACCCCCGGAGAAGCCCGGTTTGGGAGGGTCCTTGAGGGGGGGTACTGTCATGATCTCTGCTTCCAAAAGGTCAGGGTTTTCCCAACTCCCTTGGAAGCATATCCATAACCCAGGTTCCGAGTGCCAACCAGTCCCAAATGGGACCTTTTGGACCCAGTCCTGGCGCCAGTGCCACCAGGGTCATAAATATGCCCAGTCCCAGCGCTGGAAGCGCCGGGCTCATAATGCTTGGGTGGACTTACCTGCAGCAGACCATGCTGCTTACTTGCCTGCCAGTTGAGCCTCTGATCCTCTTCTGTTTGGAACTACTTTTCCTGTTCGGTGGGGCAGGAGCCACTCCCTAGATTCAGAACACTGGAACTCTTCTGGAAAGCAGGAACTCTTTTCTTACCTAGGCGTGGCTGTGGAAGGAGACACCTAAGCACTGCAGGAGGCTATTTAAACCACACCCGATGGATGAATCTTGCTTTGCGTTATTCTGCATCCTCTGCAGCAGAACGCTCATCGTGTCTCCTGCATCTGATCCTGGGCCTAAGGGAAAAGGCTTACCATCCTGAATCCAGTCTTCAGCAACACCTATAAAGACAAGAAAGAACAGGTTAGCATTACGGTCTTCAGTGACAGCTCTTCACTTACCTGGTCCATCGGCTGTCACCAACGCCTCGCGCTGCATTCTGGCATCTGAAAGACAAAGGCTTACCTACTCTTCGTGCGCTCCGGAGGTCTTCACACTGCATTCCGGCATCTGAAAGACAAAAGCTTACCAACTCTTCGCACTCTCCGGAGGCCTTCGGCGCTGCATCCCGCATCTGAAAGATAAAACAAGGTGCGTTTAAAGACATTGGGGAACTTTAATACTCACGTGCCATTACTCCTTTCCACATCTAACCCAGTGGGTATTCCGGCACCCTGCAGCCGCTCCGAACTTGTACCTGCAAAATAAAAAGACAGTTAGAGCGCATCGTGAAGCAGGCAACAAGCGCTTACTTACGTGCTTCCAGGCGCTTCTATTCATCACACGGGCTCCATTTTCAACTCACTTCAGCCCGTCATCCGCCATCGCCGGAACCCTGCAAAACAAGAGACATCATTACTAAAGACTTTAAAGACATTAGAATTACTCGAAACTTACCGTTCGTGCAGTAAACGACGGACAGCAGTCCTCTGAAGTCAAGAGGCCTGCTCCCCTTATCCAGTGAAGAAACTGGTTACAGCACCCTGCCCAGAGGCAGATGGAGAGCACGGCGTTCACTTACCTAAAGTGAGAGCGTTAACCTTTGGGGTTCTACAGGAGAAGAGAAAGGGAAGAAGAGAGAGACATTCAATAACCCAGTTCCTTAATCCCATATTTTCTATCTGCAGACATCTTACCCTTCGAGTCAGACATACAGTGCACAGAGGTCCAGCCCAAAGAGCCAGCCGTGTGTTACCCATCACCTTTGAAGATAAGGTATACGCCCAGTCAAGACCGGCGCCTCTACGGGAATCAGGTGAGCGTTACAGCATGGTCCTGAATGAGAAAGGGCCCTCACGTTCAGTCAAAAACCCCACAGGAAAAGAAAGCAAATCCGACCCAGAGACTTGCAGAGTCCAGGTAATGCTAAACCTGCATGCATGAAAGAAACCGCAGACAACTTGTGCTGAGTCAGGGAAACTGAGCCTGCTACGCCACAGGATTTCATTTGTCAGGTTGAATCACACTGGCACTTACCAGTAGCTTGAGAGAAAAGGAATACTTGTTACTTAGCAGAGCTTCATACATGGTGGTCCATAGAGGATCTCTGAACACAGTGATTCACAGTGTACAGCCAGACCCCTTTAATCGTGTCCTAAGGAGGAGCCCCGCAGATTTGACAATCTCATTGGGGAGCAAGTGCTTGCTAAGCGCAGTTATCATGATTGACACGAAGACGAAGAGACTACCCTAGTGGAGAAAGGAGGTAAGGGCTGTCGCCTCCGATTTATAAACTGTGATAGGGGGAAGCGTGTGCTGATAACACTATCATGACATGAACTTCCCTCAACCAGTTTTAATATCCCCTACGGAAGCAACCTGACCGGTACTTTCCAAGCCAAATGCAAATAAAGACCCATTGCAATTTACGATCACAGAGTATTTTCAGACTTAAGATAAACAGACTTGTTTTCCTCAATATTAACCGAAAATTGGGAGGAAGAGGAAGTAGAAGTGAATCTTTCGATCCCGTGGTCAACAATGGGACAAAATGATCCACTAGGTACTGAACATACATCTGAGAATCCCCCTGAATATACACACTGGTACCAAGCGACTTGATTTCTCAAGTACAAGGATTACTCCTGATCTACATAATTGTAGATTTCAATTAATTGACTCTACTAGTCCCATAACACCAAGAGCATTACACTTGGTCTCAGAATCTTTGGTAAAGCTACACAGGCAATGTGCCAGAGAGCAGACCCAAACGCTGTCTGCAGTCAATGTGACGTGTAATCAACTTCTTGTGGAGAAGCTCTCGCTTACCAACATGAACAGAGGGTAGGACAGTGCAAAGCCAAACACCTTAGAATTTGTAGATTCTAGTCCTAGAACCTTTAAAACATTTGTATATTGCAAGCATGGCAGGAGATGCCTTTTTGGAAAAAAAGCGTACACAAGGCATCATTTTTTAAGAGTGAAGTATTATGAGTATGCCGTGTAAATGGTGTCCAAATAAGTTAAAACCGAGCAGTGGTTTGTTTCTGGTGAGATATTTAGAGCATGAAGTGTATGTTTGAAAATTATTCATACAGCAAATTTGCCCTGTTGTTTTAGCAGGAAAGGGATTCATAATTATCAGTCATATTTACTTGTTATTGTGATTTTATATTATTCTTTTAATGGTGTATACAGTTTAATTCATACCATGAATGCACAAATGCATTTTTATAATAAAAAGAAGAGGCAATACTGCGGGACACCAGAGCAGCTGATCGACCCACAACTCTGCATCTCGTATACTAGAGGGGACCTTCCCTGAGCTGCTCTTATGTGATGAGGAGCTTGAATGAACCAGAACAATCATTGAGCAGAGGGCATTTGGAGAGGTGGGATGCCATGGACCTGCTACATAACCTGTCTGAGGAGACTTATGCCTGGCCACATGATGGTGCACCAAGCCTTTAAAGCCTCATGGCCGGACTGGGAGATGAGGACATTCGGAAAAGAGGCCAATCCTAGAGGGCCAAAGAGGGACCACGAGAGACAGAGGCCTAGAAAATGGCAGGAGTGAGTCAGACGGAGGAGGTGCAGAAGGCCAAGCATACCAGTAGGACGATTACACTAGAGCACAAATATAATGGTAGGCTTTGGTTCAGCTAACAGCTTTGGTTCATTAAAGCTGTTACGAATTTGGAGAATACCTTGTGGTCTGATCTCCTGGAGCAGCTGAACAGTGAGCTGCTCACTATATCCCTGCTCCAATGAGCTAGGTACTATGTCCTTACTACAGAGAGTACTATGTCCTTATACTACTTATAAGGGCAAACTAGTAAGCCAGGTCACACAACTTTTTTGGTTTATAATTAATTAGCTGGACGTTTAATCTCTGAGTCTGGATGTCATTGATATAGCAGTGAGCCAAGTACTTTACTCTGGTTGTATTCATCCCTTGAAGCCAAGTCTCACATGTTGTGTCTCCTGCGTAGGTGACCATATTGTTTTTTAAAAAAAAACGTTATTTATGTTTTACAAGCACAATCCAAGACATAACATTATAACAGTAGTCACCAGTACAATCATTGCAGTCATGACCATATAATTCAAGTACATTGTTTATCCATTGTTATCCGGGTCTTTAACAAGGAAAGTCTGGAACTCCCTCCATATGTCCTTTGGCTGGGGCGATATTGGCTGCATAGTTATATGCGTGTCTTCAAATTCACTGACCCATGTTAATTCCCTCAGCCAGTCCCTCACCATAGGACAATGCAAAGTCTTTCCATTTTTGCAATATACAACGCTTGGCTACCATGCATCCAATATTAAAAAACGACTCTAGGCGCTGTTCCGGGAGCTCGCCCCACATCCCGAATAGCATACTCATAGGTGGCAATTCCAGCTGTTTCTCATTTATAGTAGACAATGTAGCATAGACATCCTTCCAGAATCTTCCCAGCCTTGAGTAAGACCAAAGCATGTGCACATACCCAGCATCTAGAGTGCCACACCTCGGACAGCAACCATCGTGTTAAACATACAGTTTCCCCAATTTATGTGGGGTATAATGCAGCATATGTAAAATGTTATATTGGATTAGTTTCAATCTCATATTCATTGATACCGTTTTATTGAACAAACACATGGACCGCCAATGCTGATCAGTTACATCAATCGTAGTTCTGCTGCCCCCTTCTCTCGAGACTTACCCCATCACCGTGCTCCCATCCATGATTCCTTTGGTCAGAGTGGCCAACATCCTGCGGCAACCATATGAATTGGATATAAGGACGACCTTCGCATTTTCAGGGGGTTAAATCAGGAAGCATTCCCATCTTTTGTGCACTTCGGCCCTCAGTCTATAGTACTGAAGCAGCTCCATGGGTGTGCCCCTATGCTCAGCCGCCAGGTGTGAGTAGTCAAAAATTAGCCCTCAGAAAACAAATCCCATATCACTTGATAGCCCATGTTGGTCCAATTGGATCTCAGCGTAGCATCCCACGTCGGGGAAAGGCCCGGAAAGTTCCACAGTGGCAACCATCGGTAATACGGGCTGCCTGCCGTAGTTTTCTCAAAAATGGCCCTCTAGGCAATTAGTGTTGTCTGTTGTCTGTACAGGATCATAAGGGCAGTCCTCTCTATAGCTGGTGTCTAATACTAGAGATTTCATATCTGCATTCCCTATCGTCGCTCTCTCCAGTTTAGCATGTGTCTGGAGCCCTTCTGAACCATACCAATAAGTGGCAAACTGCGCCTGAGCAGCCAACCAATATACTTCCATGTGTGGGTTAGTAAACCTCCCTTTGACATATGGTCTCGCCATGTCCTTCCATTAATTCCTGACATGTCCCTCTGTAAATAATTAAAATATTGTCTGCCCAGCCGGTATATTGACAAAAGTGTACAACAGCTTAGGAACCAAGTATAGCTTATTGACAGACATACCCAACCCCAAAGGTATGACACTGAAAGAGAGATCGGAAAAATATCTGGGAGCAGACCTAACAGAAAAAAGTATGGGAAAGGGTATTGGCGTATCCTAGGGAGGTGTCAAGGAACCCTCGCTTCAGGCTGATTCTGCTGAATGTATTATACCGTACATACAAGACACCACACAGGATAGCCACATTCAGCAAAAATACACAACCATTATCTCCCTGGTGCGAAATGGGGGATGCGGACATGATACACATGCTCTGGGGATGTGAACAAGTGCAAAGGTTCTGGGCACGATTAGAACAAGCCTGTAGGAAGGCTGGAATAGTGCGGTATGAATGGACCCCGAAAGAATGCTTTCTAGGGGTATATCCCAGAATTAGCAAACACAAGCATGTGGTCAAGTTCATGGACATGGTGTGTATACTGGCCAAGAGATCTATTGCAATGGCTTGAAAATCTGTTGGGGGACCGCAGTATGTGCGCTGGCACAGAGAATCTGAACGCTGGGCAAAGGGACCGCAGTATGTGCGTTGGCACAGAGAATTTGAACGCTGGGCAGAGGCAGAAACCAGAATGTGGACGGAGGGGGCAAGTAGATCAGGGATGAACGGGGGCAACAAGTGCGCAGCCTGGAAAGTGCTGGTTTCAGATATGTTCCATCCATCGGAGGACAAACCCCTGTGAACACTCTTTGCCTTTCTACTATATTTGACCCTGAATTAGTCACAGTCAACATATAATCGGGGCTAGTCTGGGTGCCTCTTACGGACTGGCGACAACGCTCACCCCTGATGGGTCCCCTGGCGAAATGCACACATAAAGAGTTGCTGGGAACATGATAATGCTTGACAAGTGAAGAAAGTTGTTTGTTTGTTATTGTGTTATTTTGATGTTATTAACAAGTGCATATTTAAGGAAATGCTCAATAAGATGTAAGACATTTGATACATGCATGGCTGTAATTATATAAATGATAATAAAAACATTTTTAAAATAAACAACAGCTTAGGCACCAGGACCATTTTAATTGGTTCTATGTCATTTTATCGGCACCCGTTTTCACGACCGTTGTTTTTATGACAAGTTTTTGCAGAAAAAACTCATCGAAATGTTGTTTACATTATTTTTGGGGAGTTCCCCGTCCCCAAGCACCCCGTCCTCTACCTATTTTTTGTTATTCCCGAACCCCCCAAATCTTTATATGCCCTTTCCCACCCCCAAAAAAGTCACAGCGTTTTTCGGGCAAAAACACATTGTAAAAACACCCATTGTAAAAACAGGTGTCGATGAAAGGACGTTGTACCATTTATTTTGTACAACTTTATTTAAATCACGAACATGGATCATAATACAGTACACATAGCACATGCTTTGGTTTTCATACAAATACAGTGTATAGCTTTTTGTTGACACAGGGCTCACATATCAGGTTCATCCGGGGATATCTGGGTCGCTTTGTGTTGCTCGGTCAAGAAGAAGCGGAATGGTGCCCATATGTCTTTGGGTCTATTTGTGGGAGAGACGAGAGTGACAAAGCCTTCCTCACACTCATTTATATAGATCAGGTCCTTAAGCCATGATTGTGTGATGGGGGCAGTCCTAGCTCTCCAACTTATCAGGATATTTTGTTTTGCCACTGCACAGGTCACATTGAATAACCTGCATATCCAGATGGGTACCTTCCCGATATCACCTAGCAAATATTTTAGTGGTGTGGCAGGTATGGGGGTATCGTGTATATCACTCAGTGTTCACCACCTTTGCCCAGAACTCACGAATGGACGGACATGCCCAGTACATGTGGAATGAGTCGGCTTCAGGATTATGGCACCTGGGGCATCTAGCTAAGCTGTCCTGGGAAAATGTTGCCCTTTTTTTGGGGGTGAAGTGCAGGTGATTCAGGACCTTAAATTGTATCCGTCTCAGATTTGCGTTGAGGGATACTGTTTTGGTGAGTTGGCAGTGTCGGGTCCATTGTGTATCATCCAGTGAGATGCCCAGGTCTCTTTCCCATATAGCCTTCATGTTGTTACGTGTACGGTTGTGAGTCTGTACGGTTTTATATAATGTAGATGTGCCAGAGGTGATCCCAGTTGTTGCCATGATGGTGAAAGTGAATGGATGGGCTTCAGGTTTGCAGGGGAAGGAGGGACACAGATGTCGGAATGCCGCTCTCATCCGGTGGTACTGTAGTGCCTTGATGGGGCTGTGCCCCACCTTAGCCTAGAAATCGGCCAGCGACACAAATGTCCTGTTGAGGAACATGTCCCCGAATGTCAGTTGTCCTTGGGCATCCCAGGCTCTTTGCAGTGCTTGGTCGTATGAGGGGGACATACTGGGGTAATGCCAGAGGGGGGATGTGCTGCTGTAAGGGACAGTGTCCCCGACCCTCTTGAATATTCTGGACCAAGCCTTTACTTTACTACCCACAGGGTCAATGTCTGTGTTGTCCCTGTAGGACTTTGCCAACATAACCGATCAGAATTTGGTGGGGGAGGCTGCATTTTGATCGACCCGGAGGTTAGCATGGTTCTTAGGATCAGCAAACCAGAATCTCACAAATTGAGCTTGCGCTGAATTGTAAGAGTTCGAAATCTGGCACAGTGAGGCCACCAGTGTCGTACTGTTCTGACAATTTCGCCCAGCTCATTCTGCTCACCGCACCACCCGAAACAAACATCGATACCATTGAACAGAGTTTAGTGAAGAAGGTCCTTACTGACCAAATCGGTATGTTGCTAAATAAGTAGAACAGTTTAGGCACCACAATCATTTTCAGTATTGCTATGCGGCTGTATGCCGACACCGGCAGGTTGTTTAAAAGTTTAGTTTGGTTTGCAGCTGAAGAATGTATGGTTCATAATGAACTGAATACAGGGTTTGGCGGTTGGTAGCCACTATCACCCCGAGATATCGGGCCGCACTGGGAGACCCTTGTAAGCCCATTATTGATCCCATATGAGCCGCTCCAAGTGTTAGTGGTATAATCTCAGATTTAGTGGGGTTAATCCTGTATTCCGAGTACCTGGAGAATTTGTTTATGTCCTGCATGATAGGGGCTAGTTTAATCTCGGGGTCCCTAATGTATAGAAGTGTGTCAGCAGCGTATAGTGATATGAGTTGAGGGGGGCCCCTTAACCGTGCTCACTGATCGGAGCATTTTTGACATATCAGAGCTGCCATAAATTCAATGGTTAGGGCAAAAATGAGGGGAGATAGAGGACAACCCTGCCGCGTGCCCCTGCGAAGTGGGATCCTGGGCGAGATGGTATGATTTGTTCTGGCCATCCTTGTATAATAGTTGGATGTAGCTCAGGAACTGGGGTCCAAACCCAGACCTGCCCAGGACAGCAAACATGTTTTTCCAGGACACCAAATCAAACCCTTTCTCAACGTTGAGGGAGGCTGCAATCACTTTGGCCTTGGGATCCAGCTGGGGGATTATTGCGAATAGCCTGCGCAAATTCAGGCAAGTGGATCTGGCCGGGATGAATCCCGATTGATCGGGATGTACCAGATGATTCATATGGGGTGTTAACCGGTTTGCGTCTGAATTAATTAGGGAGAGCGGTCGATAGAATGAAGCCTCTTGCAGGGGTTTGTTAGGTTTGAGCAAGAGTGAGATGACTGCCTCTCTTAATGATGGGGTAAGTGTCCCCGCAACGGCGGCCTCTTCCCATAGTGCCAGAAATTTAGTCGCAAGTTCTGGTAGGTAACATTTGTAGATGACAATAGGCAGACCATCTGGCCCGGGGGGCCTTTCCTGCAGCAGGGTATTTTATTGCCTGCCCTATCTCTTCAGCGGTCGGTCAGAGGGGATTCCAGTGTAGCCCTGGATTCAGAGGAGAGCTTGGGGAGAGGTACCGATTTCACATATCAGGTGAGATCGCTTTCTGTAACAGTGTCACCGTTACCATACAGTGTTGAATAAAATTCCCTGAACACCTCATTGATCGCTTTCTCCCCCATGCAAGTTTCCCCATCTCACCCACACACACTAGTGATTGGTTGCATGGAACTTTCAGATTTAACCAGTCTGGCAAGAGATCTGCTGGCTTTGTCTCCTTCCCTGTATCTCCTGGCCCTAGCGGGGGTACTAATGTACAGGACCTCGCGGTCTGCCAGTCTTCTGAAGTCATCTAATTGGGCATGGAGTAAAGCTAAAGTCGTCTCTTTGGGTGTTTTTGCATATGTGTTCTCTAATGTCCGTGGTCAGGTCTCTATCTGGTGTAATTCTAATCGTATAGCCTGCAGAGAGCCGTGGGTTATGGATAACATATGGCCCCTCAACCAACCTTAAAGGATTCCCATACTGTGGCCATGGTCCCCAATGAGCTTTCATCACAAACAAAGTATTCCTTAAGATCCACTCTCAGTGGGTCAAGTATCGTGGTATCATGCAGGAGAGCTGGCGGCGTCCTCCACAATCGAGGGCTGTGGTCTTGTCGTGTCAGTTAGATCTCTAGTAATACCAGGGAATGGTCCGATATGGTGCGAGGAAAGATGAAACAGTCCGTTGTAAGCGAGACATAGTCTGGAGAGTATAGCCAGTAGTCTATGCGTGAGCCACAGAGGGGTGGAAAGTATACTCCTCTACCCGAGGGTGTGTCTCCCTCCAGGCGTCGATGAAGGGTAATTAATGCATGCACTGAAGGATTGCATTTGCTGTCCTGGTGTGCTTACGGAGGACCCTGAATGTTCTGTCCATCTGTGAATTGAGTATGGTATTGAAGTCTCCACCACATAGCACCCTAGTAGCGTCTAGTGGGGATATTAGCTCGATGCTCTTGAGGTAAAAGTCGGAGTCATCAATGTTCGGACCATATGTGTTGATCAGGATGGTGGAATGTCCCTGCATGGTCCCCCAGACAATCACAAACCTCCCCAGTGTGTCAATCTTTGATGTAGCTATCTGGAAGATCAGGGTGTGATGAATAAGGGTCACAACCCCCCTTAATTGCGACGAGTAGTCCGTGCCCATTCTCTGAGGACCCCAACTATGAGCAGAAGAGTACACCACTTTGTGTAGGGAAAGGGTTTCCTGTAGCATCAGGATCTGTATGTTTTGTCTTTTGGCATAGGCTTGTATTTTCTGTGCTTTGATGGGGTTGCTCAGTCCCTGAACATTTCATGTGAGCAGTCTAATCGAAGGGTTAGGCCCAGCCATCATCCCCCGTGAGTCCTATATTGCTGTGTAGATCCAATCGTACTCCGAAAGAGTGTAGTCCTCCATGTTTGACTGTCATATTTTCTATTTTCCAATCCCCAATGACCCACCACCAACCCCCACCCTCACCGTCCCCCAAATCTCACAGTGTATACCCCTTCTTTTTTTTTGTATTGTGCCATAGCCAAAAAATATTGACTTTATACACAAATCACAATAGGAAATTCATAGAATAAAAACAAACATTAAGCAATACAATTTAAAGCAATACACATCTAAGTTACAGCATAGCAAAGTTAAAGATTTACAAGAAAATACCCCTTCTTATACAATCCATTCTTAAACAGTGGGAGGCAACGTTCGACCCCCGGCGAGAGCATCAAACGTTCAACAGGTGCTAACCACACTCTAAAGTTTGGTTGAACTTAGAGGTCCTTCTCAAGCTATGCCTGAAAAGGTTGTCACACAGTGGACGTTGAAGACTAGTAAATGGTCATCATCAGTATCAGCCATTGTCAGGTGGAATCGGGATATTCTGTTCAATATATGCAGTGCCATCTTCCGGGGATGCAAAAAAGTGGGCTCTGCTGGCATGTTGCACTCTCAGCTTGGCCGGAAACCTCATTGCGCATGGAGTTTTTCTCTTCCTGAGGGCTTTCTTGACTTGATCAAAATTGCACCTGGCAGCCTGTACTCCAGTGAAAAAGTCTGGGTATATGTGGAATCTGGCCGAATCATATTGCAGAGTACTTTTTTTGCGTACCAGCCGGAGGATGTGGTCCCAGTAGTTGAGTAGCCTGGCAATGATTGTGCACAGTGAAGCCCCCGGCTTGGGAGGCAGGGCCAGGGATCTGGGTGCTCGCTCCACTAGGAATTGGGCTGAAAATTGTGAGTCTGGGAATATATATTGCAGTGTGTCTTCCAGAAATGTTTCCATAGGTATGTAGGGATGTTGAGGGTTCTCTCAGCCATGCCCACCACCCTAATGTTATTTCTGCAGGATCGGGACTCCAAATCGTCCCATTTTACATGGACTGCCTTTAGATCCGTCTTTTTTTTTTAATTTAAATGTGTTTATTGATGAGTAGATACAGCCTCCTCTTTAGATACTTCTTAATATCCTCAATGTCTTTTCCGTGCATGATGACTGTATCTTCGAGTTACCCCAGCTGGTTTGGTGATCCGGCTGCTTTCCTTCTGGAGATCTGATTTTAGTGAGGATATTATATTGCCTATATCATCTAGTTTGGTGTTCACAGCCGCAAACCCAGCCTGCATTGCCTCCATATAGGGATCCATGGTCTTTTCAGTGGGTGTCTGTGCACTCGTGGGGGGGTATTGGGAGCAGGCAGAGTCTTCATCAGGCCGTGGCATGTTGGTGAATGCATACATGGGGCCTTTTTTACCACCATTTGGGCCTCTGTGGGTCATATTTTGGTGATAGGGTATTTCTCTGGCATATTGTAGCACTTCTCCAATGCAGGAGCTGTGGTTCTGTCTTTGTCTCGTGTATCTAGCGCCCTTTCAGTTGTGGAGATTGTTAATTTTATGCTTCTGGGTTATACCTCTGCCTCACATATGTGGTGCCTTTACCAGCGTACACGGATCTCCCTTCCTGGTGCCAGTGTGTGTTCTGCCTCGTGTGTTGTAGCGCTGTTAGGTTCTCAATGCGTGTCTCTGCTTGGTGATGTTTTATTTGCCAGCCTCTGGTGTCTGCAGCCTGGGATTGGCCTCGGAGAGCGCACCTGCGGTCTGTCCGCTCACTCTCATGGTGGTTTAGGGCAAGGGATTGAGTCCACATACCTGATTTAAGCTTCCCTTAGCTTGCAGCGTTGTCGCTCACTTCTAGTAGTTCGCCGAATGAAGGCGAAAATGGTGGTTAGTGCGGCAAATGCAGCTGCTCCAGTAAACCAAAGGATCCCCTGGAGAGTCGTGTTTCCTGTGCAAAACTGCCTGCAGATTTCCCTTGTGTTCGCAGTCCCAACGCGGCCCGGGGTTAGCTGCGTCCCTCAGGTGCCCGGCTGCTCACACGCCTGACACTTGGGAAACAGTATGATGCAGTAATTTACTGTGTTCTGGGGAGAGGTACACTTCCAAAGTTGGAGCGATGAAAGTATGGATGTTCCAACGCCCACCGGTAGCAAACTCGTAATTCTACGTTCCTCTTATTCGCAGGATTTGATGAACAGGATCTTATGCAGTGCAGAGCTCAACGGTCAGGCAGCAATTTTCATTAGAGCACAACACCGCCTCCGACATTGTACCATTTTAATCAACGCCAAATGACCTGCCAGAGAAAGCGGTAATTTGGGCCAAAGCTCAATTTTCGTATACGTGTACATAGCATGTGTTGAGCAGTTGTCAGTTAGCTATATCCCTCTGTCTCTAGAGACTGACACCCAGGTATTTGAGCCTATCAGGCGACCTGCACAGAGGGAACACTCCCCGGGATTGTGGCGTGTTGTCTGTTAAGGGGAATACCTCAGATTTCCCATAATTCACAGCGAATCACAGATATTGGCCAATGCGAGTGATATCCTCCATAATAGGATAATAGGATCTAAATTAGTGTGAGGATCTGTAACATACAGTAACATGTAGTCAGCATATAGCGAGATAATATCCAAATCCCTTTTTCCCATGGCGGTGTCGCATCAAGTCTGTTATCGGCTTGATTGCCAGTGCGAAAAGTATAGGCCATAGCGGGCAGCCTCGGTGCATATCCCCACACAGTGCATACGGCTCAGATTGCACCGCATTGACCTTCACACTGGCCGTTGGAGCCGAATACAACAGTTTGAAATAGGTAATCAGGCGCTCCCCTATATTGCACTTCCGTAGCACCTGGAACAGGAACGACCAGGACACCATGTGAAACATTTTGTGTGTCTAAAGCCACTGCGCCCACCTGGGCCGTATGTGATATGTTGGACACTACATTAAGTAATCGCCCAAGATTCAGAGATGTAGATCTCCCTGGTACAAAGCCAGCCTGATGATGGTGTATTAATGAAGGCATCAAGGGTAACAGCCGGTTTGCAATTATCTTAGCGTATATTTTTGTGTCAACATTTATAAGAGATAGCGGCCTATAAGAGCTACATTCTTCCCTTGGCTTGCCAGGTTTCAGCGGTACTATAATTGTGGCCTCCCGAAGTGTTTCCAGCAGGTGTCTCATCAGCACTGATTCCTCCCAGAGATATGGGCCCAGGAGAGCCCCATAGTCAATATAGAATTCAGCCATCAACCCACCTGGGCCTGGGGATTTATTTCTCTGCAAGACTATAATAACTTGTAGGATTTCATCCACCATGAAGGGCTATTTAGCTGCTCTTTAGCACTATCCAAGAGCAGCGACATTGAGATGGACTCTAATATGGCATGTAGATCCTTCTCATCTTCCAAATCCTGCGCTCTATATTGTACGTCATAACATTGTCTAAAGACCTCATTAATGCCCTGGTCAGAGTATTGAATCTGACCAAAGATATTGCACCCTCCCACTATATAATTCAGCCCTCTTTCCGCCTGGACCAGATTGGCCAGCATCCTGCCCGGCCACTCCCTTTCTCCTTATCTCCTAGCCGACGTTGGTTTAGCAAGGTATTTAAACCAACAAAGAATGGTGGGGGCCTCCTACAACTGGCACCTGGAGGTGAAACAGTATATATAAAACAAATAATGGTGCCAGAATCAGGAGAGCAACTGAAGGAAAAGGCAGAAGGTAATTACATTAAAACATCAAATTTTTATTATAAATTGAGGTAAAAAATCATTTTATACATCTTTAATTAATTCATTTCTATAAAACATATCTTGAATCACATGCATTCATACATTCATTCCACTGAAACAACTCTAAAAACAGTACATTTAAATTATTTTCAGGAAATGTGAGACAATTCATCGACATTCCCAAAAGTTAACAAGAACAGATTATTTCGTTCGGTCAACAAAAAATAATTGATGGTATCTAAGACAATCAATTTGTATTTTTCGAGTATAATTCCTATGCAAAAAAGGGAATATAAATACATTTCCCATGTTGCATGGTTCACTCCAGGTAGAAAATATCAACTATTAGTGCCCAAGAGGTAAAACTTCTAAATTGAACAGGCTTCTTATTGAATAGTTTCGACTTGATTGATAATCTATGTCTTCATCAGGATAGGGATGAACCTAACAACAATTCTAGAAGAAAAAACAAAATAGAAAAAACATGAGTAAAAACAAATACCTAATACCTTCAATCTCTCAGTTGCTCTCTTTTACTAGCGATAGTCCAAATAAGGGGAGAAAACAGATCAAATCTCACTCTACAACCCATTCAAAATGGCTGAATGAAGGGAGCATAATCCTATTCATTCAGGCTCAACTACTAGAGGAGCCATATATGATACGTAGGCCTTACGTGCCTTCCGAACCTTCATTTCCCTCCAAATATAAAGGATGAAGGCATTCACTATACTAGAAAAGACCTATCATTTTCTCAAACTGGAACACTGTAATTTCGTGCCCCTTAACTTAGCCTGATCTGGCTATCCGCTCCCTCCATGTCTACATTTGAATATTGGATGAAATCGTACCTGGAACCCATATAAGAAATGGTTACAACAAGAAGGTTGAATGGTCTTCAAGCAACCAGGATTTCTTCTGAATACAACATTCCTATATGTATAGGCGAATTCTGCAACACAAAACAAATTATAAATTATAAGACAACGAACAAACGTGTTCATGTGGCCGCTAAATTGACCTCTGATTTTAAATATGCTACACTATTAAAAAATAGATAACAGTAACATATAGAAGAGACTCTTACGGGAGTTGCCTCAATGCCAAGCAGAAGCGTATCCTTGGCTTTGTTTACGCCAAATATTCAAATTAATTGCAGTCACCGGGTTTTGTCATCAATTTCTTAATCATCCGGCAGTAGAGTGGCAAACATCACTCTTTCTCTGAAACACAGACGTAAAAATTTTTTTATATATATGCCGCTGTGAGTGCCTTTTTAGTTAACTAGACAGGCTAACAAAATCTCGCGAGTATTCTCGCCTTCAATATGGCCATTGCTATTCCATATATACTGTTTTGATAGCTGAATCGACTAAGTAACACTGATGTTACTAACGTAACGCGATAAAAAAGGGGGGTCCCTGCTTGCCAACGCTTACCTCGCATATGGTGGGAAAATCTCTGACGGCCTCCGTAATGGCATCCAGCTAAATGGGAAGACTCAGTGTAGAACAATTGTGTCCTTTTTATCCCGGAAGTCTCAATGATACAAACGACGGACTAAAGTCGCAGGTGAGCCTCAAATGACACAAACGAAGGACCAATTTCGCGTGTGGGGCTAGGTGTTGAAGAGAACAACGGTGCCCCTTTTATCCCGGAAGTCTCACCGATACAAACGAAGGACTAAAGTCGCAGGTAAGCCTCAAATGACACAAACGAAGGATCAGTTTCGCGTGTGGAGCTAGGTGCTGAGGAATGAAGGGGAGGAATCAAGCAAGTCAGCTACTCCCCCAGCCGAGCTGCACGCTAAAGCCGGCAACGAATACCTCTCCGTGCCCCAGCAGAAATAATAGACAGAGTGCCGAGATAAAATAAAGGGGCACACAACCAAGAAATCCCAGTGTAAAAAATACAAAGGAGTAGTAAGATGTTATAAAAGGACAAAACATAACTATAAATAAAATGTAGAGGGCAGATGCCTGAAACCCTAACTGCACTCTAAATAGAAACAGTAGTGTATGTGATACACCAACACTTCCTATGGCCATTATCGGCCAAAGAAGATCTTTAAGGTATAGACAGAAAAGCAAGCACCGATTCAGTAAGGAGGATAGAATAATGATGGATCTTAACTCCATTCCTCCTGCTGATTCAGTCCTATAATCAGACTATTAGTATGGTATATCCACCACTGCTCTTTTTGCATGAGCCGGGCCGCCACATTAGCCCTGTCTGTACCGACTACTTTTTCCAACACCCACCATTGCAGGTCTTCAGAGCTATGGTTGAGTTCCAAAAAATGCGTAGTCAAAGGGGCATTGTGTTGTTTTGTTCTAATCTTAGACCGATGTTCCCCTATACGTAATTTAACTGGTCTCGTAGTCTTACCTATATATGCCTTCTTACAGGGACAAATTATAACATAAATAACATTAGTGCTAAGACAAGTAGTGTGTTGTCTGAGTTTCCAGTCTCTTCCGTGAATGTTCACAATAGAGGTAACTGAGGTGCTGGAACAGTTACAACAATTTCCACATGGGAAATGTCCAACTATTGGAGGCATACCCCAAGAAGACGTAATAGAAATTTGGGTCTCTTGAGGATGATTCCTGTCTGCTTTAGATACCCAGTTTTTGATATTCTTGCCTTTCTTGAAGGCATAAATAGGTCTGGGTAAATTATGCATATTTAATTGAAGTAAATGCCAATGGTTAGAAATAATTTTCTTAATTTGATTGTGCTGAGTATTAAATGTAAGTGCACAAACCAGTTGGTCATCCTTCAATTTCTTGTCTTTTTTTGTGTCTTTTTCCAAAAGAGTTTCTCTATGCTGATAACGTGCTCGTTTTTTACAGCGTCTAAGGAGATGTTTTGGGTATCCTCTTTCCAATAATCTCGCTTCAATAATGGAGGCTTGCTTGTTGTAATCTTCTATTTTGGTACAATTCCTACGGGCTCTAAGGAACTGCCCGTACGGAATATTCGATTTCAGAGACTGGGAGTGAAAGCTCTGGTAATGCAGTATCGTGTTCCTATCTGAATCCTTTCTATATAAGTCCACTACCAGTCTCTTATCGTCCACTTTTATCAACAAATCCAAAAACGCAATCTCTTGGTTACTAGTTTGGATCGTGAATTTCAAATTGGGATTTAAGTTATTAATCCAGTCGAAAAAGGCATTATAATCCCCTCTCGTACAGTCCCAGATAATGAAAATATCATCAATGTACCTCTTATATAATTTCAGAGCCGATTTAAATGGATTAGAGTCAGTAAGAATATTAGATTCTTCGAAATCCCACATGTATAGAGTGGCGTAATTAGGGGCAAAGGATGCCCCCATTGCTGTCCCCTTAATTTGCATATAATATGCGTTTTTAAATCTGAAAAAATTCTTGTTAAGGGCAATTTCTAAAAGTTCTGCCAAAAACTCACTGGGCACAGAAATAGTGTCCGTTCTGGTTTGAAGAAATCTCTTCATTATCCCAATTGAATCCTCCTGTGGGATGTTAGAGTACAATGACTCAACGTCTAAAGTGATTAATATATCATTGTCCTTACAAAAAGGAAAGGACTCTACCATCCTAATAACGTCCGTAGAGTCCGAAAGATAAGTAGGAGTGATCTTTGCCAAAGGTTTAAAGAAAAAATCTAAATATTGGCCGATAGGTTCCAAAATGGAACCACTTAAGGACACAATGGGTCGGCCCGGAGGAGAGCTCATGTTTTTATGTATCTTAGGTAACATATAGATGAGGGGGGTCCGAGTATTGGTGGGTAATAAAAAATTAAACTCTTTTTGAGTAATAATACCTCTTTCCAATGCATCTTTACCCAATGCCTCAATTTCCTTCCGAATCTTAGGCGTGGGATCGCCTTGTAGTTTGACATAGACCTCTTTATTTTCAAGCTGTCGCATGACCTCTTGATCATATTTCAAGGCATCCCAGACTACAACGCCTCCACCCTTGTCGGCCTTTTTTATCACAATCGTTCTATCTGATTGTAGTTGCTTAAGTACTGCCCAGTCTTGTTTGGTAAAATTAAAGCACTTTTTGGCCGAATTATTCTTGTCCTTGCTCTCGTAAATAGCGTGAAAATCTCTAAGCACAGCTTTCTCAAAGGTCGCTGTTTCTTTAGAGATCATATTCAAAGACGGAGTGAACTTAGAGGGGGGTTTAAAAGGTGTATTGGGACTAGGTGCCAAAGGAGGGACCTGAGTGTTACTAAAGAAATCTTTGAGTCTAATCTTACGAAACAAGCTCCTTAGTTCAACTTCAACTTCCATTTTACTAGGATCCTTCATCGGAATGAAAGAAAAACCTTTTTCTAATATCGACACTTCGTTGGGTGTTAAAATCTTATCCGACAAGTTATACACAGCGGAAGGGGGACTCTACTGCCGGATGATTAAGAAATTGATGACAAAACCCGGTGACTGCAATTAATTTGAATATTTGGCGTAAACAAAGCCAAGGATACGCTTCTGCTTGGCATTGAGGCAACTCCCGTAAGAGTCTCTTCTATATGTTACTGTTATCTATTTTTTAATAGTGTAGCATATTTAAAATCAGAGGTCAATTTAGCGGCCACATGAACACGTTTGTTCGTTGTCTTATAATTTATAATTTGTTTTGTGTTGCAGAATTCGCCTATACATATAGGAATGTTGTATTCAGAAGAAATCCTGGTTGCTTGAAGACCATTCAACCTTCTTGTTGTAACCATTTCTTATATGGGTTCCAGGTACGATTTCATCCAATATTCAAATGTAGACATGGAGGGAGCGGATAGCCAGATCAGGCTAAGTTAAGGGGCACGAAATTACAGTGTTCCAGTTTGAGAAAATGATAGGTCTTTTCTAGTATAGTGAATGCCTTCATCCTTTATATTTGGAGGGAAATGAAGGTTCGGAAGGCACGTAAGGCCTACGTATCATATATGGCTCCTCTAGTAGTTGAGCCTGAATGAATAGGATTATGCTCCCTTCATTCAGCCATTTTGAATGGGTTGTAGAGTGAGATTTGATCTGTTTTCTCCCCTTATTTGGACTATCGCTAGTAAAAGAGAGCAACTGAGAGATTGAAGGTATTAGGTATTTGTTTTTACTCATGTTTTTTCTATTTTGTTTTTTCTTCTAGAATTGTTGTTAGGTTCATCCCTATCCTGATGAAGACATAGATTATCAATCAAGTCGAAACTATTCAATAAGAAGCCTGTTCAATTTAGAAGTTTTACCTCTTGGGCACTAATAGTTGATATTTTCTACCTGGAGTGAACCATGCAACATGGGAAATGTATTTATATTCCCTTTTTTGCATAGGAATTATACTCGAAAAATACAAATTGATTGTCTTAGATACCATCAATTATTTTTTGTTGACCGAACGAAATAATCTGTTCTTGTTAACTTTTGGGAATGTCGATGAATTGTCTCACATTTCCTGAAAATAATTTAAATGTACTGTTTTTAGAGTTGTTTCAGTGGAATGAATGTATGAATGCATGTGATTCAAGATATGTTTTATAGAAATGAATTAATTAAAGATGTATAAAATGATTTTTTACCTCAATTTATAATAAAAATTTGATGTTTTAATGTAATTACCTTCTGCCTTTTCCTTCAGTTGCTCTCCTGATTCTGGCACCATTATTTGTTTTATATTAGCAAGGTATTTAACCTTGCGGTCCGCATGTTGCTTAAACTCCGCTAGCTGTGTATTAATATCAGCCAGAGTGGAACGGTGGGTGTAAGTGCGTACTGCCCTTCCAGAGTTTTAAGTGTACTCTCGCTGGGGGCTATCTCCCTTCAGATGGTTTTAAGGACACTGAATTCTCTAGACATGGCCACCCCCGTGATAAACGCAAAGTATACTTTGTGTTACTGCATTATTGCCATTAGACTGAAAGAAGCCATGGATATCGTCTTCCACACTGGTTCTAAACACTAGGTCCTGAAGAGCCAGTGACGTAAACCGCCACATTGCACGATCCCAGGGTGACTCACCCAATTTCAGTGAAAGTACTATAGGCGAGTGATCTGAATATGTACAGGGAAGTATGTCGGCCAGCACTGTCCGCCCACCAATCATTCCGAAACCAAAATAAATCTATCCTGGATGGCATGTCATGCACTGAGGAATAATAAGAAAATCCCCAGGGACTCCGGTTCAAGGTTTGCCATATGTTTGACAGATTAAGGTCCTTCCTGCTCTGTAAAATGCAGTGGTCCACCTTCCATAGTGACATTGGCGCTGTCCCAGTGCAGTCCAAATCTAAATTCAAGATGGTACTCATGTCCCATCCCCATATAATTGGCGTGCATGTGTAGGGCACAAGGACCTCCGTCAGTCCTGCATAGAACCCTGGGTCATCTAGATTCGGCCCATCTAATTCACCATCAACATCTCCTCACCCATCAGCACTACCACATATCGACCCTCTGGATCTATGTGCGAATGTAAACACTCAGACTAGACCCCTTTATGACTTGGGGTCAGTACCCCCTGGATTGCGATGAGTAATTGGTGTAAAATCTATTTGTCCCTCAGCCCTTAGCAAAGGTGTCATTCCCACTTCCTCAGGCATGGGTTTCCTGCAATAACAAAACGTGGGCCTTGTGTCAGTTAACATACAAAGCTAGCTTTCTAGTTTTGAAGTAGTTCCCAAGCCCCCTCAAATTCCAGCTTAAAACATTAATGGGCCACATGAAGGAGGCCCAGAGTGAGTTGCAGGAAACCCCATCTCCAAATATGCCACATCACAAGCGGAGAAAATTTATTAGCAGCAATGACCGATGCTGTGTGCTTGCCAAAACACATTTTAAACAGTTTCACCCCAACAGTCCTCCCACCACCTCCCTCCATCATCGCCCCCCAACCAGGGCCAATGTAAACTCAAGTTGCAGAGGACACTGCCTCAGCCTCATCTCCTGCGGCCAGCTGTGGCTGAACAGGTATATTGGCCTCAATGAAGGCTGCCGCCTCCTCTGGCATAGTCAAAAATAGGGTTTTGCCTCAATATTGTATGCGTGCCCTCGCCGGGAACAACTTGGCATAGTGGGTGGCTCTCTCACGAAGCATACGCTTGACACCCAGAAAAGACTTGTGCTCCAGCTACGCAGTGGGCTTTTCTCTCTAGCCAGACGTAGAACAGCATTACGGTCCCAATAGTTAAGGAGCTTAGCGATAATCGCTCTTTGAGGGGCCCCTTGGCTTGGTCTGACGGTCAGTATTCTGTGGGCATGTTCAATACCAAATGTAGATGAGAAGCCCTGTTCCCTGACTAGTACCTTAAGTACATTTTCCACAGCCACTTCCACTGGACCACGCCCGAAACCCTCTGGGAGTCCCACAATGCAAATATTACTCCTCAACCTAGATTCTAAATCATTGCATTTAGACAGGGCCCTCTTTATGTCTTTAGCCATACCTGCCACCTGGGTCTTAAGCGTGCAAATGCCAACTTTTGATGTGCCAATATGTGTTTCAGCCTCAGTCACTCTTGCACAAACTTGCTCCATTTTACCATTGAGGGTGTTAATATTATTTGTGATACCATTTAGTTAATCATTCATGGTGGCGAAGCCCACCTGCATACTCCCCATCAGTTGCTTAAGGTTCGGGATGTCTTATGTCGGTTCTATGGGGCTCGGCGAAGCCTGGGCCTCAAAGAGCATCTCCCTGCGGGGCTGGCTGGGCTGGTGTGTAAATGCCTCAATCGTATTTTTGTCTTCCTCTGGCCACTCCCACCTTTAGTCATGGTTGCAGAACCCGTTGGGATACCACTGAAACACACTTCCACTGCCAAGTCGCAGACGTCCAGGCTTCAATTTACTGCACCGTATCAGGGATTCTGGCGAAGTCGGGCCCCTGCCTCCTCCACTCGTTCCCACACAGGCATGTCACTTGACTCTCCACAACGGCAGCGTCTCCCACAATTCACTGGGGCTGTGTATCATCCATGACGCACCCCGCAGTGCCTTCGAGCAAAGCAGACAAGAATAATACCCTGCCGCTCATGGCTGCCCCTTCCAGGTCTAAAAGCCTCCCCACCCCAGGCTAACTCCAATTTCGGTTGAGCTGCTGCAGCAGTGCAACGGAATGAGGGGGGCAGCGGCTTGTGTCAGACTCTGCCTAAGGATAGTTGGTTGGACATCCACCCAACTGCTCCAGACAAGTGTCCACTCACCCCTGCACCAGTCCGATGCAGTCCGATCTGTGCAGCTCATGCCTCGCTAGCAGTGTGCGTCTTCCGCCTTCACACAAGTGTGCCACAGTTGTCCCCAGGATCTGTAAGCATCTCACCACAAGCTGAAATACTGTGCTCCTCAGTGGAGGTTTGGCACCAGCCCAGCACTGTTATTCACTACAGGCGGCTCCCAGAGCGCCGCCCGATCTGCGCACGCCAGCAAGCTGGATCTATTACACTGCCTAGTTTTCTCTGGCGGATGGCCTCGTCCCCGGGCTCCAGCTCCCACAGGCCGCAGTACAAGAAACACCACGTATCTCTGATCCCAATCTGCAAATCTCCACCAAACTTCCTGTAGTTGCTCCCAGGACCTTCCAACCTTGGCGTTTGAGGCCAGTTCAGGGGACAAATCAGTATAGGCGGGCTACATAGACAGGATTTGGCTAGCCAGCTCGGGAGATTAGAAGAAGGCAGCAATCTTGCGGCTACACAGCAGCGCCCCCTCAGGTGATCATATTGTTCTAGGCTTTGTGAGACAGGCATGGTTTCAAGAGAGACACAGACTCAAGTGTTATAAATCCAAAACTTGTATTTACTATAATGCTGGGTTTGGTGTAATACCTAACTGGCCTTATCTCTAAACAGACGGTTCCCTCAACTGATGTTTGTAAGGGGCATCGATGTATGAAAGTCCAAAACAATAATCTGTCTGTCTAAACCTATGATTGCCCTCACCCTTTACACAAATTTCTTAGGAAGTCTTTAAAATGAAAAAATAGTGGTTAAACAGAAAATAGGAAACCAAGGTTGGTTTCAGATGGTCTTCTCACCAGGTCTAGTTTGGTCAATGCCAGAAAAATGAGTTCAATCAAAAAAGGGCTGTTCATAAAACCTTCTCCAGAGGGCCCTTGCAGTATTCTCAAATACTTTCAATGTCTTTAGTTCCTTGGGTTTCCCTTCACCCTGCTTCAACTTGTCCAAGTTCAATAGAATCAAAGAAATATAACAGTTCCTCTTTGGTTGATTGATTTGTTATTTATTATGTGCCTATACAGAAGTCTTTCAAGGCGCAACAAGTGAAGGGAGGGGTAACAGAGGGAGGACAAGACAGCGATCTTACTAGGCTTTGTGTCATTGAGATCATACAAGTGCACAAGCAAGAAGTTCAGGGCGGAGGGTACAGGGAGAACTGCACCAAGAGCAGCAGAGCTCTGAGTTATGAGCTGGGAGGCTGGGACTACAAGGGGCAGTACCAGCCTGGTAGTGCAAGGTTAGCCTGGAGGCAGTGCAAGTAGGGCCAGGCGGCAAGTGCAGGGGGACTGGTCGGTGTGGCTGGTGTCTTGTAAGACTTCAAGGACAACCAGGCACCCAGCCAGCAGACAGAGCAGGAGCAAGGAAGGGAAAGTTGGCAGGGTAGCGGGCGAGAGAAAGAAGAGGAGAAAAGCTAGGTCTTAAGGAGTTCCCAGAATTTAAGGAGGTCCGTCTGAAGGCAGAGAGACGCAGGGAGGCCATTCCAGAGGCAGGCACCTGCAAAGGGGCGATTTCTACTCCCCAATCTCTGCTTGGAGAAGCAATTCATCCACAGAGAGTTAGAGGTAGATGAGTGAAGGGTTCTAGGAGGAAGGTACTTAGGTAGAGATAGTTGTAGGTAGTAAAGACAACTGTCCCCAAAAAGCCTTGTGGATGATGCAGAGGGACTTAAACTTGATGAGCCAGTGAAGGGATTTCAGGGCCGCTATTCTTGAGGCAAAGGATACGTCTCACGGTCCTGTTCTGGATAATTTCAATGGGGCGAAGAGTAGAGGTAGTCAGATTGAGAAAGAGGCTGTTGCATTAGTCCAGCCTAGAGAGAACCAGAGCTCTGGAGACAGTGAGCTACTGGGAGAAGGTGAGAAAAGGGAGAAAACCTTTGAGGAGGTACAGCTGGAAGTGGGACTCTTGGCAAGGTCCGCGATGTGTGGAGAGAAGGAGAGTGGAGGCGAAGATCACTCCAAGGTTTTTTGCCTTACCAGAGGGTGAGGGCAGAGGGCCCAAGGAGGGCGGCCAGAGTAAGAGAGGGAAAGCAGGGGACCCAATGAGAAGTATCTCCGTCTTGCTGGGATTGAGGCAGAGATCGTTAGAAGCGCACCATGACTGAATAGCAGATAGACAGTCAGGGATGAGCCTGGAGGAGGAGGAGGCCGAGGGTAGCCCTAGCCTAAAAGAGAGCTGTGTGTCATCCGCATAAGACTGAAAGTTAAAGGTGAAGGTAGATATCAGGAGGGCCAAAGTAGCCGGATAGATTTTGAAGAGCCAAGGGGAGAGGCTAGAGCCCTGGGGAACACCACATGTAGAGAGAGAGGTGGTTGAGAGAAATTAACCCAGCTGGTCCTGGAAGGGTCGATCCAGGAGGAGGGATGTCAGCCACTCCAGAGCCTGATCCGAGATGCCTCGGGTCTCGCAGAGACGAGAGATCAAGATGTTGTGGTTCACTGTGTCAAAAGCAGCGGAAATGTCAAAGAGAATGAGACCAGAGGGAGAGCTAGAGTCAAGATTTGAGAGCAGTTATTCATGGGTGCTCAGGAGTGCAGTTTCTTTTCCTCTGGCAGCTCTGAAGTCAGACTGATGGTCATGGAGACAACCAACAGATTCAGTGTGAAGGGTTAGCTGGGAGATAGCCAACTTCTCAAGGAGATTGCCCAGAAAAGGAGTGATAGAGATCTGGCGATAGTTTGCCGGAATGGAGGGGTTGGCAGAACGCTTTTTTAGTAGGGTGCACAAGGGAGTGCTTGAGAAGAGACGG
This sequence comes from Ambystoma mexicanum, assembly GCF_040938575.1. Lineage (NCBI taxonomy): Eukaryota > Metazoa > Chordata > Amphibia > Caudata > Ambystomatidae > Ambystoma > Ambystoma mexicanum. Next base: position 1,250,776,965 of record NC_090925.1, on the reverse strand, counting down.
GAAATTGCCAGTGAAGGAGGGATTGCAGAAATCGGCCAAGGCTAGAGAGAACCAATGTTGTCCTTGATGGTTCTAGAGGAGCAGGGGGTCATCTGTTTAGATGAGACTTTCATCGACCGGACTTGTCTGGAAACATCATCAGGTGTTACAGGAGAGAAGGAGAGGAGGAGGAGGTGAGGAGTGGGTGGCCAAGGCAGGCTTGAGAGGGTTGGATTGAGAGAGAGGAGAAATGGTAGAGAGTGCCGACCGGATGTCCTGGGTTTCAGTGTGAAATGAGAAGCCAGAGCCATGCAGAGAGCCTGGCTGGGTGTAGAGGAGGAGGATACTGCAGTTGGATTGGCCAGCCCCTTGCAGATTTTGAAGAGTTTGGCTGTGTTAAAAGCTGCAGAGATGCAGACTTGAATATGGACCCTTTCCTTAGAGAAGATGGAGAGTCTGTATTGCCTTTGGAGCAGGCTACAGGCCAGTTTGTCAGACGGTGCACTCAAAGCGCCCCACTTACGCTCAGCTACTCTGCACTTGCATTTCAGACCAGCCAAATCGGAGTTGTATCAATAGTTGCAGTATGTGACAGGCTTCAGGCGGATCCTCATAACAAGGGCAAGGATAGCCAGAGTGTTAGAGATGGAGAGGTGAAGGTTAGAAAGGGCTGTGGCAGGATGGGAGTCAGCCGCAGGCGTAGATGGAGGGGAGAAGGTGGAGGCAGAAGCGGCCGCTGACATTCGCTTCATAGGTCGAATGACCGCGATGGACGGTGGCAGTGCTGGGAAGGCCTTCGCCAAGGGAACAGGAAGTTTCAAGTGAGAAGAGATAAGAAAGTGGTCAATCCAGGAGAGGGGAGTAGTGAGAGGATTAGAGAGGGGGATGCAGGTCTCCACTAAAGGTGTGTACCAGGCCTTTTTACGCATGAAAATCTTGTAAATACGACAGCTTTATTATTTTCCTGTGTACTTTTACACACAAGTTTTGAGCAGAGGGGGGCAGTGCAAAGGTCAGGTTACTTGATTTTTATCTACATGGATGTAATTGCAAGCCTCTGAAACACAATGTATTTGTCTGAAGCCTTTCAAAAAAAGAAACTGCACACTGTGATGAAAGGAATGCTTTCTTTCCATTCAGCCTCTGCTGTGTTGATGCTCATGGAGCAAACAGAAGAACTGTGCATATTTATTCCCCCAGCATTTTAGGGTTGTACAAGTAATAAGATGGAAAACTAAGTTGCAATTGAGAATTAATCTTTTGTAACAAATTGAAAAATACAATTGTGCAATACTGGTTTGCTTGCACTGTAAAAAGAGTTCCTGTGCTGTGTTCATAATCATGCGGAGGTATATCATTTTTAAACGTATAATTTAATTTACACTCTAATTATAAAAACAGTGTGTAAAATGACGTGTAAGCATGGTCTAGTTTACATCCATTCATCCTTGCAGTCAATTAAGTACATTACTATAAATGGTCAGTGGCAGCAGAGTCCTTTCTCAAGGGTGAGTGATTGTCATTACATCAATCACAGGTGTTCTAGTCTCTCGAATCTTCAAGACTACAGTTAAAACATCCAAAACCTGACTCTCCAGGAAGTGCAAGCGCTGTTCAAAAACAAACAAATTAAATGTACATTTGTAATTGAAATAGAAACTCCGCAAAACCTTTGCGGGTGATAATCCAGATAGGTATTTAACTTTAGTAACCCTTCATACATGGTTCAATTCCTTCAATATCAAAATTCTTAGGCCTCCCAGGGTTCCCTTTCCCAAGCTCAGGCCCGTTCATTTTCAAACACAAGATCCATTTAACAACACAGTGGGCCTCATTACGAGGTTGGAGGTAACCATGGTGCTATTAGCGCCATGGCTGCCTCCAAATCCTTACTGACTCCGCCCTGATGAATGGAGCTATTACTGCCCCATTCCAAGGTTGGCGGGGGCGGTAATTCCACATTCACCAGGGCCCTTCCCCATTCCCATTTGAGCCCCCATAGGGCTCAATGGGAATGGGGAAGGCGCTAATAACGGTACCGCAAATTACAGTACCGTTATTAGCTCCAAAGTCCCTTTGCAGGTCCCGTCCTTAACGCCTGGTAAAAACAGGTGTAAAGGGCGGACCCACAAAGGGAACTCGTAGTAGGGCGGAAAGGGATTACCGGCACCGGTGCCCTTACCGGTGCAGGTAATCCCTTACCGCTCACCTCATAATGAGGCCCACTCAGTTTCTCTTAGGCCTCTCAGGGTATCCTGCACCAAGCTTAGGCCGCTTCAGTTTCAAACACAGAATTCAACTTATCAGTATCTACCTTTTCGTCTATATGCAGTTCCTTTGCATGGGGTAGAATCAGAGACTTTCAAAAACGCCAGATTCCTTTGCTCCTCCTAAGTATAACCACTCTGATTCTCGGCCCCTCTCTGTATTTCCTGTACTTGCTTTACTTTTATACTTCTGCACCCCTTTGTTATCCTTCAGTTCACTGTGCCCACTGGCACCTTCTTTGGCTTTCTCTTCTATCACCTTGTTGTGCCCTTGGCGCCTTCCCTTAATTCACATTACTTTCGTGCACCCTTGCACACGTATTTCGCACTCACACCTTTCCTTTACTTTCGGATCACTCGCACCCTTCTATTTACTTTTATGCCGTTCCTTGATACAATACTGGCTTCCTTTTCGGTGAGGCAATGCTTGTGTTTCAAGTATGTCTTCTTCTTTATTACATGGGTCCCAGAACCCTTGAACTTTCTCATATATGCGGGTCCCAGACCCCTTTTTTATATAACTAGGCTCTTCACTACAGGTCCCACAATGCCCCTCTCCCTATGGACAATAGTGGACTTTAAGATCACAAAAGGATGATTTTCTCTCGCTTTCTTGCTTTGTGTTGCTTTACACTCTTTTCACTTGGTTTCTGTTTCATGCCTCTTTACAATCTGTTGCTTGATTTTCATTCCATGTCGCTTTACAGTTTGAGCCTTTCTCCTGCTCCACTGCAGTCACACACACGCTCCCGAATTTCTCAATTGACTTTCACGAAACTCATCAGTCAGCATCGTGTTGACACACGGTCCCTTCAGGATTCACTGGGTTGAGGTCAGGGTCTCACCCCCCTCAGGCACCCTTGTGGACGACACAGGCCCCAAGGGAGCGAGCATTCCACTTACGCGGTCTCCTTGGAGACACGGCTCCTTCGCCACGCTGCAGCCCCTCACAGACACCAGGCCAGCGTATCAGCATGCCATTCTCCTCCAGCCTTCAGCTCCTGCCACTCTATGCTCCTTGGCTTCTCTGGTCCAGACAGCATCCCCAGCTAGCTCTCTGCTTCTGACAAAACGTGGACTGGCACTGAGAAGGGCTCCCCTCCTGCACTCAGCCACACAGCCTCCCTTCTGCTCTCCCAACTGCTGCTCTGTCTGCTCTCTTAGCATTCTCCTTTTATACACCTTTGTTGTATCAGTGGGCTGCAGGTGTGTAGTCAGGGCTGGGTATGCCTGACCTTCAATGCTCATTATTAATTTCTACAGTAGGTTCTGCTTACTTTTCCCATGTTGTTTCTATGGGTAATCATCACTACTCTTGGTTGCCTCTTCTTGTCGGTATTAGTTGGAAATGGGGAGGGGAGATGAAATGGAATTGAAATTGATCTTAATTGGTATAATAATCATATGATGACTGACAGAGGAAGGAGGGGAATCCCCAGGCTCTGTTTATATACCACTGAGTTGATTCCGCTTTTTTTAAGTTGTTGCCTACTCCTGGTCCCCTGCCATAAAGGTACTGATCTTGACAGCCTCCTCTTGGGTCTGAAATGTGGGGAGAAAAATAGGTGGTAGGTTTAAAGTCATATTGTTGTTTACTCTGACCCACCTCCATGCTTGCCTTTGTTCTAATACAGTATTCCTGTCTCTCTTTGCGATCAGAGACAATGGGACCTGCATATCCCATAAAGGCTTCACAGACTTCTTCCTCCTTGCTGATTATCCTGTTACTATACCATGTCTCACCTGTGGTATTTCCATGACTCCCTAACCCAGGTGATCCTCCCTCGCTCGTCCACCCCAGGGTTGGGATCCAAAAGCGACGGCCCTCCCCTCGCCACCTAAATAGAGGATTCTCATAGTCTACTTGGGAGAATACCCGTAGGTTTCTCACAGCTGACAAACTGAATAACCCAGTGTAAAATCAATTTTTGATGCACCGATTGAGACCAGTCTTATGCCTGGTGACTCACTTTCTTTTGATTGCAGCTAAGTTATATTAGAGTTCATTATCTCAACGTTCCTAGTCCATTCATAGCAAGCTGAAATCATTATACGAATGGATTGTGCCCTCCCACATATTCCTCATGTTATGATAATTATCTTTCCAGCTTTAGCTGCTTCAGAATTCTTTTTCAGCCGGGGGTGCTATGTGCCGTCTCGTCAATGTCCCTTGATGGCTTCCGTTCGACTGTCAACGTCCTCATCAGTACAAATAGTGCACACAGCGCCCATTGGCTTCACTTTCATTTTTCTGAGCTAATGCTTCAAAGAATTACAGCGCGCTTCGGTTCTTCACTGAACTTCGTCACTATTTTCGGAAACAAAAATGTCATTTCCATTGGCTCCATCAACACCTAAGAGCGGCTTCACCATACCTCCTACTGTAACTCTTGTCAGGCGATGACCGAAAAGGCTCTGAGGTAGCGTAAAGGTCTAAAAGATCTCGATTGAGAAGTCGATTGCACCATTCTTCGTCTTCTTCTAAGAAGGCCAAGCAACACAGGTCACCTTTGATCTCCTGTGATTCCTGGGCAGAGGTAATCAAAAGTCCAACTGAGTCAGACTTCCCAGCAAAATGGGATGCATTTTGTAAAGAAATGCTTAAAATCTTTGAGAATTCGGCCCAACCCCCTCGAAGGACAAGCAGAAAGCCCATGCCCCTGTCGATCTGCATCAAGACGGCAAAGGGAAGTCGAAGACAGAACATTTAAAATGTTCGAATATGAGCCATAAGCCGGAACTTCATTGAGAGAAATCTCAAAAAATCGTGAAGGGCTTTGACAAGCTAGGAATCCAGTCCATCGAGGGCTCCTTCGAAAAAACATTAAAAGTCGGAATCTCCAATGGCCTCGCTAACGCCATCAGCATCAGAGCCGTCAACGCTAGTTTTGAAGTCCACTCTGACAAAATCGACTCCATCTTCAAAGTCGTTGTCGGCGATTTCTTTGAAGTTGCCGAAGCCAATTGTTATTCAGGAAAAGGTTTCCAAACCCTTGCCAAAGAGAGATTTCGTTAAGTCTTTAACTTCAATCTATGAAGACAATGGACCTCATTACGAGGTAGGCGGTAGCCATGGTGCTATTAGCACCATGGCTACCCCCTTACCGCATTCCGTGTCCGGGTTGTCGAAATAGGGACTTACCGGGTCATTTCGACTTTGGAGGAACTGGTAAGTCCCCATTCCGAGAACCATTCCCCATTCCCATTCGAGCCCCCATAGGGCTCAATGGGAACGGGGATGGAGCTAATAACGGGCCCGCTAATAGCGGGCCCGTTATTAGCTCCCTGGTCCCTTAGCGGCTCCCACCTGCTAAAACCAGGCGCCCATAGGGGGACCCGCTAAGGGACCTCGGAATAGGGCGGTAAGGGTTTACCGGCACCGGTCTCCTTACGGGTGCCCATTAACCCTTACCGCCCACCTCGTAATGAGGCCCAATGAGTCTACAGACGATAATATACCACAATTTGGTTTACAATATGGCACCCCAAATGAGGAGTTGATCTCTGAAAAATCTAGGTTAAAAGACTTATATGATAACCTACAATCAGCCAGTGGTATAGATACCTCTCCAGAGCTGGAATTTGGTAAACCAGATCTTACTGTTCACGCTGACTCCTCATACAGACAACTAATGAGCAAATTGGTTTAATTTTTAGGTTGCAGTAGGCCTACACCTTCTTCCGAGCAGGATGACCTGACAGATATTTTGGTTCAGGGTCCCCATAGAGATCCCATTTTGCCTTTTTACATTGCCCTACAAAAAAGGGTCTCAACAAATTTGGAAACACCAGAGACTGCAGCTGCAGTAAATACAAAATTTTCAAAATAGTATTGGCCCTCGAGCAGTGACCCGAGTACTTAACAAAGCACCCAAAACCGGAAAGTTTAGTGGCTCAAGCTGCTACTTCTACCAAGCAATCAACATATCCTTCTATCCCTCCCAATAGGGCTGATAAGAGGGTGGATGCCTGGGCGAGAAAAATATTTACTGATGGAAGTATGGCTTTAAAACCAACTAACGCAACCTGTGCCTTGTCAAAGTTTACGTTTACCCTGTAGGACTGCATAGCTATGGCGGCTGACCACATTCCAGAAGGAGAAGAAAGAGACGGCTTCCTGGCTATCATCAACGATGGTAACGAGGCAATGTGCTAATGCCTCCAGTCAGGTCTGGTTATTGCTGATTGCATCGGCCGATCCATGGCAACTAGCACTGTGTTGCACAGATTTGCATGGTTGAGGAAGTCCGGGTTTGCACCGGATGTGCAGTCTAGACTCCTCAATATGCCCTTTGGCGGCTCGAGGCTGTTTGGCAGCAAGGCTGATGAAAGTTTGGAAAAGTCACAGACCTCGAAAGCGGTGGCTAAATCTCTTAGTGCCGCCATTAGACATCCTCAACACTTCTATCCCGATTCTCTTTCGATTCTACTCCTCAGTTGGAAGAGGAAGAGGACAAGGCAGTCATGGAAGTCAGAGAAGATTCCCTCGTGGTGGACGAGGGAGAGGTGTTAAATCATCCCAAGCAGCGGCAGGTTTACCCTTAACCGCTGCTTCAACCGCCTCAAAACCACTCTGAGGCCCTAACCCACAAGACCACTGTGAGAGGTAGACTTTCTCGGCATCTGAAAGAATGGCAGGGCATTACAAAAGTCCTCAGGATCATCCACTGGGGAACCACTCTTTCACAATTCCAGATCCACTCCTTGTCCAGGAAATGTTGAGCCTGCTAGGGAAAGGTACCATATATCCCGTACCTGTGGTGGAGAGGAACAAGGGTTGGTACTCCCCGTATTCTAATTCCCAAAAAGGTCAGAGGATTGAGACCCATCTTGGACTTAAGAAACTTTTACAAGTTCCTCAGGAAGGACAACTTCAAGATGGTTACACTTTCTCAGATCCTTCAGGCCCTCCAACTCCAAGACCGCTGCATCCTCTAATGCACCCACCCAGGCCCTTTGCTTGGCCCTGGCTGCACATTTCTCCAGCATTGGATCTTTCATGGATTCACATGCTGTGAATATTCCCCATCGTCAGGCTAGGAACCTCAGTAACTTTAACTTAGCGTTTTGCTATGGAAAACTTTGACACTTTAGTGTCCTTTCAACGCTCTTTTTGGGTGCTTTAGGCTATGCCAATAGGACGTCTGATATAAATAGCCCTGCCCCTACGGCTTTCCTTCAGATTTCAACCGTCTCCAAACTGTTGGGATCACCTCGTGTTTCTCTTTGTGTTTTGCATGTACGTTTTGTATCTGCCAAGTATGTTATCTGTGGCCCAGAAAAAATCTCTGTTAGGCCTTATGCTACCTGTGGCCTGAAGGTCTTCGAAGGGGATGGCCATATAGATTGTCTCGACGGTCTGTACCCCCATCATTCGGCGGATGCCTGCGAGATATGCCAGGGGTTTTTGCAGAAGGCTTTGAAAGACCGTAACCGCTGTCTCATCTGTTGGCTAAACGAGTGCACTTACTTCGGAAGTAGGTTCGGCCCGGGGGAGCCAGTCTTTGATGAGGGCAGAGAAGGCCCATGAGCACAGACGAGCGGCGTCGGTGGGACCCCACATGAAGAAGCAGCAGACGGAGTTGCCTACGTCAGAGGTGGGGGAGAGGTAGCAAGTCTTCTACGTCCACGTCGCATCATTCGAAGGGGGCGAGTGGCTCCTCGCTATCCATGTCAGATCAGCCTGACAAGTCCAAGGGGTCTGGTGGTAGGCCTGAGAAGTCAAAGGTGTCAGACAAAGCACAGGGGAAGCCGAGGGAGTCTTCCTCGAAGCACTCGTTGTCTAAGGATCATCATAGGTCCTCGTCCAGCCGGGATTCTTCAAAGCACCGTTCGGGTTCTTCTTCCAGTAAGTCCGGGTCACCTGTGAAGGCTAAGACCTTGGAGGTTGTGGTCCGACGATGAGAGCGTCAACAGATGTTCACTCGGGGGTGGAACATTCTGCTTTTCCGTCCACGACTGTAACTGACAGTAGTCCGCTGTTGTTGTCGTCTACGCAGATGGATTCGGAAGGCTTTTTGCAGACGGGTGGGCCGTGGTCGTCAGAGTTTCGGCATCCTCTGGTTCCTATTCCGCCGGTATGTGGCTCAACTGTTCCTCAGGAAGGACAACTTCAAGATGGTTACACTTTCTCAGATCCTTCAGGCCCTCCAACTCCAAGACCGCTGCATCCTCTAATGCACCCACCCAGGCCCTTTGCTTGGCCCTGGCTGCACATTTCTCCAGCATTGGATCTTTCATGGATTCACATGCTGTGAATATTCCCCATCGTCAGGCTAGGAACCTCAGTAACTTTAACTTAGCGTTTTGCTATGGAAAACTTTGACACTTTAGTGTCCTTTCAACGCTCTTTTTGGGTGCTTTAGGCTATGCCAATAGGACGTCTGATATAAACAGCCCTGCCCCTACGGCTTTCCTTCAGATTTCAACCGTCTCCAAACTGTTGGGATCACCTCGTGTTTCTCTTTGTGTTTTGCATGTACGTTTTGTATCTGCCAAGTATGTTATCTGTGGCCCAGAAAAAATCTCTGTTAGGCCTTATGCTACCTGTGGCCTGAAGGTCTTCGAAGGGGATGGCCATATAGATTGTCTCGACGGTCTGTACCCCCATCATTCGGCGGATGCCTGCGAGATATGCCAGGGGTTTTTGCAGAAGGCTTTGAAAGACCGTAACCGCTGTCTCATCTGTTGGCTAAACGAGTGCACTTACTTCGGAAGTAGGTTCGGCCCGGGGGAGCCAGTCTTTGATGAGGGCAGAGAAGGCCCATGAGCACAGACGAGCGGCGTCGGTGGGACCCCACATGAAGAAGCAGCAGACGGAGTTGCCTACGTCAGAGGTGGGGGAGAGGTAGCAAGTCTTCTACGTCCACGTCGCATCATTCGAAGGGGGCGAGTGGCTCCTCGCTATCCATGTCAGATCAGCCTGACAAGTCCAAGGGGTCTGGTGGTAGGCCTGAGAAGTCAAAGGTGTCAGACAAAGCACAGGGGAAGCCGAGGGAGTCTTCCTCGAAGCACTCGTTGTCTAAGGATCATCATAGGTCCTCGTCCAGCCGGGATTCTTCAAAGCACCGTTCGGGTTCTTCTTCCAGTAAGTCCGGGTCACCTGTGAAGGCTAAGACCTTGGAGGTTGTGGTCCGACGATGAGAGCGTCAACAGATGTTCACTCGGGGGTGGAACATTCTGCTTTTCCGTCCACGACTGTAACTGACAGTAGTCCGCTGTTGTTGTCGTCTACGCAGATGGATTCGGAAGGCTTGTTGCAGACGGGTGGGCCGTGGTCGTCAGAGTTTCGGCATCCTCTGGTTCCTATTCCGCCGGTATGTGGCTCAACTGCATCTCCCAGTCTTGTGGCAAGAGGTGTTACTCATGCTAGCGAAAGGGGCGATAGAACCAGTTCCGGTCACGGAGCAGGGCCAGGGGGTGTACTCCCGATATTTCATTGTGAAAAATCCCAATGGCAAGTGGAGGCCTATTCTAGATCTGCGGGCACTCAATAGAATATGCAACTCCTGAAGTTGAAGATGCTCACACTTCAAGATGTCATCCGCTCGGTGCAACCAGGCGAGTTCCTGGCATTGTTAGATCTGCAAGATGCCTACTTTCACATCCCGATGAGGCAAAAACACTGCAAGTTCCTGCGTTTTGTGGTCGGAGAGGATCATTACCAGTTCCGGGTCCTCCCGTTTGGCCTGAAGTCATCTAGGATGTTTACGAAGTTTCTGGCTCTGGTGGCTACCTGGACGATTGGTTCGTAAGGGGTTGGTTGCCGGAAACGGGCAAGGGAGTCTCGCATGGTGACCATGGGCCTGTTGCAATGGCTGGGATTCACCTTCGAAAAATCCTATTTGACGCCGTCCAGGAATTGGTGTTTCTCTGGGGTGCAGTTTCTCACCCAAGACAACCTTGTAAAGCCTTCCAGCGAGAGAGTGGTGAAGTTGCAGTCCAAAGCTGGCAAGTGAGGACGGGTTGCAGTGATCTCGATTTGAAGGTACATGTCGCTGTTGGGGGCCATGTTGTCCTGTATCCCACTCCTTCACAATTGCCGGCTGTTCATAGTGCAGGAGTTCCTCGCAGGTAGGTGGTCGCAGTGTCGAGGGTTATGGTCAGACAAGCAGGTGGTCGACGAGGGGTGGGTGGAAGTCCTTCAGTGGTGGACTTGCACGGACAATCTCGTACGGGGCATGCCCCTGCTGGAACCGGAGTTTCAGTTCATGATCGTGGCGGACGCTTCCCAGACAGGGTCAGGGGGCACCTCGACAAGTCGCAGGTACAGGGCCTATGGTCTCGGGAGGAGATGTTGTTGTATATCAATGTGCTTGAATTGATTGTGGTGCACTGGGCCCTAAAGTCGTGTCTCCCGCCCATCCAAGGAGCAGTGGTGAGGGTGTAGACGGACAATACCACCATGATGTTCTATTTGAGGAAGCAGGGTGGCACGCATTCCTGAGCCCTGTCAAAGAAGGCACAGGAGGTTTGGCATTGGTCTCTGGCTCAGTGGATCCATATTGTGGCTTTCCATCTGCCGGGGCTTCTGAATGTTCAGGCAGACGCGCAAGTGGCGGCTGAAGACGCAGCAGGTGGCAAGAATCTTCGGACGGTGGGGGTCTCCTCCGATAGACTTGTTTGCTACGATGGAAAACAAACAGTGTCCAGAGTTTGCCAGCAGAGGGGCTCATCCAGAGTGAAGGGGGGACGCGTTCTCGTTCACGTGGACGGACCTCTTCGCGTACGCGTTTCCCCCGTTTCCACTGCTTCGGAGGACCATCCAGTGGGTACGGAAGTACCGGTGCAGGTTGATCTTGGTAGCCCGTTCTGGCCCAGGCAGACGTGGTTTTCAGATCTCCTTCACCTGGCAGTGGAAGAGCCGCCTCGTCTCGGTGCAGACCAAGATCTCCTGCCTCAGGACAGCAGAAGAGTGTGGCATCACAATCCGGCATCTCTCAGCCTGGCGGTGTGGCTCCTGACCACTCCAAGTTCGGTCATCTAGGTATCTCCTGGGAGTGGCGCCGGATCTTGCAAGCGGCAAGGGCTCCTTCTACAAATGTATCGTATGGTCGGAAATTGGTGAGATTCTGTGCCTGGTGTGACGGTCATCCAGAGGTACAGCCGTCAGACGTCTCTCCGGCCCAGGTTCTCCCGTACTTACTACATCTTGTACAAGGGGGCCTGGCGTTATCCATCAAGGTGCATTTGGCGGCGATTTCTAGGTTCACGAGAAGGCGCTATGCTGCTCCTCTATTTAGTGATCGCTTGGTTAAATATTTTCTGAAAGGACTGTTTCGGACATTTCCCCTGGAGAAGCGGTTTGCACCGGTGTGGAGCCTCAATGTGGTTCTCTCTGCTCTCATGAAACCTCTGTTTGAACCCATGTCGACGGCTTCTTTGAAGTTCCTCTCGTGGAAAGTTGCATTTCTAGTGGCAATTACCTCAGCCAGATGGGTGTCGGAATTGCAAGCACTGGACATTGACCCGCCTTATCTGAGGTTTCTGAGGGACAAAGTTATCCTGGCTACTAAACCACACTTTATCCCAAAAATGCTGTTGCCGTTTCACAAACTTACTTCCATTGCCTTACCCACATTAATTGTTAATGCGTCCACGCCGTCTGAAAAGGCCCTTAATTCTCTGCACTTTAAGAAGGCGCTGACATTTTATCTGAACCGTACCCAAGACTTCCGAAAGTCGAAGCAGCTGTTTGTGGCATTTGGCCCCTCCAACAAGGGGCAGTCTATTTCCAAACAAGGACTTTCCCGTTGGGTCTTGTCTACAATTTCATTTTGTCACATAAAAGCTGGCAAGCCTTTGAGGGGAACTCCGAAAGCTCATTCTCTATGGTCTGGTATGCCGCTTGTGGACATTTGCCAGGCGGCGTCCTGGGCGGGCTGCATACCTTCACCAGACACTATTGTCTGGGGCAGCAACATGTGGAAGATGTGCAGGTGGGATGGGCGGTCCTCCAATGCCTGTTTCAATAAGGTAGGCCCCGCAGCTTTGGGGGTTTTCTATGTTACTCTGTCACTTGCTGGTTTTTTATTCTCATGCATGTTAAGGGGTGTTATTGATTGGTTTACCTATGATACACCACCACACATTGGTCATACTGTTTGTAATCTATTCACAGCATGTGAATCCATGAAAGATCCAATGCTGGAGAAGGGAGTAGTTTCTTATCTGTATCTCCATTTCTCCAGCGTTGGTATCTTTCATGGATTCACAAGCGCCCGCCGACAACCCCTGCAGACAAACCTTGATTCGGGTTCCCTCTACTTTGGAGGTTAAAATCTGAAGGGAAGCCGCAGGGGCAGGGCTATTTATATCAGACGTCCTATTAGCGTAGTCTGAAGCACCCAAAAAGAATGTCGATAGGACACTAAAGTGTTAGCGTTTTCCATAGGAAAACGCTAAGTTAAAATTACTGAGGTTCCCAGCCTGACGACGGGGAATATTCAGAGTATGTGAATCCATGAAAGATACCAACGCTGGTGAAATGGAGATACAGGTAAGAAACTACTCCCTCCACCACCAAAACACAGGACATCCTGTCCTCGCTCTTTTTCGCTCCCCTGCCTGCACCAAAATCTCTTGGACCCCCTTTGGCCACTCCCTCCCCTCCCCCTCTTCTCTCCTCCCTCTCTCCTGTCACACTTGGTGAGGTTTCTAGACAAGTCCGGTCTATGAAAGCCTCTTTCAAACAGGTGGACTCCTGTCCCTCCAAAACATCAAGGACAATATTGACACACTCGTTCCAGCCTTGTCTGACCTCTGCAACCTCTCTTTCGCCACTGGAGTTTTCCCCTCTTCTCAAGCACTCTCTTGTGCACCTTCTGCTAAAAAAAACTCTGCTGAACTGTCTATTTTGGCAAACTGTTGCCCGATCTCTATCACCCCTTTCTTGGGAAAACTCCTGGAGAAGCTGGCTATCATTCAACTTACCCTCCACACTGAATCTGTTGGTTGTCTTCATGACCATCAGTCTTGCTTTAGAGCATCCAGAGCAGGGAAACTGCTCTTCTGAACACCTGTGATAACCTGCTCTCAAATCTTGACTCTAACTCTCCTTCTGTCCTCATTCTTCTCGGCCACTCTTCTGCTTTCGATACGGTAAACCAGAACATCCTGATCTCCCGTGTACATGATACCCTGGGCATCACAGATCAGGCCCTAGCTTGGCTCGCCTCCTTTCCCACTGACCGGCTTTCCCAGGTGTAATTTGGGTCCTTTCTCTCCTCTATCACTCTCTCTACTTGTGTCCTCCAGGGACCTAACCTATCCCCTTGGTTCTTCAATATCTACATGGCTCCCTTGGCCCACATGATCTCTACCTTAACCTTTAACTTTCAGTGTTATGCAGATGACACGCAGCTCTCTTTCAGGTTACCCTCGGCCTCCTCCTCCTCGTTCATTCCTGACTGTCTATCTGCACTTCAGTCTTGGTGTGCTGCTAACGATCTGTGCCTGAATGCTAGTAAGACAGAGATCGTACTCATTGGGACCCCTGCTCCCGCTTTCCCACTTTCACACTGGCCAGCCTCCCTTGGCCCTGCGCCCTCACCTACCAATGAGGCAAAAAATCTAAGGGTCATCTTCGACTCCACTCTCTCCTTCTCCTCTCACATCTCCAAAAAGTCCCACTACTAACTGCACCTCCTCAGAGGTATTCTACCTTTTCTCACTTTTCCCCCAGAAGCTCACCACCTTGAGAGCCCTGGTTCTCTCTAGGCTGGACTACTGCAACAGCCTCTTTCTCAATCTTCCTACTTCTACTCTCTGTCCTCTACAACTCATCCAGAACACAACCACAAGACTTATTCTTGGACTCAAGTCCAGGGACTGCATCTCTCCGGCGCTAAAATCCCTCCACTGGCTCCCCGTGGCTGCAAGGATCACGTTCAAGACCTTCTGCATAATTTTCAAGGCTTTCTGGGGCTGGGGCCCGCACTTTCTACAACTCTCTCTTTCTAAATACTTTCCCTCTAGAGTCCTCCGCTCGTCCTCCTCCAACTCTCGGCGGGTGGGTCGCTTTCACAAACAGAGATTTGGAGTTGGATCTTTATCCTCTGCAGGTGCCTCCCTCTGGAACAGCCTCCCTGACTCTCTCCGTCTTGAGCTAGAGCACCTTAAGTTCCGGAAACTCCTCAAGACCTTCCTCTTCTCTTCCTCCTTCTCTCTCCATCTCCCCTGCTAACCTCTATTCTTTTCTCTCCTTCCTCCTTCTCCGTAACTCTGTTTAGTTTTTGCTGAATGGTTGCCTGGTTCACCTCCACAGCCTTACAGGTCCCAGGCTCCCCCGCCAGTCTTTTGCATTTGCCTCCGGGCAGCTGCACTATGTGCAGCATTACTGCACTTTCAACTTACGCTCCATGAGCAGGACAACCTCTCTGCACTTAACCCAGGGCCCTGCTGGACTGGACACATTTGTTGACTCCCCTAGTACTCCTTCCTCGCACCTCCATCTGAAATTTCAAGGCCTAAGAATGATTACTGTATTCCCTTGCTCCCTTCCCGCCTTGAAGCGCTTTGAAGCACTCCACCTGTGTATAAGCGCTGTATAAATTAAACAATTACAATTACTTGATGGTGTCATTGGACCTTTAGGATGCTTACTTTCATGTGCCTAGCCATCACAAGCACAGAGGTTACCTGAGGTTCGCGGTTGGCAGTTCTCATTATCAGTTTCGAGTTCTGCCATTTGGGCTCACCTCCGCCCAATGGTTTTCAGCAAGTTAATGGCAGTGGTGGCAGTGAATCTCAGGAGAGGGGGGATTCACGTCCCCCCCCTACCTGGACGATTTGCTGATCATGGCACGTTCATCCGAACAAGCCCGGCAACATCTCAGCACAACCTGCCACTCTCTCCACTGACTGGTCTTCTCCCTCAATTACAAGAATTCCGACATGATACCATCTCAAGGCTCCAATTTATTGGAGCAGAACTGGATGCTTACTCAGGAAAAGCATCGCCACCCGAGGTGGAGGATCAACACGTTGTGCAGATGGTCACCAAATTCCAGGCTCTTCTCGCCTTTGATTTTTTGAGGTTGCTCGATGGCATCCTGCATTTTCCTAGTGCCTGATGCTCTCCTGAGAATGAGATCTCTCCTATGGGCTCTCAGGACTTAATGGTCCCAATTCTCAGGCAGGATATCAGACCACCTTTAAGTTCTGAGCAGAGTCTCACAGGACCTTCTGTGGTGTACTTGCATGGAAAATCTTTTTGGCAGCCATGGCCGGAGATAACAGTAGTGAGGGACGCTTCACTCACGGGTTGCGGATCCCACGCCTTCCTGCCCTCTGTACGGGGAAAGAATGTCCTAATAATGACGGACAACATGGTGGCCATGTACTGCTTCAACAAGAACGGAGGTGTAGCATCACTACCACTGTGCAGAAAAGCAATGCAGCTCTGGTTCTGCGCAATTCAAGAGGGAATATCTGTATCAGCAGTTCATCTAGCCAGAGAGGAGAACACAGCGGCGGATGTTCTGAGCAGGCTGAGTGCAGCCTCCCACAAGTGAGAACTAGCTCAGGAAGTCCTTCAAGAGATCTTTCCCCTTTAGGAAGCCCCTCATGTGGGTCTGTTTGCGACCAGTGTCAACCAAAAGTGCGAACTGTTTTGCTCTAGGGAAATTCCTCCAAGAGGAGCTCTAGGGGACGCATTCGTAGTGGTCTGGGAGTTTCTATCTCTTGTTCGCGTTTCCTCCAGTCCCTGTCATTCCTCACATGATCAAGAGGTTGTGAAAGTTCGGTAAATCCACTATCCTAGTTGCCCCGGATTGGAGCAGGAGGATGTGTTACCGGGGCCTTCGGACATGTTCATCTGCCCTCCAATACGTCTTCCACCGAGAGAGGGCCTTCTCTCGGCAGAGGAGGGTTGGGTTCTCCATCCAGAGGTCAAGACTCAACCTTCACGCATGGCTTCTGAGAGGTTGAGGTACAACGATTAGGACCTCCCAGATGACGTAATGGAGATCTTGCTTTCGGCCAGAGGCCAGCAACAAAATCTTTGTACTGCTGCCGTTGGACCAAGTTCAACAGTTGGTGCAAGGTTAAGAATGTGAACCCTTTTCTTTGTGATACTCCTATGGTGCTTTCTTTTTATTACATCTGGCAAATCTGGGGCTCCGTATTGGAACAATTAAAGGTTATTTGGCGGCTCTTTCTATTTTCAAGCGCTCTTCAGAGGAGGATTCATATTTTCAAATCCCTGTGATTGTTCAATTCCTAAAGGTATTATTAACGTATTTCTACCAGCTCCTTTCCAAGTCCTTGTATGGGATATTAACCTAGTGTTAACATTTCTAACATGCATCCATTTGGAGCCAATACATTCATACCCATTAAGACTGTTAACATTGAAAACTGTTTTACTAGTAGCAATACCGTCAGCCCACAGGGTAAGCAAGTTGCAGGCACTTACAGGAAAGGTCCACATATTGTTTTCTATAAAGACAAGGTTGTTTTCAGGGTAAGACCTACTTTTCTACCTAAGGTAGTCTCCGGCTTCCACTTGTTGCAAAAGATCATTTTGCCAATTTTCTACCCACCTCCTCAGGGCGTGGGTAGAAAAGGGCTATGAGTTTTTATATATCAAGAATGTCAAAAATTTGTCAACAAATTACCAATTATTCATTGCTTATACAGGCCCTAAATTGGTTTTAGCTGTGACAAAACAGACCCTATCCAGATGAATCATCCTGGCTATTGGGGAATGTTGCAGGTTAGCGGACAAAGACCCGTTGGAAGGCTTGAGCACATTCTACAAGGCAACCTCTGCTGCTCATAAGATAGGTGTTCCAGTTAAAGACATTTGTGCAGCAGCCACTTGGTCGTCTGTTCACACTTTTGTGAAACATTACTGGCTGGATTCATCTTCCATTCAAGTGGGACAACTTGGAAAAGCAGTCCTTCATTCAGTTCATGGTAACAGTTAAGACAAAATATAATTCCTACTCCCACCACCAAATTATTACTGCTTTGGGAGTCTATCATAAGATGAGGAATTCGTGGGAGGACACAATCCATTCAAAGAACAAGTGAGGAACATCCTATCGAAAGAACGTTACCAGGGGTAAGTAACTTGTTCTTTTTTAGCACATAGCCAATTTGTCCTCCAAACTGGTAGCTCTTGATTGGTGCCAGTTTGTATCAGAATATATCATCTTACTACAAGATCATATCTTTCCTATTGTTGCACTTCACAACTAACCCCCTCACAATCTGGCAAGCTCTTGACTTTGTATTCATCTCCTAACTCCTTTTCACTATTCCCCCTTCATTGATTCCTCACCCACTGACTATTCCCTACTTCTTTTCTATGCATCCTCCTTGCAGTCTCCCTCCTTCCCAATTTCCAAATACAGTTTGAAACCTCACATTATGGCTCCCTAACTTGTCCAAGTCAGGTCCTCTCTAATAGCTCTCTAACCATCATACACCAGCTCAATTGAGCAGGCCTGTTCACTATTTCACATCTTCTCCACACCACCTTGTCATCTCCCTTTATCACCAGCTGCATTGTACAATGCCAGTTGTTTATGACAAGTTGTCATCTATGACACTAGTGGAAGTCCCACTTGCCAGCCCTGTTTTCCTCCTACATGCAACACCTTTGTGTAACGTCAAGTGTCTAATGCAGTCGGCATTCCAGACCACTGGTGGTGTGTTTTCCTCTCTGGGACTGTCGAATTACCAAACTCCTCCCCCTAGGACTATTTTAGTGGAGGTCAGCTGCAAAGTGTGGCGTCAAGCGTCAGTTGCATTCGGCAGTGCAGACCCCTGGTTGTGTATGTTCCTCTACGGGACTGTCGAATTACCAAGCTCCCTATTTTAGAGGAGCGCAACCGCGAAGAAGCCACAAAGTTTGGTGCTAGTTGCAGTCGGCAGTCCGCAGTATGAGGTCAATGGTAGCAGCTGCTCCTACTGTGTAGTAAGTACATCAAACTGTGTAGTAAGTGTTTACATCAATAGAATCTGTTTTAGCCTACCTAGATCACGCACCCTTCATCCTGCATTTCCTGAAGTACGTGCTCCGCAGACACCGAAGGATTCATCTCGGGCTTGTGTGAACTGTTGCTATTATTATTGCAGATCATAACTGCCCTAGACGGAGTGAGCCGATCCTGGTGTTGGTGATTGACTTGTTTCATTTGTTTCATTTGCCCTTATTGCAGAGACTGCGGGTGATTGCCTTTGATCTGCTAGAGGGAGATTGCCGTGCGTAGGCGTAATTTTAAATGACACGCACAGGCTTGCAAAGTCAATCCGGCCAGGTGGGAATATGTGTGGGTATCGATACCTCCCAATTAGTTAACAAGCACTTGGTAGCTAAAGAAACTGCAAACAAGAATTCTTTCCCAGGAATATCGGCTTGTGACCGCTCTAAGATTGAATCTCTGGGTTTTTACTCAAGAATCCCAGGAGGCCTCTGGAGGTGGGCAGCAGCTGGGAAACCTCCCTACTGCCTCTTCATTGACAATACCTCAGAGGAGAGGTTGAGGAGTGGCCGGGGTTTGGTGAATCAGGTCAGCTCGGCTGCAACCTCCCATGTGCCCCCTTCGGTGTTGTCGCAAACACCAGGAGCTGATCACAGCATTACAGATTATTTTTTAAAAATCAGTGGGGCGAGCAACACTACTCAAGCTGATGTACCATTCAGAAGTGTTTCTTTTTTTTGTCTTTTTTTATTGAATTGGTTATTGTTATTGTTATTGATTAACAAGTATGCCAATTATCAACCTTTCAATATAGCAGATTTAAAATGAAATAATAAAACTTTCCAATTGCAATTCAATTCCACATCTTGAAACTAAATATTAACTCAGATGCCAGACTCAAAATCTTAGAAACAACATCCTTGTACATTTGATAAGAGAAACTGAAATAATCAGAATGATTCACATAACGTTAAGAAAAAAGGGGACATATTAAAATAAAAAGAAAATGCATTAATAAATACATAAAACAACTCTGCAAGTTCATACTGTAAATGAGATTCAAGGATTTCAGAAATCTGACAGTCGCAAATCTCAGTGCATTTCTATTGGTTGCAAATATTTCTTGCCACATTGACTTTTGCGTCAGTAGTCTCCTATCCTTAAAATGTTTTGCGAAATTTTGAGTTTACCATCTAGAGTTCTAGACCAAGACATTCTGTAATAAAATGTTGAGCTGTCTCACATAGATTAAGATTGTTACAAAATCTGCAAATGTTATCAGTTTCTGGTATTAACTTTTGCCTTGCCATTAGGACTTTAGTGTGCACCAGATTTAGGCGAAATCATAAATATGCAGATCTGTATATCCCTGTTTCTTTAAGCACAAAAGGCAATCTCGAAAGCTGGCATAAGTGAAACATACTTCATGAGTCTCTATCCAGACTTTCTGCCATATTTTCTTCTTGGTTTTGGCTGGGTTATTTATAAGTAGATAAGGCGAAATATCTGTCGCTTGTAAAATTGTCAATGCTCGTTGCCTACATTTTACTGCATAGCGATGTTCTGAGGTGTCAAAGTATGATGATAGAATTTGTAATAGACCTCCTGGTTTTGATTCTATTAGGCATTTTCTATGAAGTGTGAGTAATCTCCATTTGTACATACTGTGCAGGGATGACAAACCAAGCTCATGTCTGATAATAGACATTGGGTAAGACTGAGGTAGCTTCAGTACACGTTTCTAGAAAAACCCCTCAATTTGAGTCCAAAACACTGTTGACTTCAAAGACTTAGTCTCGGTACCACAGAGCAGGACGGTACTACCTTCTGCTTATAGAAGATCATTACAGCCGAATAGGAGAATTTCCCATACTTTTCATGCATAGTAATAGCCAAATAGGAGAATTTCCCATACTTTTCATGTATAGTAATAGCTTGAGATACTGCTGTTTGAGTTTTCCTCTTAAGTTCCACACAATAAGGGTGATCAGAGTTATGATCATTTACATTAATTCCTAAGTATCGATATTCTTCTACTGCTTCAAGTTTGGTGCCATGTAGAAAACAAGTTGATTGAAGTTTGTTTTGCCAACCTCGGTACAAATTGTAAAATCTTGGTCTTTTCTGTGTTAATTATAAAATGGTTCTCTGCAGTGTATTGTTCTAATGCATAAAATAGATTTTTCAAGCCTTTTGGGGTTTTTGTCAGAAGGACTAAATCGTCAGCATAGAGGAGCCATGAAACACAACGTGAACCAAGTTTCGGAGAATCAGAGACCACTTCCGTGAATATTATGCCCATGTCGGATATAAAATAATTAAAAAGAGCTGATGGCAATATACAAACTTGCTTTAAACATTGCGAGGTCTTTATAGGTTGACTTAAATGACCGTCCAATGTCAGACGTACCCGAACCATCGTGTTTGAATGCAATCTGGCTATAAGTGTCACTAGGTATTGTGGAAATTTGGCCTGCAATAGTTTGTTAGTATCAATGTTGGCTTCTGATAACACACTATCAGTCTCTAAAGAGTCCCCTTCATTGTATTCATTAGAATACAAAGACTTGCAGAAATCTAACCTTTCTAGTTAATCGTGATCTATAGACTGCATTTGAGGAACAGGTAGCTTCCGTTCAATTGGAAAAAAATAATTCAAAGGAATCTAAAAATGACATATTTTCATTTAAAGGATCTGGCTTACACCTCTAGATAATCTTTTTCTGCTTCTGTTTCCTTTTCTACATTCTCTTCGGCAATAGCTAGGCTTAAACAACAGAAAAACCTAGAGCTAAGAATTTTTTTAAAAAACTCATCAGACATTAGATCAGGCTTCATATTTGCTATTCAAACAACAAATTCTAACTCGCTATAAATCAGAGGTGAAAAAAAACGTGCCTCGAAGCCTTGCTGGAAGCTAATCAAAGCATGGTAGATAAGCTTTGTAAACAGAACACCAAACAAATCTGGAGACTGTTAAGATCTCTGACTAACTCCTCTGCTTCATCTCTGGACTTTGCAATTGACGGTTTTTCTTGGTTCTCATTTTTTAAGAATTAATATGCCCTTCCCTCAATATGTATTCCATTAGATGTTTCATCATATTCCTGTCGTATGCCCTTGGTCATAGGCAGACTTTCTTAATGCAATTCACAAACTCAAACCCTCTAAATGTGCAGGAACTAATGGTCTGCACCCATGTGTGGTTAAAGATGATCCATTATTTTGGGCAAAAATCTTTTTGGAATTATTTCATACCACCTTTAGCTCCAAAACAATTCCTGTTTCGTGGCTAACTTCAATAATAATTCCTCTCCACAAAAAGGTCCCTTAAACGATCCTAACATCTTTCAACCTATTGCTTTAATTGATGTGGCTGCAAAAGTCTTTGCTATCCTAATTCTTAATGAAGTGGAATCCTTCATAACAGCAAACTCGATACTTTCCAAGGCACAAGTTGATTTCAGAATATCGATGGGCACACAACTATATGCAAGTATTTTAGCACATCTCATCTCCTCGGCTCATCACTCTGAAAATGGTCCCATTTTTATGGCATCCTTAAATTTATCATAAGCCTTTGATAGTTTGGTGAGAAGTGTGTTGTGGAAGAAAATGTTTGATTATGGTTTCACCCCTTATTTAGTAATGCTTATCGCACTCCTTCATCACATTACCAACTTCAAAGTATGCATAAATCGTGAAGGCACACTCACTGATGCGATCCCCACTGTGATCGGTGTCAAGCATGGATGCAACCTTACAGCGGTTCTATTTAACCTGTACCTTGCTGACATCGATCGCATCTTGGATACCTCTATAAATCGTTCGCTGTTCGCCTAGGTTCTTCATATTTTTTATGGCTTGCTTATGTGGACGATGTACTTCTATTCGATCACACTCATTCAGGCCTGCAACACAAGCTGAAAAGTTTTTTTCATTACTGTACCCAAAATAATCTTATCTGTCAATCCGTCAAAATCTAATATACTAATTATTTCTTCTCGAAAGAAAGTATGTAGATTTAGATGGATGATTAACAGTAAAGAAATTGATCTTGTACAAAACTTGACATATCTAGGCTACAACCTGTCTAATAATACTTCCATTCTGTAATGGCAGGGGCATCTATCTGAGAAAGTTCTTCCGCTTATAGGACAAATGAAACTAATTTTATTCAAATATTGCAAATTTTCTTTTTTACCTTTAATTGAAGCAATCATTCTTTATGGGTTAAACTTATGCCTAATTGATATTGATACTTATTTGAACAAGCTCCAAGGAAAAATTTGGTAACAAACACTTCCTAACTATATACCAAATGCTATAGTAAGGCATGAACTTGGTCTCAACTCGTTGGCTTCTCGTTATAACTGGAGACTTCTGACCAACTGCTCCAAATGTTATTCCCTCCATCGAATTTCTTTTATGAGGATTTTTCGACAATGTTATCAAAACCTCACCCGATTTCAATTGTGCATTTCCAACAACGCATGCTTGCTTTACTGAATCAAATTAACATGCAGCCCGATGATCTCAAATGGCAGCCAGGACTTGCAACGAAAAGGCATTTTCAGAATGATTGGGCTTCCACTTCTGATTCAATTCCCTCTTATTCCTCTTTTATGGAATACGCAAAATTCAGGCATATCCAACAGCCTCGCCTTCCATATGTAATTTTATTTCCTTGCGATAAATCACGTAAGCTATACATGAGGTTTCGTTTAGACCTATTTCACACAAAAACGCGGATTAAGCACTGGCTTCCTAGTGCTACATCCCCTGACGACACTTCATGTAGGTTTTGTGGAATCTCAGATGTTCCTGAAACTTTGAAACATCTTTCTTTTTTGCATGTATTTTGAGAACCATAGATTACACTGCATCACAGATTTTAAAGATGCAATTTCTATGTTAGCTAGGGAACTCATTTGGCTAAGATGTATGTGGGGCAAGAGCAATGCTATAATTGTAGCCACTGTGCACCTATTAACTGACATAGAATTAGAACTTTCTCAAAGAATGAAGCAATGAACTTATAATGTTGTCTGTATTAGTCTATTCTCGAAGTTTGATAAGGTTGCGTTCTTAATTTCTTGCTATGTTAAGTATACTTACGATGAAATTTGCTGTATTCTCAATAATATGATGTTGATGATATTTAGGAGAGACCTATCTTTTTAAAAGTGTCTGAAGGTTTTAA
The DNA here is from genome assembly GCF_040938575.1 of Ambystoma mexicanum. Lineage (NCBI taxonomy): Eukaryota > Metazoa > Chordata > Amphibia > Caudata > Ambystomatidae > Ambystoma > Ambystoma mexicanum. Next base: position 1,250,753,584 of record NC_090925.1, on the reverse strand, counting down.
GTCTTAAGTAGAAAAACGTTTTTTCTTTGCTTGTACTGCTTGTGTTGTTTTAATTCTCTTCATTTTGGTTTGTTTTCATATTACGAGGTAATATCATGTTATATTTTATGTTTTTTTTCTTATTTCTTATATGGACACACTTGTAATGTTTATATTTTGTATGTAACTTATGAAGGAAATTGAAAATATTTTTGTAAAGGTGCGAATGCACTAAAATAAATAAATAAATAAGAGTCCCCTTCCTTCTCACCTGGGGAGCTGGAGCTTGTAGAGGGTACCTTCTTTCTTCCTCTTGCTCTGAAATCCTTTTTTTTGTACAGTTACGGTCTACCCTGGAAGGAAGGCACAGTGACCGTTAAGTGTGAACAGACCAGTGGCCTCACTCCCGGAATAGCCAAGGGATAAGGGGAAAAAGCCTCCAATGGCACTAAAAAACCCTGACAGCGCAGATGAGGAGGAGCTGAGAATGGAGTCCGGAAAAGGGGCAGAACAATAGGCCACTGGAGGATTGAGGAGCAAAGTAGGTTTATTATGCAGCAGCAGCGGAGAATCACTCATGGGGAGATCCACAGAGGGAAACCCCAAGCAACTGACTCTGCAATCCTGGGAACCCGGCACCACGGACAGACTGAGATGCCTGGGAAGGTGAAATGCATAGAGAACCCAAGGCGGACAGAAGGAAGTACAATGGGTAGAGCGGGAAGCCAGATGGCGAACCATCGAGAAAGTGAAAGAGAGAGAGCAGGAGCGAGTGGAAAGCAGGCTGCAAAGCAGGGGAGAGAGCCTGCCGCAGAGCGAGGTAAGCGGAGAGTGATCGCCGGTGGAGCCGGAAAAGAGGATAGGCAGCGTGAGCCAAAAGAGGAAAACAGCACTTACACCCAAAGGACAGGCAGCAAAAGGGTTGCAACATGCCGACCACTGGGAGATTGGAGAATAAGAACCTCCCAGCGCTCGGCCATGTTGGAAACCACTAGACAGCATCTAGACGCGGCACAGGAAAGGTGATGGAGCATCAATGGAGGCAAATCCTCCAACGGCTCCATAAGCGCCAATTACCAGTGCGCGGGACAGTATGCCCCCTCTTATGCCTGGGCCACCCTGGTTTCCCTGGCTGAGCCTTATGAAACTTGCGGAGCAAAAGAGGAACATGTACAAATGACTCAGGCTCACAGGAACTCTCTGATGTAGGGAATCCTTTCCATCTCACCAGGTATTCCACTCGTCCTCTTTGATAGCGAGAGTCAGAGATCTGGGCCTCCTCGTACTCTTCAGGTACTTGAGTCGGAGTGGAACGAGAATGAGGAATAGAGCGACCAGCCGTGTCCGGTTCAACCGTGCACAGGAGGGAAGAATGGAACACAGGATCGATGTGTTTGAGACTCCGGGGGAGCCTGAGTCGAAAGGCCACAGGGTTGATCTTTAAAAGAATCTCGAAAGAACCTAGATAGTGAGGAGAACATTTAGACGGGCGAACCCAATAGGAAAGGTAGCGGCTGGATAGCCAGACTTTGGAACCGACTTCCCAGTCAGGACCCTCCTCTTGATGCCGATCTGCTTGCTTCTTGTCGTTTTCTCTGCTGTTTTGAAGGCTGATTCCTGCTTTCTTGTGGGCTTCGGTGATCTGAGCTAGAGTGTCCTCAATAGAAGGTATGTTAGAGGGCAAAGAAAACAAGGGCAGGATACCACAGGGATGTTGACTGTAGATGTAGAAAAGGGGCTCATTCCCAACACAGAATGTAGTGAGTTGTTGTATACGAATTCCGCAGTGGGCAATAGAGAAACCCAGTTATCCTGTAGTTGGTGTTGGTGAAGCATCTTAGATATTGTTCGAGGGTACTGTTAAGGCACTCAGTCTGCCCATTAGTCTCCGGGTGAAACCCAGACGACAGGGCACTTTCAGTATCTAGTCTCTCACATAGAGCTCTCCAGGACCTGGAAGTATACTGACTTCTTCTGTCAGAAGCTATCTTTCAGGCAGGCCATGTAGCCGAAAAACATCCCCGATAAACACTTCTGCCATCCTGGAGGCTGAAGGTATACCAGGAAGAGGAGAGAAATGAGCAATCTTGGAAAAGGTGTCCACTGTCGTCATGATACAAGAACAATCTTGGGATGGTGGTAATAAAACTATAAAATCAGTGGATATGTGGCTCCAATGACGGGATGCAGAGGTCCTTGCTCAAGCAGGCCTATGGGCCCTTGTGTACAATGTTTGCTGCGGGCACAAATGGGCCAAGACCTGGTGTATTCTTCGACATCATTAGCCATACCTGGCCAATAGAAAGATCGCCTTATGAGATCTAACATGCACTTTTTTCCACGATGACCAGCGTTGCGATTGTCATGACACCAGGACATGACGGAGAGCCGCAGTTTCTTGTTAGGAACATACAAGCGCTGTTTAATGATTAGCAGTCCAGCGTTCTCTTGGACATCGCCTTGTCGGACATCCGGTCTGACAGCAAGGCCTTGAACCATCGCTTCTTGAACTTCCTGGAGAAATGAGACTGCAGATATGATCCTTTTCCCAGGGCTTCAGAGGATTTGTTGTGCAAGTCGCAACGTGAGGGCGCGTCAGCCAAAGTGTTGAGACTTCCAGGCATGTAGGTGATAGACACGTAGGTGATAAAGAAGTCAAAATAGGAGAAAAAATGAGCCCATCTAGCCTGGCGAGAGTTGACACACTCCATTTGTTGGAGTAACTTGAGGTTTTTATGGTCGGTCCATATGAGAAAGGGGTGAATTTCTCCCTGGAGCAGATGCTGCCACTCCTTCGCAAGCCAATTTCATGGCCAGAAGTTCTTTTTCTATCACTGAATAGTTTGTCTGACTGCTTGTGAGGGTCTTAGAGAGGTAAGCGACGGGATGCTCTACACCATCATATTCCTGTAGAAGCGCGGCTCCGATGGCCGCGGATGAAGCATCATCTTCTACAATGAAGGGTAAGGATTGATCCGGTTGCGGAGAATGGGAGCCGAACAGAAGCACGACTTCAGTAACACCAACCCAGCTTCTACTGCTTCGGTCCATAGAAATGGTGTAGCAGTCTTCTTAATGAGACTAGTGATGGGCAACACAATATTGGAGAATGCTGGGATGAATTTGCGATAGAAATTAGCCAGCCCAATGAATCTCTGAACTTCTTTGATTGAGGTGGGTGTGGGCAAATTGAGAATGGAGAGACCTATTTTGGTTCCACCATGATTCCTTTGCTGGAGAGGATAAATCCTAAATATGGAGTAGATGACACCCCAAACGCACATTTTTCCAGTTTAACCAGGAGATGGTGGGTCTGTAGTCGGTGCAGTACTTCTCGCAGATGACTCTGGTGATTTTGTTGAGATGCAGAGAAAACGAGGATATCATCTAGGTATATTATGATCCAATGGAACAACAAGTCAGTGAACAAGTGGTCCATGAACCTTTGGAAGATTGCCGGAGCATTGACTATCCTGAATGACATGACCTTATACTCAAAGTGGCCGAACCTAGTCCGGATGGCCGTCTTCCATTCGTCTCCTGCGCGGACACGGAGAAGATGGTAAGCGTCCTTGGGATCGAGCTTGGAAAAGACAGTAGCCCCATGTACTGCTTCAAGAATATCTGAAATGAGGGGCATAGGATAGCGATCCCGAATGGTGAGTTTATTGAGACCGCGAAAGTCAATGCATGGTCTTAGCTCCAGCGAGTCGCTCTTGGGTATAAAGAAGAGAGAAGCTTCTGCCGTAGAGTGCAAGGATTGTATAAAACCATTGGTGAGATTGGCGTCTAACTATTCTCAGAGAACCTTCTTTTCCCTCAAGGAGATAGAATACATCCGGCCGAAAGGCACCAGTGCTTCAGGGGTCAGATTTATGGTGCAATTTTCTGGCTGGTGCGGAGAGAGCTCAAAAGGGATCTTGTTGACAGACTTCCTTAAACTCTCTGAGTTCCACTGGTAGACAATGAACCCCTACTGAATCCGTGACAGAAACCGCTTTGACCGTCTCGTACCCAGGTCTCTGGAGGCAGTTTCTAAGACAGAAATGAGAGTTGAAGCTCAGCTGGTTCTTGGCCCAATCTATAGTTGGGTTATGCTTGCGCAACCAAGATATCCAAAGGATAACCGGGAAGTGAGCAGCACGAATTATGTCGAACCTGATGGTTTCCCAGTGCTGAAGAACCGTGGCTTGGAGGTCTTCCGTTGTGTGGGTAATGAGACTGGAGCTCAGGGGCTCGCCAACCACCCCTTCCACCTTCTGGTCTTTCTTCTTCTCAACATGATGGAGGCCTACCTTATCGGCCCAAATGGTGTCCACAAAATTTCCAGCAGCGCCACAATCCAAACACTCCTTTGCCCTGATCTGTATGGCAATGACCATGGGGAAAGAATCTTCAGGGGTATTAGAAGAAGCCACTGATAAAGTAACATAGGGACGTTTTTGGTCTCCTCGGTAGCCCGTCCCTCCTAGGACCGAGGTCGTCCATTTCCAAGATGACGGGGGAGTACCTCCGGACAGTCCCTTAGAAGGTGACTATCGGAACCACATTACATACATAAGCCTTTTTCTTTCCACCGTTTTCGTTCTTCCGAAGTCAAAGGACCTCGAGCGGTACTTATTTGCATAGGCTCTTCTTTGGGTTGACGAGAAGAAGGCTGAGGAACAGTCGCAGAGTGCTCAGGAGAAAAAGAGAAGCCCCTCACTCTCTTCCTCTCAGATCTGCGTTCCGACAATCTGTAGTCAATGGACCGCAGACAACAGGTCAGGGAACGTAGGAGGACGCAGGGATCTGGCCAGTTCGTCTTTAATGTCTTCTTTAAGTCCTTGCCGGAAAATGGCATATTGTGCCTGCTCAGGCCACCCAGCAGCAGATGCGAGCTGTTTAAACGTAGTGATGTACGACAACACTTCTGCACTGCCCTGACGTACATCTAGCAATTCCTCACAAACCACATAGGTGGTCTCTGGATGCTCGAAGGCTTGTTTTAAACATGGTCAAAAAAAACCCCATAATCGTGTAGAACAGGATTAGCATTGGTTACCAGTGTGGTGGCCCAAACCAGGACATTACCCACCATATTGGGAATCCTAAAATCTACATGTGATTGTTCTGATGCATATGTGCTGGCCCGGAAGGTCAAGTGCACTATGCAGGCTTCAATAAATTCTTTCAGCTTCTTCAGAGATCCATTGTATTTACTGGAAGCTAAAGTCATGGGAGGTAGGTCTGCAGGGTAATGCTCTATAGCAGTGACTAGCTGGTGGAGCACTGTAATTTCTGTTTCCAGATTCTGCACCTCCAGCGTGAGGCCTTGGACAGCTGCGACCAGTTCCTGTACTTGCTCTGCAGTTGCCATTGCGTTTTTAAGGCGTTGCAATCTGTCAATGTTGGCTTCACATAACTCAGTATCAGTCTCTAAAGTTTCCCCTTAAATGCAGTGGGGAAGGTGGCCGAGGAAAGGCAGGTATTGAAGAAGGTTAAGTAAGGAATAAGAAGAGGGTAGATTTTGGGGATAAGAAGGGAGGGGAGGGGATGAGTAGGGGCAGACGTAGGATGAGCTTTGGACAGGAGGAGGGACACGTCAGAAGGGGAGACAGGCGAGAAGTCAGACATGCAGGTTGAAGGAGGAACCAAGCTATGTGGATGCCTCCATGTTGGCTGACCATACAATAAAGTAGTTCCCAAGCACATTGTTTTTCATGGTGTATGAGCCTGGTGCCATAGGCGCCAGGACTGGCCCCATGAGGGCTTTTGAAGAGGATGCCGGGATCTAGAGGCCTGAGTCCTGACTCCACCTGGCCAATGGGTTTGCCAGAGGGGGTTTTGGGCAAGGGTCGTGACAGCACTCCCCCCTAAGCCCCCTCCCATGGTGTTCCTTCTGTCTGGCCAAGGTTTGGTTGGGAAGTTCCTATGGAATTTCCTGATTAGACGTGGTTCGTGGATATTCTCACTGGGCTCCCAGGATCTATCTTGTGGTCCAAATCCTTTCCAGTCGACGAGATAATATAGCTTGGCCCTAGAGTATTTAGAGTCCAAGATATCTTTGACTTTGAATTCTGGTTCTCCGTCAACAAGTATGGGTTTAGGTGGTGTCCCAATCCGTGTGCCGGGTTGCATTGGTTTCAGGAGGGACACATGAAATACCGGTTGGATGTGTAGATTAGGTGGTAAATCCAGTTTCACTGCTGCTGGGTTGATAATTGCCTTAATGGTATAGGGTCCTAAGAATCTGGGATGAAAGGTCTGGGTTCCCTTGATGGGTACAAATTTAGCGGCTAACCAAACTTTGTCTCCTCCTTGATAATCAGGGGCCTTTTTCCGGTGTTGGTCGGCAAATCTCTTTTGTTTTTCTTTGGCATGAATAAGGTGTTCCTTTGCTCTTTTGAAAGCCTGAGTAATGGTTGTGTGTAGAGTCTTTACCGCTGACATTTCCAAGCTGGCTGGAAGGTCTAGTTCAGAGGTACGTGGATGTCTGCCATAAAGGGTATAGAAGGGCGTTTGTCCCGTGCTTGAATGCAAATAATTGTTATATGCATATTCGGCTATCCATAGTAGGTCTTTCCAATTCCTTTGTTCGTGGTGCAGCATGCACCGTAAATATTGCTCGAGTGTCTGATTGGTTCTCTCGGTTTGGCCATCCATTTGGGGATGGTGACTGGTAGATAGCCGAACGTCGATCTGTGCCATTGCACAACATTTTTTCCAGAAGTTTTAAACAAACTGGCTGCCTTGATCAGAGACCAGAACCGAAGGGAAGCCATGTAGCTTAACCACACCATCCAGGAACACTTTTGCTAAAGTGGCTGCGTCTGGCGGGCCTTTGAGAGGAATAAAATGGGCCATCTTCGAGAATAAGTCCACAACTACAAGGATGGTGTTGAACCCTTGGCTTGGAGGTAGATCAGTGATGAAGTCAAGGGAAAGAGTGTGCCATGAAACCGGAGGAATGTCCAATGGTTGTAGGATGCCAGATGGTTTTTGTTTCTGTGATTTATTTTGTGCACAGACTTACGCCAGGTAGGCCACCAAAAGTTCTCTTTCACCTTAGCTAGGGTTTTTGCGATCACAGGATGCCCTTTAATCAGTGAATCATGATAGTTTGAAATAATATGCTGTTGTAATTCCTTCTTGGTTACATATAGGCGATCCCTAAAAAAGGGTAGATGGTCCTTGATGGTATATTGTTCTACTTGAGTTTGCCATGCGAGGTAGGCATCAGGATTCATTGTCCGTTGGATTTCTTTTCATAGTTCTGCTTGTGTTAAGGCTGTCCTGATACCCAAGAGTTTGTCTTCAGGTATAATAGGTACTGGGTCTGGAGTTGTATATACTATTTCATCTATGCCCATGCGAGATAAGGCATCCGCCATTCCGTTTCTGACTCCTGGTCGAAATGTGCTTACATAATCATATTCGGCGAAGAAAAGGGCCCACCGTAATTGGCGCGAGGACTGGGCCTTGGCTGTTTTGAGATATTGCATGTTTCGGTGGTCTGTGATGACTGTAATGGTGTGTCTGGCCCCCAGAAGATAGTGCCTCCAGGCTTTAAAGGCGGATTTGATAGCCAGGAGTTCCTTGTCCGTGATGGCATAATTAATCTCTGGAGGTGAGAACTTTTTGGACCAGAAGGCCACAGGATGTAGCTGGCCGGTTTCCGGGTTTCTCTATGAAAGGACAGCCCCCATTGCCAGACTGGACGCATCAGTTTCAACGACATAAGGGAGGTCTGGACGAGGATGTCGCAGGATTGGAGCGGAGATAAACCTTCGTTTAAGTTCCTGAAAGACTTCTTCTGCTTCTTCGGTCCAAGCAAACTTTTAATTGTTTTTTTCGTAATAGTACTGTGTTTGGGTGCACAACCTGAGAGAAGTCTGGGATGAACTGGCGGTAGAAATTCACAAAGCCCAGCATGCTTTGTACAGAATGGCATCAGAATGGCATCTACCTTGTGCACGTCCATTCTGATGCCTCCTGGAGTAAGGATAAAACCAAGAAATTCTACTTCGGTGACGTGAAAAAAGCATTTTTCAAGCTTTGCAAACAAGCGATGTTGACGGAGCTTGGTGAGGACTGATCGAACGTGCCTGACATGATCTTGTTCCGAGGCTGAGTATACTAAGATGTCGTCTATGTACACTAAGGCGCACACATTAATTAACTCCCTTAAGACGTCATTCATGAAATATTGGAATGCCGGAGGAGCGTTGCATAACCCGAAGGGCATGACCTGATATTCAAACAAGCCATACTTAGTACGGAAGGCGGTTTTCCATTCATCTCCTTTTCTGACTCGGACCAGGTGGTACGCTCCTCGAAGGTCCAATTTGCTATAAATCTGGGCATCTTTAACAAGGGGTAGCGGTTCGTCACGGGGATCTGGTTCAATGCCCGGTAGTCAATACAGAACAAAGGACTGGCTGCGGGGGACTTAGAAGAACGGATAAATCCATTTGCAAGGTACTGGTCTAAATAGGATTTCAAATTGAGGTTTTCTGGTTCCGTGAGAGCATAGATCCTGCCGCAAGGGATTTGTGCACCAGGAACAAGGTCGATCTGACAGTCATAGGGTCTGTGCGGCGGCAATGTATTGGCTTGGTCCTTTCGGAAAACATCCTGGAAATCATGGTATTCACTTGGCAAGGTATAAGTTGCTCCCAGGGTTGATACTGTCGCTCCGGGAATCATGGGGATACAGACGTCGGGTTTCTCCTCTTGGTAATAGGCAGGGGAGCAGTCACCGGGGATGGCTAATTTTCGTGCCCGCCAGTCTATCAAAGGGTTGTGAGCAACCAATCCTGGCATCCCTAGTATTAGCCTGAACTGAGGTGCCTTGATGAGATCGAATGAAATAGACTTCCGATGTCCGTCCTGGCACAGCAAGGTTACCCTGGCTGTGCTCTGGGTTACTGCTCCGGAAGCGATTTCTGTCCCATCCACGGTGGTTACCTTGTCCATAGTTGGCTTAGAACACAAAGGAAGCCCCATCTCTGCTGCCAGTTCTTGATCAATATAATTTCTAACTGCTCCGCTATCGATGTATGCTTCAACGGCATGCATTCTTGACAATGGTTGGTGGTTAATTAAGATCTCTGGTATTGCAAAGTGTGAGGTCAGCAACTCTTTCTTCTCACTCGACAAACTGACCTCTACATTTGTAGAGCTTGGTAGTTTTTCGATTCCTTAGCTTCATCCTTCTCTGTGGCCCCGACTGTTCTTCTTGGGGGTTTTACTGGACAGTCCTTCAGGAAATGTCTTGGGTTCCCACAATACAAACAAAGCTGTTGTTGTCTTCTTTTGTCCCGCTCTTGTTTTGTTAATGGAGGCCATATCCCTCCAATCTGCATGGGTTCTACAGTATTTTCAGGTACACGGGGTGTGTTTTTCCTTGGTCGAACATACACGGTCCGGGGGTCCGTCTTAGACCGGTCAGCCTTTCGGTCCTGCAACCTGTGGTCTAGCTGCACGACCAGATTTATGAATTCTGCACAGTCTCTGGATGGATCAACCACCTGGGCTAAGACGTCCTTTAATTCGCCTTGTAAGCCTTGATGGAATAACGTGGTTATTTTGTTTTCTGGCCACCTAGCTTCGGCCCCATGAGGGCTTTTGAAGAGAATGCCAGGCTCTAGAGGCCCGAGTCCTGACTCCACCTGGCCAATGGGTTTGCCAGAGGGGGTTTTGGGCGAGGGTCATGACAGTCAGATCTGGGAACATACCCAGACCTGTCGTGTCTACTTTCATCTTGGATGCTTTTGAGTAACGCCTCTTCCTTTTCTGGTACAAATGTAGATCCCCAGTAAATGATCCGAAAATTGATGAGTTCACTCGGGCAATGAGTTCGGAGTCGGCCGGTATTACTTTAAGTGGCCTTGCTCTAACTCAGTGCCTCAAATAACAAATGTTGATAACATTACCGGGGAGTTTTATTTGTCAAGAACGGGTATCACATCCCGTAATCAAGGTAGACAAGGACTAGGGGATAACAGAGATTGTGAGATTGCCTTTACACCTCTCTGTGGCCTTTACACCTGTCTGTGGAGACGAGCGCAGGATTGTTACGACTGCTTTGCTTCCTACGATTAGTAGTGATGTTGAAAGGCTTTTGCAAAAATGTTACATCGCAAAATCCATTAAAAGAGCCTGTGTGGCATGATGCGTGACCCATGAGTAAAAGAGTACAACAGGGTACATATGTTTTATTTGAAAGTGAAAGGCCTATCGTATCAGGACATCTGAGTAAGAGATAGGGTCTTAGTTTTGTCTGCGCATATAGTATCCTAAAAAGTTCAAGGAACACGGAGGTTAGCAGGGTTTGTACACAAGAAGTACAGACGGTGGCACACTCCCATGTGGAGGGTGGGGTTGCTAAGGTTGTCTCTATGAGATTGGGGGGTGCTCACAAGCTCCAGTTTAGGAGCCTCTTGGAAGATAAGTTTGCCATCTGTCTGAATCGAGGGAACATCTTGACAATATTCTCGGATATCTCTTCTCTAAGCTTGTTGTCCCCGTTTGATATTGATAGAGTGGAGTTAGCCATTATAGTCCCCATCTATTAGCATGGTCTCAGAAAAGAACCAAGAAACGATCGACCAATTTCTGACTGTAAGTTATTTTCCCCATTATTTCTTTTCCCATCGGTTGAGTACATTTCAAACTGGTTTTCGAAAAAAAAGACATTCAACGTCTTTGAATGGTATGATCCTCCGTTTATTTCAAGATCATGCCTGGGAAAATTCTGAGGTGACCATTTTTATTGATTGATTTATTTATTTATAGAGCGCTTTACACCAAAGCGCTGATTTTTGCGACTTCTATAGACCTATCTAATGTCTTCGATAGTGTGGACCAAAATAGGCTGTGTGCTAAATTATTAGATTGGGCGCTGCCTTGGGGCTCCTAAACTACTGATTGGCCTGTACACAAATTCTGCCTTTGAAGTCAGATTGAATTAGAGAGCAATCTTTCACGTAGAATAGAGGTACATACCGACCTGAGGCAGGAGTGCGTGTTGGCCCCCTGCCTCTTCCATTTATACAAGTCAGATATCGGGCAACCCAGAGATAGGTTTGCCTTTGTACCACCAAATGTAGGGGGCCTCAAAATCCCATGGATCCCATATACCAAGCAGTTCCTCCTTTTTGACATTACTAAGATTGGCCTACAAAGGCTCATGAATGGGTTCATGGAATACACAACTTTTAATGGGTTAAAGATCAACCCTGCAAAGACTAAAATCCTGCAGTTGGCTAGAGGGAAGAAACGTGGAAAACTGCCCTGGCCATTGGGAGGTATTAGGCTTGGGTGGTCCGACAACATGGTTTATTTGGGATTTTACATATTTGTCCAGCCATCCCGCAAGAAAATATGGGAAGGATTAACACTGAAACTCGTAGCTCTGTCTATACAACTTGTGAGGCTGGATCGCAGGTATGGCAGATTTTCAATAAAACAGGCTATACAATTTTATAAGTGTAAGATCATCCCTAAACTTGTGTATGGTGTGGAATCCTTATGTGAGACAATTATTGGAGGTCTCGACACTATTGAGGCAGTGGTGTGGAGGTGATTCCTGAAAGTCCCAAACGTGATCCCAATGGCGGCTATACGCTATGAGTTGGGTTTGTTCTCATTTAAAGCCAGTGTCTTTTGGAAACTACTCTTTGTATAGCAAATTAATAAACCCAAATTCTGATTCGCTCTATGAAGTTATGGGGGCTCAAATGTTATTGAACATGTCTTTGGGCAAGGATAGAGATGTTTTAGTACAACTTGCTAATGACTGTGATAAGATTTTGGGGGATCTTGCATTGGATAAGGCTACCTTGTTGGAGAACCCGGACAAAGTAAAAAATGCTATTTTTGACAGACAGGCTTGAGACTATCAAAGATGTTTCAACAAGGGATAGTTAGAAGTTGCTGTTATCCAAAGATGTGCTTTTGAAGAGATGGGTCCATTCAAGTGGACGATTTTGCTTGCCGGTTTTGTGGCCTCTCTGATAAAGTGAAAACGTGTAAACATATTTTATTAGAATGTATGGCCTCCATTAATATGTTTCATGTCGACTCTTTGTGGCAATGATGTGTCTGCATCTATAATGCCTCAGATGGGTTAGAAATTGCATTGTTTCTGAAGTTTTTAAATTTAGAAGTGTCACGCTGAGTTGCATTAAGTTTGTACTATAGCAGGGACAGGTTTTGTAGATGTGGAATGAATTGTTTTGTTTTAAACATGTAATACTTTTAACTTTGGGAAATAGGCAAGGAATGTATGATTTAAGATCTTGTGAAGAACATGTGATGAATTTCTCTGTTTTCTGTTATGTTAAGGTTTGAATAAACCAAAACCATTAAAAAAGAAATACCATCTTGATCCGATTGTGTGCTGTTCAAATTGTCCTTGATCTTTGCTGCTTTAGGCACTGTTGATCACCTGTCACCACATCTTACCCTCTCAAAACCTGGCATCTGTAACTCCGTTCCTAACTAGATTGCTCCATCTCTTGGAATGCTGGCAATTCCGCTCCCAGTCCCCTCCCGGTGGGATGCCCACTTGTCTTCATGCACTACAGCTCCTCTTTTGATAAACTAATCTCTTCCTTCGGTTACTCGTATCACCTATTCGCCAACATCATTCAAATCTTCCAATGCTTTCTATTCTTCACCCCCTATGCTCCCATATATCAAACTGTCACCCTGCCATGCGCTAAATTACATCACTTTGGTGCCTAAAAAAGCACAGCTCTTCCAAGACAAAAGCAAGTTACCTCCCGGCTCCAAACACCCCAGCCTTTCTCTTCTCTTCATCAACCTTTTTCCCAATTAGCTCACACCGTTCTCCAAGTCTTTCGACATTGTTGTCCTCTTTGACAGAAACTAAACTAAATCTACCACAATTCATTACCTCCTTTGCAAGCATAAACCTATTGAATAGTTACAAGATTCACCTACACCTCAATCTACCACTCAACTGAAACCTTGATTTCACGCTTCCTCAGTTATCTGCCTCTTCTTTTCTCTCTACTCTTGGGTCCCCCACAACAAAATAATTCACTTTGCATCTCACACTCTACAAACTCCCTGACTCTTCTCCTACCTTTACCTCCTGCTGCCTTCATTTGTTCTGGTTCTCTGTGGACTGCTGGTACACCTTTAAATTCCTCCTGCCTGTATTCAAATCCATTTGTGGAATACCCTGCGCTGCCCCCAACTTGTCATGGCTAAATTTACCTCCTTATAGTCTTAGCTTTGCACCCTACCATCTCAAGCACTGCTCCATCTGACAGCTCTTGGTCCCACTTGTAATGTAAATAATGTTGACAAGGTATAAATATAAATAACTCTAACTAATGTCTAACATGTCATTCTGTACCCGCCACATGCCATATTCCCACTGGTTATTTGTTACTCGATCCCCTGGTTCACATCCTGCTAACTTAGCACTATAATAGATTTTAATGCACCTGAAAAGGGATTGCTTCACTACTGTTGTATTCCCTATGTACAGCATTTCTGACCTAAGTGCTTAACTCACATTTGCTTTTCATAAATAAAATCCATTTTAAAAATGATTGAGCATAACCTTCTGAAAACCTAAATGTGCTCTTTTTTTAACATTGTCTGCTGAAGTTGATGAACCTGATCCCAGCATTGATGAACATCCCTTGGCTCCTACGGAAAGTGATCCAACCTCAGATGGACATTTTCAGCTTCATCAAGGAAATCATCAAAGAGCATCAGGAGACCTTGAACCCAGAGATAACGAGAGACCTTATGGATGCTTTCTTGTTTGAAATAGAGAAGGTAACTGTACATTTCGGGGATCGTGGGTCTTGGCAGCATGTGTCCAAAACTCTTAAGATTCTTACTATAGAATATTTTGTATAGCTTGCTTTCTATGCAGCCCATCCTTTAAATCCCAAACAACCTCCTTAGTTTGCTTCAGTTCCCAGGTTCGAAGGAAATTCCACTGTTAAATATCTGTACGTGACTTGGGTGGAAGCCTGCTCCTGGTTTGATATGTTCACTCAAACTAATGTGAGGGCACCAGAGTCCTATTGGTAAATGATCTGCAAATCCCAAAATCATCAAATTATCTACTTACATTTGTAGTGCGCTATTAGAACTGGTGTCACTGCTATGGTGTACAGGTTACAAGTTAATTGCTGTGAGTTGCTAGAATCCTAATAAAAGTAGGATCGGAAACAGCCTGGCGAAAAGAATGTCTAGGATCAGAGCGTGTGGTCAATGCAAGCTGAAGAAGAGCAAAGAAGTTATATAGCCTTCAAACAGGGATATAAGAAAAAGTTGGAATGATGGCAGTTGAGGCACAAGATTTGGAGAGTAACAGAGTTCAACAATTAAGTTGATTGCTACAAAGTTCAGCCTCTTCGATTGGATGTGTAAGTGTACCCACATGGAGATCAATTAGGGCTTCCAGTTACTATCCCTGGCAATCCCCTTTGTTCCCTGCTATTTCTTCAGTGACCTCTGGATAGCCTGTCCTCACAAGTAGATGATCTTTTTGCTCAGTAAAAAAACACTTCTGGTTTGAAATAAATCCCTTTGCCTTTGACACAGTAAGTGTTTGCAGTCCCATTCACCCTTTCAAAATTGATTGCTTGCACAATCTGAGCTAGGCTTCAGCATTTCAAGTTGAAAGCTACTAGCCACATAAGTCATTTTCCTCCATTCTAACCAAAGAGCAGTGCATGACCAGAGTAAATGCACACCAAATTTTAACACGTGCAGCTTGCCAAGCACCACTGGTGACAGATAAATATTTTAAATCACAATTCACTAATAAATTCGATAGTAAAACAAGATGATTTGTTGCACAATTTGTTCAGGTTAAACAAGTCAATCCTTTTTAACCCATGCACAATACATATGTATGTGGTAATGCTGGTATTAAATTTGATTGCTCTGGCTAAAGCAATTTATTTTTCTGTGAAGTTGATGAAGTACACATAGAACCGTGTGATCCTGGGCAAATGTCCTTATCTCTTTTGGGCCCCAGTCCACTAATGTGGCAAAATATAGTCCATAAAACAGTGACCACCAAGTGCTATAGACACACAAAATGCTCTATATTATATAGGTTTGTGTGCAAGTAACAAAGACAATCTACAATTTCCTCCTCATCTATAGAACAGGAGCATCTGATTTATTTATGCTTCCTCTGTAAACAGATCTCAATAAGGAACGGCTCCCAGATTCTCTTAAGTACTCCTCGCTCTCCCTGAGTGGCAGGGAAGAAGCACTTTAAGGTGATTGTTCCGGTGCCTTTTCCACACTACACCTATGTATACAGGTGTGCCAATTTGTTTTTTGCTTGACAAACTGGCTTGGTCCTCTTAGAGTAGTGCTGAAGGCATTCCTAATGTGTCTGACCTAAATTTGTTTTTTGTATTTAGGTGATCTGGTGCTGAGCTGCTGCCTTAGTCTCTGCCCAGCCACAGTGCTGAGGTTGCGGCAGGATCACATCTGTTCACACTCAAAGGACTGCATCCAAAAAATGGGATTGAAGTCAGTCCACCTTGTCTGAGTTAAACACAGGGTTGGCTTTTGTAGTTGTCTGCAGACAACATTGCAAGGCCTGCAAGTAGAGTTGCTCCAACACATAAAGGGAAACAGGGTTCCCGTCGTAGATTTTAAAGTTAATTAAGGCAACAATTCATGCTAGTTTTGTATACTTCCAGAAGGATATTTAATAAAGAATAATGCAATGAATTGACAGAATAAAGAAGTTGCAATCAAATATTAAAAAAAATCGAATCCAACGGAATACTTGTGAACAATGTTTGAAACAGAACACAGACGCCAAGAACGGGGCAATTTATTTTTTACACCACAGACACCATCTTTTAGAGGTATTGTGGCAGTAGTTTTTGTATTTTTGGTTGGTGGTATTTTTGGTATTTCTTGGTATAGTGATGGTATAGTGATGAGCCTAGCTTCAGAGTACCGCCTAATAATTGTTCTTTTACCGAGGTCACTAACGTTAAGCAAAGACTGGACTTAGTACACTCTAAATGATGAATTTATTCCCTTGCAGTATTTTATTTACAATACCACACTGTGCTCTTTTGGCTTGTATCTCAGAATATATTTACCATGTACCTGAAATGCTATCATTCACTCAGATCTCCAGAGAAGAACTCACTTCACAGTGATCAGTTTGTTCTTTTTTTTACCACATGTGATAAATTAATTACTGCCGGCAGTAAAATGATTTTACATCCGCTCTGCATCAATCTGTATGCAAACCCAAGAAACATGAACACTGAATGTACAGAGGCTATTTCACCGTTTTCTTGGATTCTTTGAGAAGTTAAAAATATGCAAAATACAGATCATGTGCAATGCACGATATCCACATGACATTTTAAAGCTGTGTTTCAAAGATGAAAATGGAGCATAGTAAGTACAACTCATTTTCAGATACTTTCCCCGCAGAGAATGATGGGCTTCAAAATGCTCTACTGTATAAAACTAAGCTTTTCCTGCAATGGGTTTCAAAACATTCTATTTGCGACAATGGCCAGATTTCTGCCAAAATTAACCTTGACCTTCGCAACTAATCTTGGTAGGGTATAAGCTTCCGTCACATCTGATTTTTATCGCATTAATGGAGAAATATGAACACAGCTCTTTGCGTTTAAAACATACAGTGCAGCAACAAAAAAATGAATTACCCACCCTACATTACCTGGTCACCAATCATTCACTCGCACTTAAATTAACTGAACACACCAAGAATAATAGTTGATTGTGCATGTGTCCCAGGCTGCCAACAACCCCAGTCTAGTTGCCGGACAGAAGAATTATTTATCTAGGTCACTCCCTCTGCGCTTGGAAAGTGCCCACAAAGTTCTCTGCCAGCCTCTCTGTCTTTTTATGCGACATGCTTCTCCGAGGGTCAGTCATAGATAAAGAGTGCCCAAGACTAGAAACTCTTCTGAGAGAACTGCCAGCCCAGGAACCCAGATAGCGTCAACCTTCCTGCCAGCCCTTTTAAGCACTCTCCCTAAGCCTGCCCATGTACATAAGTTCTCGAAAGTTATGACGGTGTTCATCCTGACTGCTTAGAATGGCAGCAAAACGGATGCAAGTTACATTACTCCAATTTTGCAAACTAAACAATGGACTTATTTCAAGCCACACTGAAGACAGCAAAACAGATTACTTTTCATGTTTACTCTTCCTGCATTTCGAATTAACACATTTTTGTCACAGCACAAACGCCTGCACATTCAGTCATCAATCTGCACCAAAGCTTGTACACAGCAATCATGAACTGATTTGCTCTGAATATTAGTAGGGATTAGAGGATAGGGATTAAGGTTTAATAATTGTTCGTTTTTATGCTTAATTGCAATTCAGTCCATAACTGTGATGTGGAACAATTGAACATGCTGTGCATTATCAGGTTTGAATGAATCTTTTAGCTGGCATGTGCTTAATACTAACATATGTTAGATTCCTCCTTCGTCTGACACCTGAGTCTCACACTCATGCTCACTAGTGTGACCAATTTTCATCCCTTATGAAATGTGAAGCCCTAGTTAAAATGTAGAGTCACCATTGAAATTCTGAGTCACCACTCCCTACACTTCCCATGCAGTAATCCCAGCTTCAATACACTTATGTGATCTTGTGCACACAAAAGAAATTGATTGTACCTATAGTTTAACAGTTAACTCAATCAAATGAAGCTATCAAATTAAACAACATCCAATTGGTAATGTTAACATAAATAACATTGTGTATATACATATTTTTGTAAAAATTAGTTTTATCCTTCCATCTTTAGAGATATATATATTTCTGAGGCTTGTGGAATCTGCTTAGATCACATGCTGTGCATAGGCCGACATCTAGTGGAAGCTGCGGAGTATTACAGTTTGTTTTTCAAAACTCGAAAATGGGCGTTGACACAGGGCGTGCCAGTAATACTATCCCTAGTGTGACATCCACTGTACCCAAGATCCCTCACGCGTCTAGGATCCTCAGATTGTTTTTTTCCGCCATACTGGTCGGAGCTCCCTGGCCTTAGCCATACTTTTGCTAGAATTTAAAATAATAATCTATTGACATCCTTTCCCACCCCAACGTCGAACTTCGACACTCGACGCCGGCTGGAGAAGAAATCGACCGTCGGCTGCTGCACGACGGATTTGGGCCTCGGAAGGCCGCTGGCCTCGGCCCGGGCCTGGTAGGCCGCTGGCCTCGGCCCTGCAAGTAGGGAGAGTGGGGGGTGGTACATACTCTACACTCTTGGTATATAGGTACACCTTATACATTTCCTACACTTAACAGCCCGCTACCTCAAGGTGCGTATGGAGGGTACCCCTTTTCAATTCTGCCCCAAGTGCAATCGCAAATACCCTTGGGTCGACAGGCACGCCACGTGCAATCTCTGCTTGCCGAAGGACCACCCCGAAGCGAACTGCAGAGCGTGTAGTAGGTTTAAACCTAAAACACTTAAGGACCATTCGACGAAGCGTTGGGCCCACCACGCCAGGCAGGCGGCCATGGCAGCGGAGGGCGCCTTCAGCGATGGCAGCGACGCCGTACTTTCGGACGGCGAGGGCATTACGGCGTCGAAAGACAGCCGAGCGCAGGTCCCCGACCTCGGAAGGTCGTCCGGCAGGGCGGCTATGGGGAAGACCCCCGGCGACACAAGCGCTTCACATACTACACACACTAAACACACTAAGTCCAACCGAGACTCGACGACGTCGAGTTCTCGGAAGGAGGCACAGACAGAACGGTCCAATTCGGTGTCCTCTGGGCGCTCTCGATCAAGATCGCCGCATGACTCCAGGCAATCATCCACTCTTGCCAAGAGTGCCTCGCTCCCTAGGCTAATAGAAGTTCGATCGTCGGAAGACAAAGACGACTTCCACCCCCAGGCCGCGCTCCACGAGTCGGAGCCCGCAATTAAAGCCAGCGAGGCTCCAAGCTCGAAGGACAGGGACACCTCTCCCGATCCTCGACGCCAGGCGTCGAAAAACTCCGGAGCCACTAAGGGACAGGGAAAACATTTTTCTACGCACGGGGAGGGGGGAAAACAGCAGAAGAAACTACCTGTACATTCTTCCACGCCTGTGAAACACTCCACCCCCCCCTAAACAGACAGACAAGCCCAGGTCTGCTGATAGGTCCACAACCAGCAAAGCTACTCAAGATAAATCCCATAGACTTGCTGAGAGAGTCATTCCCAGTTCCAAAAAATGGTCCAGTGAAGACATAGATAGGGTCCTGTCAAGAATGTCTTCTTTGGCCGATTTTTATGATAAAAATCCAGAACATTTCCTCTCGCATGATCCACAAGCGGCCACACCCTCAGGCTCTACTGATCCTATCCCCCCGAGTAAGAAGGCCCGGTTTGAAACTCCAATGAGGTCCGAACCCTTCGAGGTACAACCTTACGCAAGACCATACTCACGGTATCAAGGAGAGGCTTCCTTTTGTGAAGTCCAAGATTTTGGGTTGAAAGAAGAGCAAACCGGGACGGCCTACTATGGGGATGATGAGGACCAGGAGGAAGAAGAGGATGACCCGGAAACATACAGAGTAGATTCCCCGGTAGAAAACGAAGCCCCGGTTACCGACTCCCCGGTCGATAACCAACCCCTCCTAAATGAGGTTCTCGCTCGCGCAGCAGAACATTTCCACATTGACACCCACCGTGTACAGGAGGAAAGGGACTCCGCAGAAGAGTTAGTGGGAGAAAGGAGGCCTGTTGCCCAGACCATCCCTATCCTTAAATCCATTCAGCGGAGAATAGATCCGTCCCTGGTGAACCCAAACCTCACCAGAGCAGTCAATCCCAGGGTTGAAAAACTTTTCAGGGCAGCTCAGTCTGACCCTCTCTATATAAGAGGACATCTGAAGCCAGACTCCCTAGTTGTCACCAACACTCGTAAGAGGGCTAGGACACCCTTGTCTCGACAAGGAGAGCAAAAAACTATACGGTTTCGGCAGGAAGGTAGCCTCAACGTCTGCCTATCAAGCAAGGATTGCTAACTCCACCACCCTGTTGGCCAGCTACAACTGCCATCAGTGGGAAGAAGTCGCGGCTCTCATAGCCTCTGCTCCTGAACCGTTAAAGGGCCAATTAGCTCAGATTTCCGCAGAGGGTAGAGCCATGTCTGGTTGCATTTTGAAAGCAACCTTCGACGCCGCGGACAACGCAGGCAGATTGATAGCAGAAGGTACTGTTATCAAGAGACATGCGTGGTTACGGCAGTCTGGTTTTAAGGCAGAAACACAGGCATCATTGTTAGACAAACCGGTGGAAGCCGATCTGTTGTTTGGTAAGGCGGTCGAAGACGCACTGAAAAATGCCAAGGACGAATACGAGACACTCAAATCCCTTGGTCAGTTAACCAATAAACCCCCTAACCAGAGAGGGAATAGTAATTTTCGTCGCCCACGCGGCCAAAATTCCCAGAGAGGATCTAACTTTTCCCAGGGGCAGGGTACACAGTGGAACAACAACCAATAGTCTACCCAGGGTTACGGCAGAGGTAATAGGAGAGGTAGTGGTAAAGGCAGAGGCAGCCCCAGCAAGGGAGGCGGCACGCCTCCACCAAAGCAGTGACGCTCAGTTCAGGGTCCCTTCTCACGCAACCCCAGTAGGGGGACGCATTTCAAACTTCACCCAGGCTTGGGAAGGGATCACATCAGACAGATGGGTGCTGTCAACAGTATCCACGGGATATTGTATAGAGCTACTGCAGCGTCCCCGGAACCATCCTCCACGACAAAGAGTACACTCCTTAGAACATCAGAAGATTCTCCTCGAGGAGATCGCCATTCTTCTACAAAAGGACGCGATAGAACTCCTCTCGGGACACCAGGTAAACAAGGGTATTTATTCAACTTACTTCCTTTTGCCAAAGAAAGACTTGACAATGCGCCCAGTATTGGATTTACGGCCTGCCAACAAGTATGTCAAGCCCCAAAAATTTCGTATGACCACGCTACAAGAGGTAATCCCCTTCCTAAAAAAGGGGGATTACATGGCAACCTTGGATATGAAAGATGCTTATTTTCATATTTCCATGTTCCCAGCGCACAGAAAGTACTTGCGCTTCAAGGTGGACAGTCGGCACTACCAATTCAAGGTACTGCCCTTCAGGATAGCTTCAGCACCAAGGGTATTCACCAAGGTACTGGCGGTGGCGGCTGCACACCTACGCAGGGAGGCAATCCCAGTGTACCCTTATCTGGACGACTGGCTCATAACGGGGGAAACCCCAGGAATTTGCAGGATAAACATTCAAAGGACTATCGACCTCCTCCACGAGTTAGGCTTCTCAATCAACGAGAAGAAGTCAAGCCTGGTGCCAAGCACCTCAAAACAATTCCTAGGAGCAATCCTGGATACCCAGGAGGGGTTGACCTTTCCTTCAGAAAAAAGAATTCGGAATATACTACTGCAAATTCCGCATTATCAGCCCGGTCAACAAATAACGGTACGCAAAGCAATGCGTTTACTGGGCATGATGGCGTCATGCATTTACCTGGTCCCCCACGCGCGCCTGCGCATGCGTCCCATGCAAGAAAGGTTGGCGAAACAGTGGTCTCAGGCAAGTGGTCAGTGGGACGATCTAGTGGTCGTTTCGCCAACACTGGTACAAAGCCTTCACTGGTGGACAAGAGAGAATCTCGCACAGGGGAAACCCTTTTACGATTCCGAAGTACAGGCAGTAGTCACTACAGATGCATGTCTGACGGGGTGGGGAGCTCACCATCTCCACCACACAGCTCAGGGTCTCTGGTCTCACTCAGTGGCCAAGAACCACATCAACCTGCTAGAGCTTCTGGCAGTATTCAGAGCGCTTTAGGCGTTCGAGCCCCACCTACTAAACCTGTCAGTGCAAATCCGGACGGACAGCACTACAGCCATGTTCTACCTGAACAAGCAAGGAGGGACTCGCTCGCCAAATCTGTCCAAGCTTGCCCAGAAAATCTGGATATGGGCACTCAGACGGAACATCTTCCTGTCATCACATGTTCCAGGGGAGCTCAATTCCCTAGCGGATGCTCTGAGCAGAGACTCCCTCCCAGAGGAACACGAATGGGTTCTTCACAGAGAGGTTGTAGAAGATCTCTTCTCTCAGTGGGGTTTCCCCACTATAGACTTATTCGCCACAAGCGAAAACAGACAATGCCCAGGATTTGCATCCAGGTTCCCCCAACCAGACTCCCAGGGGAACGCTCTGTGGATGAACTGGTCAGGGATGTTTGCGTACGCTTTTCCACCAACTCCTCTCATCAGGAAGGTGGTGAACAAGATGAACAAGGAGTCGATGACGCTCGTCCTAGTTGCTCCCATGTGGGCAAGACAACCGTGGTTCCCACACCTACGCAGGATGACGGTGTGCGAGCCCATCAAACTTCCAGCCTGGTACAACCTACTGTCCCAGCACCAAGGTCAAACAGTGCACCAGCAACCCAACTCAATGAACCTGGCAGCATGGCTTCTGAGGTCATAGAGTTTGGACACCTCAATTTACCACAGAGGTGTATGGACATCCTAAAGGAATCTAGGAAACCAAACACAAGGCACTGTTACTTTGACAAGTGGAAGAGGTTCGTTATCTGGTGCCAGAGTAGACAAATCAACCCAGTTGATTGCACTCCTTCCACTATTGTTACATACATGCTCCACCTGCTAGATGCAGGATTGGTTTTTAACTCACTGAAAGTACACCTGGCAGCCCTCTCGGCTTACACCACTTCCCATAGCAAGGTTTCGTGGTGGAAAGTACCAGTAGTTAAAGCCTTCATGGAAGGAGTAAAGAGACTTCACCCTCCTATTTCAAACCCACCACCAGGGTGGGACCTTAATGTGATGCTAGCCAAGCTCATGGGCCCCCCTTTCGAACCCATGCATAAAAGCAGTCTCAAACACCTGACTTATAAAACGGCCTTCTTAGTAGCTATTACTTCTATAAGAAGGGTCAGTGAAATTCAGGCTCTGTCAGTGCAGGATCCCTTCTTTACTATCCATAAAGACAAACTGGTTTTACGCACACACCCTAGTTTCTCGCCTAAATTTATATCAAAATTCCATGTAAACCAGTCCATCGAGCTTCTGGCTTTCTTCCAGAACCCGCAAAGCTCGGCTGAGGTGAAACTACACACCCTAGATGTGCGTAGGGCGGTCCTCTACTATGTAAATAAAACCAGACCGCTAAGGAAAACAGATCAACTGTTTGTCTCCGTAACTACAGGCAGAGAGGGGGATCGCGTCTCTAAAGGTGCCATCTCGAAGTGGATTATTAACTGTATCCAGCTGTGTTACTCACTCTCTGAAAAGACTCTGCCTTTTACGCCAAGGGCTCACTCTACTAGAGGCATTGGGGCCACTCTGGATTTCATTGCAAATGTACCCCTTGACACCATTTGCAAAGCAGCTACTTGGAGCTCTATTCACACTTTTACTCAGCATTACTGCATTGACACCCATTCCAAGGCAGATACACAAGTGGGACAAGCGGTTCTAAGACACTTATTTGCTCATGACCCTTCTCACATCCCACCTCCTTCTTCTGGTACTGCTCGCTAATCTATGCACAGCATGTGATCTAAGCAGATTCCACAAGCCTCAGAAGGGATCCATTACTCACCGTAATCGTATTTCTGATGCTTGTATCTGCTTAGATTCACATGCGACCCACCCTTCCTCCCCTCCGAGAGAAGGCGCATGATTGCTTGTAGTCTTACCTTCTGTCTATCTGCTTGGATTATCTGTACTCATGCTACCTCATGTCAGAAAAAATACAATCTGAGGATCCTAGACGCGTGAGGGATCTTGGGTACAGTGGACGTCACACTAGGGATAGTATTACTGGCACGCCCTGTGTCGACGCCCATTTTCGAGTTTCGAAAAACAAACTGTAATACTCCGCAGCTTCCACTAGATGTCGGCCTATGCACAGCATGTGAATCTAAGCAGATACAAGCATCAGAAATACGATTACGGTGAGTAATGTATCCCATTTTCATCTTCTGGTCACTTTTAACTGTTTTCAAGTAGTGATCTATTGGATTTCTTCTTTCTTTTTTATATCCCCTTTTTTAGAATGTTTATCTTTTTGATTTTTTTTTTAATGAATAAAACATTAAAAAGAAAAGTAACATTAATTTCAAAACAACTATGAGTCCATATAGTTGCACCAGTAACCTGAAAAGTCAATGGGCCTCATTACGAGTCCGGCGGTAGCCGTGCCGGAAAAACCGGCAAGCTGCCGCCGGACCGGTAATACCATTCTGCCGCTGTGTTTGCCGGAATCACCGGGGCATTACAACCCTGTGACTCAGTAATTCCAGAGGTGGAATTCTGTAAATCCCCATTCCCATGGGGATGGGGACCATGGAAACACTTGTTCCGTCTATGACCGAGCCGGTGTTTCCATGTCCGCCTGTAGGCGGGTGGTGTTACTTCCACCAGGTCACACCTGGCGGGAGTAACACCTCCCGCCTGCAGGACTCGGAATCAGCTGGTCCTGAAACAACACCACCATTGTTTCCGGACTGGCTGACTTGTAATGAGGCCCAATGTTTATAAAAATAATAAAAATAAAATAAGCTGTTTAAAATCTCTTCAGACCAAAGCAAGCGTTCAGTCAGAATATCCAGTCAGGCTCTTGTCCAGGAAATGGTCTTTGGTGAAGTAAACCTCCATCCTCTGCAAGTGGGACTTCCTTCTGGGGTTAGCATCTTAACCCCCTTTTTCGGGCCAGGGGGTCTTTTCAGGGTACTCGTCTCCAGTGGCATCCTTCAGAGATCCGGCGCACTCCAACTTCCAGAGCGCTGATCAGGATAATCAGTTCATTTCTAAGGCAAAGAGACAAATTAAGAGTCAAGTACATCAATCCATTAATTTTTCCCTTTTCATTTGGATATCTGAAATAAAAAATAAATGCAGATTATACACAAACATACAATATAATGCAGTTAGGACACTTCTCTAGGACCATATCAAAATAACATAAACTAAGCACAAGAATATAACACAGCACTTTTCCAGCCATATACTTCAAACACAACCAATCTCAACACAGAATTCAATAGAAATATAATACAAATTAACTACATTGCTTACAAAATTTGCTTCAACCAAAATCCCAGACAATCTAATCATACTCACCCAATCTACCAATCTGACCATAGTCACACAATCTCATCTTTGAAATGTTTTACTTATTTGCAATACCCCTTTCTCTTAGTTATCTATTTATATATGTATTTACTTCCAGACTTTCGGCTCATATTTACATGTATGGACTCGCCGTTTTATCTCTCCTTTCTTCATATATCATTATAAAGAGATACGCAATTACTCACCTGATGTATCTCTCCTTTTTACCCCTTTAGACTCCAAGATGATATTTTTCAAAATATGTACACCTATCTACCTGTTATGGTGAGTCTGTTTAATATGTAAGCACTTTATTTCCAGAACATAACCACATCTCTCACTCCCTGGTTTCTCCAATTTGTTCGAGCCATTTTACTTCATGTTTCGGGTGGAAGGGCTTAATCTGGTTAACATGGACAAATTGGGCCTCATTACGACCCAGGCGGTAAGTTACCGCCTGGGTCGTACCCTTACCACCATGGTGTAAACTGCGTTTACACCATGGTGGATGGCGGATTTATCGCCCCATTCCAAGGTGAGTGGGGCGGTAAATCCCCATTTCCCATTTTACCCTTCCCCATTCCCATTTTTGCCCCATAGGGCATAATGGGAGTGGGGAAGGCGCTAATTACGCCACCGTAAATTACGGTGGCGTAATTAGCACCATGGTCCCTTAGCGCCATGGATTTTAACGCCTGCAAAAAGCAGGCGTTAAAATCACCATGGCGCTAAGGGACCTTGTAATCAGGCGTTAAGGATCGGCGCCGTTTACGGCGCCGTTAACCCCTTAACGCCTGACTCGTAATGAGGCCCATTGTTCCACTGTTAACTCTCCCTCCTTTTTGGCGATTCTGTAGACTACAAGTGAAACCATACCTACAATCTGAAATGGACCGCACCATGATGCAAGGAATTTGGAGATTTTATTTTTACCTGGTTACCTACTTCATATTCTTCCACAGATGTTTTCCTATCACGAAATGACTTGCACTGTCAGCGGCTTTTTCCAAATTTCTCTGTGCAAATGCAAAAGCATATTTCAAATGCTTTCTCAGTTCTTCCACATATTCATGGATTGTGGATGCATTTACACGTACCTGTTCATTTGTTCTGTGTGCCAAAGCTATTTTCCTACCTGTCAAAATTTCGTGGGGGCTGACATTTCTCGATCTAGATGGTGACGACCTGAGAGCCGTTAATACCTAATGAAGTTGTAGATCCCAGCTAGATCCTGCTTCAGCTACAAACTTTTTTTTAAATAAGAACTATTGATCGATTACATCGTTCCGCTCCCCCTCAAGAGGAGGGCCGGTATGAAATCTGGAACTTCCTTTTCATGCCCAAGATTTGCCACATTTTTGTCATTACTGCACTAGTGAAATTACCTCCAAGATCAGATTCAATTCTCGGAGGTAAACCAAATCTTGAAAAGATATAATTAACTAACAAAGTGGCCTTGATTTGGATACATTCCACCCATTTGGACATTAACCAAATGACCGTCAACATATACCTGTTTCCCCTTGCTGACCTTTGCACGGGCCCTTCAGATTCAGCTTGTAGATCGGACATTGGGAGTGTCAAACCTCTTTTCATTAATGGTGCTCTGTGAGTTGGGGAAGCATGCTGAAATTGCACACATGAAAACATCCTCTGGTGTAGAGTTCTACATCCTGTCACATGTGTGGCCAATGGGCATATTCTTTTAAAATATCCAAAGTTTTTTGGGAATCTCTGTGGTGGCCTGCAGTTATGGCACTGTGGGCATGATGTAACATCAATCCCTGAAATGAAAAAGGCACTACCCATTGGTTTTGGCCTGTCACAGATTCTCTAATCATCAGCCCATCTTGTAAACTAATTCTCAATTTGTTTTTTAATAACACCCTCAATTCCTCTTTCCCTTTGCAGTTTTCTTCAGTCAGAGGATTCTGTTCTGCAGCTAACACATGATTATAAAATGGACTTAAAATAAGATCCTCCTTTTGGGCCTTATTCAAGTCTTGATCAGAGGTATTAAAACTCCACTGTGCCATGGGCTGATCATTCGTTTTCACAGATTTGGAGCGTGTTATCGCGTCCACCTGGATTTCACCCATCAGGTGTTCAATGGGAAATTACTCGCCCATCACAGCCCCAATTTTGGCTAATTGATCTGCCTTGTCATTTCCTTCATTGTTTTCCCCTGGTGTTTTCACATAACCACGTATCTTCCTCCGATGGATGATCATGTCATTTTCTGAAACAAGCTTGTCCATGGCTTGAATTGTTTTGCCATGTTTCAGTAGTTTCTTGTTATATGCGAGCATTCCCCTCACTTTCCAGCCAGATAAATATTCAACAAAACTATTTTGTGCGTAGTCAGAATCAATGACTAAAACAATGTATTTACGTTCCTTTTCCACCGCTATAGATATTGCCTTATAAATGGCAGCCAATTCTGCAACTTGACTTCTTTTGGGGCCTAGCCTCATGCTTACTCTCGGGATGCTATCACATTTAATCCACCAGTTTCCCATCCCTGCCATTAGTTCTTTTTCAGAATCACCTTCCATGGGTATGCAGTGATAGAATTTTAGCAAAAATGTTGCTGGTAAAAAAAATCGTGGCAAAAAATGTTGTGGTTTGACCCGTTAAAGGTGTACCCCATTACACCATTTAAGAGGAGCGGGGATGTCCCCCGCTCCCACTAAATGGTATAATGGGTGCAAGGGTTGCGGTGCGGGGGTGACCCCCGCATCCTTTACATGGATTGTGGTGGCAAAACCATAGCCTTTTTGCCGCAATATTTTGTGGCCACGGGCATTTTCTGCTGCGATTTTAACACATTGAACCCTTCCATGTGATATGCACATCCATCTACATTCACAGTTGGGATATCCTTACATGTTTCTTCATGGAAAGCCTTGTGTGGGGATTGCTCAAATTCACCTCCATTTTCTAATTCAGTGTCTTCATGTGCACAAACAGCTGCACAATCATGTAATTCTTCTAGCCCTTGAGTAACTGGGCTCTTTTTGTTCTGTCCGTATCTCACCTCCACTGGAAATCCCTGCAGTGCTAACGTCCATGAAGTGATTCTTGACTGGGCCAAATTCCCCGATTTGATCCTTTTACTTTGCAGAAATGAAGAGTCTGTTGATTTGTTTCAACAATCACTCGCTCCGCTTGAATTATGGAATAAAAATGTTGCCACGTCCAGACAGTGGTCAGAAGTGATTTTTCACATTCACTAAATTTGTTCTCTACCTGTGACAATGCCTTGCTGGCATATGCAATGGTTTTGTTATTTGCATCATGTTTTTGATATAACACTGCTGACATATCTGTGAATCCTATTTCTACAAAGAAATCCTGTTTTTTTATTGGATACGCCAACATAGCACCTTCATCAGACAGCCTTTTTACATGGCCATGGCCTCACTTGGTTCCTTCTCCCATTTCTAAGGTACACTCTGCTTCACTAACCTCGTCAAAGATTGTGTAATCTCAGCATCATTTTCAATACATTTCCTATTGTAGCCTGTCATTCTTTACAAGCTTTTTTAAACCTTTCAAATTAGTGGGATCTTTTAGTTTCTGAATTGCTTCCACCTTTTTCTTTTGTGGGTTTTAACCATGTTATGTCGCTTCATGGCCTAGGAAGTTTACTCTTTTTCTACACCACTGTACTTTCTGTACAGATACCTTTGCTCCATGCTTCTGAAGCTGGCTGATTACATGTCTGATTTCATTGAAATAGCTTTTCAAATCTTCATTATTGATTAGCACATCATCCACATAAACTATGTGGGAGTGCCTTGCTCAGGAATATCCCAAACTCACTCCCACTATTGACATACCCAAAAGGAGTCTGGGAGCATGCATATTGTGATTTCTCAAATTAAATAAATGTTGCATGTCTTCAGCTAGTGGCACACACTGGTATCCAGCTGTAATATCCAAGGTGGTAGAAACCTTTGACCCATGAACCTGTGCAAGGCCCTGATCAATAAATGGAAGTTGCCATCGTGAAACATCTACCCTCTTGTTCAATTCTCTTAAGTCTGCACACAAACGTCATTGGCCATTGGGTTTTAGCACACCTAATATGGGAGTATTTGATGTACTATGAATAGGCCCAATGATGCCTCTAGATTCTAAATGTTTGATTATTTCAGCCAATGACTCCAGACATGCCAGGGGCAACCTATATTGTCGCACAAATACCATCTCCCTACCATATCCTCCTGGTAGTGTGGCAACATGCAAATCGGTCAGCCCACAGGCATAGGCATCTTTGGCAAAAACCTGTTTGAACTCCATGAATATTTTCCTCAACTAGTCTTTTTCCTCTTCATTTATGCAAGAATCTGCAGCCTGAATCTGCTCCTTTACCATTTTAGAAAACTGTGGGAAATACTCCAAAAGAGGGTCGTCTGTGCTTTCCTCTAACCGTGTGGCAGTGTCTCTTTGGAGAGCCACTACTCTCAAATATTTTGGAATATTGACCTCCACTTCAATATGCCCCTTTTCTCTTTTAGATTGACCTAATTCAAATAGTACACAATCATCCTGATGACAGCCTATCATTTCACTTGGCTCATAAGGATACACAGACTGAACCTTAAAGATTCCCTTTAGCTTAGAATCCACTGGTTCTGGTAATTCACCCTCTGCAGTCACATAGCTTTCAGGAATAGTCCCGATCACTGGGTTACTGAAATCAGCAGTGTAGTAAGATTTCTGTACTGCCATTTCTAACAATGTATTTTCTTCCGAATTAAGTCTTGACACCCTTTATTGTCCACAAGGATTTGAATGAGTCCATCCCAACTTTCTACCAATGGTGTATATTCACATCCTAATCCTTGTTGCTTTATGGATTCATATAGGCACACAAATGCATCAGGATCTTCCACCTGTAGTCCCTTCCTGTAGTTTAATGCTACTGTAAATTGTCTGGTAAATGTGGGAACAGTAACATCCTTTTTCACTTTAAGTTCAATTGCATATGGCATCATTTGGGCACAATGGTAAGCTTGTCTCCTGTCTTCAAATTCAGGTGCAGCTCCACCCAATCTGGACCAGATCTTTTGATTTTGAAAGGCTAACACCATACACATTCTGTTCATGATGTCATTTCCAAGATAGAATTTGTTTTGTGTTCCGCTCACGATCCACACAATGTGATGAATGCTTTTAGAGCCAATTGCAATCTTTAGCATGCATCTTCCTACAATTCTTTGTCCCAATTCAGGGTCATCTAGGTCAATGATGTGTTAATTTTTTATTTTTAAATTTGGGATCTCCTCTCTGTCATTTTCATCTATTTCTGTTTGCCAGTTTTTCTCAGGGTCCAAATAAATCTCCAATGATTGCTTCTCTTTTTCTCCTCGCATTTCATCCTGACACATTAGAATGACAGTGTCGCTCGGCACGCAGCCATTCTGAAGATATACTTCCACTGCACTTCGGATTTAGCAATGGTGTGGTATTATTTTATGCTGTTCCTTTGGGTCATTATTTTCTTAGGTTTCAGTGGTTTTTTGGCTAAGGACCACAATACCCCATTTACCCCATCAATGAGGGGCAACAGTCTCCTCAGGCAGTGTGTCCCTCTGAGGAAGGGTATTTCATTAATGGGTGTGACCAACACTTCCTGTCTCATCCTATGCGTCCTTATCTTTATGTCACCCTCAGTGACACCTTCAATAGGTATTTCTTGCCCATTGAAATTGTGCACAGGGCCTTCACTTTGCCTCCCCTTTACATGGTTTTGTGGGGATCTCCCTTCATTTATACTTGCATCAGTTCTCTTGTCATTATTGTTGCTTGGGCACCTGTGTCAATCATAGCAAACGCGTTACATTTTTCTTGAATAGTAATAAGAGCATAGTATCTTGTCCTCAACTTCTTCTAGTATGCAGAGAAAGTGTGAATTCTTACGCATCTCACAAATTACTTTTCGAGGGGATTGGGTCCTCCGACGTATTCCATATCCATGACAGTAATCACCACAGCTGTGCTGCTTCGGAAAATCTTTCGGCGTCTGCGTCCTGCGTCGATGACGTTGATACGCCGTCCTCGAAGGCCTCCGTCGAGCCGACGTCACCGGATGTTCTAAGTAGGACGCACGACGCCCGTAGCCTCAGTACCGTTTTTTCCACTAATGTGTTCGCTTCGGAGATCTCGGCGCGCCTCAATTCTCCTGAATCCTGTTCTTTCGGTTCTTCGAACCTGTTTCTTCATTGAATATTGTATGATGTCTTTGGCTTCTTCCACCCCGTGGTCCGGGTTTAGGAAGTGTCGGGTGTGCGGGTCCAAGATGTCGCTGACTGACACGCACGACACTTGCCTCTGGTGCCTCGGGGAGAACCATGATACGGATGACTGTGTCGACTGCCAATCGCTCACATCGAAGGCCTTGCGGGAGCGTAAGAAGAAGCTGTCAGTCGGTAAGGTGGCCAAGCCCCGGAAGTCGCTTTCCACTAGTCTTTCGACAGATGATTCAAGGGGTGACTCTGCACATCGTCGTCGTGAGTCCGGGGGTTCTCGGTCTGGGAGTCGGTCCCGCCATTCCTCTGCCTCTACGAGGCACTCCAGGAAGCGCCGTCACAGGTCGCCTTCCCTGTCCTCGTCCGAGGACTCCGCCCATCGGTGGGTTGCTTGTCCCAACAAGCATTCCACTCCTGAGGAATCGTATTCCTTCTGAAAGGAGATGTTGGCGATTTTTCAATCGCAGGGCTCCGGTCGGTCTGCAGGTCGTCGACTGACTCTCTCGAGGCTCCGCCCCTGAGGAAGTCATTGACGCCATCGGCGCCCAGGCTGTCGAGAGACACGCTCGGGGCTCTGCCCTCGAGGCCTGTGTCGACGCCGCCGAAGCTGTCAGCGCTGCGGTCAACGTTGACGCCGATTCCGTCTACACCCTCGACGCCTTTCGAGGCAGCTTTGTCGGGGGTACCCCGTGGCACAGTGGAACCCCCCAGAAAGGCTCTGGCCAAGGCTAAACATGTCTTTGTTCCTTTTTCTGTACCCTCTTTCCAGCCTTTGGATTATATTTCTGAGGCGGATGAGGGGTCTGAGGAAGGTGAGGTTCCTGCAGAGGTTCCTGATGTCCTCCTTTCTGGTCATAGCCAACTTGAGGACCTGCGTCAGTCGTTGCACGACGCCAGTGGGCTGGACACCTCTCCGGAGGTGGAGTTTGGTAGGCCTGAGCCTGGCACGCATGCCGACTCCTCTTACCGGCGCCTGATGTCGAGGGTCACGGATTACCTGGGGTGGTCTGCACCCCCTGGGGATTTTCAGCAGGATTATCTGACTGATATCCTCGACCAAGGTCCACCAACTGACCCGGTACTGCCATTCCATATGGCCTTGCAGAGAAGGGTGGCTGCGGCTTGGACTTCTTCAGAGAGTCTCCCGCCAGTGAGCAAGTCCTTGCCGAAGAAATATCGCCCAGCCAGTGGCGACCCCTGCTACTTGACCATGCACCCAACCCCGGAGAGTTTGGTGGTGCCGGATTGACCTCCGCCCAGAGGATCTTCACCAAGCTCATGGTGGTGGTGGCAGCGTATCTCAGGAAAGAGGGGATTCACATCTACCCCTACCTGGACGATTGGTTGATCAGGGTGCGCTCTTCCGAGCAGGTCCTGGATCATCTGTCCGTCACTTGCCACTCCCTTCAGAAGCTGGGCTTCTCCCTCAACTTAAAGAAGTCCCACTTGACGCCAACACAGCGGCTCCAGTACATCGGAGCAGTGCTCAACACATCCCTGGGGGTGTGTTTCCCTCCCCAGGTGAGGGCTCTTCACATTCAGCCGATGGTGCACAAGTTTCAACTTGCCCAGACGCTCCCGACGTTAGAGTTCTTGAGGTTGCTCGGCCTCATGGCATCTTGCATTCTTCTGGTGCTAGAGGCCAGGTTGCGGATGAGATCTCTGCAATGGGCCCTCAAGCTCCAGTGGTCACAGTCCTCCGGCAGGATGTCGGACCCCGTTCAGGTGTCACCCTCAGTCGCCCAGGACCTTCTGTGGTGGGCCGTCGAAGGCAATCTGATGAGGGGGGTTCCATTTTGGCTGCCCTGGCTGGAGGTGATGATCGTGAAGGACGCATCTCTCACAGGATGGGGAGGTCATGCCAACGAGTTGAAAGACAAGGGCCATGCACTACCTCAACAAAAAGAGGGGGGGCAGGGTCACTTCCTCTGTGCAGGGAGGCGATGCAGCTCGGGTTCTGGGCCATCCAGCAGGAAGTTTCGATCTCGGCAGTTCATCTGGCTGGAGACGAAAACGAGACGGCGGACGCTCTGAGCAGGCATAGCGCGATCTCTCACGAGTGGGAGCTGGCTCAGGAGATTCTCCTGGAGATATTCGCCCTTTGGGGGACCCCTCAAGTGGATCTCTTCGCCTCCAGTGTCAACCAGAAGTGCGAAAGGTTCTGCTCGTGGGAATTTCCTCCAAAAGGAGCCTTAGGAGACGCGTTTGTGGTGGAGTGGTCCTTCCCACTGCTGTACGCGTTTCCTCTAGTCCCCCTCATCCCGCAAGTGCTGCGGAGGCTATGGAGGTTCGGTTCTCGGATGATCCTTATTGCTCCGGCATGGGCCTGGAGGACGTGGTACCCGGAACTTCTCGACTTGTCCATCTGCCCTCCACGTCGTCTTCCCTACCGAGACGATCTGCTCTCACGGGAGGGGGGTCAGGTTCTCCATCCAGAGGTCAAGTCCCTCAACCTTCACGCTTGGTTTCTGAAAGGTTAAGGTACAAGGATTGGGACCTCCCTGAAGACGTGATGGAGGTGTTGCTTTCGGCCAGACGGCTGGCGACTAAGTCCCTGTACCGTTGCCATTGGCGAAGGTTCTGCGACTGGTGCAGGGTTCAGAATGTGGATCCTTTTTCATGTGACATTCCTGTGGTTCTGTCTTTTTTGCTTTATTTGGCCCACAGGGGCCTGCAAGTGGGTACTGTTAAAGGTTACCTGGCGGCTTTGTCTATATTTAAGCGCTCGTCTGAGGAGTGTTCCTATTTCAAAATTCCTTTAATTTCTCAGTTTCTCAAGGACTCACTAATGTGTTTCTGCCGTCAGCTTTCCAGGTGCCTGGTTGGGATTTGAACCTTGTTCTGAAATTCCTTATGGGTGCTCCGTTTGAGCCTTTACATTCTTGTCCTTTGAGGCTGTTAACCCTTAACACTGTGTTTTTAGTTGCGGTCACTTCTGCTCGCAGAGTGAGTCAGTTGCAGGCACTTTCAGTTAAGCCCCCCTTCACTGTGTTTCATAAGGACAGGGTTGTCCTTAGAGTTTGTCCTTCCTTTCTTCTGAAGGTGGTGTTGGAATTTCATTTAAGCCAGAAGGTTGTTCTTCCGGCATTTTATCCTCCTCCACATCCTGGTAAGGAAGAGGAGAGGCTCCATAGGTTGGATCCTAGGAGAGGTTTAAGTTTCTACATTTCACGCATGTCCCGGGTCAGAGTGGACGATCAGCTCTTTATTGGTTACGCTGGAAGGCGGTTGGGACAAGCTGTGACTAAGCAGACTTTGTCTAGATGGATTATCTTGGCAATTTATGAATGTTACCGCCTGGCGGGTAAGGACTTTCCGGTAGACTTACATGCCCATTCTAATAGGGGTATTGCTGCCTCTACTGCCCTGCAGACGGGTGTTCCTATTCGTAACATCTGTGAAGCAGCCAGATGGGCTTCGGTCCATACTTTTGTACGACACTACTCCCTTGATTCTATCCATGGGCAGGATCTGGCCTTTGGCAAGGCGGTCCTTTACTCTGCAATTTGATTGGGCATTCTAAATTTCTATATTCTAAATTCTTTTTCCCTCCTCCATATGTTGGTACTGCTTTGGGAGTCTGTCATAGATATGGAATACGTCCGAGGACCCAATCCCCTCAAAGAACAAGTTACTCTCTTACCTGGTAACGTTCTTTCGATGGGATGGTCCGACGACGTATTCCATATCTATGACAGTAATCACCACAGCTGTGCTGCTTCGGAAAATCTTTCGGCTCCGGCGTCTGCGTCCAGCTGTGGTAATTACTGTCATAGATATGGAATACGTCGTCAGACCATCCCATCGAAAGAACGTTACCAGGTAAGAGAGTAACTTGTTCTTCTCGGATCAGCCTGGCTTTTTGCTAGGCAAAGGGGCATATGAAATGACTTTTTAACCTCCTTTTTGTCCATTTCCTTTTGAATTTCTTTGTCTATTTTTCTGGGCTCAGAACCCATTTGAAGTGTAGCCACTGACTGCCCCTCTGATATGGGTGGGACCACCAGTGTTCACACCCCAATCTCTCATTGTTCTTTCCCAATTGTCTGTCCTCTCTACGTACCTCCACTTTGGAACATATTGGCTGTGTATTTTCACAAGTGTCACATGACTGCATGTCAGTTTCTGGTGTGTGACACTTATCTGCATTTTGTATGGTACCTGTCATTTCTGTCCCTTGGAATATCTGTGGTTCACAATACTCCTCAGCTGACTGACCTGCACCATACCTTTTGGGGAATTGTTTTTTCTGTGGGGGGGTATGAACAGTATTTTGACTAGTAAGTAAGGATACACTGTCTTTTGATCCTGACTCTTCATTTTGTGTTTCTTTTCATGTTGCATATTCTTTTTAAATCTACTTCTCTGTTCTTCGGGATCCTCTTGTTCATTTTCTCCTTTTTGCTCTTCATCTTCACACACCTGAATGGTCTGGTTCAACTCCAAGTTAAACCACACTCCCTTTTTGTGTGTGTTATAATTCCATGTCTCACTTTAATTTGTTTTTAAGTCGGCAAGCAATTCAGTATTTTTATTCAAAGGTGATTCATGGAATCTGTGTTTGCATCATGGCAGAGGTGACAAGCTAGTCATTTGTTGTCACTACATGCAAGGTCATTCCTATGACCTTCTGCCCCTTCACTTGGTTGTTGCTTTTGAAATGCACATCATTTTCCTATTTGCTCAGACAACATTTTAACTTGGGCCTCTAAGCACTGAAACCTGTCAATGAATTCCTCTTTGTGGTCTGGGCCGGTAATGATTAAATTAACCTGGATTGGGCCTGTTCCAGTGCCTTTCAGGAAATTGATTTGTGTTTGTGTTTCCCCTGAAATCTCGTGACACAGAAGATGGAGAACGTGGGGTGACCATTCTCCGACCATGGTCAACCCGTGGTGGGGACTGACTATATTGGCGGGTATATCATTCATATTTTGCCTTTCATTTGGTGGGAACTGTTCCCTATGCTGATTTCCATTTTTCAAGAAATCTATCCACATACCTTGGTCTTTCTTGGTGGCCATACACCATTGTGCTTGGGTCAAATCTACTCTGGGCCCCTAATGTCTGGTATGGTGCATTGTACATCTGATTTTGACTGTTATTCAGGCCTGGCATATCATGGCAAAACACCACTCTGGGAGAAATACCAAGGTAATAAGGATTAATGTAAGAGTTACATTTGCTGGGATCAATGTATTGGAACATAGGGTGGTGTTCTCTGTGGAGCCACGCCCCTATGATTATGTGTCATGTCATTCTTTGCCTGTGCTTGGGCTGATTCTAGCAGCATCTTTACAAATTTTACCTCCAAAACTGCTCGTGTGGATTCCTTAAACTTTGATTTTGTCTCCTTATTTCTAGGCTCCTCCTCATTCTCATTTAATTTCACCTTATACAGTTTG
This sequence comes from Ambystoma mexicanum, assembly GCF_040938575.1. NCBI lineage: Eukaryota > Metazoa > Chordata > Amphibia > Caudata > Ambystomatidae > Ambystoma > Ambystoma mexicanum. Next base: position 1,250,716,781 of record NC_090925.1, on the reverse strand, counting down.
GTCGCCTGTTCAATTATCCATTCTAATGGGGTTTCCCTGTCAAGTTCATGGATTAATTGGGAGACAATTTCTTTTTGGAGCCCATAGAAATACGCAGTTCAAGGGGATTGGGTCCTCCGACGTATTCCATATCTATGACAGGTAATCACCACAGCTGTGCTGCTTCGGAAACTTTTTTCGGCGTCTGCGTCCTGCGTCGATGACGTCGATGCGCCGTCGTCGAGGACCTCCTCTGACGTCCGACGTAATCCGATGTGATAAGTAGGACGCACGACGCCCGTAGCCTCAGTTCCGTTTTTTCCGCAAACGTGTTGCATCGTGAATCTCGGTTAACGCCTCGACTCTTTGGAGTTCTGTTCTTCTCGGTTCTTCGAACCTGTTTGTTTTTGTGAGAAAATCCTTTGTGTGAAGATGTCTTCTACTTTGTCTTCGACCCCGCGTCTGGGCTTCAAGAAGTGCGGGGAGTGTGGGTCCAAGATGTCGGTGACGGACTCGCACAACGCCTGCCTCTGGTGCCTCGGGGAGGCCCACGACACCGATGACTGTATCGACTGCCAGTCGCTCACGTCCAAAGCCTTACGAGAACGTAAGAAGTTGTCGGTAGGTCGGGTGTCCAAGCCCCGGAAGTCGAAGTCTGCGGGGCTTTCGACGGATGATTCGAGAGGTGACTCTTCGCGTCATCGTCGGAAGTCTCGTGGGTCTCCTTCTAGGAGTCGGTCTCGCCACTCCTCGGCCTCTTCGAGGCATTCTCGGAAGCGCCGACAGCGGTCGTCTTCAAGGTCCTCTTCTGAGGACTCTGCCCGGCACGTCGCTTACCCCACCAGCCGTGCGACGCCGGAGGAATGGGTTTCCTTCGGGAAGAAAATGCTGGCGATTCTCGAGTGTCAGGGTACTAAGCCGTCCGCGCCCCCGAGTGGGGTCGGCCGTGAGAGGTCGAGAGACACCGCTTGCAAGAGTGGTCGGCACGAGTCACGCGAGAGGTCCCGTTCGGACAAGGGGACTCGTTCTCGACGTACCCGTTCCAGGTCCCGGTCCTCGACGCGTTCAAGACTGTGTGCACCTGTGATGTCTTCGAGGAAGACATCGACGTCTGAGGCGTCGAGGGCGTTGACAGGTTTTCTCGAGGCTCCGAGGAAGTCGTCGAAGCCGTCGACGCTCAGGTCGTCGAAGGACACACTCGGAGCTCCGGCTTCGAGGAGTGTGTCGACGCCGTCGATGCTGGCGGCGCTGCATCTGACGTCGACGCCGATCCTCTGGGCGCCGATGCCTGTTCTCTCGACGCTGGCGTCGATTCACTCGACGCCTTTCGAGGCCGGGGTGTCGGAGGTGCCCCGTGGCACGGGGGAACCCCCTAGGAAGGCTCTGGTTAAGAGCAAGCACTCTCGGGTGCCTTCTTTTCGTCACCTGGAATATATTTCGGAGGTGGATGAGGATTCTGATGGCCTGGTTCCTAGTCAGGTTCCGGATGAAATGGTCTCGGGCCATAGTCAGTTTGACGATTTGAGGCAGTCACTGCATGATGCCAGTGGACTGGACACCTCTCCGGAGGTGGAGTTTTGTAGGCCTGAGCCTGGCTATCATGCCGATTCCTCGTACCGGCGCCTTATGGCTAGGGTTTCCGAGTACTTGGGATGGTCTGCTCCCCCAGGGGAGTTTGTGCTGGATGATCTCACGGACATCCTTGATGTTGGTCCCCCAACTGACCCGGTACTGCCGTTTCATATGGCTCTACAGAGAAGGGTGGCGGCGGCTTGGACTGCTCTGGAGAGTCTCCCGGCGGTGGGCAGGTCCTTGTCGCAAAAATACCGTCCAGCCAGTAGCGACCCCTGCTACTTGACCAGGCACCCCACTCCGGAGAGTTTGGTGGTGCAGGCGGCCACGGCCCTGGCGAAGCAGGCGTCGTACCCTACCATCCCTCCTGATAGGGACGACAAACGTTTTGATGGCTGGGCGAAGAAAGTGTTTTCTTCTGGTGGTATGGCGCTTCAGGCGGCCAACTCCATTTGTGCCTTGTCTCGTTTCACACACACTCTGTGGAACTGTGTTGCGTTAGCGGCTGAACATATTCCCGAAGGGGACGAACGGGATGGTTTCCTTGCTATGGTCCAGGATGGTAAGGATGCCATGTGTGAGTCCGTTCAGTCGGGTTTGGACATGGCTGAATGCGTCAGCAGGTCCATGGCGGCGAGCACCGTGATACGCAGGTTTGCGTGGTTGCTCCTGATGTGCAGTCCCGGCTCCTCAACATGCCCTTTGACGGTGAACACCTTTTTGGCAGCAAGGCTGACGAGAGCCTTGAGAGGTTGCAGACCTCCAAAGCTGTAGCGAAGTCGTTGGGCGCAGCAGTTCGCCAACCTCCGCCTTTTCGTCCTAGGGGACAGCAATGGAGGGGTGGTTCCTTTCGCTATTACTCGTCCTTCAGTAAAGCGAGAGGAGCTGGCAGTCAAAGAGGCCAGCGCAGGGGTACCAGAGGTGGACGACAGGGTACCCGTGGTGCCAAGGCCGCTCGGGCAGTTGCCTCTTTGCCCTCAGGTAACGCCGCAGCCGCTACTACTCAGTCATGAGGCCATGTCCCATGGTTCGCCGGTTAGGGGAAGGCTGGCGCAGCATCTTGTAGAGTGGCGTGCCATTACTTCAGATGTGTGGGTTCTGGAGATCATAACCCACGGTTACTGTCTTCCCTTTCGGCAGAGGCCTCACGACAATCCACCAGGGAACCTCTCTTTTCAGAGACCGGATCCGCTCCTTGCGCAGGAAATTCAAGCCCTGCTGGAGAAAGGCGCCATAGAACTGGTGCCTGTAGCAGAGAGGAACAAGGGATGGTATTCCCCTTATTTTTTGATTTCAAAGAAAGACGGGGGATTGAGACCCATCATGGACTTGCGCTGTTTGAACAAACTCCTCAGGAAGGACAAGTTCAAGATGGTTACTCTCTCTCAAGTCCTCCAGGCCCTTCAGCTTCAGGACTGGTTGGTGTCTCTCGACCTCAAGGATGCTTACTTCCATGTGCCGATCCATCCCAAGCACAAGAAGTACCTGAGATTCGCGGTTGGCGACTCGCACTTTCAGTTTCGGGTCCTGCCGTTCGGATTGACCTCCGCCCGAGGGTTTTCACCAAGCTCATGGTGGTGGTGGCAGCGCATCTCAGGCAAGGGGGGATGCACGTCTACCCCTACCTGGACGATTGGTTGATCAGGGGGAGCTCTCCCGAGCAAGTCCTGGATCATCTGTCCGTCACCTGCCACTCCCTTCACAGGCTGGGCTTCGCCCTCAATTTAAAGAAGTCTAATTTGACGCCAACACAGCGGCTCCAGTACATCGGAGCAGTGCTCGACACTTCCCTGGGGCAGTGTTTTCCTCCCCAGGTGAGGGCTCTTCACATTCAGCAGATGGTGCACAAGTTTCGGCATGCCCAGACGCTCCCAGCGTTCGAGTTCTTGAGGTTGCTCGGCCTCATGGCATCCTGCATTCTTCTGGTGCCAGAGGCTCGCCTGCGGATGAGATCTTTGCAGTGGGCACTCAAGATGCAATGGTCGCAGGCCTCCGGCAGGATGTCGGACCCGGTTCAGGTGCCGCCCTCGGTCGCCCGGGACCTTCTGTGGTGGGCCGTCGAAGGCAACTTGATGAAGGGGGCTCCATTTTGGCTTCCCTGGCCGGAGGTGACGATCGTGATGGATGCATCCCTCATAGGATGGGGAGCTCATGCCAACGAGCTGACAGTCAGCGGTCGTTGGTCTCCGTCGGAGTCCAGACTCCATATCAATCTGTTGGAGTTCCATATCGCTCCCTCCCAGCCTTCCCCGCTGCAGAATTTCTTTCTTTTGCGATTGCAGCTTGCGTTCCGCAAGGCTTTGTGTCTGACTGGCTGTTGACTAATGTCACACGTTCTGGGGGAAAAAACTACAACTGAGGCTACGGGCGTCGTGCATCCTACTTATCACATCGGATGACGTCGGACGTCAGAGGAGGTCCTCGACGACGGCGCATCGACGTCATCGTCGCAGGACGCAGACGCCGAAAAAAGTTTCCGAAGCAGCACAGCTGTAGTGATTACCTGTCATAGATATGGAATACGTCGTCGGACCATCCCATCGAAAGAACGTTACCAGGTAAGAAAGTAACTTGTTCTTTTAAATTCTACTGAGTTGGGGTTAAAGGTCACACAAAATGTGAGAATGCCCTTTTTAAGTTTTGAAAGAATTGGCGAGGGGATTCATTTTGTTGTGCAGCCATGCTATAAGCAGCTTTCTTGGCCTTCTGTACAGACTGATAGGGCGAGAATAGGTGTCTAATTTCTTTCTCAAAGTCTGCCCACAACACATTTTCCTGTTCGTTCAGACCACAGACAACACTAGCGGAAGATGCATCTAGAGTGAGTTGAAAATACCGTTCATATTGTTGCCTAGGAATCCGAAGGGTCTTGAATATATCATGGGCCGCCTCCAAATGATCTTCTATGCAACAATCTCATCCTTTTTTGAACGGTCTAATCAAGGTCTTGATAGATTTCATAATTATTTTCATGGTGCATCCTGGTATGTGTAATTTTGTCGCTCATTCCTGTTCTCTTGTGGGTGAGAATATGTGTGAGCAGTTGCAGGTGATTGGATCATAACCAGGACTGGCCTTGTGGACAGCTGCTGGTAAATTTCCTTGGCTAGGGCTGTGACCAAATTCAGCTTCAGTGAACATGGTACATTGATGTTTTTCTTGAGACTTGAGATTAAAAGACATTGCTGTTTCAATTCTTTGCACTGCGCATGAAGCTGCTGTGCGTCATGGCAGAAATTAGAATTCTCATCTCTGACTTTAGTGACTATCTCCTGCAATTCTTTAATCTGTGTCTGATGCCAGCCCGGTAGTAAACTCATTACATTTGGCCTGCAATTGCGTGTCTATTTCCCCATTTTCTTCCATTTGGAGCAACCGTTTTCGTTCTACATCTAAATCATCTTGCAACTTGCTAATGACCTTACAGTCTTTCCTTTGCAACTTTATGGATCTGTGTAGCAGAAACCAAAGTTTCGCACACAGTCTAATGATGCAATCCTTCTCCTTTGCGCTCCGACGTTTGAAACTGTCTGAGAAGGAACGTTCGCACAATACTTCCTTCATCAAAAATACCTTCAGATGCCTCTTTTTCCACTTGCATGCTAATCCTTTTTTTCCATGTTATAAGATTTTCAGATGACCAGGTTGCATAAGCATAGAGATCCGCATCGAGGTAATCTGATAGCTCAGAAAATTCAGCCTGAATCTAAGACAAAGCGGTACTATCGCCAATTATGCTATAACAAGAGTCAAATGTGCACACAGCACTGTACTACCTCACAGCTCTAACTCAGAGAATGAGGGCACAATATGGTTATGTGTTATGATGCAAGGCCACACCAAGTAATCACTTTACCACTTCCCGGTCAACGCACCAAGTTGTTAGAAGTATTTTGGCAGTAGTTTTGGTTGGTGGTATTTTTGGTTGGTCGTATATTTGGTATTTCATGGTATAGTGGTGGGCCTAGCTTCAGAACACCGCCTAATAATTGTTCTTATACACTGGCCACTAACGGTAATCACAGACTGGACTTAGTACACTCTAAATGATGAATTTGCAGTATTTTATTTACAATGTCACAATATGCCCTTTTGGTTGCATCTCAGAATACATTTACTATGTAGATGAAATACTATCATTCACACAGATCCCCAGAGAAGAACTCACTTCACAGTAATCAGTTTGTGTAATTATTTTACCACATGTGGTAAATTAATTACCGCCTGCCATAAAATGAATTTACCACCCGCTCTGCATCAATCTGTATGGCAATCGAAGAAACCTGAACACTAAATAAGTACACTGAGGCTATTTCACCTTTTTTCTTGGATACTTTATCAGAAGTTAAAAAAAAAAATGCAAAATGCAAAATGACATGTGCAATGCACGATATTCACATGACATTTTAAACCTGTGTTTTAAAGATGACTGGGAGCATAACAAGCTCAACTCATTTGCAGATGCTTTCCCCACGGTGAACAATGGGATTCAAAATGCTCTTCTGTATAAAACTAAGCCTTTCTTGCAATGGTTTTCAAAACATTCTATTTGCGACAATGCCCAGATTCTGCCAAAATTAACCTAAACCTTCGCAACTAATCTTGGCAGGGTATAAGCTTCTGTCACATCTGAATTTTATCTGATCAATGGAGAAATATGAACACGGCTCTTTACTTTTAAAATATACAGTGCAGCACCTAAAAAAATGAATTTCCCACCCTACACTATCTGATCACCAATCATTCACTCGCACCTCAATTAACTGAACTTTCTAAGAATAATAGTTGATAGTGCGCGTGTCCCTGGCTGCCAACGACTCCAGTCTAGTTGCCGGACAGAAGAATTCTTTATCTGGTTCACTCCCTCTGCACTTGGAAAGAGCCCATGAAGTTCTCTGCCAGCCTTTCCGTCTTTTTCTGCCACGCGCTTCTCCTAGGGTCAGGCAAATATTAAGAGTGCCCAAGACTGCAAAGTCTTCTGAGACAACTGCCAGCCCAGGAGCCCGAGAGATCGCCAGCCCTCCTCGCAGCCTTTTTAAGATCTCTCCCTATGCCTGCCCATGTACATAAGTTGCACCTTGAAACACATTGTGTATTGGCGCTATATAAATAAACTATCATATCATATCACCTATATGAAATGTAAGAGTGGCAGTTTTTTTATCTCCCTTGAAACTCAACCAACCCTCTCGAAAGTTCTGACCGTGTTCATCCTGACTGCTTAGAATGGCAGCAAAACGGATGAGAGAGTTCCATTATTCCAATTTTGCAAACTTAACAATGAATGGACTGATTTAAAGCCAACCGAAGACAGAAAAACGGATCTACGTTTCATGTTTATTCTTCCTGCATTTCGAATTAACTTATCACAGCACAAATGCCTGAACATTCAGTTATCAATCTGCACTAAGGTTTGTACACAACAATCATGTACTGATTTGCTCTGAATATTAATAGGGATCAGAGGATAGGGATTAGGGTTTAATAATTGTTAGCTTGTATGGTTAATTGCAATTCAGTCCATAACTGTGCAGTATCAACATCAAAATAAACTTTTAGCTGGCATGTGCTTTATGTATACACAATACTGGCATATACTAGATTCCGCCTGAGTCTCACATCAGAGTCTCACACTCTTGCTCACTACTGGGACCAGTTTTCATCCCTGATGAAATGTGAAGCCCTACCTAAAATGAACCATTGAAATTCTGTGTCACCTCTCCCTACACCATCTCAAAACCAAAACCCAGTCAAAGACTGCTACATCACTAAGACCAGTTGACATATAACTGAAAAAGACAGGTCAGGAACATAGATATATGTAATAAATAACACAGGGCCTTCAGACCCGGTGGGTCAGGAAATGTCAAAAAAGCCAGAAAAAAAGCCAGAATGGGAGATTTGGCAGAATTTCAGACGTTCCAGAATTCCGAACGGCCAAAAAGTTCAACCAAATCCCCCATTCAGTGACAAGGTCTGCGGGGGTGTCCCCCGCACACTTGCTCACTATATTGAGAGCAGGAGTTGCAGGGGTGTGCCCCGCTGCTGATCCAGTAAAAAGTAAAAAAAAAAAAAAGAAAACAAAATGGAAAGGACCATGTGGCGTGCGTCAGTTCCCGATCACGGAAGTGAATGGGAACAGGCGTTGCAGGGACACAGCGAGTTGGCGACACACAGCGAAGTTTGCTGCTACAAGGTAAGTAAGGGTATGGGGGGTGGAGGGGTGGGTGGGGTCGGGGGCCAAGTCGGAAATGTTCATTGGAGAAAAGACAAAGTTATTTTCGGAAAAATAACTTTCGGTCTTTTATCCCTTGAACATTTCCGCCACTGGCTTCTAACCTCAATCCTTGGGTCGTACACCTAGGGCTGCATAGGCATGTCAACCCTTACAATTAAAACATCCTCAATACTCATGATTCAGTTTGCAGGGTAGATAATGGCAACAGAATATGTCTCTATCCCTAGCTATTATTGCACAGCAAACACTCTAAACAAATCTAACAACTGTGTTGTGTTGCCTACTCGAGTTTCGGCTAATGTTGGCCAGATTGGTATGCTAGGGCCAAGCCTTCATCAGGGCGTGTAGGGTTCTTGTCGAGATGGTGATAGTTTCATAGTACAATCAAAACATTTCCCAAATCCATGACAAACTGATGATGGCGGCAGTTAGGTCTACTGATGGGTTTGTAATCTATCCCACTCGGGCTAGAACAAACTTCAATCGGACATGAATACCTTCCCATATTGGAATGCAGTTTCCTCTGCTGGCGGGTGTGCTCATATTGCGGGATGCAGCTTCTCACTGTCCGTGTCTGTGCTCGGCAGTGTTAATCCAAACATAGGCCTGACACTTGATCTACTCATCCAGACAGTGCCAATGTATGATTTGGTTCCAACACTGGTCTGAGTCCCTAACAACATTCTGGCTTGATATGCATAGCACTTCTCACAAAATTGGTGCATGGCGAAGGAGAAGGCTGACCTGCCGCAATTCCCTCAAGTGGATGATGGTTGTAGTCTGATATGGAGTCGGATGGCCCTGTGCCCAGGAGAGTGCTCAATAGCCACTCTGGTCCACCTAATCCACCATCTTGTCTCTGGGTCTTAAGGCTAACCATAAAAGTTATAACGTACAAGTAACATAGATAATTTACAAATTGCTTCTTGTCAAAAGAATATTTCTTCTGCCTAGGAAAGAGTGTTCAATTGCCACTCTAGACCTTTTAAGCTACCCTGACTGCAGGTGTGCAACAGACCTTTGCTTTACTAACCGCTTTGTGGCAATAGCGGTGGAAGTCCTGGCAAGTAGACCATTGCCCAGAATCGGCCAAGATGCGCTGTAAAAAAAAAACAATCTGGGGTGGGGCACTGCTGGAATCGCAAGCAACAGTACTGATTGGAACCACACACATCACTGTCCCAGAGTGAGGATGAAGAGGAGGAGTAGAATGCCCCACTGTTTTCCCATGCAATGGTAGCATTGTTCTTCTCCCTACTTCCTTTTCCTCAATCCCAGACTGTAATATGGGCAGTGATGCCCCTTAAGTTTCCAAACATATTAATAGCAGCACCAGATGTTGCAGAGGTGTGTCCTCCATCAGCAGGTATCAGCCTAGGCTCACATTCAAGTTTTTAGGAGAACTGCTGTGGGGACCCAACTAGCAGCCACAACCTCCACCATTGGATGAAGGGAGAGTATTCCAAAGATATTGCTGCTCAGATCCTGTAAAGGCACGTTTTAAGTGGATTTTTCTGGGTCTGCATCCTCACCCCGTTGCACTGTGCCCCAGCCCAGGCTGCTTGCAGCACTGGCCCTTCAGGTACCCATCTGACCAAACACTGGCACCACTCTATGCCATAGAATGGCAGATCCCTTTGCACCAAAAAGTATAGATACTGCATCAGAAACAGTAATCAGAAGAGGCTTTAGATGTTTTTTCCTACGGGTCGCAGAGAGAGTCCCCCTACTGGCACCTTTCCAGTATGAAGCAAAACCGTTTATTGCTCAATTTTTAGTGTTGTACGTCATTGAATTGTGCGCACTGAGAGATTTGACGTCTCCATTTGGCATGTGCCCTGATGTTAGCAGAGCAAAGTTGGATATTGTGGTGATTCAACAGACCACTTTGCTGATTTAGTTTGTAAAATGCTGCCTATCCCCTCTTTCCAGGATTTCTTTTTTAAAAAATAAAAATTATTTGGGTCATTTTAATTCATAACAAAACATGTTTCAACAGTGCGCCACATGATTCCCAACCAACTCCCCAACCCCGATGCTGAGATATAAGGATGTTCACCAGTCAAACGTTAGTGCAGTTAATTTCACATGAGGCAATTGCCAGAGAAAGGAAGAGACGGACGGTCTGACTGCTAATGACGCAGACCATGAAGTCAGATTCAGTCTGGTGCAGCCATTAAATTGACATAGGGACCCCATATGTCCGGAGGCCTCGCATGAAGGGGCAGGGTCTTAATAAAGCTTGACTCAGTATCTTGACAGTATGCTATGTCTTGTGGCCATTGGTGTGAGGTAGGGGGCGGCCCCTCCCCCAGGTCATGGCGACCCTTCGTCGTGCTAGTACCAGCAACAAGCCGGCCAACTTCCTTGCAGAGGCTGGTATGTCTTTCGTGTAGCCTAGCATTACGGCCTTTGGGCTCTGATTGAGTTGTTCGCCTATTATTGTCGAGCTTTGGTCTAGGACTTCCCTCCAGAAGAGGTTGATGGACTGACATTCCCAAGCCAAGTGTATGACGTCTGCTGTGGGTGCACTGCATCGTTCGCAAGTTGCTGATATGGTTGGCCGTTGGCTGTGGAGTCTGGCCAGGGTGTGAACACCTGGTCTAGGAAGTAGTGTATCAGCTTATAGTGCGAGTTTAGGGACACCTTTTGGGTTTGCCACAGGATGTACGACCAGTCATCGTCTGGAATTGTGACCCCCAGTGATTTTTCCTATCTCGCTTTTGGGGACGTTGACTGGATAGTGGTGTCTGTTAGGAGATTTTTATCTAATGTATATACTAGCCTGCCTTTCGCTTGAGATTGAATTACCCTGTGTAGAAGTTGCCATGTGGGTAGGTGTGCCGGGAATATGAGGAACAGTGATCGGAGTGTATGACGAAGATGGAAGTATATGAATGTATCTAGGGCAGAGTCTGCTCCTCATTTCTGTGTTTGTTGAGGTGTTAAAAAGGTCCCGTCTATAAATAGGTCATTTAGTGTATCGATCTGAAGCTTGTAGCCCACTGGAGGTATACCTTTTCTGCAGTAAGCAGAATCTCGGGGATGAATCTTGCTGGGAGAAGGGGAGAGAACCTGACCGGGACATTGCTCCTCTGCGATATCTTCTTCCATATCGCGTAAGTGGAGTGTACTATGTTCAGGGTTGTTGGCGATACCTGGATTTTGCCTATGATGGCCGCGTGCAGCAGATTGGGGGGATATTCGTGCCCGTTCAATTTGGAAATGGGGTTTAATGAAATGGGTGGCATACCAGTGTCCTAAAAATTGTGCTTGGGCCGCCCAGTAGTAGCGCTCAAGTTCTGGCAGGGCGAAGCCCCCTTTTGCAATTGGTTGAGTAAGTGTTGCATGGGCCGCTCTCCCGGCTTTGCCCGCCCAAATTAGCTCGAAAATTAGGCTCTGTTATTGTTGGAGAAACTTTTGTGTCAGTAGTAGGGGGATATTTACAAACAGGTAAAGAAGCTTGGGTAGGATGACCGTTTTGACTATGGAAGCGCGGCCCCATAGTGTGAGTAGAAGGTGCTTCCACCTGGATATTTTGTCCCGCAGTGTCGACTACTCTCCCATAGTTATCCCAGAAAAGGTTGTCATGGTTTCTGGACATTAGGATCCCCAAGTATCTGACTCCCGTGTGTTGCAACCTAAATCCAAACGTCGTCTTTGTATTCTTTGGTTTCAGGGGTTAGAAGAAATATGACAGATTTTGTGTGATTGACTTTTAGACCTGAAAGGGCGCCGAATTTGACGACTTCATGTATGACTGGGTTTAGGTTCACTGTTGGGTCGCTGATGAATAGGCCAAGACATCTCCGACTGTCTGTCTGCTATCCAGGAATGGTGTGCCGCCAATGACCTCTGCCTTAACGCCAGTAAGACTGAGATTCTACTCATCGGCACACCCACTCCCTCCTTTCCTGCAGCTCTCTGGCCGGCCTCCCTTGGCCCCCTTCCTGCCACTACCTGCAAAGCTAAAAACCTCGGGGTCATCTTCGACTCCACACTCTCCTTCTCTCCTCATATTTCCGACGTCTCTAAGAAGTCACATTACCAACTGCACCTCCTCAGAGGTATTCTTCCCTTCCTCTCCTTCCCCCAGAAGCTCACTGTCTCCCGAGCCCTGGTTCTCTCAAGGCTGGACTACTGTAATAGCCTCTATCTTAATCTGCCTGCCTCCACTCTCCGCCCTCTGCAACTTATCCAGAACAGAACTGCGAGACTTGTCCTTGGCCTCAAGCCCAGGGACCGTATCTCTCCAGGACTGAAATCTCTTCACTGGCTCCCAGTGGCTGCGAGGATTAAGTTCAAAACCCTCTGCATTGTCCACAAGGCCTTCTGGGGCCTGGGGCCACAATACCTTCAACTCTCTCTTCCTAAATATCTGCCTTCACGAGCCCTTCGCTCATCCGTCTCCAACTCCCTCATGGTCAGCCGCTTCTCGAAGCAACGAGCTGGGGGCAGATCTCTCTCCGCAGCAGGGGCCTCCCTCTGGAACAGCCTTCCTGCTTCCCTGAAACTTGAGGAGAACCATCTCCGGTTCCGGAAGCACCTCAAAACCTTCCTCTTCGCTTCTGCCTTCTCTCTCCCTCTCCCCTGCTAAACCTGCTTAACTCCCCTCCGAAGTCTGCACTTAACCTGCATCTGGGCCACTCTGTGACCTCGGCCCAGGGCCCAGCCACTCTCCACTTGCACTGCCTCCCTGGCTCCCCCTGCACTGCGGGACTGTCACTGCATCCCTACAGCCCCCTTCCCAGCACTTGCTCTGCACTTACCTCGCACTTGCCACCAGCTGGCCCTTTTATTTATTATTTATTATTTTATTACGCTACTTACCTTGTATTGCACTTTCCCCCCCACCTCCTCCCCCTGCACTTCTCCTTTTCCCCTTACCTCTGCACTTGCGCGATCTGAATGTCACCTGGCCTAGTAGGATCGTTTGTCTGTCTTCACCTTGTTTCCCCCCCTCCCTGCCTCGTCGCGCCTTGAAACACTCGTGTATAGGCGCGTTACAAATACCATATCATATCATATCATATCATATCTGCATATAGGGACAGTATTAATTTATGGGGGCCCAAGGAAAGCCCTCTTCCCATGTGGCTGGCGGCCAGAGGTTCCATTGCAAGTGCAAACAGTAGGGCTGACAGTGGGCAACCTTGCCTTGTCCCTCTCTGTAGTTCTATACTCGCAGACCTTTCTTTCCAAGTACGATGTAGGATAAGGGATGTTTGTATAGAAGGGAGATCAGGTCCAAGAAGTGTTCGCCCAGTTCCATCTTCCTTACCACCCCGAAGAGTTAGGGCCATTCGACAGAGTCAAAGGCCTTTTCCGCGTCTAACAGCACAGCTATAGCTTGAGATGATGGGCCAAGCTCTTCTATGACACCGAATAATCGTCTAATTCCGAATGATGTATTGTGCCTTGGGATAAAACCTGTATAATCAGCGAGCACCAGACCCGGCATTAGGAGGAGCAGTCTAGTGGTGAGGAAGGATCTTTGCTAGAATTTCATTATCGACGTTGATAAGTGATATTGGTCTGTACGAGACATATTCTTCAGGGGGTTTCCCTACTTTGTGGAGAAGGACCACGTTCGCTTCATGCAGCGTGGGGGCAGGTAGCCCTTCTCCAGCTCCTCCTCAAATACCCCCAGTAGGATTGGTGGTAGGATCGGGGTGAACGCTTTATATAACTCCCCTGTTTACCTGTCAGGCCTGGAGCTTTAGTTCTTGGAAGATCTTTTATCGCTCTCAAGATCTCCTCGAGCATCAGTGGTTTGTTTAGGGGTTCCCTCAGAACCCCTAAACGACCCAGTATAGTTCCATGCCTTCTAGGTATCGCTGAAGAGTTTCTGTACTACCCGAGTATTTTGAGCTGTATTCGCCTTCTGTGTTGACTAGGGCGCCCTGGGGGTTTTGGATGCATTCTACCTGCAGGTCTTTTCTATCTGCTCCCAGCAATCTTGCTAGGAGAGCCCCCGATTTTGGCCTTCTCTGAACTGGCGAATGTGGTGGCCTTGTGTTAGGAATCAGAATGCCCGGTCAGCGGTGGACTGCAGCTTGTCTAATTCCTCTCGGGCCAGGGAGTAGGGATCGTTCTGAGCGGTGTATGTGTGTGCAAGTTCATGTAAGAGTGACTCGCTTGCAGCGAGTTCTCGCCTAATCAGTTTCGGAATCCCGTTTTCTTTGGCCATACATATCCCTTTTTACGTAGCACTTTATTGTTTCCCAGAGGTTCTCACTCTGTTACGGAATCCTGCTTGACGACTAGGAAGGATGTAATCTCGGACCGGAGTTCCTGGGTGAACACCTGGTCCCGAAGCGCTCCAGATTTGAACCTCCAGTGTGGTCTGCCTTGTTTATTGTCTGTGGAGATGCATTCAAGGGTGACGGGGGAGTGGTCGGAGTGTGTCCTCGGGAGAATCTGGCAGGTTCCCCATTGGAAACCTCTATTCCGAGACACCAAAAGGTAGTTGAACCGTGAGCTAGTGTTGTAAACCCAAGAGTGGAAAGTATAGTCGCACGTGTCTTTGTGACTAAGTCTCCATGCATCTACTAGGTAATAGGCCCTGCAAATCCTGTGGATCTAGAGGCTCGCCTTGGAGGGGGTGTTAGTGTTTGCGTGTGATCTGTCCCTTTCAGGGTCTAGTATGGTGTTTAGATCTCCTCCCCATATGATCGTCGCAGAGTCTGTTCCCACTAGATGCATCATTACCCAATCAAATGTGTTGGCACCCCGTCTATGTTTGGGCCATAGGAGTTCACCAAGATGGTTTCGCTGCCTTCTAGTATCCCATGGCCAAGGAGTGATCTGCCTTCTCTGACACTGTCCGTTGACAGTAACCTGAACTTCGTTTTCTTGTTGATTAGAATGGCCACCCCTCTAGCGTACGATGAATAAGAGTAGTAGTATGTGTGGCACCCCCAGTCGGGTGCGCAACGGTCCTCGGAGGCTTGGAGGAGGTGTTTGTTGTATGAAGGTTACATCAATATTGTGTCTCTTGAGCTACTGGGACATCGTCCGAGTTTTGGTCGGGTTATTGCCCCCTCTGGTGTTCCAAGTTGCTAGCTTGAATGGAGAAGGGGATTGTTATTATTGTAACGGATGTGAGTGACCTTCTTGGCTAGTGCTTTGGTTATTCGTGTACGTGTTCGTTGACTGAAAGATTGACCACAGGGTCGGTCAATGGTGGGCGTCTCACTCTTGGCGCAATCCCTGACAAACTTCCCATTCTCTGTGTTGCTTCCTACCCAGTGTAGTTAGCGATTAGGTATCCAACCCTCCTCCCTCTTCATTGGCAACCCCCAACCCGAACGTCGAAGAACCCTCCCCCCAACTGATAACTAACAGACGGTGCTGTGCGTGGGGCACTAGTGCCCATCCAAGTTCAGTAGCTCCCTCTGATAAACTCTTTAGCTGTGCCCGAGTGTGGGGTAGTATGCAATAGGCGTCGGGCATGGAATGCGGCTTTGTAATTTACTGAAGCTGGTGGTGCTGTATTTTAACCTATGATACAGGGGTCACAATGCTATATGGGGCGTCCTGCCCACTGGGCTTCGTCATGGTGGATTCCACCTATCTCGGCCTCTTCTCGCCGACCTCGGGTTGTTGCCCAGGGGACGGCATCCTAGTTCATCCAGGAAGGTGTTTGCTTCCTCTGGCGAGTTGAAAAACTGAGCCTTCCCAGCATTTTGGATCCTTAGCTTTGCGGGGAATAGCTTTGAGTACTGCATTTGGCTGTCTCATAAACAGCATTTTTACTCCGGCGAAGGATCGCCATGAAGCTTGGACTGCCCGTGAGAAATCGGGGTAAATTTGGATATTGTTGCCGTCGAGTTGCAGTTTGCCTTATTCTCTGGCAAGTCTCAGGATTGTATCTCGGTCCTTGAAATTGAGCAACCTCATGATGATACGGCGTGGGGCGGCTGGTTGGCACCCGGTGGGCTCTTTCGACAACTAATAGCTGGGACAGGACGGATGCTCCAAACAGTTCTTTACACATATTTTCGACAAGGTCCTCAATTTTTAGTGGCATTTGTCTCTCCCTCATCCCTACCAGCCTTATATTGTTTCAGCTGGCTCTCCCTTCTAGGTCCTCGTTCTTAGCGGCCAACGCTTTCATTTGGACTTCTATTGCTGTCACCTTGGTCACCAGCGTCGCGTTGCTATCATCCACTTCTGAGTCTCTCTGTTCCACCGAGTCTAGCCTGTCACTGTATTTGTCGAGCCGGTGTTGCAGTAAGTCGACCTTTGACGGTAGATCATCGAGTTTGGAGTCAAGGTTGCCTATGCCGGCTTTGAGTTCAAGTAGGATTGCCCGAATGTCGATGGCGGGGGC
Source organism: Ambystoma mexicanum (assembly GCF_040938575.1). Lineage (NCBI taxonomy): Eukaryota > Metazoa > Chordata > Amphibia > Caudata > Ambystomatidae > Ambystoma > Ambystoma mexicanum. The sequence goes on along the minus strand of NC_090925.1, from coordinate 1,250,700,657 downwards.
TTGAGTTGACGCTTCGTCTTGCTACATCGTTGGTCTGTGGGATCCCAATTGGGCATGCTGCTTGGGGGTCTTGTCTATGACTCCAGGCTCAAAATTCAACTTCCTCTGGGATTTATGCGATTTGCCCATGCTAGTTTACTTGTGTTTGAGGGAGGGTGTGGAGGGACAGTTTAATGGATCCTTTGAGGTGCCGTTGGTGGAGCTGGGGTCATGTTGATGCTGGAGGCTATCTTGTTGGCAGTGTTCAGGGCACGACTGCTTGACACCGGGGTCTGTTGTTTTCAACACTTGACCAGGGTGCCTTGTGGTTAATGCTCGGGGGACTGTAGACCCTGAGTGTGATGGCCGGATGCGGTTTTGCTGCAGAGTCTAGGCTTGGGGAAGGTGGAGGGGGCTTCTGTCACTCCCTTTCAGTGGGGACTGGAGCCTGTGAGCTGGTGTTGCACAGTATGGGGGTCTTCCAAGTGCCCGTTGATGGCTATGTCTTGGTTGCAGGGAAGGGCCGTTGGCTGAGGATGGAGTGGCTATTAGAGAGGGCATGCCAATGCCCTCGGACAAGGCGTTCCCTAATTGTGTTGGGATCGCTTGAGTCACAGTGGCCGGTGTGACTTGCCTGAATGTTTAGGTTGTGGCAGGGCTATATTCTGTGGTAGTGGGCTGTTTTCCGTTGTTGCTGCTCTCTGGTTAAGGTTGTATGGTTTTTGTGATTGAAGTCAGAGCTTTGCTTGGCGACGTTCCGGTGGCATCGATTGTCAGGTAGAGTTAGGAGGCTGGGGTGCACGTCGGATGGTTAATATCTCGCCCGGGACTTCTGTGCGTTCATAAGTGGTGGGAGCAGGTCGGGGCTGAGCGTTAGGCAGAGCTGTGCATCCCGGCGGTGGTCTGCACTCCAGAGGCGATGTTGCCTGAAGTGTCTTCAAGCGGACCGCCAGGCGTTCCCAGTTTCCAGGCCTTGCTGTTGGGGTTGTTTGCTTTCGTAGAAACCAATAGTTGTGTTGAAACTAACGGGGAGTGCTGCCAAGGAGCTTGCCGGCGGGAGTGGGAAAAGGGCCGATTGGGCTCTGGTGTGGTAGCGCACCTTGCCACGTGGGGAGGGGACAGTGGGGGGGACCCGGAGGTCTGAAGGCAAGGATGAAAGTCCTGGTCCGATGTTTGGTTGCAGTGGCTCTGTGTTCTTGTTGCAAGACGATCAGGTTGGGATGTGGGCCTTGGAACGTTGGAGGTGTCAGTGAAGATGAGGTGTACTTTTCACTTGGCTCCGATTCTAGCTGTCAGGGGCTGTTTGAGTGTTTGCCAGGCTCCGCTGGCTCGGTCATGTCCGGCATACCATCAGGTGTATTTACTGTTGTTGGTCCTTCAGGGCGACACGTTTCAACAGTTTACGGAGCTCAGCGGGCAAGGAGGTGCTCCAGGTCTGAGCAGGCGATGCTCCAACCGTGCTGTTCAAAAGTTTTCATCATGTGATGTGCTCTGGGCTCGTCACCAGTTTAGTCTTGGTCCCAGTGTTACTGTCGGACTGGTGTGCCCCATGGAGGGCGGGTGTACGGCGGCGGGTCAGACGTTTTGGCACGTAGACTGGGACCTGAAGCCAGAAGGCTGCGGCGTGCTGCCTGCCTCCTCTCCCCTGGATTCGGGGCCTGAACGGTCCGGAGCGGTCGGCGCCTTCCTCTGAGGCCACCTTCTGCGTCTATTCCGGGGGTAGCTGCTGTGATGTTCGCCAGGGTTCTGTTGGGGGCAAGCCTGTGTGGTCCTTGCGTTCCAATTCGTGGTTCTGGAGGCTGTCGCTGGTCCTGTCGCTACACGTGTGGTGGAGGAATGTGTGGTGGAGGAATACTTGTACGAACGTGGCTAGGGCAAGACGAGAGGCGGACGGGCGTGGCCGCTGAGCAGGGACCGTGTAAGTATTTCTGGGGCCTGGGAGATGCTGTGTGCCATACACTTTTCCCCTTTTATTGAGCGTCCATGATAGGTCAGTGTAGCGGAGACACCTCTCCCAGGGGGCCGTACCGTGGCGCCTGCTGTTGTGATGTTCGCTGGGGTCTTTGCAGGGGGGTGACTGCTGGCACCGACCACGCAATCAGGGAACAGCTCCGAAGGTGGATGAGGGCCTCAATGCCATGTGTGTCGGGCCCGATTGTAGACAAGTACAATCCCGGGGCAGGCTCTGCACTGCCTCTGCTCCGGGCACAGTGCTTCACTTGTTGTTCATAGTGTGGCCGTGGGCGCAGCTCCGGGCATGCAGACCCATGATCCCTCTCGATGCACGGTCTAGGGGTCCAGGACAGGTAGGACTTTGGCGCTGGATGTGGGTGGGAGGGGAACTGCAGCCACCACCCAAACCTCGTGGCGGTGAGTCTGTAGTGTGGCCGTTAAAGGCGTTCGCACCCGTAGCACCGCTGGTCTAGGCCCCCGGTCCGGAACGCCCCCCAGGCACTCCGCTCTCACTGGATCGTTGTCAGCGAGGATCAGTCACACGTAGTTCCCTGGCAATCGCGAACATCCACTCCAAGCCACTGGCCGTTCGATGGTGCACTGCCAGGATCAGGGCCTCTCGCATCCGGAGACCGCTCCACGGGACCCATTCTCGCAAGGCTCCCTATGACTTAATAAACACCTTGCTGTATGCAGTGAGGCTTAACAAAGTGTTATCCAATGGCGGGGAGATGTATTGCCCACCTCAGGCCTCCAATTTCGCAGGATTCATGGGAGCGCTGCACAGAGCTCACGAGAGAGCCTCCATCTTGGCTGGGCTCTCTAGCACTGTCTACCCTTTCCAGGATTTCTTGATGATATCACTTGAGTCTGGAGGAAGGGGGAGCAGGGCATACAGAGGTTATCATCTCTTTGTCCCTACATAGAACACACCAACTTATCCACACACTGTCCTCATGTAATAATGTATCCTGGTTGGCAAAGGCAAATAGGAAAAGTACTGAGCAACTCCAGCAGTTATCTTAAAGCCATGGCTTTGTGCTCTTTTGCCTCACAGGAATGAATCCTTCTGAGGCCTGTTGTAGGACGTCACTTTAAGGATACAAATTACCTACCATAGGAGAGATCTTGAAAATCGAAATTCGCCAGCCAACACCTAAAATATAGTTCCCCTCCACCCCTTTATGTACAGCAGGAGATCACTTGGGACGACAACCCCACCAACCAAGTTTGTTTGGTTTTTTCAGAATGTTTCGAATGCAACCCCTCAAGCCTAATTCCTGCAATAAGAAATTCCTTGAGGACACATCCCCTCCCAAATTCTTCAGGACATGTGACAATCAATAAAGTGTCTGCAAATACTTATTACTACAGACTGGATGGTTTTGGAAAACTTAACAGAACTTTGGCTGTACCAGCCAAACAATAGACATTTTGCTTCTCCAAGTGCTATGATAATGATAATCAGCGTGCATGGAACTGGGAAGACTGTGTACCTGATTTTCCCTTTTTTCCAGGGATCCAGGACTCTGCAAGCTTCACACTAGCAGGGGTGCTGTAACAAGGAAACAAAAACAGCATCCCGCACAAATAAATTGTCACATTTCTTATGTTTCGGACTATGATTGTCTGCGAAGCATAATGTAATATGAGTAGTTATTGTTTGCTATTGTTCCCTTAAAGCCCAGTGTGGCTGAAGGAATGTGTACTGAAAATGGGTCAGACAATCCTATCATTTTGAGCGCCCAATCCCACGTTAGAATACCTAACGTTATTAAGCGTGAGTTCTGGGAGGGCCGCGTCTTCTTATGCCACAATTGTTCTTTAAGAAAGCAAATAGGCGTTGGGGGCTGAAGTAATTTAATGTCTGCTGTAGGCTCATCTGCGAGCCAGCCCACTACATGCTGTAGTTGAGCTGCAATATAATATGGTTCAAAACGTGGGGCTTTGATGCTACTTTCGTCATTCGGCCTTTAAAGTGAGGACAGCTCTATCCTACATCTACCGTATTGCCGTAAGAACTCTCTACATAAGGAATCTAATATTTAAAAAAAAAGAATTCGGTATATTGTGTGGCGAGAGGGGGAGTTTATTACAGAACTTCATTGAGTTTTATATGCTGTCTAGTGCTTTTAACGTGTTATTGGCGTGTTCCAGCATGGGATCATGGTATATGTTGACGCCTAGATATCTGAATGTATCTACGCACCACTGCAGAGCTAGGATGGGAAGTTTGTCGTAGCACGTCTTGGCTAAGCCTGCTCGCAGGAGTAAGTACGATTTAGCTTTACTTATAGTGATAGCCGAATATCGTGCAAAAATATCTAGGGCCTCCATAATTAGTTCCAGGTTGTCTTCCGGGTTGTGTACGTACATCAAAGAGTCATCAGCATACAGTGATATTAGATGGTGTGTTCCATCAATGAATATGCCTGCCTCTCTGTATTCAGCTCTCAGGTATGCTGCTAGCAGTGCCACTGCTAAAATGTAGAGCATGGTGACAGCGGGCAACCTTGTCTTGTGCCCTTTCCCATTTCCCATGGTCCCGAAAAATGTTTCCCAGTCTTGACTCTTGCCATTGGTTTCATGTATATTATTGGCCTTATCCACTTGATGAACATCTGTCAAAGCCAAACAGGCGCAGTGTAGCGTTTAGCCATTCCCATGTCCTGGTACTGTCAATAATGTGGTGCAGGCGCCCAAGGTTTGAGGACATATGTCTTCCAGGGATATAATCAGTTTGATCAGTTTGATCAGGGTGCACCAGGGTGTGGATTACCTTTTTCAATCTATTGGCGAGCAAGGCTATCAAGATTTTGCCGTCCTGGTTTAGCATAGACAGGGGCTTGTGAGAGCCGCCTCTAATGGTGACTTGGGCGACTTGAGGAGGGGTATGATAATCCATTCTCTCATGCTGGGGGGGGAATCCCTGTTTCATATGCTTCCATTATTGTAGTCAAGAGATAGGGCACGAGGTCTGCCGCAAATTCTTTATAAAACCCGTCAGGCAGACCGTCGGAGCACAGAGTTTTTCCTGAAGGCAGTGACCTAATCATGCCTATCAGTTCTTCTAGCGTAATGGGAGATTACAAGCTACCCACTGCTGTACCTGTCCAGATGAGGGAGGTGTATTGCAGCGAACACTGCCTGGAAATCGGTGCTTGGGGGGATTGGTTCTTCTAGATATAGGTTGCGGTAATATGCCTGGAAGGCCACGTTTATCCCCTCCTGGGTAAACATGTGGCTCCCTGCTGTGTTTGTATCGAGTATATGGGGTGACGTATTTCTTCTTTTTTGTACAGCCAGGCGAGCAACCATCCAGGTTTGTCACTTTCGGCGTGTTGTCTTTCAATGTATTTGCTATGTTTGCCTAATCGCTCCCAGCATTCTTATGATTCAAAGTAACTATTTTGGCGTCCCTATCCTGTTGGCTCTGTTCTTAATGTTCAAGCTTCTCTAATGCTTCCTCTAAGGAGGTGAGTTCTCTACGTAATGAGGCTGCTATACCCCCTGACTTGGCAATGGCTACCCCCTGATGACCACTTTCAAAGCCTCCCACAGGGTGCCGGCACTGGTGACGCTGCCAGAACTAAGTGTAAAGTATTCATTAATGCTATCCTGAAGATGTCCCTGGGAAAGGGTGTCGTGTAGAGCTTCTGTTCGAAGTCTCCACGTTGGGATGGGGAGTATCGGGGGCCCGTACTGCCATTTCACCATGAGGGGGGCATGGTCTGATAAAACCAAGCTCTTATATCCTGCTGTTGTGACTACAGGGGCCTGGTCTTTTCGAACGAAAAAATAATGGAGTCTGATGCGTACTGCATGTGGTGCCGAAAAGTGTGAATCATGTCTAGAGTTCGGATGGAGCGTTCTCCATATATCCAGCAATTCAAAGGATGACAAAAGAGCCGTCAGAGAACGGGTTGGTGGAGGGGGGTGTATGGAACTTGGTGTCCGATCTATCTATTTGTGTATTTATAATGCAATTGACGTCTCCTCCCCATATGATCTTTCCCTCCCGGTATTGCATAAGGCGTGGGTACAGTGTTTGAAAAAAGGTGGCTGTGTCGTGGGATGGGGCATATGTATTAATTAAACAGATATGCACGTTCTCCAAGAGCCCCTGTACCAGCATCATTCTGCCTTCATTGTCCGACTTATGCTCGATCATTTTGAAAGGCACGGAAGGGGCTATCCAAATGAGCACCCTGTGTGCATAAACTGAGAATGGAGAACCCACAGTACGCCCACCCCATTTTCTAGCAATTACCGCTTGTTTGTCTGCCATAAGATGGGTCCCCTGGAGTAGGGCTATGTCTATTTTGTGCCTGCGGTGGTATGCATGGACACGGTTCCTTTTCACATAATTATTCAATCCACGGACATTCCAAGTGAGCAGTCTCATTCTCCGGCCGTGTTGAACTATTATTCTTGGCAGGGTCCCAATGTTAACTCCTGCGCTTACAATAACTGTGCATATGTAGCATTTCTTGTGTATCAACTGGGCTCCATATATGAGGCAAGTAGGTGACTTTCCCCACCTATGCACTTAAAACGGAATGAAAAGCACCATGCGGCGTAGTGATTCAATTGCTGATGCATGCAAGACGGAATAAAATGTAACTTCCCCAACTATATTAACTAAGAACAATCGCCCAGCATTGTTACCTATACTCGGGCGCAGCCGTGTTTTTCGTGTCTGACGTCGGTGCAAGTACCGGGGGCTTGCGCGCAGCGGGTGGGCGTAGAAATGAGTGTCCCAAAAAGAAAAATGTTGGGGTCGGGTTGGCAGCAGCCCGGGATCGGCCCTCTACATCTGGGTGTCGTGGTTGTGCATTTAGAGTGGGTCCTGCTATTCTTGGCATAGCAGTAGTCCCGACTGCCGTCCGCTGGGGTAGACTGTTTGGACGACACCCAGTGTTCTTGAGTTCCCAGCTATGTCCGGATGATAGGTATTAGGTCTCTGGCGGGTGCGGTAAACAGCAGTACTTTCGTTAGCCCATTTGAGCTACATCGATCGGAACGTAGACAAACTATAGCGTCGCTGCTTGTTTCTTTGAGAGGACTGATTCTCTCCTTGTCCATCCATGCATGTGCTTTTTGGGGAGGTCAAAGAACAGGGCTCAGTTCTTATGTAGGATATTTAAACATGCTGGGTGTAGCAGCATATATTTCAGGTCTGCCTTATGAAGTCTGGCCTTTATTGAAGTGAAGTGGGCTCTGCTCTTCTTAACCTGTAGAGTATAGTCAGGACAAGGCATAAAATAACCAGTGTCCAATTTGCTATGCAGTTCTCTAGGCTTGCTAATCAAATTGAAACTTGTGTAGCAAACCTAGCAATTTAATTTACCCTATTAAATGAAAGCACAGCGCATCCTGCATTCCTCTCCTACCCGCATGGCGCTCTCCCCCATTTTTGCTCAGTTCACTGCAAGGTCAAAGGGGCTAATGGAGAGAGAGTGCCGCAGTAATCATCTCCTCCACTCTCAAAAGATTGCTAGCAATACTTTGTTTTTCTTTTTTCAATAATTGCAAACCAGAAGAAAATGGAGAATGCTTTTATTAAGCTAACTGTATCCTGTCTGACCAATATGTGTTAACTTTATCTTTGTTTTTTAATAGACAGTCATGCAATTCCATTCTTAAAAATGTAAGTTGTTACATAATTCATAATTATGGTATTGCTACGGTAAAACACTAGATTGTCTCCATGTTTTACAGTAAAATTTAGGTTAGTGTTTCTAATAGTGTCAACTATATTTCATTTGGCGGGGGAAGATGCATCCTATTGACGAGGGAACACTTTTAAAATGTACATAATCACACGGCCAAATGCTTTTCATGGCAAACTTAGTTCTGTGACCTGCTGGTTCATACATCTGTGAAACTGGTGATCAACCCATTCTATCACTCTGGTGCTTTATATCTGCTACTCTGAAAGTGAGATGGAGACAAACTATAATATTCCACCTAGTTTGCCCAGTTCACCGTCTGCTATGCCATCCACTCTGCTTAGTCTTACTTTCTTTCCTCTTACTGCAATACCATACACTGTAGTCAGCCTCCAGAGCTCACTTTTCGAGGGGATTGGGTCCTCCGACGTATTCCATATCTATGACAGGTAATCACCACAGCTGTGCTGCTTCGGAAACTTTTCCGGCGTCTGCGTCCTGCGTCGATGACGTCGATGCGCCGACGTCGAGGACCTCCTCCGACGTCCGACGTCATCCGATGTGATAAGTAGGACGCACGATGCCTGTAGCCTCAGTTCCGTTTTTTCCGCGAACGTGTTGCTTCGTGTTTCTCGGTTCTAAGCCTCGACTCTTTGGAGTTCTGTTCTTTCTGGTTCTTCGAACCTGTTCGTTTGTGTATTTCTTCGATGATGTCTTCCACTGCGTCGTCAACCCCGCGTCCGGGCTTTAAGAAGTGCGGGGAGTGCGGGTCCAAGATGTCGGTGACTGACTCGCACGACGCCTGCCTCTGGTGCCTCGGGGAGGCCCACGACACGGATGACTGTATCGACTGCCTGTCGCTCACGTCCAAGGCCTTGCGCGAGCGTAAGAAGAAATTGTCGGTAGGTCGGGTGTCCAAGCCCCGGAAGTCGAAGTCGGCGGGGCTTTCGACGGATGATTCGAGGGGTGACTCTCCGCGTCATCGTCGAAAGTCTCGTCGGTCTTCTTCTAGGAGTCGGTCTCGCCACTCCTCCGCCTCTTCGAGGCATTCTCGGAAGCGCCGACACCGGTCGCCTTCCAGGTCCTCTTCGGAAGACTCTGCCCGGCCCGTCGGTTGCCCCTCTAGCCGTGCGACGCCGGAGGAATGGGCTTCCTTCGGGAAGAAGATGTTGGCGATTCTTGAGTCGCAGGGTACTCAACCGTCCGCGCCCCCGAGTGGGGTCGGCCGTGTGAGGTCGAGAGCCACCGCTCGCAAGAGTGGTCGGCGCGAGTCACGGGAGAGGTCCCGTTCGGACAAGGAGGCTCGTTCTCGCCGTACCCGTTCCAGGTCCCGGTCCTCGACGCGATCGAGACCGTGTGCACCTGTGATGTCTTCGAGGAAGACATCGACGCCTGTGGCGTCGAGGGCGTCGACAGGCTTTCTCGAGGCTCCGGCTCCGAGGAAGTCGTCGAAGCCGTCGACGTTCAGGTCGTCGAGGGACACGCTCGGGGCTCCGGCTTCGAGGGCTGTGTCGACGCCACCGATACTGGAGGCGCTGCATCTGACGTCGACGCCGATTTCCTCGACGCCGATCCTCTCGGTGCCGTTGCCGGTTTTCTCGACGGCGGCGCCGATTCGCTCGACGCCATCGACGCCTTTTGTGTCGGAGGTGCCCCGTGTCTCGGGTGTACCCCCTAGGAAGGCTCTGGCTAAGAGCAAGCACTCTCGGGTGCCTTCTTTTCGCCACCTGGAATATATTTCAGAGGCGGATGAGGATTCTGATGGCCTGGTTCCTCGTCAGGTGCCAGATGACATTGTCTCGGGCCATAGTCAGTTTGACGATTTGAGGCAGTCTCTGCATGATGCCAGTGGACTGGACACCTCTCCGGAGGTGGAATTTTGTCGGCCTGAGCCTGGCTCCCATGCCGATTCCTCTTACCGGCGCTTTATGGCTAGGGTTTCTGAGAATCTGGGATGGTCTGCTCCCCCAGGGGAGTTTGTGCAGGATGACCTGACGGACATCCTTGATGTTGGTCCCCCAACTGACCCGGTACTGCCATTCCATATGGCTTTACAGAGAAGGGTGGCGGCGGCTTGGACTGCTCCGGAGAGTCTCCCGGCGGTGGGCAAGTCCTTGTCGCGTAAATACCGTCCAGCCAGTAGCGACCCCTGCTACTTGACCAGGCACCCCACTCCAGAAAGTTTGGTGGTGCAGGCGGCCACGGCCCCGGCAAAACAGGCGTCGTACCCTACCATCCCTCCTGATAGGGACGACAAGCGTTTTGATGGCTGGGCGAAGAAAGTGTTTTCTTCTGGTGGTATGGCGCTTCAGGCGGCCAACTCCATTTGTGCCTTGTCACGTTTCGCGCACACTCTGTGGAACTGTGTTGCGTTGGCGGCTGAACATATTCCCGAAGGGGTTGAACGGGATGGTTTCCTTGCTATGGTCCAGGATGGTAAGGATGCCATGTGTGAGTCCGTTCAGTCGGGTCTGGACTTGGCTGATTGCATCAGTAGGTCCATGGCGGCGAGCACCGTGATACGCAGGTTTGCGTGGTTGCGGAAGTCGGGGTTTGCTCCTGATGTGCAATCCCGGCTCCTCAACATGCCCTTTGACGGTGAACACCTTTTTGGCAGCAAGGCTGACGAGAGCCTTGAGAGGTTGCAGACCTCAAAAGCTGCAGCGAAGTCGTTGGGCGCTGCAGTTCGCCAACCTCCGCCTTTTCGTCCTAGGGGACAGCAGTGGAGGGGTGGTTCCTTTCGCTATTACTCATCCTTCAGTAAAGCGAGAGGGGCTGGCAGTCAAAGAGGCCAGCGCAGGGGTACCAGAGGTGGACGACAGGGTACCTGTGGTGCCAAGGCCGCTCGGGCAGTTGCCTCTTTGCCCTCAGGTAACGCCGCAGCCGCTCCTACTCAGTCATGAGGCCATGTCCCATGGTTCGCCGGTTGGGGGAAGGCTGGCGCAGCATCTTGTAGAGTGGCAAGCCATTACTTCAGATGTGTGGGTTCTGGAGATCATAGCCTACGGCTACTGTCTTCCCTTTCGGCACAGGCCTCGCGACAATCCACCGGGGAACCTCTCTTTGAAGTGTCCGGATCCGCTCCTTGCGCAGGAAATTCAAGCCCTGCTGGTGAAAGGCGCTATAGAACTGGTGCCTGTAGCGGAGAGGAACAAGGGATGGTATTCCCCTTATTTTTTGATTTCCAAGAAAGACGGGGGATTGAGACCCATCATGGACTTGCGCGGTTTGAACAAACTCCTCAGGAAGGACAAGTTCAAGTTGGTTACTCTCTCTCAAGTCCTCCAGGCCCTTCAGCTTCAGGACTGGTTGGTGTCACTCGACCTCAAGGATGCTTACTTCCATGTGCCGATCCATCCCAAGCACAAGAAGTACCTGAGGTTCGCGGTTGGCGACTCGCACTTTCAGTTTCGGGTCCTGCCGTTTGGATTGACCTCCGCCCCGAGGGTCTTCACCAAGCTCATGGTGGTGGTGGCAGCGCATCTCAGGCAAGGGGGGATTCACGTCTACCCATACCTGGACGATTGGTTGATCAGGGGGAGCTCTCCCGAGCAAGTCCTGGATCATCTGTCCGTCACCTGCCACTCCCTTCACAGGCTGGGCTTCTCCCTCAATTTAAAGAAGTCCCATTTGACGCCAACGCAGAGGCTCCAGTACATCGGAGCTGTGCTCGACACTTCCCTGGGGCAGTGTTTTCCTCCCCAGGTGAGGGCTCTTCACATTCAGCAGATGGTGCACAAGTTTCAGCATGCCCAGACGCTCCCAGCGTTCGAGTTCTTGAGGTTGCTCGGCCTCATGGCATCCTGCATTCTTCTGGTGCCAGAGGCTCGCCTGCGCATGAGATCTTTGCAGTGGGCACTCAAGATGCAATGGTCGCAGTCCTCCGGCAGGATGTCGGACCCTATTCAGGTGCCGTCCTCGGTCGCCCAGGACCTTCTGTGGTGGGCCGTCAAAGGCAACTTGATGAAGGGGGCTCCGTTTTGGCTTCCCTGGCCGGAGGTGACGATCGTGACGGATGCATCCCTCACGGGATGGGGAGCTCATGCCAGCGGGCTGACAGTCAGCGGTCGTTGGTCTCCGTCGGAGTCCAGACTCCATATCAATCTGTTGGAGCTGAGGGCCGTCAGGCTAGCCCTGAAGGCTTTTCTGCCGACTGTGCGAGGGAGGAATGTCCTGATCCTGACGGACAACACGGTGGCCATGCACTACCTCAACAAAAAAGGGGGGGCAGGGTCACTTCCTCTGTGCAGGGAGGCGATGCAGCTCGAGTTCTGGGCCATCCAGCAGGAAGTTTCGGTCTCGGCAGTTCATCTGGCCGGAGTCGAAAACGTGACGGCGGACGCTCTGAGCAGGCAGAGCGCGATCTCTCACGAGTGGGAGTTGGCTCAGGAGATTCTCCTGGAGATCTTTGCCCTTTGGGGGACCCCTCAAGTGGATCTCTTTGCCTCCAGTGTCAACCGGAAGTGCGAGAGGTTCTGCTCGCGGGAATTTCCTCCAAAAGGAGCCTTAGGAGACGCGTTCGTGGTGGATTGGTCGTTCCCGCTGCTGTACGCGTTTCCTCCAGTCCCCGTCATCCCGCAAGTGCTGCGGAGGTTACGGAAGTTCGGTTCCCGGATGATCCTCATTGCTCCGGCGTGGGCTCGGAGGACGTGGTACCCGGACCTTCTCGACTTGTCCATCTGCCCTCCACGTCGTCTTCCCTACCGAGACGATCTGCTCTCACGGGAGGGGGGTCTGGTTCTCCATCCAGAGGTCAGATCCCTCAACCTTCACGCTTGGCTTCTGAAAGGTTGAGGTATAGAGATTGGGACCTCCCTGAAGACGTGATGGAGGTGTTGCTTTCGGCCCGAAGGCCAGCAACTAAGTCTCTGTACCGTTGCCGTTGGCGTAAGTTCTGCGACTGGTGCAGAGTTCGGAATGTGGATCCTTTTGCATGTGACATCCCCATGGTTCTGTCCTTTTTGCTTTCTTTGGCCCACAGGGGCTTGCAAGTGGGTACCATTAAAGGTTACCTGGCGGCGCTGTCCATCTTTAAGCGCTCGTTTGATGAGTGTTCTTACTTTAAGATCCCTTTAATTTCACAGTTTCTGAAAGGGCTCGCTAATGTGTTCCCTCCGTCACCTTTCCTGGTGCCTGGTTGGGATTTAAACCTTGTTCTTAGGTTACTTATGGGTGCTCCGTTTGAGCCTTTACATTCTGTGTTTTTAGTTGCGGTTACTTCCGCTCGCAGAGTGAGTGAGTTACAGGCACTTTCAGTTAAGCCACCCTTCACTGTTTTCCACAAGGACAGGGTTGTCCTTCGTGTTCGTCCTTCTTTTCTTCCGAAGGTAGTGACGGAATTTCATTTGGCCCAGAAGGTTGTTCTTCCGGCATTCTATCCTCCTCCGCATCCTGGTAAGGAAGAGGAGAGGCTCCATAGGCTTGATCCTAGGAGAGCTTTAAGCTTTTATGTTTCACGCATGTCCCGGGTCAGAGTGGACGATCAACTCTTTATTGGTTACGCTGGTAAGCGTTTGGGGCAAGCTGTGACGAAACAGACTTTGTCCCGCTGGATTATTTTGGCCATCTCGGAGTGTTACCGCTTGGCGGGTAAGGACCCACCGGCTGGCTTGCGGGCCCATTCTATCAGGGGTATGGCTGGGTCTACTGCCCTGCAGAGGGGTGTTCCTATTCGCAACATCTGTGATGCAGCCACCTGGGCTTCAGTACATACATTTGTACGGCATTATTCCCTCGATTCCATCAGTGGGCAGGATCTGGCCTTTGGCAAGGCGGTCCTTTGCTCTGCTATTTGATTGGCTATTATAAATTTTGTTTATAAATTCTTTCCCTCCTCCTTGCTCTGGTACTGCTTTGGGAGTCTGTCATAGATATGGAATACGTCGGAGGACCCAATCCCCTCGAAGAACAAGTTACTTTCTTACCTGGTAACGTTCTTTCGATGGGATGGCTCGACGACGTATTCCATATCGCTCCCGCCCTGCCTTCCCCGCTGCAGAATTTCTTTTGCGATTGCAGCTTACTTTCCGCAAGGCTTTGTGTCTGACTGGCAGTTGACTTATGTCACACGTTCTGGGGGAAAAAACTACAACTGAGGCTACAGGCGTTGTGCGTCCTACTTATCACATCGGATGACGTCGGACGTCGGAGGAGGTCCTCGACGTCGGCGCATCGACGTCATCGACGCAGGACGCAGACGCCGGAAAAGTTTCCGAAGCAGCACAGCTGTGGTGATTACCTGTCATAGATATGGAATACGTCGTCGGACCATCCCATCGAAAGAACGTTACCAGGTAAGAAAGTAACTTGTTCTTCTCTGATTATGATTTGATTATATTTGCACCTGCAGGAGAGAGCTGGTCAAACTGTTTTCAGGGCCTTTTTTATCATATCTGTGTCCACATTCATGCAGCTAACCTTTTACATTTTGCAGAGACTCATCTAGGGCTCGCAATTTACTCGCCCACTCTCTTAGCCAAGTAGAATGTATGTAGAATTTGTAACATTTGCAGGGGATTGTTTGAACTTTTAACATTTAATTTGTTTTCAGTAAATTTCAAATAAAAGTTTCACTGTCATGGGTCAATTGCATTTCTCTTAGGTCGAGTAGGTAAACTAAGTTACTCAACCTGCAGGTGTAGTGGAATTTTAAAAAATGTGTAAAGCCTGACTCATCTCACCAATGTCTTCAGGGGGTGGACACAAATTATGTATTGCTCATTTTCTGTCTTGGGAAGAGATAACTTCTGATGACATTCAAAATATTAGTACAACATTGCTAATCAAATTGGTTTGTTTGCTAATCAAGAACATTTTAATTGACAAACTCTGCGAATTTATTTCTGAAAACTAATTTATGCCTTGTCAGGATATACTGCTAGACTCGCTGACGCTCTTCTTATCGTGCCACCTTGTCTTGAATGGGATAAGATATTTTCTCGATCTTTGTAGTTAAGGATTGTTGCTATGATTGGTCTCAGAGGAGCTCCTGGTGGTGGTTTCCGGGTTAAGGCCCTAAACGCTATTTCTACTGCATTGTGAGCGGTTCCCTGGGCTGACTTCCTGCAAAAACATATTCTCCACATAAGCTGTGGGGTCGGGTGTCTCTTCGCCTTCTTGCAGGCCGATAATACGAACGTTGTTGAAGCGGGCTCTCCCTTCTGCATCTTGCGCCCTGTCTTCCATCAGCTTGACTTTCTGTTGCAGAATGTGAACATCAGGTTGGATTTCGTGGATCTTGGCATTATTTTCTGTTAGTTGTTTTTCCAAGGTAGTGGTCTATTTCGGTCAGTTTCCTGACATCCTGGCGTAGTAGGCCCACATTGACCATGACTGTGTCTATTTTGGAGCACAGCGAGGGTTTCAATTCAGCAATTGCTTGTAGGATTTTGTTGTTTGGCTCGTCAGCTGCTATCGTTTTGTCTTGTGCAGGTGCCATTTGTACAGTGGGCGACTGATGCAGGGCTTTGGCGTAGCTGTCGATGGTAGCTTGACCGCCCTTGGTTTTAAGAGATTTGGAATACATTCAGCCAGCTGTGATGGTCTGTGTTCACGCAGTGTGGGTTTGCCCACCCTGCCTCTAAAGGGTGTCAGTGTATAGGGGTTGAGCAAGGGCCACCCTATTAAGTACGTGATTTACAGCACTGGTTACTCTTGGTATAATAAGTGCAACAGAGAAGAGATCTGTAAGCTTGTGCCCGTCAGCAGTCTGACTTCCCTGTAGTTTTAGGGCATCTGATCCAGCGTCCTGTGCTCTTGGAGTGGCGCTGTGGGCTGTGAGCATGTTGGTTTCCTCTGTGGTCAGTGGGCCGTTACCCAGTGATGTAGACTTGGGTTGTTCAGGCCTTAAGGAAGACTGCTGTTGACACAGTGCTGCAATTTGAAAGTAGGCAGCTAGTGGCGTGATGCTCACTGCAGTAGTCGCGTGGCTGCCTCGCTGTGGCATGAGTTTGGGTTGTCAGGAGCCTGGTGTGGCTCTGTGCACTACAGGTGTGCTGGGGAGCTCCTAGTTATGTTTAAAAAGTGTTGTGTTTTCCAGTGTCTACAGGCAAGCACAACAGTCACAGCAGGAGGTGCGCGTGAGTCTACAAACTCTGCAGTTCTCAAAACGTAGCTTGCAGACCGACCAAGATGGGTTTTCTTTTCTGCCTCCTGCCCTTCCTCAAGCATCGACCTATGGAGGCCTGGGAGTTCCCAGTGGGGCTCCCTGTGATCGCGGTCAGGGCGGCCTGCAGGGGAAGTGCATGGGGCTGGTGAGCAGGTAAGGAGCACTGTTGGCAGAATTATTAGCGCGCTGGCAGGGGCTCCAGCTGTCCTAAGCTAGTCCAGGTTCTCTAGGTATTATCCTGTTGAGTATGTTGCTGCTAGGCTTGTATGGGGCACAGTGTGACAGCAAGTCAGTGCGGGCGTGCCAGGGAGGACTTCAGGGCAAATTGGCCTATCGGGTGAGTTCTCCTCCGAGTGCCCCATCATAATATGATGCATTCACTCCCAACCCCTTTGGCATGCGTATTTATTTTTGTTAGCCCTCACCTGTTCTTTCATACATAGACCTGTGTTCACGCAGCCTATGTTTGTACTTTGTAATAATGGGAAGATCACAACATTCAAAGAATGAAACTTTATCCCTAGAGCCTCCATATGTTTAGCCTCTTGAGGCTGTAGTGATTCACCTTTATCACCTTTCCCACCCTTACAGGTTAAAGACGACCCGAGCAGCAACTTCTGCCACGGGAGCCTTCTCCTCGTCATCAATGACCTGTTTGCAGCGGGCACAGAGACCACCTCCACCACGCTGCGCTGGGGGCTGCTCTACATGCTCCTGTATCCTGGTGTGCAGAGTAAGTCTTAATGGGGTGTGTAGTGGGCATGGAATTAGAAAGGGTTTGAAAGGATAGCAGTCATTGCTGCAGCCTCTATTCCAAGAGATAGTTTCTTTTTTGAAATAATGGTTATTAGATATACATAGCTCACTCACATGGCTCCCACTAAAGCTGACAATTTGATTGTTATGAGAACACTTTAAACAGCACAGAGTGTGCAGACGTATCAAATGTGAAATGAGCACCCTCCTTATAAACAATTCAAGTTCAGTAACCTATTTAGGTCTGGAGTGCGAGATGGAGATTGTTCTCTGCCAGCTTCTTGCAGGTACATGTTTAGTTGGAGCTTAGCTGCTTATGCCAAGCAGGATGTGTGCATCCTTCTGGAAGCACAGTTCCAGTAGCAGCCATTTTGACGAGCATGTCAGTTGTTTAAGCAGGGGAGCAACATTCTTTTGAAAGCATGGTTTGACGACCAGCTGTTTAGTACATGTGGCATCTGGCTTCCCCTAAATCTGTATGTATGTGTGGATGACTATGTGTATGATGTCAGAATGTGTAATGGCACGGAGTGAATGCGGAATGTCCTTAGCCTGGGTGTTCCACAATTGACTGTTGGGCAGACCTACCTGGTGTGTGAGCACTGGTGGGTCCTACATGTACTATAATACTACATGAAGATCTAACGTAACAAATGGCACTTCGCTGTAACTTACCTGCGCCACAAGTTATCTTCATCAGCTACAGTACATTAATGTGTTTTCCACTTTAATAGTGTGTCACGTTATCCTTGTGTTTTTGTTGCTAATGGCTGTCTCTGTTCGTGTTGTCAAACTTCATTGAACTAGCTTCTCATTCTCTGATGGCCACCATTGGCCAAGCAAATGATGCAGTCCTTTTTTATTTGCGGTCATGATATCCGGCCTGGTCCTAATCCTCACTTTCGGATCGGGAGACGAGGCCCCACACGTGTTCCTCTCCACGGCCAGTCTTTCTGGAGCCCTGGCACAGTGGAAAGGAGACTGTCAGTATTGGCATTCAGTCAAGGCTTTACTTAAAAGGTGGCAAGACAATTGTCGCAAGATGCCAGTTTAAGAATCTATAGGGCAACCTGCCATGGTAAGGGGAATTATTTGCTAAATATCGAAACAAACATCTTTTACATATTGCGTCAGGTGATAGATGAAGTAACTCCAGATTAAGATGATTACATGAACAGAACTTTAGTAACCAAAACAGGCTCAGCACTCCCCAGATTCACACACCCTAGCCAAGCGCTGAAGCAGGGATCCAGGACCAGCCTGGAAAGGTCCTCACTCAAGCACGTATCCTCGCAGGGGGTGCAGTTGGTAGAAATGTGTTAATATTTGACTTTCAGTAATACTGTTTTATGGCGATAATGGAAAAAAGTACACAAATTACAATATTTGTGATGATGTATATCTAACCACAAAGAAATATGCTAAACAAAAGAAGCACGATTGCCTCTTTCGCCCTCCACTGAAGACCACATGCACGACACTGCAAAGCAACACAAGCGCAAACAGTCCTCACATTGTCTCCTGCAAATCCACCTTCAATATATGGAGGAACACAGTGAAAGATTCATATGGATGTTATGTGGGCTTGCAGCTCCAATCGCTGGCATGCCCTTTGGTACCCTCTGTGACCCCTAGTTGAGAATCTGCAGAGGCAGTGTCGGGGTCTGAAAACAAACTGAAGTCTATGATAATGTTTACTTTGCATGACTGCCTGACTCCCTCCCCCCACGCTGCCTCTTTCCTTATCTGCAGCAATGTTTAGTCTTAAGGAAGGACACTAAATACTACTACGAGCATGTTCAACATGTCAAAGTTACAGAATATGAAAAGGCTTTGTGTCCTCCAAATAGACAAAGGTGCTTTCACAGGAGTACATACATCCCACGTACAGCCCAAAAGACTAGCAGCCTCATTACTAGTTGGCAGGTCAGGAAATCGGGTGCCTGTAACAACGTATACCAGCACCTTTCCGGACCGACCAACTCCAAGTCTGCCGTTAGGGGCACTGATCTACTGGCAGGTCTGTCAATAGGCCCTAGTGGCAGATAAACGTCTCAATCACCGTCACCGTTACTAATGGTGGCGGTGATCCAGACAACCCCATCCCATGGTGTCCTTTAAGACTATGGAATGGGGAGTTACCGGACTCTACGGCACCTGTTATCTCCCAGTGGTACTAGTAAATCGGGCAGCGGAACCCTTACAGTAGTTTACCCGGTATCCTGTCAGAATTCCTAGTGGGATGCTGGGGAACTCATAATGTGCCACTTGGAGTCACAGCATACAGTGCTGTATTCTGCAGCTGCAGAACAGACCCACACCACAGAAGTAAGGTGTGCGACAAGTGAGATTTTCAGGAAATAAACCCACGCCACTTCTTGTGTTTCCCTGATGGCAAATTGGCATTTCTTTCATTTTTCCCTGTACCTGATATTGCATTTGCAATTGCTTTGACTTTTTGTTCAATCCCCATGTTCTGTATTAATTACATGTCACCCACCCTCCCCCATACACCCTTGTCTAGTAAGCCCTAACCTGAAATGAACGCAATAGTAAATTACCTATGAGGCTGGACTGGCATAAGAATGCCATGCCCCCTGTCCTACAATGACGGTGCTGAGTGTACCTTTGCACAGCTTGTCAGCACTCAAGTTCATGTCTGACTTGCAAGTAATGTAGCCTTGTGTATGCTTTAGTAACATTGTGTTACTTTGGCCATCTTAATTTGATTGTAGTTTGCTTTACGTGAGTGCTACGCCCTGTGATGTTATGATGGGGAAAGGTCAAATGGCATCATTATGCTGGGTCATTTTACAGTCAAAGGTCTTCATCAACATGCCTTTATTTGACAGCATGTCATTGGGCGAACAAAATATAAAATCACTGAAAATGTTCGGGATAAAATAATCAATACTTCACAGCATTGTCAGAACTCAAATAAATGAATACCACATTAAGTCACGGTTTTCTGACATCACTCAAATCTACAGCGTTGAAAAAAATGCCTTTTTTCCTGATCCAGAATGCGTGCAGGTATGTAGCAGGTATTTAGCAACAGCATAATTCATAACTTTGTTGTTTGTCCTTTTACATGCAGTTGGGCCACAACTGTAATGTGCAATACAAGGTCAATAAGTCTTAGTTTTATTTTCCTGTACCTTATGTACTGGGAACAGGTTAACATAAAGTACAATTCAGTTTTTCTTCCATTTCTGCAATAAGGGTATTCATCTATAGTCCCAAGTGTTGGTTATGCTTGCCACTGAAGAAAAAAGGAACAATTTAACTTTATTCTCAAATAATCCAGCTATCTTTTATAAGCACCTGCAAATCTATAGTTGCAGTATCTTGAACGTAGCGAGGATGTTGTCCTTTCATTTAGAACTCGTTCTACTTCATTTAATAAAAAAACATTTCTTACTGGAAGATTTGTGATTGCTTTAATATTTATTGGTTTTAAACAGAGCTCCAGATACGTTTTTGTAACATGTCTAGACCATGGCATTAAAGCCCCCCATCAAGCTTCAGCACACCCTTATTGCATCTTATTGCATCTTTGTATTTGGTAAGGAGCAGCTGATTCCAGATTCTGATCCAATACAGGCGAGGCTTTAGTACAATGGCACTATCAATGTAGTTAAATTAACTTCCTTGTGCAACTAGATTGTCGGGGTGCACTTAGGAAAACAGAATTTGTTTAGGAAACTATTCTCTATGTTGATCATCTTTATTTTATCCCCAAAGCTACGGACCATATAGTGTTGCTTGACGGGCCTCCAGTTCATAAACCTTTAGGAACAGTCTCAGTGCCACCTTAGGCGTGTGCTCTTGCAAATCCCGTGGGGGGCGTACTATATCTAGATAGCGCGTAGTTGGATTGATCCAACTGATGTTATCAGCTACTTGAATCCTCAAATCTTATTCCTAAATAATCATATGTCTTTACTAGTGCAATAGCTTTGTTAACAATCTGTAAACAGAACCTGTGCTGGTTCCTTTGAGTTTAAAAACCATGAGCTTAGTTTGAGAACAATTGTTTAATAAGCCCTGGTTATTGCAAAAATCAGCAAAAAGTGCAAGCTGTTCTTTCAAGCCAAGAGGGGCCAGTGATAGTAAAAAAGCATCATCCCCAAATTAGAGCGGTGGGGATTTGCCAATGCCTAGTGCAGGGGTTGACAGTAGGAAGCCTATCACTTCGTTTAACAAAGGCAAGAAGATGGTGTGGGCTTTAACGCAGCCCTTCTGGGGGCAGACTACAGAAACTTTGCACCGGTGCAAGTGCAAAGTTGCACTATATTAGCTCTAGGGAATAGCTTTCCTAATGCAAAAACATTGGGTCATATTTGAAAACATGTACACTGTGACCAGTTCAATTTTTCATGGTATAAGCCCTAAGGCAAAAATATATTTAGTGCAAAAATCCTGCACTGTGAATGCATTTTTTCACCAGGGCAAAGTTTGCCCCAGTTTCAATATGGAATGGTATTAACACTAGGGCAAGCTTTGGGATTATTTCTACTCTCATCCAAGATTCCAGAAAGTGCAGTTAATGGCATTGAATAGACGCAGGAAAAAGGCTTGCCAAACTGCTAGTTTTGACTTAAATATATCCACCACTACTATATTCGGCCCCAGGGCTTTATTACTATTTTGGACTTTTATTCAAGCATGCACATCCTTCAGTGAGAATACCAGGGGGTCAAATTGGGCGCTTACCTCTCCAAGAGAAAGACAATTCTGCCTCATTTGTGGTCTTGATTATTTGAATATATCCTAAAATGGTCATGCCCCCTTTGCTCAGTAATATTGCCATGTAGTGTTATGCTTTCTACTGTCATGCCAGCAGGTGCCAATTTCCAGAATCTTATGCAATTATGGCTATTGCATCACTAAGCTGTTTCCACCTATGATTTGTATGTGCTCTCTTTTTTGAAGTAAGGTGTTTCAGCCCTGCATCAGTCCACCTGCTACACCTTTCCAACCCCCTCTATCACGCCCCTTTGGATACCCATGTCTTTCCCTGTGTGACCAAGGCCAATCCTCCTTCCATCACCAACCACCAACATCCACACCACCCCACTCACCATCTGGACACCAAACCCAAACATCACCAAGCCCGACACCACTGAACGCCCCCCTTCACTCACACCCAGCCCCCAACCTCCGAGCAAATCCCTACCAACCCTTCTTTCCAACCGACACTGGTTCTCCCCTGAAGGCCTGGGGCCGCCCGCTCCCTCTTCTCGTTCCTGACTCACCACCCGCACACCCGCATCCTACAACAGAACCCCCCTCTGGCCAACACCATGCCTCCAGTCACATCGACCAACACGGTCTGACCACTCACACCGTCCTCTCCAGTGTCTGACACAATCCCACAAGTCACACTGGCTACCTGAGTCCTGCTAAACCTTGACACCCGGGAAAGCACCACCCCCGCTACTTTGCACAAACTCACTTGCCTCCTTAAAAAGACCTGCTCTGTGGACAAAAACAGACACATCATCTTTGATCTCTAACCTCCGACAATCCTGATCTCATATTTATCACTGAAACATGGTTCTCGGACGACTTCAAACCGATCGCACACAAAGCAATACAACCAGACTGCTCACTTATCACCCACAACAGACCCTCTAGAGGAGGCAGAGTAGCCATCCTCCACAAACCACACATAATCATCACCGAAACTCAGCTAACTGCAAATCCGTTCTAATCAAACTCTCTCCCGCCCACTCATCTACATGCCCCCCAGATACGATAGACATTTCACCAACACCCTATGCGACTCGCTAGCAGCCACATTAGTTACCCACCCAACACTCACTGTACTGGGCGACTTCAAAATCTGATTTGACGTACCCAACACCCACATGAATCGACCCCTAGTCAACAGTCTGGAGGCACTCAACTTTACTGAGCAGATTACAGGACCCACCCACACTACCGGCCACACCCTTAATGTCATTTTCAGCTTCTCCGACCTCGTCTACTCGTCCACCCCCATGTGCTGGAACAAGGTCAGAATAATACCAGACCTGACAGAAGCCCTGCTCTGCGCCCTTCCCGCACTCCAAGCCGCATATAGATCTCAAACCATTGACGTCTTTGACTCCTGGCTCAACAACTCACTCCTTCTTCTTAACCCCTCCAGCTCCACTCCCACCCGCCAAGGACCGACACCCAATTGGTTCATCCCCCAACTAAAGGCATTCAAAACTCGAAACCACTCCCTTGAGCGCAAATGGCGAGCTTCAAGAACCCCTCAATGCAAATCAGAGTACATCCACCATCACCGCAATTATAAATCAGAGATCCAAAAGGCCAAAAAATCCTATTACAATAACAGAATCCTGAGCTGTCGCAGCAGCAAAGTGCTATACAGGATCATCACCGAATTCCTGAACCCTTCTTGCGCCTCTGACCCGATCACTTCCTCTCAAACATTCTGCAACTCCCTCTCAGAACACTTCCACAAAACAGCCCTAGACAGGACGACCATCCTCAACACCAAACTCTGCAACCTCATCGCCTGCCCAAGACCCACTCCTCAAGAATCAACAAACAGGCCCTGAGAGACCCCTGAGTTCTGCTCTTTCAGTCTGATCTCAAGCAAGCAGTTCATCAAACTGCTGTGCGACAAGTGGCCTTCTGGCTCCCCCCTCAACCCTTGTCCCGGCTCACCACTCAAAAGAAATCTTCACATCCACTTGTGCAGGGGAACTGGTGAGGCCCATTCTTAATGACTCCTTTACCTCCAGCATCTTCCCAGAACTTCAAAATCGTCCATGTCAAACCCCTTCTAAAGCAATCGACAATCAACCCTCTCCAACCAATAAACTACAGGTCCATTTTCAACACCCTATTCTTGGAAAAGCTCATCGACCGCACTGCATATTCCTAGCGCAATCATGTTTCTGCCCTTGCCTTAGAATAGATACTTCACTGATCTCTATCTGGTATGACCTCAAAGTCGCTGCAGACTCGGAAGGATGCACCACACTTGTTCTTCTTGACCTCTTAGGAATCCGATATTGAGTGCTCAAGTGGATTGCTTTGCTCCAAACTAACAGAATGCAAATCACCTATCTCCCCCTTTCTTCTCCTCTGCCTGCCAAGTGGGCACTGGATTGTCCCAAGGCACCTGTCTGTCACCTCTTCTTTTCAACCTTTACATGACCCATCCACTCCCACAACCTCATCTGCTATAATTACGCCAATGACACACAAATCATGCTGAGGATTCCTAAATCAACCTCTAACCCTCATCCTGACTTAGCAGCTTGCCTTACAGACTTTGACCTCTGGATGACGAGTAACCATCTCCTTCGCAACCTTGGAAAAACGGAGATCATCGTGTGCAGTAAAACAACCCTCTTCCCACAACCGTCTCCATGGCCACCCTCGCTCGACCCCCCCCCCCCACCTCTGTCAAAAACCTTGGTTGTACAATGGACTCTGACCTAATTCTGTCACACCACATTAACAGCCTATTCAAATCCTGCCACTTCCACCTGAAGCTTCTGAAATGCATCTTCCCTTTCCCAACCTACCCCAGTAAACTGGCAGCAATTATGTCCATCGTCATGTCCAGGCTGGACTATGCAAACTCCCTTTACCTGGGTGCACCGGCCTACCAAATGAAGAGTACAAAATGCTGCCAGACTGCTCCTTGCGGACGAAGGGATCACATCTCACCTGCTCTCCACGCCTTACACTGGCTGTCATGGGTATCAGGCAGGTAGTTGGGGCAAGCTGGGTGGGGGCTTAGCAGGCCTGGCATAGGCACACAAAGACCCCATAACAAATTCCTGCCTTCATTCCTTCCTAGTGTTTGTAGTAACCTCCTGGTTACCACTTCCTGTTTCCAAACAGGAAGTGCATGATAACTCATGAGCTCTCTAGTGTTTGCGTGTGGCTGGCTATATAAGCCACACCCAAGGTTCTTCCAGTGCTTCGTGTTGCTCACTGTGAGCTGTATCAGCAACACACTTGCCGTGCTCTGGATCAGCCAGCATCTGCTTACCTGCTCCAGATCATCCTGCTTCTGCTTACCTGCTCCGGATCATCCTGCTTCTTCTTACCTGCTCCGGATCATCCTATTTCTGCTTACCCACTCTGGATCATTCAGCTTTAGCTTACCTGGTTCTTACTCCACGCAGCAGCTATCTCCAGTCAAGAGGGGACTTCTACACCGGCACATGTAAGAACAAAGAAGAACAGCGTTAACACATGCACATCAGTAATTCTGCGCATACACACTGAATCTTCCCGCAACGCTGGAATCCAGGTTAGTTGCACAAGTGCACAAACCCCTGTAAGAAAGAAGAGACCTTATTAATTGCCCTCACTCCAATAATGCGGGCACTTATTTCACTGCGCTCTTTGTCTCTATGCGGTGCATACCTCCCAAAAGCCTCCGTGCAAACTTACCTAACCACCAAGTCTCCAGTAGCGCTGAACCCACACTCGAGGCGCTAATACCACATAATTTCTCCTGCAAAGGAAAGGGAGAGACATTACCAGGCGCGCTCGAATTAAAGGCGCTGCGCAAACCTACCAGCAGCTAGCTTCTACACGCAGCGCTACTCACCCACAAAAATACCAGCAAACAAAGACAATACGGACAATTTTGGACACTCAACATTCTCCGCGCAACTTTCACTTGTGGGAAGGACTTTCTAGCCAGTGAAGAAACTGTTGCCTTGAACTCTCGGCCTCGCTGTGAAGGCATAAAACAGCGTTTGGCATCTGAACTCAGCCTACAGACATTGGCACAAATCACATGAGTGAATCGCGCCCCTGCAAATGCAGGATGGAGTGCACACCCTATTAAAGATCAAGGTAAGCCCATAGAGGGACATCACAGCACACAGTAAAGAGAAGGGAATGGCCCAGGGGAATCGGGTGAATTCAGGTCTGAGTGTATTTGCCAGGAAGTCCTCCGGGTGAAACAGGGGAAGTGAATACTCTGGGTCAAGGCAGGCTCGTCCATTGCTCCTCCAGAGACACAGGTGAGTGTGACACTGGCTCCCGATTGGGCAATGGGCTACGTTAAAAAATTCTGTGCAGGATTCCAAGATGGCCGCCGGCACTGTGTAGATGTGCCGACGGCAGCTCCATTACTCTGTGGCCTGGTTCGGGTGGCCCCACCACCCCCCCAGTTACCAAGGCTTAGGTTGTTGGAGGAAGAAAGCACTGGGGACCCCACCGGAGGAGCCCGCAGTGCACTGGGACCCCTGTGGCGCCTTTAGTGAGACGCAGTTCGGAGGAGGGGGAAACCCCTCCCCCCAGGCTGAGAAGCGAGACACAAGTCCAGGAGGCAGGACTTCTGGGATGGCCCAGTAGAGGAGCCCTTGGCAGCGCATGGGGCCCCAGCAGCGCCATCGGCAGTGAGCGGACGGGAGGAGCAGGAGATCCCTCCCCGCCCCCTGGGTGGAGCGAGGCCTTGGGGAAAGGGATTCCTGGGGAAGACCAGAGGAGGAACCTGTGGCGGCGCACCGGAGCCCCGGCAGCGCCTGTGGAGGAACACGGATTGGAGGAGTGGGGGGCCCCCCTCAGGTAGAGTGTACAGCGCGGAGGGCTGCTGGAGGAGCCCCACGACGTGGTGTGGAGCATCCCGAGGGGCGGCAGGCCCTGGAGAGGAGCAGTAAACAGCTATTGGGGGAGAGCTGTTGCTACAAGGCTTGGCAGCGCCCCCCCCCCCAGAACGAGCGCAGCACCTAAGATAATGTGAGGAGTGCTGCGGGGAGAAGGAGGGGAGCAAAAAGAATAGCGGAGCAAGTGTGGAGTGCGGGTCCCGGAGGAAGGAAGATGTGTGGGGTGTCCCAGAGGAGCTGCTGGGAAGGAGAGAGTACCGGCAGTTGTAGTGGAGGTGAGAGGTGGCGGCGGCAAGAGTGTTGGTCCCCGCCGAGTGATTGATCCCCACTCAGCGGGAAAGAGGAGAGGCCCGGAGAACATTGAGGCCCTCGAACGAGGGAGGGGCCCCAGCAGATCCCACAACAGTGAAGAGAATGTTCAAGCTCCCTCTCTTAACGTAGTAGATTTAGGGGTGCAGCAGCTGTACTGGAACAACTCTGGACTCTATAGGCAGGCGATGGAGCATACACCCGGGCCTACACAGGCAGGGTGGCCGGGAGATTGAAGAAAGCCGAGCTCAACAAGCAGGTACATAGTGGCACCCCGTTTTAGGAACAGCAAGGACCGGGCGACAAGGAAGGAGCGACCCACGGCCCGGAAGGTGGGGCGAGTGGAAACCCGCCGGAGGAGGCTGTGCAATAGGGCTTAGTGGCCGGGCCAGCTACCCACAGTGAGGAGGACACGGCATACGTGGAGGGAGAGGCCCCCAAGCAACTGAGGAGACAGCATCAGTCCCGATCGTCTGTGAGCAGCGCAGTTCAGTCGTAGGGCGGTCCTACCATAGATATCTTCCAGGTCCAAGGGGAGGACAGGAAAGGCTGGTCATCTCGTGAGCGAGCCCCAGGGAACATTGACTACGCTTTGGCCCGCAATGGAGAGCAAGGACCCCGGTTAAAGGGGGGGTGGACTCCCGAAAAAACGACGGGACAAGGAAGGAGCTGAGGAACCGCCGCAGATGACGAGACAAGACCTTAGAGGGGAAATGAAGAACTTGAGGGAGTCCCTGGCTAAAACATTTCAAGAACAATTTCAACTGCTGAGGAGCGACCTCAATGCGGCATTAGGAGAACTGCAGCAAGAAACAGCCCAGTTGGGGGAAAGGACGGATGTACTGGAAAGAGGCCTTCAGGAGTGCGAAAGGGACACAATTGCAAACAGTGAGGCTATTGACCGATTGGACATTGCTACGAGGAATATGGAGGCAATGGTGGAGGATCTGGAGAACAGATCCCGAAGGGTTAACATCAGGGTTAAATCGCTACCGGAGACTGTCATGGATAGACAATTGAAGGAAGAGATCCAGGAGGTCTTCGCGGGGCACCTGGGCGAGGAATCCCCGGGCGTGATTGAGCTGGACAGGGTCCACAGGGTGGGCCGGACCCCGGGAGGCCCTAACGCCAGATCACGAGATGTGTAAGCGACTTTCGCTCGGTATAGCCAAAAAGAGGCGGTGTTAAGAGCGGCTAGACAGAAATCTCCTTGTTTCAGGATCTGGCCGCTAGCACGTTGCTGAAAAGAAGAAGCATGGGCCCAGTCGTGAAGGAGCTGGCCAAGAAAGGGATAAAGTACAAATGGTCCTTTCCATTCAGATTGGTGTTTGAGTGGGAAGGGACCCAGAGGCGAGCAACTACCCTCCAGGAGGCAGCCGGTATAATTAGACTCGATCTGGAAAATGGGGGGAGGGCCTTGATGGGGGGCTGCCAAACCGAGGTAGGCAAAGGGAAAGAGGCAGACCGTGGGAATGGTCCACAGTTGGGGAGGGGAACGGGGGAGGAGGAAGACAGCGCTGCGAGGACCAACTGCAGGGGGACATGTGGTACCAAGGAGGGGACGGGTGGCAGTGGCGCGGGGGTGTCTGGGTAACTTGAATCCTGGTAGAAGGCTCTTCGGGGGTTGGTGGGAACAGGGGCTTTTCATGGGGGCCTAGGAGGATGGGGTTGAAAACATCCTGGAACAGGCAAGGGCAGATGTGTCCGGGGGGGGGGGGGGTAGTAGGGAAGTGTAGGGGGCTTGGGGGGAGGGGGCGGTCTCACCCTAAGTTGGGGATTCAGGGTGGGAGGGGGGTAGGGTGGGTTGAATGGGAGGGGACCACAGTGTGTGAGGTAGCAGCGCAGGCTCTGTTCAACAGGAGGACGATGGTAGGGGGCAGAGGAGGAGAGGGAAGGGATAAACATACCCACAGGAGGGGGGGAGAGACCCAGGGCAGACCCGGAGGGAGGGTGGGGAGATGGGCATGGTCGGCGCACTGGACTTTAGCCCAGTCTTCAGGTGGCTAACACATAATGTAAAGGGGCTAAACTCCCCCCTTAAACGGACAAAGCTGGAGCAATTCACCAGGTCCCATAAGGCAGATGTGCTGGCACTGCAAGAGACTAATTTACTGAGGAAAGACCAGAGCCGATTGCGGCTGAAGGGCTTCTCATAGATATTGTTTACATCTGGTCCTACAAAGAAGGGGGGGTAGCCGTGGCATTCGGGACAGGGATAGACTTCAGAATCCTGGACATCCTGAGGGACAAAAACAGGAGGCTCATCATGGTGAGGGGAGAGCACAGGGGCTCGTCTTATACCATAGCATCGGTATATGGCCCAAATGCCGGTCAGGACCAGTTAATGCGCGAAACCCTGGGCACTTTGGAGAATTTCACGAGGGGACAAGTAATATTGATGGGGGACTTCAATTTAGCTTGGGACAGGGGGCGCGTCCAATCTCAGCATGAAGGTGGTGGGAGGAGCGGTGGCCTCCCCCCAACTGAAGGGATGGGAGGAAGCTGGATTGCGAGACGTGTGGAGGGCATTACGGGGGGGAAGAGGAAGGGTTTACATTTCTCTCGGACGTTCACAAAACCCAATCAAAAATTGATTCTATTTGGGTGTCCGGAAGCCTGATCAGGGGGTGGAGTCTGTCGAGGCCGGCCCTATGGGGATTGCTGACCACAAAGTTGTGCAGATGAAGCTGCAGCTGGGGAGGCGGAGGTCGGGGATGTGGAGTTGGAAGTTCCTGGGGGAACTCCTGAGGGATCAGGTAATGCGGGAGAATATTGGAAGCAAGATCTGGTATTTTTTCGAGAGGAACAATACCTCAGACACGAGCCTGGGCACGAGGTGGGATGCGTTCAAGGCTACTCTGAGGGGGGAACTCATTGCTCTGAAGGCGGAGAGAAATAGGCAATTGAGAGGGCTGGAAATTCAGCTGGAAAGGGAGGTTGAGGCGGTGAGGGTGCGAGTAAGGGGGACCCCCCAAGGAAAGCCTACAGGGAATATAGTTTAGTTGAAGGCCAACTGGGGATCCTAAGGACTAAAAAGGCGGAAGAGGCGATGTTGAGGGTTAGGCAAACATTTTATGCGATGGCCAGTAAGGCAGATTCACTCTTGGCTCGCCTTTTGAGGGGAAGTAGGGAACAGAATGTTATAATGGCCACGAGGGATGGGAGGGGAGAGAGACTCATCCGCAGAAGAGATAAAGTGAAGGTTAGCTGAATTTTATGAATCGCTGCATACTTCACAGAACCTGCAGCCTCTGCCACAGAGGGAATTTTCAGGGGCTTTGCCCCTCACACGACTTTCTCGGGAGGAGGGGGAGGAGTTGGGTCGCGCTATCACAGAGGACGAGGTAAGAGCTATCATAATGTCACTCCCCTGCAATAAGGCCCCGGGCCCAGACGGCTACCCAGCTTCCTTTTACAGAACCTACTGGTTCCGCATCTAACGGAACCGTTTAATACGTTTGGGTCCAGGCGAAGCATTACCCCCTCGATGGAAGAGTCCAAAATAACACTTATTTATAAGGCAGGTAAGGATCTGGAAGAATACACATCTCATCGACCTATCGCCCTTATAAACACGAAGGCGAACATTTTCACTAAAATATTGGCGAATCGCCTGGAGAAGCACCTACCCTTGCTGATCCACCAGGACCAGACAGGGTTCGTAATAGGGAAGCAGACCGCGGACAATATCAGGCGGGTGGCCCACATGGTGGAAAAAGCACAGAAGACGACCACTCTGCCGATCCTCTTAGTGCTAGACGTCGAAAAGGCGTTCGATCGGGTGGAGTGGTCGTTCCTGTTTCAAGTTATGGAAAAGATGGGATTGGGGACAGGGTTCATTAATATGGTCACAGCAAATTATAAGACTCCCACGTCACGCATACTAGTTAATGGAGAGATGTCTCACCCTATTAATCTATGGCGGGGGACGAAGCATGGGTGCCCTCTTTCCCCGTTGCTATACGCAATCTATTTGGAGCCCCTTCTCTTGGCCATACGAGAGACAGACAATATCCAGGGTATACCATTTGGAGTATATCAGCATAAAGTGGTGGCGTTTGTCGATGGCATGCTGCTCACGTTGACGAACCCGACGGAGTCTGTCAAGGCAAGCATGGAACTGCTGGCCAAATTCGGGGAGTTATCGGGTCTGCGGGTCAATCTACAGAAGTCGGAACTGATGAACTTGTCCCTAGGGGAGCATGAGGCCGAGGAGTTGAGGGCAATTTCCCCGTTTAAGTGGAGTCCGGGCGGGTTAAGAAATTTGGGGATCAGAATCACTCCCACTCTGGCAGGGTGGTAGGTAGCAAACTATGCCCCAAGGTAAAAAAGACCTAAGGAAGTGGAGCGCCCTAAGGATATCCTGGTTGGGGAGGGCGTGCTTTATCTATTTCAGGCTATTCTGTTATCTGTTCCGGCAGGCTTCTTTAAGGAGTTACACAGGGCGGTTAAGGAGTTTACTTGGGAGGGCAAGAGACCACGCTTGTCCCGAGGACTACTGGTAACATCCAGGGGGGATGGAGGTCTGGCCCTTCCCGACTTCCATCGTTATTATGAGGCTGCACAGCTCTGGGTAATTAGGGTATGGTTCGAGGAGGACTACAATAAGCATTGGGTGAAACTGGACAGAGCAGTAGCCCGACATCACCTGGGGGAGGCACTATGGCTCCCACAACGGTTGAGACTGCCTCACCTCTATCTGTGCGCCATAACAAAGGGAATGGTGGACATCTGGGACACATACAATCTCTGTCTAGCTGCACACATACAGAGTGCGCACACGCACTACGAACCACCCTATTTTTCCACTGACCTGAACTGCAGTCCCCGAGGGCGTTCAACCCACAGCGCATTCAGATCATACCAAGGGTTAAAGGTTCTGTACAAATGCCCAATAACATAACATAAAATAAAATGTACTTATTGCCAGGTGAATTTAATATAGCCTCCGGATTCCACATTCCTGCGTAGTGTACAGAATTATATTGATGGGCTTCTTGCGGGTTGGGCAGAGGCGGTGGAAAATCAGATATTTCTTTTGGAGGGTGATCTAAATACATGGTGTCTTGATAAAGAAAGTTGTGCTCCTTTTCGAAATGTCCACGAAAAATGTTCTATGGTAAAGAAAGGTACCAATACAAAAGAGGACAAATGGCTGGATTGCCTTAGAAACTGGGACCTTACCTTATTGAATGGCAGAACAAAGGGAGACTGTCTGGTGCATTTTACCTGGGATTTGGGTAATAAGCGAGCGACACTTGATTACTATTTTGGAATAACGCATGTTTGCAGCAAGTCTTGTAACTTAAGGTAATATCTAACGATTTTAGTGATCTTGCGCTGCTTGCTTTGTCCTTGGTTGGACACGTAGTAGCTGACCTATCTCGTGGCATGAGAGGGATTCATATTAACGGTGCAGGAAATCGCATCTTTTGGTCTGCTAGAAAAATGAGTGAGGCTAATTCTAATAATTGCTCAGGTCATCTCTTGTGATAAGCTCTTACTAAGCCACCTTAATGTAAATGAAATTGAAGGATTATTAAAACATCTTGCAAGGGAAACAGGCCTGGTAAAATCCCAAAATGTGACTTCAGAAAAACATATATCGCGATAAGGGATGCTAAGCGAACAATGAGACAGAGACTAAGAACACTGAATAGGGTGGGTGTTCTGGCCAATGATTTGGCCCTCAGGATTAGAACAATTAACACAGAGTATAGGGTGGGTGTTGAAGCAGTGGAGATTCTCTGTCAAAAATTCCCAATGACAAAATATGATCTGTGCCCTTAGAAGTAAGGATATGAGGAAGGTTTGGTAGATTTTAGCTTCGGCCAAGGGGATGAGACATAAGAAATTATAAACACTATTAAAGAGGAAGTTTGGTTAACTCACCTAAGAGATAGAGGCTACTCTCCGTCAAAGTCCCCCTAGGTGGAATGCTGCTCTGGTGGAAGGCCCTTGATTGTGTCAGTTAAGGACATAGTTAACTATCTCTAAACTTAATAGTTCTGGGGCGCCTGGACCTAATGGGCTTGCCAGAGCAGTACTAAAACATAATCCTATAGGTTGTGCTCAAATTCTTAAGATCATATTTGATAACGTTTGTCAATCAATGGTGATCCTCTTTTCATGGCAACAATCTAATATCATCCCAATTCATAAAAAGGGGGATAGGTTATGGTGGTTGCTGGTGAACTTTGAAAGTGGTGGGGCATAAAATGTTTGTTTCAAAGAAGTGCAGGTGAGCGAGCCCAACTCCATTAAGTGGGGATCAGGGTGCTTCTCTCTCCAATATTTGTTTTTAAATGAGTGGAAATGGTGCATTTTCACTTATTTGATGAACATGTCACACATGGGAGCACAAGCTCTCTGTCAGTGTGAGACTTATTGGGCCTCATTATGAGTATGTCGGTCTGGTAACAACGGTGCCGGTAACCTACCGGCACCGTTGTTACCTGACCGGCATACTCCGAGTTCTGCGTGCGGGTGCCTTTCCGCCTGCCAGGTCTGATCTGACGGGCGGAAAGGCACCTGCTAGCAGACTTTGACGGATGCACCAGCACTGTTGCACACAGTGCCGGTGCATCCATGCTCCCCATTCCCATCGAGTCCTACGGGACTCGAATGGCAATGGGGAGTGACTTTTTACGCCGCCTGACTTCAGGGACCACTGAGGCTGAAATGCCCCGGTGATTCCCCATTGCCAGGTGCTGGAAAAAAAGCATGACTCCGGCAGCAGCCTACCGTTTTCACCGGCAGGGCTACGGCCGGAGTTATAATGAGGCCCATTGAGTGTGAATATAACTCCTTGGAGCAACATCATTCATTTAAGTCTTACACCTGTATACAGTGTAATTTATTGGAGGGAGTCACATGTCTTAGAGCACAGTATCATTCACTGGGAGGTAATCCCACACATGAGAGTACAGTTTCACTATTGATCCTTCCCATTGACCCTCAGAAATGAAGGAGAGAGTTAACTGCTTTTAACATTTAGGCTCCACAACAATAGTTGCATGATTAGAATGTTTAAGGAAGTTAGATGACCACACACAATTAAGTTTGCCCCTCCCTCAGTCTCTGAAGTTAGCACCCCCACCCCAACATTTGAAGGGTTAGCCCCCCCACCACCCGCAATTTCATAGGTGAACCACTGAAACCTGTAGATGTGTCCCCAACACAAGACGCATCCACAGCAGCTGGCTCTGCTGAAAGTGAAACTGCAGTGCTTTTCGGAAAGCCGTGCAGTTTCATGATGGTTGCTTTTAAATTGTTGTATATGTATTACAAATATTCTCCAGCATGGGATCTGGCATGGATTCACATGCTCATGAATATTCCCCGTCGTCAGGCCGGGAATCCTCGGTATAGAAAAAAATCAGTATCAGTTTCGTTTCTGATCTGTCTTCCTTAGTAGTAACCAATCACTGGTCTCTGGGTCAACCTAGTGTGACGTCCCCTGTACCCATGATCCCTCACACGTGAAGGAACCTCAGATTGTTTTTTTCCGCCATACTTGTCCTTCGGTGCTAAGCAGTTTAAAGTAACAATTACCGTTAAAACTCCCCCTTTCTCTTCTACCGTATGCCGAAGATCGACGCCGGTGAAGATAGTGGAAATCATCCGTTGAGAACTGCCATGACGGACTCTGGGCCTTGGAAGGCCTCTGGCCACGGCCCTATACAGTAGGGAGAGTGGGGGTGGAGGGGTCATATCATACAGGCTCTTTTCCCCCATTCTTACATATACCAGCCCGCTGCCATTTGGTAACATATGGAGAGTACTTCATTCAAATTTTGCCCTCAATCTAATAGGAAGTTACCCTGGGTGGATAAGCACAATATGTGCAATCTGTGTCTCCCACGAGACCATCCCGAGGCTACCCGTCGAGCTTGCAAGCTCTTCAAGCCGAAGACCCTTAAAGACCGCTCGACTAAGCCCTGGGCCCACTACGCCAGGCAACTAGGGGCCATGGAAGTAGAGGGGACATTCAGCGATGGCAGCAATGTCGCTGAATCGGATGGCGAGGGCAAAGGGGTGACTTTGGACACCCGCGCGCACGCCCCTGACCCCGAAGGACTGGTTGGCGGCCACGTTGTGGGGACACCACCCCTTGGCAAGAGTGCTTCACATCATACCACCACTAAGCACATTAGCCCCGGCTGTGACTCGACACATGTGTCGAGCGATCAGCACTGGACAAAACCACGAGAGCGGTCCAATGAATCCTTGTCCTCTGGGCGTTCCCGGTCGCGTTCGCCTCATGACAAAATCCAACCATCTTCCGTTGATAAGTGTGTCGCCCAATCAACAGCCACTGAGGCCTGATCGTGGGATGTTGAAACTGCTCTGCACTCTGAAGAGGCTAGAAGCGTAGTGTCTGACCGCACTCCCGAGACTACACATCCTTCTTCGAATCCCCCCTCCGAAACTCAACGCGATGTGTTGAAATCCTCAGAGGCCCATAAAAATTTGGGTTAACATTCCTCTAGCCATGGGGGAGGGGATAAACAACACAAGAAAACCTCTTCAGGTCCCCATGTTCATAAAGAGAAACAGAAGGCCCAAAAGGATACAGGGAAGGCTAAGGTTTTAGAACCTACCCCAAAAACTGTTCCCACTGCTAAGGATATGGGCACTGATGAAGAACTATAACCTGTTGTTATTCCAAGCTCCAAAGAATGGAGCTCAGAAGACATTAATAGGGTCATGAAAAGATTAACATTTATGGCTAACTTTTATGGCAAGACCCTAACTACTTTTGTAGTTACTCCTACACCCCTCCTACCTCTGCCCCTTCTGGGTCCAAGGCAACACCTGAGTCCTGTCAGCCCCCTGCTAAGAAACTCCGCTCTGACACCCCATTTCAGGGCTTGGTCACAGACCCCTTTGTGGTGGAACCTTACCACCCGGATTCATATTGTGGTGATGAGACAGAACCTCAGTAGGTTGATGACCAGGCGGGTGACCCTTATTATGGGGATGACGAGGACCAGGATGAGGAGGATGAGGCTGAAGCCTACAACATTGACTTCCCGGTTGCAATAGACCCCCCTGTGCATGACTCGCCTGTAGATAACCTACCCCTCTCAATGAGGTACAGACGAAAGCAGCTGCCCATTTTCGTATCGACACACGGGGTGTCCAAGAAGACAGAGATTTCGCTGAAGAAATCGTAGGAGACAAGAAAGCCATTACTCAGGCTATCCCTTTGTTGAAATCCATCCAGCGCAGAATTGACCCCACGGTGCAAACCCCAAATCTCACTCAGGCGGTTAATCCACGAGTCGAGAAATTGTTCCGTGCCACACCATCCGATCCCCTGTACATTAGGGGCCAATTAAAGCCCAATTCCCTGGTCGTAACAACCACCAGAAAGAGGACAGGTACACTGATTACTTTCCTTATCAGGAGGTGCTTCCTGGGGAGAAAGGTTGCCTCCACCTCAGGCACGAATTGCCAACAGTTGCCACCCACCCTTTTGGCAAACTACAATTGCCATCAGTGGGAGGAAGTGTCTACTTTGGTGTCCTCCGCACCCGAGCCCTTAAAGAGCCAGTTGGCTCGGCTGGCAGCAGATGGCATGTCTGTATCAGGCTGCATGTTAAAAACAAACTTTCATGCAGCAGATAATGGGAGGTTAATCACCGAGGGCACTGTTATAAAGCATCACGCTTGGCTAAGGCAGTCAGGGTTCAAGCCCGAAACCCAAGCAACCCTGATAGATATGGCTGTGGAGCCGAATGTACTATTCGGCAAGGCAGTGGAGGAAGCTTTAAAGATGGCAAAGGATGAGTACGAGACCCTAAAAACTCTTGGCCAACTCACCAATAAACCCTCTGGACAAAGGGGTAACAATAATTTTCGCTACTTTCGGGGCCAAGGTTCTCAAAGGGGTTCAAATTATTACCAAAACCAGGGAACCTCATGGGGTAACAACCAATCCCTATCCTCACAGGGCTACCCCAGAGGGCAGCGCAGGGGTCGCACTAGGGTTAGAGGCAGCCCCACAAAGGTGGTACGCCACCCAACAGGCAGTGACGTTCTGCTTCAGGTCCACTCCCATGCATCCCCAGTAGGGGGGGCACACCTCCATCTTCACCCACGCATGGGAGGGGATCACTTCGGCCAGATGGGTGCTGTCCTCTGTTTCCGGAGGATACTGCATAAGAGTTGCTAGGACGCCCCGACGACCATCCTCCGCGACAGAGAGTACACTCGCTGGAACATCAGAATATCCTCCTCGAGGAGCTCGTCGTTCAGCTAGCAAAGGACGCCAAAGAAGTCGTCCCGGTCAACCAGGTAAACAGGGGTATTTATTGAACCTACTTCCTTGTGCCAAAAAAAGATCTGACAATGCACCAGTATTAGATTTGCGCCCTACAAACAAGTATGTCAAGCCACAAAAATTCTGCATGACTACACTACAAGAGGTAATCCCTCTACTAAAAAAGGGGATTACATGGCAACATTGGATATGAAAGATGCCTATTTTCATATTTCAATGATCCCAGCGCACAGAAGATTCTTGTGTTTCAAACACAACCAGCACTACCAATTCAAGGTGCTGCCCTTTGGAATAGCCTTGGCTCCAAGGGTATTCACCAAGGAACTGGCGGTGGTGGTGTCGCACCTACGCAGGGAGGCAATCCCAGTGTACCCTTACTTGGACGACTGGCTCATTACAGGAGAGTCCCCCTGAATTTGCAGAATAAATATCCAAAGAACTATCAACCTCCTCTTCCAATTGGGCTTCTCAATCAACAAGAAAGTCAAGCCTGCTGCCAAGCACCTCAAAACAGTTCCTAGGAGCTGTCCTAAATACACAAGAGGGGTTGGCCTTTCCGTCAGAGGAAAGAATTTGAAATTTGTTGCTGCAAATTCCTCAGTATCAGACCGGTCGCCAGATAAGGGTACGCAAAGCTATGCGTTTTGTAGGCTTGATGGCATCTTGCATTTACCTGGTTCCCCATGCCCGACTGCACATGCGACCCATTCAGGAGTGGTTGGCGAAACAGTGGTCTCAGGCAAGTGGTCAGTGGGACGCTCTAGTGGTCGTTTCGCCAACACTGGTTCAGAGTTTTCGCTGGTGGACAATAGAAAACCTTACAAAGGGGAAACCCTTCTATGATCTAGAGATATAGGCCATTGTCACAACAAATGCCTCCCTGGCAGGGTGGGGCGCTCACTTCACCACACAGCTCAGGGTCTCTGGTCTCACACAGTGGCTCAGAACCACATAAATCTGCTAGAACTTCTGGTAGTCTTCAGAGCGCTTCGGGCATTCAAACCCATCCTATCCAACCAGTCAGTGCAGATCCTAACAGACAGCACGACTGCAATGTTTTACTTAAACAAACAAGGGGGCACTCATTCTCAAAATCTGTCCAAGCTTGCCCAGAAAATTTGGAAATGGGCACTCAAACGGAAGATTTACCTGTCATCCCAACATGTTCCGGGGGAACTCAACTCGCTACCAGATGCTCTGAGCAGAGATCCCCTCCCAGAGGAACAGAAGTGGACACTACACAAAGAGGTCGTAGGAGACCTCTTCTCACAGTGGGGTTTCCCCACTATAGACCTATTCGCCACAAGCGAAAACAGACAATGCCCAAACTTCACATCCAGGTTCCCCCAGCCAGGCTCTAAAGCGAACAGCCTATGGATGACATGGTCAGGGATATTTGCCTATGCTTTTCCACCATCCCCTCGAATGAGGAAAGTGGTGAACAAGATCCACAGGGAACCGATGAAGCTCATCCTGGTTGCTCCTATGTGGGCAAGACAACCATGGTATCCACACCTGCGCAAACTGACAGTGTGCGACCCCATCAAACTCCCATGCCAGTACAACCTATTCTCCCAGCATGAGGGGTTAACAGTGCATCCTCAGCCCAACTCGATGAACTTGGCAGCATGGCTCCATAATTTGGTGCCAGAATAAACAAATCAGCCCTGTTGATTGTACGCCTTCTAATGTTGTAACCTATATGCTCTAATTACTGGATGCAGGGTTAGTGTTTAACTCACTAAAAGTACGACTGGCAGCCTTGTCAGCCTACACCACTTCCCATAACAAGGTGTCATGGTGGAAGGTGCCAGTTGTTAAAGCATTTGTGGAAGGGTTAAAGAGACTCCACCCTCCAATTTCTAACCTACCACCAGGTTGGGACCTTAATGTGGTACTTGCTAAGCTCATGGGACCACCCTTTGAGCCCAATGCACAAGTCTAGTCTCAAATACCTGACTTACAAAACGGCCTTCTTAGTAGCCATTACTTCTATAAGAAGGGTCAGTGAAGTCCAAGCTCTGTCAGTGCAGGATCCTTTCTTTACTGTACATAAGAACAAACTGGTTTTACGCACTCACCCTAGATTGTACGCCTTCTAATGTTGTAACCTATATGCTCTAATTACTGGATGCAGGGTTAGTGTTTAACTCACTAAAAGTACGACTGGCAGCCTTGTCAGCCTACACCACTTCCCATAACAAGGTGTCATGGTGGAAGGTGCCAGTTGTTAAAGCATTTGTGGAAGGGTTAACGAGACTCCACCCTCCAATTTTTAACCTACCACCAGGTTGGGACCTTAATGTGGTACTTGCTAAACTCATGGGACCACCCTTTGAGCCCATGCACAAGTCTAGTCTCAAACACCTGACTTACAAAACGGCCTTCTTAGTAGCCATTACTTCTATAAGAAGGGTCAGTGAAGTCCAAGCTCTGTCAGTGCAGGATCCTTTCTTTACTGTACATAAGAACAAACTGGTTTTACGCACTCACCCTAGGTTCTCACCTAAGTTCATTTCCAAATTCCATGTTATTAACCAGTCTATTGAGCTAAAGGCTTTCTTCCAGGAACCCAAAAGCTCTGCTGAGGTGAAACTCCACACACTAGATGTGAGGAGAGCGGTCCTCTACTACGTAGACAAGACCAGACCGCTAAGGAAAACAGATCAACTGTTTGTCTCCATAACGCCAGGCAGAGAAGGAGATTGCGTCTCTAAAAATGCAATCTCTAAGTGGATACTCAGATGTATCCAAGTGTGCTATTCCCTTTCTGACAAAACGCTGCCTTTTACGCCAAGGGTACCATGCTACAAGAGGTATTAGAGCCACTCTGGCTTTCATTGCAAATGTCCCATTAGACAGTATTTTCAAACCAGCTACATGGAGCTCTATTCACACCTTTACTCTGCACTACTGCATTGACACTCATTCCAAGACAGATACACAAGTGGGACAAGCGGTTCTAAGACATTTGTTCGCTCATGACCCTTCACATCCCACCTCCTCCTTCTAACACTGCTCGCTTATCTATGCACAGCATGTGATCTAAGCAGATTTCACAAACTTCAGAAGGGATACATTACTCACCGTAATCATATTTCTGATGCTTGTATCTGCATAGATTCACATGCGCCTGCCCTTCCTCCCTTCTGAGAGAAGGCGCATGGATGCTTGTAGTCTTATCTATCTATCTGCTTGGATACTCTGTACTCGCGCTACTCCTCATGCTACCTCATGTCAGAAAAATACAATCCGAGGGTGCTACACGCGTGAGGGATCATGGGTACAGGGGACATCACACTAGGGATAGTATTACTGGCACGCCCTGTTCGATGTCCCTTTTCGAGTTTCGAAAAACAAACTATAATACTCCACGGCTTAGATGTCGGCCTATGCACAGCATGTGAATCCAAGCAGATACAAGCATCAGAAATATGATTACGGTGAGTAATGTATTATATATAATATATATACCGTGGCCGTGTAGTTATGGTTAAGTTGCTGTTTCCATAGCAAGAGCACTTTTTGGACGGCTTATAACTTTGCTCCCCCTAGACGAATCCTCACCAAACTTTGCAAATAAAGTATATGGGCCACTCTGAATATTTCTGCGAAGTATGGAGATGTTTGTTCCAGGGGGGGCAAAAGTTATAGGAGGGTTCCCAAAACAACTTTTTTCCCATAGACTGAATGGGGGGAAAAACTTTGCACACGGCTACAGTTCAAACCTCTGGACGGATTTTCACGAAATCTGCGGCAGGTACAGGGGCTTGGTCCAGAAAGCGTGCTTTTGTAAATTTGGTGACCTTCCGTGCAGTACTTTTCTTTAAAATTATCAAAA
The DNA here is from genome assembly GCF_040938575.1 of Ambystoma mexicanum. NCBI lineage: Eukaryota > Metazoa > Chordata > Amphibia > Caudata > Ambystomatidae > Ambystoma > Ambystoma mexicanum. The sequence goes on along the minus strand of NC_090925.1, from coordinate 1,250,660,153 downwards.
AGTAGGTCTGAAAAAATAAGTGATATCTATGTCCGCTTCACGGTCACACTTCCCTGTCTGGTCCACGGACAAGATACCGATTGGCTAAGGGGCTGGCGCCATGACCGCGGACATGCGATGTCTCTGCCCATTGGCTGCTGCGAGACGTGTTCTGCGTCAGATTGTTTGGATGCGGCCGACATCTTGGATCCGCCGAAAGCGGAGCAAGAACCAGCGTACATATGCTGTATTTATAAAACTGTTTTGCTGTGTCACAGACTGTTGGGAAAGGTTCAGACAGTAAGACATGGGTGATCAATGCATTTGTTCTGGGGGTCAGTCTTCATGATGTACTTTCCATGGACAGCTTGTACGTCCAGAAAATGAGGGGTGTAATAACGATAGCATTTCAGTCCATGCAGTGGACAGGAAACTTCTAACTGTTGAAAGCACACGCGTAGTGGTAGCCAACATTGAAATTGACAACATGCTGTGATTGCATTACTTTTCCCGATGCCTATTATTATATTCATTAGTGCGCCGCCATGGTTGTCGCCTGCAACAGTGGTTGTGGCCAGGGCCTAGAGTCTTGGATGCATGGCCGTCGGCTGAAGGCCGAAGGCCTTACTTCCAAGACTGTAGGCCCTGTCCACAACCACCGCAGCATGTCACACCCATGGATACACCCGTAATATTGCGTTTCGATTGACAAGTTGTGGGGAGTGCTTGCAGTCTTGGGTGCATGGCCGAAGGCCATGAACCGAAGAACAAAGTTATAAGTACTAGACGTGGAAGCCACTGCACACCCATCTCATGTAAGATCTATGGACATACAGCTAGGAGTGAAGCCTCTGGCTAGAAGCACTGAAGGATACCACACCTATAGAAAAACCTCCACTCCCACACATCACTGAGGTGGTTGTGGAGAGACCCTGCACTCTTGGGTGCATGGCCGCAGGCCATGCACCCAATAACACAGCTATAATCTCTTCATGATGTATTTCCTATGCCCACCTTGTACGCACAGAAGACGAGGGGTCCAATAAGGGCAGCATTTCAGTCCATGCAGTGGACAGGAAACTTCTAACTGTTGAAAGCACACGCGTAGTGGTAGGCAACATTGAAATTGACAACATTCCATGATTGCATTACTTTTCCCCGATGGCTATTATTATTAAAATCATTAATACGCCCCCATGGGTGTCACATGCTACAGTGGTTGTGGCCAGGGCCTAGAGTCTTGGATGCATGGCCGTCGGCCAGAGGCCGACGGCCTTACTTCCAAGACTGTAGGCCCTGGCCACAACCACCGCAGCATGTCACACCCATGGATACACCCGTAGTATTGCATTTCGATTGGCAAGTTGTGGGGAGTGCGTGCAGTCTTGGCCATGCACACAAGAACAAAGTTATAAGTACTAGACGTGGAAGCCACTGCACACCCATCGCATGTAAGATCTATGGACCTACAGCTAGGAGTGAAGACTCTGGCTAGAAGCACTGAAGGATACCATACCTATAGAAAAAACCCCACTACCACACATCACTGAGGGGGTTGTGGGGAGACTCTTTAGTGTTGGGTGCATGGCCAAAGGCCATGCGCCCAATAACACACTTATACCTTCTTCATGATGTATTTTCTATGGCTTCCTTGTACGCACAGAAAATGAGGGGTCCAATAAGGGCAGTATTTCATTCCGTGCAGGGCACGGGGAACTTGTAACAGTTCTAAGGACACGTGTGGTGTTAGGGAACGTTGAAATTGACACCATGCCGTAATTGCAATACTTTTTCCTATGGTTATTGTTTTCATCAGTACGCTGCCATGGGTGGCACATGCTACAGTGGCTGTGGCCAGGGCCTAGAGTCTTGGATGCATGGCCGTTGGCCGAAGTCCGAAATCCTTACTTCCAAAACTCTAGGCCCTGGCCACCAATACTTCAGCATGTCACACCCATGGATACCCCCTTACTAATGCATATCGATTGCCTGGTTGTGGGGAGTGTGTGTACTCTTGGGTGCAAGCCTGAAGGCCATGCCCCCAACAACAAAGCTATAACCTCTTCACTTACAAGTCCACATGGGTTTCATGTAGTGCAGTGGTTGTGGACAAGATGTGTACTTTTGGGTGCATGGTTGCAGGCTGTATGTCATACACCCAAGCATGCACCCAACAGGAAACTTGTAAGCACTGCAGTTATAAGACACTTCACAACCATATATTGAAATGTATAGCCATACACCTACAATGTTGGGCCCTGTGCACAAACAGTGAAGCATTTCAGAGCTACAGAGACACCCCTAGTATTGAACATCAGTCAGGTGGCTGTGGGGAGAGTCTGCAGTCATGATTGCATCGGCGCAGGCCATGCACCCAACAGCAGAGTTATATGTAGTGTACTTACAAGGCACAATGGGTACGATATGGTGTGGTAGTGCATCACTCTGGCGGCTGTGGGGAGGGGCTGCAATCATGGGTGCATGGCCAAAGGCCATGCCCCCAAAAGTACATTTATTTGCAGTGTATTTATATGCCACAATGGATGTCATATGGTGTGGTAGTAGTGGCCAGGATGCAGAGTATTTGAACAAAGTAATAAGCACTGCAGTTGTAAGTAACTATGCATTTTAAATACTGTATACCCATACATTCATAATGCTATTGCCTCAAACTCACCTCTGTAGCCTGTGGCTACAAACTACTGCATCATATGACAGCTATTGGTACACTTGTACTATGCAACATCATTAAGATGGTTGTGGGGAGGGCGTAGCGTTTTGGGAGCATGGTCAAAGGCCATCCTCCCAAAACCAAGTTTGTACATAGTACAATGACAAGGCACAATGGTTCTGATATGCTGTGGTGTTTCTAGCCAGGACCCAGACTCTTGATTGCTTGCCCAAAGGCCATGCACCCAAGACTGAAGTCATAAGCAGTGAAGTTACAAGTGAATATGGGTCTGATGTAATGCGCTTGTTGTGTGGACGCCCTAGTGTCTTGCCTGCATGGCTGCAGATGATGGTCCGAAAAGTAAATTTATAAGTAGCTAATTTACAAGGACCATGGTTTTGATATGTAGCGATGGTTGTGGCTAGGACCTATACTCCTTGTACCTTGGTCGTAAGGCGTACATGGTAGGTTACACACCGAAGATGCAAGGGCCAGCCTACAGGAACTGCAGCATAATAGTACCATAGATTAGACGTGTAGATTCACATGTGTAGAAAAGGACTGCCAATATACTTACTCCTTACTTTGTTCAGAATCCACATCCAATTTTTAAATGGTTATCGTACTTGGCGGAAGTATCCCTTTTTCCATTTCTGTGATAAAAGAAACAGGTATGTTAGTCTTTGCATTTTTTGAAAATGTACTAGATTGCTTAATAGACAGTTTACCTTTTTTTGACCCTCATATTTAGTTTACAAACTAGGGTACTGTGCATTGGCTCAGTTTCTGTGTTTGCTTTTCTAATCCTTCGGTCTGGGGATAAAAAATCCTTGTCCGATTAAAAAAAACCTTAATTTACTATGGTACTAACTACTTCATAGTTTCCTTTGAGTGTTTCCTTCATCTTTTCCATTAATGTTGTGTTTGTTGCCTTCCTGCCGATTTTTAACATTTAGATACCTGTAGGCGATTCTACCTGTGCATTTGTTCCCAACGATCTGTGATATTCATTTCTTTGTGTCATTCTTACATCGTCTTGGGTAGTTAGATACCTGTTGGCGTATTCTAACTGTGCCCTTCTTTCTTCCTGTTGCTGCTCATTGTGTAACATTGTTTTGTACTGCGTAAAGTTAACATCGGTGATAGTGCTTTCATTTGCTTTGAAAGCATCTTCATAGCACTCATAATTCTCTAGTATGTCTTCCTCTTTTCTCCATGGTTTGAAAAGTTGTAACAGAGACATGTAATATAGTTCTTTCTGTTGAGGAGTTTTTAATGACAATTTCACCTGATTAATTTAGCTTCGTTTGTTAAGTTTCACTAAGCTCCTTTCACAATCAGTCACTCTATATATACGTTTGCTTTCATCGGGTTTTACATTATTTTTGTATGCAAAGTTTTGAGCTATGTCTTATAGACACATGCTTTCCAGAGTGCTACTCCTCTTTGGATAGTATGTGTCCAGTGAATCGTTTTTCAGATGTCTTGGCTGTTGGGATCATTTCTGGCAATTGTTTTTATGTCCTCATATGATTTTAACACTCTTTTTCTAGATTTTGTAGGCCCAAGTCTGAGCCATACTATGTTGTCTGATTTTCCATACAAAGAAGTACCGGTTAAACTATCTGCTGCTTCATAGGCGCCACATTCTCTATGAGAGAGCATTTTTATGCCTAGGCTGTACAATTTCTGTGATAATGTTTTGTCTGATGCTAGGTCATCCCAGAGGTCTTGAAGCTCTGTTTTCTCTGCTTTTGTTAAGTAGGCTGTAACATATCGTGCAACAGCAGTGGAATTGTCTGCAATGTACTGCACATCTATGTTTGTATTCCATAATAGGGCAATGATTGCATTGTAATCATTGATATATTTTGATTCTTCCCTTCTTTTTATGTAATACGTGTTCTTAGGTGATTTACCTTTAACACTATGTTGAACTGAAGACATGAAGTTGTTTACTTCACCCGTTTCTGTAACTGGGCTAGGGAAACCAAAGCAGCATTTGGTGTAGTATTTACCTTTGTTTTTGTATTTGCGGCGACAATATTTGCCACATTTGTGTCTTTGAAATTCTAAAATCTGCCCATGCAGCTCACTATGTTTCAGTTCAGAAGGGATTTCACAATTGAAATATTTTTGGATAAACTGCAAAACAGTGCTGTCACTGTCGTGACCAAATTTCGGTGCACCTTTGATCCATAACCGCATGTGAATATGTGGTGCTCCTCTTGCTTGATATTCTTTTCTCCAAAAGAAGTGCTGCACTTCTCCAAGGGGAGGAACAGTTTTATTGCAAATAAAGTGTAGCATGGCAATGAAACGATGATGGAAATATCTTGACACATTAACTGGATCTAGAGAGTAGTTCTCCAGGTGTTAATATATCTATGTTGTTTTCGTTGCTGTTTGCTATGCGTAGGAACTCATGTAAATCTTCCCATGCATATTCGGCACAACTTAGCGTAACAAACCAAGTCGGTGGTCCTAGGTTTGTGATCATAGAACGCACGTCTCTGTGCCGTCGGAACCAGTATTCCTTTGTACCACGCATGTTTGCAAATTTGTTATACTTGATTTTAAAACCTCATCTTTTTACTGTACTTTTTGTATTAACTGCGTAGCTGACATATTTTGAAAGTGGGTACCAGATTTAAGAATGTGTGCAACTCCGTAACATAGTGTTGCTAATTCACTTTCATAGAGTAGGTGGAAATGTATTCCACATTTTGTATAAATCGGGGATCTTGCGAATACATTCTGATGCCCCAATCTGAGTGGGTCTATCATTGTATTTTACACCTTTGCCAGTAGGAAATAGCAGTGGAAAAGCATGTGCTTCTATACTTTTTCCCATATACTCATTGGTGACCCTTTGGTTTGTCGCATTTGGTAAATTTCTAGTGCATCATCTATGCTTTCATTGGAATGCAATGGATGAATTGTGTAATGGTCCAAAAGAGTGGATACTGTAGCAGGATCCAGAAGTTCAAATTGTCCAGTTTCTGATGGCTCTTGAATTATTTCAGTTGTTTCCCTTAGGATTTCATTAATATTTATTTCCTTGTAGTACTCATTATTGTCTTTTAGATATTGCAATGCTTGTCTAACTTTGTGTAAATCTACCAATTGTTGCCAATTGTTTTTGTTTTATTCCTTTGTTGGTACTCCATTTACTCCATTTACCAAGACTATTAAAGAATGCTCTATTGAACATTCACTCCTAGAGTGTGTACATTTTCTATTAGATCTAATGGCAAATAAACTACTTTGCCATGAATGCCTTAATTCAGAGGAAGGTAATTTTGCTGTTTTTGGATGAAGGCGTATAATTGCTTGAAATGGGTGAACTGTTTGAATTATTATGTTCTCATGTAAATTGAGCTGCTGCAGGATTTTTGGTAATGGAAACAATTCCAAATGATTTGTAATAGCACGTGAAGGAGTGTGGTTGTTGTCTAATTTTGTAGTACAGTAACTGCAACATATTAGGCGTTCAGTTAGTTCATATTTGTTTTCTGCTAAAAGGTAGAGAGCTAACTCAAACCATTTAGAATCTTCTTTGTCTTCTATTTTGTATGCTATGTCCATATTTTTTGTGTTCCTTTTGTAAAACTTTCTGCAGCAACACACACACACATGGTTTGGTACTTCAGCAGATGACCTTTTAAATTTTACTATTTCTTTTCTGTATGTGTGTAATAATAGGTTGCTATGTGCAGAATTGTTGCTACTATGTTCTAAAACTGCTGCATTTTGTAAGTGGCTCTCACTTCCAAAATAATTTCTCTGAATACGGTCAATTTCTTCTTGTAAGTATTTGGGTGTACCATGCAGAAGAGTGGTATTTAAGTTGCCTAATTCTGAAGCGGGACTTTTTGCATAGTATATTTTATACACTAGATTTCTTACATTGGAATGTTGTATTGATATCCTTTTGATATCATGGAAGGTGCTTTTGCAAATAGGCCCAGAAATGCAGGCTAATAAATGTCCTTTTAGTCCTGTGTATTTCCGCACTGGGCAAATATCCATATTTTGCAGCACTTTCATTTTTCTTTTCTCTTTACCTTTTACATATTGATTAAGGAACTGATGTAAAGATTTGAACGCTTTGTTTGGAATGGTACACATTGATGTGCACAGCCATTTGTATACTGCACGGTGTGGTTCTGCTGAATCGTGAGGTAATTCTGAGTTTTCAGGGAATACATTTGTAAGCAGTGTTTCTTGTTCCATGATGGTAGTATTGATTTTCTCATACTCTCGTCCACTGCTATGGATGGCAATTGTGTTTGTTTGATTTGGTTTGTATGCTTCTTCATTAAAATATGGTTCTGTAGTTGTTGTGTGACTCCATTCACCACCACAAACGTAAGAAATAATTTTTGTTCACATTCCGTTTATTGCTCAGTTTCTTTTGTAGTTTAGTACTTAGTTTTGTTAGTGCTTTCATCCTATTAAACACTAATATAAACAACTTCCTTTTGAGAAGAATTGCACTGTCCACGAGACCTTGTAGGATTAACTTTCTACGGTAGATTTTAAGGGGTGAGGATGATTTCGGTCCTCTTATTAGTAGATTCTGAAGGACTCTGTGACAAAACATTTTTGATAAAATACTTTTTTTACTATGCGTTCTTGTTACACTATCAGGATTATTAGGAGCATTGTTAGCTTTACTGGTAGTTGTTTTTTTACAAAGTTTTTGTGTTTTGTGACACATTTTGATGGAGGAGGTAAAGTTTCAGTAGTTGAGACTTCCTTTGTTTTGCTGACCAACTGCATTAGATGGTTTGTTCCAACATTCTCTACAAACCCTACAACAGGTGGATGCTTACATTGGGCACTTTTATTTTTATTTGCTCTACTTTTGCGTTCTTTTCTACGGAGTTGCCTTTTGGTAGGCATTCTTTGGTGTCTGTTGAAAAAAAAAGGTATACTTTGGTCTGTTGTCCAATGTCTGTGTGCTGTGTGCATCAGTCTGATGGGGAAGGTCTTTGTCATGGTGTGTCGATGTGCCTTGGACTCGTGCAATGATTTAGTAAGGCTACTTTATTGTTTCTATACTACTCCAATGTGCTTCAGATGAGAGTTCAAAGTGGCCTACTTGTGACGAAGACCATTATTAATGAACGAAATGCCATAAACTTGCAACAGCAACTTCTTTTCTAAATCTAACCTAAGGATTACGTATGTTTTTTGAGTTCCAAACACACAGGGATTTGTGAGCCATTCTCCCTGTTATTCTTTGTTCAATAAATGGATATTTGTAGGTAGAATGGTTTAGAAATCAATGTTTGCTTTGGCGCCCAAAATAAACAAATAACCCACACAGCCTCTTTGAGGAGTAGTTACAATATAACGGTAGTACTGTAATTACTTTTTTTCGTAAAATAACCAGGTTTCTTCGGGTATGTCGTCTACATTGTAGATGCTGTTGATTCTCAGGAGAGTAGTCTTCACTGCGGTGCAAAAAAACAAAATCAATGACTTAGTGTGTTTACAGCAGTGATGATACTGCACACATTAATTGTACTTCTTTCATCACAGTATTCTACTTTCATATTTCAACCCAGTGCATGTGTGCATTTCACTTCACTCTGTGCAGTCTTTCCATGGTATTTGCAATATGGTACTTGAAAGTCCTTCAAAATTGCTAACAATTTTAAGTTTATGGAAATGCCTTGTTTTTTACACGGTGTACTATGTATAGGAGAGAGGTTTGTAAGTGATAGGGCACAGTAGTAGATGGGGAAAAATGTTCTACCATGGAAAAATGTTCCACCATGATGCTGACGACGGGCATCTGAACCCACTCCCGAGCCAAACAGCTGATTGGCCACAAGCCAATTCATAGACCCACACTGCTGACCGGAGGCGGAAGCCGGGCTCTCCCTCGAAGGGCCGCGACTTCAAAGGGCCTGTCTGCGTCTGTCCGCGGCAGTACCCGGCATCGGCCAGACCCCTTGCCTTACCCTCGCTTCAGGAAGCTATGTAAGTACACTCTTGCCTCCCCATCAAATAATCACCCACTTTGCCCGGTGACACAACGTCCCCGCCATTCTTTGGATCTTGCTCTCTAAAACCCTGCACCTTTGTCCTCGGCAAAGCTACTAAGCTCACTGCCACTATTGGCGTAGAAAGCCCAATCTGACTCGCACAATCACGTGTGACTAGAGTCACGGCGATTCGCCATTAACTTAAATCATGCATTAATTGTATACCAACGAGTGCAACTGATTTTGTTGACAACATAGACAGTCCACTGGGACGTACCATCAAGTGCAATGTAATAGACAGATGGTCAATCCTATACAAATATACTGCAAATGCACCCTTGCCATATCTGCTCCACCACCTGTTTACCATTGTTACTATTACATAGGACCTTGCTCACCATGACACCACCAGACTATCAGCAGACCAGGTGAGGCCCTACCCGTGTCTACCTAGCCTAGAGTTGTATTATCACTAAGTACCATCAGATCAAATTATCTTAGCCGCACCTTGTGTCCATAGTTACTAGCGCCTGTGCCAACGATACCATAAGGAAATTGTAGCCAAACTGCTAGTCCTAAATCTAATGCCACCATCTGTATGCTTACCTAGCTAGGTATACTCTGTGGTCTGCATCTCATTCATTGCTGAGACTGTCTAATCTAGCTGCCTTCTGATGTATGCAATTTAGTCACGAATAAGACTGTCAATTCTAGATGCCTCTGATGTATGCAATTTAGTCACGAATAGGACTGTCAATTCTAGATGACTCTGATGTATGCAACTTAGTCACGAATAGGACTGTCAATTCTAGATGCCTCTGATGTATGCAATTTAGTCACGAATAGGACTGTCAATTCTAGATGACTCTGATGTATGCAACTTAGTCACGAATAGGACTGTCAATTCTAGATGCCTCTGATGTATGCAATTTAGTCACAAATAGACTGTCAATTCTTGATGCCCTTGATGCATGCAATTTAGTCACGAATAGAACTGTTAAAGTCAGATATACTACGCAGCTTGCATCTTAGTCATTGTTGAGTTGTCTAAAATAGAGGCCCATTGGCTACCACCCCCCCCCCAACATGCACACTACTAAAACTCTCCCTACATACATACTCTGTACCCTACTCTGGACCCTTCTAACCATTACCATAACAATGGCCCACTCCAACTCCACGCCTTGCAATCTGCAAGAAAGAAATACTCGACTTAGAGCGAGGCTGCCCCGCCTCTATGACCTCAAAAATAAAAGAACTAGACCACTAGGCTTGACTCCAACCCCTACTACACACAACCCCAACCCTCCTGCCCTAGTGACAGAAAGAAGCCATAAAACTCAAATTGGTCTCCACAACCAGAAGAGGCCTAACATTCCTATTCATAGACTAAGCTAAGATAAAACGACAACCTCCACCCTTTTCAGGAGCTCTCATCAATGCGAGGTCCCTCATAGCACACAGTACTGAAATTGCTGACACACTTGCTATGGACAATTTAGATCTACTCGCAATCACTGAGACCTGGCTCCATGACGCCGCAGGTCCTGCACTCATGATTGCCGTACCTGATAATTACAATATACTAAGAGTCGATCGCCCTATCTCTAGGGGAGGTGGCCAAGCCATAATCGCCAAAACCAAGCTAGATGTAAGACTCACCCCACACCCAGAAATAACATCCTGTGAACTTCTCTCAGCCAAAATACCTATCTCCAACAACAGCACACTAACTGTCCTTCTGGTGTACAGACCACAAGGCCCACTAGGCAACTTCGAGGAAGACTTATCCAGCCTCCTCACCAATAACGTCAAAGACTATACCCAGTTCCTATTATTAGGAGACTTTAACCTGGGTTTTAATGACAATGAGGACAAACAAGCCTATGCCATCCAATCAATTCTAGCTGATCATCACCTTACCCAGAAAATTCTTGCCCCTACGCACATAAAAGGACGGACATTAGATTGGATAGCCGATAGAAACTGTACCACTACCATCTCCAATATCCTGCCACAAACATGGACTGATCACCACCTCATCTGCTTCTCATTAACTATAAAGCCAACCAGAAGTAAAAAAGACATCACTTTGGAAAAATTGCTCCCTCTCCTCCTACCAGCCCTTGCTGTTAGCGATACTAACCTTGACCCCAACATGCTAGTTGAGACATTTAATAACGCTATGACTAATGCCTTGGACATAATTGCCCCCATCAAACTTTGTAAAAGTAAACGAGAATCTCATCTTAATTCCTGGTTCACCCCACACCTCAAAGAACTACAAATCCAAAAACGCAAACTCCAAGCCATCTGGAGGCACACACCTTCAGCAGAGAACAAAACCATCCTTGACAATTTCGCCCAAAAATATAAAAAGGAAATAATCCAAACTAAAAAAGACACTTTCAATGAAAGAATCAGCAAAGCTAATTCCAACTCGAAAGAACTCTTCTCCATCCTCCGGGAAATGGAAAACCCTATCGTTCCCAGTGACAACTTCCCAAAGGACAAACAATGGTGCACTAGCATCCAAAATGCCCTAGCTAACAAAATTGCAACCTTACAAACCAAAATCGCAAAGAAGAATGCATCCTTGAGCCCTACTAGAGCCCACACCCCTCATTTGACCAACTCACCCAGAACAGCCACCCATAGCAACTGCAAACCTTTCAGCTTTACTAATATATCCATTATGGATACTGAAAAGGTGATCCTATCTCTGAAGCCATCCAGTTGCCAAGGTGACAACTGCCCTGCATAAGTCATTAAGGACGCAGCACGAGATTTAGCAAACTTCATCTCCAAACTAATCAACGCTTCATTCAGATCTAGCACAGTACCAACCAACCTTAAAGAATCCTGGGTACTGCCCCTCCTTAAAAAACAGACTCTTGTCCCAGCAATCCCTACCAATTATAGGCTAATCACTACAGTCCCATTCCTCCTCAAAATCATCGACAGAGTAGCCTACCTCCAGATCCAAAACTATCTGGAGACGAACCAACTATTAGGATCTCGCCAATCGGGATTCAGACCATTACATGGTACTGAAACGGCCCTTATCGATCTTAAGACACAAATCCCCGAATTGAAGGATAAAGGCAAATTAGCTATGCTCCTCCTCCTTGACTTATCGGCGGCCTTTGACCTGGTGGACCATGCAGTGTTATGCAACCACCTAGCGTCTGCCGCCCACTTCTCAAGTGAAGCCATAGCCTGGGTACAATCCTTCCTAGCCAACCGTACGATGAGAGTGTTCTCCCCCTTAGCCTCAGCGGACCGAATACAAATCACCTGTGGCGTCCCACAAGGTTCATGTGTCTCACCTACCATGTACAATATCTTCACTAAGCCACTCTTCGACAAACTGGATAGACTAGGGGTAACTTATACCAATTATGCGGACGACACGCAGATCCTCATACCTCTATCTGGCAACTTTGTCGAAGACACAGCTCTAGTGAATACGATCTACCTCCTCATTCAGGCATGGATGGCCTCCCACGGCCTCTGCCTGAATGACGACAAAACTGAGATACTGATCCTGGGCTCTGACTCTAACCTCAGAAAACCTAGCCCGAACTACCTTGCCTTTAACATAGATGGCAACATAATCAAAGTGGCAACTGAGGTAAAAACATTAGGTTTTTACCTCGACTCTACTCTGTCTCTCAAAAAACAAGTTAATTCCCTAGCATCCTCCACAGCTTACACCTGCAAATTAATCAGGGCCTGCAGACCTTACCTTTCCAAATCTAACTGTATCACCCTAGCCAATGCCTTAGTAATGTCGAAACTGGACTATTGCAATGCCCTCTATGCAGGTGCTAGCAAAACCGTCATAAATAAAATGCAAATACTGCAGAACAATGCTCTTAGAGCAGCTCTAGACATACCCCACAGAGCCCACGTATCCAGCATCAGAAAAGACCAACACTGGCTAAATATCAGCGATAGAATTCTCCTTAAAACACTATCCCTCACCTACAAAGGATTGAAGAACACTGCGCCTCCTTATATCTCGGCCAGTCTGATTAGAAAATCCCCTACTCACCACACTAGAGCCTCTACCCACCTTCTACTTGAAATACCCAGATTTAGACTTTCCAAAGCGGGGGGGGGGGCAAGTTTCCCTGTTAGAGCGGCCCGTGCCTGGAATGCACTCCCCACCGCACTGCGAGCCAACCTACCATATACCAGATTTAGATGTAATGTGAAAAGTTGGCTCTGGACGAACGACAACCCACAACTGCGCTAGGCCCGGATTGAGTATCACCTCTAACTACCTGATACCATCGATACCTGACATTAGACTTTCTCATGCTAGGAACCTGTATCGTATCTTGTATTCAAAGCATTCTGTACACCTGATCTGTAATTTCTTCAATAGTACATGTACTGCATTGCCTGTATGTATTCCATGTATGTAACTTAAGCTTAAGTATCCTTATGACTGCTGCACCCGGCTAACCCTGGGTTTTGTGCGCATTATCAAATAATAAACTAAACTAAACTAAACTACTTGCAAATTAAAAGCACGATGCCGAAAAAATCGTGAGACCCTCAGAGGGAGATGTCACCACAGCAATCGGGAGCGCTTACTTTTCTCATACGCTTACATTGCAAGTAGCATTACTGTAGTCCGTACACAGTACACAACGCCGACATTTTCACATACAAAATTGAGTTCCGTCCTAAATAGGCATGCTTGTAACGTATGTATAGGTTATGCGGAAGACAGTAAGCAGTCGTGCGGTTTGTCAATCATAAATCGGACATCTTGCACTTAAAAGGGGGAACATTGGTATGTATTGCCTGTGCACATTTAGTGCCATTAATTTGTCTAAATTAAATCATAAGGGTTGCACATGTTCTCTGATTACAATATACATACCTGTATTATATACTCATACATGTGCGCATGCATGGAGCTGTATGTAGAAATTCGCAATACTTGCACAGTAGCTTATGAAGTAGGTCCTTTGCAATGATATGCGACTTCCATTCACAATCATTGACAGTAATTTTGAAGTGCGCAATGTTGATGACGGAGTTAGAATTAGTGATGTTCAATGTGATTGGTGGATGGTTGTGTGACTGCTTAGTTGTGTCCAATGAGGGACTTGACTTGCTACCGCTGTGGAAAGGGTGGAAGGACTGGGTAAGAGTTACGTGCTGCACGTAAGCAACGCTTGTCCGCACGTAGGGCGTGTCACATACGGGTTTCTACAGCAAATCCTGCATGGAACGGGGACTGTAGGCATCAGCCAATGTGATGTTGACATTACTCTTTTGTGTGGAAAGACAGTGCGTACAGTGAAGATGGCAGAGGTGCAGAGGGTCAGGGTTTTCGTGAATGGAGACATTTTTGTGCATGGATTACAACACTATGCCTAGATTAGACATTTGGCACACCATTTCGATGTCAGAGGAGTAGAGGTGATGTGGAGCGCTGACTCTGATGGCAATGCTGCGGCAATTCTGCAAGTTTGCAGAGACTTGCGTACAATGACCACTCCTCATGTGGTAATTTTGCACTACAGTGCTTCCACGTACTTTGTTGGCCGATTTGGCACAGTTGGTTGAAGCACTCATGACCATCTTCCCAACAAAGAAAGTAATTTTTTCTGCTTTGCCGCCTAGATAAAATGGGACAACAATTCTGTTTTCTGTCCAGACCAAAGTATTGGGAGGTGTATCATCAATCGCGGCATGCGTGCATTCATGATACGAGCTGGTATGTTTTTCTGCAGCCGCAATAACATTGCTTCAAGCAATGCGGATTATTTCGAAGCAGGTGGTGTTGCGCTATCTTGTTTGGGAAATGTGATGTTCTTTTGGAACCTAAGGCTTGCTTTAGAGAAGGTTCTGTAATGGTTGTAGGAGTAAAGCAAGGACAAAAAATACAAAACAATTAATAAAATAACAGATGTCTGTACGGTATCTGGCCAAAAATAAAAATAAACAGCTCTTTTCAGAGCCCATCTTAAAGGGGAAAAAGGGGAATGACACTTTAATGTACCGTCGTCACGCTCTGATCCTATACATGTCCGTGAACATGGCGGTACTTCGCAGCTAGCGCGAATCACCAACGGGGATTCAGGGGTGGAGACGCATGCAAATGCAAATGAGCGGAGCTAGGGATTGGTCCATAAAGTTCAGTAGGTGTGTTCTGAACTGCGTACTTTAGTAAGACCGTCTTCTCCCTGACAGGACACCACACAGCCATGGCTTTCCATGCTCGAAATAGATTATCTGGATTTTGGGAGACTCATGGATACATTGGTTGAAGGTGCATGCAGAAAGCTGCGGTTTATCTGCAGATGTCGGATTTCCTCATGTGGGTGTGCACTGGCATGGCGTGCGTGGCAGGAGGTGGCTGGACTTGGTACCTCTGAGTTACTTTACTGACAGAGCGTCCTCCAGATATACTTATCATTCACTGCGGAGGAAACAGTTTGGACCATGTCTCTGGAATTTCTTTGCAATTTGCAATGAAGGAAGGACTTGCGAAGCTCATGGGCATGTTTCCAAATGGTCACATACTTTTTTCCTGTATTGCACAAAGACAAATATGGCTGTGTTCTTCTGCTTTTGGTCCACAAACGGAGAAAGCAAGAAGCAATGTGAATCAAGCTGTGTGTGCATTTTTAAGAGATGTTGGCATGTCCTCCTTCCACAATGAAAACATTTTGTTTCGCAGCTCTTTCATTTTCCGCAGAGATGGAGTCCACCTCACATATGCTGGCAATCAGATTTTTCATCACAATGTACAAAATGCATTGCAACCTCTTCTGAATTCACACTAACCTATCTGACAATCCGTTTTCTCCAATCCACAGTTTTTGACCCACACAACACACCACCGTAAGGCTCTTTTCAGAGCCACCACTTACTCCCAGCGTCCACTTCATTGTGTTTGCACCGCTTGCACCCTCCCTTTTTCCCCTATGACTGTCCGCAAACTTTTCCACCACTCCGCTGGGTTCTACGACCAGTACTTCATAGTTCTATCTTTAAACTGAGGAAGGCGGCTCTGAAAAGAGCCTTTGTGGTCATTTTTGTTGTTTTCACGTTTATTGCTTCACAGCACACGACACAGTAGGAGAAGAGGCCAAAGGAGGGTAAGGAAGGGACACCAGCCACGGGGATAAGAAAGGGCAAGTGAACAGAGAAAGATATTGGGTGAGCTTTATTTAGGTAAGGAGCAGATCTTCTGGTGCTCTGCGACCGTAGCCTCAAAAGCACTTCGAACACTCTCCCCCCTGCAGAGTTCTGCGTCACAATAATAATTACACACTATTGTCACCTTTGAAAGGTAAGGGTCAAGAGCATTGTGAATAGCTTGTGAGGCAGCTGGAGGGAGGCGCTCCCCCACAGGAGTGTCTCTTGTGGTGGGAGGATCGAGGATGCTGTGGAGGAACTCAAGTGACTACACTCTTCACATGGCACCACCTTGCGAATGTCCGCAGTGTGAAACGAAGTGAGGTGTCGCTTCATGGTTGTCGTACCAAAGCTGTACGAACCAACTCTCCCGTGACTCAGCACCACCTCGCACTGGTTACACTTCACCAGGTTTGCACATGCTTTTGGTATGTTCCCATAAATGGAAAATGACTGCCACACCCACGACTCCCGGCGAGTGCTCCTACTGCTGAGTTCCTCCACTTCATTCTGTTCCTCTTCTTCCTCGCTCTCTACATCCTCACCCATATATCTCTCTGCAGGCTCTTGGGGAGGTGGTGGCGGGTTTGGGGGTGGTGCAGAGGCTAATGAACCAACAGCAGCCATGGAAGCCATACCGATTAGTTTTCTTTTGGTCACTACAGCAGTAAAGGCAGCACACCTCAATCTGCTATAGCTAGAAGGAGAATGAAGATGTCCTCAGGGGTGTGGCCATTTGTAGGGGTGTAGTGGTGTGCCTCGTGACCATCTTCATCACTGCAAAGCGGCACAAAATTTTACACATCAAGTCCTCAGGTCAGCTATTGTCTGGGATATGTGAAATTATATTTTTACACTCTATAATACTTTGCCTTGTGTCTACAATTTCTTTTGGACTGTTGCGGAAGCACACAAACTGCGCAAATGAGTTCATAGGCTCAGCGTGGGTGCGATCACATGATGACGTCCTGAACACATCCGCGCCAGAAATGGGAGTCCGCTGGATAGAAAATGTAGAGTACCAAATGTGCAAGTGTCCTACGGACAGTGTTCGGGTTCTCAAACAATTTCAAAGTGCGACACAAGTGAGACGTTCTGTTAGGGACAGGCGCAATGTTCGCTATACTTACGGTTGTACTGCGCATGTGCATACATGATATATTGACTGTACGGACAGTTCCAGTGTCCTTAGGACAACTCCATTTTGTTTGCCTACGAACTTGCCGGCCACCGCGCCTGTGGGCTGCGCCCGATAAGTACAGGTATACTGTTTTTTACACACTCCCATTTTGCTTATTTACAGCCATCCCGGACATCTGGTGTGTTCTACGAACATGTTTCATCTCGTTTACATGCGGTACAGCGAGGTATAATGTTCTTAGGACGCCCCTTTCTGTTTATGTACGCACAACTTCAACAGATGGTGCGGTCAAACATCAAATCCATCTTACTTGACATTAGTAAGGGTAGGTGTACTGCCTTTACAGCACCCACATTCCATTCCTTACGGATAGGTTGAACAGGCGCGCTGTTTGCGAACATTTTACCTCTTTTTAAAAAAAATAATTTTCTTCACTCTCTTTCACTACAACTACTGTGCAAAAACATTCCAAACACACACACACACATACACTTCAGTCCAAAGAAATAGCTGGGGAAGCGGACACTGACACAAATATGGGGGAATTAGGATTCTACACGGGCTGGTTATGAGGAGAAGATTTGTGAGGGGAAGAAGGGATTGATATTTCGTCAAAACGTCTATTTTCATCTTCAAGGTTTGGGGATGGTTCACTAGGGAATGGAGAAGCGGGGCAGGTACAGGTGGGGCAATGGTAATAAACTTTTCCTCTCACATAGTCCTCCACAAACTCCCATAAACTTTTTAAATTCTTGTTCAATATGTCAATTTTCTGCTCCATCCTTTTTATCCTATCTTCTTCTATTTCGTTTGTTGCCCTTTCTTCTTTTCTTTCCTAGTCTGTTAAAAAAAAATTATATACATATGTTAAATGCCTATAAAATACTGGTCATTATTTTGCATATGCAGAGCGATGTGTACCATTATTGTCGCTGTCTTCAGACATTTCCCCATGCGGAAAATACTCCTCCAGCCACTCCAAAGTACTAGCCATTTCTGAGTTAAAAGAACAGAAAGAAATTATTATTTCTGCACCACATACCAAAAAAAAACACACACATACAAAAAAATGGCCTCCACTCACTCTTTTGATGTAATGTCCCTTCTTCCTACTGAGTACGTCCACTGTCGTTCCAGGCTGCCGATTTTCTGTGAAGTGATTACGATGGAGGCATCCTTTTTTTTTTTTATGGTACCATCCATTTCATTCTACATGCTTATTAAATGTGTCCTTTTCTTTTCACATGTTCAGGTTTCCAAATTTACTCATTACTACTTACAATATCTTTATGTCCTTTTCCTACGTTGTACACTTTTTGTGTAAAACAATAGTACATTTTCAGATACATGAACTCACATGACTACAACCTAATGGTAACCACACTCCTTAGCTTACCATAATGGGGGAATGAGCAGTGTTTTTTGGTTTCGCTGTGAAGTATAACATTCCCTTAAAGTTTTTTTTACGGAATATATATATATATATATATATATATATATATATATATATATATATATATATATATATATATATATATGGCAGGGAAAGAAAATAAAGGGACTAAACATGGGATGTCATCAGTGACATTTGAGATGACATCTTTCATGGTCTGGGTGTTAGTGGTAGCAGTGCACAGGGGCGGTGGCAGGCTTGGGGGCTAAGGTTACCATAACTGTCGAATTTCAGGGGGTTTTCGGTTTTAATTTGAACCAGAAAGGGGAGGTTGAAATATTTTTTTTTAGTGAACTGCACAGGTTTTTGGTAGGGCAACTTAACCATAACGTCCCCTCAACAAAGTTTTTTTTGTATTATATATATATATATATATACATATATATATATATGTATACAAAAACACACACAACAATTCAAAAACAACGTTGTGACTCCACTGGTGTGGCAGTGTGGTACTGTACTGTGAATAAGGTGAAATGGGGGACTTACCTGTGATTGAAAGCACATAAATCCCTCGTTTCACCCTGCGTCTGCCCTGTACAAGGCGTACTCACACAGTGACTGGCAGGCTACCACACTGCCAATTCGGCAGTGGGCGCGGTTCTTAATTAACCTGACTTACTGAGGCTGATTAAGAAAAAGGCATTGTCGAATCGCCAGTGAAGGCAGCCACATTATTGCCGATTCGGCAGTGCAGGCTAATTAACAAAAACACTGCCGATTCGGCACTGCCTTTCTCAATTAATCTGGCTTATTAAGAAAGGCATTGCCGAATCGACCAGCAACAGAAAAATAAGTTAAATATCTACTTGCCTCACCACGGACACTCGGACAATGCTGCTGCAGACTACTCGAAAGCGCACTCTGGAGCCACGTGGCTGTGTTTTTTGTCTTTCCTAGGCCCCTATATATGGGTTCTAGTAGCCTCATCACACACTCAGAAGAGCTCAGGGAGGGGCTATGTCCCAGTCCCAACCTCAGCCTGGGACAGAGACCTGGCCCTACCCTCAGCTCCCCGGCCCCCTATCCCATCTGGATTACTGTAATAGTCTGTTGATAGGTATTCTGGCCAACCAATTGCACAGGCTGCAGAAGGCCCAAAATGCTGCAGTCAGACTGGTCGGCCGGCTTGGGAGATGGGATCATGTCTCCCCTCTGTGCAGAACTCTGCATTGGTTGGCGGTGGAAGACAGGATTAAAGTGGCATACCTGATCTTCAAGTGTCTAAATGGGCTGGTTTCGGAGTACCTCAGCTCCAAAATGTGTCATTACAACCCTGTAAGGTTGCTTTGGTCAGGAGAGCAGCTATTGCTAAGCGTTCCTTGCACAGTGTGTGTTTCCAGAGGACAGAGGAGATTTGGGGTTTTTGGACCTAGACTCTGGAATGAGCTACCTTTGGAGATTAGGGGCTCCCAGACACTTTTTCAGTTTTGGAAGGCACTTAAAACCTTCCTGTTTAAATAGGACTAGGCCCGATTACTGGGGAGTTCATTCACGTCCGCTGGTCACGCCTATTTTGTAGGGGTCTGTTGTCATCTGCGCCATTATACAGTTAAGTCTGTTTGGAGAGCGATATAAATGCCCAAAATAAAAAATCAAAATTAAATCTCTTACAGACTGTGGTGCGGTCTGCAAATTGTGTCCACAGCCAGTATGAGGGACAGGGCAGGGGGCGGGGTCAGGAGCAAAGTATGCCTTGGGGGCATTTCTTTCTTAATGCCCCCATGCATCCTATAGAGCTGTGCTTAATAGGCATTCTATCGTTTCCCTGAGCCCAAACTGCACTGCGCATGTCCAGAGGGGATGGCTCTTTAGAGTGCTCCCCACTGCCCTTTCAGTGCAGTCAGTGCGTCCATGAGTGACGAGATGTTCCTCTTGGACATGATAGGGGCTAAGGGGTAAGGCACCGCCCCTGTGGACCAGCCGCGCAGAATAGGTTATTACCAGATTGCTTTCCCTCTTAGATACCACCAGGAACATTTTTGGTACTTTTATTTTAAAGGTCTTACAAAAATGGGTAGAGGCAAACTATATTCTTCCATTCACACACACCGGGTTTCATCCCAGGAGTGTCACAAACCACAATATAATATTAGAGCGCTAGACAGATTAATCCGGTCAGTTGGCTATCAAGGATGTCTGCTCTTTATATTGTCTTTGTGGACCTCCGGGCCGCTATCGATTTATGTCAACCAAGCTAAATTATGGTGTAAGATGGAAAGGATGGGTTGTCCAAAATGGTTGATCTATATTCTTAAAGTTCTCCATACGAATACTGGTGGGCAAGTTAGGCTGGATGACACTGGCACATTGGAGGGTTAAACAAGGCTGCGGATTGGCCCCCATATAATGTAATTTATACTTAGCAGATCTTTTGAAGTGTTTCTGAGCAGGAACAGGATGGTACCGTAAAATGTGAGGAGTGTCCCTGCCGAGCATGCTATATGCAGATGACCTGGTGATACTTAACCATACGTTTAGTGGTGTCAAGACTATGTTCGAGGAACTTGTGTATATACCGAAATTAAAGACCTTTTGATAAATATGGACAATACCACAATAATGATGGTAGCCTCTATAAAGGTCAGCTGCCCCATTCTTGAAACAAGTTAGTGTGTGTTGGATTATGTGGAAAAGTATACTTATTTAGGTTTAGATGCGAGTGCCTCTAGGAACTGCATCCATATAAAAGAGGAAAAAATCAAGAAAGCAGAACAATTGACTTTTATGATTGAAGATTTCCCCAACTCTACAGCCAGATATTTTCTGGAGGGTATAATTGCTCTATAAAAGCAAAGTTTCTGTCCCTCGATGTATATGGAATGGATGCAATTGCTATATATTAATTAGATTGGTTTGATAGATTAGAGTGCTATTTCTGGAAAAGGATGTTGAAATTGTTGTCATCCACCCCGATACAATATTTATGATTGGAACTGGGTTTGGAGTCATTAAAAGGCCAGTTACTTAAGAGGAGGGGGGAGCTGTTCATAAAAGCCAAAACTAATCCCAAATTCCAGGTGTTGGTGGCGGCTGGTAGGGAAAGCCTGTTTAGTACAGATATGGTGGTGAGTGAGTTTGCGGCTTTAAACAAGAGTTTATTTACTAAAATTGGTTGGCTCCCTGCTTTTGGCCTTGATACGGATTACGTTACCTTAAGGGCCTTTTTTAGGAAGAAGAAAAAACAATAGGATTGGAAACGCACCTTTGTACAGCTAACTACATTGCGAACATATAGTTATGTTACACATGTAATCCACCTATGCCTAAGAGCACAAACCTACCTCTGCCAAACACCCAACCCTGCAGTACGCCACATCATGCTTAGATTGCGAACAAATCAAGTACCCTTGTTAATCTTTAAAGGGGCAATTCTAAAAATACTGATAAGTGACCGGGTCTGCCGGTAGAGAATACCTATAAGCGTATATTTGAGAAATACATATGTGATTATGATGCAATTCGATCCCAGGAATGTTGGGATGCATGCCTGAATACCAAGTGTGCGAGTCTTCAGATTGATTTATACTGGCTATGGCACACTGTTTTGAGACTCCTACCTGGAGAGAACTAGGGATATTTGAGATTCAGATTCTAGATTTATGAATTGATTGGGTTTTATGAATAATAGAAGTATAGGTTTTAACAATGTTCATTATGGTTGTTGCGTATGTTTGCATTGTTTGTTTGTTTGTTTATTTATCTATTTGTATTGCGCGCCAGACCCAAGGGTAACCGGGCGCAGTGAACAGAATATACGAAGCTTACAATGTTGCATAGAAATTACAGTGTTACAGCAAATTACAACGTTGCATAATTAAAATTTACAATAGTGATAAATCTTTGATGGTACATATATACATTCAGATAAGTAACATAACACAAATTAAGTCTTTCAAACCTTACATGTTGTTGTCATTGATGTGTTTAATAAGATTTGTTCTAAAGTGAGGGAAAGGTTGGTCTGATCTAAGGTTGTGTGGCATGCCATTCCACCATTTAGCGGCTAGCACAGGGAAGCTTGTGCCGCCAATTTTGGCAAGTTTAAATCTTGGAATTTCCAGACAGTTGGAGTTGGGAGTTCTTGTAGGTCTGCTAGAGATTTTTCTTCTTATTTTGTCCATCAGGTAAATGGGGGAAGCGTTATTGAAGGCTTTGTGCGTCAAGGAGAGCATTTTTAGGTGAATTTTATTGTCGGTGGAGAGCCATTTGTATTGTTGTCTAGTGGAGGAGATATGTTCCCTTTTGTTTATGCCTAAGGCAGTTCTAAGGGCGTTGTTTTGTAGGATTTGTAGCCTTTTGGTGATAGTTTTGTTAGCGCCACTGTAAAGGGCATTGCAATAATCAAGTCGTGATAGTATT
This sequence comes from Ambystoma mexicanum, assembly GCF_040938575.1. Classification (NCBI taxonomy): domain Eukaryota; kingdom Metazoa; phylum Chordata; class Amphibia; order Caudata; family Ambystomatidae; genus Ambystoma; species Ambystoma mexicanum. Next base: position 1,250,637,378 of record NC_090925.1, on the reverse strand, counting down.
AAGGCTCTCGCTAGGATCATGCAGCTGTTATTAGATAAGACAGGTTTACCTGCTCTTATTAATTTGCAGGTATAGGCTGTCGTGGAAGCTAAGGAGTTAACTTGTTTTGCAAAAGACATGGTGGAGTCGAGATAGAAGCCTAGTGTTTTTATTTCACTCGAAACCTTGATGCTATTGCCATCTATGTTAAACGTGGAGTAGTCCTTGCCTAGTTTGTTGATATTGGCCTGCGTGCCCAGAATGATCAGCTCAGTCTTATCATCATTCAGGCAGAGGCCATGTGATGCCATCCATGCCTGAATAATGAGGTACACCCTATTCACCAACTCCCTGTCCTCGCTGTGATCCCCAGAAAGCGGGAGGAGAATCTGTGTATCATCTGCATAGTTAGTGTAGGTGATACCTAGAAGGTCCAGATCATCGAAGAGGGGTTTAGTGAATATGTTGTACAGGGTTGGTGAAACACAGGAGCCTTGAGGGACGCCGCGCGTGATTGGAAGAGGGTCGGATGCTGCCGAGGGCGAGAAGACTCTCATTGTTCTCTCACTCAGAAAGGATTCAATCCATTTGGTGACATGCGTGGAGAAGTGTGCAGCAGTGTCCAAGTGTTTGCAGAGGACCCTGTGATCCACCAGATCGAAAGCAGCTGAGAGATCAAGTAAGAGGAGGAGTGCCGTCTTACCTTGATCTCTCAGTTCGTCTATTTGGGTCTTTAGATCAATGAGTGCAGTTTCAGTACCGTGGAGTGGACGGAAACCAGATTGTCTGGCTCCCAGTAGATTGTTTAATTCAAGGTGTCTTTGAATTTGTGTATAGACAACCTTGTCTAGTATCTTCAGTAGGAAAGGTACGGTAGTGATGGGCCGATAATTAGTGGGGATGAGGGGGTCAAGAGTCTGTTTCTTGAGAAGTGGGAGCACCCATGATTGTTTTAGGTTCGCCGGGATCTTACCTGTGGCGAAGGAGGTGTTGATCAATTTTGAAATGAACGGTGAAAGGTCTCTGGCAGCATCTTTTATTAGTTGTGCTGGGCAGATGTCACCTTTACAGTTCGACGGTTTGAGGGAAAGGATGATTTTCTCTACCTCTAAGATGGTAGTTTTTGTGAAGGAGAATTTGTTGGTTGGGTCATTAATGGTGTTGTTAAGTGGCGGCTTATTTGTAAGGTTTAGGGAATCTTTTTTTAGTTGGATTTTGCTTTGCAGTGTGGTGATTTTATTTGCTAGGGCTGTTTGGATATCTGTGCACCAGGTCTGGTCTTTGATGCAGGTATCAGGTGTGGCAATGGGGGACTCAAGTTCTTTCAAGATGGAGAAGAGTTCCTTCATACTTGAGTTGGCATTGGCAATGCAAGCATTGTAGGAATTATGTTTCGCTAGACAGATTTCATTTTTTTAATGCCGAGAGATATTAGTTAAGTTAGCTTTATTCTCTTCGGTTGGACATTGTTTCCAGTTGGATTCGCATTTTCTTTTGTTTAGGTGCAAGGCCTTAAGTTCTGGCGTGAACCACTTGTTTAAATGTGCCTTGGGTTTGCTTGTTCGCATTTTGAGAGGGGCGACTTTGTCTATAGTGGTGCGCATGATGTTGTTGAATTCGTTGACCAATGCACTAGGGTCGAAGTTGTCTGGCAGTGCATTTAAGGTGGGAAGGATCAGGGGAATAATATTATCCACTGTAATATTCTTTTTGTTTCTTGTAGGGCATTGTGGAGCTGCCTATGGGGCAGGGCTGGGTAGTCTGGTAGTTAGTAAAGTAAAGGACACCAAGGTGTGGTCTGTCCGGTAGAGGGGTGTAATAGAGGATACTGTGGCTGAGCAGTTGGAATCAGCGATCCAGTCAAGTATTCTACCCTTTGCATGTGTGGGGGTGCTAACTTTTTGGGTAAGTCCCAAGGTGTCAAGGGTATTGGCAATAGTGGAAGCATGGGCATCTGCTTGGTCATTGAAGCCAAGATTAAAGTCCCCTAATATCAGCAATTGGGAAGTAGATTTGGTATTGTTGGCCAGAGGGCTGTGCAGGTCCTCCTCGAAGGTTCCAAGTGGGCCAGGTGGTCTGTAAATTAGATGAATTGAAAGAGTTTGGGTGTTGTTTATGGGAATTTTGGCAGTGAGAGTTTCACAGGATTGCATAGTTGTGGTAGGGGCTAGTCGTAGTGATAGGTTTATTTTGGATATAATGGCGATTCCACCTCCGCGGGAGCCTTCTCCGTCCTGCCTAGATATGGTGTAGCCGCCAGGAATGGCCAACATGAGCGATGGGCCTGCCGCATTGTGTAGCTAGGTCTCAGTTATAGCAATAAAGTCTAGATTGGCTTCTGTGATTAAGTCAGCTAGGTCGATGGCGTGTGCCAAAAATAGATAGGCAACATAAAAAAAAATACTAGCATTCTCTTTTTTAAAACTTCCTTTGTAAAATTGTGAGCCATTCAAGCTCAAAATTCACAAAAGCAAGCACATGGGCGCATCCATTTTGTGAAATGGATGCCCTCCTGTGCTCGCTTTTGCGGCACTAATGAAGGAAAAGCCAGCCAGCTGTAGTAAACAAAAGCTACCGCTGGGTGGCTTTCCCTTCATTAGTGCTGTACGCGGAGGACGAGGACCGGAGACCATAGCAGGAAAGCTGCAGATGAATCTCGGTAAGTGCTGCTTATTTTATTTTTAAAAAATAAGCACTAGCTGCGTTTTTTTTTCTAAGTTTTCCGGGCTGGAGGAGCCCGTAAAACTTAGAAATAAAACCGCAGCTTTAAAAATGTATTTATGTTTGCGGTCGCTTTTGAAGCGACCGCAAACATAAATACAACGTTATTGTGTTGGAAAACGCTGCCGTTTTTCTTTCCAAGTTTCTCAGGCTCCTCCTGAAAGAAAAACCACAGCGTTTTCCAACACAATCGCGTTGTGTTTCTGCCTGAATCTGCTTTCCCATTTGGGGCTCTCGGGCTCCCCACGGGGAGCTCGAGAGCCCCAAATGGGAAAGCAGATTCAGGCAGAAACAACGCAGCATTTAGAATTTCCCATTTGGGGCTCTCGGGCTCCCCACGGGGAGCACCGGAGACCCAAAGTGATAGCCACAGCAAGCAGAAACACAACGCGGTTGTGTTGGAAAACGCTGCGGTTTTTCTTTCCGAGTTTCTCAGGCTCGGAGGAGCTGTGGCAAGCTCTGCTTGCTGTGGCTATCACTCCGCGGGGAGCCCGAGAGCCCCAAATGGGAAAGCAGATTCAGGCAGAAACAACGCAGCATTTAGAATTTCCCATTTGGGGCTCTCGGGCTCCCCACGGGGAGCCCGAGAGCCCCAAATGGGAAATCAGCTGTAGGCAGAAACTCTACGTGGCATGTAAACATAACCACGTTGTGTTTCTGCCTGCTGTGGCTTTCACTTTGGGTCTCCGGTGCTCCCCTGGGAGCACCGGAGACCCAAAGTGATAGCCACAGCAAACAGAAACACAACGCGGTTGTGTTGGAAAACGCTGCGGTTTTTCTTTCCGAATTTCTCAGGCTCCTCCGAGCCGGAGGAGCCTCAGAAACTCGGAAAGAAAAACCGCAGCGTTTTCCAACACAATAACGTTGTATTTATGTTTGCGGTCACTTCAAAAGCGACCGCAAACATAAATACGTTTTTAAAGCTGAGGTTTTATTTCTAAGTTTTCCGGGCTCCTCCAGCTCGGAAAACTTAGGAAAAAAAACGCAGCTATTGCTTATTTTTTAAAAAAAATAAATAGCACTTACCGAGATTCAGCTGCAGCTTTCCTGCTCTGGTCTCCGGTCCCCGTCCTCCGCTACAGCACTAATGAAGGGAAAGCCACCAAGCGGTAGCTTTTGTTTACTACAGCTGGCTGGCTTTTCCTTCATTAGTGCCGCAAAAGCAAAAGCCAGCACAGGAGGGCATCCATTTCACAAAATGGATGCTCCCACATGCTTGCTTTTGCGAATGTTGAGCTTGAATAGCTCAAAATTTTACATAGGAAGTTTAAAAAAGAGAATGCTAGTATTTTCTTTTATGTTGCCTATCTATTTTTTAAATAAAATGTTTTACTAGACCATGCCTTTAAGGAGTGCTCCCTTGAGGGAGTGTCCTTTAGGGTCCATTTTGGTTATGGCCAAGTTGGATGAGTTGGTATTTGTCTTAAGCATGTTTATACTCACTACTGGGGGGGATTGAGGGGGTGCAGTGCATATTCTGATGTGTTGGTCTTTCGTTGTGCGTTTTATAGTGGGGAGGGATCTTCTAAGAGGTTCATAGAGTTTAAGTCTGGCGCGTAATTTAAGCTTTCTCTCGTGAGTTGGGGTAGGCTGAGAGGTGTAGGCTAGTTGGCCTGGCATGGCCTGGTGCGCGGGGCTGATGTGGCCACGGTAGTTGGGTGTCTTGGGTGTGGTGAGTAAGAGAGGAGGCACGAAAGCTGGCTTGCAAGGGGGAACTTCAGTGTGGCTCTTCTTGGGGGAGGCATGCAGTGTGGCCATAATCATTAGAAAGTAAATGTTGAGTGAGCTAGACATAGTGCAAAGTTATTCATGTTAGCTAGTAGTGCCACTTGGTGTGTGTGGGCTAGGATAACTGGTCGTCAAGGTACTAAATATCGGTGACTATGTCTAAGGCTGTGTGGCTAGATCTATAAGGTCTATGCACCATTCACTAGTTGGGGCACAAGTATATGAGGCATGAATGGGCAGTGTCTAGGGTGCATAGCATGGGAGGCACCTAAATACGCCTGTTCCAACAGGGCTAGGATATAGAGACTGAGGGCACCTAGATGTGGCAATCAATCAGTGACTATAATACATAGCATGGTAGGCTAAAATACAGAGGCTGAGGGCACCTAGATAAGGCAATCAGATAGTGACTATAATGCATAGTGTGTGAGGCTAGGACATAGCACAAAACAAAGTGGTCTATTAGCGACCATAAGGCACAACACAAATCAAATGTAGTCTTATTAGCTATTAGCGACCCTAGGGCACAACACAAATCAAGTGTGGTCTATTAGTGACCATGAGGCACAACACAAATCAAATGTGGTCTATTAGTGACCATGAGGCACAACACAAATCAGATGTGGTCTATTAGTGACCATAAGGCACAACAGTAGGGCATAACATGGGGAGACAGTATTGTTTGCTATCTTTGTGGCGAGTGTGGTGATACAGCTGTGAAAAAGTAAGGGAGAGAGCCTGTCAGGTGGGCCGTGAGTAGCAAAGTAAATATGCCATCCTAGGTGTATAATAGTAGTGGAGAGCTGATAGAGCGTGAGGGAGGTTCAGTGAGGTGCCATGTGGCGAGTGAAACATAGAGTCACGGTTCAATACAGGAGAAAAGGATTTTTCTGTTACTCACAGTTCGAATGCCAGATGTCGAATGACTCAGTAGGAGTCAAGGTTCCGTGTTTGCAGCGGGAGAGTGCGAGCAGCGCTCGAGGTGATTAGGGCACCAGGGCTGTGCACGAATTTAGGGCCAGGGCTCTGGCAGCCTCTGGTCAGGCTCAGGTCAGGAGCCTTAGTGGGAGCCTTCGATGGGGCCGGCTAAGGAGGGTGACTGCCCAATCAGAAGGCAGACCCACGAGCAAATCAGGAAGTGCTCCTGATTCAGAGACAAAACGAAATCCGATCGTAGGCTATCTTGGAGGTGTGCAACCATGAGGTTTTCAGTGCCGCATATTGTAGAGATTGCAACTATAAAGACGAAACTGCCGTGGCAAGGGATGGAGTTTCAAAGAACATTGCTCGATGCAATTGTACTTGTAGTTGCGGCGGTCAGCGTCGCGTTCGCTGAAAAGAAGGTGCGGGGGTTGATTGACCCGGATAGATTACCTCGCTATCTTTGGGATGGCTGGGCTGCTCCTGCAGCCTGCAGATGGAGCATCAGCCCATGCTCAACGGAGGAGCATTGTTTCCCTATCTGCTTTTGAAGACTGCATGTTCAGAATGTAGTCAATAAGAGTAGTTTTTGACTGCACTCTGAATATTCTGAGCTGAGAATAATTACTTGCCACCCAGTTATAAGTTGGGGAAGTGTCATTATCCAAAGGGTTAATGACCCCTCCCGAGGTCTATAAGGCTATTAGAACATAGTGGTTATAGCAATTCATATTTTGGGGTTTTGATGGTGACGTAAAACATTTTACTTTAAGAGTGAGTAAAGTACATAGACAAAATGAGTTAAATGTGATTTTATTTTGTAGTAGTTAAAACATATGTTTGCAGAATACGAAATTGAGGTGAGCTGGGAGATATTTAGCTCCTGCTTGTAGCCTAGAAGATACTGGTTAGCTTGATACCAACAGCTACCAGGAGCTACCTTTGGCTCCCCAGACAAACTGATGCTGAACAAAGGCACCCATGTAAACTTAACTCTGTACATTTGGGACAACCTATAAATAAACATTAGGACACATCTATACAACATTTAAAGCATAGGTGGTCCTAACTAATGGACAAGAGCATATGCCCCCATTCTGTGGAAGTTAGATTTTCGGAATTCTACTTACTAGCTCCTTGTTCCCCAATGACAGCTCGTGGTCATAGGTTAATGTTGGATACCCAGGAGCTGCTTTTAGCTCCTGCTTTTCCAATCTTTCGATCTCTGCATGTCTATCTTCTTACCCGAAGCATTTTAATTGCAACTTGGTTGATCTGGAATAATGCATGAGTATGCATTAGGGTGTCACCTAAAAGTAAACATTTTCTCTGTACGAAAGTAAAAGCCAATATTTTAGCTTTCTCTTTTGTGTATTAAAGAGCAAGTTGCAGCAGCAAGAAAATGTCCTCCGTAAGAGGAAGTGTCTTGCCTAGAAACTGTATTGTTGTTTACCATCTCTGCTTCTGAAGAAAGAATGCTCAGAATGCAGTCCATACGAGTAGTTATTGACTGCAGTCTAAACATTCTGCTGATTGGCTGAGAGGTCAATAACGATTTCCATGTGCTAATATCATATCTGTCTAAATCTTTGAGACACTTAACTGCTATTTTGTTGACTTTCGTTCCTCGTTGTACCAACAGCAGTTCTCTATCACCCTGTTTTGACTATATTACTAGGTTTTATATTACCGTCAAACCCATTCTATTAAAAATCTTCTCCTAGGCCTCAAAAGTGGCATTATTAATCGGAGGAATGGGTCCAAAAAGACTTTTTCCAACTACAGTAACGTATCGCTAAGATACATGACAATATTTACCCTTTAGTATGAATTCCTATTCAATTACTTGTTTTGAATGGCCACAAACTTCAACTGGAATAGTGCTCAAGTTATTTGTTCCCGGTGTTACCTGGAGAGTAAAGTTATGCAGTGTCAGCATTAGTGGGCAATAAGCACTATCTTTTATTTATTTTTATTTATTTATAGCATTTGTTATACGTCCAAACCCGGAGGTGTCATGGTGTAGTTTACATACGATTGCTTATCTGAATACAAAGGAAGTTACAATACAAGTAGGATTAGATGCGTCATTAAATTACATACAGGTAGCAATGGGAGACCAGACATTACAGAGACATTACAGAGACCGACCTAGACATTTCAGTGTGAGGTGGTATTGGTTAGAATTTATTGAACAGCCATGTTTTAATAAGACTCTTAAAATGATGGTTGGAGAGCTAATTTCTGATGTGCATGGGGAGTGAATTCCAAATTTTCTGTGCAGCAACTGGGAAGCTGGAACCCCCTGCCTTCGAACTCTTGAATCTTGGGACAAAGCGGTGTGTGCCAGAACCTGATCTGAGGGGTCTAGTTGATCTTTTTTGGGTGACAATGTTGTTGGAGTATGCAGGGGCATCATTGATGATACATTTTTGAGTGATGATGAGTGACTTGAATAATATTCTCACTTGGATGGGTAGCCAATGTGCTTCTCTCCTAATGTGAGAAATATGGTCACTTCTTTTTAATCCAAAGGCTGCCCTTAAGTCTTTGTTTTGCAGCATTTGCAGTTTTGTCAGATTCATATTTGTGGTACTTAGCAGGAGGATATTACAATAACCCAGCTTTGATAGTAAAAGGGCTCGCGCTAGGGTGAGGCAGTTTTGTGGGGTGAGAAATTGGTGGCTGAGTGTAATGAGTTTGGCCGTGTAAGCAGTAGAGGATCAGTGAGCACCGATGTGTTTAGTCATGGTAAGGTTGGAGTCAAGATAAATGACTAATGTTTTGACTTGTTTGAGTACTGGTGTAGGTGTTCTGTCGATGGTAATGGTGTGGTAGTCGGAGTGGAGGTTTTTCAGTCGGGAGGGGTTACCTACCATGAGGATCTTGGTTTTATCATCGAGGCATAGGCTGTTTCGGGCCCTCCAGTTTTGTATGATGGCATATATTTTGTTAATGGAGGCAGAGTCTTGTTCATGGTCACCCGTGATGGGGATGAGGATCTGGCTATCGTCAGCGAAATTAGTATGCATGACTCCCATGGCATCCATTGCTGCAAATATGAGTTTGGTTTGCGCATTGTATAAGGTGGCAGCAACCTTGAGAGACCCCAGTGGGTACTGGTACGGGGACGACAGCATCATCACCGATGGAGACTCTCGACGTATGTTCAGATAGAAATTACTTAACCCATGTGGTGGCTTCTAGAGAGAAGTTGAAGTTTTCTGAAAGTGCATTACGTAGCTTGTCATGATCCACCAAATCAAAAGCAGCAGACAGATCGAGTAGGAGGAGGATGCACAATTTCCCAGAGTCTCTTATGATGTTCATCTGGTATAGTAGGGTAGTTTCCGTGCTGTGCTTGGGCCGAAAAAAAACGGATTGTCTGGCTCCTAGTAGTTAGTTGCTTTCTAGATCATCTTGGACTTGGGTGTAGGCAATTTTTATCAACTATTTTTAGCAGAAAGGGAACCGTAGTTATGTGACAGTAGTTGGTGGGTATTGTGGGGTCCAGAGAGGGTTTCTTCAGAAGAGGGGTTACCAGGCTTCTTTGATACTGGCGGGGACAGAATTGGAGGTGAAGGAGCCATTGATGAAGTTGATAATGATGGGAGTTTAGGTGGGGGCACACAGTTTGACTAGGCGAGCAGGGAAGCTGTCACCTTTACAGGTGGATGGTTCCAACGTAGATATGGTGTTCAAGACCTGGTCTTGGAAACAGTAGAGCACTTAAATTGTGGGGCTGTTTTTTCAGTGCTGGCAACACTCACAAGGGAGGGAGTAATTTTTCCGGCCAGTTGTCTTCTTTTTTTTATAGTATTTTCTCTTATAATGTGAGGATTTTAGAGGCTTGTGTATTCTGGATAGTTGTGCACCAGACGTTGCTAAGAGTTACGGGGCTGGTGGAAGGGATGGGGGCTTCAAACTCTCTCAGTGTATCGATTAGTTATTTGCTGTTGGACGAGGCATTGTTGATAATGCGAGTGTTCAGGGAATTCGCTTTGGTGGCTATGACTGCTGATTTGTAGTTTTTATTAGCTACCAAAAGTGCATTGGTAGTTGCCGTGGTTGGTGACTTTTTATGTAAGTGCTCTAGCGTTCTTTTGCTGCGTCGAAGAACTGTGATCTTCATTAAACCAAAAATTGCTTTGTTTTGTATTACAGGGTATTTTTGATGTGATTGGAGCTACTGCATCAATGGTTGATTTCAGACATTTGTGGTAGATAAGAGCGATGTTATTGAGGTTGGTATTAGATGTTGAATAGGACTCGAGGGTATTCGTCAGAACAGGATCGAGGTTTTCTGCTGTAAGTTTATGGGTGTTTCTTATCGTAATGGGGCAGGGAGTGGGTTGCAATAAACCCTGAGAGTTCAGAGTCAATATATTGAAGCTTATTAAATACTGATCTGACCAAGTGATTTTGGAAATGGAATCCAGCGCTAGATTGATATTTTATGTTAGTATCTGATCGAAGATTCTACCTTTGGAATGGGTTGAGGAGTTGACAATTTGGGTAAACGGCATTTCTTGTAGGGCAGTGTAAAACGCAGAAGCTTCATGGTCCTGTTGATCATTGAAGCCAAGGTGAATGTTGCCTAGAATAATGCATTTAGTATTAGGTTTAAGGAGGGGGTGATGAGAAGGGTAGTGTCTGATTCGGGGTGGTTGGCAGTGTTAGATGCTCTGTAGATGATAAGAAAGGTGATTGTAGTTTTGGGGTCAGTTTTAAGTTTGAGTAGGAGGATCTGCGCAGGATCTGACCTGCATTGTGGCTTTGGCTATAATAGCTACTCTTCCTGTGGTATTTTTCCGGACGTCCCTGAGAATGGTATGGTCAGGAGGGATAGCTAGGCCCAGTAGGGGGCCGGAAGTTTGATGAAACCAAGTTACTGTGATGACTAGGAAAGTCAAGGTGTTGGTCGAGGAGTATGTCATGTATGTCAATGGTCTGTGCTCCTAGGAATCGTGTATTAACAGGGTGCCTTTGAGACTGGGATTGAGCTTGGGCTTCAACGAGGTGAACACCAAAAAATAGAATCAATAAAATGGGGAGATATGTAGGCGTGGATGGGGTGCTGAGGAGTATAAACACCTTGGGTGGAGTGGAATCCTGGTCGCACTGTCTTATTGAGCCGGTGGTGATCTGCACCTTAGGCTGAGTGGCGTTGTCCCAGTGGGCACGGGGGTTAGGGGTGGTAGGCAATGGTAGGCTGGCGGTGATGCTGCAAGTGATAATCTTGATAGTCTGGTGGTCCCCAGGATGGGGCGGGTGGTGGAGAGTAAGGTTCCTGGTGATCTTGAGCTGGGGCGCTTTCAACATGGAGTTCCTAGGCATGGGGCAGTAGAACTTGGTAAGCTTACGGGCCTGGTATGTGAGGTGCTTATGAAGGGGTTTTGGTCCTGTTACTCCTGTGACCCATGAGATAATTGGTGTGGTGTTGCAGGGTATAGTAGCTGGAAATGGGAAGGGGGATACTTTTGGTAGAAAGGGGGTGGGGCAGGGGAGAGGGTAGTGCTGGGGCACCCAAGTCGTGCAAGGCCATTGCCAAGCTGACTGTAGGCGCCTGCCGTGCAGGGCAGAGGTCTGCACAAGATGTGATCAGTGATATGGATGTAGGTGGTTGCATGTGGGTTAGCCATGCTACAGGGCAACTTTGGGTTAGGGCAATAGTTCAAATGCAATGTGAGTTAGATTCACAGTTGCTAGCCACATACAATAAGATTTGGGTTTAAGCGGCAAACATCATGCAATATGCACTGGATTAGCACCAGCGAGGGTTGGACTAGTTAGCAGCTAATAAGATAAAGTATGCTCGGGGTGAGCACAACACGCAGAATGCAATGCACTTTGACAGCACATGCCAAGGACAGGAGGCTGCGTGCTCTGAATTAGCACTGGTGAGCAGGAAGTAATATGGTTAGCGTCCTAGCAGCAAACTAAGTACAGTATGCAGTGTTTTGACATTGGCGAGTGAAAAGCTACATGAAAAGCGTATAAGCTGCCACAAAAATATTGTGTGCTCTAGAATTAACAATGTTGAGCAAGATTTAACATGGATGGCATTCTGGCAACAACCCAAGTACTGTGTGCAGTGGATTAATACTAGTGAGTAAAATACAGTAAAATGCAACGTGATTAACAAGTTCGACAGCCAAAATAGATTGCGCTCTGGGATAAGTACTGGCGTGTGCAGTGCAACATTGGTGGTCAGTCTGGTAATGGTCCACGTACTGTGTGCAAAGCGCAAAAACAAGATGCAGAATGCTCTATATTAACATGGGCAGGCAAGATGTACCATGGTTACTGTTCTGACTGCGACCCACGTACTGTTGACAGTGGTTTAAAACTTGCAACTAAAATGCAGCATCATTAGCATACTAGCACCAACCAAAGTGGACTTTGCAGTGTATGGGAATTGGGGGGCAGCATGCACCTTGATTTGAGTAAAACAGCAAGCGATATACAGTACGTAAAGGATTAAACATAGACACACGTGTGCTTCCACGTAGGAAGGTAGCAGGTAGCGATTTCGGTGTAGGCTGCGTAGCAGAGGAGAATATTGTGGTCTGATGAGCGGGGGAGCCATCAGGCGGGGGCATACAGCAGTTATCGGACTGCCCATTGTTAAGGAGCTCTATTAGGTTGAACAGGAATGGGATGAGAAGCATCACGTTGGGTGGGATTGTGCTTGGACAGCTGGCTTAAATTGGATGGATGGGTGTAGGCTTACAAGCTGGGAGTGGAGCCACTCGGGCAGAACGTGCTGGCTTAACGGTTGTGCTCTGTAAAAGACGAATGCTGGAGAATTTGATGCCAGGCGGTCGCAGGAGACTGCTCCAGGTTGCTGCCGGCTCCGACAAGCTCGGACATGAGCCTTTGATTACGTGCCTTAGATGGGAGGACCGGCTTTCACCTGCCGGTCCTCCTGATAGGCTCTTATGTGGATGTGAGTGAAATCCGCTGGACGGTGCAGGCTCACTCAGGAGGTTCAAACGCCACAGAGATTAGGCGGTGGCCATCTTAGAATGAATCGACAAAGCGTGTTTGTATCCGAGCACCATGGATATACTGACTTTGGTAGTAATCGTTATGGTGGTCTCAGGAACAAGCGGCTGGGCAGAATTTTGTGCATTAAAATCAAATCTGGATATAGGACAGATGATGTAGCAAGATGCTATGTGAGGTTCAGAAGAGCCTGATGGGCCTACCTCGTGCAGATGATGAGTCAGGATGTTGGTGGTACACTGCTTCTGCAGCGCCCAGTGAGAGAGGGGCCTTGCTAGGCCTGCAGGAACAGAATTATGTTTAATTGCTATGAAATCCTTCATTAATGCCCACATCTCTAACCCCAGGAGGATATCATTTACACTACTGCTGTGTTTCCCACTAATGTAGATGGCAGCAGCAGGGCAACCCCCTGGAGTTCTTCCATGACATACCCTGAGCCCTAGCGATGACCACATTTGTGCTATTTTTTAAGCATTATCATAATGTCTTTTAGGGTAGGTTGACATGAGATCTGGATTATCCCATGCCATATACCTATCTTTGAATAATTAATTAATTATTGCTCATGGCTCGAACTGTAGGTTCAGGTCACCTAGAACAATGTCTATGGTTGGTATTTGTTCCATTCTCAGTTGTTGATCAGTTATATGCATTACGTATAAGTCATTTCTTACGTTCCAACAGTCTGACTGCCAATTCCTGCAAGGGTGTAAACTGTTGTGTTTAATCGTGCATCCAGCTATATCGCAAGTTCTCCACTTGGCCTACCCATACTTCCTTTGGTAGCAGGGATAAAATAAGAAGCAAAACCCTGTAGATCGTCTGTCCCAGTTGCCCAGGTTACATCAAAGCAGATAATATGATGGTCACCTTTGAAATTACACTTCATGGGGGACAATGTTGTGCTCACCAACTACAGTGAAATGGGGGCGCTCTAGTCATAATCAACTACTTCTAAGCCATCATCTCTTTTGAGGACCAAGCAGATATAGTTCTTGCCATAGTAATTGAGTGCTTAGTGTCTTATGCAACGTTCTCAAATCACTGAGTAACAGCCTCATTTGTACCTCAAACACTGCATTTATTCACCAAGGAACCATATTCTTTGGTACCTTTTGGGAGTCTAGGTATATTTACCATAACAACAATATTATTTTCCATATGACTTGGGGGTGTACCTATAATTTGTGTCAACCTCTTCTGATAGTTTCTTATCCCCAGAGGCCCCGGAGGGATAAATTCCCCAAATCGATTGGCAATCTGTTGACTCACTAATCTTGCTCAATATTTTTAATGTTTAAGCTACCTTCTTTACTGGAGGTGGGTTTTCTGAGGTATGCAACTCTAAAACTTTGAGAGCAAATGGAAAGTGTAGGTGGCACACACTGCTTACTGGTCCCCACCACTGAATCTTTACAGAACGAAGTGGCAGGTACCTCCATGGGTGACCTATAGGATTCCAATCTGGGTAAAGTTGAATGCCTGAATGTACAGGTTCAAATATTGCACCCCCGGGCTGTCTGGCTTTAAAGATTGGAACTTTTTCCTCTATAGCTTTGTGGGATATATTGACCCACTCGGCTGTGCTATACTACATCACTTTGCTTCAGTGGTGCAAGATACAGCAAAATGGCCACACTCACTCCTGTGCACATCAGGATCTCTAGACTGCATTTTTGCAACAACCAGAAAATGCCTGCACCACCCTGCCACACACATTTCATGTGGGGTGGAACAGAGGACTCACTGCAGGAATGTGCCAGTGCGCTCTGCAACATTTAACATGGAGTGAAGTGAAAGAGGCATCATTACTTTGCTGAAAACCCAAAATGCCTCTTTAAAATGACACCTTTTTCAATCTTTAAAAGTGCTGCTTGGCGCTAAACTCATCCAGTCCTTATGAACCACTGTGATTAAAAAGGCCCTGCAATGCCCAGGATCATCCATTGTGTCTCAGCAGAACCGGGCCTAGTTCTTGAATGACAGCTCCTGTGAAAAGTATCTTTGAAAAATCAGCCAGGGGCTTTGTTTTCATTTTACACGGGAAACGCATCTATTTGCTTTGCCAAAGTATCTAAAAATCAGCTGTTCAGAGAAAGACTCTAAATAGATGACTGTTTAAATGTAGCCAAAACAGTTGGTGTTAGCTGGGAAGAAAAAAAATGACAGACAATGACCCCATTTGTCTTAGGACTATTTTATAAAGAACTTTAAAAAGACTTATATCTCAGCTGTCAAAATTGGCAAAAAGGTGGAACAGTCACAGTGTAAAAGTGGAATTGTGGGCTGTGTTTGAAAACTTGGTAGAATGTTGTGGCACACTCTGGACAGAAATGGTGATTTATGTTGTATTACCAGAAAAGCATCCATGTTGCAAATGTCAAATTTTGTACATACATCCCTAGGGATAATTTGCATCGTTGTACAAAGTTGGGGCATTTTAGGCCAAATCATTCATGTTTAAAATTACCAATATGTTTCAGAAAGTCGAAACCAGGTCCCACAGACTTGGGGTTTGGATTGAAATATGACGCACACAATATGTAACCTGTGCATCCGATTTTCTCAGAGGTGGCAACTGCATAAATATGTGTTTGTGGCAAAATTATATTTGGGTTCCCGTAGTTAGGGGAGGTTTCTAAACACTGTAAAAATCACCCCATAAACATGCCATCCCTTTTCTGTGATCCAATCAGCTGCGGCAATGGCGAAAACTATGCTCTTGCCCAATCCTAGTATTAGGGGCGTGGGTAGTAAGCCTGTCCCTGTCATATACTGTAGTGATGTCATCTGGCATGATAAATAAGGCCCCCTGACAGCACACAAGGGACACACTGATTCCTGACTTTTTTCCTGAATTCCTGTGTGGCGTCTGGTTCCTGATTTCTTCATCCTGTTTGATCTTGATTCCAGATTTTCATTACAAAGCCAAGGCCTGTGCATTGCTAACCCTATTTTCAGCTAGGCCTGAAATTCTAAACAAATCCCAAAAACCCAAGGGAAGCATCCTGATCCAGCCTGGCTTGCTGCTACTAGATGTATGCCTGCGACAAACTTGCCATCCCGCTGATCTGTAGTATACAGTAACCAGAAGTGTCAGTCTAGTTCAGTCCAGTGACCAGAACGGCTCAGCTTCTCCTGTCCTGCCAGATTTGCCCAGCTGTCCTGTGTTAGGCCAGATCCGTGTGGTGACCCGAACCCTTGACGGTCCAAAATCCTTAATTAAAGTGGACTGTAAGTATTAATAGGAATCATAGAAAACCATAGCATACCTTGCCTTGCCTTGTCCTATCCCAATCTATAAACCATCCTATCGTTACCTTAATAACTTGTAACATTGTCAGAATCCTTATTACAATCCTGTCCTTGATTTATCTTGCTAAGCGCCATTTCTTTAGTCATTTTTATCTTGTGAAAATCCTAAACTATCAATCCTATTTAGAGTGATTGGACATGTTCCGCCAGGGCTGGCGCTGGGGATCTGGGGTTGAAGTCATGAATCAGCTCTAGGGCTATGTGTCCCTCTTTGGTATTCTAGCCTGAATGCTCTAGTATAGATTAAAACTTAGAGTAAAACTATTGTTGTCCACACTAAGTTTCTTTTCTGTTTTCACTACCCGATTTTTCTAAAAACACCTCTTATTCTACATTGCATAGCTCCCTCAGTTTAATATCTGGAGACCTCATTTCAATTCTTGAATATACCTAAGACCTATAGCTACACCCAAACCGCATTCAAAATAAGTGAATTTCACCCAATTTTATTAAAAACTGTTTGGTTAATTTCAGGCGTGAATGAGCATTTTTGCAAAGTTTTACACATGTTATTTTTACTATCAATTGTTTTAACCCTTTAAGTGCCATGGGTTTTTCCCTCCAGTGCCAAGGCCTTTTTTGGTGATTTTGGTATGTCACCATTCAATGCCTTGTAACTTCTTTGTTACATGAGATATCTCGGTCAAATTTGGCCCCATTTTTCCCACATGTAGGTGGTCGTATCGCCTCCCATGAATCCTATGTTGCTGTAGAGGGGTGAGAGAAAATAAGTAAAAAGGGTGAAAATGTGTTTTTTTTTCAAAAAATGATAATAAAATGATGTTCAAAGAAGCCTGTGGTTTTTTCCTTGTAAGAGCTAGGAACAAATGGTTTGCTGTGATGAGTTCCCCAATTTCCTGGCTTTCAAGAACAGGTTGAGTGGAAACGAAAAATAATTATTGTGATGTGGTTATCAACAGTTTTGTGAGAGGTAGGCGATTTTGGCCATTTTTGGCAATTGGACATGCGTGGACAGAATGGAAGAAAGGTGTAGGAAAGCCGAATTGGAGGACAGAAAGGCATACATTTCTGAAAAGTAGACAAAATTCCAAGTTTAGGAAGGGGTGATTTATGCAGGTCAGGCAAGAACGAGGTAGCAGAAAATTCCATAATTTGGGGAAAAAGCGGGAAAATGACTGAAACAAAGGTATGTGGTGGACATGTTGGCCTGGTTCGGCAATGGCTTCTATGAATTTTGAGAAAAACAATGCTCCGCTACATTCCGCTGACTCTTGCAGTTAGGAAATAACACATTTTTTGTAATGTTTGACAAAACAAGCAATACCACAACCAAGAATTGGAGCCAAGGTACTCAGGAGTTTTATGCTTACGGTCTGGACAGACATACTTAGCGTGTGTAATCAGGAAAACCAATGTAGTGAGGAAGGTCAAGCATACATTTTTTGAAAGACCACAGGCAGACCTTTTCAAGGGTAGGTGACTTGTGCAGTTTACAAAAGTGTATGGCGCCTAAAGTAGCGACTAAATGTAAGTCACATTTGGGAAATGAAAGGGTTGTGTGACAAAGGGCAACAGCAAATTGACCGAAACGATATGAAAACCATGCAAACACAACAAATGTCATACCTTCCCGCGTTCCCACAGGTGTCCAGACGAAAACGTTACCTAACATGTGTGGGGGCACCTACCTGGGGGCAAAGCGGAGAGCCAAAAACCCGGCTAACCCCAAGTCTTTTCCGACAGCTGAATTTCACGATTTTTTTCAGAAGGGCGCACCATACAGATATGGGCCTAGGGTATCCGAGCCACCAAGACATTTTGCTCTGGGCACCCACCGAAACACACCGCCTACAACACATGGCCTACCTTTCCGCTTCCCCACACGTGTCCCGATGAAAACGGTACCTCACATGTGTGGGTGCACCTACCGGGGCGCAAAGGGAAAAAGGCTACACCACTTGTAACCCCCAAAGGGTTTGGGGAGACAACCTACAGATTTGGGCCTAGGGTGTCGAAGCCAGCTAGGAAAACGGGGAACCCCATGCATTTCCGAAAAAAGGACACCTGTGGGCATCCACAGAGGTCTGCCTTTTGCAAATTGCCCCAGTTTTTATTAGCCACAATCCCCTACAAAGTGTGATATTTGGTGGGGAAAAAACACAATGTTCACTTTGTCTGGGGTACTGGGTAATAAATTCTGGGCCTCTTCGTGCAAGTCAGACCTTTGTGCAGACCTCTGTGCATTCCCACAGGTGTCCTCTTTTGGGAAATGCATGAGGTTCCCTGTTTTCCTTGCTGGCTTCGACATGGTTCCTTTGCAAGTCACGCCTTGAGCTGAGGGGTCTAGACTGATATTTATTTTGTAGGCAGGCCTCAAGGGAAAGCTACGGCTCTGGTGTGCCTTTCCAAGGCAGGCCTCAAGTTGAGGAAGCAGGACTAGCAATGCTCGTGAAGGCACGCTAAATCAAGTGAAGTGAGTTGACATCCTGTTGCATTTTCATTGAATGTACACCTCCAGTGCAGGGCGCAGTAGTGATATTCCTTTATAAGACATGCACGTATTCAGAGGCTAGGGGTCCCTTTCAAGTAATGATGGGCATTTTCGGAAATCAGTCGATCTCCCAATATTTTTCCTTTGTATGACACAAAAGGAAACGAGGCTGAAAGCAGAGGGCTGGCTGGTAAGGGCATTGGGGACAGAACACCCGAGTATCCTTTCTCTTTCCTTGTTTTGTACACACCTTTCTTTTTCGGTAAGGTTGTGCTTTCGTGGCAGTGGGAGTAACATAATCACCAAAGTGTCGCTCTTGCAATCTGGCCACATCTTCTACCTCTGGAAAGGAGGGAATTTGTACATGAACCATGGCCAGAGATTGAACAATTGCTCATAAAGGAGAGGTTGTTTTGTTGAGTAGGTGCAGGGTACAGCACATAATCATTGTACGTAGCCCTATGCACAATGTGTGTGGCTAACATTTTGTACCAGAAACGCGACTTGCATTCAGCAAGGTATGACTCACGCACTTGTTTGTTTTTGTCTATTCCACCCATGTACTTGTTGTAGTCCAGAATGCAGTTGGGCTTCCACACTTGCCGAGTCTCCCCGCGCAGAGTGACTGCTGAAGTACTTTCATCATGAAAAATACTTAGCATGTACACATCCCTTTTGTCACAGAATTTCACTGCCAACAGTTCATCCCGCCGCAATGCCATACATTCTCCTTTGGCCAACTTCTTACACACAAGTTGTCTGGGGAAGCCTTTGCGGTTACTGCAGATTGTACTGCATGCCATGTGCCCACATTGAACAATTCCTTGAACAGTGGAATTCCTGTGTAAAAATTGTCCACATACAATTGGTGACCCATGTGGAGCCATGGTGTGAGAAGATCCCAAACTATCTTCTCACTTGTCCCTAAATGGGCTGGGCAGCCCAGAGGGTTTAGGGTAGAGTCTTTACCAGTGTAGACTCTCATGCTGCAGACATACCCAGGGGTACTTTCACACAACATGTACATTTTGATCCCATATTGTGCTCTCTTGCTTGGAATGTATTGCCTGAACAGTTTGTGACCTTTATACAACACCAATGATTCATCAATGGATATGTTCTGGCTAAGACATACACCTCTGCAAATCGGTGAGTGAAGTGGCCCAGAAATGGCTGGAGTTTGAAGATCCTATCAAAGTTTGGGTCATTTCTGGGTAGTGCTGCCGAGTTGTCATTGAAGTGCAACATACAGCGCAGTGCTTGAAAGCAATTTCTACTCAATGTAGCTGCAAAAAACAGGCTATAAAGTGGAGCTGCAGTAGACCAGTAAATCGAGACAGGTGGCTTGTGTGAAATTCCCATGAGCAGAATGAGACCCAAAATGTTCTCATTTCAACATCGGTTGGGGGAACCCATGCTTGTGCTCTAGACTGGGGTTTCAGAGTGGGACCCCTTGACTTCAAGAACTGTGCAGCATATAAATTGGTTTGCTGAACCACATCTGCAATTAACCCATCATCAATAAAAAGGTTGAAAAAATCAATAGGCTGAAACCCATCTGTATTCACTGTGCACCCTGATATACCAGTGAAAGGGGGCACAACAGGCTGAGCCATTGCTGGAGGCACCCACTGCGACTCTCCAGCCATATCAGGAACTGCCACTTTGCGTGGGTGTCCTGCATACCCCCTCCCCCTTACAGGTCCCCTGCGTGTGGGAAGTGTGCGAAAAGGTGGATGCACTCTTTCTTCCTCTTCGTCTTCAGATGATGATGAAGAGCTGGAGGAGGAACTTTCATCAATGGACATCTCACTTCCCCAGTCACATCCCTCCTGACTCTCAGAAGCACTATCTGTTTCAGATTGCATGTCCACCTCTGTGCCTTGCTCCTTGCCAGACTCCATCACTGCAGCTAAAGCCTCCGCACCAGACATTGATCGACGAGAAGCCATGAGTACTGTCGCTATGGAACCATTCACTGCCCAAAGACCAGATGAAGACTGAAACAATAAGTATGTGTGCTTCTCAAAGTATGGAACGTAGCAGAGTAAGTGGTATTCAGTGCAACAAACCTACTCCACACAAGTACACCACAAGTTCCAGACTTTGCTCACAAACTGTAGCAGTCCTCTGAAATATGACGTACTCCCTGCACGCTACAATAAACAGAGTACTACTTTGCCAACACTCATTTGAAATGCTAAGGACCAGCTGACTGCTTTCCTCCAAGTGGGTAGACAGCTACAACACACCTGCACCTAAAAGAAAGACAACAACAAAGCTAAGGATGATGTCCTCTTCCGCTATACATTGCACAAATACAAGTGTGGGGATGAGGATTGCAGCCACACTACCAATTCAGAAACAGCCAACGTGCTTTGCACCATGCCTTCCTCCATGGGATGCTGGTGGATGGGAAATGGAGGTGAGAAGCAACTATGCAACGTATTAGTGATTGGGTGAGTTGAAAAGCCAGAGGCAATCAAGTCGCAGACAGAGAAGATAAGAAAGGTACACGGCAGGCCCTTCCAGACAATTGCTAGCACACTTTTGACAAACACACCTGCTCATTCACATAGCGATCTGTGTTGGAGGGGGAAAGGTCACAAGGATGAAATGAATGCAAGGGCAAGCAAGTTGATTTAGGCTGATGCAAGTGGTGTTGGGTAGCTAAGAAATAAGCAGCAGCGACATACTGAATGCATTGATATGCCATGAACACAAACAATTGCTAGGAAGTGGGAGTCTCACTGCCAACATACTTACTACCATTTTTATTAGCATTTTACACAATCCAGTGAGTCCATCAGTTACTGGGATCCACCCGCAAAATAGCGTCTGGGCAAAGTACAAAATGTCCTCAATGAAATTGTTCATGCCTGTTTTTGACAGGTGCACCCCATCTCTGTGAAACATCACTTCACCTTTGATGAAGCCATGGTGTATCGTCCGAATTCTGTTGTTGCCCTTTGTCAGTGTTGCAAACTCCCCATTGAATTTCCACACCGAGCGGTTGATGGCCCTTGCATTCCCTGGAGTTCTGCAATCCCTCCTGCGAATCATCTGGGACCAGGCCACCACAGTGTTTGGAAACCTCTGTGCAATCCATTCCAGGTTCGCCATGAGCTGCTCCCGTACCCCCTTCTGTCCCACAGTCGCCAAATCATTTCCTCCTAGGTGCACCACTATAAGGTCGGGGGGGGGGCATCTCCTTTTGCCTGGGCATTGATGATGGCTCCTCTGAGCTGGTGAAAGCACATCCCTCCGACCCAATACCAATGCACCACGTGGCCATCCCTTTGAGACCCAGATGTGCTTGGCCCTCGGAAAAGTCGTGCAGCTGTTTGGATGAGAGTGGCTTATAATCCACACAACCCTCATCTTCACTAGGAAATGGAAACAGGAAAACCTCCATGATTATGGCCAGACATACAGTTTACCAATTAGCACAACGATTGCTTCAATGCATGGCTCTTGTAACAGTCCCAGACACACACTTCACCCAATCGGACACGCACCTCTCATGTGAGATAACAGCAGGTCGATACCTAATTGGCACATGCTTTTCGGGGGAACGAGGTGAAGAACACAGTATGTCACCTTGTGCCAATAACAGAGTTGTGCTGGCGCAATTGTAATCCGTGAAGATTTCTGCTCCTGTGGCCCACCGACTGCACTGCACGGTGGTAAGGTGACTTGCACATGCTACACCGTTATACTTTGCCTGGGAGACTAGCCTGACAGAGGATATGAACTCCACAGCACGTGTGCTTTGAACGCTCTCTGAATATAGGTACCCTGCCAGAATGTGCACCATTCGTTTCAAATGGATGCAACTTTGGACAGTTTGATTTTGAGAGCTTCAGCCGCAGCTCCAGGACCACTGGTGACCTTGGGGGCACTCGACTACCAAGGGAGAGAGGCGGCCAAGGTCACACACATCAACCACCATCATCCTACAGCTCTGCCTGGCCAGCCCTACAGCTTTCCCCTCCAGGAAGGAATAGGGACCCTGCCGGGGCACCCTGCACCCACTGCTGAACTTGGGAGACAAAATACCCACCTGGGAGACGGGCGCTCAAGGCCAATGACATCAACCCAGACTGTCTTGCCCCTCTAGCTACCCTGCCTTACAGCTTTTCCCCCTGCAAAAGGATGGGGACCCTGGCAGGGCTCACTGGGACCACTGCTGGAATTGGACCACAGAAATGGTGACCGTTGCAGTAAAAGGAATGAGCTCTGTACCAAGTGTGCATAGCATGCTCCGAAAAAATTACCATGTGCATTACTACCGGAAACATTTTTGAAATTTTGCTGCTACTTATATTGCCCAAACATTTTCATCTGCAAAGCAGCCACCTTCCTCAATGCACGGCACACACATCACTGCCCTAGAACCTCCCCACTACCCATTCCCACCCATACCACTGACACCGCAGCCACAGTTCCTCCCACCACAGTAACCCTCCACCCCCACATTACCATGCCTCCCAACAGAAGTAATATATGTAGTACTTACATAAGTCAGCACAAGCTTTTCAGTACACATCCAAACTGTCTGGCAGCTATTTGCAAACTTTTCACTTCCTCCCACCAGATACATGACACATCTCAGTCATCTACAACAACGGAAGGCTGGACTGCACAATGATAGGAAATGGGAATAAGACCAATGGGCGTATGGCAACCCCCAGCACAAAAAAAACCTTGTACAGATGGCTAAGTGGCAAACTGCCCTCGCAGGGGAACAGTACTGTTCAGCTGGACTGGGGCGCATTTTGTGCGTTACCCTGGCAAGTGTGTCCCTGGCCACCCCATTAGCCACCCAGAGCACCTACTCCCCTTCACAACACCAACACTACAGGCCCAGTTCCCACCCACCCCAATAGCAATCTGCCTTCTACATACTATACAAAGTTGAAATTACCAAAATTCCATACGTACATAACAAGGGAGAAGCTTGAACTGCTCCAGACCTGTAAATGCCTTGCCTTGTCGCCCCTCTGCGACAAGGCAAGTTTGGTAAACAAAGAAACAAATTGAAAATGGCAGGCTGCACTTTAGGGGGTCTGAGGGGCACCCTAAACCGCCGGGGATTTTTGTAATGTGAAGGGGGGTGCACCTCTCCACCCCCACCCCAATTGGAGGGGTAGCGCATCTCATGTAGCCCTCCCTGGGGGGCAGATAAGGAGGGGCTGTCCTGCACTCCTCCCTGGGGTCAGTTGTCCCTTCCTAGGAGCAGATATCTGCCCCCAGGGAGGGCTGCATGACATGGCCCCCACTCCTTTGTGGGTGGGGGTGACCACACCTTCCCATTAGAAAATTCCCCGTCAGTTTGGGGTGCCCCACTACCCCACCTAAAATGTTCACTTTTTTCCTTTGTTAACCCAACTCTCCTTGGCGCAGATGGGCCCAATAGTGTGCCAATCTGGCCCCAGGGTGCCCAAACCTTACTGCCCCACCCATTGGGGGGCCTGTCCCACAATTTTTGGTGACGCTCTTCCCTCCTAACCCCTAATGGGTGGCGGGGGAACCTCATGCAGGCTCCCTGGGCCTCCCACAAACGGCTGCGTGAGAAACACCCCCCTCCATTTGGGTGGAAAGAGCCACCAAAAATTGTGGGACAGGCCCCCCAGTGGGTGAGGCAGTAAGGTTTGGGCACTCTGGGGCCAGATTGGCACACTAATGTGCCCCTCTGTACCAAGGCAAGTTTGGTAAACATTAAAAAAATTGAAAATGTCAGGCTGCACTTTAGGAGGGCTTGGGCGGGGAACTGAGGGGCACCCTACACCGCTGGGGAATTTTGTAATGTAAAGGGGGTGCACCTCTCCACCCGCACCCCAATTGGAGGGGCGGCGCATCTCATGTAGCCCTCCCTGGGGGCAGATATCGAGGGGGCTGTCCTGCACTCCTCCCTGGTGTCAGGTGTCCCTTCCTAGGAACAGATATCTGCCCTCAGGGAGGGCTGCATGACATGGTCACCACCCCTTCCCATTAGAAAATTCCCCGTCGGTTTGGGGTGCCCCACAGCCCCCACTAAAATGCATTCTACTATTTTCACTTTTTTCCTTTGGTGACCAAACTCCGCTTGGCACAAGTGGGCCCGATAGTGTGCCAATCTGCCCCCAGGGTGCCCAAAACCTACTACCCTGCCCATTGGGGGGCCTGTCCGACATTTTGTGGTGGTCCTTCCCCCCTCACCTGAAATGGGTGGCGGGGGCACCTCATGCAGGCCTCCCTGGGCCTTGTACAAACAGCTGCTTGAGGTACACCCCCTCCATTTGGGGTGGAGGCAGAGAGGGCCACCAGAAATTGTGAGAAAGGCCCCCCAGTAGATGGGGCTTTAAGGTTTGGACACCCTGAGGCCAGATTTGCACACCGATGTGCCCCTCTGCGACAAGGCAAGTTTGGTAATCAAAGAAATAAATTGAAAATGGTAGGCTGCACTTTAGGCGGGACTGAGGGGTACCCTAAACCGCCGGGGAATTTTGTAATGTAATGGGGGGTTACCCTCTCCCCCCCCACACGAAAATGCAGGGGGGGCATCTCATTCAGCCCTCCCTTGGGGCAGATAAGAGGAGGGGTTCTCATGCAGTCCTCCCCGGGGTTACATGTCCCTTCCTAAAATCAGATAACTGCCCCCAGGGAGGGCTCCATGACATGACCCCAAGTCCATTTTGGCTGGGGGGAACCCATTTCCATAAAAAATACTCCTTGGTGGTCCAGTGGGGGGAGGCACAACCCCCAACACCAGCCATGACATTTTTTTTTTTTTGCCGCATTCCCTGGGGGCAGATGGGCTCCCATCTGCCCCAGGTGGGCCCTACCCTGCAGGCCCCATCGTTTGAAGGGCCTGCCCACACTTTCCTGGTGGCCCTCTGCCCCCCGATTGGATGGGGGCAACCTCCTGTACTCCTCTTTGGGGTGAGAAATCTGCCCCCCGGGGAGGGTGACAAGGGGGCCCCCCTTTCCACTCGGGGTGGGAGGGAGAGGGCCATCACCCTTTCATGTCCTAAAATATCTGTGGCGGCTAGTGGTCCCCAACGACCTCCCCCCCTCCCCATTGCATTCTACTTTTTTTGTTTTTTTCTCATATGCCCACCCCTGGGGGCAGATGGTCATCCATCTGCCCCCAGGGATCTCCAAACATGTGGCCCCATGCTTTGGGGCCTCAGGTGGGGAGAGGGCCGCTTACCTAGTAAGCAGCCCCCCTCCCCTGCTTCTAAATGGGATCCTGGTTGGCTAGTGGCCATTGATAGGCACGGATCGAGCGCCCTGCGCCCGAACCAAGGCCAGCAATGCTTTACACAAGGTGTCATTGGAAAAGGGAGATTCTCCCCTTTCCAACAACACCATCAAAAACAAAAATCCCTGGTGGCTTGAGTCCCCAACCCCTTCCCCCCTTCCCATCGCGTATTTTTTTTTCTGTACTTTTTTTTATATGCCCCACCCCTGGGGGCAGATGGTCACCCATCTGCCCCCAGGGGTCTTCATATATGTGGCCCCATGCTTTGGGGCCTTGGGGGGAGGGGGCTGCTTACCTAGTAAGCAGCCCCCTCCCCCGCAATCTAAAGCCATTCCTGCTGTCTAGTGGCATTGCTGCCCATGGATCGAGCGCTCTGCGCCCGATCCGTGAGCAGCAATGCTTACAGAAATGATGTTGTTGAAAAGGGGCGAATCTCCCCTTTCCAACAACACCTGCCTCGATCTCCGGCTTGAGATACATCCGGAGATCGAGGCAGAGGGAGAAGGGTGCTTACCTTCTCTCTTAACTGCAGCAGCTGAAAATTGCTGGCGCAGTGAAAATACTTTGTTTCATGTCGGCGTGCGTTACGCACGCCGACGTGAAACAGAAGGTAATCCAGCCCCCTGCAGTGAGGGGGGACCTCCCCCTCACAGAGCCCGGGGGTTAGATTACAGTTTTGAACAATCCCGATTGCTCAAAACAAGGTGCCAAAAAGGATGAGCTATCTCATCCTTGGCACTACAGAGGAAATGTCAAGGACGAGATATCTCATCCTTGGCACTTAAGGGGTTAAACCTTCCATTAATTTTAGAATTGTTTGTTTTTGCTCAATCTATTGCTTATGATTTCTTGTAACTTTCCAGTGTTGCTCCCGTAGAAAAGTGTACTTATTTAGGGATTTTTGCACACACTCATCGTTTTACTCAGCCATTTCCGAATGTCATTTTAACATTGCAAGGGTTCCAATCCGTTTTTCTGTCTCATTTGAGAAGGGAAGGATGGATTCGAATTTTGTTTCTTACTTCTCATTCCTGATTACCTGCTGCTTCCTTAAATCTCTTTATAATTGATTATTTGTGGGTTGAGGAATATTGCAGGGGGAAATCCTGACTTAAGTGCTATCTTTCCAAACAAGCCAAAATTGTTCTATTCTCTGGTGTTTTCCATCTGTGTTGCTAAAGGGTTAATTTAAATGCATTGTTCACATTTCTATTTGTTGTTATCACTCCATTGGTGATTGCTGTTCCCCATTAAAAAGAATATGTTTGATTTGAATTTTAAATAACTAAATATTACCTTTACCGACCAGCCTGATTCCTGGTCCATCGTGATCCAGGGTATTTGAAAAGGGGTGTGATATGAGTGGTGTATCTCTCAAATATTGAACCTACATATATAACAAAATAAGCATTTTGTTGGTGCGCTGCATACTAGGCTGAGACCAGGGTGTATCGCCTGATTGAAATACTTAACAGCTTCTATTCCTTTTTACAAGGTTATATCCTTAGGTTTAGCTACTTCCTGTAATAGCTTCTCATTGTGCAATTGATCGTTGACATCCCTGCAGGACCTAAGCACTTCCATGCAGAGATAATTGCACTCATGCCATACATTTTTGCTCCCAGTGATAAATGCTTAGGGGTGTTTATGGTTTCAGACAAAAACAGAATTTCACGTTCCTCTGTGTCAGATGCATCCTCCTTCAAGACAATAGATCTGCCCTCTCCAGGGTGGCACATGGAGTTATCGGTGCAGGATGTTGGGCATGTGTACCACCATCTACGGTTAAAACGTATTTATTTAGACAGTTATGTTGGGTTTGACCAATAGGCACCAACTGTTTTCACCCTTGCTATTGTCACACTCATCTACTCTTATACTACTAGTATTTATACACTGTTTATTTAGCTTGCTATGTATTTCTACTGGGACCTTGTAATATCGATCACCTTGTTGATTGTTGTTTTCTCTGACTTCATATGTGTTTAATACATCGCTCAATGCCATCAGCTAAGTGATGGACTGGTTTTTTGTTGTGGTTGATGAATACCAACTTTGCATCTATTTCTCTTATTAGCAACATTATTCTTACTTAACCTGCTCCTCACTGGTCTCGCTAGACGTACAAGCTCTGGTGTTTGCAGGAAATCCTTTTCCTTGAGTTGTTATCGATATCGCAGATTAGAGTGGGCGGAACTGGGGATACAAATCCTAATCACTTCTCCTGGGCCTTGATCCTATGAATTTAACAGTGTTTCTATTTCATTAATCAAAACTTTGTCCTCATCAGTTGACTGATTTACTTGGAAGTGGATATGTCGTTGCTTTCCTTTTACTCCTCTTATAGCCAACCGTTATATGTAATATTTACTATTTGAAATCTAATAGCCCATTGTACAAAATGAACGATATAAGTTGTTATAATATACTAGTGAGTGAATATTTCACATTCATTTTCACTCATGCTAAATGAAACTAAATCAGCAATCAAATCCTATAAATGAATACAAATAAACATAATGATAAAATACATATAACATTGCTCAATTATTCACTCACAACTATCAAGAATCAGTTCATATGAATAAAAACAGCCAGCCAAGTGAATTTATTGGTTCTGTTAGAGCTAATCAATACTGGTTATCCAACATTTGATCATTTAATCACCTCTCAAATCGCCAATTATTGAACCATTCCAAAGAACAGTTAAAATATCCTACAGCTGGTATACGGCACACAACTATAGTCCACTTATTCCCTTACATCCGTCTCTTCTGTTTGTATGAGAGTATCAGGAGTTGCAAAGTACTTAGGGGCCAGGAGGGTGCATATGTGCTGAAATGCAAAACTGTTAAAAAAAGGGCATAAATTGTGTGCCCCCTTCCAAGTCTTGAATGTCTCTCCAAAAAGTGTTTAGGTGCTCGTGTGCAAAAATGTGCTCCTGTCAATAACAGTATTGCAGCCGGCCGGAGTTCCATGGTGTGTTTTTTGCTGAACGAATGCTGAGCATTGCTGTCAACTTCGAGGGGACACTGGCTTTTTTTGTGCCACCAAATATGTCCAGTTGCCAAGTTGGAGTAACCACCGAGGAACCTGGGAAAATGTTTTGTGATGCTGGCTCATTACCTTCTTCCAGACATTCCCAACCGCCAACTGCCACAGGCAGTTCACCTGTGGCAGCTTCACCTGGGCTGCTTTTTCAATCCTGGCTTCTAGGTCCTTATGTGTCCTTGCCTCTCCCAGATCCTAGTGCTGCCCACTCTCCCAGCAACATTGGGCGTGCCTTTAGGTCATATGATGTCATTTCTTGTGTTGTCACTGTATGTGAGTGACATCACTTCCCCTCCCCCAATGCATTTCAATGAATTGACGTCCCTGAAGATACATTGTGATAATTAAAGCTGATTGTATGGCTTCTGATTGCGCTATATTATGGATAGTTTTAATGCTGATTTGGGCTAGGAGTTGGTTCTGTGACAAATCGTGGGATTCAGTCACCTCTCCCATGGGAGGAGCCTTTCCTTTTGAGACAAGGGCGGTGCACCCATTATGGAATATCCCCCCTATGGGTGGTGGAAAGCGGGATCTGACAGGGAGAGACTCTCCCCTTGGGGTTAAGGACGCTCGTTCGTAGGAAGAACTCCCTTTTCATTTTACACAAGATTCCAATAAAGAAATATCTACCAAATCAGAATCCTCCTACATCTGTTATTGTAGTGCCCCTACTGAAGATAAATATCTAACCGCGACACAAAGGAATGAATATTGCTGGAAACTGGGTAATCCTCAGTATGGCATCGTAAAAGTAGGAGGAACGAAGCAAACCTGGAGATAAACCCGGGTTTTTCAATAGGGTCACAGGAAGGCAGAGAAGCTGACCACCAAACAGCTGAGAAGCACGGAGGAACAGGTGCCGATGAGCACCTTTGTGAAGAAAGCCTACCAAGAGGCTACGAAGTGGCCGAGCAGCCCAGGAGGGACTGGCTCATGAGAGGTGGTGGCCGGAGGACAGTTAGAGAGGAAAAACCTCTCTGTGCCGATACCATCAGTGGAGGGATATCGCGAGCAGTGCCTAAGAAGGAACTGAAACAGGGAAGTAAAGTTATCCCGACATGTGGTAGTCAAGAGGAGAAGAATGAGAGAAATCCTTTCAGAGCTGAGACCACAATCCACGAAGTACACAGTCATACGTGGCAGCAGAACCAACGAAAACATAAGAGCCAACCTTCATCAACAAAGGGAATTCCAGAAGAGGGACGCCAATCCGGTGATACGAACCCAAATCCAGGAAGGTAACAGAAATAGTGGGAGATGGGCGGCTATAGACACTGGCTTAAACCTAATTGGCAACATAAGAAGAGTGAGAATAACTATGGGAGTCTTCCTACTCATCCCCGTAGTACTGAGAATCTTAAGAAGAGTGGGAATAAGAACGGGACTCTACTTACTCGTCTCAGCAGTATTGAGAACCTTACATAGAGTGAATATGACCTTTCGCTACAATACACAGATCTCACCAATGAAACAAGGAAGCACGGAGATATAAGAAGTGATCTGTAAAGGTGGAATCAATAATACAAGAGAGAGAAAGAGAGAGAGAGAGAGACTGTTAATTGATAACAGAAAGATACAGGAGAAGATAGGGTTCAATACCCCTCACCAGAGGAAGTCAAGAAAACCAGGAGTGATAAAGAGCAGGATGTGGAGAAGTCCTATAAGAGAGCTGAATGAACTGGTGAAGGAAATAGCCACGTGCTATTTTAAGTATCAATATTGAAAAGGAACATTTTCTTTGGAAAGTTATCTTTCCATCCCAGGAGAAGGGAGTCATTCTCTTGGTCTTTAGTTGTTTAGTATTAGTGATAGGATCAGTATAGGTTAGTTTTGGGACTGAGGACAGACACTAGTTTAGGACTTTAACAACAACGAGCACCCTATTTTTAGTTGTGTTAGTTAGGGCAACCCTTAGATTAGGGAAAGTAAGGCATTTTCTTCTTTATTTTGAATAAACACTCCTTAAGATGGTGAACCCAGGTCTATATCATCCTTCTGACCCACCACAGTTCCCATTTCTGACAACCCTGGAGCTGCAGACTGTAGGGTAAATGGTACTTTTCATGTTGTAGATTCTCTTGTGAACGGGACAATGGTGACTACAGACAAACACCTCCATTGATGTCCAGTTTTCAATAAGTTGATTGTTTTTGTCCTTCCACGCTCGTGTTTTGATGTACACTAGTCTTTTATTTTGTCCATGCTCATCCTTGACACTAATGTATGACAGGTTCCCAACAACCACATGGTTGCTGGGAGCGCATTTCACAGAGACTAGGCCAGAGTTGTCTCTGCAAAATGATTTAAAAAAATAATTTCCATTCCCGTTTCAGGGGATGAAATGTTAATGTGAAACCTGCGGTTTTACCCACGGCTGTCACACTTCAAATTACTCTGCCATGATTTGTACCTGCTCCTGCATTTGTTTTGAAAGGTGCAGGGGGATGCCCCTCGTTTCAGGGCATTTAACAATGCATCCCGTTTGTTAATTTAGGATGCACTTTTAAATGCCCTGAAAATAAGTGCTCATTCAGATGCCCTTTGTGAATTGGGCTCTCACTTTTTTTGGAGCTAGTCAGGAGATGTACTAGCCCAAACAAGTTTTGAAAATATGGGCCAAAGTCTTTTGCTATATTTTTTGATGTGTGTCTTTAAGGGAAGGAAGGTGGGGTGGAGGAGCGGGGTGGGGGGGAGGGGATTCCATGATCTATTTTGTCAGTGTTTTTGGTCTGTTGTAAACCTAATTTGCATTTTAATGCTACAGGTGCATCCTATTATCCTGCACTATTTGGGTTTCAAGCACAGGATAATCTCAGTTATCAATGAATGAGGAGACTCCTACAGTGCAACCAGGCTTAACAGAATTGTGTTGTTTTTTTTTTTTCCAAATTATTTTTTATTGGGTTTTTATCCAAAACAAGTTCTACATCGTACATGTTAATATCACAGTGTGAGTAGTCAGAGCCAACGAAATAACGACTTTTATGTGAAAGGAGAACAAAATAGCACAAAGAACTTGTTTTGTAAATCCCCCCCATACCTTCCCTACCCCCTTCCCTCTCCCACACTCATCGTAAGGCATTTATTCGTAGAAAAAGCATTAGACGGAAATTCAAACTGCTTCGCTCGGTGTACCAGAAGCATTTCAACTTGCCATCATAATAAAAGAAAAAAAAGAAAAAACATTCCGACATTGGGTCCACAGTCGTAATTGTTTATCGCTCTCTGCTTTGGGTTTAAACATTTGCTCTTACGGAGTCCCAATATGCTTTATAGAATTCAAGGAATGGCAACCATATCATGTCTATATTTCTGCGGGATTCCTGGACTGCTGCTGTTAGGCTCTCCATTTCATAAATGGCGTGCGCCTTTGTCAGCCATTCCCTTTTTGAGGGGAGGGATGCAGACTTCCATTTAGTGGAGAGACACACTCTTGCGGCTAGAAGCAGGTTGCGCGGCATATGTGTGAGTGATTCATATGAGTCTTCGTCATTTACCTCAACCTCAAACACAGAATCAACACGGGTGACAGTACTCCGGATATTCCATCTATGGCCTGTATCCACCCAAGGACCTCTTTTCAGTATGTTTGCACCTTTCGGCATTGAAACGATTGATGCCAATAATCACATCTCTCCCCACATCCTCTCCAGCAGTTCGGGGACACCCCTGAAAACATTCTTGAGAGTCTCAAAGGAGTATAGTGCCATCTAACCATTAGGCGCGCATTATGCATTTTGTACTGCACAGAAATCGATGATTTCCAGACCGCACTATGTATAGCTTCCCAGGCTTCTATTTTATTTTCAAGATCCAGTTCTGTTTCCCATTTAACTTCAGAAGGAGGAGGCTCAAGGTGGCCCCTTGTGAGCAAGGATATGTACATTCGCGAAATGAGCCCTTTAGTTATCTGAGATACACTTAATAACTGCTTGAATGGAGTGAGGGAACGTCTTAACAGGTCTCCCCAACAGGCATCATGCATGACACTTCTCAGTTTAAGGAATTGCATAGGAGAGACTACAACGCCCTGTAGGGCCTCACTTAGGTCTCCTAGAGTGATAAAGGAACCGTTTCTCCACATCTGCCCTGCCCTTACTAGCCCCACTTCATACAGGACTGAAAGGTGGCGACTTCATCAATCAAGTCACGCATGGAGGGGACCAAATACAACTGAGAGGGGAGGGCCAAGTCGTGACACCACGCATGCTATAACCCGGGCACGACAGGGACCATAGTACTTTCAAGAAAGGGTGTTCTTTAATTCGCTTTGTCATTGCGGGGAGAGGGACCCACAGCCACTCCCCCACAGTGACTGGAGAGAAGATGTGATTTTCTATGGCCACCCATTGTTTTTCAGGGTTCTCCCACAGATGGTCAGGCAGTGCTCGCAGTTGGGATGCTCTATAGTATTCCTCTAGGTCGGGGTATCCCATGCCCCCAAGTTCCCTGGGTAGAATGAGCGTGGAGTATGGTGTTCTTGGCTTTGTACCGGCCCATCAATACCTTAACAGACTGTGTCGCACCTCCGACAGAAACGATTTGGGGATCAAGATTGGTAAAGAATGAAACAGAAACAAGAAGCAGGGTAGTATGTTCATTTTTATAGAAGTAAAGCGTGCCGCCCATGACAGAGGCAATTTCGACCACCTGTTCGCATCCTCTTGGATAGTAGTCCAGAGGGGGGTGTAATTTGCCTTGAAAAGATCTGAGATATACACAGTAACATTCACCCCCAAGTATCTGATTACCTGGTCTTGTATCCGGAAGCCCCATTTTGTTTGTAATTGTCTTAAGTGTTCTACGTTAGTTTTTAGGGTGACTGCTATGGTTTTTTGGAGATTCGCCCGAAAGCCAGAGAGGGCTCCGTTCGCTCTATTTGTTGGAACAAAGCTGGAATAGCCTCGAGAGGTTGGATAAGGTAAAGCAGAATATCATCAGCGAACATGGCTAATTTATATTCCTTGCCTCTCCGGGGAATACTGTGAATTTGGTGATTGGTTTGAATCTACTGCGCAAAGGGTTCAATGAATAAGGCATATATTAAGGGGGAGAGCGGACAGTCTTGTCTCGTGCCTCGTGTGAGCGCAAAGCATTCGGACGAGTGCCATTGATAGAGACTTTGGCTTGAGCCTTATAGTACAGTGCTCTCGCACCCTGAATCCATACAGTACCCAACCCAGCCCATTTCAGGGCCGCCCATAGAAAAGGCCATTCCACTCGGTCAAATGCCTTTTTAGCGTCTATAGATAGGAGGGTAGGGCTTTCCCCAGCTCCTCATAAAGTAGCCATGAGATCTAGAGTTTTCGTAATATTTTTTTCGCCCCCTGCCTTCCCTTTACGTAACCTACTTGGTCTGAGTGGGCTTGTTGGGGGAGTACTACTGCTAGGCGGGTGACTAGAATGCTGGAGTAAATTTTCGTGTCTAGATTGATAAGGGAGATTGGACAATATGACGCACTCTCTAGGGGGTCTTTGCCTTCTTTAGGAATTACAATGATGATGGATTCTGTGAATGATTTAGGGGCCTGTCCAGATTCCAGGATCGAGTTAAAGTGTTTGGTAAGGAAGGGGGAAAGAGTGTTGTAGTTTGACTTATAGAATGCTGGCGTGTAGCCGTCCTCCCCTGGTGCAGAGCCTGCTTTTAACTTGGAAATGACGCTCTGCACTCCGAAGGTGGTGATCGGGGCGTTCAGCATTTCTAGATGTTCTTCACTCATAGGTGGGTGTGGGAGGGCAGCTAGATATTTTTCAAAGTCAGAAGGTGTGCTGTTGCCTTCCGACGTGTATAATTTCTAGTAGTATCTCGTGAAGCGGCTAGCAATTTCTTGCAGGTCAGTGATAGGGGAGTTTTGTTCGTCATTAATTTTATAAACAGCTCTGTCAGCTCTTTGCTTTCGTAGCGGATTTGCCAGCACTGTGCTTTGTCTCCCTTCTCAAAGAATTTTTGTTTAGGATACTTTAGTTGTGTTAGTGCTTTACTATTCCATATGTCTTTTTAATTCTGCCCTAAGACTGAATCTGACTTATAGGCCCTCATTACAACACCGGCGCTAAACCATGGCACTATTAGCACCATGGTTGGTGCCGGTGTTGTAACAAGTCCGCCATGGTGAAATGGGGAAATACTTCCCCATTCCAAGGTTGCCGGGGCGGTATTTCCCCATTTCACCATGGCCCTTCCCCATTCCCATTTTTGCCCCATAGGGCTCAATGGGAATGGGGAAGGCGGCAATTACGGTACCGCAAATTGCGGTACCGTAATTGCCTGCGAGGTCCCTTTGCGGGTCCCTACTTTAACGGCTGGTCCAGACCAGCCATTCAGGTCGGGTCCCGCAAATGGACCTCGTAGTAAGGCGCTAAGTGGTTAACGGCGCTGCAGCCTTTTACGCCGCCGTTAACCACTTAGCGCCTGGGCCGTAATGAGGCCCATAGTGTCCTCTCTGTGGGTGGGATGGCTCCTCAGGCTACATTCTAGGGGAGAGATTTCAGCCATTAGTTCTCTCTCCCTGAGTTGCCTGAGCCTTTTCTTGGCTGTGCCCTCTGCTATTAGGATACCTCTTACAGTGGCTTTCCCTGCTTCCCAGACCGTGTTCAAGGACATGCTGTCTACATCATTCATCTCAAAGTAATTTGTGATGGCCTCTGAGAGCGTCTCCCTGAACACCAGGTCTCGGCAAAGGAAGTCATTGCAAACCCATCTACAGTGTGCCTTGGGCAGAGGGCACAAATCGAGGTCTAGCGTACAAAGGTCATGGTCGGACCAGGCCACAATTTCAATCTCAGTGTTACACATCACATTCATTTTCTGCACCGATTAAAAGGTAATCTATCCTAGAAAAAGTTTGGTGGGGAGGAGAAAAGAAAGTGAAGGCTCTCCCTTCGGGATGGGCCGAGCGCCATGTGTCTAGGAGATGATGTTTCCGTAACTGACTGAGGAATCTGTCCCCATGTAGGGTAGTTGGTGGAAGGGTGTTCTGCCTTACCGGGAGCCAGTCCAGGTCTCGTTCCACAACCACATTGAATTCCCCCTGCAGACCAGTGTGCCCTCTCTCCAGTCCTTTAGGAGTCCAAACAGGGAATCAAAAAAACTGGACTGACCCGGATTGGGGGCGTATGCTGCGCAAAGTGTGATAGTGCGCGTCCTCAAGCATCCCTTGAGCTCTATACATCGGCCCTGGGTGTCCCTATGTGTTTGAGTGATCTGGAGCCCGAGGGCTTTCCTAAGCAGGATTCCAAACCCACCCTTCTTTTGAGGGCCAGAAGCCCAGAGCGTTTCGCCAATCCCCCTCCCCACAATCCTACGTTCGCCTCCCTGGGAGTACTTTGTTTCTTGTACGAACAACACATCTCATTTGGATTGTGTAAATTGGCACGCTAACATGGATCTCTTATGCAGCAAATTCAGGCCTTTTACATTAAGGTACCCAAAGACTATGCTGTCAGGTTTGGCCATACCTATGGTTGAGCATATTCAATGAATCCCCTCCCGCGTGCTGGGGGTGTCCAGCGAGCCTAATGCTTCTTAGCAGCGGGTAGAGTATTTATAATTTTGACACAGCATTTTCCTAGGTTCCCTTTCTCTCCTTCTTACCCCTAGAGGGGACGGTGCGCTTGCCTTTAGTGGTGGAGGGAGGGCGTTGTACTTAGCGACCATGCCTTCACTCCAAACAAAATCTGGGCGGATACCCTTCTGGCTGTTTCAAATGTCTGTGCTCTACCCCCCGGATGATTTGGCACTGCAATTAGCCACTGTGTGAGACAGGGTCTGCTCCTGAGAACCGTTGTGGACCGGATCCATACACTGCCACCCCACGCTCATGCAGTGACTTTCGCCGGCCCCGGGGCCCCAGGGAGTCACAGTGACCGAGCGGCGACAGACTCGCTCTCCAAAATGTCGGGGGGATGGGGTGATGTCCCTCGGCGGGGCTGCCATCTGCACCACAACTTGGCGTGTAGTGCCCTCTTCGGGGCTCCCCGGGGGCGCGAGGGATTGACCGGCTGCTCCCACCCGCTCTCCACTGTCTCTAGGCTCTCGTGACTTTGGGATCGCCGCAGACGGAGGGCGGGAAGAGGGGCCACGGATTGCTGGTGAGCGCGGTCCCCCCTCCGCTCTCATTGTTTACCTCCCGAGTCTTTTCTAGAGGTAGCCCTGAGGGGCCGTGACAGCTATCAGTCCCACCGGGATCTCACTGCAAGGTCGGGTCGCGTCCAGCCCGCCCTCACATTATACGACCCCGACTCCACGCGTGGCGGCCATGTTTTCTCTCCTGGCGACTCGGGGGGAGGCGGGTCGTCAGAGGATTTCTGCCATCAAAAACACCTGGATCCTGGTTTAATGTTTCATCCTCATGTGCGCTGCGAGTTACTGATGCAACGTGGTGGGATCAGCTTGCGAACAGAGCTCTCTCCTTACACCATTTCGGGCCTTTCTCTTGCCCAGAGAGGGAGACAACGGCTTAGGCTGCCATCTCGTCTGCGCCCCCTGGTGGTCTCGTGTTGTTTGTTTTCAAACTACTAGAAAACCTGCACTATTGATTTCCTGACCCCAGTTGGAGAGTTGTTTGGCATGCAACACTTGTAGTTGGTCATAAAAGCAAAATCTGAGAAAAATCATGGGAGTCAAAGGGTCTCTCCTTTTCATCTTAGTTAATTTCGCCCTTCTGCCTATGCCCAACTCTGCCACTCTGCGGCTGGTTGACAGAAAGGGTGCATGGATGGCCCGCTTGACATGAATAAACTCCTCCCTGTATATGTAATCACAACAGAACAAAAAGGGATGGGTGCCATGTTTTTATAAACATATGTATTTTTTCATTCACCAATGATGTGATTGGCACTATTTCAGTGTTTCTTTTTTTTCTTTTTTTAAATGT
Organism: Ambystoma mexicanum; assembly: GCF_040938575.1. Taxonomy (NCBI): domain Eukaryota; kingdom Metazoa; phylum Chordata; class Amphibia; order Caudata; family Ambystomatidae; genus Ambystoma; species Ambystoma mexicanum. Next base: position 1,250,600,075 of record NC_090925.1, on the reverse strand, counting down.
ATTGGCAGTTGCAACAATAAAAAACCATGCACAACGATATCTTCTCTTTGGCATGTTCACAAATGTGCACGTTAACATTTTCCCCCAACCAGCAAAAAAAACACCAAACCCTCCTCCCCAACCATGATCAACCCTCCCTTTTTCTCTCCCCCAACCTTCACCCCCATGTAGCAAGTGACATGTTTCATAACTCCTGTGTACAATTCACCATGGCCCATTTATCGTCTCTCTGCGATGGGAGCCTGCTTCCTCTTATCAAGTACGGGGTCGAGTCTAGGAGTTCCTCATATCAGTAACATCGTCTTTCGGATTACTATCAGGCACTACGTCCCACACACTTCTCCAATTCATTTAGCAGTTCCCAGGACAGGTTACTCTAAGGTCCATTCCATTTTTCCTTGGAAGGCGGACCATTCCATTTCCCATGATGGTTTCAGATCATGCAACAGCCCAGTCAAGCGTTCCATATCATAAATATCATGGCCTTTCAGGGCCCATTGCCGCTCACTAGGAAGCACCACCCTCTTCCATCCCCCCACCAAACAGCCTTGTGCAGCCAGAAGCAGGAAGTGGGCCATATTCAGCAGCATCCTCCACTCTCCCTCAATCACTTCCACTCCAAACAGCACCAGTAAGAGACCAGGGCGGCTCTCCACCCCTGCGAGGGACCTTATCCATAAGAGGACCTACTTCCAAAAACTCTGCACCTCCCTGCATGCCCACCACATATGCCAATAGTACGCCCACTGACCACAACCTCTTCAGCATCTAGGGTCTACCCGTGTAAACATCTTCGATAGCCTTACCAGATCCCATTGCCATCTATACAACAATTTGATGCTGTGGAGCTTATACTGGCAGACTATGGATGTCATGTGAGCATTTTTACACAGCATTCCCATCTCCTCTTGTGCATTTCTTTTTTTTACATTTTTTTTTTAACTTGTTTATTTATTATTCAGCGCACAGGATAACAGAGCATTAATGATAATTACATCTCACAGGGCATAACAGATCATAGTGTCCCATCCCCCCACCCCCAAATTCCTGGAAGGCAGATACGTGTCTCATTCAGGCTGGGCAGGAGGCGAGTTCTCCCCCAACGTATGGAGGGCTCTCGCAATCAGGCGTGGTTTGAAGGTCAACGCCAGGTAGTTGTGGTCATAGTCTAGGACTGGGGCCCAAATGTCAGTAAATCGGTAAAGCAGACCCGCTTTGGCTGCCGTGACCTTTTCTGCTACCAATATGTCCCATAATTTAAGCCACCATAGGGTCATCAGTGGTCCATCAACGGACTTCGAGGTGCGGGCCACCGTGATTTTGGCGTCCAACAGGAGTTGGGATATCAGCGCCGCCCTCCTCTGCGTTCTCGGGTATACCTCTGGGAGTGGGATTCCCAGGAGGACCTGCTCGGGCATCAAAGGGATTACGACCTGGGTGATGTCTCGAATGGTGGACAGACACTGGGTCCAAAATTCCTTCACTCTAGGGCAAGTCCACCACATATGGAAGTAGGAGCCTGGGTTGCCACAGAGGCGCCAGCAGTGGGGGTCCAAGACGCTCTAAAAGTGGTGAAGGCATAGGGGAGGGTAATACCAATGCAACAGGAGTTTGTGGGCGCATTCCCGGTTGGTGATGCACCGGGATGCCGTGCGTGTTCTAGTCCAGACATCGACCCATGTGTGGTCCTCAATCGCATGGCCCAGGTCCGACTCCCAGTGGCCCATATAGGAGTGCCTGACACGGAGGGGGTCTTCCAGCAATAATTTGTAGAGGACTGAGATCTTTCCCCAGGCTGGAAGGTCTTTCATTGTGAGTTCCAGGGGGGCCAGGGGCCTTGTTGCAGCCGCCCGGGTCTGGGGGTGGGAGCAGCAGTGCCTCAGTTGAGCATAGGTAAATCTGTCGGCCTCCGTTAGCTGGAAGGTTGATTTACAGCATTCGAAGGTGAAGGGGGCACCCCCTTCAAAGAATTGCCCCAGGGTTTCGAGGCCTCCTGCCACCCAGTTCCTAAAGTTCTGAGGGCGGGCCCCCGGGGCAAAGGCGGGGTTGAGGAAAATTGGGGAGGATGTGCTGAAGCCTGCTGGAATGCCTCCCCGTTTGCGGGCCCACTCCCATGCCTTTATCAATTGCTTTGTAGCGGTCAGCATCTCTGGCCAGGTGCAGCGTAGCGCGGTAGGGATGAATGGGAGGAAGCGGAGCAGGAGAGGGAGGCGGGATTGTTCAATCTCTACCCATTTCGGGCGTCCCGAGGCGAGGTCTCATGCTTGAAAGTGGGCCAGCTGTGCTGCGATATAGTATTTTCACAGGTCCGGCACCCAAAGACCCCCCAATCTCGTGCTGGCCATTAACGTTCTCCGAGGGATCCGTGGCTTCTTGTCCTTCCAGATGAAGCCACTGATTTTCCTTTGAAGTCGTTGCAAAGGGGGAAGGGGGATGGCGGTTGGGAGGGCAGCGCACATGTAAAGTAAGCGAGGAAGGAGATTAATTTTGCTCGTCGTTATGCGCCCCAGCAGCGAGATCTCTTGAGTCTGCCAGCGGGCTAGGTCCTTTTCCAATTCCGCGAAAAGTGGTGGGGAAGTTGACCTGATAGACCTTCGTTGGGTCGACGAGGATCCGGGATCGCTTGGGTGCTCCATTGGAACCGGCTGTGGCTCTCCAGGGCTTCCCTTTCGCCTGGGGGCAGGCCCACTCCGAGTGCAATCGAGTTGTGGAAATTAATAGCAAACCCTGAGACTCTCCCGAAGGCCCGGAGTTCAGCCAGGGCCACACCCATAGAGTTCCTGATGTTTGTGATGGTCAGCAGCACACCATCCGCATAGAGAGCAATTTTGTGGTGGGTCGTGCCGATCTTCAGGCCAGAGATCAGGGGATCCCGGCGGACTCGCTGGGCCAGCATCTCCATGGCCAAGGTGAAAAGCAGGGGGGATAATGGACACCCCTGCCGCGTTCCACATGTGAGAGGAAACGGGTCCGACAGGTGGCCATTGACTCTTAGTCGGGTCCTCGGAGCCTGGTAGTTCGCCAGGGTCATCCTCGTAAAGTTGGGTCCAAAGCCGAAGGCAGCCAGGGCCAGGGACAGTTAGGGTCAGTCCACCTTATCGAAGGCCTTAGTGGCGTCTAGGGCTATCAGGGCTAGCTGCTGGGAGTCCTTGCTGGCAATTTCAATCAAGTCTAGTGCCCTGCGAATGTTGTCCTTCGTTGATCTGTGGAAGATAAACCCTGTCTGGTCCGGGTCAATTATGCTTGGGAGAACAGGAGCGAGGCGGTTGGCCAGGACCTTGGAGTAGATGTTGGCGTCCAAGTTCAGCAGGGAGATGGGCCTGTACAAGCTGTTCTCCTGGGGGTCCTTTCCAGGCTTGAGAATCAACACTGTGATAGACTCCTGCATTGATGGGTTGACTGTGCCAGAGGCCACAAACTAGTTGAATAGGCAGGTCAGGGGAGCCACAAGTTGGGGGCGGAAGAGTTTTTAAAAGCGTGTGGAGAACCCATCCGGGCCAGGGGCCCTCAGCTTTAGACTCTTAATGGCCTCCTCCACTTCCTCATCTGCGATAGGTGTCTCCAGTTCTTCTCTTGCCTCTGGTTTCAAAAGCGGTAGCGACGCCTCCTGAATGCAGGAGTGCTGCTCATCCGTGTCCCGCGCGACAGCCGTCGTTATTTCCGATTGGTGGGCGACTGCCAGCCGTAGTTTTTCGCCCTCCGTGTGGTGGATCTTTCCTTGTGCGTCGCGTAGTCCCAGGATGAAGTTCCTGGTCTTTTCCTTGGCCAGCTTGCTGAACAGAAGTTTATTAGCTTTATTGTTATAGGCATAATACCACTGTTTGGTTCTGGTCAGCAGATAAGCTGTAGCATCAGCGTAATGCGCCTCAAGTCTTTTCCTCGCCATTTGTTACGACCCTGTAGGACTTCGGGGACCAGCCCTCACGTTTATGGGTGGTTTAGGCCTCATGGACCTCGGCTTCCAGAGTGGCATGAGTTGCCCTCATCTGTTTGTGGTGTGCGCCTCCTTGGGCGATCAGCTCTCCTCTAAGCACCACCTTCATGGCGTCCCAGGTATTAGCCGGGGAGGTGTCCTCATCGGGGTTTTCCGCAAAGAGGTTTTTGATGGTTCTGGCGATTGTGTCTCTCGTTGCCATGTTCCCCAGGATAGGGTCGTACAAGTCCCACTGGCAGTGGGGAGGGGGGTCCGGATCGTGTGCCCGTAGGGCAAGCGAGACCGGAGCGTGGTCCGAGAGGATCCGGAAGCCAATCGTGACGTTGTCTGTAAAGGTCAGGATCTGAGGGGAAACCAGTAGAAAATCGATTCTAGAGAAGGTACGGTGGACGTACGAATAGAAGGTAAAGTCTTTCTCCTCTGGTGATAGCACACTCCAGGAGTCAACGACGTTCAGGGCACGGAATAAGCGGAGCAGAGCTGTTGCCGAGTTCAGGTCCCTGGTCGTTGGGGGGTGAGAGCTATCCCTGAGGGGGTCCGGGACCCTATTGAAGTCACTGCCGACAACCACTTGCCCCTCAACGAATGGTAGAAGGGAGTCCTCCAAGTCCTGATAGAATCCCACCTGACGCTCATTCGGGGCGTAGGCTGAGACGAGGGTGTAAAGTTGGCCGAGGACTGAGCATTTGACCACCATAAAGCGGCCCTCGGGGCAACTCAACGAGTCCAAGATCTGGGGCCGTAAGTCCTTAGCGAAAAGAATAGCAGTGTCTCCCTTCTTAGTTCTGCTGGAGGCTAAGAATTGAAGAGGATAGAGTCTACTTCGTAAGCGAGAGAAGTCTGCTGGGAGAAGGTGCATTTCTTGTAAGAAAGCAATTGAGGTCCCCTCGTTGTGCAGTCTTTGAAGGATGGATTCCCTCTTCGGGGGAGTATTCAGGCCTCTGACGTTTAAGGTGCTGAACTTCAATTTTAGGTGCGGGGGCTGGTGCTCCGAGTCCAATTCCTGCGCGGGGGGAGAGGGGGAATGGGAACGGATTAGGTTGGCCATAACTGTGAGGAATACGCTGCATTGGGGTCTCCTGTGGCTGAGGGTTTTTCAGAAATGGTCTCCAACGGGAGATAAGAACTTCTAACGGTGGCTTCCAACGAGAGGGCCACACTGCGACCGGGGGGAATGATTTTGATCAGTCGGTGGCTCCATCGGCCACTCCAGATGTCGTAACGTGACATCTCCAACATAGTTGAGAGTCTCTCCAGGGGTAAAAAAGGTGACATCCACCCAGGAGGAGGGTATGGACCGCATTAGGTCCGCGGCGAGCTTACGGGTATTCTGGTGGTTCCTGCGCCATGAGTGCTTCGGAGCTACCAGCCCCTGTTATCTGGGTTTACGGTTCCTCTGCACCCTCGACCACGGGGTCCGCCTTGGCTTTGGCAAGGCGGCGTCTTGTCCAGAACTCGTCTGGCTTGAGGAGTGCGGTTCTGTAGTCCCAGGGGAGTCCGGGCGGAGGATGGATGCTGCGTCGTCCAGGTGACTAATGGTGCGGGGAGTGCCCTTATACGAAAACTGTAGTGCCGTGGGGAACAACCAACGTTAGCGGATCTGTTGATCTCGGAGGAAGAGCGAGAGGGCTCAGCAGCCTGCGCTTCTGAAGGGGTAAGGAGGAGAGATCCTGGAAAATCTGTAACGGGGAGCCCAGGAAGGAGAGTTCATCTTTTGAGCGGCCGATCGCTGAGATGGACTCCTTGGTAGTGTAGAAGTGCACTCTTGTGATGACGTCCGGAGGGGGATCCATATCTGATCCCCGACGGGGGCGCAACCGATGAGTGTGCATTTCTATTTCCCCTCTCTGTGCGGATAAGTAAGGCCTGGTATAACGTTTAAATCAGTCCCCTTGTGAATACCTCAGAGTGCAACACCTCTTCTGTGGCCGTCAGTCGCCTCTGTAGAGCCTCCTTCAATCTCCCAGACACAAATGGTCCCTTGAGCTGAAGGTACTTGAATACTGAGAATGTCCCTATGCCCATGCTCTCATCCAATACCGCTATGCCCACAAACTCTTCTCCCTTCGCCACTTGTCGCACTCTCTCCAACCCAGCCTGGAACCAATCCTGAAACCTGTCCTGATCCGGAATGTAATCCCTTATCGGGGGTGCCTATATGTGGCTCAATGGGGATGGGCACGTTGTCGCTCCAGCCAATTCTGTCTTGGCCCTCCATAGCATCCACAGCGGACCCAGTATGCAATGTTCCTTGACTTTTCTCGGAATCGCCTTCAGGGGCACCCAAAGCCACTCACCCATTGTGACCGGCCTCCACAGGTGGTTTGCTATTTGCACCCAGTGTCTCTGTTTATCTGATCTAAGATGAGGGATAAGTGCTCTGAACTGCTCAGCCCTGTAGTATGTGCGCATATCTGGCATCCCCACCCCTCCCTGCTCCTTCGATTGTTCCAGCACCCTGTACAGAACCCTTTGCTTTTGTCCCTGCCATAGTAATTTTTTGATCCTGTGCTATAGCTCCATATAATGGGTATCTGGCATCTCAATGGGTAGCGCCTGGTACAGCACTTTGGGGAGCAGTGACATCTTTATGTGTTCAGCCTAGCCAGCCATGACAAAGTTAGCCTCGACCATGCCGCCAAATATAAGTCATCCAAGTTTCTGGGAATTCGCACTCCCAGATATTTTATGCTTTCCTCTTTAACCATGTACCAAGGTCGCACCAATCATCCCTGCGTCCCTGTGCGCCCTGGCCAAAGGGGAAAATTAACAATTTATCCATGTTTATCCTTAAGCCCAATACCCTTCTATAGTATCCCAGTGTCTGGAGGGCACCCCAAACTGAATCGGCAACATTACATGTGTGGAGCAGAATATCAGCGGCGTATAGGCTGAGTTTATAATCTGCATCTCCCACACATATGCCTACTTTCTATTCCTCCCGCCTCGTCTTTATGCTGAGCGTTTCTATTGATAGCGCAAAAAGCAGGGGGGACAATGGGCATCCCTGCCTCGTACCCCTCCTTAGTCGAATGACTCAGGACATTTTCCCATTAAGCACTACGCGATCCGTTGACTCTGCATAAATGGCTCCAATGAAACGCTGCATTCTGTCCCCAAAGCCCACCTTTCGTAGTACCTCAAATAGAAACCCCCACTCCACTCGGTCGATTGCCTTCTCAGCATCAAGGCTGAGCAGCGCATAGTCACCCGGCTCTGTAGAGGCGTATTCGATGAGATCCAGGGTCTTGCGAATGGCATCAGTACCCTGCCTACTGGCAATAAAACCCACCTGATCGGGGTATATCAACCTAGGCATCATCCCTTCCAAGCGGGTAGTTAGAATGTCCATAAAAATCTTTTTATCCACATTAAGTAATGAAATGGGGTGGTACGAGGGACATCGGAAGGGGCCCCTCCCTTTCTTGGGTATCAGTGTTATCAGTGCCTTGCTAAAAGATGCAGTGGGGTTTCCCTTCTCCAGTGTATTGTTACATACGTTTGTCATGTAGTTCAAAATTGAGCCCGAAAATCTCTTATAAAAACCTGTTGTGTACCCATCCTCATCTGGGGCCTTACCATTTAGGAGCCATCTGGTAGCCTCCAGCACCTCCTCTGTGGTAATCAGGCTCTCTAGGAGCTCAGCCTCAGAGTCCATGAGCCTTACCACATCCACTCCTCAGAGATATGGCCCCGCCTCATCTGGGCACCAAGTCTCATACAAGCCTTCATAATATTGCATGAAACACTCTGTCTGCGGGTGCGTCCCTAGTGGCTCCCCCTGCATCCTCTAGGGTTGTGACTCTGCTCTCTGAACTCTGACCCTTGTGGCCAGGAGCGCATCCGCCTTGTTCCCTTTCTCATAAAATCTTTGCTTAAGATATTTTAGCTTGCACAAGGTATCCCCTTCTTCTGTAATACCTTCAGCACTCCCTCATCCTATCCACCCTCTGCATGCAGCTGTACCTCTCCTCGCCCTATGTCAGCCTGAAACGTGCCTTCCAGCAATCTCTGTTCCCTTTTCCTACGCGCCCCTTCTCTCATAAGGAGTCCTTGCCAAGTGTCCTTCCCGGCATCCCAGACCACATTTATATCCATCGCGCCTCTATCATTTATTTCAAAATACTCCCCCCAGAAAGCTTTTCCACAAAGGTTGAGTCTAGTGGCATCCAGCGGTCCATCCCACAGGTCGGTTTTCACATTGGGCCACTCTCCCCTCACCCCCATGATCCCTGTTCAACAGCAAATAATCAATCCTGGTGTAAGTGGTTTGGGAGCTGAAAAAAAATGCATCCCTTCCGCTCTGCTTGCATAATTTTACACACATCTACTAGCCTCTTACCTCAGTGGCATGACTTGGGTGACCCTCTTTACTTTCCCCCCTCATGGGGCAACCACATCCTTCATCGATTGTCTATCCAAAACTTCATCTGCCCAGGAGTTGAAGTCCCCACCAATGACAAAAGACATCCCCAACAAGCCTTTATGTCATCTAGTGCATGCTGGATAAAGCCTGCCTGATTGGTGGCATAGTGTGCAGCCAATACTATCCGCATCCCATTTAGAGTACCATGCACTATGAGCATGCGTCCCTCTACCAGTTTAGTGACCAGGCACCCCTGCAGCCGAAACTGCTTATGCAGTATGATCCCACCTCGCCACACTTCTTCGGTCCAGATGCCCAGTGAAGCTGCCCTATCACATCTGCCTCTCTTCTGCCACCTGCCGTGTTTCCTGCAGGAACAGCACATCTAGAACAGCATTGCAGAAATCTCATACAACTAAAGACCTCTTTGTGGGCAAGTTCCTCCCCTTTACAATCAAGGTTCCCATGACTAGACTTGTTCCCTGCTCACTTAATCCCATCACCCTGTGTCCCAATCTGCTTGGGTCATCACACATTTCTTACTTGCAGACTACGACTGCTTTACATCCAACAGCACACAGTGCGGCCTATGGCAAAATTTGTATTGCTCAAGTGCTACTCTTGAGACTTCCCCACATAACAAAAACATAAACAGTGTAATCAGAAACCTGCAATTTGCAGTAAATGTCGTAGAGATGCCCTCTGTCATACTGAGGGCCATCAGGCATGGGAGACACATTTCTCCCTTCCAGCGAACTGACCAATATCCCACTGACCCCGCTAAGTCTTGCTTCAGCCTCCAGGTATCTTAGGAGCCCAGTCTCCTCACTTCTGCGGGGGCACTCAGGGATCCTTGCGTGGGGACGGGCTGTCAGGTGCATATACTTCTGCCCACTTCTCTGCCGCTGGGGGCCCGGGACTGATGCTGTTTTACCCCTCTTCGTGGATGGCCCCTCTGGTTGATCTGGCACTGCCTTTGCATCTGACGCTAAGTGACAGAAGGCCTGCTCCGCCATCTCTGCAGAGGTGATGTGGTAGTCTACTCTGTTCACCTCAAATTGCAGGGCAAACGGGTACGCTCATCTGTACCTAATCGCCTTCTCCGTCAGCCACTTCATAAGCGGACATGAGTCTCTTCTCCTGGACAGCGAGAGGTTGGACAAATCCTGATACATCACCACCTTTGAACCTTCAAATTCCAGTTCTTGATGCATTTGTGTCCTGGTGAACACGTCTGATTTATCCTTGGACCTGTGAAACTTGGCACAACGGAGAATGGGCCTTTAGCAAATGGCCTTTCACCTCTGTGTGCTCTCTCCAGTTGCACTTCCTTTCCCCCTTCTGCTGCAAATAGGAGGTTGACAATTGCTTGCACCAGGTGTGTCAGGGTTTCCCTGTCTGCTTCTCTCAGCCCCAGTATACAAATGCTGTTCCTCCTTTCCCTGTTCTCTAGGCCATCCATCTTCAAAGTCACCTATTCCTGGTGCAGCTGCATCTCCAACATCCTGGCATCTAGGCGCATCTCAACCATATCAGCGTTAAGTTGTTTGTTCTCCAGGCTCTCCACCTTTTGCACCACTATGCCCACTCTGCCCGTGAGGTCCTCTAGAGACGCCTACAGGTCCCCTCGAAGCGCCTTGAGTTTGGCCAGGATGCCCCCAATATCATCCTCCATGGCATAATGTGATATGTCCTCCTCAGTCAACATCCTCCCTTTGGGTGCCTTCCCCGGGCCCCACCTTGCCTCCCCGTCTGCATCGCTCCGTGTCCTGGCTCTTGATACAGCCTCTGTATGCCTCGGCCCTTTCGCTGGCAGTGACCCTGGGCCTCACAAGCAGATTGCTCCAAACCTCTGTTCTCACCCAGTGGCCTCCTGTCTGAAGGCTGCGTCCTGCTTGGTGGTAGCTCCTGCAGCTAGGTGCAAAAGTGTGTCCTTATCAGTCCTCTGCTCTGGTGGCTCTCAGCTAGCCCCGGGAGCGCTCTCTGGACTCTTTTCGCCTGGTGGGGTCGCAGCTCTCTCTCCTCTCTCCTCTGATCCAGCAGTGCATTTACTCCACAAATCTTCAATGAGGTGGCCACCAGCCCCATCACTCACCACCCGCCACAGGTCAACCTTGGCCGAATAGCTAACTTCTAGCTAGTGTATGTCAGCGGCAGCAATCCCACATGTGCACTTCCAGCAGTGGGGCCTGGATGGCGCTAGGGTAGTCAGCGTCCCCTGCTCTCAGCCACCAAGCCGGCTGCCCAGACTTCATTCTCACAATCTGAGGGTGAGATACACACTTTAGGTGGGGGGTGGGAGCTCCAGGTATGCCTTTGCTCAACTCCACTCACCAGATCAGGGGCCCCTCCGGCATCACATGCCATGAGCTGTCTGGATCTGCCATGCTATAGAATTGTCTGAGGGCACCCATACGACCTTAATGGGAAAGCAGAGTTTGCAGTAGGGCTGCACCGGCCTGCGCACAGACAGTGCAACAATATCCCTCTGCGTGAGGCAGGGTATTTCACTGTTCTAACTGGCACCCTTGCGCCTGGCCCGGCCACCGTGCTCCCTCTGAATGCCACTCCACATACCTCCGTGGCCTCGGCAGGCTTCTAGCCGTGCACCCCCACATGCATAGACATTCCATTGCAGTTTCCCAGCCACACTTTGTGTGTGGGACAGCGGGTTGCTCTGCTTTGTGTTTTCTACACCCAGTGGCCGTTCTTCGGAAGCCGGGCGAAACCCACAGACTGCGGCTTGTTAGGAAAGATTTCGTAATTGTAGGGAATTTTCCTTCCATGTGGCAACCCCTAAACTTTTTGCTATTGTTTTTAACCTTGTTCTTGACTTTGCCAGAGAAGTACAGCCTTCTGCCGCACTTCTCTGGGCTTTCGCTCCTTTCTTACGGGGAAACTGACATGCCCTTAAGACAGTCAGTACCGGGGAACGCTGTTTCCCGTAGTTTCTTTTATCATGTTGCGGCTTTAGTGCAACATGACACAAGAGGGCACTGTAAGCTAAGTTACAGCTCTCTTGGGTCTCTAGCCTTCTACAGGCCCTAGATACTCTTTTAGGATGGTATTTGATCGGTGCAAGTCATTCAGGGACTGGAATGGTGGCAGCGATCGTTTTGTTTATTTTGAGCTCCTTTTGGCGTTCTGAGCACGTTTTTCGCACTGAACCCAAAATGGTGGCCTGGCTCCCAAAATGGCCAGACCACGAGGCTCCTTTGTCCTGTCCACTGACTGTCTTACTCCCTTCACCTTCCCCAGGTCGGGCGACCCGGGGCCTTCCTTATTTGGGCATGTACTTTCCCGCGAAACGTGGTTGCTTTCGCGGGCTTCTACATGTCGTTTGTGTGCCTCCAGGGTGTGGGCTGGGATGTCTGGTCCCAATACACATCCTGGGTGCCAGAGAGTCTAGGGTGGTGTGAATGCCTGGGACCACCGTGGTCCGTGATTGGTCCACGTATGGTGTGTGTGTTGATGAGCGGATCTCCCATTGGCTCCCCTCCGTTTTGGCGCGAAGGGAACCGTGGATAAGAGGGAGCTGGAAACACCACTACCAGGTCGATCTCCTGAGTTCTCACGAATGAAGGAATACAGGAGCCAAGTATCCTGCAACCAAGAGGCTGGACCGAGGAATCGCTGGTGACCCGCTGAAGGAATCCTCCTTTGCACTGCTGTCGTCCTGTGAAGCCCTTTCCTCCTTGGATCGAACCAGAAGGCCTGTACTGGTGCTTCGACCTTTGGAATAGCAGGAACAGCTATTCCCGGCGACTTCATCCTCTCCTGACAAGTAAGCCTTCGGAAGTGTCTCTGGGCCATCCAGTTGACTGACCAGCTTACAAGGGAGTCCTGCTCTGTAACCGCCGCCAGGTTGTGTTGTATTTCGAGTCCTTGTCACTCTCCCACGCTTCGTACGCTTGTCGTTCCCAAGTCTGAAGGGAGGAGTGTACATTTGGCTTGAATACACACAGCCGCTCCGTTGTCCTGCTGCGGCAACAAACTGTGCTGGTTTCGTCGATTGGGACGTCTTTTTGCTCTACACGACTACGAGGCGTTCCCTGCTCTTCTGAACCTGCCAGCTACTGAAACTAACGTGGAGAAGCCTGGGTCTGCTTGCTTCGGGGACCGGTGAGTAGTTTAGCTAGGATCTGGTCGCCCTCCTGCAGTATCCCATTGCTTTTCCCTGCTGTGTAAAAACAGCACCCTTTTGGCCGTACTCGCGCTCTGCTTCTGCTCGCTGTGGAGGCTGCGCTTGAGTTGCGGAACCTGTTCTCCTTCTGCTGTGCACTAACCCGAACTGCCTGACTTCCTCCGAAGAGCTTCCCCTTTTGCCCGTTGGCACCGGCGTGGCAGGTACTTTGAGCACAAGGCTCCACTCTTCGCAGGGCTCGGACTTCCATCTAGTTAGGTGCCTCTGAAGGCGAACTGAGTCTAAAGCGTTATCGCACTGCCTGTTTTCCTTTCCTTTCAGGTGGACTACATATTTCGTGCTTTAAACGCTTGCGACTGTGTATTTGTATATATATTGTGTTGATATGGTATGTGTTGGTTTAATATTGTGATATTGTGATTTTCTCGCTACGGTCATTGTTTTAAAGGCCTTAAAATAAATGTGTATCTATTTTTGATATAACAACTGTTTGGAGTAGTTTTGTAAGCGCTCTTGCTTTGTGTGCTCACTGCGGGCTTTCAGTCACCCTCACCCCTCTTGAGACCTAGTCTTGATCGCCGCGATCGCTACCTTGATTGGTCTGGCTTGTCCAGAGGTTACCCTGTTCCAAGTAATTAGGTTGGCCTTCTGAACTTCTGCGCCACCAGGACAGAGTTCAGAAATCCGTCTTAACACGGCTCACCATTGCTCATGTGCGCCATCAGCCAGTCTCCAGGCTCTCTGTCCCTTTCAACACACCTGAGCCCCCTCTGCTTGGACAGGGACAGCGTCGGTCTGCCTTCCCTCCACTCTTTTGCACTGGAGGAAGCAGGAGCTTGTGTGCGCCCCTGGGTGGGCTCCAATTCAGTGTTTCAATGTTGACCTTCTGTCTAGAAGTTCATAAGTATTATCTCCAAATCACTCATGAATGTTGCCAACACGCTCTACGCTCCATTAAACAGTTATCCTAACATGTAGGAAAAATATGTTTTGGAGCACATTCTAATAAAGGAAATGATAAAATACATGAAACAAGAACATTTATTTAAAAAAAAGTACAATGACGCAGTAGAATGGTGGAAACAGTCCATCACTATAAACCCAATGAAGAGGACAGTAAGACATCTTGTATCTGTTGGACAATTTGAGTTTGTGTGTGTGAGAGTGTGTGCTTGGTGGGGTAGAAAGAGGTATTGAAACCAAAGTAAATACAGGAAAAGGTGTGTTTAAAAGAAGTATCCTACAGAAAAGTGTGTTTTGTAACTGTAGCTGTTTTCTGCCACATAGAATGTGGCGTGTGTGATGAAATCAACCTGTTATTCATTGAACTTATACTTGAGACACACTTATGTGGATTGCAGGGGTGGGGTCTGCGGGAGAGGGGAGCCTGGAGACACTGGGTCTGAGGAGGCCGTGGGAACAATGGCCCCTGTGCAGAAGATACCTTTGAAGTGTACATGGTGTTTGGCAACTTGGCCGTTCCCACCCACCCAGTACTGTAGTGTTTATGGGGGAGAGTGGATTGTTGACGATCGAGTAGGTGAGCGTAAAAGGGCAACAACCATTCTTTCATGTACCTCATAGACTTTCCACCAGCTGGCTGAATATTTATTTGTCTCTTATTTATTTATTGTTTATTTTATGTATTGTCTTATTTATTTTATTGTTACCCTATGTTCTGCACTGCCCATCCCACTTCCCCCCCGCACTTTTCCATCTCCCCCTCCCCTGCACTTGCACAATCTCAATGTCACCTGGCATAGTGAAATCGTCTCTGTCTTCCCTTTGTTCCCCCTCCCTTGCCTCGTGTTGCCTTGAAACTCTTGCGTATAGGCGCGTTATAAATGCCATATCATATCATAGACAAGTGAGCGTGACCTTGATTCACTGAAAAATTGAAACAACTATTCATGAAAGCTCATTTGTATTTTATTTTGTTGCTGATGTTGATGGCACAAATATACTACAAATTGTAAACTTCAGGTTACAGCACAGTGTGTGAAAATCCCCTGTACTGTTTGCTGTCACTGGGGAATCTGGTGCAAATTACTTCAATGGCACAGGCGGGTATTCCTCGTCGGACATGGAATCCAAGCCTCCCATAAAGCCACCATGTAAATGAACGGTAGGCCACCAGCATGTACCACCTGTGGAAGAGAAACATACATACTGGGGGTCATTACAACCCTGGCGGTAGCTGTGCCAGTAAATACCGGCATGGCTGCCTCCGGAGTCAGGAATTTTCAAACGCCCGAGAATGAGCAATTACAGCCTTGGCGGACCCAGTAATTGCCCATTCCCGGGCGCCGGAAAATATTATTCCCCATTCCCATTTGAGTCCCATTAGAATGGGGAAGACGGATGCACCGGCACCATTCATGAAATGTATTGAATTGTATTGAATTGGCAGACTACATTCATTAGGCAGTGATAGATCAAAGTTACGACAATATAGGAGGGATACATGAAATGTTAGTGGCCTCATTGGTCAAAATGACAACACATCTAGAGATCACTTACTCGTTACTTGGATTGCAGAGGGCGAACTGTTGCGCGAAGTTCGTGCATAAGCACCATCATAATCCTCAACACGGCCCTTGTGAGGCAGGCTGCCTTGAAGTCAGGCAGCTCGGTAACGCAGTGTGTCTTTTTCGTATATGTAGGCCAAGCATCCAGTGTTTTCTTTGCAGCAGCACTTCTTCTCCTCGGTTGGCATGACCTTGCACCGATTGCAGGTACACTAGGTGGAAACGTCTTCCATGCGACTAGGCTCAGGCTCAGGATCCAGTGATTCGTCTTCCCAACGGTCGTCCGATGCCCCATCATTTCCACATCTATCTATCAACTAATTCCGCCTCGGAATACTCTGGCTCGTACTGGTAGGGCTGTATTGTTGCCATTATACAACAAAATGTTTAAATCAAATGCAAGTAACAATTGAAATCAATAGTAATGCTATTATAAGTATCTGTTCTCAGGGGCTCTGTGCAACAAAGCTAGCTGAACAGAGCAGAAACAAGTCACAGTCTATGTAAAAAATATGACAGTGAAACGATTGAAAAAGCAACTCTGTTGTCTGATGCGAAGCAGTGTGTTTATACTCATTGAAGAAAGAGGTGTCCTGCCATTTCCGTGGAGACACGTCATTAGCTGGCGCACAGAGAACGTAGACACGAGACGTGCATTCGTGTTGTGAAATGGGCCGTACGCATCTAGTGATGTCAGCTTTGGGTCGTGTAATATGATTTAGTGCCGCAGGGGCATTTGAATTTAGGGCGATCGATCCACAGATAAGATTAGCACAAAATGGCTGCGCCCGACTCGTTGATTTCGCATGTTTAAAAGTGAGGAAAACTAAGGTAAGGTGCATAGGAAATGCTTTTACGATTGATCACAGTTTGCTTAAAACCACATGCCCGAACGCTCGGGACAATGACATTTTTGAGTGCACTATTCCTTTAAAAGAACTGCAGACATGCATCTGCTCCCCCACACCTCAATCATCGTTTTCGGCATCGGGGTTATGCGTTTTTATAAAGAGTTTCTTTTGAATGTCTACAGTTTGGTCATGCACTCATGGTCGACCGGGATTAAACTAATTTTTCTTTTACCGGGGGGAGGAGATGCAGGGGGAGCCCACACCATTTCCGCCACTTACCCTACCTAATCTCACAAACACCCATACCTGCACATGTATTTGTTTATTTGACCAAAAGTGTACGACTGAACTGTAGACTAAATAATGTTTTTTTTTTCAACACGTTAAACCCTCTGTCTGGTAAGCATGTTGGAATATTAAATATACCTACTCCTAACCTGTTGCGAAAGCTCAGGTCGGGAAAGGAAATCATTGCATAAATATATATATTTTTAAAATAATCCTCCAGTGATGCAGAGTGCAAGATCCTACTACTGTGCGGGGGTCACATTGCCTTCCAATATGATTTTGGAGCCCCACCGCTCCATGCTCTGGAAGACAGTGGGGGCATGGAGACGGTTACTTGGGTATTTAAACGATCATATCATATCACTATGCTTACTGTCTACTCTACACCATCACACAATTAGAATTCAGCTACACCCCTCTTATCAATTCAGCCTAGCTGCTCACATATCAACACTATCCCATGAACACCGCATCACTCTAATAAAATGCAGCTATACCCACGACAAACCAGCCTAGCTGCGCACATAAGCGTCCCACAGGTGTAACTCAGCCAGAACCAAGTCTTCGTGTCCACCTGCCAGACTGCACACAATGAACCAATATCAATGCTAGGATGCAGCTACCATCAGACAATTACATCAGCTGCACACTTAATTGGTGCACCCAAGCACCCTTCGACACCCTACTCTCTCAACTGACCTGGACTATGGTCCCAGAGGGTGTTCAACCTACCAGCACTTTGAGGTCATACCATGATATATAGAGCGCTATATAAATTGCAAAATAACATACAATAAAATAACATTGTAGGCCTCATCACGAGTCTGGCGGTAACCTTTAAATGTGACAGTAGCGCTATTACTGCCGCATTTAAGGGTCCGCCAGATCATGGCCTTGGCAGATTTCCCCCTAGCTCTGAGCTGGGGGCAAATCCACCGCAAATTTGCTGATTTTCAGTGCTATTACCACCGGCGGGAAATCCGCCAGCGGTAATAGCACAAAAATTCCCGATTGGGCCCAATGGGGAATGGGAACCAACCGTTCCGCCAAACCCCTGATCCGACGCTATTAGCGCCGTGGGGTTTGGTGGTAGTGCTAATAGCCCCGGCACTAATAGCGCTGGGGTTACCGCCTAACTCGTGATGAGGCCGACAGTCAGTGAATAAAGCCGTCATTATAAGTACGGCGATTTGGAAATAAGGGTGCCGGACTACCATACTACAACAATGCCAGTAAGGGCCACAGATCCCCTGGCCGTGTTTAGGACTCCATGGAAATGGGGATCATCCTTTACAGCTGCTGCTTGTAATACCTCGGTGGCACCAGGATATCAGGTGGCAGTAACATTATTACGGGATTGCCAGTAACCCGACACCTACCAGTGGGTTTTACCGGAAACTCCGTAATGAGGCCCTATGGCTCTCATAAGTATGGTGGTCTGGTAATAAGGGTGCCGGCAGCAACATACGCCATATGAACTATGCTGGTAGAGGCCTCAGAACACCGGGAGGCCTGACCTGCCGGGTTTTTCAGGCCTTTACTGGCATGGTTGTCACTGGAGCAGCGGCACCCTTAGCAATGGTGCCAGTGCTTCAGTGATCCCATTTCCATGGCATCCTGTGGGACTCCATGGAAATGGGGATTTACTGTTACCGCCACCGCTTGTGATATCCTGATGGCACCGGGATATCAGGCAGCGGTAAAGGTGTTACAGGGTTGCTGGTAGCCCAACACCTACCGGCTGGTTTTACCAGCAGCCCTGTAGGCAACACTGTAATGCCCATCTATGTCTGCCTTATACTGTGTGTACTGACCATCCATCATGAAAATATTTACAATGGTGATACTTGCATATAATATGGTACTGTAAGGAACTCATGATCACAACAGTAAAGACACACACAAATGATCACAGTTCAAGGGTGTTTATTAAACTGTATAAATGGGTGACAAAAACGCCTAATCTAAACCTAAATCTAAGATGGGAGCATGCTACGACCATCAAATAATAATAAGGCAGTACTAGTGGCGTCTGGTCAAAATAAAGGGCCTATCTAAAAAAGAAACTATTGCCAATCCTTACCGCTAAGTTAGAAAACTGTGTGGAATAGTGTTCATAAGAAAAGAAAGAAGTGTTCACAAAATGATAAATCATGATGTTATGGCCGGGGTCTCGCTTCCCCATGTTTTCTAACATGGGACCAAGGTGTGACTCTCAAACACAGCACACTCCTGGACTTCTCCTGTACGAGGTTACAGTTCTTTTCACTGGTATCGGGACCTTCGGTGGTTAAGTCTTTTTTCTACAAAAAGTCTTTTGCCTCCGAGGACCCGATGGGTTAAAAAATCACGCAACAAAAACAAACTGTCCCTTCTAGTAATAATTTTGTCAGAAAGCGGGGTTGCCTTGCCTTAGCTTTCTCCTTGGCATCCCTCCGTCGGGTTCACATTTGCCACAGTTCACTATTTCATCAAAAAGACAGTTTCAGACCCCTTAGGTTCCTCCCTTTTTCTAAGTCCGGGTCTCAGCCCCCAGTCAGGCTTTCTCCAAAACCCCCCAGTCAGGCATCGCCCAGTTCAATAACCACCATGTCCCAGGGTGTGTTGGGGTTCACCCCAGTTCACAGGCCTCAGCTGCGTTCACAACTGCCTCCACAAAGACCTCTTGGGACTTGTATTTCACCTGATTCAGGAGAGGAGGCACCAGCCAGAGACCTTCGAATGAGCGCCCATTTGGCACCGGACCACTCTAGCTCTCGTCCCAGTTTTATTCACAAAAGATCACTGGGTTCTCACTCAGCCGTGCTCAGACCCTTCTCACAAAGTTCACAGGGGTCTCCCTCTTCCGGGCTCGGACCCTTCTCCAAAAGTTCACAAGGGGTGTCCCTCTGCCAGGCTCAGGCCCCTTCAAGGTTCACAAAGAAGACTTCCCTCCACCAGGCTCGAATCTCCTCTCAAACCTTATAGTTTTCAAAAGAAAAGTTTTCGGACTTGCAGTCCCAGAATGTATTGTCTGGATTTAGCTCCCACTTCTCAGCTCCCCAAAACAGCATTTGGCATTGGCAGCTGCAGTAGCTAAAAGGGGATATTGTGCTGGGGTCAGAGTCTCTCCTGCTGACCCTCAGACACCTAGGTTCTCCTCACTGGCACAGGGGAGGAGTCCTGCTGTTGGTACTGCCAGGCAACCAACCCCAGCTGCCCCTGTACTTGCCTTCTGGAGGTGTAGCTCCCTCTAGACAGTTCAGTCTCCTCTGGACTCGCAGGGTAGCATCAGGGCAGCTTTCTCCTCCTCCAGGTCTCCCAGGATATCTGCAGCTCTTCTGGTCTCCCTCTGGCTTTGTGCACCTTCCAGCATTCCCTACTTGCTTTCCTGCCCCGGCTTTTATACTTCCTGGGAGTAGTGATTGGATCCAGGTGTGAGTGGTGTGAAGGGGATGCCTGACCCTGCCTATCCTCGTTAGCGGGCAACATGGCAGTCCTCCATAGAAGTCAATGGCCCAGGGATTCCTATGGGTAATCCTTATCCTCCCAATGTCTCTCCTCCTTATCCCAGTGGTTTTAGAAAGGAACAAAGGGGAGGAATTCTGGGAAGTCTAATTTTTTACTAGGGAGTTTAGGAAAATCTGATAAAATATTGTCAGGAAAAGGGGGGTAGTCCTGTTGTAGAGTACGGGGTGACAAATGTGATTTCCTCTCTTCCGTGTTGGGGTTTGTTGGAATTGGGAATGGGTTAACGTATGGGTTTTGAAGTGGTGTATCACAAAATATTGTGCCATCACCTGGACAGCGCAGCCCGATTCTCCCCTAAGGCCATTGCATGGATAAAATCCTTCCTCTCGGAACAACCGAGTTTTCTCCAACCTAGCTAATGCCGCCCTAGCTCCAGCCCTCTGCGGTGTACCCCAAGGATCATGAGCTTCTCCAACGCAAATATTTTTACTAAGCCTCTCTTTGACTGCCTAGACGCACGTGCAGTGTCCTCTACAAACTATTTAAATTTATTTATTTTATTGCATTTGTTGTACGCCCAAACCCTGTTGTATCACGGCATAGTTACAGACATCTTAGTTATAAATCAGAGGCATTACAGTAAATACAACTACAAAATAATAGTACAATAGATTGCAAGAAATGGAAACATTGGTTATAGTTACATAGGTCAAATATACTTAGTTACATATTCTGGTTGCAGTCGTCATAGAATTGGCATTGTGTTAACTGGGTATCAGTTGGCTAAAATTGGATAAATAGCCATGTTTTTAGTAGCTTTTTGAAGCGCTGGAAGGAGTCTTCATTTTTGATGTTTAAGGGGAGTGTGTTCCAGTGTTTAGGGGCCATGACTAAGAAGCTGCTTCCCCCTACTCTAGAACCTTTGTAGCGCGGGACCACGAGCGCGTTTTGTTAGATCTAAGCGTTCTATTAGATTATTTTTTAACTACTGAGTTGTTGATGTATATCGGTGCTTTCTTAGCGAGACATTTATGGGTAACACACAGTGCTTTTAAGATAATTCTAGCCTTGATAGGTAGCCAATGGGTTTCCCTCCTGATGTTGGAGATGTGGTCTGACTTTTTTAGTCCTAGGGCTGCTCGTAATGCATTGTTTTGCATTAGTTGTAATTTGGTCAGGTTGGCGTTAAAGGTACCTAATAGGAGTACATCGCAATAGTCCAACTTGGATAATATCAGTGCTCTGGCCAAGTTAGTACAATTTTTAGGCATAAGGAACTGGCGACTTAAGGCAATTAAATTAGAGGTTTAGGATGTAGCTGAAGATAGTGCATTTACTTGTTTCGTCATGGTTAGGTTGGCATCTAAGTAAACACCTAAGGTGTTTACCTGTTTGAGAACTGGAATAGGAGTACCATCAATGTTAATAGTTGTATAATCCAAGTGGAGGGCATTCATTTTAGTTGGGGAGCCCACAATGAGAATCTGTATGCTCATCGTTGAGGCATAGGCTGGAAGAGCCATCCAATCTTGTAATATTGCGTACATTTTGTTAATGGCCAGGGTGTCCTGTTCATAGTTCCCTGAGATCAGAATGAGGATCTGGGTGTCATCCGCGAAGTTGGTGTAGATGACACCCATAGCATCCTAAGCCACAAGTAGGAGCTTAATGTATGCATTGTAGAGGGTAGGAAGATACGCAGATACTTCTGCATCTCTCTGGAGATTATGAAACAGACTCTACCACTCTCAATGACCTATACAAACTGATACAATCCTGGATGGCCCAACATGAACTTTGTCTAAACGATGACAAAATGGAACTACTTCTTGACCCCCAAATACAAACACTTGATAATAGACGGGAACACCATCACCGTCTCCAAAGAAGTCAAAACACTGGGTGTGTATTTGGACTCCTCCGTAGTCTCCAAAGAAGTCAAAACACTGGGTGTGTATTTGGACTCCTCCTTAACCTTCTCAAGACAAGTCAACTCAACAATCTCATCTGCAGCTTACACTGCCAAGCTCATTAACGCTTGCAGACCCTACTTATCCACCGATGGCTGCCTAACCTTAGCAAGAGCCCTCATTCTATCAAAATTCGACTACTGTAATATTTTCTTGGCTGGCACCTCGTCCAACAGTATAAAAAAACTTCAGGTCACTCAAAACAACCCCTTACGGGTGGCCCTAAATATACCAAGAAGAGAGCATATCTCTGAAACAAGACGTAAAGTGTGCTGGCTTCCGGTTCACGACCAAATCAAATTCAAAACAATGGCAATCATCCACAAATGCCTTACCAATACAGCTCCCAAATATTTTACAAAACTGCTCATTCCAACCCAAACCACCAAGCTTACCTGCTCTGCCGCAGCCTTCCTTCTTACAGTTCCTAAATTGAAGAAAACTAAGGCCGGGGAATGCAGCTTCCCAGTTGTGGCAGCCAAAGGCTGGAACGCCCTACCTCTAGCCATTAGAGTGCACCTTAAGACATGGCTCCTCACATCCAACCTGTAGTCCCCCCTCAGCAAGAGTATTTGCTAGACCCTGCCTCCTCTTCTTTAGTAACACCACGATACAATAAAACTATCTGTAAACATGCATGATTGATTGATGTATTTGTAAATATGTTGGGAAAAATACTATATCGGCAAATACTTTTGTTTACTCTATCTGTAAATATTTACGGTTCACTGCATTGGGAAATAACTATTATGGGAATAATACTGCATCTGTAAATACCTTTGATTATTTTATCTGTAAATATTCTTAGTTCACTCCACTTAAATACCAACACTAGTAAACTGCTTTTTTACCTGCTTTCCAGCGCCCATATATCCACGGGTTAGGCGCGCTTTACAAATGCTAAATTAAAATTAAAATAAAATAAATGTATGGCCACTGAGGGAAGGGGAGGTGTTACTGTAGACAGGGGGGTAGTCCTGTAGATGTAATACAGGAGATGTTAATTGCAATTTCTTTCTCCTGGTTCTCCCACAACCCCTTTCTGAGTTGGTACTTCTTGGAATTAGGGGGCGTACCGGAACAGGATTTAGAATAACCTATAAAGGTGGAGGAAGTGTCAAAAGGGGGCAAATACTGCATCTCACCATCGGATGTCTCACACCCATTCCCTGAGGACCCCTCTCCCAGGTGATCCTCCCACACTTGTTCAGCGCCAGGGTCTGGATCCAAGGGCGATGGCCGTGTCCTGGCCACCTGAGAAAGAGATCCCCAGGGTTCAGACAGTAAGACACCGTCAGGTTTCTCACAGTACGGACAGCAAGGTAAAAAGCTTTGACATGGTATGCTGCCATATTGTGTACCCAGAAGCCATAAACATGTACTTTACAGTGGCCATGCTTGCATATATTGTCACCCATCATGGAGGATTTTAACTGTAGAAGATATTGTGGGTACAACATGAAAATGTTTTACAGTGGCGTGGGATTAATGGCATATAGTGTTGGGCAGTGGAATCATAAAAATGTTGTAAAATGCTCCTGTGTATTTTTGGCGAACTAGCATCTATTGTATTTTTTTATGTGTTATCCTAAATAAACAATTGTACATTGGATGTTTTTACCCCATTTTTCTCAAAGGATGCACACCCTAGCAACATGCCCATTGCCTACATGTGCAACCCACAGCGGCAACCCACCTGATTTCCTGGTGCGTGCCAACCCCCTGTGGCCCTCCACCCGTTGCACACCAAGCATGTGCAGCTTGTCCCCTTGTCTCACTAACGCCACAATCCAACCCCTAGTAAAGCCGATATCACTGTTATATGCAGCCCAATACACCTATAACATAAATTCACACAATGATTGCGGATGTGGGGTGAATGTCAAACTCATCCATCCAACTTGCTACATCCATAAACACATACCAACAACCGATCAAAAAAGCCAGACATAATGGCTTTGCTAAATTTTGTTTTAAAAAGCTAATTATCTCTCAGGCTGTTGATTCAAAATAATGACATATAATACTCATGTAGATGTGAGACTAGTACATTTAAATCATATTCAGGATGATAATGATGATAGGTTATTTATAACACGGTTAATACCCAGAGGTTTCTAAGTGTTGACCCAGGTATCGACCCTGTGGTGTTCCGTGTCGTCTTGATTCCAAGGCGAGCAGGTTGCCCCTGAGCTATCCTCCCGAGACCCGGATGCCCATTCTAATACACTGACCGGACTGAGTCTGTATATTTGTGTATATTTCGATCTCTGAGCAATAGCAGGCAGCTCACCTGGACACAGAGAGGCCCAGTCTCCTCTGTTTATTTATTTCTTTACTTATATTGATCCGGAGCCCGCAGGCATCGGGGTGCATACATGTGAACAATGGTCAACTAATAGTTTACGGCACATCCGTTTTATTTATTTAAGTAGCACCTAGTGCTTTACTTACACAGGCTTGTTTTTAGTTTTTTCTGAATGTTGTGTAGTTTTCCTCCAGCCTTAATGAAATCGGTAGGCGGTTCCATATTGAGCCACTCTTGCCGGAAATTAACAAACCGGGCGTAGGGGGTAATCTGTTCCTTCAGGTAGGCAGGCACTAGGCCAGATATGCAGTGATGTACTGTGGTCATCTGTTAACCTTTTATATTGCATGTCGCTTTTCTACAGTACCCAAGGTATGTCTAATGAAGAGCACAGTTTTTGTACTAGAAGTAGTTTCCATACGGGAAAAGGGAGGCCTGCTACAGCATTTCTAGAAGCCCTTAGCACATCCAGCAAAGTGGAGGGTAGACCTATATAGTGGATCATTTCCCCGGGTAAGACAATATGACTGGTTCACTATGATATGCTGAAGCTGAGCGGTTGTAATTGAACTGGTCTGGTGCCCCCAAGTTCATAAGGAAGCTTCACCATTGATAGGACGATACCACCCTTCCAGAACAACCCGAGCAACCCCCATCCAGTGTCTTGGAGTGATCTACAGAGAAATATGGGAATACCTTAAAATATACAGAAATGCCTTGGAAGGAGAACCAGCTTTGCCACTAGTATTTTCCACATTAGACACAGAGGAAGCCCTGCTCGAAATGTTACTGTCCAGGACAGATGTATAAGTAAAAACTCCATATTTTCATGATAGACCCAAGCAAAATCAATGTGAATCATCACACGAAGATATCTGAATGCCCCTAGTGGTAATTGCAGTGACTGATTGCCTACAGCAACCAGGAAGAAGGTATAAACTAGAATGTATTTTTTACATCGTACCATACTCCTCATTCTTTTCAAGTATATCCAGGATAGTGAGCAGTGGGCCCCTAGCATATACTAACACATCATCCACCTATAATGAAATGTTTTATAGATTGCTAGCAACCAACCTGCTGCGATCCATAAAGAAAGTCCTCATTCTGCATGCCATGGGTGCCATCATCAAATCAAACGTGGGGTGACAACTGGCAAAATGGTTCCCTGATAATATAATGTAGTGATTAATTCACTACAATCTAAGCCGTAATACAAATTAGAACTATGGTCACAGAGTTGACAGATAACATTGGCATCTCCAACCATTCCAGGTTGGCACTTTTGAAAATACTACGTTAGTTAAAATGCACCAGTACAATAAGAGGCACTCTCTGGATATGATACCTGATTGTTATGGATGGGGGACCTTGTTATCATATTTTTTAACCAGACTGTAATGCAGTACAAAAATGGAAAAAACATCAATGTGCCAAGGAATGTGGAAACAAAAGAAGCACTTAAAATAGTCGACAAATATCTACCCACTTTGCACATGTGCACGGAGCAGCGGATCAACACCAGTCCAGGTCTACAAATTGCTGCAAGAGTTCAAACTAAAAATGAAACTAACAAATAGAGCAATGGCCTTAGTGACCAGTTCATAGGGCAGGATCAGCACATACAAGGGTTTATGGCAACTTTTAGACAGTTTCTTAGATATACATAATCACAGAAACTAAGTTATAAATCTGGGGATCAGGTCATATTTCAAGTATAAATGGCATGTGCAACAGGAAATAGTAGTGACACAGTTACTACTTTGTCACTACTATGATAACTTTGTTTTAACTGTGTCACTCTGGCACTTAGTGCTTGTTCTAAGTTCACGTAAAAGTCAAAGATTATATGCATATAAGGGAACTGGAATCATGCTTATTTGTACAAAGTTCGGAAAATAAATTGAATCCAATCTTGCGCTTGTGAGGTGAAAAGCATTAGTTTAATAAAACACTTACAAGAATTACTTTGGATCCTCAATTGCTGTTAGTGTTCCCTGATATTATTCGTTTTTGGAATATTTCCCCTTTAGCCAGAGCTGGTTTGGTAATGAATGAAATATATGCGTTTGTTACTTCCTGTAATATATAAAGGAACTACATCAAGCCATTGCACGACTTGGTACTGATAACATTGATGCTATAGAAGCTAAGGATGGTGAAAGTCAAACTGATTCTTAGTCCTTTACTATAACATGTATTTTCCTGAAAGAAAAGATGAACTGAAAAATTGGTCGGCTATATTGCATCTATACCACTTAATGCCAACATTGTGTGTTTTAGATACTGGGGACATTGATTATATAGAATTTTTTTCGAATGCAGAAACCTCAACATGACATGGGTGCATTGTTATTCAGCAGATATGGGCACATTTGTTAGAGCACATCTAACAAATGTTCTATAATTGGGATATGATTTGGATGCACATTGCAGAGATGGGGGTGGGTTATCTGGGGAAAGTAGGTTGAAAAGTTGGACAAATGTAGGTAAAATTACAGTAGCATGGGTGTGACCAATGGTGTACAGAGTGGAGGAAGGAGAGTTCTCACCGAAAAGAAACCGATGGGACCATTAGGTGATCTACGCATTACTATTAAAAATACTGGTAGAACTGTGAAAAGTGTACACTTCAACAATAACAACGGGCCTGGCTGTCAGGATTTTTACCTGTTGAACTACTAAAACAACCATGAAATTATAGTATCCTTACATGGAATACCCGCAGTCACAACTATTTCACTGGCCCTAAGGATAATCTGGAACAATTGTTGCAGTGTGAAATATGTGTATTGCAAGAATGCTGGTTAATAACTAATAAGTATTTTGATTGATACAATATTTTTCAAACAATGGCCTGAAAGGGACCGGAAGAAAGACCTGCTGGTGGGGCGGGTTAATAATTGGTGTACATAAATCTATTAAGGCTGTGCCTGTAAATCTCCCTGAGAATGAAATTTGCATAGCAGCAGTGAAGTTAATTATATAAACTACAGGTGTGCTCTGATACAAGAAGCTTCTGACTTTGAATGTATATGATCCTCTTGGTGGTGGCTGTACTGAAAGTATATTTCATACTATGATGTCTTGGTAAATTGGTATTTGAATAACAAATGGTCCTGGTAGGAGGAAATCTTAACACGCACTGCATCAATAATGTTGATATTAGAGAGGCCAAATATGTTACAGCACGTAGCATTATGCAGCAACTTCAAATAAATAAACAGGGTACGATATGACTAGTTTTATGAAAGAATGGGAACTAATTATGTTAAATTGACGTTTGAGTGCTGATATTCCTTTTGATTGCACATGGCTGAATGGTAATAAGAAGGTCACTTTAGATTATTTCTATGGAAGTCAGGGTTTTCTGGTGTTCGCAGAACATTTCATCGTGAAACACAATGGGTATAGTGTCCATGCTGCGCTAATAATCTTTATTAGAGTGATAGTGGAAAAGGATAATAACATTATGATAGGTGAAGTTGATGTTAATAATGGTGGAAACAGAATAAGATGGACAGAACATGAATTACAAATGGTAAGCAAGACTTTAACCTTTCCCGATAAAGACTGGTTAGTAATATTGGCAAATAAAACAATACATTTGATAAAGGAATGGATAAAGACAATGACATCTAGGATTGCTGTGCAGGGTGGGAGCAACTATATAAAGTAGGGGCAAACACATGAGAAAGTGTATGATAAATTAATACGTAAACCCAAGTGTTAACACAAGAGAGAGATAAGACGTATTAAATTAACTGGACTTAATAGTAAAAAGAAGTATATGATTATAAAGAAAATTCAAAATAAATGTCAAAATTGCGTTAAGAGAAGGAGATTCTCGATTAAAAATGCAGAGTGGCAACCAATGTTAGCATCCCAGGTGAAGGGGAACATGAAACAAATGTGGAATAAATTAAAAGTAGTAAAGGGTTGCAAAGCCTCTGCGATTATTAACCATATTAGCAAGGTGATATGGGTAAAAAATACAGGAAAATTATACAAGTGATAGCAGCCAGAAATACAGTGTATATAATAATGATAAAGGCACTTTTAGAATGGCATTTGATACTGATAGTATCAAAATGGCATTTAAGAGACTAAAACGTTCTTATGCCTCTGGGCCTGATGGTTTAGTAAATAAAGTACTTCAGAAGGACTCCGAGATCTGGGATTCCATTTTAGTAATATTGTTTAGAAAAGTGTGGGATGGTGGCATTGTACCTGAATCCTGGAAACAAGCTGTATTAATTCCTGTGTATAAGCAATGTTTGAGACTAATTGTAACTAATTATAGGCCTTTGCCCTTATTGGATGTTCCTGGAAATATTTTTGGCTCATTCATTCTAAGGGATTTACAAAAATGGGTAGAATCTGCACAGTTACTACATTTTTTCAGACTGGATTTCGGCAGGCTCTGCAACAACACATATGTTGCTGTTACATACATTGATTGGCAAAACTTTAAATAGTAAGCTCCCGTTATAAGTATTATTTGTTGATTTGAAGTCAGCAATCGACTCTGTCGATAGAACACTCTTGTGGAGAAAACTTGACAACTGGAAAATCCTTGTGATCTTCTAAATCTTATTGTTCAACCGCATGAGGGAACTTCTGTGCGGGAAAAGTGGAGTTGCATGGGTGCCTACACGATTAACATACCCACAAATAAGGGACTGAAGCAGGGATGCATGCTGCCGCCACTGTTATTCAAACTATACCTGTCCGATCTGCAAGCAAGACTGGAGAGGATAAGGAATTGCCCCCCGAAAGTTGGTCAAGCACATTTGGTTATCATAGGCAGATAATATTGTGTTAGTTGACCACACGTATATGGGGATGCAACGATCAATGAGGCAATTGTGTGAGTATGCAAAGGAAAATGGTCTGGTTTTGGCAAAAAACGACAAACCTGATGATTGGTTAAGTTGCTGTTTGGTAACATTGATCAGGCGGGTACATACCTGTGCCTGCCAGTACGTGCAACCAAAAAGTATTCAGAAATGATTGCTGCTAAAAAGAAAAAGGCGATGGGCTTTACTATTGTGATGAAAAATGTTGCTCGGGTGGCTGTGGGTTAAAGTATAAAAGGGGTCATACAGATTTATGAACAAGGCTTTTGTCTTATGGCCTTATATGGAATGCATGCCACCTTTAGTCAACATTTTGGGTGGGCAAATATTTTAGAAGGCACATTTTGGAAGTGACTTTTGGGTCTCCCACAATGTGTTCCTGTGGAAACAATTAGGTTGGAATTGGGGTTGGCCTCATTGGTGGACAGGCCTTATTGAGGAGATTATACATTAAAGCTAGTAAGAACCCCATATGATACCCTTTATTGAATGTAATGGTGGAACTAACGATGAACGAGGCAAATAGTAAGTGAAGTGAGTTTAGTAAATTAAATGAAAAATTGTTCCAAACCATTGGATCGACCCCTGATTGGGACATGGAGTTTTATCATCTTAAAATAATGTTTAGTAAAAAAATAAGATTTTGGGATTAAAACTTGAACTACACTCATCTCGCCGGATTAAAATCTTTACAAGATCACGCCAAGCTCTCCCATAATTATTTAAAACCTCAAAAGTATTTGTTGATTTGTCCTTTGCCAGCTGTTAAAAGATTTATAGCACTTCTGAGGCTTAAACCTGAGCAATGCGTGGCCCACAATTGGACATTATTCGTGAGCGTACCTACAACATATACAAATTTGCACATATATTGGAGACTAACAGGCATGTTATGACTGAATGTATCTTGATTGGAAATGTATATGTGTGCGTTTTGGATAAGTTTGTATTTCAATATGATGTTATCGAATCGAAAGAATCTTGACAGTATTGTATAAACATGATGAATGTAGCTTTGCACCTGGCTTTATATAGAATATAGCAGCAGGTGGAAATTAAGTTGAACTATAGGGATATAGACCAGTGAAAAACATGGAAGATGATGAACTAATCCTTGCTTTTTGTACTTTGCACTGGGCACTTTATAGGGCTTGAATATAATATAGTTTTTTAAGGTTTGAGGAAGGTATGCATCTAGCAGAAAATATGTATTTTATAGAAGATTAGTGATAGTATGAGATATAGGAAATTGGATGAATTGTGATGTTTTTTTGTACTTTTATTTTTCAATTGGATGAATTGTGATTTAGAGACGTTATTGTTAATGTGTTGTTGCTATTTTATGTGTGTCTTGTCACTATATGTATCCTTGGTTTTGTTTTTATGAGTATTTGATTGGTGTGAAATGTTTGTATGAACTAAAACACACAATAAATAAAACATTACAAAATATAGGAATTCGCTGGCTGTAAAACTGAGTCCTGTAGTGATTTGTCTAGGCAGAAAGCCCACCCTTCTAGAGAAACAGTAGGATTTTGCAGTGACACTTCAACTAAGTGTATTAGAGTGTACACAGTTGCACAATTTAGGATTCACACACACCTAATCATCTAGGTCTCTGACACCTCCAGTAACACCGTAGATATCCACTATGAATCGTTAAGTAAGCTGTGGCTTAAACGGAAAAGAACACAATTTGTTCTGTGTAATCGCTCCCTGCTCAGATAGCAGGAAATGCACTTTCATCCTCTGCTACAGTTGCAGGAAGCAAGTGATATACATGCTCTCTATGCACTTGTGTCCTCCTCCAGAAAGCACTCCATTATTCATGTTCCTTCTCCCTGTTTGCTGGTTTCCTCCTCGTCCATGAACTGCTCCTGTGGCCAATACTTTCATCTTCAGTTAGCCTTGTAGATCTCTGCCAAGATCTCTGCATACTCCTGTCTGATTGACAGAGTTCATCATTTCTAAATCCATATATTCAGCTAAATGATGTTTGTTACTCACTGCTAGCTAGGAGACGGTTCTCATGGCCAAGTAAGGAAGCTCCAGATTTTAGAAACTTAGTTTCTCCAGCATGGGGTCTGGCATGGGTTCACATGCTCATGAATATTCCCCGTCGTCAGGCTGGGAATCCTCGGTAAAGAAAAATCAGTTTCAGTTTTGTTTCTGAACTTTCTTTCTCCCATAAACCAATCACTGAGATCTGGGTCATACTGCCCCCAGCCAATGAATGCACCTAAGACCCTCGCCTGGCAGCCATCTTCAGATTTTCGCCACACGTTCAAGTGTTGGGATTCCTCATGCTTTGCTCTTGGAGAATTTGCTGCGTTTTTCTCTTTTTTGAGAGTAAACTCTTTTTTTTCAGTCAGTTGAACCCTCGTGCTCCATCTATCATGCTTCTGACCAACGGGGACCAAGTATTTTGATTTTTCAGCGCCCCTCAAGTGCTGTTTTTTGTCTAGTTTCTTCTCGGACGCTTCCAGAAGATTCTTCAGACAAACACTGCGTGGATGATGTCGGAGGAGAAGAAGGACGGCACCCCTTCTCTTTTCAAACTGTGCTTCGACTGCGGTTTGCGGAATCTTTATATGGACGATAAGCATCCCTAGTGCCTGTACTACTTGCACCCTACGTATAAGGAGGGAGATTGCATGATTTGCCGTAGCTTCACGACGCGCACGATGAAGGATCAGCGTCAACGACTGAAGTCATAGCTGCGTGCCAAGGCCTCGGCCCCCGGTGGTACCCGCGGCATGCTTCTGCATCCAGAAAGTCTGAGCGGGCTTCTAAGACCTTTGAGGGTGCCCCACCCGTGGTGGCCCAACATAAGGCCAAGCACTGCAAGTCTGCTTCCATTGGGGTCGCCGCTACCGCAGGTCCCGCGACGGTCAGGATGCAATCGTCATCACAATCGGCATCAGTCTCCAGCCACCACTCTGGGTCATCGTCCACAAAGAAGTCGGCTACCCCAGGGAAGCTGAGGGAAAAGCCGGAGAAGACCAGGCCTGAGAAGGCCAAACAGGATGCAGTGTCCAACCCGCCCTCGCCAGAGAAGGCCAAGAGAAATAAGGCACCTGACAAGGCCCCAAAGGAGAAGGCCACACAGGATAAGGTACTTGAGGTGGCCAGGAAGGACAAGGCCAAACTGGACAAGGCACTCAGCCTTTCCGTGAAGGCCCAAGTGCACCAGGTGAGGTTGTCTCCCTCCCTCGATGTAGTTGTGGTGTTCCTTATGAAGACCGTAGGGGCAGACACGCAGGGTGCCCCAGCGATGGTCAGGGTATCTCTTCCTCCCAGGATGGAGGCTTCAAGCATGCCCGTGGAGAAGACACCAGAGAAGAGGATGCAGGCCCTCAGCCCAAGACCGACATCTCGTCGGTCGGTGATGAGGTCATCTCGGTCCATACCATCCAGGAGGATGATGACAATGAAGGTAACGCCGATGACCGTCCCCACAACAGGGGTGAGGCCAATGGGGCTACCATCTACGGGGGTGACGACGAGGGGCCCCATGACGACGAGGTTCCGCCTAACGTTCCTACGCCCCAGATTCTGCCTAGAGACCCTTCACAGGACATTCTCACCACCCTCCAAATCACCCGCGGTGCCAGTTCAGGTCGCCCTGTTGCTGCCGGGGGAACCACCGGCCAAGAAGAGGAAGAGGCAAACTATTCCTCCATGCCATCCATCCCCTCCCTCTCCGCTGCCACTCTCCCACCCCCGAGGGAAGAGCAATGGGACAGAGTCAACAACTGAGGATGACGACGACGGGATGAGGAACCTCCCGTCACCGCAGGCCAGGGCCTCGCCGCCGGACGAAGTGGGCTTGTTCCATGCAATGATTGCCTGGGCATCTGAGCTGTTCCAGCTCGCAATGGAAGAAAAGAAGGAGGGCTTCTTGTACCAACACCAGGAGGCAAAGAGACACACCATCCTTTCCGTCCCACTCCTGGACAACGTGTGGGACGACGGACTGCCCCTACGGAAGTACCCCGCTACAGCCCCAACAAAAAGAGATCAGCTGGAAAAAAAGTACATGGTGCCAGACTCTGCACCCAAGTGTTTGCGGGCTCAACCTTTGCCGGACTCTGAGTTTTTGGCCGCCGCCAGATAGAAGTCGTCGTGCTCTGTGTCTTCTGCTTCTTCTTCCTCCACCCCTCCAGACGCTGATGAAAAAGTAGTTGGATTCGATGGGGAGGAAGGTGATATACTTGGCGGCGACGACTATTAAGGCTGCCAACACCCTTGCGATCGTGGCCAGGTACCACCGAGCGTTGTGGTTTAAGCTGGCACCGCTCCTGGACTTTATCCCCAAGGACAAGTGGGCAGAAGCTTTGGAGATTCTTCAAAAAGGTTAGGTGGCATCGGACCACGCCATCTCAGAGGCCCTGAACATCACGGACACAGGGTTCCACCAGATGGGGATTGGGGTCTGTCTCCATCGTCGTGGTTGGCTCAAGGCCACCAATTTCAGGCAGAAGGTCCAGGCAAGGGTTTTGGACATGCCCTTTGACGGGGACAACCTATTCGGGAAGGCAGTGGATGAGTCTCTCCAGGTCATCAAGTTGGACACAGAGACTGCACAGGCCCTAGGCACCCTACATCATGGACGGTCATCCTTTTGTTCCTCAGGAGGGAAGTCTTTTAGGTCATTGAAGGGTTTCAGTGCGGGCTCATCCTCTTACCGCCAGCCCTCCTGTTCCTAAATACAGGAAGCCAACAGGGGTCAATCCAAGGCCTTTGTAGGCGGATGTCGCCATCTTCAATGACCGCAGGGTGGCCTGTTGGACTCCAAACAGGACTCAACTGGCCGGGACATCGGGGGCCCCCCACGGTGCACCCTGGTGGGAGGTTTGCTGGCGAACTACGTCAGTGTGTGGGAGACCATCTCCACCAACAGATGAGTGCTGGATGCTCTCGCCCACGGACACACCATGGAGTTTCATCGAAAGTGTTTGGGAATACCGACAGGAAAACCACATCCCTCAGCTGCTGCGGGAGGTTCGGCAATGTTGCAAAAAGGGGTGATAGAGCTTGTTCCACGGCGACTCAGAGGCTCCGGAGTATTCTCGAGGTACTTCCTCGTCAGATACAAGATCGGAACTACGGCGGCTCAACAAATATATAAAGTCCCAGAAGTTCAGGATGGTCATGCTACAGCATGTGCTCGGCCAGCTGGAGGAGGGGGACTTTCTGTCGTTGTTGGATCTGGAGGATGCATATTTCCACGTCCCCATTCACAAAGGACACCACAAGTTTCTGCGCTTCGTCATTCAGGGGAAGCACTATCAGTTCAAAGCTCTTCCCTTCGGACTGAAGTCTGCGCCCAGAGTCTTCACGAAGTGCTTGGCGCCGGTGACGGCCCATCTGCGACTGCAAGGGATCCATATTTACCCCTATCTGGATGAATGGCTCATACGGGCCAGGTCAAGATATATCGCCGTCGAGCACACAACGCGGGCCATCCGTCTGCTGAAGGACCTGGGGTTCTCAGTGAACTATGCAAAATCCTCCTTGACTCCTTCGCAGGATGCTCTTTTCCTGTGATCCAGGCTCAACACGGTGTCATGTCTGGTGTCACAGTCGGAGGAGAGGATAGCAGCCATTCTGGGTATGGTGCAATGGTTGCTGGCCCTGAAGATCGCCACAGTGAGGACCATCAAGTAGCTGCTCGTTATGATGTCATCATGCATATACATGGTTCGGCTCTGCAGGTTGCAGATGTGGCCCCTGCATGAGTTTCTCGATGCCCGGTGGGTCCAAGTGTCCAAGTGTCCGGAGGCTTCCAGGACAGGATCACCCCCGATGAAGAGTTCCGACGGGCTATCAAATGATGGGGCATACGCTCAAATATCGCCAGAGGCACAGATTTCCAGAACTCCCAGTTCCAGGAGACAGTCATGGCGGATGCGTCTCTGGAAGGTCAGGGGGCCCACACCGGACGTCTTCACGCCAGAGGACTGTGGTTGCCGGAAGAGAAGGATCTGCTGGAACTACGGGCAGTGTCCTGGGCCCTCAAGTCTTTTCTGCCGTCCCTTAAGGGCAAGGTGGTGGGGGTCTTCACGGACAATACCATGATGTTCAACATACGGAAGCAGGGAGGCACCAGATCCTCGGCGCTCTCCAGGGAAGCACAGGAACTGTGGCACTGGGCCGTAGCCCAGGTGATATTCCTCATCCCATTCCACTTGGCAGCATACAGAACACAATCGCCAATTCCCTCAGCAGGGAACTCTGCTTTTGCCACGAGTGGGAGCTTCGGCAGGACCAAGTGGACCACCTATTCTGCAGATGGGGCAATCCCCAAATTGATCTATTTGCGACAGCGATGATCACCAAGTGCCAGAGATTCATCAGCAGGTTTCCGCAGCCGAGGAGCATGGGGACACATTCTCATTCCCCTGGGACGGCCTGTTTCTGTATGCGGTCTTCCCATTGCTGTTGCTTCTTTGAGTCATCAATCAACTCAGACCATCCAGGTGCAGGATGATCCTTGTTGCGCTAGCGTGGCTGAGACAGAGCTGGTACCCGGACCTTTTCAACATGGCAGCGTTCCCTCCAGTCAAGCTTCCAGTGGTTGCGGATCTTCTCACCAGGATAGGCGGCACAATACTGCACCACGACCTGGGATCGCTGAACCGGAAGGCCTGGCAGCATTAGAGTTTGGGGGTTACGATCTCCCAGCAGACTGCAAGGTGGTGCTTGCCAAGGCCAGGGCATTGTCTACTTTAAAATGCTGCGGACACAAATGGAAGAGAAGTTACGGCTCATCAAGTACTGCCATATTTGCTGTCGTTGGCCAAGGTGGGGCTGGTTAACGAATCCATCAAGGGTTATCTGGTGGCTATCTCCCACTACACCAGATCTCTGGGATGATCTTCGTTGTGGTCACACCTTCTGGTTAAGGAATTCATCAAGGGACTGTTCCGTTCATTCCCGCCGGTGAAGGCTCTGGCCCCGGTGTGGGAACTCAATGTGGTACTCTCTAGGCTCATGGGAGCTTTGTTTGACCCTATGCATTCTGTTCCACTCAAGTTTCTGTCATGGAAGACAGCTTTTTTTGTGGCAAATACCTCTGCACAACGAGTGGGTGAGATTCCAGGCCCTGACCTGTAAGCTGCCTTACTTAACTTTCCATGAGACAAGGGTGGTGCTGCGGACGCACCCCTCCATTATGGCCAAGGTGCTTTCATCTAAATGACCCCTTGGTGTTAGCTGTGTTTTTTCCGACGCCTTTGTCGCCGGCTGAAAGAACTTTGCACTTGCTGGATGTGGCTAGAGCGCTGAAGTTCTATGTGGATCGCACAAAGAGTTTCAGGAAAACGTCTCAGCTCTTTGTGAAATTTGGTCCTGTGAACCATGGGAAGACCCTGTCCAAGGCTTCCATTTCCAGGTGGATCTCTGGCTGCATCACCCATTGTGTCCGGTTGGCAAACCAACCGTTGCCTGGCCATCGACAGAAATGGTGTCGCCCTTACCCCCACCTCTGTCCTCATGTACCCCGAACCCTGCCATTTGTGTCTTTGCGCTCCCTTACCCCCCTGCATTGTCTTCCTGTCCGCCCTACCCCCATCAGTGTGTCCATATCCTCCCCCTCTTACCCCCCACAATTGTGTCCATTTTTACAGGTATCCCCTGACACCCCAGTGTGTCCACCTACCTCCCCCTGCCCCCCACTTTTTCCAAGTCTCACCCCTCACTCCTTGTCCCTCAGGATCATCTCCTTCCCCCACTCAACACTTCCTGCCTTACTCCTTGCCCCTCCTGTTCCTCTCTTTCTCCTTCACCCCTTCCTCCCCTCCCTCCTCTGTCAAATTTTGGCACTACCCTAATTGCCGTTAGGCATAGTAAGCCGTAGCCACCTGTCTTTGCAGACTTCTGCCCCCTCTTCTTTTTTCTCTCAGCACTTTTATCACCTGTCCATTGATAATAGCGCGTCTGTCTCCCCTTATTCCCTTCTTGTTTTTATCCCTCCTCTCCCCCTGTACTATCTTGAACACTTGTCAACCTTTTCTAGATAGTCACTTGTTTGTCCCTAACCTTACCCCTTCCTTTCCTATTCCCCCACTCCCCTTTGCCCCTTCCTCTCGTCACTCTTGCACTGCAACAATTGTTGTCAAGCATAGTAATGCTACTGCTAGTATTGTTCACCTTTTTTCCTCCCCTGCCTCTCCCTTATTGTTTCCATGCACTTGCACTATCTGTTATGATAGTTTTTTCACATTCTGATCTGTTTCAAGGACTTGTTTAGAATGTTTTGTTTTTCTCCCATGTTCCCTCCCCCCTTGAAGCGATTTGAAACACATTGGGCCTCATTCCGAGTCTGGCACTAACCAATGGCGCTATTAGTGCCTTGGTCGGCGCCGGACCCGTACCGGCACCGCCCTGGTGGAATGGGAAATTACTGCCCTATTCCGAGTTGACCAGGGCGGTAATTTCCCATTCCCCAGGGCTCTTCCCCATTCCCAAATGAGCCCCCATAGGGCTCAATGGGAATGGGGAAATTGCAAATAACGGTGACCGTGCTTTACGGTCACCGTTATTGGCTTAAAAGCCCCTTTGCGCCCTCGCTCCTAACGCCTGCAAAAAGCAGGCGTTAAGGACGAGGGCGCAAAGGGAACTCGGAATGTGGCGGTAAGGGATCACCGGCACCGGTCTCGTTAACGGTGACCGGTATCCCTTACCGCCATACTCGGAATGAGGCCCATTGTGTATAGGCGCTATACAAATAAACAATCAATCAATCAATCTGAGAGCCCATTCTATCAGAGCGAGCACTGCCACAACGCCGTTCCTGTCTGGTGTGCCCCTGCTGGACATCTGCAGGGCTGCTACGTGGAGGACGACACACACCTTCAGGAGATTCTACTGCATCGACAGGGATTCCAGGGAGGAGTCCAGAGTCGGCAAGGCAGTGTTGCGCAACCAGATTGCTTCTGTTGAGCTTTGCCACCTCTACTGGTTGTGCATTTGTGTACTGCTATGAATTCTTTATTCATGAGCATGTGAATCCATGCCAGATCCCATGCACGAGAAGGAACAAGTTACTCACCTGTAACTGTTGTTCTCCAGCATGGGTCTGGCATGGATTCACGTGCAAACCCTCCCGCCTGCCCCTCTGCGGCTCTTCTCTTGGTCCTACTGCCACTTTACATGCTACCAAATCTGAAGATGGCTGCTAAAGGAGGGGCTTAGGTAGAGGGCAGACTTTGGCTGGGGGCAGTATGACCCAGAGCTCAGTGATTGGTTTATGGCAGAAAGACAGTTAAGAAACAAAACTGAAACTGATTTTTCTTTTATCGAGGATTGCCACCCTGATGGCAGGGAATATTCATGATCATGTGAATCCATGTCAGACCCATGATGGAGAACAACAGTTACATGTAAGTAACTTGTTCCATCTGCTAATTTGGAGGACTTGTATCTCCAGGTAGAGATCACCTTGGCAGATGTCCTGGGGAACATCTAGAAAAGAACCAAATGAGAAACAGGAAAAGGATATGCCTCTTATGGGAAATCTAACTGCAAGAATCACCTGCTCTACTCAAGGGAAAGTGGGAAGGTGGTACCAAGGAAGTCTGCACCAATATAGCAGAGGAGGGTTATAGAGGAGGTGGCAAAAACCTTGACAGAGCAACCTTCTCTGAAAGATATATTACCAGTCCTAGGAAAGGAGCCCAATGGAATAAGCAATCACTGGGCAAAAATAAATGTAGAGTTAGAATTACCTATAATCCCAGAGATAGAATATACTTTGGAGAACTAAGGAGTACAGAGATAAAGACCATGCATTATCTTGTCTTCAGAAAGGCACCACACAGGGCTGAACATCCAAGGGAGATCAGAAACTTGTTATGAAGCAGGAAAAAACAGGAGAGAAAAACAAACGAACACCCTCCAACCCCACCAGATAATTCCAGTAACTAAGGAAACCAGTGATTGAAGTTGTTTTTAGATTCTGATTCAAACTTTTAATACTTGTGGGAAAATACAAGCAGCATTTAATTGATACACCAACACATAAGCAAGTAGAAATAACTATTCATACAAGAAGTAGCTAAGGAAACCAGTGACTGTATTGAGGTTGTTTTGTGGAAAACACACAAACGCCATTTAATGAGTATACCAACACACAAGCAAGTAGAAATAACTATTTCAGGAGACGAAATGGTAGGAAACAGTGGGCCTCATCACGAGTTGGGCTGTATTCCCAGTTGTAATACCGCTGACTGTAATAGCCCTAGCACCGCCCGGTCCGGTGGTATTACCACCGGATCACGGGTTGGGCCCTAACGGTAAATCCCCATTCTTAATTGGGTCCATTGGATCCAATGGGGATTTTTAGGTGCTAATACTGCGGGCTAATGCAGCTGGCTGTAATACTGCCGAAAACAGGGATTTTCACCTCCAGAAAAAAGCTGGAGGTAAGACAGCCGATTTAGCGCCCAACTCATGATAGGGCTAGCCCTTAAATGCGGCGGTAATACCATTACCGCCGCCTTTTTAGGGCTACAGCCCAACTCATGATGAGGCCCAATGACATTTATAGTTTCATTTTACTAATGTGGTGAACAACCAAAAGAAATTGAGGCACTTTGTGGGTGCATATAGCATTTAAAACAGGCTAGTCTTCTGGCAGCTTAAGATTGTCCCCACATTATATTTTAAAACGTCCTGGGGGAGAAGGTGTTATAAAACCAGCTTTTTCAAAAGAAGTTGAGGAACACTTAGCAAATAAACATGCAGCCCCTTTGGCTGTCCTCGAAGCAGTTTGACTATTAAAAAAACATGCAGGCCATGGCATTGAATGTACACCACATAAAATACCAATGTAATCAACAAAACCTACTACTCAGAAGCAATATCCTTCAATACCAATATCCTTCAAAGCACAAGATTTCCAACACGTTGAAGTGCTAGCAGATCTAGTTGGTGTACCAAGGAGCCACAATTCAACAGACAAGTTAAAACAATATACTCATGTTTCCAGTGGGTAAACCAGATGATATATACTGTTTAGTTCTCATGCCTCGTGAAACCCACCCCACTAGCATAGTTAGGTACTTTTTAGGAGGGTTGATTACCATTTTAAGGGTAATTGTCCCTGTGGACGAGGATCCCTTCTGAAATGTTTGTATGCATTTCTCTAGATGGCAGCAGTGCCCCCAGTTAATAACAATTACACAGAAGTCAGTTTGTGGCAGTCTGCCAGTCAAGTCTATTGGTGAAGGTGGACTAAGGGGTGGGTTTTGGAGCAGTTCGGAGGTGTATTCATACTGAGAACCAAGGAGTCTGCCTCCCTGAGGTCGGCCTGCTTGTTTTCTCTAACAAAAGGTCACAGGGGAGCAGTTACTGAGACCTGCAAGTAGTTAGCACAAATAAATGTATCCATGTGGTCAAGAAATTATGTGGTACAATACAAGTCTTACATTACACCAGTCTATGGGCCTCATCACGACTTTGGCGGTAACCCTTAAATCCGGCAGTCGTGCCATTACCGCCGGATTTAAGGGTCCGCCAAATCAGGACTTCGGCAGATTTCGCCCCAGCTCTTGGTTGGGGGGAAATCAGCCAAAAATTTGCGCTATTACCGCCGGCGGGAAATCCGCTTTTGTGCACATTTTCCCCATTGAGCCCAATGGGGAATGGGGCATTCCCGAATGGGCTCAATGGGGAATGAGGAATCACATTACCGCCAAACTTGTGATCCGGTGCTATTAGCGCCGGGGAGTTCGGCGGTAGGGCTAATACCGCCAAAGTCGTGATCAGGCCCTATATGTCAAAATATGCTACATCAGAGGTCTACTTTGCAATTTGCTCCGACGCTTTTGGCAACACAAACCAGGCCTGGACATGATCATTTACATTTTGTAAATATATCTTGTTATAGCATTGAAAATTAGAAACATGCTGTTGATTTGTGTATAGTTAGAATGTATATGGCAGGCCTGGTAGCCCAAGCTCCAGTGATGAGGAAGAAAAGCCATTAAAACATGTCTTTCTAATGGTGTGGCTGTGGGACAGGAGAGGATGAAGCTCATGATGGCACTTGGGCAGTGAGTGCAGAAAAAGCATGTGACAAACCACACATAGCTCATGCACATATCAAGTTACACACATGATCAGCAATGCTAATTCGCCAGAATGTTTTATAAAAAAAACTTGCCAACCATTGTGATGTAAAAGTTCACTTTTATTGCATAATCCTAAAATTTGTTGATGGCAAAGCACAGAAAATGTAAACTTTTTGTCGCAAAAAGACATTTCTCAAGTCAGTGAAGTAAATCAAGAAAAGAAAAACAAATGTACAATACTAATATTCATTAATATTTCACACAGCATCTGCACTACTATCGATGCGGTCGTCGACATGAACAGAAAAGTAGTGCAACATTACACCGCTGGATGCACTGCTAATGTATAATTTCTGAGGTTCTCGAGCATGGGGTCTTGCATGGATTCACATGCTCATGAATATTCCCCGTTGTCAGGCTGGGAATCCTCGGTAAAGAAAAAATCAGTTTCAGTTTCGTTTCTGAACTTTCTTTCTACTAATAACCAATCACTGGTCTCTGGGTCATACTGCCCCCATCCAATGACTGCCCTCTACCTAAGCCCCTCCTCTGGCAGCCATCTTCAGATTTTTACTGCACGTTCAAGTGTTGGGAGTCCTCGTGCTATAGCTCTCGAGCTTTTGCTACGTTTTCGTGCTTTTTCAAGGAGATTTTCTCATTTTTCGGTTAAATCTAGCCTCAAGCTCCACCGTTTCTTCTTCCGATCAGCAGGGACCCGTTTCGGAATTTCCAACGCCCCTCAAGGGTGAGGTTTTTGTCGAGTGACGCTTCTTGGAGGATTCCAGAAGATCTGAGGCCTACCATGGACGCGGCCCAGGACAAGCGTAGCTCGACACCCGGATCCAATCTGTTCAGGAACTGCCCTGGATGCGGTTTACATAATGTTTTCAAGGAGGACGAGCATTCGAGATGTCTCTACTGCCTTCATGAGGACAAGACGCACGTGGAGAAGGACTGTGCGTTCTGCAAGAACCTATTGGAACGGACCATGAGGGATCGTCGTTCCCGCCTCGCCAGCTGGCTGGAGAAGGGCCCAGGAGGTGAGAAGAAGAAAAGGTCAGAGCGGTCCTCTAAGTCCTGTGAGGGCGCCCCGGCGACGGGGGCTCAACAGAAGGCTAAGCACCGCAGGCACCCGGAGCGCCGAATGGTTGGGCGCTTCGGCTGCCAGGCAGGGCGCACCTTCCCCGGCACCATTAACCACGAGCCAACGCTCTGGTTCGGGGAAGAGGAAATCCAAGAACCCGGGTAAGCTTCTGGAGAGGCCACGGTCGATCTCAAAGGATTCAACCGAGGGGGAGTGAGGTGGTGACCCCCCCCCCAAGGTGAAGGCTTCAAGCATGCCCAAGGTGATTCCTTGATTCACCCGGCTAAGGCCTCTATCGAGGCAGTCACTGCGACCCTGGCGAAGCCTGTGGAGGCTACATCAGTGGAGTCGACCTTGGGGCCCAGAGTTTCCCTGCCACCGCGGAGGGAATCCTCTTTCCAGCCCATCGACAAGACCCCAGTGAAGACTCAGGTGGAAAAAGAGGGGGCGGGCCGGTGGCCATTACGAACACGGATTCAGCCTCTGAGGAGGAGCTGGTGGAGGCCGTGAAGAGCCTCAATAAGAGGTTCGAGAAGGTATTATCCCACGGGAGAGATCCCAAAGAGATGGTCGAAGATAGCGACGGTGGCACCGACGAGGCCCCTGTGGAGGAGTGGCCAGCCCTCCCGTCGCAGCCATTGCCCGAGCCTCAGGACAACTCGGCGGCCATTT
Organism: Ambystoma mexicanum; assembly: GCF_040938575.1. Lineage (NCBI taxonomy): Eukaryota > Metazoa > Chordata > Amphibia > Caudata > Ambystomatidae > Ambystoma > Ambystoma mexicanum. Next base: position 1,250,557,544 of record NC_090925.1, on the reverse strand, counting down.
TGATGGCGATCGAAACCTTATGCACAGTGATAAGGACGAGATTACCATGAACCCCAGCGGACGATCCAGAACCGGGCCCGTTGGGAAGCCCTTCGAACAAGCGGAGGAGAGTTCATCCCCCCTGCCCTTCATGCCCTCGTGGCCCGTGGAGCCTTCATCCCCCTCTCCGGATCCCAGGGATGACACAGCGACAGACACGACGACGGGGACGGACGTTCCATCACCACCGCCTCGGGCTTCCCCACCCGATGAAATTGGCTCCTATCACGCCATGATCGCCAGGGCGTCTGAGCTCTTCCAGCTCTGCCCCGAGGAACAGAAGAAGGAAGGTTTCCTTTATCAACGGCGAGAGGCCAAGAGAAAGACGGTCCTCGCGGTACCGTTACTCAGCGCTATCTGGGACGAGGGACTTGCAGTCCTGAAGAACCCGTCCTTGTCGCCTGCCAAGAGGGACCGGTACGAGAAGAAGTACCGGGTCCCCGACGCCGCCCCATTGTGCCTCACGGCTCAGCTGACGCCGGATTCGGTCGTCTCAGCGGCGGCCAGGAAGAAGGCGGCAGGGGCGACAGCTTTGACCTCCACTTCCCCACCTGAAGGCTAATTTCCCAAACCTAGTGAGTCCCCCAGCAGCCTTGCTGTATTTTTGGGGTTTATTTTTTTCTCTCCTGCTAAGAGTGAGATTCTTTTTTGCTCCCACACTTAGACATGATTTGAGGTGTTCCTTTAACTTTCCATGTGTTTTATGGGCTATGGGGTCTTTTACTCCATAGGGTCTCGTGTTTTTTTATGTGGGTTACACAGCACCCTCCGTGCCGTAACCCAGGGGTGTGGTAGCGACCCCCAACATAGACTCCATACCCTGGGACTGACTACTGTCTCCCAGGGCATGTAAAGTCACCATTGGCTTTGCTAGTCCCAAATTATGAACAGAAACCAGTACAAACCATCATATTGTGGACGTACTGGTCGGGGCAATTTGATTGCCCCGGGGTATGTTGTTTGAGGGGGCACGTCTCCGTCCCCCCTGATCGAGTTTTGGCTGGTGGCAGTGGATACTACTTTTTATATTCGACCGCGAATATATCTCTATGGGATTTTCCCATTGTTCGAGGCTACCAACTTTAATTATTTAATTCTTATAGCCTCGAACATACCGCCAGTTTATTTATTTAATATACATTCGCCGGTTGGTATTTTTTGCCAGAACTCGATTCTAAAATGGCGTTTGTGTTCTCTTCTGTGACTCCAACCCAAGTCGAACCCTTTGTTCCACTTTTTGGCGGGCTTCTCCACAAACCCACTTTTACGCATACACCGCTGTCACTACACTATGAAAAATAATCAGAGGACACAGATGTCAGTGGGGAAGTATGGTTACCAGCACATATTGGGAGGGATAATGTGACAGGAATGACCCCGTCAATGCCTACCTTTAGTGAAGAAAATAACGTGTTATGCGCCTGATCTACAACTAGATTGGGGAATTTCCACTGCATGTTACTAAACAGATGCACACACTAGAAAGACTATTACTGGGTAAGCAACATTTGTCATATACACACACAATCGGAGCAGTGCTTGCCTCAAGTACTCAAGCAGCATGTTTAAATAACGTGTGGTCATTTTCCATCCAGCCAGTAAGATACCTTTTGCAGGCTGAGTGCCTTTTGCAGAAGCGATCTGTGTAGATATTTTAAGATTCCTATTTAAATTTCAGTTAGATGAGTTGGTGCTGAAAACAGCTTCAGGACAGACTTACCCTTCTGAGGGTTTAAGTAATTCCTGTCTTATTGAGAGAAAAACATGCAATACCAGCAACCATTTTCCAGAACTAGGCATATTTTACTGCAACTAAGAATATAAAGACACACGTCTAAGGGTAAGGAATGCAAACACCATCTCTGTCCCTGTGACCTTGTAATATAATGTGACATAACCCATTTCCTTTTGATGTGATGAAAATTAATCTACCAGCCTAAGTGAATGGTGATGGTAGTAAAAGATACAGAGCGAATGGTTGTAGGCCTGTTGTAGCTTTACACTAAAAATTGAGGGTATAATACATGATGTGGTTATTTATGAATTGCATTGAACACATTTTCGTTTTCACTTGAGGTTTTTTTGTTCAATAGGAAGGTTGAAGGATGACAAAAGTGTGCTCCTTGAAAGGCCACTAATGTACAAAAAGAATGCTGAAATGTATGTTCATGGGTATTAAAATATATTACTAATTCAGTGGGTGATTGTGAATGCCTTTGCATTGTGCAATATTATTTTTTAAAGTGCCCCAGAATCGCTCAGTATATCAGGCTTAGTTCACAGATCTGCACGGTCCAGTGTGCCAAAATAAGAAGTCACCTAATTTGCAATTGTACAAATGTATTGGCATCGCCATAACTGACAATACAGAAAATTACATCACAAGAGTGAAATCGGTGGATGATAGACTAGTGTATCCTGGCACATTACACTGAAATAATTTGAAATGTGTGACCCAAGAAGCAAATAACTCTGTGACATGCATAGGCATGGTTGTAGAGAAATAGTGTGGTCTGTTAAACTATGGTTGATATTGTTTATAAAATAATGTGCTGAAAACTGAATCAGTACAAGGGGCAGCCAAGTCGCAATAATAGAATGTGATTTGCCAAAGGTTGGTTAAGTGAAGAAACTGGGACATGAGCCCAAGCTGCATATTATGCACTCAACCAGCTATTGTTGTACCTCTGGTTGATTTAAAATATATTTATTTCTGCGATTTGTGGATCTGCTTAGTACCCATGGTACTTCATGCATCAAGGTCCCTCAGATGTTTTTTCCGCCATCATAGTCGGTCGCATGTTGTGAAATTCTCTTGTCTATACGACTTTTATCACTACAAGTTTAATATTATATTTCAGTTTTCCTCAACCTTCGCCTCCAAGAATTCTTTGATGGGGCTCGACGCACATCTCCTTCGTCCAAGAGAACCCTTTGTTCGATGGACATTGACTGCGGCCCGGCCTACACAGGCCTCATCGGGCTTCTGCCCTTTACAGTAGGGAGAGCAGGGGGAGGTCATATCCTTTTTTTCTTAGAGAATGCCTATTTCCCTACCTTCCCGTTTATCATCGCACTGGCTTTCTCTTCCACTATGGAAAATACATCTTGTAAATGTTGCCCTTCTTACAGATGAAAATATTCCTGGAAGGACACGCACCGGGTGTGCAACCATTGTCTTCCACAGGATCACGTTGCGAAGCATTGCAAGTCCTGCAAGCTTTTCACACCTACGACCCTAAAAGATCGATGTATGAAACGTTGGGCCTCCCATGCCGTGCAGGCCTCCATAGACGGAGTGGGTGAATCCGTCGATGGCAGCGCTGACATTCTTAGTGACGCCAAAGACGATCGAGGTTCGACAGAGGCTGAGATGCAAGCTCCCAACTCCAATAAGCAGGCCAGCAGCCCTGCCATGGAGAAGACACCCGGTGGCAAGAGTACACACACTTCTAAAAACCTAACCCTAAGCCGAACGCTAACCACGTCGTTGATCTTCACAGCCACGCAGTGTCCAAGGAGAAGGATAAATCTAAACCCCCTCTGTCCTCTGGGCTCTATTGTTCGCCTCACGACCGATCTCCTTAACAGGCCCCTTTTCTGACAGTGCACCTAAAATCCCTCCTTTCGCAAACACCGAGGAACGCATGCCAAATGAAAAACCTTTGACGGACTCTTCAGGCATGTCAAAAAATGCAGCAACTTATTCAGAAACACGTCCCTAAATCGCTGCTTAAAGCCAAGGCATCAAAAACCTCTAGGTTTTCAACAGACACAACAAATAAATCACACAACACTGGAAACCGACTATACCTCTTGCTTTGTAGACTTTGATCACCATCCAGAGGAATGTAGACACCTTCAAGGTACTGCACAGGATGGGGGGGTGGCTACTGGGGAGCCACCATCAATGTTGTTAAGATTGGATAGCTCTCAACCTAGCACTTCCACTCAGTATTCGCTACACACAGTCAAGACCCCCTCACAGGACCTAGATATTGTTGACCCTTCTGACCTGCGGGATCCAGGATCACAAGATGACCAGTACAATCAAAGTCAAGATCAATTCTATGATGATGATGAACCTGACATTTACATCATGCCGTCTCTCGACAACCAAGATAAGCCTGTGGCTGACTCCGCCATAGACAACCAGCTCAAATACAATTAGCTGTTTTTTAAGTCTGCATAACATTTTAAAATAGACACACAGGATGTCCAACATGTGGATGACATTCTCTGGGACAAAAGATAAGTAACCCAATGAATTCCTATTCTACAGTCAGTACAGAGACGCATCCAGCCATCTCTTCGTACACGTAACCTTACAACATGGGTCAACCCCTGCATTGAAAACATATTAAGGCCGGCACCAACAGACCCCGTTTACATTAGCGCTCAACTAAAATCTAACTCTCAGTTGTTACAACAACCAGGAGGAGGGCAGGCACACCTCTGGCTTCCGCAGAGGCACCTCCAGATAAAAAGAGTAAAATAAATTCTACACTCTCGGAAGGAAGGTTGCATCCTCCAGACATGAATTGCAAATAACACCACCTTACTGGCCGGCTATAACTGCCATGTGTGGGATTCACTCCAAGAGCAAATAGATGCCGTCCCTAAGCCCTTAAAATCTCAGCTCTCTCAAACCATCAACAAGGGAAACTGGTTGCAAATAATCTAGATGCAGCTGGACGCATTATAGTGGAGGGCACCCTAATTAAACGGCATGCCTGGTTGAGACAGTCGGGTTTCAAACTTGAAAGTCAAGCCACACTTCTAAACATGCCAATAGAACCAAACTTATAATTTGGCAAAGCAGTAGAGGATGGACTAAAGAGTGTTAAAGAAGAACATGACACTAAAACCCCTGGGCCAAATTACTCATAAACCTTTTGTCCAACAAGTGGGGTTTAACACCCGGCACTTTTTTTGTGGACAAGGTTCCCAACGTTCGACGGGGTATAACCAAGGAGGCCAGTCTCCATCCTGGTGTAATACAGAAGGTAAGTCTAACAGAAACCTTTTGGATTAAACGCAGTCGTTTCCTGGGGTGGCAAGAAGGATTCCCTACTTTATGATGGACAGAGAAGCTATACTAAAGATCTGAGTGACAGGCTCAAAGCAGATCCGGGAACTCTAGGGGCCAAAGGGGGAATTCAAGATCAATCAAGCACGACGGCCCGAAGCCCTCCCACAAACTCTTGTCAATAAAGCAACACGTCCAAGTTACTTGATGCGTTCCATCTCGCCGGACTAAGAATACTGTCAAAGCAGCTGTCTCCCCTTGTTCCCCCCTTTTCCCTTCTATTTCTCCCCCCCCCAAGGACTAGAATTGTTATTTGTGTTATTTATTTACTCTTGTTTCTCTTCTTTTCTAACTAAGCTCTAAACACCGAATGTGATACTTGATGCCACATTGGAAGCTTATGTACAAAATGAATAAAAAGAAGTTCAAATAAAAGAAAATAGGGCATAGTTGATCTAGAAGTAGAGGTAGAGCCTCCACCACTAGAGCCTCCCTTGCCTCTAAGCAATGGCCTCCCAATTCTGGTTCCCTCCCATGCAACTGCAGTCAAAGGTCACACTTGTCAATTCACCCATGCATTGGAGGGGATCCCGTGGGACAAGTGGGTGTTGTCCCCCGTGGCAGGGGGATACTGCATCCAGCTTCTGGAAAACCCCCAAAATCATCCACCAAAACTTTGCAAGATCACACCACAAGAAAAACTAATTCTGCTAAACGAGGTAAAGTCCTTACTGGAAAAGGGTGCAATAGAGATAGTCTCAGCAAACCAGGTAAACAAAGTCTATTCAACGTACTTCATGGTACCAAAGAAAGACTTAACTATGCGCCCTTTAATAAACTTGAGCCCCGCAAAACACATATGTCAAACTTCAAGGTTTCACATGACAACGCTACAGGAAGTAATCCCACTGATGAAACGGGTATTTCACAGGAACACTGTATATGAAAGATGCATACTTCCATATTTCAATGTTCCCAGTGCACAGAAAATACATGGCGCTTCAAAATAGCAGGCGAACATTACCAATTCAAGGTACTCCCCTTTGGCACTTCATCAGCTCAAAGGATGTTCACAGATGTATTAGCGGTAGTCGCTGCACACCTATACAGAAAATCAATCCCAGTGTATCCTTATCTGGACGACTGGCTAATAACAGGAGACACACCACAAATATGCAAACTCAACACCAAAAGAATGATCAATCTATTGTTCGAATTAGGGTTCTCCATCAATGAGAAAAAATCAAGTCTTATCTTGAGTCAAGTACAACAATTCCTCGGAGCAATTATAAAGACTCATGAGGATCAAGACATGTACCACATAGCCGGTCGACAGATAACCCTGCCCAAGGCAATACACCTGCTAGGGATGAGGGCCTCATGTATTTATCTGGTTCCACATGCTCAGCTGCGCATGCGCCCATTGCAAAAGTGGCTAGTGAAACAATGGTCTCAGGCAAGTCGTCAGTGGTGCGATCTAGCGGTTGTTTCGTTAGCCTTAGTACAAGCTGACCCTTTTTGAACAAAAGACATGTTAAAAGACAAACCTTTTGCAACCCACAAGTACCAGCCACTTTCAGAACAGATGCCTCACTCTCATAATGAGGAGCCCATTACCATCATTATACTGCACATGGCGTGTGGACACAAACAGCCAACAATCACATAAAACTACTAGAATTGCTAGCAGCCCTCAAGGCACTACAAGCTTTTCAACGACACCTAGTGGGTCAAACAGTGCAAGTACTCACAGACAGTAGCACTGCCATGTTTCTAAACAAACAGGGAGGGACAAACTCTCTAAGTCTGTCCAGGTTATCCCAAAAGATTTGGAAGTGGTTGCTCAAACATGTGCCTAGTCTCACAACACTTTTCAGGGGAACTCAATGCTCTAGCAGACACTCTGAGCAGAAGTCCACTACTAACCGTAGAACACGAGTGACAAATGCACAAAGATATATATATTTTTTTCAAGAACCTTTTATTAGCATTTTTTAAAACAAGCAATCTTCTTTCAACATGTGGTTTCCCCGCCACTCCACCCTCCCCTTGCCTGCCCCTTCACCCCCCCCCGATCCGAGAGCTGTCCTTGCTGTAGGCCTTTCCGTCAAGGCCTTCAGTTTCAGCGCTGAAGTGCCGATTACCGTTTCTTATGGAGGCCCCCTTTGTAGTACTACCTCTGTGTGAGTCTTTTATAGGTCATTCTCATCTTGAGATCGATAATTCCCAGAAGGCCATGGCCCTGGGGCACGAGATGGGGCATGCTCCGTCCTTTAGGTATCTCTATAGACATGACCAATCTGCACTAAACCTTAAGTGTTTGCCTTGAATTGAGTATTTACGCCATTCCATAGCCACTATTGACCAAATCTTTGCGATCAATTCTGTGGGAGGTCTTTTAATTTCCATTTGCGCACCAACGCTGCCAACATCATCATTGTGACATAAAGTTTACAGCTTGGCTTTAATGTAATGTTCTCTAGTACCCCATTCAGTCCTATCAATTCTAGACCCCTGTTCCTACCCCCACCTGATTCCTAGGACTTGGTTGATTGCCTGCTGTACTGCTCTCCAGTAATAGTCTATTTTGGGCATTCCCACCAAATGTGGGCCCAGGTGCCCTCCCCCCCGCACTCCTCCAGCAATACCACGAGGTCTTGGGGTACATTCTATGTAGCTTGACCGGGGTTACGTGCCTCTGAAGCATCAGCTTCTGCCAAGTCTCTGATTTAGAGCAATCTGGATAGTTTAGGGATCTGCTGCCATAGCTTCTTCCACTATGCTTCCCCTATTGTGCACCCTGTGTCAGATTCCCATCTTTCCATGTATGCTCTGGCCGGAGGAGCCTCTCCCTCCTTAATGTGTTTGTATATGGATTCCAGCACTCCCCTGTCTCCCAGCTCTGTATTTAGATATTTCTCGAAGGGGGTGAGCGGGCGGCACCCCGCTTGCTTCATAGTGGGATGAGAGAGTCAATGCCTCAGCTGGACATTACTGTACCTCTGCTTTTCCCCCAGGTCGAAGTCTGCTCTGCACTGCTCGAATACTTTGACCTGATCTCCGGCGAACATGTCTCTTGCCATGTGACATCCCCCTTGTTGCCAGACGTTAAAGGTGGATATTTCGTGACCTGGGGTGAATTGCGGGTTGTCAAAGAGGGGCGTGTATGGGGAGGGGTAGGTAGTGATGTGTGACCTTTTTACTGCGCAGTCCCACGCATCCCCTACTGTCGAGAGTATTTTGCTGCTATACATTTGGGGGTTCTGTCTGATCTCGGTTTTCACAGCATTCCCACTAGGTTCCCTCCCACAACCGCCCTGTTCATTGACCTCCATATCTTCCTCCTTTCGTCAGCGATGTAAAACGCCCTGAAGTCCGGCTCCCCCATGGCCCAGCGGGAGGTCGGTGTTCTTATTAGCTTCTTGGCTCCAGAAAAATCAGCTTGCGATTTTTTGGAGGGATCTGAAGACGGCGGGTGGGATGCCTATCGGGAGCGGCCTAAAGGAGTAGAGCAGTTGTGGCAAGATCACCATCTTTAGGGTATTGATGTGTCCTAGCCATGTTATGGTTTGTGGACCCCAGCCAATCATTTTAGTTTTAAGTTTCTCCAAGAGGGGTGGATAGTTCGCTTGATAAGGTTCTCCCACCATTTTGGTCAGTTGTATCCCTAGATACTTTATGGCTTTGTCAACCCATCTGTATTGATAGGCCCCTCTGAGATCCTGCTCTGCCTTTTTCGGTAGGGTGAGGCATTTAATCATGCAACCTCTCCGAAGTGGCTGGGTTCCCTGCTCTCTGCCATCAGAGCAATGTCAGGTTGGGTCAGTGTCAAGAGCATATCATCCGCAAAGGCGGCTACTTTGTGGGTGTGCCCACCGAATGGTATTCCTTTTATATCTTCGGCCAATCTTATTGCTGCCAGAAATGGCTTCTAAATGTAGTGCGTAAAGCAAGGGAAACAAGGGGCAGCCCTGCTTTGTGCCCCTCTCGACTAGGACCGGTTCTGAGATCTGTCCATTTATTGCTAGCCGGAGGAGCGGGTTTATATAGTTGGCCTTGACACGACGCAGGTATTTGGGGCTGAAGCCCATCTTGGTCATGGTGGCAAAGAGAAATCCCCACTCCACCCGATCGAAAGCCTTTTCAGCATCAATTGCCAGCAGAAGGGCGGTTAACTCTTTTTTCTGAGCTTTCTCGATTAAGTAGACAATCCTTATATTATCTCCTATTTGTCCGCCTCTGATAAACCCTGCCTTGTCGGGTTGTGCTAATTTGGGGAGGATTCTGTCGAGCCTAGATGCTATAATTTTTGTGTCTATTTTAGCATCGACATTTATCAACACTATGGGTCAATAGGACCCACATTCTGTGGGATCTTTGCCATTCTTGTGTTTAAGTATTACTTTTGCCTCCTCCATTGAATTGGGTAGAACCTTAGTAGTTCCGATGTGGTTGAATACATTTGTGAGGTGGGGGATTAGGATTTCTTTGTGTATTTTATAGAATTCTGCTATGTATCCATCTGGGACCAGGGATTTATTAGCTTGTAGGGAGTTTATTGCCCTTCTCACCTCATCTTTTGTTATCTCCCCTTCCAAGTATCCCCTCTCCTCCTCAGAGATACTTTGTAGGTCAATCTTGTCCAAGTAGGCCTCCTGACCTGAGAGTGCCAGTTTATCAGAGCTGTATAATTTGGTGTAGAAAGGACAAACTCCTTTTCTATGGGCCTCATTACACGGATGGCGGTAAGGATTTACCGGTACCAGTATTTTACTGGTACCGGTAAATCCTTACCGTCTTACTGCAAGGTCCCTTTGCAGGTTGGGGGATTTAACGCCAGCTTTTTGCAGTTGTTAAAAACCAACCCGCAAAGGGACCCAAGGAGCTAATTACGGTACCGCAATTTGCGGTACCGTAATTAGCGCCTTCCCCATTCCCATTATGCCCTATGGGGCAAAAATGGGAATGGGGAAGGGCAATGGTGGAAGGGGGAATTACCGCCCCACCAACCTTGGAATGGGGCGGTAATTCCCTTTTCCGCCAAGGCGGTGCCAGTATTTTACCGGCATGAACCATGGCGCTAATAGCGCCATGGTTCTCCGCCATCCGTGTAATGAGGCCCTATGTCTTTGTTGCTAGTACTCGTCCAGCCTCCCTCTACCTTACTTTGCAAAATAGTTTTGTCCCTTTCTTCCTTCCTCAGCATTCTAGCTAGGAGGCGGTTGGATTTATTGCCTTTGATGTAGTATTTTGGCCTTAGATGCAATAGATTGCATTCAGCCGCCCTAGTCTGTATGAGATCTAGCTGCCCTCTTACTGCCTGGTATTCTCTTTTAATGACTGCTGTCTGTTTAGAGCCCATCTGTGCCATTATACCTTCAAGTCTACTCTCTAGTTGAGCTTTCTCCAACCTCAGCTCTCTGTCCCTTCTCGCCTTTATTGCTATAATTTTCCCTCTTAGTGTGGCTTTGAGGGTGTCCCACCATATTTGTGGTGTATTGTCCTCCCAGTTGTTAGTGGAGAAGCCTCCACTTCTTCTAATTCACGGGTGATCATTGCATCTTTAAAAAGCGGGGTTGGGTATCGCCACCTCCACAGGCCAGGAGGTCCTTGTGGTCTGTTTAAGGAAAGGGTCATTGGGCCATGATCAGAGATCGAGATTGCCCCTAATGCAATGCCTGTTGCTTTGCCTATCAGGGCTTTGGAGGTCCATATGTAATCGAGTTGTGAGTGATCTATGTGTATGAGAGTAAAAGGTGTACCCATGCAGCTCCCTCCATACATCTACTATGGCCAGGTCCTGTGTCTTTCTCCTGAGGGCCCCCCCGGTTGCCCCTGATACGTTGTGGTCCTATCTTTAGTAGGCTCCCAGACAATATTAAAATCCCCCATTAGTATGATGCGAGCACTAGCAAATTCTTCCAGGCGAGTGAGGGATTTTTGGATGTAGACATTTGTTGCATTGAGTATTGCTACCATATATGTCTCTCCCCTCCAGTGCCACTGCTAAGTACCTCCCCTGGTCATCCTTTTGCATCCCTTTGATTGTCCGGTACAATCCATCTTTTAAGGCTATCAATACTCCCCCTTTTTTGCTGGATTGCGTGGCCTGAGTAATTTGTGAGTAACTCCAGAACTTTACCCTTTGTGTGTCCCGGGTTTGTATGTGGGTCTCTTGTAGTGTCACTATGTGTGGTTGTTCCATCCTCAGGAATCTCTCCACTTTCTTTGTTTTAAGCTGTGAGTTTAACCCGTTGATGTTTAATGACATTAGGGTCAGTTGTTTAGCTCCCTCTGCCTAATGGCCTCTGGGATTCCAACCCTCTGGGATTCCAACCCCGCCGCTCCTTGGGTTTTGTAATGTCTACCATGCTCTCTCCCCAATAACTTCACTGCTCCCCAATTTTCCCCATTCTCCCCGACCCCTGATGCCCCCCCTTTTGCCCCCTGGGTGAACTCAGCTGGCTGTCAGCCCCTCTCGGTTTGTGGTAACGAGAGCTGAGCTTTAAGTCATACCCAGTCTTGCCCTACGCGGGATCTCCTGTTCCGATTCCAAGTTCCCCTACCTCCCCCCTACCCGCCATCAGATTTCTCAATTCTCAATGGTATCCTGAAGTGTTAAGCTTATCTTTGCCTTAGCAAGCCCCCTCCCCGGGCTCACCGTTAAGTCGAGGCTGTTTCTCCTGGGTTTGGTATCAGTTGGTGCTTTCAGATGGGCTATTTTGATATTCTGTCGCAGCTTTCTTCGGTTCGTTTCTGGGTATGGGGTAGTGTTCCCCCTTTTTCGACCGTTTGGACCTCACTGTGGACCATTCCCATGGTTTGCAAGCACTGAGTTGGGTGGTCGGGATGTGCCTCGTTAAAGGTTGCTTTTCCAAATCCAGTAGGGCTACCCCTTGATCACAGGTCGTGATTTTGTGTTTCCTGCCCTGCCAGTTAAAGCTCAGGCTGAATGAGAGGGTCCATCTGTAGCAGATTTGTTTGGTCAAGACCAGATAAAAACGCCTCCTTTTAATAAGAGTTATTTGTGCCAGGTATTGGTACAGAAATATTTCGGCACCATTGTAGGTGATGTGCTCAGTTTTCCTGGCCATCTCGAGTATTCGCTCTTTTATGGCATAGCTATGGAAGGCTGCCAGGATGTCTCTCTGTCTCGCCCCTGGTTCGGGCCGGCCCGGCCCGGGCCCACCCTGTAAATCCTGTTGAATTGGAGATCTGCCCCTGAGTCCGAGTCAAGGAAGTCCCCAAAGATGCTCCTGAGTGTTCGTGTCCGGTCCTGGTCTTGTATGTCCTCTGTTAGGAATTTGACCCATATGTTGGCTTTTCTAGATCCCTGGCTTGCAGTTCTAGGTTTTGGGTGGCCACGGCCATTGTTTCCAGAAGGGTGTCGGCTTTCCTCGTGTCCTCAGCTAGTTCCTGTATGGCACGCTTGTTGGTGTCGACTCACTCCTCTAGTTTGTTGATGTCCATTTTTACTTCCTTTATTCCCTCTGCTAGGTCTTCCCTCAACGTGTCCATCTGTTTCTGTCCCGCCGCCGTGATCTTGTCCACCAGCTTGCCCATTAATTGCTTAAGTACTGAGTGGGTGACTGGTCTCTCTAGATCTTCAGGAATGGAGTCTGCGCCAGGGTCAATAGACCATTCTCCCATGATTTGGTCTCCGACTGGTTCGGCTTCCTTCGCCCATATCTTTTTGAGGGTTCCATCCTGCCCTTTTTGCTGTTTTTCAGAGTAACTGGTGTTTCTTTCATTCTATTTCTCGACATTGCCATGCTGGATTCTCCGGCTTGTGTGTTTTGAGTGTTAGGTAGCTTTCTGCCAAGTTCCGGGTTTGATGCTCAGGCGTGTAGTGAGTAGCTTCTAGTTGAAGGGTGAGGGGCTTCCTCTGTATTGAGTCAGTTTGTTCCCCCTGTCTCAGCTCTGCTCTTTGTGTGTCTAATAGTGCCACGTTCTGGTCTTGGAGGGTTCCTCTGCTCCCATTGGAGGGTGCTGATGTTTTGGGCAGTCTGAGTCGGAGTGTGTCCCACTTGGCGTACCTGGCATTGGGGGGTGCCCACCGCGTTCTGTTGTTCCCCTCGGTGTGTTTTGTTGGCTCTGGAAGGGTGTCCTGCTACTCGCCTCTACAGGCGGACAGCCGGTAGATCCCTTGAGGCACGGCCTTTCTAAATAGCCCAGTCTAATCCATTGGGTCTTCGAGGATCCGGACAGTCGCGTTTTCTCGGGCCACTGGTTGTGCTGGAGGATTCTGATTTTGCAATTGAACGGGCTTCCCCCACCGGTGTCTTCCTTTTGTTGCCTGCTGTGACTGGAGGGCTGAAGTGAGAGGGTCCCCTGCTGGGCCGGACCCTTCTCCGATGAGTTGTTGAGGTTTGATGGGAGAGGGAGGCTGCCTAGATCCTCTGCCCACGTTCCTGCCTGTCTTAAAACCCTGTTGTGGGGCCTCCAGGGTCACGTTCTTTGTGGCACAGTTAGTTATTGGAAGACATGCCTTCCTGGCGGGGAGGTCTCTTCCCCGACCTCTCCCGGCTGACAAGTTCTAGAGAGCTGCCTGGGGGGAATGATACGTATTTGGGATTAGGGTTTCGCTGTGATCCCGGGTCTGGGTCTGGCCTTGTTAAGCCACCGGCGTGACAGCCTTTTTCCTTGCCGCTCTGGTTCCCTTTCAATTCGAGGTGTGCCTCAGTGCTTGCCCCCACTGCAGATTAGGGTGGGGAGACCAGCTACCCGTCCTCCATTGGGCTAGCTGGGTGGCGCAGGGTTCATGCGCCCTGGCCTAGATTCCGGGTGCTAGCCAGACCGCTGCATTGTGTTCAAGACTATCGGGTGCTGGGCCGCTCGGTACTCGCTGGGTTTTGGGGAAAAGCGCCCTCAGAATTGGCTAGGTTCAGTGTACGTATAGGACGTTCAATTCCGAAGTGATGGACCCTCCGAGGTGGAGCGCAACCTCTGGAGGTTCCACTGGTATCCTAATCTTACCCTCTTTCGCAGGCGGCGTCTTCAGTACTGCAGAGACTGGGACCCCGTCGGGGGTCTTCTCTCTTCCAAGGTGTGGGGCCTGCCCCTGCTTCTGTTCAGAGGTGGATGCTGCTCCTCCTGCTGCGCTGGATTAGGGGCTTGGCCTCGCGCCGCCGGCGTCTGCAGCGGTCTGCAGGGAGCAGCACCTGATGAGGGGTAGTGTGGGCGGCTGGATCGAAGGGGATCCCCAAGAGGACTTCCCGGTCTGGGGTGCTGGACCCTGGTTGTCTTGTTGCTTGGTCACCTGGCGAGCTTTGCTCCATATGTTTTCTCTCCTCGGGCGTGAAGCTATGCCCAGCCGGTGCCATATGCCTGCTCTGCCCTTTGTGTCTAGTGTGGTGCAGGAGGCCTTCCCTTCTCTTTAATCCGTTGGTCCCCCTGGGCAGCCATGGTCTGGTGGGTGCTGACTCCCTGGTCCGGTATCACTTTTGTGGGCAGGGTTGGTTTCTCGCACGCCGCCCGGTGTTGCCTCCTCCAATGCCCCCCCTCACTCCGATGCAGTATTCTGTTCTTGATGGGAGCCGTAGAAGGGCTGGTTTCGCTGCTTTGAAGCATCTGGATCGGCGCGGTCGGGAGCAAAGGAGCCACGATGCTCGGTGATACGCGGCCATCTTGGAATCCCACGCAAAGATATTTTAGACAATATCTTCACCCAATGGGGGCATCCACCTCTGGACTTGTTTGCAACTAAGCAAAATGCACAGTGCCCAGATTTCACATCCAGGTTTCTCCAACCAGGGTCGAAGGGGAACGCCCTGTGGATGAGTTGGTCAGGGAAGTTGCCTATGCTTTTCCACCAACACCACTCCTCAACAATATACTGCACAAGAGGCACCAAGAACAAGTCACTCTAATCCTAATTACTCCAATGTGGACACTTAAACCATGATTTCCACATCTACTGAAACTAGCAATGTGCAAACCAATCAAGCTCCAGTGCCCTTTCAACAAGCTGCCCCAACGGTGAGAAACCAGAAGGTGTCTCACCCACTAGTCCCCGGGGATCTGTCATCCGGGTGGGCAGGACACGCCCATCGCTTTTGGATCCAGTTCATGGGGGTGGACCAGTGTGGGAGGATCACCTGGGTCAGGGGTCTTTGAGGAATGGGAGTGGGACACTGAGTGGTGAGACGCAGTATCCTCTTCCCCTCTAGGAACGCTATAGCCCCTCCTTTGCAACACAAACACTTTCTCTAGGACATCCCGCTATGAGAGAAAACGGACTAACACCCGAGCCATGTACCTGAAGTGTCCCAATACAATGGTTAGGCAAGGTCAGGCAATTACTGCCCATCACACACACACCTGACTTCCATTAAGCTTCCCCACACGGATAAAAGGCGGAGCATGAGAGCACACTCTGTGCAAGGCAAAACACACAAGGAAAAAGCAGTTCCAAGATGGCAGTTTAGCAAGAGAAGAAAGACGCCAAACAGAAGGGGATCGCATGGAGGAACGTTGTTGAAGTGGGTGTTTTTTAGCCCTTTGCGGAATGCCGCGAGGGACGTCTCGGCACTGAGTCCGTTGGGTAAGGCATTCCATAGTTTAGATGCCATTTGTGGGAAGCTACTCCCCCCGCTTTAGCCCTTTTGATGGGTGGGATGCGCAATTGGTTGGCGTAGCAGGTTCTTTTGGGACGTGTAGAAGTATCTCTGGCTATCGTCTCTGGTAGGTATGGAGGGGCAGAGTGGCTTAAGCATTTATGCCTTAATGTGAGGGTCTTGAAGGTAATTCTTTCCTTTACAGGGAGCCAGTGAGCAGCTCGCATAGCCTGCGTGATATGGTCTCTTTTGGGGATATTGAGAGCTGCTCATATACGTTATTTTGGACTATTTCAAGTCTGTTTAGATTTTTAGCCGAGGTGCCTGTTAAGAGGGCATTGCAATGATCTAGTTTAGCTCCTATGGTGGCTCGAGCTATAATAAGGCAACTCTGGTGGGATAGGAAGGGTTTTACAGCATTTATTAATTTAGTGTTGTGGGCAGAGGCAGAGGCAATAGCACTGACCAGTCGTATCATAGAGAGAGTGGAATCTAGGAAAACCCCTAGGGTCTTCACTGAGGAGATGGGGATGATGGTGTTGTCAATGGTGAAGTTACAGTATTTTTGGACAAGTTTAGATAGTGTTTCTTTGGGGCCTATGAGGATGATCTCAGTTTTGTCTCCATTGAGACACAGTTCATTGGCCGCCATCCATGTTTGGATGGGGTGTATATCTGGAAGAGGGCTGCAGCGTTTTGGTCATATGAGCCAGAGAGTGGGAGGAGAACCTGCATATCATTAGCATAGTTGGTATAAGCTATGCAGAGGGAGTCCATTTTGTCAAAGATCGGTTTTGTGAACAGGTTGTAAAGAGTGGGCACTGTGCAAGAGCCCGGAGGATCTCCGCAGTGGATGGTGGAGGGAGCTGCGTTTGCCTGATCACAGAAAACCTTCATGGCTCTGCCTTCTAGGAAGGAGTTTATCCAAGAGGAGGCCTGTTTGGTGAAGTGAGCTGCGTGGGTGAGATGGGAAATAAAAATCTTGTGATCAACAAGATCAAACACAGCCAAGAGGTCCAGGAGTAGGAGGAGAGATGGTTTGCCTTTGTCCATTATTTGGTTTTTGAGGTCCAGAAGGGCGGTTTTGGTGCCGTGGCCTTTGCAGAATCTTGATTGCCTTTTACCGAGGATGCAGTTGCATTCGAGGAAGTGTTGGATCTGGTTGTGGGCTGCTTTATCCAAGATTTTGAGGAGGTGGTGATAGGACGGTAGTTGTTGGGGGATGTGGGATCTAGGGTGTTTTTTTTAGTATGGGGCGAACCCAAGCTTCTTTTAAGCTGGACGGGACAATACCTGTTGCAAATGAAGCATTGATGAATGTCGTGATGAGAGGAGTTAAGGAATCCGCACAATCTTTAATAATTTTGGGCAGACAGATGTCTCTTTTGCACATAGATGGTTGAAGGTGTTGGAAGAGTTCAATGACTTCCGCTTCTGTGACGTCTCTGAAAGAGAAGAGTGGGACAGAAGGAATATGGGATGGGATACTGGGCACTAGAGGATGGTCGTGCTTGTGTAGTGCTTTGAATTGCGCTTGTATTTTATCCTGGAGTAGTTTTATTTTGTTAAGCAGGGCTGCCTTTATGCTGGAGCACCAAGCTTTATCTTTAGTGATATCATCAGGGCTGGTGGATGAGGTGATGAGGTCTTTAAAAATGGAGAAAATGTCCTTAGAGTTTGAATTGGCCTTGAAAATCCGTAGGTTTAAAAAGTTAGACTTGGCTTTGAATATCGCTTCTTTATATTGTGTGGGAAGCCTTTTGAATTCTTCCTTGGTGGAATCACTAGGCTTGGAATGCTAGTTGGCTAGTGCGTTACGTTTACTGGTACTGGTACGTAAGGCTAGTAGATCATCCGTGAACCATGAGTTAGTGTGTATGGATGTTTTCTTTTTTTGGACTCATTCGGGGCTATGGCGTCAATGGCTCTGGTGAGGGTGTCTGAGTAGATGTCAGCAAGTGAGCTTGGGTCACTCACAGAGGAGGGTTTGTGTTCCGGGACTTCCAGTAAAGTATGAAGGTTTTCTTTTGTTAGTTTTTTTGAGCTTCTAACCACGGCTGGGGAAGCATAAGAGAGTGCTTTAGTGGTAGGTTTGGTGGGAATGGTGAATTGTATACAGTTGTGATCCGTCCATGTGTAGCCCTAGTTGGAGATTATGGTGGAAGAGCAATTGTGGTCTGCCACCAAGTTGACGGTGTGGCCTTTACAGTGAGTTGGGCAGGTAACATTTTGTATGAACCCCAGGTCTTTGGATTCCTTAGCTGGGGCTGAAGCTGCTTTGCCCTTTGGGTCACTAAGACTTAGATTGAGGTCTCTGAGTAAGATGGTTTTTGTGGAACTTTTTAAATTGTAAGTCTGGGGCTGGGCCTGGGGGCCTGTATATGATATGTATATTTATTGTACAATTGGGGGACAAGGCCAGTTTGGCTGAGAGGAGGTCGGCGTTACTTTCCATGGGGTGGTTGCACAACCTGATGGACAGCGAATCTTTAGTAATGAGAGACAAAACCACCACCTTTCAAAAGCTGTCTGTCTTGTTGGAGAATATACTATCCCTGTGGGAGAGCTAGAGGGATTATTGGGCCAAACACCTTGTGTAGCCAAGTCTCTGTGATGGCAAGTAGATCTAGGTCATGAATGGTAATGAGGTCGTTAATCTCAAGGTAGTGGGTGGGGAGAGAGCAAGCAGTTATAAGAGCACAATTGAGAGCGGGGGAGGAAGAGTTCTTTTTAGTGGGGGGGAAGATAAACGGTGGAGTTTTGGGAGGCGAAGGTAACCGGAGGGGAGGGATAGAGGATTTGCTTTATGGTTTGTGGTTTGAGCATGCAGATGGCATATGTATTGTGGCCAGGGGTCCTTTGGGATGGTGTCATGCGTGATGGTACGGGCAGGACTTCAAGAGTTCTTTCCCATAGTGGTGTGTGAGGTTGCATAGGTGCGGAGAGTGTGAGAACATTGTTTGAAAAACGTGTGATAAAAGACGCAAGTAAAGTTGAACTGCTGATGAGTGATTAAACTTTGAAACCAAGATACAATACCTTTGACAGAGTGGTCCAGCACCGTGTGTGTGCTCAATTGAACGTCTCTGTAAGGTAGCCAGCTGAAGGAGATCAATTGAAAGCTTTGTGTTAAATTGGGTCAGAGCCCGGCAGAGGGGGACCTGGGGTAAACAGTGAATTACCTGAGAAGGTTCTGTGTGTTAAAGTCGGTCTGAGCCCAGTGGCCTGGGGGCCCAAGGTGAAGCGAAGATCACCTCAGAATGTTTTGTGTTCAAGTGGGTCTGAGCCTGCCAGAGGGGGAACCGGGGTGAACAGAAAATCGCTTGAGAATTTGTACATATGAAATCATAAGAACAAAGGAACTTTGATGTTTGTTGTGTTGCATCAGACCCTCTGAAAAAGAGACTTTGGCAAAGAGACTTCGGCACAGAAGGCCATGATGTTGAGGTTTTGACCTGCACCCTTGTGCTAGAGAAGCCAGAGACTGTGCTAAGCTAGAGCGTGCCGCCTTGTCCCGTACTAAAAACGTGGGGAAGGGAAACCAATGACATCAATATCCTGCCATATCATTTCTTGAACACTTTTCTTTTGCATAACATTGTTTCCCACACTAATTGTATTTAGAAGTAAGGATTGGCAATAGGTCTATTAGTATAGGCCATTTTATTTTGACAAGACACCACTAGGACCGCATCATTATTATTTGATGGTCAAAGCTTGCTCCCATCATTAAATTTGGGATTCGATAGGCGTGTTTGAAACCAGATTGAATTTCAATAAACACCCTTGAACTGTGATCACTTGTGTCCGTTTTACTGTTTGATACCATGCCTTTCTTACACAACACAAAGGGGAAACATTCTTCAAACTATGAACTTGACAGCTTGGCACCTGAAGTCATAGAATGTGGACACTTAAATCTTCCACAAAGATGAATGGACATCCTCAAAGGAGCTTGGAAACCCAACACTAGACACTGTTTTTCAACAGGAAAAGATTAGTTTTTTGGTGCAGATCACACAACATAAATCCAATTGACTGCTCACCATCTCACATTCTTCACTATATGCTTTACCTGCTAGACTCCGGTTTAGTATTTAATTCCATCAAAGTACACTTAGCGGCTCTGTCTGCTTACACTATGTCTCAGAACAAAGTGTCATGCTGGAAAGTACCAGTTATCAAGGCATTCATGAAAGGAGTAAAAAGACTATATGCTCACATTTCAAATCCTCCACCAGGTTGGGATCTTAACGTTGTTCTCACTAAACTCATGGGTCCTCCCTTTGAGGCGATGCACAAAGCCAGCCTATCTAACTTTCAAGACTTCCTTTCTGATAGCTATCACTTGAATAAGACGAGTCAGTGAATTACAAACACTCTCAGTACATTACCCTTTCATTATCATTGTAAGGAACTCATGGTGGCAACACTAAAGACAGACACAAGTGATCACAGGTCAAGGGTGTTTATTAAACTGTGCATGCAGGTTGGAAAAACGCCTAATCTCTAAACCTAAATCTGAGATGGGAGCAAGCTACGACCATCAGATAATAATAAGGCAGTACTAGTGGTGTCTTGTCAAATAAAAGGGCCTATAAAAAGAAAACTATTGCCAATCCTTACAACTAAATACAAAAAGAGTGTGGGATACGATTCACAAGAAAGAAAGAAGTGTTCATAAATGATAAGTCAGGTTATGGTAGACTGGGGTCTCCCTTCCCCATGTTTTGAGCATGGGACAAGGCGGGACTCCTGAGCACAGCACACCAAAGCTTTCCCAGCATGAGACAACAGTTCAGTTCTTAGCTATCTGGTCCTTCAGTGGTTAAGTCTCTTTTCTACAACAAGTCTCTTGCCTCCAAGGACCGATGCATTCAAACTAACGAACAAAAAGTTCCTTTCTAAAAGGTATGTTGGGTGATGACTTTTCACCCCTGGATCCCCCTCTTCCGGGCTCAGACCCCTTTTCCGATCTCAAAACAATTTCACCTGTGGCATTCACAAGCCATAATGGCATTTTAAACAGTTCACTATGGACATCCCTCTGTTGGGTACACTCCTGTCCACACACTGTACACTGGGACTTCAGACTTTGCCCCTTTCCATTGGCATCCCACCGTTGGGTTCACTCTTGCCAACTCTTGCCAAGCATACAGTTGTTTCTCTTTTCTTACTATGCAGGATTCACCTCCCTTAGCTTTTCAATTACGTGCAGGTCAAAGGCTCAACTGTACAGGGGGTTTTGCTAGACCCCTGTATGACCACTTTGACCTTTTCCTTTCGGCTCTCCTAGGGCCTTCTGGTATCAGTAGTTTCAACAAGCGTCGGATCAACCAGAGTCTCTCGAATGAGCACATACGTGGTGCCGGACCCCTCTGCAGTTGGGTTTCCTTTAATGTTAAAAGTTATTTGAACTAGCCTTAATTTGCCCTTTGCGACTTTCATTCAACACTGTTTGGTTTCTTATCGCCTCTCCCCTCAACTCACTGGCTGTGATGAACCGCTTGGCTTTTCTTGTGTCTGGAAGGCCGGTACCAGGGTGGCAAGCGCCTCTCCTTGTTCTGATTATCAGTATAGGCATGCTCTGTGTACTTGTAACGCTCACCTGATTCCCACGGAGGCGCAGGTCTGGCTTTGAGTGCTGATGCTTCTTCAATGGTGAAGCGCAGGGCTCTGAAGATGGACAGGAAGGGCCCTCTACTCTGGCTTCTCCGGCTCGCAGGAATATTCCCCTGTGCGTGAAAAGGGAGTATTACCTACTGACTGAGTTATGCTCGAGCCTCCCACTCTCTTCCAACCCTCCACGATACCCTTCCACGATTCCCCGTGAAGTCTCACCTTAGGGTCAGGAAGGATGAGCTCTCCATCCTGCTTCTGATGCAGGGGTGCGTTGAAACCCAGTTACTTCACTGGATTGAGGATTGGTGGGAGTTCAGGTAAGCTTGACTATTCAGGTAAGGCTTTGTAAAAGTTCTGTTGCAGGTTCAAAAGTCCAAGCTTAATAATAATGTTCATTGTCATTTGCAGCAAGCGCTAATGCTTATGTCTTTTTTCCCCTTAGGGGCCCGGGTTCGGAATGCTGGAGATATGGCACCGACCCGAAGTGAAACGTGCAGTTCCAGTTCCAGTAAATGGCAGGTTAGATCTGGATGAGCGCTCCGGAACTGTCTTTGCTTACGCTCATTCTATTTCTTTGTCTTTTTTCCCCATAGGGGCCGGGGTCCGGAAAATGCCTGGAAGCGGCAAGACCCGAAATGAAATGGGAATGACCCAACAGGTAAGTCTTATTCCCTTCCTTCTCTCACCTCTTATTCTTGTCTTTTTCTCTAGGCTCTGGGAAGTGGCTGTGTATCCGGATGATCGCTGCTGAAGATGGAGGAACCCAGGAAAGGTGAGTGAAATGCAGCGCTGCAGCGATCGTAACTAAATGCTTTTAAAAAATAATGTCTTCCCTTTCAGGATCGTCGGTGATGTCTCTGTGGTGCAGATTCAGCTGGTAAGGTCTCTTGTCTCCCTTTGCAGGTGATCCAGGATGCTTTTCCTTCTTCTGTTCTCTTGTTCCCTTCCTTTGTAGGTGATTCAGGATGCTGACAGGCGTGGCTGAAGTCCAGATGCAGGAGCTGACACGGTGAGCGTCTAGCTGCGAGGAGCAGAACAACGCGAAGCATGAGTTGCTGATCGGGTGTGGTTTAAATAGCTTTGGAAGAAGTTCCCAGTGTGTATCCTTCCACCGATCAGGTATGTATCCTTCCCCGACCACACCCGGGTGGAAAGTAGTCCCACAGGTAAAGTAGTTCCATTCAGGCCTCAAAAGGGCCTGGATGTAGCAGCATGGTCTGCATCAGGTAAGTGCACATTAAAACACTTGAACACATGCCTAGCTTTATGAGCCTGGCGCCTAAGGCGCCAGGACAGGGGTCCAACATGAGCCTGGCGCCTAAGGCGCCAGGACTGCATCCAAAGGGCCCCAGCTTGGGCCCGCTGGCACTCTCCTGGGGGAAATGATACCTGCCTCTGGGGTTGCTGGGTGGGACCTGGCTCCTTGGAGGTAGGCATCATGATAGTACCCCCCCTCAAGGCCCCTCCCAAGGTTCTTCCCTCCGGGGGTTTGGGCTTGTTCGGAAATCTCCGGTGAAACCTTTGCACTAATCGAGGTGCGTGGACATGGTTACTAGGCTCCCACGATCTCTCCTGAGGTCCATATCCCTTCCAGTCAACAAGATAGAAGAGTTTCGACTTTACCACCTTGGAGTCTAAAATGTCTTTAACTTCAAATTCTAATTCCCCTTCAATTTGAACTGGATCTGGAGGCTTGGACAATCGGGTTCCTGGTTGTACTGGCTTCAAAAGTGATGCATGAAAAACTGGATGAATACGCATGTTGGACGGTAGATCCAGTTTAAAGGCCACTGGGTTGATTATAGCTTTGATGGGATAAGGTCCTATGAATCTGGGATTGAAGGTTCGCGGGCCCTTGAGGGGTAAATGTTTAGTTGCTAGCCATACCTGGTCTCCTACTTGGTAAGGAGGAGTTTTACTTCGGTGCAAATCAGCGTTTTCTTTATACTTTTTCTTGGCTTGCTGTAAATGAGTTGCAGCTTCTTTGAAGGCTCGGGTTATTGTGGAATGCAGATGATTTACTGCAGGCATTTCCAGGGTCAGAGGTGGATCTAGGTCAGAGGTCCGAGAATGGTGACCATACAAAGTATAAAAGGGGGTTTGTCCGGTTCCCGAATGCGCTGAATTGTTGTATGCATATTCTGCGATCCAAAGGATGTCTTTGCAATTTAACTCGGATTGGTGTAACATGCACCGAAGATATTGCTCGAGAGTCTGATTGGTTCTCTCGGTTTGTCCGTCGGTCTGGGGGTGGTGGCTGGTGGATAACCGAACATCTATTTGTGCTAGTTGGCAACACTTCTTCCAAAAATGTGAGATAAACTGACTTCCACGATCCGAGACTAATATGGAAGGGAAACCATGTATGCGAACTATATTCTCCAGGAATTCCTTGGCCAAGGTGGAAGCTGAAGGCAAACCCTTTAAAGGGATAAAGTGGGCCATTTTGGAGAATAGGTCCACAATTACAAGGATTGTGTTGTAACCAGCACAAGGAGGCAGATCTGTTATAAAGTCCATTGACAGGGTGTGCCATGGCGCCGGTGGAATATCCAAGGGTTGAAGTAGGCCGGCTGGCCTTTTCTTTTGAGCCTTGTTTTGGGCGCAAATTCCACAAGACAGTACAAAAGACTTTGTCTTTACTCCAAGAAGGCCACCAGAAGTGGCGTTTGATTTTTTCCTCCGTTTTAGCGATACCAGGGTGTCCTTCCATTAAAGATTCATGATGATGGGCAATAACAAGTTCTTGCAATTCTTTACTTGGCAGAAACAACCGCTCCTGGAAGTAGGGTAAGTCATCCTTAACGGTGTAATGAGGACCCTTTTGACTCCATTCCAGTAAGGTTGAAGAGTCTAGAAGTTGTTTTACTTGCGTTTGGATATCCTCAATAGTTTGCAATGAAGTTAAGCCTAAGATTCTTTGCTCAGGTATGATGGGCACAGGTTCTAAGCTCGAATTAGGTTCTTCCATGCCAATCCGGGATAAGGCGTCCGCTTTTCCATTCTTGCAGCCAGGGCGATAGGTAATTACAAAATCAAATTCCGCAAAGAATAGAGCCCATCGGAGTTGTCGTGAAGATTGAGCTTTGGCCGTTTTTAAATACTGTAAGTTTCTGTGGTCCGTAATTACGGTGATGGTGTGTCTTGCCGCGAGAAGGTAGTGACGCCAAGCCTTGAAAGCAGATTTGATGGCCAGTAACTCTTTATCGGTAATTGCGTAGTTGATTTCAGGAGGAGAACATTTTCTGGACCAAAAGGCCACTGGGTGTAGTTGGTTAGTTTTTGGGTTTCTTTGCGACAGGACAGCTCCCATGGCCGAACTGGATGCATCGGTTTCCACTATGTACGGGAGATCTGGGTGCGGGTGCTTCAATACAGGTGCAGAGGTGAATTTGGTTTTCAGGTCCTGGAAGGCTTGCTCGGCCTCAATAGTCCATTCGAAGCGTTTGTTTTTCTTTAGGAGAGCGGTGATGGGTTGGACTGTTCGTGAAAATTCCGGGATGAATCTTCGATAGAAATTGGCAAAGCCGAGCATGCTCTGAACTCCCTTCACCGAACTTGGAGATGGCCATTTGAGGATGGCGCCCACCTTTCGCGAGTCCATTCGGACTCCTTGAGGTGTCAGGATGAATCCGAGAAACTCAACTTCTGTGGTATGAAAAACACATTTTTCGAGTTTTGCAAATAATCTGTGCTGGCGCAGTTTCTCAAGAACTGCCCTAACATGTTTTCTGTGATCAGATTCTGAAGAAGAGTACACCAGGATGTCGTCAATGTAAACAATGACACAGACATCGATAAGTTCCCGAAGAACATCATTCATAAAGTACTGAAAGGCGGCAGGTGCATTGCACAAACCGAAGGGCATCACCTGATATTCGAAGAGCCCAAACTTGGTGCGGAATGCAGTCTTCCATTTGTCGCCTTCTTTTATGCGCACCAGGTGATAAGCTCCTCGGAGATCTAACTTGGTGTACACACAAGCGTCTTTCACCTGGTCGATAAGCTCAGGGATCAAGGGCAGGGGATAACGATTCTTAATCGTTATTTGATTTAGGGCGCGATAGTCTATACACGTTCTAAGGTCGCCTTCTTTTTTCGGCACGAAGAACAGAGCTGAAGAGACAGGAGACTTGGACGGGCGAATAAAACCATTGGCTAGGTACTGATCTAAATACTGACGCAAATGCAGGTTCTCAGGTTCCGTAAGAGCATAAATCCTACTACAAGGTAGTTGAGCATTGGGTACCAGATCGATTTGGTAATCATAAGACCGATGGGGAGGTAACGTGTTAGCCTGTTCTTTCTGAAAAACGTCTTGGAATTCTTGGTATTCTGACGGTAGCTGTACAGGGGTAGAAGTTGCTGAGGCTAAACCCAAAGCTGGATTTCTTGGATAACAAGTTGGTTCACAATCAGGAAAACTTATCTTCTTTGCTCGCCAGTCAATTCTGGGATTATGTGTTTCTAACCAAGGAATTCCAAGAATTACTTGAAATTGTGGGGCCTTGATCACATCAAACACGATTGCTTCCCAATGTCCATCCTGACCCACCAGTGTCACTTCAACGGTGGAAAGCGTTACAGGCCCTGAGGCTATTTCGGTTCCATCTACTGTAGTAATGACATCTTGGGTTACTTTCGGGCGGAGAGGAAGCTTAATCCTGGAAGCCAATTCACGGTCTATGTAATTTCCAATAGCTCCACTGTCGATGTATGCTTTTACAGCATGCAACTGCTGAGGCTGTTTTGGGTCCACGAGCACCATTGGCATGACAAAATGCGAGGTCAAAGAGTTAGTTTTCAAGCTCGGCAAGCGGACCCCTACGCTTGCCGGGCTAGGTCGTTTCCCGAATCAGGTGTCACTAATTCGTTATCAGTAGCTCCAACCACCTTCTTAAGTGGTTTAACTGGACAATTTCGAAGAAAGTGACCGGAAGTCCCGCAATACAGACAAAGTTGCATTTGCCGCCTTCTCTCTCGTTCTTTCTGCATTAATGGACCTTTAACACCACCGATTTGCATAGGTTCAGATACGTCGGTACTCTTGGAGTTAGCGTGGGTTTTGATCGGTGCTCGGTTTTCATACTTGAACCGATCTGCTTTTCTATTTTGAAGTCTGTGATCAAGTTGAACCACCAAGTCAATGTAGTCTGCGCAGACCTGGGGTGGGTTTACTATCTGAGCTAGAACATCCTTAAACTCTCCGCGCAGGCCTCGATGAAACAATGTGATCCTTTTGCTTTCTGGCCATCTAGTTTCCACAACCAGTCTGTTAAAGGTGGCTATGTAGGACAGAAGATCCTGATTACCTTGTCGTAAGGATAGCAGTTTGTTATCAAGGGCCTGTCCTTGAGAGTGTCGAGCGAACAATCTTTCCATGCTGGCCTGGAAGCCCTGAAAATTCCGGAGAATGGGATCATCCTGATTTACCAATGGAATAGACCAATCGGCAGCACTGCCACTGAGGTAAGATAGTATAAAGGCTACCTTGGTCTGGTCGTTAGGGAAGGCTCCGGGTCTGCATAGAAAGTGTAAACGACATTGGTTCATAAAGACGGCATATTTCTTGGGATCCCCCGCAAAACGTTCAGGCGGGGCCAAAGGCATGTGTCCAGGTAGATTAATTTGTACCGGGTTACTCAAACCCATTGATGTGGAAATGTCTCCGGAATTAGATAAAGGAGTGTGCCCTGCCTGGGCCTGTAATAACCTTTTGGCTAGGTCATCTGTTCTTTCCTTGGATAAGATCAGTTCTCTTTTGAGAGCGTTAGTCTCCTGGCGGGCTGAGTGCACCTCTGCCCGTAATTCCCCCAAAAGCTGGGCCAGCTGGTCAGTCTCGGAAGTCTCCATAGCGCCCGGGTGGGAAATTGTGGGTAGGCTTCGCGTTCTGTAACGCTCACCTGATTCCCACGGAGGCGCAGGTCTGGCTTTGAGTGCTGATGCTTCTTCAATGGTGAAGCGCAGGGCTCTGAAGATGGACAGGAAGGGCCCTCTACTCTGGCTTCTCCGGCTCGCAGGAATATTCCCCTGTGCGTGAAAAGGGAGTATTACCTACTGACTGAGTTATGCTCGAGCCTCCCACTCTCTTCCAACCCTCCACGATACCCTTCCACGATTCCCCGTGAAGTCTCACCTCAGGGTCAGGAAGGATGAGCTCTCCATCCTGCTTCTGATGCAGGGGCGCGTTGAAACCCAGTTACTTCACTGGATTGAGGATTGGTGGGAGTTCAGGTAAGCTTGACTATTCAGGTAAGGCTTTGTAAAAGTTCTGTTGCAAGTTCAAAAGTCCAAGCTTAATAATAATGTTCATTGTCTTTTGCAGCAAGCGCTAATGCTTATGTCTTTTTTCCCCTTAGGGGCCGGGGTTCGGAATGCCGGAGATATGGCACCGACCCGAAGTGAAACGTGCAGTTCCAGTTCCAGTAAATGGCAGGTTAGATCTGGATGAGCGCTCGGGAACTGTCTTTGCTTACGCTCATTCTATGTCTTTGTCTTTTTTCCCCATAGGGGCCGGGGTCCAGAAAATGCCTGGAAGCGGCAAGACCCGAAATGAAATGGGAATGACCCAACAGGTAAGTCTTATTCCCTTCCTTCTCTCACCTCTTATTCTTGTCTTTTTCTCTAGGCTCTGGGAAGTGGCTGTGTATCCGGATGATCGCTGCTGAAGATGGAGGAACCCAGGAAAGGTGAGTGAAATGCAGCGCTGCAGCGATCGTAACGAAATGCTTTTAAAAAATAATGTCTTCCCTTTCAGGATCGTCGGTGTTGTCTCTGTGGTGCAGATTCAGCTGGTAAGGTCTCTTGTCTCCCTTTGCAGGTGATCCAGGATGCTTTTCCTTCTTCTGTTCTCTTGTTCCCTTCCTTTGCAGGTGATTCAGGATGCTGACAGGCGTGGCTGAAGTCCAGATGCAGGAGCTGACACGGTGAGCGTCCAGCTGCGAGGAGCAGAACAACGCGAAGCATGAGTTGCTGATCGGGTGTGGTTTAAATAGCTTTGGAAGAAGTTCCCAGTGTGTATCCTTCCACCGATCAGGTATGTATCCTTCCCCGACCACACCCGGGTGGAAAGTAGTCCCACAGGTAAAGTAGTTCCATTCAGGCCTCAAGAGGGCCTGGATGTAGCAGCATGGTCTGCATCAGGTAAGTGCACATTAAAACACTTGAACACATGCCTAGCTTTATGAGCCTGGCGCCTAAGGCGCCAGGACAGGGGTCCAACATGAGCCTGGCGCCTAAGGCGCCAGGACTGCGTCCAAAGGGCCCCAGCTTGGGCCCGCTGGCACTCTCCTGGGGGAAATGATGCCTGCCTCTGGGGTTGCTGGGTGGGACCTGGCTCCTTGGAGGTAGGCATCATGACAGTACTGCTGATATCTGCTGCAACACACTCTGGCTATTGTTCGCGATTTTACAATTCTTTTCAGGAAGACTTTGTGGGTCTGAGTCGGAAAGGGCAAGGTCACTTCTCTCCTCGTCACCCTTTTGGTTCTCACCGCCTTTCTCTTCCTCTTGAACTGCTGTGCTTGGATAGCTGTCTCATCCTGCGGTCTGCCTTGTTCGTAGTATGCTCTCATGCTCCACCTTTTATCCCTGTGGGGAAGGAAAAGGCCCATCAGGTGTGAGTGTGTGTGTGAGCCTGGTCAATTACCCGACTTCGCCTGACCCTTTTGTTGGGACATGCAAGGTAAACGGCTCTGATGTTATTCCATTGTCTTTCGTGATGGTAGAGTGTCTGAGTATCCTATGTGGTAGGGTAGGGAAAAGGTTTTAGAAGAAGGGGGGATACCGCATCTCACCCATCGGTGTCCCACTTCCACTTCCCGAGGACCCCCTATCCAGGTGATCCTGCCTCACTGGTCCACCTCCAGGACCTGGATCCAATAGCGATGGCCGTGTCCTGGCCACCTGGATGACAGATCCCCGGTGACTAGTTAGGGAGACAGTTCAGGTTTCTCACATCATCCAAAAAGATCAAGTGGTTCTTACAACACATCCTAGGTTCTCACCAGAATTCATATCTAAGTTCCATGTAAACCAATTTATTGAACGTCCTAGTTTTTTGAAAAAAACATCAAATTCTGCAGAAAAATGCCTCCATACAAACGACGTAAGGAGGCCGACTGCTAAGGAAAACAGATCAACTTTGTTTCCATAACACCCAGCAGAGAAGGAGATAATTTTTCTAAAAACGCAATCTCCAGATGGATGGTTAAATGCATACAACTTTGCTACACACCATCAAAAAAGAATGTACTTTTACACCTAGAGTTCACTCTACACAAAGTAGACGAGCTACTTTAGCATTTATTGCAAATGTTCCCTTAGATGCAATTTGCAAGGCAGTTACTTGGAGTTCCAGTCATACCTTTACTCAGCATTACTGCATTGACACACAATCTAAAGCAGATTCACAGGTGGGGCAAGCAGTGTTAAACTATCTATTTTTTTTATTTTTTTATTGATTAATCGAAATAAGATTTTTACAATATATTTGTCAAGTTGCATTTAATGTCCTTATCTTAACATCTGAATATTCGTTCATATCATCTGGGCTTGTCGTTTTGCTTCGGCCATAATCAGCTTGTTGCATCGTTATTGCCTTTGAATAGAGCATTCACAATGAACTCTAATATTTTTGCTGTGATTATTTGCCAGCTCGTTCTGTCACCCCCAATGAGCCTACACCACCAGGTTTGCTCTTCCATCAGTAAGTCATCATGTAATTCGAGCGCAAAATAACTTTTTCTTATAGTGCATGTCGCCGGGCAGCTCGTCAGGAGATGACGAATGGTTTCTTGCATTGGAGGCATGGTGTTTTGGCAAAAACGACAATTTGCTGTTGCAGATAAACCTCTTATATGTAGGATTTCATTAGTTGGCAAGAGATTTAACCGCGCTCTTAGGATTAGGTTTCGTGCCTGTTTGCTCGGAAATCTCTTTAAGAAGCTTTGTAGCTGATTTAATTTCCTTGTGTTACCTGGCAGATGGGAGGTGAGTCTTAAAGTGGTGGCTGTTTCGGTCGTCTTCGCCCAGTCTGCTTCCTTCAGTTTGCGCACAATTCTGCAAGGATTGAAGATGAGATCATCTTCATTGGCAGTAATGGGTCTAGGAGCTGGATGTTTTCTTTTTGCCATGTTGCGAGCAATTCAGAGTTGCCTGTGTCCATCTCACGTTTTATCATGTTGTACAGCTCATTACCGTCTACCATTCTACATTTTCTGTAGAGCAGTAAGGGGTTGCAGTTGACCTTGCATTGCATAGACTGTAGGCTCAACTTGCGTCTTATCGCTACACCTGAAGTTGAACTCGGCAGATTCAGCATTGCTTTCCAAAAGGACGCTTCCAATTTGGGCCAGATGTTTTTAGGGATGGTCGGCATGGCCTCGGCACCGTATGTCATCGCAGGCACCACCTTCATTTTGTAAAAATTGATGGTTGGTTGTAGGGAGAATTTTCCAAACTTGCGATCAATTGTTTTGGCTTGTGCAGCTAGTTTCTTGATTTTAGTGAACAACGTGGCTTGCATGCATAGTTCGCCTTTTGTACTGTCAAGATGTACTCCCAGGTATTTGAAGGACTGCACCGTCTCAATTTTTGAGCCTCCAAGGGACCATTTAAGTTTTTGAGTTTTCTTTTTCTTGCTCTGTATTATCAGTACCTTTGTTTTGCTCTTGTTAATTTCTAGGAAGTTTTTTTCTTGCATACTCTTGTAAACTATTGAGTTGACATTGGAGGCCTATTGGTGTTTGGTCAAATAGGTTGAGATCATCCGCGTATAGAAGTCGTTCTGTTATCTTATTTCCGATTTTTGGAGGAAAAGCGTGCATAGTAGTTGTATGCACTTGTAAGTTGCCTATGTAAGCTAGGAACAAGGCTGATGCTAAAGGGCATCCCTGGTTGACTCCTCGGGTAGTTGGAATTTTGTTGGATAGCTCACCATCGCGGCTTAGACGAACTCTCATTGAGGTGTTATGATGCAAAGCTTGGATAGGTGCTAGAATGTCTTCAGTACAATACCACCCTCTTAATTTCTTCCAGAGGTGGAATCTTTCAATGCGGTCAAAGGCTTGCGTAAAGTCAATAAATACGACAAATAGCCATTGGTTGAGTTGCAATGCTCTGCTTTTTAAAATGCTGAATGTTAAGATGTTACCCGCTGTTCCAGCGTTTTTTTTTAAGCCTGATTGTAGCTGATCATTGCATTTGGCTGATGCCGCCCACAATTGAAATTTCTTTAACAGAAGTGATCCGAAGACTTTGCCAATGCAGTCGAGGAAAGCTATAGGACGAAAGTTCGCAGGGTCCTTTATATCTCCTTTTTTATAGATGGGAATTATGGTCGCTGTGGTCCATGATTGAGGCACCGAACTTGACCCTACACAGCGTTGAAAGATTTTGCTGATGAAATTAGCCCATTGATGGGATGAGCTTTAAGCTTGAAGTTGGTGATCCCATCCGGGCCGAGCGCTTGTGAGTTTTTAATCTTTTTGGTGATTTCTAAGATTTCTTCTTTGTCTGCTTAGTTGATCCACTTTACTGGGTGAAGCTGGTCCTCCTCTACATATGTTGTTATAACAGATTTAAACACTTCTGCAAAGTGTGCTTCCTAGGTGGATTGTGAGATGTTGCTAGTTATTGTATTTTCCACTGAGTGTTCAGCTGTTTTTAATAAGGACCAGAAATCTCTTGCATTGTTCGTTATTAGTGCTTTGGTGATGTTTTCTGCATCTAGCTGGTAGAGGTTGTGTCGATGTGAACGCACCCAGGCTTTGTACTCAGACTTTAGGTTTCTTTGTGTCACAAGGCCGTCAGCAGTTGGTTGGATTTTGCTTGCAATCCTCATGGCTCTTCTAAACTCTCGTCTTCTGGCCACTAAATCGCTGTTATATGAGTGTTTTTTAGTGGCACTAGTGGTCTTCGTACCTGTTCTTATATGCGTATATGCCTTTAACAAAGGCTGGTAATCAACTAGTGTAGTTTCTGTTGGCTGTACTTTGCCTTTGTATCTTTGTGTTAGCTCTTTGATTGCAGCTGTACTTAGTTTGAGTCGAGTGCCTCTGGCGTTGTTCTCGGTGTCCAAGGCTACTCCAATGGTCTTAACAGGTTGAAATGTCCAGCTGGCCTCCAAGGGATTGTGATCACTGGCTAAGGTGCAGCGTACATTGAAGAAGGTGGTAATGCTTAGCAGTGGTTTGGAGACAAAGATGTAATCGATTGTTCCACTCAAATCCGCACGTTCCCAAGTGGGTATTCTGTTAGGTTGATGGAACGTGCTGTCGAGGTTGTACAATTCACGCAAATGCATCAGGTCTAACCAGGCTTTACCTCACTGTTCTGCTGCTGAAGACTGTTTTTTGTGTTCAGAGCTTTTTTGAGGGTTGCAGACTACATTTAAATCTCCGCATATCAGTAGGGAGGACGTTAACAGATTAGTCAGAGCATCGTCAATTACCTGTTCACACATTGTTATGAATCTGTTTTCCCCAATTCCAGCAGGGTTCCATTATGCGTTGATGATGACTATGGTGTAATCAGTTTGTTTGGCATTGATCATCTGTTTCCATGTGACAGTTACTGCCAAGAGGGATGAATTTGCAATCAAGGTAGTGTCAATAGAGAGGCCGCAACCTGTGTGGCAGGCGATTAAAAGCCCCGACGTTGGCCAACCGAGAAGGCCCTTTTCTGCTGGTGCCAAAATTATTTGGTATCCCTCTATGGTCGGGGGGCTTGTTAGCCAGGTCTCTTGTAGACATATGATGTCATATTTGCCTAGATTGATTTCACCTGGAATTGTTAGGTGGAATGCCCTCTTGTATTCCATGAACATAATATCACTTCGTTGTGCAGGTGTTCTTTTTGAAATGTTGCTGTAGGGCTGAGGTCACTATTGTCGGATTGCTATTTTTTCCGATGTGTTGCAAGAGCCTTTGGTAACCAAGCCCAGATCCCTTGTTTATTTTCCATGGGAGGGCTAATGCACCTTTCCGTGGGGTTATTTTGCACTGTTTGTGGAATGCCTCTTTTTGTTTCATCAATTTTGATCGTTGAATTTGATTACCTGTCTGAGCATTGTTCACTTTTGCGAGTTGGCCTCTTGTGTTTTTCGATCTTCAAAATTTTGGTGGTGTTCAATCGTTGGTCCTCTGAGTTGTTGTCAGGTTCTAGGACTTTTCGTTGCTCTTTTGCGGCATACTTCCTATCATGACTTTGAGCGAAATTGTTTCGCTCGTTTCTGTCATGCGTATTTGTACGCGAAATGTGGGAGTTGTGAGTCCTACTTGTTCTTTGAGCTTTGCTGGTGCTACATCCCTGGCTACTTGTTGTTTCAATGTTGAAACCGAGCCTGTAAATTTCATTCTCGCTCTCATGAATTTGCCTATATGTGGTTGAAGAAGCGATATATATCAGAGTTAAAGCTTTACACCTGTCATGCCGTGGTTCCACGATAAGCAGGTTTTCTGATTTTATGTGCTTCAGCTTGTGGGTCTGCTGTAATATCACCAGCACTGTTCTTCTATTTAACGTGAGTTCCTCCTTGTTGCTGTTTCTTTGTGCCATTTGTACTGTCCACTTTGCCTCTGTGCACTTTGCATTTTGTCTTTTGTAGATGTCTGTTCTTGATCTGTAGTGGACTTTTTTCTCACTTAAATCCGCTTCTTCTTTGGCCTTTGTTTGAGTGTTGTGTCTACTTCCTCGTGTGCCAACTTCATGCGTAGTTTTTTTCTTTGGACTTGAGCAGTCTGCTTGAGACCCGTGAGTTTTTATTTCTGGTGCATTTTGTTGCTTGTCTCTTCGTTCATGTTCTTTCTTGCCCTTGCTTATAAGATGTTGAGCATTTTTGGCGCTTCGTCATTGCTCTTCCGTTTCCAGCTGTTTTCCTTGACTCTGCGTAGGCACCTTCTTATTTGTTTGTTGCAACAATTTGTATGATAGATGATTTTGTTTCTCTTCAAGCGTCTCGAAATCGCGTTCAGGCTGCCTCTTGTTATTGTTTTCTTGATCTGCTGATGTGATGTCACTATCTGAGAACGATGCTGTCTTCTTGTGAATTGAGCTAAATACAGTCGCAGAGTCATGCACTACGTCATTGTCCGAATACACACTGATATTCATTAGGTTCGCATCTTGTAGAAAGTCTGCTGTTGATTTAGGTGAAACCAGTGTAGGCTGTTTAGTGTCAAAGTGGGTAATTTTAGTGGTTTTAGTGTTGGAGGTTGTGCTGTTAAATATGGTACTGGTTTGTCGAGCTTGCGTTTGTTTGTTACTCGGTTTTGTCCTCTGATCAAGATTCTCAGGAGGCACATTGTTCGTACATGGCAGAGGTCCTTTATTCTTTGCATTGGCTTTGTCAAAGATAAAATACGCGGCTTCAAGGGCCTCGGTGCTAGCCTTAGTAGTTGTGGTTGTTTTATCCACGACGAGTACCACCGTAGAAGTGTCTTGATTGGCGACTGTGATGCCTGTAGATTCTACTTCAATTCTTGAGTTCTTCGCATTTTGGTCGATAGTGGATTTTGTAGTAAGGTTTGTGGTTAAGTCAATGATGTTGGTTGTTTGTGAACCTGAATTTCTAGTAGCTGCACTGGTGGCTAACTTACAGTCATGTCCTGGTTTCGCGGATAGTTTTGTGATGATTCTTTCAATTAGGCTGTTCGCCAAATTATCCAATTTGTTATCATGTGCATTATGCTCATTTTTTGCTGTAATAAATGCTTCAAGGTATGTGACTTTCATCAGGATCGTGGCTATCATAGTTTGTTGATCTTTTGTGGTCTCGTTAAGCGTTTCATAAAGTTTGCAGAAAGGATTTAAGGCAATCGTGATGGCAGACCTAACACTCAACAGGTCTGTTTTTTTTTATGGAGTTTCCGAAGTAATCGGCCCAGAGTATGACACATGGCCTTCTCCTGCAGCCTGATAAAGGTCACTGGATCTTCGTGTTGGCGTTTGACATAAGTTGAATGTACTGTTTGGCGTATAAGTGGGATTAAGGTCAGATTGCTGGGTGGAGTTTCTCCTTTTATCTAGCTTTTTCGCCTGTTCTTTATCTGTGTCCTCTCGGGGAGCATCGATCAAGGGTTTAATGAGGTTAGATGGTTTCAGAAAACTTCGCTCCGCTTTACGCCGCTGTGTTGGGGACGTCCGGTCACTGTGTACAACTTGTTGAGCACAGGATTTTTCCTTGTGTTGTTTGTCATGTGGTAGCAAGGGTTTAGCTTGCTGTGAGGAGCTCAGTTCTTCAGTGCTGTCAGTCAGCATGCTTTCCTCTATGACTGGGCCTGGGATGATTGCATCTTCCATTGAGTCTGGCCGCCCCTCTTTAAAGCTTTCCTTGTTGAGGACGGTGGTGGTTTTATTGTTTTCTACTGAGTTTAGTGTGCTCTCACTTTGCAGCGGACAAGGGCTGATTTCCTCAATGGTTACGATGTTGGATTTTTCAACAGAGGAAGAAACTACGAGTACTTTTGCCGGAATCGTACACAGCGCCACCAGGGTTTTTTTTGCAGAGCAGCCATCGAGCTCTGCTTGGCAGATCTTTCGTCGTCTATTTTACGATATTTGGAGCATGATCAATTTTCCTTAACAGCAGCGAGCATTTCATCGTCAGAGATTTCTCTGAAAACTTTGTTTTTTGTTGTTAGATGTGTTTTGAAGAAGTCAGTTAAGATCTGCATTGTGGTTGGTTTAGTTTGTACTGCATGACTTGATGCAGCTGTCCACCTGACATTTTTTCTTGTTTGTGAGACTGATGATTTTTGGCCACTGTTTTTGTTTTGGCAGAGGTCATGTTTTCTCTTGTTGGATTTTCTCGCTCTTGTTGCCTGCCCGCTGTTTTGTCTCGGTCTCTTTTTGGAGTTAGGCATTGTAGAGCCCTCTAAAGGTATTGGATCTAGCACTGACAGAGCGGGTACAATACAATTGCTTAGCTCTTCTAGACTTTCCGCTGCGGCGTGGTTCTGTGCCGTTATACTTTGCACTGCGGGTTGCTCCGCCCCCTCCGTTCCAGGAGCCAACTTCTCTCCGACTACAGGCGTACTCGAGCTCGCACAATTCTGTGCCAGGGCCGCACCCACAACTGAACCCCCGTCCTCAGAGGGGGAGCCACCTGAGCTCTGCTCCCGGACCCTCTGTGGCTGCCCGCCATCTGGCTCGACGCCTACTGCTTCGTCACGCTCCGCCCTCCCTCCGGCCAGAGTGAGCGAGACGATTGCTGAGGCGACGTGTCGCTGCGGCTGGGGCTCCACAACGGTGTCACTGCTATGGGGTGGCACATAAGTGCTACATGCAAGCGTCCTCGCCCGCACCACAGATCCTCCAGGTAAATGGAGAGGACACAACGAGGGGTCCAAGTTAGTGTGTGAGACAGCGTTCAAGTCTGCCAATTTCTCATTGACATTCAACTGGTTGATGATATGTACTGTTTTGCTGCTGGTTGTGGCACTACACTTGTGGCTTGTTATAGAAATGTTCCTGCCATTCGCGGCAGTGGAGGCGCTTTTACCTCCATCGTTTTTAGGGCGTGAGCTTCTAAGGCAGCGCCCATCCTCTTCTTCTAGCCCCGCATTGTCTGCAAAAGTTCAGTTGTTGTTTAGCAGCCATTGTATCAAATCTAGTGGGCTAATGCAGTTGTTACACAAATGTCAGGCAGTTTACGCATGTTATTTTTTATTCTCACTGCTTACCATAATGACTTGCGTGTCTTTAGATGGTCGGAGTAGGCGTTGTCATGCAGTAGATTATGAGGCGATGTCCTTCGCCCTCTGTCACTCGGTGGTCTTCACTGAACCATCTGTTACTCGTGGTCAGTCGCAGTCAAATGTTGGCATTAGGATGTTAAAGGTTGGGCTCCTGCTCCGCACCTCCACACAACAGCAAAACAGCAGCTATGAAAAGCGTTCGCCCTTTTGCGTTCAGGCATTCGCCGCAAGGGCTGGGCGCTGGCGTTTTGTAGCGAGGCTCTCAGGTGTTGTGGGCGTGTCCTCCCTCTTAAGTTCTTCCTGAAATAACAGAGCTTAGTTCTCCTCGCGACTACAATCCTCGTAAGAATCTATTTGCCACTGTACCTTCTCACAACTCTCCATCTCCAGGTACTGCTCGCTGGTTTATGCGTAGCATGTGTTCTAAGCAAGTCCACATGCCTCAGATGTCACACATTACTCACCGTAATCATATTTCTGATGCTTGTATCTGCTTAATCACATGCACCCACCCTTCCACCCCTCCTGGAGTTCGAAGGTGCATAGATGCTTCTCTGTCTTTACCTTTCTGCTTACCTACCTTGTACTCCTGCTACACTTCATCCACCTTTTTGTCCAAAACAAAACAATCTGAGGGACCTCGACGTGTAATAGACCATGGGTACAGTAGACGTCACACTAGGAATAGTATTACTAACACGCCCAGTTGACGTCCCTGTTCGTGATTAATGTAAGCCTTATGTATATTGCCAAACGAACCTGCACAAGGCGGGGGACCGCACTCCAGGGACCTCTCATGCATCCGAATGAAAAGAGGTAGTCGGAAGGGTAAAATAATATATTTATATAATGCCCAAGCCTCAGGGAGGGGGAAAAACACAGCAACAGGTTTTGTACCGCAAGGTGCTTGATCACACCTATTATATATTTATATAAGCCAACCTCACACATATATGTAGAAAGAGTATGATTGCGCAAAATGTAAAGTAACTGTAAAGTACCTATAAAACAAGGCATCATCGTAGAAATGCATGGGCAGTGAGGGGTTGCATTGTCTTGGGTGTAGAAATGGATTCCAGTAGATTTCTAGTGCGCTCAAAAGCCCCTATCCGCCATCATCATCCAAACATTAATGCTGATTAGAGAGACTTTCTGCCATTAAAAGGATACCCAATTTGTTCAAGGACATTTTAAATAGGTATTTTATGGGGCCCTAATTCCAGATGTTGCCGTGGTGGTGCCGTGGCCAAGAAACACCATCTCTCTATTGGGCGGGTGAGGGCTGTTAGGTCCTGTGTAGCCGCAGCAGCAGCTCCTCCCTTGCTCCAGCCCTGTATGTTGGTTGAGCGGCAGCTTTGCAACACATTACTGTGTAATGATATGTAATTGATGAGGTATTCCTGTTGATTCCAGAACGGGTCCATGAAGAGATTGACTGCGTAATAGGACGTGATCGAAAACCCATGATGGAAGATCAAATAAATCTACCTTTTACTAATGCCGTCATCCACGAGATCCAGCGCTATGGCGATATAGTCCCTTTATCCCTGCCACACATGACATGCCGGGACACAGAGATCCAAGGATACTTCGTGCCTAAGGTAAACTGTGCTTTGTTTGTTTGTTTTATTTATTTGTATTGCGCTCCAGACCCAAGGCTATCGGGGCGCACATGTTACAAGGATATTCGAAGCTTGGTTACACAGTGAAATGGCAGATATACATAAATACATAGCATTATAATCTATACCATGCATATTTACAAAATGGAGAGGCAGAAGTACATTACAGGTATATACACGAGTTAATAAGAGGGGAAAAAGGTAACAGGTAATTTACAGGTTATATGTTAAGGAAGGAAGCATAGAGTGAGACCTTAAAAAAATCAATAAAGTTGGGCGGATCGATTAGTGGTCAGCCGATTTAAGCCATTTAATGCACTTAGATTTGAAGCTCATATGATTGGTCTTCACAAATGGGAACTGGGCTGCTTTAATCGGGAAACTACTGCCTCCTACCTTTGAGAGTCTGAAGCTGGGGACGTGGAGAAAATTAGCGTAAGCTAGTCCAGAAGGTCTGCTGGTGGTCCTTCTCTGGAATCTTTCTGTTAGATAGCTAGGTGCGGCATGATTCAGGGATTTATAGGTAAGTGATGCTATTTTCAACTTGATTTTATCGTTTGTGGAGAGCCAATGATGCTGTCTTCTAGTTACAGCAATGTGGTCTCTCTTGGGTATTCCAAGAGCTGCTCTCAGGGCATTGTTTTGTAGTATTTGGATTTTTTTAATGATAGATTATTTTGGAGCTAAAGTAAAGGGCATTACAATAATCCAACCTCGACAGAATGAGGGCTCTAGCTAAGATAATACAGCTATTGTTAGAGAGGGAGGGTTTGCCAGTTCTTATAAGTTTGCACGTATAAGGGTTTTTACCCCCCCTGGCCATTTTGATAAGGTTGCCATCAATTATAAAGGATAAGTATTTTGGTCCTAGTTTCTTGAGGTTGTTGGGGGTGCCCAGGATGATGATCTCAGTTTTGTCATCATTTAGGCATAGACAATGAGTGGCCATCCATGCCTGGATGATGAGATACACCCTATTCACCAAGGCCAAATCCTCATCGTAATATCCTGAAAGTGCAAGGCGAATCTGTTAGCATCTGCATATTTAATGTAGGTGATACAGAGATTGTTCAGATCACTGAAGAGGGGCTTAGTGAATATGGTGTATAATGTAGGAAAGACACATGAGCCCTGTGGGACCCCGCAAGCGATAGGTATTGGGTCAGCAGCTGCGGAGCGAGAGCATACCCGCATAGTTCTCTCACTGAGAAATGATTAGATCTAAATTATGGCCTCCCTGGAAAAGGTTGCTGCTGAGTCGAGATGACTGCATAGGACATTGTGATCCACAAGGTCGAAATGCAGCCGATAGGTCGAGGAGGAGAAGGGGGCGGATTTCCCCTTAACCCTTAGTTAATCTGTCTTCAAATGAATGAGGGCTGTCTCTGTTCTGTGTTGTGGCCGGAACCCAGATTGGCATGCTCCAAGGAGGTGGTGAGATTCCAAATACTTCTGGATTTGTGTGTAGGCGACCTTATCGAGAATTCTTAAGAGAAACGGAACAGTTGTGATGGGCCTGTAGTTAGGAGGTATTAGAGGGTCAAGAGTTTGTTTTTTTTAAGAGGGGAAGTACCCACGAATCTTTGAGGTTGGTCGGGATACTACCACATGCAAATTAAGCGCTGATAAATTTAGAGGCAAAGGGGGCTAGATCCCTTGCAGCATCTTTGATGAGCTGGGCTGGGCAAAGGTCACTCTGGTAATTAAAGGGTTTGAGAGAAAGTATACTTTTTTCAACCTCGAGGATGGATATTTTAGAGAAACTGAAACGAGTGGCTGGGGTTTTGGTGAGAGGCTTAGTGGAGGAAGGAGGTGCAAAGGTGTGGGGAGTGTTAGGAGGTGGTGACTTTGCTGGTGCGTTCGCGACCCCCATCTTAGAATCAGGAACAGGATTATTCACAGATGAATTCAAAGATGCTTTTTATGTGCTATTTTGGTTTGGAGGGTAGCTACTTTGTTGGACAGTGCGTGTTGGATGCTGGAGCACCAACTTTTATCTTTGGTACAGATGTCTGGCATAGAAATAGGGTTTTCTAACTCTTTCAGGATTGTAAACAGCTCCTTCATGCTGGAGTCAGCTTGGGAGATCCGATTATTGTAGGATTCTTTTTTAGCTAGGCAAATTTCTTTTTTATAGAGGGTGGAAATCTTAGTGAGTTTCAATTGTTTGTCTATTGATGGGAGCAGATGCCACGCGTCCTCACAGGTTCTTTTTTTTGTCTTAGATCTTTGAGGTATGGGGTGAACCATTTATTCAGGTGAGATTTAGGCTTGCTTGGTCTTAGTTTAAGAGGGGCAATTTGTTCTAGGGAAGTTGCCATAATTTTGTTATACTCACAGACCAAGGTTTCTGGATCGGTATTGTCCAGGAGGGCGATGAGTGTGGGGAGGATAGCTGAGATGAGTCTGTCGGTAGTAATGTTTTTTTTTATTTCTGGTTAAGGTAGGTGGAGCATTAGGGATCAAGGTGGGGAGAGGTCTGCTGGTATTGAGAGAGAAAGACACAAGGTAATGGTCTGTCCAAGGTAGAGGGGAGATAGCTGTGATAATGGCATGGCAGTTGAAGTCAGCCACCCAATCTAGGATTCTTCCTTTATTGTGGGTGGGTGATGAGACTTTTTGGAGTAAGCCAAGTTCAGTCAGGATGGCAGCGATTTCGGTGGCATGCTTATTAAGCATGTCATTGAAACCTAAGTTGAAATCACAGAGAAGTAGGACTTGCGATGTAGTTTTGAGATTATTAGAGATTATATTGGATATATCCTCCTCAAATGTACCAATGGGACCAGGTGGTTTGCAGATCAGATGGAGGGTTAGAGTTTGTGAGTTCACTAACGGGAGTTTAACTGTGAGTATTTCACACAAATTGAGATTTTGGGAGGGGACAAGTCTCATGGCTGGGCTAGATTTGAAAATGAAGGCGATGCATCCACCTCGGGTCTCGTGTCTGTCTTGTCTGAAGATGGAGTAACCATCAGGTACTGCTAGCATAAGTATGGGACCTGCTGCATCATGTAGCCTTGTCCTTGTTAAGGTATGGAAGTCCAGGACGTTTACTAAAATCAGGTCTGTAATTTCTGTGGCATGGGCAACCAAAGATCTGGTGTTTAGGAGGGCTCCTTTTAGTGAGGGGGCGTCTTTGTTAGCAGTGTGGCAGCGTAGGTTGACGATTTTGAGTTGACGATTGCAGAGTTTAGTAGGTGCTATACTATCGGTGGCATGATATTTGGAATTGGTGGTAGTTTGAAATAGGAGTGCAGTTAGTAGTTTGGTTGGGCATGGGTGTGAATCTAGAGAGGTTCATACATTTTGGCTAATCTAGATCTAAGTCGTGAGTTTCTAAAAGAGATGTTACAGGGGGGTTGGGCATGGCTGAGCATTATGTCGATGTACTCCTATGTGTGGCTTGCCTGTCTTGCCATGTGTTGGCTATGGTCATAATGGGGCCGGTCAGGCTAAGTGTGACACAAATGAAGGGGCTGCTGGCGAGGCAGGTAATGGTAATGGTAATGAATAGAATGACTAGTCTTGTGAGATCAGCTGTGTTAGGCATACTATAGATATTACAATAGTGTGCTTTAGAAAGAACGCCCAGTACAGAGTATGGAAAAGGCCTAGTTGGGATCAGTAAAAATCTACCAGCTTAGTAGCAACAAAGTGGGCTAAGACCAGAGAGTTCGCGTAGGCAACAAGTTGTTACTTGCAATAAT
This sequence comes from Ambystoma mexicanum, assembly GCF_040938575.1. Lineage (NCBI taxonomy): Eukaryota > Metazoa > Chordata > Amphibia > Caudata > Ambystomatidae > Ambystoma > Ambystoma mexicanum. The sequence goes on along the minus strand of NC_090925.1, from coordinate 1,250,515,268 downwards.
CCATACGTGCAGTACTCATGGTCAATGACTTGCAGAAAAAGGCTGTGGCACTACACTCTGGTTGTGAATGCTCGCACATAGTGTTTGAGCGTAGTTGGCAGTTTGGGTGACTATGCAGTGGGATGTTATACAATAATACTCACGTGAGAAGGCTGTGGGCAGGTAGAATTCATTACTGAGTTAGATACACTGCAGCGCAGTGCCCGCTAGCAGGAATGGACAGTCACAAACTTACTAGGTGGGCCAGATGAGCCAGTCACGGTAGATGATCAAAGGTAGTTGTTGGGCGACAACTTGTGGAGGCATAAGAGAGCTGGAACAGTGTCTGGGGGACCGGAAAGGCACGTCCAATGATCCTCCCGGCTCCGATGGGCTCGGGACAGGAGGAGAGCCTTAGTGTTTGTGCCTTCGTGTTGTGGGCCGGCTTCACGCCTGCCGGCTTGAGATTGGTGCTAAAGAAGCACCCAGCAACCAATCAGGGATCCAGCTGGAGGACCTGGCTTGGAATCAGGAAGAAGGTGCAGCTCCGAATAGGCGAGCAGCCCTCTTGGAGGATTTTTGCCTCGTGTTGCTTAATGGTGGCTTGCGACAATAGAAGCAAGTGCTATGCAGGCAAATATCAATGCAGATGGTAGGAGCCTTAGAGATAGGGGCAGTTAAAATATACTGAGGAAAGACAACCAGAGGGATCTATTGTGGGATCTAAAAGCGTCAGGATAGAGGAGGCAGAATATGAGGGAATGCGAAGAGAGTGGATACGAGAAGGTGATAAAACAGAAGTAAGTGAGTTAAGGGGTAATTCAGCACAGGTGAGGAAGAAGAGAGAGAGACCAAGTGCAAGAAAGAAAAAAAAAGAGAAGTGGAGGTAGTTATAAATTGGAAAAGCTGGTTAAAGATGGTCTCCGAGACAGAGCAGTGACAGACAAGGGGGCAATGACAACAAACTCAAAACAAAATATGAGGTAATAATGTTTGGCACACTTTCTAAACCCCAATCTTGGTAGCTAACATTTGGATGCAGCTGAGTACCTGTATTCACCCCGACCTTTTCATATGTTTGTGATTTGAGACTGCTGGGGAAGGCCAATGCCCCAACCCTCCTGTCAAATTGGCAAACCTGTCAACACGCCCTCATTAGAATAGTGTTGCTCTTATTGCACTCTTTTTACTTTACCAACAGACCATAAGCCTCATATTGACTTAAATGGACTTATCTTATTAGTTATATGATTTCACTGTCCTAGAATACCCAACGTGGTAAGAGCTATCTACAAGTATTTGTTCAGTTGGTTTCTTGGCATGCTAACTCTTCAAAGCTAGTCCAGAAAGGTCAATTTTTATTTTCAAGGCGGGATTAGTAGAACAAATATTCAAGTCCACTATAAGGAGGTTAATGTGTGTGCTCACACCTCCCCTTTTGTCATCTATGGTAGACAGCTGGCAAGGATGTTTAGTCCCCATCATCTAGATTATTCTCCGAAGTGTAAAATGTGTCACAAACAGAACAGTGGGGGATACTAAGTAAGAGTGCCGGGATGCATGAAAGCCTCTTTGTTCTGTAGCCACTGGATCAGAGGCTTTAGTCACCAATCCTAGGTGGCAAACCCCACTAAGAGCAGTGTTTCCAAAATCAGGGAGGAGTCTCAGCCTCTTTTATAGCAAAAAGCTCTAAATTGTTGAGTAAGAGGTCAATAAAATGTACCCTCACTCTTGGTTTGTTGCCCATGTCCCAGGGCTCCACCCAATGATCCCAGGTGGCAGTCTATGCACAGACCAACATTTTGCATACTTTTGGGTTTGAGATCTGGGATTCTCACAAAGCTGTAATTTGACTGCAACACTACTTCTGCAACAGAATTCCAAGAAATCTCTAAGCACACACTTGAGTTGCCACTCCTGGCATTGGCCTTGGCGTCCAGCCAATGATCAACTTTGTCTGTCCCTTCCCAGATCCTGGTTCTGCAAGCACAGACAGAGTTGAGCCTCTTTTGGCATGTTATGCCCTACATTCTCCATATCAGTACTCCCAGAGGCCTCAAACACCTTCCAGTCATCGATTGGAAGTTGCTGTCCCTATCTAGGGCAGATATCTGCACCCAGAAGAAGGTAAAGCCTCCACCATGGAACCAAACTCTGACTTGTGTGATGATCCACCAGATCTCGTCACTTCAACCCATGCTGGAGCCATTCCCTATGAGGCTAGGGAGGTGAGGACGCAACTTAATAATGCTCCTAGGGGTGGTAAAAAGCAGGAGGACCTCATGGGGCGAGACTCCACTCATGGGGATTAGGACGACGGTCTGGTGAAAGACCTCCCTAAACCCTTACTCCGAAAAGACTTACCTTTGTTGACTCCTTCCTTTTATTGTGTTATTGTGACGTTTCTACTGTCTCATCTGTAAATCAGAGGAACCAAAAAGAAATGGCGATTAAACCCAACCAGAACCGATATAAAAAGTATTTTGGCTACCGGGTTTAAAGTTCGAGGCTACTAAAATAGCCTAAAACAATACTGCATTATGTGATATAATCGCGGTAGGAAAATTAGGGTATGATACCACTGCCACCAGCCAAGTCTTAATGTTAAGGGAGCGAAACAGTACTCCAAGAGGTACAGATAAAAAGGGCTAAGAATTAACCCTTTCCAATACTCCATATACAATGTTTTGTACTGGATCTGTGGTTAAATGACTATGTAAAATTAATGGCAACTTTACCTGTTTCTGGGGGACAGTAGTCAGCCCCAGAAATGGAGTCGTGGGAAGTCGAAATAACAACCCTGTGTATATGCACTGAAGGTGCTGTGTAACACACAAAAGTGGGGGGCTACTGAAGTGGTGTACTCCAGAGTCCACAATCACAAAAACAGATGAAATACACATGGCAAAACACAGGTAAGAGTGGTGGAAAGAATAAACTCCAGAAATCCAGCAAAGCTGTTGAGGGACTCACTAGGTAAGGGACTTTAGCCATAGAATGAGAATTCTCCCTAACAAGGATGAGCTGAAGGATGGAGATGATGGTATGGTAATGTACTATTCCCATCCACCCCAAAAATGTGGCATCAATGCACAGCCGCACAGTATGCAGATGTGGTATTGAAAGCCAAAGCACTGCACAGTTGGGTTTTAGCAGATAGGATTAGTGGGGTCAGAGGTATGATGGGAAGCAAAGTAGTTAACTGGTGGGTAATGAGAGATACGATGAAACTAAGCCAGTAAATAGCACCAAAACTGTGTGCTTGTCTACCCTGTAGAGTGAATATTTGTACACTGCTGAGGATCCATGGTGATTGTCCAACCCCTCGGAGAGGGGCCATCCCCCTTCTGCTCCTCCTTTTTCTTCGCTCCTCTACCAATCTCGACACCTAGACCTCTCTCTTCATTGCCCTGCCTGGCTTCATCCACAGCTTGCAGTAGCACCTGATCCTTCAGTGTGGTGATGCCCAGCATGTTGATCTGTGGCTTACTTCTCAGTTTAGAGAGCTTTTATACCCTTTTGAGATAATCTAGTGCTCATGCGTCTGAATTGGCCTAACCTGGCAATCATTTCTGCCACCTTATTGGTGGTTGTAATTTGTTGCAATACTTACTGTGATTTTTATGTGGTTTTCCAACTTGTAGACATTCATCACAGAATTCCTCACCAGTATACAAGCAAATTCTAATAACATCTTGATACAGGATATTAATCTATGTTTTGATCAAATACATGACCCCAGTACCAGCCTATTTACTCAGGCCATGTACAACCTGCAGTTCAATTCACCTAAATGCAATTAATTCTGCCCGGTTGTGCATAGCAAATACAAAAGAAAACAAATACAAAATACAAAAACAAATCATGGGTAATTAAACTCACTCCTAACAATGAATATGCCCTGGATATTAGTTAGTCTTGTGTTGCTCTACAAAATACTGTACACATCACTCTCATGGTCAGACAATCAACTCCTTCACAGCGACCATGAACCTCCCAAACATGGCCCAACAAACAAACCAATTATTCCAAACTGAAAGAACATATTTCGTTCATACAACTCAATAAAATAAACTAGAAGAATTTTGATGAGATCTTCCCCTCTACAAAGAATTCCTCCATCTTGATTATTTATTATACGCCCAAACCCAGAGGTGTCACGGCGTAGTTACAGAACATTTTAATTATATGGTTACAGTAGGATTAACAAATATATATATATCACAAAATTTGAGCATAATACAGTTAGGCTAATGTAGAACATAAATAAAAAATTATCTAGCGTGCAGTTTTTCGGCAGAGGCAGGGGAGTAGGTCATATTAGGATAGAGGGTACATAGTCCATCTCTTTGGTTGATGTAGTCGGAGAGGGGGATTGGCATTCAGCTAGAATTTGTTGAATAGCCATTTTTTTAGTGTCTTCTTAAAACATTGGTTGGAAGGCTTGTTTCTAACGTGCAGTGGGAGTGTGTTCCAGAGTTTTGGAGCCATTAATGAGAAACTGCTTCCCCCTGCCCTGGAGCATTTGAAACGTGGGACAAAGATGAGCTTTATTATTTGATCTCCGCGATCTTCTGGTCTTATTCAAGGTGACAGTGTTATTGATGTATGAAGGGGCCTTCTTCGCGAGACATTTATGGGTGACACAAAGTGTTCTGAATATGATTCTGGCTTTGACAGGTAGCCAGTGGGCTTCCCTCCAAGTCGTAGAAATGTGGTCACATTTCTTTTAATACAAAGTCTGCCCGCAGTTCTTTATTTTGCAACAGTTTTAGTTTTGCTAAATTGGCATTCAAAGTGTCTAGCAGGAGTACATTACAATAGTCTAACTTCAATAAGATGGAGCAAGAGTAGTACAGTTTTGCAGCGTGAGGAATTGGCGACTTAAAGGCAATCAGTTTAGAAGTGTAGGAAGTGGCCGATGAGAGGGCGTTCACGTGTTTGGTCATTGTTAATTTTGTATCAAGGTGGATGCCTAGAGTTTTAACCTGCTTTAGTACTGGAATAGGTGTTCCAGCAATGGTAATTGATGAGAAGTCAGAATGGAGGGGATTGATTTTGGCTGGGGAGCCCATGATGAGAATCTCCCATCTTCTCATTGATGAGGCATAGACTCTTGATAGCCATCCATTTTGAATTATCGCGTCCATTTTGAATTATCGCATAGATTTTATTGATCATGATTGTATCCTGCTCGTATACCAGTGATGGGGATGAGGATCTGGGTGTCATCAGCGAAATTTGTGTAGATGACACTAGCCGCAAATAGCAGCTTAGTGTAAGCTTTGTAAAGGGTGGGCGACAAGCAGGATCCTTGCGGTACTCTTAACGGTACTAGGATAGGATCTGCAGCTTCCTTGCCAATGTTGATTCGGGAAGTGCGATCTGCAAGGAAGGTTTTGACCCAAAGGGTGGCTTCATCTGAGAATTGAAAATCATTTGCCAATGTGGTGCATATTTTGTCATGATCCACTGGATCGAATGCAGCAGACAAATCTAGTAACAGGAGGATGCAGAGCTTTCCGGCGTCTCTTATGGAGTCCATCTGGATTTTAAGGTCCAGGAGTGCCGTTCTGGTGCTATTATTAGGCCGGAAACGGAATTGTCTAGCTCCTAGAAGGTGGTTTTGTTGGTGGTTTGTTTGTATTTGTGAATAAGCTATTTTATCAATTCATTTCAGCAAGAAGGGAACTGGTTATGGGGTGATAGTTCGTGTGGACTGTCGGGTCCAGGCAGTTTTTTTTAGAAGCAGGGTCACCCAAGCTTCTTTGATACTTGCAGGGATGGTATTTGTGCTGAAAGAGGCATTAACACATTTAGTGATGACGGGAGTACGCGTGGAAGCACACAATTTGACTAGCTGTGCTGGGAAGCTGTCTTCTTTGCAATTGGAAGGTTTTAACTTGGAGATCGTGTGTAGCATTTAATTTAGTCTTGGCTTACTGGTGTGAATTTGAATTGGGGGTTTGCGTTTGTGTTTTCACTGATTCCGTCCATAATTGGTGGGGGTGTATTTTTATTAGCCAAAAACTTTCTTTTTGAGGAGATTTTTCCTTGGAGCAATTCTGTTTTTGGTGCTTAAGCACTCTGTATAGTGGTACACCAGGCTTTGCTAGAGTTGACCGGCATAGTAGATAGGGTGGGATTTTCCAGTTCTCCAAGTATTGAAAGAGCTCTTTGGAGTTTGAGGAGGCATTACTTATGCGGGTATTCAGGGCATTAGCTTTAAGCGCTATGATAGCTGCTTTGTATAATTTATTTTCTTCCAAGAATGCTTTGGAAGAGTCAGTGGTGAGAGATTTTGTATATATGTGTTCCATAGATCTTTTATTATGCCTGAGTAGCGCAAGTTCTTCCTTGAACCAAAAATGTGCGCGTTTGGCTGGACGTCGTGTTTTAGTTGTAAGTGGGGCTAAGGAGTCAATGGTGGTTTTAAGACAGTTGTGATCTATGTCTGCAAGACAACTAGGGTTGGTGTTCAAAAGGGTAGGGATAAGGCTGTCTACTGTTAGGTTATAAATGTTTCTTATTTCAATAGTATCCACTGTGGTAGGGGTGGGGTAGAGTTTCTCTTCACTAGTTAGTGTAAAACTAATTAGATAGTGGTCCGTCCAATCAACTGATTTGATGGAGTCTATTGAGATATGGGCATTTAGAGTAAGTATCCAATCTAATATTCTGCCCTTTTCATGAGTTGGGGCATTGGCTAACTGGGTGAAATTCATGTCCGTAAGGGACGCATGGAAAAGGCTTGCTTTATGGTCTTGTTTGTCATTAAAACCTAAGTTGATGTCCCCTAGGATTATAAATTTGGGTTAGGCTTGAGGTGCGGAGTAAGGAGAAGTGGGATGTCCGATTCTGGCTGGTTGCTATTGTTGGGCGCTCTGTAGATAACCAAGATGTTAGTTGTAGTTTTAGGGTCTTTTGTGATTTTGACAAGGAGTAGTTTGTAGCCTTCTATTGAGTCAACTGGGGAATATCTTAGTTGAAGGCTGGTTTTGGAGATGATAGCCATGCACCTCCCTGTGCAGTAAGTCTGTTGGTCCTAAGGATACTGAATCCTGGTAGGATAGCCATTGCTAGTAGGGGGCCCGAAGTTTGGTGCAGCCAAGTTTCGGTAACAACTAATAGATTAAGTTGTTGATCTAAAATAGGGTCATGGGCCTCAAAGGCATGGGCTCCAAGTGAACATACATTGAGAAGTGCACCTTTAATTCTGGGAGGGGGCTCTAGAGGAGGAGATGGAGGGACTATGACCTGAGGCCCGGGTGGGTTGGGGGGGGTCTAGGCAGAGTGAGTTTGGTCATGGGATTATGCTGTAATGTGATCTTGTTAGGTTGAGGTGTAGAGATGGTCGCGATTGGCTGTTTTATAGGGGTGTTGTGAGTGGCTTCTGCGGTTGAGTATGGCGTGTATGCCTTATGGTCGGACTAACAGAGTGGTGATGGGAGGTTCGTGCCGCTAGTCTGCTTAATCTAGTGGTTCCCAAAATAGGGCGCTTAGTAATGAAAGAAGGCAATGTTGGTCTGGAACAAGATGTCACACAATAGGCGGCAATATGAGTGGGGTTGAAGTTGAAAAAGTCTTGTTGGTGGCAAGTTTGGTTATCAATGTGTTGATGCTACTATTCCCAACATCTGCCTCGAGATTTTTAGCAAAGCAATAGCAAAAACATATAAAACCATGTCATTGAAAATCCCCAAGGAACACTATCCTTACTCCAACAAAATAATAATAAATGATAGCCACCATGAAAGAGCTAGATGTGACATTGGGCATACAAGGAGGGAAATTCAAATCAACTAATGAGAAATTGCCCATTGCAAAACAAGATGCATTAAACATCTCTACATTATTTAATAGATCCCCACTTAACTAGAAAAAGCCCTAAAGCTTTGAGGAATGTACTAACACCATAGTGCCTGGCTTCCAGTACAAAATCATCAAAATAAAAAATAACTTTAACTTCACAAAAGGTCATTATTTCAACATGGAAATGTGACACAATGGCCCTCATTACGAGTTCGGCGGTAACCATGCCGCTATTGGCGGCCTGGCTGCCGCCGAAATCGCGTCGGGGTCTGGGTCCTCGGAATGAGGACATACCGGGCCATTCCGAGTTTGGAAGGCCCGGTAATTCCTCCCTCCAAGGACCCGGACACGGTCCTTCCCCATTCCCATTTCAGCCCCCATAGGGCTGAATGGGAATGGGAGAGGGAGCAAACAACGGCCATTACAAGATGGCCCATTGTTTGCTCCCTCTTCCCCTCGCGGGACGCGTTAAGCACGCCTGGTTTTCCCAGGCGTGCATACCATGTCCCGCGAGGGGAACTCGTAATGCAGCGGTACGGAGTGAACGGTGCCGGCACCTTTTACGGCGCCGTTCGCTCCGTACCGCCAGGGTCGTAATGAGGCCCAATGTCATGTCTCAGGACAGAGAATGTGACAAGGGAGACCACGGGGACTGAGGTCCACCAGCTCTGTAAACAGTCACATAGAGGGTATATGGAAGACCTTCAAGTTATGTAGTACAACCATAGCCACCTTTGTTTTGACCCCACACCTCCATGAGCACTGGGGATCCCCACTACCACTAGCAGAAAAGCCCCTTTGTGCATGTCATGAAAACTCTTTTGCCAATCAGAGAGAATGTGTAGTTTTTTTCTGGAAAAAGAATACTGACAAGAAAGACAAATAAGCCAAACAAAGATTTGAGTCACTGGCCCCAATAACTTAGGATCTGCAGCTGTGGGAGTTCCTGGAACCCTCAACAATCCTATAAAGGAATAGTGATATTGGATACGTATAGCAGTGGCTACTGTTGACGCATGCCCACAAATCTGGACTTTGGGCATACCTGGAAGCTAGCGTGAGACAAGGAAATCTTGCTTACCTACTGCAGTCAAGGAGGAGCTCTGGAATCGGCAGAGTGGCCACCACTGCTATGAATGACAGAAAATCTAAGATGGTGGACCACACAGAAATAATCTAGAGGTGTGAAGCTGCTCATAACCCTGTGGGGCAAATGTTCTTGTTAGCTCCTGGCTCCCTTGTTTCTTTCCTTCCCTCATAGTGTTCTTCCCCCTATTATTGTAAAGCTCTCTGTTGCTTCCCAAAGCTTGGTCTGCACTCAGTAAATACCCTAATAAGAATAACAGTAATAATAAAAAGATGGTCGTTCCATAGTGAATGCGCCAATCGAAATCTTGCTTCCCACATCCATGCAGTTCAGCTGATCAAGCAATTGCAAATCCTGCAGATAATCTGGCATGAGCATGAAAGGTTGAAGCTAACCGAGATGTGGAAATCAGAGTTCTGAGCATGAAGTAAAGATCAGTGTGGAGCAGCAGAAAAATAAGAGATGGAGACAGGAACAGCACTGGAGGAGGTGAAAATGCAGAGAAGAAAGAAGAGGGGAAAAGATGACCGCAAAAATTGAGGTGCTAGAGGAACAATAAGAAATAGAGGAGACAATCAAACAATTTGATCGAAGGTGAAGAGGAGAAAGAAGACAGATGAGGAGGGGATAGTTTTCAAATAGAGAGTAGCATTAACGAGGAGGAATGCTAGAACATCAGAGTTGTGGTTGGAAAAGGAGTGCCTATATATGCCCAAAACTGAGGTAGAAAGAGAGTGGCAGAGGAGACGCAGTTTAGAGCATTTCAAAGTCGAGGTAGAACGAAAGGAGAAGCATAGGTAGAACTAAGAGTTGCAGATCAAAGAGGAGCAAGAAGGACTTAATATGGAGGAAAAGGTGAAGCAAAGAGGGCCCAGGTCTGAACATAAACTGCTGGTGACTCCTGGGTTGGTGGATGAGCAGTACCTATGAAGTTCCTGGACAACCCCAGCATTGGTCAAAAAATCTTAGTCTGACAACAGACCTACTTTTCAACAGCCCACTGCAACAGGGGTTCAGAAATACTGTGCATTTGAGTAATTTGGGGCAAGGCTCACAAGCCAAAAGGCCTTTTATCCTTCATCGTACTTTCCAAACTGAGGTCCCTGATAACTGGAGCCAATGCTACCTTTTAGACTACCAGCATTAAACAAGCCTCTAACAGGAGCAGCGTCCTTTTTGCGGCAGTCAAACACTGTTGAAACTGCATACCCGATTGATGTACTAGAATCTGTAGATAACTTAAGGCTACTAGCGCCTTTACCAACAAGATCAATACCATCAGGTTCGCTAGATGATACACAGTTGTACCTAAAGGTCAATGACCCGCAAGATATTTATTAATCACCTACACTCTTGCCTTGCAATTATTCAAATGTGGATGACAAGTATCTACTTAAAGCGTGACTGCCCCCATTCCCCACAAGGTCCCGGGCCACCTTTCGAAGCAAGAACCCACGCAAAGGTGTCTGGATGAAATGTACTTGGACGGGTTCAAACCTCACTCACCCACTCGGCAAAATCCATAGGCTTTATTTTGATAATCTATCCTTCCAAATGCAAATCATGAAAAAAACCTCAAAAGGCTTGGTATCAGGTCTCTCAACTCGCACGATCACGCCCCTCCTCCTGTCCCAGAACTTTTGAATGGTGGTGGTGTTCCTAGTGATTTTGCACATCTTTGGGGGTGATAACCTCCCTGCAGGCTACGGCTGCTCATCTAGCCCCCTTCACCACCTGGAGCTCACTCAATAAGGGGCTCTTGTAAACATGACTGCATTACTCCCACCTTGTGCGAATTACACTGGCTCTTCTACCCTACTAGGATCTCACTCAAAACTGCATGCACGTACAAGGCAACCACTGCCAGTACGCCAGTATACCTGATGGTCAAACTAAAAACTTCAGGTGGCACACGGTCATCTGGCAGAAAGACCATCGCCCTTTTCATGCTGCACTATGGTCCCTCTGGAACTCCATCCCAGCGGCATTTTGGACTGCTCCAAGACTCCTTCAGTTTACAAAAGACCTTGTTCTTCCAACAATATCTTGGTGTAACCAGATTCCTCCTATCTTGTGCACACCTTCATCCTTATATTGTGCTGTGATCATTATAACTAATGTCTACTTGATTTTTTTTTTTTTTTTTTACAAAGGTAGCGGGCGCCCCTCTCTCGCAAGAACAGACATGATAACCTGTTCAGTGGTTATTAACCACTTGAGAGTTCGCAGCCACTGCTTTTACTCACTGTGCCTTTCACAGATGGGAAATATCCATTTGCATATCAGTCTTTGTCCTGCCCAGGGGCAGTCAAGCACCGAAATACAATGGCAATTCCAATCTGAACGAGAGTACCACCAGCAACCCCATACACGTGTTTCACCCTTCACCCTAGGTTACCTGGGGGCAACCAGACGTGGACTCCCTGCTCACTGTGCTTAGAGAGGCTCAGCTTCACCTCACTGATGATGCCCAACAAGGCTGAAACACGTGTATGGGGTTGCTGATGGTACTCTTGTTCAGAGAGGAATTGCCATAGCATTTCGGTGCTGGACTGCCCTTGTGGGCGGGACAAAGACTGATATGCAAATGGATATTTCCCATCTGTGAAGGTACAGTGAGCAAAAAGCAATGGCTGCGAACTCTCAATGTGGTTAATAACCACTGAACAGGTTATCACGCCTTGTTCTTTCGAGAGAGGGGCGCCTGCTACCTTTTGTGTATTTTTGAAAGGAACTTGGGGTTGGTCACCCTAGGTTACCTGGGGGCAACCAGACGTGGACTCCCTGCTCACTGTGCTTAGAGAGGCTCAGCTTCACCTCACTGATGATGCCCAACAAGGCTGAAACACGTGTATGGGGTTGCTGATGGTACTCTTGTTCAGAGAGGAATTGCCATAGCATTTCGGTGCTGGACTGCCCTTGTGGGCGGGACAAAGACTGATATGCAAATGGATATTTCCCATCTGTGAAGGTACAGTGAGCAAAAAGCAATGGCTGCGAACTCTCAATGTGGTTAATAACCACTGAACAGGTTATCACGCCTTGTTCTTTCGAGAGAGGGGCGCCTGCTACCTTTTGTGTATTTTTGAAAGGAACTTGGGGTTGGTCACCCTAGGTTACCTGGGGGCAACCAGACGTGGACTCCCTGCTCACTGTGCTTAGAGAAGCTCAGCTTCACCTCACTGATGATGCCCAACAAGGCTGAAACACGTGTATGGGGTTGCTGATGGTACTCTTGTTCAGAGAGGAATTTCCATAGCATTTCGGTGCTGGACTGCCCTTGTGGGCGGGACAAAGACTGATATGCAAATGGATATTTCCCATCTGTGAAGGTACAGTGAGCAAAAAGCAATGGCTGTGAACTCTCAATGTGGTTAATAACCACTGAACAGGTTATCACGCCTTGTTCTTTCGAGAGAGGGGCGCCTGCTACCTTTTGTGTAATGTCTACTTGACTTGTTAAATAGTAGCTACTAATATTTTTCTCTATGACCTGTACAGTGCTCTATTTCTCCGGAGCTTTGTGCTATAAATATTGATATATTATTATTATTAATAATAATAATAATAATAATAATAATAATAATAATAATAATAATAATAATAACAATAATAATAGTAGTTGTGCCCACTTTTCCCTCATACATCGTATACATCCTGAAAACTTCTCTGAAAGCTAAGAGGTGTCAGGCCTTTAACCCCAAACACCTAAGTGACTTTTTATTCATCAGGAAGGTGGAGTTCAACGTACAAAGGGAAGGACTGGGTACCATGGTCCTACAGGGGCACCTAACCACTTATTGTTTTTTTTAACTATACACACTCAGTTAACTGCAATCCCTTACTTTCTGTTGGTTGTAAGAAAACATTTTGAATATTAGTGCTTGGCTTGGCGTCATCTGTGGATCACTCTACCGTGAAAGAGGTCAATCTGACACCAGAACTTTTGGAATGTCACTAGATCTCATCCGATGAATTTGGCAAAATAACAAAGAAATTAAAAGCATTAGCTGATGCATGTTACCATAGCCCATGTAACCTAATCAAAAAACGCATTATCCCTCTGGTTGAATTTCTGCCCTAATAAGCAGAAACTAGCCATCTTTTCATGAAAGAGGAACAATTGAAAAAATATCAAAAAGATTGCACCTCAGTGGTAAAGATGGGGAATTAAAATCTATTAATTCCAATATTAAGGGCATAGTACTCCAAGAGTTGTTCGATCTATGTTAAACTCTCTTTCTAACTATATGCAGGCAATGTACAGGTTCTTCCGAACCCAAATTCCTACATTAATAATACACCTATTACTGACCTCCAAAAAAACCTGGACTGAACCATTGATAATACCCTTGGCTTGCTTGAATTCATCTAAGACAGAAATAATCTTCTTTGGACTTTTTATTCATAGCAAATTACCATTCATATGAAACCCACTTATCCCCCACCACCTTGTGGGGCCATTCCCAACAAATTAGAGCAAGTGAGTTATCTATAGGGGATTTATATGGACACTCTTATTCCAAACTCAAATCAACTGTCCCAAAAATCTAAATTCTGAATCCTTACACTACGGAAAAATATCCTGTACCTGGAAGTGAGAGGAAAAGATGTGACCGGAGCCCTCGTACTATTTCATCTTGATTATATCAACAACCTCAACCGAGTAAAAAATGTAACCCAACTACAGCAACTTGAACAAATCCAAAATAAGACAGCAAGACTTAAGGGCCTTATCACAAGTTGGGCGGTATCCCACCGGTAAATCCGCCGGAATGTCACCCAAAGCTATTACTGTTACCACCACTTGGTTTGGCAGTATTACCGCTGGATTACAAGTGGCTGTGACGTTGTAAATCCCCATGTCTTTTTAGTCCATAAGACTCAATGGGGCATTTTTGGTGAAATTATCGCGGCATTAATTGCACCACAGTAATTGCACCGAAAATAGGCGGAAAGTCGATAGCACAGCGAGTGCTGATGCAGGTTCATCCTAACTTAGGGCCTAACTCAGCCTTTCATCCTTCTGAGGTCGATAAATGAGCACCACACACTGTGGGTAATAATAAGGAGTGCTCAGATACCTGAGGGTTTGTAGCGCTAAATAAATGCTAAATTATTATTATTAACCTCCAGCTGAGAGCTGGAGGTGAATCCTCCTACGTTCCGCCAAACCTCTGATTGGGGGATGCGGTAATACAGAGTTAACGCTATTAGCACTGCATTTTTACTGCAACGCCCAACTTGTGATGAGGCCAACTTCTCCCCAGGACTGAAAACCCTCAAAAAGTTCATATACATTTCACTCACTTTCCAAAATGTAGAAATATGCATCCCTGGATAGCTGATCACTTAAATTAACGTGTACATACTCACTAGGCGAGCCACTCCAAACAGCCTAATGATACTATGGTGCAAAAGATAGAGACATGGTGGAAGGTCTCTGGCTATATTAGGCGCCTAACACTGGACCATCCTCTTCTCCAACCTTAAAACTGAACACAACTTCAGGAGGTTCCCAAGATACCTAAAACCACGGCTCTTTGAATCGGTTATCCAACCATCCTGTAAAAACCAGTCCTTAAACCTGTCTCGGCTGTCTATTTACCTCTCCCACAGGACTGACTACTCGCTCTTCATCAGCACTTGGACATTATTGACTAGCATTTTCTCGCCCACTTGCCTATCCATATATTAAACTACTAAAGTTAAATATGTCTTCTTAAGCACTGCAAAAATGTATCTGATCTGTCAATTATCACCCATAGTGTTCACTTATATGTACCTGTGCTGCAAATTTATGCCAGTAACTCAACCTTGCATTGTTGTTTCTTCACCGTTTACTTAAAGTTCCTAGTTTCTAAAGGTGCTTGTATCCACATTGCGTGCAAGGACATTTTGGGGCTGTAACCTTGATCATTTCATTGCATCCCTTTTTTATGTGTATGTATAAAATATTGTTGCACTCTGAAGCAGCATTCCCACGGGTTGGTTTTTTAGCTAACCACCAAATGTAACAAACAAATAAAAAAGGCAGTATTTGGAGTATCACATGCTTTTTGGTGGTTGACATATGCAGTAAATATAGCATGCGGTAGCTCCTCGCAAACAAAAGGTCAGCAGAAACGGGCGGTATCCAGAATACTACCTGTTACCTTTGCTGCCAAACTCGTAAACAAAATTTTCCTAAAATACAAACTTTTCCTCTAAGAGTTTCAGAGACGAACAACCACCACACTCAAAGGCCTGAGTATAAATTACGTTTGGATTAAATTATTGTAATGTCACTGAACTTTGGTGCACTTGCCGCATATTGTGCTTGTGCAGTGCCATGGAAATCTTGTGTTGCATTTTGGAATGATCCCAATCTAACTCTATGGGTTTACTGACATTATATTTTCTAGGGCGTCACCATTTTCACCAACCTTTCTTCTGTCCTGAAGGATGAGAGTGTTTGGGAGATGCCGCACCAGTTCCACCCAGAACACTTCCTGGATGCTGATGGAAACTTCATGAAGCGAGAGGCGTTCATGCCTTTCTCTGCAGGTAAATTCAGAGACAGGTGTGTACATTTCACAAATCTAGTTTTATTTTTTTTAAATTAGGTTTATAGGTACAATCATACCATTTACGTATTTATAAAAAAATAAAATATTCAAATTGAGGCCAATCTCTGGAGACGTATATTTTGCGTACCCAATAGCACTCCATTCGCTATTATGCGATAAGACATTGGTCTCTACTCTTTAAAAACTAGAGCGCTATGGAAACATGTCACTTTATTATAAAATGATGTCCTCAGATACAAGTTTTTGTCTTTACACAGATCTTAAAGACTCTATAGCAAACAAACACGACAGCCATTTAAATCTTTTCAGAAGGATGCTTGTGCACACTCTCTGAATTAGGTTTTGTTTTTCTCTTAGGGATCTATTAACAAATCCAGATAATGTAAAAGAGATGCTTTATAAACATGATTGGGCAACCACAATTAACAAAATGCATTCCTACATCTCTCTAAAGCACTTAAAATTAGGCTATAAAGCAGCCAAAACCATTGCACCATTCTTAACTATTTAGCCCCATCACGCCACTATCCGACAAAACTTTATCAGTTTTCGATTGAATCTTATTCCTACAAGAGAAATTCTCCTCTGTAACAATCCTATTGCTTCACAGATAAAAAACTTTCCATTTTGTAATGCTCCCTCTACATTGGAAACTTTACAACATCTGTGCTGCTGTGTAGCGCTTTCAGCAAAGCGAGAACTTTACTTCAAACGTTTTATTTCATATTGTACTATAGATTTTAACAAATTGTTTTGGCAGCTTTGTGTAGCAAGTCACACAACTTCATTATTCATAGCTATTGTGGGCTATCTAAGATCTCTGCAACTTGAATGAACTGCTGTTAAGAATTGTTTTAGTACACTTTCCATGCAATGAATTTCATTAATGCAAGTTTTAAAATTTTCCATTTATTTTACCTGTCGTTGATTTTATCAGTTTCTCTTATGTAGATGTTTATCATGAAATTTGTTTGTACAATCTGGCAAAGGTTAGATGATAACCATGTGACAATGAAAAAAAATTAGAAAAATATCTAGGTTTTACATTTAATGTTTGTAATTCTTATAGTACAAGTACATTTTTAACAGTAACATTTCAAACATGAAAAATATCATCAGCCAATTTTGAAGTTAGTGATTTCTATGGGATTTATCTTTTTGACCCTGTGGTTATTTGCTTGTGCAGGGTCCATGCATTCACATTTTTTCACTGCACTTTATTTTCTTTGTAGACCATTATGGTGCTTGGCCACTCGTTAATGCCCCTTTGCTTTCCTTGTACGCCATTTCACCGACAGGAGTCTCCTTGTGCTTGCCTTATTAGTTTAGGCTGCTATGCGTCAACTATTGCATTAGAGTACCGATAGGGTGAAAGGGCATATGAGGAGGGATACACATCATGGTAGGTATTGTTTGGTTTTTCCCACCCATTTACTGCCCATGGCCTTGGAACAAACTTAACATTGCTGACTTTCATACCCCTCTTGGCAACCCCCGCCCTTCACCCTCTACAGTCCTTGCGACCTGCCTAGCTTCCTTCAACAACTGGCCCAACTTTGTACTTGACCTCCCCCGTCCCCCAGAGCTGAGTTCTGAAAATCACCACCATTCTCACTCCCCCACTTCCAAATTTGATGGTCAGCGCCAACTCTAACTCTATAAAACGGCACACCTACACTACCCATATAGAGAAAGCTATAACCCACATAAATAACTCTTCACTATGCTCCAAAATTACAACAAAACTGCCTCCATCTTCACAGTCCATGTTTTTCTTGATCTCTGAATGCCTTGCTGTGAAAGCAGAAACCATTTGTGCTTTTACAACTCCTTCGACCACCCCTCCTCTCCCTGCTTTCCTCTCTCCCCACACAGGTTGGCCCCTTTACATGACTCCTTCACTCCATTATCCTTGAATGATATGTCCTTCCACATCTCCAAACTCAAACACCTCCCCATTATTGAGCACACTCGCCTCAGGCCTTGTCCCCCAACCTTCAAAGCTGCCATTGTCAACCCTCTCCTGAAAAACCTTTTTTTATAGTGGTATGGCTTAAAATGATCAAACCTTTCACAAACAACAATTTAAAACAATAATTGAACAATAGTAAACAATTATTTTACAGTAAAATCATGAAAAATGAAAAGTATGAAAAATAAGAAACATGGAGGTAAAATCATGTCAATGCATCAAGAATAACTGAAAGTTCTTGCAAACATCTACATAGAGCTAAAACCAAGGAAACGCTATCACCCCGCATTAGGCATGACCAAAGCGTTTCACCTGACCGAAGGTTCTGCGCAGGTAAAAAATAATTAAAATATGTAGTCCTCAGATGTTTAATTGCTGAACAATAGACAGTTAAATATTTGAATGTCTCAAGCACTGATTCTTGCTTACAAAGTCTACAAAAGAATGAATTGCCACAACAAGAAGTCCAGGACCCTATACGTCCAATTGTATTGTAGGAAAGTGGTTTAGACAAAAACAAATGCAAAGATTACGGGCCTTATCACAGAGAAAACATATTTCGGTAAAGCCTTCTCCTAAAATGTCTAGCACTTTCTGTGTATATCTTGTACAAACCCAGCTGTTACAGGTTTTCGCACCAAAGGCAAACAGTTTGTACCTCATCTTCCCTGAATTCCCTATAAACTCTTCTTCACTCGATTGAATTTTGTCCAAGAGCCTTACCATTTTTTCCTTAAACATGTTGATGGAGTACAAAGAATGAGTGTACAAAATAGTATCAATATCAACAAATAAAGAATTAAGAGGAGGACAAATATTTTTTGCATATTTGGCAAGCTGGTGCCAAGAAGCCCTGCAGCTTAACAAGGTCAACCCAAGTTGTTATCAAACCACTGCATTAGGAATAGACCACAACAATCCTGGGGTTTGTTTCCTAATGATCCCTTGCAGGGTATTCAAGTCTGTGCCTATATCAAGCAAGGTCATATCCAAGCTCTATAAAATAGTGGGCTCCACTTGAGGCTGATAGTAACCGATTAAAGGTAACAGACTATTCTTAGATTTTGAAGTATACCCTTCTTAACTGTGAAATTTGAGGTTTGGATTTTACCTTCAACATATACCTCAACACGGTTTTAGACATGACATTAGATAAGTTGTAACCCAAGTATCTAATAGAAGCATTCTGTGCTAATCTTTGGTCACTGACTGTCCAAACTTTGGTCTTAGGTTTGGTTTTGGTAGTGTATATAATCATTTTTAATATAGTTCTGTTGACTAAAAGACTGTTACTATTGGCATAGCTAAAGAAGATATTTAGTTTCTAATGTAGGCCTTTGGTGTCTTATCAAAAAAAAAGACCAGGTTGTTGGCAAAAGCCAACCAATTCACTTTTAAATGATCTAGTCTAATCGGGTAAATAACAGCCTGAGACCACAAGCTATCAATGTCCGAAACATACATGTTAAAAAAGTGTGTTGGTGCCAAGACACATCCCTGCTTTAGGCCAATAAAAGTAGATATTGGTCTTGACAACATACTCTCACTAATTAGCCTCACCCTAATGGTGGTATCCGTATGGAGAATAGCTAATAGTTTGACCAAAGAAGGGAGAATATGCCAACCCAATAGTTTATTCTACAAGATAATCCGATCCACTCGAGCAAAGGCACTGCTCATGTCCATCGAGGACATATGAGTTGTACCAATAGACCCTTTCAAAACTGCTGCTAGGACATGAGCCATAATCGTGTCATTTAACAGGGTGCCCATTTGAGGCCTAAATCCCAACTGAAACTGAGAGATGATACCTAGCCCAGTGATTTAAATCTCTCAAGAGAAGTGACACAAAGATCTTAGTGCACGCAGCAAGGAGAGCTAATGGCCAATAGTTTGACGAGATGGAGGGTAACCCCTTTTGAAGACGGGGATAGTGATTGATCAATCATCATCATCTTTATTCAGATATAAAGCCATCAAAGCACGTGCCACAAAATCTGCATCATCATCGCTTCAGATAAAGTCCATAAAACAATTCACTGCTTTAGAAATCCTTGAAAATGATTAAACAGATAAAAACAGTATATCATGATTACACATATCTAAAAAGGAAAAAGTGCAAATATAAAATGTAAACTAATTTAACTGATTCTTTGAGAATTCTCGTTATCTTTAGCCAGGCCCTGTGCAAGTATTTAACAACATTCCGGATTTCAATAGAATTTTCAGTTTTAATACAGAAATGAAGAGCAACCACTACCCTTTGAATATCATGCATTCTGAACATAGGTAGTAAATACTGTGATCTTAAGGCAGCATGCAAAGGAAATAGCAGAAAATGAGTGACTGACTCCACAGGGGCCCCACACGTTAAGCAAACAAGTGAGTTTTGTAGGGACCATTTCACTGTATATACAGCTGTTTTGAAAGTGCCAGCTCTTAGGTTCAGAAAAAGAGAACATAAGGGGGTTGTACTATATCTAAATAGAGTTCATACCCGAAAACCTGGTTTCGATCCAAATATTGTTGGCCGCAGGAGTGTTTTAAGCATTTAAGCACGATGTTGCCAATAACTTCCTGCTCACATTCACACTTGCTATCTTGATTAGGTGCAGACTTTCCCTGGTCATATCGTATGGCCAGTCTCAAAGATCAGGCAAGCTGAGCCTGCGTGTCTAGTACTTGACATGTCTGAGCCAAGGAGTCGCGCCACTGCCATCTAGTGATACAAACTCGATAACAATTGACCTAAAGTCTGATAAAACAGGAGACATCCAAAGACCGACCCAAAAAAGCAGTGGCTTTATGGATTAATTCAATTGGACAGATGTCACATTCCAAATGTAATATATCATTGGGGGCTCCTTTGGGCTGTAAAAGCAAAGATTTTAGAAAGTTGTTCTCTGAAAACACATAGGCCTGAGTTTGCATATCCCCAGATTGTGGCCCTATACAAAGCTGGTGCACTACTTTCATCTTGTAGAGTTGTATAGCTGGTGGATAAT
This sequence comes from Ambystoma mexicanum, assembly GCF_040938575.1. NCBI lineage: Eukaryota > Metazoa > Chordata > Amphibia > Caudata > Ambystomatidae > Ambystoma > Ambystoma mexicanum. The sequence continues at coordinate 1,250,494,844 of NC_090925.1, read as the reverse complement.
GCATTTTCACCAGGTGATGAGAAAAATGTCAGCATTCCTCCTCCAAACGTCTCCAACTTCAAGTTCGCTTTCACTACTTGTTCTGACGACAGGCCATTCTCAGCAAAGGGGAGACCCAAGTAATCATAGGCAGTCACTTGTTCCAGCTGAGCTCCATTGGCTTCAATGTGTATTTTGTTTGTCCTACTTGCTCTGTGTCTGAAAACCAGCAGCTTTGTTTTGGCTGTGCTGATGTCCAGACACAATGTCTAGTTGCAAGGAGCGCAGTGTTGTTCGCGAAGTATAACTCTGGATATCGAACATTTCGCATCCTCTATGCATCTATAAGTTTGTTAAAAAAGATGCAGAAAAGTAGTGAGATCTGGAAGTATCCCTGTCTGATACCTTGTCAGGACTGCGAATTGCACGGTGCATTCGCCTCCCAGACCACAGTGAACTAAAGCATTACTGTTCCTATAGAGCGCTATTATAGAGCTGAGGAACGTTGGTGGTACTCTATCGGCTGCCAGAACAGACCATAGCTTGCTCCGTGAGAATAAATTGAAGGCAGATCCACAAAAATAGGTTGGTGGTGCAAAGAATTGTTTATTTTGTTACCAACAGATCCATCCAGAGACATTGTTCGACTGTTCCCATGCATTCCTTCAAACCGGCTTGCAGGTGGCTTAGAATACCTTCTGAAACAGTCCAGCTCTGCAGGTGGTCCAGCAGAATCTTACCATAGATTTTCCCGGCTCCATCGAGGAGGGAGATGGGTCGATAATTACCCGGCATCTCCCTCCCTCCTTTTTTGTAGATGGGTGTTATTATAGCCTCTTGCCACCTCTGAGGGACCATGCCCAGTTAGTTCATTGACGGCATTGAACACTTGAGTGAGTACTGGGCCCCAGACTGTCAGATCGTTCTTGTACATGTTGATGCTTAAACAGTGAGGGCCAGGAGCTTTCCCACGTAATGATTGATTCAAACCGTGTAGAAGAAACTTGTACTGTCTCCAAAACCTCTAGAAACAAAATTCCCAGGATACGTGACCATAACAAAGTCATCTGTTGATGTAAGCGGAAAAAGGCCATCAGGGCTGGGAGCCCTTGACCGCTTGACCTTGGAAATCAGCCACAGACTATCATCCTGTGACCAAATATCATAAGTAGCAGCCTTAATATTGTCCACCCCATAATCCATAATACAGTATTTAGTTGGTTTGCCGTCTATTACAGAAAAATGGTTGACCAATTGAGCTTCTGAAATTGGATATGCCATACAGGGATTAGAAATACCCAATTATGAGTTCATTAAAACCCAAAACTTGGAAGAATTTGTGTATTTTATACTGTCCAGAGTATATTGATTGTCCTTTACGTGTAATTGAATTTTCAAGGATTTTATATAATTTTTGTAGCCCTGAAGTTTTCCCTTTTTTTAAAGCCTAAAACCTTTGAAAAAGGGTTGCATTCGTACACAAGGTTTCTAAGCAGCTTCCTTTTATTTTTCCTAGTACTAGCTGCCCTTGCACCGTAACTGTGATTAAAGTTTTTTTGCCCCCTAACTTGTCCTTTCTTCGTAAGAACCTTCAAGCAATGTAAAATATTTGCATTGTAACAATCAACAGAAAATTGATCTTCAACACAATCACAGTTATCCCAAAGTTGCCTGACCAGACAAGTATATTTGTATCATGCTAGCTTGTTCCATTTAACAGTCAAGCCACCTCTATCTGGCAAAACCAGAGCCACATTTGGTTGGAAATCATTTAGTGGAACAGATAGATATAGGCCAAAAGACAAGATTAAGTGGCCACTTAGGCCTTTATTGTTAAACACAAGTGAAGAGCAGAGCAGCCATAGATTCAAAGACACACATATATGTATATATAGTCTATCCATTAGAAAAGAGGACCTCTGTGCCAATTATAATCCTAAACACCTGAAAACCCTGCCCCTGGTAAACACAACACCAAGTCTCAATTTTGCATAACCAAATCCCAGGTGTGGCCCCCATTGGAACAGTTGACACAGGAACAGTTTGTTTTTAGTAAGTCATTCAGGTTAGCTCCCTCTTCCCAATCTGCACTGAAATCCCCCCCTATTATATTATGGGGGTGACCTTGCTCTAACCAGTTAGTAATGAGCTCATCCAGACCCCCTTGCATGACATTACAGGACATCTTGGCAGGGTTCCATTACAAATGTATTATAAGAAGCTCTATTGCAGATGTTTCTGAAAACACTCCCACAGCCAAGACACCCTCATTCCTAGATCGAATTTCACAAGAACGTGCACAAACATTTATAAATCAGTTGCAATCGCCAGTACACCTGAAGGGTGACCCAGCGACCCCCTGGATGCTAATCTAGAAAATGTTTTAAAACCATCCAGGTCAAAATGTTCGACTGTCATTGTTTCTTGGAAAAGTAAAATATGGTGGGCCAAGAAAACAGTTTCCAGGTTAGACATCCTCATGTTATTAAACCCATACATGTTGCAAGATTAAAGATTGGTTGGGTAGTCACTTGAAGAAGTGAACACTGTTATCGTTAGAACCACCCACTTTGTTTAACATATTAAGAGCCTTGAGACTACTTTCAACCAAGGGCCATTTACCAGGAATACCCGAGTGGTGAATGACTTGGGATATGGGAGCTGTTAAAAAAGAAGACCCTTTACTGGGACTTGAGAGCTAATACAACTCAAGGTGTCCAGCTGGTCCCAGACAAGTCGAGCAACTATATTAGAATACAAATAGGCGACTAGACGCTCTGTTCCCTGCTCATGAAAAGAAACATAACCAATGGCCCCTGAATGTAAGGATAAAAGTGCTGGAGATTTAGAAAAGATTTCCAGTTGTTTCCTTTGACTTGCTGTATATTTTTCCAGCCCACTGTTTTTATGTCATATGAACTTGAGATACTCATTGTCTTTCACTGCAGAGTCAATTTCGGGTCCATGGCCCGATTGCTGAAACTGTTTCCCCATATTGTTGGACCCCACAGAAGGTGGGATAATCCTCAGTCACCTGCGGCTCCGAGTAGCGCTGCTGGCCTTGGCCGTGAGGTGTGCACACAGAACCCCCCCTACAAAGTGCTATCCATGGGGGCCAGCGCCGCTGCACTGGTTGCGCGACACCCCCAGAGAACACAGCAAACAGGCCTGGCGCTAGGAGCCCGGTTCTTGCTGAGACGCAGCTGCGCCATAAGGTGCATACAGTGGAGTGGGCCAGAGTGAGGGACAGCTGTGGGATTGCCTGGCACGGTGTGCTGGAACTCGACCAGCTATGTTGGTGAAACTCCCCGCAGGGCGTCATTGCGATGGCCCCCCCTTTTTGAATGGTACTGGACAGAGCGGTGGGTGCCTCCTGACATCCTGAGGCACCATCAGAGGGCTGGCCTACGCATTGAACCACCGCACATTGGCAGTCGCAAGCCGCGAACGTGCATCTGCTGCTGGACTGTACTCAGCCCTGCGCCCCTGTGGGGTCAGTCTTGTGATGAGGACAGCTGTCTGTAGTGGGACAACAACTTGAGGGCCTCCTGAAGGATACTGCTGCAGAATACATGGACTAACCCAAGCCTGCTGGGCATGCTGAGTGCAGAGTCAGAGCTAGCGGATGGTGAGAGTGCCAGGCTCGCTGCAGTGAAAACTCAACCAGAGTGAGACGGAGCAATAACAACCGCCCGCTGCAAGCAGGATGTGACTTGGCGGGAGGGCCCCCATTAGAGGATTGGACACTCAGCCAGCACCCGAGAATACTCCCAGCAGAAGCCGGATAGCCTGAGGGAAGCACCCAAACCTGGGACTAAACGTGCAGTTAGGGATCCAGGCCCGCGGCTATGAGCGTTGAATGCTATGTACGTGGGAGGTGGGGGTTACACTGAAGGCCCTGGAGCTGTAATAGTGCTCCACAAGCCTTCACATTTACACCCCGCAACAGTGAAGACAAGGCAGTGGAGTTTGGAAACCAGCACACTGCTGGGGGACATCAGTAAATGTGGACTCTGTCCATCGGGATTGTGGGGTGCACCTTCTGTCGGTACAGTCTATAAAGGCAGGACCCACCACCTACAACCCTAGCCAAAGAAGCTAGATATCTACCACAGAACCCCTGCTAGCAGGTGCTAGGCGGCGGGTACAAGGAGGCAGACCTGAGACCAGCCATAGCACCTTTCATGCAAGCCCAGCCAGCTCCCACGGACTCCCACCTCATTTGGACAGCAGGTAAGCGCATTGGTGTTTCAGCCCCACCCGCACCTTGCCGCTCCCCAATGCTCTCCTAAGCCACCCATGCCTTCTACCCTATCAACCTGACATGGCGCCATCTCTATACACCCCTCGATCCTTACGGGGAATAGCCTTGTCAGGCTATGCACTCGGATCAAAGCATACATCACACACCATGCTCATCAATCGCCCTGCCCATCGCAGATCTGTAGACTATTCCCCATGCAACATGCTACAACCAACCCTGCCCTTGCTACTCTGATCCTCTCGAGAAATAGATTACTCAGATTATGCGCGCAGCCCCTCTGTGTGTGTCCCACACCACGATCACCAATCATTCCGCTCACCGCTGATCCACAGACCAGGCCCCACGCAATCAGAAACCCCAGACTCTGCCACTGCCATGCCCCCCCCGATCAGAATGAGGAACAGGTTCCTCAGACTCTATACTTAGTTCATCGCATGCATCCCCCACTACATCCCCCAGCCTCTACGCCCTATGCAAATACACACGCCTGCGAGACCTACCTGTAAGTACATCAACTGGTGCTTATCAACGCAAAATCACTCCCAGCCCATGCAGTTGAAATCCTTCACCTTATAACCTCCTACAATCTCGACTTACTTGCCATCACTGAAACATGGCTCCACCCCGCTGCTGGCCCAACCCTTTCCATTGCCATCCCTACGGGCTATGCCATACTAAGATGTGACAGATCCTTTAAAACAGGAGGCAGCGTCGCCTTCATCTTTCAAAATACCCTCACCATACGAGTCTTGCAAACCAATGCCATGCCCAACTGCAAATCCCTACTTGCCAAGCTCTCCTTGTCCCCGAACGACTCCATCACCATCCTCCTGATCTGCCACCCCACGGACCTAGTCCTGACTTCAAGGAGAATTTACTGCAAAGCATCTTCGCGTCCATCAAGCCCAACTCAAAAGTTGTAATCCTTGGGGACCTCGACCTAGGCCTTAATTACCCAGCAGATGCAACCACCTTCAGCGTAGCCACAGCATGTAACCACATTGGCTTTACACAGCATTCCCTATAGCCCACCCACGATCATGGCCACACCCTAGAAGGGATCACCGACCTGAACTGCAACATCTCATCCCCTGTCACCTACAATTGCCCATGGTCTGATCACCATGCCATTGCCTTCAAAACCCCACACCCAGATCGACCTAGACCAGTTCACCTGGCCAAACCTGAAGGTATGGCCCGGTGCATAAAAACCTTAACCCCCACCAACCTCTCCTCATTACTTGCTACCCTTGCGCACACCCCATCTTCAGTGTCCGACCCAGCAACGCTAGTTAACCTCTACAAACAAACCATTGCCCAGGCAGTAGACACGCTTGCCCCCCTCAAACTCAGGAAAGCCAAACCCTCACTAAAAACGCCTGATTTACTCCTGAACTCCTTGAAGCCCGTGCCAAAAAGTGTGCTCCTGAGCTAGCATGGATAACCCTCCAAACCCTTGGCATGCAAAGCCCTCTTCTCCTCCCTCGCCAAAGACTATAGAAGGGAAATCCATGTTGCCAAAGCTAATAGCTACAACTCCAGAATCATCAATGCCAAGTCCAACTCTGTGGAACTTTTTACAATACTCCTGGAGCTTGAGGCCCCCTCTCCAGCCAGACCTGGCAGTGGACAGTGTTTGGTGCGACAAAATCCAAAATGCCCTCTCTGGAAAAGTCAACTCCCTCAAAGAAGAAACCTGCACCAAACAACTTGCCAGTCTAACCAAAGCACCTTCGCCACAACTTCCAGCCCCTTACCGGCCCACACCTGCAACCCTTTCAAATTCCACCCAGTCTCAGCCATGGACATCTCCAGCATCATCAAAAATCTCAAACCACATGCTGAAAAGGTGACATTTGCACAGCTCCAGTCATCAAAGACTGTGCTGAATCACTTACTCCCATTTTCACAGATATCATCAATGTCTCATCCACCAATTCGGTGCCAACATCCCTGAAGGAAGCATGGGTCCTACCACTGCTCAGAAAACTCTGTCAACCCTTCCATTCCCACAAACTATCGCCCCATTACTACTGTACCCTACCTTCTGAAGATACTGGATCATGTTGCGTACATCCAAGTTCAACAATATCTTGAGGAGAACAATATCCTCGGCATTGCATTCGCCAATCAGGCTTCTGCCCCAAACACAGAACTGAAATTGCCCTACTTGACTTAAAAATACAAATCCACGCCATTAAGTACACGGGCAAACCCGCCATCCTGACGATGCGGGACCTATCCGCAGCATTCGACCTGGTTGACCACCATATCCTCTGCTCTCAACACACAAACAAAGCTAACTTCTCTACATCAGAACCTGTTCCTGTCACTTGTGGAGTGCCGCAAGGCTCCTGCCTCCCCCCTATCCAATACAACATTTATATGAAACCTTTCTTCGACCATCTTGACAGACTCTGCATATCTTATATGAACTACACTGATGACAGCTCCTTATCCCCCTTACCAGCTCCTACCCCCAAGACTCAGCCACCATAAACTATATATATATAAAATTGGATGACTTTCCACCAACTCTGCCTCAACGATGTTAAAACAGAAATCCTCATCGTTGGCTCCCACTCCATACTATGCAACATCGACCCAGCCTACAAAATGTATCATCGACGGTAACCGAATCACCACCTCTGCCACTGCCAAAACCCTTGACGTTTACCAAGACACCAATCTCGACCTCTTGCGCCATGTGAACCCAATTGCCTCTTCTGCAGCTAACACTGCCAAACTGTTTAATGCCAGCAAGCCATTCCTCTCCACTCCCAACTGCCTTTCCATTGCAAGAGCTTTCACAGGAGCAAAGCTTGACTACTACAACGTCGTGTTTACTGGCACTTCTAAACGCAACCTTAACTCACTCCAGACGATTCAGAACAATGCTCTCAAAGCGGCCACTGGTCTCTCCAAATCTAATCACATATTGGAAGCCAGGAGAGAGGCACACTGGCTGCCCATCCAGGAAAGGATTAAGTTCAAAACAATGCCCCTGGTTCATCGGTGTCCCTCCAATACTGCCCCGTCCTACCTTTCACGCTGTGTTGAGAAATCCTTACTGGCCCGACCTCTCAGATCCTCGAACTCACACCTCCTGAAGATCCCCAACTTCAGTCACCTCTCGGTGGGAGGTAAGAGTTTCCCGGTCATGGCTGCTAAACTCTGGAACAGTCTCCCTCCTACTCTGAGAGAACAGGCCTACTGGACCTTTCCGCAGAAACTTAGACCTGGCTGTTCAACTAACTGTTCTCCATCAAAGACTCTTCGCCCCACCTTCTTCTCGATTTCCCTCAATGTAACTAGTGCCTAGATACCCAAGGTTTTTGTGCGCTGTAATAAATGCAAAAATAAATGAATAGTGTACTGAGAAAAATGCTCCGTAGGTGATTAGGAACCAAATTTAAGATAGTAGGATTATCAACCTGCAATTCCGGAGCCAATCTTTGACCCAAGAGTATTTGCCTTGCTGGAAGAAGAAAAGCGGTAATTTTCTTCTGATTTGACAGCACCCCTTTTTTCATGGTATATGATTCTGAAGCAATTGAGCTGCTGGCCACTGAATCATCCATCCGAGTCACATGAGCCCCCTGAGAATATAGTTTAATTATCTCCCCCACATTGGGGGAAGATCACAAGAATTTCAAGGAAGATTTCTGTTTATTGTTCATAGTATTAGGTCAATTGTTATGTTTTGCAGGGATTTTTTCCTTTTCGTTTTTATCGAATTCACATGCGGACAGTTTGAAACATCCAAATCCTCATAGGTAGCAACTTGATGTCTCCCTTCTTCCTGTCCAGGAGACTCAAATAACACCAGAGAAATACTTAGCCTGGTACAACAGTTTAGAAGCAGGGTTGGACTATCAACGACCGATTGCTGAGCAGCAGTAGGATCTTCCAAAACAAACAATCAGGCTTTCTTCAATACATGTTTGATGGTCCGGAAAACTACAAGTCTGCCTGCCGGAGCCACTGTGCCCGACAGGTCTGACCCTGCCGGGCGCACGGCCACGGTAGGCAGACTTGTCAGGGGAGCACAGAACTGTTGCTAACGGTGCTGGTGCTCCCATGTCCCCACTCCTATAGAGTCCCAAAGGACACGATCGGAATGGGGATTAACAAATGTACGGCCCCTGACTTCCCGACCACCAGACTTGTAATAGCCAGGTGGCACTGGGAAGTAAGGCACCAGTAAATTATTACTGGTCCGGCGGCAACCCGCTGGTAACACTGGCAAGGTTGCCGCCGGACTCGTAATGAGGCCCAATATCTTTTTAAAAAAACTTTATTTGTCATTGTAAGGTAGAGTACAACAGATTACAGTTGGCATCGGACAAGTTAGATTTATACAGACAGTTGATTCAATTCAGAGATAAAGACCATGGCCCTCATTACGACCCTGGCGGAAAGGTGAAAACGATGGCGGAAATGCAATTCCGCCATCGAATAGCGCTCGTTGCGACTATGACCCGTCACCGGAAAGTACGAAGCCATTAGCGACACCGTAGTGAACGCCAACGCTAACTGCACCAAGCACGCGCGCGCGCGCCATGCCAAACCGCAAACACCACCATGGCGCAAGGGTACGCCAATTCCGACCCTAGCGGACATGTACCTAACGCCATCAGGCATGGCGTAATGTACCATTCCGCCATGGCGAGAAGTACGGCATCGCGAATCAACCGTAAACGGCCCCACTGAGTGCCTGTACACCGCTCCCTGCCCACAAAGTACAACTCCCTGTAGGTGCAATGAAGTCACAATGCAACCATTGAAATGTACAAGTCACCCCTGCATGGCAACGAACAAAAGAAACACAACAGGGGCCAATGGGAGCTGCAGGGCACAGATGTCACGAATACAGAAGCCATCCCAATGGACATGACCACAGTCCCCCACCAAGAAACGCACGCAAACACAGGCACCTGTGACCAGCAATATTCCGAAAAACACATCATTCCACCAGTCCACCTGGCTGACCGGCATCTGTTACACAAAACCCAATCCCCCGCCCCTGAGCATGACAACATTCAAACAGTCATATTGGCAGCCCCCATCCCTGACCTCACTGTGCTTCGTAGGCAAACGCGCCCAGCACAGTACCACGCAACTAAACCCCGAAGCTGGAACCCAATGCAGATCTCCTCACAATACATCGCCCCCCAAATAGGCATATGCCACATCACTTGCAAAGAAAAAAGCTACACGGGCCAAATCAGAATAGAAATTTAATGCACATCAAAGTCACCAAGGCCATACAGCCATCAGGCCATGAACTACAAAACACTAATCACCATTGTGGGCTGCATCCGCATGAAATGACCAGCCACTACCTGTGTGTCGCCCTGTTCCCCCATGGTACACAGAGCCACATTCACGTACGAAAAGGCAACATGGAAGCGCACACAACCGCAGGGCCGACCCAATGGGGAGGCACTAGTCCAGCTGAAAGGCCGAAATGTTGCTCCGAGCCACCAGTACTGCGTAAGGGCATGTGGGCCATTGGCGATCGTCCCATAAGATCGTAATGCTGCTCCACCGATTAACACGAAGCAGCAGGTGTCGGGAGTAAAATCCATCTGCAGGAGTGGCATACAGATGGCAGTGGCAAAAGGGGAGGAGATACCTGTCAACCAAAAGAAAAGAACAAGAACAGAATGGCCATCAGAACTGCATTCGAACAACTCACTTCAATGATCACACGAAATCCACAGCCATATGCATGCTAGCCCACTCAAAAGGACCATCACCACCCCAAAACCACTTGCGACTCATGACCATCTATATCGAGGTGCAAACACCATCACAAACGAGTGTACCTGTGCATGCGTCTGTCAAAACAGAATCCATCAGATGGGAATGTTAACGTGCATGGACACAAGTGTCTGAGGGCGCGTCGAGACAGGGAGGGCTCAACAAGGCCAGATAGACGATGGTCCCACTATGGCAGCCCTGCGTCACATAGCGTAGGGGAGGCGGATAGATCCCAAGAAGCCCTGTACATGGCAAACTCTGTATCAAATCACCTGCCCATGCATCCATTCATCATACCCTCATCCCGGGATCAAAACGCCTGAATAATTACTCACATAACATTAGAAACATCCATTGAGTCTGTGCGTAATGCAGCCTGCTAAATCCACAGTGCCCCAGCCCGTAAATCCAGTGTTGTGAAGTAACATGAATTTTGGAACGGACGGCCTCATCGCCCACGTAGCTATTGCGCATCCCAAACTATTCATATCAATCATTGCTCCCTCGCCATGGGCCCTGTCTCAAGGACATAGTACAATAGAACGTTATATTTGCAGTCAGACCTGTGGGCATCTCCTCGCCGCTAGCTGGAAACCGAAAGCGCCGCCCTTCGAATTCCTCATTTGCAACATCACGTCGAAAAGGCATCTGTGGCCGTTTGAAATCAGTAATTATTCCATCGAGTGCGGCTGTGTGTGAAAATGGCAACTGCCTTCACCCACAAATGGGAAGCCACGCCCGTCGTTGCAACTCGGTACAGTGATGCATGAGGGCCCACCGTTACTCGAGTACTACGTTCCACTGACCCTTCACAAGTCCGTTCGCGACTGCACAGATAGTATGGGAAACAATGGGACCACAGCAGAATGAACAAATCAACCAATCTCACACGGCCATCGGGTACAAATACATGATTGCAATAGCAAGATACCATTCCCCGATTTGCAGCGTTGTGCGCGGGACGTGCTCGGCCAAAGGGGAGAGCAGTTTGCACAGGTGGAATTAATCACCACAGGTGGAGGCCATACAGCCTGGAAACACATAAATTGCACAGCCAGTCTCCTCCCACAACCACAGCGAAATGCTACCGGCAGGACTCGCGATGTTGGCCCTGGGGGACCTGATAGCACTGCAAGTGCTCCGACTCCAAGAAGAAGACGAACAACAACTACAACCAGCCGCACGGAGGAGACGCAGGAGGAGGAGGAGGCCAAGGCAGGGCCAGCAAGGCCCAGCAGCACAGCCACTACCACCACGCAGGCAGCCCGCAATCCCACGCCTCCGAGCACATCCGTTCAACCTCACTGATGAGCAGATCCACACCCTCTACCGTCTGGACCGGGACACCATAGCCGCCATTGTGGACATGACACGGGCTGACCTAGTCAGCATGATAGATAGCCCAACCGCCATCCCACCCCTACTGAAGGTGGTGTCTGTACTCCACTTCCTGGCCACAGGCACCTACCAGCACACAGTCGGACAGTTGCATGGCATTTCACAGCCACTGTTCTCACGGACACTATTCCAAGTGCTCGATGCCCTCCTGCAGCACGCAGACGACTACATCTCTCTACCACGCTCGGAGCAGGAAATTACGAACTCAAAAGTGGGATTCCATGCACTTGCCGGCATACCGGGTTGCATTGGTGCCATCGACTGCACTCATGTTGAATTGGTCGTCCCACATGCCATGGAGGCCCAGTACCGCAACCGAAAACAATTTCATTCCCTGAATGTACAAATGGTGTGTGACTCCAACAGGATCATTACTCATTGTTGTGCCCGATTCCCTGGATCAACCCATGATTCTATGGTCTTGAGGAACTCTACAATACCACGCTACATGGAGCGACACGCAGGGAACAGATCCTGGCTACTCGGTGAGTCTCATTACATGCATGATGATGTGGGGTATGTGAATTGGCAATGACCTGGCAGGAAGGGGGGGGGTGTGCGTACGTATCAATGGCATTCCACATCATACGTTTCTCGTCCACATACAGGTGATGCTGGATATCCACTGAAGAGATGGCTCCTCACACCAGTCCGGAACCCACGGGACCAGCATGAGGAGGACTACAACCATGCCCACTCACGTACCCGTGTAGTCATTGAGCAGGCATTCGGCCTACTGAAGGGCCGTTTCCGCTGCCTCAGCAGGTCTGGTGGGGCACTCCTGTACCGCCATGAGAAGGTTGCAAAGATGGTCATGGCATGTGTCATGCTCCACAACATGTGCGTACGTAGAAATGTGCCCATGCCCCCTGACGCAGAACTGCAAGCACCTGATGATGGTCATGATGAGGGTGGGGATGTGGCAGCACCTCATGGAGTCTGCGAGGCACCGGAGGCCCGTGACATTCGTCAGCATCTCATTGATGTATGCTTCTAGCACTCACGCCTGGTGGCTGATACATGGACACGGGACTTGTGGCACTGTGTGTGTCTGGGACATGCACAATATGGACTGTACGCCTATGATGGCCTAGTACACAAAGATCAATGTCCACACATCTCATTGGTTGATCGTGCACTGTTTATGGCATATGTGATATCATGTTGAACACCCTATCGACCCGCCACCCAAGTGAGCCCAACACACCCCCTCCACCCTCCTACCTCCCCCCCGAACACCAGTGTCCAAAGATGCTCATTGTAAGTGGGCTGTCGCTATTGCAAGCCCCCTCTGCGGGTATCAGGGGCACCCCTGCCTGTGGAGCGCAGGTTCCTTCCAGATCTACGTTGGGGGCTGCCCTGGACGGAACTTGCAACGGATGATGTGTCTGCCTGCTCACGTCCATGCATGTCCCTAAGGGTTTGCGAGAGCTCAGTGAGCACACGGCGCACTGCGGCAAGTTCGGCACATACGTCTTTGGACGTCGCATGCAGTTCCCCCCTCAGGCTCTCGGTGCTCCTCTCAATTTGTGCCCTTAGCGTCTCTGTGCCTCTCTCCATTTCTGCCCTAAGTGTCTCAGTTGATGTTTCTATGTCTGCCTTAGTGCCCCCACATTCATCGGCATGGTCCTTGAGGAGTGTGGCCAGTTGCTGCTGTTGTTCGATCAACTGGTCGAGGGACTGTTGCCTCTGCTGGGCCATGGCCATTTGCGGGGGTGTCGCAGAGGGGCTGTTGTCCTCATGTTGCCTTGCCACAGGGCTTGTGGGGGATGGCCAGTCGTCGTCTTGTGGGTGCCCCTGCGTGGTATCCTCATGTTGTACGGGATGGGACAGACAGGGGGATTGGGACAGGTCATGGATGGATCTGACTTCGGCATCCCCGTTTTCTGTGTCCGAGCATGCTGCCATCAATGAGGTGTCGCCTATGGTGCTGCTGCCACCTGAGGCAGTGCCTTCTGTGGCATCCATTGGGGGGACCTGTGGTGGTGGTGTTGTGGGCATGCTGGCTGCTGGGGTGCCTGTTGATGTTCCCTCCTCTGTGCTGCCACCTGATTTGTGCTGCTGCCGTGTCTTGATGCGTGCAGCTGAGGTGGAGGGTCTCTGGCCGTTGGTCTTGGCCCTCTTTGCAGGTGTGCTGGTAGGGGTGTCCTGTAGCTCGTCGTTTGGATCGGACCCTGTGGTGGAGTAAAGGAGGGCGAGGGTTATTGATGGGTCTGTGGGAATTGGAATGGCATTGTATCACATGCATTGTGGTGGTACCTGAGGGTGATTTGGGTCGGGGCCTTGGAGGTGCTTTGATTTGTGTGTGGAGTGAGGGTGCAGTTGTTTGGCAGCCTGCAGTTAGGGTGTGCCTGCTGCACGTGTAGTGCGTGTTTTAGGGGTTTTTAATTATTTATGTATTTATTGTGGGTTTTAACGTGCGCTCTCAGGCCGATGTGTGTGGACGTTCTCCTGGACATGTGTTTCTGTTGCACTATGTGGACGCATGGTACTTCACATGGATGGACTGTGTGGATTTGGCATTGTTTTATCTGGTCCACCTACCTGATTCTTCGGATGTCTGCACTCCTTTCTCCATCCCTCCGACTCCCTCTATGCTCTCCATTCCGATGGTGGAGGCACAGATTTCTTCCCAGGGGGTCAACTTGATGGGTGATTCAGGACCTCCCCCGGTGGCTGTGGCGATGTTGCGGTTGGCTGAGAGTATGCTGCGGACGCGTATCCGCAGGTCGTCCCATCGCTTGCGGCATTGCTGTGGGGTGCGGGGTGCGGTCCCCACCGCACTTACCCGCTGTGCCACCAGAGCCCATATGGCCTTCTTGTTTGCAAGTGCCGTCCTGGTCATTTGCGTGGAGAAGACGACGGCAGCATTCTCCTGGAGGGTCTCTGTTAGCACGGTGAGTTCCTCACGGGAGAAGTGGACCTGCCGCTTGCGGTCGCACGCTTTCTTCGCTGCTTTTCCCATTTTTCTTGGTTTCGCTAGGGTGGTTGACGGGTTGGGGTGTGTTTCAGGGTGGTGATTTTAGTGGTTGTGTGGTTTTAGTGTTTTTATAGGTGTACGCCGGGATGTTTCCCGTTCCGGGCCCATGTTTTAGCTTCCGTTTCCGTATATTTCCGGTCACCGTACTTTCCGGTAGGCGCACACTGCGGTGACCGCTGAGAGGGGTGGCGGTATTGCACCTAGGGCGCCGTACGGCGGCGGTGTGGGCCGTTTTGGGGTCATTTCCGCCATCCCGGACTTTGCACTTCCGCCGTGGCGTGGTGCTCGTGCCCGATGGGTCGGAATGGGCCGCACTTTGCTCCTTCGTGCAATGGCGGAAACGCTATTTACGCTGTGGCGCTCCGGTCAGTCGATTTCCGCAAGGGTCGTAATGAGGGCCCATGAAACAATCAATAGGCACACAATATGTTCACAGCTTACATATCGCATTCATAATCTGTACAACACAACAACTAATCGGGTGGGGCCCGATTAACCAGGTAGGATTTAAACTCGGACCAGACGTCCCTAGGTCAGGAAGTGAGAGGCAATGATGCAGAATATACCTCCTCACAGTCCTGGTCCAAGGTGAGTGCAACCAACCATGTTTGCATACTGGGGGGTCGGGAGTACTATCTTTCCACCTTTGTAGTATACACCTTTTGGTGATCATGCATCTCATGCTTGAAAGGATCGGAGTCTCTTATTCGGGAGGTTTGCCCATATGCCAAATAGTGCTCTTAATGGGGAGCGTTCAATGGGGAGGTCCACCACCTCCGAAAGTGTCCTAAGAGTCCCAAAAGACTTCCAGATGGGTGCAGCTTCAGAACATATGCCTGGGGAGAGTGTTAGGCAGAATTGCATGCAGCAGTACCCTCTGGGACCACCACATACAATTAGGACTACAGGTGTAAGCAAAACCAACCTTTGGTATAAGTCTGTACTACATAGTTTTTGGTAGCAAGGCTGAGTAGTCAGGCTTATCTCAAGAGTGAATGTGAGCAGTACAAGATGTTACACAGGGGTCTTACAATCACAGGAGTTCAAATAAACACTCTCAAGGTTTCTTGGTAAAACACTTATTAATTTATTACAGAATCATTTAGAAAACATTACACTGGCAGTAGGTAACTTAATATTATACACAGATACACTCCAGTACTAACCCAATAAGTTTCTGAACAAGTTAGGCTCTCCTGAAGTAGGAACAAAATGGCACTTCAGTAACTTTAAAAAGGAGCAAAAAGGCACAAGTTAATACAGTAGATCACAAATACTTTCTTAGGCAGTGCAAATAGTTTCAGTTCACTAGAAGAGTCAATTCAATAGGCAAAGGCCAAAGTCAATGGGCTAGTGTCTTGGATAGGAAAGAGCAGTTCTGGTAGTAAACGGTAGAGTCTTTGCCAAAGTTCTCAGAAGTAGTTTGTACTAAAAAGAATCATATGTTAGGTCACAAGCTGATTAGGCCTGCAAGTTCGGAAAGTTTCACAAACTTTCACCGTGAGAGAGAGGTTTTCTCACTCAAGTGGGCACAGTACCTTAATATGAAGAAAACGATGCTGCTGAAGTCTTTGGTTCCTGGCAGTTCCTGCAGATCTCACTGTTCCTGAGCCTCAGTGGTGGGTACAAGAGGGAGGACGTCAGGGGACTCCTGCACTGCACGGGATCGTCGGAACACGCGGACTAAATGTAGTCACTTCAGTTCGAGTAGCTGTAGTCGAGCACACAAGCTGGTGTCCTTCCCCCTGGTTAAACCTAACCAACTTCGAGAATGGTATCCAGGTGGCCTATGAGTTGATAGGTCCCACCAACTCAAAGGCGGAAGCCGTCCTTAAAGAAGCTCCTCTGTCGAAAATAACTTGGCAATTCGGACCTGCAGCAGGGCTTTACTGGGCAAACCAACCGTCCAGGAGTTGCAGCAGCCATCCTCTTCCAGCTCGTCTTCGGTTCTTTCATTCCACTGGTCAACTCTGCCTTCCAAGCCCAGAGACTTGCCTTTTAAACAGTTTTCTCCCATTCATTCCAGCCTAGCTGTCACTCACCCATCAGGGTGGCTGTCCTCCTAGGAGACCAAGCACAGGGAGTTTTGCACACCTCCCTCACTTCCTGCTCACCCCAGACACACAGGCGCAAGAGGTGTTCTTCAGTCCTGAAGCCTGCCAAAGGCAAACAAAGGGACCAAACCTGGTTTGGCACAGAGACAAACCCCAGAAGGACCTTTCCAAATAAAACGGCGAAAAAAAACTAGGACTTGTTTTAACAAAGGGGCTTAAGGTGCCATATCGAAAAACATGGCTCCTGCGATTTTTGGCTACCGGTTTTCGCGGTTGGGAAAAATCATGGTAGTTTGTTGTAAAACCACTGCCACCAGCCATTTCAATTGAAAGGGTAGCATTTGACTGCTACATGAGTATTTAGACACAGGATACTAGGTAACGCCTCCAGCACTCCATAGGAAGATAGTTTGCTGGGTCTAGAAATTTGGAAAGACTAGTAAAGTCAATTAGACTTTACATTCTCTGGGAAACAGTAGTTTATCCCAGAGAAGGTATTAAACCTTTGGGAAGTCTAAAAGACATCCCTGTGTCACTGCACTGAAGGTACTGTGTAACACAAATGAAAAGATGATGCCTATGGAGTTATCTAAAACCCCATAATCAAAGAACACACATGTAAAACACACATCAAAATACATGAGAGTGGGGAAAAAAGGTTCACACTCTTTCCAGGTACAAAAATCAAGTCCTCAAAATCCAGCAAAGTTGCTGTGGGTCTCTAAGGTGAAGGGAATAAGCACATTTATGAGAATTCTCCCTAACAGAGAGTGGCATCTATGACAACGGTATTCCGTAGCTTGGTTCATTCTGCTGAGTTTCATGGGGGTGTAATACCATCTGTTTAACAGTTTATATTGCATGCATCTAGATCTAAAGTTCAGGGACCAATTGTTGGTATGCACACACATCTGTTTCCATTGAAAATCTGAAAGTTCGAACCCGACATTCTCCCACCAGTCACTCCTTACTCTTGGCGCAGAGGAGAGCAGTTTATTCAGTAACATTTTGTATAGGGTTGAGAGGAGCTGCCTACAACTGCCAGAATTAGCTATATACACCGGTTTGTCAGCTTCTGGGGTACCCTGGGATAGTCTGGCCACTGCGCCATCACACCCTTTCGTATTCTGTAATATTGCATGAGCTCCAGCGCAGTGCCGGTGTGCTTACGTCGCCATGTTAGCGGGGTGATGAATTTCTCTTCCGGGAACAGATCTGCCATTGCTTTGTAGCCCATGTGACTCCACTACGCAGCGATAGTCGCATCCCATGTAGGTCCGAGATCCTCCACAATGGAAGCCATTTATAGTGTGGACACTCTGCCCCGGTCCCAGCTAAAATGGAGCGAGAGGCTAGCACTGTGACGGCTACCGGGTCAAACAGGCAACCATCCTTGTAATTTTGGTACAGAACCAACGTTCTGAGATTTGATCTATCTGCCACAAGCCTTTTAAGTTTAACATGAGGCGGAGGGGAAGCCCCTCCATACCAGTAGTTAGCGAACTGTGCCTGTGCCGCCACCCAGTATAGCTCAAGGGCCGAGGCCATAAAACCCCCCTTGTCATAAGGAGTAGTCATATCTATCCAATTGTTCTGGACTAACCCGGAATGCCACAAGAAACGCGAAAACAACCAATGAATTCTAGAGAAGAAGGGTCTTCTGGGCCAGACCGGGACATTAGCAAATATATATAAATTATCTTTATCAGGGAGAGTTTACCAGCCATCGTGATTTGGAGTGCCTCCCACCGAATTGAGGTTGTTTTACCGTGTCAGAAATAACCACGACGGAAATGACCGAATGAGAAATGTACGTAATGAAAAATTGCCTTTTTCTTTTTCTTTTGAGCAGGTCAGCTGCTGGGGTTTCGCCACAACCCCCACTCACTATAGTATAGTGAGTGGGGTGTTGCGGAGGACACCCCCGCAGACTTTGTGTTTCTTTTTTTACCTACCCCACCAAAAGACCTAATATACATGCCACAAAAAGTTTGAACTTTTTGTAGATTGAACTTTTTGTGGTATGTATATTAGGTCTTTTGGTGGGATCGGTAAACTGGGTTCGGTCATTTTGGCTGAATCCCCTGCCACCTGGTCAGTCTGCCCATCATGTGTTCCTCCACTGCCAGTTAATTGTACCTAATCAAGGAGACCGCCACCCCCAGATATTTAACTTGTTCGGGGACCACCGAATGGGGTAGCTGCCACACGGTTTCTTAGTACCACTGGTCAGTGGAAAAATCTCAGATTCAGTATAATTTATTGCAAATCCCGAAAATCTGCCAAAATGCGTTAATGTCTTGGAGAATCATATCTAAATTTGTGTTTGTTTGTTTGTTTATTTATTCGGGCGCGAAGGCAAAAAGAGGGTTGTTCAACTTAGGTTACATGTTACAAATAAACAAGGAGTTATGGTTACAATGCTGTAGACATGTAGAGACAAATAATCATAAAAGTATGTACAGTAGGTTTACAAAAAGTAGGTGTGACAGATTAAAAGAACAGAGCGAATATACAGAATATACATGAGATCCCACATGACTGTAGCGCGAGGTTAAGCATCATGATCTTTAAGCCATTGGATCAGGTTGGATCTGAATTGCTGCTAGGGGAGATATTCCCTTAGATGAGTTGGAAGGGAGTTCTGCAGTTGTGCCGCTTTGACAGCGAAGCTACTCCCACCAGATTTAGTGAGTTTAAATCTGGGTACTAATAAAAGGTTAGTGTTGGCTTTACGTAACGGATGAGAGGCTGTTTGTCTGGTGAATCTGTCTATAAGGTATTGTGGGTCTGCATGAATGAGGCATTTATGAGTGAGGGAATCTGTTTTGAGGAGGATTGTCTCTTTATTGGAAAGCCAGTTGGTGGATCTCCTAGGGTCTGATATGTGGGCATTTTTAGGGAAGTTTAGGGCGGCTCTCGGGGCATTATTTTTCAGTGTTTGAATTTTGGAGGTGATGTATTTATTACTGCCTATGTAGAGGGCGTTGCAATTATGTAGTTTCGACAGGATTAATGCTCTTGCTAGGATGACGCAGTTATTGGGTGAAAGGAAGGGCTTGTCTGCTCTAATTAGCTTGCAGGTATAGGAGGTGGCCGAGGCCATTGAATTCACTTGTTTACCAAATGTAAGTGTGGAATCCATATAAAAACCGAGGGTTTTAACTATTTTGGCTACAGTAATGGTGTTGTTATCAATTATGAAGGAGTCATAGTTGGTGCCCAGTTTTTTGATATTGAAGGAGGTGCCTAGAATGAGGAGTTTGGTTTTGTCCTCATTCAGGCATAGACCATGAGCGGCCATCCATGCCTGGATGATGAGGTAGACTCTATTCACAAAGGCCAAATCCTTGCCATAATCTCCCGTCAGCGGGATGAGGATCTGTGTATCGTCTGCATAGTTGGTGTAGGTGATACCAAGACTGTCTAGATCATCGAAAAGGGGCTTTGTGAAGATATTATAGAGGGTGGGCGATACGCAGGATCCTTGGGGTATGCCGCAAGTAATGGGTGCGGGATCAGCAGCTGCTAGGGGAGAGGAGACTCGCATTGTCCTGTTGTCTAGGAAGGACTGAATCCATGCAACTGATTCCTGGGAGAAGCAGGCTGCCGTGACCAGGTGATTGCATAGTATTGGATGGTCTACCAGATCGAAAGCGACAGAAAGGTCAAGGAGTAGTAGGAGAGAGGTTGTGCCATTATCTCTTAGTATGTCTATTTATGTCTTAAGGTCTAGGAGTGCAGTCTCGGTGCCTTGCTGTGGTCTGAAGCCGGACTGTCAGACTCCTAGGAGGTGGTTTAGTTCCAGGTGGTGTTGAATTTGTTGGTAGGCAACTTTGCCTAGGATTTTCAAAAGGAACGGCACAGTACTTATAGGGCGGTAGTTGGTTGGGATGGAGGGGTCCAAAGTTTCCTTTTTGAGGAGGGGGAGGACCCAGGAATGTTTCAGGTTGCTGGGTATGGTGCCTGATGTGAAAGAGGCTTTTATAAGTTTATTAATGAATGGTGAGAGTTTGCTGGCGGCGACTATTATGATTTGGGCTGGACATTGGTCGCCCTGGCAATTAGAAGGTTTGAGGGTGAGGATGACTTTCTCAACTTCTTTGGTGGAAACTTTGCGAAAGTAGAAGGAGGGGGTGTCCAGCAGTTTCAGAGTTGGTAATGGGTTTATGGAAGGGCCAATGTTAACAGCGTTTGGGGCAGTTATGGACACTTTTTTGTTATTGATCTTCGCCTGGATCATAGTTATCTTGTTGGCAAGGGCATTTTGGATGCCTGTGCACCAATTCTTGTCCTTGAGACAGGAATCGGGAGCTTGGGTGGGGGATTCTACTTCCTTCAGGATGGCAAACAGTTCTTTTATGTTGGATTTAACTTGAGTGATACGGGTGTTGTAGGAGGTTTGTTTCGCTAAGATGATTTCTTTTTTGTAGAGGGTGGCTAATTTCTTCAAGTTGTTTTTGTTGGTGTCTGAGGGGTCTGATCTCCACGTTTTTTCACTTAGGCGTTTCTTTTGTCGGATTTCTTTCAGTAGGGGTGTGAACCAAGTATTTAGGTGTTGGCGGGGTTTGCTCTTCCTAATTTTCAGTGGTGCAATAGTGTCCAGAGAGGTGAGCATCACTTTGTTGTATATTTTTACCATAGAGGCTGGGTCGGACTGATCTGAAATAGAATTTAAGTTGGGGAGAATAAGAGGGATGAGATTTTCAGGGGTGATATTTTTTTTTTTTTCTGGTAGGTGCAGTGGGGGCTAGGGTGCTGTTGTTGGTAGGAGTGGTGGTTTCTATAGTAAAAGATACCATGTGGTGGTCAGACCATAGCTGAGACATTATAGATGTGATAGTAATTGGGCAGTTGTGTGGCAATCCAATTGAGGGTCCTTCCTTTGATGTGTGTTGGATCTGTAATCTTTTGGGAGAATCCTAATTCCTCCAGGGTGTTATTAATTTGTGGGGCATTGGTGTCACTTGGGTCATTAAATCCAAGGTTGAAGTCACCTAGGATGAGGCTTTAAGTAGAGTTCTTTAGGTTGTCAGATAATAGGTTCGTATGGTCTTCCTCAAAGGAGCCTATAGGGCCTGGGGGGCGATATATCAGGTGGATGTTAATTGTTTGATTATTGGCAATGGTGAGTTTAGCTGAGAGGGATTCACAGGAATTGGTTTTATGGGTTGAGGAGAGTCTAAGGGTTAAGTTGTTTTTGACAATTATAGCCAGGCCGCCACCTCTAGATGTGGTGCGATCCATACGTATAAGAGTATAGTTGTCTGGGGTAGCTAACATAATGGCTGGTCCTGCTGCGGGATGGAGCCAGGACTCCGTGATGGCCAGGAAGTCCAAGTTCTCATTTTGAATTGTGTCCGCTATTACGGTGGCGTGGGCTACCATAGAGCGGGCATTTAATAGGGCGCCTTTTATTCCCAGTGGGGTGGGAGGGTCAGAAGGCGTTTGGGCTTTGTGTTGGCATTTAGGGGAAGGGGCATCTCTAAAGATTCGACTGTTGAGTTGTAGTCAGTGTTGGCCGGTGTTGACTGTATGTAGTTTAATGTTAGTGGTAAACAGGGTGTGCTTGTTGTGGTTAGTGGCATGTTGGATATTGGCTAAAGGGTCATAAATTCTTGGGAGTCTGGCGCGGAGTCTAAGGTTCAGCTGTTGGAGGCTGCATGGTTTAATGGTCATGTTGGCTAGCTCCGGGGGTACATTACCATGAGTTGGCTGGTTTTGTGGATGAGCTAGGTTCATGCTATGAGAGATAATCAAGTGGAGAATGGTTTGAGTAGAACTGTGTAGAGTAGTGGCAGATACATAATGGAGGGCTAGAGTAGGTTGGGCGACCTAAGCGCACATTACTAAAGCAGGCACGCTAGATGCAGGTTCAAATCTGCGCTGAAATGTGCAAACAAGGTTCACCTAAATTCAAGTTCCAAGGTGGGGCTAAGGTGCATGTGCAAGCAGAGTTCACCTAAGTTCAAAAATCAAAGAATAGGGCTAAAATGCATGTGCAAACAGGGTTCACCTAGATTCAAAATTCAACTTAGGCTAAAATGCATGTGCAAACAGGGTTCACCTAGATTCAAAATTCAACTTAGGCTAAAATGCATGTGCAAACAGGGTTCACCTAGATTCAAAATTCAGTTTAGGCTAAAATGCATGTGAAAACAGGGTTCACCTAAGTTCGAAAATCAAAAAATAGGGCTAAAATGCATGTTCAGATCAGTATTCACTTCGATTCACGAATCAAGATAGGGCGAAAATGCATGTACGATTCACTTAGCTTTAGAGTTGGCACTGGGTATGGAAGTGCCTGTGTAAATAGGTACAAAAGTGGAAAAGTTTGCCTAAGTTTTACGTTCACACTAAGCAGGAATCTAGACGTGGCCTGTGCGATCGTTAGTCAAGGTGGTCAGCTAAGTTCGTAGAAACGCTGTTAAAGCAAAATGACATGGGGGCAGCTTAAAGGTATATAAAGTCTCATAGATTAATTAAAGTAGGCAGCTGAGGGGTGATTGGGGGCGGAAGCGAAGGTCCCTGGTTGCAGAGATCACAAAGGGGCGAGTGAGAGGTATGTACAAGCATCGATTATTTGATGCTGTCGGTAGAATTTAGAGCTTATTGATTGGGCATTCGTAGCCATGTGGGATAGGGTTTCCTGTGGAAAGCGGTTAACGCGCGTTAATAGGAGGGTCGGGAAAGGCAGCGCTTCACGTGTGGGGGAGAGCGTAGTTCGCTTACCATATGAGTTGGCGAGTGTTTACACAATGGAGGTCCTCACGATGGCGGGGGGGCAGAGATGCAGGGGTTCTGGCCTTGGCCTCTGGCCATTCTCAGACAGGCTCAGGACAGGAGCCTTTTGCGGGGCCTTGTGCGCTGGACGGCTGCGCATGTCGGTTGCCTGTGATTGGAGGTGAAGGCACCAGGGGCAGGCGGGCCAATCAGCTGTGAATGCCGGACTCTTCAGGAAGTCGCATCCAGGTGAGATTCGGTGGCGGCCATCTTAGAGAATATATTTTTTAAAGATTGCCTTGTGGATTTGCTTCCACAGTGCAGGTGAATTCAGGGTTCAGAGCACGGCAGATGCAGCGTTCAATTGCAGAATGCTGCTGGTAGAATATAATGAATTCAGTAGTGGTCATTTAAGCACTTGGGAGGTATGTAAAGCTCACGGGCTTACCTCGGCTGGGTAATGCTGTGCCATCAGGTGGAACGCGTCGCTCCTGCGAACGCTTGGCCACGGAGCACCTGCTCCGTGCAGGAACGGCTGTGGATAACATACAGCAATACCATGTCCGTAAACAGCGAAATAATCTTGGTTGACCCAGTAAGGTGTACCCCTCGGTGTCCATGTCTGCCATAGGATCGATCACCAGGGCAAAGAGGATTGGGGAGATGGGACACCTCTGACGACATTTCTGGTCAAGCCGGAGAAAACAAAAGGTGAGGGAGAGGGGTGCGGAGAGGGAGGGGAGGAACAAAGCAAGAGATTATCGTACTAGGCCTGATGACATTTCAGATAGTGCTGGGGGGGACAGACTAGGTAGCTATCATACTATGTCCAGGGATAATTCTGATAGAAACACAAACAAGTCCCAGTTCCACTGCGCCAAGTATAGCAAAATAATAATCGGGAGTCCAAGTGATTTGTATGAAAGAACAGCCTTTAAAGTCCAAGGTTTCGTACAAGCAACAGCCTAACATGTGTTTCGAGCCTTCCATGGCTCTTCATCTGAGGCTTAATAGGGATAGAGCCTGAAATTTAAGCTGAAGGGACAATGCCCAAAAAGTACTCTGAAGGCTTCGCAATTGCGGTTAAAGCTGGTCGGCTGTTTAGACAGACTGAAGAAATCAATGGGCCTCATTCTGGGTTTGGACCTAACCATGGAGTAATTATCTCCATGGTTGCCTCCGAAACCGTCCCAAATCCGGCATGGTGAATGGAGTAATTACCGGTCCATTCCAGGGTTGGAGGGACCGGTAATTCCCTATTCACCTTTTGCCCTTCCCCATTCCCATTTCTGCCCCATAGGGCTCAGTGGGAATGGGGAAGGAGGTAATTACGGCACCGTAAATTACGGTACCGTAATTACCTCCAAGGTACCTTTGAGGGTCCCGTACTTAACTCCTGCTAAAAGCAGGAGGTAAGGAAGGACCTGCAAAGGGAACTCAGAATACAGAGGTAAGGGATTACCGGCATCGGTGCCGGTAATCCCTTACCTCCAACCTCGTAATGACCCCCAATGACTTTTTCTGCCAATTTGTTCTTTCCATAATTCTGATAGAGTAAGTGCATAGAAGAACGTAAGGGGAGGAGGGGAGGAGGAGAGATCAGAGAGTAAGCAGTCAAAAAGAGTGGAGAAGAAAGAGGGGAGAGCGAATACAATTGCAGAAGTCAGTAGTAACACATAATGTTGCAAGCCAGGATACAAGATGAAGATGGGAACAGCATGAGTCAGTGCCACCATGAATAGAAGATGCAAAGGAAGTCCAGCATGAGAGTTGAGAAAGGGTGACACACTGTGAATCAATGAAGTCCATAAAAGTCAAATCCAGCATTGGCCACAAGATGGTGATAGTGAAACCAGAATGTATCAGGACAGACTCCTGCAGAAGTAGGCTGGAGGGTAGTGGGGGGAGCAGGATAGAAGAATCCAGTAAAACAGGTAACACCTGTGTGCAGGAAGGGAGGGGGCACAAGGGAACATCACAGGGGGATCAGAGGGGGTGGGGATGGCCTGTGGGACAGAGGGAGTAAACACATGTTGGCACATGCTTACCTGCTGTCTGAGCAGGGTGTCGGGTCCTGGGGCCTCCTGGTCCGAACTGGAATTGCCCTTTTCTTCATCAGCTCTTTGTTTCGGACGCCTAGGCAAGAGACGCCCTTGATCTAAGAGTTAAGAGCAGGAAGGAAGAGGCAGGGCTAAGCGGGTGGATGGTGCTTAGGCCATGTGACCTAGACCCACTTGCACCTTCTCCCCATCTGCAAAGGAAAAGAGGCTGGATGGCTCCTTAAGTAGGGATTAAGAGTGGCAACCAAGAAAGCACCAGCTGGGCAGGGCTTGCTAAGTGGGGGAAAAAGAGTGGCAACCAGGAAGGCACCAGGTGGGCGGGGCTTAGGTCAGGTGACCTAAATCCACTTGGACCTCCTCCCCATCTGCAAAGGAAAAGAAGATGGAGGGCTCCTTAAGAAGGGATTCACTAGGAGTAATTCAATCCCCTCCAGGATATAATGAAGGATAACATTTCTCTCCTCGGGGTCCACGTATATCTTCTTAAGAACAAATTTCAAGGATTTATGTATTAGTGTCATGACCCCCCTAGATTGCGTTGCTTAAGAGGTAAAGTAGCACACTCCCTCTTTAGCATGCATCTCTTATAGAAGTAGAACATTCACTTTGTGTCTGTTCACATAAACCATCAACTTCTGTGATTTGGTGAAGTTCCACAACCCCTAATATTCTAGTACAACACCTTCAATCCCATTGTGGTAGTTGTTTAGTATTAATAGGCGCTCCATAGTCACCTCAAAGGGCCTCATTCTGGGTTTGGAGCTAACCATGGAGTAATTAGCTCCATGGTTGCCTCCGAAACTGTCCCAAATCCGGCATGGTGAATGGAGTAATTACCAGTCCATTCCATGGTTGGAGGGACCTGTAATTCCCCATTCACCTTTTGCGCTTCCCCATTCCCATTTCTGCCCCATAGGACTCAATGGGAATGGGGAAGGAGGTAATTACGGCACCGTAAATTACGGTACCGTAATTACCTCCAAGGTACCTTTGCGGGTCCCGTACTTAACTCCTGCTAAAAGCAGGAGGTAAGGAAGGACCCACAAAGGGAACTCGGAATATGGAGGTAAGGGATTACTGGCATCAGCACCCTTACCGGTGCTGGTAATCCCTTACCTAGGTAGGCCATAAATAACCTAAATAGACCAACATCAACTCAACAACTGCTATGGGGCTAACTGCTGCCGCATCGGCCCATGCCATCAGAATAAAATGTTGAATCACATATGAATATAAAAGAGTGGCGACAGTATATTATAAATCCGGCACAATGTACTCATATAGTAGATGGAGGCATCTGGCAGATAGCTATGGCCAGGGCTGTCAACCTGGCGGTTGCTCAATGGCAGTGTCCTCCTCATGGTTAGGAATCCGGATCTGGTCTTCAGGTAATTTTACTGCTTCATTTGGGACTGTAAAAAAATAAAGTTCGCCCCAGAATTGGAATCTTAGGCGTGCCGGGAACAGCATTGCGTATTATATGTTGCGGTCACGCAGCATTTTCTTGACCCCTATAAATTGGTGATGCTCCTGTTGTACTGAGAGTGAGAAATCTGGAAAGATCCAGATTGGTTTGGGATCCCAGATGCAGTTCTTCCTTGTCTCGGGACAGGCGCAGGAGATGATCCCTGTCTGGATAGTTTAGGATTTTTGCGATGATGGGCCAAGGAAAATCGCTGGGTTTTGGTTTGGGGGTGAGGGCACGATGGACCCTTTCCACTGTGAAGAAGGGGGATAGCTGCGGGTCTCCTCATAGGTCTTTGAGGAGTCTCTCCACCACCTGCTCCATGTCCCCAAACAGTGAATCCTCTGGGACTCCTATGATGCGGATATTGTTTCTCTGTGAGCGTGAGCCCAGGTCATCACATTTTTTTTTACCTGTTTCATGTCCTTTACAAGGGTGGCCACTGTAGCCTGGAGCCCCTGTACCATATCTTCTGTTGCCCCTATCCTCACCCCGCCTTAGTTATGTGCACCACTTCCTATGCCAGTTCTTAGCGCATATATTCAATATTGGCCGTGATGTCCTCTAGCTTTTCATCAACCGCAGTGATGTCTTTCGCCATGGCTTCCATCATGTGAGATCTGCGGATGGCACCAAAGCTGATTGATCCTGATCAGGGTGGGGCAGGCATGACTGTCTGTGCTAGCCTTGGGGAGTCACCTGGTTGTATTTGTCCATGGCCCCTGTTTTTTCCTCACCATCGGCGCCTCTGGTCATAGCATGCAAGTCCCACGGAGGATGGGGAGTACACGGGCAGACGGGCAATGGAGGCCAATCACCAGCAGCACCTCTGGCATCGACCAAGCCCTATATTTAGGCCTCAGTCCAGCCTCATGCAACCTGCTTAATCGCAATGCATGCCCAGGGTCACTCCCCCAGCAAATATATGTAACATCAGGCAACTGGGGCCCTTCACGTAGGCCACTCTCTGGCTCCAGGGGGACACAAGTATCATCCGAGGAGAGGGGGCTCACTCCCTGGCTCGCTTTAAGTTCTAAACCCCTCCTCCAACACAATGTCAGTTGGAACATATTCCCAGGTAGGGCGTTGCGTGGCCAGGGAGGCAGGCAATGCTGCAAGCGCCTCGCGCAGTGGTCTATGAAAGGATCAGGGGTAAAGAGTTCTCCGTTTGGGCCAGGTTTTTCCACATACTCCCACTTTCAGGGCTGCAAATGGCCCCCATTGATCTTTCAGGCGTTAAGACACTCACTGTGAGATTCTGCATGAGGGCCCCACTCCTTTCTTTGGGCCGTTGAATGGATGTACACGCCAACCTCGGCCACCGACGAGGCAGCTGTTAGCAGCAGGGCCGCTGCTGTGCGCAACAGATCCTCACTCTGGTGGTGAGGACCTGACGAGCTGCCAATGCTCGTGTCACACAGAGGAGGACGGTGCGGGGGGAGACGATGATCCCATGCCGTACATGCACCGCAACGCTCCAACGGGGATGTTACGGCCACACTCAATCCCCACAGCTGTTTGACTCCGGGACCCTGCAGCAGGCGCTCAGCGCAGCCACTGCCGTCCCAATTCGCACTGGACGCTCCTCACCATCGGGCAAAATCAGTCTCAGTTTCACAGCGTGTATGGATGCCAATTACCACAGAGTTGTTGGGTGGGAATGCACAGCTAAAACACTAAGCAGCCACCTTGTCGGCTGCTCAACAGCACCCTGTCAAGGACGATATCTTAAGATCTACTGCCTCCAGACCTGTGATATTTTACTGGTGCCTGACTTCCCAGTGCCACCGGCTGATTATGAGTCCGACGGCCTGGGAAGTCAGGCGCTGGTAAATTGTAAATCCCCATTTCCATAGAGTCTGAAAGGACTCTCAGGGAGTGGGGACAAGGAAGCACCGGCACCATTGCTAACGGTGCCTGTGCTTCAGTGACGGGTCTGCCTACTAGGCTGTGGTTACTAGTGAGCTTACCGGCACCCTTGTTTCCGGACCGGAAAACTCCTAATGAGGCCCCATATCTTTAGCGTTGTCATATAACCTAAGAAGCAATTTCAACACAGGATGTAAAGCCACAATAGAAGCCAGCCCCAATGCAGTTAAGTTGGGCAATTGGATGGAATCCTGCTACAATTGAGCATTCCTTGGTGTGACGTAGTTATCTTGGCAAATAAGATTAGGAGCCTCATTTTGAAACAGTTCTGTGGCACTAAAGGAATAGGGGGTGGGAGGGAATCTAAACCTGTTGCTTGCGAAACAACGTTATTTTTCGTGAAAGACTAGCAGCATTCCTACCCTAAAACATGACACAATCGCAATGAATAACGCTGCGTTCCCTATATCAAAGGCTGCTTTTGTCTTTAAAAGATTTAGAGGAGAGGTTTCAAAACTTGGGTTTATATAATTGCCGGTATATGAACAGCGGCATTATGGAAAATGTTGTAGAATTAGTAGTGTTGGTAGTCAAGACTGTAGGGACGGAGGCAGTTGAAATATAAACAAGGAATCCAAAGAGCTAAGCAATGTTTCCCAGGATTTTCAGTGTGTGCAATAGGTTGTAATTTTTGCCGTCTTCCTTCTTGCCGAACCATATGTCTGGACTGCCTGTTCTGTACTGGAGGAGCTGGTAGAGGAACCCGCGCCAGTCATTAGGCCACAAGCTGAAGCAACCCTGGTAGCTGCCGAGTTGCCACTATCCAAATTAGAGGTGTAAGTGGAAGGCGCGGCAGCCATAACCTCCACCACAAACATTTGTTTAATAAATGTATTAAAAAAGCTCACAGCCAGAAACCTTGTCACCAGAAGGACGCAGAAGAGCGGAATGTTGTCCTGTATTGGGGAACTGCCAAGCGCACAGATGGCAAATATGGAGGGGAGATAAAAATGCTGTTGTTGTTCTTCACTGGCAACTCCTTGTGACAACTAAGAAGGACCCTCCACTCCTGATGCCAGCCAATCAATCCACTGGCCAACACAGACCACACTTCCCTTCTCGCTGAGTGGCCCTGAAAAGAAGTGCAGAAAAGTGGCAATGGAGCAAGATAAAACTTTACTCACTTAAGTCCATATAGAAGACCACATCCATGGACCAAAAGCAAGGCTCTCCCAAGCCTCCTGAGCCGCGCTTCCACACTGTCGCACACTGCACACTCTGCGCTGCAGCCCGGTTTTTGTAGGCTGTCACGAGTCTGCTTGAAATCAGAACCATTGAAAGAAGACTGCACGGAAAGTAAACAAAGCTTCTCGTGCTGCCGCATTCTATCTCGCCTGTACCATGCAAACTCTTCATATCCTGGTCTCCTCGCCTATTCCATCAAATGTCTCCAGGTTCTCCACAATGCGGCAGCCTGTGTCATTTTCAGTATTTGCCGCTCCACCAATAGTCCTCCTTTTCTTGCCAAACTCCACTTGCTCCCTATCAATCGTATATTAATCGCTCTGCATAGTGCATCCACAACATTTGGCTTCATACTCCCCTGCAAGGGAGGACACATCTTATATTTGTTCTCGGCCCTGTATCTTGAGCTCCCTTCCCCCTACCCTCATCATCCCTACTTTTAGGCTCTTTCACAAGAAATTGAAAACCTGTCTGTACCCCTCTTCCCCTCAACCTTTAGCATCTAAAACTCCATTCTTCTGCACTCTACAAGTCTGCTCCATCAAGTCATTTTTGATGTCAGAGTGCTTTAATAATGGTGCAACATAAACTCCTTTTTTTACCACTACTTCTATTCCTCAGTTTCCGTTAGTTCAGCTCTTTCAGTAGTGCTTATGCTCTTTAGGTGATCACATTCTCTAATTCTTTTGGACTTTTTTTCACTTCTGGCACTGCCGGTCTTCCATCATTAGCCACTCCCTAGCTCCCTGAGTTTGGTATGAAATATTTTTTCCTGCCAATTTACGCTTTTTTGTTGTTGATCTGTGTAATATTGTCAACAGAAACAGAAATGTACATGTTTACTTTCATCTTGCTTTTGTTGATCTCAAATACTATGGTGATAAACAGCCAAATAGAGGAGAATAATGTCGGTTAATGGCTAGTTTGTGTAGGTTTGCATCGATATAGATACATATTATCTTGATAGAGTATTTGGGTGTGTTATTGAGTGGACAGATAATGTATTGGAGGGATGCCTAGATGAGGTTGGGTATGTAACCACACACATACCTGTACAGTAAACATATGTGGAGAACCGCTTGCAGATAATGCCTGAATTTCTCAGTAGTCTACATTAATCTTAGACCTGCTCTTCCTAGTCATTATTTTTGAGTGATGTCCATCTCTTGTCCATCTCTTGACAGTAACTCAATTTAGATTGTTTCCCCCTTGTTATGTTTAATAGAAGTGTACTGCTAAGTGTGGTCTCTGGCAGTCTCTCCTCATTAGCCGTCATTGGGACCCAGAGGAGCAGTGTGGCCAGGGAGGCACACAGTGTTTACGTGTGGCAGCACTGCACTTAGCAAAAGACAGCAAAGTGCAGTCTCCAGCTTTCCCTCACCATTTCCTCATCAACTGGTATTGGGACCCAGGGGAGCAATATGGGTTAGGGAGGCACGCCATGGTCCGACTAAACTATGCTGCCTGGTCTCGCTCTACTTGTTGGAGACACAGGCCAACAACCATGCCACAACCTTCCCTCAGATGCCGATTTACCAGCACCTATGACGCATGTGATTTTATCATGCCCAATCCCACAACCACAGACAGAAATGCCAGCTTTTCCAGGGTGTTGTGCCCATCATCATGCCGTCTGTGTCCACTTCTGCAGCTACACCTCTTGCCCTGTTACACAGTGGACCTCCAAAAAAGGTGGGATGTTCTTTTTGTTTGTTCCATTCCAATATGGTGGCCTCTGATTCCCAACATGGCGAGCTCCCAATACGCTGTTTTCCAACTTCGTGTC
Source organism: Ambystoma mexicanum (assembly GCF_040938575.1). Lineage (NCBI taxonomy): Eukaryota > Metazoa > Chordata > Amphibia > Caudata > Ambystomatidae > Ambystoma > Ambystoma mexicanum. Next base: position 1,250,463,255 of record NC_090925.1, on the reverse strand, counting down.
CTCATTTTTACTTCTAGAACTGAACTCACTGTACAGGAAACCCTGAGCAACACCTCACCACGTCTCAATCTCTAGTGTCTTTCCTACCATAGTTGTCTGTTCCCCCTTGCATTTATATTGTTTGTTTCTTAACTTTACTGGGTTAGTATAGGGTTGGGTGTGGATCGCATATTTGTGTTTTTTTTCAAGCCGTTTTTCGTGTCCATTTTTGTATAGGTCTTGGGGGATAGGTTTTGTCCTTTGCCCTTTTCCTCTCTGGGATGTTTCACAAACTGCCAGTGTTCCAGCCTTGGTTTACACTAGCAGGGCTTATGTACTAGCAAATGGGACACATTGCCTGACTTCCCCAACGGAAAGGAATTGAAGAGGCATCCAGTCATGTGGGGTGTTGAAGAACTGTGCAATTATTGAAGTGCAGCAAAGTGCAATCTCCAGCAGTCCCTTCCCAATTCCTCACCAGTCTGCATTAGGACCAAATGAGGCATTGTGGTCAGGAGGGCACAGTGTGCATGAAGGTTGAAGAACTGTAACCTAGCAAAGTGCAGTGATGTGTACTGCTAATTGCTCTCTCTGGCAGTCTGGGATAGAGCAGCAATGCCCCAATTGCCTGATAAACTCTGTTCTTTTCCCTTATGTGGAAAAAGCTCTGGCAGACCCCACAGTGCACCTGAACAACTTAGTGAGTTTTGAGGGGGCCCTTAACATTCCAAACAACATACTAATAAAGGTGAAATGAGCAGAGCCTCCTCTCTCCATGTCCTTTCCATCCCTCCGCCATGCACGTCTCCAACTGCCTTCCACTCATTTTCTCTACTTGCCCCTCTCCACAGGAAAAACCTACCCCCTGACATTAAAGGTAATCTATCAGTGGGATTAGCCAAGGCCAGCCATGGACTTCACTTGTCAGCCAGTGAAGAGGCACCTCCCATTCCTTCTCCAGCGCCCATCAACTGACCCCTGCCTGCCTCTGGTAATAATGACACAACACGCTTGTTTGCATACTAATGTATGCATGTTTAGTATTTGCACATTAAGGTTCTATGCCACAAATACAGATCTTATTAATATATGCCCCTTGTCTCCTTCCACAGTCTTTCTATACAATCACATCCGGTGCTTCACCCAGTCAGATAACCCCCCACCTACTTGTATACACCCTTTACAGGTGCAAGCTGTTATTTGCACTCACTTCTATGTAGGTAATGACTGTCCACTCTCTGACAGCACGTGCTGAAGCTCACTAAGGACTATCACCAGTCTAACCTTGAAGTACTCTAACGAAGGGGAGTGAGCCACTGCTGTGGGGGGAGATCTCCTAGTCCGGGTAAATTACAGTCGATCCCCTTATCAAATGTCTACTACCTTCAGCCTGTGGTCACCACCTCCAACCTCATTTTGTCAGAACATTCATGTCAGGCTCGTCTGTCAAACGGCTTCCCTGCAACTGGTTACCTCACCTGTCAATCCACACAGGCCCTCGTAAATGGCATAATTTCAACAGGGCAACACTACCTGGCTGCATGTTCAACAGCTGTCCGATAGGAATGGAAATCAAAATGCTGTCCTTGCTAAATCAGAAAAGGGAGAGCGATTAACCCAGTTCTGAGCAGTGGCTGCTATCCAAAAGAAAAAAAGCAGACAGAAGCACAACAGATTGGGTGGAGTTATAAAAATCTCTATGCATGTGTCAGTGGGGAAAAACACTGTGTAATGGGATGTTATGATGGTTGCAGTGCAATATTACAAAAGCCAACACATGTGCCAGTAATAGTTTCTGAAATGCCCATAAATCTGCCACCGCCCTGTACTGCTCATAACACCACACATCACAGGTGTCATGAATGACATCATGTGTAGTGACATCACAGATGACACCACAAATGTATACACAAGCTGCAGCAAAAGGAGCAATGCACAAATGACCCAATTTGCTACAAAAAATACATTTAGCGACCTGTACCTAGAATGAGATTATAGCATTTTACATGTTTCCACTTTCAACAGTGTGCCAACACACATTTCCTAGCCCACATTATTTTGTATATAGTATATTGTCAATTATACCTTTTTTAAACACAAATAACAATCAATACCATATACAACAAGCATTGACAAAGCCAACAGTTTGGGCTTTGCACCTGCTACAATAAGCGTCCCGTTAATACCACTATGGCATTGCCTGGCACAAAAGTCCAAACTGTTGGCGGAGGCATTGTTGGGGGGGGTGGAGTGGGGTGGGGCCAGGGGGGGGCTATATCCCCGGGTCTTTTGGTTGTAGCCCTGGATAGAAGCTCAGGGTCTACAACTAAAGGCCTAGCTAGCCCTTAGTCCCGTCATTCCTGACATTGCCCTAGCCCTGGATCTTTTCCAGACCTAGCAACACCCCTGACTGTTGATATTGCCAATACTTGTGATAGTGTGCACTGTTACAAAAAATGGAATCTTGGTGAAATAGAACAGCAAATGCACATATATTCCACATCACATCTTGACTTCTTCCTGACAAAATTCTAATTATGCAACTTCCCCATATGCCCTTGAGTGTAAAAGGATACTACTTTGTGCAGCCACTCTCTTGACATCCGTTCATGAGAAAGTTGGAGCGTGTGCATGTACTTCCTTTCCACCTCTTGCCCCCAAATCATAGTGGCCCGGGCCTCTGTTATTTCAGAGCTCAGATCTTTCAGCACTAGATTTCTTGCCATGGGTTGGGAGGCATCTCTGTGGCTTCTACTTTCCCAAAGGAATAAGAGTGAAGGAAAACGGGGGAGAAGGAGAGGAGATTAGGAAGGAGAGAAGAGCGAGGTTAGAAAGAGAGGAGGGAAAGAGGAAAGTAACAAAATGAAGGAGAGACAAAGGAGGAGTGTCCAATAAGAAAAAGATTGAAGGAAAAGCTGTTGGGAGTGCCACGGCTCTGTTTCTTACACACATCCACAAACCAACAGGAACAGCGGCTATCAAAGAGCAGGGCTATGATCTACAGCAGGCCTCTGAGGCGTAAACAAATCCTAGAGCAGGGCTATGATCTACAGCAGGCCTCTGAGGCGTAAAAAATCCTAGAGCAGGGCTATGATCTACAGCAGGCCTCTGAGGCGTAAACAAATCCTAGAGCAGGGCTATGATCTACAGCAGGCCTCTGAGGCGTAAACAAATCCTAGAGCAGGGCTATGATCTACAGCAGGCCTCTGAGGCGTAAACAAATCCTAGAGCAGGGCTATGCTCCACGGCTAAAATGGTAAAAGGCTAGTGCTAATTTCATAACAGGATTTTATAGCAGGCTTCAATCTTCAGTTTTTCCCAGGTATCAGGTGACCCGGGGGGAGGCAGAGAAAACGAAATGGCCTTTGCTATGGAATCAAAGCAGCAGCAAATATACACAGGGGCGACATCACAGTAGCGATCTGCAGAGAGAACATTTAGAAATAATAGTTGTGCTTTCATTGGGTGCAGTACACATTAAAAATGCAATAAAATACTTTTTTTTGCGATCATTTCATTTTACCTTCCTCTGTGTAAAAGGATTTTGAGACACTGAATTTCAAAGCGAATGGAAGCAACAGCTTTTTTGAAAACTAATGACGATAATGTGTGGCATAATGTGCATGAAATGTATGTCCTTAAGACACGGTATAAGCCTAACACAATGGGCCTCATACCAAGTATCGCGGTCCATGAATAAGGGTGCCTACAGCAACGTACCGACACTGTTTCCGGACCGCCATACTTCAACGATGCCAGTAGGGGCCACGGATCCCCCAGCAGGCCTGACTTGCCGGATTTTCAGGCCCCTACCATCATGGTTGTCACAGAAGCACCATTAGCAACGGTGAAGGTGCTTTGGTGTCCCCATTTCCATGCTGTCCAATTGGACTCCATGGAAATGGGGATTAACCCTTATCGCTTTCGCTTGTGATATCCCAGTGACGCAGAGATATCAGGTGGCGGTAAGGGTGTTACAGGGTTGGCGGCAAATACCACCAACCTCTTAATGAGGCCTAATGTTTTACTCTGGGAGATGTGCTCAACACCGATCAAAAAGTAATAGACTCTTCTCTAACATAACTATTTTTTTCCCCAAAGCCTTCACTTGTGGAAAATGTTCTCTGACACTAACAGGGCGAGCTCGAGACGGTGGGGCCTGGGAAGAGGAGATGTACAGCGGACGAAGGCCAAGGGGAGGGATAGGGTTTGGAGAGGTGGGAGTCCCTGTGCCCAAAGAAAGCCAAAGTGCCGTGGAGACTGGAAATGTACAGGATACAAGAATGTCACCTGCTGATGTCTAGAGACGCCATTGTCAGTATTAAAATAACATTGGCAGTAGCATCTCTAAACATTGAAAGGTGACACGCATGGGCAGATTGGGATGCCCCCAGCAGCCCAAGAAGAGTAGAAAACAAGGCCTATTTTCACTGTAGCAATGGAAAACAGCATGCAGCCAATCTCAACATGTACAAGTAGGATTACATAGCAACCACCACTAGCTTGCTGGCAGGCTGACAGAATGGAAACAGCAGAGAGGAATCACTCTGCGTATGCAGTGGGTTTGAGGGGAGGAGGGAGCTTGGCAGTTCAGCCGTCCCACAACAGTGACCTGCGACCCACCAACCATCCATTCTTCGAGCAATCAACGAGAGTGCAGCACAATGTGTTCATACGGCTCGACAGTGAATGCAGAAGTCATCTTGAAGGGAATGTTTGTGGCTCACTGCTACTGGTCAGTTACTAAACAAACCAAAATGTTGATACTTAACACTTCAATCTTTGGAGCTGTTAACACGTTATAATTTGGAAACATGTTTTCATGAATACATATTCTCTTTGGAAAAGTAAAATATTTTCAAAATATGAGCAACATGTTTTCATAACATGTTATGAAAAATGAACACATTTTTTTTTAAGCACTACATTTCAAAACAAATGACTTGGTTTTGATGAATCAAGGATTTTCCTCACACGCTAACAATTAACTGCATCTCCAATATGGCTGCCAGCCTGGAGGAGCTCAGACCTCAAAGAGTTCCCATGCAGAGAGTACTTGTGGGCGGGGAAAGGCAGGAAGGGGTGGGATTTGCCATAGGGATATGCAAGGCAATGGGCACAGAACGGGTGGGTTTATAACCAAACAGTGTATCCCTCCTCAAATGTTATTTCGATGTGCTCATCTTCAAGAGCCCTTCTCCAAAGCCCTCCTACCTCCAAACTAAAAATCAAGATGAACCAATTACATATTTAAATCCTTCAAACCAATTCAGCTAAAAAGAAGATGGATCAAATAAACTTTAGTTCCTCCGGCCGATGCTTTATTACATGCTGAAATTTAATAACATTATAAATCATGCAAATATTGTTTCCCTCCATATATACACCCTATGTGTCACTATTACACAAGGTGATATCCAAAATTCCACATGCTACCAAATCCCTCCCGCGCAAGAGATTAAAAAATTGCAAAAGGTAAGAAGATGTCTGACACTTTCCATTGTTTGTGTACAACACAATTGTTGATGTATGCTCTAGATTCCATGACCTCTACGGTTCCTACTGTATAGAATTGTGTTCCCTTATACTCTAGCTGGATGAAACTATTAGGGAATTCAATGAGATATTTAGGTTTTGTTTTAAATTTGGGTATAGACAGTAAAGAATCCCTATTATGTTCTTTTGCGGCTGTCGACTATATGTTGGTCCCTGTCAAGCTCGCCTATATTCTTTTTTTAAAGAATTTTAAAGTTAATGAAAGTGGTACTCAATGTATCAAGTTTAGTACACTTCCAGCAATCTTTTCCCTGTGACTAGCTGATTTGTACTGATACCCTTAAATGCAATTATGTCAGTGGGATAATCTCTTGTTATCTTATTCATTAGTGTATTCGGTGATGAATTGACACATTTCCAAAAGAGATTATTCTGCCTTGCAGCTTAATGGAACTTGCAGTTCATAGTCCTAATTCCGTATGCAGATACTTCAGTGGTAAATTGGCAGGAATTCCAGTTAACATCCTTAAGCAATAAAATTACAATTTTTTTTTAATTTCCCCAAAAAATTAGCCACCCCATATTTCTACTCCATGCATCATCACTGATATCATTTTGGCAACATGGATAGTTTTTAGTGAGTTGTGTGACGAATCATGGGATTCAGTTGCTTCTCAGGCGAGAGCCTTTCCCTGTGAGGCAAGGGAGGTGAGCCTGCTACACAATCCCCTACCTTTGGGTGGAGTCAAGCGACACCTTACCAGTGAGACTCTCCCTTGGGGACAAGGGCTCCCGTTCCAAAGAGGAACTCCCTAAATTATTCACTTACAATCCAGTTGTAGCCACAACTACCGGAAGAGGGCATACAGAACAAGTCGATATTTGTTATTGCCAGATAGAATCTATGAGAAAACCTGAAAAAGATAACTCCACTGGCACTGAGATGAAGCAAACCATTGGAGTAATACTGATTACTAACAAAACAAAGAACAAGGACTTGACGTTGCGCAAGGTAAGTCCCAAGGCTGTGTCATAAAACAAGCAGGAGGATTCCTGATAGAGAGAGGAGCCCGCAAGTTTAAAATCAGCTGTGCAAGTGAAGCTGATAGAGAGACGGATGCGCAGTTTTCAAGGCTGGAAGAAAAGTGGTGTATGACGCGAACTGAAAGGGGCCCATAGGGGTCCCTCACGTTATGGAAACAAGGCAAGTCACCATACACGATAGATACGCCAGACACAAGGTTGTATTCCCAAAGCTAGGGTTTATTGCAAAGCAAATAGTCTCAGTTGGCCAACTCGGTCTCACGCCCTGCGACGTACATCTTTAGACCTCGAGGGACGCAAGAGAGTGAATTACGTACATCAGTTACATATATACAAAATGCATATCATACAATCAGCTGTGACATGTTTAACACCCCCCTTATTGGGTTTCTTTGAACTCGGTTTGATGATGGACACTTCTGACGAATATGAGACCTTCAAATATCTATTCTAGTAACAATATGCAACCTTGCAAGTGTAGAGACATCTTTTCTTTGTTGAACAGACCACAGTACTTCTGTTCTTGTAAGCGAGCTACATACGGGGAAGAGTTACATTCCAGACCTTGCTATCTATGAGGTGCTATTCGTGTCCTGGGAGCCGACACGCTCTACAGGGCTCGAAAAAGGGGGGGCCGTAAGAAGAGCATAATTCAAGCCTTCAGCTGCTTTATTCTAACATATTCTACCATATAACGAGACTGGCTGGCAGCTGTGAAATGATTAAATGCCCTGCGGCTCTGCTTCAAGGCTACGTTCGGGAGGGAGCCGGGCATTTCTCCCCGGAGCTGCCTACGTTGTGTTTCAACGAACTCTTATTAGCCTCGCGGCCTTGCGACCTTGTCCTTTCACGTTCAGACAACAATGTTAACAGTTGAGCAGAGTAAGCAGAAATGTGCTGCGAAGCAATTTGAACAGAAAGCAATGAGCAATCGTTAGAAAACAAAATGGCGATCCTTGTTACATCAAAATGGCCGTTCATTGGTCAAACTCGGAAACCTGTATTTCTATCGTTATGTACATGAGACGGTTGGCCTTCGGCAACCAAAATACGTTTGCCGTCAATCGTGAGAGGTGTCCATTTTTCTAGACCGACAAACCCTCCTTTTGGCCGTATGCCAAACGTCTCATTCATTCATTGTATCCTCCTCTGATGACGATAAGTCTGAAGTACTTATGTCTGAATTTTGCATGCTATTATAAGCATCATCATCGTCATTAATGTCTATAGCCATTAATTCTTTCACTGTTTTCATTTAATTTGTGTCTCTGTCATCCCGGCCATAAGTTTGTTTTCTTTTTGTTATCATATGCATACATCCCTTAGTACATCCCTCAGTTATCTCAGTGCAAACTATCGGTAGGCAGTGTATGCAACAACAGCACGTTATGAATATTCCAAACACTACTACTAATATCGCAATCAACTTCCATCCCCATGAACGCAGTATTCCCCAAAACCAGGACCCTATTCCCCAGCCCCCTTTTCCAGTAGGGAGTTCGGAGCTTAGGACATGCATTTTTTTTTATTGCTTCAAATATCATAGGGGAATAGTCATCTACGAATACGCAGCACGCTGATCCCACAATCTTGCAAATTCCCCCACGATCAACCAGGATTACATCGAGAGCCATTCTATTTTGCAGCGTCATTAACCTAATTCCTTTTTCTTCCAACATCATGTTAAATAGTATATCTGTCTTTATGATTATGGTATCTTTTAGTATTCTGGACAGCTGCCTTATGTTATAGGAGTTCACTATCTGGGACAAGAAAGGCATGAATGATTTAGCTACGTCCTTCGCTATCAAAACACCTTCGCTACTCCTTCGGGTCCTAGATCTGGATAGCCTGGCCATGTCTGCTGTTTCTAAGAGGAACACTCCCGGGAACAGTAGACCTAGGTAACATGTACCTCCCCAGTTTCTGGGCAACCAAGAATAGGCTTTTTCTCCACATATAAAATATACAGGATCTCCCAAATATACTGGTTCTATTTCCCATTTTAGTACCGCTGTATTCATGCATCCAGTAACTTTTCTTACTGAATAGGAGCCTTTCTTTTTTAGACAAAAAGGGACAGTTCTCGGGTTGTAATTCACCGTGCAAGAAGGGGGGGGGTTGCATCTTTGTTCCCGTCTGTCCTTACACGAAACATCATCACAGATGTTTTAACTGGCGGGGACAATCTATCTTGTCTATTTTGTCGTGTTATTTTTCGCGAACTTTTAGTCGTAGATCCTGGGATCATCACTTGCGCTTTATGGAATATGGAACAACCCACAGGCCTCATAATTATTTCCTCAAACTCATTCATGTTTGTTCTATCTAATTGACCCGTACTACTCTTATTCCATTTCCCATAAAACATTGCACTTAAAGATGCACTGCATGCAGAACTTAATGGTAATGGTTGTACATACCAGACTATTCCTTTCCCCGCATGCTGCGGTAAATGGGCGCATGCCCAACAATTATTTTTCTTTAGAATTGCATGCGTCATGTTCATGATGAGTGATAGCGTACTGTTCCCATACCCTTCTCTGTGTCTCTCTTCCATTGGGGACAAAGTATAAGTAATCACCTGAACCGGGCTTTCAGTAGTGGATATATTAACTATTGATAAGAACATTCCCAATGGGTGTATAGACTCCAGATACCATAACACAAGGGCTGTCGTTATTGGTGCTACCACACTCATGAAGCACATGATTATTGTCAAAGCCAGCATACAATTTTTTTTACCATGCGTTTTCCCTAAGTTTACAGTCTTTATAACTAACTTATTCTCAGCAGTGGTGCAGGAGGAGGCTGAAACCGGTCCCGACATTTTTCTCACCGTCCTTCTTCCTGACAAAGTTCGTTGTGGATATCTCTCTTCGTCGCACTCGTCCGGATGTCAATAAGTTCAAAGGAATTGTCAACAGTTTAGTCTGCCAGCCCTTTGCAGCCTGGATTGCTTATTTGTTCAAGGCAAGATCACTTATCCTTTCTCACACTGCTCAGAGAACTTCTGAACAGTTGTCTATTGCCTTTGTACCATGTGCGCCCAGCTTGTCCGCTCTGGTTCAGGACACATGTACTTTTTATGATTGCACCGAGGAGCCGCGATCTTGAATTGTCCGACTTGCACAATTCTCATGCTTCTCTCCTCTACACCTCTAGTTCCTTCTCCGTCCATGAGTGGAACCAGAGGTCAGCATAAACACCAAAAAAAACTGTGGATCACTCTGTCTTTCGAGGCCGCAAATCATATCTCCTCACTCCTGGTATTGTGTGATCCGTGAACAGTGCCGGTGCACTTCCAGATCCAGGCTCAGAGTCAGCCTGTGGCGCAATGGCAGATGCTGGTGTGCGCCGCGACAGTGATGCGGATTCGGTTTTTGGCTCTGGTGCAATGGCAAGTGCTGATGGGCGCCAAAGGGGTACACGTTTAGTGTCTGCCGTTATTTGCAATGCAGATTTTGTGTCAGCCAACAGTGATGTAGGTTCTGCTGGGCAACGTTGGGGCCCTCTTTGCCCTTCCCCCTTTTTGGCAATCTTTTCAGGCTTTGTTTCGAGTTTCACTTCTCGCTTGGACAGATTTAGCGGCAGTGGACTGGCAGCAGTTTCTTTCGTTTCTGGGACAGCTGTCTCTTCCCGTGCCTTTCAGTGACATGGGTGGCATGGATCCACGACTTCCTCCCATCCACCCGTATTGCTTTCTGTGTTGCCAGAAGCACTTGATAGGGGCCGCGCCACCCGGGTGCTAACGACGATTTTCTCTCAAAGTTCTTAAGCAGCACCCAGTCTCCTGGCTCCAGCGCGTGCCCCGGACCAGTATATCTTACGGGTAGAGCCTCCTGCACCTGCTGATGAGTCAAACGCAATTTCTGCATTAAAAGGCCACAATAAGTGCTAAGTACAGGATGTTCCACTCCACTCAGTCGCTTTGGCTGAGGTGCGCACCAAACATTCGCCGGCCTCCCCATCACAATCTCATACGGGGAGAGCCCAGTTTTAGCCTATACAGACGTACGCATGCACAATAGCGCTATCGGTAATGCATCCACCCAACTCAACTTGCTCCCTGCACATATCGTGCTAATTTTTGACTTGAGGATTCCGTTGTGCCTCTCAACAAGACCGGCCGAACTCGGATGCCTCGAACTATGAAATCTCTTATCAATATGAAGACCTGCACATATCTGTAATACCACTGCGCCCACAAAATGTGTACCGTTATCTGACCATATGACACGGGGCAAGCCAAAACGGGAAAAGTATTCTTTTTTTTTTTTTTTTTTTTTGGTTTTATTGATTTTGAAACAAAAAATAAAAAGAAAAACAAAAGATTAACAAAAGATTTGAGCATTTCACTTGTTACAACTCTGTTAGCATATGGTTACATCAAAAGAACAAAACTAGAGTCTCATTATACAATTGATCGTCCTTGTGTTAGTTTCCGATCTCTAGTAGTAACAGTCATTATAACATACCCCATACCCACCCACCTCCCTCCCCATGGTTGGGCAGACATCATTGCGGCATCTTTTCTCTGTTATATGTTCATAGCGGGTAATGTTCGGTTCACTATTGTGAGGTTTCCTTGATTCTTGGGTCATAACTGTCCTGTATTGAGAGTTTTTGAGATTCTTGGTTTAATTAAGATCTTGTAGTGTCCTTGGGTTGGGAGTCCGTCGTCTCTGAGAGGTGTTTGCCTCGAAATTCTGACCATAAGATCTCACATTGCGACGCTTTGTTGTGTAGGGATGCCGTGATCAATTCCATTGTGTAAATGTTGGTTGACAAATTGATCCATTCTTTCTTACTTGGAACCTTTTTGGATTTCCATTTTGTTACTAGCAGTGCACGAGCTGCTACTAATAGATGTGGGGCAAGACCCCTGAGTCTAGTCCATTCGTCCTCGTCTTTTTCCATTCCAAAGAGAACCAAACGTGGATCAACGTCTCTTTGTATGCCGTCTATGTCTTTGATCCATGCCAGGACTTCCTCCCAGAATACCTTTATGCGTGGGCAGCTCCACCACATGTGCCAATAGTTGGCTGTTTCTCCACATTTTCGCCAACATCTCGGGCTCAGAGTCTGAAACATCTTGGACAATTTGAGTGGCTCGTATTGCCATCTATGTAGGAGTTTAATGGCGTGTGATTTATATTGACTGGATAAGGATGTTTTGGATGCGTTTTTGCGCATCATTTCCCATTGTTCTGGATCTATCACCTATACTAGGTCTCTCCCCCATCTGCTTCTGAGATGTTCCGTGGACCCGGTGCCCGCTTCGATAAGTTCTTTGTACATTGCAGATATCAAACCCTTCATTTCAGACTTAGAATCCAAAAGTTGTTCGAATGGGGTGAGTTCTCTCTGCAGCTTTCCCTTCCATGCAGATTTTGTGAGGACTCCTTTTATCTGGATGTATTGGAAGGTGGATAATGGGCCTATCCCTAGGGCTTCAGTTAGGTCTGGAAGGGTTATGAAGTTGTTCTTCTTCTGGAGTTGCCCTACCCTTTCGAGTCCCGCCTCGTACCAGGATTGGAATCTTCCTGCTTCGGGTATGTGATCGTTTATGCCAGGGGACCATAAGTGGCTAAGTGGGGACGGGCAAGTGGTGATCTTGTTCATTGCTTTGCTTGGTTGCCAGATGTTCCAGATGGTACTCGGTATCGGGTGGCCCTTAATTTTGTGAGGGGTCCATAGCCATTCTGACACAGTGGCCGGCGAGAAGTAATGATTGTCCATGTGGACCCATTGGAGGTGGTTGTGGTCACGTAGGTGTGGGATAAGGATACGTAGTTGTGAGGCTTTGTAGTATGCTCGCAGGTCGGGGAGACCTAATCCTCCTTTTTCTTTGGAAAGCGTCAGACTGTCGTATGCAATCCTCGCCTTCTTTCCCTGCCAGAGGAACCTAAGCATACGTTTTTTGGCCTCTTCAAAAAACGCATTTGGTATCTCGATAGGTAACATCTGGAAAGGGTACAGGAATCGGGGGAGGCATACCATTTTAATGGCGTTAATCCGCCCTAACCACGAGATTGTGAGTTTGTCCCACCTATTCAGATCGGCTGAGAAGCTCTGGAGGAGGGGTGGGAAGTTAGCTTCATATAGTTCTGTTAGGTTTTTAGTGATCTGGATGCCAAAGTATTTAAAAGCAGAGTGTTCTAGTTTGAGGCCTAGGGGCAAGAACTTGTTTTCGTTTTCCTCTTTCGTTCCTTGCAAAGGGAACAACATTGATTTAGTCTTGTTCACCTTAAACCCAGAGAGTTTGCCATATTCTTCTAATAGTTGGAGAGCATGAGGGACAGATACAGAGGGGTTGGTAATGTGTACAAGTATGTCATCAGCATTGAGTGCTATCTTATATTCTTTCGTTCCCAATCGCATGCCTTCTATTCTGGAGTCGGATTGTATCTTTTGGGCCAGGGGTTCTAGGGAGAGCGCAAAAAGTATTGCAGAGAGGGGGCACCCCTGTCTAGTACCACGTCCCATATCAAACCATCTGGAATATTCCCCATTAACAGAGATGGATGCCTTTGGGGATGTGTATACTGCTCGTATTCCTTTCCTAAATCTCGGCCCTATCACCACCTTGTGAAGGACTGCCCTCAGGAATCCCCACTCCACTCTATCAAAGGCTTTTTCTGCGTCTATTGACAGTAGGGCAGGGTCACCTGGCAGTTCTGGTGATGAGTGGATGAGATGGAGATTTTTGCGCATGGTGTCAGCCCCTTGCCTACCCAATATGAATCCGACCTGGTCATTGTGTATGAGGTGAGGAATCTGTACTTCCAATCGGGCGGCTAGTACCCTGGTGTAAATTTTGGCATCTAAGTTGAGCAATGAAATTGGGCGGTATGAACCACAATGTTTGGGGTTCCTTCCCTCCTTTGGGATCACTGTTATGAGCGCCTTCGTAAAGGAGTCGGGGGCTGTCCCTGTTTCTACTATCTCGTTAAAGAGCTCCGTCAAGAATGGTGTTAGCTGGTTGCTGAAGATTTTATAAAACCCAGCGGTATAGCCGTCCTCTCCGGGGGGGTTGTGTCACGATGCCTGCCCCCGGAAAGCCAGACCAGGCCCAGCAACCCCGGAAGCAGGCATCATGCCACTTGAAGCATGCCCAAAAACCCCAGTTAGGGGCTCTTTGGCTACAGTCCTGGCGCCTATGGCGCCAGGCTCATAAGAATAAAGTCAGTCCTGGCGCCATGGGCGCCAGGCTCATTACAGAAATCTTACCTGTTGCAGAACATGCTGCATACCTACCTGATGCAGACCATGCTGCACGAAGCCACAAGCCAAATGAGGCTTAAAGGGACTACTTTACCTCAGGGACTCCTTTCCTCTCGGGTGGGCCTGTGGAAGAATACTTACCTGGGACTTCTTCCAAGGCTATTTAAGCCACACCCGGACAGCCACACGTGCTTCGCGTTATTCTGCTTGCTGCAGCGTAACGCTCACCGTGTCTTCAGCAGCTCCAGTCTTCAGCCACGCCCGCTTCAGCCCTGGAACACCTGGAACAAGAAAAGGAGAAGGAGAAGAGGTCTGAACAAAACCCTTACCTGAATCCTTGATCCAGCACATCGTCGATCTGGAAGAGAGAAGCCTTCTCAGGTGTATTGCCACGCACCTCGCAGAGCCGCGCTGAACTCACCAACCGGGGCTGCATTCCTTTACTCCATCGAGAATCCAGCATCTCCAGGCCATTCTTCAACACCTGGGGGAGACAAGAACAGATAGGTGAGCAAGGGCAATACAAACCACCCCCAAAGACTTACCTGATTTACCACAGGGGGGTACTCACCTCATCTCTGGTCGGCGTAGTCAATTCTGCATCACTGCCGCACCCCGGCCCCTAAGGGGAAAACAAGGACAATACAAATCACCCCCAAAGACTTACCTGATTACCACAGGAGGGTACTCACCTCATCTCGGGTCGGCGCAGTCAATTCCGCATCACCGCCGCACCACGGCCCCTATGGGGAAAAAACAAGGACAATACAACCTACCCCCAAAGACTTACCTGATTTACCACAGGCGGGTACTCACCTCATTTAGGGTCGGCGCAGTTAATCCTGCATCATCGCTGTACCCCGGCCCCAAAGGGGAGAACCACAATAGACTTACCAGGATCTTACCAATTGCCACTCGGAACTCTTCTGGTGGTTTAAATCCGCAACCTGCAAGGAATCTGGCAGAGTGAAGATCAGACTTTTGAACTCTTACGAACAATTGGACTTAGAATCAATACTGGAACTCACCAATTCCTCCACGCCAGTGAAGTAACTGGTCGTCTACGCGCCCCTGCGCTCGACGCAGGATGGAGAGCTCATCTTTCCAAATCTTCAGGTGAGATTTAGAGGGAACTTCAGGAGTGTTCTGTGGGCAGACAAGGGGAGTGGGAAGGCCGGTTAACGCTCAGATTACGGGAGGTTAATTCCCTTTCTCCATTGCAGAAAGATATTCGTACGAGTCCAACAAACGAAGCTAAATGGGTCTGTCCAGTCTGTCATCTCGGCTCTACGTGTTACTCTGGTGGAAGCAACAGCGGGCCAGTCCAGATCGACGCCCCCGTGGGAATCAGATGAGCGTAACAGGTTGCCTACAGTTAGTCTTTTAATTGCCTCTTGGACCTCAGATTTGGATATCGGGGATTCTAAGAGCTCAGTTTCAGGGTACAAGATTTTGGGCATGTCTATCTGGGAGAGATAGTGGTCTGTATCTGATTGTCCTGGAGTCACTTCCGAGGTGTACAACGCCTCGTAGAAGTTGGCGAAACTCTCTGGGATAGTGTGGAGGGTTGGGGGGGTCATGGGGTTTTCTTCAATTATCTCTTTCACTTTCCGCTCCGCCCTTTGTTCTCTGAGTCTGGCTGCCAATAGTGCATCGGCCTTGTCCTCCTTCTCAAAAAAGTTCTGTTTGAGGAATCGAAGTTTGCGCACAATTTGTTCGTGCTCCAATAGTCTTAGTTCTTCCCTTTTACGTTGTGCTATGCTGATGTTGTCGCGGTCCGTGCCCAGGTGTTCCCTGTTCTCGCTTTCCAGTTGGCATATTTCGGACCTAAGTCTGTGCTCAATGATCTTTCTCTCTCTTTTTTTGGTAGATCCTTCACGTATCAGGATGCCTCTCCAGGTGGCTTTACCCGCCTCCCATATTGTCTGCTTGGAGACTTCCCCATTCTTGTTTAGTTTGAAGTATTCCTCAATTTCATTTGCAATTTCAATTTTAAATACTGTATCTTTCAACAGGCTTTCATTACAGCGCCACTTCCCTCCTGAAACAGGTAAGTCTGCCCATCTTATATCTGACAGGACCATGTCATGGTCTGACCATGATATCGGAATTATTTCTGATAGCGTTGTGGTGTCAAGGAGGTCCTTGGTGAGGTACAAGTAATCAATCCTGGTAAATGTTTTGTGCGGATTGGAATAGAATGTGTAGCCTCTTTCATTAGGATGTTTAATTCTCCACACATCTTGCAGGTCATATATCTCCATTATGTCGGAAAGCCCAGTGCGATCACTTCTCGTTTGGTTTCTTATCTCGGGGTTGCCTGGTTCCCAGTCTTTGGTCGGGTCAGCCCATTGATTAAAGTCTCCTCCGAGAACAACTTGGCCAGATGCTTCTAACATTATTTTGGATATTGTCTTTTCTAGGAACTTGGCTTGTCCTGCGTTGCGAGAGTATACTACTGCGACTGTTACTTTAACCTTTGCGATTGTCCCAGATATCAGGAGGGCACGCCCGCTTACATCGGACCAGGTCTTATCTACTTCGAAATTGATTCCTTTCTTGATCAGGATTCCACCTCCTGCTTTCCTGAGTGGGCCCGAGCCCCAGAATTCTTTTCCCCCTCTTTTTCCTAGTATGCCTCTCTCCTCCCCCTTGGCAAACTTTGTCTCTTGTAGAAGGAGAATGTCTGTTTGATATCTACGGAATTCCCTTGCCACTAGTGATCTCTTGGTCGGCGAGTTGAGGTCTTTCACGTTAAGTGTTCCTATCCTTAGCGACTCCCTACCCTTCTGCTCTTCAATTGGTGCCATTATCAGAGTATTTCGGTTGTGGATTCGTGACCCGTGTCAAGTAGATATAATGTTCATAAGGACTCACGTCGTCTTGAGTTATCCTTTGTATTGCCGATAATGCTTCATCCTCTGTACATTTCTTGTCTGCCCATCCCCCCCACCCTCCACCCTTCCCACCCACCCTCCACCCTTCCCACATTGACGGCGTCCGTGCAGACCCAGATAAAGACACTGGTCCTGCATCGAACCACCGTTAGGGACCGCACTTCAGGTCCCCAAGATTATTATAACATCATAATCTTGATTGAGCCCCCTTTCACCTCCCTCCTTTGTTAACATGGCCCAAGTCTCTTTTGAGCCTATACATCCTTACACAGTTCAGGTCATGGACATATGTATTAGAATATATGTCATCTCACCAGTGTTGCAGTTCATCGGTTCTCCCCCCCTGGGGGGTATTCCCTCTCTGAAATGTCCTCGATCCCTTGACACGTTTCCTTCTCGACGTGGGTCTCCCCGATCGTGTTCCCCTGCGCTTGGTCCAAGGAGGTCAGAGATGTACGCCTTGATCTCCCCCTCTGAGCTTAGCTTGATTTTGTTTCTGTTGTATTCGAAGGACAGAGAGAAGGGGTATCCCCCACCTGTACCTTATGCTCTTTTCCTTCAGATGTTTGGTGATAGGTCCGCACATGCGTCGGAGTGCCAGGGTCATGGATGATAGGTCCTGATATATCGAGATTTGGGATCCGTGGAGGGTAATTGAATCGCTGCTTCTTGCTTTCTCGAGGATCCGTGTTTTGTCCTGAAAGCGGTGAAATCGAGCAAGGACAGATCTTGGTCCGCCTGGAGGCCCTCCGGCTCTGTGTATCCTCTCTGTCTTAGGTTCATCAACCGCGTCATCAGCAACTAAGAGTTTGATGATGTCATGCAGGGTGTTCTTCAGATCGCTCTCCGTCTCCCCTTCTCGTTCTGGGATTTCGAAAATCCTCAGGTTGTTCCGCCTCTCCCAGTTTTCCAAGTCATCAAGCTTGAGTTTGAAGCTCTCCTCTCGTTGCTCCAGTTTGGTCATCCGCTGGTCGAGTTGTGCTTCTAGGGTGTCTGGACGCTTGATTGTTCTCGACCCCTTCGAGCCTCTCCTTCTTGGTATCTAGGCGTTGGGTGATCTTGTCAATTTTGGAGCCAATGCTGGCACCCATATTCTTTATTTCGCCCAGTAAGGCGGCAATGTCCCCTTTGGTAGCTGCTGATTCACTCCCGAGGTATTTTGGTTCGCCATGGTATGGTCACAATTTTTGGCAGGAGTCGAGACGTAGGAGAATGTAGCTAGTTTCTCCCTTATGTCCATTGGTTCTCCTGCAGTTCCATGGTGTCGCCAGTGCTGTTCGACGGGGAGATGGGGTCAGGGGCAGAGGAGGCACACGCCCCTGGGTCGGGGGCCCTACCCTCTGCACTCCGATGTCGGTGGTCTCGGGAAGTTCGTTAGGTGTTGGGAGGGGTGTCCGTGGTGAGTTTGTTGATAAGCCCAGGGTATGGGTGGCACAGTAATGCGTATGGGTCACCCGGGGTGCCCTTTAAGCGGTGTCCGGGTCAGCCGACGCTTTGGGGATGTTTTCCTCTTGTGCGAGGTGCGGGGGTGAACATTCGGGGCGAGAGAGGTCCGAACCACCGCTGCGCGGTGATGGCGCAACACCCGTTGTTCATGGGGTAGATGGGATGGGCCTACCGTCTCCCCGCTCAGTGCTGTCTCAAGGCCCAGTCCGATCACGCTCTTCGGAAGCTCAGCCGACTCGACTGAGGCTGTCTCGTCCCCTTTGCGGCAAGGAACGTCGCCGGGGGTATGAATTCCGTGGCCGGGGTTCAGGTTCTTTCAGGCTTTCTTCGTTCGTCAGGCCCAGGGTCTGCCTCCGACCGTTGCGCAGTTCCCTGCGAGCAGGCCGCGGAGCCGTTATGTATGGCATTGTTTTGAAAGATGTATATCTCAGGTTTGCAGGGGTCAATTTCGATCGGGTTTTCGACCGACCGGAGGGGGGGCTCCTCAGCTGGCGGCACACCGGTGTAGAATCTTGGGGGGTCGTCAAGGTGGGGGCTCAATCTCTCCTAGGGACCCAAAGTAGCGGAGCTCACGCGAAGTCAGACCACATCCGCGCGCCCCCTGGTGGCCAATGGAAAAGTATTCTTTAAGCATTACTTTTGCCGTACTCATTGCTGTGCAGTCTTTTAAGGGATATGCCTCCACCCACTTGCTGAATGCACAGATCACCACTAAGACATATTTCAAGTTTGGGCACCTCTCCATCTCTATGAAATCAAAATGGATTACCTCAAAAGGCATAGAGGGCGGGCCAAAACTGCCTATTGGGGTCACTGTTCCCTTTCTTACATTGTGTTGTAAACAAGTAATGCAGTTCTGCACCAACCTCTCTGCATTCTTCTTTATGTTTACATTCTTCCATACCGTAGATAGGTGCTCTATTATTTTGGCAACATCCAGTTTTTAGTTCCCTTGTCCACCCAACAACCCTCTAAATCTAACTCCTTTGTATCTCATCGGCCGTGGCTTCGGCCTGCATTTCTTTGACAGTGGCAATTCCATCTTCTATCATACAAGGTACTTCCTCAGTCTGGACTGTGATCATTTTATTATTCAAATCAGTGGCAGTTTGTTTCGCAATTCTGTCTGCAAATGTGTTTCCCTCTCCCACTTTGCATGTTACCTTTTTATGTGCCTCGTATTTCACTATTGCTTGGCGCTTTGGAAACGTGAGTGCAGACAGCAATCGTACAATCAAAGGGCCATGTTGAATTCTGGCCCCATGTGATGTCAAGAAACCCCTCTCAGCCCAGAGTCGACCAAAGTTATGAACCACCCCAAAAGCATACTGACTGTCAGTATAGATATTCACGTTCAAATTTTCAGAAATCTCACAGGCTCTGGTCAATGCTATTATTTCTGCTGCTTGTGCCGATTTGTAGGGGATTCTTTTGCTTTCTACAACGCTCTCTAGGGTAGTGATAGCATAAGCGGCAGTTGACGTGCCATCAGGTTGTTTAAAACAAGAGCCGTCACAAAATAACTCTCCATCTGGCTCCTTTTGTGGGATGTCACTTAAATCAACTCTCCCCTTCGTTTCTTCCTCAGTGACCATTAAGCAATCATGGGGTGGTGATTCGTTGTCACCAATTTCTTCTGTGGGCATTTGCATTAATTCTGCAGGATTCAAAGCGCTACACCTCATAATTTGGATATGGGGCGCGAATAAGATAATTTCATATCTTGTCAGTCTAGCAGAGGTGAGGTGTTGCGTCTGTGTCCTATTTAATAGGACATCTATGGCATGTGGCACCATCAGAATTAAAGTATGCCCTAATACCATCCCTTCCGTTTGTTTCACCGATGCAGCAGCCGCCGCGACACATCGCAAACATCGTGGTAGTGTGCGCGCTACAGGGTCCAGCGCAGAAGAAAAATAGCCGCACAGCCTATTTCTTCCACCTTGTTCCTGTGTCAAAACAGCCAATGCACATCCTTCATTCTCGCATACAAACAATCTAAAAACCTTTTCATAATTTGGTGTGCCCAAAACTGGAGCAGAACATAATGCAGTTTTCAATTGATCAAACGCTCTCTGACATTCTTCGTTCCACTGCAAAGGCATCACTGCATCCTTCTTAGTTGATAGCACCATTGGCTTCACAATTAACGCAAAATTACTGATCCACTGCCGGCAATAAGAAGTCATGCCTATTATGGCTCTGACTCCTTTCTGTGTCTTTGGAATAGGCATACAAGAAATACTTTCTATGCGCTCTGGCGTTAGCCTTCTCCCTTCTTTTGAAAGTAGGTAGCCCAAATAAGCTACCTCCTTTTGATTATATTGAAACTTCTTCAAACTAGCTTTATGACCATGTGCCGCTAGGTGTGACAGTAGTAATAGGGTGCTCTTTTTACAAATCTCTTCTGTATCAGCATCGATCAACAGATCATCTATGTATTGCAATAGTACATACCCCACTAGTAATTCTAGCATTTCTAGCTGCTCTATTAACGCTCTACTGTAAATACTCAGACTTTCCGTATATCCTTGTGGAATGCGCGTAAATGTAAATGATTGTCCCCCTAATGTGAACGCAAACAAATATCTACTGTCCTTGTCCACCGGAATGCTAAAGAAAGCATTTTTTAGATCAATTACACTAAAGTATTCTGCTGAGGCAGGTGTCATTGTCAATATTGTAGTGACGTCTGGGACCTAAGGAAATTGTGGATCTACTACTTTGTTTAGCGCGCGCAAATCAATTATGAAACGATATGGTACTTCATTGCCTCCTTTCTTAAACACTGGAAGAATCGGGCTGTTACATGTATTGCCTGTAATTTCTTCAATTACCCCTAATTTCACCAAATCTGAAACAATACTTTTCAATCCTTTCTCTCCATTAGCCGAAATTTTATACTGGGGAATTCTTGGCAGTGTAACTTCTTCTTTCAAAATGATCCTCACTGGCTCTATCTTCAAACATCCTACATCGTTGTCATGCATCGCCCATATACAGGTTGGCACTTTTCTTAACTCTCCTGGCAAAGTTTCAGACATGAATTCTGACACTGGGGCATCTTGTGGCCAAATCGTCAGAAACACCCCGTCTGACGTGCAATGTATAATCGCACCTAGCTTTTTCAACAAGCTCAATCCCAACAAGTTCTCCCCACAATTTTCTGTTAGGAGAAAGGGACAATGTTCAGTGAATGGTCCTATAGTAACTGGGACTGGTTGGGACACTGGGTTTATGATTGGTGTACCTGCGAACCCTACGGAAACATTCTTTTGCCCTGACAGTGGTATATCCGGAACCAAGTGATGGTCTATTGAACACTTTTGCACTCCTATATCTACAAGGAAGCGGTGCTCCTCATTCCCGACTCTCATTTCTACGTAGGGTCCTCTCTGATTCATGGGAATAGACACTGGTTCCGACCCCTGCCCTGGGCTGTCCTATTGGGGAAATAACACATCATCCGATGTGTAGTCACTACTATTACTGTAATACGTATTTGGCTGCGTATTAAAAATGTTCCCATTCTTTCCTCTATTTCCCCCACTCTGATTCCCATACTGTTGGTTTTTCTGGCCCTGACTCTGGATAGGAGAACTTTGGTTTTGGGCTTGGTTTTGATTACCTTCATTATTGTGGTGCTGCTGCATACTATTCCTATTTGGTCCATTCGCTCCTTGGTGCCCTCTGTGCTGTCTTCGCTGGCCAGTTCCATTTCTATTCTGTAAATGTGGACATTGCGCTTGCCAGTGTCCTTCCTCCTTACAGTATGCACACTGATTTGGTGGATTTAAGTCTTCCCCCACCTGTTTTAACAACAATAATTCGTCCACCATTGCCTTTCGCCCCGGCGATGGTAACTGTTGCCGTCGATTGTGTGGCCCCAGCACTTCCTTCCTATCTCTCCCGATATCCTTACCCCTGTACCCAGGTGCAGTAAACATTTCAGCATAATCATTATCTAATTCATTTTTAAGCTCAAAAAGTCCATATACATGTTCCCTTACTTCTTCATCTCTTTCTCTACAGCGTGCTAATGCATTCAAATCTAACAATCGCTGCAGTGGTAATTTCCCAATTAACTGTTTCCATCTCTCCACCAAATATTCACCCATGCATTCCAACACTACCTGTCTTTCGTTGCTTCTCCGGAAGTCATCCATCGAAGCCAATGCTGCCGTCCCATCATTCCCGTCTATATACATTTCGCCTGTTGCTGGAATTTCCTCCTTCCTTTCTTTGCTGATCACACTGCGAGTTACCCTTGTGCATCTACTTTTTCAGTCCTACCTCTTGCCCCCGTGGTTTCAACTTCAACCCCTGGAGGGACGGACGGTACCGAGTCTGTATCTAGGGCGGGAAGTGTTACGTGCGCGGTCTGTGGCTGTGGGAGGGCTTGAGCTACGGGAGGGAGAGTTTGAGCTACGGGAGAGGCTTGAGCACTATTTACTGGCGTGTTTGGCCTCGCTTCTGATCTTGGGCCTTGTTTTGTATGGATCAATATGTTTTCCATCACTTCATCTGCTATGTGCAATTCCCGTTGTGGGTATATTTTCTCTATGTTCAATTGGTCACGTCTACCTGACCTTCTTAGACTCTCCGTCCACTCCTCCTCCTCCTTTTCTTTCGCTACTTCACCTTTCGATTTATGCCTGCGCGCATGCTTCGCTCTATTTCTAAATTGGAGCATTGCTTCCCTTCTCCAGTCCTTAACAATATCAAATGCTGCGGGACGCGCTTTCTTTCTTATCAACACCCTTTCCAGGTTATCTATTCTCGCTATCTCAAAACTACCATTTATCGGCCACTGATGGTCTTGTTGCTTTCTGGTTTGCCTACGCCAAGTCTCACCGAATATTATCGCTCCCACACCATACTTCACATACATCTCATACGCCGGCGTTCCCCCAGGTGGTGCAATTTGGCCATCTTCCAAAGATTGTCTACTGCAGCGGAATAACCCTGCTAGGGTGGACAATACCCCAGGCATGTTTCAACCTCCCCTTGGTTAATCAACCTTACCCAGGGTGTTTGATTTTGCAAAGTCAACTCTCAACCAATATCAGGGTTATTTTGAATCGGGGTATGACTCACCTGATAAATCAATTTGTCCTCCAGGACACAATTCGTATGTATACTGACGCAACCAATGACATTGTGTCTGTGTTTCTTGGCTTCTGCCTCGTTTTGGGACCCTCGCCTCCTTGTTCTCTAGCCAGATACGTCAATCAGGGATCAGATCAGATATGACGCATATCTGCAAAGGAATCTCTCATCACTTCTACAGGCCGCCCCGAACACCTCTTGATCCCGGCTCGATCGTCCCGTCCTCGTCGTTCTCCGCCTTTACTCAATTACAATGTACACGATGGAACAAGTGGGGGAGGGTCCCTATTCGGGTGCCATCTTGAAAGGGGCCCCTAGGGGCCCCTCGCGTTATGCAAACAAGGCAAGTCACCACACACGATAGATACGCCAGACACAAGGTTGTATTCCCAAAGCTAGGGTTTATTGCAAAGCAAATAGTCTCAGTTGGCCAACTCGGTCTCACGCCCCGCGACGTGTATCTCTAGACCTCGAGGGACGCAAGAGAGTGAATTACATACATCAGTTACATATATACAAAATGCATATCATACAATCAGCTGTGACATGTTTAACACCCCTCTTTATTGGGTTTCTTTGAACTCGGTTTGATGATGGACACTTCCGACGAATATGACACCTTCAAATATCTATTCTAGTAACAATATGCAACCTTGCAAGTGTAGAGCCATCTTTTCTTTGTTGAACAGAACACAGTGCTTCTGTTCTTGTAAGCGAGCTACATACGGGGGAAGAGTCACATTCCAGACCTTGCTATCTATGAGGTGCTATTCGTGTCCTGGGAGCCGACACGCTTTACAGGGCTCGAAAAAGGGGGGCCGTAAGAAGAGCATAATTCAAGCCTTTAGCTGCTTTATTCTAACATATTCTACCATATAACGAGAATGGCTGGCAGTTGTGAAATGATTAAATGCCCTGCGGCTCTGCTTCTGCTTCAAGGCTACGTTCGGGAGGGAGCCGGGCATTCCTCCCCGGAGCTGCCTACGTTGTGTTTCAACGAACTCTTATTAGCCTTGCGGCCTTGTCCTTTCACGTTCAGACAACAATGTTAACAGTTGAGCAGAGTAAGCAGAAATGTGCTGCGAAGCAATTTGAACAGAAAGCAATGAGCAATAGTTAGAAAACAAAATGGCGATCTTTGTTACATCAAAATGGCCGTTCATTGGTCAAACTCGGAAACCTGTATTTCTATCGTTATGTACATGAGACGGTTGGCCTTCGGCCACCAAAATACGTTTGCCATCAATCGTGAGAGGTGTCCATTTTTCTAGACCGACAGAACTCGGAAGGAAAAGCGAAGCCAGAGCAGATGGAAGACAGAAGTCTAGCACGAACAATTTAACCAGAAGTGGTTGTGACCGGTGAAATCAGAGAACGATGCCGAGATCACTTACTGAATTACAACACGATGCATGCACAGTGAAGGAGAGCAGGAAGCCGCGAGGCAAGAGGGCAACCTGACCAACGGAGAAGAAAATCCCAGTGATACCAACCCTAAGAGCAAGAGGTAACGGAAAAGGCGGGAGACCGGGGAGGGTTACTGACAATATTGAAGGGAAGAACCCTACTCGTCCCAGTGGGGATCAAGTATATAAGAAGAGCGAGAATCATTTCTGGGTTACTCATGCTCATCCCAGTAAGGAACAAGCATATATAAAGAGTTAGAATCATTACGTGAATGCTCATACTCGTTCCAATGACAAACTAGTGTGGAGGAAGAGTGAGAATCATTATGTGAATACTCATACTGTTCCTAGTGATGGACCAGTGTGGAGGAACAGTGAGAATCATTACTGGGTGATTAGTACACGTCCCATTGAGGAAATACCTTCGAAGGAGAGTGAGAATTATTACAGGAGCAATCATAGTAAAGGATTTGTGTTCATAGAAGAATGTGACTGATAATAGAAACATTTTTGGTTATCCTAAACCAGGAAGAGATTGGACATTGAGTCAAGAGAGTGTCTCAATTGTGTTTAATAAAAGAGGAATAAAAGAGCACCAAGAGAGTAACCAACAAAAGCAATAAATCTGTATTGACGCTGATAAGCCAGAGCGAGGGCGACTCCTGTTTGCGTGGTACGGGCCTTGACTCCAGTTAGGAGGAAAGCCAAGAGGTTCATCACAGCCAGTGAGTCGAAGGTGGAACCAATAAGAACTGGACTGTGGTGAATGAAAGTCGCAAAGTGGCAAGGAGAGAGAAGTTCCAAGAACTTTAAAATTGTAAAGGGGAGACCAGCTGCAGAAGGGGATCAGCACCACGTGGGTGCTGCTCTGAGAAACTCTGGTCGATCCCCATCTGAGAGAAACTATAGATACCAGAAGGCCGTAGGAGAACCACCAAGACAAGACAAATTGGTCATACAAGGGATCTACCAAAATCCCTGTACAATGGAAAGCCTTTGACCTAAGAACTGTAGAGAAAGCAAGGGAAGTGAATCCTGCATCATGAGAAAGCAAGGGAAGTGAATCCTGCAGACATTGAAAGCAAATGTGAGGGTGAAGTTGGCAAGACTGAACCCAGAAGAAGGATGCCGATGAAGATGGGGCAAAGTCTAAAGCCTCAAGAACCAGTGTATTGACAAAGGTAAACCCGGCCGAGGGAGGTCCACTTTGTTTAAAAAGACATTGAGATGCGTGAAGGAGAAAAGCCATAGTGAACCCGGTGGAGGGAGGCTGAGATTGGAAAAGGGTCTGAGCCCAGACGAGGGAGACCCAAGGTTGAAAAAGTACCCTAAAAATATATAGTGAACCTGGAGGAGGGAGGCTGATATTCAAGAGGGTTTAGCGCCGAGAAGAGGGGGACCCAGAGGTGAAGAGCGATCACCTCAAGCGAAATCCGAAGGGAACTTTTGTATGTTGTTTTTGTAAACCTATCAGGCCCTTAGAACTAGTAGAGACAACCACTGAAGGTCCTGATACTGATAGGAACAAGGGTCAGTGCCCAGAAGAGGGGGAGCCAGGGGTGAAAGTATCACCCAAACATGCATTTGGAACTGAACTGAGTTACGTCTCGAGATTTGGGGAATCATTAGCTTGTGGTCCTGGGCCCTCTCCCACCAGATTTCATAGTCCTAGCTCCTCTGGGTAGTGAACAAAGAGAGTGTGCCACACTGCAAGCTTGTGTGATTCCTACGTCACTACGTTGTGGTAGCGGTCACTGTAGGTGCTTTGCCTAACTGGCCTGCTGTGACCTGAAGCCTGCTGCATTGGAATTTTCTTCCTCTCTTCTTCATGAGCTGAGAAAGGGCTACTGTCCCGTCACGAACGATCGTCCTGTCCTGCAGCCGCTAAAAGTCGGAACGCAGAGAAACTGCACAGCTTGAACCTACAGGGGACCTCGACTAAACTGGCAAAGTTTGTTCCAACCTGTGCTGAGGGGCGGTGAGTACTTGCTTCACTTACAGGTGGCCCCTGGCACAGCCGATACATTTTTATGCAGGAGAATCCCTTAAAAGATCCTCACTTGGCTGGGCTGTGCTCCCTAGTCATTAGCGAACGTCGAAAGTTACCCAATGCAATACTTCTGTTAACCTCACTTCTCTTACAGGTTGTGGATGTGTTTTCCCCCATTGTGGATTAGGCTAAAAGCAATTGTGTATATGTAATCTAGTGAAACGCTTGTGGTAACTGTTTCTTATTACTGTGGTTATTTGTGTTTGATTATAAGGCAAATAATAAATGTATATGTATTTTTGATATACACCTGTCTAAGAGTAATCTGTGGCTCGTTACTGTGTGTGCTCATTTTGGGCTTCTGATCACTGTCACCCCTCCTCCTGAGACATAGGGCCTCATCACGACTTTGGCGGTAACCCTTAAATCTGGCGGTAGCGCTATTACCGCTGGATTTAAGGGTCCGCCAAAGCAGGACTTCGGCGGATTTCTTCCCAGCTCTGAGCGGGAAATCCGCCAGCGGTATTAGCGCAAAATTTCCCCATTGCGCCCAATGGGGAATGGGGCATTCCCGAATGGGCTCAATGGGGAATGGGGATTGACATTACCGCCAAACTCGTGATCCGGCGCTATTAGCGCCGGGGAGTCCGGCTGTAATACCGCCGGCGTTACTGCCCAAGTCGTGATGAGGCCCATAGTCTTGACTGCTGCCAAGCTACCTTGATTAGTCTGGCTTGTCCAGAAGGTTCCCCTGTTCCACTAAACTAGGGTGGCCTCCTAAACCTCTGTTGGCAGCCTCTGTGTCTTGGTTTCCCATCTTCAAATCTCCTGTGTACTGGTGCATCTTTAAAACAACTAGAATGCTCATTGAGCTTGTGGCTGCTTTCGTTCTGCATTGTTCTTTTCCTCTTCCTCATCCCATTATGTGGGTGATTGTGGGAAAAGGAGTTCACTGTTGTCTGGTGATGTAGATTACTTGGGAAAGTGCTTTCAAAAGTTTAAAATGATAAATCATTTCTATATGGTGAATAATGAGAACTGAAAAAGGTAGTTTTGGATCTTCCATTTTTTTAGACCAGGGATGAAAGTTTGGTTTATAAAGTCTGAGGAAATGGTTTTGTACTTGCAGACCCCCGACCGGCCCATAGAGCCGAGGCTTGCTCAGAAGTACTTTACTTTGACGAGATAGCTGCACCCTTGAGATGGATGGGGGTGCAGATTCATTACACCAACACCAATCAATAAGGACAACTCAATGGTTTGGTAAAGGGGGTCCGTTTAATGACAAGTACAGAAAACGGGGAGTCCTGGATATCAGCAGTAATGCGATCGTCCTTCTCGCTTCAAACTCCAACGAACTTCATACAAGTTGTAACATTTATACTCAAAACTCGTCATCACTGACGTGTAACACTCAAAAGTTAACATGCAATTCTATTGGTTAAGAAAAGGTAACTTTACTATAGGTACTATGGGCCTCATTCCGAGTTGGGCGGCAGCCATGGCGCTTTTAGCGCCATGGCTGCCTCCCATACTGGGTCCGGTCTGGTGGAATGGGGACTTACTGGGACATTCCGATCTAGGCATACCCGGTAAATCCCCATTCCAAATGCCATTCCCCATTCCCATTTGAGCCCCCATAGGGCTCAATGGGAAGTGGGAAGGCGCTAATAACGGGCCCGCTAATTGCAGGCCCGTTATAGCTCCAAGGTCCCTTAACGGGTCCCGTAAAGAACGTGTGGTCAGACCACACGTCCTTTGCGGTTTCTGCTAAGGGACCCTCGGAATTGGGCGGTAAGGGATTACCGCACCGGTCTCCTTAACGGTGCCCGGTATCCCTTACCGCCCAACTCTGAATGAGGCCCTATATCTGTATATGGTAACGGAGTGAGGGGATTGGGTAAACTCTGTCAGGTGGGCATTCAAGCCCTTCCTTCAAAAATGACTACCGTAGACGTCACTAAAAGTACGACGTCTCATTGGTTCTACTAACTGTAGGACCCTAGATTATTTGGTCCATTGTGATTGGGTTGGCACCAACCTCATGCATACTTTTCCACTTCGCTTAGCAACACGCAGAATGGTTAGGCAGTTGTGGGGTGCCCCTTAGTTACCCAGCCTTCCTCCGATTATGGTTACAGTCAATCATCACTTTAGTGTCCATGTGTCAATTAGTTCACTGTGGTTGGCCTCGAGACTGCATCTTCTGTCTGGAAAAGTTTTCATATCTTCACCTGGTCAGGTGTCAAGCGTAGGTGTGAACCCTTGCTTCTTCTTGCTCGGCTGGTCACGTGATTCCTAAACCGTGAATTTGTCTCTTCTCTCAATGTGTGTATTTGATTCTCATTTAGCCCGCCACCTTCCTACGTCTTCTTATCACGACCTTTCAGAGGCAGGATATTCTGTTCTCAGTTTCAATTAGATGAAGCTACTATTTGCTTCTTTTATTAGTATGACCTTGGCTTTCCTGGCACAAGTTGCCTCTGCCGAGTTTCGATTCAGCCATCTCTTCTCGTTTTGCTAAATATGAATCTTTTCTTATTTGGCTTTTAGTAACCTGGGTTGATTTGGCTTCTTGTGCAAAGTAGAAATGCACTTATAATACTGTGTTTTATTTTGAGGTCGATCATATATAATGGCACTTGCCGCACTATTCTACTAAGCATAGCAAGCCTCACTATTTTCTTAGCTTTCTTGCGGTTCCAAGCATATTTACAGGTGTAAACTGGTCGAATGCCTTTATCTTGCTTACAGCTTTAAACTTCTTTGCATTTCAACACCGTCCTTTCACTTTAGGTTCACAATATCCTTATTCATGGCGTTTGGTCTTTTTGCATCATTCTCGGGTCGTCAGTTCTTCTATCTGTGAGTCAGTCCTGGTTCTTGTGATGTCACCATTCGTCTTCCATTAAGACCTTTTTGGTTTCTTCCGGGACTGTACTTAGGAAATCTTTATTTCATTTCATTTGTTGGTAGGGTTTCCTCATTGGAAACCCTACTGTCCTTAGTGGTTTCCTTGGTACTGGTACTTCAATAGGTGCTGTTCTTCTGATAGGCACTAGGCAGAGCCCTACTGCGGCTCTCTGCTGGTTTATTTGCTCATCATACGTCACATATCTCAGTGTGAACGTTCCTGGAACTTCAAAATGGACGATTAAGTGCAGACTTTATCTGGGACCTCATCTACACGCCCCTCTCTGGGCGATTCATCGACCACTTTCACTTCCGTCTTTGCATTCATCTTACACGGTTCTTCTGTATTCATCTTCACTCCATCCCCTGGATTCATTCCTTCATCTTCTGGATCTGTACATGATGGTTTGAAGAAGTGTCTCTTTGGAGTCCATATCATTATTACTCCTTTCAGGCTTCCTGCGGTCCTTACATGTTCGTCTTTATTCCATGTCATTAGTTGACATTGTCCATTTGGGTTGCAGTAAACCCATCTTCCCACATAGTTTCGATGTTTCCTGGGATAGAGAAACTTTATTCCCTCTGGTGCGTGAATGCTGGCCTTCACAAGGTTTTTTGTTTCTTCATCAGTCAGGTCTTTAGGCTTCCATCCTGGCTTGACATCAATCATGATCTTCATCCATATGGCTTTTTTCACAGTCTTCTGGCATTGAGAGATTATTATCTTGATAACACGAAAACCTAGTAATATCATCACTAGCAGGGCTCCCAGGAACTTGAATGCATCTGCCATCCATTGTGGGACCCATAAGAATAGTGATCCAAATCAGCTGTCATCATCCACTTCGTCAGTTTCATCAATCATCTGGTTCTGCAGTTGTATTAGCATACCTATGGCTTCTGTTAAAGTTCCATTTTCCTCATTGTGTGAAGGTATAAATGTGCAACATGAGTCTACGATTTTTGTACAAACTCCTCCATCCATAGCTGTGATCATGTCAAGCACATATCTGTTCTGGAGAGTCATCAGTCGTATTGCTCTTAACTCTTCTTTGATTGCATTGAATCCTTTTATTGTGTTGATGGTCTGCAGTAACTCCCATCTCGTTATCTGCAACCATTTAGTATTAGCTCCAACCTGAATTCTTGGCATGAAAATACTTGACTGCTGCCAAGCTACCTTGATTAGTCTGGCTTGTCCAGAAGGTTCCCCTGTTCCACTAAACTAGGGTGGCCTCCTAAACCTCTGTTGGCAGCCTCTGTGTCTTGGTTTCCCATCTTCAAATCTCCTGTGTACTGGTGCATCTTTAAAACAACTAGAATGCTCATTGAGCTTGTGGCTGCTTTCGTTCTGCATTGTTCTTTTCCTCTTCCTCATCCCATTATGTGGGTGATTGTGGGAAAAGGAGTTCACTGTTGTCTGGTGATGTAGATTACTTGGGAAAGTGCTTTCAAAAGTTTAAAATGATAAATCATTTCTATATGGTGAATAATGAGAACTGAAAAAGGTAGTTTTGGATCTTCCATTTTTTTAGACCAGGGATGAAAGTTTGGTTTATAAAGTCTGAGGAAATGGTTTTGTACTTGCAGACCCCCGACCGGCCCATAGAGCCGAGGCTTGCTCAGAAGTACTTTACTTTGACGAGATAGCTGCACCCTTGAGATGGATGGGGGTGCAGATTCATTACACCAACACCAATCAATAAGGACAACTCAATGGTTTGGTAAAGGGGGTCCGTTTAATGACAAGTACAGAAAACGGGGAGTCCTGGATATCAGCAGTAATGCGATCGTCCTTCTCGCTTCAAACTCCAACGAACTTCATACAAGTTGTAACATTTATACTCAAAACTCGTCATCACTGACGTGTAACACTCAAAAGTTAACATGCAATTCTATTGGTTAAGAAAAGGTAACTTTACTATAGGTACTATGGGCCTCATTCCGAGTTGGGCGGCAGCCATGGCGCTTTTAGCGCCATGGCTGCCTCCCATACTGGGTCCGGTCTGGTGGAATGGGGACTTACTGGGACATTCCGATCTAGGCATACCCGGTAAATCCCCATTCCAAATGCCATTCCCCATTCCCATTTGAGCCCCCATAGGGCTCAATGGGAAGTGGGAAGGCGCTAATAACGGGCCCGCTAATTGCAGGCCCGTTATAGCTCCAAGGTCCCTTAACGGGTCCCGTAAAGAACGTGTGGTCAGACCACACGTCCTTTGCGGTTTCTGCTAAGGGACCCTCGGAATTGGGCGGTAAGGGATTACCGCACCGGTCTCCTTAACGGTGCCCGGTATCCCTTACCGCCCAACTCTGAATGAGGCCCTATATCTGTATATGGTAACGGAGTGAGGGGATTGGGTAAACTCTGTCAGGTGGGCATTCAAGCCCTTCCTTCAAAAATGACTACCGTAGACGTCACTAAAAGTACGACGTCTCATTGGTTCTACTAACTGTAGGACCCTAGATTATTTGGTCCATTGTGATTGGGTTGGCACCAACCTCATGCATACTTTTCCACTTCGCTTAGCAACACGCAGAATGGTTAGGCAGTTGTGGGGTGCCCCTTAGTTACCCAGCCTTCCTCCGATTATGGTTACAGTCAATCATCACTTTAGTGTCCATGTGTCAATTAGTTCACTGTGGTTGGCCTCGAGACTGCATCTTCTGTCTGGAAAAGTTTTCATATCTTCACCTGGTCAGGTGTCAAGCGTAGGTGTGAACCCTTGCTTCTTCTTGCTCGGCTGGTCACGTGATTCCTAAACCGTGAATTTGTCTCTTCTCTCAATGTGTGTATTTGATTCTCATTTAGCCCGCCACCTTCCTACGTCTTCTTATCACGACCTTTCAGAGGCAGGATATTCTGTTCTCAGTTTCAATTAGATGAAGCTACTATTTGCTTCTTTTATTAGTATGACCTTGGCTTTCCTGGCACAAGTTGCCTCTGCCGAGTTTCGATTCAGCCATCTCTTCTCGTTTTGCTAAATATGAATCTTTTCTTATTTGGCTTTTAGTAACCTGGGTTGATTTGGCTTCTTGTGCAAAGTAGAAATGCACTTATAATACTGTGCTTTATTTTGAGGTCGATCATATATAATGGCACTTGCCGCACTATTCTACTAAGCATAGCAAGCCTCACTATTTTCTTAGCTTTCTTGCGGTTCCAAGCATATTTACAGGTGTAAACTGGTCGAATGCCTTCATCTTGCTTACAGCTTTAAACTTCTTTGCATTTCAACACCGTCCTTTCACTTTAGGTTCACAATATCCTTATTCATGGCGTTTGGTCTTTTTGCATCATTCTCGGGTCGTCAGTTCTTCTATCTGTGAGTCAGTCCTGGTTCTTGTGATGTCACCATTCGTCTTCCATTAAGACCTTTTTGGTTTCTTCCGGGACTGTACTTAGGAAATCTTTATTTCATTTCATTTGTTGGTAGGGTTTCCTCATTGGAAACCCTACTGTCCTTAGTGGTTTCCTTGGTACTGGTACTTCAATAGGTGCTGTTCTTCTGATAGGCACTAGGCAGAGCCCTACTGCGGCTCTCTGCTGGTTTATTTGCTCATCATACGTCACATATCTCAGTGTGAACGTTCCTGGAACTTCAAAATGGACGATTAAGTGCAGACTTTATCTGGGACCTCATCTACACGCCCCTCTCTGGGCGATTCATCGACCACTTTCACTTCCGTCTTTGCATTCATCTTACACGGTTCTTCTGTATTCATCTTCACTCCATCCCCTGGATTCATTCCTTCATCTTCTGGATCTGTACATGATGGTTTGAAGAAGTGTCTCTTTGGAGTCCATATCATTATTACTCCTTTCAGGCTTCCTGCGGTCCTTACATGTTCGTCTTTATTCCATGTCATTAGTTGACATTGTCCATTTGGGTTGCAGTAAACCCATCTTCCCACATAGTTTCGATGTTTCCTGGGATAGAGAAACTTTATTCCCTCTGGTGCGTGAATGCTGGCCTTCACAAGGTTTTTTGTTTCTTCATCAGTCAGGTCTTTAGGCTTCCATCCTGGCTTGACATCAATCATGATCTTCATCCATATGGCTTTTTTCACAGTCTTCTGGCATTGAGAGATTATTATCTTGATAACACGAAAACCTAGTAATATCATCACTAGCAGGGCTCCCAGGAACTTGAATGCATCTGCCATCCATTGTGGGACCCATAAGAATAGTGATCCAAATCAGCTGTCATCATCCACTTCGTCAGTTTCATCAATCATCTGGTTCTGCAGTTGTATTAGCATACCTATGGCTTCTGTTAAAGTTCCATTTTCCTCATTGTGTGAAGGTATAAATGTGCAACATGAGTCTACGATTTTTGTACAAACTCCTCCATCCATAGCTGTGATCATGTCAAGCACATATCTGTTCTGGAGAGTCATCAGTCGTATTGCTCTTAACTCTTCTTTGATTGCATTGAATCCTTTTATTGTGTTGATGGTCTGCAGTAACTCCCATCTCGTTATCTGCAACCATTTAGTATTAGCTCCAACCTGAATTCTTGGCATGAAAATACTTGTGAACACTGATGAGGTGAGGCTGAACAGTCTGTGTTCATATGGGTTTGCATGAAAGGCTTCTCTTGATTTGGCAGAGAAGTAATTCTCTTCATCTGAGTTAGCAGTTCCACAGATCTCCTTTTCCTCAGGTGAGGATCTGCTTTTGGGAAACTGTCAATGTTCAGGTCACTTTTTACAGGATCACCAATGCTGGAACGTGGACTTTCACTATTGTGCATATACCTCCCCAGTTTTTCGGCAGTCTGATGTAGGCTTTGGATCCGCATGTCCAATAATGATCCATAATTACTGCAGTTCTGTGCACCATTACTGGAGCATCAAAAACTCGTCCACAGTTCTGGTTCTCTCCCATTTTTCTGGTGCCATTATTCCTGAAGCAGAATTTAGGATTTTCTAGTGGCACTATCTGTAGGGGTCCTCTTCTGTCTTCGACCCATGTCAGTAGTTTTGCAAGTTTTGGCCATAATGGCTTGCATCCATTCTGTACGATGTCGATGGTGCCTTGGTAACGACTAGTGACCATCCAGGCTCTACATATTACTACTTGTTTCTCCCATCCGCCTGGTGAAAGCACTGTTCCCCAAATCTGCATTTGGCCTCTGTTCTTCCAACTTTGAGCCTCTTCTGGAGTTTTTCCTTGGACATTTAGCTTCGGGTTCACTTCCCATCTGATTTCTGCTCCTTTAACTCCAGGCTTCTTGTACCGGATTACATGGTTCCTAGTATGAGCTCTGTTTCTTGTCTTTATGTCTTGAACATAATCATCTTCATCGGGATAGGCTGTTTCAGTTGCCCATATCAGTGAAGCATCACTACCCATGAACTGGCCTCTGGTCTTGCACATGGCTACATGCGAAAGACAGTGTGCTGTCTGGACAACAATTTCTACAGCTACGAAGATCTTGGACTTCCCCATGCTGTATGGTAGGAGTGCACAAACAAAGCATTCCCCTTCTGAATTTCGTCTTCCAACTTCTTTCATGTGCTGGTACCAAATGTTGTTTCCCAAATGTGCTTTGCTGTCCAGGTAATCGTTTAGTTCGTTGTCATCTCCGTGCATACTCCTTGATTCTTAAGGTTTTCATGTAGTTTGCTATTACTACATCCCTGAATGCATCTGTATGACTCTTTCTTTGTGGAGGATCCTCAGGTATCCCGGTACATGGTGCAGGCCTCCTCATTTGTGGCATTTGAGTTGAGGAAAGTCTGGCAATTATTTCTATTACCTCTTGCCTTTTCCTGGCTCTGGCTAATGATGGCCAGATGGATTCTGCTATCAGCTGTGCTCGTGAGATTTTCTTTGAGTTTGTCTTCGTCTCCATCAGTGTCGCCTCAGGGGTGTTTATTACTGTTATTTCTGTTGGTTTCTTCTCCAACTCCTCCTGTCTTTCCACAATGTCTGTTGTGGAGTTTCTCATAGTATGCAGTCTTTTCTTCTCTGATGTTTTGGATTGTGGTTCTGTAGTCATTGACACAAGGCCTGTTGGGTGTGCATTCCGTGTTTGCATGCGTGTAGTTATCGGTAATCTTGTCACATTCATGCTTTGCCGACCCTGTCTCGGGCTTTCTTTTTTGTTTGTTACCACAAGTGTGTGTGTGTGTGTGTGTCATTGCTAATCACATCCATTTCAAGTTCATCCATTCCATCATCAGATCTTCTGTGGACGGGAATGACTATGTAAGGTCTGGGTGCCTTTGTAGGCTTCATGTGTTCATCATTAGGTGGGTGCACTGGAATTGGAACGCTTTGTGCACCAATGAAAAATGTAGTTCTGATTGTTAATGACAGTAAAACAATGATTAATATAATGCACAAATATATTATGCCCCTGTATGTCAGGTGGCAGCATTTACTTCCAGAGGAATAGGGACGTCGTTCTGCCTGCGGGAGGACGAGGGTGCTGCTCTGGATTCCCATCTTGATCTTTCGCAAAAATGTTAATTCTTACGATACTCCTTTAAACAATATTGTCTTTTCTGATTCTTTGTTGTGAGTTTCAGGTGTAACACAATTGTCCCCCCTATTGTGACTAATGAATTGTCTATTCTCCAGCATGGGGTCTGGCATGGATTCACATGCTCATTCCCCGTCGTCAGGCTGGGAATCCTCGGTAAAGAAAAAATCAGTATCAGTTTCGTTTCTGATCTGTCTTTCGTAGTAGTAACCAATCACTGATCTCTGCGTCATACTGATCACAGCCAATGACTGCCCTCTACCTAAGCCCCGCCTCTGGCAGCCATCTTCAGATTTTTACCGCACGTTCAAGTGTTGGGATCCTCGTGCTATTGCTCTCGAGCGTTAGTGCTTTTTTCACGTTTTTTCTCAGAAAAATGTCTCTTTTTTCGGTCAAAAGAGCCTCAAGCTCCACCGTTTCTTCATCCGATTAACGGGTACCCGTGTCAGATTCGTCTACGCCCCTCAAGGGTG
Source organism: Ambystoma mexicanum (assembly GCF_040938575.1). Lineage (NCBI taxonomy): Eukaryota > Metazoa > Chordata > Amphibia > Caudata > Ambystomatidae > Ambystoma > Ambystoma mexicanum. The sequence goes on along the minus strand of NC_090925.1, from coordinate 1,250,426,781 downwards.
AAGATTTCGTCGAGCCACGCTTTTGGAGGACTCCAGAAGTTTCTCAGGCCCATCTCGGACATGGCCCAGAAGAAGGAAAGCTCGACGCCCGGAAAGCTGTTCAGGGTCTGCCCTGGATGCCAGCTTCAGAATGTCTTTAAGGAGGACGAACACTCCCTTTGCCATTACTGCCTACATAAGGACAAGACGCACGTGGAGAAGGACTGTGCGTTTTGCGGCAATATGTCGGAGCGGACCATGAAGGACCGCCATCAACGTCTCGCCAACTGGCTGGAAGGAAAGAGCCCGTCAGGCGAGAAGAAGAAGAAGAAGTCCGAGCGGTCTTCTAAGACCTTTGAGGGCGCCCCGGCGACGGGGGTCCAACAGAAGGCCAAGCACCGCGAGTCCGCTGGCACCGGCCGGGAGCGCCGAACGGTCGGGCTCTACGGGCGCCAGGCAGGGCGCATCCTCCCCGGCGCCATCAACCACGAGCCAACACTCTGGCTCGGGTAAGAGGAAGGCCGAGCACCCGGCGAAGCTCCTGGAGAGACCCCGGTCGAGCTCGAAGGCCCCATCAGAGGGGGAGCGAGGCGGTGACCCTCCCCCCAAGGAGAAGGCGGTGAGCGCACCTAGGGTGGTGAAAGCCTTAATCCACCCGGCCAAGGCCTCTATCGAGACAGTCGCGGTAGCCCTGGCTCAGCCTGTGGAGGCTACACCAGTGGTGGCGACCTCGGGGCCCAGAGTCTCCCTGCCACCGCGGAGGGAGTCCTCTTTCATGCCCATCGACAGGACCCCTGTGAAACCTCCAACGGAGAAGAAAAAGGGGGGACAGGAGGTCGTCGTGGATTCGGCCTCAACCTCTGAGGAGGAGCTGATCGAAGTCTTAAGCCACGGCGTTGGCGTGGAAGAAGACCAGCCCGTCGGGAGGGACCCCGACGTAGGAGACGACGAGAACGTCGAGGGTGCCGACGGGGCTCCTGACCGCCTGTCGGACTCTCTTCAACCAGTGCCGCAAGACAACTCGGCGGCCATTTTGTTGGCTATACAGTCCTTATGCTCGGAGATAAGGACGAGACTGCCGTTACCACCAACGGAGGAACCGCTCCCGACGGGGGACCCGGAGCCAGGCCCTTCTGGGAGCCCTCCCCCTAAGAGAAGAAGGATTCATCCTCCACCTCCTTTTCAGCCATCGCGCCCTGTTCAGCCCTCCTCCCCGTCCACGACACGTGGGGATGATACGGGGACTGACACGGCCGCAACGGTTACAGACGACGAGGCTTACGACGAGGATCTCCCGTCGTCACCTCCCACCCGGGCTTCCCCGCCCGACGAGATTGGATCGTTTCACTCCATGATCGCCAGGGCATCCGAGCTTTTCCAGCTCTGCCCGGAAGAGAAGAAGAAGGAAGGTTTCCTTTATCAACGGCGCGAGACCAAGAGGAAGGCGGTCCTCGCTGTACCTCTACTAGACGATATTTGGGATGAAGGCCTCGCCCTCCTCAAGAACCCATCCACGACGCCGGCTAGAAGGGATCGGTACGAGAAGAAGTACCGGGTCCCGGACGCGGCCCCCTTGTGCCTTCGGGCACAGCCGACCCCGGACTCGGTCGTCTCTGCGGCGGCCAGGAAGAAAGTGGCGGGGGCGCGGCCTCTACGTCGACCTCCCTGCTGGACGGCGAGGGAAAGAAATTAGACACGATGGGACGCAGAGTCATTTCGTCGGCAGCGACGATGATTAAGGCGGCCAACGCCTTGGCTATCGTAGCCCGCTACGACAGGGAGTTGTGGTACAAACTGGCCCCCCTGCTGGACTTCCTACCAGATGACAAGAGGGCAGAAGCCCTAGAGATCTTGCAGGAAGGAGAGGTGGCGTTGGACCACGCCATTACGATTGCGACGGACATCGCTGGCACTAGATTTCGCCAGTTGGGCAACGGCGTGTGCCTTAGGCGGCGTGGATGGCTCAAGGCTACTGACTTCCGTCAGGACGTGCAGACCAGAGTCTTGGACATGCCGTTCGACGGAAACAACCTGTTTGGGAAAACAGTGGACGATTCCCTTCAAGCCATCAAGGCGGACACGGAGACGGCCCGGGCTCTTGGGGTTCTCCAGCAACGGCGGCCGCCCTTTCGGAGCGGCGGAGGCAAACAGGGTGCCTCCAAAGGTTCAGCGGCGGATTTTCCACCTACCGTCAAGCGGCCCGTTCGTCGTCACAGGAAGCTTACAGGGGACGAGGAAGTCAGGCGGACCCCGCCGTCGTCGCCAAGGAGGACAAGGCGGCAAAGCCTCGTCGAAGCAGGACTGAACCGGCCGTGGGGTCGGGCCCCCACCGAAGCACCCCAGTGGGAGGCCGGCTGGCGAGCTTCGTCAGCGTGTGGGAGTCCATCTCAACCGACCGTTGGGTGCTGGACGCCCTAGCTCAGGGTCACGCGCTCGAGTTTCTAAAGAGGTGCCCACGCGTCCCCCCTGTGGCCAGGAAAGAACATCACGTCCCTCAACTTCTCTTGGAGGTAAAGGCGATGCTCAAGAAGGGCGCCATCGAGCTCGTCCCAAAGAGGCTTCGGGGCTCCGGAGTCTACTCAAGATACTTCCTCGTGAAGAAGAAGGCGGGAGGATGGCGTCCCATCCTGGACCTACGACGACTGAACAAATTCATCAAGGCACAGACGTTCCGGATGGTCACCCTCCAACACGTCCTGGGTCAACTGGAGGAGGGCGATTTCCTGTCGTCGTTGGATTTGGAGGATGCCTACTTCCATATTCCCATCCTAAAGGGACACCGAAAGTTTCTCAGGTTCGTGGTCCAAGGGCGTCACTACCAGTTCAAAGCCCTTCCCTTCGGATTGAGGTCGGCACCCAGGGTGTTCACCAAGTGCCTCGCACCGGTGGCGGCGCAGCTGCGCCGAGAGGGGATCCACGTCTACCCCTACCTGGACGACTGGCTCATCCGAGCAAAGACGAAGGAGCTCGCCGTGGAGCACACGGCAAGGACCGTCCAACTACTCACGGACCTGGGATTCTCCATAAACTACGCCAAGTCCCACCTGGTGCCCGCGCAAGACGCACTGTTTGTGGGAGCAAAGGTCGACACAGTATCGCTTCTGGCCTCTCCGTCGGAGGAAAGGACGAGGGCCATCTTGGGCAAGGTGCAGCGGATGCTGGCTGCGGACGCGGCCAGGGTGAGGCCCATCAAGTCCCTCCTCGGAATGATGTCTTCTTGCATTTATCTCATCCGCCTGTGCAGGCTCCGGATGCGCCCGTTGCAGGAGTTCCTGGACGCGCGTTGGATCCAGATGACGGGCAGCTTCGAGGAGAGGATCACACTCGACGAGAGTTTCCAACGAGCGATCCGGTGGTGGGGCACCCGCGCGCATCTGACGGCAGGCATGGACTTCCAGACCCCCGGCCACCAGGAGACAGTGACCACGGATGCCTCCCTGGAAGGGTGGGGAGCGCACACCGAAAATCTGCACGCGAGAGGCCTTTGGCTTCCGACGGAGAAGTCCCTCCATATCAACGTCCTGGAGCTCCGTGCAGTGTTTTGGGCCCTCAGGTCCTTTCTTCCGTCCCTCAAGGGCAAGGTGGTGAGGATCTTCACCGACAACACCACCACCATGTTCTACATCAGGAAGCAGGGCGGTACCAGATCCCCAGCCCTGTCCAAGGAGGCGCAGGATCTGTGGCATTGGGCCGTCGCCCAAGGGATGTTTCTGGTGCCGTTTCATCTGGCAGGGAAAAAAAAAACCACCATCGCCGACTCGCTCAGCAGAGAGCTGCGCTCGTGCCACGAGTGGGAACTACGACAGGATCTAGTGAACCGCCTCTTCCGACGGTGGGGCACACCCCAGATCGATCTGTTCGCGACGGCGACGAACTCCAAGTGCCGGAGGTTCGCCAGCAGGTTTCCCCAGCCGAGGAGCATGGGCGATGCTTTCTCGTTCCCCTGGGAGGGCCTGTTTCTATACGCGTTCCCTCCATTGCCATTGCTGATCGGGCTCATCAACCAGCTCAAGAGGTCACGGTGCAAGATGATCCTCGTCGCACCTGCGTGGCCGAGGCAGATATGGTTCCCGGACCTTCTGGACTTGTCAGCGTCCCCGTCAATCAAGCTGCCAGTGGACGCGGATCTTCTCTCCAGGGAAGGAGGCGCCATCCTCCATCATGACCCAAAGTCGCTGAACTTGCAGGCCTGGCTCCTGCAGCGTTAGAGTTTGGAGGATACAACATACCGGCCGACTGCAGAGAGGTTCTTGCAAAGGCCAGGGCGTCCTCAACTCTTAAATGCTATGGACACAAATGGAAGAGGTTCTCTGTCTGGTGCCACGCACAGAAGATTAACCCTTTACGGATTACGGCTCCCCATGTACTTCCGTACCTTCTGACGCTGGCCAAGGCTGGACTGGCGCACGCGTCCATCAAGATTCATCTTGCTGCGATCTCCCGATACACCAGAACCACGGGGCGGACGTCTTTGTGGTCTCATCGTCTGGTGAAAGAATTCATGAAGGGACTGTTCAGATCGTTCCCGCCGGTGAAGGCTCCGGCCCCGGCGTGGGAGCTCAACGTGGTCCTGACCAAGCTCATGGGACCTCCGTTCGAGCCTCTGCACTCGGCTCCGTTGAAGTTCTTGTCGTGGAAAACAGCGTTTCTTGTGGCCATCCCCTCCGCACGAAGAGTGGGAGAGATCCAGGCCCTTTCCTGCAAGCCCCCGTACTTGACTTTTCACAACACGAGGGTAGTGCTCAGGACGCATCCCTCCTTCATGCCCAAGGTGCCGTCGGACTTCCACCTCAACAAACCCTTGGTGTTGCCTGTTTTCTTCCCGTCGCCTTCGTCGCCGGCCGAAAGGACTTTGCACTCGCTGGATGTGGCTAGAGCGCTGAAGTTTTACGTGGACCGCACAAAGTGTTTTTGGAAGACGTCACAACTTTTTGTGAACTTTGGACCTGTCAATCAGGGGAAGGCTCTCTCAAAGGCCTCCATTTCCAGATGGCTCTCCGGCTGTATCATATACTGTCATCGGTTGGCAAACCGACCGCTGCCTGGCCGTCCGAGAGCCCATTCCACCAGAGCGATCGCAGCTACCACGGCGTTCCTATCTGGTGTGCCCTTGCTGGACATCTGCAGGGCTGCTACGTGGAGGTCGACGCACACCTTCACGAAATTCTACTGCATCGATCGGGATTCCATGGAGGAGTCCAGGGTCGGCCAAGCAGTGCTGCGCAATCTGTTCGCCTAAGGTGAGCCGGGTGAGGAGGTAAGAATTGCTTAATGTTGAGTTTGATGTAATGCTTAATGTTGAGCCTTTGCCACCTCCCGTGGTTGTGCATGTGTGTACTGCTATGTATTCTTTATTCATGAGCATGTGAATCCATGCCAGACCCGATGCTGGAGAAGGAACAAGTTACTTACCTGTAACTGTTGTTCTCCAGCATGGGTCTGGAATGGATTCACATGCGAACCCTCCCGCCTACCCCTCTGCGGCTCTTCACTTGGTCATACTGCCACTTCACGTGCTACCAAATCTGAAGATGGCTGCCAGAGGCGGGGCTTAGGTAGAGGGCAGTCATTGGCTGTAGTCAGTATGACGCAGAGATCAGTGATTGGTTACTACTACGAAAGACAGATCAGAAACGAAACTGATACTGATTTTTTCTTTACCGAGGATTCCCAGCCTGACGACGGGGAATGAGCATGTGAATCCATGCCAGACCCATGCTGGAGAACAACAGTTACAGGTAAGTAACTTGTTCCTTATCTCAGGATACAGTTCTTTTACTAAAATATGAGAAGTGTCAAAATTAAGTTATAATCCAGCAAGTCTCTTTACTGTGCATGTTCAAAGTATGTCAGCTCCCAGTCCGTGCCCCTGATCTGCTTTAGTCCCGAAGACATGTTGCCTTTGTCAATGGGAAATAAGAAGGGAAATCTCTGGCAATGCTCTCTTGATCTGTCCCTCGGCGGAAAGCTTTTAGAATCTCCTCAGATAGTTCTGCTGATGGTTAGAGAGTTCCACTTGTAGTACTATTCCATGCAAGAGCATGCCCATTTGTTCAATATTGGCTGGGTCTCTGATGAATGTGAGGACGTCAACATTGATCTGTCTTCCAACTTCTATTGTCTTCTGGGGACAGGGACATCTGTCCCGTTTTGCTGGTGTTCAGGACTGTATACTTTCACTTCAATGTAGACAATGTCTGCACTGTCCATTTGCATGGAGTGTAACTAAGATCACAGTGTTATTTAGAAGTGTGCTCAGACGTTCTGTATTCACTGGATCTCAGAGAAACGTGAGTGCGTCTGTCGTTCTTCCGACAAGATTTGTGCAGTCCTCGATTATTTGAAAGAACAATGTATTGACAAGCTCATTTATTTCCTTCTCTGCTTGGGACATTTGGCTTCTCCTCGCTGTGTTCATGAAGTAGGAGAAATTGTACGGCAATTACAGTAAGCAATCTTCTAATTGTCTTTCCGTTTTCGGGATCTTGAAGAAAGTCAGTGACACTGGTGATTCTCCCCACCAATGATGGCTACAATCTTAGCACCAGATTAAAATATGTCACCACATCTTTAGTGATGTTGCTACTGTAGGACACCAGAAGCAATTCAGAATAGGGTCTTGGTGTGAAATGAGTGTCTTGATTCAAAGTTCAAGTTCAACAGACTATGTTGTGGATTATGCGTGCAATTCTCTTCTTCATCCTGCAACTAGAAAGCAGAGAGTGTCCTTCATTTCAGTCCTTATCCCCTTTTTTGCTCAGAGGAAGTGTCCAATTTTTAGCCACAATTTGCAAACAGTTCTTTGTCTTTGTGTGGCTGGTCATGCATCCTTTTTCCTCATCATGGATCTCGTCTGCATGTGCTATTGTTCTTCCCCGTCGCTGGGAGTAGTCTCCTTGTGTTGGGGTGCAGGCAGGGGGCCTTCTCCGATGTAGGGTTTGATATCGGCCAGAAAAATCCAAGCTCTCCTGTCTTGTAGTTTCACTGCGGAAGGAGTGCAGTCCTCCACTGTAAAGGGACCGTCCCATCTTTTCCTTGTATGGTTCCTCACAAGGACGGTATCTCCAGGGAAAACGGATGGTACACAAAGTCCTTGAGCTGTGTTTGCAGTAGATCTCCTTCTGTGTTCCATGCTTCCCAGCACCCTTTTTGTCGTCGCTGCAGCTGATCTGAAATTACAGTAAGGCAAGATGTCATGCAATTCAGGTAATTTTGCATTTCAGACCCTAAGATTTCTCCTGTGGACTGGGCATCACATCTAGCTCTATCTCGGGGTGTCAGGGGAGTACGCATTCTCCTTCCTGTGTCTAGCTCTATCTTGTGTGGCATAAGATGATGGTCAGAACCGGTTGGTTCCTGAGTGCATACAGTGCCAAAGGAAGGCAGTGCAACCATCCCTTTCTTAGAGTAAGCTTCAGCTTGGCTATCCTTTCCTTTAATAAGCTGTTGAGCTTCTCACAGATCCTGTTACCTTGTGGATGATACGCAGACGAGAACTTGTGCTTTATTCCAAGCAGCAAGCTAATCTGTTTGAATGTCTCATTTACAAAGTGAGGTCCATTATCTGATCTCATGACTTCACACCCCCCCCACCTAGGGAACACTTCTCTCACAAAAAACGTGGCTGCACAGGTAGATTCTGTGTGCGTACATGGACCTGCCTCTATCCATCTAGAGAATGGACACATCACAAAAATTAAGTATCTGTACCCGTTACATACTTGAATCATGTCGACGTAATCAACGTGCAAGTGCTGAAAAGGCCCATTTGGCCTTAGGATGACTCCTCTCATTACTTTTAATGTGTGCCCAGCTGTGAATTGTTGGCAGATATACAGTTCACTATAAAAAATGCAACGTGCTCGGTTAAATTCGGTATGAACCAGTCTTCTGCGAGCGTTGCTGCAAGATTCTCTTTTGTCATATGTGCTGGGTAATGTAGCTGCTCCAGCGCTAATTTTAACAGGGCTATAGGCATCACCGGTTTACCAGTGCTATCTTGCCGCCACAAACTGTCAGATGAGTTTAAAGAACACCCTTGCCATTTCCATAGAATGTTCTCTTCTTGTGGTGCCTCCCCTTGGAGTTCCATCAACTGTGTTTGCCCTAGATTGTTATATCTTTCAAGTGTAGTTCGTGCAACCATCATTCTTTCATTGGCATGGGTCACTTCCACTTCCATGATCGTCTCACTTTTGGATGCCATACGTTTGGCTTCCGTGTCTGCTGCTTGGTTTCTGCGTGAGATAAAATCTGTCCCTAACGTATGGGCGGCGCATTTCACGACCGCTATGCCCACTGGGAGCTGTAGTGCCTTGATCAGCATGTCCAGTAAGACTGCATGCTGCACTGGCATGCCGTCCGCTCGGAGGTAGCCCCTCCTTTTCCAGCGTGCTAAACCTGCGTGCACTGTTGATGTCACATAGGCGGAGTCACCGTTACTTCCTGGTCAGCGTAATTCTCAATGGCAAGTATCAACGCCAATAATTCTGCAGCCTGTGCTGAATAGTGAGATGGTATTCGTGTACTAAGGAGTACTCGGAATTCTCCATTTGCGCTGTGTTTCATTACCTCGACGCCTGTATATCTTTGTCCATCATTTTGATTGATTCTTGAAGAACCGTCAATAAAGACACTTTCTCCTTCTGCCAAAGCATTTTCTTTCACTCTGGGGATCTCATCATAGAATTCTTCATAGTTTGCACAGTCATGGATTGGTTCTCCTTCAGTGACTGGCTCTGCTATAGACATAGCTGGGTTCACTAACTTACATGGGACTACTTTAATCGATGGATTCGATATGATCACTTCATAAGCAGAAGCTCTGTGAGATGTCAATGTACCCTTAGGTTTCTCTAGGATAGAGTGCTCGACGTACGTCGTCATTGAGCATCCCATTACAATGGCTGTAGCCTTCTCTATGGCGAACGCTGCGGCAGCTAAACTTTGTTCGTATGGGTAATGGCCTTTCATCACCGGGCCAAATTTCCACTATAATATGCCAGGGCTTGTACCCCAATGTGGTTCTCTGTGTGAGCACTGCTGTCATAACGCTGCCATTCGTGTGTGAAAACAGGTAAAATTCCTCTGCATAATTGGGAATCCCTAAAACTGGTGCTGTGCAAATAGCTTTTTTGAGTTCAGCAAATCCTTCCTCCATGGTCTCAGACCATTCAATCTTTTCTTTCGTCACTTGGGCCTTTTTTAGGGCCTGAAGTAAAGGCTTAGTGTAAGAGCTATAGTCGAAGACCCATGCCGTGACAAAGTTGCACAGGCCTAAAAGCTCTGCATCTGTTTTATCGTGTGTAGCTTAGCCGTGTTCAGTATGGCTTCGGCCCTTTCTGACATCACTCTTTTTCCCTCATGTGAAATCAACTGGCCTATGTACAGCACTTCTTGTTGACAATATTGTAGCTTTTCTTTGTCAACCTTATATCCTTTCTCAGCCAGTATAGTCAATAGCTGAACAGAATCGTGTCTGCATTGCTCCTCTGTCGTGCTGCAGATTAAGATGTCATCCACATATTGCAGGACAACACTTTCTAATGCAATATTGCTTAGGTCCATCTGCAGGACTCTGTTAAAAATAGGAAACTCACAGTACCCTTGAGGTAGCCTCATGCTTTTCAGGCGCATCTGTATGAATGTGAATGACATCAGATCCTGTGAGTCACATTGCAATGGGATTGAGAAAAATGCCTTTTTCATGTCAATCACTGTGAAATATTTTGCCTCAACAGGTATATTACACAAGATTGTAGCCGGGTTCAGGACTAAAGGGAACTCGGCCTCAACAATATCATTTATTGGGCGTAAATCCTGAATTAGCCTCCAAGACCCTCCCTTACTTTTTTCACAGGGTAAACTGACGTATTACATGACGACTCTGATGTCACTAAGATGCCCTGTACCATCATAGCCGAAATGTCTTAAAAATTCCTTCATCTGCCTCTCTGGTCATGGGATATTGTCTTGTTTTGGTAGAATTGCTCCTGGTGTCAATTTGGTTTTCACTTCTCCAACCCCTTTCAATAGGCCTACGTCATAGGGTCCTGTGGTATACACTGAGACAGGCACCTAGGCCATGTCATCAACAAAATATTCAAGACAGTTTTGTGCCATCATTCTCTGAGGCACTTCTCTTTTGATCATTCTCACCCAAAAGGTGAGACTCACTTCCACCATTGTCTCTTCCATATCTGCTTGCTCTTCAAACAGATCGTAATCAGTGACGTCAGTCAATCGATTTCCTTCTTCAGTGGCGATTACTGCGCACCAGTGTCAGCCTTCGTCATCATAACCATCAATCAAGGCCATTCTCCCTCGTACTGCAGGTGTGTGTATCATCAAGGGAAATACTTGTCCCTCTTCCTCGTGCATTGGTATTCTTGGTCTAAATAGAAACTCATCTGGGGTTCTAATGATTTTGTCTGCAAGGCCTGGCAGCCCTGCCATTAGCACACGTATTCCGTATGCAAATATTTCTGGCTCTAATGGTATAGCCCTCATGGCTGTGTGTCCTGCGTATGCTCTAATCATTTTGCATACGTTTGAATAGTGCATTCCTGGAGTTGAACATACTATGCCCTTCTCCGTGAATGAGATTGTCATATTTAACTTTGTCAATAAATCTCGACCCAACATGTTTACTGGGGTCTGTCGTGAATATAATAAAGGCACATTCATTTCACATTTTCCTATAGAGACTGGGAGTGAGTTTGTGAAGGAAACATGACTTGTAGTTCCTGTGAAACTGAGTATTTATGGCCTCGCCGGACAAGGAAACTTTGCCTTAACATATACAAGAGCGTGGTGCACCCGTGTCAACTAAGAAGGAATATTCTTTATCCCCTATAACGACATCCACCCTAGGTTCCCGGTGAGGGTCTGGTATCACTGATAGGATAGAACACATCAGGGTTCCCAGTGAGCTGTCCTAATCCATATATAGCCTGGGCCCACTGTGTGCTGATGGATTTCCCCATTGGCAGAGTTATTTCCCATTCCAGGGTTCATGGTCTGCCCTGAGCTCATCGTTTGTGACAATTACAGCAGTGACTATTGGGACTGTCCTTGTGGAAAACTCACTATATTCTGAGGTTGAAAACCTTATTGTGCTCCTGGAGCTTGTTGTTGGACCGTGTGATTCTGTGCAACTCCCTGTTGTAAAGGCGCAGGTGGATTCACCATGCCTGCCCCTATTCCTTGACCATTTTGCATCATGCCTTGATTTCTGCATGTGCGCGCTAAATGCCCTGTCATCCCACACAACCAACATACTGGCGGTGGTTAGATCATTTGCTCATTTGACATATCTTGATTGCCATTTTGCATATTTTGGAAACCTCCTTGATTATTCTGGAAACCTCCATGATTGCTCTGCCATCCTCTTCCTCTAAATCCTCTTCCCCTAGGGTAGAACCCAGTACTGCTCTGATTATTCTGCTGCAGATTATTGACTTGTGGCATGCTTGATTCAGCTGCGCTAGTTATCATGGCTCCCTCAAGAGCATATTTTGACAATTTCTTCTGCACCAATTTTGCTTCCTTACCCTTTTGTGCAGCTTCCTTTTTGCAATTCTTTTCTTGCAGTTGCCTGCAATACTGTGCGATGGTCAGCTGTATTTCTGACCAAGGTTTAGCCTCGATTCCTACCAATTTCTTGAGTTGTTTCTGTACTGGCCCTGGTATCCCTTGGCACAATATATGGTAGAACACAGGTATAGATTTCGTCCAAGATTCATGAGCCTCGAGTACCCACGCGTCTTGAAAATTCTGTATGTAAATTAACAGATCCTCAGACTCCTTCATTTTACGTGTCATTATAGCTCCCATATCAGAAGTGTCTGGGTAAAGCACTCAATGTGCCTTCCATACTGCGGCTCTGCAGTTGTTAAATGGAGCCACGTCTTGCGCGGTATTGATTGTGGACACACCGGGGTAACCCGCCCTTGTCCACACATCGTCTGCTCTCACCAAGTATAGCGATTAGGAGACCCTTGATATCCCCTATAGCTAAAGTGTTCCCTCCTGTCATTTTTTCTAACTCGTGTATCCATTTTCCAGCTCCCAATGTCAGCATTGGAAGCTTGTTTTTCAAATGTTCTCGATCCATGTGTGGCCATGGAATATATTGTCCTCTCACCACCCCCTTTCTCGAGTAACAGAAATTGGGATGAATAACTCTCTCTCTCTTCTCTCATTGTTCTCCTATCTATTGCAGGGGTAATATTCCCACATCGCCGCCTGCGTGGCAATGTCCTTAGCCTGCCCACATAGGGCGGTGATGACACCCCCCTCTGACCATGAGATACTTTTTCGTGTCGGTCTAACTGTGTGGGTGACTCTGATGCCCTCGGTGCGGACTCGCTAATGTCTGACCATCGTATCCCTTTCTCCCTTGGGAGTCGTCTTTCGCTCTTTCTCTCTTCCTCCTTTTCCTCATGCTCCTCCCTGTCTGAGTCAGACATTGTCTGTGCCCAACTTGTGCCACGTCTTGTGTTTTCTTTATTCCTACTTATTTCTAATCTATCCAGAGATAGTTCTCTATACCCACTACTACGAGAAACATCCTCAGTGTGCTCTCTAGGCGCTCGTCTTCCCTCTCCCCTTGGGTATTTCACCTTTTTTCCTCCCCTTCCTCTCCCTTATTGTTTCCATGAACTTGCACTATCTGTTATGATTTTTTTTTCTTCACATTCTGATCTGTTTTAAGGACTTGTTTAGAATGTTTAGTTTTTTCTTCCATGTTCCCTCCCTCCTTGAATCGCTTTGAAACACATTGTGTATAGGCGCTATACAAATAAACAATCAATCTATATAATCTATCAATCGTTTCTCCGATGCTTCTGGTGTCAAAGTCATCTTCAATATTTGCCCTAGACGTGCCTGGTACTGAATCGTACGCAGGGAAGAATTCTTCAATGTCTTCCCAATCTACCAATCTACCACTGGATCAGCTTTTTTAACCTCTCTCCCCAGATATTCAAGATCGCGTGCTGTCTGTCTTTGCTTACATTCTACATCGTCGTCAAATTCTCTGCGCTTCCTCGCCTCTTCTCTGACCCTATCTTCTTCCTTTTTGCTTTCATTTCTACGTTCGTCTGCCCTTCGGATTTCCTCATCCCTTTTGTCTCTTTATTCTCTTCTCTCGTATTCTTTGCTCTTCCTCTGACCTTTGCTGCTGCTGTCTGTCTTGATCATTGGCTGCTCTCTGTTTGCGATCGAGCTGTCTTTCTTGCTCTTCGCGATATAGCTGTTCTCGCCTTTGTCTATCTTTCTTTCTTATTGTTTCCTCTCTTCTTTCTCTTTCTCTTTTCTCTGTACATCATCTAGCCTCTCTCTTTGCTTTGCATCAGCAATGCCTTTGCCATAAAATTTCAATAGAATTTGCCCTCCCATTAATTCTTTTTTTGCGAATGCTATCTCATCAGTTCTATCTTCATTTCCTTTCCATCTTTTGACTTCTCTCTCCTTATCGAGAGAGGCACTTGTCTGTGTCTGGTCTCTTCTTTCATCATCACGTCTCTTCCTGTCCCTTGGGACTGTGGAGGTGATATCATTATCCTTTTCTTTTCCTTGATTTTCGTCACTACTTTGCGTAGGTGACTCAATGGGTATAACTCCTTGTCTTGATTTAATTCAATCTTCGTTTCGGCTGGGGCGAAGGCGTGGTAGGCGTCTCACCCCACTCTGTGCATACATTAAATATCCATTCTATTGGCGGCTCCTCTCCCTTCTCTTGTTCATACATCTTCCAAAGTTGTAGAACAGCTAGGTGTTTGTCTAACTTTTTGCCCGTGTATGTGGCATGCAAGTATGTCATCATGTGTTGTTAAACGGCTTTAGATAAGGACCCGCCCTGTGGCCATGGCATAAACATTTTGTGGCCGGTCCCCTTAACCCACTCTGTACTGTATTTTTTCAGCTTAGGTGCATGTTTCGGCAATTCTTTGCATAGGTGTGCCAATGGAGTTATGTCTTCCATGCTTAAATCTTTTACCTTTCTCCTTATATAACACTTGTCAAAGCTTCACGTGATTTAAACAGTTCCCACAATATGAGCGAGAACCAATCACTGCAAGCTCCAATCCAGATGTTCTCCAAAAAATGTATATCTTCTATTTACTTAAAAAACATCAATTTGTATGCTATAATATCTGTTATTCAATTGCGTAAAATTTAAATCAGTTCTTCTAAAGAAAATGTTCAACTTATGACATCACAACAAACAACATGTAAGACAGACGTTTAATAGACTAGACGAACACCAGCTGGTCACATGTATCTCTGCCTCTAAATTTTACTCCGACATAAACGTATCCCATTTGCGGCGTCTTTAATCGCTGTGGTAGTCTATTTGGTCCCCTTTTATTTGCGACTCTGTATACACGTTTCTTCTAGCTGCTATATTAAAGCGTAGGAATAAGGCAAATCCTCTCTCTCCCCGGGTTTCCTCCCCGGTAACCTCTCTCTTTTCTCGGGTGTCCTCCCCGGTATCTTTTCTCTAGTAACTTCTCAGTTATTCTTGAGTCATTATTCCCTTCCCCTTAGATATATGCATTATTCTCTACTTCTATCTATATTTTATTTTCTCTGCCTCCCTCCGTTACCTTTTCCCTTTACTTGTTCTAAAGCATGCACTTTTGCCAAAACACTTAAGGCCTCATCACGACTTGGGCGTTACCGCCGGCGGTGTTACCGCTGGCGGTATTAGCCCTACCGCCGAACTCCCCGGCGCTAATAGCGCCGGATCACGAGTTCGGTGGTAATGTTAATCCCCATTCCCCATTGAGCCCATTTGGGAATGCCCCATTCCCCGTTGGGCTCAATGAGGAATTTTCGCGCTCTTACCGCCAGCGGGAAATCCTCCGGCGGTAATAGCGCAAATTTTCAGTGGGTTTCCCCCCAGCTCAGAGCTGGGGCGAAATCCGCCGAAGCCCTGATTTGGTGGACCCTTAAATCCAGCTGTAATAGCGCGACCGCCGGATTTAAGGGTTACCGCCAAAGTCGTGATGAGGCCCACAGTCTTTTTCACTCACTGTTCGCATGGTTCCTCTCTGGACCCTCGGGATCACCGCCTTCGTTACCGCCTTCTTCGGCTTTTCTCCCGTTCAGCTGCCTGTAGGAATGGCAAGGGGTTACGTGGGGAACACAGGTCCCTTCAGACCTTGTCCTGCAGGTTTATTTCTTACACTACCAGTGTCTACGGGAGCTTCACGGTCTACTCAGCCAAAAGGCAGAGAACTTGTGATATTGCCGAAGACCTAGAGTTACTTTATGTCAACGGTCAATGAGTGTCTTATTCTAATCGATAATCGATAACCATCCTCTGCTATCAAGTGCTATCAAGTGTTCTCCGAGACCCCCGGTCGGCCCATAAAGCTAAGGCTTGCTCAGAAGTATTTTAAGATGAGATAGCTGTACCCTTGAGATGGATGGGCGTGCATTACTCCAACACCACTCAATAAGGACAGCAAAGGGAGTCCGTTTAATGAAAAGTACAGAAAACAGGGAGTCATGGATATCAGCAGTGATGCGATCGTCCTTCTCGCTTTAAACTCCAACGAACTTCATACAAGTTGTAACATTTATACTCAAAACTCGTCATCACTGATGTGTAACACTCAAAAGTTAACATGCAATTCTATTCGTTAGGAAAAGGTAACTTTACTATAGGTACTATATCTGTATATGGTAACGGAGTGAGGAGATTGGGTACACTCTGTCAAGTGGGCATCTAAGCCCTTCCTTCAAAAATGACTACTGTAGACGTCACTAAAAGTATGACGTCTCATTGGTTCTACTAACTATAGGACCCTAGATTATTTGGTCCATTGTGATTGGGTTGGCACCAACCCCATGCATACTTTTCCACTTCGCTTAGCAGCACACGGAATGGTCGGCCAGGTGTGCGGTGCCCCTTAGTTACCCGGCCTTCCTCCGATTATGGTTACAATCAATCATCACTTTAGGGTCCATGTGTCAATTAATTCACTGTGGTTGGCCTTGAGACTGCATCTTCTGTCTGGAAAAGTTCTGATATCTCTGCCTGGTCAGGTGCCAAGCGTAGGTGTGAACCCTTGCTTCTTCTTATTTGGCTGGTCACATGATTCCTACACCGTGAATTTGTCTCTTTTCTCTCAATTTGTGTATTTGATTCTCATTTAGCCCGCCACCTGCCTACGTCAACTTATCTCGACCTTTCAGAGGCAGGATATTCTGCTCTCAGTTTCAATTAGATGTAGCTACTGTTCGCTTCTTTTATTAGTATGACCTTGGCTTTGCTGGCAAGAGTTGCCTCTGCCGAGTTTCGATTCAGACATCTCTTCTTGTTTTGCTAAATATGAAACTTTTCTTATTTGGCCTTTAGTAACCTGGGTTGATTCTGCTTCTTGTGCAAAGTAGAAATACACTTATAATAGTGTGCTTTATTTTGAGGTAGATTATGTATAATGGCGCTTGCCGCACTATTCTTCTACTAAGCATAGCAAGCCGCACTGTTTTCTTAGCTTTTTTGTGGTTCCAAGCATATTTACAGGTGTAAACTGGTCGAATGCCTTCATCTTGCTTACAGTTTTAAATTTCTTTGCATTTCGACATCGTCCTTTCACTTTAGGTTCACAATATCCTTATTCATGGGGTTTCGTCTTTTTGCATCATTCTCGGGTCGTCAGTTCTTCTATTTGTGAGTCAGTCCGGGTTCTTGTGATGTCACCATTCGTCTTTCATTAAGACCTTTTTTGGTTTCTTCCGGGACTATATTTAGGCAATCTTTATTTTGTTTCCTTTGTTGGTAGGGTTTCCTCAATAGATACCTTACTGTCCATGGTTTCCTTGGTACTGGTACTTCAATAGGTGCTGTTCTTCTGATCGGCACTGGGCAGAGCCCTACTGCGGCTCTCTGATGGTTTATTTGCTCAGCATACGTCACATATCTCGGTGTGAACGTTCCTGGAACTTACAAAATGGACGATTGGAGTGCAGGCTTTATTTGGGACCTCCTCTACAGTTTCTCTGTTTTTCCTAAAAGAGGGGTGTAGATGTATGGCAATAGGTCATGAGGGTATTGAGTATAAAGGGGTCAACTTCACGGACATGGGGAGATACCATGTCTCATCCAGTGACGCCATGACATCTCCCCTGAGGCTGTCTCCTCCCATTTGATTCTCCCTTATATAGCCAGCCCCAGGTTCAGGATCAGGTAGCGGCTGCGGTACCTAGCCCCACTTTGCTGATTTTTCATAATATTTGATTGCTTTCTTTTCAGCTATTCCCTTAGTTTCACTAAGTTATTGTTAATATGTGAATCTGTATATTTTAAAATGTTTATATTCACATAACCATTTTTTTGTAACGCATCCAACACATTTTACTTGTACATTTTCTTCCTCAGTGTGCACTGTGATAGAGTCCTGCCTTTCTGTAGCTGGGTTAATCAAGAATAAATAGAGAAGAGGGACATGGCCTGCTTGCAAGGAATGAAGACGTGAGCTTTGGGAGCTCCTGCAGGTGCCGAATATATCCTGATTATTATCCTGTTTTCTTCGTGAAGGAAGAGCTTCAGGGTGGCACGAATCGATTCTAAAGCGCTTGGTGCCTCTACAAGCAGAGTTTGCTGTGATCACTCGGCGAATTGCCTGTGAAACAGATGTGGTTGTGGTGAGCTGGTGTTCCGCCTGCGTGTGTTCCCAAAATGTCAGGCAATAACTGACTGCTACGACTGTGCGGCTGCTCGCTGTGATCTCACCGGCCCGCACCCTGAAACCTGGCTGTTGCGACGCGGACAGACGCAAATGAACACGATTGGAGCACATGAAAAGAACCCGGTGAGCACGCCTTCGGTCCGACCTGCTGAAATGTTGCGGTGAGACACCCGGAGGAGGAAAAGGCCGACGACCCACAGCACCAGTGACCTCCGGCAGCGGGTGATGTGTGGTGGATCCACAGCACTGCCACGCGATACCTGGGCTCTGCTGCACCCTTCACTGTGTGGGTTTACACACTATAATGACCTGGGAAAGGTGCCTGGGCTCTGCTGAAAGGAGCACTGTGTGGCGGGGTGGGACCGGAATAAAAAGTGTCACACTGAAGGAGGGTTGAATGCACGACACCTGAACTAGACCGATCGCCCTACGCAGCTGACAGACTCTGGGCTGAGGGCAGCGGGAAGACTTTTGCAGATCCATGCCCCAGCCCCAGCTGCTACATCGTGTGAGGCACGCACCCAGCCTAACCCAGCACTAAGACATTTCCGGGCTGGATCGGGCCCGCAGCCCGGGTGGGAGACCCCTCTGGGAGGACTCCCCCCACGAGCCAACGGTGGGGGGAAACGGATTGAGGCACTGCCAGACGGAACATAACGAACACATGTGCCTCGGGGCACACTACAAGTAAGTCCTCCCCCTGACAAGACCCGCCTGATGAGTGTCTGCCGCACTGCATGAATACAACCCCCTCAGCGGGACGCTGACCTCCAGGGACTCATTGAGGCACATATCCATATTGAACAATAACGGGAGAGTTGCAGTGTGGTGGTTAGTTTCCCTTCCATGCTTAAGGCGCGGCAGTACTGGCCTCTGGCCTCTGGCTGTATTGAGTGGTGCTGGGGCACTGTGCGCAGAGAGAGGTGCAGTTAATAGGGTGCCGGAACTGACATTGAGCCCTGAACCGGGGGTCTATCCTGACACACCCTACTGGGAGACTACTAGGTGTAGGAACTGGAAGGACTAGCGGGCCGTTCAACGTTAGACCCGACTGAGCCACTCAACCCCTCCATGGCCAGATTATACAAACGGGGAGCCAGGCGAGGGGCCACTACTCCACAAACATCGGCCTAATAATGGCAAGGGTGCTATCCCTGAAAACCCCACAGTGAATAACTAGAGGGGTCCCTTGGGTCTCTCTGCCTCTGGTGCTTGCTGCTGGAGGGGAGTCTGCATGACACCTGTGGCAACGTAACGCCGGCCACGGGGGACCTTAGTGAGGGAAGGGGCTGACAAGGACATGAATAAGTGGCGCTTAAGACTGGACTAGGATCAGAGTGTGGACGGAGGCATCGGTGCCCAAAGCCACAGTTATTATTGCTTTGCCCGAGCAGACCCAGGAGTAGCTGACTAACAGTTGGCTACCCCAAACCAACGCACCACTGGACAGAAACTCAGTTGTAACAAAGCTCGGTCCTACAACAAAGAAGCACAGGATCTACACAATCCGCAAAATGGGCAAGGATAAACAAAAGAAATAGTCCATGCAGAGTAGCATGGATCAATATGCGGTCGCCACCACTCCGGCACAGACGGGCCAAGCAACACGGCCAACCTCCCCATAGGCGATGATACTCTTTCATTGCGGGACGTGATGGCCGCCATTGCCAGCTCTCGCTCCTCCATGAAGATCAAAATGGACAGCATTGCAGCGGATGTCTCCTTTGTACGCCATGATCTTCAAAAACGTACCTCCCGAACAGGAGAGGCCGAACACTGCATCTCCGAAGCGGAAGACCGCATTAGAGGCGTCACCCAACAGCTATCACACGCGCTGAACCGCCTGAAAACCCTAGAATCCTGAGTGGATGAGGGGGAGGAAAGATCTTGCCGCAACAACGTGCACATTCTTGGACTTCCAGAGGGAGAGTAAGGACACAGCATGGAGCTATTTTTAGAGCAATGGCTTGTGGATATGTTCGCATCCCACTCCTTCACTAGATTCATTTCAGTGGAAAGAGCCCACAGGATGCCCACGGGCATACCAATCCCGGGTCCGCCACCTCGAACAGTGATCGCTAAGATGCTCAATTACTGGGACAGAGACGCCATCCTCCAGCTTTTGCACTCAAAAGGGACAATTACCCACAACGGATCCCGGATTGCATTTTTTCCTGATTACACTTGGGAGGTGCAATGTGCACGGCAGTCATTCCAACCACTCAAGACAGCTGGCCCTCATGAATGTGAAATACGGGCTGCTCTTCCCAGCACAGCTCAAAATTTATCATAAGGAAATCACAGTACATTTCACCGACCCGCAAGAGGTCTGGAAATGGGCAGAGGCTCACATCGAAGGCGACTGGACTGTGAGACCAGCGAGACAGAGAGGGAGACCCCGGCCTAGACCAGGTCGCGCCTCCCCTGTGAGAGATCCTGAAGTGTTGGGACCGGATGCCCCGGAACTGGCAGCAAACCGAATAGAATGATGAGCATGCTACGGTCCCATACCAAAGAACATTGTGGATCATCGCAGCGCAACAGCGCATTATCCCTTGGATTTTGTTCTTTGCCCTATGACTTAATCCAACACGAATGACCTGAATAGACGGCGCAGGAGATGGGGGTCCAGGAAAGGACCCCCCCCCCCCATAGTGCTTTAGTTCTTGTTAGTATTGGAGTGTTAAGCTGACGCCCTAAGTTTTTGAGTGTCAGCAATGTTTGGGCGACAGGTACTTTGTGTAGGTGTGGAGTATAGGGAGGGGGAGATAGGGGGAGTTTGCATAGTTCCTTGTTGTTTTGGGGCTATTACATGTTCACACGACAATCCAATCACAACCCTTTGTACGAGACACCACACATTACCTCAAATGGGCACCCCACCCCCGCAACACACAACAGCAGGAATTTGACCTTTCCCTCTGATCATGATATCCTGAAGACTCTCCAATACATGCTGTAAATGGCGTCCGCACAATCTCAGTCAGCATCTGTTGATCGTCCCAGATCTCTTAAACTGCTCACCTGGAACGTGAACAGAATGGGCTCTGGGATCAAAAGACGCCTGGTTACGCAACTTTTCAATAGACACTCCCCTGATATGGCCCTGATAACCGAAACACACCTAGCGGGGTCAAATTGCACCTTCTTCCAGAGAACTAATTATCGCTCTGCATTTTACGTGGGATACACAATGGGATCCAGAGGCACTCTTATCCTGATATATAAACGTGTCCCGTTTGTTCCACTTCTAGTAGAGCAAGACCCCAGAGGTTGCTACATGTTAATTCTCGTAACGATTTGGGGTGAAAAACTGGCTATTGCCTCAATGTACTCTCCACCGGGACTGGGGCAAAAATTACTAGACGAACTGACCACTCTTATGGGAAGACATTAACCCGACATGTGTATTCTGGGGGGAAACTTCAACGAAGTCATGTGTAATATCATGGATCACACCCACCTTAGATGTTGCAACCTGGACACCCCCATGAAACTGGCAAACTTTCTATCCACCTTAGGCCTCTGTGATGTGTGGCGGGAACTACATCCGAGGACTAAGGGATACTCATTCTACTCGGGAGCCCACGGCTCCCTATCTAGACTGGATTACTTTTTCCTCCCGAACACCGGCCTGCACAGGGCATTATTCGCAGACTTGCTTCCCCGTGGTATCTCTGACCATTCACCACTGACGGTGGAACTGCGAATGCATGGAGAGATCCCCACTAGAACATGGAGATTGAACAACTACTATCTAGGGTTCCCCGAATTGGTTGATCGCCTTACTGAAGTGACCAATGAGTACTTTGAGATCAATGAGGCTGCAGTGGACAGCCCGGTGACAGTATGGGAGGCCTATAAAACAGTGCTGAGGGGAGAGATAATCTCCTGGACTGCGAACAAGAGAAAAGAGCGACTCCAAAAGATAATAGAAGCGGAAGTGGAGATGAATAATTGGGAAACTAAATACATTCTCGATCCAACCCCGGAGACTCACGGGTCCCTTAGGCACGCCTCTGGAATGTGGTGCTGGACAATGCCAAATGGGCCCATTGGGACTCCAGAGCGAGGATATACAAATTTGGGGACAAAGTGGGCAAAATGCTGGCCTGGCTTGAAAAAAGGGATGAAGAACAGTGCCATGTCTGGGAGATTGTCACTTCACACAATGAGAGGTGCCAGTCAGATGCCGAGATAGCCAAAGCTTTTGCTGAATTCTACGCTGATTTATATCGGGCTCCAGCCTCTTCACTCGACCTCATCTACAGTCGGTCACTTCCACCCTGGTCCACTGGGACCAATGTGGCTTTATGCCACACAAGTCAACCTGAATTAATCTGCAACACCTCCATCTATCATTAGAACACACTCCCATTATAGATACACCACTGGCTTTATTGGCAATTGATTTTGAAAAATCATTTGATTCGATCCTGTGGGACAGCCTTTGGGAAATTATGCGACGCATAGGGTTTGGAAATACTTTTCTGGGATGGGTACAACTACTCTATACATATACCCAGGCAGAGGTCAAGGTGAATGGGTGGCCCTCCCGGCCCTTTCCTCTTGGCAGGGGTATGCAGCAGGGAGGCCCCCTCTCTCCCCTCCTCTTCACCTTGCAATTGGGCCGCTCGCTTTGTGGCTTTGCCAGAGCACAGCTTGGACGGGATTTAGATGGCCGGAGGGGCACGAAGACCGGGCGTCTATATATGCAGACGATCTCCTGATATATCTGGGGGACCCAGCCCAGACCTGCCCTGTAGTGACGCGGATACTTAACCGCTTTGGTGAGTTTAGCAGACTTAGAATTAATTGGGGGAAATCTGTCTTTTTTCCAGTAAAGAGTGAAGGCCAGGCAACCCCCCAACACTACACCACGAACGCCTCCCTTAGGGCTCCTCTCTGGGGAAATTCCCTTGAGCAATACCTTTCGCAGTTCCGGTTGATTCCGGTCACAAATAGGTCTACTTGAGGGGTTCCCCAAAGGGCAAAGATCACTTGAATGACTTCCTGAGCCAGTTCCCACTCATGAGACACTGTGCTCTGCCTGCTCAGAGCGTCCACCGTCATATTCTCCTCCCCGGCTAGATGAACTGCTGTTAAGGAGATTCCTTCATGAATTGCCCAATACCAGAGCCACATTGCCTCTCTGTACAGAGGTAGTGACCCTACACCTGCTCTTTTGTTTAGATAATGCATGGCCACTGTGTTGTCCGTCATTATCAGGACATTTATTTCCTCTGACAGACGGTAGAAAAGCCTTCGGCGCTAGTCTGTTTGCTCTCCGCTCTAAAAGGTTGATGTGTAGTTTGGACTCTGATGAAGACCAACGACCGCTGATGGTCAGATTGTTGGCATTAGCTCCCCACCCCATGAGTGAGGCGTCCGTCACTACTGTAATCTCTGGCCATGGTTGCCAAAACTGTTCTCCTTTTAGGATATTCTCTGTGCAAGTCCACCACAGACGATCCTGCCGAACCTTGTTTGGAATCTGAATCAAATCAGTCATTTGACCTGAGAACTCGGACCATTGCGTCTTTAGAGCCCATTGAAGGGATCTCATCCTCAGGCGTGCCTCTGGCATTAGGAAGATGCAGGATGCCATGAGGCTGAGCAACCTTAAGAAGTCAGAGGCCTGGAGATTTTGGGCATTTTGGAATTTGGAAACCTTCTGAAGAATGTCTTGAGCCCTCGACTTGGGAGGTGAGCTCTTTCCCAAGGATGTGTCTAATACAGCCCCTATGTACTGGAGCTGTTGGGAAGGTGTCATTTGTGACTTCTTGAAATTGAGAAAGAAGCCCAGTCTATGGAGGAAGTGGCAGGTGACTTTCAGATGATCCAGTGCTTCTTCGGCAGAACGTGCCCTGATCAACCAATCGTCCAAGTAGGGGTAGTCGTGAATCCCCCCTCTCCTGAGGTGCGCTGCCACCACTACCATTAACTTGGTGAAGACCCTCGGGCGGAGGTCAATCTGAATGGCAGGACTCGAAACTGATAGTGAGTCGCCAACTACGAGCCTCAGGTATTTTCTGTGCTTGAGATGAATTGGCACATGAAAATAAGCATCCTGGAGGTCCAATGACACCAACCAATCCTGAAATTGCAGGGCCTGAAGGATCTGAGAAAGAGTAACCATCTTGAACTTGTCCTTCCTGAGGAACCTTTTTCAAGCCTCTTAAATCCAAGATGGGTCTCAGTCCTCTGTCTTTTTGGGGGATCAAAATGTAAGGGGAGTACCATCCCTTGTTCCTCTCCGCTATAGGTACTGCCTCTATAGCACCTTTCTCTAGCAGGGTTAGAACTTCCTGCTGTAGGAGCGGGTCTGAAAACTTCAAAGAGTGTCTCCCTGGTGGATTGCTTTGAGGTTGCATTAGATAAGGAAGGCAGTAACCTTGGGCTATTATTTCTAGAGCCCAAACATCTGAAGTAATGGCACGCCATTCTTGCAGATGCTGTGACAGCCTGCCTCCCACAGGTGTCTTGTGATGCAAGTCCTCAACGTGGTTTTGTGGCAGTTGCTTCGGCCGCTGATGGCAAAGAGGCTGCAGCTGGAGCTGGCTTTGCACGTTTTCCTCGTCCACCGGGAGTGGCCCTTCTCTGGCCCCTTTGACTGGCCATTCCTCTCGCCTTTCCATATGAGGAGTAGTAACGATAGGATCGTCCCCTCCAAGATTGTCCTGACACACGAAAGGCTGAGGTTGTCTAATAGCAGCTCCTAAAGACTTGGCAGCTGTTTTTGAGGTCTGCAACCTCTCAAGGCTCTCGTCAACCTTGTTGCCAAAAAGGTGAGACCCGTCAAAGGGCATGTTCAGAAGACGGTTTTGCAGGTCTGGTGCGAAACCAGACTTCTGTAACCATGCAAATCTGCGCATTACTGTGCTAGTGCCCATGGACCTGCTCACACTGTCTGCAGTGTCCAATCTAGACTGAAGGGATTCCTGGATGGCCTCCTTTCCAT
Source organism: Ambystoma mexicanum (assembly GCF_040938575.1). NCBI lineage: Eukaryota > Metazoa > Chordata > Amphibia > Caudata > Ambystomatidae > Ambystoma > Ambystoma mexicanum. Next base: position 1,250,402,136 of record NC_090925.1, on the reverse strand, counting down.
ATTTTTTTTTTTAAACTTCTGTTTATTGGCAGGTGGTCAAGACAGGTACAGCACATTTATCATGTAAGTGAGAACAAAAGGAAAACAGTGTTACAGCATCAATATACATTGCTTCACCAATAACGTCAGATTCACATTGTAGAGGGGAAGACACATAGTGGAAAAGCAGATTCGTGCTCATGCGGCGTGTGTCAGGAGGAGTCTAGTGGTGCCGGGGAAGGGGCTGATGTCCGTTCGACGCCATCCTTGCTGTTTAGGTAACTACAGAATTCAGTCCATACATTTGCAGGGCGGGATGGAGCGGGCAAGGTGCCGATGTACTCCTCCTCGCATGTTTGTACCCACGTAAGGGCCTTCAGCCACATGTTGAGGGTGGGGGGAGTGCGGCGCTTCCAGCATTGTAATATGCATCTTTTGGCAACCATAACACTGACATTCAAGAACCTTGACAATTTCCTCACATCTTCTCCCGTCCAAATGCCAAATAGCAAGGCCAATGGGTCCATCTCTACCGGGGCGTCTATTATCTCGGTGAGCGCCTGTGTCACCTCCCCCCAGAACCTGCGCAGCGCCTCACAGGACCAAAACATATGGGCATGGTCTGCTTCGTTTGATTCGCATTTCCGGCATTTATGTGTCGACCTAAGCGTAAATTTTGCCACTCTGTACGGAGTGTAGTAGAGTCTATTGAGTAACTTGTATTGGATGCAGCGGAACCTGGCACTGAGTGATACCTTTCGCGTGTGTGCACACATCTTACCCCACATTTCATTAGTGATCTCTGTTCCGAGTTCTCTGGCCCATGTTTCCCGTGGTGCCGGGGAGGTATTCTCTATTTTTCCCATCTGCATTTTATACAGGGAGGATACTATGCCCCTACAGCCTGCGGAGTTCGCTATGTACAGGAGTTCAGGTGAGTCAGGAGGCTCCTCTGGGAAGGAGGGCCACATTGTCCGCACCGCTGCTCTCAGTCTGTAGTACTGTAACAGGTCGAGCGCGGAGCCGGAGTGCCCGGGGCGTAGTGTTAGAGGGGTAATGAATGAGCCTTCAGGGTACAGGTCAGTCAGGGCTCGGTACCCCAGGCGCTCCCATCGCTGGGAGAGGTGTTGGTCATGCGTGGGGGTTAGGCCAGGAAATTGCCATAAGGGAAGCCACTTATAGTATGGGCGCTGTACTGGACTGGGGGAGAGGATATTGTTCCATGCCCTAATCGTGGATGCTACCGGGTCCCATGGGGCATCCGCGTGGTAACCATGGTGCAATAGCAGGGTCATGATGTGGGTACCGTCACCCGCCATTTTTTCCAATTTAACATGTGGGGGCGGGTCGGGGGGTGTGTACCAATGGGTAGCATGCTGGGCCTGCGCAGCGTTCCAGTAGAAAGCTAAATCGGGGGCAGTAAAGCCTCCCTTCTCATACGGGAGAGTCATATGTTGCCACTTCTTACGGACCGCCCCCGAGTGCCAGAGGAACTGGGCGAACGACGCGTGGAGCCTCTTGAAATACTGCTTGCCTGGCCAAACTGGCACATTTACAAATATATAGAGTAGCTTGGGTACCGCGATCATCTTTATTAGGGAGAGTCTACCAGCGAGGGATAGAGGGAGATTGCGCCATCTGAGCATCTTGGTTTCAATGAGCAGCGCCGTTGCTTCGTAATTATCTGCCAGCAGGGAGACTCCAGCCCTTGACACCTGAACCCCGAGATACTTAATCCCAGACGGGGACCAGCGCAGGGGGAACTCGCAGGACGGTTGCTGAGTTGTTATAGTAAGGGGGAAGATTTCGGATTTTGAGTAGTTAATAGTGAAGCCCGAATAGGTGCCTATTTTTGTTATGTCTCGAATGATAGGGTCCAAGTGTGTGGAGGGTTGTCTGACATAGAGGAGGACATCATCCTCGTACAGCGAGATGATTTCAGGTGTGCCCTGCAAGCGGACGCCCTTATGAGTATGACGGTTTCTGACATGATAGGCCATGGGTTCAATGGCAAGTGCAAAGAGGATGGGGGAGAATGGGCAGCCTTGTCGGGTACCCCTATGCAACCCGAAGGGGGGAGAGGGGACGGAGTTGACTAGCACCCTTGCCGACGGTCCCGTGTACAACAGCTGTATGTAGGCGATCATGTTCGGCCCGATTCCCATTTTTTCCAAGACGGCCCATAAGTATTGCCACGAGACCATGTCGAACGCCTTTTGGGCATCCAGTGTGACTGCCACTGCATCCGCGTTTGGGTCAATTCTCGACAGTACGTTGAATAGGCGCCGGATGTTAAGTGCCGTAGAGCGGCCAGGGACAAATCCACTCTGGTCGGCGTGGACCAAGTGGGGCATTAGTGGGAGGAATCTGTTGGCAATTACTTTGGCAAAGATCTTCATATCAGTGTTGATGAGGGATAGGGGTCTGTAGGAGCCGCATTCGTCTGGAGGCTTCCCTGGTTTGGGGAGGACAGTGATTAATGCTTCCCTTAGGGAGGGGGGGAGGGAGTGTGAGCGGAGTGATTCGGTCCAGACCTCGTGTAGTGACGGCGCTAGTATGGCCACATGCTCTTGGTAAAACTCAGATGTGAGTCCGTCGGGGCCAGGGGCTTTGCCCTTAGGGAGATCTGAGATCACCCGGACTATCTCTTCTAGTGAGAACGGGGCGTCTAGAAGTTCCCTGGTGTCCTGGGAGATCAGGGTCATAGGGATGGATTCCAACAGGTCGTCAAGGTCGCGGGTCGTGTGCTCTGGCTGGGGGCCGTACAGGGTGGCATAAAAGTTGGCAAAAGTGTCAAGAATAGCATGGTCTGCCCATTGTCTGGACCCATTATTATCGATAATGCTATCTATACAAGTCCCGCCTCCCTCAGCCTGGACCAGCCTAGCCAGGGTTCTGCCTGGCCTGTCCCCCTTGCCATATCTACGGGCGGCTGCAGGGCGGGTATGGTATCTCACTTCGCTAAGGGCATGTGCCTCAAATAGTTCCAGTTCCGTCCTAATTTTCGCTAGGGTGGCAGGTACTGGCCTGGAGGCATACTCCTGCTCCAAAGTTTTGAGTTTAGATTCGGAGCGGCTTAAGGCCTGTCTTATGGACTTGAGTACCCCCGCTTCTCTGGCAATGCACATTCCTCTGATGTAGACTTTAAAAGCCTCCCAGCGGGTCCCAACGGACGTGTCGGAGACCTTGTTGGTTTCGAAGAACAGGTTTATGTCAGCCAGTATCTCCGCTCTAAAAACGATGTCTGATAGGGCGTCGGATTTAAAACGCCAAGCGGGGCGAGTCCCTGCGATGAAACCCAGCTGGATCTGGAGTAGCACGGGGGAGTGATCGGAGAGTGTGCGCGCTAGAATCTTGACTTCGGACACCCTACCCATCCGACTACCCGACAGGAGGAATAGGTCTATTCTTGAGGAGCTGTCGTGTACCGTTGTCATGATCTCTGCTTCCAAAAGGTCAGGGTTTCCCCAACTCCCTTGGAAGCAGATCCATAACCCAGGTTCCGAGTGCCAACCAGTCCCAATTGGGACCTTTTGGACCCAGTCCTGGCGCCAGTGGCACCAGGCTCATAAATATGCCCAGTCCCAGCGCTGGAAGCGCCGGGCTCATAATGCTTGGGTGGACTTACCTGCAGCAGACCATGCTGCTTACTTGCCTGCCAGTTGAGCCTCTGATCCCCTTCTGTTTGGAACTACTTTTCCTGTTGGGTGGGGCTGGAGCCACTCCCTAGATTCAGAACACTGGAACTCTTCTGGAAAGCAGGAACTCTTTTCTTACCTAGGCGTGGCTGTGGAAGGAGACACCTAAGCACTACAGGAGGCTATTTAAACCACACCCGGTGGATGAACCTTGCTTTGCGTTATTCTGCACCCTCTGCAGCAGAACGCTCATCGTGTCTTCTGCATCCGGTCCTGGGCCTAAGGAAAAAGGCTTACCATCCTGAATCCAGTCTTCAGCAACACCTATAAAGACAAGAAAGAACAGGTTAGCATTCCGGTATCTGAAAGGCAAAGGCTTACCTACTCTTCGTGCGCTCCGGAGGTCTTCACACTGCATTCCGGCATCTGAAAGACAAAAGCTTACCAACTCTTTGCACGCTCCGGAGGCCTTCGGCGCTGCATCCCGCATCTGAAAGACAAAACAAGGTGCGTTTAAAGACATTGGGGAACTTTAATACTCACGTGCCATTACTCCTTTCCACATCTAACCCAGTGGGTATTCCGGCACCCTGCAGCCGCTCCGAACTCGTACCTGCAAAATAAAAAGACAGTTAGAGCGCATCGTGAAGCAGGCAACAAGCGCTTCCTTACGTGCTTCCAGGCACTTCTATTCATCACACGGGCTCCATCTTCAACTCACTTCAGCCCGTCATCCGCCATCGCCGGAACCCTGCAAAACAAGAGACATCATTACTAAAGACTTTAAAGACATTTGAATGACTCGAAACTTACCGTTCGTGCAGTAAACGACGGACAGCAGTCCTCTGAAGTCAAGAGGCCTGCGCTACCTATCCAGTGAAGAAACTGGTTACAGCACCCTGCCCCAAGGCAGATGGAGAGCTCGGCATTCACTTACCTAAGGTGAGAGCGTTAACCTTTGGGGGTCTACAGGAGAGGAGAAGAGGAAAGAGATAGGGACACCCCAATAACCCCAGTTCATTAACCCCATATTTTCTATCTGCAGACATCTTACTCTACACGTCAGGCATACAGTGCACAGAGGTCCAGCCCAAAGAGCCAACCGGGTGCTACACATCACCTTTGAAGATACGGTAGTCGCCCAGTCAAGACCGGCGCCTCTGCGAGAATCAGGTGAGCGTTACAGAACGCAAAGCCTACCGCAAAACTCTCGCCCAGGCGCTATGGAAACCTCGGATACTGACCACCTAGCCCGGTTACTTGGGGAACTAAGGGCAGAAGTGCATGCAGCTCGTCAGGAAACGAATGCTCTAAGAAGGGAACTAATTATTTCCAAGGAGAGAACAGATGATCTTGCTAGACAATTGCTACAGTCACAAGTCGGACAGACCCCGTTACCCGCATCAGGGGCAAATCTTCCTTCAACATCCTCTATGAATCCAGTGCAGATCAACCTACCTGGGAATGTACCTCTGGCTCCGCCCGAACGATTTTCTGGTGACCCAAAGAGGTTTGCAGTATTTATCAATCAGTGCCGGTTGCACTTCTTATGCCGGCCAGCAGCCTTTCCAACTGATCAAGCTAAAGTAGCTTTTGTACTTTCGTACCTTAGTGGCAATGCGGCAGACTGGTCGATCCCTCTAGTTAATCAAGATGATCCGGTTCTCCATGATTTTCAAGCCTTTCAGCTTAGTATGGAAAAACTGTTCGCAAGACATTCACAGGGGCAGGCCTTGGACAATGAGCTTCTTTCGTTGCGACAGGGTAATCAAGACCTTTTGGCTTATATTGCATCTTTCAATAGACTAGTAGTGGAAACTCAATGGCCTGAGGACAAAAGGATTACACTGTTTTATAGAGGTCTACGTGGAGAGCTCAAAGACGTTTTAGCCCAAGTAGTGAATCCCCCACAAGACTGTTCGGATTATATAGACTTGGTCGTTCAAATAGATCACAGACTGCAGAACAGGAAGGCCGATCGTTCCAAGTTTGATGCTCGAGTATTTTCCAAACCGCCAACTCCTTCCAAAGGAGTAGACTCCGGGGAACCCATGCAAATAGGGGGTCTGAAAGGTCCTCTAACACAAAGGGAGCGGGAAAGGAGAAAACAGTTGCAATTATGCCTATATTGCGGAAACTCAGGGCACTTTCTTCGAGACTGTCCGGTGAAACCTGCCAAGAAGGCAGTAGGAGCTGCAGTTACCAAAGTTACAAACTCTGAGCAGGGAAACAACCTCGCCCGACAAGAATAGAGGTCCTCTTGCCGAGCGTGAAAACCAGTTCCGTGACCTCGCATTTCGTGATACCTATGGTCCTCATTAGCCCTGATAATCCGGATCGATTACATGCAATTGAAGCTTACTTCGACAGCGGTGCCATCGGCAATTATGTGGATCATGAAATGGTTTTGAGGATGAATCTAACTCTTTGTCCCAAGGCTGTAAAGGACGTCATTACTACGGTGGATGGTACGGAGATAGCCTCCGGGCCAGTGACGCATACCACTCAAGAGGTGACGCTAGTAAGTCAAGATGGACACCATGAGAAGATCGTGTTCGATGTGATCAAGGCCCCTCAGTTTCAGATTATTCTAGGAATACCTTGGTTAGAGAAACACAATCCTCTGATCGATTGGCGAGCAAGAACGGTCCAGTTTCCAGAATGTGTCTCTACTTGTCACCCTCCACCTGGTGTTGCACTGGCAGCAATTTCTTCAGAGACTCCCCAGTTACCTCCCGAATACCTAGAATACCAAGATGTTTTCCGGAAGGAGCAGGCTAACTCTCTACCTCCTCATAGGTCTTATGACTGCCAGATAGACCTGATACCTGGATCTACTCCTCCTTGTAGTAGAATTTATGCCCTCACCGAGCCTGAGAACCTTCACCTTCGACAATACCTGGATCAATACCTGGCAAATGGGTTTATTCGTCCTTCCAAGTCCCCTGCTTCTTCAGCTTTGTTCTTCGTTCCAAAAAAGGAAGGAGACCTTAGAACTTGTATCGATTATCGCTCCCTGAACCAGATTACCGTTAAGAATAGATATCCGTTACCTTTGATCCCTGAACTCCTGGACCAAGTCAGAAAAGCATGCATATATACAAAGCTGGATCTTAGAGGAGCTTACCACTTGGTACGAGTAAAAGAGGGCGATGAATGGAAGACGGCCTTCCGCACCAAGTATGGGCTATTTGAATATCAGGTCATGCCCTTCGGACTTTGCAATGCCCCGGCCGCCTTTCAATATTTTATGAACGATGTCCTCAGAGAGCTCATAGATGTGTGTGTTGTTGTTTACATTGACGACATTCTCGTTTATTCTTCATCGGAATCTGAGCATCGGAAACACGTGAAAATGGTCCTCGAAAGATTGCGTCAACACAAACTTTTCGCTAAGTTGGAAAAATGTGTTTTCAACGTGACTGAAGTTGAATTCTTGGGATTCATATTATCACCTGGCGGAGTGCGTATGGATTCAAAGAAGGTCGATGCAGTTCTCAAATGGCCATCACCATCCTCCGTAAAAGGTGTGCAAAGCATGTTAGGCTTTGCTAACTTTTACCGCAGGTTTATCCCCGAATTCTCTCGACTAGTCCAGCCCATCACTGCCTTGTTAAAGAAAAACAAACGTTTTGAATGGTCTACCGAGGCGGAACAAGCTTTCCAGGATTTGAAGACTAAATTTATCTCTGCACCAATCTTAAAACACCCTCGCCCCGAACTCCCCTACATCGTGGAAACTGATGCTTCAAGCCTTGCCATGGGGGCAGTTCTATCACAAAAGGACCCGGTAACCAATCAGTTGCATCCCGTGGCATTTTGGTCCCGCAAATTCTCGCCTCCTGAAATCAATTACACGATTACTGACAAGGAACTTCTGGCTATCAAGTCTGCCTTTAAGGCTTGGCGGCATTATCTGCTGGGGGCCCGACACACCGTTACTGTGATTACGGATCACCGAAACCTGCAATATTTGAAAACCGCAAAAGCCCAATCCTCTAGACAACTCCGTTGGGCATTATTCTTTGCCGAGTTTGACTTCATAATTACCTATCGACCTGGTACAAAGAACGGTAAAGCTGATGCCCTTTCTCGGATGGGAGTGGAAGAACACTTGATCAACCCTAAACCTGTACCAATCATTCCCGAACAAAGAATTCTGGGTGTAATCGCCACAGAATCCATAGAGGAAGTTAAGGATAAAGCCAGGCAACTTGTAACTCCAGCAGACATACATAATTGGCATCTGCAGGGAAAGGACTTTGCAGTAAATGACAACTTATTGTATTTCCAAGAACGATTATACCTACCCAGCACAGATTTACAGAAAAAAGTAATCTCTTGTGATCACGACTCTTTAATGGAAGGTCATCCCGGTATGGCCAAGACCTCAGAAAAGATCAAGCGCTACTTCTGGTGGCCGTCTTGGAAAAAAGATATCAGAGACTTTATAATGTCCTGTGGAGTATGCGCCCAAAACAAGAGTCAAAGGGAAAGACCAGCAGGCCTCTTACGCCCTATTGACATCCCACCTCGCCCTTGGCATACGCTTTCTATGGACTTCATCACCGATCTACCTCCATGCTCCGGATACAATACGATTCTAGTAATCGTGGACTTATTCTCCAAGATGGCGCATTTCATTCCGCTCAAAGGCTTGCCAACAGCAGCAACTCTGGCCCGAGAATTTCTCGAAAACATCGTCCGACTGCACGGTTTTCCTTCGGTTCTAATTTCGGATCGAGGTAGTCAATTTATTTCTCATTTTTGGCGAAGTTGCTGTCGGTCGGCTCAAATTGATGTGAGACTATCGACCAGTCACCACCCTCAGACCGACAGACAAACCGAGAGGACCAATCAAACTCTGGAACAGTATTTACGCTGCATGCTGCAGCAAACTGAAAAAACTTGGAAAGATATCCTTTGGATAGCCGAATATGCCTACAATAACTCTGTCCATTCGGGAACTGGGAAAACCCCGTTTTTTCTTTTGTACGGCAGTCACCCTCGAACCTCGGAGTTGGATCCCCTCCAAGATCTTGAAACACCAGCAGTAGACTACCTGCATTCTACAATCACCCAAGCCTTTAAGGAAGCTGTTTCTCACCTTCAAAGGGCTAAAGAACAATACAAGAAAGGAGCAGATCAACATCGGAAGGAAGCCCCTCACTATCAAGTAGGGGATCAAGTCTGGTTATCCACCAAATATCTATCTCTAAAAGGGCCACGCACATTCAACCCAAGATACCTTGGTCCCTATTCCATCACTACCATAGTAAACCCAGTAGCGGTCAAGTTGGACTTGCCCCCGCACATGAAGATACATCCGGTCTTCCACGTCTCTCTATTAAAACCCGTGCAACCTCAAACCCGACTAACCAAATCTCCAAAACCTATCCTAGTTGATGGAGAACTCGAGTTTGAAGTCAAAAGCATTCTGGACTCCAAGATCTCCAAATCTAAACTATTCTACCTAATTGACTGGAAAGGCTACGGCCCCCAAGAGAGATCCTGGGAACCTGCTGAATATGTCCACGCTCCTCGCCTAATCAAAAGATTTCACCGAACATTTCCTGACAAGCCAAAACCCCCGGAGAAGCCCGGTTTGGGAGGGGCCTTGAGGGGGGGTACTGTCATGATCTCTGCTTCCAAAAGGTCAGGGTTTCCCCAACTCCCTTGGAAGCAGATCCATAACCCAGGTTCCGAGTGCCAACCAGTCCCAATTGGGACCTTTTGGACCCAGTCCTGGCGCCAGTGGCACCAGGCTCATAAATATGCCCAGTCCCAGCGCTGGAAGCGCCGGGCTCATAATGCTTGGGTGGACTTACCTGCAGCAGACCATGCTGCTTACTTGCCTGCCAGTTGAGCCTCTGATCCCCTTCTGTTTGGAACTACTTTTCCTGTTGGGTGGGGCTGGAGCCACTCCCTAGATTCAGAACACTGGAACTCTTCTGGAAAGCAGGAACTCTTTTCTTACCTAGGCGTGGCCGTGGAAGGAGACACCTAAGCACTACAGGAGGCTATTTAAACCACACCTGGTGGATGAACCTTGCTTTGCGTTATTCTGCACCCTCTGCAGCAGAACGCTCATCGTGTCTTCTGCATCCGGTCCTGGGCCTAAGGAAAAAGGCTTACCATCCTGAATCCAGTCTTCAGCAACACCTATAAAGACAAGAAAGAACAGGTTAGCATTCCGGTATCTGAAAGGCAAAGGCTTACCTACTCTTCGTGCGCTCCGGAGGTCTTCACACTGCATTCCGGCATCTGAAAGACAAAAGCTTACCAACTCTTTGCACGCTCCGGAGGCCTTCGGCGCTGCATCCCGCATCTGAAAGACAAAACAAGGTGCGTTTAAAGACATTGGGGAACTTTAATACTCACGTGCCATTACTCCTTTCCACATCTAACCCAGTGGGTATTCCGGCACCCTGCAGCCGCTCCGAACTCGTACCTGCAAAATAAAAAGACAGTTAGAGCGCATCGTGAAGCAGGCAACAAGCGCTTCCTTACGTGCTTCCAGGCACTTCTATTCATCACACGGGCTCCATCTTCAACTCACTTCAGCCCGTCATCCGCCATCGCCGGAACCCTGCAAAACAAGAGACATCATTACTAAAGACTTTAAAGACATTTGAATGACTCGAAACTTACCGTTCGTGCAGTAAACGACGGACAGCAGTCCTCTGAAGTCAAGAGGCCTGCGCTACCTATCCAGTGAAGAAACTGGTTACAGCACCCTGCCCCAAGGCAGATGGAGAGCTCGGCATTCACTTACCTAAGGTGAGAGCGTTAACCTTTGGGGGTCTACAGGAGAGGAGAAGAGGAAAGAGATAGGGACACCCCAATAACCCCAGTTCATTAACCCCATATTTTCTATCTGCAGACATCTTACTCTACACGTCAGGCATACAGTGCACAGAGGTCCAGCCCAAAGAGCCAACCGGGTGCTACACATCACCTTTGAAGATACGGTAGTCGCTCAGTCAAGACCGGCGCCTCTGCGAGAATCAGGTGAGCGTTACAGAACGCAAAGCCTACCGCAAAACTCTCGCCCAGGCGCTATGGAAACCTCGGATACTGACCACCTAGCCCGGTTACTTGGGGAACTAAGGGCAGAAGTGCATGCAGCTCGTCAGGAAACGAATGCTCTAAGAAGGGAACTAATTATTTCCAAGGAGAGAACAGATGATCTTGCTAGACAATTGCTACAGTCACAAGTCGGACAGACCCCGTTACCCGCATCAGGGGCAAATCTTCCTTCAACATCCTCTATGAATCCAGTGCAGATCAACCTACCTGGGAATGTACCTCTGGCTCCGCCCGAACGATTTTCTGGTGACCCAAAGAGGTTTGCAGTATTTATCAATCAGTGCCGGTTGCACTTCTTATGCCGGCCAGCAGCCTTTCCAACTGATCAAGCTAAAGTAGCTTTTGTACTTTCGTACCTTAGTGGCAATGCGGCAGACTGGTCGATCCCTCTAGTTAATCAAGATGATCCGGTTCTCCATGATTTTCAAGCCTTTCAGCTTAGTATGGAAAAACTGTTCGCAAGACATTCACAGGGGCAGGCCTTGGACAATGAGCTTCTTTCGTTGCGACAGGGTAATCAAGACCTTTTGGCTTATATTGCATCTTTCAATAGACTAGTAGTGGAAACTCAATGGCCTGAGGACAAAAGGATTACGCTGTTTTATAGAGGTCTACGTGGAGAGCTCAAAGGCGTTTTAGCCCAAGTAGTGAATCCCCCACAAGACTGTTCGGATTATATAGACTTGGTCGTTCAAATAGATCACAGACTGCAGAACAGGAAGGCCGATCGTTCCAAGTTTGATGCTCGAGTATTTTCCAAACCGCCAACTCCTTCCAAAGGAGTAGACTCCGGGGAACCCATGCAAATAGGGGGTCTGAAAGGTCCTCTAACACAAAGGGAGCGGGAAAGGAGAAAACAGTTGCAATTATACCTATATTGCGGAAACTCAGGGCACTTTCTTCGAAACTGTCCGGTGAAACCTGCCAAGAAGGCAGTAGGAGCTGCAGTTACCAAAGTTACAAACTCTGAGCAGGGAAACGACCTCGCCCGACAAGAATAGAGGTCCTCTTGCCGAGCGTGAAAACCAGTTCCGTGACCTCGCATTTCGTGATACCTATGGTCCTCATTAGCCCTGATAATCCGGATCGATTACATGCAATTGAAGCTTACTTCGACAGCGGTGCCATCGGCAATTATGTGGATCATGAAATGGTTTTGAGGATGAATCTAACTCTTTGTCCCAAGGCTGTAAAGGACGTCATTACTACGGTGGATGGTACGGAGATAGCCTCCGGGCCAGTAACGCATACCACTCAAGAGGTGACGCTAGTAAGTCAAGATGGACACCATGAGAAGATCGTGTTCGATGTGATCAAGGCCCCTCAGTTTCAGATTATTCTAGGAATACCTTGGTTAGAGAAACACAATCCTCTGATCGATTGGCGAGCAAGAACGGTCCAGTTTCCAGAATGTGTCTCTACTTGTCACCCTCCACCTGGTGTTGCACTGGCAGCAATTTCTTCAGAGACTCCCCAGTTACCTCCCGAATACCTAGAATACCAAGATGTTTTCCGGAAGGAGCAGGCTAACTCTCTACCTCCTCATAGGTCTTATGACTGCCAGATAGACCTGATACCTGGATCTACTCCTCCTTGTAGTAGAATTTAGGCCCTCACCGAGCCTGAGAACCTTCACCTTCGACAATACCCGGATTAATACCTGGCAAATGGGTTTATTCGTCCTTCCAAGTCCCCTGCTTCTTCAGCTTTGTTCTTCGTTCCAAAAAAGGAAGGAGACCTTAGAACTTGTATCGATTATCGCTCCCTGAACCAGATTACCGTTAAGAATAGATATCCGTTACCTTTGATCCCTGAACTCCTGGACCAAGTCAGAAAAGCATGCATATATACAAAGCTGGATCTTAGAGGAGCTTACCACTTGGTACGAGTAAAAGAGGGCGATGAATGGAAGACGGCCTTCCGCACCAAGTATGGGCTATTTGAATATCAGGTCATGCCCTTCGGACTTTGCAATGCCCCGGCCGCCTTTCAATATTTTATGAACGATGTCCTCAGAGAGCTCATAGATGTGTGTGTTGTTGTTTACATTGACGACATTCTCGTTTATTCTTCATCGGAATCTGAGCATCGGAAACACGTGAAAATGGTCCTCGAAAGATTGCGTCAACACAAACTTTTCGCTAAGTTGGAAAAATGTGTTTTCAACGTGACTGAAGTTGAATTCTTGGGATTCATATTATCACCTGGCGGAGTGCGTATGGATTCAAAGAAGGTCGATGCAGTTCTCAAATGGCCATCACCATCCTCCGTAAAAGGTGTGCAAAGCATGTTAGGCTTTGCTAACTTTTACCGCAGGTTTATCCCCGAATTCTCTCGACTAGTCCAGCCCATCACTGCCTTGTTAAAGAAAAACAAACGTTTTGAATGGTCTACCGAGGCGGAACAAGCTTTCCAGGATTTGAAGACTAAATTTATCTCTGCACCAATCTTAAAACACCCTCACCCCGAACTCCCCTACATCGTGGAAACTGATGCTTCAAGCCTTGCCATGGGGGCAGTTCTATCACAAAAGGACCCGGTAACCAATCAGTTGCATCCCGTGGCATTTTGGTCCCGCAAATTCTCGCCTCCTGAAATCAATTACACGATTACTGACAAGGAACTTCTGGCTATCAAGTCTGCCTTTAAGGCTTGGCGGCATTATCTGCTGGGGGCCCGACACACCGTTACTGTGATTACGGATCACCGAAACCTGCAATATTTGAAAACCGCAAAAGCCCAATCCTCTAGACAACTCCGTTGGGCATTATTCTTTGCCGAGTTTGACTTCATAATTACCTATCGACCTGGTACAAAGAACGGTAAAGCTGATGCCCTTTCTCGGATGGGAGTGGAAGAACACTTGATCAACCCTAAACCTGTACCAATCATTCCCGAACAAAGAATTCTGGGTGTAATCGCCACAGAATCCATAGAGGAAGTTAAGGATAAAGCCAGGCAACTTGTAACTCCAGCAGACATACATAATTGGCATCTGCAGGGAAAGGACTTTGCAGTAAAGGACAACTTATTGTATTTCCAAGAACGATTATACCTACCCAGCACAGATTTACAGAAAAAAGTAATCTCTTGTGATCACGACTCTTTAATGGAAGGTCACCCGGTATGGCCAAGACCTCAGAAAAGATCAAGCGCTACTTCTGGTGGCCGTCTTGGAAAAAAGATATCAGAGACTTTATAATGTCCTGTGGAGTATGCGCCCAAAACAAGAGTCAAAGAGAAAGACCAGCAGGCCTCTTACGCCCTATTGACATCCCACCTCGCCCTTGGCATACGCTTTCTATGGACTTCATCACCGATCTACCTCCATGCTCCGGATACAATACGATTCTAGTAATCGTGGACTTATTCTCCAAGATGGCGCATTTCATTCCGCTCAAAGGCTTGCCAACAGCAGCAACTCTGGCCCGAGAATTTCTCGAAAACATCGTCCGACTGCACGGTTTTCCTTCGGTTCTAATTTCGGATCGAGGTAGTCAATTTATTTCTCATTTTTGGCGAAGTTGCTGTCGGTCGGCTCAAATTGATGTGAGACTATCGACCAGTCACCACCCTCAGACCGACGGACAAACCGAGAGGACCAATCAAACTCTGGAACAGTATTTACGCTGCATGCTGCAGCAAACTGAAAAAACTTGGAAAGATATCCTTTGGATAGCCGAATATGCCTACAATAACTCTGTCCATTCGGGAACTGGGAAAACCCCGTTTTTTCTTTTGTACGGCAGTCACCCTCGAACCTCGGAGTTGGATCCCCTCCAAGATCTTGAAACACCAGCAGTAGACTACCTGCATTCTACAATCACCCAAGCCTTTAAGGAAGCTGTTTCTCACCTTCAAAGGGCTAAAGAACAATACAAGAAAGGAGCAGATCAACATCGGAAGGAAGCCCCTCACTATCAAGTAGGGGATCAAGTCTGGTTATCCACCAAATATCTATCTCTAAAAGGGCCACGCACATTCAACCCAAGATACCTTGGTCCCTATTCCATCACTACCATAGTAAACCCAGTAGCGGTCAAGTTGGACTTGCCCCCGCACATGAAGATACATCCGGTCTTCCACGTCTCTCTATTAAAACCCGTGCAACCTCAAACCCGACTAACCAAATCTCCAAAACCTATCCTAGTTGATGGAGAACTCGAGTTTGAAGTCAAAAGCATTCTGGACTCCAAGATCTCCAAATCTAAACTATTCTACCTAATTGACTGGAAAGGCTACGGCCCCCAAGAGAGATCCTGGGAACCTGCTGAATATGTCCACGCTCCTCGCCTAATCAAAAGATTTCACCGAACATTTCCTGACAAGCCAAAACCCCCGGAGAAGCCCGGTTTGGGAGGGGCCTTGAGGGGGGGTACTGTCATGATCTCTGCTTCCAAAAGGTCAGGGTTTCCCCAACTCCCTTGGAAGCAGATCCATAACCCAGGTTCCGAGTGCCAACCAGTCCCAATTGGGACCTTTTGGACCCAGTCCTGGCGCCAGTGGCACCAGGCTCATAAATATGCCCAGTCCCAGCGCTGGAAGCGCCGGGCTCATAATGCTTGGGTGGACTTACCTGCAGCAGACCATGCTGCTTACTTGCCTGCCAGTTGAGCCTCTGATCCCCTTCTGTTTGGAACTACTTTTCCTGTTGGGTGGGGCTGGAGCCACTCCCTAGATTCAGAACACTGGAACTCTTCTGGAAAGCAGGAACTCTTTTCTTACCTAGGCGTGGCCGTGGAAGGAGACACCTAAGCACTACAGGAGGCTATTTAAACCACACCTGGTGGATGAACCTTGCTTTGCGTTATTCTGCACCCTCTGCAGCAGAACGCTCATCGTGTCTTCTGCATCCGGTCCTGGGCCTAAGGAAAAAGGCTTACCATCCTGAATCCATTCTTCAGCAACACCTATAAAGACAAGAAAGAACAGGTTAGCATTCCGGTATCTGAAAGGCAAAGGCTTACCTACTCTTCGTGCGCTCCGGAGGTCTTCACACTGCATTCCGGCATCTGAAAGACAAAAGCTTACCAACTCTTCGCACGCTCCGGAGGCCTTCGGCGCTGCATCCCGCATCTGAAAGACAAAACAAGGTGTGTTTAAAGACATTGGGGAACTTTAATACTCACGTGCCATTACTCCTTTCCACATCTAACCCAGTGGGTATTCCGGCACCCTGCAGCCGCTCCGAACTCGTACCTGCAAAATAAAAAGACAGTTAGAGCGCATCGTGAAGCAGGCAACAAGCGCTTCCTTACGTGCTTCCAGGCACTTCTATTCATCACACGGGCTCCATCTTCAACTCACTTCAGCCCGTCATCCGCCATCGCCGGAACCCTGCAAAACAAGAGACATCATTACTAAAGACTTTAAAGACATTTGAATGACTCGAAACTTACCGTTCGTGCAGTAAACGACGGACAGCAGTCCTCTGAAGTCAAGAGGCCTGCGCTACCTATCCAGTGAAGAAACTGGTTACAGCACCCTGCCCCGAGGCAGATGGAGAGCTCGGCATTCACTTACCTAAGGTGAGAGCGTTAACCTTTGGGGGTCTACAGGAGAGGAGAAGAGGAAAGAGATAGGGACACCCCAATAACCCCAGTTCATTAACCCCATATTTTCTATCTGCAGACATCTTACTCTACACGTCAGGCATACAGTGCACAGAGGTCCAGCCCAAAGAGCCAACCGGGTGCTACACATCACCTTTGAAGATACGGTAGTCGCCCAGTCAAGACCGGCGCCTCTGCGAGAATCAGGTGAGCGTTACAACCGTGGAGTAAAAGGTGTAGTCCCTCTCCTGGGGGTGGAGTGTTCTCCAAACATCATGTAGTTTCAAGGAGCTCATGTGGGTTAGCAGCCGCTTGGCCGCTCGTGCTACAGGTCTCTTGGTTGTGGTTGTCCTGTCTAGGGCTGTGTCGAGAATGAGATTCATGTCGCCCCCCCACACAATGGGGACGTCGACATATTTCATGAGAATGCCGTACACCGTGTCCATGAAGTCGGGAGAATCAATGTTGGGAGCGTACGAGTTCACAAGCAGGCATTCTTCGCCGGCTAATGAGCAGTGTAGGATCACAAATCTGCCCTCGGGATCAATGTGGGATGTGTGAAGTGTGAATCTGATTGATTTATGGATGAGAGTGAGGACACCCCTGGACTGAGTGGAGTACTGAGTATAGTACCTGTTGGGGCCCCAGGACTGTGCGAGGTTTGAAGCCAGGAGTTTCTTAGCATGAGTCTCCTGCAGCAGGAGAACCTTGACCCCATGCCTTTGTGCATAAGCCGTAATTCTGCGAGATTTGGTGAAGTTGGTCAGCCCCCGTACATTCCACGTCGATATCCTAATAGCCATAATAATGAGTTAAGGGACGTCCCAGGCGTGGATTCTCACTTTGAGCTTAAAATGGAGCACTGTGATGCAGCAGGCCTGCCGCCCTGTCGCACCGGTCCCGACCAACCCGCAGTTTTGCGAACAACAAACCCCAACTTTCCCACCCCCCACCCTCACTGCCCAGTGATACCAAGCAGTGTATAGGCAACCACCCTGAAGCGAAACTGCGTGCCATCCCCAACTCGGCAACGCCTGGCAGGTAGCCCAACAGGGGCTCGAACACAACTTTACTGCCATCAACGGCCTTGCAGCTGCAGTGGGGGCTGCTGCTGCCGTCTAGCACACCCATAATAGAACTTTGAGTGAATGTCAACATACACATTTTTACCAGCATTGTTAGACTATTTAAGTGGAGGTTACAGGTAACGGATAACCGCAGTTTTCAGTGTAGCAAGGACGAAATTGAGTCTACCGCAGATCCGTGGACAGCGGTGCGGTCCTGTCCCTGGGGTAGTGACCCGGGTTTGGCCATGGAATCATGAAGCACAGGGAGGCGGCACCCCCAGGGTGGGAAATACTTGCAAAATTGACAGGGGCCTTAAGCGGCCGGCTGGTGGGATGACCGGCGGGGGGCCGCCCCGCGCCAGGAGAGCAGCGACATGGCTTCATCGTCCACCCAAGGTCAGCGGAGGAGCCTAGAAATCACGGCGTCAGTCGTCGTCCATCCGTTCCTCAGGCGGATTCACCAGGGGGACCTGTGCCTCGATGAACTTGACGGCCTCATCCGGGACCGTGAAGAAATAGCTTTTGTTGCGGTGGATAAATTTCAGGCGGGCAGGGAAGAGCATAGAGTACTCAATTTTCCTATCTCTCAGCATCTTCTTAACCCCACTAAACCGGCGTTGCTCCATCTGGACCCCCACCGAAAAGTCAGGGAAAATTCTGATGACTTGGGATTCCAGCCTTAGTTCACCCCTCTCCCTGGCCAGGCGGAGAATGTGATCCCTATCTTTGTAGCTGAGTAGTTTTGCGATGATAGGCCTGGGGAAGTCTCCGGGCTTAGGGCGGGGTGCCAGGGAGCGGTGCGCTCTTTCTACAGTGAAGAACGGGGAGAGCTCAGGGTTGCCCAGGAGGTCCTTGATGAGCTTCTCAACAGCGGTCTCCATGCGGCCCTTGAGTGCGGATTCGGGAACCCCCACTATTCGGATGTTGTTCCGCCGTGATCTCGATTCGAGGTCATCGTTCTTGGCCTTGACCTGTTTCATGTCGCGGACGAGCTCTGAGACCGTGGTCTGGAGGGTGTGAATGTGATCTTCGTTGGTCCCTATCCGCTGCTCCGTTTCCGTGAGCCTGGACCCATGCTGGTCGATTTGGGCGCGTAGGGAGGCGACATTAGCATTAATATCGTCCAGTTTTTCATGGAAGGATGCAAAGTTTTTGGCCATGGACTCCATCATGGTAGTGAGGTCTGGTTGCAGGGGGTCCGGCAGTGTCTCGCCATCCTCCCGTGTCGCTGAGGAGGGCGCCGGGTCCGCCCGATGGGATGGCTTGGTAAATTTGTCCATAGCGCCCGCTTTGTTGGCGCCCCGCGCCCTGTTGGACATTGTTGTGGTGGGGGGTTCCCAGCGACTCCGACAGAGTCAGAGACGGGCAGCGGCCGTGGAGTCGGCGGATGAGGCGAAGGCAGGACTGCAGCCGCTAATCCCTAGTATTGTGGGCACAGGGGAGCCAACAGTGCGCCCGTAGGATGGGGAGACGGGCGACAGTGCGGCCACCAAGGTGGTGTAGGTTGGCAGGGGGCATGCGTGGTCCCGGGCGGTGTGGTTCTCGCGGGGGGCAGAGGCCCCGACCGTCCAGGGAGCCCAAGGGCCCCGCGTATCCTATGCGGGCACCGGGTGCCACATGCCAAGCCGGGCCCTGAGCGCAAAGTGGAGAAGGCAGGTGGGGGCCGAGCCCAGCAGCAGGTGAGGGAGACCCCCAAGCGGGGCTAGCTATGGCCAGAAGGGACCGGGCCCACCCGGGCAGGCATCAGGGAGGACGCGCCACAGCGCCCAAGCACCCACCTCGAGGCCTCCGGGAATGCTGTGCTCGAAGTGGGCCCACAGCGGCAGCAGCGCGTCAGGGCGATCTTCGTGGCAGGCTGGAGAGGTGGGGGGTCTCAGCAGCGGCGTCCTCGGGATGTGTCGTGTAGCCCTCTCGGGGGCCGGCACCCGGCTCCACAACCAGCGAGAGCGGGCGAGCGGTCCGTCCTCCTCCCACGGAGGTAGCGGGTCGCCGTTCAGTCCAGCGCGGGGGCCCACCAGGCGCAGCAAGCCCGCGGCAGTCGGGAAATCCACGAGGCCGTAGCAAGGCCAGTCACCCCCGCGAGGAAGCGTCGCCGGCGGTAGCGGGCTGTAGCGCGGGAGGAGCGGGAACCACAGCTCCTCCCGACAATGTAGATGCAGGGAAGCCCCCGAGGTGCTGAATCCGCGGTCAGCGGCGCGGAAGGCCCACGGAGCCGATGTCTCCTCCGGCGGCGGCTGGGCCGCAGTGGAACCGGGAGGCCTCGGACGACGCAAGTACGGGTCCCGGGCGCCGTTTCGACTCGAGATTGCGGGAGAATGTAGCGGACAGCGCCGCTAGACGAATCGTTGTCGTGGCTGCAGCAGGCGGACCGGATTCGTGCTGGTACAGCGAGGATTAGGTGTGCGGTGACGGAGCTCCGACGCTAAGCGGCCATCTTGCTTGGCTGCTCAACAGCGCCCCCTCCTTTCCATATTTAACAATGGCTAGGAATCCTTCCCTTTCATCCCCTTCTGGTATGTGCTCCGTCGCCATTGCAATGCACTCCCACAGAGTGTATGAAAATGTTGCCAAGGCACACGTGGAGTTGGCTGATTTTAACGCCATACTCTCAGCTGAAAATACCTTGCGTGCCCAACCATCCACACGCTTGTCGGCCCTATCCAGAGGGATACAAGAGTACGCCACCTTATTTGAAGCTATGGCTGCCTGGACCACCAGACTCTCGGGAGTGGGGCGTTTAGACAGATAGCCGGGGTCGCTACTGGAAGTGCGGTATTTTGAAGTAAGGGATTTATTCACAGGAGGAATAGAATCCGGAGTCTCCCAATTTTTGGCCACCCTATTTTGCAAGGCTTCATGGAAGGGTAAAATCAGATCTTCGTTGGGACCATGATGCAATATATCGGTAAAATCATCCTGGATGAATTGAGTTGGTGGTCTAGCCCATCCTAAATAATCGACCACCTTTGTCATTAGTTGACAACATGAGGGACTGGCATGTTCCCCTGGTTCTGGCCTGCCAAAATCTGTTTCAGGTGAAGTATCAATGCCACTTGCATTATGTAATGTTTCCACCAGGTCCCTCATCCTGCTTTCCTCAGAAATCAGGCATTCTGGGACATCTGGGGTGCCATATTCCAGTCCAAAAGGAACATTCTCCTCATCAGATCTCTCCTGTTCTTCAAATATTGAAGTTAAGGATTTGAAAAATTCTTTCCTTGGAAGAGGTTTAAAAGCCTTTTCTGGGAGAGGTGGGAGAGGTGTATCAGTGGAACCTTAAGGCATTACAGCTTTTGCAGCCTTCTCTTTTGCTGTTATTTTTACAGCTTGAATTGGAGCCTTTGGAATATTTGGCGCCGAGGGCTTCGGGGTTGACGTCGACAATGGCGTTGATTGCGCCGACAAAATAGTGGTTGTCGACGGAGCTGGCTTTGAGGGCATTGAGGCGCTCTTCGAAGACTTGCCCTTCGAGGTGCGTCAGGTTTCAGACCGCGTCGGTGACCTCGAACGGTCGACACAGTCTTTTTCGCTCGGCGTCCTGGAAGGTTCCCGATCCTTCCTCCTTCGATTACCCGGGCTCGAGGGTGCGCGAGTGTCAGAACGATAAAGCTCCAGGCCAGCTTCCGAAGAAGGCGCAGACCAAGGCTTAGCTTTTTCAAACACCTCCATCATTTTTACCCTGAATGCTTCCCACTCTTCGGAGGAAGAATGTTTTGTGGGGCATTTAATTCTTTTTGGGGATTCGAGGACGAGGTGGAAGGGGACCGGTGGCGTCTTTTCTTGGACTTTTTCATCGAAGACAAAGAGCATCGAGAATCGCTTCGGGACCTAGACTGATGCCTTTTGCGTCGAGGAGATTTCTCCGCACGGGACCTCGACTCGACCCTAGAGACTTTTCGGTCGGGTTAACGACCTGCCTGCAGTTTTCCCTTCCTCTCTCGTAAGGCCTTCCCTGTCATCGCCAGACACTTCGTACTGGCCTCCATGTCGTGGCCTTCCCCGAGACACCACAGACATTCCCGGTGCTGGTCCGTGATGGACATTTTCGAACTGCAGGATTTACACTTTTTGAATCCTGATCACGGGGTCATAGTCGGGGTCGACAACGAGGACATATCGAATATCTTCAGTATTTACTGCGTCACAGAACTACTTGAGGCGCGCCGAGTCTCCGAAGCAACACGTACTGCAGAAAAACAGAACTGAGAGCAACGGGCACCGCACGTGCTACTTGTATACCCGATGACATCACCCTCGATGGAGGGCTTCGAGGGACCCTCGACTCGACGACATCGATGCACAGCGCCCTCTGCCGCGAAAATGTTTCCAAAGCAGCTAAACCTGGAAGGAATACATCCAAGATGAGGTATACGTTGGAGGACACAATCCATTCGAAATGCATGGATGGATAAAGACTATCTTAGCATTTTAGAGAGCACAGGAAATGCCAATCTCTGGCAGAACTTTCAGGGCAAGGAACTAAAGCTAAATGTGTGAGGCCACTGTCATGAACTATGCTCAGATAGTGAAATGCATCAGAATGTGTGTACTTTCTAAGCATGCTGCACCAATCCTGAGAGCTGTCAGCTAATTATATACAAAGGAAACAGTACAGTATGTATGCTTGATGCCAATACAGGAAGAGTGTGCACAATTTAATGAGTGCATGCTTTGAAATGAAAAGCAGCCCATTGTCCATTTCAAATGGATAGGCTGAATAGAAGCACATGTCATGGTGCTACCTAAGTGCCAGCCAGCTTCTGAACTCCTCTATCATCCGGAGAAGCCTGTCTTTACTATAGCCTGTGTAGAGAGTGCGCTATCACTCTCCCTTTACTGCAGCGTCGTTCTAAAATGTAATTTAGACAGAGATCATGGTTTGGCCATTGCAGCAATGGGCTCTGTATTTCAACTACAGTCATGATCCAAATCAAGACAAAATAAAGTTTCATTATCAAGTTTGACAAACTCATTGAAACCTAAATGATTGCCCAATCACTGGCATAATACATACTTTTTAAACACGTGTACGAAGAGAACAATTCTCTTT
Source organism: Ambystoma mexicanum (assembly GCF_040938575.1). NCBI lineage: Eukaryota > Metazoa > Chordata > Amphibia > Caudata > Ambystomatidae > Ambystoma > Ambystoma mexicanum. Next base: position 1,250,379,761 of record NC_090925.1, on the reverse strand, counting down.
CTCTTGGATGATTCACAATACATTGTTGAACTTTGTAGCAACTAGCAATTCTTGTTGATTTTACAACCATTAGTATACACCAGCTTATATAACGGATACTTCAGGTGTCATTCAAAATCTTGAACCCCTTGGCCATTTGACAGTTAATAGTATTGTTGCATTGAGTGTACAACACATGCACACCAGTTTCCCTCAAGAATAAGGTATTTACATTGTTGCAGAAGTATTGGGAACTAAAGAGATGCAAGGAGTTAGAAATAATTTTCACATAACTGTCGACTCACTCAGTTTGAAAAAGAAAGGGTTTCGGATTTTAAACTATTTTAGACCAATCAGAGGCACATCCATGGACCCAAATGTATTCTCCAGTTTGGCGAACCTTTTTTTAAACTTTTTTGAAGAACCTATTTTGAACATTCGTTATACAAACAAGACTTAATATTTTAGTGTACAGTTATTGATGATGTATGCGCAAGATGGAAAGAAAACATATCAAACCCTAAACAAGTCAGCTTTTACATTAACAGACTTCCTGAGTCCCGTCCCACGCCCACTGAATGTCAAGGATTTTGTTGCGATAAATCAGATCTGAACTCAGTCTTAACAAAGAAATTTCACTGAATGTCAAGGATTTTGTCATGGCCCCTGTGCACATTTCACCAATTATTAAAAAAGAGGGAAGGGCACCCGGCCTACCGGCTACGGCCCATGTCCCCCTCCATGGTAAATAACCAGATCTCCCTGGCCAGGGCCTTTGTCCATGCCCACTGTCCAGGTTGCAAGAATTAGACCATATGATCCTCAGAGCCCACTGGCAGTTGCCACTGTACCTCTTACACCAATTTGGCAAAAAGACTATAGCCTAGGCCCAAAAGCCCATAGTCCATTGGTCCATACCTCATGTTTATTCCCCCTCATTTTATTCCTGTGATAAATTATCACGCTGACAATCCATGGGAACATCAATACGGTCTTTTTATTCCTGCACTAATCCTTCATGGTAATCATTCCTGCTGCAATGCAGAGTATGCGATTTTCACAGTAATAGGAAAAGGCTTGACAATTTGAAAGTCTTCCCCCACCCCATTGCCTCTCACAGTGTGTCCTTCTACTATCTAGACCCCGGCTCTCACAGTTTGTAAATCCTCCTCAATCCTCCCCCACTACCCTGTTTCACTGTCTGTTATGAGGGATGCATTTTCTTTTTGGAGAGCGTCTTCTGACGTTACTGCATGAATCTAAGAGGGCTCCCCAGGGAAAACAAAAGTGTTCTTATCGAAATGGGATCCACAGCCCACCTCAAACTCTCTCTCTACACATGCGGTCCTCTTTACCCCTCCCACCTCTAATCTGATATGACATCACCCCTTTGCCTCTTCAGAATATCACTTTGAGCGCTTTTCTTTTTCAACTTCCTCAGGATTACCACAGGATTCACTCGCATCATTTCTGAAAAGCCTCACTGCTCCAGTGCACTTTGGGAGATATATACAAGTTATTTGGGACCAGCATGTGTGTGATTGCAACAGTTTTTCATTAATTAAACTAACAAAATATAAAATAATGGCCCATTACAGTTAAAGAAATAGTGCGCTAAAAATGTCATTGTTCCGAGCGTTCGGGAATGTGGTTTTAAGCAAACTGCAAGCAATCGTAAAAATGTAGTCTTCCTCACTTTTACACATGCGTAATCAACGAGTCGGGCGCAGCCATCTTGAGTTAATCTTATCCGTGGATCGATCGCCCTAAGTTCAAGTGCCCTCGCGGCACTAAATCATATCACACGCCCCTGAGGCTGACATCACTATTCCCAACGATATTCTCGACCTATTTTCATGACGTTAGTGGGCAGTGTAGCCAACAGCGCCCATTCATCACCTATGTCTTGACGTCAGTTGACGCAGAACCCGGAATATCAACACGCACATCTGTTCTCAACTGTTTTCATCAAACTGCTTTAATCAAAAAGACCCTGCAATGCCTATTCATATCCCCATTGTGCTCCAGCAAAACCAAGCAGGAACCCTGAATGACAGGCCATGTCCAGCCAAATCTGAAAAAGGCCTAAATAAACTTTATTTTCTGCCGTACGGGAAAAGCATCACTTTTTGAGCTAGAAGGTGTCAAGGATCAAATGTCAATTCCAGTGCATCTATGTTTCAAACAAACTGCTGCCTACCAGAAACTAACTATGGTTTCAAAACAGTATTGGAAAGGGAGATGGGAAAAACTGAATTTGAAAAGGGCTAGCAGCTTTCCCCACATATGTCAAAATGGGCTTTTTGCAAACTAAAGGAAAAAAAATTGCCAGTTTTAAAAAATAGAATGTTGAATGAAAGTATGCTATTATGTAGCTATGTGAAGGGGTTTGTTGCTGGTGAAAATACATATATGGGCTATTTTATTCAACAGGCTTATTTTTTTGATTCAGGACCAAATAAAATGCAGCAAAACTGTTAAAACTGCAATGGCTGGATTTTGCAAGCTCCCAAAACAGGTTATTCCATTTGGCAGAGCTAAGGCTTCTCCCAAAAGGGAACCACCATAAACTTCCAGGACACCCAAGTGATAATTGCTAGGTTGGATAGACTGTTGTCTGTGCTCCAGCCTCGTACAATAGAATTCTAGCACACCAAAGTGTAAGGTGAAAAGTCACACCTACCCTTGATTTCTAGAGGAAGCTTCAAAGGAAATATCCGTGACAAGCTTGGACTGAGGGGGTAGCTTGGGAAGCTGTGCCCATATATGGGGAACAATACTGACATTTGTTTCCAAAGACTATTCCAAAGACTATTTATTCGTAAAAATGTTAAAGACTTTTATCTCTGCAGCAGGACTTTGCAAAAATGTGAAAATGGCAGTTTAAATGTGATTTTGTGGTTTATAATTTAAGACATAGTAGCATTCACTGACCCCTTGTGAGCAGAAATGGCAGAGAATTGTGTATTCCACGGAAAGTGTAGAGGATGCCACTGTAAAATGTAACACTGATATGCCTAATAATAATCTATACACGTGTAAAGTTATAGAATTTTAAGTAATATAATTCTCCCTGAAAACACTGGCGTAAGAGGGGCTCCCGCAGCCCCCGCGGTGCGGGGAGTCCCCACCAACACATGTCCTGTGAGGAGGCCCCACTTGGAGAAAAAAAAGATGTTTTAAAAAAAAAAAAAATCTTTTTGATTTCACTTTGCCTTCATAAAACTAAATCTGTAACAGAAACAATGTCTTTATGAAGTCAAAGTGACTACAAAAAGAAACTTTCTTTTTGAAGTCCGAGGGATCCCCCACCGCATGCAATGGAAGACCCTAGGCTGGAGGCCTCCATGTCATGGGGTGGGGAAGCCCTATGACTTCAAAAAGAAACAGTGGGCCTCATTATGAGTTTGCCGGTCTGTAAACAACGGTACCGGTAAGCTTGCCGGAACCGTTGTTTCTGGACCGGCAAACTACGAGTTCTGCAAGCAGGTGCCTTTCAGACCACCAGGTCTGACATGGCGGTCGGAACGCACCAGTGCCATTCATGAATGGTGCCGGTGCATCTGGCCTCCCCATTCCCATTGAATCCAATGGGACTCAAATGGGAATGGGGAGTAATATTTTCCGGCACCCAGGAATGGGCAATTACCGAGTCCGCCGGGGCTGTAATGCGCTGGTAATTGGCCATTCCCGAGCACTGGAAAATTCATGACTCTGGCGGCGGCCATGGCAGTATTTACCGGCACGGCTACCGCGAGGGTCATAATGACCCCCAATATCTTTTTGAAGTCACTTTGCATTCATAAAGAAATTATTTCCGTTATGGTTCAGTCCTTAAAGGAAATCATTTCTTTATGAAGTCAATGTGACTTCAAAAAGAAACAATTTCTTTTTGAAGGGCTCTCCTTAACCCCATGATGGGTGCGTGTGTGAGTGTATGGTGAAAGGGTGCACACTTAAATTTACGGGTGACTGCCTGGGAGTGCCTGCATGGTGAAAGGGTGCACACTTAAATGTATGGGGTGCAACAAAACCTACGTTTCGGAGGGGCTAACCCTTCAAATGTTGGGAGAGGCGCTAACTTCACGGGCAGTGCGGGAGGGGCGTATTTATTTCTGTGGGGGCATCCACTTTCTTTACGCATTTTAATGGGACTATTCTAGTGCAGCTTCAATGTTACAAGCAGTTAACTCACTCCTTTAAGGTTTAAAGTTCCCACTTATGGACTTCTGCGAGAATTGAGTGGTCTCCTGTTCCCTCTCTACCCTTCCAATCACTCCCCTGGCATGCAAGTACTAAACCCAGATCACGATTTCAATTGGCTAAATAATTTGGCATTTGAATGCAGGTACTAACAGTGAAATGCTTTATGTTAGTAATTCCTAGGCTCTTGTTGACAGCAAAACCCAGGTGCAGTTTAACATCTTTGCCCTGTTCTGTCCGGCAACTGCTCTGAAGGTCAGCCAGGCCGAGTCAACATAGCCCAACATTACGGGGCGGAGGAGTGCTGAATCCCAGCCAACTCAATGGTGTTTCACCACTACTTGTGTTTAATGCCTTGATTACTTATTGGTAATGTTCATTACCCCTCGTGCTATTCTTCCTCGTCCCACTATTTGTGTATGAGGCAGTATGCCTCATACACAAGTGCTGGGATGAGGTAGAGGTACATGGAGGTAATGCCTCACTTAGCTACCTGTAATCTTCATTACTCCTAGTCCGACTCTTCCTCATCCCTGTACTTACCTATGAGTGAAGGAGCCTCATATGTAAGGAAGAGGGATGTGGAGGTAATTCTGGGCCAAGGAGCTGATTTTGGAGGTTGGGAAAGGGGTGGGAGGGAGAGGGGATGTTTGTGGGCGGGGCGGGATTGTGTGACAAATCATAATGGTTGTCCAAGTCCAGTCTAAGCAGGCATGATATGTGGTATTAGTGGCTACAGAGGGATTTTGGTTCTGCCAGTGTGGTAATTCCTCAGTTTGGTATGACTTTTTTTTATAACTGGGCATTTCTGGTAAAGCAGTCCTGCTAGGTGTAATGGCTAGACTGGCATTTGGGTGCTGCCAGAATAGTAATTTCTTACTCGGGCATTGTATGTTTTTCTGCACATCTGTGATAAAATTATATGATACAAGTCACTTATAACACACCTGTACACAAGTGTTTCTAGGCGCGAAAAGACATGGGAGAGAAGATAGAGGGAGGACAAGACAAACGATCTTACTAGGCCTGCAAGGGAGAGGGGAGGGAAAAACAGGGCAGCAATTCTCTGAGGAAGTGCAGCCAGGGCAGTGCAGCTCTGGGTAGTGCAAGGAGAACAAGGGACTGTAGGGTTACAGTTACAGCTCCTGAGTGCGTCGTAGGCCCAGAGGCAGTGCGGGGGCGACTGATCAAGAAAGATCTGGACATTGTGAGACTCTGAGGGTAGCCCAGCAACCAGTGGTACAGCAGACAGGTAGATCAGGTAGGCCAGGAGGGGAGGGAGAGAGAGAAAGCAAAGGAGAAGATGAACATTTTGAGCTGCTTCCGGATCTTCACGTGGTCCAGCTCAAGTTTCCTTGGGCCAGGGGGCCTTTCCAGAGGGAAGCACCTGCATAGGAGAGAGATCTACCCCCCCCAACTCTCTTCCTGGGAAAGTGTCTAACCCTTAGAGAGTTGGAGGTAGCTGAGTGAAGGGCTTGAGAAGGAAGGTATTTTGGAAGAGAGCGATAGATGTAGTGTGGGCCCAGGCCCAGAAAACTTTGTGGACAATGCAAAGGGTCTTGAACTTGATCCTTGCAGCAACCGGGAGCCAGTGGAGAGATTTTTAAGGCTGGAGAGATATAATCCCTGGGCTTGAGGCCAAGGATAAGTCTCGCAGTCCTGTTCTGGATTAGTTGCAGAGGGCAGAGAGTAGAGGGAGGCAGGTTGAGAAAGAGGCTGTTTCAGTAGTCCAACCTAGAGAGAACCAGGGCTCTAGAGACAGTGAGCTTCTGGGGGAAAGTGAGAAAGGGAAGAGTCCCTTTGAGGAGGAGCAGCTGGTAGTGGGACTTCTTGGCAATGTATGAGATGTGAGGAGAGAAAGAGAGAGTGGAGTCAAAGATGACAACCAAGTTTATTGCCTCGCAGGAAGGCCAAGGAATAGGGCCCAAGGTCGGCGGAGAGAGTGCAAGAGGGAAAGCAGGGGCAGGGGTCCCAATGAGAAGGATCTCCATTTTACTGGCATTAAGGGAGAGACCGGTGGATGTGCACCAATCCTGAATCGCGGATAGACAGTCAGGAATGAGAGAGAGAGGAGTGGAGTCGGATGGGAGCCTGAAGGAAAGCTGAGTGTCATCTACACAAGAGGAGAAGGTAGAGATCAGGTGGGCCAAAGGGGCCAAGAAGAGGTTGAAAAACCAGGATGAGAGGATGGAGCCCTGGGGAACGCCACATGTATAGAGATATGTGGTGGAGAGAAAGGGACCAAGTTGCACCTGGGAGGGGAAGTCCAAGAGGAGGGAGGTCAGCCACTCAAGGGCCTGATCCGTGATGCCCGGGTTCTCATAGAGTCGATTAATCAGGATGCCGTGGTTGACCGTGTCGAAAGCAGAGGAAATATCAAGGAGGATGAGGACAGAAGGAATGCTGTAATCAAGATTTGAGAGCAGATCTTCACAGGTGTTTAGGAGAACAGTGTCCATGCCTCTGGCAGCTCTGAAGCCAGACTGATGGCCATGGAGACAACCAACAGATTCAGTGTGGAGAGTGAGCTGGAAGATGGCCAGTTTTTTACAACAGTTTGCTCGGGAAAGGTGTGATGGATATTGGGCGATAGTTTGCCAGGCAGGCAGGAAAGGCAGACGGCTTCTTCAAGAGTGGGTGCACAAGGGAGTGCTTAAGGGGAGAGGGGAACATTCCAGTGGTGAACAAGTGATTACAGAAATCGGCCAAGGCTGGAGCGAGGGTGTCAATGGATGGTTCTAGAGGAGCAGGGGAGCACCTGTTTGAACAACACTTTCATAGATCAGACTTGTCTAGAAACCTCTTCAGGTATTGTCAGAGAGAAAGAGGAGAAAGGAGGAAGGGAAGTAGAGCTGGCCAATGGGCAGGGCCAAGAGAGGAAGAGGGAGAGGAAGAGGAGATGGGGAATGGCTGTCCGAGTTTTAGCAGAGAGGTGAGAGAGAACAGAGCCATACAGAGGACCTGGGAGGGAACAGGAGAGGTAAAGACTGCAACATGATTGACCAGTTACTTACAGATTTTAAAGAGTTTGGCCGTGTTGTTAGAGGCCACAGAGACGCAGGCTTGAATGTGTGTTCTCTTCTTGATGAGTGTTATTGCATCGACTGGCATTTTGGTGCAACCAGTCTAGTCATGTCTAAATGTGGCTTGGCATGCTTAGTGTGATGTTATTACACTGGTCTACATTGTGCAGCCAGTTGGACATGTTTTCATTGTGGTACGGCATTTTTAATAGCAAAGCATTAATGTTCCTGTGCACTGTTGGTGAGTTGCATGTATTGGATTGGTGTTACCCTACAAAACCATTGCAAACACTGTGGCTTTTTAGCCAATTTTTCTCAGAAAGTGTGCGATATATTGCATTAAAAAACATATTTATATCTTTCTACTAGTATAGTGTGTGGCATACCCCTTCAACAGCAGATTTGTGCATATTGCACAAGCGTGATGGTCTAGGCCGGCCCAGAGTGTGGCGTGACCCGTGATTTGTTGCTGAGTTGGGGGGGGGGCTCAGCATGGCTTACAGGGGGGCCCCCACATTTTGTGTTACGCCACTGTCTGAAAAGTGTGAAAAACTGGTAGAAGGGTGAAACAATGTCTCACAAACTGGAGGATTGGACTGGAATGATCTGCATAAAATATGTAATTTGTTAAGCTACTTCAACTGTATAAATGTACTATTCGTGGAAAAATTGGATTTTAGCTAAAGTAACTGTGGGAGGTTTTGAACATTGTGAAACTCCCATCATAAATCTGACAGCCTACTCTTGAAATCCAACCAGCTGAGAGCGAGGCAGGGACTATCACCCTTGACCAATCCAGTGGGTTAGAGGCGTGCTTAGCGAAGCCTGCCCTGCCATATACTTTTCTGATGTCACCATGCTCTATATAAAGAGTCCCTGATAGGACTCTAGACACTCTCTCCTGAATTTCCTGTGTCAGCGTTACTGATCTGCTCCATTCATCTTGCTGATTCCACATTTTCACTACAAGACCAAAGCATTGCTGATCCTGTCCCAGCAAGGCCATTGATCCAAAAAAAAAAAACACTAAATCCCATTAAAAAGGGGAAAAGCTGTGGTTTTCTTTTGGAAAGCATCCTGAGACCAGCCTAGCTTTCTGCTCACTAACTGCTTGCCCACTAACTGCATCCCGCGGTACCTGTGCCATCCAGTGATCCGAATTGCCCAGCTGTCCTCGCCATCCGGTGACCAGACCTTGCCGAGCTGTCTTTTGTAAGGTGCGCCCACCGTGGGGTGACCAGACCCCGTTGACTGTCCAAAATCCCAGATTCAAAAGTGGATTGTGAGTATCCCGCATCCCATAACCCATAGTCTACCCATCTTGACCCTTTTGTCTGTATAACACTCTCTAAGCAATCCTAGTTATACAATGGTAACTTGTTAAAACTGTTAGAATTCTCTGTGCACCCTGTCCTTGACTTTCTAAGTGCTAGTGTCATTTCTCTTTTCATTTCTGTCTGGTGTAAATCCTAAGCCCTTAGTTATATTGTGAGTAATCAAACTAATTTCCAGTTAAAGTTGAATGCTGGGGTGATAAGGTTGACCTTGCGAATCAACCTTGGAGCTTACTGCGTTCCTCCTTAACAATATAGTCTAGATAAATTAGTTTAAGTCAAATTTCCTTTTCTTTCAAAACCGATTTTCTCACTTTTAACTGCTCTATTTTCCTAAAACTGAACCTCATTCCACCCTGAAAATCTCATCCAAATCTTCAACTACCACCATCCTTTCACTTTTATATTCTCCCTGTGATCTACATCTTTTCCCCAGCCCAAAAACCGCATTGCAAATCAGAGTATTTCACCCGTTTTTCATAGAAACCGTTTATGGCATTTTAAACGGGAATTAGGTAAACTGCAAATTTTCGAACGTGTCATTTGGCTCCCGCATGTTTTAACTTTCCACTCATTTTCGAATTGTATGCTTCTTGTCGATCCAGTGCCTTGTGATTGCTAGTGTTTATGCATTCCTGCCATTGTGACAAATCATATTTGCCTCTCACATTTAACCGCACATTCATTATTTGTCAATTTCCGAGTGTCATTTCATGCCATTGCAAAGGGTTTTCACCTCTTATTTTGTGAGGGAAGGTCAGATTTTGATTCTGTTTTCTGTCCCTTATTCCTGATTACCTGCTGCTTCTTTCTATCTACGCAGAATCCGGTTAATTGTGGGTTGAGGGAACATTACAGGGGGAAACCTTACCTTGAGTGCTATCTATCCTAATTCAAAAAGTGCTCCATTCACTTGTGCTTTGTATATGTTCTAGGAGAATGTTAACCAAGTGCATTGCTTCCATTTTCATTGTCATTATCACCCCATTGGTGATTGCTGCCCCATATATTTTTTTATTATTTATTTAGTTGATACACAACTTTTCAAATATTTTCTAAACAAAATACATAACAAATTCAAGAAGCTCACACATAACACAAAAGAAAAAGACAAAAGGAAAAAAGAAAAAAACCCCACATAAGAAGGGGGCAATTTCGGTTTACACTTACATTTTCAATGATTTATACATCAATATCCCCATAATAGACCAATCAACCAAATTAAAATGAGCCCTATCACAGACAACTTGCGCCAGAATATAGCATAATGCAAAAAAGCCCCCCCAGGCGGCTTTGTCATTTGCTTTGAATTGCTTCAAAAAAAGGACCTCATTTATGCCTAGTATCATGCAATTTATTTGTCCTAATGGGAGTCCTTGCCCCTTGGAAGGACCAGTCTCAAGAACTGTACTATTGCCAGCCACACTCTTTCTCTTGGTGTTGAAAACATGACTTGCCATTTGAGCTCTCCAGCGCAATGAGTGTGGAATACCAGTACATTCTGAAAGTGTCTTTCCCGAACCAACCTTGGGGACGGACAATCAACTAACAGATGTTGGAGAGTTTCCTTTTGCTGTACAATATCTAAAATAATTCAGGTCTAAAGTAATAACTTTACGCCTAGCCAGTATATCACGCGTACCCCATAAGTTGAACCTGAACCTTAGGAACTCGGCCCTAATAAACGGCGATGGAGATTTCGCCAAATATGGGGACAACATTCCATAAGGTTTTACACTGAAGGCCCAGATGTTAAAATCTTTATAGTGTGTACACTTAGAGAGAATCCCAGCCCAGTCAGCGCGATAGCACCTGACTTTAGCGCGATCCGGATTCTGGAGCAACAGTTCAAGTGAAACATTTGCATCCACCATATGGTTCACTACACATTTCAACCATTTCCTCTAGAACATATTTCTCGATTTTAACAGGGCTGCCGCTAGAGGGTCTAAAACTGTGCCCGTGTTTACTCCCAACATACACTTGCGTAGCAAGTCGCATTGTTTCCAACTTGCCTGTGCTTGGAGGGACAACAGCCCCAGTTCATATTGTATCAGCGCAATTGGGACAGCGTCGGGCAGGCATATAATCTCCTTCCAGTACTGTGACTCAACGGACTCCCACGAGTGAGTTTTATCTAAAACCATACTCTCAATACCATACAATAACATCGGTACCACTTTCATTTTGTAAAAATCCACTAGATGTTTCAAGGAGAATTTATCAAATTTTTTGATCAAACTTCTAGACTGGGAGATCAATTGAAGTAACTTAGTATGTCTCATTGAACTCACATCTCCCATACTATTTCTATTGGTAATTTCAATCCCCAAATATTTATACTGGGTCACCTTTTCCAGATTAATGCCTTGGATCGACCACGAATGGAGGGGATACGATCTCCTGATTGCCGGGGAGGGGCTGCATGATATTACTTGCGATTTACCAACATTTATAATCAATCTGTTTTCTGAGGCATACCCCCCTAATCTTACTAACATACGCTGTAGACCTTGCGGAGTCTGGGACAATAAAACCAGGTCATCCGCGTACAGTAAATAGGGGATGTACTGTCCACCAATTCTGGGGGGATCACCTATCCTCCCCCATATTAAAATTTGTATGATTTCTTTTGAATCTTAAAGTAAATAAAATATTGCATTTTCACCAACCGGCCTGGTTCATGGTTCATGGTCCATAGTGACCCGGGGTATTTGAAAAAGGGGTTGTGAGACGAGTTGTGTACCATCTCTAATTTAATCTGCATAAAATAAAGAGAAAGGCATCTAAGTTGAGGGCTACAGCATAGGCTGAGACCAAGGTGTGTGTCGCCTGATTGAAATCCTTAACAGATTTTGGGGCTCGTAGCTGGGGATTGGGTTTTGGTTGCCACCCGTGGCAGTCTAACACAGCAGACTAACTTGCAGGGTAGTGATACTTTGTGTAGTTGGAATGCTGTGTTACACTGTAGAAGCGCCTCCCCAAAAACAAATACTCTTAAGTATCAGACCTGTGTCTAAAAGTAAAACTAAATCAACACCAAAATAGACAGAAAGCAACAGAATACAGGTTACCCTTACATAAATAAATAAATGGATAAAGAAAGAACATGTCCTAAATGACTACAGTAGAGATCAATATGGCTAGGGAACACCTTCTGCATAAGGTATTTGTCAGAGGTGAATGGCCAGAACAAGATGAAAAAGTCTGGCTACAAGAAATAACAACAGGTCAGCGCCATGAAACTGAACACATGGCAGGACTGTGGCCTATTATCAGGCTTTGAGTGAGTTATATATGACCCCAAAAATTGAAGAGGAGCAAATTGAAATTGCCAGAATCGCGGCCTACATGCATCTCCACATAGGAGTGATGCGGGAAAAGCATGAGGAAAATACAGCTCTTGCGTAAAATCAAACCAAACCTTTGGCTCAGATACAAGCTGAACTAAAACTAGCTGAACAAAAATTATAAAAGAGCGAAGAGTTGGAGGCAGAATTTGGAGATTACATAAAAAAATTAAAAGAGGACTTGGTCCTCCAACAACAGAATAATGTAGGCCCAATTAGACGCATTAAGACTAGAGTGTCAGGTAAAGGTTGACTCCCTGGAAGAGAGTCAATAGAAGTTGACTCAACAATTAATATATAACAGGGTCTGCTCAGGACAAATAACCATGCTGCAAGATCAGGTCAAAAGGTTGGAAGAGGAGAATAGCAAATACATTATTAAAGAACTCCACTCCCAAGCAGAATTCGATCAAGAGCGCCAAAAATTAAATACCATCAAGAAACAAAGGGATGACCTGGCTGAACAGAGGGGCACCCTAAATCAGGAGAAAGACGATTTATGCCAGGAAGAACGCAATTTAAAAACAGAGTTATAGGGAAGTGAGTTAGGCCTCCAGAAACTAAATTAACTCAAAACAGAATATGGGAATCTACTGGAGCACGCCAGATGGATAGAAGGGGCTCTGGAAGAGAATACCCAAACTAAAAATGCACAAACTCAGGAGGTGAGTCTCCTACAACAAAAATTGGCTCAGGGTACCCAAACTATACAGGCAGTACAAAGCGATAACAAGGCCCTCTGTGAAGAGAATGATGGGCTCCACAAACAAGTGGCAGCTCAAGACCGGGTCATAGAGGCCAGTAAAACCCTGATAGCCGAACAAAAGGCTCAGATCTTTGCATATTATCAAGAGATAGCGGCTGAGAAAGAAAAACTAGCGAGGTTGGAAAAGGAGTATCCTAGATCTAATACAAACTAGAGGGACCCCAAACAGGTAGAGAGGGACAGGGCAACCCCTGATCATAGTAGGAGGACCTCTATACTAAGGGACTTGCACCCATTTAATTCTTTTCACACTGCTGACTTCATGGCTATCGGTTCACATGAGCCAGAAACCATGAGGCAATCAGAATTTAATAGGCCAAGCATAATGGAGCCCCGACGGGCCAGCGCCCCTCAGAAATTGGTAGAAGGGTGTCCCTATGCAGGTACAAAAATATTGTCATGATTCCTGCCCCTCATGTCCCCAGCCCTCCAAGATGTCATGCTGGAGCCAGGCCACGATCACCTACATGGCGCTGAAGGGCCTCTCCAACCCTCCAAAGACCCACTTGGAGTCAGACTTGGCGCTTGTGGCACCAGACTCACTCCCTCCTATAGGATAACATTGGGGATTGGACTTGTAGTGCATTGATGGGGACAAGATAGATGACCCCACATATTTCGGTTCCCAGAACTGCATGTGCAGTCTAGTGTTTTGGGGGTGGTTCAGGCCAGAGACACCTGGGATACCTAGACACTATTTAAGTCACGCCCAGGCAACCGGCATCCACGCTGAAAATGTCGCGGCACCTAAAAGACACAGGAAAAGAACTCAGTTCAATACAAATACGAAAGGGGAGCATCGCGCATCGCGCTCTCACTCACCTTCAGTGCTACTCATCTCAGCAGCACGCCGCCATCCCCGGACGCCGGCCATCATCTAAGGAAGATAGGGAACGAAGTTAGATAACTGTTCAAAAGACTCATTATACTTACCTGTCGGACTCTTGCCAGTGAAGTCACTAGGCAGCAACGAGCCCATATCAATCAACGCGCCCCTGCGCTGAAAGCGGGACGGAGAGCACACTATCCAAGAAAACAAGGCCCAGTCTCCAGTCGAATAGCCTCCAGGGAAGGGTTTGAGGTCATAAGAGGTCAGAACAGGCTGAGTGACGTCCCCGTGGATACCAGGTGAGCGTTACAAATATAAAGGCTGATGTCTCTGACATGGAAACCTCCTATGAGGAGAGAGTGTTAGCGAATCAGATCTGCAGGAGCACTACCGTCAAAGGGACCAGTTGGTTCAATTTGCTCAGAAACAACAGGAAAAGATGCCCCATGAGAGCATCCTGAAGACCACCACCCAATCAGGGCAGTGGGGGATACTACTCTCCTGTGTGCCGCAGGAGTGAAGAAAGTAGGCCCACCATTCTACAAGCCCCTCTCACACTCACAGAATCAGGGAGCGCCTAGATGATCAGGGGGGGCCTCAAGTAGCAGCGCCTCTTAGTCTGAGGGCGAGTGGACTCAGGTGACTAAGCCTAAGAAGGCAAATAAACTCAAGAGAGTTATGACAAAAGACCCCATTAGGCAGATTAGGCCATTAGGAGTTTCATAACCCCATACCACAAACACGCAAAATATTCTGTCTAGGAACACTTGGAACTCTGAGTAGATGATGGACACTTTCCACCTGAAAGACAACCAGAACTGCATAGAGTATGTCAAATGGACGTTCTCTCCTGAGTACTCCAGCTTCTTTGCTGGACTGGAGGACCAGAGCCATTCAAGATGGTCCACCTACAGGGCGGCCATCTTGAAAAACTTTTCCGTCCGCAGAAAGCGGCCTACAATCTGCAGTGCGGGGAAGATCAGGCCCCACGAGAATTTGTGCAGGAGCTAAAACGCGCCTTTGCACAAACCCCTAGGAGGGTGCACACGGATAGCAGGGAGTTTATAACTACCTTCTTTCATGCGCTCCCAAAGTATATTATGACCCAGCTAGTGAGGGACTTCCATGATAAAAGATCTCTGGACTGGGTCAGCAGGCAACCCGCATATATCAAGTCCAAAAACCTCCCGAAAACAAAAATCAGACCAAAAACCCCAAGCCAGCCAACATCCCTGCTGCTGCTAAGGTAGCAAAGGTGAAGGTTGCCCCCATTTTAGACCTAGAGATGGGGGAGCCTAAAAATGTACCTACACAAAATCAGCAAAATCAGAGACCCAGAAGACCTTCAGGCCAATCACAAATAGGTGGCGGTCAGGGAGGTAATCCCACCAATGGGACCCCTAACTCCCCTGATTATGTAAGTCCCAGATACAAGGGCAACAAACCAATCTTGCAGTATGTATGGACTCCTCCAGCCCTAAGGGGTGGTTGTCCAAACAGGTACGTACCACCCTGGGAAACTTCCCTCCTAACTTCC
The DNA here is from genome assembly GCF_040938575.1 of Ambystoma mexicanum. NCBI lineage: Eukaryota > Metazoa > Chordata > Amphibia > Caudata > Ambystomatidae > Ambystoma > Ambystoma mexicanum. The sequence goes on along the minus strand of NC_090925.1, from coordinate 1,250,364,740 downwards.
CCCAGGAGGGCAGTAATCCCCCAAATGCTGGGTTAAGTTTCTTTCCCCGGTACCCACAAAATCCCAACCTGCAGGACAACCCTCCTTTCTTTCCCCGCTTTCAGGAAACCAGACAACCCAATCTGGGAGAAGGGAGGCCAAGGGTGGGAGGTTACCAAAATTCACAATATACAGGGTACTTAGAGAAGGGATAGTTACCCTTCCCCTGATCCACCTAGATTTGAACAGAGACCCCCGTACCACCCGGAACGGGTGTCCCAACTGGAGCGCCAGGTCCAGAACTTTACAGAGGATCTGGGTCGCATGTTGAGGGCTCAACAGAACCCTAAAATGAACATGGCGGCTCATAACCCCACAAACCAAGGGTTTGGCACCCCAGAACAATGACGGGGAGAGAACCCTGACAACTCACCGGTTCCAGAGGAGGAAGCACAGGGGAAGGGAGGTGTAAAGCCCTAGGGGAAGCTTCCTTCCTCACTTGTGAAAAGCCCCTGGACACACCGGAACTGCCCCTGAAAATCTGCAACCCAGGGAACAGAGGGGTTCCATGTAATAATGTCGCCACAAAAATCTCGCCATGCAAAAATATCGATGAAAAATTGATGTTTTTTGTGGCGACATTATTGCATGGAACATTTTTTTTTTTTTTTGGCCCCTGTCCCCATATATATGGTCACCCAAATAATAGCGCCACAACATTTTCCCAGCGATATTATTTACGGCGACCATATATATATAGGGATATTATTACCTGATACCAACAGAGGGTGGGTAGAAGAAATAAAGAACTCAAAAAGGCCCATTTTGGGGAGGAAGTTAGTGTTCTCCAATTTGAAGGGGAAGAACCCATAGAGGATTCTGGAAAAACCATCTTCTCCTTCAGGCACGGGAGAACTCCCCCCAAAGAAAAATGGGTCCCAAGAAATCTAAATGAAATTAGGTGGGTGTGGGGACTGATTCAGTATCGCCCATCCTTGAACCCCAGAATGAGTATCCAGAGAATCAAATATTAAGAGGGATCCCAAACCTCACAAACCAATTCTGTTGACTGCCTCCAAGAAGGTGAGGGTGGGGGGGGGGGTCAAGCACAGAATCAGAAGGGGAGCCTGAAACTCCCCAAATATCAGAATGTAAAATTTTGCTTTCAGATTCCCAAACTCCAACACAGAATTATGCCCAAACTACCCCTGTGTCGGAGTCTGAAATAAAGAAATTGACCACCCAGCTTGCTCGGAATGCACATTGGAGGAGAAAGAGGGTAGATTATATGCCCTGGTCCAAGTGCAAGGGCAATGTACATTTGCAGCGCTGGTGGACACTGGACCCAAGCCACTCTTCTGTCAAACAGGGCCTTTCGTTAGCTAAATTCAAGAAGGGGGAGAGATACCAGATGCCTCTCACCGATCTTCTTGGACTACTCCAAAACTTCGACAGGAATGAAATTCCTGTTGAGGGGCGAGCGGATTTGGAAATAAAAATTGGGCGACAAAGTGAAACATTCGGTCATAGTCATGACTCCAGGGGCACACCCTGTCTACTAGGGAATGACGTCCTGCGCAGGTTGTCCCACCTAATAGACTGTGTGACTAAGGTCCTCTGGACTCAGACTAACAGGCCAATAAAATTGAAACAGAGTGTCAACCATGTTAGTTTAAATGGCACATGCCACATGGTTGAACAAAAACCTGATCGTATTCAGTTTCATTTCCAGAACAATCAAATACCTGACGTGACAGTAATTGCTCTAGGACAACACACTGGTGATGGGAACTCCTCTCCATTCCTGAAAATCAACCTTCCAGTTTCAAGTAGTATTCCCCACTGGAAGGAAATACTTCAAAGTTTTATACTGATACACAATCTGAAAATCCCAGTTCCATAGTTAAAAGTGATGAGAAATCAGCTCAAAGTTTAGCTGATATTCAGAAAATTGAAGAACAGTTGCTCCTCCCTATTCAGTTAAATGAGGGGAGGGAGTCTGTTCTCGCCCGAATGTACGTGAACAACGGTAAGAGCTTCATCAGTGAAGCCATGTTTCGAAAGCTCCCAAAAGATCCAGCCATTCCCACATTTAAATTGATCGATAAGTAGGAAATGGGTCTGGAAAATCCCAATTCCACACATCTCCTGCCTAGCAGGTGTATGCTCAAAATTTCCATAGGGAACAAAAGCATAGAACATAATTGTTGTGTTGTGCAAGATGTCCCTGCTGCATTCTATTTAAGCAGTGACATTCTCAATTGTTTCGCCATTAATTTGGACGTGATCAATTACAAAGCCTGTTCCCAACTAGGGGGCAATCCCATGGGCTTTGATTCAGAAAAAGCATTTCGGTCAGCCCAATTGCTGCCGTATGCAGTTGAAGTTGAAATTGGAGATGAGTTCACCATCCCAGGACGGACCAACTATTCCCACTTGAATTAAAAATTAAGAGGACAGAAACTGCAAAATCCTGACACATATGTACACCTCAATGCCCATCTCCAACAGAAGGGGTTGGGGTTAAACCCAACCCCATTAGTCAATGTAGAACACAACACCATTCCAATATTGATGATAAAAGCGACCCTAGGAGTATCACTCTGGGTGCAGGAACCATTATTGGAATGGCAGTTAATAACCGACATTTTTTCACGGATCTAGGAAATTAACTGATAAGACCAATCCCTAATGACTGTTTTGACAATGACAGTGACAATGATTTACACCAGACAGGATCTTCACCCGGCAAGGGGGGAATTTCCTGGTGTTCTCTTCCTGCCCTTACGGTGAGGAAGAGGTGACCTGTGACATTAGGCAGGATGAGGTGATACTCCAGGTCCACAAGGACTGCCTCTCCTACCTGAAGCACTCTGTCCAGGTCAATACTCTAACCAGAGACCTCTCCACCCAATTGGAGGAGGCCGATGAGATAGCAAAACCGGAAGTCTTTCCAGGCTTCAGGCAAATCGTTGAAGAGCGAGTCAACCTAGCTGATGCCTGTGAGACTCCGGAGCAAAAGCAAAAGTTGAAACAGGTATTCTTAGATTTTCAAGATCTCTTCGCGGTGGACTCGTACAACTGTGGTCGCACCGACATCCATACTACAACAATTCCCACCGACCCTGGAATGACTCCTATGTTTGTGAAGCTTGCCTCTCGCATCCATGGAGTCCCTATCAGAAATCATCAAAAACCTTGAGTCCCGTGGGATAATTCGTCCAGTCCACAGCACCTTTAATAATCCGGTGCTGGGGATTTTAAAACCAAATGGCCAATGGACACTCTGCACAAACCTGAGGGAGCTAAATAAACAGGTCCACATGTCCCGAAGGCCTCTCGCCTACATTGACCAGGGGCTGGCCCAGATCCAGGAGTCAAAGGTATACACTGCTATTGATGTGACCAATGGATATTGGACCGTGCCCGTCAGTAGGGAGGACTAATACAAGCTGGCCTTTACATTTGGGGGGCAGCAGTACACATGGACCCGGATTCCCTTCGGATACATAAACTCCCGCAATGAATTCAACATCTTCCTACATAAGGCCATGCCAGACTTGGGTAAAAGGGTTAACCTGGCCTATGTGGATCTTGTCCTGATAAAAAGTTAAACTGTGGAGAAACATATAGCGGAAATCTGTTATGTTCTAACCCAGTTGAGGGTTGCCGGAGCAAAACTATCCTTCCAAAAGGCACAGTGGTGCAGGACCCTTGTCAACTTCTTGGGGCATGAGATAACTCCTGAGGGTCTCTGTCCCCAGGAGAAGAAAGTGGAAGCACTCTTAAAACTAAAAGACCCCACAACTCTGCGTGAGCTAAGACACCTCCTTGGACTGACTAATTACAATAGGAAGTTCATTGGGGATTACGATGGGATCACAAGACCCCTGATCTATCTGTTGAAGGGGGGGTCAAGTGGGAGTGGGGTCCAGAACAAGCCGAGTTCTTCTTGGAGACAGGGTTCTCGAATATATGCTTGACAGCAGTTTTATATCAAAAGCATGACAAGGTCAATAGTCACCTCCTATGCAAGTAAGACTTTATCCTCTTTGGAAGAAAAATTCAACGAGTGCGAGAAGGCACTCCTGGCAATGGTGTGGGCATTGAAAAATTACCGCCCGTTTATCCAGGGGGAACACCTCATAGTGGAGACTCCACACCAGCCTTTGCAATACCTCCAAGTGACAGAATCTGTGCCGGAAATGTGAGTAATTCCAGAATTACTTCCTGGATTCTGTCAATGCAAGGCTTCCCTCTGGCGGTCAGATATGGCCAAAACATGAAGAGCCCCTCGAGCAAAGTCTGGCTGACTTACATGATTGTGCCAGAGAAAACTGTCTCGAGGACGAAAGTCTTAAAACCCAGAACAACATGGAGACGTACCTGAACTCCCTGCACAAAATCTATGAAAAAAAGTGTGAGCGAATGCTCACAGTTTATGTGGACGGGTGCTCCTACCATGTTGACAACAACGAGGAAAAGGAACTGGTGGCCGGCGTTGGGAATGCCTGGGTGGATGATGCCCCGGAACCCTCTGCTGGGTACAAAATCGGTCCCTGTAGTAGTCAGGTGGCAGAGTTGATGGCAGTTCATCGGGCCATCCTCAGTGCCATCCAGCACCAACTCTACGAACTGGTCATAATCACCGATTCAGATTATGTCTGGAACGGGTTTGTAGAGCATCTGGTTAATTGGAAAACCAGATGCATGTTGTGCGCTAATAAACCTCTCAAACATGGCAAGCTAATCCAAAATATTGATGATCTGGTCACCTCTAGTGGGATTACCATATGTTGGAAGAAGATCAAGGGTCATTCCAGGATAGAGGAGCCAGACAAAACTGGAAATGACCTGGCTGTTCAACTGGCCAAAACCACAGCCATCCAGGGTGATCTCCTCGAGATAGAGTCCCTGTTGGGGGAAATCCAGGTCACTGCTATCACTAGGTCCCAGACAAATGCTCACAATGAACTCTCAACTGCCCAGTGGAGTAAGGAGACCCCGGATGCTGATTTAATCACAGCACAAAAAGGGGATATGATTATTGGTAAATTTTATCAACACATTGAGGACCCTGAGAACTTTCCCCTGACGGATACTGATTATATTGGGAAAGAGGACCTCAGAGTGTTGAAGTGTCCAAAAATGTTCCGAATCCAAGACGGGTTGTTGGTAAGGAGATCCATATCTGGCTGTGACCAGTGGGTGGTCGCTAACCATTATGCGGCCACAGTCTGCCATCTGGGGTTTTACATTACTTTCGAAATCTTGCGAGAGGTTGCATACTGGCCATACATGGGGCAGGACCTTGATCAATACTTGAAGGGGTGTCTTGTGTGTGCACAATTTCAGCCAACTTCACTCACAGACTGAACTCCGCTCCAGAAGAGGGGGATGACACTGCCTTGGTCAGATTTACAAGTAGATTTCATCGGGCCCATGATTCACTCCTCTAGCGGGAACAAGTACATGTTAACCGTAAAATGCTTGTTTACCAAATGGGCAGAATGTCTCCCGGCCCCAAATTGCAAGGCAGAAACAGCAGCTACCCTGATGATCAATCACATCTTATTGCGTTTTGGCCTACCCCAAAGCATTCAGTCAGACCGGGGTAGTCACTTCACCAGCAAGTGATGACAAAGATGTGTGAGATACTTGGGGTAAAACAGAAAATTCACATTGCATACCACCGTCCTCTAGTGGTGGAGTTCAGAGGCACAATAAAACCATTGTGAGCATTCTAAAAAAAACTGTGGAAGACTCTCGGCCAAGTTGGGACATCCGATTACCGCTTGTCCTGATGGCCATCAGATCTACACCTTCTTCTGCAACCAAGATGTCTCCATTTGAGCTGATGACTGGACGAAGATTGGTGCTACCTCAGCATATGCTCTATAGAACACAAGAGCAGACACTGATAAATGCCTCCACAACTCATGAGTATGTTGAAAATCTAAGAAAAAACCTTCAGCATGCTTTGCGTACGCTCAGCGGAATCTGGAAATATCTGCATAGGGTTTGAAGACTCAATATGATTTTAAAACAACCAAAAAGGAATACCAAGTAGGAGACAGGGTCTACTTGTACAATTTCCAAAGGAACCAGACCAAAGATTGTAACTGTTTGCCAATCTGGCGGGATCCTTTTGAAATTGTATATAAAATTTCTCCTGTCGCCTAAAGAATCTGCATCCAATGTCAACCCTATTGGATGGCAGTTAGTGGGAAAATGAAGTAACCAGTTCTCATTTAATAGATTTGTACTGGTTGAGCCTATTCAAAGAATAAGGAGGACCTCCCCGGCGACCTGGAAGGGAGAAATCAAAGAAAATCTTGGGGTGTCGCTCCTCACCTCAAAGAAAGATCCAAGAGAAAGCAGTGGGTGTCGTTCCACGCTCCAACGAGAGACAGCGAGAGGATCGTGGCGAGCCCCTCCGTGATGAGGAAAGCACTACACCAGATGAACCCTGTTGTGCTCCATTGATGAATTGCACTTCCCCTACTCTCCCTCGACAAGGAATCTCAGTAGAGTCTGGGGGGGAAATTGTGGGATATATTTACCCACTCAGCAGTACTTCCCCCACATCACCAAGCTGTGCAACTGCAGTCAACAGCAAAATGGCTGTGCTGGCTCCTTTGAGCTTCACTGCCTCACACCCAAAACTGCGTTTTGCAGCAACAAAAAGATGGCTGCTCTGTGTTGACAAGCGCCATTGGGCAAGATGGAACAGGGAGCATCCCAAGAAAGGCTACTAGGGTGTTCTTGTTTGCATTAAAAAAAACGGAGATAAAAAAAGCACTGCTTTGCTGCAAGCCCAAAATCCCCATTGAAAAGGGGATATTTTACATTTATGCCACACTGGTGGGGTTTTACTTTGTACCAACTACGAAAACGTTTCCATGCGCCTGGTTAAGTATTACAATTCAAAAAGATGTTGCAGTTGATGTGGGGCAACAAAGGGGCTTTTGACCCCTGCCCCTTGAGGAAAAAGTTGAAGAAAAAATGCTCCACACTCGAAGAACTGCGCCACAGCGTATATTTGTGGAAACTGAAATTTATTAATTATAATGCCCTTTTGGATAACACGTGTTTCGACACACCAGTGTCTTTTTCAAATCAGGGCTGGTGATAAAAACTAGATTCCAAATCAAAAGTCTTCAATTCACTAGAACAGAAAGTCATGGGTTAAATCCCCCTCTGGCTTGAACTCAATCTCCGACCCAGACGAAAGGAGATTGAGTACAAGCCGGAGGGGGATTTAACCCAAAATTGAATTTTAGCTAAAGTAACTGTGGGTGTATTTGAACATAAATCCCATCATAAATCTGACATCCTGCCCTTGAAATCCAACCAGCTGAGAGCGAGGCGGGGACTATCACCCCTTACCAATCCAGTGGATTAGAGGCGTGCTTAGCTAAGCCTGCCCTACCATATACTTTTGTGATGTCCCCATGCTCTATATAAAGAGTCCCTGACAGGACTCTAGACACCTTCTCCTGAATTTCCTGTGCCAGTGTTCCTGATCTGCTCCATTCATCTTGCTTATTCCATATTTTCACTACAAGGCCAAAGCATTGCTGATCCTGTCCCAGAAAGGCCACTGATCCAGAAAAACCCACTAAATCCCATTAAAAAGGGATAAAGCTGTGGTATTCTTTTGGGAAGCATCCTGAGACCAGCCTGGCTTTCTGCCCACTAACTGCATCCAGCGATACCTGTGACATCCATTGATCCGAATTGCCCAGCTGACCTCCCCATCCAGTGACCAGACCTTGCCGAGCTGTCTTTTGTAAGCCTTGCCTGCCGTGTGGTGATCAGACCCCTTTGACTGTCCAAAATCCCAGATTCAAAAGTGGACTGTGAGTATCCCACATCCCATAACCCATAGTCTACCCCATCTTGACCCTTTTGTCTGTATTACACTCTCTAAGCAATCTTATTTATACCCTGGTAACTTGTTAAAACTGTTAGAATTCTCTGTGCACCCTGTCCTTGACTTTCTAAGTGCTAGCATCATCTCTCTTTTCATTTCTGTCCGGTGTAAATTTAATAATAATAATAATTTAGCATTTATATAGCGCTACGGCGCTGCTTATTATTACCCATGGTGTGTGGTGCTCATTTATCAACCTCGGAAGGATGAAAGGCTGAGTTTGGCCCTGCCAGGTTTCGAACCTGCGTCAGCAGGCTCTGCACAGATGTCAAAGCGAGCGCTCTACTTGCTGTGCCACTTGACCGGCTAAATCCTAAGACCTTATTTATATTGTGAGTAATCACACTAATTTCCAGTTAAAGTTGAATGCTGGGATGATGAGGTTGACCTCACGAATCAACCTTGGAGCTTACTGCGTTCCTCTTTAACAATATAGCCTAGATAAATTAGTTTAAATCAAATTTGCTGTTCTTTCAAAACCGATTTTCTGACTTTTAACTGCTCTATTTTGCTAAAACTGAACCTCATTCCACCCTAAAAATCTCATCCAAATCTTCAACTACCACCATCCTTTCACTTTTATATTGTCCCTGTGATCAACATCTTTTCCCCAGCCCAAAAACTGCATTGCAAAGCAGAGTATTTCACCCGTTTTTCATAGAAACCGTTTATGGCATTTTAAACGGGAATTAAGTAAATTGCAAGTTTTCCAACATGTCATTTGGCTGCCATGTTGACTTTTCACTCATTTTCGAATTTGATGCTTGTTGTTGATCCATTGCCTTGTGATTGCTAGTGTTTATGCATTCCTGCCATTGTGAGAAATCATATTTGCCTCTCACATTTAACTGCACATCAATTATTTATTTATCCATTTCCGAGTGTCATTTCATGCCATTGCAAAGGGTTTAAAATCTTATTTTGTGAGGGATGGTCAGATTTTGATTCTGTTTTCTGTCTCTTATTCCTGACTACCTGCTGCCTCTTTCTATCCACGCAAAATCCAATTAATTGTGGGTTGAGGGAACATTACAGGGGTAAACCTTATCTTGGGTGCTATCTATCCTAATTCAAAAAGTGCTCCTATTCACTTGTGCTTTGTATATGTTCTAGGAGAAGATTAAGTGCATTTCTTCCATTTTCATTGTAATTATCACCCCATTGGTGATTGCTGCCCCATATTAAAATTTGTATGATTTCTTTTGAATCTTTAAGTAAATAAAATATTGCATTTTCACCAACCGGCCTGGTTCATGGTCCATAGTGACCCGGGGTATTTGAAAAAGGGGGTGAGAGACGAGTTGTGTACCATCTCAAATTGAATCCGCATAAAATAAAGACAAAGGCATCTCAGTTGAGCGCTACATCCTAGGCTGAGCCCCAGGTGTGTGTCGCCTGATGGAAATCCTTAATAAAAACAATAAAAATATATTTTAGTAACCCTTCTTTATTCAAATGTATCCATTTACCATGTAATTCTGCACTGGGTGAAACCTAATAACTAACACAAACCGCAAACAATGGAAACATACAGAAAACATTGGGGAAAGTTTGAGTCTATGCTGTGATGTGCTTGAGAGCTCTGCACTGTGGAGTATGTACAGCTCCAATGGGATGCAGAAGCTGACAGAAAAATTGAACAACACATAGACGGCATTATAACGGAATATGTGCAAGCAACTTGGGGTTGGTGACCCTAAGTTCCCTGCTGGAACCCAGACATGGACTCCATGCTCACTGTGCTCAGAGAGGCACAGCTCCACCTCACTGATGAGGCCCAACAAGCCTGAAACACGTGTATGGGGTTGCTGTAGGTTCTCTTGTTCAGAAGGGAATTGCAATAGCATTTTGGTGCTGGACTGCCCATGTGGGCAGGGCAAAGACTGATATGCAAATGGATATTTCCCATCTGTGAAAGCTACATTGAGCAAAAGGCGATGGCTGTGGAAACTCAAAGTATGAAAAAAACACATAACTGGTTATCATGCCATGTTCTTTCTAGAGAGGGGTGCCTGCTCCCTTGTAACGGAACTGGCAACATTAAATTTGGCCAAGCGAACCAAGTCCCCTTCGAAAATGTTCTGCACCCGGCACATCCAATAATGCAACGTTCATAGCACACCTTGATATGCCACGGGACGAAGTGGTTTAGATATCACTAGCCTGCATACCAGTTGTGTTCGCGGGTCGTCGATACAGAATAAATTATTGTATTTTTTTCGTCAAATGGCATATTCACATGTTGTTGAATTGTTCCATATGCATGCAGCCTAAATGCTGTTTCGAATAGCAGAAAAATGATGAATAGTCCAAACTTAAATTGTGTTTGGAAGTTCCATTCTCTTGGCGTAACGCAGTGTCCGCTCAGAACAACTGTTTGCATAGAATGAAAGTAAATGTTACAAAATAGTGAATGTTATCATTTCTGCCAGTATTCTACACCTTCTGTCCTTCAAGCCATGGCGATTCCTCCCTTTTCATCTGAGGTCAAATAACAATTGAACCTTGTTCAGCGCGTGTATGCCTGGTAGCTTTCGTTTCTGTGAAGGAAAGCCACAAAAACATGGTACAAGATGCGTTGGTGTGAACTCCCTACAAGCAACATCACATGACGTGACCTTCACTCCATGGGACTGATGAGCCCGGCCGACCAACATGGCGTTTGAAATATGCACGAAAAATAAACAAATTGTTTGCTGGCATCCACCAGTGCTGCATGATCAAGAATACTTTTTTAACCATCAATAGTGCTAATGATGTAGTTATTTTTGAACAAAAGTTACACTGAAGGTAATGATATCATATGATGAAATGATATTGCATTTATAACGCGCCTATGCACAAATGTTTCAAGGCGCGACAAGGCAATGCAGGGTGAACAGACGGAAGAGAGAGATAGAGATCTTACTAGTGTTGTGAAGTAGACGATCCTTGCCCCCCTCTTTCGTCACTCTCGAAACATAACAAATGCAATAACCTAGGGGGGAGGCCTAGCCAACCCCTGCGACATTCTGCTACACCACACTCCATCACAAATAACACATACACTATATTTTTTAGCCCAGCATTAGGAAACCATTTTGAAATAGCCTGATTGACATATTTCCTCTAGGATTGAAAATCCATCTCTCTGTACAAATGCAGCTCTCACATCCCCAGCGCCTCGCTCACCCAGCCCTACCATCGCCTACCAATTGCCACCTCTGCGCAAGCCCTGTTCTCATGGAGGAATGTGCTCTGCGGAGAACATGAGACACTGACAAGTGATAAGCCCAAGTGCCCATTCATCTCCACTAAACTCCCTGTGCACTCACTGCCTCCACCCCAACATGTCAGAGCTCACCAGCTCGGATCCCGCAGTTCCTTTCATGCTGATATACATCTGACCCCCCCGGTGCCCCCATCAGTCAAGGACCCACATCACAGCCCTAATCCTATGTAGTAATATATTATCTAAAAAAGAAACACACGTCTATGTATACCCTGAGGAACCAAGCAGGGCAGATCAAACCTTTAGGGTATGCACCTAGGTACAGAGTATGTGGTATCAAATATATTCCAAAGGGTAGAGGTTAGAATGCCAAGAAATTAGCTCACGTCACCGAAGTACCCCTGTTCATTCAAGATTTTATGTCTGCCATTATTTGTGAATGATCAATTTCTGTTGTTGAGTTTAGTTGGATAGATGCATTGCTCCCTTGCCCTGACCTTAGTTAGGGCAAGAGAGCCGCCCACCGTGTGTCTCCAATAATGGGAGATGAAGAGATAGCAGAGAGCACATAGAGCACAGAGAGCACCATACAGTAGGTAGGTTGTGGAGAGAAGAGGAAGGGTGGTGGAGGGGGCAGGGGGGACACATGGGAAGGACACAGGGAGGGGCTCATCGAAAAGCAAAACCCAATATATCACCAACAGCAACCACAGACATGTGTCTTATCGATCGAGGACCAGTAATATAAATGAAGGGAAGGCAAAAGATATGCATGAATGAATCATACACCAGATTAAATCAGCATCATTAAATACTTCTCAATACCTTTTATAACATTGAAATTCGAGTTTAATAGCATTCGTTTGTACAAACATTGAGCAACATATCCCAAGTGTGAAATTGAGCATTTTAAGACCATTGCTGCAAATCATTTATACCGTGAAGTCAACTGTTGAACAAGTTCAATTTTAGGTGGACAGGGCTCATTTGCAATGATTTGTAGCATTGTATGTGTCCTAGGTACAAAATCAGGATTGATTCCATGAGTATGCATGGTCAACACAGTCCAAGTGAAATCTTTCACAAAATCGAATTGCATTTCCTGGTATATTGACTTGGCCACCCATTTTTTGCTTTGTTTTGCAAAGGCCAAGGTGTAACGAAGCTTCCCAAATTTTCCGGCAGTTCTCGATTGTTCTCTCCCTAAGTTCTTGTTGTGCGCTAATACAGCTAGTAATGTACGGGCCTGCATAATGTCTATCCCGAAATGCAACCTTTTAGGCCTGTACTTTAGGCACATATTGTGGAACACCTCCAAATCTCTGGTGTGACAGAATTTTGTGAGTCCCTTTAGTCCTCTTGAAAGAGTTTTATCATACACGATTTTCTCAAGAGCTTTATGTGGAGGTGAACATGGCACCAACCATTTCTTCTTGCATTCCTGCTCCTCCGATGAAGGTCCATGTGCACATTCGTGAAAATGCTGGTTTTCCGTTCATGAGTGAACGTTTGAATAGTGGTGCATCAATGAGCACTATCTTTCAAGTAGAATTTCCGCAGACCCATCACAAGTTTTGGAGCTCCACCAAAGATGGTTGCTCAGAGACTGAGACCATGTCAAATATTTTCCGAATCCTTTTTTTTACCAGCAGCTGTAATTTTTTTGTTAACTGATTTGGCAACGTGCCATACATCAAATTGATGACGAATGTTTGGAAACTGCTCTTGCATGGCCTTGGCTATTGAAACATGTCTGCCAGTGGCTATGAGGTCTATTTGCATTCCCCTTGATTGAAGATGTTGGAGAGATTTAATGAAGCCATGTTTCTCCATGGCCACAGAAGATGTACATTCGGACACCTGCACGATCTCCAAACTCACAATTTTTTTACTTTCCATGTCTTGAAAGTGGTATGTGCAGTACTTTGCTTAAAATACGGGGCTGTCACACTGTCCGTCGCCGGCTAGCCAGAAATGTTTGACAGAGAATGTGCTTTGCGATTGACATCTGTTCAATTTTCCAGGCTTGACTAATAGCAGGGAATAAGAATTCCCTTTGATATTTGTAGTACTGGGATTTAGCAAGGAACTGAACTCCCACAAATTGACAGAAACTGGACATCTTACTGAAAGTTGAGTCACTGAAAAGTAAAGCTGCTGAACATAGAAGATTTCCAGCTGGTATTTTGCCCTGCATCGGTTGAGCGGACCATGTAAATGTATTATGCAGGTGGACACAGCTGGCTTGGATTTTCAGGTTAGTGCCTTGTAATACACGAGGCGCATTCCCCAATGGCTCCCTGCATATTCCACCCCTCAATCTATGGACACATTTCAGCATCAGTATAATCTCTACCAGGATACTGTCGAATACAATGTATTTTGGCTCCTTTATTAGCCAATTGTCCTGCATGAATGTGGTTTGTGACTCAACTGTGGTGGATAATTTGCCCAAATTAGGAAAACTGTAGTTCAGATCTTTGCCAAGAACACTTTTCTGGCTTCGCCGGTCAAATTCAATTCAGTTTCAGGCCATTGGGCATAAGCATCACAAGTCTGCTGATTGACTGGACCACGTTGCGCCTCAAATAGTAGATGGTGAAATCTGTTTGGCAAGCAACATTTTTGGTCTCATTCGCTGTCTGTGTCTTTATACTTCTTTTTCTTCTGAGCCTCTTGGAGATGTGTTGTAAAAACATTTCAATGTGTAGCACACATACAGCAGATAGCACTTTCAAAACAAAAACATGTTATGAAGAAAACGCAAGCCCAACAGACTTCTAAAAGACTTCTAGAAAAATTTAAATAAGTTGTTTGTTAGTTTCCCTTGTTTTCTTGATTTTCAATAAAAATCATGTTCTTCTATTTCACAATCGCACCAGCAAGCTGAAAAAAGGTTTTTCTATGGTTTAAATCAAGCACATTTCTTTTACACACAAACAAGCATAGTTAAATATCTACAAATACAACCAACTTGATGCCTCCACTTCTAATTCCACACCTTGTGTAGATTACTATAGAATAGTCATTAAAAAAAGCAAAAGTCAATCGTATTGGAAATTAAAATCTTTCATCATATACAGTGCTTACACACATACCCTCTCAAACAGCGTACGTCATTTAGTCAGAATATACATTTCAAATTTCACCTGATAGCCATCCAAGATGGCAAGTATACTTGAACAGAGATCACCATGCAAAACATATCAATTGTAATGTTGCCCTCAAACATATTGCAATGTATTCTACATTAGGAAGGAAGTGTGACGTTCGAACTGAAATTATAAGTTTAAAACACTGCACGTTTATATGCATGTCACTGTCTAATAATATCTTATGTAGGATTTGCGTTCTTTCATTAAAGGGAAATGTAAGTATGCATACTTCATACGCTGGATTAGCTGCAAAGGACGATGTAATTGTAGGTGAAGTACCAGCTCCCCGTCTAACACAGTACAGCTGAATGGAACTCTGACAATGGGATGCGAACAATGGTACATATAAGGAGAAACCCATAAACGCCACCTAGCGCAAACAACCGACAGGATACATAAACATTTTCATATTATTTGAAATTCAAAGCATAATACATTCTTGTAAATGAAAAGTGAAATAAAATTACCTGCTATGCGCTTGAAGTTGCTGATGACTCTGGAAAAAAAATGGATGCAGAATCTTGATCCTACATTTTATGTTCATTGCGATAAAGTGGTACAAGGGAAAATTAGATTTGCATTAGATATGTGGGAAGATCCAACTGTCGAGAATATAAACTTCTGCATGTCTGTAGGGCTCCCCATTGATATACAGGACGTGTCGGTGGTTTCATCACTTGCGAGGGTCTATGCTTCTATCAGTATGCTGTCCTAAAGAAATGGACATGTCAAGCAACCAATTACGAAAAAATTATGCTTCTTGTGAAGGGCACTATGGCATTGTTTTCCATGGTCATAATTACTTCATTTGAGGCTCCTTAAACCTGAAATTGGAATACTGAAATTGTAATACAATCTGGTAAATGTGCAAAATTTAGTAAGGTACCTTTACACTGAAAGCACCAATCCATTCATGAAGTTACCTTTTCAGTACCCCACCGCCTACAGCTAATTCATCACCCGCGACTCACCTGAGGTGGCATGTGCATCAATAGAGTTCGAATTGCATTTGGAAGCAATGTACGCAAAAATCTGGGTCAACGCTTTTTTCTGTACTTCGATTGGTCAAGTCCTTCAAGACATCCTGTGCTCTACTTTCAATTTCGTCCACTGCAAAACCACAATATTGAACCCATCTTCTAACTAAATCAGTATTCCTCAGGAATGTATGCAGGACTGTGCCTTGACTTTTGACATGGCTCATAGAAGGGCAACCAAAAACCATACAAGCAGGCATTCATGAACAATCTATAAGATCTGTATTACAAAATTATAAATAATTACAAAAAATGTGTACTGTATGTATGAGATTGATGCAAGAAAGATGCCTTTCTATTTCAATGGACGTTCATTGAATGTGCTATATATCGAGATCAAAACACTTGAAACATTAGACAATGGTAAAGTAATTGAGATGAATTAACTTTACACTATTGGGTACATTTGGTCGAAATAGATAGAACATTTGAGATCAGAAATAGATGAATATAGAGAAGTTAATTGGTGACCTGCACTTAACTTGACTAACAAACAATTAGATTCCGCAACCAGAGAAGCGAGTAGCAGGAGAACAGGTAGCACGATGAAGAGTTACCTTCCAGTGCTCAGAGATGTTATCCGGAAAAATATCAAGGGATTTATAAAGGATTAGAAAAGTGGGTGTGAATGTGTGACGTGTTTCTGGTGGGGTCTGCGAGAGGGGAGTCTGGAGACACTGGGTCTGAGGAAGCCATGTGAACAATGGCCCCTGTGCGGAAGATACCTTTGAAGTGTACATGGTGTTTGGCACCTTGGCCGTTCCCACCCTGCCAGCCCCCTTGGGCGTGCAGAGCCACAGGTGCGAACTTCATTGATAGTGGAGGGGGGATGGATGGGCACGAGGTGTGCAGACGAGGTCCGGAACACTGCTGATGGGAGACACACTTATTTGGATTGCAGGGGTGGGGTCTGCGAGAGGGGAGCCTGGAGACTTTGGGGAGGCCATGTGAACAATGGCCCCTGAGTGGAAGATACCTTTGATGTGTACATGGTGTTTGGAACCTTGAGGTTCCCACCCACCCAGTACGGTAGTGGGATATAATGGAGGGGGGGATGGGTTGTTGCAGAGTAGGTGAGCGTAAAAGGGCACCAACCATTATTTCATGGCCCTCATAGACGTGCCACCATCTGGCCGCACTTTTATTTATTGTCTCTTAATTGTTTATTTTATGTATTGTCATATTTATTTTATTGTTATCATTTGAAATGCACTGCCCCTCCCCCTTTCCGCCCCATCCCCTGCACTTGCACAATCTCAATGTCACCGGGCCTAGTAACATTGTTGTCTCTATCTTCCCTCTGTTCCCCCTCCCTTGCGCCTTGAAACTCTCTTACGTCTTGAAACTCTTGTGTATAGGCACGCTATAGATGCCATATCCTATCATATCATGTGAGCTTGCCCTTGATTCACTGAAAAATTGAAACAACTATTCATAAAATCTCATTTGTATTTTATTTTGATGCTGATGTTGATGCCACAAAAATATACTACCAATTGTATACTTCGGGTTGGAGCACAGTGTGTGAAAATCCCCTGTACAGTCCGCTGTCACTGGGGAATTTGGCACAAATGGATCCAACGACACAGGCAGGTAGTACTCGTTGAACGTGGAATCCAAGCCTCCCAACAGCCACCATGTTAATGAATGGTAGGCCACCAGCCTGTAGCACCTGTGGAAGAGAAACATACATACTGTATTTAAATGAACCTGATAAGTGTAGAAACCTTACTTGAAAATACACCCTGTATCCTATGGCATAGTTGCCCGTACAAAAGTTACTTCATGGATCAATGAACATGGGCTTTGAAGTGTACATACATTACAAAAGTGAACACACATGCAATCCATAATGTTTGGGGCACAGAGAAATATCGTTCCTTAAGTTTTACGTGAAAGTGACATGAGATGAACAAAAGCGCGAGAAATGTATTGAATTTGCAGACTACATTCATTAGGCAATGATAGATCACACTTACGACAATATAGGAGACAACCATGAAATGTTAGTGGCCTCAGTGGTCAAAATGACATCACATCTAGAGTACACTTCTCCAGCATGGGGTCTGGCATGGATTCACATGCTCATGAATATTCCCCGTCGTCAGGCTGGGAATCCTCGGTAAAGAAAAAACCAGTATCAGTTTCGTTTCTGATCTGTCTTTCGTAGTAATAACCAATCACTGATCTCTGTGTCATACTGACCACAGCCAATGACTGCCCTCTACCTAAGCCCCGCCTCTGGCAGCCATCTTCAGATTTTTACCGCACGTTCATGTGTTGGGATCCTCGTGCTATTGCTCTCGAGCGTTAGTGCTATTTTTTCACGTTTTTTCTCAAAAAACGTCTTTTTTTCGGTCAAAAGAGCCTCAAGCTCCACGGACTCTCTATCCGATCAACGGGGACCCGTGTCGGATTCGTCTGCGCCCCTCAAGGGTGAAGATTTCGTCGAGCTACGCTTTTGGAGGACTCCAGAAGTTTCTCAGGCCCGGTCATGGCCCAGGAGAAGGGAAGCTCGACGCCCGGAAAGCTGTTCAGGGTCTGCCCTGGATGCCAGCTGCAGAACGTCTTCAAGGAGGACGAACACTCTTTTTGTCTCTACTGCCTACATGAGGAGAAGACGCACGTGGAGAAGGACTGTGCGTTTTGCAGCAACATGTCGGAGCGGACCATGAAGGACCGCCATCAACGTCTCGCCAACTGGCTAGAAGGGAAGAGCCCGTCCGGCGAGAAGAAGAAGAAGAAATCCGAGCGGTCTTCTAAGACCTTTGAGGACGCCCCGGCGACGGGGGTCCAACATAAGGCCAAGCACCGCGAGTCCGCTGGCACCGGGAGCGCCGAACGGTCGGGCTCTACGGGCGCCAGGCAGGGCGCACCCTCCCCGGCACCATCAACCACGAGCCAACGCTCTGGGTCGGGTAAGAGGAAGGCCGAGCACCCGGCGAAGCTCCTGGAGAGGCCCCGGTCGAGCTCGAAGGCGGAGGGGGAGCGAGGCGGTGTCCCCCCCCTCAAGGATAAGGCGGTGAGCGCACCTAAGGTGGTGAAGGCCTTAATCCATCCGGCCAAGCCCTCTATCGAAACTGTCGCGGCGGCCCTGGCTCAGCCTGTGCAGGCTACTCCAGTGGTGGCGACCTCGGGGCTCAGAGTCTCCCTACCACCTCGGAGGGAGTCCTCTTTTGTGCCCATCGATAGGACCCCCGTGAAATCCCCCGAGGGGAAGAGAAAGGGGGGGCAGGGCGTCGTCGTAGATTCGGCTTCAACCTCGGAGGAGGAACTGGTCGAGGTCTTAAGCCACGGCCTCTGCGTGGAAGAAGACCGGCCCATCGGGATGGATCCCGACGCAGGTGACGACGACATCGCCGAGGATACCGACGGGGCCCCTGTTCGCCCGCCGGATTCCCCTCTGCCAGCGCCGCGAGACAACTCGGCGGCCATTTTGTTGGCTATACAGTCCTTATGCTCAGAGATAAGGACGAGACTACCGTTGCCGACGGAGGAACCTCTCCCGTCGGGGGACCCAGAACCGGGACCTTCTGGTGTTCCCCCTACTAAGAAAAGAAGGATCCACCCTCCACCTCCTTTTCAGCCGTCGCGCCCCGTCCAGCCCTCCTCCCCGTCCACCCGAGGGGATGATACGGGGACTGACACGGCAGCGACGGGTACGGACGACGAGGTATACGACGAGGATGTACCGTCGTCGCCTCCCACCAGGGCTTCTCCGCCCGACGAGATTGGATCGTTCCACTCCATGATCACCAGGGCATCCGAGCTTTTCCAACTCTGCCCTGAGGAGAAGAAGAAGGAAGGTTTCCTTTATCAGCGGCGCGAGGCCAAGAGGAAGACGGTCCTCTCAGTGCCTCTATTGGACGACATTTGGGATGAGGGCCTCACCCTCCTCAAGAACCCTTCCACGACGCCAGCTAGAAGAGACCGGTACGAGAAGAAGTACCGGGTCCCGGACACGGCCCCCCTGTGCCTCCGGGCGCAGCCTACCCCGGACTCCGTCGTCTCCGCGGCGGCCAGGAAGAAAGCGGGGGGGGTGCGGCCTCCACATCGACTTCCCCACCGGACGGTGAGGGAAAGAAATTGGACGCTATGGGACGCAGAGTCATCTCGTCGGCAGCGACGACGATTAAAGCGGCCAACGCCTTGGCTATCGTGGCCCGCTACGACAGGGAGCTCTGGTACAAACTGGCTCCCCTGCTGGACTTCCTGCCGGACGACAAGAGGACATTGGCCCTGGAGATCCTGCAGGAAGGTGAGGTGGCTTCGGACCACACCATTACCGTTGCGACGGACATCGCCGACACTGGGTTCCGCCAGTTGGGCAACGGCGTTTGCCTTAGGCGGCGTGGATGGCTCAAGGCTACGGCCTTCTGTCAAGACGTTCAGACCAGAGTCCTGGACATGCCCTTCGATGGGAACAACCTGTTTGGGAAAACAGTGGACGATTCCCTTCAGGCCATTAAAGCGGACACTGAGACGGCCCGGGCCCTGGGAGTTCTGCAACAACGACGGACGCCCTTTCGGAGCAGCGGAGGCAAGGGCGCCTCCAAAGGTTCCGGCGGCGGTTTCTCCACCTACCGTCAAGCGGCCCGCTCGTCGTCTCCGGAGGCCTACAGAGGACGAGGCAAGTCTGGCGGACCCCGCCGTCGTCGCCAAGGAGGTCAAGGTGGCAAAGCCTCGTCGAAGCAGGATTGAACCGGCCGTGGGGTCGGGCCCCCACCGAAGCACCCCGGTGGGAGGCCGGCTGGCGAGCTTCGTCAGCGTGTGGGAGTCCATCTCCACCGACCGTTGGGTGCTGGACGCCTTGGCCCGGGGCCACGCGCTCGAGTTCCAGAGAAGGTGTCCGCGCGTCCCCCCCGTGGCCAGGAAAGAACTTCACGTCCCTCAACTTCTCCTGGAGGTAAAAGCGATGCTCAGGAAGGGCGCCATCGAACTCGTCCCAAAGAGGCTTCGGGGCTCCGGAGTTTACTCGAGATACTTCCTCGTGAAGAAGAAGACGGGAGGATGGCGCCCCATCCTGGACCTGCGACGTCTGAACAAGTTCATCAAGGCGCAGAAGTTCCAGATGGTCACCCTCCAGCACGTCCTGGGTCAGCTGGAGGAAGGAGACTTCCTGTCGTCGTTGGATTTGGAGGATGCCTACTTCCATATTCCCATTCTAAGGGGGCACCGAAAATTCCTCAGGTTTGTGGTCCAAGGGCGTCATTACCAGTTCAAAGCCCTCCCCTTCGGACTACGGTCGGCACCCAGGGTATTCACCAAGTGCCTCGCACCGGTGGCGGCGCAGCTGCGCCGCGAGGGGGTCCACGTCTACCCCTACCTGGACGACTGGCTCATCCGAGCCAAGACGACGGAGCTCGCCGTGGTTCACACGGCAAGGACCGTCCAACTTCTCACGGACCTGGGATTCTCCGTGAACTACGCCAAATCCCACCTGGTACCCGCGCAAGACGCTCTGTTTCTGGGAGCGAGGCTCAACACAGTGTCCCTTCTGGCCTCCCCGTCGGAGGAGAGGACCAGGACCATCCTGGGCAAGGTGCAGCGGATGTTGGTGGCCGACGCGGCCAAGGTGAGGTCCATCAAGTCCCTCCTCGGAATGATGTCTTCCTGCATCTACCTCATTCCCATGTGCAGGCTCCGGATGCGCCCGTTGCAGGAGTTCCTGGACGCGCGCTGGATCCAAACGACGGGCAGCTTCGAGGAATGGATCACACTCGACGAGAGTTTCCGACGAGCGATCCGGTGGTGGGGCACCCGCGCGCATCTGACGGCGGGCATGGACTTCCAGACCCCAGCCCACCAGGAGACAGTGACCACGGATGCCTCCCTGGAAGGGTGGGGAGCGCACACCGAAAATCTGCACGCAAGAGGCCTTTGGCTCCCGACGGAGAAATCCCTACATATCAACGTCCTGGAGCTCCGTGCAGTGTTTTGGGCCCTCAGGTCCTTCCTTCCGTCCCTCAAGGGCAAGGTGGTGAGGATCTT
Organism: Ambystoma mexicanum; assembly: GCF_040938575.1. Lineage (NCBI taxonomy): Eukaryota > Metazoa > Chordata > Amphibia > Caudata > Ambystomatidae > Ambystoma > Ambystoma mexicanum. The sequence continues at coordinate 1,250,343,431 of NC_090925.1, read as the reverse complement.
CACCGACAACACCACCACCATGTTTTACATCAGGAAACAGGGCGGAACCAGGTCCGCAGCACTGTCCAAGGAGGCGCAGGACCTGTGGCATTGGGCCGTCGCCCAAAGGATATTTCTGGTGCCGTTTCATCTGGCAGGGATAAAAAACACCATCGCCGACTCACTCAGCAGGGAGCTGCGCTCGTGCCACGAGTGGGAGCTACAGCAGGATCTAGTGGATCGCCTCTTCCGACGGTGGGGCACACCCCAGTTCGACCTGTTCGCGACGGCGACGAACTCCAAGTGCCGGAGGTTCGCCAGCAGGTTTCCCCAGGCGAGGAGCATGGGCGATGCTTTCTCGTTCCCCTGGGAGGGCCTGTTCCTCTACGCGTTCCCTCCTTTGCCACTGCTAATCCGGCTCGTCAACCAGCTCAAGAGGTCACCGTGCAGGATGATCCTCGTCGCACCTGCGTGGCCGAAGCAGATATGGTTCCCGGACCTTCTGGACTTGTCAGCGTCCCCGCCAATCAAGCTGCCGGTGGACGCGGATCTACTCTCCAGGGAAGGAGGCGCCATACTCCACCACGACCCGAAATCGCTGAACTTGCAGGCCTGGCTCCTGCAGCGCTAGAGTTTGGAGGATACGACATACCGGCCGACTGCAGAGAGGTTCTTGCAAAGGCCAGGGCGTCCTCGACTCTTAAATGCTACGGACACAAATGGAAGAGGTTCTCTGTCTGGTGCCGCGCACAGAAGATTAACCCTCTACGGATTACGGCCCCCCAAGTACTGCCGTACCTGCTGACGCTGGCCAAAGCTGGACTGGCACACGCGTCCATCAAGATTCATCTTGCTGCGATCTCCCGATACACCAGAACCACGGGGCGGACGTCCTTGTGGTCTCATCGTCTGGTGAAAGAGTTCATGAAGGGACTGTTCAGATCGTTCCCGCCGGTGAAGGCTCCGGCCCCGGCGTGGGAGCTCAACGTGGTGCTGACCAAGCTCATGGGACCTCCGTTCGAGCCTCTGCACTCAGCTCCGTTGAAATTTCTGTCGTGGAAAACAGCGTTTCTTGTGGCCATCACCTCCGCACGACGAGTGGGAGAGATCCAGGCCCTTTCCTGCAAGGCCCCGTACTTGACTTTTCACGCAACGAGGGTAGTGCTCAGGACGCACCCCTCCTTCATGCCCAAGGTACCGTCGGACTTCCATCTCAACGAACCCTTGGTGTTGCCTGTGTTCTTCCCGTCGCCTTCGTCGCCGGCTGAGAGGACTTTGCACTCGCTAGATGTGGCTAGAGCGCTAAAGTTCTACGTGGACCGCACGAAGTGTTTTCGGAAGACGTCACAACTCTTTGTGAACTTTGGACCTGTCAATCAGGGGAAGGCTCTCTCGAAGGCTTCCATTTCCAGATGGCTCTCCGGCTGTATCATGTACTGTCACCGGTTGGCAAACCGACCGCTGCCTGGCCGTCCGAGAGCCCATTCCACCAGAGCGATCGCAGCTACCACGGCGTTCCTATCTGGTGTGCCCCTGCTGGACATATGCAGGGCTGCTACGTGGAGGTTGACGCACACCTTCACGAAATTCTACTGCGTCGACCGGGATTCCAGGGAGGAGTCCAGGGTCGGCCAAGCAGTGCTGCGCAACCTGTTCGCCTGAGGTGAGCCTGGTGAGGAGGTAAGATGCTTAATGTTGAGTTTGATGTAATGCTTAATGTTGAGCCTTTGCCACCTCCCGTGGTTGTGCATGTGTGTACTGCTATGTATTCTTTATTCATGAGCATGTGAATCCATGCCAGACCCCATGCTGGAGAAGGAACAAGTTACTTACCTGTAACTGTTGTTCTCCAGCATGGGTCTGGCATGGATTCACATGCGAACCCTCCCGCCTACCCCTCTGCGGCTCTTCACTTGGTCATACTGCCACTTCACGTGCTTCCAAATCTGAAGATGGCTGCCAGAGGCGGGGCTTAGGTAGAGGGCAGTCATTGGCTGTGGTCAGTATGACACAGAGATCAGTGATTGGTTATTACTACGAAAGACAGATCAGAAACGAAACTGATACTGGTTTTTTCTTTACCGAGGATTCCCAGCCTGACGACGGGGAATATTCATGAGCATGTGAATCCATGCCAGACCCATGCTGGAGAACAACAGTTACAGGTAAGTAACTTGTTCCTTACTCGTTACTTGGATTGCGAGGGCGAACTGTTGCGCAAAGTTTGTGCATAAGCACCATCATAATCCTCAACGCAGACCTTGTGAGGCAGGCTTCCGATATGTAGGCCAAGCATCCAGAGTTTTCTTTGCAGCAGCAGTTCTCCTCGGTTGGCAAGGCCTTGTACCAATTGCAGGTATACCAGTTGCAAACGTCTTCCATGCGACTAGGTTCCGGATCCAGTGATTCGGCTTCCTAACTGTTGTCCGATGCCCCATCATTTCCACATCTTTCTCTATCAACTATTTCCACCTCAGAATACTCCGGCTCGTTCTGGTAGGGCTGTATTGTTGCCATTATACGACAAAATAGTATAAGTATCTGTTGGCAGGGGCTCTGTGCAATGAGGATAGCTGAACAGAGCAGAAACGAGTCACAAGCTACATTAAAAAAAGACAGTGAAATGATTGAAAAAGCAACTCTGATGTTGTCTGATGAGAAGCAGTCTGTTTATACTTTTTGAGGAAAGAGGCGTCCTGCCATTTCCATGGAGACACGTCATTAGTTGGCGCACAGAGAACGTTGACATGAGACGTGCATTCGCGTTGTGAAATGGGCCGTAGGCTTCTTTTGATGTCAGCCTCAGGGGCGTGTGATATGATTTAGTGCCGCAGGGGCACTTGAACTTAGGGCGATCGATCCACGGATAACATTAGCACAAGGTGGCCACGCCCGTCACGTTGATTTTGCATGTGTAAAAGTGAAGAAAATTAAGGTAAGGTGCATAGGAAAGATTTTTACAATTGATCACAGTTTGCTTAAAACCACATGCCCGAACGCTCGGGACAATGACATTTTTGAGCGCACTATTCCTTTAAGCACTACTGTGAGATTTACAAGTATAAACATTATACAATAGGTGCACAAACCTTGATGTGCAAATTCCGTCAGGTTGTTGGTAGTTTAAGGGAACTGTTTGAGGACATAAAATAAGCTGGACGTTGTAAGCTTTTACATTTGTTAAGTTAATTTCTGTCTAGGTGACCAATGCTTGTAGCAGAAATGTCAAACTCAGAGACTGTAATCTCTCCACATGTCAAAATACACCCACACTTTTATTTAGCAAATGCATGCATTGTTGATGTAAAGACGTAATCGTGGTGTACACTGTGACAATGAAAAACTGTGGAAAAGGTGGGCACCACCTACAATTTGTATCAAATGGACTGCACTTGTAAAACAGTAAAAAACATTTTTATAAAATCATTTTTAAGGTGCTGACTGTATAAAGCAGAGAGACACCTGAGCCAGATATATACGGTCAGAAAAGAAGGTGGGTGTCACACACCCAGCTAGACAGTCGCTTTCAATTATGCCTCATATCTCCTTTCTATATGTAGTGCGTGTACCGTGCTATAAAGCGATTCTAACTGCGATACGGCTTTACAGCACGGTACATGTACATCCCTAATAACACGGCAAGCAGTTGAGCTTGTTCATTTACTCAAAGCGAGCAAGTGCACACATGCGCTAAAGAGAAAGACATGATTTCAAACTTATTATAGTTCATAGGATTCCGCCTGTTGTGGGCCGCCATTATAAGATAGTACAGTGGTCCCCGAAATGCATTGGCAATAAAACTCTTGGTCACAACAATTTAACCATACTGGCTTGTATTCTTCCATTTCTTGAACTACATATAGAAATTAGATATTCAAGCAATAGTGATTGATCTACATTTTCTGGAACCAACAGTTATACAATTGAAATCAACGTTATTTGAACATTATTATGATCAGCTCATTAACCTCGGATGATGTATAATTGAGAGTGACTGTCTAGCTGGGTGTATACTGTGACAATGCCCTCTGTCTGACAGTGTGTGTCTAAGCCCTCACCTCCTCCATGATGCAGGACCTATGGGTGGAATGGGGAGGTTCCCTTGCTCATCCCTCATCTTTGTTTTATAGGCAGAGCCATGCCACATCTACTACACCAAGATATCTGGCCCTTATGTCTGGTGGTAAGCTGTATCAGGGACACTTGTTTCTCAGGCCCTTTAATACTGGTCAAGCAGTGGGGAAATACCTTCATTTTGCACCAGGGAAATATAGGAGTAGGATCTCAGAAGGTGGAAAAGGGTGCAAGAGCTCAGGAACAGTTGTTGGCGGTGGTGATGAAAAGAGGATCAGGAAAACGGAAAGGTGGGAGTGAAAAATAATAAGGTGTTGGCAACAGAAGAAGCCAAGATCTTGAGCCAAAGAATGTAGTGGAGAGCTGGTGGATGCTCGCACCTCAAGCCTACAAGTAGTGTGAGAGTGGTGGTAGGAGCTTGCGGCAAAATGACGAGGAGGTTGTTAAGGAGTCACAAGTCCTCCAGTTCACTGAGTCAATACAAGACAGCCCCTGTACCTTTTAGGCATGAACTTCCATCAAGGTGGAAAGGATGAGCGTCGGGGGGGCAGAGGGCTCACCGATATACAACCCTAGGAAAAGCTAGAGAGCAGGCCCCAAACCCTCCCATCCATCGCGCCTTGAAACACTTGTGTATAGGCGCATTATAAATGTCATATCATATCCAATCTTGCTTCCCTGCCGGCATAGATTAATAAGAACAATGCTCCTCCAGCTGTGGTGGGCCAAGCTCTGGTGATACGTTCAAACTATTCTCCATGGCTGAACCAACACCACAGAAGGGTTATTGTCCAAATACCTGCAGACTATGATGTAAGGCCTTTTACTCACTTTACGCACAGTTGGGGTCTAAGAATTTATTGAACTAGGTCAGTCTCCATACCTACCATGTCAGACTCAGGGTCTCTTGGTACCTATTTTTCTTTGGGAGGGATTCCCCCATTCCTGAAAGAGAGCATGTCCTTACCTGAATCCTCTGGGGATACTTCTCTTTCAAGGGGGATAATTGTATCTTCCTTCTATACAAAGTAAGTTTTTCTTTGATCTCTTCTACTTTCCTTATGTTCTTTGGGTTCTAACTTCCCAGGGGTAGAAGAGTCACTATTGGGCTAAGAGATTTCCAGGGTTTCTGTTCTGGTAAGAAAGGCAGGTTCCTCAAGGGCTTGGCATCTCCCTTCAATCAGGGCCCCATCCTCAGGAACCTGTTGATTGCCAGGACTTTCTTTCAGTCATTTCCCACCCCATGCCCCTCAGGTATCAGACCTGAGTGTTGGGGGTACTGGGAAGCATGGTTAAGTTGAGGGTTCGACTCAGCCCTCACCATGCGCCACAGTTCATCAGTCAATTGTTGAACCTGTTGCTGCTGTTGGGCAACTTTCTATGGGTTGTAGGGAGGTCTCTGTTCATACATCCGGTGCTCCATAAAAGGGTAACTGCCCCTTCTAGCAAAGTAGCTCGGGTATTGGAAATGTCCACCCTAATTTTCATTCCTGATTCTCCCTTCTCCTTGGTTCAGGGATTGGTTGTCCTGGAACCGGGGAGAAGGAGGAGTATTGATTTGGAAGTTAGGATTTTGAGGGTACCTGTTTGGAAAATGTAGTTTGGGAGGTTGAGTGGTACTTCACTGCAGTGGGAAATGTGGAGGGGAAGTTTACTGGGAAAGTACTTACCTGGTTTGGCCCCCCCTTTATGCTGGGGGAGTGTAAACATGCCCCAGGATTGGTTTTGCATCAAAACATGGTATATACAGACAATCTCTTTTCATAAAGAACAACTTATTATTCTCATAATTATTCTTTATTTTATTTTATAGAATACATAAGAACATACAAAGACAATATACGCAAAATGTCATATCGGTTAAAAATACATAGCTGAATCAATGATGCGACAACACATTTTAATCCTACCAACACACACAACATACTGTAATCTACCACTCTAACTCATCCAAACCAACCTCATTCATTCCCACTGAAATCCTTTCATACTCTGCAAAACACGCAGTAAGATTAATTAATCAAGAAAATAGGTCACACAATTGCACCAGCAATTTACAATCATGGCATGTATCACTCTGTAGTTTTGATACAGTGATTTTCCACAAATGTTGTACAACTGTCCAAATTGTTATCCTCATGGAACTTAAACCGATAAAATGTAGACTCAAGTTTCGGCTGGGTATTTAGTGTGGTTTTCGTAACACAGCCATCCTCAGGACATATAAAGAAACCATTTGGATTTTCAGCTATCAATGGACAAGATCCCATCCGTTCCAGTTTGCTGCCATCTGTATCCCCAAGACAGTACTGTTTCGATGTGGCAGTGTCCACAATTGGTGAGTCTATTACTTGACCATGTCTGTTTCTGCCAGGATTCTCACCCCACTAACCCTACCTTCAAATCTCTGCATACATAACTCGCCTGAAAAAGCTCAGCGCACAGTGTGTACCGAACTGAAGCTGCCAACAGCACACCACCTCTCTCACACTCTCCTACTCCCTCTCCTCCCAACTAACCCAACCCCGCCTGCTTTCTAGTTTTACAGATCCGCCAGAACGCCTGGGGACCAACTCCGTTGGTGACGGTGCGCGATATAAATACCTTTAACATTTAACATTTATTTTAGAACCAAAATCTAAATTTAAATTTATTTTAGAACCAAAATCTCCCATGAACTTTTAATACATAAAAAAGTCGTAAAAAGTCGTGATTTGTCCCGCTCGCCTCCCTGCCTACCTCTCCTCACACTCATTACATGGCTGTGCCATTCCCTTTTTGTTTAATATGCACTGTACCAGTATTTAATTTGCGCTGTGTAAACTAGGCCTTTCTCCCTCGTTTTAGGATTCTCATACTTAGGTGGTCTCTCCAATGTTGTTTAATACGCACTGTACCAGTATTTAATTTGCGCTGTGTAAACCAGGCCTTTCTCCCTCGTTTTAGGATTCTCATACTTAGGTGGCTTTCCCCCCGGGTTACTTTTGAGCATTGGAGCTCTTTAACCCTGAGAGTGAGTCTTCCTGCGCTACTCGATTGCCAGTTGCTATCTTGTCCGCCTGCTCTCAACTGTGTCTTCCCCTCTCCCCGCCGCCTCTCCTCTCCCTACTCTGTGGTGCTTTCTATCTCTCCTATCTTCTCTAACTGCTTCTCTATTGACTATCCTGCTCTCCTCACTAAATCTGGTAGGAAAAAGTTTTAAAAGGACATCCTGGTCTCCAATACAGGCCTCCCTATCTCTGACACCTACACCAGTGCCTCCTCCAAGGAAACACTCACCGACATTCTCTTTGTCGTGCCTTCACCTGACCTTCATATGGTCTCTGTGCTCGCTCCTTTCTCCTCTTCTCCCATTAATGGTGGCACCCGTTGGGATGTCCTCTTGGCCTCCTTCCACTCCTCTAAAGTCATCATTAATGTTTACTCTAATGGGACAGTCTTGGTCCAAGGCCCTCAGGCCAACCTTCACCTCTTTGATAGACGCTTCCCACACCTCATCAACTTCCTTTCTTCTCCTGCTGTCCCCCTACCCTTTCCTCGGCTACCTTGCCCTCTCCCTCCCTCTCTGCCCCCTCTCGGGCTCCTTCTAAACCTCCGCAGGGAATACCCCTGATCTGTACCCCTCCCCGGAAGTCCTTCAAGGATGGCAACCTTCTCCACATTGCCACTCTCAACTCTAATTCTGCTGTCAAACATTCCTCTGATATCTGCCGCCTTCTCGAAGAACTTGACCTCGATGTCCTCGGTCTCACTGAGACATGGTTCACGACCTGCTCTGTCACTAGCTTTGACATGCTTCTACCTGACGGCTACAAGATCCTCTCTGTTCCCAGGCCCAACTGCTCTGGTGGGGGTTTTGCCCTTATCTTCCCTGAGTGGATTCCTGTCTCTGTCACTCCTACACAGACCTACTCCTCTTTTGAATGCCTTGTCTGCCGGCTCTCTCCCTCTCCTAGCCATTCCCTTACCGTGGCTACTATCTATCGACCACCTGGTCAGATTTCCTCCTTCCTCTCCGAGTGGGCGGACCTCTCCTCCTCTCTCTTGGCCTCAGCCAGTCAACTCCTCCTTCTTGGAGACTTCAACATCCACTTGGATGCCTCCTGTCCCCCCTCTGGACACTTTGGTGACCTCTGCGACTCTCTTTCACTAACCATTCTCCCCTCTGGTCCGACTCATTCTGCAGGGCACACTCTCGATGCTCTGATCTCCTCTGACCTTCCCCTCTTTGTCCACCTCTCCAGTCCTCTCTCCTGGAGTGATCACTTTCTCCTATCCTCCCACCTCACCCTCCCTACCCCTCAGGCCAAGCCACCTTCATCACTGCCACCTTCCTTCGCGGTCATCCGACCCATGAAGCGCGTGTCGTCACCCTTAAATGTGAGTGCAGGGTGGCCGAGAGGAAATATCGTGCTTCATGTTCATCCTCTGACAAACTGGCCTGCTGCAATGGCAATACCGGCTGTCCGCTCTCACCAAGAAGAGAGCCCATATCCAAGCCCGGATCTCTGCGGCATCTAACAACTCAGCTGAACTCTTTAAAATCTGCAAGGAACTGGCCAATCCTGCTGCTGTCTCTACCACTCCTGTCCCTTCCCAGGCCCTCTGCACGCCACTGGCTTCTCACTTCATTTCCAAAACTCAGGACATCCTGTCCTCACTCTCCTCCTTTCAACTCCCTCCCTCTATCCCCTGCTCTTCCTCTGGCTTTTCTGCTACAACCCCCCTCCCTCCCTCTCTTCCTTTCCCCTTTTTTCTGCAGACGCGGTTTCTCGACAAGTCCGATCTATGAAAGTCTCGTCAAAACAGGTTCACCCCTGTTCCTCCAAAACTATCAAGGACCACATCGACTCCCTGGCTCCTGCCCTGGCTGATTTCTGCAATCACTCCTTCGCCACTGGAGTCTTCCCATCCCCCCTGAAGCACTCCTTTGTGCACCCTCTTCTTAAGAAACCCTCTGCTGACCCCTCCTGCCCGGCTAACTATCACCCAATCTCCATCACTCCCTTCCTGGGCAAGCTCCTGGAGAAATTGGCCATCTCCCATCTTAATCTCCACACCGAATCTGTTGGTTGTCTTCATGACCATCAGTCTGGCTTCAGGGCTGCCAGAAGCACGGAAACTGCTCTCCTGAATATCCGTGAAGATCTTCTCTCCAACCTCGACTCCAACACCCCGTGTGTCCTTATCTTGCTTGATCTCTCTTCTGCCTTTGACACTGTCAGCCACGCCATCCTGCTCAACCGTCTCTGTGATAGCCTGGGTATCACTGGACAGGCTCTGGCGTGGCTGACTTCTTTCCTCTCCGGCCGACCCTCCCAGGTCCAACTTGGGTCCTTCCTCTCCGATATCTTTTTCTCTACCTGTGGCGTCCCCCAGGGTTGTAACCTCTCTCCTTGGCTGTTCAACAATACCTGGCACTCCTTGCCCACCGAATCGCCGCTCTTTGCCCAAATTCTCAGTGCTATGCGGATGATACCAAGCTCATTTTCAGGCTTCCCTCTGCCTCTTCCTCTCTGACTGTCTGCTATCCAGGAGTGGTGTGCCGCCAATGACCTCTGCCTCAATACCAGTAAGACCGAGATTCTACTCATCGGCACTCCCTCTCCCTCCTTCCCTTCAGCTCTCTGGCCAGCCTCTCTTGGCCCTCTTCCTGCTCCCACCTGCAAGGCTAAAAACCTCAGGGTCATCTTCGACTCCACACTCTCCTTCTCTCCTCACATCTCCGACGTCTCTAAGAAGTCACACTACCAGCTGCACCTCCTCAGAGGTATTCTTCCTCTCCTCTCCTTCCCCCAGAAGCTCACCGTCTCCAGAGCCCTGGTTCTCTCTAAATTGGACTATTGCAACAGCCTCTATATAAATCTGCCTGCCTCTACTCTCCGCCCTTTGCAACTTATCCAAAACAGGACTGCAAGACTTGTCCTTGGCCTCAAGCCCAGGGATCGTATCTCTCCAGGACTGAAATCTCTGCACTGGCTCCCAGTGGCTGCAAGGATTAAGTTCAAACTCCTCTGCATTATTCACAAGGTATTCTGGGGCCGCATTACCTTCAACTCTCACTTCCTAAATACCTTCCTTCTTGGGCTCTTCGCTCATCTGCCTCCATCTCCCTCAGAGTTAGCAGCTTCTCCAAGCAACGAGTTGGTGGTCGATCTCTCTCCTCGGCTGGGGCCTCCCTCTGGAACAGCCTTCCTGCCTCCCTGAAATTTGAGGAGAACCATCTACAGTTCCGGAAACACCTCAAAACCTTCCTCTTTGCTTCTGCTTTCTCTGCCTCTCTCCCCTGCTGAAATTCCTGCCGATTCTGCACTGATTACCTGGCCACCCTTCCCGATCTTTGGCCAGGTCCCGCCTTTGCACTCCTCAGCCGCCTCCCTGGCAACCCCATGCACTTAGGGACTGTTTCCGTATCCCTTCAGTCCCCTTCCAGCACTTATGTCTGCTCTTACCTTGCACTTGCCACCATCAGGCCGTTTATTTATCGTATTTATTCTTCTTTCCCATGTACTGCACTTTCCCCTTCCCCCTGGCACTCTTCCCTTTGTCCCTCCCCTCACACTTGCGCGATCTGAATGACACCTGGCCTAGTAGGATCTTTGTCTCTCTTCCACTGTTTTTCCCCTCCCTTGCCTCGTCGCGCCTTGAAACACTTGTGTATAGGCGCGTTATAAATGCCATATCATATCGTATATCATAACATTCTACAACTCCAATAATTATTAATCAATCTCAACACAAAATACAGATCAACATGATTTAGGAAGATATCAAATCATGTAAAGCACACCAGTAGCTCATCTCACATTTCAATAAGTAATCAAAATATACGAAAATAGAATAAAATGTTAGTAGTTCCCTATAAGCAGCATGCATGCCTAGGTTTAACTGCACCTTGGAGGAATTTAGAAAGAGACACAGCCTCCGATGGAGAATTGGCACAGATGAGGTATATAGATGCAGGGACATTGACAAAAACATAGATTTCTCACAATTGGAAATATGTGTCTTCTTCAGGGATTCATATTTTGATCCAAAGAGTATAATATAAGAAAGCCTCAAAAGTAAATGAGCAGAACGACAGAGTTATTGCTTGTGCAAGACTCATTCCATCTTTTCTAAACCAACATTAGGTTTTAATATGCTGAAGACTGCATCGCTCGATTAAAGTAAGATACAAAAATCAACGAGGTGCAATAGTTAATCAGTATATCTACATTTCTATTACTAGATTTCATCAATTCACTATTTGATCTTACAGCCATGAGTAAGTCATTCAATTTGTTTTTCAAAGCTTTAATCATGATCTTGTGAAGTGCTCCTCAAGTCAATTGCAATCAAATTTGTTAGTTTAATCAAGTCATTCTCTACGGCATCAACCCATTACATGTTGCATGCTCTTTGGCTAGAGATAATATGAGATAGAATTATTTTACATAGTACATCCTTCTGATTATAACAAATTGATTGATTTGCAGAGGAGGATTGGTGCACAGCTCTCTGAAAGGCATGTTCTCTGCACATTGAAAGGTTAGGTGCAGATTGTAGTAACAGTAAAAGCCTTTTCCGAGACACATTTTTCAATGCATAAAAGTGTTTTTGTGTTGGTAAAACCATATACACCCTCTTCATACAGTGCAACACTTTTGTATTTTGCCTCAGACGCTCTTATGATTCATTTTACAGGTTTAACACTCCATTTCCAAATGTGAAAATGCCACCACTTGCATGAATCAGGCTTCAAGTCATGTTTCATTTGGGAGCTCAGGAGTTTGAAGGCGATACTCGAGCGATGCAGGTCGGTATGTGGTTCAGGGTCTTTCTAAGTCGGTTCTTGAAGGTTGATTCAAACACAGCAAGGTGCAAGACCACATTGAAGTGTTTCGAACGGTACAAGCATACCGCGTTGAAGAGTTTGAGTGCAGCAGCCACATGGTTCCAGTTGGCAAGCAGGAGTTGAGCCAGGTGAAGCAAAAGTAGGTTACTCCTCGAAAAGGTGCTTCAATAGGTGCAGATCGAGAGGGCCCCCAGTGTTAGTTTGACCATCAAAGTAATTGCGAGGATGCTGGCAACTGGATGCGCAAATAGGTTCAAGCAGTTTGAGGTGGCATTCGAAGATTGCTGTTCCCCCAGGGACTGGCCGACCGTCGATGAAAATCAGCAAGAAAAGGCTGCTGGTGGTTAGACGTTAGTTTGAAGGCTGCGGCTGAAATGGAGATGATCTGGTTTGAACTGAGGCCACAATGTGCACAGCTGGCATGGTGTGCCGTTGAACTTGTTCCAACATGCGAAAAAGAGGTTTGAGGTGGCACAGTTCCAAGAGCACCTCCAGAGCATCCTGAAGGTTTCAAGGCATTGAATCAGGCTTAAATTGCAGTTTGAAGAACAAAGGATTCCTGTGTGGCTTGGCCTTCTGTTTGATGTGAGTACCAATCCTTGGGCTCAAGTATAAGTTTGGGTCTTTGTTCCCTATCCCCAAGCATATGGGACCCTGATCCACAACTACAGGAGTCCTACAAGGCTGTGAGGTCCTGGGTACTGTTGTGGCTGAAAGAAAGGCAAGTCTTGTCCCAGTAGCTGTTACCCCCAATGGTCCCTGGGTATGGTTAGGGGACAGAGCTCACGTCTGCCTTGGACCCTCTGTCTTCACCTCACTGCTGCAGGTCTTTGGAGAGATCAGCCCTCCCAATAACTGTCCAATGAAATCTTCTATAGGATTAGAGTCCGATAGATGATTCAAAGAAGGGGTGTGAGGCTCCTTCTTTCAAAGGTAAAAGCCCACATTTGATTAGATTAAATTTAGCCTACCTTAGTGGTCCAATTGCTGTTCTTGAAAGTAGACGACTTTGCCCTTCTGACATCACACCCAAAGTACTTTGCTCTAGATGAATTGGAGGGGACAGGAAGGAGAAAGAGAAACAAGATGGTGGGAGTCTTCCCCAACTGTACAGATGTCTCCTGTCTGCAGTAACCCCGCCCCCTTCCCCTCTCACTTGGATCAAAGGCCTTTAGAAATGCAATGCCCTTGTGTAAGGCTACTCCCTTTAAATGGGTGTGCACCATTGATGCCTGTGTCCAGGTCAGCTGCCTGTTGTGCGGCTATCTCTGGAGGGGGAGTTACCTACCCTCGCAAAGCAAAGAGATCAAAGAAGAGGCATGCCATTCAGATTCTTGTCCTGTCACTTAGCAGAATAAGCCTGTCTGGTCAGAATCACCTTTCACAGCAGATTTGGCTCACAGGAGCTGACACATATGTGACATCAAATTGGATGTGTCTCTAATGATTATGGTTAGTGCCATGCCCATGCCTTAACCCAAGCATAGGTGATACTTAGTGTTTACCTTGCCACCAGCCTGGGCTACTTATGATCATTGTAGTTTTCGTACAGGTGTGCATATCTTGAATGCAGCCCCAGTGCCACAGAGACCTAGCTATCACTGAAGCTGTCAAAATGGCAACTGCGACCTCTGAACCTGCTCTGTGCCACTGGTAAGCAGGGACTGTAGATCAGAATACTAATGCAGCAAGACACAGGTACAGACTGTGCTTTTGGCATAGTGCTTATGAAAGGGGAATCTGATCAGCAGATTACCGTGTCAGAGAGAGAGAATATTACCTGGTCATTTTATTAATTAATAAAAATAAAAAAGTCAGGGATTCTACCCTTTTGCAATCTGTCACACATATTAGGCCTCATTACAAGGTCAGCGGTAAGGAGTTAACAGCGCCGGTAAGGATGCCGGTGCCCTTTACCCCTTACCGCCGCATTACGAGGTCCCTTAGCGGGTCCCGCTAAGGCCGGCTGCTAAAACCAGCCGTCCTTAGCAGGAGCCGCTAAAGGACCAGGGAGCTAAAAACGGGCCCATTATTAACGGGCCATTCTTAGCTCCCTCCCTATTCCCTTTGAGCCCTATGGGGAGCCAGCGGCATGGCTGCCTCCAAACTCGTAATGACCCCCATTGTCAGGGGAGTTTTCCTAAAGTCCTACTGGTAGTAAAACTTTAGTAAGCTATCCAAGCTCTTAGTATCAGTCTGTACTAATTCAGGAAAAGATTATTACCAAAGCCTGGAGAAAATGGCTTGCTATAAAACACTATATTGTACATCAGGTGGTTATAATATTGGAGGGCTCTTGGAGGTTTACCGAGTAAGTATGGTACCTTCCATACTTTATGGTATGGTAGCCTTGAATTCTAAGCAGAGCTTTTAGCTAAAACAATTTGAAGGAAAACTCTTGAGGTCTGTCATGAATCTTCCAAATTCAGTACCCATCAAGGCTTTGCGGCTTGAGTTTGGGGTTACTTCACTCAAGACATTATGGTACGTAGAAAGAACTCTTTTACATGCGAAATTTTTGGATTGTAGCCAAGTCTCTTAACACTCTTCTGCTACTACTGGGTAGAAGAGTTGTACATGCTTATAAAAATAACTTTATCACTGAGCTTAAGAAAACTGCATCCCCTTTCATAGCGGAATTACAATTTGAAAATGACATATTAAAAACAGATCAAAAATATGAAATAAAAATAAAAAGGAAAGCCATGGGTTGGGACATGGCAAAAATGTTGACAAGTTACACCTTAAGGCTAGATATGGAGAAATGGCTCTACAAAGTTTTAACAATCATTGCCGTCTTCCTATCTGACTAATCTGTGTCCTATAGAACTCAAACGCTTATTGTATCTGCAGCTCAATCTATTGCATTTCATGGATCTTATCAGTGCGTGCAAAAAATGCTGGCTACATCGATTTTGTAAGCAATATCGAGGATTGTTTAAGTGATCAATTCTGGTCCACTTATTTAGTGCATCATCAAATGTCATAGTGGCTGCTGCTTTTCATATAAGGAAGGAGGTGTGGAAGACATTTTAAATGAATTAACTGCAATTTGAGTTAGACTTAATAAGATTTGATATGAACTGATTTTATATATATGATGATTAAGTGATTTTTAGTTTGTTTTTCCTTAGGTGAATTTGATCTACTAATTGTATGTATCTAGTTATTGTATTAATGTTCACTTTGTATTTCATTTTAATGTGCTTAAAGTTCTGTGTTTAACCAAGTGCACAATAGATGTAAAAAAAATTAAAAAATAACACATATAGTAGAGTCACTTTAGGGTTTGGACAATGGTTAGTTAGTTTAATATTAGCCTGGTTCCAGGTTCTACAGAGTTTCTTCACACAGCAAGTCTTTTAAGTACAAAAACGCAACCTTAGCTAAAGGCAGTTCGGAGAGGGCTCAAAGACTTGACAAGCAGCAGAATATGAAGAGTTCCTGAGGATTTCTTCCAGTCTCTAGTATTATAGAAGCAGCAAGTTAACAACAAGGGAGACCTGTACAAGGACATGATGAAGGGACACAAGCAGCAGGTAACAGGGAGTGGCATTGGACACCTCTAGGTGCACTCCAACGCTCTGGAGCGATTTCTTGGAATCAGGTAAGCAATACCATTTTCCCCACAGTACCTTAGGTTAGAAGAAAATGTTTGTGCTGGAGCAGAAGGCTCGAGGGAAGACCTGTGGCACGACCTTCAGCAACGTCTTGGGTCACTCTGCAGTTTTGGCACTTTCTCTGCAGCACCAACAAAAGACATGGATCGTCTGGTCAATCTTCTTCACTTCCTGCAGTCCCGCACTCTGAGAGGGGGTCTGGGTGAGTTGGATCGTCAGATCTAGGGAGTATCCTAAAGGGTTCAGCAAAGATTTGGACGGATTCAGCCTTTTCCACGACGATGCACTCAAGATGGGGTTCTGCAGCTCTGGAAACCCCTAGGACCTTGGGAGAACGCTAAATTCAAAGTTGTCCTGGGACTGGTTGTTCCCACCAGCCAAAGGGAAGGGGTTGTCCTCTTTGAATCCCCTCAGTCACATAGAAAACGGGGTCAGGACAGCAGTGGTCGCTTCAGTGTTGCAAAGGGTCTGCAGGCATCTCTGGTCATCTTCTTCTTCGGTTACTTCAGTTTCCAGTGGTCGGCTTGCTTTTCACTCCAGAACCCTCACCTTTTATACAGTTCCAGTACACACTCCTCTGCAATCCCTCTCAGCATTTTACAGAAAGGGGCTTTTGATTGTCCAATTAGGACAGCCAGACCCCCTGCGGGAGCTGGTCCTATTCAGGCTCTCTGGCAGACAAAGGACAGGGGGGTGGAAGACTCCTTCCCCACTTCCTGCCTGCCCAGAAACTCTGGAACCTAGGCAGGGATATCCAAGGGCTCCGGCCAAAGGCAAAACACACACAGTGACCTCCCTCCCCAGAATGGCAGAAGAGGGGCTTACAAACAACAACCACGCTAGTAATGGTGAAAGAAGAAGGAAAGACCAGGTTGGTATTTGGGTGCCCCCATTGTGCACTACCAAGGCTATGGACATAGCCTCTGATATACATATTACACAATAGTCGGTAGAACACATCCACTGCCACCAGCTATAACTAGGAGATTGTCTATATGACTAAAAAGCAACAGGAGTAGAGAGAAGGGGGGTACTAGGTATCCCTTTGGCACTCCACTGAAGGTGGTGTGTGCCAATCTCTGACTATGGGGTTTTGGGAGAGATACTAGGTATTTCTCTATCCTTAAGAACTGTCGTTACTCTAGGAAATAGAAAAATTATCTTAAAGGAGGCCCTGAAGGTCCCCAGCAACACTGCCCATTAGGAGCTGTGTGCTGCAGTAGTAAAACATAGATGCATGTATGAGCTACGGAGTGGGCAGACTCCATGGTACAGGTAGAATACAAAGAATAGAGTTCCAAAAGACACAACCCACAAGAATGAATGAGTGGAAAAAAGGTTCCACTCATTCAGGATTGAAAGACAAAGGTCCAGTCCAGCAAAAAGTGCGGGGGGTCTCACTAGGAGAGTGGATGAAGGATACAAATGATACATCAACTAACACATATAATAGCAGATTTAGTAATCTTTGCTGTCAGGCCCAACTGCTACAAGAAATTCACACAGGCATCAATTAACTTGTGTAATTATTTAGGGGTATTAGCTAAAAGGACTCAATCATCAGCGTGGCATTAAACTGGTATGCCCATGTCATGCATTACGGGCATATCTTGTTGCAATTCTTGTTACACTGAAGCTAAGGAATTGACTTATAAATTTAAAAACATGGATACCAAAACATACCCTTGTCAGGCCCCACATGGTGTGCTAATGACACAAGTAGCTGATCCACTTCTATCAATATACACTGATGCATTATTGTGCTTGCTAATTTCAGTCAAGATGGTCAATAGCGAGCATGACGGAAAACATTTAATTGTAATTGTGAGCGCTGCTTGCGATGAATAGAAGCATGCCAGACAGCATTTACTTATTTTGCACAGGGTATGACAAACTTGCAGGGCAAAAGGTGGCGTGCAGGTGTGTATGGCACCTTTTGCCCTTGGCGTTTGTACTCTGCCGTGCGAGTGACATAGGTTTGGTGGTGTGGGAGCCCCCTAGGTGAATGTCAGCACGTATGGCAACACGTAACAGCTTCTAGTGAGATCAAACGGCTTCTAGTGAGATTACACTCGTAGGGTTTCTTGTAGGAAGGTTTTCTTAAGATCATTAAGGACTGCTTCGTGAAATATTTGTATAGAGAGAGTTGTTATAGGTGGAACTAATGTACTTCTTGGTTTAAACTTGATGTATGCATTCTTATTTGGCTCTTTGAATCCTCAACAGTCATGTCTGTATTAGCGAAGAATACCTTGTTTGAGTTTGCGAACAAGTATAAATAGATCCATTTTATTTTCAAAAAGAGTTGTGCATTATGTGGGTGCAAAGTTCAACCCTTTTTGTGATAGGTCAGGTTCTTCCTCATAAAATGCCCTAGCTGATAAACGGGTCACTGGGTCCTTCTGGTTCACTCCTTGTTTGCGTTGTTCCTTGCAATGCTCCCTATTTATTGCTATTAACTTGGCAGGATGCACGCCTAGTTGCAAGATGCAGCACAGTTTCGTTCGCTTTGTCACAGTGGTTTAGGTTACGGTTGTGCTCTTGTGAATCTTCACTCCTGTTTGCATGATGCAGCGCAGATGCTCATTCTCACCCTCTCAATGTCCACTCTGGGCTATTGCATGCTTGGGGGCCTTCGCTCAATGTTCTCAGAGGCAGCAGAGAGGGCACCTATTGCACGTTTGTAGTTGGGAAGCTCCCTTCTGTTCCTTGGCATGTGCAAATTACACTTCGTGTCTATTTTATGTGTCAGTTTAAATCCCCCTGGGATTTTCTCTAAATCACAGAGTCAAAGTTCTGCTCATGAGATAATGGAGGTGGAACGTGGAAACATGGCATTGCAAGAGACAGGCTTTTTCAGGGCCATCACTTACCAAATGTACAAACTAAGCCACATGAGTTAAGGCATACTGGGCCCTGCATCTCTGTAGACGCCTTCGCCCCATGCCTATCTAGGGGCAAGGCATCTAACCAGTATAAGGATTTGCTGGGGAGCTTGGCCACAAGAACCTTTAACTTTCAGCAAAGCACTTGTTCTGCTCACCCGTCCACTGTATAAATCAGCGTGTGTATGTGCATGTGCTGGTGGGTTTAGAATGCAATAATCAGTTTGCATGTGGCATTTTATGGCCACCAGCATTTCTGAATTGTATCCAAGGACAACGTCCATTATCTATCTGGCTGTGTGCCTGGGTGTGTCTTTTCAGTGGTTGGAAATGTTATGTATCTTCTGTTTGCCCATATTCACAGAATTGTGACCAAATCTTCAATAGCTTCAAATAAGTGAAGGGGTCAATTCAGGATTTTTCAGGGTCATTCATTGCTAGGGAAAAACATACTACATTTGTTTAGTAGAAATGTACATCCTGTTTTTTTAAAATAATGTTCAAATATTTGTATTTCCCATCAAATCTGGTAACTCTTTCTAAATATTGTATTCATGCTGTTTTCAGTGTCTTTCCCAGGAGGATATAAACCATCCCATTCTCCAGCATGGGGTCTGGCATGGATTCACATGCTCATGAATATTCCCCGTCGTCAGGCCGGGAATCCTCGGTATAGAAAAAAAATCAGTATCAGTTTCGTTTCTGATCTGTCTTTCTTAGTAATAACCAATCACTGGTCTCTGGGTCATACTGCCCCCAGCCAATGACTGCCCTCTCCCTAAGCCCCTCCTCTGGCAGCCATCCTCAGATTTTTACTGCACGCTCAAGTGTTGGGAGTCCTTGTGTTTAGCTCTTGAGCTTTTTGCTGCGTTTTCGCGCTTTTTCAAAGAGATTTTCTCATTTTTCGGTCCAATAGAGCCTCAAGCTCCACCGTGTCTACATCCGATCAACAGGGACCCGTTTCGGATTTTCTACGCCCCTCAAGGGTGAAGTTTTCATCGAGTTACGCTTCTTGGAGGAGTCCAGAAGTTTCTGCGGCCTACCCGGACATGGCCCAGGAGAAAGGAAGCTCGACGCCCGGAAAGCTGTTCAGGGTTTGCCCTGATGCCAGCTGCAGAATGTGTTCAAGGAGGACGAGCACTTGAAATGTCTCTACTGCCTTCATGAGGACAAAATGCACATGGAGAAGGACTGTGCGTTTTGCGGGAACATGTCGGAACGGACCATCAGGGACCGACACCTTCGTCTCTCCAACTGGCTGGAAGGAAAGAGCCTGTCAGGTGAGAAGAAGAAGAAGAAGTCTGAGCGGTCTTCTAAGTCCTGTGAGGGCGCCCCGGCGACAGGGGCCCAACAGAAGGCAAAGCACCGCAAGTCCGCGGGTACCAGGAGCGCCGAACGGTCCGGCTCCTCGGCTGCCAGGCAGGACGCATCCTCTCCAGCGCCATCAACCACGAGCCAACGCTCTGGCTCAGGGAAGAGGAAGGCTGAGAAGCCGGCCTTCTGGAGAGGCCCCGGTCGATCTCGAAGGATCCAGCCGAGGGGGACCGAGGCGGTGACCCTCCTCCCAAGGTGAAGGCCACAGGCCCGCAGAAGGCGGTGAAGGCCTTGATTCACCCGGCCAAGGCCTCTATCGAGGAAGTCACAGCGGCCCTGGCGCAGCCTGAGAAGGCTACACCAGTGGAGGCGACCTTGGGGCCCAGAGTTTCCCTGCCACCACGGAGGGAATCCTCTTTCAGGCCCATCGAGAAGAGCCGCGTGAAGACCCCGGCAGAAAAAGAGGGGGGGCCGGTGGCCATTGTGGACACGGACACAGCCTCCGAGGAGGAACTGGTTGAAGTCTTGGAGGGCCTCGACGAGGGCGTTGAAGAGGCCCGGTCCCACAGGAGGGATCCCGACGAAGGGGACGACGAGGGCGGTGCCGGCGAGGTTCCTAGTCAACCGTCGCGCCTGTCGCTTCCGGAGCCGCAGAACAACTCGGCGGCCATTTTGTTGGCAATACAATCGTTATGTTCGGAGAAAAGGACGAGATTGCCCCTACCACTGACGGAGGAGCCGGAACCAGGCCTGACGGAGGAGCCAGAGCCAGGCCCGTCGGGAAGTCCCCCAAACAAGAGAAGACGGACCCATCCAGCCCCGCCTTTTCAGCCCTCGCGGCCTGCTCAGCCTTTGCCCACGTCCCCCGTACCTAGGGATGACACGGGAACGGACACCGCCACGACGGGTACGGATGACGACGGCGGCGACGATGGGACGGAGCTCCCATCGCCTCCAGCCCGGGCTTCCGCGCCTGACGAGATTGGGTCTTTCCACGCTATGATCGCCAGGGCATCTGAGCTTTTTCAGCTCTGCCCCGAAGAGAAGAAGAAGGAAGGTTTCCTTTACCAACGGCGCAAGGCCAGGAGGAACACAGTCCTCGCCGTGCCTTTGCTGGATGACATCTGGTACGAGGGTCTCACCCTTCTCAAGAACCCGTCTACGACGCCTGCCAAGAGGGATCGGTACGAGAAGAAGTACCGGGTCCCCGTCGCGGCACCTTTGTGCCTTAGGGCGCAACCGACCCCTGACTCGGTCGTCTCAGCGGCGGCCAAGAAGAAAGCGGGGGGGGCATCGGCCTCAACGTCAACTTCCCCGTCGGATGGCGAAGGAAAGAAGCTGGATGCAATCGGGCGACGAGTTATCTCGTCAGCGGCAACAACGATTAAGGCAGCCAACGCCCTCGCGATCGTGGCCCGCTACGACAGGGAGTTATGGTACAAGATCGCCCCCCTGTTGGACTTTCTACCGGATGACAAGAGGGCTGAGGCCCTGGAGATCTTGCAAGAAGGTGAGGTGGTGTCGGACTACGCCATTACGGTGGCAACAGACATTGCCGACACTGGTTTCCGCCAGCTAGGCAACAGCGTTTGCCTCAGACGACGAGGGTGGCTCAAGGCGACGGATTTCCACCAGGATGTACAAGCCAAGGTTTTGGACATGCCGTTCGACGGGAACAACCTGTTTGGGAAAACAGTGGATGAGTCCCTCCAAACCATCAAAGCGGACACGGAGACAGCTAAGGCCCTGGAAGTTCTCCAGCAACGAAGGCCGTCCTTTCGGAGCTCCGGAGGCAAGCAGGGTGCCTCCAAGGGATTCGGCGGTGGCTCCTCTACGTACCGCCAAGCGGCCCGCTCCTCGTCGCAGGAAGCCTATAGAGGACGAGGCAAGTCGGGTGGATTCTGCCGTCGTCGCCAGGGAGGCCAAGGCGGCAAGGTGTCCTCCAAGCAAGATTGAACCGACTGTGGCGTCGGGCCCCCACTGAAGCACCCCGGTGGGAGGCCGGCTGGCGAAGTTCGTCAGCATGTGGGAGTCCATCTCCACCGACCGTTGGGTGCTGGACGCCCTGGCCCAGGGGCATGCCCTCGAATTTCTAAAAAAAGTGCCCCCGCATTCCTCCCGTGGCCAGGACCGAAAACCACGTCCCTCAACTGCTGTTGGAGGTAAGGGCGATGCTCAAGAAAGGTGCCATTGAGCTCGTCCCAAAGAGTCTCCTGGGCTCCCGAGTATACTCAAGGTACTTCCTTGTGAAAAAGAAGACAGGAGGGTGGCGACCCATCCTAGACCTGCGACGACTGAACAAGTACATCAAGGCACAGAAGTTTCGGATGGTCACCCTCCAGCAGGTGCTGGGACAGCTGGAGGAGGGCGATTTCCTGTCGTCATTGGATTTGGAGGATGCATACTTTCACATTCCCATTCTAAAAGGACACCAGAAGTTCCTCAGGTTCGTGGTCCAAGGGCGGCACTACCAGTTCAAGGCCCTCCCGTTCAGATTGAAGTCAGCACCCAGGGTTTTCACCAAGTGCCTTGCTCCAGTGGGGGCGCGGCTGCGCCTGCAGGGGATCCACGTCTATCCCTACCTGGATGATTGGCTCATCCGCTCAAGGACAAGGGAGCTCGCCGTAGAACACACAGCGAAGACCGTCCAGCTGCTCACGGACCCGGGGTTCTCCATCAACTTCCCCAAGTCCCACCTGGTCCCCTCTCAAGTTGCACTGTTTCTGGGAGCCAAGCTCGACACAGTGGCGCGTCTGGCCTCGCTGTCAGGGGAAAGGATAACGGCCATCCTAGGCAAGGTGCAGCGTCTGCTGGCCACGGACGTGGCCAGAGTGAGGTCCATCATGCCCCTCCTCGGGATGATGTCCTCTTGCATTTATCTTGTGCGCCTGTGCAGGCTTCGGATGCGCCCTCTACAGGAGTTCCTCGATGCCCGCTGGATATAAGCAATGGGCAGCTTCGAGGACAGGATCCCTCTCACCGAGAGTTTCCGACGAGCGTTCCGGTGGTGGGGCACCCGCGCTCATCTAGCGGCGGGGACAGACTTTCAGACACCGGCCCACCAGGCGACGGTGACGACGGATGCCTCCATGGAGGGGTGGGGAGCCCACATCAGAGATCTTCACGCGAGAGGCCTTTGGCTCCCGGAGGAGAAGCCGCTCCACATCAACATCCTGGAGTTCCAGGCAGTGTTCTGGGCCGTCAGGTCCTTTCTCCCGTCCCTCAAGGGCAAGGTGGTGAGGATCTTCACCGACAACACCACTACGATGTTCTACATCCAGAAGCAGGGCGGAACCAGATCCCCGGCCCTATCCAAGGAAGCGCAGGACCTGTGGCATTGGGCCGTTGCTCAAGGGATGTTTCTGGTGCTGTTTCATCTGGCAGGGATAAAATACACCATCGCCGACTCACTCAGCAGAGAGCTGCGCTCGTGCCACGAGTGGGAACTACGCCAGGATCAAGTGGACCGACTCTTTCAGCGATGGGGCAAACCCTAGATCGACCTGTTTGCGACGGCGACGAACTCCAAGTGCCAGAGGTTCGCCAGCAGGTTTCCCCAACCGAGGAGCATGGGCGATGCTTTCTCGTTCCCCTGGGACGGCCTGTTCCTATATGCGTTTCCTCTGTTGCCGTTGCTGCTCCGACTCAACAACCAGCTCAAGAGGTCCCGGTGCAGAATGATCCTCGTCGCACCGGCGTGGCCGAGACAGATCTGGTTCCCGGACCTTCTGGACTTGTCAGCGTCCCCACCAGTCAAGCTGTCGACGGACGCAGATCTTCTCTCCAGAGAAGGAGGCGCAATTCTTCAACACGACCTGGAGTCGCTGAATTTGCAGGCCTGGCTCCTGCAGCACTAGAGTTTGGAGGATACGATATCCCTGCCGACTGCAGAGAGGTTCTTGCGAAGGCCAGGGCATCCTCAACTCTCAAGTGCTACGGACATAAGTGGAAGAGGTTCTCGATCTGGTGCCGTGCACAGAAGATTAACCCTCTGCGGATAACGGCCCCTCAAGTATTGCCGTACCTTCTGTCGCTTGCCAAAACTGGACTATCTCATGCTTCAATCAAGATACACATGGCAGCGATTTCCCAATACACCAGGACTACAGGGCGGTCATCCCTGTGGTCTCATCGCCTGGTTAAGGAATTTATGAAGGGACTGTTTCGATCATTCCCGCCGGTGAAGGCGCCAGCCCCGGCGTGGGAGCTCAACGTGGTGCTGACCAGGCTCATGGGTCCGCCATTCGAGCCATTGCATTCGGCCCCGTTGAAGTTTCTGTCGTGGAAAACAGCGTTCCTGGTGGCCATCACCTCCGCATGGGAGAGATCCAGGCACTATCCTGCAAGCCTCCATACCTGACCTTTCACGATACAAGGGTAGTGCTGAGGATGCACCCCTCCTTCATGCCCAAGGTGCCATCAGACTTCCATCTCAACGAGCCCTTGGTGTTAGCAGTCTTTTTCCCATCACCTTCGTCGCCGGCAGAGAGGACTTTGCACTCGCTGGATGTAGCTAGAGCGCTGAAGTTCTACGTGGACCGAATGAAGAGTTTTTCGGAGGACATCACAGCTGTTTGTGAACTTTGGACCTGTGAACCGAGGTAAGGCTCTCTCGAAGGCTTCCATTTCCAGATGGCTCTCTGGCTACATCATGCACTGTCATCGGTTGGCGAACCGACCGTTGCCCGGCTGTCCGATAGCCCATTCAACCAGAGTGGTCGCTGCTACCACAGCGTTCTTGTCTGGTGTGCCCCTGCTGGACATCTGCAGGGTTGCTACGTGGAGGTCGACGCACACCTTCACGAGATTCTACTGTGTCGACCGGGATTCCAGGGAGGAGTCTAGGGTCGGCCAAGCAGTGCTGCGCAACTTGTTCACTTAAGGTGAGCCTGGTGAGGAGGTAAGAAATGCTTAATGTTGAGTTTTATGTAATACTTAATGTTGAGCCTTGCCACCTCCCGTGGTTGTGTGTGTCCTGCTATGTATTCTTATATTCATGAGCATGTGAATCCATGCCAGACCCCATGCTGGAGAAGGAACAAGTTACTTACCTGTAACTGTTGTTCTCCAGCATGGGTCTGGCATGGATTCCCATGCCAACCCTCCCTCCTACCCCTCTGCGGCTCTTCACTTGGTCATACTGCACTTTACGTGCTACCAAATCTGAGGATGGCTGCCAGAGGCGGGGCTTAGGGAGAGGGCAGTCATTGGCTGGGGGCAATATGACCCAGAGACCAGTGATTGGTTACTACTAAGAAAGACAGATCAGAAAAGAAACTGATACTGATTTTTTCTTTACTGAGGATTCCCAGCCTGACGACAGGGAATATTCATGAGCATGTGAATCCATGCCAGACCCATGCTATAAAAGGACATAATGGCGTTGACCAGAGGAATTGTATACCACTGCATGGTATACCATCAAACGCTGCTTTATAAATAAAGATTAATTTTCCTTAGGGCCACATACTTTAATGAAATCAAATAAAATCTAAGACATTGGTCAGTAGAGCTGTGACCTCATCGAAAGCCAGCCTGGTGGTGATCAATGGCATTGTTTGATTCAATCCGGGTGAACAAATGACCCAACAGAACCGGGGCATAAATTGTACCTCATGAATCAAGTAAATCACTTTTATTGCATTTTTTAAATACAGGAATCATTTCTGCCCTTGTCCAGGAGGTTGGGACAGAGGCTGATGCTAATAGCAGGTTGAATATTGTTATTAGGAGGGGGGTGCATAGACTACTTCACTTTTAAAAACATCAACTATTTTACCTGGGCCCAGAGCTGGGCCCAGTTGATTTGATTAAAATGTAGCCTACACTTCTTTTAGTGTAAGTAAGAGTACTTCCCAATGTGCTATCTGTCACTAGGATCACATTATTAACCTGAAGATGGTTCCCTTCGTATGAAGAGCTAAAACATGACTATCAGTAAGCCTTTTGAGTATTTACACTTTGTACATTTAGTGACCTGCATCCCCCACAATATAAAGGCCTTTGTATCATTATCATTAGCAGCTTCATGTAAACTGTCCTATTATTGTGTGTGTAAATGCTTGCTTTTTGCTCTCAATGGTGTTCTTGTAGTTGCACCTAAGTCGGCCCACTACGACACTTTTGAGCTCTTGACATACGCAATTAGCGCAGATTTTTCTGCAATGCATTCTTTATCGTACCAATGATCCCGAATTAGGGTTTTTCTTTCCACAACTTTGTGCGGTTTGGTTACATTGTATTAATTATACTATCATACTCATCCATAATTTCACACAGAGATAGATCACATGGTAATAAAATACACTCCAAAAACAGTAGTATACACTTGTATAGTTGTGAGGACACTTTACCAATATCTAGATATTCCCATTTCAGCGTATGCCTCGCAGATGCATGTAAAGTAACAAGACTGTCTGGCCTGTCTCTACGGATAAGGTGTAAGGCTGTAATTACAGAAATAATTGCATTACTTACCCATTGCCATAGGATGCTAGGTGAGGGGAGCATGATCTTTTATTAATTTGAACCTCCGGCCCATCAAGTATTACATGACGTAGTCTATGGCACACCACATCATTACGCAGTCCAACTCCATAAGAGCACAATTCTTTTCTTGAGGCTGTAACTTCTACTATTGAATTGGATTGGTTGCTTCACCCCATTCTAGTTTTCCAGGAGTACTCCCTCCCCCCAAACCCATCCATGAGGCATTTGTTTGCGGCTTGAAGGGCTTGTTGAAGACTGTCATTATGAGGAGGGATTAGTTGAGGTTTCTTAATTACCTGAAAGCCTTTTTCATACTCAGTCAACTGGATATTAGTGTGCTTTGATCCTTTCAGCTGGTCAGTGAGAAGTCCAGTAATGCTGGAGGAATTGGGAATGAATCAGCGATAGTAGCCAACTGGGCCCAGAAATGCTTGTAACTCCTTCTTGATGTTGGGGACGTTGATGCCCTGTATATTGTTATCTTTATTAGGTTGACATTGCACAACCATCCATCAAGCCACTAATTTCGATTGTGTGTTTTGGCCACTGCATATAGGTGGGTCATATGTTCCGTCTTCTGCTGTGGATGACTGCCATCCAGGTATGCTGCAGAAAACCTTTGATGCAGCTGCAGGATTACCTCTGAAAGGTGGCTGGCAATCCATGCAGGTCAAGGGGCAGCACCGTAAATCGGAACAAGACAGTCTAGGTCATGAAAGCCTCCTTTTTCACAATCCTCCGAGGCCAGTGGGATCTGTCAGTAACCCTTAGTTCCTTAGTTCAGTCAGTCATGAATATGAACATGGCTGACCCCACTCCCTTAATTAACTCATCAGTGTTTCACTCGAAAAGTAGAAATAGTGGTCATCATAACCATTTTGTAACTTTATTTTCACTGCATCTGCCACGGAAGTATCAACATGTTTGTCTGTTAGCCTACATTTCAGCACATGTTGTTTTTCTTTTATTTACTTTGCTTGGTAAGTTTACAACCATGTGCATGCATGTTCAGACTGGTGGAAGAATCCTTTAGTAACCGCGCCAGTGGAATGAATGTTGTGTTCAGCATTGACTCCGAAGGAAAACAGTAAGGCAGCCCTCATCAGTGGACCCATGAGGCTGTAACTTGGTTCCCTTAATGCAGACTTAGTCAACCTCCATGCAAGGTGTTTGTGTTTTTCTAGGAGAAGGGGATAGGTCACAAAAGGTCCCTGTCCTATTACTAAAGGTGTCAACAATTGTTTTGGTGATGTTCCTCCTCCACAGCAGGACAATGGGGTTAGTCGACTTGTGAGTTCCTCTGTGACCCTACCATAAACGGTGAGGATAGCCCTGTGACTGCTCCCTGCCTTGTTCTGGGGTCCCAGTTGGGTGGTCTAGGGATCACCCTGTTTACCTCCTCCAGGTGCATTATCATTTATCTCATGGTGGCACCCAGCCCATTTGACCACCCCACAAATGGTTCCAAAGTTTAGACATGGGGCTTTGTCACATGCGATTTGGGTAAGACAGATGTGACAGAGTGATGGGGAGTTTTAGCACATATGGCCTGCATTGCCCAAGCTCTGTCATTCAGTGTGAGAGATGTACTTTTGCAATGCACTCAACCACTACTGCCAGAGTCATTCTCCACCACGTTTCCCCATGCAGTTCACTTCATGTAATTTTAGCTAGCTTGCACACAAACCTTTACCTGAGAAACCTGTTGTGTGGTCGTCTAAGCAATGGGAGAGATCACCACTGTTTTATGAACTTTAAATATCAATTGTACTGCTGCATTCTGTGCCCTCTGGAACCCAGCCAATTCTCTATAGGGAATGCCTGCAAGGGTTCCATTTCCATAGTCCAAGCTAGAATTAATCAAAGCTCCTACCACAGCCACTTGGTCTAACTGGAGAACACATGGAATTGCATAACAGACGAGGGTAGAACACTGATTGTATGTTGGTTCCACCTTGTTGCTTACTGCCAAGTTTTGACTGCCATATGCAACCTAAATTCTTGACTTTGGTAGCAAAAGCCAACTGGGAGCTAAGGGTGTGAGGTGGAGGCGGGCACCTGAATTGATCTGTAGAGGAAGTACCAGACATGGCCTGCACCCCATCCCCTCATTTCGAGGTACCAGGAGCGTACTCGCCAAGGTATGTGACGTATGAGGAGCAAATGAACCAACAAAAAGCTGCACTGGGACTCTGCCCAGTATACATCAGAAGATCCATACCTGTTGAAGCGCCCATAACCAGACAACCCTGGGCAGCACAGTACCCTATCAGACAGCCGTACCAGCCGCTGATACGAAACGAAGAGTACCTACAGATGGTCCATGAAGAGACCCAAAGAGCCCTAATGGAAGGCCAGTGGAAATGACACAAGGACTTGAACAGACTCGTGAATGAACAAAAGATAGCACGCCAGTGCGAGTAACTACAAAAATAAATGTAATGGACACAGAGAAGAGACGATGTTAAAACGTGAGGAAACATTGCTACGAGACAAGATGGAAGCAACCAACCAGTTAAACGTGTGTAAATAGGCTTGGAACGCAAGAAGCTAAAGATATCGATACTGCTTGCAATGCTTAGTAGAAGATTAGAGCGGCAAGCGCCAACTATATATCTACCTCAATAAGGCACATTATACAAGTGCAACTCCATTTTGTAAAAGCAGAAATGTACCCAGGTTGCCAGAGGCCTGACAGGCCAAGTTTCGTAACCCAGCCAAAGGCGAGAGAAGGAGCGGAATCGAAACTCAACAAAGAGCGGCTCATGCCTAGGAAATCGAGGTCAACTAGAGAAAGGGAGGAGAGCGTCAGCTAACAAGACTCAACTTCAGAGCATACCAGCCTGCCCCATGAAGGTCAAGATAAGGGGGGCCCATGCAGGTGGTGAGGCTGAAACAGAATTAAATGCACTAAAAGCTGGAAACTGAAGCAGATTCATGGTGAACTAACATGTGACCAGCCAGGCGCGAAGAAATAGAACTGCCTGATGTCATCCAGGACCCGAGGATGCCATACATTTTCCTGATAAGAGGCTACAGTTTCGAGGCCATACCCAGCCAACTAATTGACACATAGCCCTAAGATACTGATTGATGGAAGGAGGCAGGGTGAAACTTGGGACACCAGGCACATGGGTGTCCATTCTGCATGCCGCTAATTGAAATGGGGATTTATGTCTAGGGGTGTAACCTGCCCAATCACAATGGATCAAGTTATCTGGAGTCCTATAGATAGTAGAACCAATAAGACGTCGTACTTGTATTGACGTCAGTCACGTGTGATGTAGTGGGATGGGCGTGGACGCCCACCCGATAAGAGTTATCCAATCCGCAGGCCCTATTATAATATACAGATATAGCACCTATACTTAAGTTACCTTTCCTAACCAATTGTATTAGATGTCGAGTTTTTTTAGAATTAGACGTCAGTGATGACAAGTTTTGCCTATAACTATTGCTGTTCAACTGAAGTTCGAGGAAGTCGGAGCGAGACAGGTGATCGCAATGCAGCTGATTTCCATTTGTTTCTCTGTTTGATGTACTTGTCATTAAACAGACTTCCCTTTGACAACCTACTGAGTCCTCATTATTGAGTCGTGTTGGAGTACGTGAATCCTGCACCCCCAGTCCTCAAATGATGCAGCTATCTTGTCTTACAAGTACTAGAGGGAGCGCACTGATCTATGGGCCCGTCAGTGAAACCAAGCTCCTCTGTACAGATCCACCAGAAGATGTTTGAAAATTAACAGAATCAGTTCTGTTTTGTTGGGATTCAGTTGGGGTTGATTGTGAGTCATCCATTGACCCACCTATTCTATATATTGCACTACATTAAACAGCGACTCTTCTCTCTAGCTCACTCTCACGTTGATCTCGATATCATCTGCATTAGAGTTAAAACCTAGACCGAATTTCCTGAAAATAGCCATTAATGGCTTTAGGAATACGTGGAACATCAAAGATGTTGAAGAGGAACCTTGAGGGACTCCAGAATTCAATTGGATTGCATCAGAAATATTTCTTGTTAATTTGACTCTTTGAAGACAATTATAAAGGAATGATGTGAACCATTACAATGCATAATCAGATACTCTGCCCACTGAAACCAGTCAATAACAGTAACATTGTATGATCCACTGCGTTGAATGCTGCTGAGAGATCAAGCATCACCAGTAATGTTAGCTCTCCATCACCAGTCACTTTTAGGATATTGTCCCAGACCGCCACCAAGGCTTTCTCGGTTCCATGTTAAGGCCGAAATATGGATTAAAATTGTCGAGCAGTGATGGTTGTGCAACCTGTTCTTGAAGTTGGCTGGTTACTAAATTTTGCAGGGCGATAGATCTGGAGATCGTTGGTGTTGAGTTTAGGCTTTGTACGCAGTAGTGAGACTGTTGATAGTTTCAAATCATGTCTCACCGAGCCTTGTTCTAGGGAGAGGCAAACACAAATGTTAATGAAATGGGTGAGACATAAGGCATGTGTTTGTGCTGCACATGCCAGAAGAGCATATAGTAGGTCATTGGTTGGTTTCAGGTTGTTTAGGAGTGAGATGATAGTCCCCAGGGAAACTGGGCTAAAGTAAAATTGCATGTCTGCCAGAGGGATTGTATCCGTCGAAGATTCAGCCTGCACCAAGACCTGACCGATATTCTCCTGAATGGGCATAATTATATTCACAGAGAACTTGTTGAAGGCATTAGCTTGTGCCATTGAAGGTGTACTGCCAGAGGAGATGCTACTGGGATTGAGACATTTCGATATAGTGAGAAAGAGTTATCTGGGTATATTCACAATGAAAGTTGAATTTTGTTAAGAAGGAACTTTGTTTAGCCTCGAAAATCGCAATTAAATACCTTTTTTTTAATAGCACTTTTGACATTTTTCCGAAAGATTACATTATTGGTTTCCTCCATCCTCTTTCTAACTTGTGATACTGTTTCAGTGTCGCTAGAGCCGGAGAAGGGATTTTACTGTTTTTTGGGTGCTATGAGTTGGCATGGGGCTGTGTCCTCACAAATTAATTTCAGCTCCTTGGAAGTATGATCGAAGAACTTGTTACAACCCAGCTTGATATTGATAGATGCTTGGGCATGTGCTAGGTTCGACCTGGAAATCTTCCTTCCCACGGTACCTTAGCACTGACTTTGTTTGGTTAGTACTATTTGTCTTCCTAGCATAATTAAGGGAGAAGAATCTGATGAAGTGATCTGACCAAGAAATGACCAGAGTGTTAAGCATCGACACTCTAGAACCACGTACTAAGAAAAGATCAAGGCAGCGTCCATGTTGATGAGATGGGGCAGTAGTGAGAGGTCTTACCTCAACATTATCCAGAATCGCCCACAACTCGACAGAGTCCAACACAAAAGGGTCATCTTGCCAGATGTTACAATCTCCAATGTCCACTAGTTGATTATATTTAAGCCCGGAACTTGTAAGGAATAGGTCAAGAATAGCTAGGAACATTTTAGCTGGGCCTGGGGGTCTGTAGCAAAGAATAATATTGAACGACTTCTTGCGGGATAGCCATCAATTCAAATGTCCAAGTTCGGAGGTCTCATCTCAACTTAGTGAGTCCAAATGTGAAATCTTCCTAATATTTGTATACATCACTGCAATACCACCACCTCTATGCGTGGAGCACTTTATACTATACATTGAATGGCATAGTCCTGGAGGACTAATGCAGGAGGGCACGCCATTAAAGCAGGTTTCTGTAATAAACAAAAGATCCAATTCATATTGTTTGACCAAGCATGTGAAACTGCCAAATTCATAAAAAAGATTTTTGCATAAAGAAAATTCAATAGGCCGTTTTCTTTAGAGAAATATGGTCTTCTCCTTTTTAATGCTTTTTTCTGTTCGCCCAACGCGTTTCGAGATTCATTCTCTCTTCATCAGGGGCTTAAATTTCAAAATAATTTTCACAAGCATCTATAAAGAACATATATGGATAATAGATTAATCAGATTACCTATTTTTCAAAAGAGAATCACCTTTAAATTTCGTTTCAACACATCAAACTGAAGATATAAACAAAAGTTATCAATAATCTAAGATGGGTAACACATCACTTGTGTTATTGGCAACCAGATTATGCTTATAGTCTCAATCATCCAAAAATCCAACATTAAAGGGAGATTTAGCTTATGTTGGGTGTTTGTTATACGGAAAAACTTGCCAATTTTCCATTTTATAACAAGGAGAAAGTTGTTTTAAGGCTTAAATGCTGATGTCGTGTCCCATTCTCACTATATATGTAAAAAATCTAGTCATGCCAACTAAATATTAGGTAAAGAGAACAAAGAATGGACTCACACATCTTCTAGAAGTCTTTATGAGAAAAACTTTAGAACTGGGTCTGAAAGTACACCCCAGGTAGTCCAGTGCAATAGCCAGAACCAGGTTTCCTTGGGGGAAGGATGATAACAGTATTCTAAGGTAAAGTAAAGTGTGAAAAATAATTGAAATAGTGTCAGAAGTTGTTGGGAATGCGTGTGAACTATCTGATAAACGTCTTTGCAGCAGAAGGGTTCTGTGCTGGTTTGTTGATCTCCACCGCTTGCCGCTCTTCTTGTTCCAGCAAGGCTTTTAAATGTCTCTTCAGTGCTCCCTTCCACATGGCTATAATGCCTTGTGCAAATAGTCCTGAGCTGATTTATTCATCTAAAAGCAGAATCACCTGAATGTTCGCCATATTAGGGATCCAACAAACTTACCAAACTGTTAAGCAAATTGGGTAAACTAATTTGGGTAGGGAGATTCACTTGTCTATAAAAATGAAGGGCCTGTCAGAGCTCTTCAGCAGTGGCTGGTAATCTCTCAGAGAGGGGGGAGTGGTGTGTACTGGTGTTTGTTGCTGTTTGAGAACTGGAACATTTTACTTTCTTTTCTAAGTAGGCTGTTTGGACTCTTACAGAAACAAACACCATTGCATGTTATGCATTTAATATATTTACAAGGGGAGACAGAAAGAAAGAACATTTGTATTTAGTTACAGGTGGCAGAGGCAGATGGCAGAGGCATTCCCATGTAGGGTGCCTGTAGAATAGCACAAATATGAGGGTGAAAAAAGTTGGATATATTTCGGGACAAAACAAACAGAAACAAATGTATATACAAAATCGCGTGCCTTACGTTAGGGGGGGCAAGTGCCTAAAGAGGAGTA
This sequence comes from Ambystoma mexicanum, assembly GCF_040938575.1. Lineage (NCBI taxonomy): Eukaryota > Metazoa > Chordata > Amphibia > Caudata > Ambystomatidae > Ambystoma > Ambystoma mexicanum. Next base: position 1,250,310,062 of record NC_090925.1, on the reverse strand, counting down.
CCTTATAAATATACAATATTACATTTTTAAGTGTCACTGAAGTGAGTCGTGGGGTTAATTGGGAGAGTGAGTGAGTGAGTGGGTGTGCAGGGGAGCTTCGTCCTGACCAAGTAAGTGAAGTTTAATCCAAGCTTTGAAGAGATCCACTGGCTTTGATTGTGATGGTTAGCGGGTTCCAGTAGAGCGGAACGAATAGGGAGAAAGAGCTGAAGCGAGAGGAGGCACAGGGAGGCTATGGGACAGTGAAGTTGGGTGCACCGGAGGATCAGAGGCAAAGAGATGGTGAGTAAACAGAGATACTAGCAGACAGACTGAAAGGGGCCCGATAGATACGCCATACATGAGGTTGTATTCCCAAAGCTAGGGTTTATTGCAAAGCAAAAAGTCTCAGTTGGCCAACTCGGTCTCACGCCCCGCGACATGTATCTCTAGACCTCGAGGGACGCAAGAGAGTGAATTACGTACATCAGTTACATATATACAAAATGCATATCAAACAATCAGCTATGACATGTTTAACACCCCCCTTTTATTGGGTTTCTTTGAACTTGGTGTGATGATGGACATCTCCGACAACTATGACACCTTCAAACATCTATTCTAGTATGAATTTGCAATTTGTGAGTGTGGAGGCATCTTTCAGTTGTTGAATAGAACAGAGCGCTTCTGTTCTTGGAAGCGAGCTACATACGGGGGGAAGAGTTGCATTCCAGACCTTGCTATCTATTAGGTGCTATTCATTTCCTGGGAGCCGACACGCTCTAGCGGGGCTCAGCAAAGGGGGGGCCGTAAGAAAAGCATAATTCAAGCCTTTAGCTGTATTATTCTAACATATTCTACCATATAACGAGACTGGCTGGCAGCTGCAAAATGATTAAATGCCCTGGCGCTCAGCTTCAAGGCTACATTCGGGAGGGAGCCGGGCATTCTTCCTGGCGCTGCCTACGTTGTGTTTCAACAAACTCTTGTTATCCTCACGGCCCTGCGGCCTTGTCCTTTTTACGTGCAGACAACAATGTTTTACAGTCGAGCAGTGTAAGCAGAAAATATACTGCGAAGCAATAGGAACAGAAAGCAATGAGCAATGGTTAGAAAACAAAATGGCGATTCTTGTTACATCAAAATGGCCGTTCATTGGCAAACTCGAAAACCTATATTCTGTCATATCGTGCATGAGACGGTTGGCCCACGGCCACCAAAATACGTTTGTGGTCACAAAGTAGAGGTATCCATTTTTCTAGACTGACAAACCCTCCTTTGGCCGTATGCCAAACGTCTCATCTATTTATTGAAACCTCCTCTATTGATGATGAGTCTGAAGTACTTATGTCTGAATTTTTCATGCTATCGTAAAAATCATCGTCTTCATCAATATCTATTGCCATCAACTCTTTTACTGTTTTCATTTCATTTGGGTCTTGGTCAGCTCGACCATGAGGTTGTTTTTTCTTCGTCATCATATGCATACATCCTTCCGTACATCCCTCAATTACCTCTGCGCAAACTATTGGTAGGCAATGTATGCAACAACAGCACGTTAGGAATATTCCAAACACCACTACTAATATTGAAATCAACTTCCATCCCCAAGAACGTAGTATTCCCCAAAACCAAGATCCTATTCCCCAGCCCCCTTCTTCAGTAGGCAGTTCAGAGCTTAGGACATGCGTTTTCTTTAACGCTTCAAAGATCGTAGGGGAATAGTCATCGACATAAACGCAACACGCTGATCCCACTATTCTGCAAATTCCCCCACGATCAACCAGGATCACATCGAGAGCCATTCTATTTTTCTGCGTCATTAACCTGATTCCTCTTTCTTCCAACGTCATGTTAAATAGTATATCTGTTGTTGTGTTTATGGTATTTTTTAGTATTCTGGACAGCTGCCTTATATTATAGGAGTTCACTATCTGCCCTAAGAATGGAATGAATGATTTTGCTACATCAGTTGCTATCAAAACACCCTTGTCAGTCCTTTTGACTCTAGTTCTGGATAGTCTGGCCATGTCTGCTGTTTCTAAGAGGAATACTCCTGGGAACAGTAGACCTAGGTAACATGTACCTCCCCAGCTTCTAGGCAACCAAGGATATGCTTTCTCTCCACAAATAAAATAAACTGGATCACCTACATATACTGGTTCTATTTCCCATTTTAATACCACTGTATGCATGCATCCAGTATATGTGCCGACTGAAAAAGAGCCTTTCTTTTTTAGACAAAAAGGGACAGTTCTTGGGCTATAATTCACTGTGTAAGATGGGGGGATTGTATCTTTGTCCCCTTCTGTTCTTACACCAAACGTCATTACAGATGTCTTCTCTGGTGGGGACAATCTATCTCGTCTATTTTGTCGTGTTATCTTTCGTGTACTTTTCCTCATGGGCTCTGGGGCCATTACTTGTGCTTTATGAAAAATGGAACAACCCACAGGCTTCATTATTATCTCCTCAAACTCATTCATGTTGGTTCTGTCTAATTGACCCGTACTACTCTCATTCCATTTCCCATAGAACATTGCACCTAAAGATGCACTACATGCAGAACTTAATGGTAATGGCTATACATACCACCCTATTCCTTTCCCAGCATGCTGTGGTAAATGGGCATATACCCAGCAATTTGTTTTCTTCAGAATTGCATGTGTCATGTTCATGATTAATAACAACGGATTATTCCCGAAACCTTCCTGTGCCTTTCTTCCATTGGGGGCAGGGTATAAGTAATCACCTGAACCGTGCTTTTAGTAGTGGATATATTAACTAATGGTAAAAACATTTCTAATGGGTGTATCACTTCCACATACCATAATATTAGGGCTGTCGATATTGGTGCTACCACACTCATAAAGCACATTATTATTGCCAGTGCCAGCATGCAGTTTGTTTTACCATGTGTTTTTCTTAAGCTTACAGTCTTTATAATTGACTCATTCTCAGCAGTGGTGGTGCAGGAGGAGGCTGGAACCGGTCCCGGCATGTTTCTCGTCGTCCTTCTTCCTTATCACAGTTCGTTGTGGAAATCTCTCTTTGTCGTGCTTGCTCTGATGTCAAAAAGTTCAACGGAATTGTCACAGCTCAGTTCTGCCAGTCCTTAATAGCCTGGATTTGTTTATTCGTTTTTAGGCAAGATCACTTGTCCTATCTCATACTGCTCAGAGGACCTTTGATCAGTTATCTTATTGCCTTAGTACCATGTGCGCCCAGCTTGTCCGCTCTGGTTCTGACACATGTACTTTTATGATCGCACCGAGGAGCCGCAAGTCTTGAATTGTCCGACTTGCACAATTCTCACGCTTCTCTCCTCTACACCTCTAGTTCCTTCTCTGTCCATGAGCTGAACCAGAGGTTGACATAAACACCAAAAAGAACTGCGGATCACTTTGTCTTTCGAGGCCGCAAGTTGTATCGCCTTACTCCTGATATTGTGTGATCCGTGAACAGTGCCGGTGCACTTCCAGATTCAGGCTCAAAGTCAGCCTGTGGCGCTACTGCAGGTGCTGGTGTGCGCCGCGCCAGTGATGCAGATCCATTCTTTGGTGTGCTGGCAAGTGCTGGTGGGCGCCAAAGGGGTACACGATTTGTTTCTGCTGGTATTTGCAAGGCAGATTTCGTGTCGGCCAGGAGTGATGTCGATTCTGCTGGGCAACGTTGGGGCACTCTTTGCCCTTCCCCCTGTTTGGCAATTGTCTCAGGCTTTGTTTCGAGTTTCACTTCTCGTTTTGGCAGATTTGGTGGCTGCTTACTGGCAACAGTTTCTTCCTTTTCTGGGTCTGCTGTCTCTTTCCGGTCATCTGGGTCAGGCAAGTCTTTCAGTGAAGTTGGAATCTTCTTGGCATGGGTGGCGTGGATCCACGACTTCCTTCCATCCACCCGTATTGCCGTCTGCATTGCCAAGAGTACTTGATAGGGCCCGCGCCACCTGGGTGCTAACGATGACTTTCTTTCAAAATTCTTTAGCAGCACCCAGTCTCCTGGCTCCAGCGCGTGCCCCGGACCGGTGTATCTTACTGGTAATGCCTCCTGCACCTGCTGATGAATCAAATGCAATTTCTTCATTAAAAGGCCACAATAAGTACTAAGCACAGGATGTTCTACCTCACTAAGTCGTTTTGGCTGTGGTGCGCACCATACATTTGCCAGCCTCCCCATTACGATCTCGTACGGGGAGAGCCCAGTTTTAGCCTGTACAGACGTACGAATGCATAATAGTGCTATTGGTAATGCATCCACCCAACTCAACTTGCTTGCTTCCCGCACAAATCTTGCAAATCTTTGATTTAAGAATCCCGTTGTGCCTCTCCACAAGACCGGCAGAACTCGGATGCCTTGAACTATGGAATCTCTTATCAATCTGAAGACCAGCACATATCTGTAACACTACTGCGTCCACAAAATGTGGTCCATTATCGGACCATAGGACACGGGGCAAGCCAAATCTGGAAAAGTATTCCTTAAGCATTACTTTTGCCATGCTCATTGCTGTGCAGTCCTTCAATGGCTATGCCTCCACCCACTTACTGAATGCACAGATCACCACTAAGACGTATTTTAAATTTTGGCATCTCTCCATCTCTATGAAATCAAAATGGATCACCTCAAATGGCATAGAGGGTCGGCCAAAACTGCCTATTGGAGTCACTGTTCCCTTTCCTACATTGGGCCTCATTACGACCCTGGCGCTAAGTGAAAAACGATGGCGGTAAATGGTTACCGCCATCGTTTTCCGCCAGGTCCGATCATGACCCGTGACCGTTAACTACGATGCCATTAGCGGCATCGTAGTTAACGCTGCCGCTAACTGCGCTAAGGGTGCACGCACGCGACCGCCCACACCGTACTTAGCGCCATGGCGGAAAGGTACGCAAATGCCGACCCAAGCGGACATGCACCTAACGCCATCACCCAGCCCGTTAAGTACCTTACCGCCATGGTGCTAATTACGCCATCGCGAACCAACCGTAAAGGGCCATGTAAAGTGAATGCAGCTGCCACAGGTGCACAGAAACAGCACAGGTGAAGGCAATACAGACTCAGGAAGTACAAAAAGAGCACACCCCACCCCTTCCCACACCCAGTCACACTCCACAATGATACCAATACGACTAGCAATGTTGGGGCTGGAGGACCTGATAGCAATGCATGTGCTACAACAGCAACAACAACAACAGGCAGCACAGAGGAGACGCAGGAGGAGAAGGAGGGCAAGGCAGGCCCAGCAAGCCCCACCAGCACAGCCAGTGCCACCACGCAGGCAGCCCCCAATACCACGCATCAGAGCCAATCCATTCAACCTCACTGCTGAGCAGATCCACACCCTGTACCGTTTGGACCGGGACACCATCACCGCCATCGTAGACATGACACACAACGACATCGTCAGCATGATAGAAACTCCAACCACCATTCCCCCCCTACTGAAGGTAGTGTCTGTACTCCACTTCCTGGCCACAGGCACCTACCAGCACACAGTGGGGCACTTGCATGGCATTTCACAACCATTATTCGCACGAACACTCATCCAAGTGCTCGATGCCCTCCTCAAGCACACAGACGACCACATCTCATTACCACGGACCGCCCAGGAGATTGCAAACACCAAAGTGGGTTTCCATGCACTAGCCGGCATACCCGGTTGCATTGGTGCCATCGACTGCACCCATGTGGGATTGGTGGTTCCACGTGCCATGGAGGTACCGTACCGCAACCGGAAACAGTTCCACGCAATCAACGTGCAAATGGTCTGTGACTCCAACAAGATCATCACACATTGTTGTGCCCGATTCCCCGGATCAACCCATGATTCTATGGTCCTGAGGAACTCCACAATACCACGCTACATGGAGCGACATGCAGGCCCAAGATCCTGGCTACTCGGTGAGTCCAATGTCATGGAAGTGGGCAGGTGAATGACGTACCGATGCATACTCCACCTGGCTGAAAGGGGGGGGGGAATGATGCATACTCCACCTGGCTGAAAGGGGGGGGGAATGATGCATACTCCACCTGGCTGAAAGGGGGGGGGAATGATGCATACTCCACCTGGCTGAAAGGGGGGGGGGATGCATACTCCACCTGGCTGAAAGGGGGGGGGGGAATGATGCATACTCCACCTGGCTGAAAGGGGGGGGAATGATGCATACTCCACCTGGCTGTGAGTAACACAGAGAACGGAGACAGAGGATGGGCACTCACAATGCACTCAACCCCTCTGCATACATTGGGTGATGGCATGCAAAACAGGCCATGGGAGCCATGAGCATATACTGGTTGCATTGCGTGAATCAATTAGTGCATGTAGAAGTGAGCCAAAGTAACAGTTGGATGCAAGCCATGGTGGCACATCATGTTCTTGATCAGACGACATGACTGACACATACATTCTCGCCTACATACAGGTGATGCAGGCTATCCCCTGAAGAGGTGGCTCCTTACACCAGTCCGGAACCCGCAGAATCAGCACGAGGAGGACTTCAACCGTGCACATACACGTACTCGTGTGGTCATAGAGCAGACATTCGGCCTATTGAAGGCACGGTTCCGAAGCCTCAGCAGGTCTGGTGGAGCACTCCTGTACCGCCATGAGAAGGTGGCAAAGATCGTCATGGCATGTGTCATGCTACACAATATGTGCGTCCGACGGAATGTGCCCCTGCCCCCTGACGCAGAACTGCAACCACCTGACGATGAGGATGAGGAGGGTGCAGATGGGGCGGCACCCCATGGAGGAGGCGATGCACAGGAGGGGCGTGCAATGCGCCAAAGTATCATCGACCACTGCTTCTAGCACACACGGCTGGTGTGTATCACATGGAGACTGCACTTGGGGCACTGTGTGTCTCTGGGACATGCACACTGTGGACTGTACACCAATAAAGCACACATACGCAATGAAAATGTCCACACATTTCATTTTGGGAAAGAAAAAAGTGTATTTAAACTATAAAACGTCATGACACACCCCCTCCCACCTCCCCCCTGCACACCCCAACACACCCCCTCCCACCTCCCCCCTGCACACCCCAACACACCCCCTCCCACCTCGCCCCTGCACACCCCAACACACCGCCTCCCACCTCCCCCCTGCACACCCCAACACACCCCCTCCCCCCTGCACACCCCAACACACCCCATGTAGGTGTCAACAGATGCCTGTGACAGTGGCCACAGGCTGTTACAGGCCCCCTCTCCCGGCCCCTGGGGCACCCCTGGCAGTGGAGCGCAGGTTACGTCTGGAACGTCGGACGGGGCTGCTCTGTGCAGAACTGGCAGTGGAGGATGTCCCTGCCTGCCCCCGTGCATGCACGTCCTGTAGGGTGTGGGTGAGCTCAGTGAGTGCACGACGCAAGCCGGCAAGTTCAGCACAGATGTCCCTGGACATGGCCTGCATGGCATCCCTCAGGGTGGCAGTGCTCTGCGCTACTTCGGCCCTTAGGGTCTCCGTGGCCTGTTCAATGGTTGCCCTAGCCCCCACACATTCCGCGGAATGCTCAGTCAGCATCGTGGACAGTTGTTGCTGGCGTTCTGTGATGTCCTCGAGGGACTGCTGCCCCTGCTGGCCCATGGCCAGTGCTGGTGGTGTGATGGAGGGGCTGCTCCCCTCCTGTGGACTGAGGACTGGGCATGGGGTAGAAGGCCACTCCTCTACCTCTGTGTGCCCCTGTGTGTGATCCTCATGGGGGCTGGCGTCTGACAAACAGGGGGAATGTAGTAGGTCAGTGGGGCTTCTGACTTCGTGCTCCTCAATGTCTGAGTCTGAACATGCAGCTATTGCAGCTGTCTCACCCATGTTGCTGCTGGCCGCTGACCCGGTGCCTTCTGTGGCAGGCAATGTTGGTAGAGGTGGAGCAGCTGCTGCTGGCCTGCTGCCTACAGGGGTGCTTGCCGGTGGGACGTCCGGTATGCTTGCAGTGGGTCCTGCTTGTTGTGGGGTCTGCCTCACTGCAGCTGAGGTTGAGGGTGCGGGGACGGTATTATTGGCCTTCTTGGCTCTCTTCGTCGCAGGGGTGTCCTGGTCCTCGGGGTGTGAATCTGTGCCTGTGGTGGAGCAAAGGAGGGGGGGCGTTATTGATGGGTCTGCGGACTTTGGAATGACAATGATTGACATTATTCTGGTCAGTAGATGAGGCAGATTTCAGGCAGGGCCATGCAGGTTGTCTCCTTTTAGTGTGGAATGTGGATGCAGGTATGCGGGTGCCAGCAGTGTATACAGGGTGGTGCTCGCATGTGGCTATGGGCAGTGTGGAAATGTGTTGCATTTACACTCTAGGGCAACCTTGTGCTACACATGAATGGACTGCAGTGACTATGGCATGTCTTGTTTGAGGCACCTACCTTCATCGCCTGATGTCGGAGCTCCCCTTTCCATCCCTCCGACGCCTTCAATGGCTTCCATGCCAATCGTGGTTGCACAAATCTCCTCCCACGGTTGGAGTTTTAGTGGCGATTCCGACCCTCCACCGGTACCCAGGGCAAGGTTGCGGTTCGCAGAGATGACGGCTCTGACCCGTATGCGAAGGTCATCCCAGCGCTTCCTGCACTGCTGTGGGGTGCGGGGTACGGTCCCCACCGCGCTGACGCGCTCGGCCACCAGGGCCCAGATGGCCTTCTTTTTCGCTATCGCTGTCCTGGTCATTTCCGGGGAGAAAACGACAGCTGCGTTGTCTTGCAGGGTCTCCGAAAGCATGCAGAGTTCCTCCCGGCTGAATCTTTCCTGGCGCTGGCGGTCACATGCCTTCTTAACAACTTTAGGCATTTTTGGGTAGTTGGATGGGTGGGTGATTGGTTGGGGCAGGTGTCAGGGTTGGATCTGGTGTTGTTCGGTAGGATGGCAATGGATTGTGTTTTTAAAGATGGCCGACGTGCTGTTTCCCGTTCTGGCGCGATGACGCTATTTCCGGTCATCCTTTTTACGGCCACCGCAAATTACGGTGGCCGCTAATTACGGTGGCCGCTAATTACGGTGGCGGAAGTGCACCTTGCTCGCCTTACGATGCCGGTAGGGGCCTTTTCCACCATGGCGTTAATTGCATTACCGCCATGGCGTAATGCTTGTGCGCGATGGGTCGTAATGTGGCGCTCTTAACGCCATCGGCCCACGGCGTAAACGCTCATTACGCCATGGCGGTAATGACGGAAGATTACCACCTGGGTCTTGTGTTGAAAACACGTGATACAGTTCTGCACCAACCTCTCTGCATTCTTTTTTATGTTTACATTGTGCCATACTGTAGAAAGGTGCTGTATTATGTTTTTCGCACAGATGTGAGTACGGCTGTGGGCCACTGTGACCATTGCAGTCACATATGAATTTGGCAACATCCAGTTTCTAGTTCCCTTGTCCACCCAACAACCTTCCAGATCTAACTCAGAAGAGCCCTCTGCCCACCCCTGTATTTCATCGGCCGTAGCTTCGGCCTGAATTTCTTTGACAGTGGCAACTCCATTTTCTATCATACAGGGTACTTCCTCAGTCTGAACCGTCATCATTTTGGTATTTAAATCAGTGGCAGTTTGTTTTGCAATTCTGTCTGCAAATGCGTTTCCCTCTCCTACTTTGCATGTTACCTTTTTGTGTGCCTCGCATTTCACTATTGCTATTCCTTTTGGAAGCGTGAGTGCAGACAGCAATCGTACAATCAAAGGGCCATGCTGAATTCTGGCGCCATGTGATGTCAAAAAACCTCTCTCAGACCAAAGTCGACCAAAGTTATGAACCACCCCAAAAGCATACTGGCTATCAGTATATAAATTCACATTCAAATTTTCAGACATCTCGCAGGCTCTGGTTAATCCTATTACCTCTGCGGCTTGTGCCGAATTGTAGGGGATTATTTTGCTTTCTACAACGCTCTCTAGGTTAGTGATGGCATATGCGGCAGTTGTCGTGCCATCTGGTAATTTAAAACATGAGCCGTCACAAAATAACTCTCCATCTGGCTCTTTCTGTGGGGTATCACTTAAATCAACTCTCCCCTTGGTTTCTTTCTCAGTGACCATTATGCAATCATGGGGGGGGGTGATTCATCCTCCCCAATTTCTTTTATGGGTAGTGGCATTAATTCTGCAGGATTCAAAGCGCTACACCTCATCATTTTTGATATGGGGCGCGAACAAGATAATCTCATATCTTGTCAGTCTAGCAGAGGTGAGGTGTTGCGTCTGTGTCCTATTTAATCGAACGTCTATGGCATGTGGCACCATCAAAATTAAAGTGTGCCCCAATACCATCCATTCCATTTGTTTTACTGACGCAGCAGCCGCCGCGACAGATCGCAAACATTGTGGTAGTGCGCGTGCTACAGGGTCCAGCGCAGAAGAAAAATAGCTGCATGGCCTATTTCTTCCACCTTGTTCCTGTGTCAAAACCGCCAATGCACATCCTTCACTTTCACACACAAACAGTCTAAAAATCTTCTCATAATTCGGCGTACCCAAAACTGGAGCCGAGCATAATGCAGTTTTCAATTCATCAAATACTTTCTGACATTCCTCATCCCACTGTAACGGCATAACCGCATCTTTTTTAGTCAAATTCACCATCGGTTTTACAATTAACGCAAAATTACCAATCTATTGTCGGCAATATGAAGCTATGCCTATTCTGGCTCTGACTCCTTTTTGTGTCTTTAGAATAGGCATACAAGAAATACTTTCTATGCGTTCTGGCATTAGCCTTCTCCCTTCTTTCGAAAGTAAGTAGCCTAAATAGGCCACCGCCTTTCGATTATATTGAAATTTCTTCAAACTAGCTTTATGGCCATGTGCCTCTAGGTGTGACAGTAGTAATACAGTGCTTTCTTTACAAATCTCCTCCGTGTCTGCAGCTAACAATAGATCCTCTATGTATTGCAAGAGTACACAACCCACTGGTAATTCTAGCATGTCTAGCTGCTCTTTTAATGCTCTACTGTAAATACTTGGACTTTCCGTGTAACCTTGCGGAATCCGCGTGAATGTAAATGATTGTCCTCCTAATGTGAACGCGAACAAATATCTACTGTCCTTGTCCACTGGAATGCTGAAGAACGCGTTTTTCAAATCCACTACACTAAAATATTCTACTGAAACAGGTATCATTGTCAATATTGTAGTGACATCTGGCACTAGAGGAAATTGTGGATTGACTACCTTGTTTAATGAGCGCAAATCAATTATAAAACGGTATGGTACTTCATTGCCTCCTTTTTTATAAACTGGAAGAATCGGGCTGTTGCATGTACTGCCTGTAATTTCCTCGATTACCCCTAGTTTTACCAAATCTGTAACAATACTCTTCAATCCTTTCTCACCTTCAGCCGAAATTCTGTATTGGGGAATTCGCGGTAGGGTAACACCTTCTTTCAAAATGATCTTTACTGGCTCTATCTTTAAGCATCCTACATCATTGTCATGCATTGCCCATATACAGGTTGGCACTTTACTTAGTTCTCCTGGTAAAGTTTCGGACATGAATTCTGACACAGTGGCATCATGTGGCCAAATCATTAGGAACACTGCATCTGCCGTGCAATGTATAACGGAACCTAATTTTTTCAACAAATTTAATCCCAACAAGTTCTCCCCACAATTTTCTGTTAAAAGGAAAGGACAATGTTCAGTAAATGGTCCTATTGTAACTGGGACTGGTTTGGACACTGGGTTTATGACTGGTGTACCTGCAAACCCTACGGAAACATTCTTTTGCCCTGACAGTGGTATATCCGGAACCAATTGGTGGTCTATTGAACACTTCTGCGCTCCTGTATCTACAAGAAAGCGGTGCTCCTCATTCCCGACTCTCATTTCTACGTAGGGTCCTCTCTGATTCACGGGAATAGTCACTGGTTCCGATCCCTGTCCTGGGCTGTCCTATTGGGGAAATAACACATCGTCCGATGTGTAATCATTGCTGTTACTGTAATACGTGTTTGGCTGTGTATCGAAAACGTTCCCACTCTTTCCTCTATTTCCGCCACTCTGGTTTCCATACTGTTGGTTTTGCTGTCCCTGACTCTGGTTTGGGGCATTTTGGTTTTGGCCTTGGTTTTGATTACCTCCGTTATTGTGATGCTACTGCATACTATTCCTATTTGGTCCATTCGCTCCTTGGTGTCCTCTATGCTGTCTCCTCTGACCAGACCCATTTCTATTCTGCAGATGCGGACATTGCGCTTGCCAATGTCCTTCCTCCTTACAATACGCACACTGATTTGATCCCACTGTTCCCCCATGCATATTCGAATTACTCCTTCCTTGTGCGTTCCCTCTCCCTCTATGGTGTCCTACTACTTGCTGTAGTAGTACCTGCGTTCTCAATAGGCATGCTTTCAAGTCCCGCATCTGTTTTAGCAACGATAATTCGTCCACCATTTCCTTCTGCCCCGGTGATGGTAACTGCTGCCGTTCATTATGTGACCCATGCATTCCCTTCCGATGTCTCCCAATATCCTTACCCCTGTACCCAGGTGTAGTAAACATTTCAGCATAATCATTATCTAATTCATCTTTAAGTTCAAAAAGTCCATATACATGTTCTCTCACTTCTTCATCCCTCTCCCTGCAGCGTGCTAATGCATTCAAATCTAACAATCGCTGCGGTGGTAATTTCCCAATTAACTGTTTCCATTTCTCCACCAAATATTCACCCATGCATTCCAACACTACCTGTCTTTCGTTGCTTCTTCGAAAGTCATACATCGAAGCCCATGCTGCCGTCCCATCATTCCCATCTATATACATCTCTGCGTGTTGCTGCAGTTCCACCTTCCTTTCTTTGCTGATCGCACTGCGAGTTACCCTCGTGCATCCCCGCTGGTCAGTCCCGCCTCTTGCCCCCGCGGTTTCAACTTCAACCCCGGGAGGAACGGACGGTACCGAGTCTGTGTCTGAGGCGGGAGGTGCGGATGGGACAATGGGAACAGGGAGTGTCTGTTGTGGGCCTGGTTGGCTAATAGGAAGTGTCATGTGCGCGGTCTGTGGCTGTGGGAGGGCTTGAGCTACCGGAGGGAGAGCTTGGGCTACGGGAGGGGTTTGGGCAATAGCTACTGACGTGTCTGGGCTCACTTCTGATCTTGGGCCTTGTTTTGTATGGGTCAATATGTTTTCTATCAATTCATCTGCTATGTGTAATTCTCGTTCTGGATATATTTTTTCTATATTCAACTGGTCACACCTACCTGCCCTTCTTAGACTCTCAGTCCACTCCTCCTCTTCTTTCTCTTCCGCTACTTCACCTTTCGATTTATGCCTGCGCGCATGCTTCTCTCTGCTTTTAAATCGGAGCATTGCTTCCCTTCTCCAGTCTTTAATAGTCTCAAATGCTGCAGGACGCGCTTTCTTTCTTATCAACACCCTTTCCAAGTTATCTATTCTCGCTATCTCAAAACTACCATTAATCGGCCACTGATGGTCTTGTTGCTTTCTGGTTTGCCTATGCCAAGTCTCACAGAATATTATCGCACCCACTCCATACTTCACATACATCTCATACGCCGGCGTTCCCCCAGGTGGTACAATTTGGGAAAAACCCTGCTAAGGTGGACAATACCCCAGGCATGTTTCAACCTTCCCCCTGGTTAATCAAACTTACCTAGGGCGTTTGATTTTGCAAAGTCAACTCTCAACCAATATCAGGATTACTTTGAATCGGGGAATGACTCACCTGATAGATCAAGTCGTCTGTATACTGACGCACCAAATGACATTGTGTCTGTGTTTCTTGGCTTCCGCCTCGTTTCGGGACCCTCGCCTCCTTGTTCTCTAGCCAGGCACGTCGATCAGGGATCAGATGTGTGCAGATCTGCAAAGGAGTCTCTCATCACTTCTACAGGGCGCCCCAAACACCTCTTGATCCCGGCTCGATAGTCCCGTCCTCGCCGTTCTCCGCCTTACTCAATTACAACGTTATGCGATGGAACAAGTGGGGGAGGGTCCCTATTCGGGAGCCATCTTGAAAGGGGCCCCTAGGGGTCCCTAACATCTATGAAAACAAGGCGAGTCACCACACACGATAGATACGCCAGACACGAGGTTGTATTCCCAAAGCTAGGGTTTATTGCAAAGCAAAAAGTCTCCGTTGGCCAACTCTGTCTCACGCCCCGCAACGTGTATCTCTAGACCTCGAGGGACGCAAGAGAGTGAATTACGTACATCAGTTACATATATACAAAATGCATATCAAACAATCAGCTATGACATGTTTAACACCCCCCTTTTATTGGGTTTCTTTGAACTTGGTGTGATGATGGACATCCCCGACAACTATGACACCTTCAAACATCTATCCTAGTATCAATTTGCAATTTGTGAGTGCGGAGGCATCTTTCAGTCGTTGAATAGAACACAGCGCTTCTGTTCTTGGAAGCGAGCTACATATGGGGGAATAGTTGCATTCCAGACCTTGCTATCTATTAGGTGCTATTCGTGTCCTGGGAGCCGACACGCTCTAGCGGTGCTCAGCAAAGGGGGGCCGTAAGAAAAGCATAATTCAAGCCTTTAGCTGTATTATTCTAACATATTCTACCATATAACGAGACTGGCTGGCAGCTGCGAAATGATTAAATGCCCTGGCACTCAGCTTCAAGGCTACATTCGGGAGGGAGCCGGGCATTCTTCCTGGGGCTGCCTACGTTGTGTTTCAACTAACTCTTGTTATCCTCACGGCCCTGCGGCCTTGTCCTTTTTACGTGCAGACAACAATGTTTTACAATCGAGCAGTGTAAGCAGAAAATATACTGCGAAGCAATAGGAACAGAAAGCAATGAGCAATGGTTAGAAAACAAAATGGCGATTCTTGTTACATCAAAATGGCCGTTCATTGGCAAACTTGAAAACCTATATTCTGTCATAACGTGCATGAGACGGTTGGCCCATGGCCACCAAAATACATTTGTGGTCACAAAGTAGAGGTATCCATTTTTCTAGACTGATAAGATACTGATCGATACCTTTGTAAACTAGGAGAAGGAATCTGAAAAGGGAGTGGTTTGGCAAGTAGATCCAAACAGTATGTTGCGCATAAGTAGAAGTGAGGGGTGGATCTGATTAGGGTGTTGAAAGTGAGGAAAGAGTAGCCAATATTCATATTTTCTTTTATTTAAGTGTATTGGTTCACAATGTAAACCGTATGCTGTTATAAAATTAAGAATCTAAGATTCTGATATGCTTTTTAATCTGCTTAGAATCACATGCTGTGCATATAGTCCGACATCTAGTGATAATCACAGAGTATTGAATCTTTCTTTCGAGGATTGAACGGGGACGTCGACTTGGGCGTGACTGTAACACTATCCCTAACGTGATGTGTAGTGTATCCAAAATCCCTCACGTGCTGAGGTTCCTCCAATTGCTTTTTTTCGCCTAACTAGTTGGTCGCCTTATGCGGAGCTCCTCAGAGTAAATATTGCAAAACAATTATTCGTTGTCCCACTACCGATTGTCGTTTAGTCTTTCTACTCTGACGACTACTTTGTGGAACCCTACGCCGACGACATCTGACTGCTGTTTTGGTGACTGGTGCATCCGTCGATGTCTGTCGACCGCGTGGCCTTGATTCATTTCTGAGAATGCATTTCCTCTTCCCCTCTTTCTTTTTCTGGTCTGGCTGCCACTTATCGCCTCTGCTATGGAAAGGACTCCATTTAAGTTTGATCTGCCTTGCAATGGAAATTACCCTTGGAAGGACACCCATTGCAAGTGCAATAGGTGCTTACCTCGTGACCACGACGAGCGATCCTGTAAATCCTGCAAACTATTTTGCCCAAAGACGTTAAAAGATAGGCAGACTAAACAATGGGTGGCCTACGCGATACAGGCCGAAGTGTTTCCCCCGTTGGCGCCGTCGTCTCGAATGATGAGGACTCTAGCGGCACCCATGGCTCCGACTTGGAGGCCATTTACCCTTAGGCGGAACAATCCAGTTCCCAGGTGCCCATCCTGGGCCCGGACAAGCAGACCGCCGGTACTGCCATGAAGAGTTCACATCCTGGCAACAGGGGCGCACACGCACCACTCGAGGATAAACATACAACCCCCCGAGCTTCCTCAACGAATACGTCGAAGAAGCGACAGATGCCAACAGGCCCACCAAAGACTTCAACGGTGTCTACCGAACTGCATGGTCCGGCGCCCTCCCTGCATCTGTCTTCTCAGCGTGCATCTAGGCATTCCAGTCATAAGGGCATCTCAAGTAAAAAACACACGAGTGCCGAGCCCGCCGTCTAAGAGAGCGTCAACTTCAAAGGTTTTGACAGAGCCGGTAACCGCTACGATGCCTAAAGGCACGTTGAAATCCCTAATACCAGTACCGAAAATGCACGAGTCTCGCGGCTACCGTTTTGTCAGCAGAACGACCTAAGAGCACCCCCTCTCATCGAGAGGAGTACTCCAAAAGCCCCCAGGCCCCCCTCTAAGGCTTTATCTGACAAATCTCCTCCCTCTTGAGAGCCTTTCCCTCCTACAGACACTTCTGCTTCACGCCTATGGACCAGAGAGAGGTTTGAACATTACATGGACAAAATATCACAGTTTATAGACTTTTCTGAAAGGTTCATCACTCCAAAGAGACCTAGGGAGGAGGACTCCTGCCCCATTTTACCAAAGCTGCAGAAGCTTCCCACCCAAACACAAACTCACCATGAAGAAACTTTTGAGTTTTCAGAGCCAGAGGAGACATACAAGGATCCCTATGGTCATGATGACAATCATTTTGGGCACGACACAGCTGACCTATGTCCAGACTGGGAACAAGATCAGGCAGCTGGTGAAGCACCTTGGCTCTCACCCACTCCAACCCCTGAGCCAGACGTCATTTGTCTGGACCCATCCTCTTCGCCGCAACAAAGGCAGACTTCACCTATTGACGACTAGATGGCTTTCAAAGCCATCCTAAAGAGGGCTGCAGACCACTTCCGAATTGCCACTCAGGAAGCTGTTCAGGACACTGATTTTGTTGAGGATATTCCAAAGGAAAAACCTCCTGCAAGTCGGGCCATTCCCCTGCTGACTTCTATTAAGAAGCAGTTTGCACCTTCCTTACAAGGGCTGACAACCCTCTGGTTGAGAAACTTTTCCACCCCTCTTCATCTGACCCAATGTACATTTGTGGGCATGCCACACCAGACTCCCTGGTTATGACTACGAGGAAGAGGGCTGGGGTGCCACTGTCTACTGCAGAAGCTCCACCCGACATGGACTGCAAGAAACTCGATGTCCTTGGCAAGCGCATCACCATGTCTGCAGCATAGTCTGCTCGTATTGCAAACAATACTACTCTTCTCAAGAGTTATAGCGATGTGTGTGCAGTGTAACCTGCTTCAAGAAGGCCTCCAAGAGGTCCCTGAACCCGTGCAATCACGCCGGCTGTCGGTCATCTCTGAGCGAAGGCAGGTGACCCACAACATCCTTAAAAACATGCTAGATGCTGCTGAGACGGCAGGACGCACCCTGGCACAGCCTCCTGATAAACAAGCCAGTGGAAGAGTTGAACTTGTTTGGTAAGGCTGTGGATGACGCCTTGGAAATAGTGAAGAAAGAGCATGAGACACTCAAATCCTCTACCAAATAACAGCCAGACCCTTTCAACAGCGGGCAGTTGCAAATTCTCTCCGTTCCTTTCAGGGCCAGTCTTTCTCACAATCTCCCCAACGACAGTATGGTGCAGGAGGTACCCCGTGGTCCTCCAGACCAGGTTCAGCTCGCAGCAGACAATACCAACAAAGTGTACAGTGCAGAGGCAATGGTAGAGGCAGAAACTCCACCCCAAGAGGCTCCCCGGCCTCCGCATCAAAAATAATTGCTGGTCTGGTTCCCCTCCCATCCCTCCCCAGTCCGGGGACTATTAACACATTCATCCACGCATGGGAGGTGGTCACATCAGACCAGTGCTTGCTCAAGGCCGTCATCCACAGTTATTGTATCGAGTTACACTGGCCACCTCGATACTATCCTCCAAAGAGCAGATGGCTATCAACAGCGCACCTGCAAATCCTGCTGGAGGAGGTGCAGATCCTTCAGGAAAATAACGCCATAGAAATGTCCCCATTCATCAGGTAAACAGGAGTATTTATTCAGTGTACTTCCTTCTACCCAAAAAGGTTCGCAACATGCACCCTGTGTTAGACTTGCACCCTGCGAACAAGTATGTCATACCACAACATTTCAGAATGACAACATTACAGGGAGTAATCCCACTGCTGGTGCAGGGGGACTACATGGCAACATTGGATATGAAAGATTCATACTTTCATATTTCATTGTTGCCAGCGCGCAGAAAGTACCTAAGGTTCATGATGGAGGACAAGCACTATCAGTTCAAGGCCCTTCCCTTCAGCATCTCATCAGCCTCACGGGTGTTCACAATGAAACTGGTGGTAGTAGCTGCTCACCTGTGCAGGCAGTCCATCCCAGTATACCCTTACCTCGATGGCTAATAACAGGGGATTCGTACGGAACATGCCTAACAAATACCCAAAAGACAGTAGATCTCCTATTCTGTGTAGGGTTCTCCATCAACCAAAACACGTCCAGCCTAGACCCAAGTCAAGTCAAACAATTTCTGGGGGCTCTAATTTGGACCAAAGACGGTCTAGTTTTTCCTTCCAACAAGAGGGTTCAAAATATGCTGTTCCAGATCCCTCACTATGTAACCAATCGCGAGGTGACCGTACCAAAGCCATGCGACTGTCAGGGATGATGGCCTCCTGCATCTATCTAGTTCCACATGCACATCTGCACATGCGCCCCATGCAAGAGTGGCTCTCTAGACAATGGTGTCAGGCAAGTGGGCAATGGGACGATCTAGTGGCTGTCTCGGCAGCCCTTGTTCAGTCTCTGCAGTGATGGTCAAGGGAAAACCTTCTGCAGGGGAAAACCTTCACCACCCCCGCAGTAGTAGCCACTCTTACCACAGACGCATCTTTGACAGGGTGAGGGGCTCACCGCCTTCCTCAGACAGCGCATGGCGTGTGGTCTCCAGCGGTAGCAACCAATCACTTAAATCTGTTAAAACTCTTAGCGGTGTTCAAGGCCCTGAAGGCATTCCAAACACACCTTCAGGGGAAGACAGTCCTGGTCCTTATGGATAGTACTATGGCCATGTATTACCTAAACAAACAAGGGGGTACTCACTCTCCAGGGCTATCCAAACTGTCTCAGAACATATGGAAATGGGCTCTCAAACACAAGATATTCCTCCTGTCACAACAAGTTCCAGGGGAACTCTTCTAGCGGATGGACTCAGCAGAGACTTTCCACTACCCGTACAGTACGAGAGATGTTTGCACAAAGGTATTGTTCTCAACATCTTCATAGACTGGGGTTTCCCAGAGATCGACTTGTTCGCAACTCTGGAGAAGGCCCAATGCCCAGATTACGCCCCCAGGTACCTGCAGAACCGTTCCAAAGAGAACAGTCTCTTGCTTAACCCGCCCCTCATCCCGCCGACTCCTCTGCTCAACAGGATGCACCATGAACCAGTCAGGATGATTCTGGCGGCCCCAATGTGGGTCCACTAACCTTCGTTTTCCCATCTCATGGCAATGTCAGCCTCCTATCCCAGGAAGCTGCCATGCCTATAAAACATGCTATCGCAGGACAAGGGGAAAACCTTTCATCCATGCCTGCAAACTCTCAACTTAGCTGCCTGTCTCCTGTGTTCATAGAGTTCAGACACCTCCAACTCCCGCAAAGATGTAGGGACACACTGAGGGAAGCACGAAAATGCACAATTTTGCACCTAAATGTATTTTAAAGTTCCACGTCAACCAGTCTATAGAACTGCCTACCTTTTTCCAGAACCCCACTAATGTGGCAGAAAAAAGCCTCCACACACTGGATGTGAGGAGAACAGTGATCTATTACCTGGACAAAACAATATAAATACACTTAGAGTCAAGGGGCTGTCGCCTCCTGTCTATACCCTAATATCTGTAACACATATTCGAGTGGATTGTGTCCTCCATCGTATTCCTCATCTTAGATGTAGTCCATCCAGCTTTAGCTGCTTCAGAAAAAGAATTTAGGCAGAGGGCGCAGTGCGTCGATGTCGTTTCGATGGTCCCTCAAAGGCCTCCGTTGAGGGTGACGTCATCGAGTATATAAGTAGCGCGCGCAGTGCCCGTTGGCCTCAGTTCCGTTTTTCCACGGTACATGTTGCTTCGGAGATTCGGCGCACCTCGAGTTCTGTGACGCAGTGAATATTACTAGAGAATATCGGTATGTCCTAGTCATCGACACCGACTACGACCCCACGATCGGGTTTCAAAAAATGTAAATCTTGCGGTTCGAAAATATCTCCTCGACGCGAAAGGCATTGGTCCAGGTCCTGAAGCGATTTCCATCGCTCGTCATCTTCGACAAAAAAATCGAAGGAAAGACGCCACAGGTCCCCCTCCATCTCGTCCTCGGATGAATCCCTGAGAAGAATGAAATGCCCCACAAAACATTCTTCCTCCGAAGAGTTGGAAGCATTCAGAATTAAAATGATGGAGGTGTTCGAAAAAGCAAAGCCTCGGTCCACACCTTCTTCGGAAGCCGGCCGGGAGCGTCATCGCCCGGGTGATCAAAGAGTCGACCACTCGAGGTCACTGACATCGTCCGAAACCCAACACGCCTCGAAGGGCAAATCTTCAAAGAGCGCCTCGACGCCCTCGAAACCGACTCCGTCGACGACCACTATTCCGTCGGCGCCATCGTCGACGTCGACACAGAAGCCCTCAGCGCCAAAGGTTCCAAAGGCTCCAGTTCAGCCAACTCGACCAGAAAAAGGGAAATAGAAGGCTGCAAAGCCTGTAAGGCCTTCAGGGTCCACTAACACACCTCCTCCGCCTCTCCCAGAAAAGGTTTTTAAACCTCTTCCTAGGAAGGAATTTTTCAAGCCCTTGACCTCAATTTTTGAGGAACAAGAGAGATCTGATGAGGAGAATGTGCCTTTTGGACTGGAATATGGTACACCAAATGTTCCAGAATGCCTGATTACTGAAGAAAGCAGGATGAGGGACATGGTGGAGTCCTTACATAATGCAAGTGGCATTGATACATCTCCTGAAACAGACATTGGCAGTCTCTCATACCGTCAATTAATGATAAATGTGGTTGATTGTTTAGGATGGGCTAGACCACCAACCCAATTCATCCAGGATGATTTTACTGATGTATTGGGCCACGGTCCCACCGAAGATCCAATCCTACCCTTCATGTAGCCTTGCAAAATAGGGTGGCCAAAAATTAGGAGACTCTGGATTCTATTCCTCCAGTGAATAAATCCCTTACTTCAAAATACCGCCCTGCCAGTAGCGACCCCGGCTATCTGTCTACACATCCCACTTCCGAGAGTCTGGTGGTCGAGGCAGCCACAACTTCAAATAAAATGGCGTACCCTTCTATCCCTCCGGATGATATATCGGGGACGATAAGCGTGTGGATGGATGGGCACGTAAGGTATTTTCAGCTGGGAGTATGGCGTTAAAATCAGCCAACTCCACATGTGCATTGGCAAAGTTTTCGTACACTCTGTGGGAGTGCATTGGAATGGCGGCAGAGCACATACCAGAAGGGGACGAAAGGGAAGGATTCCTAGCCATTGTTAGAGATGGAAAGGAGGCCATGACGGAATCCCTTAAATCTGGATTGGACACTGTAGATAGTGTGAGCAGGTCCATGGGTACTAGCACGGTAATACGCAGATTTGCATGGTTACGGAAGTCGGGTTTCGCACCAGACTTACCGAACCACCTTCTGAACATGCCCTTTGACGGGTCTCACCTTTTTGGCAGCAAGGCTGACGAAAGCCTTGAGAGGTTGCAGAGCTCAAAAGCAGCTGCCAAGTCTTTAGGAGCTGCTATTAGGCAACCTCAGCCTTTTCGTGTGCAGGGACAATCTTGGAGGGGGCGATCCTATTGTTACTACTCCTCACATGGAAAGGCGAGAAGAATGGCCAGTCAAAGGGGCCAGAGAAAGGCCACTCGCGGTGGACGAGCAAAACGTGCAAAGCCAACTCCAGCTGCAGCCTCTTTGCCATCAGCGGCCGCAGCAACTGCCACAAAACCACTTTGAGGACTTGCATCACAAGACACCTGTGGGAGGCAGGCTGTCACAGCATCTGCAAGAATGGCAAGCCATTACTTCAGATGTTTGGGCTCTAGAAATAATAGCTCAAGGTTACTGCCTTCCTTTTCTAACACAACCTCAAAACAATCCACCAGGGAGACACTCTTTGAAGTTTTCAGACCCGCTCCTACAGCAGGAAGTTCTAACCATGCTGGAGAAAGGTGCTATAGAGCCAGTACCTGTAGCGGAGAGGAACAAGGGATGGTACTCCCCGTATTTTTATTTATTCCCAAAAAGGACGGAGGACTGAGACCCATCTTGGATTTAAGAAACTTGAACAAGCTCCTCAGGAAGTACAAGTTCAAGATGGTCACTCTTTCTCAGATCCTTCAGGCCCTCCAACTTCAAGATTGATTGGTGTCATTGGACCTCCAGGATGCTTATTTTCATGTGCCAATTCATCTCAAGCACAGAAAATACCTGAGGTTCGTAGTTGGCGATTCACACTATCAGTTTCGAGTCCTGCCATTCGGATTGACCTCCGCCCCGAGGGTCTTCACCAAGTTGATGGTAGTGGTGGCAGCGCACCTCAGGAGAGGGAGGATTCACGTTTACCCCTACCTGGACGATTGGTTGATCAGGGCACGTTCTGCCGAACAAGCACTGGATCACCTGAAAGTTACCTGCAACTTACTCCACAGACTGGGCATCTCCCTCAATTTCAAGAAGTCACAAATGACACCTTCCCAACAGCTCCAGTACATAGGGGCTGTATTGGACACATCCTTGGGAAAGTGCTCGCCTCCCAAGTCAAGGGCTCAAGACATTCTTCAGATGGTTTCCAAATTCCAAAATGCCCAAAATCTCCAGGCCCAAAATCTCCTAGTGCCAGAAGCACGTCTGAGGATGAGATCCCTTTAATGGGCTCTAAAGACTCAATGGTCCCAGTTCTCAGGTCAAATGACAGATTTTCTTCAGATTCCAAACAAGGTTCGGCAGGATCTTCTGTGGTGGAATTGCACAGAGAATATCCTAAAAGGAGAACAGTTTTGGCAACCATGGCCGGAGATTACAGTAGTGATGGACGCCTCACTCATGGGGTGGGGAGCTCATGCCAACGATCTGACAATCAGCGGTCATTGGTCTCCATGGGAGTCCAAACTACACATCAAGCTTTTAGAGCTGAGAGCAATCAGACTAGCGCTGAAGGCTTTTCTGCCATCTGTCAGGGGAAAAAATGTCCTAATAATGACAAACAACACAGTGCCCATGCACTATCTAAACAAAAGAGGAGTAGGGTCACTACCTCTGTGCAGAGAGGCAATGCAGCTCTGGTATTGGGCAATTCAAGAAGGAATCTCCTTAACAGCAGTCCACCTCGCCGGGGAGGAGAATATGATGGCAGACGCTCTGAGCAGGCAGAGCACGGTGTCCCATGAGTTGGAACTGGCTCAGGAAGTCATTCAAGAGATCTTCACTCTTTGGGGAGCCCCTCAAGTAGACCTCTTTGCGACTGGAATCAACCGGAAGTGCGAAAGGTATTGCTCAAGGGAATTTCCCCCGAGAGGATCCCTACGGGACGCATTCGTGGTGGAATGGAACTTCACACTATTATACGCGTTCCCTCCGATTCCCGTCATTCCTCAGGTCATCAGGAGACTGAGACGATTCGGAAACCGCATGATCCTAATTGCCCCGGATTGGGCCAGGAGAACGTGGTACCCAGACCTTCTAGACATGTCCATCTGTCCCCTGGTACATCTTCCTCAGAGCGAGGACCTTCTCTCACAAATGGTCAGGTTCTCCATCCAGAGGTCAAGATTCTCAACCTTCACGGTTGGTATCTGAAAGGCTGAGATACAAGGATTGGGACCTTCCAGATGACGTCATGGAGGTGTTGTTTTCGGCAAGAAGACCAGCAACAAAATCTCTGTACCGTTGCCGTTGGGAAAAGTTTTGCATCTGGTGCAGAGAAAAGAATGTTGATCCTTTTCTATGTTCTATTCCGGAAGTACTGTCCTTCCTCTTGTCCCCAGCACATAGGGGTCTAAATGTTGGGACCATTAAAGGTTAGAGCTCGTCTGAAGAATGCTCCTATTTTAAAATTCCTTTAGTAGTACAATTCTTAAAAGGACTCACCAATGTGTTTCCTCCTTATCCTTTACAAGTACCAATTTGGGATCTTAATCTGGTTCTAAAATTCTTAATGTGTGCCCCTTTTGAACCCTTGCACACTTGTCCATTAAGATTACTGACATGGAAAACTGGTTTCCTAGTTGCTTTAGCATCTGCAAGAAGAGTGAGCGAATTGCAGGACTGTCTTCTGGGCCACCCTATACTGTGTTCCACAGGGACACAGTGTTATTGATTGTTAAACCCTCATTTTTGTCTAAAGTTGTGTCTGATTTTCATTTAAATAAGAAAATTGTCCTACCCACATTCAACCCTCCACCTCATCCTAGTAAGGAGGAGGAAAGATTACACAGGTTGGACCCGAAAAGAGCTCTAAGCTTTTACATCTCTAGACTCTCCAAGCTTAGTATGGATAATCAACTTTTCATTGGCTACACCGAAAGGAAATTGGGTCAATCTGTATCAAAACAAACCATATCACGTTGGATTGTGCTTTGCATTTCAGAATGCTACAGATTAGCAGGGAAAGACCCACCAGAGGGCTAAAGGGCCCATTCCACCAGAGGCATCGCCTCTTCCACAGCCCTTCAAAGAGGTGTTCCCATAAGATCCATTTGTGAAGCAGCAACTTGGTCTTCGCTGCATACTTTCTCAAAATTCTATGGTCTGGATGCTTCCCAGTCTAAGGAGCTGAATTTTGGTGAAACAGTACTATATGTTAAAAAGACAGATGGGGCATCATCAGTCTTAGAGTGCTTAATGAAGGTGGGGGAGTAAGTATTGTGGGCTTTTTTCCTTACCTGTAGTGACCTGTATCTCACTGTGCATCTGTCATGAATCAGATGTGGCAATTGGATTCTGGTGTGAGGTGTCTTCTGTGGTTTCACTCAGGTCAGGTATCTAGAGGTGAATTCAGAATGGAATAGCTCTCATAATTCCCGTCTCTAAACCACTACATCCTTAATGACAAATCATAGGTAAGGAAACGGGAACCGACTTAAAGGATAGTTCCGGGACTTTTTTTTTATTGTCCCTACGGTTCGGCCATGTGTTTTTAAGCATAAATCGGTAGATCGTAGAAAACTTTCCTATGGACCTTACCCGACTTTTGGTCCATTAACGCACTCGAAATCAGCCGCCATTTTGTGATAATCCTATCATTTCCCCCCATCGACCTGGCTCACCTGCGTTTGCGGCACTAAATCATATCCCCCGCCCCTGAAACAGACTTTATCAAAACATTCATATTCCCCGCCTCTATCCGTGACGTGACTGTGCTGCGTAGGCAAACGCGCCCAGGCGTCTTCTACGCGACTCCACACAGAACCCGGAAACCAACACAGATCAGCTCACAACACAGCGCGCCACAATTCGGAATATGAAACTGTACTTTAAAATGAAACAGCAACACGGTACATTTGGTAAAGTACATTTATTGGACATCAAATATTTAGAGAATATTCAGCGATTTGCATTTTTCTTTGCTCTCGATCCAAAATAGTTCGTCTTGAGGCAAGCGATGTTCGTGTGCAGTACACAGGGTGTTGGTTTACGATAAAATAAGCTCTTCGGTCGCACTGATAATCGCATGGCTGTTCCAACAACGAGGCACTAGGCCACCACAACGGTATGTATGTTGCATCTAGCCATTAGTACCGCGTAAGGGCATACTTGTACTTGGCGATCGTCCCATAAAATGGTCAGGGTGGTAACGTTGTTCACGCGGAGAAGCAACTGGCGGTTGTAAAAACCATCCGCCGGTGTCTGGTACTCGTGACACAGACAATAATGAAGGATGTACCTGTTTTAAAAACATAAAAAATGAAATTAGTCTCACCATCAGATCTGTATTAAAATTATTCATTTTATATATTAGGTCGGGAAATTATTTCATAGCTAGGACAGTGCAACTGGGTATTATACGTCATTTCCAGTAACCCACCCCCTCTCCTCCGCCTTTTTCAGAGCCGCCTGAGCGCCAGTGGACCACTTCGTCACTGATATGATATAATATGGCATTTGCAACGCGCCTATACACAAGTGTTTCAAGGCGTGGCGAGGCAGGGAGGGGGGGGGGAACAAGGAGAAGACAGACAACGATCCTACTAGGCCAGGTGTCATTCAGATCGCGCAAGTGCAGGTGTAGGGGGAAGGTAAAAGTGCAAGGGGAAGGGGAGGGGGGAAGTGGAGTACAAGGTAAGTAGCATAAAATAATAAATACATAGGGCCAGCTGGTGGCGAGTGCAAGGTAAGTGCAGAACAAGTGCTGGGAAGGGGGGGCTGTAGGATACTGAGACAGTCCCCCAGTGCAGGGGTTGACAGGGAGGCAGTGCAGGTGGAGAGTGGAAGGGCCCAGGACCGAGGTCGCAGACAGTGGACCAGTTGTAGCAGGGGAGAGGGAGAGAGAAAGCAGAAGCAAAGAGGAAGGTTTTGAGGTGCTTCCGTAAAAGGAGATGGTTCTCCTCAAGATAGTGCGCGGTACAAAACAATATGCCACATAGAACGAACAAGTACAACTTAACCCGTCTTTAAAGCTACTGTATAGTAATTAAATTGCGGTATAAACTCATCTAAAGAGTTACTTACATTATATTTGCATTTTCCATTGTGTCTGTGCGTAGGGCAGCCCCGAAATACCACTCCTTCTATGCCGACGTTATTTCTTCTAATGAACGAACATTAAATGGCTATCGTTTCTGAAATTTTATTCATGATCGTTTCTTACGTTATTGCACCACACCCCCAAAAAGAAGTCTTTCGGGATGGTCCCGGCCTGTCAAGGTCAAATAACAATAGAACCTTATACTGAGTCGTGGGCCATTCCGGCACCCGAGCAAAAAATCAAAGCAGCTGACCTTCACTTTGAACGAGCACACATTCCTAGTTAGCTACATTCAGTGTAAGGCCATCTCACAGGACTTGAAATTTACACTCCATCTTTGCATTTTGTCTGCGTGCTTTGCAGCCCCAGAGAACCATAAATACGGAGACATTGTATATTTTTTGAAAAATGATTTATAATACTGTTTGGTTTAATTTAATGCGCAAATGAACAAGGTTGGATAGACACATTGCATGTACACTGAGCAATCACTTTTATTTACACAATACATAGCTACACATATTCAATGGGCCTGCGACATGAGGAGACTCGAGAGCAAAGTCACAGGTGACACCCGGGTGGTTCGCACTAATGCACGGTGAAGGGAGGGGCAAGGGTGGAGAGACACATTGCATGTACACTGAGCAATCCCTTTTATTTACACATTACATAGATACACATATTCAATGGGCCTGCAACATGAGGAGACTCGAGAGAACAGACAATCAAATTACAATCATTTAAACCGTGATGTGTATTTCTCAATGAGCTCTGCTTTAGGTGGACATGGAACAGAGGCAATGTTGGGTGGCAATGCAGTTGTCCCCTGCACAGGTTCGTTCACAACTCCATGTATGTGCCTATCTAGGACATCAACAATAAGTCTCTCAATAAACTCATATTGCATATCCTCAAACACTGGTTTGATCACCCATTGTTTACTTCTTTTAGTGAAGGCCTTATTGTAGCGAAGCGTCCCTAAAGTTCCGGTCGTCCTACTTTGTTGACGGCCAACATTATGGTTATGTGCCAAGACCGCTAGAAGAGTCTGATTTATCATGCCCTCCATGCCAAAATGCAATCGTTTTGGCCTGTACTTTAGTCACATATTGTGGAACACCTCCAAATCTCCTGTGTGGCAGAATTCCGTGAGTCCCCTCAAATCTCTTGTTATAGTTTTATCAAATACAATCTTTTCAATGGCTTTGTGAGTGGGTGATGAAGGAATCAACCACTTCTTCTTCCGTGCCTCCTCTGTGGACAAATGGCCATGTTCACAATTGTGGAAATGTTGGTTTGTGGTCCAGCGGTGAACGTTGCTACAGTGTAGCATTACTGACCGCCATTTTTCCAGTAGAATTTCCAACGACCCTTCACATGTTTTTGAGCTCCACCAAAGATGGTTGCTGATTGACTTGGACCACTGTGAAATACCTTGCATATCTTTTTTTTTACCTGCAGCCGACATTTTTTTATTGATTGTTTTTGCAAGATGCCATACGTCAAATTGGTGATTTATATTTTTGTACTCTTCTCTCATTGTCTTGGCAATTGAAACGTGTCTGTCCGTGGCTATCAGGTCGATCACCATTCCCCGCGATTGTAGTTCTTGCAATGATGCTACAAAGCCAACTTTCTCCATGGCCACTGAGGATGTACTTTGTGACACCTGCACGACCACCGAACTCACAATTTTCTTACTTTCCATGTCCTGAAAGTGGTAGGTGCAGTACTTGGCTGAAAATCCTGGGCTGTCGCACTGTCCATCACCGGCTAGCCTGAACCGTTTGCCCGCGAATGTACTTTCAATAGACATTTTTTCCATTCTCCAAGCTTCGCTAATGGCTGGAAATAGATAATCGGTTTGGTATTTGTAGAACTGAGTTTTCGCAATGAAATGGATTCCCACAAACTGAAAGAAATACTCTAACTTTTTAAAACTTGAACCACTAAAAAGTGCGGCCGCTGCACAAAGTAGATTGCCTGCTGGCAGTTGCCCCAGCATGGGTTGTGCAGACCATGAGAACGGATGATATTGTGTACAGGTGGCATGTATTTTAAGGTTAGTGCCTCGAATTGCACGAGTCACATTAATCAATGGCTCCCCACATACTTCCCCACCAACCGAATGCCCACATTTCACCATAATAATAATATCAATCAAACAACTATCGAATACAATGAATTTGGCCTCTTTCCTTATACTGTCACTCTGCATCCCAGCTGGTTCGGCCTGTAACGTTGAGCACATGTCACTCACATTAAAGGTACAATCTCTGATATCGTCTTCCGCTATGTTCAGTGATATTAATGGTGTTTCATTGTCGTCCATTTCATTCTCTTCCATTGCAACATCTGTTCCTTCTCCGTCGATGGGAGAATAAAACAATTTCTTCAACTTTCTCGCGGTCTTAGTTTTTGCGGGTGTGGATTCTGTGAATTGATCTCCGACTGCATCCGAACTACCAGGAGGACATTCACTATCAATGGCTGGTGGTGGTATAGCTCCGTTGTCAATCACTTCATATTCTTCCCATTGGCACGATGCATCTCCAGTCTCAAGTCCCTGCCAAAAGGTTTGACAAGCAACATCTCTCGTTCGCTTCACTGTCTGTGTAGATCTAGTTCGTACACCCACTCGCAACTAGAGGACAGATTGGAAAAGGGATGTTCAGTTTAAACACAACTTACAGTATTGAACTATTAACAGTGAAAAACAACATAATATAGTGACCAGGACACTAACCTTCTTTTGCTTTCTTTTCTTTGAAACTTTCTTGCCTCGAACTTCAACATCTGGACGCTGTTGCTCCGACTCGTGTGTGCATGTCTCCACTTCCTCTTGCGCTGCAACGACTATATTTTCATGATAAGCACATCCATCACGCACTGACGCTTCAGCAACTCCCTGAAACACAGTAATTGCATTAGTATGGTTTTCTATTTTGTTAAAAAGAACATAAACTTTGTGCAGGCGTCAATGGCTCATCTAAATAGACCTGCACAAATGATCAGTTGTCTAAAATAAATAATGGATATCTAAATATGATTCGATTTGCTCGATCGTTGGAAGTGTCACCACCCAGAGATCTGCATCAACTACTAGGGGTGATGTTCTTGTAGAAGAAGCTCCGTCATCTCCCTGAAACATAGTACTTGCGTTAATAAAGAAGGAAGTATAGCGGATGTAATCACGTCATATGATCTCGCTTGATCGAACTGTCAGTATCCATACCTCGAAATGTATAAGAACATCAAGGGACGCTGTAACTGCGGTGCACACTTCTGCAAGCTGTTGCGCCGACCCGTAACTGCATGCTCCCCCTTCTTCTTGGACTAATGCTCCATCGACTCCCTGAAACATAGGACTTTCATTAGTAATGAAAACAATATTGAAAAAAGAAGACACATAGGAGGGCGACGACAGAAGGACATATCAATAGCTAAAAACGAAAGAAACATTGTGTGTAACAATCACGCTACAAGAATGCAAGATCTGATGATCTCCATCGATGGAACTGTCCGGAAACGTACCTCGAGCATCTGAGTGACATCAACGGTTGTCGTCAATGCGTTGGACTCCTCAGCATCTCCCTGAAAGACAGTACTTGCATTATTTTGGATAACAATAATTATAACTGAAAACAAAGACTAGAGGACGAGTACTAGGGTGTACCATTAGGTAAAATAATTACACGATAAATTAAAACTATTGATTTACATGCCTAAAACAAGTCAGTGGCAGAATAGCCAAGTAAGATTACCCGATAGGCGCTTGAAGTGGCTGATGACTGCAATAACGACACGGATGGAGAATCTTCCGCCTTCATATTGAGTGGATACATAAATGGGGAAATTATTGTTAGCTAACGCTACACACTACCGCAAGGCCGAGAGCTAAATCCGTAAACTTGACTCACCAGTGGAGGGATGTGGACGAATAGAGTGGGAATAGCGGTTGAGAGCAATTTTCGCGTCGCTCGCGGTGTTTTCTTCTTTATTAGCAATGATGTGGAGTACATGTCTGAGCTAAAGTGCCTGCTGCAGATGCGGTATCGATCACCCCTCTTGTCCGCAAAGACTTCTAGGACTCTACTTTCAAGCTCAGACGGTGGATATCCGCAATATCGGACCCATTCTCTTATCTGATCTATTGTCTTAGGGAAAACATGCATTATAGTACCTTCAGATTTATTATGGGTCTTCGAAGGGCAACCGCCAATGCAACAGGCAGGCATTGTGGAAAGTTTTGAAAAGTAAAGATCAACAATTCTCAATGAATACCAATGTGTTAAAAAATTAAATGACACATAAAAGGTCCAATGCAAGGTTCGTTTTGGTTCTTGGAACTATACACGTTATTCACATGCGGATAAGTATTTGAATAACTCTAAAAAAATAGAAAAATAATTTGACTAAACTCAGAACATGTGACTAGTTCCTTGCATGTACTGTCTTGAACGAAAAGAAAACATGGATGCAATTTGATGACTACTAGCAAATAGATATAAATTAAAAAATTGGACGCAAAATGATTATGGTACATGGCCTTACCTTGACGAACAAACAGTTAGATGCAGGGATCAGAGTAGTTTCTTGTCGTAGAACAGGGAGCAGTTCACAGGTTGCAAACTGACGAGTTTGCTCGAAGTGGTCACGGAAGTTCACAGAGACGAAGAGCAGATAACCAGCACCTTCACGGGTTGACTAGCAAAGCGCAAAGAAGTTCTCATTAGAAATATGAAGTGGGTTATAAAGAATTCGAAACATGGGTGTGTTTGTGAATGAATGACGTGTATATGTCGTGGCATTATGCGGTTTGCAGGGGGGCGTCCAGCGTGAGGGGGGATGCTTGGCAGGAGACACGGGGTCTGGAGGTAGACAATGGGAACAACAACCCATGCTCTATAGACCACTTTGAAGTGTACATGGTCTTTGGCACCTCTTGGCCTTTATCGCTCCCTGACAGCTCCACTTGCCAGCGCAAGTACCCCGGTGCGAACTGCCTTTGATAGGGCGGGGGGTGGATTGGGCCGGTGGTCGTGCAGACAAGACACAGGAAGACTCGTGAATGGAGACACACTTATGTGGATTGAAGGTGGGCAGCCAGCGTGAGGGAGGATGCTTGGCAGGAGACACGGGGTCTGGAGGTAGACAATGGGAACAACAACCCATGCTCTATAGACCACTTTGAAGTGTACATGGTCTTTGGCACCTCTTGGCCTTTATCGCTCCCTGACAGCTCCACTTGCCAGCGCAAGTACCCCGGTGCGAACTGCCTTTGATAGGGCGGGGGGTGGATTGGGGCGGTGGTCGTGCAGACAAGACACAGGAAGACTCGTGAATGGAGACACACTTATGTGGATTGAAGGTGGGCAGCCAGCGTGAGGGAGGATGCTGGCCGGAGACGTGTGGTGTGACAAGACAAGGCACAGGAAGACTATTCAATGGAGACACACTAGATTCATTTAAAAAATCTAAACAACCATTGTTAAAATATATGTTGGGTTTTATTTTAGATCTTAATTTCAATTGAACATAAATAATAAACATTACACATTGTAAAGTTCCGGTTGCAGCACATACAGGGAAAATCTGCGGTATTGTCCACTGTCGCTGGGGAAATGTTGTCTAATGGCAAGTACCGCACAGGCAGGTATTACTCTCCGAACGCGGTGTCCGAGCCTCCCGTGAAGCCACCAAGTGAAGCAACGATAGGCCACCAGCCTGTACCACCTGTGAAAAAGAAAGATGCAAACTGTATTAAAATGACAAAACTTTCTTATCAATGTCGATTCAGGTAAAAAATGTCATTCTGTTTTGAAAAAAATTCTATCTAGAAAATGCACAATATGGAACCAATTTACATGCGTTCGAATGATATGTAGATGTAATTTTATATGTAAGAGACGACCATGAAATAGTAGTGGCATCACTGACATCACAACCAGAGTATACTTACTCGTTACTCGGATTACGCGGACGAACAGTGCCGCGAAGTTCGTGCATAAGCACCATCATCATCCTCAACACGGTCCGTGAGAGGCAGGCTTCCCTGAACTCTGGCAGCTCGGTGATGCATTGCGGACTTGGCTCGCCTTCCGAAATGTAGGCCAAGCACCCGGAATTTTCACGGCAGCAGCAGTTCTCCTCCTCAGTTGGCATTAGCTCGCACCGATTGCACGTGCACCAGGTGGAGACGCCGTCCATGCGACATGGTCCAGGCTCTTCATCCGTTGACTGGTCCTCCCAACTGCCGTCCGAATCCCCATCGTTTTCGCGTGCTTGCCTTTCCAGTAGTTCCTCCTCGGTGTACTCGGGCTCGTACATATACGGCATTATTGTAGCCATTGTGTGGTAAAGAAAGTAAAATAATTTACAGAGATGGTACAGGTGTTCACAAGGCCTAGAAGCGGCGAAGGTAGCTGACCAGAGCACAGAAACGAGTCACAGAATACTCTAAATAACACAGAGAGAGGAATGGAATCGAAAATCTGCTGCTGTGTGTTGTGAAACGGTGTGTTTATACTTATTGAGGAAAGAGGCGTCCTGCCATTTCCATGGCGACACTTCATTAGCTGAGGCGCAGCGATTGTTGACACGAAACGTGCTTTGGCGTTGGGAAATGGGCGGTACGCGTCTGCTGATGTCAGGCTCAGGGGCGGGGGATTTGATTTAGTGCCGCAAACGCAGGTGAGCCAGGTCGATGGGGGGAAATGATAGGATTATCACAAAATGGCGGCTGATTTCGAGTGCGTTAATGGACGAAAAGTCGGGTAAGGTCCATAGGAAAGTTTTCTACGATCTACCGATTTATGCTTAAAAACACATGGCCGAACCGTAGGGACAATAAAAAAAAAGTCCCGGAACTATCCTTTAACCTGTTGTGAGTCTGTGTTCCCATTACTGATCCACATTGCTGGATTCTACTCTTCAGTGGGTTTCTGGTTGCCCTATAATACAAATCCCGATGTATGAGTATCTGGGATACATATTCACTGTGGTTGATATGCACAGTCTTAAAAGGGTATCAGGTAATAATATCGCCATATATATGGTCACCTAAATAATATCGCCACGACATTTTCCCGGCGATATTATTTACGGCGACCATTCTAAGAGGGAGTTTCTGTCTGTCGTTTTCTGGTACACTGTGGTTTCTAACGTATGCCCTGTCCTGGTGATTTTCAAGTCCGGGAAAGTGGCTTCAGTTTTGCTTGCCTTATGTGTAAACCTCAAGAACGGGTTCTGGTCATTCACCCATTTGATAAAATGTTCTAATGTTGCTGCATCTCCCTCAAAAGTCATAAGAATGTCGTCAATATAGCGATGGCAGCTCAGAATGTTGTTGGAGAAAGGATTAGTCTCAGGGTCGTTGTGTTTCTCCTCAAAATCTGCAACATATAGGTTAGCCAGTGAAGGGGCAAAGGTTGCATACATAGCAATCCCTGCTATTTGTCATAATAACTTCCTTCTTTTAGGAAGTAGTTCTTTGTCAGTGCGATCTCTGCCAATTGCACAATGAGTGAGAAAGGCATCTCCATGGTTCCTATTTTGTCCTATAGAACTTCTTCTATACCTTTCAAAATTTCTCTTTGAGCGATTCTGGAATATACGGATTCTATATCCATGGTTACAATGAAGGTATCTGGGTTGTCCAGGGTCAGATTTTCCAGATATATCAACACCGCCGTGATGTCTTTAGTGTAGGATCGCATTTTGGTAACTTCCTTTCGTAAGAAGAAATCTGTAAATTGAGATAGGGGTTCCAATATGGAGCCAATGCCAGAGACTATGGGTCGTCCTGGTGGTGGTGAGACCCCTTTGTGGATTTTTGGGAGTGCGTAGAATGCGGGACATCTCGGATGTTGTGGGCTTAGGAAGGCCGCTTCCTTGGCATTAATATGGCCCTCTGCTTCTGCCTCTTCTATGATAAGGTTTATCAGATTTCTGAGTCTTTCTGTGGAGTCACTCCCTAATTCTCGATTTGTGGTATGGTCCTCAATTAAGATGTTCACCATCCGCTCATAGTCAAGTTTATTCATAACTTCAATAGCTCCCCCTTTGTCAGCGGGGTTTATCGTTATTTTGTCGTTATTCTTTAATTCCTTAAGGGCTGTTCTTTCCGTCCTTGTCATGTTGTTAAAGTGCTTTTTTCCCTCTTTTTCAATTTGTTCCAGTTTTTCAAAATTATTTTTTCAAAGCTCTGTGATTCCACTGTAATTGCCTGTGGTGGCGGGTAATATGTGGATTTTCTGTGTAGTCCAGTCAAACCCTTGAGCCTTCATAGGTGTTTTTGGAGCAGTGTTGTTTTCTCATAAGTTGGGTTATCTCGATTCTGGTCTGGAAGGGGTCATGTGTAGATGTAGGAACAAATGACAACCCTTTCTTAAGTACCCTATAGTGTTCTTGTGTAAGGGCAAAGTCAGAGAGATTCACAACTAGTGATTTATTCTCGGTTGTCTCGGCATGGTCTCTTATTCTTGGGGGATGGTCTGTTGGTACCATCCTCTCCCTCGGTTCCTGGTGATCCTGGGTGACTGCTCCTGCCACCATCCTCTTGATCTGCCACAGCCTCTTGGTGCTTGAAAACCCTGAGTGTTTCTATCTCTGTTCTGCTCTTCAAAGCGTAGGGTTTTGTTGGTTCTTCCTGTGTCCTCATCTGAGCTGCCACCGGAAAAATTCCAGTTCCCTGGTCTCGGTCTGTTTCTTTGTTGGTTTTGTCTTACTCTTGTGGAGCCTGTATTGTTGGGCATGTTCCCGCCTTTTTCCGGTTCTTCGTAGTATTCATTGGTTCTTTAGGGGTATTTTTTCTCGTGCGAGAATGTAGTGGTGTCCTTCTTTGGCTGAATGACTTTTTTAATCAAGTTAAGTTCTTTAAATTCTTTTATTGTTGCGTCTAGTGCTGCCATATTCTTCAAATAGTCCCCTACTATCATTTTAGTTGCCAATGCAT
This sequence comes from Ambystoma mexicanum, assembly GCF_040938575.1. Lineage (NCBI taxonomy): Eukaryota > Metazoa > Chordata > Amphibia > Caudata > Ambystomatidae > Ambystoma > Ambystoma mexicanum. The sequence continues at coordinate 1,250,274,345 of NC_090925.1, read as the reverse complement.
CTTGTTTTGTGATGATTTCGTTCATGATTCTTCCAGAGACGGTTTTCGCGGTGTTAATTATCAGGATAATCCAGTCCCTCGTGCACTTATTGGCAATAAAACTCAAGTCTTTCCTAAATTGTAACTCCTCCAGAAAAATTCTGGGTTCAATTCTGATTATCAGGCCGTTAGGTGCAATATGTGCCCGCAGATATTCTGTCATGATGGAGTTGGTTGTAATTCTAACTGCCGCACACTTGCGAACTGAGGTAGCAACATGTTTAACACTCTCGAATTTACCCTGACTATGAAAAGGCCATAGCTATCCCTCTACCTCTAGGATTAGTCTAGACAAATTCATAGTACACGCGATCGGAACAGGCAGCGTTTCACGTGACCGCAGCCTGTTACTACGAATAGGGTGCATCCAAAGATGGCGCCCGCGACCGAATTAACAACAACCGAGACACGGTGGCAGCGAAATAGGAAGGTAAGAAACGCCCAACTCACTGCTACCAGGTAGCCTGTATATTGGTGGGCACCTGTTTAAGAAGCCACTTAAACTGGGGGATAAGGGATGTGTGTAACAATATCTGTAGCACGGATTAATTGAACACATGTAGACGTCCTTCTAAGCAAAATAAGAGGGGACATGTGTAACAGTTAGTGTAGCACGGATTAATCCAAACCCTGTTGATGTCCTTTTAAGGGTTCCATGAAATAATGTCGCCACAAAAATCTCGCCATGCAAAAATATCACCGAAAAATGGCCGTTTTTTGTGGCGACATTATTGCATGGAACATGCGGGGGACACCCCCGCAACCCCCAATTTTTTTTTTCTTTTTCTTTTTCTTTTTGCCCCTGTCCCCATATATATGGTCACCTAAATAATATCGCCACGACATTTTCCCGGCGATATTATTTACGGTGACCATTCTAAGAGGGAGTTTCTGTCTGTCGTTTTCTGGTACACTGTGGTTTCTAACGTATTGTCCGAAAGGGAGGTTTTCTTTCAAGGACCAGTTTTCACCCAAGGTCCTTGAAAGAAAACCTCCCTTTCGGACAATTCCTTCGGTTCAGACATAATTGCACGACAAGAACCGAATATGACATACAGGCAGAGAGACTAGCAACTAACCTGAAAGAAAGGAATTATCCTAACAAAATAATCAAACAAGCAAGAAAGAAAGAGATCAAGAAATATACCAAGAGAGGTGACCCTTACCCAACATTGGAAGAAAGAAAGAGGAGAAGACGTCATCACAGCTGTCTTCAGCCATTCACCGATCATTAACCGCCTCAAAAAAGCAATTTGGAAGGCCTGGCATTTATTGAACGTAGAAGACAATCTACTGATGCCCCTATTCACCATCAAACGAAGAATCTAAAGAATAGTCTGGTACACACGTATAAAGAAACTAAGACAACAGGGACATCCACACTTTGGAACACAGCAAGGCCACTAGGGCATGCACCATGTAGCAACTGCTCTGTATGTCCATTCACAAAACGCACCACCTCCTTAGACATCGGTTGGAAATACCCATGGGAACAAAGGAGTTTCACAAACTGCAACACCACCAATGTCATGTACCATATCCAATGCCCATGCAACAAAAGATACATTGGGATGACAACCAGGGCTATCAAAACACAGATATGTGAACATAGATCCAACATCAGGACCAAAAGACGCACAGCCCCACTAGTAGAACACTATACGGCGATGGGCCACCCAGAAAATGATTTGATATGGACAATATTAGAAAAAGTAACAACACCCAGAAGAGGTGGCAATATAAACGTGCTCCTATTGAGGAGAGAACAGATGTGGATTTTTAGATTACAGAGCCATAAGATCGGCCTTAATGAAGAAATCTGCTGGCAAGCACTAGCGGTACAGTGACACCCATAAGACATGAAAGACACGCCCTCACCTAGGCACTTTGCCTATCTTTACGACCACTGTAGGAGAAGGACCCCGTTATGGATGCAGCCTCTGATTGTTACAATACCAGGTTACATGTATATCTATGTACCAGACCGCTGTAGATCCTGGCCATACCCGTAGATTGGCATATAGATCGTAGATCTAGACGCTATGACATGCAGTACCATGCATAACACTGAAGTCACTGTGGCAATGTATTGGATACCACATACACAGTAGGAACCATAACAACCATAATCCCCCTGGATGTCTCCATCTACCTAACACAAACACGTGGCACACAAACAGGACCCCGAAGGTGAAGTTGGACACACCATCAGTGGTATTGCGCAAACGGGTGCATAAAATTTCGTTTAGCCCCTATCATTAACACTAAGCACGCGCTTGCAACCACTGAGCAAGCCACGTGACTATAGATCATAAGATCGCATTTGGTACATGCACGAAGCACAATCGCCGCAATCACTTGAGTGTTTATGTAGCTCGTCATATACCAGAAGAAAAAGCAGGAAATATAGTGAGCAAACCACGTGACCGCAGCTCGGTCACGAAAAGACCACAACTCCCATGAGCACTAGGGAGTTGGTTGTAGTTCTAACTGCCGCACAATTGCGAACTGAGGTAGCAACATGTTTAACACTCTCGAATTTACCCTGACTATGAAAAGGCCATAGCTATCCCTCTACATCTGGGATTGTCACGTGACCGCAGCCTGTTACTACAAATAGGGGGCATCCAAAGATGGCGCCCGTGACCGAATTAACAACGAAATGCAGTGGCAGCGAAATAGGAAGGTAAGAAACCCCAAACTCACTGCTACCAGATAGCCTGTATATTGGTGGGCACCTGTTTAAGAAGCCACTTAAACTTGGGGTTAAGGGACGTATGTAACAATATTTGTAGCACGGAATAATTGAACACCTGTAGACGTCCTTCTAAGCAAAATAAGAGGGGACATGTGTAACAGTTAGTGTAGCACGGATTAATCCAACCCCTGTTGATGTCCTTTTAAGACTGTGCATAACTACCACAGTGAATATGTATCCTAGATACTCATACACCAGGATTTGTATTATAGGGCAACCAGAAACCCACTGAAGAGTAGAATCCAGGAACGTGGATCAGTAATGGGAACCCGGACTCACAACAGGTAAAGTGGGTTTCCGTTTCCTTACCTATGATTTGTCATTATGGATGTAGTGGTTTAGAGACGGGAATTATGAGAGTTATTCCATTCTGAATTCACCTCTAGATGCCTGACGTGAGTGAAACCACAGAAGACATCCCACACCAGGATCCAATTGCCACAGCTGATTCATGACAGATGCACAGTGAGATACAGGCCACTACAGGTAGGAAAGAAAAGCCCACAATACTTACTCACCCACCTTCATTAAGCACTCGATGATGCCCCTTCTGTCAATTTAACCCCTTAGGGCCCAGGAAGTTACCCAGCATGCCCGTTGGAAACCCGAAGATTTCCTCCAGACACCCACGAAAGGAAGAACTAAAGCAATTATATACTTTACGCAGAATGCAGGAACGTATCACCTGTCATGAAGAAAGCGGCCATTGGTCAGAACCGCTGAAACCGGTTGACTTTTATTAAGTAGTTTTGAGCTGATGACCCTTACTCTGATACCCACCATACTTCGATGAAAGGGCTCGAATAAATAAAACAGCATCATAGTGATCCACTCTAATACAAGAATATATCAATTTTCGATGGATACTAAGTTTTAAACACTCACCGATCAATCGGTCGAATTGTTATTATTGATAAGACACACATATTGGAGGCAGTAATATTAAAGAAGAAAACTGACCATCAATGCGTGCGCACTTGAACTTTTTAAGCACAGGAAAGTAGTGAGTGAGGAAAGGGAGATGACTTCTACACCTCATTTGTAGGCGTCACACCAGCGACACCAGGACTGATGAGACAACTACACACATAGAAATCAACACAGGGCGAACAAGTTTTTCATGGGGGCTTAGATGTAGGAATAACCTTTTTAAGTTAATACTTCTGTCGATTGTGTGTTACTGGACAAAACAAGACCAGTAAGAAAGACAAACCAGTTTTTCATTTCAGTGGCAGCTGGTAGAGAAGTTGATCCTGTCTCTCAATCTGCTGTTTCAAAATGGATAGTGAACTGCATCCCACTGTGCTACACTCTTGCCAAGAGAGACATACCCTTCACACCCAGTACACACTCTACTCGGGGCACAGGAGCAACCATAGCTTTCATTGCAAATGTTCCTCTTGAGACAAATTGTAAGGCAGCAACCTGGAGTTCTATACACACCACTATTGCCTAGATACACATTCTAGGTCTGATTATCAGGTGGGACAAGCGGTACTAAGACATCTCTTTGCTAATGTTCCTTCACACACCCAACCTCCATCTCTGGGTACTGTTTGCTAGTCTATGCACAGCATGTGTTTCTATGCAGATTAACAAGGATCAGAAGAGATGCATTATACACCGTAATAACATTTGTGATGATTGTATCAGCTTAGATTCACATGCGCCCACCTACCCTTCCTCCCCTCATGGAGTAGAAGGAACATAGACATCTTACACCTTCTCCCTCTCTCCCTCTCTCTGTCCTCGCTCACCCTAGCCATAAGGCTTCCTCACGGCAGAAAAAACACAATCGGAGGGACCTCGACACCTGAGGGATTTTAGGTACATTACACGTCACGTTAGGGATAGTGTTAGAGTCGACGTCCCCTTTTGATCCTTGAAAGAAAGATGCAATACTCCGTGATTACCACTAGATGTCAGACAATAAACGCAGCATGTGAATCTAAGCAGATACAATCATCAGAAACACCTTGCTTGAAAAGTGTTCTTTTTACATCAATATAAATAGCCACTAGGGATGAGGGTGTCATACATATTGAGTGTAATATTTTATCACAGCTTTCTGTAAAATTAACAATGGGACTAACTTTTGTTGTTTTCAGCAATTGGTAAAAATCAACAAAACAAGAATTTTGAGGGGGATCCAACAGATGCTTATGAAATTCTAACTGTTTCCATTTAAACCAGTCCTGTAGGGAGAGTAGGCCAAGCTCATATCTTAAGATATCTATGGCTACACAAGACGGTAGCAACAAAAAATCTTTCCAAATGAAACCTACAATTTGTGAAAGATTAAGACTGCTCACCTAATGAGAAATATCTGAACCATACAAAAGGGAGGGGCATTGCCTTTTGATCTGTAATAGTTAATCAGTGTAATAAAAGAAAAGCATCCATATGACCTGTTAATCATGTTCATTTGGGAGCATAATAATAACGCTTCTCCTTCAATTTAATGAATATTGCCCTCTTGTTTGGAGTAGCCCTCACATCAAAAGCCAGGTATGTTATTTCTTTGGTGGGCGGAACTAAGGCTTTTGGGCTGTTTGAGAAAATCTGATAATAGTGGTATTTTTAGGGTTTATCAGTAGATCGTTGCTCACTGTATAGTGGTAGAAAGCATTCATGAGACGCTGTGGGCCCACCTAGGTATGATCTAGGAAGATGTGATTATCCACATAGGCCAACCAAAATACCCTTACTCTGCCCAGATATAGGACAACAAAGGAGGTTTCCAACAGGGCATCACCCACTTCTGCTATGTACAGATTAAAGAGTCAAATGGCTGGGACGCAGCCCTGTCTCAAGCCTTTAAAGGTGTTAAACGCCTTAGTTAAGGTGCCCTGTTGGTTTAGCCTTATTTAGAGTCTGCTGGCAGCGTGTGAGTCTATCAGAATGTTAAGTAGTCCCGCTGAGGTTTGCCAGTCCCTGAGTTTCATCCAAAGACGAGATCTATTAACGGTGTAGAAAGCCAGCGATAGTTCCATGCTGGCAACGAACAGCGCTGCAGCATCTTTTTGCTATGTCTGTTGCTGGAGGACACCCTAGATTAAACCATTTAGGGTGGTGCCAAATTCTCTTCTAAAACCAATATGTAACTTGGTTAGTCAGCAAGAATGGACTGCCCAAGATTTCAATTCTGTAAGAATGAGGGATGCAAAGATTTTACTACAGTGGTGAGAAGGTCTACAGGTCTCTAATTAAGGGGATTTTCCTTTTTGCCCTTTTTAGAAATTGGAATGATAATAGAGGGCTCCACAGAATCTGGGATCGTCTTAGTGTAGATGATATTTCTAAACATAATAAATAGAATGGAAGCCCATAGAGCTGGATTGCTTTTTAATGTGCAATTGCTAAATCCATTTAGACCTGGGGCTCTAGAGTTTGACGACATTCTAATTAAATCACCAATGTCCTAACAAAAATTAATTGCCCAGTCCACTGAGCCAAGACAAGAGAGGGGCAACACCCAGGCTCTTCGGGCTGGACTACTGCAACAACCTCTTCCTTAATCTGCCTCTTTCCTACGTCCGCCCTCTTCATCTAATCCAGAATAGGACTGCAAGATTTATCCTTGGCCTCAAGCCCAAGGACCCCATCTCTCCAGCCCTAAAATCTCTCCACTGGCTCCCGGTGTCTGCAATGATCAAATTCAAGACCCTGTGCATTATCCAAAAGGCTTTCTGGGGCCTGGGATCATGCTACATCCAACTTTAGCTCCCTAAATACTTCCCTGCTAGAGTCCTACGATCCTCTAGCTCCAACTCTCTGCACATTAGAAATTTTCCAAGCAGAGAGTGGGGGGTGGATCTCTTTCCTCGACAGGAGCCTCTCACTTGAATGGCCGCCCTGCCCCTCTCAGACTTGAGCCGGATCTCCTTATGTTCGGAAGCTTCTCAAGGCTTTACTTTTCTCCTCCTCCTTCCCTCTCCCCTCCCCCCCCAGGACCCTCTTGCCCCTGCAATTGGTTGCCTGGTCGCTTATGAGCCTTACAGGTGCCAGTCCGTCCCTGATCAGTCTACCCTAGTACCCCTATAACCAGCACTTACCTTCAGGTCCCCTTCCCTGACTAGCCTTGTGCCTGGACCACCCCTGTCCTCGCACTATTTGACCTATACCTCTGGTTCCCCCGAGCACTTGTCCTCCTCCTGGGCCCACCCTTAGCAATTGCCCAGCCTCTGGGGCCCCCTCCTGCAATTCCCCCTGCTCATCCTTGCCCTTATCTCATCCCTTCCGTGCTGACCTTATCTCATCCCCACCCCCCTGCACTTCTTGTCACTGCACGTGCATGATCCAAATGTCATAAGGGCTGGTAGGACCGTTATTGTTGTTTTTTTCCTCTGTCCCCCTCCCCTTTATCTTGTGGCTTGTGGAAACACTTTTTGCTGTATAGGCGCCTTACAAATGTCAATGAAAAAAAATGTATAGCTCTTCAAAGTGCATACCCCAGCTTGCCTCTTATATTGGGTTCCACTGATTTTCCGATTACATGTGTCCCATTTTATTAATGATGGACCAGAAATTGCATGTTTGTTTTGATAGTGACTTGTAGCATGGCTTCACATTGCTTCTGTCTCAAGTTGTGTTTATGGCTTTTCATCCAGTTTTTACAGTGCTGGCACAGGAGTGTAGCTTTCTCAATCATTATATCTCGGGGAATAGGTTCTTTTTTGATGAGCCTCAGAGCTATATGAAATTCTTGTTTTATTTATTTTTGCTCCTCTGTCAAATAACTGCTTGTTTAAGATGTTGTTTTTCCCAATTTAAATAAATGTAGAAAAACAGAGTGAATTTACAACCTCCTTTTCTTCTGCCAAGATGGCAGAATTAAAAAAAACCTCAACTTTTTTCTTGAACAGAAAAGTCCACCTAATACAGTTAGCAGAGGGTGAAACTCATAAATCAGACAGAGTCCTATATGCATGGTTATCGGATTACAAATTTACATTAACCGATATGTCAAGTTCATTCAAGTTTGTCTCCAGAACCTGAAAATGTGAACACTATCCAAAGATAGAAGGCGACAAATATTTAATCAGTACAGGAGGGCAAAAACGACCCCAATGCCAAGTATTTCTGCTGCGAATATCGCCCTTTAGATTACCATTCAACATTTGAAGTCCCCAATCATCAAACCGATGAAGCCAATGGTTTTCTTGCGGGTTTCTAAATAAGGAAGGGGAATATCAACATGTAGAATTTACAGCTCTAACCAGTATAATGTCCCATTATCTTACAGTGTGTGTAGCGTTTCAGGACAGAATACATTTTCTTGATAAATAGATCTGAATTGGTGTGTGAGGGGCTCCAGTAAAGGTTTTGTAATAACACATTTCTAATATTTGTTCCTGTGGTGATCTGGATATTTACAGCCATGATGCCATAGTCCTTGTGGCAATATGTCCGGCTTTTGTGGCAAAATTATTTTTAACTGCAATAATGAGGCCCCCAGAGGGTCTCCCCCCCACCCCCCATTCTGTCAAATCGCCAATTGTTGCAAGGTTGAAACGTATTAAACACATTGAAAATGTAGAGAGTTAAGAACCAGACCTCTCCGAATAAAAGGACTGAATAATTCTTTAGCAAATCACCTACGTTCTGTTATGGACTGCCCGCTCACATTCCAAAATAAGGAGATAAAGGCCAAAGAGAAGATTGCTTATCCAAGAGGCCAGTTTTGTGACTGCCCAGGGCATGGATTTTTGCAGATAAAGCCTGCAAGAGCCAAGTCCAATAATTTTCAAAAGATTTTGATGATGGAATAGGATTGTTTTATTTTAAATGATCTCTCAAGTGTTCGGTTACTGCTACAGTGAATCGTCAGCGCTTCTATAGGCGAATGCCGTTTAGATCTTGGTGAATCGGAAGACATAAACCATGAATAATTTAAAGTGCAATCATAACACAGCATTGGGTCATAACGCATTAGTCTTAAAGCTTCAACTTCATTCAACATCAACAGCATTTTACAAATAACTTTAGATGGAATTTTTAAAATCACAGTATCTGCATGATCGCCATCAATCAAGTATGCTAAGACAATATCCTAATCGTAAGCAGGGAATTTCCTGAAATAATTTAAAGATAATCCTTCGGTGCTTTCCGGCAGTTTTTGTCTTTAGCTATCTGATTTAGCAATGCGCCCTTTGGAAGTTTCTCAAAGATAATTTTTCCAAGGCATATTTAGATCCGCAAAGACCTCCTTTTTGATAAACCGGGAGGAATGATTGTCTGGCTATCACTTGTAATGGCTACAAAAGTACAAGAAGCAAGTCCGTATTTTTAGGCTTATCAGACAAAATAGCCTGATCATATTTGGTTTGTACTAATTGTGACTTTACAGACAACACAACCCTCATGTTATTAACTTCGTCTTTGGGATCAATGGGATTGCCATCCTCTGGTAAAATTTGGACAGGCTGTTTGAATTGATTTTACTTCCTTGGAAGCCCTGTTTGTGTCCACTGGAACACCGTGTTAGTGTGGACTAAATAAGCACCTAGCCCATTTTTTTGTTTTTTAGTGAACTATATAATTGCTGGGCCATGCAATTTGAGACTTTACTGGGGATTTTACGATTTTAGCCTTCAAGGTATTTTTCTCCTTTGTCTCAGGCTGTTTTGCATTACTGCCTGTAGTGATAGGAATCCGACTGACACTGTCTTCTGCACCCAAAGCACTTGCTGCTCCCGCGAGATGTGGAGTGCATACTTTTTTTAATAGTTTCTTTTGTTTACCCCGTTCCTTTTTTGATTTTTGGACTTCTTTCCTTCGTATGTGGTGAGATGGGGGAAATTAACAGATTCGTCAGAGGCACTCAAGATAAGGTACCGGGGATCAAACCAAAGTTTAGTCCTGGGGCAGCATCAGCGGCATTTGGGGTTATTTGAGAAATGCCCATTTCTTCCGAGATGGTAGGATCTCATGTCACGCAAAGGGTGTGCTGATATTTGTGGCTGTCAAAGCATGTAACGTCTCCATTAATTTAGTTCCCAGAGTTTTAGAAGTAGTTTCATCTCATTCAGCACAATAGAGTATGATTTTACTTCCAAACTGATGGTATCATACAGATTTAAAAATGAACTTAAGACCACGTTCATTCCTGGTATAGAGTGAACACTTAGCTTTATTTTTTCGTCCAAATCCTGCAGAGTGTGCTGGAGATTTGAGGCAACACAGGGTCGGAAGAGGTCAAAGAGGAGTTTAGTTTATCTGCAAGATGATCTGTTAGAAAAGAAGAAGCACCATCCCGAACCAATAGACTCTGATTTAAGGAGCCGTTACTGGAGCCGACTAATAGCAGAGGGTTTTTCTCAATTGTTTGGGGTTCTGGCAGCTGTGCATCTGTAATTGATGTATTCAGTAAGAGAAGGCTTGAATCACTTACGGCTACCACCGCTTGAATATATTTCAAACGAGGTTTGACCACCATTAGGGGACGCTGCACATCAGTACTGGTGCCGGCATTATAGTAGATGTCTGTGATTTTACCCAGGCCTATTAGTAGTTTCACAGATTTGGCCACTTTGTTCCCTTGATATTTCTAGGTCGTTTTCTTAGGGGACGAAAGGGGAGTCTAAGAGGGGGAGGGCAAAACAGGATCGCGAGGATCCACCGGCAAAGGCATGAAGATTCAGAGCACAGAGCCTGGTCTGGGTTTTCCGTCTCTGCCGTTACTGGACAGGGCAGTATCGCCCCCTGCAAGGGAGATATGGCTGATTTGTATTAATGGCTGAGCAATCATCCTGGCTAGTCTGACTGTCTCCTGGGGTTGGTTCGCTGCATAGGTCATACATTAGCATACCCCCTCCACCGACTCAACTGACCTCCAACTGCCCACTCGTGCACAACTCTGTGCAGTGCTCCATGCTGAAGAATTTCTTAACAGCTGATGCTGTGATGCAAGAAAAGAGTCAGTGAGGAAACTGGAGTTGTCTGCTCAGCAAGGTCGACCGGACTTCCGGTAACTGCACACTCATGCACACACTGCATGCCTTATTCTGATCTCTGTGGCCCATTTTGGCAAGGGATCTTCAGGCAAATGGAACACATTCGTAGGTCAGCAGATTGCTCAAACACTATTTTTCATATGTTTTAGTTCAATCCTATTGTGCATGCTTCAGCTGTCACACAGTTGTGGCCTTGAAAAACGTTTGAGAGGAAGCCTTCATTCTATGGCATAGAATCTCGATGGTTCCAAGTAAATGTATGGCAAAGTCATGTTTATGTTCAATCCTCTTATTGGTATGAAACAGGGTGCAAGGAATGTGCCCTCTGTTTTTACTCATTGGATTTTGCAGGTTTGGGCTTTTCGCGTTCCTGCCAAATGTCTAGTTATTGGCAACTGGTAGATGGTCCACTGCCTGAAAAGAACAGCTGCTGTGACTTGTGCTACTGGTTATAGACATGAAAGAGAGACTACTAGTGAAGGACACTGTTGTGAAGAAGCTGTGCATAGGGGGGATACATTCTGGCTGTCGAAGCATGTTTTTCTTTCAGAAGTAAAGTAAATTGGAAACGAGGGCAAAAATACCTGCCTTTGTGCCATTATTAGAAACAAGATTGTATGCCATGGATTTCCTAGGAACAATCAACAGTATGAATATATTGATGAGTAGGGGGTGATGCATTCCCTTATTACGAGAATGGAGGTAGCCATGGAGCTTTTAACTCCATGGCTGCCTCCGTTCCGGGCTCCATTAACGGGTTCCTGCAATGGGGACTTACCGGGTTACTCCGGGAATAGGGAGGGAGGTAATAACGGGCAGATTACATCTTGCCCGTTATTGCCTCCCTCTTCCCCTCGCGGGACCCAGAAAGCACGCCTGGTTTTACCAGGCGTGCAATCCGGGTCGCGCGATGGGAAACTTGTAATCGGCGCTCCCGGAATGGAGGGGGCCGGTGCTGTAACGGCCCCCTTCATTCCGGGAGCGCCAGGGTCGTAATGAGGCCCATAGTTCCACCAGAGCACCTGAACTACAATGAGCCATTCTGAATTCCCCAATGAGAAGGAAGTCACAAATGGAAAATGCAACAGGACAGTGAAATAGAGCTACATATCAGCTAAAGAGAATTAGGCTTTACTTGATGTTTTTCATGCAAGATTAGAGGGGTGTGAGATGGGTTTATTATTTCTTCACAGGATTGTACTTTAGAACTGTGTATGGAATAGTGGAAGGAGAATAGGGAAAGTAAGCCATCTATACTGAAGCATTATGTAATACTGCGTTTCCAGTTATTTCAGCGATGACAATGATTTTGTGACATGCTGGTGCCTCATGACAGCCTAGCAGCCTCTCCTTTCTCTCCATTATTTTTAGTTCTTGATGGCTGTCACTTTTTGTGACGAGCTTCGGTCCCAGTAAGAATCTGCAACTAAGTGGAATGAGTCTAGGGATGAGTGAATGGATGAATAAATGAATGAATGCTTTGTTATAAAGTCTCCACTTCTAAAGGATTTATTGTCAAGGTTGTTTATTCAGTGTGTTTCATGACCTGACCAATAATGCACATGAAATATGGCAAACCCCAATACTATCTTCTCTTCTGTTGCTCCTCTCCTGCAGGTCGCCGCGTGTGCTTGGGGGAGCAGCTGGCCAGGATGGAGCTTTTCCTCTTTTTCACAACCCTCCTTCAGCGTTTCACCTTCACTATCCCAGCGAAGCAGGCCAGGCCACGTGACGATTCTTTCTTCGCACTGACACGGTCTCCTGTGCCCTATCAGATCTGTGCCCAGCTGAGATGAATGCACCCATATTTCATCTTCTGATGCTCTCCACGTTTGCTTTGGTTAACATTTAGCACTATAGTCAATACTGTATGTACCAAGAAGGAACCTGTTTACACAGTGTATCAGTATAATGGAGAGTTGACACACAGGGTGGAAGCAAAGAAATTAATTTAGGGGACTGTACCACAAGTTTCTTTTCTCCTCTGACCATTCTGATGAAAACTTTACATCATTGCCCGTATTCCAGAGTAGTCATCAGTGTCATCAGTGTCTCCCTTTCAAAACACCTGAACTACGTCTCAATTTGGAATGTAGAAATCTGGTCTCCCATTACTGCAAGAATACAAAGCATCTTAGGTCTCAATGCACTAGAAAGCTAGCATTGCCCTGCCACCACACACCACTCTTTGTGTGTCAACCAGCATGGGTTGCCTGTTACCCTTGTCCTCTAAGCCCATGTTGCCTCTGCTGGACCTCAATCTAGCACCAGAACAAGTGCAATGCATTCCCCCTTCAGGTACAGGCACACAAGGCACTTACTTAAAGATGACACAGGAATCCCCTAGTAGGCCTACACGTGAACCTACATAAGAACTATGCCAGGGATTGGCACAGCCTAAAAGAAGTAATGGAAAAATCTGCTCTGGTTGCCCAGAGCTCTTCGTATAGCAGTCCTGCTGGCTGAATGTGGTTATCAATCAATGGAGTCACATCGGTAAAAAACACCTTTGACGTATGCAACAATAAACTGCCTCAAACAAAACGAATGTGGTAGATAAGTGTTGTGCCAAATGAGTGCCACCAGCTTTCCAATTAGCCAATAAGTTGTTTAATTCTGATGGAATGAAACAATAATGCACAATTGAAACGTCTCGTCCCACAAACCAGCCATCTCTTCAAAGGGAGATAAAAACAGATGTTGAAATCAAGTTATGAAAATTAAATCTTGTGAGGATTCTGCTGGAGAGGGTTCTGCTGCGTCTCCAAGTCAGCCCTTGGGGATAACCTATAACACACTCTAAATATCCAAAACAAGTCTATCGGGAATGAGATGAGTGCATGCCCACCACTATAAATAGCCACTATTTATTCAATCAACATCGCATTTACGTTGTGCACGCAAAGTCTTTTTAGCCATCCCAATCAGAAGTGGTCAAATTATGTAAGATTGTCATTATTAAGACTTGTTTTGGCTGTTAATTGTACCAGCACATTCTCCGCTCACAAACTTCTTCAGGCAAGCCATAATACAGGTTATGAATGCAATAGTCACCTGAAATATTCACAAATGCATACTGTGCTTCAATATATTTTTTGTCATAATATCTCCACATTGTATAGAGCATGTCTGCAAAAGAAGCTCCTAGAACCAACATTCAACAACAATGTCACTGAATCAAACAGTTCTACGTGCTTCTACAAAATGGACACCACGCTAACAAAGCTCTCACCATGAGGCACTCAATCTGCATGACAGATTAGCTGAGTGACACTAGGACCCTACTCACATCTCTTCAAGAACCTTTCTTAACTACGCCTATAAAAATGTTAGTCCCCTATACCTCTAATACTAAAATGTTTTGAGGAAACTGCTGGTGGTGTAATTGTGGCAGGCATACGTTGGCAATTGGTGAAATATAACTAGCTATGGCATAGCCATTGACATGTAGTTATCCAAAGGACATCTGGATGTGTGGGCCCTCTCCCCATATGCCATCTCCACTGGAGAAAACACTCTAGTGCCTGTAGTTTTGTCTCAGGAGGCAACACTATGATACCGAACTAAATACCAAAATGTTTCCCAGGAGCAAAAAACATTGAGTTTTACTCTGTCCTGTAACATTGTAACAGGGTATCCTTTCTGTGTGATTATGTGTTGCTACCTCCGTATATGCAATGTGTGCATCACACTGTCATCTGTGATAGCCCAATGCTGTGTTTCCTAAGTGGAAGATATTAATCGATTTCTGTTTGTTGGATTGTATTGAGTCCTATACTTTGCTATTGGATTTGCTTGGAGCTGCCTGTGACTTTAAGAAAATACATAGGATCACAGAGTCCAGCCCAGTCATTCAGCAGTAAACTGGGAGTCAACAGAGAGGGAAGAGGGCTCTTTGCTGGTATGGCAGATGAGGCCGGTGGCAACTTCAGAAGAGGACAAGTGTGCAGTCCTGACAACTGAACGAAAGGGACATAAGAACCCCCAGGGACCTCCTAACTTTGAATTGCCATTTGAGCCTGGTCTGCACAATTATGACTTACTCCTCCTCCAAAGTAAGCACATTGAAGTTGCTGTATTTGCCACTGCTTCCGAAAATGTGTTCTTGGAAGCAGCAAAGGGGGTTGACATCCAGGGTTTTTGGGAGATTACCTGTGTAGAGGCCCCAGGACGTGGCTCCTAGACCCTTAACTGAACGGGACAGTGGCTAGAGACAATTCTAGTAACTGCCATGTATGGCAATCAGACATTCATTTGTTGAAAATAGGGGAAGAGGCGGAGCCTAGTGGAGGCAAATTGGATACAAAATCGTCTGGAAAGGTTCTTGCCTTTTCTGGTGGATGACCGATGCAGGAATACAGAAGTCGTGACCCGTGTGGAAGGTCTTGGTCCACCCAATTCCCCCTCAGTGGGTTTATGTACTACGTGGTGGCGACCAAACTGTCCGGACTCCCACCCGACTTAATGCACTGGGGAAACCAAATGGCAGTGTGGGAGGGGGCCTGGGTCCTCATACGTAGATTTGGAACCAGCCTGAAAGATGGTGAAGGTGTCATGGAGCCCAAAGGAAGTGGCGGATCAACCCGCTACGAGGTCGGAAGTCAGAGAGGGAGCAGGGGGGCCATGATTTACAAAGGTTACACACAAGTTAAGGCAGGTGTGCCACAGATTAGACCACTTCACTCACTGTGCGTAGAAAGTACACGGTTGCACATACGGTAAAGGCCAGGGTCAAAAGAAAAAGTAAGACATTTACTGTAGACAATATATTGTCATTGATAAACAACGCTTGTGAGGGCCTCGGAAAGCAAGCACATGGCTTGGTCCGTCGCTCTAGCGAAAGCGATTAACAAGACATGAAAGATGCCTCTTCCTAACCACAGATTAGCAGCCGTTGGTCTTCTTAATGCCTTGAAAATACACGTGGTCCTAACACCAGCATAGTAATAAGCTATGGATGTTCTTTGGGCGAAAAACACTCATTCACACACAATGCAAGTGTAGCCTTCAGGAGACAGAATCGGACACTAACTGTAAACCCACAGGACTTGCCGTTAGGGTCAGCTAAAGGGGAACAGTTTCCTCCTTAAGCCAACCACAAGTATCAGATTCCTGTGTTAGATGGACTCGTAGCAGAAAGCAGCCATAGACAGGAAGCAGGGGACCAGAATACATGTGTGGTTAAAGTGTCCATAGTCACATTCAAACCCTTCCAGAAAATGCATTTGATATAATGGCAGCCGAAGTAGGCCAGGAGAAACACAGCACCTTGCCTGTTCGTCGAGCGGAAGGCCATGCATTTCAATGGGAATAATCAAGGAGCAAGGACATCACCTTTCACTTGGATTCTCACATAGGTAAATAATGGGTGCACGTCAAACCAGATTGAGGAAGTGACGCACATAGTACACGTAGGATGTCACGGGTGTTAATATAAAAGCACAAAAGACTCAGGTTGTGGAACATTCCTCCGCAAGCTGACCACGATCATGGGGGGTTGGGAAGAGCAGGTGCTAGCAGGTCGGAGCAGCAAGCCCAGGAGACTGTGAGTTTCAAGTGTGTTGGTTGAACCTCTCTTGCATATGTTAGACTGACGGCGTGTTTTATTATGTCACTTCACTCCGGATCATACCATAGTATAGCTTAGACAAACATAACATGAACTCAATGATGGCTCAAGCTGGTGTTTCAGAATGAATTGTACTTTATCTTTGTTAAATGCGAATCATGCTTATAGCTTACGCTACAATGCTTTCTCAATATCTAACAGTGTGCTATGTTTTTACTGCATTAATCATAGCTGGCGTAATGATGATCAGAAATGATATTAAATATATTGACTTGCTACCTTCCAGTGTCAGCTTCATATTTTTGAGTAATGCCTCAAATGAGGTCTCTCTTAGTCAGAACGAACTACACAATATTCTCTGGCTGAATTTTGGTCAATTATGACTAGAGGTGCAAACACTCAGGGAAACTGTCAAAGTGCTAGGCCGGAACCCATGAGGCTCCTCTCATCATAACTTAAGACTTTTTATTCTGTGCCCACACCACACAGCCCTACCTAGGGTCGAGGGGGACGGGCAGGGAATCACGCCCTAAGGGGCAATTAAGTCAAATGGCACCCCAGATGGGACGTCTTAAAGATGACCAGAGCATTACTAATATTTAAATAACCTCATGTCCCAGTCACTGGAGAAGGACAGAGGAGAAAAATGTTTTTCTTTCTAAAGTTTAAAAAAAAAATGTAGATGTTAGAGTGCGTACAGGTGATGGCGCACTATGAAATCAATATTCCCATCCATTGCAGAATGGCTGTATATGATTGGCTGAGAGCTGCGCAGTGTCATGCAGTGAACACAAATTTCACGGTGGCAGTTGCGCAACTTGGTGGACTACCAGCAGAATCACTCTTTACTTACTGAAAGACCCCAGGTAACAGGACAAATAATGTATATGCAACTCTCCTAGTGAGAGGAGACTTAGACACCATTCAGTATCGCCCATATCAGTATCCTGAATTAGCTCTTACACATACAAATCATGTCAACTGGTTTGGAGGTAATCTAGTTTACCCACAAACAAGTGCAAGGCATGGCCCACTAGCTACACCCAATCTGTCACTAGAATTCTTAGCTCGGTTTCATCCAAACCTTGGGGGTCCTTTCTTGCAAGCTGATTACCAGTTGTTGGCCACCCACTGTGACACAGTGCGAAACATTGCCCTGCAATATGCAGCTCAGCAGGGTATAGCGCCTGCGCAGCAACCTCGAGGATAGATGGATGCAGGTGGGGTGCAACTACAGACATTGAGAATAATATTGGGATCCTGTCCATCCAAGAATGAAGACATTCCCAAGTGGTATTCAGAAAAATAGGACAATTGCAAGCTGCTTATCCACAAGGAACTCCCCAGCAAAGACACAGGGCCTTAGCTATGTTCCTTCCATCTGGCTGCACACCGCCTCTAGCGAGCTGTGACAGCTGGATCTCAATCTATAGCTGGCTTTATTTATAGTTGATAGGCACACCATCCATCACATCACCAGCACTGATACTAGCTGACATCATGGGAACACAAGGCGCGGCCGCAGCCATGAATCTAGGCCTGTCTATAGCATCTAACAATTATCAAATGGTTGAGAGCATAATCCTACCCTTATTAAAAGGAGAACCTGCAAGGTTAGAAGTAAATAGAAAATTGTCCCAATTAAATGAGCAAGAAAAAAGGGAGCAATTTGGAGACATAGTGACATCCACCTATCAATCATTGGGCAGGGATCACTTGGGCAGAAGACCAGCAGACACACATAAAAAGGGTAACAAGGATCTTAAACCAGATAAGGTCACACACGATGAAGGGAGATCCTCGAAAGGACGGGGTTCATTCCAGGGTAAAAAGGGCAATAAGCCACAGAGGCGGCAATTATCACCCATAGAGGAAGAAAGATATCCAGAGCATGGGCATAAAAATTAGAAATCTGCAGGAGATAGACAGAGCCCGCAGTGGCAAGGTAACCACAGGGGTAGACGGTCCTGGGGTTAGACCGGAGGCCAGTCCCATTTTAGACCGACTGACTATGATTTTAGAGATAGGAAACAAATGAAAAGTCCCCAGAAGTACGGTACTGATGAGACATCGTCTTCCCAGCAGGCACGAGCACCAGATCATTCTAAGGCTGAGGGGAAGGAAGTGAAGGTTGAGAAAAAACACATGGCAGCACTACAGGTTTCACAGAATGCAGAGTCCACGCACTCATCGCATCATTCCGAAGACTAAGCGACACACAGATTGGATTGAAGTCCTATTATACCATGGGTGCACAACATACGGCCCGCGGGCCAGTTGCGGCCCGCCATGCCCTTTTGACCGGCCCGCAAGGCACAAAGACTTTCCTAATGGAGGGCGGCCCGCGCCGCCCTCCATTAGGAAAGTCTTTGTTGTCTTCCGGGCTGGTGAAAACACTGGCCCTCATTGGCTCAGCACACACACGCATCACGCCGCTCCAACGAGCCACGTAATGCGTGTGTGCTGCACCAATGGAGGGCCAGCACTACGGCTGGCGTGGTCCATAAGGCATGATGCCGGAAGGCATTTCAGCCTTGGACCATGCCAGCCGTAGTACGATTCCAGCTTACCTGCCGCTTACCTGCCTGCCTTCCAGCACGTCGCCGGTAAGTGGTCTGTTTGTGTTTGTGTGTCGGGTTTGTTTTGCTTTATGTTTGTTTGTGTATGTTGCGGGGGGTGTGTGTCGGATGTGTATGAATGTTTGTGTTTGAATGTATTTTGTGTGTATGTTGAGATGCGGGGGTGTGGGGGTGTGTCGGATGTGTATGAATGTTTGTGTTTGAATGTATTTTGTGTGTATGTTGAGATACGGGGGTGGGGGGGTGTGTCGGATGTGTATGAATGTTTGTGTTTGAATGTATTTTGTGTGTATGTTGAGATGCGGGGGTGGGGGGGTGTCGGATGTGTATGAATGTTTGTGTTTGAATGTATTTTGTGTGTAAGTTGAGATGCGGGGGTGGGGGGGTGTGTCGGATGTGTATGAATGTTTATGTTTGAATGTATTTTGTGTGTATGTTGAGATGCGGGGGTGGGGGGGTGTGTCGGATGTGTATGAATGTTTGTGTTTGAATGTATTTTGTGTGTATGTTGAGATGCGGGGGTGGGGGTGTGTGTCGGATGTGTATGAATGTATTTGAATGTATTTTGTGTGTATGTTGAGATGTGGGGGGGTGTGTGAATGTTTGTATTTGAATGTATTTTGTGTGTATGTTGAGATGTGGGGGGGGTGTGAATGTTTGTATTTGAATGTATTTTGTGTGTATGTTGAGATGCGGGGGATGGGGGTGTCGGATGTGTGTCGGATGTGTATGAATGTTTTGATTTTAATGTTTTTTGTGTGCTGAGTTGGGGGGTGGGGGTTCGGGTCTGTATGGGTGTATGTTTGTGTGTGTGCTGAGTTGGGGGATGGGGGGTTCGGGTCTGTATGGGTGCATGTTTGTGTGTGTGCTGAGTTGGGGGGTGGGGGGTTCGGGTCTGTATGGGTGCATGTTTGTGTGCTGGGGTGGGGGTTCGGGTCTGTATAGGTGCATGTTTGTGTGTGTGTGCTGAGTTGGGGGTGTGGGGTTGGGGACTGTATTGGTGCATGTTTGTATGTGTGCTGAGTTGGGGGGTTTGGTTGGGGGTGAGGGGGCCATGGGGCATAGTGTTTGGTTGGGGGTGAGGAGGCCATGGGGCATAGTGTTTGGTTGGGGGTGAGGGTGCCATGGGGCATAGTGTTTGGTTGGGGGTGAGGGGGCCATGGGGCATATTGTTTGGTTGGGGGTGAGGGACATGGGGCATAGTGTTTGGTTGGGGGTGAGGGCCATGGGGCATAGTGTTTGGTTGGGGGTGAGGGCCATGGGGCATAGTGTTTGGTTGGTGGTGAGGCGGCCATGGGGCATATTGTTTGGTGGGGGTGAGGGACATGGGGCATAGTGTTTGGTTGGGGGTGAGGGGGCCATGGGGCATAGTGTTTGGTTGGGGGTGAGGGGGCCATGGGGCATAGTGTTTGGTTGGGGGTGAGGGACATGGGGCATAGTGTTTGGTTGGGGCTGAGGGGCATGGGGCATAGTGTTTGGTTGGGGGTGAGGGACATGGGGCATAGTATTTGGTTGGGGGTGAGGGGGCCATGGGGCATAGTGTTTGGTTGGGGGTGAGGGGGCCATGGGGCATAGTGTTTGGTTGGGGGTGAGTGGGTCATGGGGCATAGTGTTTGGTTGGGGGTTAGGGGGCCATGGGGCATAGTGTTTGGTTGGGGGTGAGGGACATGGGGCATAGTGTTTGGTTGTGGGTGAGGGGGACATGGGGCATAGTGTTTGGTTGGGGGTGGGGGGGACATGGGGCATATTGTTTGGTTGGGGTGAGGGGGCCATGGGGCATAGTGTTTGGTTGGGGTGAGGGGGCCATGGGGCATAGTGTTTGGTTGGGGGTGAGAGGGCCATGGGGCATAGTGTTTGGTTGGGGTGAGGGGGCCATGGGGCATAGTGTATCTAGGGTCAATAAAATATATATAAGTTAATTAAACAGGCGAGATACAATAACTAAATAGAAATAAATTATAACAATAGAAAATGTGTAGAACAAAATGTAAGTTTAAAATGCAAATAAAAATCGTTACCCCTCAAAAACATTCTTTTTCCATGTGTTTAGTACAAATTGGGGGTTTAAAAAGCCTCCTGCCACGCCCCGCCTACCGCCCCGCCCACATTTACTTTTCGGCCCACTATAGCCCTCATGTAAGGTACTTTCGGCCCTCTGTCAAAATCAGTTGTGCACCCCTGTATTAGACTCTGGTCTGACATTTCCATATTTGAATGCAGCCACAAGGCACTATTGGAGCACACGAGGGCACACAGGAATGCACAGATTACTACTCCCACTGGGCAGACATTGGCACATAATGAAGTTTATTTTGTGACAATTCAGCTAGAAGGCGAACACCCCAAAAAGATTGAAGCACTATTTTGGCCACAGCTACACATCCAATATAAAGGGCTGTTAGCATTTCAAGACTGGCCACCTTTGTATGTAAGGCAAGCACCAAGGGGTGAAGAAGTGGTAATGCCTGCCTTTTAAAAAGAGGTGAGTGGGGAACTAATGCAACAATATGCAAGAAATTGGTCAGCGCTGGCAGTAGTGCAGCTGTTTAAAAATCATGTAGGACACGATAAAGAATGTCCAGCACATGTGATTCCAGTGCTGAAACCACCCCGCCACAAAGGCAGTATCCAGTTAAACCACAGGCAGTTGCCCACATGCAAACTATAGTAGACCAGCTAATGGACCAGGGAGTAATCAAAAAGCAAGCTAGCCCACATAACAGTCCGGTACTCCGAGTTTTAAAACCTGATGGTACTTACCGTTTTATTGTGGATTTTAGAATTTTGAATGCACATTGTAAGACCGAGGCCGTCCAGAACCAACAAAGTTCTGGATTGCTAGCCAACTTGCACAGATGCTAATATAAAACAAACCTTGATCTAGGCAATGGGTATTTCACACAACCTTTAAGTATAGAAAGCCAGAAATACACTGCATTCACTTTTAAGGGAACTCATTTCCAGTTCACTAGAATAATGCAGGGCTATAAAAATTCCACTAGCACTTTCTCAAGCAGAATACAGAGCTTACTTGCAGACATCCCTAATTGTTGGCAGTATGTAGATGATATTTAAATCACCCATGAGAATCTCAGTGAACACTTGCAAGAAGTGGATAGAGTCATTCACACGTTGGCTGCAAAAGGATACCTGGTTAATTTTAAAAAATCAAGAATAGCTCATCGTGAGGTTACCTTTCTGGGATTCACTCTTTCAGATGAGGGCAGAGGGTTATCAGCAGATTTTCTTGAAAAGTGTGCCAACACAAGACCGCCCACTACGCTTAGGCAGTTACAGGCCATTCTAGGGCTGTTAAATTTTGGCAGATCGTAAGTTTCTAATTTTGGTGAGCTAGTGATATCATTGTATGCTTGGATAAAACCAAATTTCAAGGCAGCTCACTGACTGCCAGAACACACTCGTATTCTGCACCAGGTATATTCATTAATGACTCACACTGGTCCTTTGCAGGACAGGAATACAGATAAAGACTTCAAGATAAACCTTGTGGCCTTGTGGTGGGAGACAATGCTTTCACATACACAGTGTGCAATCTAGGGGAGACTAAACCAATTGCATATAAGTCACATGTATATTCCACACCAGAGTTAAAATGTACACCTGAGGAGAAAATTCTGGCTTTGGTTCAGGTGATTTTTCAGAAAGAGTGACCGCTGGCAGCAAATAGAACCATACACATAAACACACCTCTAGCTCAACTAGAAGCTGCCAAAAAAAGTTAGCGTCCCAAATGCAAAAGCATTACACACTAGATGGATTCAATGGTCAGCATCTCAACATGCTCCAGATGTAAAGTACCATTATAAGGCAGAATTGCAAAGACTGAGTGGATTGAGTTGGACAATGGACACAGAGCCAGACATCTCACGGCCTGACATACCATTGTTTGATTTTTTTCCAGGTGATTTACTCAGATGGGTCAGCTATCCCAGCATTGGGGACACACTCTAAGTAGGCTGCCACATGCACAGCAGTCCTAGGATACTTCACACATGAAGAAGAGTTTATACATACTGATATTGCAACTAAGCATCTGGGAGACATGTCTGCCCAGACTGCTGAATTGCATGGGTTACTGCTTGCATTGCGCCAAGCAGATTCAGGGAAGCCCACTCTAGTAGTCTCATATTCAGATTACATTGACAGGGCTTATAACACTGACTTGCATTGGTGGATACAAAATGACTTCAAAGACATTAGGCATAAAACTATTGCTTCCAGGCAGCTATGGAAGCAGGTTTGGGATCTTAAACAGACTTGCCTGTTACTATGGGTAATGCACACAAGAGCACATACCAAGGGGCACATTAATAGCACTGGCAATGCAATGGCAGATAAATATGCCAAAGAGCACACAGTGAGAAAAACAATAGCAGCCATAACTCGCTCAGCGACTGCAATGGATGCGGAAATAAAAGAGGCTTGTTTAGGTATTGTACCTAGGCCAAAAGGTTTCCCCAGTAATTATATGTATGACATTGAAGATAATAGAGCAATAGTCACAATCCCTATGAAAAAAGGGCATCCTATTCAAAGATTAATATCAAATAGAGCAGACAGGGAAAAGCTGATTGCAGCCACACACGTTGGACTTGCATCTAACCATTTTGGGATGAGTGTAACGGCACAGCTGCTCCTTGATCGCTTCTGGTGGCCAGGGCTTCGGCAACAGGTGAAAATATATATTGCAAACTGTGACACATATTTACAGACAACTGTGGACCACAGCAAGAAACCTAAGGAGGTTCCTTTGAGAAAGGCAGCCTCGCCCTTTCAGATCCAATATATGGACCATATAGGCCCACTACCAGCAGTTAACAAATCTAAGTACCTTCTAGTAATAGTAGATTCTTGCACTAGGTTTACCTGGATGATTCCTCAAAAGAAAGCAGACTGCAAATCAGTCATACAGTCACTTAGGACTGTAGTAGCCATGACAGCAACTCAAACGTTCCATGCTGACAATGGTCCAGCTTTTTCTGGGCAAGTCCTGAAGAAGGCATTAAAGGCGTGGGGAACAGAGATGCATTTCTCGCATCCATTCTCGCCGAAATCGAACGGAATTGTGGAGAGGGCAAACCAGTCTGTGAAAATGGCCTTGACTAAAAGCATTCTGTCATTGGGGGGGAACTAGCTCGACCATGTGCCTTTAGTGATCAGGAGTGTGAATAATTTGCCACGCCAGTCTCTATGCAATGGTAAGACCCCATTTGAACTCTTGTTTGGGAGAAAGATGTATATGCCTGACCTGCATGCTCTTCCCAGCCCCATACCTCGGAACGAGCAACTGCTGGCGACAACGCTGCTGAGGGAATCCCTCCAGGTGGAAGCTGCTGAGGCCAGTCCTGAGAACACTCTCAAAGCAGGAGATTGGGTCCTGGAAAAGATCCACGACAAGACTCCATTTGGCCCATCTTACAGACCAGCAGTGCAAGTAATCAGAGTGAAAGGATCCAGAACTGCCATACTACTCGCAATACCACCCAAGAGAGGTACTAGGCAAGTTTCTGTGTACCACCTAAAACCAGTGCCTGATGGTTTCTGCAATGTTTCCACTGAACCTCCCTCTTCCAAGTGAGGAGCCCACAGAAGATGAAGAAATAGAGATCCGGCAAATGATGATGATAGGTGTGCAAGATGGGGAAGAATACGCCACTCTTGATTACACGTCCACAATTCAGGTAAGTACTGCAAGTCTGCCAATTTGGAAACAGAAAGCCTTCCAAGTTGCTAAAGTGATGAAAGAATTATTTTGGACAGACTTCCTAAAACGTTGTTATAAACTACTGGCAGTGTATTTCCTCCTAGTGTGGTTCAGTCTA
Organism: Ambystoma mexicanum; assembly: GCF_040938575.1. NCBI lineage: Eukaryota > Metazoa > Chordata > Amphibia > Caudata > Ambystomatidae > Ambystoma > Ambystoma mexicanum. The sequence continues at coordinate 1,250,249,602 of NC_090925.1, read as the reverse complement.
ATTTTATTCTTCATCTCAATGACTTCTGGGCATTTTCTGAGCAAGGTTTCCACTCCACCTGTAAGCAAAGAAGTTGTTCTAAAGCCTTTAAGTTCTTCACACATGTTAGAGAAAAGAGAGCTCCCAGAGCAAGTAACTCCCGTCTCAATACAAATGTTTCCTCTAACTATGGGTCACGTGTGGATGCCATCATTCAAGACCTATAATGGCCCAGCAACATAGCTACAAGTCCACACCTTTTCTGTGATTGATGAATCCAGACTGTTTACACCCAGTAATCCTGTGTCTAGAACATACAGAGAACTGTTAAGAACTAGGCTTCAGACATTTGCACAAAATTCATTATTTGATGTGTTTGATGATATGGAGGACTTCCATGAAATGGGGTTCAATGTGTGTTATGTGCGATATTACAATGCCTTTTTACCTGTCAAACGTGAACCAATTCTGTGGCCTAAATACACATTCTGGGAACACTGTGCAGTGCCTTTCCAAACTGATAGTCGTGAATTCAAAGCACAGTTCCCATATATTTCACTGAGACCATATCAAGCATGGGATTACATGTTTGAGAATCAGTACAAATTCCCTCCTGAGCCACATGATGAACAACATATGTATGTTGCAGATTCAGTCATCTGTGACAGAGAATACTTTGCAAACATGACTAAATAAACATGGCGGGGAGTCTATGGTCTACTTGGGGTCAACAGATATGGCAAATTTAAGGGGTTCATGCGTTAGATATGGCGTGTAGGTTCCCACATTTAATGTATTTCTTAAATTACACGAAGTTCCAAACCACTTGCAGTAATAGGAACCTGAGTTTCTACTCTGAATTGGAGAAAACAGAAGGTGAGTTCTGGAGTGCGCCCTATAGAGAAGCAAAAGAACGCAATGGCACCAAGCATATTACTTATGCATCAGGGGGACCTGTGCTATCGGCGGTTCAAGCAAATATATGCAATAAAAGAAAAGCAGGACTCAGTGTGGGCCCATATAGGGCTTGGAACTCCCATAACACCTCCATGACACAAGCTATATCAATAGGTAAGCTGTGCTAAGGAATGCTTTCACAATATCACCTGAGTGAGGGGATATAATCTCTAGATAACTTCATAAAAGAAGAGAATTGGACGGCTATCATGCAGTTAGCTGCTGGTCTGAAACGCACCCACAATGGGCGTGTCAGGAGAACAGCTGCCTGTGCCACCTCGTACCCTACAGTACATTGTGAGGTGGGACAAGCATCCATAACAGGAAAAACGTACACTTGGTCACAAGCAATAGAGGATGTGCCTAGGTCCTGTATCACACAGAAGTGTATTGGGAGCGCCAAGAGCCAGGCTTTGATCTTGTAGGTGGTAAAAGTAAAGCCTGTCGAAGCCAGAGTAAATGATAAAAGCAGGGGTGAAATTACATCGTTTTTTAAAGAAACTAACAAAACAAGACTGTGAATGGAAAAACGTGGGAGACATCACAGATGCAGAACTGTTAGAGGGTCTGGAAGGGCTAGTAGGCGCCCCACCTAGTCTCTTTGGACCAGCACCCCGAACAAAGAAGGTCTTCAGGGGCTAAACAGAACGCCTGACTACTGGAAACCTCACTTAGGGTGGGTATTGCAAGGATCGAGAGAATTATTAAGGTGGTGGACTTCGACTGTTTAAGGGCACATTTAACAGATGCAATGGGGTTTTGAGGGGTGAGGAAACTCTGCCTGAGCTATGATGGCTATGGGCAGTTGGAAAAGAAAAACTTAGGAAAAACACTCTGCATTCAAGCCATGAGGATTGGGAGGTGCCAGGGAGGTGGAAGGGGAAGGGGATTTACCAGCACAGGACTCCTCACTGGCCTCATCAGACTCCTCATATGTAATAAAAGAAAGTGGGGGGACAAATGCTTAACAAGAGGCCCCATTGGCAGGGATGAGCTCACGATTGTGAAGTTACGGAGTGTGATATCTATGCTGTCCATCGCCTTGGCTCCATTCCTAAAACTCTATTAATCTACCAACAATATCATGAAGGACCGGGCAACCTTGATAGCTATGCTACACTCCAAAGTCTTGTTTATTGAGGGTTATGTAACCGCAGCTAAGGAGGTGGAAGAGCGGAGAATGAAATTAAAGGGGAAAATAACTGAAAACCAAGTGATAGTGGGGGGTGCCCTTAATAAGCCCTCACAGCAACATGGGGTGTTTCAGGAATTACCATCAGATCAAGTACCGCGTAAATCACATCTGTTGAAATAACTGGAATGGAAGGTGGTGACTGCCTAATAGTCAGGGAGGAGGCAGAAATTGAACTCCCACTGACGGCCAATATGAATACATCTGTGGAAATACCAGCTTCTAGAATTTCCAGCGCAGGTGGTAACCTGGAAGGGGTGATGCAATCGCCAAACCCAGGTTCAGTGATTCTAGTTTCTGAAAAGATGTCCGATGGTGAGGCATCACTGGAGTCCTCTAGACCTTACCCCATCTTTGGTCGCAGAAAGGGAAAAAGATTGGGAAGACCAACACAAGTGGCAAAGCCAGAGGAACAAAGATCTCAATTGTTGGGGAGATCCAACGACTCAAGAAAATTTCTGAGGAATTTATTAAAGCCAGCTGTGACTCTTGGGCTTATTGACCATAAAAACACTAAACCGCTCCAAGTGCGTTCCAAAGTGGGCTGTTGGGCTGCAGAGGACTAAGGACTGTTTTGCTGTGAGCCACAAACCTCGCCATCCGCGAGAGGAAGTACGCTTGCTGCTGCAACACAGACTTGAGAACCTCATTGGACTTACCTTCAAGTAATTGTTTATGGGACTTAGTCACTGTTACGCTGATATCATTATCTTGTGAGCCGCGGCTCACTGTGTTGTCTAAGTACGTCCCGTTAATTGTTTACCTGAGCATTTCTTCTTTGTTTTTTTCGTAGCTCCTCCTGACTCCGCCTCTCGCCCACCTCCCTGCCCACCCCCCACCACATCACTTCCTATTTCTACACCGGTGCGCGTGCATCCGAAGTGCGTTCCAAAGTGGGCTGTTGGGCTGTTAGGCTGTTGAGGTGCGGGGGAGTTGAGGGGATTTTCATTTAATTTGTGATCTAGGCATTGGTTTATTTGTAGAATCCATATAACATTTTGTTTGCCTGGGTCCAATTTGATTTATTGAGTTGTTTATTTGCTATCTTGCACAGTTACTATTAGCTGTGCGAGTAAACTGAAATTGTTCCCTTACAATGGTGAATGGTTTGCGAAGTGGAAAAAAATTAAATATGAGAAAACTAAAAAATTCAGAAGCTGAATTTTCTGCACTTTCGCCCATAGCTGCCATAGTGAATTATCCCTATATTCCTGAAGAGGAAATTGGAGAGAATGCAGCGAACGGTTCAGCTTCCACTGTATTGTTAGATGGTGAGGAACCTAGCGAGAGGGAGGATGTTGTGCCTTTGAATGCTGACATATGCAAAAAGGGAAAAGTCGATCCGGTTACCATCAATGTAGAGGTGGAGAATCTCCCCCTCCTCCCTGAATCAACGAAATAACTTTCCCCTCCAATCCTTCCTGATAGGGCCCACAAAAACTCTGGAGCACAAATCACTGCTCCACAACAAGTTGAAACAATTCAATTAGAAGTCAAGACTACCAAAAGCAGTCCTCCACACGAGGTACATACTGCTTTTGAGAGTGAAACACCGAATCTGCATAAAAACACATTGAATCATATGAAAGCTATGGGGTCTCTTTCTATAAAAGAGGCAAATAAAATCTCCCCAAGAGGATGGATTAATGACGATGCGAACTTGGATATAAGTCTCGATTGGGACAAAATTAGAAAAAAATTGGGAGTGGAAAACTTCGTCAACCACATTGCTGACTTTTCAATGTTAGCTCCCGCAATTGAATCTGAGCTAGGGAAGCGAATAAGACTATCACAAGAACCATCTACCCCTGTAACTAAACCACTCCAAGAAGATCAAAGGGGTATTTGTGGAACAAATACCAGACCTACTGAGTGTGGACATAAGACCCGACGAACCTATGGAGGGCTTAACATGCTTGCTGGACCAGTCGATTTACTCGATTGACGATAATCAGCCTGAGAGTGAGTTTACATCCATTGACCGCAAAACTGGGGCTGTTTGTCTGGTTCTTGAATTATCTAACTGTAAAAAGGACTTGGACATTGTTGAGGCGAAATTAAAGACATTAGCTGGGAAACGAGCTGAAGCAGACAGGAGATTTACATCAAAACAGACAACTGTTTGTTTAAATGAGGATTCTCGTCCTCCTAGGGAAAAGTACTTGTGTCATGATGATGGTAAGTCTCTTATAAAATGGAAGTGATGATCCCTAGTGGGAACGATAGGACGTCAAGCCAGCATAAGAAAAGGGGGATGGGTTGGCTAAACCTCCCAATAGAGATGAGACAAGGAGTCTGAAATTGGAAAGGTTGGTTGATAGAGAACTCAAATGAATTCTGAATAGATGAAATCTTTTGGATCTTTCACACTTTGTTCCAAACCTAAGACAAATCTGTTCTGATGACTCTGCGCTAATCAAATTTGTAGATGAGATTCGGTTTGACGCAGTGTACCTCCATATTCATTCCCCAATTGGGAAATATTCACTTATGGAAGCGAGTGTGAGTCTCAGGTTACTGGGTGTTGAGCTTACTCTAGTATGGGATCACCAAACAGAGGAAAAAGAAGCTATTATTCCAGCCACCTTGTGAAGTCCATCGACCAAAATAACGAACCAAGGCGCTGTGAGGAGAAAGGTAAGGGTATTGATATTCGTTGCCCTGCAGCTAGGCCATCTGTTGGTACTCCGCATCTGAACCAGAGAGAAACAGAGTTACCACTCAACCACACATTTAACATAACAGTAGTGTGTAAAGGAGGCTCTGAATCTGTGAGAAAGGATGAAATAGAGGAGAGAGATTCACTGGTGGGTGAGAGGGACTCATGCGCATGGTTGCCAGTTTCTCTGATGGGGTGAAAATCAAATTAGCTGAGGGTAGAAGGAGGGTGTAATCTATACTCAGTGGCCTGATGAACACCTGGGGAAATGCCCACCTCTTTGTGAAGGGGTGGGTGAAACTGGGAGATTACATTTTTCCTTCAAGAGACCTAGCGTTTACAAAACATTATCAAGGCTAGAACCTCTGTGAACCAGGAGATACAATCTATAGAAGCAGAGATAACCACACGAGAACAGATTTTCAAATTTGACCCCATCACTGTAGCAGATTTGTTAGAGGTACTGAACAATGTGAAACCCACCACCTGTGCAGAAAATATTCTACCAACTAGCATTATTTTGCAACATAAAGACATTTTTGCCCCCATTCTCCTGAGAATAGTGAATGCCTTGTTCCAGGAGGGTGTAGTGCCAAAGGAACTTAAGAAGGTCACCATCACCCCTCTTGTAAAAAAAGCCGGCCTGGATCCAAAGGACCCAGCTAACCTGCGCCCAATTACAAATTCCAACTTTGTTCTTAAATTATTGGACAAGGTAGCAACGCAGCAACTACAGAAATGTGTAGAGAGTCAGGAAGCCTTGCACCAGCAACAATCTGGCTTCAGAGCGTCTCATAGCACTGAAAGAGCCATGCTGGACCCACAGAATCAGATGTTGAGCTTGCTTGACAAAAATAAGTTAGGGATGCTGATGCTTCTTGATTTAAGCGCTGCCTTCGATCTGGTAGATCATCAACTCCTCATCAAGGCACTCATAGAGAACGTGGGCTGCTCCGAAGGAGCTATTGACTGGTTATTGTCATTTCTATCGAACCGCCAAGCCAGAGTCCACTGGGGCAGCAACTTTTCTGATCCCTGCGATATCCTCTTCGGAGTGCCCCAAGGGGCCAGTTTGTCACCAATGCTGTTCAACATATACATGCGCACTTTGTGCAGCATACTGGTGAAAGCAGGCGTGTCGTTTACGAATTACGCAGACGACACTCAACTTATTTTGGAACGGGGGGCAGCCAGCACGCCGCTGACAGCGAAGTGATTGCAAGGGTTTATAAGACAATAGACGATTGAATGCAGGCTAACTGGATGTGCCTGAATGATTCAAAAACCGAACTGATGCTGTTTGGTTCCAGTCGTCAGTTGGCTAATCTAGGGGCAGAGTACAAATCCTTCCAAATTAAGAAAGCCATCATTTCGGTGGCCCCTAAAGTGAAAACCTTGGGCATGATGGTTAACTCTGCGGTAGATTCTCATGCCCAGACCAGCTATCTCCAAAAAAAACGGCTTATTATCTCAGGCTAATGAGATATATCAAGCCCTTCCTAAATGAATGTAACCTGGCGACCATTGCCAGAGCTATTATTTTATCACGGCTCGACTATGGCAATGCACTGCTGTTAAGGACCTCGTCTAAGGACTTAGCGAGATGTCAGGTGATCCAGAACAGTGCGGTTAGGCTAGTAAAAAATCTGAAGAAGAAAGATCATGTCACCCCCGATAGGAGTTTGCTTCATTGGCAAAGAGTAGAGGAACGTATAAAGTTTAAGGCTCTTTCTTTGGTCCACAAGTGCCTCTATGGTAAAGCACCAGAGTATTTGAAAAACAGCCTAGTCCTCTACACACCCAGGAGAAGACTACGATCGGAAGGAAAGTGCCTCCTGGTCGTACCCAATTTCAAGTTGAAATCGGGGTTGGGTAGATCTTTTCTGGTACTGGCACCTAAATTGTGGAACAGCCTTCCTGATTCACTGAGGTCAGAAGCATTTTATTTAGGAAACGGATGAAGACACTCCCCTTCAGATAAGATCTCTAGCGCTAGTGGCTGTCAGGTCTTCCATGCCAACTGTTTCGCGTCTCTTTATGCCTGCTTTCTTCTCTTCTATGTTGTAATGTTCAAGCGCCCTGATGCCCTCGGGCTACCGGCGCTTTATAAAAATATATACATACATACATACATAGCGCTGTCTCAAGACAAGCCTGAACAGCAACTTTGTTTACCTAAACCCTGCTATTGATCACTTAAGTGGAAGACCAATGTCAGGCCTACTTATGGTCGTCCGCAATGTTATGGGTTTGGAAGTGAAAAAAATTGGTAGCCCTACCCCATATATACAAATAGAAGAGCTGCAATGGGATGTGTCAAAATTACAGTCTATAAACAATGAAAGGAAATATTTACGATTTTGAATCTCTACTGGAACCTGTCGATAACAGTGGGTGAGGAGGAATTTATTGAGAGGGTTTCAGACTTGTTTGATGAGCCCTTAATTGGTGAAGGTAAAAGAGCTATCATAATCTTTGGTGATTTTAACTGCACATGTCTAAAGAGGACTCAGCACTTAACTCCATCTGAAAAGAGATGGTTTGCTTGTTCTAGTGCTTTGGACTCAAGGGCCTTACAGTTCTTGAGCAGTGTCACATTGAAGTGGACATCCCATGCAAGCATACATGGTCCCGAGGTCCTCAAGTAGCAACAACTGATTAAGTTTATGCATCTCGAAACTTATTGTTTGACATCAAGCCTGTGAAGTGAGACACAAAAAAACTCAGTGACCACAGGCTATTGAGTATGTTTTGGTGGGGAGGGGAGGAAGGGAGGTCTGTGTGAGACTTTTGCTGCTCAGTTTTCAAGGAAGGCGATTCTAGAGAAGAGGTTGGAGTGTATCAAGTAGAGTAGATTATACTCCGTTTTTGCTGAACTTCATGATCAGAAGTGCTTCTCATGGAAGTAATGGGCTTACATATTGGCACACCTAAAACAGAGCTGTTCTGGTAAAAAGAAAGGAGTAAAGACGAGATCTTAGATGAATGACAAAAAAAGAGTACCACACAAACAGATGGGACAGACCCAATGGTCTTTAAGTTGAAAAAAGAATGTAAAAGCTGGATCTGCTGGCATAGGAACACACTGATTCAGCAGAACGCAGAGGAGATGTTGAGAGTAATCTGCAAAAAAGACGGGGCTGAACTTTGGAGTCTTAATAAAAATGAGAACTCCCCCGAGACTTCTCTGCAGATAAATAGTGCATCTGAGGCCACCTGGGTGGAACATTTTAAAAATCTATACTCTGCTATAGGAGAACCAGGAGTGGATTGTGAGAAAACCGCACTGGTGAAATGGTGTGTCCCCCGTGACTTTGAAGAAATTAGGACCCTAATTGCCAGAGCAAGCACATCAAGAGCACCGGGCCCAAATGGTTTGAACAATGCTACAGGAACCAGATGTCTGGGAAGCCATTTTTGTGTGTTTTGTTCAAACAAATAGAAGGTCAGGTAAACATACCAGAATCATGGAGAAAAGCAATGATGGTGCCGATATTTAAGAAGGACAGTAGGGACGACCCATAAAAACAATCACCTTGTTTCCCTCCTGGATGTCATTGGGCGGATCATTGGTTCTCTGTTGCTGTCCTGATTAAAATATGTGATCAGTGAAGGAGACCCATTGTGACATCCTTCAAACAGGATTTGTTTGTGGATCGGGTACTATCAAATATCACTTTCATTAACATGTTAAAGGGGAGAGCTCTGGAAGGCAAAGCTAAAACCTATATTGCTTTTTTAGACCTGGTCCAGGCTTTTGATAGTATTAACAGGGCCAGGCTAGTGGCAAAACTTGCCAACTGGAATTGCCCAGAGGACCCTCTGGACCAATTAAAGGCTCTTCCCTCAATGAGGGTAACGCTGAATGGTGTGGGGCTACTCTCTGAAGAGATATCTACATTCATGGAACTAAAGCAGGGTTACCCTATAGCCCCGGTGCTGTTTAACCTTTTAATTTCTGATCTCGGTGAGAGATTATCGGAGGCAAAGAAATTCCCACCAAAATATGGAAACACTAGAATTAGCCACCTGTTATATGCAGACAATCTTGTCCTGATGGACCAAACAGTGATTTGTCTGCAAAGACTGTTGAAGAAACTAGAAGAATATGTGGAGGGCAACAAGTTGTTAATAAACACAGAAAAGACAAAGATCCCGAAAATAGCACAGTGCAGGAAAAGATCACTTTCTACATGGTGGTTGGGCACAACTTGGATTGAACAGGTGGCAGCATTTGAAAATGTGGGTGTTTTCCATTAACATGAGTAATAGAGAGGTTAACACAGTAAAGATAGTTAAAGATACAGCAAAAATGTTGGGAAACCAAGCAAGACACTTATGTAAACAAAATGCTGATTTTCAATGATAGCAGTGTTAGTTTTACAGGCTTATAGTCACTGCTGTATTAACATATGGTGCTGAATTCTTATTTTTAATCCCAGATTCTCTGTGGCTGTTCGTAGAAGGTTTGTTTTGGAAGAAGGTTCTGAACCTACCAACGGCTGCTCCAATTCAAGTAATCGGGCGAGAACTGGGACTGATATCACTAACGGCCAGGGTTTAGTGAAAATGATTGACATTATACATGAAATGTATCCTTGGGGCAACATCACCAATCTTTTTCATAATCTGGAAAGAAACTGAAATGGGACATGATAGAGCATTGCTGCGATGGGAAAAAAGTAAAAATCTGCTAGAAAGAGTATGTGCCGTAGAAGATGATGATATACGAAATCCAAATAAGGTGAAATTATTCTTTTTTTTTTTATTTGAATGTTCTAGTTTGTTAACAAACTTTTTCATTCAAAGGACAGATTTCTGTAAAATTTTTACACAATAGAGAATAAAACAATTAGAGGAAAAAATAAATAAATAAAGGCCCAGAAAATCAGAGGAGATCTTAGTGCTAAACTGTCCTTCGTTAGATGAATCGTTTTCAGATACTAGCATCGTATCGTGTCAATTTTTATAGTTCTATGTTCAGTGATTCACAGAATTGTGTGATCATTATCGTTAGTTTCTTGTCCTTTCCGCTTAGGATTAGCGCCCATCTTTCTGCTGTGTCTAGTGAGGAGGTTGAAGACACCCACATTGCACTGAACAGGTTTCTTTGTTCTTGCAATACGATACACTCCATGATCAAATGATATAGTGTTTCTGTTTGCGTGGGGTCTTCACATAATCAACAAAATGACAATTCTTTTGGTATTATCTTGGTCGTTCCTAGGCGTTGGCGTGTTGGCAAGAGGTTGAGCCGTAGCCTCAGAAAAGTAGGACATTGATGCAGGTATGGTGGAAGTTGATGGTATGATCTGGAGTCCATATTGTGAGTCAATGACAATTTGTAGTTGGAGTTTATTGAAATTGTTCTCAACCAGTCATTTCTTTGAAGCTTGATTTTCGCTTTTTGTGGTCGATTTATTAGCATCTCTAATTGAATCCCCTCTTTTTCTAGTAACCTGTTACAGTGCACTTTCCAGCATTCTAGGGCCGTGGCTTTGGTTGCTTGAGAGCCGGGTCGGAGTATATCCATTGGAGGTATCTTAACTTGCACGTGGAGCCGTCTATATAGCGTCAGCACCTTCCAGTTTCTTATCGCTTCCAATGAGAGCAATCCTAATTCATGGCGGATTCGTGGAGCGGGAAATGCTGAGGGCAAGGCAAGTATTTTTCTCCATCTAAGTCCTTCTAGCGTTATCCAGATGTCATTAGGTGCATTAAGCATCGTTTCTGCTTCATAAGTTAGTATTGCCATCATTTTCTGCGTATAAAACGTGACAACAGGTTGCATTCTTTTTTGTGAATGATCTTTCCTTGACTATCCAGACCGCAAGCCTTCTCTTTTATGGTTTCCATCCATGGGACTTACGTTTCAGATGGATTGATCTTCATACCTAGATATTTGAATTCCGTTATGGATTCCAGTTTGGATCCATCGAGGTATATTGACTGGGTGTGAGCCCTTCCCTTCTGCGTAAGGCTCATTATTTTCGTTTTTTTTAGATTGATTTTTAGGTCATTTTGTTGGGTATAGATCATGAGATGGTCAATTGATCTTTGAAGACCAATTTTTGTTTGGTCGAGACATACCAGATAGCCAGCAAATAAGATATGGGCAACTTTTGTCTGGTTGAGAATAGGTGGATTCCCATGCAGCAGAGTTTGATGTTCCGGTAGGTCCGAAGTGTAAAGATTAAAAAGGGTTGCCGCTAGCGGGCATCCTTGTTCAGCCCATTCGTTGTTCTAATAGCAGATGTTAGGTGACCCTTTTGAGTTAGTCTTACTTTGATTGACGTGTTTGTTTAAAGCGCTATGATTGGTTGTAAGATACTCTCAGGACAGTTCCATGCTTTTAATTTTGTTCCAGAGTTTGCCTCTGTTTATGGCATCGAAGGCGAACTCCAGGTCGAAAAAAAAAAACAAACAATAATCGTTGTTTGCGCTTTGGCTGCTTCCACCATGAGGAGATTTAGTATAAGTAAGTTAATGTTGGTCTCAATGTTCTTGACAAAGCCTGTCTGTCTCGGATCTAAACGGCCCTCGTCCTTCGACCATTTTACCAAGTCGTGAAGGATCAACGAGGCATACACTTTGCCTAGCGGGTGTAAAAGTGCTAACAGCCAACACATGAAGCAGACATATCACACACAACTGAAATCCGGTATGCATCCAGTGGCATTGATATGCAAACACATCCCAAAAGCCGAAATGGATGTGTGTAAATAGCGATGCCTACACATGTTCGAATGTAGTATATCGCCTCCATCACACACCACCTCTGTCAGTCACATGTCACAGGCAGAAATGACAGATGGCAAAAAAGAGATGGCACATACCATAAGCATGTCTGAACAGCCAAATGGCCACATCTGCAAGTGAATCCAAACACACCATGACACACGTAATATGCATGTACACATGCATCACTAAATCATCATCACCAATATAGCTTCATCCATCTGCAGCTCCGCCCGTACCGGGCGTCATGGGACATGTAGACAGAGTGAATGGCCTGAAACCAGGCATGAGGGACCATAACGCCCAGTACGGTCTGAGCTGCCAGTCCATGAAGCCTCCAGAACACCCCTCAGGGCCTGATTGAGCACATTGTGCATTGATTGTGCCCTAAACCATTATTCAGTGTGTCAAATCATCACAGCCAGGCCCCACCAGATTAGCTAAGTGGGCCTGGGCGTACACATACTGCAGGACAGTGCACCTTCAGGATTGTGCCAGTTGAACATAACGGGCGCAACACTGAAATCTCAGCTGCATTAACGTTAATCAACTACATATTAGTCATTCAACAAAAAGGCTGCAGAGAACACATGTGTAAAAGAACACTTTCACACATACATAAGTGAGTAGCTGCAATGTTGCACTACACAACGTTGAAGCTGCTTGCATATCTACATGTGAAAGTGTTAAAAAAAACCTGTGTTCATATACACCCGTATGGTGATTATGAACAGCAGCCTATACAGCAAAGCAAGCAGCTACAACGCTGCTCGCTTTGATGTATGTGAAAGTGTACACATAGACACGTGCAGGCAGCTCCGCAGTCATTACAACCCGATTGGCAGGCTATAATCAATCTGTGGCCTATACCAGTTAGTATAGGTAGCAGACTGACCAATCAACTTTGCTAAACACCAGCTAGGGTGTTCCAATACTGAGTACATGTGTCATAGGATGCACCTGTGCCCGTGCCTTTCATGACAGTGAAGGGATGACAATCTGACCATACATGCCAGGTCACTTTGACATTGCAGCAGTGAGTAGACATGTAGAACGGTGTAACATGGCTCAGAAGTGGGTTGATGCAGTGTAGAACATGTGTACGTTACCGACTAGCTACATCAACAAGTACATTATGCCAATCAATGAACATGAAGGCATATAAGGGCAGGTTCAGGCATCACGTGCAATGTGCATGCAATGGGTAAAATAAAGGGGTAAAAAAAAAGGGGGTGGGGGTTCAGACAAAAAACAACCCAAAAAATAATTCGACATTTTTTTTTCGACTTTTTGTTTTAGACATTATGACTTTTGATATTATTTCATTCAACTTTATGACTATAAACCATTGCATGCCAGTGAAAGGTTGACCAGAGAACTGTGTATTGTCAGACAGTGTTGAGTAGCGTCAATTGCATCCTCTGAGTCAACTGAAAACACAGCATATGAGAATGGGACAGTAAGCAGGACACATGATGAACCCTCTGTAGTACACACATTTGTGCAGAAGGCACTACACCAGTTGAACAGAGTCAGGGGGCCTGAAACAGGGGGAGGCCTGTGCCCCACACAGATTATGACACCCTAAACATGTGTGTGATGCAGGACTGAGCCAGAGTGAGCATGGAATGGATGATCAAATGCCATTAAATGTATGTCATCCTGGACATGTACTACAATGATCATCCTGCCAAGGACACATAGGAGCATGCATGAAATGCACATTAAGCATGAATGGGCACTCATGTCCCTGCGGAGCATCTGCCATCTGCACAGTCCGAGTGAGACACCCTGCATCAAGGACAAAGGATGTACCACACAGTATGTGTCTGGCAGGTTGTCTGGTGGAAGGGTGCATGTACACAGGAGGGTTGAACAGGCCATTGCAGTAGTCCAACATGTTACCCCCCAGTGCCATGGTGAAATAGGGGTGTAGGGAGTGGAGGAGCAAGGGAGCATGCCTACATGGAGTAGCCGCATGCAGGCAAAACACACATGCACGTCAGTCATGTGATGACATAGGCCCTCATTACGACCCTGGCGGAAATCGCGGTGCAAAATGCACCATGGAGCACAGCGGAAAGCTGCCGATAGCGCCATGGGGGTTGGCGGATTTTCCGCCCCATTCCAACCTTGGCGGGGCGGTAAATCCCCATTCCCCATTTTACCCTTCCCCATTCCCATTTTTGCCCCATAGGGTATAATGGGAGTGGGGAAGGCGTTAATTACGCCACCGTAAAATACGGTGGCGTAATTAACAACAAGGTCCCGTAGCGCCATGGATTTCTCCGCCCGGAAAAACCAGGCGGAAAACGCTCCATGGCGCTACGGGAACTCGTAGTAGGGCGGACGGGTCCGCCGCGAATAACGCTGGCGTAAACCCACTCCGCCAGGGTCGTAATGAGGCCCATAGTCTGAATGCTGAGTGGAAAGACACCCCAGGCTACATGCAGAAGGGCCAGTGAGCTGGAACATGGACCGGAGGGGCAGCCGGGTGACTAGCATGTGAGTAGGGTGCAAGTGTGGTGATGAGGACAGTCCCCGTCTGCCCTACATGTACAGCATGCTGCACAACAGGCATGCATTAGTGAAGCATTGCATGACTCGCACATAAGAACCATGTACACATAGCATGTAGTGGCAGTCAAGCACAACACATCACACAAGCAAACCACACATGGGCTGGACAAACACGCAACAACACTCACTGGACTGGGCATCATAATCCAGCATCTCTCCCACTCCTTCCGACCAATTCTGCCGGGATGAACTACGCAGCAATCACCTCATGTGGAGTGAGTTCTTCCTCCTCAGGTGGTGGCTTACTGCCAGTCACCCGAGTCATGGCATAATTGGAGGCACGCTTTAGTTTAGCACAGCGTTGGAGGTCGTCCCAACGCTTTTTGCACTCCTGAGCTGTGCGCATCTCATGTCCGAATGCACTAAAAACCCTCCACAACATGCTTCCAGTGGTCCCAACGCTGGGCAGGCCTAGTGTGACAATTTGGGCCCATTAGTATATCACGGTCGTGTTCCGAAACGCAGCCCACAAGGAAGTCCAGTTCCTGCTTGCCGAAAGGCTTCTTCCTCGACGTATCGGAGGCCGGAGCCGTGTCTGGGGTCCCAGCCTCTTGTGCAGGAGCAACCTTCCTCCTCTTGGACAGTGGTCCGAACCCTGACTGGCAAATGCTGCCCTGATCAGTAGGGGCAGTGGCGCTGGTGGACTGGACCAAGGGAGTGGCAGGTGGAACTAGGACAGAAGCCCTGACTTGCATCAGTGGCTGCTGGGTTCTCTTGACTGGACCCAGCGCAGCAACCGCCGCTGTGCCAAGGTCATTGACCGAGACTGTCCTGGCTGGCAGACTCACAGCCGGGGTGGTGTCGGCTGCATCTGCCCATGCAGTTGCCAACACCTGGCTGCTCGCGGCAGCAGATGACAGCACTGCCCCAGGGACATGTGCCTCAGTAAGAGCAGCCCTGCGTGCACTTACCTTGTGCCTCCTGACCACCTGAAAATCTGCCTGGGAATCGTCAGGTGCCAACGCATCATGCGCTTGCCGACCCTGAGCCTGGGTGGTGGTCGCCACAGCTGCACCTGCAGCTACCACTACCATTGGGACCGTGAAACTGACTGCCGGCTCACAAGGGCGCCAGTGTCAGATGCAAGAGCTGCATCTCTCGGAGCCGCAGGGGGTGGTGGCATGACAGCACCAACATGTGGCAGAACATCCCGTCGAAGTGACGCACCTCTGCCTCTTCCCCCCCTGCAGCCACCCTGGGCACCCTGGACTCCCCCTACTGACTGGTCACCGCGGCCACGTCCCTGACCACGCCCACCACGTGGAGGATGCCCAGCTGAGGCACCCCTCATCTTTCGTGACCTCCGAACCATGGCACAGATGTAGTAGTGCCAATGGGAGGTGTACACGACAATTGTCCTGGGCAATTGGGGTGAAGGGGGTGGGGTACTAGATGTGCGCCTGCAAGGCTGTATGTGACCCCGGTGAGAAAACGACGGGTCACGCAACGCTCAGGCACCCCAGAACTGCAGTAAAACCGTGCACGCAACCCCGGTAGCCCAACTGTGTGGAAATAACCTCCCGCAGTACCCGGTGGTAATGAAAAACATGCTTAGGCAAGACCCCCGCCTAAAGAAGAGATGCATCCTAGATCTGCTGTGAAGTGTTGGCACGTGAAACAACAAGAAGTAGCAACACGCGTGTCAGTCTCCACAAAAATCACGTACAGCGAACTGCTGGGCCCCGCTCACCTTTAACCCGTGCCGAGGGAAATGCCTGCGTGCGTGACTTATGCCATTTCCTCGAATTACACGCATTAACAAGCGGACGTGCTGTTTTTGCACTTTCGGATACACTATGCACCCACGCCGAGGAAAACACACACGTCACATCACGTCACTTACGTGCTTACGCGCTAAGGCCCTTTTCTCGAATTACACGCTGGCGTGCTGTTTTTTCACGTGCCAATTCACTCTGCATCAAGCTGGCCACGCAACAACACATGGAAAACCACGCTTCTGCCCAGAAGGCCATTTTTCTGCCCCCCGGAGCCCCTGGGAGCCTCCTACAAGCCATCTGCTGCTGCCAGCCTGCCTGTCTGCCTGCTGCCAACAGTGCCCTGCCATTTGGTGCCTGCACATCAGCCATCTGCAGGGGTCCAATTGCTCTGGGAGGACTACAAGTCCAGAACCCTCAAGAAGGCCCAGCGCTTCTTGGACACAGCGGATGCAGTGGGGCGCCGGGTCCACTTTACCATCCTGCAGATGAGGGTCCTGGAGCACATTTGCCCAGTGCTTCATCACCAGGTCCTCAGGATGCAGGCCCTTCTGGAGTGAAGCGGTAAGTGCCCATGCATTCCCGTTTAAAACAGTGCATGTTGCAGTGTGGTGGTAGTTAGCTACTTGGCTGTATGTGTGGCATGGGTCATGTATGGATGTGTGTGTGCAGGCACATGATGGTGCTGAATGTGAGTCCAATCAGGCGTGGCCCACATGGATGGTGTATGTGTTACAATGCATCATGCGGAGCAATATGCGGAATGCACACATATATGCATGCCTGTGTCTGTACTTGGACATGTTTGGGGTGTGAGAGATGAGTGCTGCTGTCATGGACGTGCATTGTGTACATGTGTGCATGTCTGAGTAGTGTGGGAGTGACAGGTAAACGCCATGGATACATGACACATGTCTGTGACGATGTGTTGATCCACTGATACAGCCTAGTCATCCTTGTATCCACAGTGTCTTTGGGTATACAGGGCCAGACCCATGACCCTCCGGTGATGTGTGTACATGTGATCAGCATGTCCCATGATGCATGTGAGTTTCAGCCCACCATTGGATGTTTCTACGGTGCCTTGGACATGGATGCAAATGTTTGTTGCATGTGCCATGCCTGTTCCTGCATATGTGTTGCCTCCACTGACCCATGTGTTGTGGAGGGACATGATGGAAGTGATGTTTGACAGTGGCACTCATGTGCTATTGCTTTGTGTCTAGGGGACTATTGTACAGTATCCTGATACTTGTGTTCAATGTCTCCCTTTACACAGCGGCGAGTGAAGAAGAGGGCGGAGACAGCGGTGTGGAGGAAATCGGCAGGGATGCCTCCACCGGCCGGCGATGCAAGGGCCAGTCACCCTCCCATGAAATTCCATCATCAGGCAGCGAGGGGACTGGTGCAGCGTCGCCCACTACAGCTGCAGCAGAAGGGACGGGTGAGCCCCCACATGGGCTGGCGACTGCGGAAGATGGTGCGGAGACATCCAGGTTGGTGGTGTGTTTTATAGAGGAGGAGAAGGAGGAGGCCGCTTCAGAGCCGCACATGGGGACTGGTGGGGGTGTTACCACTGGTGCAAGTGGTGCAGTCCAGGGGCAGGAGGCAGCACAGGTCACCGCAGAGGGGCCTGTGCATGTCACTGTCCCTGACACTGTGACTGCATCTCCATGCACCAGCAGGGATGCCCCCTCCCAGGTCCGTCCGCAGGTAGGGGGAGGTCCACGTCATCTGGCACTCCTCTACCTGCGGACGTGGGGACCTGTGACAGGATTGAGTCCGTCCTGATTGGTGTCACGTTGCGCACACGTTTGTGATGACGTGCATGCTTCCTGGGGGGACCACGCATGTCATCATGAAGAGATGTGTGCCTACATGGCCCAGTTGGGAGGGCTCATGGTCGGGGTTTCCTCCATGTGTCGCACTCTCTTGCGGCCCTCTCCTCCTCTGTGCACACTATACGCCAGTCATTCTTCATGCTGTCTTCTGGCCCAGATGACACCAGGGCCCCCTGTGGACCTGTGTAACGCTCACCTGATTCTCGCAGAGGCGCCGGTCTTGACTGGGCGACTACCGTATCTTCAAAGGTGATGTGTAGCACCCGGTTGGCTCTTTGGGCTGGACCTCTGTGCACTGTATGCCTGACGTGTAGAGTAAGATGTCTGCAGATAGAAAATATGGGGTTAATGAACTGGGGTTATTGGGGTGTCCTTATCTCTTTCCTCTTCTCCTCTCCTGTAGACCCCCAAAGGTTAACGCTCTCACCTTAGGTAAATGAATGCCGAGCTCTCCATCTGCCTCGGGGCAGGGTGCTGTAACCAGTTTCTTCACTGGATAGGTAGCGCAGGCCTCTTGACTTCAGAGGACTGCTGTCCGTCGTTTACTGCACGAACGGTAAGTTTCGAGTCATTCAAATGTCTTTAAAGTCTTTAGTAATGATGTCTCTTGTTTTGCAGGGTTCCGGCGATGGCGGATGACAGGCTGAAGTGAGTTGAAGATGGAGCCCGTGTGATGAATAGAAGCGCCTGGAAGCACGTAAGTAAGCGCTTGTTGCCTGCTTCACTATGCGCTCTAACTGTCTTTTTATTTTGCAGGTACGAGTTCGGAGCGGCTGCAGGGTGCCGGAATACCCACTGGATTAGATGTGGAAAGGAGTAATGGCACGTGAGTATTAAAGTTCCCCAATGTCTTTAAACGCACCTTGTTTTGTCTTTCAGATGCGGGATGCAGCGCCGAAGGCCTCCGGAGCGTTCGAAGAGTTGGTAAGCTTTTGTCTTTCAGATGCCGGAATGCAGTGTGAAGACCTCCGGAGCGCACGAAGAGTAGGTAAGATTTTGCCTTTCAGATGCCGGAATGCTAACCTGTTCTTTCTTGTCTTTATAGGTGTTGCTGAAGACTGGATTCAGGATGGTAAGCCTTTGCCTTTCAGATGCCGGAATGCTAACCTGTTCTTTCTTGTCTTTATAGGTGTTGCTGAAGACTGGATTCAGGATGGTAAGCCTTTTTCCTTAGGCCCAGGACCGGATGCAGAAGACACGATGAGCGTTCTGCTGCAGAGGTTGCAGAATAACGCAAAGCAAGATTCATCCACCGGGTGTGGTTTAAATAGCCTCCTGTAGTGCTTAGGTGTCTCCTTCCACAGCCACGCCTAGGTAAGAAAAGAGTTCCTGGTAAGAAAAGAGTTCCTGCCTTCCAGAAGAGTTCCAGTGTTCTGAATCTAGGGAGTGGCTCCAGCCCCACCCAACAGGAAAAGTAGTTCCAAACAGAAGAGGATCAGAGGCTCAACTGGCAGGCAAGTAAGCAGCATGGTCTGCTGAAGGTAAGTCCACCCAAGCATTATGAGCCCGGCGCTTCCAGCGCTGGGACTGGGCATATTTATGAGCCTGGTGCCACTGGCGCCAGGACTGGGTCCAAAAGGTCCCAATTGAGACTGGTTGGCACTTGGAACCTGGGTTATGGATCTGCTTCCAAGGGAGTTGGGAAAACCCTGACCTTTTGGAAGCAGAGATCATGACAGTACCCCCCCTCAAGGCCCCTCCCAAACCGGGCTTCTCCGGGGGTTTTGGCTTGTCAGGAAATGTTCGGTGAAATTTTTTGATTAGGCGAGGAGCGTGGACATATTCAGCAGGTTCCCAGGATCTCTCTTGGGGGCCGTAGCCTTTCCAGTCAATTAGGTAGAATAGTTTAGATTTGGAGATCTTGGAGTCCAGAATGCTTTTGACTTCAAACTCGAGTTCTCCATCCACTAGGATAGGTTTTGGAGATTTGGTTAGTCGGGTTTGAGGTTGCACGGGTTTTAATAGAGAGACGTGGAAGACCGGATGTATTTTCATGTGCGGGGGCAAGTCCAACTTGACCGCTACTGGGTTTACTATGGTAGTGATGGAATAGGGACCAAGGTATCTTGGGTTGAATGTGCGTGGCCCTTTTAGAGATAGATATTTGGTGGATAACCAGACTTGATCCCCTACTTGATAGTGAGGGGCTTCCTTCCGATGTTGATCTGCTCCTTTCCTGTATTGTTCTTTAGCCCTTTGAAGGTGAAAAACAGCTTCCTTAAAGGCTTGGGTGATTGTAGAATGCAGGTAGTCTACTGCTGGTGTTTCAAGATCTTGGAGGGGATCCAACTCCGAGGTTCGAGGGTGACTGCCGTACAAAAGAAAAAACGGGGTTTTCCCAGATCCCGAATGGACAGAGTTATTGTAGGCCGTCTCGGCTATCCAAAGGATATCTTTCCAAGTTTTTTCAGTTTGTTGCAGCATGCAGCGTAAATACTGTTCCAGAGTTTGATTGGTCCTCTCGGTTTGTCCGTCGGTCTGAGGGTGGTGACTGGTCGATAGTCTCACATCAATTTGAGCCGACCGACAGCAACTTCGCCAAAAATGAGAAATAAATTGACTACCTCGATCCGAAATTAGAACCGAAGGAAAACCGTGCAGTCGGACGATGTTTTCGAGAAATTCTCGGGCCAGAGTTGCTGCTGTTGGCAAGCCTTTGAGCGGAATGAAATGCGCCATCTTAGAGAATAAGTCCACGATTACTAGAATCGTATTGTATCCGGAGCATGGAGGTAGATCGGTGATGAAGTCCATAGAAAGCGTATGCCAAGGGCGAGGTGGGATGTCAATAGGGCGTAAGAGGCCTGCTGGTCTTTCCTTTTGACTCTTGTTTTGGGCGCATACTCCACAGGACATTATAAAGTCTCTGATATCTTTTTTCCAAGACGGCCACCAGAAGTAGCGCTTGATCTTTTCTGAGGTCTTGGCTATACCGGGATGACCTTCCATTAAAGAGTCGTGATAACAAGAGATTACTTTTTTCTGTAAATCTGTGCTGGGTAGGTATAATCGTTCTTGGAAATACAATAAGTTGTCCTTTACTGCAAAGTCCTTTCCCTGCAGATGCCAATTCTGTATGTCTGCTGGAGTTACAAGTTGCCTGGCTTTATCCTTAACTTCCTCTATGGATTCTGTGGCGATTACACCCAGAATTCTTTGTTCGGGAATGATTGGTACAGGTTTAGGGTTGACCAAGTGTTCTTCCACTCCCATCCGAGAAAGGGCATCGGCTTTACCGTTCTTTGTACCAGGTCGATAGGTAATTATGAAGTCAAACTCGGCAAAGAATAATGCCCAACGGAGTTGTCTAGAGGATTGGGCTTTTGCGGTCTTCAAATATTGCAGGTTTCGGTGATCCGTAATCACAGTAACGGTGTGTCGGGCCCCCAGCAGATAATGCCGCCAAGCCTTAAAGGCAGACTTGATAGCCAGAAGTTCCTTGTCAGTAATCGTGTAATTGATTTCAGGAGGCGAGAATTTGCGGGACCAAAATGCCACGGGATGCAACTGATTGGTTACCGGGTCCTTTTGTGATAGAACTGCCCCCATGGCAAGGCTTGAAGCATCAGTTTCCACGATGTAGGGGTGTTCGGGGCGAGGGTGTTTTAAGATTGGTGCAGAGATAAATTTAGTCTTCAAATCCTGGAAAGCTTGTTCCGCCTCGGTAGACCATTCAAAACGTTTGTTTTTCTTTAACAAGGCAGTGATGGGCTGGACTATTCGAGAGAATTCGGGGATAAACCTGCGGTAAAAGTTAGCGAAGCCTAACATGCTTTGCACACCTTTTACGGAGGATGGTGATGGCCATTTGAGAACTGCATCGACCTTCTTTGAATCCATACGCACTCCGCCAGGTGATAATATGAATCCCAAGAATTCAACTTCAGTCACGTTGAAAACACATTTTTCCAACTTAGCGAAAAGTTTGTGTTGACGCAATCTTTCGAGGACCATTTTCACGTGTTTCCGATGTTCAGATTCCGATGAAGAATAAACGAGGATGTCGTCGATGTAAACAACAACACATACATCTATGAGCTCTCTGAGGACATCGTTCATAAAATATTGAAAGGCGGCCGGGGCATTGCAAAGTCCGAAGGGCATGACCTGATATTCAAATAGCCCATACTTGGTGCGGAAGGCCGTCTTCCATTCATCGCCCTCTTTTACTCGTACCAAGTGGTAAGCTCCTCTAAGATCCAGCTTTGTATATATGCATGCTTTTCTGACTTGGTCCAGGAGTTCAGGGATCAAAGGTAACGGATATCTATTCTTAACGGTGATCTGGTTCAGGGAGCGATAATCGATACAAGTTCTAAGGTCTCCTTCCTTTTTTGGAACGAAGAACAAAGCTGAAGAAGCAGGGGACTTGGAAGGACGAATAAACCCATTTGCCAGGTATTGATCCAGGTATTGTCGAAGGTGAAGGTTCTCAGGCTCGGTGAGGGCATAAATTCTACTACAAGGAGGAGTAGATCCAGGTATCAGGTCTATCTGGCAGTCATAAGACCTATGAGGAGGTAGAGAGTTAGCCTGATCCTTCCGGAAAACATCTTGGTATTCTAGGTATTCGGGAGGTAACTGGGGAGTCTCTGAAGAAATTGCGGCCAGTGCAACACCAGGTGGAGGGTGACAAGTAGAGACACATTCTGGAAACTGGACCGTTCTTGCTCGCCAATCGATCAGAGGATTGTGTTTCTCTAACCAAGGTATTCCTAGAATAATCTGAAACTGAGGGGCCTTGATCACATCGAACACGATCTTCTCATGGTGTCCATCTTGACTTACTAGCTTCACCTCTTGAGTGGTATGCGTTACTGGCCCAGAGGCTATCTCCGTACCATCCACCGTAGTAATGACGTCCTTTACAGCCTTGGGACAAAGAGTTAGATTCATCCTCAAAACCATTTCATGATCCACATAATTGCTGATGGCACCGCTGTCGACGTAAGCTTCAATTGCATGTAATCGATCCGGATTATCAGGGCTAATGAGAACCATAGGTATCACGAAATGCGAGGTCACGGAACTGGTTTTCACGCTCGGCAAGAGGACCTCTATTCTTGTCGGGGGAGGTCGTTTCCCTGCTCAGAGTTTGTAACTTTGGTAACTGCAGCTCCTACTGCCTTCTTGGCAGGTTTCACCGGACAGTCTCGAAGAAAGTGCCCTGAGTTTCCGCAATATAGGCATAATTGCAACTGTTTCCTCCTTTCCCGCTCCCTTTGTGTTAGAGGACCTTTCAGACCCCCTATTTGCATGGGTTCCCCGGAGTCTACTCCTTTGGAAAGAGTTGGCGGTTTGGAAAATACTCGAGCATCAAACTTGGAACGATCGGCCTTCCTGTTCTGCAGCCTGTGATCTATTTGAACGACCAAGTCTATATAATCCGAACAGTCTTGTGGGGGATTCACTACTTGGGCTAAAACGTCTTTGAGCTCTCCACGTAGACCTCTATAAAACAGCGTAATCCTTTTGTCCTCAGGCCATTGAGTTTCCACTATTAGTCTATTGAAAGATGCAATATAAGCCAAAAGGTCTTGATTACCCTGTTGCAACGAAAGAAGCTCATTGTCCAAGGCCTGCCCCTGTGAATGTCTTGCAAACAGTTTTTCCATACTAAGCTGAAAGGCTTGAAAATCATGGAGAACCGGATCATCTTGATTAACTAGAGGGATCGACCAGTCTGCCGCATTGCCACTAAGGTACGAAAGTACAAAAGCTACTTTTGCTTGATCAGTTGGAAAGGCTGCTGGCCGGCATAAGAAGTGCAACCGGCACTGATTGATAAATACTGCAAACCTCTTTGGGTCACCAGAAAATCGTTCGGGCGGAGCCAGAGGTACATTCCCAGGTAGGTTGATCTGCACTGGATTCATAGAGGATGTTGAAGGAAGATTTGCCCCTGATGCGGGTAACGGGGTCTGTCCGGCTTGTGACTGTAGCACTTGTCTAGCAAGATTGTCTGTTCTCTCCTTGGAAATAATTAGTTCCCTTCTTAGAGCATTCGTTTCCTGACGAGCTGCATGCACTTCTGCCCTTAATTCCCCAAGTAACCGGGCTAGGGGGTCAGTATCCGAGGTTTCCATAGCGCCTGGGCGAGAGTTTTGCAGTAGGCTTTGCGTTCTGTAACGCTCACCTGATTCTCGCAGAGGCGCCGGTCTTGACTGGGCGACTACCGTATCTTCAAAGGTGATGTGTAGCACCCGGTTGGCTCTTTGGGCTGGACCTCTGTGCACTGTATGCCTGACGTGTAGAGTAAGATGTCTGCAGATAGAAAATATGGGGTTAATGAACTGGGGTTATTGGGGTGTCCCTATCTCTTTCCTCTTCTCCTCTCCTGTAGACCCCCAAAGGTTAACGCTCTCACCTTAGGTAAGTGAATGCCGAGCTCTCCATCTGCCTCGGGGCAGGGTGCTGTAACCAGTTTCTTCACTGGATAGGTAGCGCAGGCCTCTTGACTTCAGAGGACTGCTGTCCGTCGTTTACTGCACGAACGGTAAGTTTCGAGTCATTCAAATGTCTTTAAAGTCTTTAGTAATGATGTCTCTTGTTTTGCAGGGTTCCGGCGATGGCGGATGACAGGCTGAAGTGAGTTGAAGATGGAGCCCGTGTGATGAATAGAAGCGCCTGGAAGCACGTAAGTAAGCGCTTGTTGCCTGCTTCACGATGCGCTCTAACTGTCTTTTTATTTTGCAGGTACGAGTTCGGAGCGGCTGCAGGGTGCCGGAATACCCACTGGATTAGATGTGGAAAGGAGTAATGGCACGTGAGTATTAAAGTTCCCCAATGTCTTTAAACGCACCTTGTTTTGTCTTTCAGATGCGGGATGCAGCGCCGAAGGCCTCCGGAGCGTGCGAAGAGTTGGTAAGCTTTTGTCTTTCAGATGCCGGAATGCAGTGTGAAGACCTCCTGAGCGCACGAAGAGTAGGTAAGATTTTGCCTTTCAGATGCCGGAATGCTAATCTGTTCTTTCTTGTCTTTATAGGTGTTGCTGAAGACTGGATTCAGGATGGTAAGCCTTTGCCTTTCAGATGCCGGAATGCTAACCTGTTCTTTCTTGTCTTTATAGGTGTTGCTGAAGACTGGATTCAGGATGGTAAGCCTTTTTCCTTAGGCCCAGGACCGGATGCAGAAGACACGATGAGCGTTCTGCTGCAGAGGTTGCAGAATAACGCAAAGCAAGATTCATCCACCGGGTGTGGTTTAAATAGCCTCCTGTAGTGCTTAGGTGTCTCCTTCCACAGCCACGCCTAGGTAAGAAAAGAGTTCCTGGTAAGAAAAGAGTTCCTGCCTTCCAGAAGAGTTCCAGTGTTCTGAATCTAGGGAGTGGCTCCAGCCCCACCCAACAGGAAAAGTAGTTCCAAACAGAAGAGGATCAGAGGCTCAACTGGCAGGCAAGTAAGCAGCATGGTCTGCTGAAGGTAAGTCCACCCAAGCATTATGAGCCCGGCGCTTCCAGCGCTGGGACTGGGCATATTTATGAGCCTGGTTCCACTGGCGCCAGGACTGGGTCCAAAAGGTCCCAATTGGGACTGGTTGGCACTTGGAACCTGGGTTATGGATCTGCTTCCAAGGGAGTTGGGAAAACCCTGACCTTTTGGAAGCAGAGATCATGACAACCTGCCCCAACCAATGCATCCAGGCTGCTGGAGATCCCATCCCTGCCAGCATTGGGAGTCGGAGCTCCAGCACAGGTGGTCACCCAGCAACTGGACCCCTGGCAACGGATGATGTGCAGGCACATTCAAGCAGGTCACCTGCACGACTGCCCCGGGTGTTGTCATCTACCTGGAGGCACTCGTGGCGGCGGCGGCAGGCAGCAGAAAGGCAGCGGCAGGCTCAGCGTAGGAGGAATGTGGCCTCGGGGCCCTCTACATCATCGGAGCAGGCATCGGCTAGCAGGCAGGAGGACCCAGGATTGGGAGTGTCTTCCGTGTGACAGCGGTTGGGCCAGCAAATAGGTGCAGAGCGGCAGCGGGCAGAGAGGGCACGGCTCACAATGTTCAGGGCAGAAAACTCCATGCACAGGGCATTGAGGCAGGCTGAGTGCCTCAAGGCAACTCGCAGGGAGTTGGAGGAGGCCATGGCTGCATCCCTGCGAGACCTCGAGGCCAGGGAAGAGGCCCGCCTCTGGAACATCGACATGGAGTTCGATGATGCTCTGGCCCGGGATATCAAAAAGTGAGCTGTCGGACTAGCCCGCCGCCTTTGTATATAGTTATTTAGGTTTAGGTTTCATTTGGTTTTTATTATTATTTGGAGTTCACGGACATTGCTCCACTTTTTGTATGTATATAGTTGTATTTTAGATAGGGTTTTAGGTAGGTTTCCTTTGGTTTTGGCATAATGGACCCTTCAGACTTTTGTTTACAATTTTACAGACATGTACATACTTTATTAATTTTTTTTCACATGGAGTAATGTTTTTTATGCTTTTGATCTTGGAATTTATTTCTATGGACTTTGGGGATGGACCATTATTTTCTTCATGTTTTGACTTTTTATTTTTCCTTGGATTTCACTTTCTTTTTCATATTGCTTTCATCATTTCTTTATTTGCATGTGTGTTTTCATATTGTCATTTGTTTTAAAATTTTAATAGATTTCATTATTCTTCATTCTTGGTGTGGTCTACTATGATTTCTTTTGTGCATGTCTCCATGAGCATTGGCCCAGCCATGTGTTGCCACTGTGCGGATCTGTAGGACATTTGTTGATGGGCATGCTGGTTCCTTTCAGACTCTCATGGAAGGGGTAATTTAGTAGGGAGTAGGTGCAGTGGATCGTTGGGTGTTTGTACTGGGGGTGGGGGGGTGGGATTTGAGTTGGCATTAGGGCCATGGGTCTGTATAGTTATGCCATGGTGTTTGGGGGGACATGAGTCGGGGCCTGCTGGCAGGTGCCTGTCAATGGGAGGTGTGGGGGGGACATGAGTTGGGGCCTGCTGGCAGGTGCCTGTCAATGGGGCGGCTGGGGGGACATGAGTCTGGGCCTGCTGGCAGGTGCCCGTCAATTGGGGGGACATGAGTCGGGGCTTGCTGGCAGGTACCTGTCAATGGGGGGGGGTGGGGGGGCATGAGTCGGGGCCTGCTGGCAGGTGCCTGTGAATTGGGGGAACATGAGTCGGGGCCTGCTGACAAGTGCCTGTCAATGAGGGGGTGGGAGGACATGAGGCAGGGCCTGCTGGCAGGTGCCCATCAATGGGGGGTGGGTGGGGGGCACATGAGTCGGGGCCTGCTGGCAGGTGCTCGTCAATTGGGGGGGACATGAGTCGGGGCCTGCTGGCAGGTGCCTGTCAATGGGGGGGACATGAATCGGGGCCTGCTGGCAGGTGTCCGTCAATTGGGGGGGGCATGAGTCGGAGCCTGCTGGCAGGTGCCTGTCAATTGGGGGAGGACATGAGCTGAGGGGCCCACTGGCAGGTGCCTGTCAATGAGGGTGCTGCAGGGACATGAGTCTGGGCCTGCTGGCAGGTGCCCGTCAATTGGGGGGAACATGAGTCGGGGCCTGCTGGCAGGTGCCTGTCAATGGGCGGGGTGCGGGGGACATGAGTTGGGGCCTGCTGGCAGGTGCCCGTCAATGGGGGGGGTGAAGGGGACATGAGTCGGGGCCTGCTGACAGGTGCCTGTCAATTGGGGGGACATGAGTCGGGGGCTGCTGGCAGGTGCCCGTCAATGGGGGGTGGGTGGGGGGGACATGAGTCGGGGCCTGCTGGCAGGTGCTCGTCAATTGGGGGGGACATGAGTCAGGGCCTGCTGGCAGGTGCCTGTCAATGGGGGGTTGGGGTGACATGAGTCGGGGCCTGCTGGCAGGTGCCTGTCAATTGGGGGGGCATGAGTCGGAGCCTGCTGGCAGGTGCCTGTCAATTGGGGGGCATGAGTCGGGGCCTGCTGGCAGGTGCTTGTCAATGGGGGGGTGGGGGGACATGAGTCGAGCCCTGCTGGCAGGTGCCTGTCAATGGGGGGGTGAGGGGGACATGTGTCAGGGCCTTCTGGCAGGTGCCCGTCAATTGGGGGGGACATGAGTCGGTGTCTGCTGGCAAGTGCCTGTCAATGAGGGGATGGGAGGACATTAGGCAGGGCCTGCTGGCAGGTGCCCATCAATGGGGGGTGGGTGGAGGGACATGAGTCAGGGCCTGCTGGCAGGTGCCCGTCAATGGGGGGGTGAAGGGGACATGAGTCGGGGCCTGCTGACAGGTGCCTGTCAATTGGGGGGACATGAGTCGGGGGCTGCTGGCAGGTGCCCGTCAATGGGGGGTGGGTGGGGGGGAAATGAGTCGGGGCCTGCTGGCAGGTGCTCGTCAATTGGGGGGGACATGAGTCAGGGCCTGCTGGCAGGTGCCTGTCAATGGGGGGTTGGGGGGGACATGAGTCGGGGCCTGCTGGCAGGTGCCTGTCAATTGGGGGGGCATGAGTCGGAGCCTGCTGGCAGGTGCCTGTCAATTGGGGGGCATGAGTCGGGGCCTGCTGGCAGGTGCTTGTCAATGGGGGGGGGGACATGAGTCGAGCCCTGCTGGCAGGTGCCTGTCAATGGGGGGTGAGGGGGACATGTGTCAGGGCCTTCTGGCAGGTGCCCGTCAATTGGGGGGGACATGAGTCGGTGTCTGCTGGCAAGTGCCTGTCAATGAGGGGGTGGGAGGACATGAGGCAGGGCCTGCTGGCAGGTGCCCATCAATGGGGGGTGGGTGGAGGGACATGAGTCGGGGCCTGCTGGCAGGTGCTCGTCAATTGGGGGGGACATGAGTCGGGGCCTGCTGGCAGGTGCCTGTCAATGGGGGGGTGGGGTGGACATGAGTCGGAGCCTGCTGGCAGGTGCCTGTCAATTGGGGGGGACATGAGTTGGGGCCTGCTGGCAGGTGCCTGTCAATGGCGGGGGCTGGAGGGCAGATGAGTCTGGGCCTGCTGGCAGGTGCCCGTCAATTGGGGGGGACATGAGTCAGGGCCTGCTGGTAGGTGCCCGTCAATGGGGGGTGGGTGGGGAGGACATGAGTAAGAGGAGCATGGTAAGAGAGGATGGGCTCCCTGTGGGGTATGGGGAGGGTGGATGGGCTGCCTGCGGGGCATGATCAGAGTGGATGGGCTGCCTGTGGGGCATGGGGAGGGTGGATGGGCTGCCTGTAGGGCATGGGGAGGGGTGTAGGTTGGACCCCTGTGGCGTGGTCTGGCAGCAGGGGGTGCATGTGGCTTCTCACCACACTGCTGTGTGAATCTGGGGGTACGGGAGTGAGAATTACCCGCGATTGGGCTGGCGCGAGCGGTGAACGCATATTCCGAGGGGTGCGCGTGGAGTTTTACACACGATTTCGATGGCGAGAGCGGGGAACGTGTATTGAAGGGGGCGCAGGGAGTTTTACACGCGATTTCGCTGGCGTGAGCGGGGTACACGTATTCCGAGGGGTGCGCGTGGAGTTTTACACATGATTTTGCTGGCGCGAGTGAGGTACGCGTTTCTTAGGGGTCCGTATGGCGTTCTAAATGCGATTTCGCAGGCGCGAGTGGGGTACACGTAGTGCGAGGGGTGCCCAGGGAGTTTTACATACGATTTTGCTGGTGTGAGTGGGGTACGCGTAATCCGAGGGGTGCGCGTGGAGTTTTACACACGATTTCGATGGCGCAAGTGGGGTATGCGCATTCCGAGGGGTGCGCGAGGAGTTTTACATGTGATTTTGCTGGTGCCAGCATGGTATGCATAGTCCGAGGGGTGCGTGGGGAGTTTTACATGCAATAACGCTGGCGCGAGCGGTGTACACGTAATCCGAGGGGTGCGTGGGTAGTTTTACACGCGATTTTGCTGGCACGTGAGGTGTGTGTGGCACTTTTAGCGCATTTTCATGGTTGGGGGCTGTATGCTGGTCCACTGGCCTTTGCACCATGTAGGGGATTTGTGGGATGTTTTTGACGTGTGGGGTGGGGTTGGGGGCATAACTGGCGCTGCTGCAGGGTCGCTGCACCACTCTGCACCTCGGCTGTTTATGGATGTAAGTATCCATGAATATGCTGTGCGTCAAAATGGGTATTGGCGCTTGTGGCTGGCGCAAGCCACTTCTGCGCTAAATTCTATGAATTACCCCCTATGTCACCTTCTTGGTATTGAAAGAGCACTCACTCCTGGTCCCATCCCCAGTCCAACGGGCAAACAGAGCGCCTCAATGCATCCATGGAACAGTATTTGCGTTGTTACGCCAACGAACAACAGGAAACTGTGTCTCTCTTCTCTCAATGATGGCCGAATTTTCTTACAACACCACTCATTCAGCTATCAAGATGTCACCCTTCTTCTGTGTCTACGGTCGCCATCCTCGTTCTTTTCCCATGGCCAGCATTACCAGCTCTGCTCTACCCACAGTGGACTCACTTCTGGAAGACATCTCCAGGATACAAAGAACATCACTAACCAACCTACGAGGAAGTCGTGATCACTACAAGAACCAAGCAGACACCATCGTTGTCAGGTGCCAGATTGGCAAGTAGGGGATAAAGTCTGGCTCTCCACCAAATACCTGCCCCGCTGGTCTCATCCCTCCAAACTGGCTCCCAAATACTTAGGTTCATTCTCCATTCTTGCCCGTATCAATCCAGTGGCTTTCCGGCTGAAACTACCTCAACAGCTACACCGGGTGCATCCTGTCTTCCATTCCTCCTTGCTGAAGTCCTATATACCAGACCCACAACATCGGAAGACGGCTCTCAAGCTACAGGGCAGGGATCCTTCTTCAGAAATACATGAGGTAGAGAAGATCATTGATTCCCACTATCACAGAGGCCGATTCCAATACCCTGTCCGATGGAAGGGTTACTCTCAGGCAGAATATTCTTGGGACCCAATCTCCAACATCGCTGCCCCCAGGTGTATACGACAGTTCCACGCCCTCCATCCGGCCAAACCCGGGGTCGGTACCCCAAGGAGGAGGCATACTGTCATGAGGATAGGTGACTGGAATGTTTGGGCACGCTGGAGAAGCCATTAGGGTGTTCCACCACGGTACCTAGAGTAACGGTTTAGTGTTTCTGTCAGTGTTTCTATTGGAAGCCACGCCCCATTGGCACATTGCAACTGTTTCATTCCTTTGCTAAGCTGGTTTGCCTCGCGTCCTAGCTCTTCCTCGTCCGCTCCTTATAGGTTTTGCCAATTAATACCTCAGTTTGTTCCGCGTCTTCTGACCCTCTCTCCCTCTGCCTTGCTACCCTTTCTCCCGCTTTTGCCTCTGCAGGCCCGCTCCATTCCTGTGCCCTTTTTTCACCTCTCTTGGCGTCTTTCGTCTCTACCCTGTTTTTCTTTCCCAGCCACTTTGCAGGTTTATACTTTCACCCTTCTTTCTTAACTCTTGCCCCCGCTAATCATTCCGCTGTTTTCAGCGCTGGATTCACTATCTTCCGGTAAGGGCCTCGAGTCGGACGGTTCCGGAAGTTGTTCCGCTACCTTTCCGATGCGTAGAGCCTCTTGGGTTGCTTTGTTATTGGTTACCGATATTCTGTTCTTAATCCACAATTACTAGCTTGCTCATAGTGCAGTATCCGTCAATCAGACTTTCTCTGTATTTCTTTGACATCTTGCTTGCTCTCCTCTCTTACCTGTACCTCCGGTTTTGTTCTCCTTTTCCTTCTTTGCCATTGCGCACCAGTACACCTGTGAATCCCCCTTTAGACCATCCTCCAGTTCTGTTCATTCCTCAGTGGACTTTCCGTCCTACAACAAAAGAAAGGAATATCGAAAAACATCACTCTACAGAAACGCCTGCCTGCTGGAACTGCTCCCCGCAAAGACCACCAGGTTTTTTTATGCCACTGGCTTTTTCCCCTTCCTGGGCTGCGCAGGGGGATTGTCATTCTGATTGCGTACTGTTTCTCAGCACAACGACAGTGGCGAGTTCCTGGAACAGACCCTACCTCTTCACTAAGAAGGGAACTCCTGACAAATAGATCCAGAACCATCTGGATCGGACCTCTCGTCTAGCGACTCTGACACTGAAGCACAGGTGAGCTCCCCATCAGTTGACAGCTCTATGCTGTGTCCTGGTCTGCTGAAAAGAACAAACAGATGTCTTTTGAAATCCAGCCTAAGTGTCCTAATGTTTTTTCAGCATGCCTTTCCTCATCCAGGGGTGCCAAGGCCCAGTGAGAGGGTGATGGGACCTTTTCTTCAGTATTGTTGCATATGCCAGTCAAAGCATGTCATCCACAGAGTGTGCATACTCCGAGCCTGAGAAAGAAAGCTTGGCTGTGGTCTGGGCATGTGAACACTATCACCTGTTCCTTTATGGAAGGACATTTATGATTGTTACCGATCATCAAGCACTCATGACGAAATATGGCAAGCCTAATGCCAAAATGCCTCTGCGGATCAGACGTTAGGGACTTAGATTACAAGAATGGTGTTTTGACATCATACACAGGCCAGGAAAAAACAACAACCCAACCGATTTTCTGTCCACCCCCCTCCCTACCTGCGAAAGAAGAAGCTCAGTCTTCCAAAGCAGATCAATACATTAACTTCATTATAGACACTGCACTTTCCAAGATTGGTGACTCTCCGAGAGATCATCAATGCCCTAGGTCAGGACAGAGTTC
Organism: Ambystoma mexicanum; assembly: GCF_040938575.1. NCBI lineage: Eukaryota > Metazoa > Chordata > Amphibia > Caudata > Ambystomatidae > Ambystoma > Ambystoma mexicanum. The sequence continues at coordinate 1,250,217,374 of NC_090925.1, read as the reverse complement.
TGATAAAGGAGTAAAGGACATGGGGACATTAGAAAAGTGGTGTGAATTGCGCAGATGCGATGAAACACTCTGAGGGAGTGAACAGCAACTGCTAAAGACATTTCGCCTTCTAAAGGATGTGCTGTCCATCTCTCCACAAGTATAACTGTTAAAAGAAAATAGAATTATCATTCTGGCGTCTCTTCAGGATCAAATTATTGATTTGGCATACAGAGGACACAGAGGGATTGTTCCCACAAAGAGATAGCTCTGAACAAAGGTGTGGTTTCCGAAAATGGACGATAGATACAGAAGACACTGGAAACGTGCGCCTTCTGTAAGTCAGTGGCTCCTTGCACCTTCCCAGAACCCTTGAAAATGACATTGATGCCCCTACAGGTGTCAGATGAAGTGCCCATCGACATGTTCGGGCCTCTGACAAATGGCAAATATGTCCTCGTGGCCATGGATGAGATGTCCCGTTTTCCGGAGATACATGTAATATCCTCTACTGCTGCTCATGCCGTAATTCCAGCTCTTGACAAGATGTTTTCTGACTATGACATTCCATCAACAGTAAAGTCGGGTAATGGTCCGCCCTTCACCGGACAAGCCTTCACCATGTTTCCGGAATATTTGGGGTTTCAAAATTGGCAAATCACCCTTTTATGGCCTCAGGCCTATGGTACAGTAGAATGGTTTATATGCAATATCAAGTGCACACTCCACGTATGCATGCCATCTGCACATTGCTATGAGACTATAGAAACACGCCACACAGCTCAACGGGAGTGTGTCCATCAGAACTAATGTTTGGCAGAGTAGTAAGAACAAGGCTGCCACAGGTGGCACATTCAGTGAGCTGTGCAGATCTGAATCAGGGAGCCAGGATGATGGATGACACAAGCAAAAGGAAAATGAAGAGTTATGAGGGTGGGAGAACAAGAGCCGAGAAATCAAGAATATATGTGGGTGACTCCGTGCTAATCCGCCAACCTCAAGAGCAGAAAGATGTGCCTGCTTTTGATCCCAAGTCATTGACTGTGACAGCAGTTCAAGGGTCCATGGTCTCGGCTGATGGTTCTGGTCTTCCCATCACCAGAAATTCATTGTTCTTCAAATAATTTGCTGAGGTAACACCTGCTCATGAAGAGCCAACTGACATAGTAAGCTCACAAGAAAGTTGCTCTGACTATATGGATGCTGACGTGGACACTGATGACAGTTGCAGACATTGATGTGGCTGTTTTTCTGAGTCCGTCAAATGGAATCATCCGCAAACCAGTAAGGTGGATTGAAGAAATAGAATAACATACCATGTTTTGATTTATGTAAGGGGGAGATTTAGTGTCCTGTTTCTATGTTTGACATTTTGTCTGTCTGTTTATGTCAGCTGTTTATGTCAGCTATGGTGGGTAACCGAAAAGAGAAGATCACATGGAAGGGGCTGGGTTAGGCAGAATATGTTCGAGAGATAAAGAAGGTTGCCTCGCACCTAAGCTCCATGTACGAGTCATTATTAAATGTGTGGAGGCTTATGTCATTATAACAGATGTGCGTCAGTGTCACGTGCCTGTCTGAATGGTGCTTGTGGAAGCTATGGAGATACAGCGCCATTGAATTGCACGTCACGCTTCCTTCGCAACGTGCCTTGATGGTCTAGTTGTTTTCCGTCATGGCCACTGCCGGACTGCCTATAGTCAGTCGGTAGCAGTCGTTCAGAGCGTTGCAACACCAGTTTGTTTCTCCACTTTGGGTGCTGACAGTGTTTTCTGTTTTCATCTGTGCTCTCGCTGAGTCCCGCTGCGCTGTCTCTCTCCCGGTCAGCCACTTTCGCAGTGCCTGTTTTCACATGGCATTGTTTCTCTGGTTTCTCCCTTGCGGCTTCATCTGCGCTCCTCTCCCTGCTCTCTCTCTTTCCCTCTCACGGCTTCGCTGTGTGCTTTCTTTGGTCTCCCCTCTCGTTGTGCTTGCCTGGATTCTCTTCTGTTCGCTCCCCTTGCGAGCGCTGCTTACATCCAGGGATTCCCGGCCCACTGGCTTCAATTACCTTGACCCCCTTTGGTCTTTCCATTTTCCTGTGCCTACCAGAATTTCCTGTTGGCCCTCTACTGACCCACTGGGTGCTTTTCCTACTACACTTACCTCAGAGGTGGCTACCTGTTCCCTCCACGTTCACACTATTATCAGAAAAAGACTTACTCTTCAGTTCTTCACACCTGGAAACCCACCTACAAGATTCAGTTCAACAAGAGCTTTCTGGATCAACATCTGAAAGAGGTTTTTTCTGCCGTTCAAGACTTTTTCCTCTTGTGTCGCTTCCTCGGGAAGGGGCCCCAAGCCGCCCACTTATCAGAAGGCAGGCATAGTGGCTTCCCTCTGACGGAGACCATATCTCTTCCAAAAGAAGCGAAGCACTGAAAGACGAGGAAGAGACAAGAACCTGCAGTCCAGCGCCAGTGAATCAGGTGAGGAGGAGAGGACGTTGACAGACTTAAGCGACAATCCTTGTGAACCTGATAGTCGGTAAAAACATAACTCGTACCATATGAGCATCGGAATACAATGGAAACTAATAACGGTGCATATCTCAAACCCCGAAATCAGACCATATGACTCATTTGGAAAGTAAACTAATAGGGGCAGCTGAGTATGCATGCATCCAAGGTAGTAGTGTGTGTTAAATCGATTTGCAAATATTTGAACTGGTGCAAATCATGGAATGCCCTGAGCATTTCAGATGTGCTTCTGCTACATTAGCTCCATACACAAAGCCTACAACTGGAGCAAATCTGGAGTGGCCTGGTGCATACTGGATGCTCATGTGCAATTGAGATTTTCAAAGATTTGCCCGGGGGCATTGCAGGGATATCTCACAAAGCTTTATAACTGCTGTACTTATAGGCTTTGCAAATCATGTATGAAGTAGCCAGAGGAAATCTGAGATGCACAGGGCAACTCCTGATCTGCAGACTTGCCACTCAAGTTCACTGATCACCTCTCCCTACTCATTGACCTTACTGCTTCACTCAGTGGTCCTCCCAACTTCTAACTGGTCACTTAGTGGTCTCCCTGTCTTACTCATGCTCACACTATTATACTCACTGGCCACTCTGCCCTCCCCCCCCATTTTGTGATCACAATACATTAGTTACTGGTCACCCTGCTTCGGGTTCTGGTCACCCTGTGACGTTCTCTGGTCACATTAACGCCAGCACTTGTGGACCTGTGCCATTCACGTCTCATCCCGATTCATTTGCACAGGGCATAGTCCTGACTCGGACATCTGGCATGTTGAATTCTCTTACAAGTTCCCTGCCAAATGTAGAATTAAAGAGCTGAACACAATGTTTTTTTCCATAAATAAGCACATTTCTGTCTTAGGGTGTAGCAAGATTCCATAGAAGGTTAAACTCCAACAATTACTTTCTAGCCATTCATCACACTTTCACATTTTCTCATAGAAAAATTCACTTGCACAATTTCTTCAGGCAGGACGATTAGAATGTTGTTAGTAAGTAGTTCTACTGCGCCCATCATGACCGTAGTGGTCTTACTGTGCCTGACATTGTCCAAGCAGTGGCACATTGTGACCCCACCAGGGTGTCATCAAACCTTAATCTGTGGCTATAGAAGAAGGTTTGGGGAGAGAAAAGTGGGATTAGCCAGTGGATAAACAATTTAGTCAGGGAAAATAAAACAAATTAGGTGATGAGAAGGGATCGTGGCTGTGTTAGCTGGGATGTGTTAAGGTGGTCCCAATCAATAATCAATAAATAACCAAACTCAAGAAAATTGAGTAAATACAAGTGCACAACAATACCCATCTTTATTCAAACATGAATCAGCGAGGAAAACACACAAAAAGCATTATAAATGTTACAATGTAAAGCATAAGCTTTTAAGTCCAAAATACATAACACATGATGTCATAGTTAGTGATAAGAAAACATCTTCTACCATTGGTTAAGGGAATATAGTAGCTCAACATCTTATACATGACGTCTACCACTATGGGATATTCTTTAACTGATGGCTCCTCCTAAGGTCAGCCTACTATAAGGCGCTGTATTCTGCTACCTTATTGCTTGGCACCATGCGCCAGTGGCCAAGTTGGCAGACACAATTCTAATTCGCAGTTGATTTGCTCATCCGACCTTGGTCACTTTAATGTGATGCCAGAATGTGTGGTGGGGAAGAATAGATGGGAGGGCTGCTATGATTCAGTGTAAAGAAGTTAACTCCCTTCCTATTCTCAGGCCTGAGACCTTTGTCTGCCAATTTGCCTGTGGCCTTTACACTGGCTGTGTGTCTGGCTGCACTACAGAAATATCAGGTGCGCTGTCTAGTCAAGCCAGGAATTAATGGTCATTGTTCTGATCACTTGGTAGGGGACTACTACTTCAGGCCTCATTTCCATCTATTTATTGAGTTGTCCGCTATTCTAACCCGTATTTGATGATCTGTGTGTTTATTTAATAAGAGGCTGTTTGGCACGGGAGCCTCTTGCACCCGGAGATCAAAAACTATCTGTATTTTCTCACTGATACCCATAGAAACTGATTCGCATTTAGAGTTGCATGCTGTGCACTTCTGGGAAATGTTATCTAGTGAAAACAAAGTAAGTTCCTAATAGAGGAACTACTGTCCCCTGCACACTTTCACTAGCTCAAATAGAGCCCAAATATTAATATGACTTAGATACACCAAATATGTGTGTACATACTTTGCAATACTTATTATTTAGTTTAAAGCACAAAAACACATTTTAGTATTCAATGAAAAACCTCCACACATAAATTGTAGGTATTTCCAGTTTCTTTAATTTTCAATAATTTATAGTTGGCCCAACGCGTTTCGAGAAGTTCATCTCTTCTTCAGGGGCATATTGAACAAAATGTATCACATCTAAAGGGAAATTTCAACAAAACGTGTAATTATCTATATGATAATATATATTCAAAGTCAATCATAATTCAATATATTGTATTCACATGCATTCTCATCAGGAAAGAACCCAATGTACTGCTGGCTTAGGTAAATATCATTAAAGTAAACATATTCACTCAGTTATTCAACTATAAAGTTGTTCGGTCTATTCTATCCTAGACAATCAGGTGTGTCCGACAATCAATATACCAAATTCAAAGTTTCAAATAGTAGATATTCTATATATTTTTTTTTAAAAAGGCATTCAAGGGTCTGACCGCCAAATGGCGGTGTAATAGAGGCATTCAAGTGGGAGATATCATTGTCATTGTCGGTAGTTGACAAGAGAAAGAGTGGCTATTAATCAATGATTATTCATGTTGAGAGATATGAGGCGGGCTGTATCTTTACAAAAGAATATTAGTCTCAAAAGGTTTTTGTGCTTACCCTTATGGTAAGGAAAGTAGTCACCGTGAAGGTAGAATGGCAACAATCTCAACCCGGAGGATCCGGCAGAACACGAGATGCTGTGACTTCTCAGTCGTCTGGGTCGTACTCTAATGATTAAAATGTGTAGAAAAAGGCGTTAGAGCCCGATCGTGTAGTTTAAGGAAGCAAGGTAGTGCAGAGGAGGATCTGCTTACCTTCTCAGTCCGGCAAGAAAGGAGAAATGGCGTGTCCGTTCCCGTGCTCGTAGTAAGAGTACCGGGCGGCACACTGAAGTAATGGTGCTTGACTATGATGTCACCACGCAGTGGCATCAGGTGACGTCACTATTGTAAACAAAAAATCGGGAAGAGTAGTGTACGTTAGTGGCGAGTGCAACAAAACATACGAAGGTAGAAAATGTATTAAGAATGTATGGAAGTGATCAAGTTCTGAAAGGTAGGTAAGACGTCAGAGCGGACGGACTTCTTGGGATAGAAAGATCCCTTAGAAACATAAGAGCAGAGTTGGAATAGTTTTCGAGTGGTAATAGTGTTCATGGGTGTTCCTAAGAGTAGGTCTCAAATGGAATTACAGTAAGGTAGATGTCAAACAACAGTAAAAAAACATACTAGTGGTTCTGGGAAATGTGGTTGTGTAGGTACAAATGTTTCACCTGTACAAAAGTTTAGAAAAAACATACTTGTAGTCCTTTGCAACGGTACTGCTTAAAGCAGGTGTATTCCTTTAAAAGTCCATTCGGGCTCACACTTTCTGATTCAACTCGCCTGTTGTTTTGAGGCTTACAGTCTACATCACCCTGATATTTCATGGAAACCTTTGTATATATGTACAATATGCATGGGTACATATATCATTACATACAATGTTCTACATTGAACGTCTGTCTCAATGATGGGAGACTTACACTCTAATGAGTAACCAGTTCACCTTTGTTACATTGGAAACTTTGTATCATTCGTTTTTTTTTAAGTAACTTACATAAGTGTATATTGGACTAAATTTGGTTAGTACATTGGGTATTTCACAAGAATGGACCTAAGTAAAAGTCTTCGTTTAAGCCTAATGGAGTCATGGCATCCAATTTATGGATCCAGAATAATTCTCTTTGTGCCAATCGTTTGGCTAAGTCTCCCCCTCTTGGGGCTGTTCGAAGCACCTCTAGTACTAGTACTGGTTAGTCTCAATTGAGATATATTATGTCCATTTTCTTTGAAGTGTTTGGCAACTGGGGATTTAATGTTGCCCGTTCGTATATTGGATTTATGTTCCGTCCATCTCTCACATGCTTTGCGGGTGGTCTTGCCCACGTAATATTTTCCACATGGACACTTTAATCCGTAGATCACATTTTTACTTTCACAAGTGGCAAAGTCCTTTAGCATTATTTTTTCACCGCTATTAGGGTGTCTTATGTGGTTCCCCCTTGATGAGGTTGGAGCAGTGTTGGCAGTTGAGGCAGGCATGTGTTCCCATCTTCTGTTTTCTGAATGTGGTTTGGGTTGGTTTCTTCATTCTTTCTGCCCTAATTAGACTATCTTTAAAGTTTTTGCCACTCTTATAGGCTAACATGGGCGGGTCGGGGAATAATCTGTTCAGATTTGGATCTGATTTTATCAGATCCCAGTTTTTGTTGATTATTCTCTTGATTTGGAAACTTTGGCTGGAGTATTTTAAGGTGTGAATGAGTCTCGTGTTTTTCTTGGGTTTGTCCTGAAGTAAATCTTCTCTGGGTATAGCGTTAGTTCGTACTAATGTTTTGTCAATTATTTCCGTTGGAAATCCTCTTTTCTTGAATCTGTCTTTCATGATTTCTTGTTCTGTTAGTAATTCTGTAGGATCTGATGTGATTTTTTTCAACCAAGGAAATTGAGAAAAGGGTAGATTGGCCCTCATTACGACCCTGGCGGAAATCGAAAAACGATGGCGGAAATGCAATACCGCCATCGAATAGCGCTCGGTGCGACTATGACCCGTCACCGCAAAGTACGAAGCCATTAGCGACACCGTAGTGAACGCCAACGCTAACTGCACCAAGTACGCGCGCGCGCGCCATGCCAAACCGTAAATACCACCATGGCGCAAGGGTACGCGAATTCTGACCCTAGCGGACATGTACCTAACGCCATCAAGCATGGCGGAAAGTACCATTCCGCCATGGTGAGAAGTACGGCATCGCGAATCAACCGTAAACGGCCCCACTGAGTGCCTGTACACCGCTCCCTGCCCACAAAGTACAACTCCCCGTAGGTGCAATGAAGTCACAATGCAACCAGTGAAATGTACAAGTCACCCATGCATGCCAACGAACAAAAGATTCACAATAGGGGCCAATGGGAGCTGCAGGGCACAGATGGCACGAATACAGAAGCCATTCCAATGGACATGACCACAGTCCCCCCCCAGAAACGCACGCAAACACAGGCACCTGTGACCAGCAATATTCCGAAAATCACATCATTCCACCAGTCCACCTGGCTGACCGGCATCTGTTACACAAAACCCAATCCCCCGCCCCTGAGCATGACAACATTCAAACTGTCATATTGGCAGCCCCCATCCCTGACCTCACTGGGCTTCGTAGGCAAACGCGCCCAGCACAGTACCACGCAACTAAACTCCGAAGCTGGAACCCAATGCAGATCTCCTCACAATACATCGCTCCCCAAATAGGAATATGCCACATCACTCGCAAAGAAGAACGCTACACGGCCCATATCAGAATAGAAATTTAATGCACAACAAAATCACCAAGCCCATACAGCCATTAGGCCATGAACTCCAAAACACATTTCACCATTGTGGGCTGCATCCGCAAGAAATGACCAGCTACTACTTGTGTGACGCCCTGTTCCATCATGGTACACAGAGCCACATTCACGTACGAAAAGGCAACATGGAAGCGCACAGAACCGCAGGGCCGTCCCAATGGGGAGGCACTAGTCCAGCTGAAAGGCCGAAATGTTGCTCCGAGCCACCAGTACTGCGTAAGGGCATGTGGCCCATTGGCGATCGTCCCATAAGATTGTAATGCTGCTCCACTGATTAACACGAAGCAGCAGGTGTCGGGAGTAAAAGCCATCTGCAGGAGTGGCATACAGATGGCAGTGGCAAAAGGGGAGGAGATACCTGTCAACCAAAAGAAAAGAAAAAGAACAGAATGGCCATCAGAACTACATTCGAACAACTCACTTCAATGATCACACTAAATCCACAGCCATATGCATGCTAGCCCACTCCAAAGGATCATCACCACCCCAAAACCACTTGCGACTCATAACCATCTATATCGAGGTGTAAACACCATCACAAACGAGTGTACCTGTGCATGCGTCTGTCAAAACAGAATCCATCAGATGGGAATGTTAACGTGCATGGACACAAGTGTCTGAAGGCGCGTCGAGACAGGGAGGGCTCAACAAGGCCAGATAGACGATGGTCCCACTATGGCAGCCCTGCATCACATAGCGCAGGGGAGGCGGATAGATTCCAAGAAGCCCTGTACATGGCAAACTCTGTATCAAATCATCTGCCCATGCATCCATTCATCATTCCCTCATCCCGGTATAAAAACTCCTGAATATTTACTCACATAACATTAGAAATATCCATTGAGTCTGTGCGTTATGCAGCCTGCAAAATCCACAGTGCCCCAGCCCGTAATTCCAGTGTTGTGAAGTAACATGTATTTGGGAACGTCCGGCCTCATCGCCCACGTCGCTATTGCGCATCCCAAACTATTCATATCAATCATTGCATCCTTGCCATGGCCCCTGTCTCAAGGACATTGAACAATAGAACGTTATATTTGCAGTCAGACCTGTGGGCATCTCCTCGCCGCTAGCTGAAAACCGAAAGCGCCGCCCTTCGAATTCCTCATTTGCAACATCACGTCGAAAAGGCATCTGTGGCCGTTTGAAATCACAAATTAATCCATCTAGTGCGGCTGTGTGTGAAAATGGCAACTGCCTTCACCCACAAATGGGACGCCCCGCCCGTCGGTGCAACTCGGTACAGTGATGCATGAGGGCCCACCGTTACTCGAGTACTACGTTCCACTGACCCATCACAAGTCTCTTCGCGACTGCAAAGATTGTATGTGAAACAATGGGACCATAGCCGAATGTACATATCAACAAATGTTACACGGCCATCGGGTACAAATACATGATTGCAATAGCAAGATGCCATTCCTCGAATTGCAGCGTTGTGTGCGGGACGTGCTCGGCCAAAGGGGAGAGCAGCTTGCACAGGTGGAATGAATCACCACAGGTGGAGGCCATACAGCCTGAAAACACATAAATTGCACACCCAGTCTCCTCCCACAACCACACCCACTCCGAAATGCTACCGGCATGACTCGCGATGTTGGCCCTGGGGGACCTGATAGCACTGCAAGTACTCCAACTCCAAGAAGAAGACGAACACCAACTACAACCGGCCGCACGGAGGGGACGCAGGAGGAGGAGGAGGCCAAGGCAGGGCCAGCAAGGGCCGCCAGCACAGCCACTACCACCACGCAGGCAGCCCGCAATCCCACGCCTCCGAGCACATCCGTTCAACCTCACTGCTGAGCAGATCCACACCCTCTACCGTTTGGACCGGGACACCATAGCCGCCATTGTGGACATGACACAGGCTGACCTTGTCAGCATGATAGATAGCCCAACCGCCATCCCACCCCTACTGAAGGTGGTGTCTGTACTCCACTTCCTGGCCACAGGCACCTACCAGCACACAGTCGGACAGTTGCATGGCATTTCTCAGCCACTGTTCTCACGGACACTATTGCAAGTGCTCGATGCCCTCCTGCAGCACGCAGACGACTACATCTCTCTACCACGCTCGGAGCAGGAAATTACCAACACAAAAGTGGGATTCCATGCCCTTGCCGGCATACCGGGTTGCATTGGTGCCATCGACTGCACCCATGTGGAATTGGTCGTCCCACATGCCATGGAGGCCCAGTACCGCAACCGAAAACAATTTCATTCCCTGAATGTACAAATGGTGTGTGACTCCAACAGGATCATTACACATTGTTGTGCCCGATTCCCTGGATCAACCCATGATTCTATGGTCTTGAGGAACTCTACTATACCACGCTACATGGAGCGACACGCAGGGAACAGATCCTGGCTACTCGGTGAGTCTCATTACATGCATGATAATGTGGGGTATGTGATTCGGCAATGACCTGGCAGGAAGGGGGGGGGGTGTGCGTACGTAGCAATGGCATTCCACATCATACGTTTATCGTCCACATACAGGTGATGCTGGATATCCACTGAAGAGATGGCTCCTCACACCAGTCCGGAACCCACGGGACCAGCATGAGGAGGACTACAACCATGCCCACTCACGTACCCGTGTAGTCATTGAACAGGCATTCGGCCTACTGAAGACTCGTTTCCGCTGCCTCAGCAGGTCTGGCGGGGCACTCCTGTACCACCATGAGAAGGTTGCAAAGATGGTCATGGCATGTGTCATGCTCCACAACATGTGCGTACGTAGAAATGTGCCCATGCCCCCTGACGCAGAACTGCAAGCACCTGAAGATGGTCATGATGAGGGTGGGGATGTGGCAGCACCTCAAGGAGTCTGCGAGGCACCGGAGGGCCGTGACATTCGTCAGCATCTCATTGATGCATGCTTCTAGCACTCACGCCTGGTGGCTGCTACATGGACACGGCACTCGTGGCACTGTGTGTGTCTGGTACATGCACAATATGGACTGTACGCCTATGATGGCCTAGTACACAAAGATCATTGTCCACACATCTCATTGGTTGATCGTGCACTGTTTATGGCATATGTGATATCATGTTGAACACCCTATCGACCCGCCACCCAAGTGAGCCCAACACACCCCCTCCACCCTCCTACCTCCCCCCCGAACACCAGTGTCCAAGATGCTCATTGTCAGTGGGCTGTCGCTATTGCAAGCCCCCTCTGCGGGTATCAGGGGCACCCCTGCCTGTGGAGCGCAGGTTCCTCCCAGATCTACGTTGGGGGCTGCCCTGGACGGAACTTGCAACGGATGATGTCTCTGCCTGCTCACGTCCATGCATGTCCCTAAGTGTTTGTGAGAGCTCAGTGAGCACACGGTGCACTGCGGCAAGTTCGGCACATACGTCTTTGGACGTCGCATGCAGTTCCCCCCTCAGGCTCTCGGTGCTTCTCTCCATTTGGACTCTCAGGCTCTCGGTGCCACTCTCCATTTGGACTCTCAGGCTCTCGGTGCTACTCTCCATTTGGACTCTCAGGCTCTCGGTGCTACTCTCCATTTGTGCCCTTAGTGTCTCTGTACTTCTCTCCATTTCTGCCCTAAGTGTCTCAGTTGATGTTTCTATGTCTGCCTTAGTGCCCCCACATTCATCGGCATGGTCCTTGAGGAGCGTGGCCAGTTGCTGCTGTTGCACGATTAACTGGTCGAGGGACTGTTGCCTCTGCTGGGCCATGGCCATTTGCGGGGGTGTCACAGAGGGGCTGTTGACCTCATGTTGCCTTGCCACAGGGCTTGTGGGGGATGGCCAGTCGTCGTCTTGTGGGTGCCCCTGCGTGGTATCCTCATGTTGTACGGGATGGGACAGACAGGGGGATTGGGACAGGTCATGGATGGATCTGACTTCGACATCCCCGTCTTCTGTGTCGGAGCATGCTGCCATCAATGGGGTGTCACCTATGGTGCTGCTGCCACCAGAGGCAGTGCCTTCTGTGGCATCCGTTGGGGGGACCTGTGGTGGTGGTGTTGTGGGCATGCTGGCTGCTGGGGTGCCTGTTGATGTTCCCTCCTCTGTGCTGCCACCTGATTTGTGCTGCTGCCGTGTCTTGATGCGTGCAGCTGAGGTGGAGGGTCTTTGGCCGTTGGTCTTGGCCCTCTTTGCAGGTGTGCTGGTAGGGGTGTCCTGATGCTCGTCGTTTGGATCGGACCCTGTGGTGGAGTAAAGGAGGGCGAGGGTTATTAATGGGTCTGTGGGTATTGGAATGGCATTGTATCACATGCATTGGGGTGGTACCTGAGGGTGATTTGGGTCGGGGCCTTGGAGGTGCTTTCATTTGTGTGTGGAGTGAGGGTGCAGTTGTTTGGCAGCCTGCAGTTAGGGTGTGCCTGCTGCACGTGTAGTGGGTGTTTTAGGGGTTTTTAATTATTTATGTATTTATTGTGAGTTTTAAAGTGCGCTATCAGGCCGATGTGTGTGGACGTTCTCCTGGACATGTGTTTCTGTTGCACTATGTGGACACATGGTACTTCACATGATTGGACATTGTGGATTTAGCATTGTTTTATTTGGCCCACCTACCTGAATCTTCGGATGTCTGCACTCCTTTCTCCATCCCTCCGACTCCCTCTATGCTCTCCATTCCGATGGTGGAGGCACAGATTTCTTCCCAGGGGGTCAACTTGATGGGTGATTCAGGACCTCCCCCGGTGGCTGTGGCAATGTTGCGGTTGGCAGAAAGTATGCTGCGGACGGGTATCCGCAGGTCGTCCCATCGCTTTCGGCATTGCTGTGGGTTGCGGGGTGCGGTCCCCACCGCACTTACCCGCTGTGCCACCAGAGCCCATATGGCCTTCTTGTTCGCAAGTGCCGTCCTGGTCATTTGCGTGGAGAAGACGACGGCAGCATTCTCCTGGAGGGTCTCTGTTAGCACGGTGAGTTCCTCACGGGAGAAGTGGACCTGCCGCTTGCGGTCGCACGCTTTCTTCGCTACTTTTCCCATTTTTCTTGGTTTCGCTAGGGTGGATGACGGGTTGGGGTGTGACTCAGGGTAGTGTTTTTAGTGGTTGTGTGGATTTTGTGGTTTTATAGGTGTACGGCGGGATGTTTCCCGTTCCGGGCCCATGTTTTTACTTCCGTTTCCGTATATTTACGGTGATCCGTACTTTCCGGTTGGCGCTCACTGCGGTGTCCGCTGTGATGGGTGGCGGTATTGCACCTAGGGCGCCGTACGGCGGCGGTGTGGGCCGTTTTGGGGTCATTTCCGCCATCGCGGACTTTGCACTTCCGCCATGGCGTGGTGCTCGTGCCCGATGGGTCGGAATGGGCCGCACTTTGCTCCATCGTGCAATGGCGGAAACGCTATTTACGCTGTGGCGGTCCGGTCAGTCACTTTCCGCCAGGGTCGTAATGAGGGCCATTGTCTTTCAGATGGAGTGGGTGAAAGCTACCAAAGTGTAGGACACTATTGATGTCTGTTGGTTTTCTGTAAATTCTCGTTTAAAATTCTGTGTCTCTTCTTTCAACTTGTACGTCTAGAAAATGTACTCCAGGTGTTCCAATTTCTAATGTAAAGGTGATGTTCTCATGGCAGTTGTTTATGTAAGAGAGGAACTCTTTTAATTCATCGGCGGTCCCTTGCCAGGTGCCGAAGATGTCGTCTATGAAACGTTTCCAGAATTTGATTTGCTTTTCCAAGGTTCTTTGTTCAAAATGTGATGGTGTTCAAAATGAAACATGAATATATTTGCATAGGATGGGGCTACCGAAGAACCCATTGATGTACCGGATATTTGAAGATAATATTTGCTGTCAAATCTGAAGTAATTGTTATACAGGATGATCCTAATCAGTTCTATTGCAAAGACCTGGTTGATGAGTGTAGTATTATGCCTGAGGAGAAACCATTCCAGGGCCTCTATTCCTGCTTGCTGGGGTATTGATGTATATAAGCTATTCACATCCAGTGTGAATAGTACTAGATCCGTTTCATCAGTTCTTATTTCCCTTAGTAACCGTAAGAAATGTGCAGTATCTTTTAAGTAGGTAGTGGTTTTTTGTACCAATGGTTGAAGAGCCTTATCTAAATAGATGGCAAGTGGATGAAAAATACTTTCAGTACCAGCTACTATTGGTCGAAAGGGCGGCTGTCTGAGATTTTTATGCACCTTAGGAAGTGCGTAGAAAACTGGCGTGATAGGAAATCTTTTAATGAGAAAATCTCTTGTGGACTCAGTAATCCAATCTTCGTTGTGAGCTTTGTCTATTGTTTCTTTAATCATGGTGCTGATAGACATGATGGCGTCATTATCCAGGACGATGTAGGTATGTTGAGCGGTGTAGAAGTCTGAGGCTGCCATCTTTGTAAAAGTTAGTGTCCATCATGACTAAAGCTCCACCTTTGTCTGCTGGTTTAAGTGTGACCGTGATATCCTCTGATAATTCCTTAATGAGTTTTAATTGATGACTCCTTATGTTCATCTTCGTAGTATTACTGTATTTTAGACACAATTCTCACTAAAAGTCAGATGGACACATTGAATTTAGGGATTTCCTTTATTCCCACTAACAACTCCAGTGTCTTTGAGGAAGAAGTTAATCACTTCAAATTGATCAGAAAAATGGAGCTCAAAGTATTCTTTGATGGTCTACCAGACTTAGGAGGACAAAAAACCCAAATCTGACTATTTGGAGATGAAGAATAAAAGTACATTCCACCCTCACGTCAATCATCCTGTCATTAATCTGTTCAACTTAAAAACCACGAAAGACATCAGACGTCTAAAATACAGTAATACTACGAAGATGAACAAGGACTGCAAGGACTCACATGTTACACAGAGTTCTGTCAGGGAGGCCTCACGTGACAGATGGACCTCCTCTCGGATTGCATGGTATTGAGCCGAGAGGGTGCGTTTCAGCTGCACCATCCTCTGTTCTGCCCGTGTCTCCTGGCCCATGATGAGAGCAGCCAGATTACTTCTGACGGAGTCATGTTCTACCCTCAGGGCTTCCCTGTTGGCATGTGTGTCAGAAGCATTAGCTGAGCGCAGAGCCACCAGTTGAGCCCGGCGGGCCCTGTTGGACGCCTCCGTGCCCAGCCTGAGCGAGCGACACATGGACTGCGTTGCCTTCTGCTGGAGCTCCACCTGCCTATCAGGGGGGAGAATGGAATCAGCCACACGTTCCACACCTTGAGCCAACATCTCAATTGCTCCCCCCTGTTGCTGTGCAATGGCATACATGGTTGCTCCCACCCAGTGTTCCCGGGTGGCGCATGGCCACTGTGTTGCCGGGCACCACGCCTGTTGGGCCCAAGGAGACGTGGTTGTTGCTGTGCCGGCAGAGCCTGCGGCTGAAGGACTGCATTCCTCTGTCGATCTGCTGCCTCAGGCACAGGAGCAACTGGTGTGGAGTGTGACTCTGCACCCATAACCACCACAGGCCGACATTCCAATACTGACTGGCTCCTTGAGGGGTCTACCCCCACTGCAGGTGTGGTGGACAGAACAGAATCCATTGCAGAATCACTCACCGTCGACGGCATGTATTCATGAGCATCCAAATCAACTTCAGACTCAGAGAGATCCTCAGAGCCGTAGCCAGAGGCAGGCCTGGACAGGATGGCCTGGAGCACCAGGGGATGTTTGTGGCTTACCACCCCACGACTACCACTGGTGCAGGGTAGGTGACCTGAACCCTCCATCCTGTCTGCCATCTCCTCCTCCACTGCTTCTGGTGCATCATCCCCTGTAAAGAAAAAAGAGGTACATGAGCACACATGTCAGCAGCACATACCACACACATAGACAACACAATATCGAGGGCCAACACATGAGGCAGCCATGTCACACACTACACAAACTCTGGCATGCATGCAGTGGGCAAAGAAATGGAAGGGGACCCTGAAAACAGACAAGGATGTGTGTCAAATGCGAAACACACACATGTACTGCATGTTGCATATCAACTGCATCACACACAACCTTCAGGCCGGCATATATCTGTGCCAAAAATCACAGATGTCAACTAAGAGATGGCAGGTAGCATAGCCATGGCACAATTTCCAAATAGCCACAGTATTAAGTTAAATAGAAGTATCCAGGACACATGCAAAATGCATGTCAACATGCACTACAAGAACATTAATATCAATAAAAGCACACGATGCAACAACGGAAGTGCCTTGAAATACAGTGAAGAGAGGCAAATGGATACATACATGGCAGGTCACATCGACAACACACACGTGAATAGGCATGTTGAAGGGTGATACATGGCTCAGAAGTGCGTGGGTACAGTGCAGCACATGTGTACATCTTCAACTATCAACAAAACCAGAAATGTAGTGATGCCAATCTTGTGACATGACATGTGACATGTAACATGACGGCACTGTAAGGGCAAGTGCAGTCATCATGTGCAAAGTGTTGGCACTTGGTTGTAGGGATGAACTGCACCCCCCACACCCACCCGGGGAATGGCAGGGAGCCAGTGCAGGGCTGTGAATGACTGACCACAGTACTGTGAAGTTGCAGTTAGTGTTTGCAGGTGTCAATTGCATCATCTGAGGCAACTGAGACCACAGCAGATGAGAGGGGGGACAGAAAGCAGGACACTTGAGGAACCATCACAAGTACAACTATGCAGGCAGAAGCCACAACACCAGTCGCCTGGAAGCACGGTGGATGTAAAAGAAGGAGGCCTGTGCCCGACACAGACAAGGACACCATAAACATGTGCATGATGCTGAAGTGACCCCGAGTGAGCATGACATGGATGAGCAAATACCATGAGGCGGCTAAAATACTTGAGATGTGGTATGAGTGCCTGCCACTGACCGATAGGCACTTGCAGGGAATGCAATGGTCCATGAATGATCACTCATGTGCACCCTGAGCCTGTGCCATCTGCACGGTCCAAGTGAGACTCTCTGCATCAAGGACAAAGGATGTACCCCACAGCACAGGTATGGCAGGGTTGCACAGGGAAGTGTGCATGCACACAGGAAAGGGGAACAGGCCATAGCAGTAGTCCAACATGGAAACCGCCAGTACCATGGAGACAGTGAGGTGCAGGGTGGTGGAGAGGCAAGAAAGCATGCCCGTGAGGAGGAGCAGCTTGCAGGGTGACCTCACATAGCCGTCAGTCATGTGACGACATAGGCTGAGTGTTGGGTGGAACTACACCACAGGCTATATGCAAACATGTCAGTGAGCCTGTACATGGACAGGAGAGGCTGCCGAGTGACTTGCATGTAAGTAGGGTGCATGTGTGGTGATGAGGACTGCCCCTATGTGCAGTACATGTTCTGCATGCAGACTGCATGACAACAATCACATTTCAGCAAACCATTGCATGTGTCACACATGCCTGAACTGGCAGTCAATCACAACACATCACACAAGCAGAACACACATGGGATGGACACACACGCATCAACACTCACTGGACATTGCGTCATAATCGGGCATCTCTCCCATTCCCTGGATCTGTCCCCGATCGATGAACTCTGCAGCGATTTCCTCACTGCCAGTTCCATGAGTCAGGGTGTAATTAGAGGCCCGCTTTTGTTTTGCACAGCGTCGGAGGTCAGTCCAACGCTTGTAGCATTCCTGAGCTGTGCGCCTCTAAAATCCCATTGCATTGACATCATCCGCAACGGACTGCCAGTGGACCAGATGTGGCGCTTCCTCCTCTTGGCCGGTTGTGCAGACCCTGAAAGGCAAATGCCACTCTGGTCAGTTGGGGCAGTGGCGGTGGTGGACTGGCCAATGTGAGTAGGAATTGGCATGAGGACGGAGGCCTGGATTGTGTGATTTGCTGCTCGGTGCTGTTGCCAGGACCCAGCAGCACAACTGCCTCAGTGCCAAGGGCTGTGAACGACAGAGTCCTGGCTGGCAGACTCACTGCCGGGGTGGTGTCGGCTGCATCTGCCCATGCAGCTCCCACGTCCTGGCTGGTTGGGGCAGCAGATGTCAAAACTGCCCCAGGAACATGTGCCTTGGTCACAGCTACCTTGGACACATGTGGCTTGGCCTTCCTCACCTGAAAATCTGCCTGGGAGTCCTGTGCCAAGGCAGGCTGCGCTGGATGACCCAGAGCCTGGTTGGTGGTTGCCACGGCTGCACCTGCAGATTCCACCACCTGGTGGCCCATGCCAGCAGATGACACGGGCTGTGGGGTCAGATGTGAGCTGGGGACGACTGCAGCAAAAGTATCTCCCTGAGGCGCTGGGGGTGTTGGCATGGCTGTCCCAGCTAGTTGCTGGACATCCAGCCCCGGTGGTACACCCTGGCCACGTCCCCCTCCGCGTCCACCTTGGCCTCTGTGAACTGCCTGGACTCCCTGGCCACCCCGACCACGTGCCCCACCACGCCCAGCCTTGGGAGGTCACCCAACTTTGCTGCCCTTCCCTTTTGGTGGCCTCCCAACCATGGCACATATGGTATATTGCCAATGGGAGGTGCACACAACAATTGTCCTGGGCAATTGGGGTGAAGGGGGTGGGGTACGTGATGTTAGACGCACCCCTGTGCTCCTGCAAGGCTGTCTGTGACCCGTGGTGATAAAAGACGTGTCACGCAACGCTCAGGCACCCCAGAAAACTATAATAAACGTGCATGCACCCCCAGTAGCCCACGTGCGTGGAATAAACCTCCCGCAGTATGCTGTGGCACCCAGGGACACAAAAAATAAGTACGTGTGGAACACGCGGGATACTCTGACCTCGAAAATGGGTGTGCAACACACAGGGGCAACCACAGTGGGAAAAATAAGCGTGGGTGGCTCACCCTCTGCCTTGCATGGAAAAAAAAACACACGCGTGTGCGCATAGGCAACACCCCCGCCAAAACAAGAGGTACGAACTTGAAGCTCTGTGAAGTAATTGCATGTGAACCCACAAGAAGAAGAAACACATGCGGTCGGTCTCCACGAAAAGCACGTACAGCGAACTGCTTACCCACACGGACCTTTAACCCCTGGCAAAGGCAACGCCCGCGCTAAGGGCCTTTTTTCCTCTATTTACACGCTGACGTGCTGTTTTTTCGGTATCCGGTCATTGCATTGACAACCAAAGCATCGACAGCCAAACCATCTAAAAAAAAGCATCTAAGAAAAACATCTAATGCATTAGATGGTAAAGGGTTTAGTTTAATAACAATGGGTTTGTACGTTTAAAAAGGGGGGGTTGGGGAGAACACCATTTAAAAAATAAAAGAAAAAAACGCATTAGATGCTTTTTTTTAGATGCTTTTTTAGATGGTATGGCATTAGCTGCTTTGGCTGTTGATGGAATGACTATAAACCTTTTTTTCACATGCGGACTCACTCTGCATCAAGCTGGCCACGCGACAACACACGGAAGACCACGCTCCTGCCCAGAAGGCCATTTACCTGCCCGCCAGAGCCCCGAGCAGCCTCCTACGAGCCATCTGCTGCTGCCAGCCTGCCTGCTGCCAACGTGCCCTGCTATTTGGTGCCTGCACAGTAGCCATTGCTAGGGATCCAGTTCCTGAGACCACCTCTGCTGACCCAGAAGACTCCCGACTGGTGTACCATCGCTCCACAGCCCAGCCCCAGGACCCAGTTGCCCACCCACACCTGCCTCAGGGGTTGCCATGTTGGACAAAACACCATCCGGGGTCAGTGGCAAGCCCCCAGCAGACAGACAGAGGGCTGTCAGCTTCACTGCAAATGAAGTTGGCATCCTGGTGGAGCAAGTCCTGGGGCTTTATGATGCCCTCTTCTCACCAACATTGCGCCATGACAAGGAAGGACAGAGGAGGATGGACATCGTGAAGGCCATCAATGCAGAGGGGGTGGCATCCAGCAACTACCACCGCGTCCTGAAGCGCTGGGAGGACATCAGGTCCAGGACCCACAGCAAGGCCCGGCGCCTCATAGCAGCTCGTGAAGAAGTGGGGCGGCCGGACCAGTTGTCCAACATCCAAATGCGCGTCATGGAGCGCACATTTTGTAGTGGCCTATTTTGCCCAATATTTGACTGCTGCATTTAGTCTATTCTGCCCAATATTTGACTGCTGCACTCAGCTTATGTTGCTTAATACTTGATTATTGCTTTTAGCCTATTTTGCCCAATATTTGATTGCCGCATTTAGCCTATTTTGCCCAATATTTGACTGCTGCATTCAGCCTATGTTGCCTAATATTTGACTGCTTCATTCAGCCTATGTTGCCTAATATTTGACTGCTGCATTCAGCCTATTTTGCCTAATACTTGATTGTTGCATTTAGCCTATTTTGCCCAATATTTGACTAGCCTATGTTGCCTAATACTTGATTGTTGCATTTAGCATATTTTGCCCATACCTAGCCTACTCTTCCGAATATCTAGCCCTATGCTATCTAATATTCGATCGATGCATGTAATAGCAGGCCCCAGTTCGACTAGCCACAACACTATGTACTCTCACCTGCCAACCCCAGTCTCTCCATTATCATTCTTTAATCTGATAGCTCTATTTATTACTACTATCTACATCTCCATGCCCTCTTTACAGCCCCCAGAGGGCCTAGGAGCCTCTCATATGCAACCTATCTTCAAATCCCCGTGCAATATAGCACAGAGAAACCACAGACTCCGGGCACGCCTACCCAAAATATTCGAACCGGTCAAAAAATATAACATTAACCTGGATCACCTTCGACCGAGACTACTCCCACCTCTGGAAACTACCGTTCTTCCTAGCCGCAAACCCCACCCCAAAAGAAACAAGCCTACCACCAACCAACTGACCACCGGCAACCTAGGTCCTACTATAAAGCCAGAACCTGACCTTAAAGGCGCATTAATCAACTCTAGATCCTTAGTTGCTCATGCCACAGACATAGCACACACTACCCTGGAAAATGACCTTGACTTCATCGCCATTACTGAATCATGGCTCCATGAGGCAGCAGGTCCAGCACTAACATTAGCAGTCCCAGACAACTACACTATCCTTAGAGCTGACAGACTAGATGCTCAAGGTGGAGGAATAGCGATCATCGCCAAAACCAATCTCTCCATGAGAATCACGTCTACACCTAACCTTAAATCCTGCGAGTCTCTTTCCATCAAACTACCCACCGCCAACTCTCAAACACTAAATATCCATCTCCTCTACAGACCCCCAGGCCCAATAAGCACCTTCAATGAAGATATTACCACTGTTATCTCTGAGAAGCTAAAAAACTCCTCACAAACTCTAGTGCTAGGAGATTTTAACCTAGGGTACAATGATATCAATGATCACCAGGCCACCTCCATAGCCAACATCCTGACAGAACTAGGTTTCATGCAGAAAGTGAATATGTCCACCCACACCAAAGGGAGAACTCTCCACTGGATTGCCAGTCACAACTGTAACATCTCCATTACTTCCATCACACCCCAAATATGGACTGACCACCACTTAATCTCCTTAACTATCAATACCAAAAGATCCACTGCTCCAACAGCCCCCCTCGCCGTACCCACATTAACCAGAAACAAGAAAAACATCACAGCGGACAATATCTTGCCCAATATCCTACCTAATCTCAAAGCCGTACCAGACCATACTGACCCAGGCCTCCTAGTGGAGGAATTCAACAATGCTATGACCAATGCTCTCGACAACATTGCTCCGCTTAAACTCAGGAACAGTAAACCAAAAAAGCATCTCAACTACTGGTTTACACCCCACCTAAAAGACCTAAGACTACAGAAAAGAAAACTCGAAACGGTATGTAACCTACATCCTACCGCAGAAAATAAATCCAATCTAATAAATATCTCAACCCAATACAAAAATGATATCATCCTGGCCAAACAAGAAACGTATAACAACAGGATCACCCAAGCCAACTCCAGTATGAAGGAGCTCTTCTCTATTCTAAAAGAATTGGAAACCCCTATTGCAGTACAGGATGACTCTATTAAAGATAGAACCTGGTGCACAGACATTCAGCTGGCACTAACCAACAAAGTGGCCAACCTCCAAAATAAAATTGCTCTAAAGAAAGCTACACTATCAGCCCAAACCCAATTTCCCCCAAACAAAACACCTACACCTAAACCCAAAGAACTCACACAATTTAACTTCTCTAAGGTCTCAGTGCTCGAGGTAGAGAAAACTATTCTTGCACTTAAACCATCCAATTGCAAAGGCAACCAATGCCCAGCACAACTGATCAAGGACGCTGCTAGAGATCTAGCTCCCTTCATCACCAAACTCATCAATGCCTCCTTCACTACTGGCACAATTCCGCGTAACCTGAAGGAATCCTGGGTACTCCCCCTTCTGAAAAAACAAACACTGGACCCTAACATTCCCACAAACTACAGGCCCATCACCACTGTGCCTTTCATATTAAAAATACTGGATAAGGTAGCATATACCCAAATTCAGAACTTCCTTGAGGTGAACCATCTCCTTGGCGCCCGCCAATCCTGTTTCCGACCTCAACATGGCACAGAGACTGCCCTTATCGATTTAAAGGCCCAAATAGACTCACTCAGAGACGAGGTTAAATTAGCACTCCTCCTACTAGACCTCTCAGCCGCCTTTGACCTGGTGGACCACAAAGTCCTGTATAATCACTTGGACTCTGCGGCCCACTTTTCAGGGGAGGCTATAGTCTGGATACAGTCATTCCTTAGTGGCAGGACCATGAGGGTGTTCTCCCCCACAGCAGCAGCAGATCCGATACCTATCACCTGTGGAGTGCCCCAGGGATCTTGTGTCTCGCCAACACTCTACAATATTTTCACCAAGCCACTCTTTGACGATCTTGACAATCTGGGTATCACCTACACCAATTACGCAGACGATACCCAGATTCTCCTAACACTTACCGGGGATTATGTGGAAGATCTGGCTTTGGTGAACAGAGTCTATAGCATCGTTCAAGCATGGATGGCCAACCATGGCCTATGCTTGAACGATGACAAAACAGAGCTCATCATCCTGGGCACCACAGCTCGGATCTCTAAACTCAACCCTAATTACTCAGCATTCATCATCGATGGGAATACTATCAAGGTCGCCAGAGAAGTAAAAACACTAGGTTTCTATCTTGATTCGACCTTATCCTTTACCAACAGGTAAACTCACTGGCCTCATCCACGGCCTATACATGTAAATTAATTCGAGCCGGGAAACAATTCCTATCCGATGACAGTTGCCTAATTCTATCCAGAGCCCTTATCTTCTCAAAATTAGATTATTGTAATTCCCTCTACATAGGGGCATCTAAACAAACCATCAACAGAATACAAGTGCTCCAAAATAATGCACTTAGAGCGGCCCTAAGTATTCCCAGAAGAGCACATATTTCTGAAATAAGACGGAAACATAAATGGCTCTCTACCCAAGAAAAAATCAACCTTAAATCTGCCTCCCTCATCCACAAATTCTTAAACGACAAAGCTCCTAGCTACCTAACAGAACGATTTACTAGAAAAAACTCTACTAGACCTACAAGAATAACCAGCCCCAACTGCCTTCTAGTGCCCAGATTTAAACTGTCCACTATTGGAGGGTCCAGCTTCCCAGTTAGGGCAGCTCAATTGTGGAACTCCCTACCTCAAGCACTCAGATCTGACCTAACGTTCAACAAATTTAGAAAGAACACAATAAAATGGATCACTGAGAATGCTATGTAACCCGCATCCTCCCCACGCTCCTACCGCATGTATTATACCTGATGTAGATTTGCTATTATGTTACGTCAGCCTTCTGACTTGTTGTCAGCATACCGTTATACTTGTACTCTATTGCCTAACTTTCATCCTGTGGAGCCAAGAAAATTGTTCTACCATGCTCTGTAAACTTGTAACTACTGTAAACGTGTAACTTCTGTAACCAATCTGTAAGCCCTCTTGTCACATGCGCCCTGCTACCTCAGGGTCCGGCGCGCACAATAAATCAATAAACAAACAAACAAACAAACATGCCCAGTGCTTCACCACCAGGTCCTCGAGCTGCAGACCCATCTGGAGTCGAGTGGTAAGTGTCCATTTGTTCTTGTCCAGTATAATGCATGTTGAGGTGTGGCAGGAGTGTACACCGTGGACTCATGTCTAGCATGCCCCTGTATGTATGTCTGTGTGCAGGGCCATGACAGTGCTGCATGTGAGTCCACTGAAGCCTGTTCCACATCAATGGTGTCTGTGTTGCAATGCATGATGTGCACCAGTACGTGACTATGCAGAAATGTTTGCATGCCTGTGTCTGGACTTGGCCATGTTTGGGGTGTGAGACATGAATGCTGATGTCACTGTCATGGTCTTGCATGGTGTACATGTGTGTGTGTCTGAGTAGTGTGTGTGTGTGAGTAGGAAACGCCATGGATGCATGACACATGACCATCACGATGTGTGAATTCACTGATGCGGCCTAGTTGTCCATGAATCCACTGTGTCAGGAGGTAGACATGGCCAGATGCATGACAGTTCGGTGGTGTGTGTGCATGTGATCAGCATGTCCCATGGTGCATGTGACGTCCAGCCCCCCATCGGATGTTCCAACGATGCCTTGGACAATGATGCAAATGTCTGTTGCATGTGCCATGCCTGTTTCTGCATGTGTGTTGCTTGCACTGACCCATGTGTTGTGGAGGTTGATGATGGAAGTCACGTTTGACAGTGCCACTCATGTGCAATTGCTTTGTGTCTAGCAGACTACTTTTCAGTACCCTGATGCTTGTGTTCAATCTCTCCTTATCTATAGCGGCGACTGAGGAAGAGGTCGGAGACCGCGTTGTGGAGCAGAGCAGCGGGGATGCCTCCACCAGGCGGGGACGCATCGCCCAGTCACCCTCCCCGGACATGTCATCTTCTGGGAGCAAGGGGACTGGTGCCGCGTCCAAGGCCGGGCCTGCCGAGGGGATGCCCAAGAGGCAGAGGTTGCAAGTGGGCTCCTCGGCAGCGGTAGGGGCAGGTGAGCCTACACAGGGGCTGTCCACAGCGGAAGACGGTTTAGAGGCATCCAGGTCGGTGGTGGGTGAGGAGGAGGAGGAGGCTGCATCAGACTCACACATGGGATCTGGTGGGGGTGGTTCCACTGGTGCAGTCCAGGGGCAGGAGGCAGCATGGGTCGCCGCGGAGGGGACTGTGGCTAATCCTGTCCCTGATACTGAGACTGCATCACCATGCACCAGCAGGGATGCCCCGTCCCAGGCCTGTCCGCAGGTAGTGGGGACGCCCATGTCAACTTGCACTCCTCTACCTGTGGATGTGGCGATCCGTGACAGGGTTGAGCCAGTCCTAATTGGTATAGCGTTGCGCACACGCGGCATTCGTAATGATGTGCGTGGTTCCTGGGGGGACCACACGCGTCATCACGAACAGGTGTGTGCCAACGTGAACTGGCTGGGAGGGCTCATTGTCGAGGGTTTCCTCCATGTGCAGGGGGCGCTCTTGTGACCTTCTCCTCCTCTTTACACACTATGCGCCAGTCGTACTCCATGTCGTCTTCCGGCCCACATGCCACCAGAGCCCCCTGTGGACCTGCCCAAGCCACCACAGCCACGCTGGTGGAGATCCCATCCCTGCCACAGTCGGGAGTCAGAGGTCCAGCAGAGGTGGTCACCCAAGCAACTGGACCCCTGGCAATGGAGGTTGTGCAGGCACCATCAAGCAGGGCACATGCACCACAGCCCCGGGTGTTGCCATCTTCCCTGGGGCAGTCGTGGTGGCAGAGGCAGTTGGCATCAAGGCGACAGCAGGCTCGACGTGAGAGGCGTCAGGCCTCCAGGCAGACTGCATCACGGGGGCAGGCATCGGCCGATGGGCAGGAGGACCCTGGACAAAGTGTGTCTTCTGTGTGGCAGCGGTTGGGCCAGCAGATAGGAGCAGAGCGGCGGCGGGCAGAGAGGGCATAGCTCACCATGGTCAGGGCGGAGAACTCTATGCGGCAAGCCTTGAGGCGGGCAGAGCTCCTCGTGGAGATTTACAGGGAGCTGGAGGAGAGCATGGCAGCATCCCTGTAAGCCCTCCAGTACAGGGCGCAGTCCCGCCTCTGGGCCATAAACTCGGAGTTCAATGATGCCCTGGCCAATACTCTTGGGGAGGAAGCTGAGCCATAGGACTAGCCTGCCGCCATTGTATATAGTTCATTAGGCTTAGGTTTCCTTTCATTTTATTTTTATTTTTGAGTAGATGGACATTGCTCCAGTTTTTGTACATAGTTGTATTTATGTAGGATTTTTACTAGGTTTCATTTGGTTTTGGGGTCATGGACCCTGAGAACTTTCATTGTACATAGTTCTGGAACTGGGGACTTTATTCTTTTATGTTTTTCACACCCATGATGGAATGTTTTTTTTTAAATTTACCCTTTGGATTCTGATTTTCTTTTTTCTGGACATGGAGCACTTGGAGGTGTTTCGCATTTCTTTATTCACATTTTTTTGGAATTTGCATTTCAGTTCAGTTCATATTCATTTATTTTTCCTTGCCATGGTTGGTTTTCATTTGTGAAATTTGTTATTTAATACATTTTCATCTGTTCATATATTTGTGGTGTCTGCTCTCATTAGTTTGGTGCATGTGTCTGTCGTCATTGCCTCAGTCATGTGTTGGTGGTGTGTAGTCATGTTGGCCGTGTCTTTGGGTGCATGCATGTATGCTTCTGTGAATGACATGCCATGGGGCCTGTACTGGGAAGTGGGGACAATGGATGGGTGTGGAGTTGCACTGTGGGGGGGCAGAGTGGGGTTGCATTTTGGGTGGACATTTGGTGCATGCATGAATGTTGTGACAATGTGTTGGTTGGGTAGACATGAGTCGGGGCCTGCTGGCAGGTGCCCGTCACTGGTGGGGGGACATGAGTCGGGGCTCGCAGGTGCATGGTGCCATGTGGGCTGCCTGCGGGCCATGGTCACGGGTGTAGGGACGTCCCCTGTGGTGTGGGCTGCCTGCGGGGCATGGTCAAGGGTGATGGGGTGTCCTCTGTGGCGTGGGCTGCCTGCGGGCCATGGTCAGGGGTGATGGGCTCCCTGCGGACCATGATCATGTGTGTAGGGGGGTCCCCTCTGGTGTGGGCTGCCGGCGGGGCATGGTCACGGGTGATGGGCTGTCCCCTGTGGTGTGGGCTGCCTCTGTGCCATGGTCAGGGGTGATGGGCTGCCTGCGTGCCATGGACAGGGGTGATGGGCTACCAGCAGGCCATAGTCACGGGTGTAGGGGGGTCCCCTGTGGTGTGGGCAGCCTGCGGGCCATGGTCAGGGGTGATGGGCTACCAGCAGGCCATGGCCATGGGTGTAGGGGGGTCCCCTGTGGTGTGGGCTGCCTGCAGGCCATGGTCACGGGTGTAGGGGGGTCCCCTGTGGTGTGGGCTGCCTGCAGGAGATACATGCAGCTCCTCACCACACGGGTGCGCGAATCAGGGGGTACGTGAGTGTGTTTATCACGCGATTTGGCTGGCACAAGCGGGATACATGTATTTCGGGGTACGCAAGTGCGCTTTTCACGCGATTTCACCGGCACGAGCGGGGTACATGTATTCCGACCTATGTGAGTGCACTTTTCATGCGATTTTGCCGGCGCGAGCAGGGTACATGTATTCTGGGGTACGCGAGTGTGCTTTTCACACAATTTCACTGCCGCGAGCGGGGTACCTGTATTCCGGGATATGCAAGTGCACTTTTCACACGATTTTGCCGGCACGAGTGGGAAACATGCATTCCGGGGTACGCGAGTGCACTTTTCACATGATTTTGCCAGTGTGAGTAGGGTACGTGTATTGCGGGGTATGCAAGTGTGATTTTCACGTGATTTCGGTAGCTCGAACGGGGTACGTGTATTCTGGGGTACGCAAGTGCGCTTTTCGTGCAATTTCACCGGTGCAAGCGGGGTAGGTGTCTTCCGGGCTACGCAAGTGCTCTTTTCACACGATTTCGCCGGCGCAAGCAGGGTACATTTATTCAAGGGGGTGTGCAAGTAGATTTACACGTGTTTTGGCTGCCGCAAGCGGGGTACCTGTATTCAAGGGGGAATTGTTATGGGATTTGAAAAAATTGTCTTCGATGTTTTGGTACGATACCCCTCTTGCCAATTATGAATGGTGGAAAGTACACAAATCACATTACCAAACATGACCCTTTTTAAACTAAATATTATAGAAGGGTGTTATGCAAAATGGGATTGATTCTAGCTTCATTCTCTCCATCAAGGGAAGTATATAAGAACCAGCATACCAATCGATGTGCTTTAACAAATTTAATCTGGGTTTGTCTTTTGTATTTTAAAGCTTTAAATACATTCAAAACAATGGCTTTTGACATTTTCATTTATAAACGTGCATAAAAACCTTTGACTTTTACCAAAAAGCAAACCGTTTTTTGTGTAAAATAAGCAGACCTTAAAATATGCTTGCCTGAGGCCTGCAACACATGGTCCACTCTCTTCTGTCTACCAACCCTTCTGCCCACATGGCCTACATAAGAACAAATATCAAGTAATGGGATAAACGATACTAGCAGCATGCAAGAAGGCAAACCTCACAGAAACCAGCACAGTAATGTAAGATATATTAGATGATTTGACCAGGATCACTGTATCATCTGCTGGTAAATCCAGGATACAAGCATGAACGCTGTTGTTCCATAGTCTTGAATTTGGATACTTATTCACCTCTTGGACTAACAGTGTATGCCATTGTTGGAGGTGATTGCCTGCAACTGTGATTTTTTACAACACCCCATCTGAACAAACCAATTTCTAGACCTTCACCATACGGATATGTTAGTTTTTATAGCAAACCCTATCTGGTACAGGTACATTGCTAATAATAGCAGATGTTGTTCTGCAAAATCAAGTACAGGTTTATAAACTTCAGACATAGGAAAGGCTCAGCCAGCCTTGCGGGAATGTGATATTCTAATTTTGCATATGAACACATATCTCTGCAATGGGTGCTTCACACACTGAGCTAACTTCTGAACCATTGTTGCACTCAATTTAGCAATATGAATTTCACCATTGCCTATTGTACATGATCAACATAATTCCCACAGGAAGGAAAGAATATTATAGATGTGTGCCATAAGGAACACACAAACTAAGTATAGCACAGTGAACACAGAAAGCAATACATGATGAGATGATCAAGGCAGAATGCACTTGCCAAAACAGAAGGTACGACGTCCTTTCATTGTGGGATGTTTTTTCGGCAGGTTTTTTACTGCAATTTTTTTGCAGAAAAAAACTAATCGAAAAAAAATTCGATGAGTTTTTTCATAAAAAAATCCTCTGTAAAAACCCAGCGAAAAAACATTCCGTGATGAAATGACATGGAACCAAACAGAAAGGCAATGGGTTTAGAGGCTCAGCGGCACCCCATAAAATATCCTGACGTGTGCTATTTGAGACTGGTGAACAATGGAATATTACTTCTTCAGATCAGCTAGCCTTGTGGCCCCCTCCAAGGTAGGGGCCCTGGGCAAGTGCTCCGTTTTCCCTCTCATAAAAACGTCTCTGGGTTTCCTACTTGCTCCTTCCCAGCTGTCGCTCTGGACAACAGAGTGTTCTGTTTTCAAGGACACTCAGCTCACTCACCAGTCAGGACTCGCAAAATCTACTACTCAACCTTGCTGGCGAGTGTGGGGATGTTAGAAACATATTTTACATTTGCTGCAAACACAGTTTGTTTGCAGTAAATGGCAAATACAAGTTTCACTGTGCTGCTTCACAGCATTGCACCACAATATTAAGTGTGCTTATGCCAACATGCACCATTTTACAAAAAGCACCTGTAATATTTTGCCATCAGTCACCTTGGTGCAAGTACATTTCTATTAGGTAGAGTATGTCAACTAAGGAACTTTCCCCGCAGATCTAGTGGGATTTTTAAGAATTTGCGAGGCCTGATTGTGGCTGATGAATGTACATGTTGGTTTCCACCAGATCAATGGATTATCCTTTTAAGAGGACAGTGTTTTGATATGACATTTAGAGCATTCCTTCAGAAAGAGTTTGATGATTTTTTTAAAAGAAATTAATGTTGGTGGGACTTCTGGGGTCATTTGGGAAACATTTAAAGTTTACATAAGAGGAATGCATATTTACTAAGAGGCAGAGCTTCTTAGAAACCCGAAGAAGGATATAACCAGGCTAGCAAGAGCTGAAAGCAATGGGACAATAGTTTGGAAGAGCTGGTGAAAGAACATGGATACATTTAATGAAGCAGAAATTAAAATATATGCAGAAAGGTATCCGCCAAGAAATATTGGGTGGGGAAGAGGCAGAGGAAGGTGTTGTATGGCTCGTTAGAGGGTAAACAAGAGAGGTGTAGATTCCCTGAGCCAGATTACAGAAACTTTGCAATGACTGAAGTACAAATGTGCACTGTATTGGCAAACATCCAGGCCATATCAGAGAACCTTTCCACCATGCAAGTGCAATTTTGCATGGTGTTGTCACTAGAGCAACTTTTGCCCTTGGGCAAAAACCAATTCATTCAATGTGTCTTGGGAGGATAGCTCAGGGGCAACGCACTTGCCTTGGAGGCAAGACAGCATTGAGCACCACAGGTTCGAATCCTGGGTCTTGCTCATTTGCTGTCAACAGAGGGCTCTACCAAAATCTTGGATAAACATAGTTGTTTTTGTCTTCAAGAAACCTGGGCGATGGATCCATTGATTTTGGATGGTTTTGTCACTTACAAAATGGCAGCAAAAAAAGGCGTTAAGGGTCTGGTATGGCGGCCTTATCACGGGGATAGCCAACATCTTTGGTTCAAAACTAGTAGAAACCCAATGTGCTAGTAACATGATGGCGGATGAAGTCTACTATGACAATGAGGCAGGAAAGGATCACTTCCTATTAGTCAGCCTTTATAACCCCCTTGGTGCATTACTAAGAGAACAACTGCAGGAGGCTCTTCATGACCTATTGGCTACCTGGTTGTTAAAACTCGGAAACACTGGGGTAATAGTGGTTGGCGATTTTAACTGCCACATGACCGGGATGAGAGGGAAGTCCCATAACCCTAAGTTAAAATCTAATAGTTGCATCCAACATACTAAATATAGTGATTCTGAAGGCCGAGGGTGGGAACATTTATTTCATTTATGGGACTTTGAAATGGTCAATGGTAAAACCATTAGTGATTATCCAGGACACCATACTTGGTCTAATGGAACCTCCTGCAGTACTTTAGATTACATCTTTGTTTGCCCAAGATTACATGAGACGGTGGATGACATGCAAGTAATCCCTAACGAGTGGAGTGACCATGCCACACTTATATGCAAACTGAAAACTAGGGTAACAGACCCCCCTGTCATCAATATGGGTAACATTAAGCTAAACAAAGCTGGTTCACGGATTAGTTGGTCAGATAAAAATGTGGCCCACGCCGTGGCAGCTCTGACTAATGATAACTTACTACTTCTACCGATTTTTGGGGAGATGTCGATCAATTCCATCGAAAATTGGATTTACTCTTTTGTTGAGACCCATGCAGTTTGTCGTATAGGAGCTATGACCAGTTGGGGGAAAAAAAGCCTCCTTTTGATAGAATGATCAGAGATGCCAAGAGAGAGTGTAGAGCAGAACTTCGGCTTGCTAAGAGACAAATATATGATCCCGACCAGTATTATATTAAGGTAAGGAGTGTTAAAAATAGA
This sequence comes from Ambystoma mexicanum, assembly GCF_040938575.1. Taxonomy (NCBI): domain Eukaryota; kingdom Metazoa; phylum Chordata; class Amphibia; order Caudata; family Ambystomatidae; genus Ambystoma; species Ambystoma mexicanum. The sequence goes on along the minus strand of NC_090925.1, from coordinate 1,250,185,677 downwards.
GACAGAGCCATTATCAAGGCCAAAAGGAAATCTGATAAAATCTTGTCTTGGCAAAGGCTAGTAAACACGATCTGTACCGGTAACACCCATAATATATGGTCTTTACTGGGCGAAGCACGGAGCACTGTACAAGGCCCATTAGTTAACCCTATTGAGGCCGAAACATGGATAACATTCCTTGAAAATCGCAATTTCAAGGAAGCTACGGAGGAATCGTGTCCATTGCCCAACATGCCGCTAATTCCGCCTATTAACCCTTCTTATGAAAAGGTGATAAATATGATTACGGAATTAAAATCCTCACGTGCCCCAGGCCCTAATGGACTAGCAAACATTGTGATGAAGTCTCAACCTGAATTTTGGGCATCATTACTAGTTATTATGTTCAAAAAGATCTTAAATGAGGGGAAAATACCTAGGTCCTGGCAAACGGCGGTTCTTATACCGGTCTTTAAAAAGGGCAATTGAGCGGACCCCAGCAACTATAGACTCCTAATGTTAGATGCCACGGGGAAGATATTTGCCTCACTCTTATTAAAGGATCTACAGCTCTGGTTAGAGCAAGCTGATATACTTTGCAAATTTCAGAGTGGATTTAGGCAGGGTTATTCCACGGCACATAACATCATGGTTATGGACCTCCTAAGGACACGAGCTAGATCAGGGGGGCAGCCCCCTTTCTATGCCCTCTATATAGACTTCTCTGTGGCATTCGATTCTATTCCCAGAGATTGTCTTTGGCAGAAGTTAAAATCAATGGGCTGCCCTGATGGCCTGATTTATTATCTCAGATTGCTCCATCTGAATACCTCTGTAAAATTAAAACTGGACCAGGAAGGTCATACCACCAGAAGCGGGCTCCAAAATAGAGGGGTCAAACAAGGTTGTGTTACGGCTCCCTTAATATGTAATCTATACGTATTCGACATCCCCGTGGCCATTAGAGCTGCGACCAACTGCCCACCGAAAATAGGAGATTCCATCTGTCCTGTTCTTGCCTACGCAGGCGACCTAGTAATACTTGATCACGCCATCAGTGGGCTACGCAGATCGGCCCTTGCCCTGTGGGAATATGCCGAGAGAAACAGCCTTAAAATTAACCTGGAAAAAACTAAGGCCATGAGATTCACCAAAAAGAATACCTCTTGTGTCCAGCTGAGTGTGGGCCTCGATATCGCCTACATTCCTCATTATCGTTATTTAGGGGTCGAATTTGAGACCATCGGGATTATGGAACATGCAAACAGTCGCGTATCTCAAGAGCGGTACAATTAACCACCCTGTTCCATAAATTCAAAGTAAATCAGGGGGGTTTCACTATCTGGGGCACACGCCAACTTTATGTTCAAGTATTGTCCCCTATTATCATCTATGGCCTGGAAGCTCTCCGTAATACTGACTTGAAATGGTTATAGGTGATAGAAGGAACATTTTGGCGCTCTATCCTGGGTCTACCACCAGGAATTCCCATGGTAATAATAAGATTAGAACTGGGATTGAACTCGCTGACAGCTCAAGTCTTAAAAAAGTTTGCCCTACTCTATTTGAGAATGAGTGGTGAAATAAATAATGGGCTGCTAAAGGCCGTCTACCAAGAGATCTCTAAGGAGAACCCCCTGTGTCCTGTGAAGGAGCAAATGTCCAAACTGCTGACGGCCATTGGGTGGCAAACCCGGGTTGGTAGTGTTACAGAGGAAGTACAGAGGGCCCTGGGTAAACGTATAGATCTCTGGGACTGGCTCCAGAACTATGCCCATCTCCGGAAACTGAAAAGCTATTAGTTTGTCCAGTATAGACTATACAACTTTAAAAAACCTCAGAGCTACCTCAATCTGTGCCCTGATGTGAGACTTAGACACTTCATCTTACTTTTAAGGCTCGAACAACTACCCACATTAATGATCACCGGGAGAAGAGACAGGATCGCCCCTGAACTACGACTTTGCTGTTTATGTAAGGAAATGAATCAGCCAGAGACGGCCAGTCATTTGTTGACTGAATGCCACCTGATGCTAAGTGCCATTAACCTCGGCTTGGGCAATTTTGTGCATAATCATGGATACATCAAAGAGGAACTATTCTGGTATCATTGTATCAATTCTAACAGCATGAGACTCCTGATGGCATTGTATAATTTCTGGCTGAAGGGGGAAACAAGCCTTAATATAACCATATAGGAGGACACAAAGATGAACTACTGAACAGTTACTGTCTAAGCCTAAATGACTCCACCATTTATCACGGGTGTGCATCTAAGCAAAAACTATTATAATGGTAAACCATTATTGCCTGTTAACTATATGTTGGAAGCTCGCCCTGAAGATTAGCTGCTATTATGAGGCCTTGTATGCTTTTTTGCTAAAACCGTAATTACTGTTTTCTAAAAGTTATGAGATGAAGACATGATGGTTTGATTGTTTAGGGAATTTGATGTATTTTTTTCTCGTTATTTATAACTTTGTAGCTAAATTGTTATGTATTCCCTTTTTATGATCATTTTTACTCTATATATGTTTTGATTTTCTTCTTACGTAAAAACAATATCAATGTGTAAAGTTTCAATGTAAACTAAATCACAATAAATATTATTATTATTATTATTATTAAGAATCCCGGGTCTGTGCTTAGAAACTTCTGGGTATTAGGCATGTTATAAATAAATAAGATCCCACAGTGGCAGGTGCTACGGTGGCTCTGGTAAGCCCATAACTCAGAAGGTGCAATGTGCTAGTCACTCGTGCGTCATGATGCAATGCTCACTCCCAGGACGATGCTAAGGTGATGCACTCTTTCATGTCTGCGTCCGTTTCAAGGACGACCTCGGCTAATGATGTCACTGTTTTGCACCAGCAGATGTCTGCTCTGACCCAATGATTGCGCTTTGCTTACTTGCCACTGGGCGCATTTTTGCTGTTCTGCGTTGCCCGAAGTTGCTGTGCTTACGATTCATTCTAATATAGTTCAGCACTATCTCGGGAAATAAAAGCACTGGCCTTGTAAAATGTTTCCGGGATGGTCCCAGAGAGTCCAGCAACATTCTCCAAAATAGCTGATGGATTTGATACTGTCTATATGTGACCGATTCCATGCATTACATTCCAGACGTTTTTAATATGGTAAGTGTGGGCAGGATGACATCTGAAATGCCTAGATTAAAAGGCAAATGTCAAAAGTGGCATGCCAAAATGGGCCCACAAAGTGCATTAACAACTTATGGAGAAAAGAAATGAACATCACACTCCCATGTACGCTATAAAACCATGAGCCATACCGCAACTTCGAGGTTTATCCGAACCGGTGGGAGTTACAGACACAGACTATAAGAAGCGTAGAAGCCATCATGGAGTTTCTGGACGTATCCCTCCCCTTTCCTGTATAATGTAGGGGGGCTCATAGGTTAGCTTCTCCCAAGGGTTGTCACAGAGCCGCATGTAAACATGGAGTGGTGTAATTGGCCTGCACAATCTTGTAGGTGGCTCCCTATCACTGCACGAGCATAGGGCCGAAAACTGCACATCTGGTCCCATTGCAATAGAGAAGGAGCGCAAACGGGGCAATTAACTGGGGTGGCATACACGCTTGCACAAGCCCTGACTGCCCTGCCAATAAGCATATAGGGGGGCCTATACAGCTACAAAATGTTTGCAGATTGAAGGTAACTGGTGGGCATGTCACGCCGAGGTGGCATGTGTTGTGTACTGGGTACACGCATTACGCATGCGCGAGACTCATGGAGCTCGCGCATGCGCGGTTGAAAAATAAAGGCGGTGCCCTGGCAGTTCGAGCCGGAGACCGGAGCCATCGCACGTCTCCGGCGTGTGTCTTTGGTGTGCCTGAGTGCGTGTGCCTGGGTGCGTGCTGGATGACTCGCGGAGAGGCCCGCGAGTATACAAAACTGGCGACGAGGCGGGATGTGAACCGCTACCTCGTTCCGACAACATCGCAGGAACGGAGTGCAGCTCCGCAGTCGCGGACCCGCTCGAGATAGCCGGCGGCCATTTTGAGCGCTCGAGTGAAAACATCACACGCAGTGGTTGCGGCCCGTTTTGGGTGCTCGTGCGCCATCTGTTAATCATCAGCAAAAAAAAAAATAATTTTTGGACACTTCACAGCCCAGCTGGAGCAGGGCTGTGATAGACAAAGCGACAAAAGACAACAAAGAAGATTTTTGTCACAGCTGGGAGCCGGATCACCCATTTTCAGCCAAGACTTTACTGTGAGTACCCAGGGAGATGGGTGATGAGACAGAAGAGGAGGGTGCCACCGCTCCAGTACCACGTAGAGTACGCACCACCCTAGCGCCCATGCCTGAGTTTGACACTACAGGCCCCCCATCAAAACTCGGCCCCAAATGGCTCACATGGGTCAAAAGACTGGAAATGATGTTCAGGGCCTCGGGGGAAACAGCAGATGAGGCAAAGATTGCCATCATGATGTACTCGGCAGGCACGGAGGTCCAGAAGATATACGACTCTCTTGACATTCCAGTGGCGACATATGACGCAGTCAAGCAAGCTCTAAGGGATCACTTCCTACCATTAGCGAATGTCGATTTTGACAGATTTGTTATGGGGGCTGAAAGACAACGCAGCGACGAATCACTAGACCAGTTCTGTGCCCGTCTGAGACACCTGGCGAGCTCCTGCAGGTGGGCCAATGAGGAGGAAATGGTCCGAAACCAATTATTGCAAGGATGTTGCTCTGGCAAACTCAGGAGGCAAGTCCTGAGAGAACCGGGACTAACCCTCCGGCAGATCCTAGACATGGGGAGGGGCGCATGAACTGGCGGAGGCCAGAGGGTCGAAGATGGACGCAGCCACTCATCCCAAATGCGAGGAAGAGGCACTCGCTGTCAGGCGTTTTACGCCGGGAAAGGCCAGATGGACACCAAAACCGGAGGAAAAGACAACGAGATCGAGCTCCCCTCAATCGTGCTCGTACTGTGGGTACGATCTCCCTCACAGGGGTGAGTGCCCAGCTAAGTCAAGGACATGTGGCAGATGTGGGGTCCCCGGACACTATGCCAGGGTGTGTAGGGCCACTATGCCGGTGGCAGCCAACAGGGGGCCGGATAGGGTCGTGAGGAATGGTGCCCGCACTGTGAAGGGTATATCTTCTCTGGAACAGGAGATACAGGATATGAACATCGCCGAGGAAGAAGAAGAAGAAGAAGGAGAAATATTCTGTATCTCCAGCATAGCAAGTGGCCCCGGAACTCGACGAAAACCCACATGCACCGTGAACATTGGGGAAGTTCCCACCCCGGTCCTCATCGATACGGGAGCATCGGTATGTGTGCTCGCGGATAGACACTACAATGCACTTGCGGGCCCGCCGACACTTTCGCCGTCCAGAGCCCAAATATATGCGTATGGCGAAGATACCCCGCTACCCATCCAAGGAGTGTTCATAGCCCCAGTATCCCACGGCGGGAGCAGCATCAAGGCGAGGTTTTTCGTTACCAGCGTGAGCCCGCATTCATTGCTGAGTTGCGCAGCTTCGGAAGCGCTCAACCTAGTGCAATTCACATTCGCAGTATACCAGTCGGATCTGAACAGTCTGTTGGCACGCTTTCATGAACTCTTCAAAGGGATAGGGAAGCTAAAAGCTGAACCTGTACGGCTCCACATCGACAAGTCAGTCAGACCAACGGCACTAAAACATCGTCGCATTCCTGTTCACTTGAGGGCCCAGGTGGAAGAGGAACTACAACTCCTAATAGAACGAGACATTATCGAAAAAGTGGAAGGGCCGACGCCTTGGGTTTCCCCGATTGTTGTTGCCCCAAAGCCCAAGCAACCGGGGGCTGTACGCATTTGCGTCGACATGAGACTGCCCAATCTGGCTATAAAAAGAGAGCGTCATATCACACCAACTCTGGACGACATCTTTGGCGAGCTTCAAGGAGCCAAATTCTTTTCGAAATTGGACTTAAGAGCAGGGTACCACCAGCTGGAGCTCCACCCAGAGTCCAGATATATCACGACCTTCACAACCCATGAAGGACTGTACCAATATAAGAGGCTCAGTTTCGGAATATCCTCCGCGGCTGAGGTCTTTCAAAATTCCATCAGGGGGGCTCTGTCAGGGTTGAAAGGGGTCATAAATATGTCGGATGACATTCTTGTATTCGCCAGGTCGGAGGCGGAGCACATCAAGCGCCTAGAAGACACTTTTTGCAGACTGCACAGCCTTGGGCTAACACTGCACCAGGAGAAGTGCGAGTTCATGAGGGACAGTTTAGAGTTTTTTGGATTCATTTTTCACGCGGGGGGTATATCATCCGATCCGAAGAAAGTGAAGGACATCAGGGAGGCATCATCACCCACGTCCCCGGCGGAAGTTCGCAGCTTTTTAGGCATGGTAACATATTGCGGACGTTTTATTCGTGACTTGGCCTCCATCTCTGAACCGTTAAGAGCTCTCACGAGGAGGGAAGCGGCATGGGCGTGGACTGGAAAAGAGCAGAGAGCATTCACGGCCATCAAAGAAGCTCTGTCTGAACTAGACACCATGGCATACTTTAACCCGGCCCGGGAATCTGAGATAGTGGTGGATGCCAGTCCCGTGGGACTTGGGGCAGTTCTTTTGCAGGCAGATCAACAGGGAGCAATGAGGCCCATCGCGTATGCCAGTAAGGCACTGACCAGCACCGAGAGGAGGTATTCTAAAATTGAACGTGAAGCCCTCGCCATATTATGGGGCTGTAAACACTTCAGGTTATACATCCTAGGGAAGCCGGTTGTTGTTGTGACGGACCACAAACCACTACTGCCCATTCTAGCTGGTGCCTCATCCAAACCACCACCGAGAATAGAAAGGTGGATGTTATCCCTCATGGAATACGGGGTAAGACTGGTATACCGCCCAGGGACCCAAAACCCTGCTGACTACTTGTCTCGCCATCCCAGCTCTGGACAGTCAGGGGAGACCACGGAAGTTGCGAGCTGTGCGGACACCATTCATTTGGTTGTCGAATCGGTGCTTCCCATAGCACTATCGAGGGAAGAGATTGCCAACGAGTCCAACTCTGACGAGGCATTTCTGAGAGCGAAGGAAGCAGTGGCCTCATGAGCATGGAAGGACCTTCTCATGAACAATGCCAGGAGAAATGTGGAGGTGCAAAAGGACCTGCAGGCATTGTGGAGTGCACAACACGATTTGTCTGTAACGACCGATGGACTACTGCTGAGAGGACACAGGATCGTGGTTCCCAGATCCCTCACAGCGAAGGTCCTTCAACTGGCTCACAATGGGCATCAGGGGATGACCAGGATGAAGGCATGCCTCAGACTCAAGGTCTGGTTCCCGGATTTGGAAAAGAGGGTTGAAGAATTTGTGAGGGCATGCATCCACCAGCCCAGCGGAAAGAGGTCCACCAGTACAATCCATGGCAAGAAGTGAACTACCCTGGGGGACAGTCCATGCCGACTTCGGCTCCACCGGTCAGGGTCTGTACTTCCTGGTTGTGACCGACCAGTGGTCCCGTTATCCCGAAGTGGAACTGGTCGAATCCACTGCCAGCGATCACACCATCACAGCGATGGACAAGATTTTCGCCACCTATGGTTTTCCCGTGGAATTGTGTTCGGACAATGGGGCACCTTTCCAGGGGCAAGTGTTTGCCCGATACTGTGAAGAAAGGGGAATAAAACACTGCAAAGTCACCCCGTTATGGCCAAGGGCCAATGGCGAGGTAGAGCGCTTCATGCGCACCTTAAACAAGATATTTCGCATATCCGAAAATGCAGGGGAAGACCTCCGAAGGAACCTGTTTGAATTTCTCCGAGAGTATCGTACAACTCCACACCGATCCACAGGAATTGCCCCGGCGGAAGCGCTTTTTAGAAGGATACCGCGAGGGCTCATACCCGAGTCCGAAGGGCGGGAACCAGGCGTGATAGACAACGAGCAGGTGCAGTTGGATAGAGTGTCCAGGAATGAGAGAGAGAGACAGTACGGAGAAGGCTCCCCGAGAGGCAGATAGCAGTGGGGGATACCGTATTAGTACGAAACAGAAGGTCGGAGGGCAAGTTATCGACAACCTATGAGACTCAACCGCTGGGTGTAACTCATTTGAAGGGTACCATGGTCACAGCAGCCAATGCCAGAGGTACTATCACACGGAATGTATCATTCTTCAAGCGTATCAAGACAGCAGAAGATGGTGCGACAGCGGACCACGCTCCGGAACAAGAGTGTGGGGCAGGGCACGAAGAGGGCCCTCCAATGGCAGACATGCAGACGGCGGAAGTCCCGGAGGAGACGGCGCCACGATACCCGAGCAGGGCCGGACGAAGGCTACCCCAGAGGTTCAGAGACTTCGTCATGGACCCAGCCCCCTAGAATTGACATTGTGGCTGTTCCTGTTCCTGACGACAAGCAAGTTCTGTTTTGATGTTTTTGTTCATGTTCAAATGTTTGTTTCTGGGGGAAGAGGAGGAGTGTTGTGTACTGGGTACACGCATTACGCATGCGCGAGACTCATGGAGCTTGCGCATGCGCGGTTGAAAAATAAAGGCGGTGCCCCGGCAGTTCGAGCCGGAGACCGGAGCCATCGCACGTCTCCGGCGTGTGTCTTTGGTGTGCCTGAGTGCGTGTGCCTGGGTGCGTGCTGGATGACTCGCGGAGAGGCCCGCGAGTATACAAAAGCATGCACGTGACACCTTGCGCCAGTCCTGACTGCTCACTTTGGATGCGTGGACATGTAGGCATATACTTACAAAGGGTGAAACAAAACTACAAGGCACAGAATCCATAGTGAAAAGCCAGGGCACGCTCAAGTGCATGCTGGTAATTTTCTTCATGAATGACCATGCTCTTACTGTCCTCGATGTGATGGGGTGGAGGTGTTTTGGCATGCAGTCAGTAAAATGAAATAGCAGTAAACATGAACACTGTTCAAATGTAAAAAAAGATTTCGAAAGATGCAAATACTTCCAATACTGGCCAATTTCTCAGCACAGGATCCAGAAGCAACCAGGGAGGAAATAGTGGGGATCAGATCACCCAGTCTTAGGTATGGTGGGCAGAGGAGGGTGTGTGGACCTAGGCGTTTGTATTGAACATTTGTTTTCTAAACCATAAACCATGGATGCTTTTTATGAAACTTAACATTCATATGGAAATGACTTGTAAATTGAGGATGAATTGTTAGCTGAAGAAGGTTACTTTTTCTGACTGATGTTTTTTAAAAAAAGAAGTTTTGCCCGTCAATATCGGCCAGCTGTGATTATGCCATACATATTGTGTATGATTTCAGTCCATATTCTCCATGGCTTATTCATATTAACTAGAATGATGGCCCTTTAAACCATTAAATAATATGTTTATAACCCAAATAAATTATTAGCTCAGATGGCTGTCAATTGTTCCCATTCACTGATATGCTGTGTTTTAAACATCAGCTCATAGAGAAAAGACACACGGGCTGGGTAACATTCAGTGACTTGTCCGGCAAGTATGTGCCTTATTAATCTTTTTGATGTACAAGTGGCTTATCAATTATCGTGTGTTTCCTACAGGTCAATAAGCTCTACTTGGGAATAGATACGGTTCACTGTTATTTGTAGTCTTAGGCGTCACTGATCCCAATCTGGTTTCATTACAATGACCATATTCTCATAGCATGGTAAAATGTTCAGCTTCCCAGAGCTCAGGCCGCTTATCTGGTAAAACTGAGAAGGCCTAGAAAAGGGATACATGCCAAAGTAACACTAAAACAAGCATTGGCAAAGCCAGTAGTTTTTGGATTGCAAAGGTTAAATGCAGCCATAACAACGCCATCATATGCCCTGTATAGTTACCGTATACTAAGGCACAGCCACACGTGTCCAGGTGATGCCATACGATAGGTGTAGCCTCAAATACTCAAATATTGTTTCATCTACATGGTAGGCAATATAGATATTATAGCCTGCCCATGCTCCCTTCATATGCAAAATGCACCTTTAAATGTACCAATAATAACCCCAGAAGTCCTGTGTAGACATTATGTGCGTAATAAAGACTTTATAATTAAGATTTGCATTAAATGAGTGCTTTCTGTTCACAAATAAAAAGCTTGCTAATAAAAATACTCCCAACAAACAAGCATTACACTCTGCACTGTGTAAGACATGACGTCAGCAGATACTACTTTCCCTACATTTTAAAGCCGGATAAAAAGAGCAATCTCAGCTAAAATTCCATGAACACGATACACAACCATTAGACTCTGCACTGAGCTAACTGGTAACATTAGCAGAGCCTATCCCTCTGCACTCTCAAATCTGCACCAGGAAGAGGCTCCCAGATCTCTGAAGTACTTAAGAGATACACACTTCAAGCAAAATGAAGTTGCGCAAAGCAAACACCAAAAGTCCAGTCTGAGTCACCTAGGGCTACTTACATTGAGGGGGTAATTCATGGAATCAAGCCTGCGTCAGCTGCTTGCGGCAAAACCCATTTTGATGCACTGCATAGTCATGAATTTAAACATACATAACCAGCTGTGGCACAGTGACCCTGCAGCAGCACCAGTTATGCCTCCAACCCCGCCCCGTGCACCAAAAACAGCCACACAAATCCCCTACATGGCACAAAGGCCAGTGGTCCACATACAGCCCCCCAACCATGAAATTGTGCTAAAAACGCCACCCAGCCTTCAAGCGACAACCCGATTGCGTGTAAAACTCCTCACGCACCCCAACGAATAAGCGTATCCCGCTCGCGCCAGCCCAATCGTGTGTAAAACTCCTTGCGCACCCCTACGAATACACGTACCCCACTGGCGCCAGCCCAATCACATGTAAAACTCCTCACACACCCCTACGAATACGCGTACCCTGCTCACGCCAGGCAAATCATGTTTAAAACTCCTTGCGCACCCCTATGAATATGCGTAGCCCGCTTGCGCCAGCCCAATCGTGTGTAAAACTCCTCGCGCAGCCCTACGAATATACGTACCCCGCTCGTGCCAGGCCAATCACGTGTAAAACTCCCCAGGTCCCCCTCGTAACATGCGTACCCCGCTTGCGCCAGCCTAATCACGTGTAAACTCCTCGCACACCCCTCAGAATAAGCGTACCCCGCTCGTGCCAGCCCAATCATGTGGAAAAAGTCCCCCCTGTGGTGTGGGCTGGCTGTGGGGCATGGGGAGGGGTGATGGGCTGCCTGCGGGGCATGGGGAGGGGGGATGGGATGCCTGGGGGTTATGGGGGTCTGGATGGTCTACCTGCGGGGCATGGGGGGGATGGGCTGCCTTCGGGGCATGGGGAGGGAGGATGGGCTGCCTGCTGGGCCTGTCCAGGGGTGATGGACTGGCTGCGGGGCATGGGGAGGGGGATGGGCTGCCTGCGGGGCATGGGGAGGGGGGATGTGATGCCTGGGGGTTATGGGGGGCTGGATGGTCTGCCTGCGGGGCATGGGGGGGGATGGGCTGCCTTCGGGGCATGGGGAGGGGGGATGGGCTGCCTGCTGGGCATGTCCAGGGGTGATGGGCTGCCTGTGGGCATGGGGGGGTGGATGGTCTGCCTGCGGGTCATGGGGGGGTTGGGCCACCTTTGGGGCATGGGGAGGGTGGATGGGCTGCCTGCTGCGCATGTCCAGGGGTGATGGGCTGCCTGCGAGGCATGTCCAGGGGTGATGGGCTGCCTGCGGGGCATGGGGAGGGTGGATGGGCTGGCTGCAGGGCATGGTCAGGGTGGATGGGCTGCCTGCTGTGCATGTCCAGGGGTGATGGGCTGCCTGTGGGTCATGGACAGGGGTGTAAGCTGGTCCCCTGTGGTGAGGGCTGCCAGCGGGTTATGGACAGAGGTGTAGGGTGGACCCCTGTGGTGAGGGCTGCCTGCGAGTCATGGACAGGGGTGTAGGGTGGACCCTGCAGGGGGTGCATGTGGCTCCTCACCACACTGCTGCGCGAATCTGGGGGTATGTGAGTGAGCTTTCCCCGCAAATTTGCTGCAGCGAGCGGGGTACATGTATTCCGGGGTACGCAAGTGAGAATCATGCGCGATTTCGCTGGCGGGAGCGGGGTACGTGTATTCCGGGGTACGCAATTGAGAATTACATGTGATTTCGCTGCCACGAGCAGGGTACGTGTGTTCCGGGGTACACAAGTGAGAATTACACGCGATTTTGCTGCCGCGAGCGGGGTACTATATACAAAGGCAGCGAGCTAGTCCGAAGGCTCACTTTTTGATGTCCCGAGCCAGGGCATCATCGAACTCCACATCGATGTTCCAGAGGCGAGCATGTTCCCTAGCCTCGAGGTCTCGCAGGGATGCAGCTATGGCATCCTCCAACTCCCTGCAAGTTGCCTCGAGGCACTAAGCCCGCCTCAAAGCCTGGTGCATCGAGTTCTCCGCTCTGACCATTGTGAGCCGTGCCATCTCCACCCGCCGCCGTTCTGCATCTATTTGCTGGCCCAACCGCTGCCACACGGAAGACACTCCCAATCCTGGGTCCTCCTGCCCGCCGGCCGATGCCTGCCCCCGTGATGTTGATGGCCCCGAGCCATGATGCCTCCCAGGCTGAGCCTGCTGCCTCCAATGCATCTGCCTCTGGCACCACAATGGTGTCCAGGCTGATGGAATACCCTGGCGCCATCGTGCACATGCCCTGCTTGTTGATGCCTGCATGTCCTCCATTTGCTGGGGTCCAGTTGGTGGGATGGCCACCCCTGCTGGAAATCCGACTCCCGACTGTGGCAGGGATGTGCTGTCCACGAGCCTGGCCGCGGGCTCAGGGGCAGCTCCACAGGCAGGAAGATGGCAAGGGGGATGACTGGCGCATATGGGGTACAGTTGAGGAGGGGGTCGCAAGAGCATCCAGCACACAGAGGAACCCTGTGCCAGTGACCTGTCCTAGCAAGTCGAGGCGGGCACGCAGGTATTCGAAATGACGTGCACTGTCCTGCCTAGAACCATGCATGTCATCCCGAATACCACGGGTGCACAACACCACGCCCACTAGGACAGGCTTCCTCCATAGGTCCCTGTGGGGGCTCTGCTGCCCCTTCTGCTGCCAAGGAGTCCACCTTCAACCTCTGCCTCTTGGACCTTCTCTTGGTAGCTGCGGCCATGGACGCGGCACCAGACTCCTCACTCCTGGAAGATATCAGTACCTGGGAGGGGAGCTGGGCCTTGCATCTCCAGCTGGCGGTGGGATCCCTGCCGCTGTGCTCCACAGCACTTTCTCCGCCCTCTTCATCAGTCGACGCTGCAGACAGGGAGAGATAGAACATAGGCATCAGGGCACTGTACAATGGTCTGATACACACAAGACAGTTGCACATGAGTGGCAGTGTCAAACTTCACAGATGGCATCACATTCCCCAACACTCATATCATTTGAACCCACACACATGCACAAATAAACTGGTATCGTGCAACAGGCATCAGCATCCATACACACATAACTGCATGAACAACCAAAGGTTGGCATGACGTCACAAGCAACATGGGGAGTGCCGATCACATGCACACATGCCACCAGACAGACATGCATCTGTACATCTCCACCACATGTCACAGTGCAATCATCGGCAACTAAGTCACATCTGCCAATCAGGTACCCACATGCCCGGGTCACATGCATCCATGGCGTATCACAGTCGCACACATGTCAAAAACACACACGCACCTGTACACCATGCACATACATGAAAGTGGAACCAGCATCAATGTGTCACACCCCAACCATGGCATAGTACATACACAGAAATGCTAACATGTGTGCATCTTCACATGAAGTTGGGCATCATGCATTGTAACACAAACATCATTGATGTGCATCACACATGACTGCACCCACATGCAGCACGGGCATGTCCCTGCAAACACACACTTCCATACATGGGCCATGTCAGACATATGTCCAAGCTGCACACTCCTGCCACACCTCAACATGCACTGTGTGGAATGGGATAGCCCAGACACTCACCGCTTGACTCCAGACGGGTCTGCCTCTCCAGGACCTGGTGGTGAAGCACTGGGTCGATGCGTTGCAGGACCCTCATCTGGACAGTGGAAAGTTGGACCCGGTGCCCCCCTGCTTCCGCTACATGCAAGAGGTGCCGGGCCTTCATGAGGGTCCTGGATCTGAAGTCCTCCCAGCCCTTCTGGACGTGTTTGAAGTCATGGGTTGCCACCCCCTCCGAGTTGATGGTAACCACGATGTCCAACCATGTCCTCTTCCATCTATCCTTGTCAGCGCATGGTCGTCTTAAGAGGGCATCATAATGCCCCAGGACTTGCTCCACCAGGATGCCAACTTCTCTGGCTGAGAAGCTGACAGCCCTCTGCCTCTCTGGCTAAGGGGGTTGCCAGTGGTCTCAGATGATGTTTACTCCAACATGGCAACCCCTGAGGCAGGTGTCGGTGGGCAACTGGGTCCTGGGGCTGGGCTGTGGAGCGATAGAACAGCAGTCGGGAGTCTTCTGTTCCAGCAGGGGTGGTTGCAGCAACTGGACCCCTACAGATGGCTGATGTGCAGGCACCAAATACCCGGGCACGTGGCCAGCAGGCAGGCAGGCAGCAGCACATGGCTCGTGGGAGGTTGCTCGGGGCTCTGGGGGGCAGGAAAATGGCCTTTTGGGCAGGAGCGTGGTCTTCCATGTGTTGTTGCGTGGCCAGCTTGATGCAGTGAATCCGCACGTGAAAAAACAGCATGTCAGTGTGTAATTCGATGAAAGGGCCTAAGCGCGTAAGTGACGTGATGCGCACGGACGTTCCCCTCGGCACGGGTGCAGAGTAAATCCGCACGTGCAAAAACAGCACGTCCGCATATGAATGCGTGTAATTCGAGGAAAGGGCCTGAGCACGGGTTAAAGGTGGCCATGGGCCAGCAGTTTGCTGTATGTGCTTTTCGTGGTGACCGACGCGTGTGTTGCTACTTCATGTTGTTTCACGCGCCATCATTTCACAGCGGATCGAGGACGTACCTCTTCTTTTGGGGGGGGTCTTGCATACATGTGTTTTTCTTTCCCACGCTAGTCAGACGGTGAGTCGCGCATGCTATTTTTTCCATTGTGGGTCCCCATGTGTATCGCATACCCATTTTTGAGGTTATAGTAGCCTGTGTGTCCCACGCATACGCGTTTTTGTGTCCTTCGGTGCCACTGCATACTGCGGGAGATTAATTCCACACACGTGGGCTACCTGGGGTTGCATGCACGGTTTTATTGCCGATTTGGGGTGCCTGAGCATTGTATGACCTGTCATTTTCTCACCGGGGTCACATACAGCCTTGCAGGCACACAGGGGTGCTGTTTACATCTAGTACCCCACTCCCTTCACCCTAATTGCCCAGGACAATTGTCGTGTACACCTCCCATTGGAACTAGTATATCCGTGCCATGGTTGGGAGGCCACGAAAGGTGAGGGGCGCCTCAGTTGGGTGTCCTCCACTTGGTGGGCGTGATCAGGGGTGTGGCTGGGGTGACCAGGGAGTAGGGGGGTCCAGGGTGGCCAGGGTGGCTGCAGAGGGGGAAGAGGCAGTGGTGCGCCACTTCGGGAGGATGTTCTGCCATGTATTGGTGCTTTCATGCCACCACCCCCTATGGTTTTGGGAGATGCAGCTCTTGCATCTGACACTGGCACCCATGTGACCCGGCAGTCAGTTTCATCTACTGCCAAGGGCACAACCGTAGTAGTAGCTGCAGGTGCAGCTGTGGAAACCACCACCCAGGCTCAGGGTTGGCCAGTGCATGATGCATTGGCACCTGAGAACTCCCAGGCTGAATTTCAGGTGGTCAGGAGGCACAAGAAATTTGCGTGCAGGGGTGCTCTGACCAAATCACATCTCCCTGGGGCAGTGTTGTCATCTGCTGCCCCGAGCAGCCGGGTGTTGGCAACTGCATGGGCAGATGCAGCCAACACCACCCCGGCTGTGAGTCTGCCAGCCAGGACAGTCTCGGTCACAGACCTTGGCACAGCGGCTGTTGCTGTGCTGGGTCCAATCAAGAGCACCCAGCAGTCACTGACAGAAGTCAGGGCTTCCGTCCTAGTTCCACCTGCCACTCCCTTGGTACAGTACACTAGCGCCACTGCCCCTACTGATATGGGCGGCATTTGCCAGTCAGGGTCCGTACCACTGCCCAAGAGGAGGAAGGTTGCACCTGCACAAGAGGCTGGGACACCAGACACGGATCCGGCCTCAGGCACGTCAAGGAAGAAGCCTTTCGGCAAGCAGGAACTGGACTTTCTTGTGGGCTACGTGTCGGAACACGAACGCAATATGCTAGTGGGTCCAAATTGTCAAACTACGCCTGCCCAGCATTGGGTACACTGGCAGCATGTTGCGGATGGTGTTAGTGCATTCGGATATGAGGTGCACACAGCTCAGGACTGCAAAAAGTGTTGGGATGACCTCTGTCGCTGTGCTAAGCAAAAGCCTGCCTCCAATTATGCCATGACTCAGATGACTGACAGTGGGCCACCACTCGATGAGGAAGAACTCACTCTGCACGAGATGATCGCTGCATAGTTCATCCCGGCACAAATGATTGAAGGAGTGGGAGAGATGCAGGATTATGATGCCTCGTCCGGTGATTGTTGTTGCGTGTTTGTCCAGCCCATGTGTGGTTTGCTTGTGTGTTGTGTTGTGCTTGACTGCCACTACATGCTATGTGTACATGGTTCTCATGTGCAAGTCATGCAATGCTTCACTGATGCGTGCCTGTTGTGATGCATGCTGGACATGTGAAGCAGACGGGGACTGTCCTCATCACCACACATGCACCCTACTCACATGCTAGTCACCCGGCTGCCCCTCCGGTCCATGTTCCAGCTCACTGACCTGTCTGCATGTAGCCTGTGGTGTCTTTCCACTGAGCACTCGGACTATGTCATTGCATGACTGACGTGCATGTGTGTTCAGCCTGCATGCAGGTACTCCACGCGGGCATGCTTCCTTGCCCCTCCGCCCCCCCTGCACCTCTGTTTCACCATGGCCCTGGTGGGTAACATGTTGGACTACTGCAATTGCCTGTTCCACGCTCCTGTGTACATGCACAATTTTCCCTGCAAACCTGCCAGACACATACTCTGGGGTACATCCTTTGTCATTGATGCAGGGTGCCTCATCCGGACTGTGCAGATGGCAGATGCTCCCCGGCGACATGAGTGCCCATTCATGCTCCATGTGCATTACATGCATGCCCCTATGTGTCCTTGGCAGGATGATCATTGTAGTACGCGTTCAGGATTACATATGTATCATGGCATTTGGTAATTCATTCCATGCTCACTCTGGCTCAGTCCTGCATCACGCACATGTTTAGGGTGTCATTGTCTGTGTGGGGCACAGGCCTCCCCCTGTTGCAGGCCCACTGACTCTGTTCAACTGGTGTAGTGCCTTCTGCATGATTGGGTGTACTACTGAGGCTTCATCATGTGTTCTGCTACTGTCCCATTCTCATCTGCTGTGGTGTCAGTTGACTGAGATGATGCAATTGATGCTAGCCAACACTGTCTATCAATACACAGTTCTGTGGTCAACCTTTCATTGCCATGCAATGCCTCCCTGCATTTTCACTAAGGGGGGGTGGGTGTGAACTGTAGGCATACAACCCAGTGCATGCACATTGCACATGATGGCTGAACTTGCCCTTACACTGCCGTCATGTTTAGTGAGTGTCATCAAAACGTACTTGTTGATGTAGATTGTTGATAACGTACACATGTTCTGCACTGCACCCACCCACTTCTGAGCCATGTTACACCGTCCTACATGCCTACTCACTGCTGCAATGTCAAAGTGACCTGGCATGTATGTTCAGATTTTCACCCCTTCACTGTCATGAAACACACTGGCACAAGTACATCCTGTGACTCATGTACTCTGTATTGGAACACCCTAGCGGGTGTTTAGCAAAGTTGATTGGTCAATCTGCAGGCAACTGGTATAGGCCGCAGATTGATTACAGGCTGCCATTCGGGTTGTTATTACTGTGAAGCTGCCTGCACGTGTGTATGTGTACACTTTCACATGCATCAAAATAAGCAGCGTTGAAGCTTACTTTGCTGTATAGGATGCTGTTCATATACACCATACGGTGTATATGAACACGTGTGTATTTGAACACATGTTGTGTAGTGCAACATTGCAGCTACTTTCTTAGGTGTGTGTGAAAGTGTTTATTTACACATGTTCTCTCAGCAGCATTTTTGTTGAATGACTAATATGTTGTTATTTAACGTAAATGCTGCTGAGATTTCAGCATTGCGCGCGTTATATGCAACTGGCACAATCCTGAAGGTGCACTGTCGTGCAGTACGTGTACGCCCAGGCCCACTTAGCAAATCTGGTGGAGTCTGGTTGTGGTGATTTGACACACTGAATAATGTTTTTTTAGCACATTCAATGTACAATGTGCTGAGTCAGGCCCTGAGGGGTGTTCTGGAGGCTTCATGGACCGGCAGCTCAGACCATACTGGGCGTTATGGTCCCTCATGCCTCGTTGCAGGCCCTCGCTTTGCTCGGGACATTCACTATGTCTTCAGGGCCCATGACGCCCGGTACGGGCCGAGCTGCGGATGGATGAAGCTATATTGGTGATGATGATTTAGTGATGCATGTGTACATGCATATTACTTGTGTCATGGTGTGTTTTGATTCACTTGCAGCTGTGGCCATTTGGCTGTTCAGACATGCTTATGCTACGTGCCATCTCTTTGTTGCCATCTGTCATTTCTGCCTGTGATATGTGCCTGCCAGAGGTGGTGTGTGATGGAGGTGATATACTATATTCAGCACATGTGTAGGCTTCACAATTTACACGCATCCATTTCTGCTTTTGGGATGCCATTGCATATCAATGCCACTGGATGCATGCCGGAATTTCAGCTGTGTGTGGGTTATGTGCTTCTGACATGTGTACTCATGTTTGTTTTTTTCACGTTACAGGTGATATCATTCCAGACACAGGGCTGCTATTACATCAGCAACCCGCCACAAGTGGGGGTCGTGGGGTGGTAGACCACAAGAACCCACTTGTGCTCCAGACCATCGTGTCCAAGGCTGGCAATCAGTCAAGCTCTGATGATCACTCTGAGCACAATGTTGAGTTGGATGCGCGTCATGTCCATTCGTCGCGGGTGAGTGATCCTGATGTGGATGATCTTCTGTCCGCGACACCTGCACTGAGGGGCCAGACAGTGTTGGAACGTCCGCCTGTGGTGGTTCTGGACGCACGGTCACACTCCACACCAGTTGCTGATGTGCCTGGGGCATCATGTCAATGAAGGGATGTAGTCCTGCAGCCGCGGGTGGTGCCAATCCAGCAAGGACTACGGCTCCTTGGGTCCCGTAGGTGTCATGTCCAGCAATGCGGTGGCCGTGCACCACCGCGGAATACTGAGTGGGAGCAATCCATGTATGCCAGTTCACAGCAACAGGGGGCAGCTATTGATAGGATCGCTCAAGGCATGGAATCTGTGGCCCAATCCGTGCTCCCCCCTGCTAGGCAGGTGGATCCCCAGCAGCAGGCAGCACAGTCCATGGGCCGCTCACTCAGGCTGCGCATGGCGGCCTCAGGCAGGGCACGCCGGGCTGAAATGGTGTCTGTGCGCCAAGCACTTGCTGCTCACGCAGAGGCACACAGGCAGGCCCTGGGGGATGACTATCAATCCCTCAGATCTATTCTGGGTTTGCTCAACATGTCCCAGAGGCAGCAGTCAGATGAGAGGTTGGAGGAGCTTGAGAACACCATCTCGGCTGAGCTACGTGCATGCCGGGAGGCGCTCCAGATGTCATGTGAGGCCAAACAGGCAGAATTCTGTGTTACACGTGCTACCTTGCAAGAGGAAGCACACGTATCACGTGAGGTGCTGCATGCTGATCTACATGCCATCGCCACATAGGACCAGGCTTACAAGACCTGCATGCTTGCTGCCGTCGAGGGGCAAGCTGTAACGCTCACCTGACTCCCACGGAGGCGCTGGTCTAGTCTGGGTTGCTGTGGCCTCTTCGAGCGTGATGCGCTGAACTCGGAACACCGACTGACCAGGACCCTCAAATCTTGCTTGTCTGGCCCGTGGGAATATCCTTCTGCAGATGAGAAAGGGGATTAACAGTCTGTAGAATAGTGTGCTTGCTCCCCCCTTCCCCCCTTTGTTCTTCTCTAACTTCCTCCGAAATCCCCGGTTGAAGCTCACCTTATGGTTTGAAAGGATGAACTCTCCATCCTGCTTCTGGTGCAGGGGCGCGTGTTTGTCCAGTTACTTCACTGGTTTTCAGAATGGCGCTGGCAAAATCCACTTGACTTTTCCGAGCGGAACGCCGTAAGTATGAAGAATACAAAGTTCAAGTGTTGAGCCTCCTTTTCTGTTGCCTTCCTAACCTGTGATCTGTCCTTTATTTCAGGTGCAGAATGAAGGCGATGCGTTGAGGGATTGAATTGCCGATGGTAAACTCAGGTGAGTTAGCGATGGGGGCGACCCCTCTTAATGTCTTTATATTCCTCCAGTAATGTCTTTTGTCCTTTTCCCATAGGGGCCGGGGTGCGGTACCTGCAAACGAAGCGGCGCCGACCCGAAATGAGGAATGGTCCACCAACAGAAAACTGGTAAGTGTTATGGCGGAAAATTAGGCTTTCCTCATATGTTCCTTCTCCTCACCTTTTGTCTCTTCTTCTCTCCCCTAGGCACAGAGATGTGGCGACCGGAGCAGACAGTCGCGGTGGAGCCAGAAGAACTCCAGAGGACAGGTGAGTGAAGCGCGGCGCTGCAGCGAGCAACGCGGTGCTTTTAAATGAAAGTCTTTTCTCAGGAACGCTGGCGTGAAGGTTCCGGATGCAGGTAAGAAGTTTGATAAAATTCTCGGTTTTCACCTTTCTCTTATCTTCTTTCCTTACAGGTGTTCCAGGATCGAGGCGGGCGTGGCTGGAGACCAGATGCAGGAGCAGACACGGTGAGCGTTCAGCTGCTTGGATGCAGAACAATGCGAAGCGTGAGCTACTGTCTGGGCGTGGCTTAAATAGCCCCCAAAGTAGTTCCAGGTAAGTATCCTTCCCTGGCCACGCCCGAGTGGCAAAATAGTCCCAATGAAAAAATAGTCCCTTTCAGGTCTCAGGGAGGCCTGAATCTTGCAGCATGGTCTGCATCAGGTAAGTGCACAAAACACCTTCCTTTATGAGCCTGGCGTCTTTGGCACCAGGACTGATGTCCAACATGAGCCTGGCGCCAACAGCGCCAGGACAGAGTCCAAAGAGCCCTTATAAGGGGCCGCTGGGCTTTTACCCGGGGGCATGATGCCTGCTCCCGGGGGTGCTGGGCCTGGCCTGGTGCTCCGGGGGTAGGCATCATGACACAAGCTGCGCATAGGCGTGGTCAGGCAACTGTGCCACATCCACCTTCTGATTTCCATCCAGAGGTTGACTCGGACAACGACTTATCTTCCACACAGGTCGGGCCGTGCAGGCGTTGAACCCATGGAGGTTTTTTTTATCTCAACATCATCGCATGTGGGTGTTGAGGTGCACCCTGTACCTCTCCCTTCCTGAGTGCCCCACCCCTCCGGGTCGTATGTGGCCATTTTTATTTTTTTAATGATATTGTTTGTCTATTGTGCATTCATGTGACAGTGTGGTGCTTTGCGGCTTTTGAAAGCATCCACTAGGTGTTCCAGCTGGGACCATACAAGCTTGTCTTGTGTATGTGTTTGTGGCTTGGGGTCCAGACGCATATGCCACTCCTGCTTCCCCTTTCCATGGGCTTGCAAGGAAGGTTCGGTGTGACAGAAATTTACACAAGGGCATTGGACTTTCGTCATATCTGTGGCCAGTCTGCTGCTGTACTACTTGTGTTTACACCCCTACTGGGGATTATGGATGTTCTCTCCACAGCATGTCTGCAATCAATTTTGGTGAGTACATTTTTTAACTGTGCATTTATTGAAGTTGATTGTGATGTATTTTCATTTCTTGACTGTATACCTGCTTGATGCACTTCATGCTGTAGACGGTAGCCTGCACACTTTAGCTGTCAAAGCCACACTCATGACAATGTCAAGTTGGTACATGTTAAGTTCAGCCCTTGGGAATTGTGGCAAAGGTGGAAGCATTAGGAATGGGACCCAAGAACCACAACTCACGGTTGTCCACCTAGACTACTTCTCCACTCCGTTCTATTTGGATGGCACTATGTATCTGTCTTCCCTCTTGGACTTAGCTGCTGAACTAGAGCTCTTTTACTAATTTTTAACACTTTGGTGCCTTTAGTCCCTGATTTTCTTCCTGCTACTGTCCTTGTTGCAGATCTGTCCGCCCATCTCTCAGACAGTTATTTCCACGTACTCGTACGCTGCCTCAGTACACTTCTGTACCACAGCGTCTCTCTCTCTCGCTCCTCCTATCTTTCATCTATTCCATCCATTCCTTTATGTTGACTTTGGCCTTTTACCAAAGCTATTCAACTGTTCTGGCTCTTAACTTACTGTCAGCTGTTTCCGGCAATTTCGCATTCACTCTGCCTTTCCAGACTTGTGCTGTCTCTGCCTTTCTCTGTTCATGCTATATAGGATTGATAGGGTTTCAGCTCAACCATCCAGGTGTGCCAGCCTCCTTTGTTATTTTCTACTCAAGTTTCAGCACTGCCCATCAGTTGTGGCATCCTCATTGATTATTGTCTACTCAAATTCCTACCCATCCTGTTGAACCATTGTACAACTGTGCAACCTTGGAAGTTATTCTATCATTCAGCTTGGACATGTACTTGGTCATATTCTAAGACTCTTCCAGGGTTTTTTGGTTCCTAGAGGCTTTTCCCCTGGTTTGGCTCCTTGGAGTTCTCTGCGATTTGGTATTTTTACCAGTCAAGGTGGCCTCTGAGGGGGCTAGACCCTATTTACATGAAAGGAAGGATAAGGAAACCAAGGGGAAGGGGGATCCTGAAGCCAGGTAGACTAGAAGGAAGAAGCCGATGTCCCCAGAGACAGTTCTTCTGAAGGTCAAGGTGATGAGGAAATGAGGGAGGTGCTTTTGTTGTCACACAGTACGCTTGGTCTACAGTGATTGGTCACTGTCTAACATTGTCAATGTGGGGTACGATGGACATGATGTGTTCTGCTGGTCAATGGATGTTCCTGTGTTGGGTTTACTTTTCAGGTGTCAGGGTATTGGTGTGGTTTGACACACTGGGGTGTCCACATGGGCAATGTTCACATGTGATGTGTACAGGACACTGAGGATCACTTCACTTCACATGCATGGATTGAGTGCATGTCCCTACTGACACACTCGCTTACACAATGCACCACCACACATACAACCACCCATCCATGCCCACACGTGCACACAGATTGCCTTCTCTGCCATGCTGTGTCCCTGCAGCGCATGACCACTTACCATTTTTGGAATGTGTACACGCGTCACTGGGTAATTTTAGTTGCTTGTCCTTTTTTATATGATGCTCAAGGTGTATCCCCAACACAATGGTGGCTCACTGTGCTGTGTGCTGAGCTGTGTGTTGCAGGGGACACACACAGCACATGGTTTTGGGATTTGCCGATTTGGATTGGCCAATGTGCATGCCAACAGGCACTCTGTCTTTTGTTGATGGTACCACTGGTGGCATGTATTTGTGTATTACTGTCACGCACACACCTGCCAGTAACACCACATCTTCCAGGAACCCCGAACTCCCTGTAGCCCGACCTCCTCCCTCGATCCCATCACTTTCCCCTCTCACATTACGGGACTCACGTGTGCAACCTGCTGCCTCTTGTGTACAAGCACGACTCATCCACAACAGGGCACATTCTCGACTGCACCCCTTTGGTCATTGGCGGCTTCCCTGGCACCTGAAGGATCGGCTGAGCAACACTATACTTGCGCGTCACCTGACCAGCGCTTCTCGATCATGTGACCTGGGATTCCGCCCATGTGATACGGTCGCTCGTCACATGCTTTGGAGTAGCACCAGAAGCGCGAGTATTTAAACACGGATTTCCATATATTCGCCGCTTCACAGCTATTACCTGTAACTCTGTTTGGCGTCACACGTTCGTTTTGGACTTCTTTGGACATTTTTGATTCAACCCTGGATTTTGGAATTACGGACTTCTCCTGGAATACCCTATCGGCTATTGGTAACTTGGATGTGCTTCACGGATTGACCACGGACTGTTCTTTGGATTGCTATCGGATTTCCCTTCTGCATCTGGTTCTTTTGCTTCCTGACTCAGTTCTTCACAGTTACCAGATCTCGTTCTTGCAATCAGGTGGACTCATACCGCCCTTCTCTTTGGGCTCTGTCACGGATTGCTCCACCTTGAGGGGCACTGCCCACGTGAGTCCCGGACCCTCAACCTCATAGGTTTAGCAGTCTCCTCTCTGACCTTTCTGGTAAGCCCATTCCACATTTTTTTTGCACTTCAGTTAACTGTTTTGGCTTGGTACTTAATCATTTTTTTTACAGCGGATTGGGGTCTCCAGAGGTTCGTGGTTCCGGAGTTGAACATCTTCCACCTGTGGCCTCAAGGGTTGCACAGGGAGTGACTTTGGGTTCTCTCTGTGTGACACTTGGGGACGGAGGTCTCTTCTGCCTACACAACATTCAAGTCTCAACAATGACTTTGTATGTGTGGGAGGTTGTTGGTCAGTCATTTCATCTGATTCCATGTCAGGTGTGATTGTCTCAGGCCTGTTTCCATTTATCACGTGGCACTTTGTAACTAATTTGTCATGTGTTGTGCATTTGGTTTGCTCTTTTGCTGTTGCATGCCATGTCATGGTGTGGTGGATGAGGGTGATGGGGGTTGGGAGGCTTTGGGTGACATACCAGTGATGTTCATGGCCTGTTCTGCAGGGGGGTGATGTGATATGCACCTTGCATGTGTTCTTTTTGGTCACGCCGGATTGGTTATGTTTAAGTAGCTCGGGATGCACACAATGTAGCACTTCCGTGGAAACATTCTCAGGGTGGTAAGGTTGTGACAGTTGACTGTCTCTTTGTCATCATCGATTGTCACCTGTTATGTGCCAGGCCTGTGTGCACTCGGCAGGGGTGGGAGTTTAGGTGAAAAATGTGGCCACAAGATGGGGTAGGGCTGCCTCGCCATGTGCCCTTTCCCCTCCCATGAGTAGCGCCTGTGTCTGTGGTTGGGGATGTGGGGGCACCACCATGTCCACCGGTACACCCCACTGTGTTGCAAAACTGTGCAGGACACATGCTGCCACAATGATCCTGCACACTACTGGGGGTGCATATAGTAGCTGGCCGCCAGAGCGGTCAAGGGAGCAGAAGCATGACTTGAGCACTCCGAATGTGCGCTCCACTATGCCCCTGGTGGCAATATGGGCTGCGTTGTATCTTACCTGGGGTGGTGTGATGGGGTTCCATATTGGCGTCATCATGTGGGTGCTCAGAGATTAGGCACTGTCTCCTAGGGAGGTGATGATGGTTGTCATTAGTTGGGTTTGTGTATTTGTCTGTGTGTGACATGCATGCATGTGCACAGACATTTGTACTTACCAATGAGCCATATGTCGTCATGCTTCCCAGCTTCCAGGTCCCGGCTCAGAGCGGACATTCTGTATATGAAACTGTCATGGGTAGACCCAGGATAGCTTGCATAGACAGAGGTGATGATTCCATGGGCATCGCATACAACGTGTACGTTGATGGAATACCAGTGATTGCGGTTGTGGTAAATGTTCTCAGTGGCCGTAGGTGGACGTAGGGCCACATGGGTGCAATCTATTGCACCGAGCACTTTGGGGAAGTGTGTCACCCTGTAAAAGTCCTAGAACACGGCCTGCCTTTCTGCAGGTGTTCTGGGCATGTATATGTGCCTGCGGACTGAGGGGCGCCCAGTCATGATTGCCAACACCTGGTGTAGGCAGCGTGACTGCGTGGGCTGTGAGACACCCCCACCTATGGCAGTTGTCCGCTGAAATGACCCAGTGGCCAAAAAATGCAGGACATTGAGCACCTTTTCCAAGGGGCTCAGTGATGTGAGCTCATCCTCCCACTCAGTGACCAGGTCTAGGATGCTATGAGGTAGAAACCTATACCTGCCATATACCTCGTCATCAGGCATCCCAAAAAGGCTGGTCCTGGGCATAAAAATGCAGGGCCTGGCTATTTTCCTCCTCCTGCTGTGTCCCACGATCACTACTGTGAGAAATGGGACATTCATCGTAGCTGTGTATATGTGTGTGTTGTTTGCGTGCACTTTTATACTGCGTGGGGACGCTTCCGCCTGCCTTCGTGTGGCGGACGTGTTTACGCCTGTGTTTTTCTTTTGGTGTGCGTGGGTTTCCCCTATTCAATTCCATGAACATGTGTTGTTCGCACGTGTGTGGGCATTCCAGGTATTTCCTAGCAGTACTTCCCCAGTTACGCCCTCATTTTCACGCGTTGTTCCCCGTTCCGCATGTTCCGCCCCCTTTTTGGTGTGTGCGCTACACGTTGTGCGCTTTCGCTTTGCGCGTTGTGCACGGCGTTCGGAATGTCGCAGCGACGTGTGTGCCCATGTGTGCCACGCGCGATTTCGGCGCAGTTCCCTGGAAAAACACGCGCACAGACTTTCATGAAACGCTTGCGTGCGATTCGTATGCATGCGCTGGATTTTTCTCGCTTGCGCACAGACTTCGATGAATCGGCCCCTAAATTCCCAGCAGAGGCAACAAATTTCTAGAAGAGGCAAACAATTGCAACTAAGGCACACAAACAATGTTCCCTTTTCAGCAACTTGCAATGCCACCAACATTCAAAATGGAATCACATCACTTAGGTGGATATGTATTCATACACATTTATCATCTACCACTAACTGTGCCAATGGTCTTTTTGCTCCACTAGGTGTTGATATGTTTTCTGAAGCTTACACATATATACATAGTTTCAGAGATGTTTACTTGTGATACTTCTCATATACATATGAAGCCAGTCTTTACTCAGTGTGTGTGAAGTAGATTTACACTAATTACACAGTCCGTGCACAAACACGCTGTATGCGTACATACCATGTTCAAAGTGGTCCTCGCTTTCGTGTATGTACAGGAGATATATTGTCCCATCTGGATGAAAAGTGAGATCTAAGTGAGTCCTCTGTTTTATGTATATAAAGCCCATTAGGTTTTCCCGGTTTGTACAGTTTGTGCACACCCATGTATACTGCATACAGAAAATGTATGTATTTGTGCACATGCTTGATATATGGTAAAAAAAGGGGGAATCTCTCAACATTGCTCAGCTCGACTTTCAAAACTTTCTCAAGGCATCAATTCATGTGGTAACATCTAAATGCATTGCAAACATCTTGAAATTTGAAACATCCAATGTTCAGATATTTTGGGCCACATTTTCAGAAAAACACCCAATGTAAAAAGTTGTTCAAAACGCGATTACTCAACTTTATTTTTGGTTTAAATAGAAGCCTTCAATGAAAAATTCTGAAATTTTCCATGCAGGGACGGCTGCCTCAAAACTTTACTGTGGATTTTTCCAGAATTTTTCATGGATGAGTTCACAAGTTATTAAGAAAAGTTATTTTCCACAACTCCATACATAATCAAACAACCTTAACTATGTCATGCCATCTGCTTAGGTGAGCATTGAGGCCTGTAATTGGACAGCACTCTTCTACTTTTTTTAAAAAAAAATGTGTTTTATTATTTTTAAGATAAACAGTGTAAGAACAATACATCTTTCAGCAAGCATTACTTCACATGTTTCTGACAGTATGACTGTTTTCGCCATCCCCTTTATGTCCTTCTCACTGTTATGTGATCCGCGTTAGTAACCATGTTACACAAGCCGTCCGTACTGCCCCATCAGGGGGGGGGGGCTTAGTCTTTATGACCTAATGCTCAACAGAAGATAAAAAAGAGAACCCCCCCCATAAACCCTAAATCCCCCCGTTACCCTCCTCCCATCCCCAACTTCCCCGGTCTCCGGTCTACCACAGACTCCCCCTTCCAATGTCGAGTGCCACATCTTTCGATTGCTTCCCGTAGTTTCCCTTCATTTGTTCGTTCTTTTGCGAGTTAGGGAACCCCCTTCCCCCTGGCCAGGCCCACTCCTCCTCACCTCCTTCCCTTACGCCTGCAATTCCTCGTTTGTTCAGGGGGTTTTAGATCCTGAGTGGATGCCAGCTTGTTCAACACCTGTGTTTTCCCCTTCCGGTTCTCTATGTTTATTTAAATATTCTTCTTCTGCTAGTCCCCATCTGCGTATCTCGTGTAAACATTGTTTCACTGTTGGACCTGTTGGCTTCTTCCATTCTATTGCGATTCGCCGCTTGGCTAAGGTCAGCAGGAATCGCGTCATTTTATTCATGTTTTTGTTTCTTTTTGCTGCCGGCAGAAGTCCCACAGGCACACCTTGTGGGTGCACGCAGATCTACTCCAGAGCAGGGCATTTACTCTGGCACAGCCTCTTCCCACTATTAAGCCATCATTGGGCACCCCCATAGCATATGCCAGAACCCAGCATGGTCCTCGCTGCATCGTGTGCATGTATGTGGTGTTGTATGATTCATCGCATGTAGCTTCTCCAGTGTCAGATATATTCTGTGTAGGTAGTAGAATTGAGTGAGCTGGAATCACAGCACTCTTCTACTTGAGGTACATTTCAGCTTTCAACCCTACTTCCACAAATTACCCTCATTGTGGTTGGTAAGTTGGGGCTGGACGATTCATGCAACCCGTGGTGTACCTGTATGGGATAGGATTCTGCATCCACCCCCACACCCAGGTCTCCCATATCGCACGGGTGGTGTCCTTTTTACCCTGCCACAGCAACTGTACAGGTGAACTTTGCCTCCTTCTTCCATCAGGTACTGACCCAAATGTTTAGCATCACTGGACTTCCAGGCACAAGAAGGCAATCTATGGTGTCTCACACATAGTAAATCGCTCACAGTCTGTGTCTCCCTCTCAGGATCAGCCCAGATCCTCAAGCACTTTGGACCACAACTACATTCATATTCTGCAAATGGCTCACTAAGGGCTTGGTTTTGCACATGTTCGAAAATGACGAACAGTCCAGATGTTGCATGAACAGTTAAAGCGTGGCGTTGAGTTGTTAAGCACAACCTCAAAATTGCCAAAAAGATGCAGGTAAACTCAAAGGCTGATAAGCAAAATTGTAGGTTGGGGAATAATAATCCGAAGGGACAACTGGAGATGTAGAAAGAAAATAAAAGCATGATTCAATGTAGGAGTAAAAAGGAGAGTAGGTAATAGCACATCACACAAGCACAGGCTGTAAGCCATATTGTGAGCCAAGCAGCCGCATGGAAAGAGTCAATGATATCAAGGCATCAAGGCAGGACGCTTGCCAGAACTGGCCATAGAAATAGGGAAGTTCAAGCATAAATTGTTAGCACTGCACAGAGATGTAACGGTATGCCCAATAGCCACCTTGCACAGCGAGATATTCTGTCTGCAAAGACAAAAGGTAGAAGTCTCCTTAAAAAAGGACAAACTATTGGGAACGTCGCTGGGCTGCATAATGGGGGCACTATTGGAAGCCAGAAGCAAATAAATCTATCTTCTACAGAGCTATTGCAATGTGGACTATCCGATGGGAATATTTAGGTCCTAATATTTGGGGATGGATTATTTAAATGAACGAGATAGCAAGGCAATTCCATCACATAGCTTTGCCCATGTTAATGCCTGCTACTGTTATGGTATGTTGTTCAAACTGAACAGGGGAAATCTTGTTTGAGAATACAAACAAGGTCACTACAATGAGGACAGACTTATTTGAGGATCCAGAGATGGTAGTTGGCTTTACTAGTGGTTGCATTAATGTGCCTCTACAGACATGGAGGAGCCCAATGTCAAGCTCATAGCTCTTGTGGATGCATGGATGGGGATCTGTCTGCAGCAGCCATGGTCCCTTCCTTCTCCTTTCACAGCAGGTGGGGGGCATCAGCAAAAAAGAGCAGTTTCGGAGATGTTGAGGCTGAGTCAAATGGGGTCTTATCCACTCCTCCATCTGTGCAAAGTGAATGATCGAGGCTTTCAATGAACAACAATTACTTTGTACTAACTGATATACTCACATTATTGAAGATTAGAAACGGTTGAGAACTTGATCAGGCTAGGGGGTAGCTCAAGGGCTACAATTCTGCTTCCATTTTCATAACAGGATTGTACTAAAACAATCGTGTTCTAATGCTTCAGATTAAATATGAAACAAACTACCAGTACTGTAGTGGAAACAAACGAAGTCTTCCCATTTTCAAATGCCAGGTCCTCTGGCCCCTTGGTTTGCTCCCATCTCACATTTTAACTGCTTGTGATTTTGCCTCATATCAGACTCGTTGCCCCGATATTAGAACACTTGACCGATGTTTTAGACTTTTCTTGAACAGTTTTATCAGGAACAGTGCACACTTTATTACTACTCAGGAAACTATTGAATTTGATCCCACAACGGATTTGCATTCCACATTAGAGGTAGGAACCCTCTATACAAACATACCTGAAGAACAAGCACTGGGAGTTGTTGAGCATGTACTGTAACAAACACCTGAACCTCAAATGACACATTCAGAGTTTTAAACTTGTACTGAGATGAATTCATTTGCACTAAAAACAAATTATATTCTCAGTTGAAAGGTACGATCAAAGGCTGTACATCCACCCTCTGGTATCAATGGCAGTTTGCACCTGTGACAGTGCACTCACAAGTGGGCTGGGCTGGTTGGAAACAAACGAGGTGCCAAATCCCATGCACACCTCAAAGCGTTCTTTCGCACAGGGACCATTGTACACATGGCAACATCAAACCCAGTGTCTCCCGGCTCCCCTTTAAAGACCCCGTCCCTGCAATCAACATATCTCTGTGTCCATTGAGTGGGTTTCCGGCCTATTACGCTCCCCTCATCCACATCCATCCACAGTCCGGTATCAACGACAGTTCGCACCTGTTACATGTGCTTGCAAGCGGGCTGGGTGTGAACGAACAAGGTGCTGAATACCATTTACACCTCAAAGGATTCTGTCACATGGGGCCCATTGTACACGTGGCCACCCCAGACCCAGTGTCTCCAGACTCCCCTTTGAAGATCCCGCCCCTGCAATAAACCTATCTCTGTGTCCTTCAACTATGTTCCTGGACTATTACCCTCCCCTCACGCACATCCATCCTCCCTCTGGTATCAATGGCATTTGCACCTGTGGCCGTACTATTGCAAGGGGGCTGCACTGACGGGAATGAGGATGTCAAACATTCAAATAGAGGCTGAGTTGGTGTGAACGAACACGTCATACATTCACATGCACATCCACTTTTCTAAGCCTTTATAAACACCTTGAAAGTTACCAAGACGACATCTCTGCAATCTACAATGGATATCGTCATCCATCCACATTTTACCTTGCTTCCTGAATCGGCTCATCTGTTCTTCCAAGTAACGGTTAGACAAATATTAGTTTCTGGACTGTCATTGTCTTCAGCTCTGCAACTTTCTATTGCTTTATACTCAATATACACTGTCTTCTCGATTTAATTTATCTCAAAGACGTGACCATTATCAGTCACTCCATGTCGCTCCATGTATTTTTATCCTTCGAATTAGCACATAACATTACAGAGGATTGTTTCCAAATGCAGTGTTTCATAATCCATGTTTTAAATGCATGTTTTCTTTATATGGCTCAAAGTTTGTTCAATGTACAAGTAATACATTGCTGTTTGTGGTAGATGTAAGGGGTCAAAAATGTGAGGCTGACAACTTTGTGAACATTTTTCAAAAGAGGATCTGAGGGATTGAGTGGGCACTGCTGAATAAAGATTTGCCCTGCGATATTTGTTTACATACGCATTCTGGTTCCAAGTAGTTTATTTAGTCCTGTAGCACAGTGGAGTGCAAAAACTATCTAAGAATGTTGTCTGTGTTGAGACGTCCCAAACATCTGGAAACAAAATACATGTGTAAAAACAAACTTGAAGTGATATATTCACACAGGTCCTTCCAGATGTATGGGACGTCTCAACCCAGACAACATTCTTAGATACATTTTTCAAAAGATGTCTTTGTAGTAATTCAAAAGGTTGGATAAACGCCTCACTATCCCTACCCTGATGAGGATTTCCCGGTCTAAAATAAACAAAAGGAAACACTCTAACAAAAGGTTTCTGTTGCTCACACTTATATACACAGTAAATCAACATAATCAACAAGGAAATATATGGTGATTGAACAACAACACATATAACAGTACAAGTTATACCAACATAGCTGCTTCTTCTGATAACCTGGGCAAATTACTCTTCCCCATCTTCAAGCAGGCTTTTCGTTAAATGTTAGTAAAGGATAAGGAAATCCTGTATCAAAAAGTCCACTTCAGTTCTCTTTCTAATCCAACTTGACAAAACAAAGTTCTGATTTGGATTCACAATTGTTAACGATTTCTTCGTTCCACTTGTAGTAAATGTCCTGAGATAGTTTCTTGTCATCAACAAGACATACTTCAACAAAGATCTTGAAACAGTTTCTTGTCATCAACAAAGAATACTTCAGAACATCTTTAGTTTCAACACAAACTGTCTTTGTAAGGATATTTTGGCACCACTTTAGCTTCAGTACTACTTCACCAATATACTTAAGTGATTCTCCAATTACTTTGTCAGAACAAATGTCTTTGTTAGGATATTTTGGCACCAACTTAGTTTCAGAACTACTTCACCCAAACACTTCAGTGATTCTCCAATTACTTTGTCAAAGGTTTTACCCGATGACACTGGTTTACTCTCATGCCAGGTTTATTGCGTCTACAACTCTCTGTTCCGGTATACTCCTCCCCAAACAGAACCAATGTTTACAAAAAGCTATTGGCCTGGTATACTCTCCTGCAAGCCAAGATAAACTGCCTTATTTCTCTGATCACGTATACTCTCCTGTCTGGAAACAACCAATTGGTACAACGGCTAGGTCCTGGTATACTGCCTTGCCTGGCCAAGCTACAAACTCTGAATATTTTTGTGGTATGGGTCCTATTCAAGGGTTTTAGCAATGTCTTCTGCTTCACACAGTTGGGTTTGAGAATTTCTTCAAGGGATACAAGGATCACACTGGTGCTGTTTACTACACCTACGTGTTTGCCATCTGCAAGACAGGCACTTCTTTCTTCCTCCTGAACCTCTGATCAGAAGGGCAGCCCTCATGCCAACCTTGTTCCACCTTTGTATAGTTAACCAAACGGTGACAGTAACTCTTTCTATCCTTCACACTTTTTTGACTTTGGCAATGTATTCTTCACACGCATTGTTACGCTGTTTTCGTCTGTTGGCTAACCCAACCCTGGTGGTTGTCAATTGCCTCTGGATGCAACCCTTTAGGCCTTAGTAATAATGGTTTGGGTTTCGCCCCTTTAGGTGTTAGGCTGTTACTATTACCCACTATGCAAAAATCACCTCCTTCAGGTGGGATATTTAAAGTCTCTTTATATCACCTGCTTTGGTTTACATCAGCTTGGTATGTTTCAATCATCTATTTGGTTTACATTACTTCAGTATTCAAAAGGGAGTCTTGATTTAGGCAACAGGCATTCACAGCGCGCTCCGGTGTCACAATATAACAGTGAACTCACTGGGTTTGGCACGCGTGCCACTGTACCTCGCTGCTTTCAGCTCATCTGCTTGAATTCTTCTGCGTGGCCCATCAACCTCTCTTGCACGGCTTCCCGCATCTCGCATCTGCTACTTTCAGATCTCTTGTGCTTCCCCCAGAGATCTGCTGCTCGCCTGCCATCGCTGAATGCTTCACCATGGGGAGAGTCACAGAAAGGTTTGCTTTCCACTGCACAACCTCTGCATCTGAAATCTCGAGCCCAGATGACCCTCTCAGGACCAGCATTCATTTCCCTCACCACTCTGGTCCCGACGTCCTGGCTCCTCCACGATTTGTTCCTCTGCTGCTTTGTGGAGACTTCAAAACTTCTCCATACACTACTACTACTACTACTGCCCTTCTTCTGCGGCTTCGGCTTCCTCGCCTCCTTCCACCTTGGTCTCATGGTCTGCAACTGAGGGGGGCTTTTTTTGACTCTCAGCTACCCTCAGGTGTTGGTCATTAACCCGACTGGGCTGTACTCTACAGCGCTGTGCCTCTGCAGCCCTATTCTTCGTCCCAGTACTCTATGAATTCTGGGACTCAAAATCAACAATACAAAAGTTAGTTTTCTCAATAATATTTTTCACACCAAGTTCTTTTCTCTCCTTAAGCACATTCCTTAAAGGATTTTTATAAGGATAAAAAGAGAGATTTGGTTTTACAGAGGATTGGTGATTTTTAAAGACCTCTCTGCACATGTTTCCTGGGACTCAAAGTGCTTCCTATTTCTGGGAGTATTATAAAGTTGGCAAGAGTTTTTCTCATTTTTAGTACATGTCCGGTCATAATTGTCTTCCCTCACACCATTACCATTATCTTTAGAGAGTAACAGTTCTCTTTAACAACATGACATTTTTTGGGCTGGCATTACTGATATTCCCATCCTTGATGTAGACAATACTGTGTCTCATCCCAAGAAGTCCTCATGGTTCCCTGGGGCCCTTCTCCTCCTGGCTAACATTGGCCCAGGGTCAGAATCAGGAAGGGTCTACATTTTCCTGGCCACCAGAGAGGAGACTTTAGGTAGAGTTTTCGTGAGGACTCCATAAGATTCATCACATAGACCAATGATTTTTGACTAATTTGATTGCTGTAACGGTTACATTTTTAGGGCATTTTTAAAAATCAAAAAAGTTTACTGTCAAAGCTAATTGATGGATGATTTAATCACTGTGATACTTTATTAATTGTACTATTTATTTAGATTTTTTAACAGATCTTAAGGACAATCAATCAAGCAATGTCTTCATGTATCATTTTTGGTTGCCCTAATATCAGCCTTGTCAAAACTCATGGTACAGCGATGCATGTATTTCCAAAGGATTTCAATTTAATAAGAACATGGCTGTTGAACTGTGGATTTTCAGTGTCCAAGATTGAAAGTAGAGCCAAGGATGTCTTGGAGGCTGTGCGGGGCAATTGATTCTGTGTCTGCAGCATGCACTTCACAGAAGATATTACGAACCATCACAGTACATTAAAACGCGTTTGCCCAGACTCCTTCGCAAATTACTTCCCAATGCAGTTCCAACTTAATTTCAGCTGACTCAGGTGAGCAGTGGATGTTGAAATATTTATTCATGTTCGTATTTACTCAATTGGTCTGTTTACATATGTCTTCTAACTGATCACTCAATCTATTGAAACAGTGTGTGAAAAGGTAATGATAAAAGATTTTGTATTTTTGGGGAATATTTCCATCAATATTTTATTATACAAGTTTCCTTTGTGACACAATGTAAAGTAGTTTAGACATTTTTCATTTTAGACTATTTTGTTTATCCCTACATTAGGGATACACAACTAGTTCAGTGCAGTGGGAGCCTGTCTAAAAACGTATGTAGCATCCTCTGAAAAAATATGGTATTTTGGTAAATGTGTTAATTACCATGTCTGTCTTTACGTAGACCACAATGATGGAAGTACAGACAGTAACCATGGAGGAAACCACAGGCACGTCAAATTTCCAAACTGTGAGGCCAAGCGATATGCATGTACACTTTTTTCTACAGTGTTTGATATGGTCTAAATTTTAATGCTAATGTACATTTTCTATTACTTATGAATATATGCATTGAATAAAGGACAGAGACAACATCGATCACTAGTCTGGAGTTAACAGCAAACACACTCACCTTTCAAGTAATTATTTTATGCTAATCCTTCAGATGCAAGTACACAATACATTTATATGGTTCAACTTTAAACATATTGATCATTGTTATGTATGATATTAGCTATTGATACAAACTGGCATGTAGAATTGCACCTCAATATCAACCATCTTTTGCATATTATTTTATGTTTTGCTTTTACATCATTATTATAACAATTATTTTGATGTAGGGTGATGTTGGAACTTTAACAACGCACTCTTCTATTGTAACCAGTGTGGAGGGTGAGGTATGAGAAGTGAGAATTTACTGAACTATATCAATAGTTGTTGATTAATAATATTTTGTTTAAATTTAACATTAGTGATCATTTGTTTAGAATGTATAATACTGTCAACAAATTGCAAAGCATTCGATCAACAACCTTGTTGTGTTTATCGCCCACACACATGCAACAATGAAATAACCATCTCAAAAATATACTTTGTAAATGAATTACATGGAACCTTTCACTTTCTGAATGGTTTATGTTTTTGATAATAAACTGTCGCTGCCCCAAAGCTCAATAGGTGCAAAAAAACATTACAACGCAAAATACTTAGGCAGCAACAATTTACTCACTATGTTTTGCATGATGATCTCGCACCAACTCCTTGTGACATCTCAGAAGCTTATTTCAAATTTCAAATATGTCTTTTTAAAATGTTACATGTACACATTGTTCGACTTTATCTTATTAAGAAATTAAAAATAAAATTCCAACGATTAACCGTATGTTTTTTCAACATTTCACTGATGTTGTAAGGTCGACAATCATTTTCTTTTTAAATAGGTTTTATTGATTTTTGCTTATACATAGAATTAGCATTTCATGGTGCAATTTTGTACATTATCAACAATAACCAAACATTAACACCCCATAAACCGCTTATCGCAACAGTTTTCCCCTTCCCAACCAGGCTCCCTCCTCCCATGTCACCTTTTTACTAGCCCGTGACTTGGGTTAACATCATTCCGCTAAGCTCGGGTTGCCTACAATATCTATGATATTTATGACATTTATGGGGGTGTGTTCACCCTGTCTGCGTCTGTGGCTATCAGAGCAAACAGACTTTGTATTAGGACGTCCCTTGCCATAACATCTTCACTGGCAGCAGGTAAGCCAAAGTGTGCTGCCCCCCTCCAAGCCTCTATCTCGGCCTGCATTCACTTCTCGGCCTGCGCTCAC
This sequence comes from Ambystoma mexicanum, assembly GCF_040938575.1. Taxonomy (NCBI): domain Eukaryota; kingdom Metazoa; phylum Chordata; class Amphibia; order Caudata; family Ambystomatidae; genus Ambystoma; species Ambystoma mexicanum. The sequence goes on along the minus strand of NC_090925.1, from coordinate 1,250,148,777 downwards.
TTCTTCAGATCACGCGACCAGTCCTCTATATTAGGGCCCCGTGCCATAACAATTCTGCATTTGGCAAAAATGTACACCAAATCTTTCATCTTCTGGGTGTGCTTCGCACATTTGAGGCATGAGAATCGACTTAGTGAGCATGCCCCAGGGGAAAGTACATCCAATACCAACCCTCCCCTGTTCATTCTAGCCGCTATCTCTTGCCAGTATATCTTCACCATGGGGCCTGCACAGAACATATGCAGCATACCAGCATCCCCGGAATTGCACCTAGGGCAGTGTTGTGCTCTTGCGCCAGGGAAACGTGAAATTCTCAAAGGGGTCATATATGCCCTGTGTGTCACAAACAGCTGTTCCAGCTGCAATATAATGTTCCGGGACACTCTTTTGCAGTATCCGAGAATCTCCTTCCAGTGTGTGTCTGAAAAAGGTGCGCCGAGGTCTTGCTCCCACTTGCGTCTTACCGCTAATATTGTGGGGGTCTTCCAGTTAGAACTAAGTCATATATCCTGGATATGGTATGTCCTCCCTCTGAGATGTCATACAGGATGTCTACAATTGATTGCTTTCCATCCATTCGCCATATGTGGGCCATCTGCCCTTGATCTCCCTCTTGATGGTGCAGTGTAGCAGGTATTGGCCTCAGTACAGGCCTGTGTGTTTGACTAACTCACTTAAGGGTATGAAAGAGGGGTCGTGCAGCAGGTCACCTATCGTGGAAACGCCATTGGGTTCCCAGTTCGCTCATATCCTCAGTAGCACTTGTGTTGTGGATGATACATCGATACCAAGGGGATCAGGGCTGAGAACGGGTCTGTAAATCCGATCTGTGTGAGTGCTCTGTCCCGCATTTGCACCACTAGACACGCCAAGTGTGAACTGTGGAAGGCACAGGGTCTCTTAATCTATAACAATTCCCTCTGATAAAAGCGTGGCTCAGTGGGTAGAAGCATCTGCGTGTCTGGAGTAGGGTAATCTGCTAACCAGTCCACCCCAAATTGCAGTTGTCCCGCTATATAGTATAATTCGAAGTGTGGTACCCTGATTCCACCGGCTTCATGAGGTCTGCGTAAGGAGGATAGTGCTATCCTACACCTACCATTTTGCCATAGAAATCCACTGCATAATGAGTCTAGTGTCTTAAAGAAGGTTTTGGGTATATAGAATGGGACATTTACAAAATAGTGTAGTAGCCTAGGCAGGACAACCATTTTTAAACTTTTAACTGCCATGGGTCCCCCCAGTGCCAAGGCCTTTTTTGGTGATATTGGTATTTCACCATTCAATGCCGTCTAACATTTTCTGTTTCATTAACCCATTAAGTGCCAAGGACGAGGTATCTCACCCTTGGTACTTTAGAGCTGCTCTGCCCATTAACGAGAGGGGCAATTTATTCCAGAACCTTATGGAATTCTTAATACCTTTCAGGGTGTTCAGGATGCTGTTAACATGCTCAGACTGTGGGTCATGGCATGTGTTGACCCCCATGTATCTGAACATGCTGACACTCCACTGTAGAGTAAGGACTGGGAGCGTGTGTTGCATCATCTTAGATAAACTTGCTGTCAGGAACAGGGATGATTTATCTATGTGATCGTAATCCCTGACAATTTCACAAACAACTAAATGATATAAACACTGGGCACACCTAAAGAGTAACTAAAATAAAAGTATTGTAATAATGCGATCTAACAATATTTTAGAGTCATTTTAAGGTGCGGGGAGAGAGTCTCAACCTTGACATCTAGGTTGGCAATTGACGAAAGAAAGGAAGTTGTTCCCAATATTTTTTGGGAACTCCCGTCCCCTGCACACTATTCAATATCTGTATAGACCGATACATCATTAAGCAAAAGCAAGTGGGATTAATATCCATTACTCAAAGTCCAAATTTTTGAATTTTTTACAAACAATTGTTATATATATAAACATTTTCTGGAAATCAAATCTAAACCATTGAAAAGTTTAAATATGTTATACTCAAGGTAAAAATAACCCTTCCACAAAGGTATTTGTATCACAAGATATCTTCAGAATGTATTGTATAAAAGTTGGCCCAACACATTTCAAGAAATCACTCTTCATCACGGGCAAATAACATCATTACATAATAATTCTACAAAAAAGAAGAAATACATGTGTTCTTCCCTTTTATATAACCAAGCTAAAAAACTTGCCCGGCTTGTCCCCCTCCTTATGTTGTCACTCGACGTATTTGGAGTAGTTGTAATTGCACGGGCTCTCCCAACATTTCACACACCTCTTCCTTAATGCTGCTACATCTGCATCTATGCCATCATGGCTCGTGTGGGTCTATTCCAGCGTCTGCAACTGTTCTTCCGCGGAGGTTAGATCCCTACATCCAAAGACTGAACAGGGCTGGATTTTGCAATGGCGGTGCCCCTGATAACTTTGAGAGCTTCCCAGAGGGTTCCTGCACCAGAGATACTGCCCATGTTAAGCAGAATGTAATCAGCAATGCTATCTCTTACATGGTCTCAGAAGGGGATGTCATGCACAGATTCACTCCTAAGCCTCCACGTGGGTATCGGGGCTCTAGGTGGCACATATTGCCATTGCAGTCGGAGAGGGGCGTGATCTGAGAGAACTCTGCTTTTGTATTTGGCGAGTGTAAAACTGCCAGCCATCTCTCGGCCAATGAAGACGTAATCTATTCTCGTGTGGAGTGGAGAAGTGTCTGGTGTCTGGGTGTAGTGTCCTCCAGATGTCTATCAGATCAAATGATGTCCGGAGCATCTGTAGGGGCCTAGCAGGTGGAGCGGGTTTGTGAAATCTGGTGTCTGATCTGTCTAGTACTGGATTTAGAGTACAATTAAAGTCACACCCCCATTTAATGTTGCTATTTCTATAGGGGCTAAGACTTGGGTATAGCGATTGGAAGAAGCTTGCAGAATTGTGTTTTGGAGCTTATGTGTTTATCAAGCATACATCTATGTGTTCTAAGAGCCCTTGTACCAGCACCATTCTGCCTTCGTTATCAGATTTAATTTGGGCAACCTTAAACGGTACCGTAGGTGCTATCGAAATCAAGCCCCTCTGGCATATGCAGAGTATGGGGAGCCAAACACACGCACACTCTATTTACTGGACAACAGACCTTGTTTCTCAGCCATTAAGTGTGTCTCCTGCAGCAAGGCAATATCTATTTTACTTCTCCTCAGGTATGAATGGACCCTATTCCTTTTCACATAATTGTTCAAGCCCCTGACATTCCAGGTAAGTACGTTTATGGCACTAGCCATGAGTGATAGTGTACTGTGAAGAGGCCCCCCACCGCTGACCGCTTAGGCACTCCCCGTCAATTGTAAGGTGGCAATCAATGCAAAGTATCTTTACTGAGGTTTCTCTCAGGCTCTCATGCAAGCAAAATATAACTCCCTTTAACATCCCCAACTGAAAACGATTACCGAGCATCATTATCCATGCTCAGGCGTGTCCGCTTCTCACCGCTGCCTCTGGTGTGTAAACCCGAGGCCTGTGCGCAGCGGGTGGGCGCAAAAACAAGTGCTCCCCAAAGAGAAGAAAAAAACTATAAAAAGAAAAGGGAAAGGCCCAGAGAGCACTATAGCAGCAGCCATGGGCCTGGTCTTCCTCCGTGGGAGTGTCAGTCACAACGTGAGGAGAGTCTCGCCATAAGATGTGAAATAAAAGAAGCATAAGGGGAGGAGTATGGGCTGGATGAACGGACTGCCTAGTTAGTGACCCATTTGTCCTGGGATGCCCAACTGGCACTCGAGTTTTAGCAAAACAATTCAGGTGTGACAGGTGTAGGCGCTGCATTATCATTTGCTCTCTGTCAACTCAGTGGCTCCTTTATGTTTGTCTCGAGTGCCTATGGCCCCTGTGGGAGGGCATATCTTCTCTCTGTCCATCCAATCTTGTGCTTCCTCCTGGAGGTCGCAGAACAGGACTCGGTTCTTGTACAGGACCTTTAAGTGTGCTGGGTAAATCAGCATATATTTCAGGCCAGCCAACCTTAGTCTCAATTTGGCCACAGAAAATTGTGCCCTGCTCTTCTGCACCTGCAAGGTGTAGTCGGGGCAGACCGCTAGGTCTGCTGAAGCTCTCTGTAGTATACTCCCTTGTCTGGATCTTTTCCCTGTCCTTGTAGTTCAGAATCTTTGCAATTATAGGGCTTGGGGGGCTCCTGGAGGCAGCCGTCTGGTGAGGGCTCTTTGTGCTCTTTGTGCTCTTTCAATTGTAAAGCCTTGTGAGATATTCCCTGGTCCAATTTCTTGTAGGAACATATTTTCCATGTACGTTGTGGGGTCATTGCCTTCTGCGCCCTCCGGCAGGCCAACAATGCAGACATTGTTTCTGCTGGCTCTTCCTTTTGCGTCCTCCACCCTATTTTCAAGTAGGCTGACTTTCTGCTGCAGGATATGAACATTAGTGTACATTACATGGAGCTCTGCAATTTTTTCTTTTGCTTGAGTTTCCAAATTCGTGGTTCTTTTAGCCAGGCTCCTGACGTCTTGGCATAATAGTCCCACGTCTATCTTGATGGCTTTGATTTGAGTGCCAAATGTGAACTTTAAGTCTGCAATAGCCTGCATCACTTGATTGTGCATTTCTATGGCGTCTCCTTTTTTCACCTGTGATGACACCATGTCTGCCCTAGGTGCTTGTCCCGGGCTTCTGGCGTAGCTATCCAGAGCTGTTTGGGTAGCTCTCGGTTTAACAGCTTTTGGAGGCATCCAGTCTGTTTTACGTGCCACTGTGGTATGTAGCAGGTGTTGTTGACCTTGCGTGCCTCTTGGGAGTATCTGGATGTTTATCGAGACTGAGCCCAGCTAGTGTTTTGGCCTGGGTGCAAACCTCTTGAGTGTTGGACCGCTGTCGTGTAATAGAAGCAGTTTAGAATTCCTGGTAACCACTTTACTACTGCCTGCACTACAGGCGCTTTAATGTTGCGCCATTCCAGGTCGCGAGCAATGTGTACCCTCGTTCGCCCTGGGGATATGTTCCTTGTTGTATGTGGAGAGTAGGAGGCAGTGTCTTGGTCCACTTTATTTTTTTCGCTCCCTTTTTTTTAAATAATAAGCTTTGGTGCCAGCTGCTGGACGGTCTGATTCTTGTGTCACGATTCACAGCCAGGGTATAGAGCCCCTTGCTACTGTTTCAGAGCAGCTACCTTGGAGTAACAAGCGCTTAGGAGGGGCGGCGCTGTAAGTGGTGCCTCCACTGGGTAAAAAAGAAACCCTGTATTCCTAGCCTTATAACTCAGTACGTGTCTCAGGGCCCATAGGTAACCTCCAACTAGAGCAGCATTTCACCCACCCCCAGTCACAGTTCAGGGGAGCCCAAAGTGTCTCCCCTATCAAGCCTGACACTGCTTGGGCCAGCATGGCACCGGCACTGGCCAAATCACCTTTGACCAGTACGTTCTGTACGTTGCAGGGGGTACTCTTCCCATGTCCCGCCTCCGACACCCTATACTGCACTGGCAGCCTGTATCAAGGCAGTCCTGCAGGCCCTCAATCTCCAATCTGAAACAACGTTGGTCCACTATGCAGGGGGTCCAGCTTTCATGCTGGGGTGACATGAGCAGAATCTGCTGCCGCTCCTGACCTCTGCACATGTAAAAAGTGCTTGGGTCCTACGTGTTGCTGAGGTCGGTGGGGTAGGGCTTGTGCGACAACTACCGCGCTTTGTCTCGTGTTCTAGCAGTGCGGTAGTCGGGGGCCTCCTCTGCAGGCAGCGCTCTCCGATGGTCATCACAGAGCAGGTCCATGCTACAAAGCTTGTCCTGTCATTTCTTGCTGCACCATTCAGGCTTCTCTCAAAATCCTATCTCTGGAGCTCAGCAGGAGCCGCGCTTTGGTGAACCTGGTTCTCACTACCTGCGAGCTGTAGCATTAGCAGCCCCAACACTGGCCACGCTCAGCCTCCGTTGCTCCGGTCCTCTTTATCTACTTCAAGAACATCGCTCAGAGCCGTCCCCACTAGCCACAGTCCAGCATTATGATTCACCAGCATCACTTCGAAGTTGAGCTAGGCAGTCGCTTAGCTGTGACAGCCAACTCACTGGATCTCTAGGCAGAGATGCCTGGCTTCTCCTCAGCTGTCTAGAGATGCTCCAATACAGTTGCGGTCGCCATCTTGACACCGCTCTGTGTTTCGAGCCCCATCCGGTGTCAGCCGTCTTGGGCCACCAGTGTAAACCAAATTTCATGTGGGTGCTCTCCAAACACTCCTACACCTGTTTCTGGCAAGGATCACACTGGAGCCCAGGCACAAAGAATCAATTTCAGGATCAGCCTTGGGAGCTCGCTTCAGCCACTCCTCACAGCACCATGGCAAGCCACGGCCTAAGGTCGACAATCCTTAAAAAAACATTCCCACATGTACTTTGTGAGATCAAACATTTTAACATGAAATAACATTAAATAACATTTAACAATTGAACTCTTTTGTTGAATTTTTTTATCTAAAATAAATGTGGTACTGAAGCAGTCGAAATTGAAAAGACACATAGACCAGAAGTATGCCTAAGTTATTGTAAAAGATCAGCTAACATCCATTTTTCTTTTCATGTAATTTTTAATATGTTTTAATGGTTTACATATGGAAATTAGGTTATATTTGTAAATATATATATATACATATGTTTCTTGAAATTAAATCAAAATTGGCTGCATCAAAACAAAATAGGAAAACAAAGGTAAATAAAACATTTTCTTTTTTTAAAAAAGAAGTTTTTTTTAAAAATCGATTAGAATAGTAGCAGAAAGACTCAGACAACAACACAAACTTGCCAAATCTATGTCTCTTCGGAGCATCTACATGTTGAGTCTCAGCATGGTCTTTTGAATTTCCGATTCATGATGCAGATGTCCAGCGGCCATAATTTGAATTGAATGTCCCATGGAAAGTAACAGTGGGTCATTGTTACAGCACACAGCGCCACCCAGAAGAGACAGACAACACAGAAAATGTTTCAGAATTTTTTGTAGACCCGCTCGCACGATCCACACCCTCTAGAAAATGTCAATCGAACAAAGAGACAATGTTCCCTGTTTCCCCAAAACATGCAGAAAATTCAGAAATTTCACAATGAATTATCATCGCAATTGATCAACAACTATGTTCATGATCTTGACTTCAGTCATCCTATTGTGGAGGACTTGTCCACCGCCATAGAATCAGAAATCCCTATACTGCAGGAAGATTGCTTATTAAGGGAGCCAAAATACCTTGTATTCGACTGCAGCCTGCTAGAGTTTGTAAAAATGATTAAATGTGATCATAAATTACGTAGGAGGATTTGTGGAGAGCCATTGTTGAAGTTTACTCATGTACTCAAAGGCACCAACCTGAAGATCAAGGGTAGCTCTGTCCTCCAACATAACACATTTTCATGGCCAACTCAATCTATCCTTGGAATAGTGCCTGCTGGAAATGTACTTTATTCATCTACTTTGTTGTTTAGCAGATTAACGTTCAGTACAATTTCAAGTTTCTGTAAATTTGTGGGACTTGAGCTCCTTGCTAAAACCCAATACTACAAATATCAGAACAATGTCCTGTTCCCCGCTCTTTGCCAGGCCTGGAATCTCAAACAGATAACAATGGACAATGCTCTGCAATCCAGAGGAATGCAAATAGACGTGATAGCCACTGACAGGCATGCTGGAATAGCAAAGTCAATTTGAGAGCATTTCCCACACATACAGCATAAATATGATATATGGCACATTGTAAAATTAATTTCTAAAAAAATGACAGCTGCTGGTAAAAAAAGGGTACAAAAACATGTTAAAATATGTCACAGTCTATCAGCAACCATCTTTGGTGTAGCTCAAAAACCTGTGTTGGATCTTTAGATATTCTTCTTGAAAATTGGCATTAAATGCTGCACCATTGTTCACTCTTGAGAAGAAAACGAACATTTCCACTAATGTGTTAATGGACCTTTTTTGAGATAGGAGCAGGAGCATAAGAAAAAGTGGTTGGTGACAGGCTCTCCTCCTCACATGATACTCGAGAAGATTGTGTATGACAAAAGGCTTTCAAGAGGCATGAAGGGACTCACTGAATTTTGCCACACTGCGGATTTGGAGGTGTTCCATAATATGTGCCTAAAGTACAGGCCTAAAAGGTTGTATTTCGGCATAGACGGTATGGAGGCTAGAACAAGACTGGCTGTACTTGCACATAATGAGAACGTCAGTAGGGAACAAGCAAAAACTTCAGAAACCTTCGGGATGCTTCGTTACAACATGGCATTTGCAAAAAGAAGCAAACGGGGAGTGGCAAAGCCAATATTCCAGCAGATGGATTATGAATTCTTTAAAGATCTGACACTGATTGTGCTGGCCATGTATACGCATGTAATGGCTCCAGATTGTGTTCTATGCCACAGAACATTACAAAAGTGGTTTGTCCTCCAAAACCTGAACTTGTTAAAAGGTTGACTTCAAGATTCAATGATGTGTGGCTGTCTTTACAATTTTTTACAAAGCAAATTTCAATCTTCTGTCTCATGTTTGGAAACTGTATTGATCATACAAAAATGTAATAGCATAAATCTTTCAACGTAATTGTTGAATCATTTATTTTAATATATTCATTTGATTTAATCTTACTAGACATGCATTAATAGCATTGATTTATATTACAACAATAAATGACAATGTGATTATATGAAGTATGTGCCTTTATTTTAAAATCATGGAAACGTGTTTTATGATTAAAAAAAGGTCTTGGTAAACTGTTCATTACGAGACATACACCATCGACTGAAAGTAATGCACCCACATCATAGAATATATACAATACAACAGATGCAAGATCTAATATTAAAAATGTTAGAATGTATCTTGCACACAAAACTATTAGTTGTGTGATTGATAGTAATAAAGCATTATGACCGGGATGAGGATGAATGGACACGAATGAGGATGGAGTAGCCCCACTTTTTCTCGAAGTCCTCGCACTTTTTTCAGAGTGCACCTTCATTTGCTAATTTCAGGTGAGGCAACATTCAATTGGTATGTTAATGATTAGACCCTTTTTTTATTTGGGACTTGAACACTGGATTAAGTTCTGACTGTGCAAAACGCAGAGAAAATAGGCTGGCAATGTATGGATTTTTGCATGCAACAAAGATGCTTTTAATTGTAAACTTTGACGAACATTAGTTCTCTGTCGCATAGAATAAGGAAGATTCAGTAACACGAGTCATAATTGAAACATATGTTCTGAATGCAATGATGCATCAACTTGTTAGAAGAAGTAAGGAGTCAAGCCAGTTCCACAAGGTGTTGCATTGGCTTGCAAGTCAAGGATACATCTTTTGCAACAGCCACCGAGCTGTCATGATTTATACCTCTGTCACATTTACCCTATTTACATACACCACACTCTATGGTGTTCTTCCAGTGTAGCATATCAGTGATGCCCTTTAATGCTACACTTACTTACAATATAGTTTCAAACCACTGTTACCATTGTGCACCATCCCTTCCCTTACCTGGCACACAACCCCTTTCATTTTCCCACATTGCCCATTGACTAATTGCTTGTAACTCACCCCATTCCATTGCCCTGGTTCACACGTATATCGTAGATCACAATTATCTGCCATTTATGTTATAGAAGACACGAGAAGTTGTTGTTGGGCAATCTATGCTAATTGTAGCTATGGAGTCTGCCCATGGATAAAACAGCGAAAGGTGTTGAGTGGACTTGATATTTAGTGTGCTGACATATTGCACTTTATTGTAAAGTGTGCTGCATATTTCCATTCATGAAAGCAGAGATAACTGTGTGGGGTGTCATCCATGGATATGGTGATGGAGAGGGAGTAAGTGTGACTTATATATATATATATATATATATATATATATATATATAAATATATATATATATATATATATCACACTTGGGTATGTTTCTATACGGAGCAGGACGATTAGGCGTGGCCAGTTCGGCGCAGGCCGATTCGCCGCGACCGATTCAGCGCGGGAGCCAATTGGGCGCGCCCAGTTTGGCGCGCCAAATTCGGCGCTGCAACGTTTGGCTGCTGGGTGGGGGTGTTGGGGGAGATTTGCATAGGGGTTTGGGGAGATTCTGTGTAGGCGCGGGGTGGGGGGGGTTGGGGAGATTATCATAGGGGTTTGGGGAGATTCTGCCGGTTCGGTATTTTTAAATGTATTGTGAATTTAATATAAATGCTTTATTATTATTATTATTATTTTTTATCAATTCTTCAATCATGGGAGTTAAATATATAACTTTTGCTGCCCAGGGACAAGGCCAATTTGGTCTTGTGGTTAAGTTCCAAGACCCACAATCTTGCCGGCCATGGTTCGTGGCTGGGCTATTCTATTTTGCAAAATATCACATTATTTTTATTTAAAAGGGGAAATTAACGAAAGGTTCAGTTTATCCACAAACCATGGCCTGCAAGACTCTGGGGTAGAGTACTTAACGCAAGGCCACTACCTCCAGCAAATTTGGGAGGAGAGGGGTGGTAGTGGGCAGGGGGTTAGAGGTGGTAGCTGGCAGGTGGTGGGAGGAGGGAGGTGGTAGTAGGCAGGGGGTGGAGGAGCGAGGTGGTAGCTGGCAGGTGGTGGGAGGTGGTAGTGGGCAGGGGGTGGAGGAGAGAGGTGGTAGCTGGCAGGGGGTTAGATGTGGTAGCTGGCAGGTGGTGGGAGGTGGGAGGTGGTAGTGGGCAGGGGGTGGAGGAGAAAGGTGGTAGCTGGCAGGTGGTGGGAGGTGGTAGTGGGCAGGGGGTGGAGGAGAGAGGTGGTAGCTGGCAGGTGGTGGGAGGTGGTAGTGGGCAGGTGGTGGGAGGAGGGGGGTGGTAGTGGGCAGAGGGTTCTTTTTTATTGTGAATTGCCCAAATGCTTTATTATTATTATTTTTTATTAGACTGTTCAATCATGGGGGTTAAATATGTAACTTTTGCAGCCCCAGGCAGAAGGCCAGTTTGGTCTTGTGGATAAGTTCCAAGCCTCACAATCTTGCAGGCCATGGTTCGTGGCTGGGCTAAAGCTTTTAATTTTATTCTATTTGCAAAATATCACATTATTTTTTTTCAAATAGAATAAAATTAAAAGCTTTATCCCAGCCATGAACCATGGCCTGCAAGATTGTGAGGCTTGGAACCTAACCACAAGACCAAACTGGCCTTGTGCCTAAGGCAGCAAAAGTTGCATATTTAACTCGTCTAATAAAAAGAAAATAATAATAAAGCATTTGGGAAAATCACAATGAAAAATACTACACTTCATGCCAGTCACTTGACCCCAAATTATTTTCAAATGCAACACGTTGTCAGGCACAGTTCCTGTCAACGTGCTGCATTTGAAAATAATTATGCTTTTAAATTTGGCGTGAGGGTAGATGTGGCTGCAATGTCAGCCACGTCCAAACGTCCCTCGCGCCAAATCGGCGGCGCCAGAAAGGCTCCCGCGCCGAAATGGGCGCGGCGAACTGGCCGCGCCGAACCGGCCCGCGGCGATCGGCCGCGCCAAAAGGGGGTGTACCCGTTTCGGCTGATGCAATTTATCAGTGTTGGGTTGCCCTCTGCTGTCCAAATGACAAAGTTCACTTTTGTGCCTACCACTATTGCAAACATTCAGAATAATTTCAAGTTACTCATTTTCACCCCCACTTCTCTTCACACAGGGCATGGCGGTTCCAGTGTCAATGAACAGTTAATTACCGGCTCAATGTTTCAGTCTTTAAAGAGTGAAATGGTGTAGGACCAATGCCTCCTCACAAGCTGCACATGAAAGTAGGTGCTGTAATTATGCCACTATGCAATCTTATGCCATCACAGGGACTCGGAAATGCAACAAGTTTAACAATTACGTGTCTACAAAGACACAGCATAGAGGCCCATGTAATCCATGGATTAAACTTAGATACTGTTGTTATACCGCGCATACATCTCATTCCATCTGATACAAACATGCCTTTCAAATTCAAACGAAGACAGTGGGCATCATTACAAGTTTGGTAGTCCAGAAATAAGGTTGCCCTTTCCAGTCCGCCAAACTAAGAGTCTGCCGGCAGGGGCACGGTACTCCCAACTGCCAGGAGTTCAGGCCCCTACCGGCAGTGTTTTCACTGAAGCACCGGCACTGTTGGCAGTGGTGCTGGTGCTTCAGTGACCCCATTCCTGTGAATTACTATGGGACTCCAAGGGAATGGGGATTTACCGTTCTGCCACCGCTCATGATATCCCGGTGACAGCGGGCTATCGGGCGCCGGACACAGTGTTACAGGGTCGGTGGTAGCCCGGTGCCTGACAGTGGGTTCTACTGCTGACCTCGTAATGAAGCCCAGTTTCTTATACAGTTAGCTTTTTCAATGACCATTAATAAGTTACAGGGACCTCCACTCCCTTATCAGTGGTAATTCTGATATTTAAGAAGGGGGACAGAAGTGATCCTATGAATTACCAACCAATATTGACCTTTAAGATATGCTAGAATGCCGTATGTTATGCAGGGAACAGCTAGTAATATGTATTTGCGCTGTCAATGAAGCGGAGGAGCTTTCCTTCAAAACACTTAGTTTTTGGAAAGGGCCATGGAAAGTGGAGAAAAGGATGTCATTTCAGATGCCCACATTCTCACAGCCTTTCACAGGAAATGCTTTAAGGGGACAAAATTGTCTATTATGCCCAGAAGTGTGCACCACAATCTACCATCATTTTATTATTCAGGGCTATTAATTGGGTTGCTACCAAACTCTTTTTTGTAATTAACTCAGAGGAGCTCAAGAATCTCATCAGAAAACTGGAGAAGCAGTTTTACAGAATCAAAGCATGGTAAGAAATATTTGAAGATGTACAGTATAACTTTGCTGGCAAGTAGGATTCGTGGTAGGTAGATGCAGATTGTAATAGACCAAAGGTTTATGGGACAGAGTGCTAGCCAGCATTGAAATCCAGGGTGACAGAATATGTCATTTAAATGCATGCTTTGCCGATGTTCAGTATGAAGATGCGCACTTGCAACATTGCAGAAATCAAGATGACGGGCCTCATTACGAGTCAGGCGTTAAGGGGTTAACGGCGGTGTAAACGGCGCCGACCCTTAACGCCTGATTCCGAGGTCCCTTTGCGCCATGGTGAGTTTAACGCCTGCTTTTTGCAGGCGTTAAAATCCATGGCGCTAAGGGACCATGGTGCTAATTACGCCACCGTAATTTACGGTGGCGTAATTAGCGCCTTCCCCACTCCCATTATGCCCTATGGGGCAAAAATGGGAATGGGGAAGGGTAAATGAGAAATGGGGATTTACCGCCCCACTCACCTTGGAATGGGGCGGTAAATCCGCCATCCACCATGGTGTAAACATAGTTTACACTATGGTGGTAAGGGTACGACCCAGGCGGTAACTTACCACCTGGGTCGTAATGAGGCCCGACATCTACATATAAGCAAGTAAGCCTTTCAAAACTCAGGAATTTAAGGGATATGATCTTATTTTATTTTTGCACATGTGGCCCTGGGAGCAACAGTCAAGCAAGCCTGGTAGGCAATCACCCCTTTGCACCCCTTCCAGATACGCCTTTGTCGTCATTATATATTAACCCACTACTTTGTATTCATCGGTATCCATGCAACCGTATATCATGCTGTTACCATCTATGTAAGCGCCAGATTATTTGAGAAATTTATTTGTGCGTTTTTTGATCTGCAGTGAAGGTGGGTAGCGAATAGCTACTTAGCTACTTACTTATCATATGTTGAGAAGTAGGCGCATTGGTTAATGATGCAGTAGATGGCAGAGTACCAAGGGTGAAATGAGTTAAGCGAAAGACAGAATTTCAGAAGTCATTTTATTGGGTTTGAGGTGGAACAGCCGGTTTTCATGTTGTGTAATTGAATGCATTTTTTTTTTTAGGAATAATGAGATTGTTTGTATGTGTACAGGCGTATTACCACTATGTTTCGTTTGGATGTGGTTGCTTAACTTTAAATTGACGAAACATGGCAAATGTTTGTAAAAACTCTTTCGACAGTAATGCAATCAGCACCTAGCCAAATCTGAACTGTTTGGGCAGATAGATCTGCACCCCACCCACAATGCTGCAAGATGGCTTCCCTTCTGGGCATCTATTTCAAACAATACATACGTGCCCAGGGCACAAAGGCTTGTTTGTGGACACTAGCAAACAGCAATGTGGTGTAGGAGATATGCACCGCGCCTAGCCGCATCTGTGAAAGAATCTGTTAATGGTGAGAGTCAAGGCGCCTTGTTACCGTTAAAATGAAAGCAAATATTTTGCTATGTGGAATTGTTGAAATATTTCATTGTGTTTCACTGTATAACTTGCCATTGAAAGTAGAAAATAATAGTGTTCTTTTTTCTGGCATATTTTCCCGAAAACTAGACCAACCTGTGGCTGGCTGAGAACACACAATAAAGAGTCTCATTGTTATTTGTCCTTCAATCAACTGTACTAACAATTTGAAGGACACAATGGGCCTTATTAGGCGGTAGGAGGTAGCCATGGTGCTATTAGTACCATGGCTACCCCCTTACCGCATTCCGGGTCCGGGTTCCCGAAATAGGGACTTACCGGGTCATTCCAACCTTGGAGGACCCGGTAAGTCCCCATTCCGGGAACTATTCCCCATTCCCATTCGAGCCCCCATAGGGCTCAATGGGAATGGGAATGGAGCTAATAACGGTACCGCAATTTGCGGTGCCGTTATTAGCTCTGTAGTCCCTTAACGGGTCCCATCCATAACCCCTAGTAAAACCAGGCATTAAGGAAGGGACCCGCTAAGGGACCTCAGGATACGGTGGTAAGGGATTACCGGCACTGGTGACCTTACCGGTGCCGGTAATCCCTTACCACCTACCTCGTAATGAGGCCCAATGTGTCTAATATCCACAAAGAATTGATAAGATTCACTATACTGAAAGATGACATCAGAAAGTTAGGTTTCTATTACTGAGATCTGGCATTTGAGGCGGTTGCTCACCTTCACATAGAGAGAATGTAAAATCAACCAATCATTTAAGCATAGTTTTACAAAATATTTAGGCGACAGAGGATGGCATGTGTGCTGTAAGCTTGATAATTAACGATGTGCATGAGGAATGCTCAATTTGGCACAAAGACTAGACATAGTACGTGTTCATTTTCTACATAAATTGCTAGTTAAGATATTTATGTTCTGTGTATATTCGATTATAAACTGGGAATTTAAATATATTTTTGCATTTTCAACTTTACATAGCTACGTTCTACCCATGTGCGCTTGTCATGGATACAATCTCCCTGTTGATGGCCTCTTCAACCAGAATTGGACATTAATCCCCAGTCACACATCTGTCATTTCGATTTTCTGGGACGATCACCAGGCATATGTCGTTTTGTGATAGCAGTAAAAAGGAGCAATATGCCAGCCTTTATGGTCTGAAGGTCTGAAAATGTGCAGATGGAAAAGTGTTACATTTCAAAGTGAAACAACACCTTTCTTCCCATTAATAGAACTAATGTGGGTTGATCAAACATCAGTGATTGAACATAAGCATGTTAGATTTAACCACATGGAACTATGATTAAAGCATGCAAATACAGGTATTAATCGATCCATCAAAGCAATCGGCAATATTTGATGAATGTTGACATGTATAGAAAAAATGCGAAGCATTCAATGTTTGCTAGCTATCACATCAATTGCCAAATGTTATTGTTTTCGTGGACACAATTTTCTACTTTGTGCATTATGTTAAAAATATAAATACTTGTTACATTCCCGACTATTGCTGTTTTCTTTAAAATAAGCATTATTTTCTACTTTTTGTGAAAATAAAACAAACATTCACGCTGAGTGTGGATGTGTACGTTTATCTTCTTGGTTCTGCATTACGTAATGTTAGGACGTGGGTGATGACAGGGTACGTTTCACTACGCTGCCCATGAACATCATTAGAATAGGTGGAACATAGATTTCGACTAATGAGGTACGCTTCAGGGGTGGTTGATCTGAATGCCGCAAGGGCACTTGAACTTAGGACGATGGATCAACAGATACGTTTAGCACCCGATCGCCTGTCAGTGCTGCACGTGAAAATGTGAGGAAAACGAAGACAAGATGCATTGGATGTTTTTTTATGATCGATGGATGTATGCTCAAAAATACATGCCTGATCGATTGGACCAGTAACATTTCTGAGCAAACTTCCCCTTTAAGTAACTATGCAATAACAGGATTTGGACCAGAAAAATAATAAAAACAAAAAACACTACCACTTTTCTGTTTTAGGTAAATAATTTCAAAAGTCTCCTGCCTGCTACCTGACAACGCTGCCCATCTACGAGACGCCAGTGAAACGTGGCATGGATTATGGGAATAGTAAACATTTGATCACAAACCACACCCAAGTGAAGGAATCATCGTTAGTGCCGCTTGATCATTTTAGCAGCCGGTCCCCAAGAGCTGAATGTGTATCAGTAGGTCCATTAGCAACCAGTTGAGAGTTTTGTGGGGGCAGGAGAGCAATCACTTTTTTTTTACACAAAAACTTACAACAGCTTGGAAGGAGGCCAGATGTTTTGGGGCATGATTCCCATAGTACAAGGCTCAGCACTGCTGCAATCTCAAGATGCTGGAGCTGAGCTGCGAGGTTAGTAAGACATCAGTGCACAGATAGAGCTCCTTTCTCTGCCCATCACTAACAGTGCTTCAATCAAAATAAGTTAGCCATTCTTCACATTTTATAACAGCAATCCACCCTATTACTTATGCTAAATTGTTCTTTTAATCCGGGGACTGATGACAAACCTGACATAAACTACATATACATATGCTGCGAAGCCCATCCCAATCAAGATTACAGCCCAAACAGGAATCTTGTCAAAGCCAAGCAAAGGTGTGCCAGAGTATGGCAAAGGACCTTGTGCATACTGCACCCCAATAAAGTTCCAGGTCAAAACTTTTAATGTCCAAAGATGATTCAACGTAATGGGGTGATACCACCCCCTTACATACTCATTTTGCCAGAGTGGATTAATCAATTTCAAGCATTTGGTAAGAGGTAACGTCTGGCTGCTGTGGTAAGAGTATGTTCCTGTGATGTCAGTTTGAGAGTGATTTTTTTGCAGGAAGTGGGCACGGGGCACAGGAAAAGTAAGTAGCCTAAGAAATGCAAAGATGATAGAATCCCTCGCTTCGCTGCAACTACTCTTAAGCTACTCTACGTCTTCAGTCTCCCCTGTCTGCCTCGCCGCACCATACGCTCCAGTTATTACAACCTTGGTGTGATTGCCTGATTGTTGTGGAAGGGTTGAAGTACTGGTTCCCAGCTAAACCCCTGGAGTACATGTGTCTGGTTAAGGTGACACCTGCCCAGACAGAACAAAAGGATCCTCTAGGGCTGCACCCAAATGGCTTGTTTGGGTGGAAACTCAGTCCCCCAGATGCACAAAAGGTCTTCTCAAGGCTGAACCAGCACAAAACCATTTGCATATATTGGATGGAAATAAAATGAAAATTGTTAAGTCACATTTAAAATCATAATTAATGAAATCCACCATATGTCAAATAAGAAACAAAAAGAGGAAATTCCCTTGCGCACACAATTAAATCGATATTAAATTAAATTGAAACTGTTGAATCCAATAGACAGTCATTATTTGTAATACGAAAATGATAATAATAAGGAAAATATAGCAGATGTAATGTAATTATGAGTAACTATCAGGTTGCTGTTTTTTCTCCCGCCTGCCCTACCCTCCCTGTTTCTTGTTTCTGTATTGAAATATGTGCACATGGTTACCCTTTGAACTGGTTCAGCCTTAAGAAAGACCCGTGAGGGTTGAAACATGTGTCGGCTGCCAAACCTAATTTGATCATTTAACCTTTTTGTTGACATTTTTGACATTTGGTTTACCTTATTCATGATCAACCAGTGTTCCGTGTTCTTGCAACAGGCCTAATGAAGCCCAATCAAACTGTTATATCAAACTGTTATATCTATCCACCACACATAACCCTTTAGTGCTGATTCAGTCTCTAGTGCCCAACCTAGTTGCCTGTCATGTTAATGACGTCACACATTTTGGGAACGTCTATACATACGGATATAGTAAGGAGAACACTATAAAGAGGGCTAGAAAGAGGCTCACCACTTTTGTTTGATGAAGGTAGAAATCGAGTGCCTCAATGCAGGTGTTGGAGGTGAGTTAAGAAGTGGAGAGATGGGAGTTAGTCCATAATTGGAGGAGGAGAAATGTATACATGATGATATGATTTTTTGTCAGACCTTTGTACGGTGGGGAAGAATGGCAGGAAACAACATTTGAAGTTGATGTAAGAGAAGTCCAATAGTTCAAATAGTTAAATTACTGTTAAGGTGATAGAAACTTAATATAACAAACACAAAGGATAATGATACAATATTTTATTTATATTATTACAGACAGAAAAGGTTTCGCTGCCAGATGAATGATAGCAGGAGGTACTGCATAAGGTCAGTTGTTAATCTAGTTACATGAAGTGGTACATTTAAGAAATGAACAATAAGAATTGATTTACTAATCATTAAAGGAAGACAGATCAGAACCTATTCTGATGAAGACGGGCGAAGGTCCGAAACGCGAAGACATTGCAGTTGAACAGAACAGTCGTAAGTGTTGTGATTTGGACCTGAAAGGTGGGGGTTTCGTGGCCAAGCATCACAACGCCAGGTGTTGCAACAAGATGCTCGCATTGCTCAAATGTAAAGCTTCACATCTACAACTAATACAAATTATGTGAAACATTTTCAATCTGCTAAACAGTACCTCAACACGTGGCACAAAAAAAGGGCATAAAACATGCCAAGAAACTATCAATCCACTCGTTTCGACCAGATGGCTGCACTTGAAAAACATGGCAAAGGGGAACACGATGGAAAAAGGCATTACTTTAAAACAGGGCACTTCTATTAAAAAAGAAATACAAATTTAAAAGCTCAGAAAACAACACGCTCATATTGGAAACAAGACGACAAGGGACAGCTCAGTTTCATTTTCAACGATGTCACAGCGAAGAATCCAGAAGGCTCTGGACGTGTCACCCTCAGTCAGTAGCTGGAGGGAATCTACGTGATCCGACCGCGTCTGATTTTGCAGTGGCCGGAAAGTTCGCATGAGAAAGGTGCGAACTACCAAAAGTTTGCACCTTTCTCATGTGAACACACGTACATACCCACACGCACACCCACAACACAACCATGACACACCCCCCACCCACAACCCCAACATAAACAAACCCCAGTGACCTTCTTCTTCACGCTGGGTCCCTGCGTCGCTGGTTCCCTTTCACTTCCGTGATCGGGAACCGGCGCCGCAGGGTCCTTTTCTTTTTTTTTTTTTTTACGAAAGGCTGCAAGGGTTCCCCCCACTACCCCTGCTCACTATACTATAAAGTATAGTGAGCGGGGGTTGCGGGGAACACCCATGCAGCCCCCTTTTTTTTTTTAACGGAAGGCTGCAGGGGTGTCCCCCGCAACTCCCGGTCAGTATACTATGAAGTATAGTGAGCTCGGCGATGCGGGTGACACCCCCACAGCTCTCATTTCTTTTTTTTACAATGCTACCACCAAAGGGTCAAACTTTTGGTGTTCGAACCGTTGGTGATTGCATTTTTAGATCTAATGGTTCATGCGAACCATTAGATTCGGTAAAAAAGTACAAACCTGCTGGAGGCGGGCAGGACACACTGTGCCCAAATGTTCAGTGTGTTAGTATATCGGGAAACCCACAGCTACAGGACACGCAGGATCAGACTGAGGGGTAAATAGATGCGCCACAGGGAAATCACCTTTTGAACAAAAACGTTACTTTATCAAAAACAGTGAGCAAATCAGGGGTTTCAGAAGCAAGACCACACAGAGCAGTTTTTCAAAGAGCATGGTCGGGAAACAGGAGCAACACAGAAGAATGGGCGAATCAAGAGAGCACACCCAATGTGAAGGACACATAAAAACAAGTGCAAACATTGTATGGCCCTGGAAAAACAAGAACACAGGGAATATCGACATTATGGGTTATCAGAGTTTATAGGAGAAAGGCTCAAGGCCAGAAGCACAATTTACACAAGCATACCCATCATAAGCATCACAAGCTGCACATTATTTTCTAAATACAAAGTGAGACATACACTTCACCTACATTACCCTGCACGGGGCACAATCAGATATAGATCAGACGACACGAAACCGTGCAGTTTCGATCTGCAGGTCCGCGCTTAGAAACCTCTGGAGATATCATCATATTGGCCCGACCAAGCCAAAGTAGAGGGGCTTGCAAGGTTTATGTTTCATCAGCAGGCCGGGGCAGTGAAAAAACCTCGGTCGAAATTTCGCAAAATGACACCCAATGCCCAGAAACACAGGACAGAGATCCCAAAGGGCTGCTGGAAGATCCTGTTAGGCAACAAAACCAGCACCAATGGCAACACTGAACAGCCGGGGCCAGGGTACACCACTTGACCCCCTTTTTTAACACCTCAAAACATGGGGTTTATGCAAGCCAGCCGTCAACACATAAATGACCCACTTTTGAAGTAGGAAGTCACTGTTTTTGGCAGGCTTGCGTCGAACAGACAGCTCTGTGAGTATAGCACTCGCCTTGACATCCGGGTAGAGCTTGCTGACCCAGTGTCAAATACCAGTCGCACTATTACAGCTCCAAGTTGTATGCGGTAGAGGAAAGTAGCCGGCAGCAATGAAATGAAACTCAAACTTATGCCAGCCAGACAACGGAGGTCTGACAAAGTGAGAACCCAAAAAAAGGGGTCCTAATCTCCACACAGCTATCCAAACGGAGCGTGGCAAAATATGTCTGTGTACGCAAAATAAAGAAAAGTCCCCTGAAACAGGGTTTGAAGCATGGCATGGGAAAGTGTTTCCCACAACATAAGGAGAACCCGGTCACGGGGGACACAGTGTCAGCAACACTCCATAAGGAGTACAAGAGAAATAGGCCAGGAGCGCAGTATTGGGTGACGCCAATCCGGCAAAGTAACCAGAAACAGGTGAGAGACCCGGCAGCTAGCGTTACCGAGCCATGAGAAGAAGGAGAGATGGCGCCAACACACCAGAGTCAAGTAAGCAAGAGAGCACCCAGGGGGGAGATAGAAGGCACACGAGGTGCGAAATGCAGAGGGTGCTATAGCCACAAACGCAGGCTGAAAAAAAGCCAGGACTAGTACCAAAACGTCATAAGATCTGAAACAAATAACTAAGAATTACAGACTACTGACCAGTCAGATAGCACAGCGAGCAGAGCGCTCGGTTTTGACATCCGCCCAGAGACGGTGGATCCAGGTGCAGATCCCGGCAGTGCAAAAAACAGCCTCCCACCCTTACAAGGTGGAGATATGACCATCACATATTTAGGGGTGGGAAAAAAGCAGTGCCCGGAGGCTTGAGATGGGGTCCTCCCACGTGCTAGATAAAGGCAAAACCATTTGCTTTTGACATCCTGAGCAGAGCACCAACCAAAAAAAAAATGACTGCGCACAAGATAACTTGGGTGAGGGAGAAGGGCCAGAAAAGGGAACAAGAAGGTACCGTTGTGGTGACAAGCATCAATGTGCCATACCGGGGGGGTTTGGAATAGCCCTCACTGAAATATTGGGGTAATGCCAAGAACAGATGCCAAAAACAAGGGACAGGCCAGCGAGTGACCAGAGCTGAGCCAGGCAAGACCAAACCCTAACCCGCAGCCTAATTCAAGATTTAAAACGCCGACACATGAGGGGTCACCCATGAACACAAGGAAAGGGGAGCATTTTAGTAAGGCTAAGAACCAGTTTAGTAACACAAGGTGAGTGCATCAGCAGCACATACACTAAAATGAGAACGATGCAGAAAAGATTAGCATAACCCTGAAGCATGGATGCCACTCAAACTCACAAAGCATTCCAGAAGGTGGGATTTCCTGCAGAATGCTGCACGAAGTGCAGGGGTTGGTGACCAGTTTTTCCAGTTTCCCCAGCGTGACATAGCGCAGCAAGGGCAGCACAGTATTGATCCACTCTAGGAATGCAATGCAAAGGAGCACTGTTTCCTTTCAACTGATTATCACAGTGTAACATTTACAAAGCTGAGCGGCAGCACAGGAGAAATAGAGGAACGGTATTAAAAGGTTTCCAGTTAAAGTACTTACCCAGATGACAGAATTCAGAAACAGACACATCAGGGCTAGACAAGTCTCCCTGGTAAGAGCTTACAAGGATGATACAGGAGGAAAACAAAAAGGGCATAGGAACACTAAGAATAACGGGGTCGTTTTAGGCACAAGGATGGGCCACAACATATGAACACCCAACCAACTCAGTTCACTTACCAACACATGCGTAGTTAAACACTCATTAACAAAACAATAGGTAAACAGTTAAGGAGAAAAGTTGTGCATACCATCAAGTAAACAATGAGTAAAAGAATGCCTACATAGACGGTCCAAGCAAGATAAATGGCGGATAAGACTAGAAACATAAGGGAACAGGGTCCAACGGAAGCCTGACTGACACTAACAAGGGCCAACGCTAAACTTCTGGAATATGTTGTCTGTTTCCCGACAAAGGGGGAAATTCGCAAAGGAGACAAATAACAGACAAACGGCAAGCCATTCAATTATACATAGGATGCTAGAAAACGGGGCAGCACAGCTCACAAGGCAGCAACAAATATTCAGAGGAAAAACGAGTAAGGAAAAATTAAGGCAAACAAGAGGCCAACGCTGGTGGGCCAGGCCCAAAGAGCTGCAAGTAGCACTAAACTTAAAAACGGTTTAAAAAAATAGAAAGCAGTGGTAAAAGGACATGCAGCACAATATAACAGGCCAATACCAGGGGGCAGGGGCCAAGAAGCGGCAAGTAGCACGATACCTGAAAACAGGTAGAAAAATGAAATTCGGCTGGTAGCAGTAATACTAGAAACTAGGGTAGTACCCCAGGGCTCCCACAAGAGCAGGTGAAAACGCTAGCATAATGCAGGAAGCAAATTAATAAAAATACTAAGCCAGCCCACAGCAAATGCAGTGTAAAAAACCTACAGGCACAGCAGAACGGGCAGAAAATATATCAAATAGAAGGGGGCTCAGAACCGGTAAGGCCAGAAACAGTCAGAGCAGGAGCCACCCAACCCAAGGGGAAGTCAAGGGTTAATTTATCTTAAGCAAGCTGGAGTTATTGGTTTTACTAAAAAGAAAGAAGCTAGCCAGCTGTGCAAGGGGAAATACGAGGCCAACACATGATGTATGGCCGCACATACTTATAAGTTAGCAAAGAGCCGGTCAAATAGCAGGGGGAATGTTTTACATCATTAAAATTCACTCCCGTAAGGAAAAGACCAGGTAAATGACAAAACCCTCACAGGTATCAGTACCAGGAATGGTAAAGGGGCGAGCCCCAACTAGAATGGACAGACAATTCGGCTAAGGGAAGAGATGAGGAGCAACTTTTGGGAGAACCTGGATAGCTAGTATCCCATCCAGGTCATGGCGGCATGGGCCAAAGGGGGCAACCTCGGGACCCGATTCCCAAAAGTACACCATATTATGGTTACTGTAATTATGATTATGTTTTGTTATGACCGTAATTGTGCAATAAAATCCCACAGCCCTTTATTGCCAACACTCACCCAATGTTTCTTGTGTATTACCTGGAGGGAAAGGGTATTGGTTTCTTACAGCCAGGTTTATGTTATCATTCTATCTGTATATGGGTCCACTGGTTACTGCGCTTCAGAAAGTCCAGGCAGAGCAGGAAGGTGGCGAGGAAGAGGCCGAGAAGGGGGAGGCTGCTACAGCAGGAGGCCAGCAGGGCTCTGGGAACAGACAACTGCTCCATGCCCAGATTTTCTTATCTGGCTTTCCTCGGCTGCTGTACTATGAACGCCTCTCATGTGGACAGTAGGTACCAGCCACACCTACTGCCCTTTCCGTGCTTTGCACTCAGTCCCCTCCCTTCGATTCTGCTTCGTCACGCTGCCTCGTTCCGCGTGGTTTCTCTTTCTTTCCTTTCTCCTGGTCATTCTTTCTTTTCCGGGAGTTGGGGATGTCATTGTGGGTCACCGTCCTCCTTGGTTGCTTCCCGATGAGACTCTTTCTGCCCCTTTCATCCCCTTCTTTACCCCCACTCATGTCTGAGAAGTGCCCCCCTTCCATTTTCCTTTTTATTTTTGTTTGATATGCTTTTGTTTCTTGCACAATCATTGCTGCGTCTTTTTTCCCGTTCTATTTCTGTACTATCCTACACGTTCTCTCCACGTTCTTGTTTCTTCTCCACCCGCCCTTCCCCTATTTCTCCACCTCTCCTTTCTCTCCTGCCCCTCTCACTCATCGGTCCCATATGCTTAAATTCCACCTCTCTCAACCCCCCCCCCCCCCTTTCTTGCCCTTGCCCTGGTGCAATTCTGTGCTGATGTTTTGTATGGCCGGTGCTTAAGACCCTAGTGGAACAACAAATGTCCAAGGTATGTATTTATTTGATTGCCTTTGCAACTATTTTGAAAAAGCGATGCAAATGTGTAGCGTGTTGAACATTTCAATCTACAAATGTTTCTGTGGGGAAAAAACAACCAAATAAATGTGTCTTCATTACCAGGCCACAGGTCCTAGCACTGCCTGATGTTATGCCTGTGAAGTACTGTCAAATATTTAACATCATCTCAAAACCGCGCTCCCTGTGAACGCTCTGGCATTAGAATAATGGCCTGCCTTTAGGCAAGCCGACCACCTCCACCAAACCTGGTATGAGCGTGAACAGCTGGCTCCCCGGCAAGGCCGGCCTTAACGGCAACAGCGCCCTAGAATTCCCCTCTGCGCTCTTGGCCATTCCAGGGGTAGGGCAGGGGGATTTTTCAATAGGCACTGCTGCAAAAGCATGAGCACCCTATTGTTATTAAATGCGCCCGCTCCCGCGCTGGGAAGCCCAGCGCCAGCACAAAAGCGAGGCGCATTTAATTTCAATACCGCGCTCGGTGCCTTGCCCCACCATGCAGGCTCGGGGGAGACCATCAAAGACTCCCCAGAGCTGGCATGGCAGGGTGCTATAGGTCACCCTGGGGCGTGGCCCAAGGCCGGTTCTGCTCCCAGCCATTTTATATTTGCCCAGGCAGCACCCAAAATCACGGGTGCCAACTATGCATATTCATTGGTGTGGCATAAGCAGCAATATGAAATCACCAAAATGGAAGGGCATACCATTTTATTCATAGGGAAGGTTACAATCGTAGCTGCTGACCAGTGCCTCAGTCACCCCCCTCCCGCAGGTGCCTCATCTATCAGCCTGCCCTTGGACACTGCCACCCTTTCACTGCTTCTTCTCATTGTACAACCTCTCCCCATGTACCTCGTAACTTACAAGCAATTCCACACTATGCATTCCCTGTTATCAATTTCTGGCCCCCCGATTCCCACTGGTGCCTGGACACCCATGACCTGGGGATAGGAGAGGGGCTTTGCTCAGAGCTCTGGCTTTAATTTTTGTGTTGGCCATGTTTCTTTTTTTCACATAGTAGAATCCAAAGGTGGCACACCTTTTCTCCTTGCTACCTCACCCTTACAACCCATGCATTTGCCAAAGGTTGCTTATAGCCATAATTCCCTGTTTTTGGCGGGTGGTAGCAGACTGTGTTAACTAGGGCTGTCTGGCCCTCAGAACGAGGTGTTATAGCTTAAATACCACACATTCTCCTCTCCCTCACTGACTGCATACCCTCTTTTTCAGGGCAGTATCTACAGAGTGTAGTGGTGAAGGACAAACTCAAAAACGTACCCCAAACCAAAATTATAAAATCAATGTAAACAAAAACTGGTTTCATTAACTTGTAAATAAAGCACTTAGGGTGACCCTAAATAGACCAGCCAGACTGAATTTGTATTTGCTGAATGGCATGTTCATAGCAGCAGATGCTAATCAAGATGTGGCTTGGCTAAAGGGCTTCACTGGGAGGACTTAGGATCTAGGGCTGGCTGGTTCTCCCTGGGCCCTCATGATAGGATTGTGAGGATTGGTCCTGGAGTGAACATCCTCCATTCCAATTTCCTCCACCCCCGCATCTTCTGCTCTACTTTTGTTGTTGGGCTTTAGCCAACCAAACTGTGAAGTGTGATGAAAGGAGCTAGAGGACAATCTTGTGCATAGTTTTTGAGACATTGCCCGGTACAGTTCGGAAGAAGAATTCCTTCTTTTTCTAGGGGTCTCACTTTGGCTGAGCCCACCAATTTCATTGGACGGTCACACTCTGTTCTGGCCCAACTGGTGCTTATGCGGGCTAAGATGGATAACTGAAGGGCAGTGATGATGGCTGACTTCCCTTTGAGGTGTTGCAGAGGCAGTATGGCATAGGTGGGTGTAGGTATGGCAAATACAGGAAAGTGAGGAGAGCAATGAGCCATGGCGAGGAGAAAGGGATGACCGCTGGGAAGCCATGCAAGCTATAAAAGACATTTTAGGGGATGGCGAGCAAGCGTCAGATAACAGCCCAGACGTACTCTGGAGGATAGCTCAGGGGAAACGTGCTCACCTCGGAAGCAAGACGACACGGAACAACACTGGTTCGATCCTTAGGTCCACGCTTAGAAACCTATGATGATTAAGCATGTTATAAATGACCAATTATTATTATTATAAAGTACAAGCAGATGACAGAGGAATCCCAAATGAACAGAACACTACTGAGGGCATTGTCCAGAGAACTGGCTAGTGGGATGTGACAGAGGACTGGTTAAAGCTGTGTGCTAACATCTGTGGTGTATGTTAAGCCCCATGTGCAAAGGAACTGCTTATGGCTAAGTTAAACCCAAAAGGGCATCGTTGGCTGCCAGATCACAAGACCAGCATGTAACTTTCAACTGCCAAACATAAAAGGGCTGATTTCTGGAAAGTCAAAATTCAGTGTGGACTATATGCAAATGACTAGGCCGGAAAAAGTCGGAGCCCTAATTCCAAGGACATGGGCCCGATACCCAAAAGTGAAACTTTGCTACAACAGAGAGATGCCAGGGAAAAATGTGTGCATTCTGCAGCATGTAAATGAACATGTACAGACAGAAGAAACTCCACTGCACAACTAAATCAAAGGCACACATTAAGGAAACTGGTGGCTACAGAAAAACAGTTTCAGAATCAGCTGCGTGAATGAAGATATACGTAGCATGCAACTCTGGTGGTACAAGACAGTGAAGTAGGCATCATGTAGGAAATAAAAATGCATTTTAAAAGTACTAATTTTGGTTTATCAGTGTTTAAACCTGAAGAAGCCTTCCTCCACATCAGATTCAAAGATCAAGAACTGCTCACCTCTCCATTCATGTACCAGACAATTGGTTAACTCTTTGAAGTTGGAGCTTGAGCCTGGGAAAAGGTTTTATTGGGTTGAATGACAACACTGAATAATCAGTGATGCTGCTAATGGATGGTGAACTCTAAACAAAATAGTCAAAATTAAATTCAGTTTGTGATGTAGCCCTGAGCTGATGATAATTGCAATGGTCCAGGAGAACATTACACTAGTCGGGGGCTGCAGTTATCCCCTCTGCTCAAGGACAATGAGGGCACGGATGGTTATTAAGCCTGGGAGCAAAAATGTTAAGTGGTTTATTGCAGGCTTGGATTCAAAAAAGCCAGAGGCCACCGGTTCAAAATTGAGGGGAGCTGGGAGCTATTTAGCTCCTGCTTCATGCATATTGGAGCCTGGTTATCTTGAAACCAACAGCTACCAGGAGCTACTTTTGTCTCCTATGGCCATCTGGTGCCTTCCAAACATGTAAATGCGACATTAACTTTGAATGTTTGAGAATGGTAATAAAGAATTAGAACACATCTGATATATATTTAAATACAATGGTTCTTACAAAATGGACAAAAAAAAGAGCATCTCTGGTAGCTTCTGGTTCCCTTACGGTAGTTCCTGCCTATAGGGTGATGGCCAACACCCAGGAACTGGTTTTAGCTCCTGCTCATCGAATCTCAATTTCAAACCCTGGGCCAGTCCTACATACAGATCATGGGAAGAGAAATGTGATATTTTATTGAACTATTAATATGTATGTCATTAATAGGATGCCAGAGGTTTATTTGGAGAATCAGATTTTGACAATTAACTTGAGAACCGTGACACTTACAAAACTAGTTGAAATCTTCTCGAATAACTTATGAAAAGCCCCTTCTGATAACACAACCCCCTAAAAAGTCGACCTTGGGAACAAGTGTTACACATCGCGGCAAGTGGTCGTTATGGGCACGGACCCGCTTGTGCGGCGCCCTGATTCCAAGCATCTCCAAGATGGAAGCTAGCGTTTCTTTCCGACCCGCTGGCAGCGGTCTAGTAGTTGCACGCTCTCTTGACGTGCGGCCGACCGGTCACGTGATCCTTTATCCGGAACCGAAGCGACCAGTGCTTCGCGTCGCTTCTGTCTTTGACGCTCCGTGAGTTCGTTGCTGTATCCTTCCTCTTCATGCACACATTTCTCTTTACCATTAGCGGTTCCTACTTACCCTGTTGCTTTCTCTCATCAGATCCTCTGCTCTGCATTCGCTGGTGTCTTTTTCCACCGGCTTCGCCAACCCATCTTGTTTGTCTTCTATTCGGGCCAGACCCACATCTGAGTAAGTACCCTTTCTCTAGGGTTCCCTTTGAGACTGGCCAGGCTCTCATTTCCTATTATCCTTCCAGGCTTCCCCGAAGCTGTCCTTTGCAGTCAGATTCCAGACCCGAACTTTCCATTAGTCCGATTCGGGTGAGAGAGATCTCTTTGAAGCTCTTTTCTTTTCCATTCTACAGACCCTCCTCTAACCTGATTCCTATCTCTTCACCTCTCATTCCTGCAGACAAAGTGTCTGGTGTGATTCCCGGGGGTTCCTGCCATAGACGTCCATCTTTCATCGTATCCTGATCTGCACGAGCTGGGATTCGTCCAGGGTTTTCTTCCCATTGAGGGTTTCCCTGGGAGTCCTGCCCGCTCTCCTGGGTTACTTTACCCTGGGTTGAGTGGCCAGGGCTGTCTCTGGGAAATTTTCACAGCTGCTTTGTCTTTCCAGATTGGAGTCATCGATTGCCAAGGTGAGCTGTTGTAAAGCTTTCACTTTATTTAGTTCTGCAGCTTACTCATATGTACACGAGTTCCCTAACAGAATTAACAGTAAGCGACGCCCAAAAAAGGAATATTGGCAATCGGGATTTCAAATGGAACAACAAATGCAGCAGCTAATGACGGCCATGCAGGCCATGTCATTAGAGGTACAATCCTTGAAACAGGACAATGCTCAGTTACGACATCACGTGGCCAGAGCTTTTTCAGACACTCCCCCGTCGTCCTTACATTCCATTAGGTATGACGGTGATCCCTATAGACTAAAAGAATTGTACCGTTCAATTCACATTTAAACCTCGCTTCTTCCCTACAGATAAAGATAAGGTTGGCTATGTCATTTCCCACCTCTCTGGTCCTGCGTTAGCCTGGGCGACTCCTTTAGTGACCTCCAACAATGTTATACTCGATTCTTACTCCGCTTTCACTAATAGTCTCAAATCCATGTTTGGAAGAAAGGAGATTTCGGTTGCTACTCAAGAGAGGCTTCTCGATTTAAAGCAAGGAAACAAGGAATTACTTTGGTATATCACTCAATTTAAACAACTGTCCTCTGAACTAGGCTGGCCAGATGAAGGTCTTCTTACTCTTTTTCGGAGAGGTCTCACAGATGAATTAAAGGACGAGGTCTCAAAAGTCCCTCGTCCCGCTAATCTAGCAGATATGATCACATTAACCATGCAGATTGACTACCGAATGCATGAAAGGACATGCGAAAGGAAAAAAGGAAAAGGTACACGTCCGCAGTGGGATTTTTCCACACCCCCTCAGAAATCTCTGTCTTCTACTGAAGAACCCATGCAAGTCGGGACCATTCGAGGACCGATCTCAGCCACTGAAAGAGATAGGAGAAGATCTTTGTAATTATGTATGTACTGTGGATCCTCCAATCATGTTTTGAAGGACTGTCACTTAGTTCCTCCTCGTCGCTCTCTTAGTCCCAAATCGGGAAACTTCAAAGCCTTACCGTTGAGGGAAGACCGGTAAGCGCCCAGTATCATTCTTCCCCGTATCAGACCAGTATGTCTCTTGACAACTCTCTAAACAACCAGGCCATGGTGGTAGTTTCTCTTTCCATCCTACTACCAGAAAATGTCATCCCTGGTATTCCGGCCTTAATAGACTGCGGTGCAGCCGGGAACTTTGTGGATGTGGAGTGGGCAAGATCACACGGTATCTCTCAGGTACCAAAGACGTTAGTTACTCCTATTCAAGGAGTAGACGGTACCCCTCTGAGTTCAGGCCCCATTAAGGACCAAACCATTCCGCTCACTTGTAAAATATCTAGCCATAAAGAAACCCTGGTTTTTGACGTAATCAGAACTGCCCATTATCCAATTATCCTGGGGCTCCCTTGGCTGAGATTGCATAATCCCTTCATAAACTGGACCGCGGGAACTCTTTTTTTAGGGTCAGAATATTGCGTCCGTCATTGTCTTTCTCAAGAATCTGTGGGGATTCGCATACCTGCAGATGAAACTCTCAAACCGACGGTATCTTCCATCAGCCAACTGGAGATTCCTGACTGTCATAAGCATTACCGATCAGTGTTTGAAAACCCCGAATTTCCTAATCTCCCTCCTCATCGAAGAGATGACTGTCACATAAACCTGCTTCCCGACCAGCCCATTCCCTTTGGCCGCATGTACGTCCTGTCGCAAAAGGAAAAGGCGGCATTAAAGGAATACCTTCAAACTCATTTACGGAATGGTCTAATTTCTGAGTCAGTGTCACCTGCAGGAGCTTCATTATTCTTTATTCCCAAAAAAGACTCTGATGAGCTCCGTCCCTGTATAGATTATCGAGGACTCAACAAGATAACCACTACTGACAAATATCCCATGCCTCTCATCACGGATATTGTGGAAGCTGTTCGAGGGGCTTCTTGGTATACCAAGTTGGACCTTCGTGGTGCTTACCATCTCATTCGTATTGCTCCAGGAGACGAATGGAAGACCGCTTTTCGGACTCCTTTTGGACATTATGAATATCACGTGATGCCATTTGGCTTAGTTAATGCGCCTGCGATATTTCAGAGGTTCATGGATCATCTATTTGCCGACATATTGTTCAGATTTGCCATCATCTATCTCGACGATATCCTGGTTTACTCCAACAACCAAGAGGAACATATCCATCATGTTAACATTGTATTAGAACGCCTGCAGTCCAACCATCTCTATTGCAAAGCTTCCAAGTGTGAATTCCATCAGAAACAAGTTACCTACTTAGGATTTGTCCTTTCTTCCCTGGGCATCTCCATGGACCCCAAAAAGATTTCCGCAGTTGTGGATTGGCCTGTTCCTACGGGAATAAAGGACATACAGAGGTTTTTGGGGTTCGCCAATTTCTATCGTAAATTCATTCCTTCCTTCTCAGAAATCGTACTCCCCTTGACTCGACTACTCAAGAAAGGGGTGTCATTTGTCTGGAATGACTCAGCTCAAGAGGCCTTTGACAGTTTGAAGAAAATGTTTACCTCCTCCACAGTTTTGATCAACCCTGACCAATCCAAACAATTCATTGTTGAGACAGACGCTTCTCAGAATGCGTTGGGAGCTGTGTTGTTACAGGCATCAGAACATGGTGAAGAAAGACCGGTGGCATACTTATCCAAGACATTTAATCCTGCTGAGATAAATTATTCAGTACTCGAGAAGGAACTGATGGCTATCAAACGCGCCTTCGAGGAATGGAGGCATTTGCTGTTGGGCTCCCCCTTTCCTGTCTTGGTGCGTACTGATCACCAAAATCTCAAGGTTCTCCAAAATGCTTATACCACTAATAGCAGACAAGCACGTTGGGCTTATTTCTTCTTACCCTTTCGGATAGAATTTGTTTACTGGCCTGGCAGACAGAATCTAAGAGCAGATGCTTTGTCCCGTAAAGATTCTCCAACTTCATCGTTTAGCCCAGAAAAGATGTTTCCCAATGCTCGATTTATTGCTGTACTCACTGACTTCCTGCAAGAGGTACAAACAGCCACCACTCTTAATAAAACTCTTTGTGAAGACCTGGCATCTACTTATCTTCTCGCCAAGGAAAAGGAATACTACTTTCATGGTACTCAAGTGTTGATTCCCGTTCCTTCTTTACAATTGGAGGTGTTAAAAATTTGCCATGACTCACGAGCTGCAGGACATAGGGGTGTACTTCCCACATTGGAACTTATCCAACGGCATTTCTGGTGGCCTTCCATGAGATCGGATGTCCGGGATTATGTAGCCGCCTGTAACATCTGTGCTCTTGCTAAATCCCCTCGTTCACCACCATTAGGGTTATTAGCTAGAATGCCCATACCAGACCGACCTTGGCAAATCATTTCCACTGGTTTCATTCCTGACTTACCACCATCATCGAATATGACTACTATCATGGAAACTATCGATTATTTCACCAAATTAGCACACTTTACCCCTCTGCGAAGATTACCAAATGCTCCTTCCATGGCCAACATTTTTCTCTCTGAAGTATTTTCTCGCCATGGTCTACCGGATACCATAGTGTCGGACAGAGGTCCTCAGTACACCTCCCTCTTTTGGCAGCAGATCTGTCGCATTCTGGGGATCAAACGTGCCCTCTCTTCTGGATATCATCCGCAGACGAACGGGCAAACTGAGCGTTTGAACCAAACCCTCGAGGGATACCTACGGTGCTTTATTTCTGCAGCTCAAGATAATTGGGTGGAACTGCTTCCTTTAGCAGAATTTGCATACAACAATTCTTTGCATTCTGCTCTCCATTCCACTCCTTTCTTCTGTACTTATGGTTATCACCCTTCCTTTGCTCCGAGTGTTTCTCCCTCCGATTCCAACTGTCCGGGGGTGGATTCTCTGATTGCAGATATCCATGAGGGGCAGAGACTGGCCAAGCAGTCGTTACAGAAAGCTCAGGATCGAGCAAAGAAGTATGCGGATCGTCATCGTAGAGAATTTAAGGAACTGACCATCGGGGATTCGGTCTGGCTTGCTTCCAGATTTCTTCCTCGTCATTTGGTTCCATCTAAGCTATCTCCCAGATATTTCGGTCCTTTTCTGGTTCTCTCCAAAATTGGAGCGGCTGCTGTCCGACTTGCCTTACCTGCTTCCTGGTCTCGGATTCACCCGGTTTTCCATCTGTCTCAGATTAAGCCAGTGGTGCGGGATCGTTTTCATCGCAATCATGATTCCCTACCTCCTCCGATTCTCACTGACAGTGGTCCTGAATTTGAAGTAGCTGCAATTTGTGACTCACGATATCATCGTGGTCGATTGCAGTTTCTAATTGACTGGAAAGGTTATTCTCCGGCAGAAAGAACGTGGGAGCCAGCTTCTGGTGTTCATGCACAACGACTTATGCGACGTTTTTTCCTGCTTCATCCGGGCAAACCAGGGGCGCCCTCCCGGAGGAGAGGGCATACTGTTACACATCACGGCAAGTGGTCGTTATGGGCACGGACCCGCTTGTGCGGCACCCTGATTCCAAGCATCTCCAAGATGGAAGCTAGCGTTTCTTTCCGACCCGCTGGCAGCGGTCTAGTAGTTGCACGCTCTCTTGACGTGCGGCCGACCGGTCACGTGATCCTTTATCCGGAACCGAAGCGACCAGTGCTTCGCGTCGCTTCTGTCTTTGACGCTCTGTGAGTTCGTTGCTGTATCCTTCCTCTTCATGCACACATTTCTCTTTACCATTAGCGGTTCCTACTTACCCTGTTGCTTTCTCTCATCAGATCCTCTGCTCTGCATTCGCTGGTGTCTTTTTCCACCGGCTTCGCCAACCCATCTTGTTTGTCTTCTATTCGGGCCAGACCCACATCTGAGTAAGTACCCTTTCTCTAGGGTTCCCTTTGAGACTGGCCAGGCTCTCATTTCCTATTATCCTTCCAGGCTTCCCCGAAGCTGTCCTTTGCAGTCAGATTCCAGACCCGAACTTTCCATTAGTCCGATTCGGGTGAGAGAGATCTCTTTGAAGCTCTTTTCTTTTCCATTCTACAGACCCTCCTCTAACCTGATTCCTATCTCTTCACCTCTCATTCCTGCAGACAAAGTGTCTGGTGTGATTCCCGGGGGTTCCTGCCGTAGACGTCCATCTTTCATCGTATCCTGATCTGCACGAGCTGGGATTCGTCCAGGGTTTTCTTCCCATTGAGGGTTTCCCTGGGAGTCCTGCCCGCTCTCCTGGGTTACTTTACCCTGGGTTGAGTGGCCAGGGCTGTCTCTGGGAAATTTTCACAGCTGCTTTGTCTTTCCAGATTGGAGTCATCGATTGCCAAGGTGAGCTGTTGTAAAGCTTTCACTTTATTTAGTTCTGCAGCTTACTCATATGTACACAAGTTCCCTAACAGAATTAACAACAAGAGTTATACGCTAAAATGTGATTGCAGCACCCCAGAATAAATTGGAGATCAAAGATCCAGGTACCCTGTATCTTTTAGAACCAGATACTGATCTATAAAATCTCAGGATTTTTCCTTTTTGTGGAAATCGCAAAAATCTGCACTCGCACCTGCAACTGTGTGCCGACATGAGACACTGTGCACTGCAATCGGCATGATTAGACAAATTCTGAAATATATAGTTTGTAAAGCTTATTTATACTTTGAAGAACAGTGTCATGTTGAAGATTTTAAGTTTTATCTGAAGTGGTCAGAAATACCATTCCAAATGGGTGGAGCAATAATTGACAGAAATTGAGCTTAGTAACAAAAAGGCACCAATCAGAGAAAAGGGGCAGGACAATAGATGTCCATTCCAAATCATGAGCCAATAAGCTGGCACCTCATAAAATAGATATTATGGGGTGCGATTAGGGATTCAAAAGTAGACACACAATGGGAGAAAGGGATCTCTTTCCAAGATGAGGATTGTTCAGAATGAGGAGCTGACTAAAAGAGGAGAGCTGTCTGAAATTATCTGAGCTGTCTAAGCTGACTGGAGCTTTATAACATTATTGGAAGGGAGACAGAAGGAGGTGGATGAGACCAGGAGAAAGACTAAAATCTGGAGGAACCAGGACAGAGAGATTAATGCTGGAGGCTACCATAACTGACTCTAGAGGGGTAGTCTTACCGGATCCCTATGCTTCCCATGAGATGACCCTGGAACCTTGAGGACTTTTCCTGAGCACAAAACCCAGAGAGATATTCAATGTAAGTACCTAATCCCAACAGAACAAACCATTGGTGGGGGTTTTGTTGAATTGGTATCTTTTCCCATATAGACATTCATGGGAAGGGCATCCAGGATTAGATCCCTAGCAATTGTGATGTATTAATCATTTAATTAATCCCCACATAGCCAAATGACACAGGGTTATCTTGGAGGAATTCAATACCTCAAACCTCTCTCCCAGTGTGAATAATGATATAGTCCTATAAAGTAATTTTGGACCACCTGTATCCCTTTTGCAAACCTCAAAAATTCCCTTCTGCAAAATGAAATTCCAGACTGTTGAACACTCTCTGCACCCTACCTTAAATCCTTAAAGCAGAGGGTTTCCAAATGATAAACTGAATACCTGGGTCTTGCTGTTAAGAAAATCGTCTTCACAGTGAAACCAAGTGAAATATCTGATTGAAAAGCTTGTGTCGTAAGCAGCCTCACAAACTAGGAGTACTGAATTAGAGGTGCAGATTGACGCGCTCTTGCATGTTGAGAGGTCCTTCCCTCTCAGCGCGGTACGGTGGGATGATCTCGGTGTGCAGCCTCTGTGGAGTCTTGCTCTTCTCTTGAGTGGAGAGGCAGACAGGGCGGCGAGGCATGGCGAAATATTTCCAGTGGCCAGACCGGTGACAGAGAGAAGGCCCATGCTTAGAACTGGTGGCGGCTTTCTCTTCCCAGGCCCCGTGGTTTTTAACCAAGCAGCACTAGATCCTCCTGTGCTTCTGTTTTGCCAGCTGGAGGAAGCTGTGAGAGCTGTAGAGTAAGATGGACAGCAAGCGCTTTATTATCCTTGTTTTTAATTGTGTTTAACTGTTTTATATACCTGTGGCTACCTGTGGGTACCTTCTCCTGTACTCCTGTTTGTCACTCCCTTATCAAGTCAGAAGGGACTACATTAAATATTGTGAGTTGGAGAGCAGGACAGTTTGATGTTTTGATGTCTAGAACCTCCTTTCCTCTCCTCTAGTCTTGGTGGACACCTAGCAGCTGGGCTAAGGAAGGACTAAGGAAGCCTGAAAGACCAAACCCCCTTCCCCCTCAAACAAAAACGGCATAGTGTTAGTTCCTACCAGACCAAGCTGTACAGTGTGTGTTCCAAGTGAACAGCTATACTTGTATAGATCGGCCAGTGCCCTGCTGCTCTTATCCAGTCTGTGCTCATTAAGTCTGGGCAGAGATTCGCTGTTTGCATTCCAGTCCCTTAAGCTCAAGGCCCCAAAATCACGGAGTGCCAATATCAAGGATTTTCTGTGATTTTCCTGTATTCCTTCTTGAACATAGGATATTACTACTACTACCATTCCTTGTTGAACTCCTTCCCTCCCTCTTACCCCTTATTGGAGGTTTTAAGGAAAAGGGACTCAAGTGGCCATGGTTTTCAAGCTCCAACTCTTGGCTGTTGGCTGCTGATTTCTGAACTTGGGATTGATTGAGACTCATTGTTTTCTGCAATAGTTGCACAGTTTGGGTTGGTGATTCATCAAAAATCTCATCCCAAAAAGTGGACCCTAGAAAGGCTAAGTGGAATAAACCTCCTCTCGATTCATTGAGTCGAGGGGGCATGAAGGGAGGAGTAGTCAAACTTACCCAGTATATCATTAGATGGGTATTAAGAAGTCAGAAGTTGGCTTTGGCAGTCCAGAGCTTGGAGCCAGTTGATGATTCTCTCATGTTCTAATCGCTGATGGTGAAATATCCTTGTTGGGGGAATGATTGTGAAGGAGGGCAGAATCCCAAGGGGGCACTTTCTTCTGCCAGATCCTTTGTTGCTGATCCAGTGCTGAGTTTTCCTCAAGTGGAAAACAGGTAACCGTAAAGGCCCATGGGACCCAGGAAGATTTGGGTGGTTTGTTGGCATCAATGGAGATGCAGGCGACGCCGGACCTTTTTTTCGTCTCAGATGCAAGTTTTATTACTTCAGCCGTAGTATTGACCATGCCTGCTCCATCCAAGGGCATGGACGTGGCCAATGAGCCTTCTAATAGGTCATATAAGACAGCTTGTGGGACCCATGAACACTAGGAATTTGTTCAGTCTTAGAGGTCCTTAAACGCACCATATCGCCTTTACTTGGAGAACTGTCAAAGTCAGGCACCAGACCTGTGTGCAATGGACTGTCAATTGGATAGATCCTTGGTGAATCATGGGGGGGATCCCTAAGGTGATAGACTATGTGGCCTGTGAAGGGCCACTGGTGCATGTACTACTGCATGTAATTATGTGGTCTGTACAGGTATGGAGGTTGCTCAGAGCTTTCAGGCAATCCCTGCAATTAATGAAATTATTATTGAATGTGATGGGGCTCGAGAAGATGCAGGAGGCATATTGCTCAGTTGTCCCTATAATTCTGGTATGTGTAATCCTGGAGACCAGTTTGTAGATCCTATTATTGGACTTGATCAATAATCCTTGGATTACGTCCCACATTGCACTAGCCTTCTACCAGAACTATTGGAGCCACAGGGGGCTCTAGAACCAACTAGGGAGATTAGAGGTGGAGCTGGGTCTGCTGTGAGCCCATTGCAGGAGAGTCGCAATCCTGTGTCTTTCTCTCCTTTCTCCCCATGTATGGTAAACATTGTACAACGTGTACAAGAGTTAGAAAATGTAGTGGGAACAAAGTGAAGTGAGGAGGCGTGGTAATGACTGTGTTGAGAAGTGTTTAGCTATTATCTTGAGTCTCTTACACTGCCCTATGTCCCCAATAACACATGCCCCCCCCAATGCCTACCATCGGGTGTTAAGATGGATTTCTGAACTCGGACCTGGAGGGGCAGAGGTTCAGAAGGCCAGCCTAGTTTCTTGGAGCAGGGTAACCTCTGGACAAGCCAGACCAATCAGGGTAGCAATGGCGGCGGTCAAGACTAAGGGGGTAATTCATAGAATTCAGCGCACAAGTGGCGCACGCGGCTGGCGCACAGTGTGCGCGTGCGGTAGTCTGCGCCAGCCGCGTGCGCCGAAACACATTTCCGCGCACAGCGTATTCATGGATTCCAGCCACCAAAACTAGCCGTGGCGCACAGTGGCGCAGCGACCTTGCAGCAGCGCCAGTTACGCCCCCAAGAACGCCTTCCGCGCAGGGAAAAGCCATTAAAATCCCCAATCCAGCGCAAAGGGCTGCGCTAACCCTGTACCAGCACGGCAAGCGGGCTACGTGTATTACAGGGGTTCACGTGAAGTTTCACACGCGATTCCAGCAGGGTACGTGTATTTCAGGGGTGCGCGGGAAGTTCCACACGCGAATAGCCTGGGCGCGTGTATTTCAGGGGTGCGCGGGAAGTTCCACACGCGAATAGCCTGCGCGCGTGTATTTCAGGGGTGCGCGGGAATTTCCACACGCGAATAGCCTGGGCGCGTGTATTTCAGGGGTTCGCGGGAAGTTTCACACGCGATTTCAGCAGGGTACGTGTATTTCAGGGGTGCGCGGGAAGTTCCACACGCGAATAGCCTGGGCGCGTGTATTTCAGGGGTGCGCGGCAAGTTCCACACGCGAATAGCCTGGGCGCGTGTATTTCAGGGGTGCGTGGGAATTTCCACACGCGAATAGCCTGGGCGCGTGTATTTCAGGGGTTCGCGGGAAGTTTCACACGCGATTTCAGCAGGGTACGTGTATTTCAGGGGTGCACGAGAAAGTCTACACGCGATTGGCCTGGGTACGTGGATTCCAGGGGTGCGCGAGAAAGTCTACACGCGATTGGCCTGGGTACGTGGATTTCAGGGGTGCGCGAGAAAGTGTACACGCGATTGTCCTGGGTACGTGGATTTCAGGGGTGCGCGAGAAAGACTACACGCGATTGGCCTGGGTACGTGGATTTCAGGGGTGCGCGAGAAAGTCTAGACGGGATTGGCCTGGGTACCTGGATTTCAGGGGTGCGCGAGAAAGACTACACGCGATTGGCCTGGGTACGTGGATTTCAGGGGTGCGCGAGAAAGTCTACACGCGATTGGCCTGGGTACGTGGATTTCAGGGGTGCGCGAGAAAGTCTACACGCGATTGGCCTGGGTACGTGGATTTCAGGGGTGCGCGAGAAAGTCTACACGCGATTGGCCTGGGTACGTGGATTTCAGGGGTGCGCGAGAAAGTCTACACGCGATTGGCCTGGGTACGTGGATTTCAGGGGTGCGCGAGAAAGTCTACACGCGATTGGCCTGGGTACGTGGATTTCAGGGGTGCGCGAGAAAGTCTACACGCGATTGGCCTGGGTACGTGGATTTCAGGGGTGCGCGAGAAAGTCTACACGCGATTGGCCTAGGTACGTGGATTTCAGGGGTGCGCGAGAAAGTCTACACGCGATTGGCCTGGGTACGTGGATTTCAGGGGTGCGCGGGTGGTGGGTGTGCGGGAAGTTCAAGACGTGAATTGGCAGTGTGGGTCCTCCCAGGTCTCCCCTCTACCCCCTCCACGACCTCTGCAGGCATCCCACACCACAGGGGACTACCCTGCACCCCATGTCATGTCCCACAGGCAGCCCATCCACCATGGCCATGCCCCCAGCCAAGCCACATGTCCCCTTGCACCCCCACCCCCCAGCACTGTGGGGCACCTGCCAGCAGGCCCCCACCCATGTCCAACTCCTGTTCCCCACCACCCCCACCCCCCAGCACTGTGGGGCACCCTCCACCAGGCCCCCACCCATGTCTCCCAGCACCCCCACCCCCCAGCCACCAGGGGCACCCTCCACCAGGCCCCCACCCATGTCTCCCAGCACCCCCACCCCCCAGCCACCAGGGGCAGCCTCCACCAGGCCCCCACCCATGTCTCCCACCACCCCCACCCCCCAGCCACCAGGGGCAGCCTCCACCAGGCCCCCACCCATGTCTCCCACCACCCCCACCCACCAGCCACCAGGGGCAGCCTCAACCAGGCCCCCACCCATGTCCGACTCATGTCTCCCAGCACCCCCACCCCCCCAGCCACCAGGGGCAGCCTCCACCAGGCCCCCACCCATGTCTCCCAGCACCCCCACCCACCAGCCACCAGGGGCAGCCTCCACCAGGCCCCCACCCATGTCTCCCAGCACCCCCACCCCCCAGCCACCAGGGGCAGCCTCCACCAGGCCCCCACCCATGTCTCCCAGCACCCCCACCCCCCAGCCACCAGGGGCACCCTCCACCAGGCCCCCACCCATGTCTCCCAGCACCCCCACCCACCAGCCACCAGGGGCAGCCTCCACCAGGCCCCCATCCATGTCTCCCACCACCCCCACCCCCCAGCAGTGCAGGGGCAGCCTCCACCAGGCCCCCACCCATGTCTCCCAGCACCCCCACCCCCCAGCCACCAGGGGCAGCCTCCACCAGGCCCCCACCCATGTCTCCCACCACCCCCACCCACCAGCCACCAGGGGCAGCCTCCACCAGGCCCCCACCCATGTCTCCCAGCACCCCCACCCCCCAGCCACCAGGGGCAGCCTCCACCAGGCCCCCACCCATGTCCGACTCATGTCTCCCAGCACCCCCACCCCCCCAGCCACCAGGGGCAGCCTCCACCAGGCCCCCACCCATGTCTCCCAGCACCCCCACCCCCCAGCCACCAGGGGCAGCCTCCACCAGGCCCCCACCCATGTCCGACTCATGTCTCCCAGCACCCCCACCCCCCAGCCACCAGGGGCAGCCTCCACCAGGCCCCCACCCATGTCTCCCAGCACCCCCACCCCCCAGCCACCAGGGGCAGCCTCCACCAGGCCCCCACCCATGTCCGACTCATGTCTCCCAGCACCCCCACCCCCCAGCCACCAGGGGCACCCTCCACCAGGCCCCCACCCATGTCCAGGAACAGAGACTTCCATGCTGTCATGTGTGCAATCTGCACAGGGCTCCCCATGTCACATTCAAACACATGCAACAACCATGCGGTTCACACATTACAGGTCGCACATGCATTACCATGATGTCCCTGCACACATACATGCGTACATGGCCTATGTCACACATGCAGGCAAGTATCAGACAACCAGCACACTGCAACATGCCCTGTCTCACACAGCAATGCTTGGCCACTTACCGCTCAACTCCAGACGGGTCTCCCTCTCAAGGACCTGGCTGTGGAGCGCTGGGTGTGCGCGTTCCAGGACCCTCAACTGGATGGAACTCATGCGGCCCCGGCCCCCCTCCACAAGGCGCCGGGCCTCCATGAGGGTCCTGGACCTCAAGTCCTCCCAGCGCTTCTTGACCTTCTGGATGGTGCGGGTTGCCACCCCCTCCGCGTCCTCTCCCGTCCTTCCCTGTTGGCGCGGGACGATCCGAAGAGGGCATCATACTGCCCCAGGACATGCTCCACCAGGACCCCAACTTCGGTGGCAGTGAAGCTGGTGCCCCTCTGCCCCTCTGGCCGGGGGTTGCCACTGGTGTCAGATGTGGATGTGCTCGACATGGCAACCCCAGGGGCAGGAGTGGGTGACCAACTGGGTCCTGGGGCTGGGCTGTGGAGCGATGTCATTTGAGTCGGGACTCTTCTGTACCAGCAGGGGTGGACACAGCAACTGGAGCCCTGCAGATGGCTGATGTGCAGGCACCAAATGGCAGGGCACGGTGGCAGCAGGCAGGCAGGCAGGCAGCAGCAGATGGCATGTGGGAGGCTGCTTGGGGCACTGGGGGCCAGTGAATTGGCCTTCTGGGCAGGAGCGTGGTCTTCCGTGTGTTTTCGCGTGGCCAGCTTCATACGGAGTGAATAGGCACGTGAAAAACCTGCACGCTGCGTGTAATGCGCGTAAGCGCGCGTGAAAAACTGCACGTCCGCGTGTAATAGGAGGAAAGGGTCCATGCATAAGCGTGCGCGCGTGAAAAAATGCACGTCCGCGTGTAATGCGCGTAATCAAACGTGAAAAAGTGCACGTCCGCATGTGACGTGACGCGCGCGTGCGTTTCCCTCAGCACGGGTTAAAGGTGAGCGGGCCCAGCTGTTCGCTGTACGTGCCTTTCGTGGAGACCGACGTGTGTTGCTGCTTCCAGTCGTTTCGCGCGCCATCTACTTCACAGCTCTCAAGGACGTATCTCTTCTTTTGGCGGGGGTATTGGCTACGCGTGTTTTTCTGCATCGCGCTAGTCAGACGGTGAGTCGCAAACGCTCCTTTTCCCACTGCGGGTGCCCCTGTGTATCGCACCCATTTTCGATGTCATCGTAGCCTGCGTGTCCCACGCGTACGCGTTATACGTGTTACTGGGTGCCACCACGTACTGCGGGAGGTTTAATCCACGCACGTAGGCTGCAGGGTTGCGTGCACGGTTTTACTGCAGTTTTGGGGTGCCTGAGCGTTGCGTGACCCGTCAACACATCACCGGGGTCACATACAGCCTTGCAGGTGCAGGGGGGCTGTTAACATCTTGCTTCCCACCCCCTTCACCCCAATTGCCCAGGTCAATTGTGCTGTACACCTCCCATTGGCACCACTCCATCTGTGCCAGCACTATTACATCTGTGCCATGGTAGGGAGGCTACCAAAGGTGAGGGGCGCCTCAGCTGGGCGTCCTCCTCGTGGCGGGCGTGGTCGGGGACGTGGCCGTGGTGACCAGGGAGTAGGGGGACTCCAGGGTGTCCAGGGCAGCCACAGAGGGGGAAGAGGCAGGGGTGCGCCACTTGAGCACAATGTTGTGCCATGTGTTGGTGCAGCCATGCCACCACCCCCTGTGGTTCAGGGGGATGCAGCTCCTGCATCTGGCACTGGCACCCGTATGACCCGGCAGTCCTTTTCATCGACTGCCACGGGCCCAAGGGTAGCTGTAGCTGCAGGTGCAGTTGTGGACACCGCCACCCAGGCTCAGGGTCTGCCAGCGCAGGCTGCGTTGGCACTTGAAGAGCCCTTGGTAGATCTCCAACAGGCCAGGGGGGAAACCATTGGGGCAGGCCGGGCTGCTCAGACCAAGACACGTGTCCCTGGGGCAGTCATGTCATCTGCTGCCCCGAACAGCCGGGTGTTGGCAAGTGCAGGGGCAGATGCACCCAACAGCACCCCGGTTGTGAGTCTGCCAACCAGGACCGTTGCGGTCAATGACCCTGCCACAGCTGATGTTGCTGCGCAGGGTCCATTAGTGGGCACCCAGCTGCCACTGACACAAGTCAGGCCTTTGGTCATCCCTCCACCTGCCACTCCCTCGGCTCAATCCACCCAACCCACTGGCCATACTGGTCAGGGCGGCATTAGCCAGCCAGGGTCTGCACCACAGTCCAAGAGGAGGAAGGTTGCATCTGCAGCACAGGCTGGGACCCCACACACAGCCACGACCTCCTGCACGTCGAGGAAGAAGCCTTTCTGTAAGCAGGAACTGGACTTCCTCGTGGACTACGTGCGGGGACACAGCCGTGACATGCTAGTGGGTGCCAATAGTCAGACTACGGCTGCCCAACGTGACACCCACTGGAAGCATGTGGCGGAACATGTCAGTTCATTCGGCCATGAGGTGCGCACGGTGCAGGAGTGCAAAAAGCGCTGGAATGACATCAAGCGCAGCACTAAGGCCAAGCGTGCCTCAAATTACAACTTGACTCTGGTGACTGGCGGTGGGCCTGCACCAGAGGAGGAAGAACTCACTCCGCATGAGGCTCTCGTTGCGGAGTTCATACCACCAGAATTGGTCGAAGGTGTGGGAGAGATGCAGGACTTTGATGCACAGTCCAGTGAGTGTTGATGCGTAGTTGTTGAGGACGTGTGTGTTTCAC
This sequence comes from Ambystoma mexicanum, assembly GCF_040938575.1. Lineage (NCBI taxonomy): Eukaryota > Metazoa > Chordata > Amphibia > Caudata > Ambystomatidae > Ambystoma > Ambystoma mexicanum. The sequence goes on along the minus strand of NC_090925.1, from coordinate 1,250,104,896 downwards.
TTGTGGGATGTGTTGTGCATGATTGCTGCTACATGTGACCTGTACATGGTTCTGATGTGTAAGTAATGCAATGCCACCGTCATGCTCCCTTGCCCCTCCTCCGCCACTCTGCACCCCAGTTCCACCTTTGCACTGGTCTGCTACATTCTTGCCAATGTGTAGTTTCATGTTCATGTGTCCTGTGTAGATGCTAACATCCAGCTTAGAAACTGCCAGACATATGCCGTGTGGTACAGCCTTAGTACTCGATGCAGGGCATCCCACTTGTACTGTGCATGGGTCAGATGTCCCGCAGGGACATGAGTGCCCCTTCATGCTCCATGTGCATTGCACACATGCCCCTATGTGTCCTTGACTGGATGATCACTGTAATATGAGTCCTTGGTTACATACATTGCCTGCCATATCATCGGCCTCCCCATGTCAACTGTGGCTCAGTCCTGCGTTGCACACATGTTTAGGCTCTGACAATCTGTGTGGCTCACAGGCCTCAGCCTGTTCAATGGCCAATGACTCTGTCCAACTCTTGTCGTGTCTTCTTCACACGTGGCCGGCCTCCGGATCTTCCATCATGTGTCCTGCCCACTGTCCCAGCATCATTTGCAGTGTTGTAATTGAAATCACATTAAGCTGTTGATGCCAGTCAACACTGCTTGTCAATACACAGGTGTATGGTCAGCCTTTTGATACCATGCTAGGCATCCCTGCTTTGGTACTGGGGTGGAGGGGTGCTTGCCTTCTAGACATGGTACACATTGAATACACAATGCACGTGATGTCTGATTTTGACATTGCACTGCCTTCACATTTCCTGGCACACACCATGGAGTGCTTGTACATGTAGGTAGTGAGTGGCGTACACATTTTCTGCACTGCTTAGACCCACTTCCATGCAAACTGCCACCTTTCAACAGGTCTGATCACAGAAGCTATTCTAAGTAGACCCAGCATGCATGCAAGGTCATATGTTGTGTGTCACATGTCTGCCAGATGCCTTTGCTGTCGGTGTGTGTGTGTGTGTTGTGTGCTTCTGACATGTGTACTGACCTTTTCCTCTCTATTTTTCAGGTGATGACGCAATGGATGCAGAGGATGGTGTTGTCATGCCAGACACAGGGTTGGTAAGACCACATCAACCCGGCACTAGTGGGGGTCGTGGGGTGGTAGGCCACGAAAACCCCCAAGTGCTGCAGTCCATCCTGTCTCTGGCTGCCTATGAGTCCAGCCTTGATGACGACTCTGACGTCCATGTTGAGTTGGATGACCATCAAGTCCATGTGTCAGGGGTGAGTGATTCTGATGTGGACACTCCTCTGTCTGCGACCCCTGCACTGAGGGATCAGACAGTCTTGGTTCCTCCGCCCGTGGTGGATCGGGACGCAGGGTCACCCTCCACACCAGTCACTGATGTGCCTGGGACATCACGTAGACGGGGGCATGTAGTCGTGCAGCCGCAGGCGGTGCCAACACAGCGAGGACCCCCGGTCCTTGGGTCCCGCAGGGGTCAAGCCCGGCAACGCGGTCGCCGCGCGCAACCGCTGTATACTGAGTGGGAGCAAGACATGACTGCCAATTCAGAACGGCAGGGGGCAGCAATGGAGAACATCGCTGACAGCATGGAGCGTGTGGCCCGATCTGTGCTCCCCCCTGCTAGGCAGGTGCTTCTCCAGCAGCAGGCGGCACGGTCCACGGCCCGCTCACTCAGGCTGGGCATGGCGGCCTCAGACAGGGCACGCCAGGCTGAAATGTCGTCTCTGCGTCAAGTAATTGCTGCTCACGCAGAGGCGTACATGGATGCCCTGAGGGAGGAGTATGCCTCCCTCAGATCCACTCTGGGTGTCCCTATGATGTCCCAGAGGCAGCAGGCAGAGGAGAGGTTTGCACAGCTTGAGCGCACCATCTCGGCTGAGCTACAGGCTTGCCGGGAGGTGCAGCGGTTGTCCAGCCAGGCCTTGCAGGAGGAACTCAGTGTTACACGTGCTACCTTGCAAGAGGAAGCACGTGTATCACGTGAGGTCCTGCATGCAGACCTATGTAACATCGCCACACAGAACCAGGCTCACCTGTCCGGCAGACTTGCTGCCGACGAGGGGCAAGCTGCGGCTAGGCGTGGCCAGGCTACTGTGCCACGTCCTCCTTATCAGGATGAGCCAGACTCGGACAACCATCTATCTCCCACATAGGTCGTGCTGTGCAGGCGTTGAGCCCATGGAGGTATTTTTTTTTGGCTCAGCATCATCGCATGTGGACGTTGAGCAGCACCCTGTACCTCCCCCCTCCTGGGTGCCTCCCCTCCCCCCCGGGTCGTATGTGGCCATTTTTGATTTTTCTTTTAGTTTAGTTAGTTAAGTTTCTGTTTGATAGTTAGTTTAAATAGGTAATGTAGGTTTTCCATAGTTAGTGTAATTAGTTAATAGTTGAGTTAGTTTAAAATTTGTAGTCTATTGTGCTTACATGTGACAGTGCGGTGCCTTGTGGTTTTTGAAGGCATCCACTGTCTGTTCCAGCTGGGCCCTTCATGGTTGTCTTGTGTATGTGTTTGCTGCTTGGGTTCCTTGACTCACATATGCCACTCCTGCCTCCCTTATCCATGGGCTCGCAAGGATGGTTCGGTGTAACAGAATTTTACACAAGGGCTTTGGACTGTCATATCTGTGGCATGTCTGGTGCTTTTTGACTTGTGCTGACACCCCTAGTGGGGATGATTTAGGTGTAATTGTCCACTGTTCAGCTTTTGCTAGATGGGGCGTGTCATGATTAATGTGGACATTGATTGCTATGCATTGTGTATTATATTTCATATCTTTCCTGTACACGTGCTTGTTGCAAATCATGCTGTAGATAGTGTTCCACATTTTGGAGGTGAAAGACGGACTGATGGTGTGATTTGTGATGTGACTCTCTGACATGGTCAAGTAATGAGATGCATGATGAGACACACACAGATCACTTTGATGCATTAATCATGTGTTTCATGCACTTTCTGCAGGGGGATGAGGCACCAGAGCACCTTTGCCAGCAGACATGGCCCATTGGACAACGTAATTCCTGACCTATTTGTTGGTGCCCACATGCACATGTGTGCACATGCAGAGCCACAGTGATTGCAGACCCACATCCTAGAACTGCTGACATGTTCCAAGGAACTCCAGGCAAGGTGAGCATCACAGGGGGGCCACTAGACAGCAAAGCTTGCACCAGGCGAGTTGCACGTGCAGGCTTAGTCACAGCACTGAGGGTGAGCTTAGACAAATATTGGTGTTGAAGCACACAATGCAGCTCAGATGTGTTTGTGGACTGATGGCTGTTGATAGTAGGGTTGTCTGGGACACATGCGGGGGCAGTGGCACATACCCTGCGGTACACCAAGGTTCATTGAGGCACTTGTATCAACCATGTAGCCTTCCAAGACATGGAAAGGGGCAGCTCACAGGGACATACAGCAAGGGACATACTCGGGTGCAGTGCATGTCTATTCCACGTACTTCATGATAAATGCACTGGCAACTTTGTTTTGGTCATGGTGGTACACAACTTGCTCTGTAGTCATGGCTTGCCATATGGGTCTGTCTGCTTACCCAGGGAACATTGCATGTTGTGTGAATTGTGAAACATTGGTGTTCCATTTGCCACGCACCCACCAGCGGCTGACTTACTGCATTAACTGTGAATGACCCGTCACAGGGGTGATGTTATATATGGGTACGAAGCATGGAGCACAGATTGTCTGTTTGTAGAGTTGTATGTTGTTATGGGGCATGTTTTGTGTTGTGTTTTTGTGTAATTGGCACGTACAGGTTGCTGACTGTGTCTCTCTTTGCAGCATTGCAGTGCTCCTGTAACCGGACCTGAGAGTGCGCAGGCAGGAGGCCAGCACTCAAAACCAGAGCTAAGTGTCTTGTTGTATTTTCTTACAAACTGCCCTGCATAGGCTTGCTGGGGAGTGTACTGATGCATGGATGTATGTGTGGTCCTATTTGGTATGTTTTTTACCCTAATCACCCGTGATCCTATGCAATTTCGAAACCTGTACCCTCTACCCGGTGTTCCTGCTTCCCATGCCTATCCAAGCAATGTTCCCTGACCCTCTTTCCCCACTGGGGTTGCGGATGCCTGTGTAAGCCCCGAACTTGCAGGCGCCAAAACCCTAGAGGGGGTGGTTGGGTCGTACCACTCCTGAGCCTGGACTACAGAAGGCCATGACAATGATGTCCAAGTTTGTTTGGATTGTGCATGTGTTCATGCAGGTCGTACATTTTCGTGCATTCCCTGGTTTCATGTGTCATTCCTACTCCCCTCACCTGCCACGCATTCCAGTCATCCAGTGTGTCTACACCTGTCCCGACTGCATATCCCTGAACCTCTTTCCCCACCAGGATCTCAGGGGCCTGTGTGAGTTTGACCTTGCAGGCACCCGGGACATGGTGTGGGTGGTTGTTTCATGAGACTCCAGCGCCTGTACAGGGGATCTGTGACAGTACACATCCATTCATGGTGCATCATCCTATGTCATGTACCACACATGTCTCACATCCTGTCGTGACATTGTTTTGCTGTGCTACCTTGGTTGTTGCATCATAGTGGTAGTACTTGGCCTTTGAGACGTACTGCTATGTCAAGTCATCTACTGGAGGGTGTTTGGGTTCCTTTTCATGCCTTGGATTATGTGATTTTGGAAATGAGTGTGGATTCTGAGGGTTCAGGCATCTCTTTACACACAAGGTGGGAGATGGACACGAAGGGTAAAGGTGATCCTGTGGCCAGGTGGGAATGAGGGTTGGAGGCTCCATGACCCAGGTGCAGTTGTTCAGTGGGTCATGGTCATTTGCGAGGGGGGGGGGGGTTGTTGTTGATAGTTGCGTTGCCCTGCAGTGTGATGGGAACTCTGACATTGTAATGTTGTTGTCCTATGTACATGTTGTGTTCTGCTGATCAATGCCTGTTCATGTGTTGTGTTTTCCTTTCTGGTGCGAGGGGATAGTAGTGGTTTGACATGCTGGGGTGTACACATGATGGATGTTCACATGTGATGTGTAGGGAACACTGATGGTCACTTGAGTGCACATGCATATGTGGAGTGCATGTCCTTGCAGAACCACACACTTGCACTCGGATGCACTCCATGTCCTCCCACCCTTGCATATCCACGTGTACACTGTTTGCCTTCTGGTGCCCACTGTGTCCCGCCAGCACATGTTCTGTGACCGATTATGGTTCGAGTACATGCCTAATTTGATTTTTGATGTAGTCTGTCACTTAGATGTGATGCTCAGGGTGTGCATCACACGCAATGGCTGTTCACTGTGCTGTGCGCTGAGCAGTGTGATGCAGGAGTAGGACATTGCACACATGAGCTGCAGTGTTCATTTTGCAATGCATCATGTGCATATAGCCAGGCATTCATTGTGATGTTACGTCTACGACTGTTGTAATGCATTAGGAATCGACTTATTTTTGGTGGGACATTTTGTTGGTCTGTCATTTCATCGGATTCCGGGTCAGGCATCATTGTCCGATGCCACTGTACATTTAGGACATGGAAATGTGTACCTTATCGTTACTGGGTCGGTGTATGGGTATTGCTTGCCATGTCATGTTGATGTTTGGGAGGGTTTGACTGACATGACAGTGATGGCCATGGCCTGTTTTGCAGGTGTGTGTGATGCACACCTTGCATGTCCAGGTCATCCGCTTCTCAGAGCAACTAGCTGGGGGTAGGTTTCTCTCCGCAGCAGGGCCCTCCCCCTCAAACAGACTTCCTGACTTGAACTTGAGGGGAACCATCTCCAGTTCTGGAAGCACCTCAAGACCTTCCTCTTTGCTTCTGCTTACTCTCTGCCTCTCCCTTGCAGAATTGTTCACTGGAACTGCACAGGAGCTGCAACTGGGCCACTCTCACCAACCTCGGTCCCTGGCCCAGCCACTGTCCACTTGCACTGCCACCCTGGCAACCCCTGCACTGCAGTACTGTCTCTCTATCCCTACAGCCCTCCCTTCCCAGCACTCGTCTGCACTTAACTTAGCAGTTGCCACCAGGCGACCTATGTATAATTTTTTGGCCTACTTCCCCTGTACTGGACTCCCCCCCACCCTTGCACTTTTCCCTTCCCCCTACCCCTGCACTTGCACAATCACAATGACACCTGGCCTAGTAGTACCGTTCTCTGTGTTCCCTTGTCCCCCCCCCCTGCCTCATTGTGCCTTGTAATACTTGTGTATGGCTCATGTCATGTCACATGTCATGTGTGCATTTTGGTTGCACAGGATAGCTTGTGTTTAAGTAGCTAGGGATGCAGACGATGTGGCACTTCCATGGCAACTATCTCAGGGTGGTAGGGTTGTGACAGTTGACTGTCACTTTGTCATCATCGATTGTCACCTGGTATGTGCCAGGCCTGTGTGCACTCCGCAGGGGTGGGAGTTTAGGTGAAAAATGTGGCCACAAGCTGGGTCCGGGCTACCTCGCCACGTGCCCTGTCCCCTCCCATGGGCAGCGCCTGTGCCTGTGGTTGGGGATGTGGGGGCACCACCATGTCCACCGGGACGCCCTGACGTGTTGCAACATTGTGCAGGACACATGCTGCCACAATGATCCTGCACACAACTGCTGGTGCATAGAGTAGTTGCCCACCAGAGCGGTCAAGGGAGCGGAAACGTGACTTGAGCACTCCGAATGTGCGCTCCACTATGTCCCTGGTTGCAATAGGGGCAGCGTTGTATCTTACCTGGGGTGGTGTGGTGGGGTTCCGGTTTGGCGTCATCATGTGGTTGCTCAGAGGGTAGGCACTGTCCCCTGGGGAGGTGATAATTGTTCAGATTATTAGGGTTGGTATATTTGTCTGTGTGTGACTTGCATGCATGTGCAAGGGCATTTGTACTCACCTAGGAGCCATGTGTCGCCATGCTGCCCAGCTTCCAGGGCCCGGCTCAGGGCGGACATTCTGTATATGAAACTGTCATGGGTGGAGCCAGGGTAGTTTGCATACACAGAGGTGATGATTCCCTTTGCATCGCATACCACCTGTACATTGATGGAATGCCAGTGCTTGCGGTTTCGGTAGATGTGCTCAGTGGCCCTAGGTGGACGTAGGGCCACATGGGTGCAATCTATGGCACCGAGCACTTTGGGGAAGTGTGCCACCCTGAAAAAATCCAGGACAACGGCCTGCCTTTCTGCGGGTGTTCTGGGCATGTATATGTGCCTGCGGACTGAGGGGCGCGCTGTCATGATTGCCAGTACCTGGTGTAGGCAGCGTGACTGCGTGGCCTGTGAGACCCCCCCCACTATGGCAGTGGTCCGCTGAAACGACCCAGTGGCCAAGAAATGCAAGACATTGAGCAGCTTCTCCAAGGGGCTCAATGCTTGGGAGCAAAGGGTGGGGGATGTGAGGTCATCTTCCCACTCCCTGACCAGGTCTAGGATGATATGGGGTGGAAACCTATACCTGCCGTAGACCTGGTCGTCAGGCATCCCAAAAAGGCCTGTCCGTGGTGCAAAAATGCGTGCCCTGGCTATTCTCCTCCTCCTGCGGTGTCCCACAATCACTGCAGCAACAAATGGGGCATTCATCTCGCTGTATATACGCGTTTGTTGTTTGCGCGCACTTTTATGCTGTGCGCGGGCGCGGGACGCCTCCGTGTGGGCGGACTCGTTGGTTTCCCGTATTCGGGTGTCATCGCGTGTGATCGGAGGGGAGCGAGCGTACACGCGAGTGGCCTGGGTACGTGTGTTTCGGGGTGCGCGGGAAGTTCCACACGCGATTGCCCTGGGTACGCGTGTTTCGGGGTGCGCGGGTAGTTCCACACGCGATTGGCCTGGGTACGTGTGTTTCGGGGTGCGCGGGTAGTTCCACACGCGATTGGCCTGGGTACGTGTGTTTCGGGGTGCGTGGGAAGTTCCACACGCGATTGCCCTGGGTACGTGTGTTTCGGGGTGCGTGGGTAGTTCCACACGCGATTGGCCTGGGTACGTGTGTTTCGGGGTGCGCGGGTAGTTCCACACGCGATTGGCCTGGGTACGTGTGTTTCGGGGTGCGCGGGAAGTTCCACACGCGATTGCCCTGGGTACGTGTGTTTCGGGGTGCGCGGGTAGTTCCACACGCGATTGGCCTGGGTACGTGTGTTTCGGGGTGCGCGGGTAGTTCCACACGCGATTGGCCAGGGTACGTGTGTTTCGGGGTCCCGTGAACTTTCACACGCGATTGGTTGGGATCCACGTGTGTACTGTCATCACGTGCAATGAGGGATACTCCCTCGCACGTCACGTCACAGACGCGCTCACGCGCTGAGGGCCTTTGGTCCAATGAAAATGCGTATCCGTGCAGACGCGCTTACGCGCTAAGGGCCTTTCCTCGAATTACACGCTGACGTGCAGAATTTTCACGTGCCAAATCACTCCGTATCAAGCTGGCCACGCGTAAGCACACGGAAGACCACGCTCCTGCCCAGAAGGCCGAACTACTGCCCCCCAGAGCCCCGAGCACGCTCCCACCTGCCATCTGCTGCTGCCTGACTGCCTGCTGCCCACGTGCCCTGCCATTTGCTGCCTGCACATCAGCCAGGGGTGCTGTTGGTGTGACCACCCCTGCTGGAACCAAAGACTCCCGACTGGGATTCCATCGCTCCACAGCCCAGCCCCAGGACCCAGTTGCCCACCCACTCCTGCCTCTGGGGTTGTCATGTTGGGGCAAACTCCATCTGTGACCACTGACAACCCCCGGCCAGAGAGGCAGAGGGGCACCAGCTTCAGTGCCACCGAAGTTGGTGTCCTGGTGGAGCAAGTCCTGGGGCAGTATGATGCCCTCTTCGGAAGTTGCCGCGCCGACAAGGAAGGACGGACTCGGATCTGGACTGACATCGTGACTGCCATCAACGCGGAGGGGGTGGCAGTCCGCGACTTCCAACATGTCAAGAAGCGCTGGGAGGACTTCAGGTCCAGGACCCTGACCAAGGCCCGGCGCCTCTTGAAGGCAGCGGATGCCAAGGGGCGCCGGGGCCACTTGTCGGAAGAACAGATGAGGGTACTGGAACACATATCCCCAGCGCTCCACGTCCAGGTCCTTGAGAGGCAGACCCGTCTGGAGTCGAGCGGTGAGTGTACATGCATCCTGATTGTGAGCAGTGCGTGTGGTGATTGTTCAGTAGTGTGCAGGTTGCACATCTGTTTGTATGGGGTCGAGTATGGGTGCGGGTGTACAGGGCCTTGGGGCTGACACATGCGAGGGCTGTAATGTGTGAGACATGGATGGTGCCTGTGTGTGTGGGCTTGCATGCCAAATGCAGTTGTGTGGGCACACAAGTTTGTATGAATGTGTATGTGAGTAGACATGTCCGTGATGTCACGCATGTATGTTGTTTTCAGCTGATTGTATCAGCGCTGTGTACATGTGCATGTGTGTGTATTTGACAAGGGTGCAACAGTGATGCAACATGGATGCATGTGACAGCGGTATGTGGAAGCCTGATGGGCAGATGTGACATGGATGCCCGTCTGAACACTGCGACACTTAGCAGAGGTGTACACATGCATGCAAGTGTGGTGGTGTGTGTACATGTGTGGTGCACTTCCTGTTGCATGTGATGTCTGGCTCACCTTTGGCTGCTGATGCTGTTGTATGTGTATGGATGGTGTTGGCAGTTGCAACATGGGTGTGGTATGGCTCGTGTGTGCAAGTTGTAATGACATGTGTGTTGGGGATTGTGATGACATGTCAGAGGTTTGCCAATGCCACTCATGTACAACTGTCATGTGTGTATGTGTACATTGTACAGTGCCCTGATGCCTGTGTTTTGTTTCTCCCTGTCTGCAGCGTCAACTGATGAAGAGGGCGGAGAAGGTGCTGTGGAGCACAGCGGCGGGGATCCCACCGCCAGCCGGAGACGCAAGGCCCGGCTCCCCTCCCAGGTTGTCATCTCGTCGGGGAGTGAGGAGTCCGGTGCCGCGTCCCAGGCCGCAGCTGCCGGGGGGAGGTCCAAGAGGCGGAGGTTGCAGTTGGACTCCTCGGCAGCAGAAGGGGCAGCTGGGACCCCACAGGGCCCAACGGGGGAAGATGGCACAGAGTCATCCAGGTTGGTGGGGGGTTTGGTGGAGGAGGAGGCCGTGCAAGCACCGGAGACGGGGTCTGGGGGTGGGGATCCCACTGGTGCTAGTGGTGCAGTGCAGGACCAGGGACAGGAGGCAGCACAGGCCGCCGCGGAGGTGCCTGTGTGCAATCCTGTCCCTGATCCTGTCCCTGCATCATCTTGCACCAGCAGGGATGCCCATGTCCAGACCAGTTTTCAGGCAGGGGATGAGCTGACGTCAACTGGCCTTCCTCTGCCTGCGGACGTGGCTATCCAGGCCCGGGTTGAGCCTGTCCTGGCTGGAGTGGCGTTGCGTCAACGGGCCATGCGAGGTGACCTGCAGTCTTTTCATGAAGAGACTGCAGGTCATCTCGAATGGCTCGTTGACCACGTCAGCCTGCTGGGACAGGTCACCCAGGCCGGATTCCTCCGTCTGATGGGGCTTGCCACGACCCCCTCCTCAGCTGGACCCCCTACGCGCCAGTCGTCCTCTGTGCCATCTTCCCACCCATCAGTCACCTGGGTGCCCTGTGGAGCTGCCTCTGACGGTGCGGCCAGGCTGGTGGAGGAGGCATCGTCCAGCAGGGGTGGCCACGTCAACGACTGCACCCCAGCCGGCGGAGGATGTGCAGGCAGCAGGAGGCAGTGCAGGGGCAGAGGCACAGCAGCAGCAGCACCATGGTGGGAGCCATGAAGGCTCGGGGCCTTCGACATCGGAGGGGCAGGCATCGGCCGGAGGGCAGGAGGACCCAGGACAAAAAGTGTCTTCCGTGTGGCAGCGGTTGGGCCACGCCATAGATGCGGAGCGGCAGCGGGCGGAAGAGGCACGGCTCTCAATGGTCAGGGCGGAGAACTCCATGCAGAGGGCCCTGAGGCGGGTCGAGTGCCTCGAGGCAATCCGCAGGGCTTTGGAGGTGGACACGTCGACGGCCCTGCGGACCCTCGGGGCCATGGAGGAGGACCGCCTCCGGGACATTGAGGAGGAGTTCGATGATGCCCTGGCCCGGCACATCCAGAAGTGAGCCGTGGAACTAGCCCGCTGCCCTTGTACATAGTTATGTAGGTAGTGTTAAGTTTCATTTTTGTTTTTATTTCATTTGGACCTTTTGGACATTGGCCACATTTTTGTTTTTATTTATTTATTAGTTAGTGTAGTTAGTTAGGTTTCCTTTATTTTGTTGGGATGATGGACCCTGGCTTCTTGGATTGTACATAGTTGTGGACTTGTACATACTTTCTTTTTTAACATTATCCATGGATCAATGGCTTATAATTTTTTTTTCACATTGGATTTTGTTTGGTGGACATTGACTTTGTACTACATTACTTTGGATTTCTATATTCTTTAATTGTTTTTTTATTTTGAACTGACATGCTTCTTTTCATTTTTTTCCATTCACATTTCTGTTTATTCATTTTTGTTTCTATTCATCTTAAATACATTATTTATTTGTTGCACTTCAATGTGTGGTGTCTCATTGTTTTCATGCATTTCATGTTATGTGTTTTGAGAATCACTGACACCCATTGGGTGTATGTGAGGGACATGTGTTTGTTTTGGAACTTGCAATTGGTGTTCTGTGATGTAATTGCAGAATATGAGTGGGTGGATGCAATACTCGGGTGGGTGTTTTGCATTTGGGGGCTGACCATAGAGACCAGGGATCTGGACTGTGATGACATGTTGGGTGGGGAACATGAGTTGGACATGGGTGGGGGCCTGCTGGAGGGTGCCCCTGGATGCTGGGGGGTGAGGGTGCAGGGGGACATGTGTGGGGGCCTGGTGGAGGGTGCCCCTGCACTGCTGGGGGGTGGGGGTGGTGGGAGACATGTGTGGGGGCCTGGTGGAGGGTGCCCCTGGATGCTAGGGGGTGGGGGTGCAGGGGGACATGAGTGGGGGCCTGGTGGAGGGTGCCCCTGGATGCTGGGGGGTGAGGGTGCAGGGGGACATGTGTGGGGGCCTGTTTGAGGCTGCCCCTGCACTGCTGGGGGGTGGGGGTGGGGGGAGACATGAGTGGGGGCCTGGTGGAGGGTGCCCCTGGATGCTGGGGGGTGGGGGTGTTGGGAGACATGTGTGGGTGCCAGGTGGAGGGTGCCCCTGGATGCTAGGGGGTGGGGGTGCAGGGGGACATGAGTGGGGGCCTGGTGGAGGGTGCCCCTGGATGCTGGGGGTGGTGGGAGACATGAGTGGGGGCCTGGTGGAGGGTGCCCCTGGATGCTAGGGGGTGGGGGTGCAGGGGGACATGAGTGGGGGCCTGGTGGAGGGTGCCCCTGGATGCTGGGGGTGGTGGGAGACATGAGTGGGGGCCTGGTGGAGGGTGCCCCTGGATGCTAGGGGGTGGGGGTGCAGGGGGACATGAGTGGGGGCCTGTTTGAGGCTGCCCCTGCACTGCTGGGGGGTGGGGGTGGGGGGAGACATGAGTGGGGGCCTGGTGGAGGGTGCCCCTGGATGCTAGGGGGTGGGGGTGCAGGGGGACATGATTGGGGGCCTGTTTGAGGCTGCCCCTGCACTGCTGGGGGGTGGGGGTGGTGGGAGACATGTGTGGGTGCCAGGTGGAGGGTGCCCCTGGATGCTAGGGGGTGGGGTGCAGGGGGACATGAGTGGGGGCCTGGTGGAGGGTGCCCCTGGATGCTGGGGGGTGAGGGTGCAGGGGGACATGTGTGGGGGCCTGTTTGAGGCTGCCCCTGCACTGCTGGGGGGTGGGGGTGGTGGGAGACATGTGTGGGTGCCAGGTGGACGGTGCCCCTGGATGCTAGGGGGTGGGGGTGCAGGGGGACATGAGTGGGGGCCTGGTGGAGGGTGCCCCTGGATGCTGGGGGGTGAGGGTGCAGGGGGACATGTGTGGGGGCCTGTTTGAGGCTGCCCCTGCACTGCTGGGGGGTGGGGGTGCAGGGGGACATGAGTGGGGGCCTGGTGGAGGGTGCCCCTGGATGCTGGGGGGTGAGGGTGCAGGGGGACATGTGTGGGGGCCTGTTTGAGGCTGCCCCTGCACTGCTGGGGGGTGGGGGTGGTGGGAGACATGTGTGGGTGCCAGGTGGAGGGTGCCCCTGGATGCTAGGGGGTGGGGGTGCAGGGGGACATGAGTGGGGGCCTGGTGGAGGGTGCCCCTGGATGCTGGGGGTGAGGGTGCAGGGGGACATGTGTGGGGGCCTGTTTGAGGCTGCCCCTGCACTGCTGGGGGGTGGGGGTGGTGGGAGACATGTGTGGGGGCCTGGTGGAGGGTGCCCCTGGATGCTAGGGGGTGGGGGTGCAGGGGGACATGAGTGGGGGCCTGGTGGAGGGTGCCCCTGGATGCTGGGGGGTGAGGGTGCAGGGGGACATGTGTGGGGGCCTGTTTGAGGCTGCCCCTGCACTGCTGGGGGGTGGGGGGGGTGGGAGACATGTGTGGGGGCCTGGTGGAGGGTGCCCCTGGATGCTAGGGGGTGGGGGTGCAGGGGGACATGAGTGGGGGCCTGGTGGAGGGTGCCCCTGGATGCTGGGGGGTGAGGGTGCAGGGGGACATGTGTGGGGGCCTGGTGGAGGGTGCCCCTGCACTGCTCGGGGGTGGGGGTGGTGGGAGACATGTGTGGGGGCCTGGTGGAGGGTGCCCCTGGATGCTAGGGGGTGGGGGTGCAGGGGGACATGAGTGGGGGCCTGGTGGAGGGTGCCCCTGGATGCTGGGGGGTGGGGGTGGTGGGAGACATGAGTGGGGGCCTGGTGGAGGGTGCCCCTGGATGCTAGGGGGTGGGGGTGCAGGGGGACATGAGTGGGGGCCTGTTTGAGGCTGCCCCTGCACTGCTGGGGGGTGGGGGTGGGGGGAGACATGAGTGGGTGCCAGGTGGAGGGTGCCCCTGGATGCTAGGGGGTGGGGGTGCAGGGGGACATGAGTGGGGGCCTGGTGGAGGGTGCCCCTGGATGCTGGGGGGTGAGGGTGCAGGGGGACATGTGTGGGGGCCTGTTTGAGGCTGCCCCTGCACTGCTGGGGGGTGGGGGTAGTGGGAGACATGTGTGGGGGCCTGGTGGAGGGTGCCCCTGGATGCTAGGGGGTGGGGGTGCAGGGGGACATGAGTGGGGGCCTGGTGGAGGGTGCCCCTGGATGCTGGGGGGTGGGGGTGCAGGGGGACATGAGTGGGGGCCTGTTTGAGGCTGCCCCTGCACTGCTGGGGGGTGGGGGTGGGGGGAGACATGAGTGGGTGCCAGGTGGAGGGTGCCCCTGGATGCTAGGGGGTGGGGGTGCAGGGGGACATGAGTGGGGGCCTGTTTGAGGCTGCCCCTGCACTGCTGGGGGGTGGGGGTGGGGGGAGACATGGGTGGGGGCCTGCTGGAGGCTGCCCCTGGTGGCTGGGGGTGCAGGGGGACATGCGTTGGTGGGCAGTAGTGCTAGTTGATATGTGGGTTGGCTGGTGGGCATGGCCATGGTGGATGGGATGCCTGCAGGACATGTGCTGGGTAGGCCCCTGTGGTGTGAGCCACCTGCAGGGGCCGTGGAGGGTGTAGAGGGTACACCTGGGAGGACCCACACGTGCAATTCACGTGTGCTGCTCCCCGCGCACCCCTGGAATACACGTACCCCGCTCAATCGCGTGTGGAACTTCCCGCGCACCCCTGGAATCCACGTACCCGGCCAAATCGCGTGTGGAACTTCCCGCGCACCCCTGGAATCCACGTACACGGCCAAATCGCGTGTGGAACTTCCCGCGCACCCCTGGAATCCACGTACCCGGCCAAATCGCGTGTGGAACTTCCAGCGCACCCCTGGAATCCACGTGCCCGGCCAAATCGCGTGTGGAACTTCCCGCGCACCCCTGGAATCCACGTGCCCGGCCAAATCGCGTGTGGAACTTCCCGCGCACCCCCGGAATACACGTACCCCGCTCAATCGCGTGTGTCACTTCCCGCGCACCCCTGAAATCCACGTACCCGGCCAAATCACGTGTGGAACTTCCCGCGCACCCCCGAAATACACGTACCCCGCTCAATCGCGTGTGGAACTTCCCGCGCACCCCTGAAATCCACGTACCCGGCCAAATCGCGTGTGGAACTTCCCGCGCACCCCTGGAATCCACGTACCCGGCCAAATCGCGTGTGGAACTTCCCGCGCACCCCCGTAATACACGTACCCCGCTCATTCGCGTGTGTCACTTCCCGCGCACCCCCGAAATACACGTACCCCGCTCAATCGCGTGTGGAACTTCCCGCGCACCCCTGGAATCCACGTACACGGCCAAATCGCGTGTGGAACTTCCCGCGCACCCCTGGAATCCACGTACCCGGCCAAATCGCGTGTGGAACTTCCCGCGCACCCCTGGAATCCACGTACCCGGCCAAATCGCGTGTGGAACTTCCCGCGCACCCCCGTAATACACGTACCCCGCTCATTTGCGTGTGTCACTTCCCGCGCACCCCCGAAATACACGTACCCCGCTCATTCGCGTGTGTCACTTCCCGCGCACCCCCGAAATACACGTACCCCGCTCATTCGCGTGTGGAACTTCCCGCGCACCCCCGTAATTTTCTGCTTTGTGCGCTGAGGTTGTGCGCTTTCACTGTGCGCGTCGCGCACCGTCGCGCACGCCTTTCGCGATATTGCAGTGACTTGTGCGCCATGCACGGGTTTGGCGCACATCCCGCGGTGAACACGCGCAGGGACTTCCATGAATCGCACGCGTGCGCGTGCGCCTGTTTTTTTCCGCTTGCGCCTGCTTGCGCCTGCTTGCGCCTACTTGCGCGTAGATTTTCGGCGCACGTTTGTTCCATGAATCGGCCCCTAAGTCTCAAGAGGGGTGAGTGTGACTGAAAGATTTCAATGAGCACACAAAGCAAGGACACTTACAAATTACTCCAGACAGGTGTTATATTAAAAATATAGACACATTTATTACAAGGCCTTTGTAACATCGACCATAGCAAAGAATCACACTAATACTAAAGTAAACCAACACATCACAATCAATACAATATATGTACAAGACCGAAGGGCCTAAGGAGTTATGAGCACGTAATATGTAGACCACCTAGATGGGGAGGAAAACAGGCAGTGCAAATAATCATTAGTCCCAGTTCGACATCAGAATTTCACCTAACTAGGAGGAAGTCCGAGCCCTATGAAGAGAGGAGCCTTATGCTCAAGAGTACATGCACACGCTTGTGGCAATGGACAAAAATAGGGTCTCTGCAAGGGTTTCTGACTGTTCAGGAAGGTGGACGAAGAACAGGTCTCCCACTACTTGAGCAAGACCGCCACTTTCGGGCAGAGGCAGGGTGAGAGTGCGGGACAGATCCGCTATTTCACAACAACGGTGGAAGAGAAGTGGGTTCCTGCGCTAGGGGCCACTGGTTGGGGTATGGACTACTCACCGGTCCCCGATGCAGGCAGACCCAGACTTCGCCAGTTCAGTTCACGTTGCTGGCTGGTTCAGATGCGATGATCAGGACGTCTCGACACTGTGTAGATTCTGCGGTAACAGGATGCAGAGGCGAGGGTGTCCCAAATGCAGCAAACGTGCACAGGTTGTTACCACAGAAGGGCAACACGGCAACCGCGTTTACTCTGGTCCGGGCACACTCATCTCACTTCAGACCTGGGAATGCCAAGTGTACGAAATTCGGTGTGAGAGTGCAGTGGACAAAGAGCTAGCAGTAGGCCAAGTTTCGAGGGCTTCCCCAAAACGGCGGCGGGGACAGAGCAAATGTCCTGTGCAAGCTGGTCAGCCCACTGGTTGGCCCAGGGACACTTCCGAAGAGGCTTACTTGCAGGGTTTGATGAGGGTGCCGGGAATAGTTGATCCCACTATTCCAATGGGTCGAAGCGCCTTCGCAGACCTTCTAGGACAATCAGATGCAGAGGGGTCTCGCAGGAGGACGGCGGTTCAGGGTGCCAAACCTTCAGCGGGTCCCCAGCGGTTCCTCGACTCAGCTTGTTGCAGGATACTTTGCTCCTTATCCCTCGTTCGGTGTGAGCTCAGGAGATTGACATGGTAGTGGTGTTTTCAGCCTTCTCTTACCCAAAGTTCCCTTCGCGCCAAAATGGAGAGGACCCAATGGGAGATCTGCTCACAAACACTCACACCATACGTGGATCTATCACGGACCACGGTGGTCTCAGGCATTCAGGACACTACAGACTCTCTGGCACCCAGGATGTGTATTGGGAACAGACATCCCAGCCCACATCCTGGAGGCATACACACAAGGCATGCAGAAGCCCAGGAAAGCTTTATGTTTTGTGGGAAAGTGCATGACCAAATAAGGACTGACCCTGGTCGGCTCGACCTGGGGAAGGTGAAGGGGCAAAATGGCCAAAGGACAGGACAAAGAACCTTGTGGCATGGCCATTTTGGAGCCAGGCCACTTATTTGTGCCAAACACGGTAAGCACGGATAACATGGCGAAAAAGGGTTCAAAACACAAGAGAAACGATAGCTACCACCAGTCCTGTCCGTGACACACTTGCACAGTTCATAATAAGTCCAGCAAGACTTTCTAGGGCCTTTGGAATGACTAGAGACCCAAGAGCGCGGTAAAGTAAGTTACAGTGCACTCTTGTTTCATGCTGCAGAAAAGCTGCAACATGAGGAAAGGACTAAGGGAAACGAAGTCTCCCAGTACTGACTGTCTTAAGGGCAGGCCAGTTTCCCCATAAGAATTGAGCGAAAGCCCAGAGGAGTGCGGCGGAAGGCTGCGCTTCTCTGGCAAAGTCTAGATCAGGATGTAAAACGGCAGCAAAAAGTTTGGGGGTTGACACATGGAGGGAAAATTACATACAATTATGAAATCTTTCCTAACATCGGGAACTTGGCTAATATAAGACAGAATATGGTCGACCAAGTTTTGCAGTCTATAGAGACTTTGAATTCTAATATAGTGTGTCTGATAGCCTCACTGGGGACTAAGTGGTCCATTGATTTCCCTCTGTGTGATGCCAGAAGCTCTGTACCAGCCTATGCTTCTGGCAGATCTCCATCTCTTAACTTTGGCATGAATGATGCTTGGAGGTGCAAGTACAGTGGGCAGGGCAGAGGTATGCATCAATAAAAAGCGAGACTATACAACCTTTAGCAGGCCCTACGGTGAGACCTGATCTGGGATGGAACATGTCTTCGCTCACGCCACCTGTAAGGTTGGGGTCATTAAAACAGCCAATACCTGATCCATTGCAGGGCTGCTGCTCTACAAACCTTATATTTACCTTTAATGGTAGAACACATGGGAACAAGACTGTGTAGAAGAGTGCCTTGGTCAAGGTGCTATCTCAGGTCTTGGGGGTTATTGATACCACATGCTCGATTTTTTTCAAGCCGTAGGATCCTTTCAGACTGTATGTTCTGCGGGGATGCAATGCCAGATTTACTTTTATTAACCCCCATGTCAGATCCTGCTTTCTGAATTGCAAGGAGGCTTTGGCAAGCAAAGGTATTATGGTTTGCCTGGATGCTGTATTTAAGACCTGTCATCTTCACAATTCCTGGTATAGTCTTATTCCAGGCCTACACTCTCCAATGGTGGTCCGTAATGAGAATAGCTGTGAGGGCTGCAACCATCATCACAGGGATAAGGACACACTGCTCGACTGCCCCAATATATCCTTTTTTTTTTTTTAAACAATTTTTATTATTTTTGTTAACAACACTCCAAACATTACAAACATTGAGGACATTTGCATATGAGCTTTACATCATTATATTCACATGTTGTGTGTCACAGTCCTCCCCCCTCCCGCCCCCTTAACTCGAGCCCCTGCTTCAATGCCACCAGCTTGCGTATCTCTGAGCATGTCTTCCTCATTAGTCCCCCTCAAATCGTCTTCACTAAGTTCGGCCTGGGAGGGTCCCACCATTGTGGCCACCAGTTGCCTCCACGCTATCTGGGGTCCCGCTTCCTCATCCCCTCCCCTAATGATTGCTTCATACCAAGCTGCCGTTTCTGCATCTGCCCACTTCAGGAGGTCAGCCTACCACATCTCTATTCTGGGTCGTTGGGCTGCCTTCCAGCCCATTGCGATTCTCCGTTTGGCCAGGATGTTGGCCAGATCTTTCATCTTACTAATGTGCTTCAGGTTGCGTGGTCTGGCAAAACCCCCCAACATGTATGCCCATACTGACTCCACCTCCAGTGTGATCCCTTTTTTGGCTAGGCATAGCTTAACCTCTGTCCAGAATCTACCCACCTCCGGACAAGCACAAAACATAAGTATCATCCCAGTTTCCACCTCCCCGCACCTTGGGCATTTCTGTAGCACTGAACTTCCAAACCTGGCAATTTTGCTAGGGGTCATATATGCCCTATGAGTAACATATAACTGGATCTGCTGTAGCCTCGTGTTTCGGGACACCTTCTTGTGGTACCTTTGAGCCCTATCCCATTGTCCATCCAGCAAAGGTTCTCCTACCTCCTCCTCCCAATCCCGCCTCAGTTGGAGCGACTCCTTGCCCATCCTAGTCATCAATAGTTCGTATATGCAGGATATTTCGTGCCCACCCTCCGAGATATCGTACATCGTCTCAATGACCGTATCGGGTTGCTCCGCTAGCACTGCCTCAGGTCACCTTTCCCGCACCCGTTTAATAATTCTTGTATACGTAATATATTGGCCTTTGTGCACTCCGATGTCCTCCATTAATCTCTGGAAATCTAGTACCTCCCCCCCTTGCCATATGTCGCAGAGGGTCGCAAGGCCCATCGGTTCCCAGTATCTCCAGATCCCTTTTATCATTTGCGAGTCCTCCCCACATAGCGCTACTAGCGACACCTGCAGGGAGCATGGGGTCGGTTTCCCACTATTTGCCATGCTTTGCTCCATATTTCCCAGCCCAGTTCCAGCAGTCTCGCCTTTCCTTGCAACTTTGATTTAGACAACCACACCACCTCTCTTAGAAAAAAGGGGGCGGTGTCCTTTGTACAATAGCTTGGCTTCAGCCATCTCTACTTTGGACAACCACCTGGCCACATACTGGAGCTGTCCTGCCAGGTTGTTTAACTCAAAGTTCGGTAGCTTTATACCTCTCCTGTCACACACGTTTTGTAACTTCCAAAGGGCCACCCTATTCCTGGAGTTATGCCATATAAAGCCCCTGCATAAGCTGTGGAGTTTCACAAAAAAACGTTTGGGGAGCATGTGCGGGATGTTCGTAAAAAAATTTAGCAATCTGGGCAGGACCACCATCTTAATCAATGCCGCCCTACCCACCATGGCCAGGGGTAGCCTGGATCAAAACCCCATGCTATTCTTAATCCCTTCCACTGCCCTCTCCGTATTGTATTTGTGTTCATCCTCGGCCGTGTGATATATGTCGATTCCCAAGTATCGGAATGTCCTGGTCTGTCAGGGTATCGGAAAGACCGGTAGGTTCCTATGCGGGGCCCTCCTATATCTCCCCAAATGGAACATGCTTGATTTCTTGGGGTTTACCGCTATGCCCGAGAGGGTGGCATAGCGTTCCATCACCTCCATGGCATATTGTAGGTTTTCTTCTGGGAAGCGCATGGATAGCAGTATGTCATTGGCGTACAATGATAGGAGGTGCGATCCTCCCTTCGTGGGGATCCCTATCTCCCCATACTGTTGTCTGAGGCAGATTGCCAGTGGTTCCAGAGCGAGAATGTACAGCATGGGCGACCAGGGGCAGCCCTGTCTAGTGCCCCTACTAAATTGCCATTTGTCCGAGATTATTGCGTCAGTTTTAACCCTGGCGATTGGGGAGCTCTATATCATTTTGACCCACCTCAGGGACCCTGGCCCCATCCCATATTCTTTCAGAACCGCTAGCAACCACGGCCACCTCATAGAGTCGAAGGCCTTAATGGCATTCAACGAGACTATTGCCATTTCACCAGGGTCCTTCTCTGTCTGTTCAATAATGTGGTGGAGTCTCCTATGATTGTCGCTTATATTCCTGCTTTGGACGTAGCCTGTTTGATCGGGATGTATCAATTTGCCAATAACTCGTTTGAGCCTGATTGCGAGCGTAGCTGTAAGGATTTAGCTGTCTTGGTTGAGCATCGATAGGGGTCTGTATGACCCACAATCCGTGCTTGGCTTGCCCGGTTTTAGGAGCTGAATGACCACCGCCTCCCTCATGGACTCTGGCAGCCTCCCTCGTTCAAACGCCTCATTTAGCATGGCAAGCAGCGGGGGGGGGGAGTACCTCCTGCTTGTATGTCTTGTAAAATTCACTTGGGAGCCTGTCCGACCTCGGAGCCTTGTACGTGGGTAGGTGCTGGATCACTGTCTCTAGTTCTTCTAAGGGGATTGGGGCATCCAGGTCCTCCCGTTCCTGATTGTTTAATTTGGGCACTCCTATGTCTTCTAATGTTTCCTGAATCTCCCGGCCCATCTCCTCCCCGTGTCCTTGTAAAGGCATTTATAGACTCTGAGGAACCCCTCGTTGATTCCCACCTGGGTATCCCAGTTCTGGCCATCTTCCCCCAATACCTCCCTGACCACTGGTCGTGGTGTTTCATTTTTGTATAACCATGCTAGCAGCCTTCCCGGTTTGTCTCTCCCCGCGTGTTGCTTTTCAATGTATTTTTATAGTCCAGTTTACATAGTCTGTCCCAGTGCTCCCTGCTAGTTTGTTGTAACAGATTCGCCCGTTCGGCATCATCCTGTGAGGTGCTCCCCCTCTGCATTATTTCTTCCAGCTCCTTCTCTGTCTCCTGTAGCTCTCGCTCTATGCCCCCTTGGAGCCCTCTGGATTTGGATATGGCTGCAACGCGTACTACCACTTTGAACGCCTCCTATAAGGTTCCTTCTGACTGCACACTCCCTGTGTTAATATCAAAGTACTCAATAATTGCCTCCCTTAAGTCCTCACGGAATCCCGAGTCCTGCAGGGCCTCGGCTCTGAGCTTCCAAGTCGGGATTCTCGCTCTGGGGGGCTGATGCCTCCACTCCAAGACCAGGGGGGAGTGGTCCGAAAGTACTCTGGCCTTGTATTCCGAACCTATCATTTCTCCTACCAACTCTGAGGCAACAAACATATAATACAGTCTCGTGTGCAGGTTGTGTGGGGCTGCGTAATGTGAGTACTGCCTGTCTTCCGGGTGTAGCTGTCTCCAGATATCCTCTAGTCCAAAGTCTCTCAGCAGGGCCTGTAATGCTCATGCAGCCAGGGTGGGTCTATCTAGTTTACTGTCTGACCTATCCATTTTGGGGTGTAATGTACAGTTAAAATCCCCTCCCCATATAATCGCACCGCCCAGTAAGGGGCTCATTTTACTGTATAGGGCCCTAAAATAGGCCGCCGTGTCTTGGTTGGGGCCATATGAGTTTGTAATGCTCACTTCTGTTTTCCAGCATCCCCCGTACCACTATCATTCTACCATCTTGGTCTACTATGGACTGAAGCAACTGAAACGGTACGAGGTGCCACCCACGTGACCACTCCCCTTGCATAAGCAGAGTATGTGGCTCCTGTGGTGGTCCCTCCCCACTTTCTCTTGACCACTTCCAGTTTCTCCCTACTGCCCCAATATATCCTTTACCTCATTGCTAAAAGCACCAGCATTGAATGCTTCTTGTTTTATCTTGAGGGGTGTGAAAGACATTATCGCTGCATGAATGTGATGCTTTGTTATGTACCCGAGAGGTCCCAAAGGGCACTTTAATGGGCCATGTGTAGGGGCTCGGTTATGGACACTGGTATGCGGCTGAGGGCGGCCCCGGCTCCCCACCTTTCTTGTGGGAAAAGGGTGGTTCATAGAGCGTTAGGCCCAAGTCATATCCCCCATGTTCACTACTGTCCTGGAACATGAATGGTCTGGCCAGTAAGCGCATCGATCCTGATTGACATGCATTCATAGAAAAGTTCAAAATTGTTTGTCTCCAGGAAACATGGCTTCCTGCCGAGACTCATAAGTTAAACTATCAACCATTCCATAGACCAGCAGTCCCATTCAAAGGGGGCCGTCCTATGGGTGTACTCCTTATTTGGGTACATGAAAGCCTTAAAATTGTGTGTATTCAAATAGAATTGAATTCACCAGATATGCTTGGCGGGATTGTGAGTAGTGAGGGCGACTCTAATTTAGCAATCTTAAATGTATACTTAAGGTTAAGCCATCAAGCTATAACATTGATTGAGAGCGCATTAAGCAGCATAGATACCTTGGTTGCAGGGCATGGTGACCTATGCCATGTCCTGGCTGGAGATTTTAATGGCCAGTTGGAGGCCCCTAGCCAATTCTTGTGTCATTTAGCCGTGGGAGATGAATTGTGGGTCATCCCGGCACCAGTCGTGGAGTCTCCTTTGTTTGCTTATCCATATGCTGACAAGGTCTGTGTTATATTGTATTCTCATGGGATGTGTGCAGGCAACAGGAGGTTTCCTGAAGATGTCCCTGCTCGTGCAAACTTTTGAACCCCGGCTAGTAATAGCATATTAATTATATTTGGATATCAATGCTGTACTGGGAGGCTCTGGCCTCCTTTAGAGTTGCAGAACGTGATGATGACCCCTCTTTGTATGCCTATCGCCTGATGTGTTTGGCTCGGGCGAGAATTCTAGGGGTAGACAGATTGATGTTCATGTCAATTCCACTATCATGAGGAAGCAAAGCTGGTCATCAGGGCTCTCGAGGAACTTGCTTCCCTTGATTTACAAGACTCTGCTTCCTGTGTTTATTGCTTTTTCTAAACCTAACTCCCTGCTCTCTCATATCGACTTTTATAACTTAGTGGTGGCTAAATGAGCACCTTTGATGATAAGAGCTAAAGGGGCACCCACCACTAGCACTAACTAGTACCAATGGTTTGATGGTGAGTGTAGATTGGCTAAGGCGGCTCTATTAAAAGTATTGAAAAAAGTGATGGAAAAAGCTCAGGAAAGGTAACTAGTTGTAGATCTGCCTATAAGTCTCTTCTGCTTCCGAAAAAGAGGGAACATGGTGATAGCATCTGCGAACTCTGGAAGCTGCGGAAGGGGCAAAAAATATAAAAACGTTTTGACAATTAGTCAAATCTAACATCAAGCCTGAGCAGGAGTCAAAGTCATATAACATCGATCTAGGCAAATTGTTCAGGCACTTTTCTTCTGTATACTCGCTTGGACATTGGTCATTGAATGGGGGAGAGTAGGAGCACATGTGTTGGGAAGCAATGGCTCGATCTTCAAGATGTGTCATCTATGCCAGATGCTTTTGCACATAAGGAAGTGGAAAGAGCAGCGCTAGAGCAGAAAAGTGGCAGAGCTGTGGGTCCTGGCTGCGTTTCAGCAGATTTGTTTAATGGTGAACCTGGAATCTGGGTGCCTTTTTAATGCTGTTTTTAGTACAAATATTCCGCATGATAGCTGGAGAGAAGCTGTTGTCATTCCTATTTTTAAGAAGGGGGACTCACAGCTGTCATCAAACTTTAGGCCCATTTTTCTGATCAATTCTTTACCGAAAATGCATTCAAAAGTCATCTTCCATCGACTAGAGGACTGGGCAGATAATTTGGGTATCATTTCACATGTACAGATGGGTTTTCAAGCAGGGGTATATACACTTGATCAAGCCACGAGGTTGGATCTTTTGCTACGTAAACCTGTAATCTTGAAATCACTCCCAATGTATTTAGCGTTTGTTGACCTGCAAATGGCTTTTAACACTGTTCCCCGAGATGGTTTGTGGGCATCCCTAGAGAGGATGCATATCCCACCATGGTTGGGATGTGCCATTAAGTCATTATATTCTGGTAACAGTGCTTGTACTTGTTGGGGCCCAAAGAGGGAAAAAATAGATCCAGTCCCAATTGAGATTGTTGTACAACAGGGATGTGTGTTGGCTTCCCATTTATTTCTGTTTATTAATGACATTCCTGCAGATTTGCACAAATTGGCCAACGATGTTCCTGCTTTGGGTTCATACAAACGGAGCCTACTTCTCTTTGCAGACGATGCTGCTCGACACCTTGAAGAAATCATGTGCTATAAAAGGCCTTTGTATCAATAAGTCAAAAACGAAGACAATCGTCCGTGTCCCTCGTGGGAATCAAGCTTGTCTAGTTTCCAGGTTCTACCTGAATGGAAGATGGTCAATTCTTACAATTATTTGGGCCTGGTTTTCTCCAATAAATTAAAATGGGCGCTTCAATCGGCAAGTAGTGCTTTGACAAATGCACGGCAGTGCGGCCTTATTAACATCATTAAGCAACTCGAATTTGAGCTACAAACCCATCAGTGTAGAGCAAGAAATTAAGTTCTCAGTGTTGCAAGACACACATAAAGAGAGTGTAGAAACCATTATTCACCTTCAACACCAATTGAACGACCAGACTAGCCATAACATAACAATAGAGTATTGTTGGATGAAATTGTGGCCTTCAAACAGTCCCTAAATAAACCAAAATGTGAAAAGTCAGTTGATCATCAGAGAGATTGACTCACAAAAGGATTTTGATCAGATGCACCAGGATTTAGATATTCTGAAGCAACAGAAATTGCAGCTTCTTAAAGAAAAAGATTCTTTAAAATTGAAAAAGGGATGTAGATAAGGGCCAATCGGTGTGTCTCAGGAACTGGCTAGAATTAGGGAAGAAAATATAGATCTGATGGAGCATCCAAGACAGGCAGAGGCTGACATGTTGCAGGCAGTTCATAGAAGAGACGCCCAGGAGAGAGAACTTGTCATGTAAAATGAAAAATGCCTTGAAAATGCAAGCATAGTTCAAGGTTTTCATAGGGATAATGAAATCGTCCAAGAAGAGGTGCAGCAAGTCATTGATCTATTGGTGGCTCAGAGCAGTGTACCTGAAGCCAGCAAAAACTCATTGTCAGATTTAAAAGCTCAACTTTCTGAGTGCAAGCAGGACATCCTGGTAGAGAGAAGCCAGTGTTTGAAATTAAAGAATGAAATTAAAGCATGCTAACTGGCACTGAGAATGTCTGACAAACTAATCTATGGTATACAGTCCAATGATGGAGGGGAGTCACCTCTCTCATTAAGGCCCTCATATCATGTACTTGCCACTTCCCGTGTACAGACTGGAACTGACCTCATACATTGCTCCTATAGAGAATGGGGAGACAGGTGGGCTTGCTTATCCCTATCCAGTCTAATCAGGAAGGCCATTCCTTGTCTCATATTGATGAAGGTTCGCATTACCAAAATTCAGGGCAGGTGGCTGGACCAGTGTGTCTTGGGAGTTCAAAGAGAGTAATGTGAGTACTTCTGGCCCTGAAAACACATATGATGAGAAAATCAGTTGGATTTATGGAAAGCGATCTTGCAAAGAGACCACCTAAACCGCTTAGCTGAAAGGTAAAGGCAAAGCTTCAGTCTAGGAAGGGCATTTTAAAAACCTCCTCACATTCAGGTGAATGGGTGGATTTCCCCAGACTACCTGAAAGGAGGGATAGTACACATGGGTGACAGTCTGAAGACGTGACCCAGGGAAAGTGACCATGAGAACTCATAGTGGCACAGGCAAAAGGAGGAGTCCAGGTCTCATGATTTTGGAAGGCATTCCCAATCTCACAGAAGACTGGAATTGGAGTGCAAATATCAGCACTGACTCTGAAGGAGAATGGAAGTAGAAGTAGAAAACAGAAAAAAAGCTTTATGATCACATAACACAATAATGCGGTATGGCAGCACCTGGAATTGTATGAACAAATGATGTAAATTGTATGGAATTCGTAAAATGGATATTTTCCACTGAGTACGCCGGTATCTTTGCAGGACTGGAAGACCAGATCTTTATAAATGGTCCACCTGGGGGTAGCCATTTTGACATACTTTTCAACTCACAGGAACACACAAGAAGCATGCAAGGCTGCCTATAACTTAGAGTGTGGGGAAGGTCAGCTGCCTAGGGAATTTACACAAGAATTAAAATATGCATTTGCGCAGACTTCAAGGTGGGTGAATACAAATAGCAGGGATTTTGTAAGCACATACTTCCATACACTGCCCAAATATATCATTACTCAATTACATTATGATTTCCACAAGTGCAGGGCACTGGATTGGGTAATAGAACAAGCTACTAGGATTTATGAGGTTCAGAAACCCAGTGACAATAAAATTAACCACAAAAACACTCAAAACCTACTACCACACCTACCGCTGAGAAAGTCGCAGAGGTGAAAAAAGACCCATCCTTTAAATCTGCAGACGGGAGGGGGCAAATAAATACTCCTCCAGCTGACAAGCCGAATGAGAGGAAGAGGAGACCCTCTGCCCAAGCGCAATCAAACAGTAGTCAAATGAGGTATCAGAACAATGACTCTTCTGACCCCAACACCTATGTAAGTCCTCGATATAAAGGTACGAGGCCCAGCCCAGGGTTCATTTACACTACATTTACACTACGACCTCCCTATTATCCTGAAGTTAGGGAAAAAGTTACACTATTGGAGCAATTGACTGAGGGGGTGAGGGCTCAGTCAAACCCTCAGACTAAACATCAAGGTCAGATGACCCAGGGGGAAATGACTGGAGAAAAGTCCAGAAAATCAACAGGTGAATAGGGATGGGGCCATATTTGAAGGGAGATGCCAAGTCCTGGAGTAAGTTTCCTTTCTCACCAGAAAAGAACCCCACAAAACCTCTCAACCTGAAAGTGACTCTTCTACCCCCTGGTAGATGGAACCCAAAGAACAGAGTAGGTAGAAGAGGTTGAAGAAAAACTCACTTTGAGGAGAAGGAAAACCAAATTATCCCCTTTGCGAGAGAAGAATCTCTGAAGGATTGAGGTAAGGAAATCTTTTTCAGGAATGGGGGAATCCCTCCCAAAGAAAAATGGGTCAAAATAGTCCACAAGTCTAACAGTGTAGAGACAGAGACCGACCCGGATAGAGAAACCCCTTGACCTCATCCGCACGAGGGAGATAGCCCAAAGACCGAAGAGGTATCCTACCTGCAAAAAGGCTCTGAGAACTGTCTTCGGATACATGGGGACAGCAAAGAACCTGGGAGAAAGAGGATCCCCAGCTACAAATAGGATTGCAAAATGCCAATTTATTCCTACAGATTCCCGATCTCCAACACTGGAAACCATTCAAGATCACACAGTGACAGAGTTGAACATTAAGAAGATGATTGCCGAGCTGGGAACCAACTCACACTTTCTTTATTGACTTTCGGAAAAAGAGGGCAGGTTTTATGCAGGGTCAGTGTGAATTATCAGCTCTGCTGGATACTGGATCCTAAGCTACTTATCTTTAAAGAAGCTTTTGACCGACTGAATCTAGAAAGGGGGGGGGGAGTCACCAGAGGCCCGTTACAGCTCTTTAGGGACAACTCCAAAACTTTCATGGGAATGACTTTCCCATGTTTGAAACACCGAGTTATAGTGCAGACTCCAAAGGGGACTCCCTGTTTACTGTGAACCCATTTCCTTCAGAGGTTATCACCTCTGATTAGCTGTGTGAACCCAGACTAACCGGCCCATCAAAATCAAGAAAAGTTCAAATTATGTGAGCCTGAATGGCACCTGCCATTTAATTGAGCGATGTACGGATCACAAGGAACTTCACCTCCAGAACAAAGAAGTCCCAGAAATCACCGACCTCTCGGTAGGAGAACAAACTGGTGACGGGAATTCTTCTCAACTATTGAAAATTAACATCCCTCCCAGTACTTCACAGTGGAAGGGAATACTTTGAGATTTCATGCAAAGCAAAATCTCAAAGAAGCAGTAAGTCCCTTGAAAAGGGCAAACACTTGTCTTTTCTCATTCGGATAATTGATGGGGAGGAGCCAGTGCTCGCCAGAATATGTCTGATTAATGGAAAAAGTTTAATCAGCGAAAGATTATTCAGGAAACTTCAAAAATGTCAGACCATTCCCACAATAAAATTGACTGATAAATGGGAAGTGGGTTTGGAAAAACCAAATTCTAAGCCTTTCCTGCATAGCAGGTGTATGCTAACAATTTCCATTGGAAACACAACTATAGCAATAATTGTTGGGTCATTAGAGATGTCACGTCTGACTTATTTTGGTAGTGACATCCTCCATTTATTTGCAATTAGTCTAGATTTGATCAATGACAAAGTACGGTCACGACTGCTTTGACAACAAAGAGGGCATTTCGGTTTGCTCCTTTGCTGCCTTATGCTTTTGAAGTTCAAATGGGAGAAGAGGTTACCATCCCAGGACAGGTGTGACGATTCACGATCCCCCTCAAAATTAAGCGAGGACAGAACCTCAAACACCAGGACGCTTACATCAATTTGAACTCTCACCTCTAACAACAAGGTTTGTATTTGTATCCGATACCCCTAGTTGATCTAGAAGATGACACCATTTGAATATTGGTGGATAATAGCAACCCTCAAAAGTATTACTTTGGGCGTGGACAGCTCTTTTGGAATGGCAGTCAATGACCAACACTATTCTATTGATTTTGGGAATTAAATCATTGGAACAATTCCTCCCAACTGAAATGACACCAATGACAGTATTCATCCAGATAAGATTGCTCCCATGGGGGACATTTCTTGGCATACTCTTCATGCCCTTATGGGGTAGAAGAGGTAACCTGTGACATCAGGAAGGACAAGGTTTTGCTTCGAGTCACCACAATGACCTCAAATCCACTGAACCTCATGTCCAGGTAAGCTCCATTAAAAGAGATCGCTCCACCCAACTGGAGTATACCACTGATATTTCCAACCCCAAGTTCTTTCCAGATTTCAAGCAGATGGTCGAGGAACAGATCAATCTAGCCAGTGCCTGTGAGACTGAGGAGCAAAGACAGCAGCAGAAACAGGTTTTCTTGGACTTCCAGGATATCTTTTCAGTAGATTCTTATGACTGTGAATATACATCTATTCATTCAACTACCATACCCACAGACACAGAGATGGCCCCAGTATTGGTTAAACAATGCTGATTACCTCTCGCATCCTTGGAGTCACTCACAGAGATTATCAAGAGCTTGGAATCCCGTGGGATAATTTTTACAATCCACAGTACCTTTAAGAACACCGGTACTGCGGATACTAAAACCCAATGGGCAATGGATGCTATGTGCAGACCTGAGAGTGTGGAACAAACTGGCCCACATGTCGAGATGCCCACTTCCCTACATCGATGAAGGGCTGGCGCAGATCCAAGAGTTAAAAGTGTACTCAGCCATTGATTTGATAAACGGTTATGGGACTGTACCCGTGAGTAGGGAAGACTGGTACAAGCTGGCCTTTACTTTTTGGAATCAGCAATACACATGGACCTGAACCCCCGCTTTGGATATATAAACACCAGAAATTAGTTCAATATATTCCTTCATAAGGCAATGCCGATTTGGGTGAAAGGGAAACTGGGTGTATGTAGATATTGGTGTGGCCAAAACAAGAAGCTTCCTCTAGCGCAAGGCTTTGCAGACTTGCATGATTGTGCTAAGGAAAACGTTTGAGGATGAAAGTCTACTAACCAAAGACAATATGGAGGATTACCTAACTTCCCCAAACACGGCCTATGAAGAAAACACTTCTCAAGTGATACCTGCACTTTATGTGGATGGGGGCTCTTACCATGTTGCTAATAACAGGGAAAAATAACTAGTGGCGGGCATTGGAAATGTCTGGGTTAATGATACCCCTAACCCTCTGCTGGTTACAAAATAGGACCCCAAAGTAGTCAGGTGGCGCAGTTGATGGGCGTTCATCAAGCCATCCTCACTGCAGTGCACCACCAACTCAACTGGTGATTATCACAGATTCTGACTATGGGCCTCATCAGGAGTTGGATGAGTTGCGGGCGGCTGGGGGGAATAGATCCCCATTTCCATTGGGGATGGGTGGCAGAATTACCCCCAGCATTAATACCACCGGCCGTAATAGTGCAGAAAATGCTCATACTGCCGGCGCATTCACCTCCAGCTCAGAGCTAAAGGTGAATGCATCGAGGTAGGACCATACTCTGGATTGGGCGGAGCGGTAAATGTGGCGGTAATAGCCTTACCGCTGCATTTTCCCGCTCTGCCCAACTCCTGATGAGGCCCTATGTCAGGAATGGGTTTGTGGAACACACGATCAACTGGAAGAATAGAGGCATGCTTTGCGCTAACAATAAACCCTTAAAACATGGAAAACTGACTCTGTTCATTGATAATCTTGTATTAGGGGTCATCGTCTGGTAGGTAACGCCAAAAGTAGTACAAAAAGGAGCGTACAAGCACGAAGTAATGCAGTTAATTGCAAGTCCAGACACAGCTGGGAGAGCACAATTCAATTCAGCACAGTGGAACATGACTGATGGAAGGGAGCTGTCAGCTCTGCCTGCCGCAGCTAAACGTTGTATACGTTTAAGCATTTTTAGCATAATAAAAAGTTTGTAACACCATTAAAATCTATCTATAAGGTTTATTGGCGGGACTACCTCAGTCCCCTATGGCTCCCTATATGTTGCTGGTTCATGATAGGTGAAAGCAATCTTGACCCCCTCCTCCCAACACTGCCCACGTGACGTCACAGACCTTCCCAACTGCCCCATAATGACGAGGCGCAAACAGACAAGGGGGTAGAGGGAAGACAAAACAGAAATGGTCCTACTAGGACCCTTTAGGAAACGTTATGTCCTGATTCCAGGCAGCGTCAGGATCTCCAGCTACACTTTGATTTCTTCTTTGGAACGATCCACTTACCTGCAAGTACAAGGTTTGACTGATTGACGCACACACCGGATCCTGACATGAATCACAACATGTCTGTAGCCTCCCAGCTTTGATACATCGGGTCTCTAACTCGCCCTCTGCTCGACTGGTTCCGGGACCCCATGGAGGCACCAGCCTTTTGGAACCACGGTTCCATACAGTACCTGTGCTAATTTGGCACGGGCCCTCTCCTTGGTCACCCTGACCATTGGAGCTTTTTTCTACTTTCCCCCTCTTCTCTGTTCAGAGCGACATCCGCAGGTCCAGATGAAGGTAGCCTTCACTGCCCGCCGAAACGTCTTATTGGACACGTAATTGCTATACGGCCCATTTTTCAAATCAGCAGGAATATAACCACCGACGTTGACCTAGGATTGGTCTCTTGATAAACTCCCACCAGTTGACCCTCCAAGTCATCAGGAGGACCTGACCTCTGGCATTAGTTTGGAACCACACATGCCCTGGGCTCCAAACCCAAGGACCTGACAATCGGTCCTTTGGCCGAGGCCACCAATACATCAGACTCTGGTGGGGGTCGCATTTGGTTGCTTTGCCCTATCACACAAAATCAGGATGTGTTGGGATTTTGCTTTTTGTTGTTTTATTTTCCTCATTTTGTTTTTTCAACTCATCATATAGACTGTGGATTTAATCACACATTGTGTGGATGGTTTTTTGTTTGAAAATGTTTATTTCTTGTCAAATACCAGAATGTATGTTCCATAGTATTTGATGTAATTCACTGTGCATTTTAATGATTATGGTTTCGATTTTTGAAAGTACCATTTTTTTGTAAATGCTCCTTTGGGAGATCATGTTTATTTGTTAAACAATAACTGTATAATTAAAAATAGCCACTAAGCTATCACAGCAGTTTTCTCTATATATTTTCTTTTGCTCCAAGGTAGTAACACTCGATGCTCCGGGGTAGCCTGAGATATCAAATTAATTAGATATCCAGAGCATTTGGGTTCAACATTTATTGTTTTATAGGCGTACTAGTTTTCAGCCTTTGTTTGTAGAGCACCACACGAAAAAACAGTGTGTGTAAAAAGAGTAATATTTTTGATGGGATATGGTCAGTTCCTTGTTTGTATAACACCTACTAGGACTTGCGACATTCGGATTGTGCAAGTGCAGTAATTGAAGTGCGGGGGGGAGGAGGGGAAGTGCCAGAGGGAGGGCGAGCGCCCAGGAGGGCCAGGTGGACAGAACCCAGAGAGAGGAGAGTGCAGGGGCAGAAAGGTCCATGTGCTAAAAGAAAGAATGGGCTTGAAGGGCTAAGTGGGTGCAGGGGGAGGGAACCCCGAAAGGCAAGTGGGGGTGGGGCAGTCAAGGAGACTAAGTGCAGGGGGTGAGTGGAAGGGGAGGCGCTGTTGCCCTGTGAGAATCTAAAGGAACCAGGCAGCCAGTCAAGATGGAGAGGGGTAATACATTAGCAGGGGAGAGGGAAGGAGGTAGAGAAAAGGAGGGTCTTGAGAAGTTTCCTGAGCTTAAGGAGATCCGACTCAAGTCTGAGTGGGGCAGGGAGGCCATTCCAGAGGGAGGCACCTGCAGAGGAGAGAGATCGACTGAACCCATCTCCCAGCGACTACAGTCTCCTGGAACTGGTCAGTTTGCAACATTTCTCTTGCGAGCTGCTATGGCTGAGCACTCAAGATATTCATGTCTGCCCCGAAATACAGGGTCCGTCAGTGGAAAAAACAAAGTGACTTACTTACCTGCAGCCTAAGTGTCAGGGTGGCTATGGATTGGGTCAAATTATACCATACTACCCCTATTGCCTGTTGCCCCTGCCCCATGATCTCTATCCACCAGCTCTCTCCTGGTTGCCCCCACCCCTACTTTATCCCACAAACTCCTCGAGTAGCACCGCCACATGTGGTGCATTTGTTAGCTGGTGCAGCAGTCAATGATGTCCCCCCTGCTTTGGATGCCCCCTCCCCTTACCCATCATTCACGCAACTGATCTGTGCGCCCCCCTTGGCAGCGATGTATTTGCACCTTTACTGCAATCTGGTGACCTCTAATGAGATGACCACTGTGACAAATCCTTGGATTTCATTCCTTCTCCACTGGGGGAGCCCCGTCCCATAAGGCCAGGCAGGTGAGGCCACTACCCGATAGTCCCCCCTGGGGCTGTTATTCAGCGGATGGATCTCATAGGGAGGAATCCCTCCCATGGGGCTAGGGATGACTGTCTGGGAGGAATGTGATGCACACAAAACATATGACCACCTCCCTCGTCCTCCTACAATATAGGGAGTCCCATAATCCCACACACTTCCATCTTTTTAGGGTAGATGACATGACCTCCCTAAAAAGTACTGGGACGAGGAAGGGTAGGCATCACCTCTGTGAATCACCTACAGAAACTGTGATGAAGAAGAATGCAAGACCCTACTTGAGAGTAAGAGCATCAATACTGAGCCAAGGAGGCAGCGCGGAGCAATGCGGATTGCCCCGCAGGACCAACATAAGATGTCCAGACAACGTGAAACAAACAAGTACACGCCGAGTATAAAAAGGAAAGAAGGACTTTATGACACGTCAGATCCTTCCTGGAGGAGCCAGTAACTTCGAACGCATGCCGAAGCAAGGGAGGCGCCAGGAGTGCAGAGGCTGAGACACTGGGCCACCAGAAAAAGCATCCCAAAAACTGCACCGTGGTCCGAGTGGAGAAGTCAGAGGGCAGAACAACCAGCCGATGAGGAGAGCTGGAAGCACACTGTGCAGGAGCGAGGCAACGTAGCAAGGGCGACGTGGTTCGTGGAGAGACCGTGAAAACACAGACGGGAAGAGAATCCCAAAGACAACCAGAGGTCACCCTTTAGAAGCCTGGAGAGGTTCGGGTACCCGGGGCGGTTGGTTGGAACCCCAAGGGGCGCAGAGTTCACAAAGAATGGGTTTAGGACCTGCAACAGATAATGATCTGCCTCCAAAGTCATCTTCATAGTCACAATACCGGGCAGGACAGTAAACCAAGTAGGCTGTGGGAGAAAGGGCAGGGGAAGAAGAGCATACCCCCTGGCATTGTGAACTGAAGGTGGTCAGGGGAAGACAGTGTGCTAAAGTTTGGGACTATTGTGGCGAAGGAAGTCATTCTCTTGGCATTACAAGAAGTGAGAGAGGCCAGGGGAAGAGAGTCATAACACCTGGCCCCGGGAAGAAGCATATCCCTCAGTATTCCTTTGGACTAAAGTCAGGGTGAGGACTGGGCTGAGGACTATTGTGGCTGGAGGCACAGAAGAGGTTGCTCCCTGCTTCTCCCTGCCTGTGTGGAGTGTGGAAGCCGGAGCCCTGAAGGGAAGATGGAGCATTGAGTCTGGTGGGAAATAAGTGAGAAATCCTTTTTTGAAATATGTGTATGTTTGTCGGATGTGTATTGTCAGAAACCTAGGGTTTTCTCCCATATAGTTCTGAGAATCCACTATTCAGGTGGCCAGGGGAGGGCCATCACTTTTGGATCCCAACCCTGGGGGTGGACAAGCGAGGGAGGATCACCTGGGTAAGGGAGTCCGGGGTCGCGCTCATGGGAATACCCCAGGTGAGACGTTGTATTCTAACAAGACGGATGGTAAGGAGGAAGAAGTTCCAGAAGCCTTCATTGGATATGCGGGTCCCACTGTCCTTGATCCAAGAAGGAGGCAAAAATGTCATGCCAGAACAAAACCAGGCAATGAGGAGGGCCAGTAGAGACATGAACCTGGCCCTAACCTCAACATATTTTTGTCTTCCCCTGGTTCAGACCATAGGGAGTATTACCAAGACTAGTACTTTCATGCTAGGATGTCTGGGGTAGGGAATACCCTAACCAAAGGTGAATCAACATAGTTGTATAACAACAGAGCCAGGGGATACGCTCTCTCCTCTGCCAATCAGTTTATCATAATTCAACCTACCTATAAATGTTACTTCCAATCTTGTCCTGTCTCCCTCTCCCCATTTCCAACATGTACTGGGACGAGGGAGAGGCAATCTGGAGCAGTGAAGATTACCCATGTATATACAACAGTGAGAAGCAGAGGGAGGCCGAACACATTACACCACTAGGCTGTCCCACTAATAGTCAGGAAAGGTCAGACTATTTACCTTAACCATTCACACTGGACTCCACTAGACCCTCAGAGTATAAAAGGCATGGTTCTGCCAGAGAAGATGAGCAAGCTGGGTTTGCTGGTTCGAACATGGAGGCTGCAGCACGAGAAGCCTGGAAAGTCCAGAGGAAAACGGGACTCCGTGACGCTGACCCTGTGTGGCTGGAGGGTGCAGTGTTGCAAGCGAGCCGTGTCTCCATGGAGCCGCAGTGAGGCGAGTTGCTAATTATTTGCCGTGTTCAGGTCAGTGCTCGTTCTGAGGGGCAAGTGGTGAGACCCTGATCTCAGCTTACAAAACCCGAAGAAGCTGATCGCCAGTGCTGCACTACTTGGGTGATTTTCGTAGCAGGAGATACAGAGAAACCGAGTGACGTGCGTGAGGCTGGAGTGGGAGCAGAGATTTGAAAGTGGAAAGCAGCATGGAAAAAAAGGAAAGTAAGGAAAACAAGGTGCACGAGCGGCGCAAAGTTAGGAAAAGAAAGATGAGCATTTGAAAGCTGAAGGAAAGCAAAGAGGGGTGAGCGACCTGAAAGCAGAAGAGAGGATGCAAGCGAGCCAAAGGACAGAAATAGTGCATTTGAAGGAACTGGAAAGTAAAGAGAGGGTGCGAGCAACCCAAAAGTAAGAAAATAAGTTGCAAGGGTGCATTGCATAGTGAAAAGAGTCTGACAGGGGCACGACAAAGCAAGACGAGTGTGCAAGAGGCAGAGCAAAGAGAAAGAAGGTGCATGTGTGCACTGCAAAGTGGAAAGAAAGGGGAAAGTGAAACAAGACAGAAGAAAAGATACCAAGTGTGATGAGAGGGGTCAGAAGTCAGAGTGGTCGCGCAGGAGTGGAGCAAAAGTCCAGCGTTTTTTAAAATTTCTGACATTGCCCCATGGAAGGAACTGTGCAAACTTTTGTTTGAGAGCAGAGGGGCCTAAACTGGAGGAAGGGAACCCTGAGAGGCCTGAAGAGACATTTTGAACCTTTGCAGGAGAGGCCTACACTTGGGGAAGGGAACCCCGAGAAGCCTGACCAGAACTGTGTCTTTTTGTTTGGAACTGGAAAGAGTAAAGCTTTGGGAACGGACCTCATGCGACCCCGAGATATTGTGAACTGTATCTACTGCAAGAGCTCTATGTGGAAAGTAAGGTACCAATGGCAACCCTTTTTGTGTTGAACTATCTTTTTTCTGAAACTGGCAGAACCACACCCGTTGGTAAGGCCACCTGAAACCAGTCGTGGTTTACATTTCTTTTTGAGCCACCATTTTTCTTTAAGAAGATCCCAGAACCCATTTTGTCTAAGAGTGAGGGCAAGCATAGGTTTTGACTCAGAAAGACTTTGGTTTTAGACTTATGGACATCGATGACCCTTAGAAACATCCCTTGAGAGAACAACCCCTTTAGAGTTAGGATCTGTTAGGCATTGCACCAACCCAACAAAGTTTTTCAATAAAGGTTTTTGAACTGTTGCTTTTGAGTCTATGTCTCTCTTGATACCATGCCTGTCTCACAGTATGTGTGTGTATATATATCAATGCGTGCATGCATGTGAATGGTGCTGTGATTATATGTGTGCGCGAGGCATGACATGTTTTTACTTGCCATCTATGATAGAGGAAGCATGAAAGTGTTATTACATGGCTAGACTGGTGTTTTGGTACAGCTAGTCCAGCTATATTGTATTACTCAGGCATAGCACTTTTTTTATTGGTCATCTATGATAAGGCAAGCATGATTATTAAATGCTGAGAATCATTACATTGGTGCAGCCAGTTTGGACAGGTTTTCTTATTGTAGCATTGCATTTAAAAAGAAAAATGTATTTTTTTATTGCCATTTAACATAACATTTTCTCCCCCCTCCCTCCAAGGATCGCACACCCACATTGCGCCCTTTCTGAGACGTATTGTTTGTTACTCCTGTGGCATTCCGCGTTGTGTCTGCTTTCACATTCCATTCTGAGGGCACCAGTGTTGCACAAAGTTTATT
Organism: Ambystoma mexicanum; assembly: GCF_040938575.1. NCBI lineage: Eukaryota > Metazoa > Chordata > Amphibia > Caudata > Ambystomatidae > Ambystoma > Ambystoma mexicanum. Next base: position 1,250,067,201 of record NC_090925.1, on the reverse strand, counting down.
TTCAGAAAGCAAATAGTTTCTTTCCATTCCTTCTGAAATCTTTCCGCTTCTCCTCGGATCCTGTATGTGATCCACTCCATCGTTACTATGTCCCAGACTTTACAGAGCCACCCCACCCTCTTGGGAGAGCTTTTTTGTTGCCAGTATTTCGCAATCACCATCCAGGCCACTATGAGGGAGGTTGCCAGGGCTCTTTTCTGTGACTTTGAAATTGTATATCGTTCTGGTTCCCTCAATACCCCTAGGCTCTCCGCCAATGATAGGGGCAGGATCTCCGGTAATATTTCCTGGAGGGATTTCATGACCTCTTCCCAAAAGCCTTCAATATCAGGCATCTCCACCAGATGTGTCTCCAGTCTCCTTCCCCTTTACACCCCTTTCAGTACTCTGCGGTAACCGATCCTACATCCCATGTAGTTTACTCGGGGTATAGTGCCACTGTATCATCATTCTGTATCAGGCCTCCCGCAACTGCAGGGACCTGGGTCTGTTTCGGGATATTCCTTTATAATTCCTCCCAACATCCTGCCGGTATTCTCCCACGCTATTTGGTAGGGCCATTTCTTTTGGTCTGCGCATTCTAATAAACTCTTGTATATGTCCGCCACCAGGTGTTTGTCCCCAGTGTGCATGGTAACAAATGCCTCAAATTTAGTTTGCGGTCTTGTTTCTGCTTGGCGAATCACTGCCTGCCGTAGCCAATGCCTCAATTGAATGTATTCAAATCTATCCCCTTCCTTTACTCCTACATGTGTCTTGTAGTCCTCGAAAGAAACTATTTCCCCTCCTACACCATATCGCCCGTCTTAACGCATCCCCTCTCTCTTCACCTCTTAAATGAGCCCTGCACAGTACCCAGGGTAAAACCCAGGTTGTTGAACATGGGGGTAAAGGCGGACAGAATGGTAGATAAGTGTCCCCTCTTAGTACATCTATCCCATATGTCACACGTTGTACAAAGTACCCTACTTGGCCTCACGCTCTGAGGCCTGTCTTTCCCTTGTAGCCAGAGTATGCCAGCTTGTGGACCTCCCACCACCGTCCTGCCATTTGTGCCGATGTCTTGTCCCTGCTGTCTGCAAATCATTCCTGCACTACCCTTAGTTGTGCTGCTTCCTAGTACCTTAGCTTATCTTGTAGCTTACCTTGTAGCGTAGGGAGTTCCAATCCCCCTTTTTGTCTAGGGGTCATCAACACATCCAACGCTATTCTCAGGCATTTTGTCCTGCCACACAAATCTAGAGATTAATGTATTCATTGCTTTAAAGAAAGCATTCAGGATTACTATAGGCAGGGTATGGAATCTATACAGTGCCCTCGGGAGAGCCACCATCTTCACAGCGTTTATGCGCCCCAGCCACGATATCCGCATCGGGGTCCACACTGCATAATCCATTTGTGTTTTTTTAATTAGGTCTGGGAAATTGCCTTTGTATAAGGCTGAGATTCTATCAGTAGGTTTTATGCCTAGGTATGTTAAGCTTCCCCCGTCGATCGAAAAGGGTAATTGCTCTGTATCTGTTTTGACATTTCTTTAGTGAGTCCTACTTCCAGCATTTCTTATTTACCATATTTATTTTCAAGCCCGATATCCCCTCTTGTTCCTTAAGAATTCCCACTAAGGTCGGGATAGACCTCGCCGGTTCCCCAAGTGTTACCAATAGGTCGTCTGCGTACGCTGTCGTTTTATGCATCTCCCCTCCAAATGGGACCCCTTTAATATCCTGATTTTGTCTAAATGTCGCAAGTAGGGGTTTTAAATAGATTGCATATAGATGCAGCGACAGAGGGCATCCCTGCCTGGTCCCACGTTCTATGCTTACTGCGTCTGAAATATGGACATTCACAGCTATCCTCATCGAAGGGTTTCTGTAGTTTGCCCCCACCATTTGGATATATTTGGGCCCGAATCCCATTAATCGCATCGTTTGAAACAGATACAGCCATGCCACCCTGTCAAAGGCTTTTTCTGCATCCAATGAGATCAGATTGGCCAGTTTCTGCTTTATTTCCAATTTTTTGAGCAAGTGGATCACCCTTCTGGTTTAATCCCATGTTTGCCTTCCGGTTATGAAACCCGATTGATCCTGCCCTATCACCCCTGGAAGAACCCTCTTAGTCTTTCCGCTAGAATGCCGGTGTTCATTTTAGCATCTGCATTTAGTAGCGCAATAGGCCTGTGCGACCTGCAGCTTGTCGGGTCTTTATTTGACTTTTCAAACACTCCTACCTTTGCCTCTGTCATTGAGCGTGCAACTCCTTCATTTAAAAATGTGTTGAAAAGTTCCGTAAGGGTTATCTTTAATTCGTTGCAGAATACTTTATAGAAAGCCCCTGTGTACCCATCCGGTCCTGGTGCCTTGTTATTTGGGAGATTTGTTATCACGCTTTCCACCTCTTCTATCGTTATTTCCTTCTCTAGACTATCTCTCTTCCCTTCCGCGATCTTAGTGAGTTTAATCCCTTCCAAAAAAACACCTGTATCCTATGTGTCTCTGATGCCCCGGACGAGTACAGCTGTTTATAATATGTCGTGAAGGACTGGACTATCCCTTCAGAGTCCATAGCCATTGTTCCATCTGCCCGTTTTATTCCCACCAGGTGACGTTGGGCTTTCTGTTGCTTCAGAAGTCTGGCCAGCATTCTGTCAACTTTATTGGTGCCTACGTAATAGTGATGCTTTAAACCTAAAAATGCGCTCTCCGCCCTAGCGGGCCTCATTAACCGCAGCTGTCTCTGTGCTTCTTTCACTTTGCTATAATTATCCCTGTTTTTCCGCCCTGATAACTCAATCTGGGCATGGCCCAGTGCCGCCTCCAACTCTTTTTTTTAGGTTCTCTTTCTCTGTTTTTTTGGGCTTTTAATGAGATCAGCCCCACCGTATGACTTCCTGAAGCGCGTCCCATGCTGTGCTCAGGGGAACTCCATGTGTTTCATTCTGAGCAAAATACTTGACGATTTTCTCCCTCACCGTTTCACGAAGGACTCCATCCCCAATAAGTTCCCCGGGTCGAATACAATTACACGGTGGGTTGCTTGGTGTTAATATCCTAAGCTTAATCTTGATAGGTGCATGATCTAAAAGAGAGATTCGGTCTACTTCTATTTCTATTAATGCCCCTAATATTCCTGGGGTGCCCCATACATTGTCTTTTCTGGAGAACGTTTGATGGACATGGGAAAAAGCATGTATACCCCGGCGCTTATCCCTTCTTAGCCCTTAATAGGTCTCTCATCCACATTCCGACCAGGTGCTCCCTCACCGCCTGCAATGGCTGTGATCCCTTGTTACTGTCCTGACCACTCCTGATCTTTCTCCGGGTCCCAAGCAATGTTAAAAAAAGATGGTAGGATGAATTCTCCTACTCCAAACCTTTCCAGTTTCCCCAGCACCTGGTGTAGAAAGGCGTTCTGTCCTGTATTGGGCGCATATATTGTGCCTATTGTCATAGCCTTTTCCCCCAGCAGCACCTGCACGAATATATACCTCCCGTTCGGATCTTCTGAAGTCTTTACAATTTTTGCCCTAATGTATTTCGTAAGCCCACTAGTACCCCTGAGTATTATTAAGGGCATTTGCCTGGGCTAGTTGTGTGTACTGCTGTATGTGCAATTTGTGCCCATCCCCTTTCCAGATATGGGTATCTTGTAGAAAAATTATATCCGCATTACTCCTTATCTGTGTAGCTACCTTCTTCCTTTTTATCGGGGTATTTAGCCCCTGTACATTACGAGTGAGGATCTGTAGCAACCTTGTCATCATTCCTTTTCCTACTCCTCCCCCGCCTGATGTTCCTCTCTTGTGCCCCTACCCTCCTAAGTATACTTTGTGTGCTTGTTCGGTTCCTCCCTGTTAGGAAAGATTTCCATTCCATGTGTAATTTTCCCTCCAGTTTTGTGCCCAACTTTTGGCTTTGTTTCGGAGTCTTACTTTATCAGAGGAGCACAGTCTGATGCTGCACACCCGTGGGCTTTTCACTCACTTTGTTATGGGGAAACTGACATGCTCTTAAAGACAGTCAGTACTGGGAGACTTTGTTTCCCTTAGTCTTTGTCAATGTTTCAGTTTTTCTGCAACATGTTGCAAGTGCACAATGTGCCTTACAGTGCAGTGCACTTCGGTTTTCCTTGGCATTTCTAAAGGCCCTAGATACTCTCAAAGCATTTTTTAGGAGAAGTGCAGATGTGCTTTGGACAGGGCTGGTGGCAGCTTATCTTTCATGTATTTCTAACCCTTTCCTGCCAGGTAAACCGCGGTTACCACGTTTGGCACGAATAGGTGGCCTGGCTCCAAAATGGCCATGCCACGAGGTTCTTTGTCCTGTCCTTTGGCCATTTTGCCCCTTCACCTTCCTCAGATCAAGCCGACCTGGGTCAGTCCTTATTTGGGCATGCATTTACCCACAAAGCACCAAGCTTTTGCGTGTTTCTGCATGCCTTGTGTGTGCGCCGCCAGGATGTGGGCTGGACTGTCTAGTTCCAATACACATCCTGGGTGCCAGAGAGTCTGGTGTGCTGTGAATGCCTGGGACCACCGTGGTTCATGATTGGTCCACATATATTATGCCTGTATGTGAGCAGATCTCCCATTGGGTCCTCTTCAGTTTTGGCGCGAAGGAGATTTTGGATAAGAGAAGGCTCCAAACACCCATATCATGTCGATCTCGGGAGTTCTCACTTAACGAAGGATAGGATCCAAGTAACCTGAAAGTAAGAAGCCGAGTTGCGGAACCACTGGTGACCGCTGGAAGGTTTGGCACCCTGAGCCCTTTGTCGTCCCGCTGGACCCCTCTGCATCTGGTCGACCCATTAGCATAGTGGGACCAACCATTCTCTGCACTTTCAACAAAACCTGCAAATAAGCCTTTTCGGAAGCATCCCTTGGCCAATCAGTGGGCAGACCAGCTTGGGCAGGACCTTTGCCCTGATACCGCCACTGTTTTGAGCCGGCCCTTGAAACTTGGTACCCCGCAATCTCTGTGTTCACGGCACTCTCACACTGAATTTCGTACACTTGGCTTTACCAGTTCTGGAGTAAAGAGAGCGCCCAAACCAGAGTAGACGGTGTTACCGTGTCCCCCAGCCATGGTGACAAACTTTGAAAGTTCATTGCAGGTGTGTCCCCCCTGTGCCCTGAAGCCTGCTGAAGAGGAACTGGCCTGATCCATCCACGAGGAGCGGAGAAATCGCAACTGTCCCGTTTGGGAATCAATGCTGTAACTTTGTTGCTGAAAGCCGCAGAGCCGCAAGATTGCCGCATTTGAACCTGCAACCGAAGTGGACTGGACTGCCGAAGTTTGGTCCGGAGTGCGTCGGGGGTCGGTGATTAATTGCAGCCCTTACCGGTGGCCCCTAGCGCATCCATCCATTATTACGCACGAGTGGTCCCCCTGAGGGCCCCACTCATTTTGCAAACTATTCCCAACTCTTTGAATCTGTTCTGCCCTCAAGGGCAGACCCTCCTCGAATAGTGGGAACCTATTCTGCATCACCTCACCTGCCTTCCTGAGCTGCTACAGTCCCTACAAAAGACCCTGTTTCGCCCATCTGCACTATTGCATGCGCCAGCTTCGCAAGTACATTTGAGCACTAGGCTCCCCTCATCTTAGGTATTGGACTGCCATTAAGTTAGGATTGTGTCTGATGCAGAAGGGCCCAAAGACTATTTGCACTATCTGCTACCTTCACATTTTACGTTGTGGACCCATTTCGTGCATTAACCCTTTAGACCCCATTGGTCTTGTATATATGTATATTGATAGGATTGTGTTGGTTTAGAAGTATTACTGTGATTTTATTTGTGTGTTGAAACTCAAAGGCCTTGAAATAAATGAAATGTATTTTTAATATATATATATGCCACATCAATCCCAGCAAGCGTGATGCACGCTATTAGGAAGGCCCCTTGGTGTGAATAGCCCCCATTCAGGTGTGTGTATATATATATACACACCTGACTGGGAGTGATTTGTAAGTGTCCTTTACTCTGTGTGCTCATTGAGGTCGGTCAGTCACCCTCCCCCTTCCTGAGACCTAGTCTTGACCGCCGACAAAGCTACCTTGATTAGGCTGGCTTGTCCAGAAGGTTACCCTGTTCCAAGAAACTAGGTTGACCTTCTGAACCTCTGCCCACCAGGTCAGAGTTCAGAAATCCGTCTCAACACTCCCCATTCTCCCTCTCCCCCGACCCTCATTCCCCCTCCTCCACCCCCCATCCCTTCTCCAGGTCCGACTCAATATCCTACGATCCATCGCAGCTGGTGGTAGTCGTCTCATGTTTTAACCCCGGATCCCTAAGGTTGTTTTAACCATATAAGATTCCAAGTGGTGCCCCACTGCCTCCCGCCTGGGCCTATTCCTTTTTCTGGGCAGCCCTTAACACTCATGAAGGTGAGCTCCTCCGTATAGTTCTGTGATTGTCTTGGGGCATCCCCTTCATAGTTTCCAGTTGTATAATTGCTTCTCTTCTTTCTCCCCTCATTTCCTGAGCCGGGGTCCCTTCGGCTTGTCTCTTCTCTTTCCATGCACCGTGGTCCACTCCCAGGATCTGTGCATCTGCTGTTGTACTGCCTGTGTTTGCTCTGCTTGTGCTGACTCCTCCATCTCCAGGGATGGCTATGTCTTCATCGCATGTGATGATTCTTTGTTGTCTGCTATCCCACAGGAACACCAGCACGAAGGGGAAAGTCTGTTTGTATGGGATTCATTTTTCCCACAGTTTCCCGGTCACCTGCCCCATCGTTCTTCTTTTCTAGAGTGTCGACGCTGCTAGATCCTGAAAGAATTGTACTTGAGTTGTAAAGATCGTAATCGTGTCCTGTTCTCCTGCTTCTCTAAGGATTCTGTCCTTCTCCTCATAGGATGTTAAAGCCGCTAGCATGTCCCTAGGCCCGCCTCCTACTCCGCTCCTCTTCGGGCCCACTCTGTGTATGCAGTCTATCCGAATCTCCTCTGGGTTGTTAGCCGTCAGCTGGGTGGCAAAACACTGCTTCATCACCGATTTCAAGTCTGCATCAGAGGTTGCCTCCGCTAGTCTCTTAACTCTAATGTTGGAATGTCTTGTGAGATTTTCTAAATCTTCTGTCTATATTTCTAGGTTTTGTGTGGCAGAGGCAATCTGCTCCAGTAATTCAGAGTTTTGCTGCACTTCCTTTCCTATCTCCGCTAACCCTTGTTCCGCCGAGTCCACCCTGTTCCCCAAGGCATTAATGTCCTCCCTTATCTCTTTAAGCAAACTCTTTGGATCATCTTTCAAGTTCCCCATTTGTAGCTGTAAGGAGTCTCTCCTCCATACTCTGTAGGCACTTTAGTAGATCGTCTTTGCTTAGGGCCGTTTTGCCTGTTGCATTGGGTTCTTCCTCATCCTTTTGTTCTAGGCTCTCTTTCCCTTGCACCGTTTCAAGAGTGATCGTTGCCAGCACCTTTCCAACTGGCCTGTCTTGCTGTCTTTCTTCATATTCTGCGGCCCCAGAGACTGTTTCCCCTTCGGACCGGATATCTGCGTGAGGTCCCGATCTCCTGCGGGTCTCCTCGTTCTTTATCCATCCTATGTGTCCCGTTCCACTTGTTTACCAATCAGTGGTTTGTTTCAGTAGTTATGTGTCCCGTTATCATGTGCCCATTTCCACTCCTCTAGGCCTTGCACTTTCTTCCAGCCGTATTCTGGTGCTGCCCCGTGTTGATCCTTACTCCAAAGGGCTCCTTTTCATTCTCCTGTCTCCTACGGCTTATTATTTGTTTGCGCGGCTCCTCTCTTGGTGCCTTATCCTTTCTAATTGTTATCAGATTGGGAGTGTCCTAGTTTTTGCAGCTGCAAGGCCTGTGTAGTGGTGGCCGCTTGCTCCCTCCTTCACAGACTTCCTGCCGCCATGTTCCCCATGTTGCAGACCGTTTCTTTGTCTTTAACGTTTTCACCCTCAAGTTCCGTGTAAGCTATTCACACCAAGGGGCCTTCCTAATAGCGTGCATCACGCTTGCTGGGATTGATGTGGCACAAGTTATAGCTGTGGAGCTTCTACATAAAGCCCCATTTACATTGCTCTTATTCCTAGTTGGCTCCTGTGGCTCCAGCTCATCCAGAGTATTTCCCTTTCTTGAGTCTTAGGCTCGTTATCGCTGTCCGCTACATGGTGGGGAGAGTGCCCAGGCCAGCGTTCTATGAGCCGTTCTGTCCCTCCCTTGTTTCCTCCAGTGCAGCCCCCTTGTGCTTTTGCTTAAAGTTTTATGCCAAAGAGAGATGGGCCCCTACCTTTGCTTGCCGTGTTAAGTGTGTGGGGCCCCTTGCAGGTCAGCCTGCCCCCCGGGGGCTTACTCAGATCTCGCCTGCTGAATAGCTGCTTATCGCACTTCTCCACTCGCCGGTACCTTTACCTCTGGCTCCTTGTCTGTTCCGCGAGGCCCACTGCTCCTCTTCCATGGATGTCGGCTCCGCAATGCCCCAGCATCTCCCAGCTGCATCCGCCACAATGCCTCCATTGCCCTTGCTGTCGGATATCCTCCGCTCAGTTCCTCAGCAGTACTTCTTCCATTTTCGGGGCTCCGACTCTCTCCGACTCTCATTCACCGCCGGGGATGTGCAGCCCGTCCAGCACTTCTGCCTCCGCCGGGGCACCTCTTCCTTCCACTGTTCGCATTCCTTCCATTTGGCTCTTCTCCTTGTCACAGTCTTCCTCAGCTGCCCTTGCCCAGGGCTCACCCTTCTTTGTGCTGCTCCATTATGCCATATTACTGCGTTGTTGCAGGGTCTCTGCACTGTTGGCAGTCTTCTATTTACTGCTCTTGTTTCCATCTACAGCTGTGCCGCCATCCGTTTCCTTATATTGAGAGATATTCTTCCTGTTTCCATGCTGCGTAACTGTCCTTAATCAATATAGTTCTCCTTTCTTTTCAGCCCAGCCAGGAGCTCATGAGAGTGCGACTTCACTCTCCGACGGCCATCTTGGAATCAGCATTCATTTTTAATGGCAACATGAACAGGGTTATGTTCTTACATGGCGGTACTGTAATATGCTGCAGGGGGAATCATTCAAATTGCAAGAAACTCGCTAGCCATAAAACTGTTATTCGCCACCTCGATTCTATACATAGACCCAGCACTCCATTTGGTACTCGCCACAAGTCAAATAGAACTAGTTAATAGTAAGTGGCGAGTGCACATTTTGCACCCCAATATACTGGTTTAGCCAGCTTGGACAGGTTTTCTTATAATATTACTGGCATTATGCGCAAGGCAAACACAAGTATGTTGCAATATGGGAATACTGGTATGTATTGGTACAGCCGGCATGGAAATGTATGGGTACAGCCAGTGCGAAATTGATTTTACACTTGCATATATTATGGGTAAAGGCATCATGAAAACGTATTGGGGAAAGTCCCTGTGCACTGTTGGTAACCTTGCATCTCAGATTTCTTTCATGAGTTACCCCACAAAACCGATAGCAAACTGTCTGGTTTTCTACCCAAGTGTGTACTGTATAATGTACCATTTTAACCCATTAGTCACAAAATATTCTTTGGTGGAGAATCCCCGTCCCCACCCTGAACTGTTCTTGGTTTGGTTTGAGCTCCATGGCTATGCTCAGTCTCACTGGCATATTTGTGCCAAATATTTATGCACCTCCAATTAAAAAAATCCCCAGTTGACACTCTAGGCTGGTGCATATGGGTGCCAGGGGCCAGGCACCACCCCCTTGTTTCTGCACTAGATGAAAGATTTAAGCTTTGATTAAAATCATATCTCCCTCTTTCACCTAGTGCAGTGTGCAGTGTGCAGTGTGCTCCTGCAGCAGACGCAGTATCATCATGGGCATTGGCATGCATGGTGGTTGAGGCAGCCCCGGAGTGTGGCACGGGTGGTGCTTTGCTGAGGAGCATGACCCATAGGAGAGCCCCGCATTTTGTGTTACGCCACTGGTATGGCTGCAGTTGCAATGTGCATAGTTAAGGTGCGGTGTGAGGTTCTTTGTAAGGCTAAGTGACGGAGTGCTTGGAATGCACATCGGCCATTATTTTTATGTTGTCATAGAATTGATTAATACAAAATCTGTTTCTTTCTTCTTCAGAGTTGTTAATGTTTTTGATTGCCAAAAAATGCTTGTGTGCATTGATCCAAAAATTTAAAATTGCATTTTGCAATGGTGCCGAATACTGTAGTAAATACACCTCAATTTGACAGCATTTAGAAATGTGTCCATTCCGCATTTCTGTTACTGGTTACTTTTAATTTTCAATAAAATATGATTTGGCCTAATGTATGTTTATGTTGGCACATATGTACATATGTACATGTAAAAACAAAAGAAACAAAAAAAAACAAAATGACACTATAAAAAGTTTTTGCGGTTTTATAAATTCTAATTTTTAATGTGGTTCCAATACAGCTGTTGAAACCAAAAGGTATATATAACCTTTGTGTGGCTAAATAGTGATGATCAAAAAACAAAAAAAAATAAAAGTGAGTTTTCTTGATCTTTTCAGCCAAGTTCTGAAGGCCCCCCACTCCTCCCCCATATCAGTTCCATTAGCGCTTAATGACAGAAATGTTCTCTCTCATGGCTGTGGTAAAAATCAACTTTTCATTCTTGCATCTACTCCAAGGAGAGCCGATAACCTTTATTATTTGTCAATGTTTTCTGTTCTTTATTTCAGCTGGGTTAAACAAACGTCTTGATGTTTTCATTGGCATAATTTTCTTGCAGCTGAATAAAAATATTTGATTTTTGTTTTACCAGCCATCGGCAACAAAATAATAAAAAGTTGCTGCTTTAGTCTGTACAAAGTATGATACTATGAAATTCGACATCCTCATCAAAATTATATTGCTTCTTTTAATTTGATGTCTCCATGTGCAAACATAGTAGTGTATAGTTGGGTATTTCCCCATTTTCTGTTTACAGGGGGATCTGTCCCTTTATTCTAATGGTACTGACCTGGTATTCCAGGTACACTTTCATTGCACCATTAAGTCACGTCTGTAAGCATAAAAATGCATTGTAAACTGTGTCTCTCTGTATACAGATGGTTCATTGTTTACATCTTTTTCATGGTTCAGTGTTTTGCCAATTCCCTAGTACTGGTTTCTTCATAGCATATAATTGCATGGTGCCTTTATCAATTAATTTTATCACTATTCATTTTATACCACAACCACACAAAAATCCTTAACCGCCCAACTAGCAGCCATGAACCTACAACAACTAGTCAACGGAGCAAGACACTCAGCAGGGCACACACTTGATGCAATCTTCGCCAACAAGGATCCCATCACCACGGCACCCCCAATTCAAATACTCTGGAGTGACCACCTCATTATTCCATTCATAATCACAACGGCCACTCCTACAAAGAAGCAACAAGAAAAACCACCCATCATGATGAGAAGAAATTGGAGAACCATAAAAAACTCCAACTTAACCGAGCTCCTGGAACTCAGCAAACTACAAGCAACAACCATGGAAGAAGCTGACCTAGACAAAAAAGTTGCCCTGCTCCATACCTGGATCGCAACAACCCTAGATGACATCGCCAAAGAAAAGCCCTTCACCCCATCACGTAAGAAAACATCAGCAAAATGGTTCACCCCACTACTCAGCGCCATGAAAAGAAAAAAACGAAAACTAGAATCTGAATGGAGGACCGACAACACCACTGCAAACCAATTGAAATTCCTGCAACAGATCCGCTCATATAAAAAGCAAATACAAAAACCGTATCTTCAGAGCACCAAACGCCCAAAAAGAACTCATCATAAACGAAATAAAAAAAACACCGGGCTGCAACAACATGCCAATTCCATCGATGAAACTATGCAATGACCTAGGAGACCACTTCAAAAACAAAATAACTTCCATCCAACACACCATACAAAACAGACCAAGCAATCACACCTCAAACCCCACCGACACCAACGAGGAATATCCAAACAAGCTACGAAGCTTCCCAGAAATATCAGTGGAGACTTTCGTCAAACTGGTAAACCAAAGCAACAAATCAGGCTCTCCTGAAGACCCCTGCCCCCGGACATATACAAAACAATTCTCAAACAAGGAACCCCCATGGAATACCACAGGAATCTCCTCAACCTCTCAATCTCAACAGGTAAAGTACCTCAGGCCTTCAAATCGGCTTACATCAAGCCGCTACTGAAAGACACAACAGGAAACGTAGAGGATTTATGCAACTACAGACCCATTTCCAACATACCCTACATAGCCAAACTGCTAGAAACGTACGTCTACAAAATAACCCAAGAATTCATAGAAGAGCACTGCCTACTAGACCAGGCACAAGTTGGTTTCAGACCAATGAGAGGAACAGAATCATCTCTCCTCTCAATATGGGACAACCTAAAAACTAACGCAGACTCGGACAACAGTACCGCCCTGATTCTCCTTGATATATCCGCAGCTTTCGACACTGTCAACCACGACATCTTCATAAAGAGATTGGAAGGACTAGGAATAACAGATACCGCCCTACTAAGGATCAAATCCTTCCTAACAAACAGAACAGAAACCATATGGATGAAACCTTTTAAGTCCAAACCTAGAGACGTGCAGAGTACCACAAGGATCATATTTCTCCCCACTTCTATTCAACATCTACATGTACCTATTAATCAAACTCATCAAAAAACATGGCCTCACATGCTACAACTATGCCGACAATACTCAAATAGTCTTCAACATACAAGACAACCGAGAAGAAAACACCACACTAGAGAATTGTCTTCGTTATATATTCAACTGGATGAACCTCAACCACCTCAAAATCAACCCACGCAAAACAGAGATAATGATCATTTCAAAAAAGGGAGGAGACATCAGCTACATCTCCTGGCCAAGAGAGCTCGGCACCACACCAGCACCATCATCAGTTGTAAAAAACCTAGGGGTCCTGATGGATAACAACCTCACTCTAGAGCCACAAGTAAACGCTCTACTCAAGAAATGTTTCTTCCTCCTGCGAGCAGCAAAAAGGATCCTTCCGTTCCTGTCGTTCACCAACAAAATACTTACCATCATCGCTCTGATCATGTCCAGAGTAGACTATGCCAATAGCCTCTACCTGGGCATGCCCGAACGACTTCTAAAAAAACTACAACGCACACAAAATGCGGCAGCCAGACGACTCCTCAAGCTACCCAGAAGAGAACTCATCACTCCCGTGCTAAAAATTCTTCACTGGCTACCATTAAAACAGCGAATAAAGTTCAAGTCCATGTGCATCACGAACAGAGCAATACACAAACAAGGCGCAGAATTCCTAAGCGATAAACTACACCTACATCAACCGACAAGAACACTGAGATCAAGCACTGCAAGAACACTGAGATCAAGCACTGCCATCCACCTGGAACCAAAACCCTATAACAGAAGAAAACTCGGATGATCCTCTTTCTCTCACCAGGTACCAAAAACCTGGAATGATCTACCTAAGAATGTACGGAACACAACACACCACCTAGCATTCAGGAAACTCCTCAAATCATGGCTCTTCCCAGCGTAACTACAACAGCGATGCAGAAGAATGCCCAACCAACTAAACAACGATGAATAAAAACACCAACCTCGGTCACTCCCAAAATGGACATACACGGAACCCAAAGAGCGGACCCCACGACAGAGCCTAGATTATTAAGGGAAACAGCCACAAAAGGAGGTCTCCATAGACTGATCACATACCCAGACAGAGACAAAATGCCCTTAAATGACTCATCCACTGCCTCCCGGCCGTACCATATCCAAACTCCCAGCAGACACATTTAGATAGAAAGTTTGTAAGATGAGATCGCAACACCTGCTCCATCACCCAAGGAGGAGAATAGACACCCAACCCACATTAACCAATCCATCAGCACTAGAACACCTACAGAGCTCGCTAGAATAGAACGGCGAGTGCATTGCACCAACTAAAACCCAACCCACAACACTCGCTCCATCAGAATTAGAACACTTACAGAGCGCGTTAGAACGCACAGGGAGAGCCTCAAACAAACCTAAAACCCTGCCAGGCGCAATCCCTTCACCCATCCTGATGAGATTGGGAGGATTAGCGAGCGCCACCCTCGGACAGAGTTCTGAATGTTAGCATGTTAAACTTCATATAACCCACTAACAAAAAACTCAGCAGCTCTACAGACTTATCTCACTCAAAGATCTCACACAACCATCTCTCGCACAACAACCCGCACGCACTTCACAACACCGTAACAACACATAAGCCTCACCAACAGCACACGAGGACTGACATCGATCCGATACCCGCACCAAAGCTCAGCACCCGGTATATACCCAGTTGAAGCTGCCAACAGAACACCACTCCTCTCACTATCCTACTCCCGCTTCACCTACTAACCCATACACGGCCAGAATCTGGTACTGCAAGCTTCATTTTAATTAGGAAACAGTGAATGCATCACAGTACATCTTCTCTACATGGCCTGCATCTGTTCGCCAGGCCTCTTAGTTAACAAGAGCAACAGTAAATGTTTGCTTTAGATCTTACCTTTCTTTTTCAAGTATCCTGCCTCATCCGCTCATGTATACCGTTTGCGAGATGTTATTAAACAGACGCGGCTTTTTTTCCACGTGTTTCGTTTGTTTTTTGCCGTCAAGTGAGCCATGTGTGCAAACCACATGGGTCAACGTCGCGGCTGCTACAACCCGCTTTTTAGACTCGCTATCTTTCTTTGTTGTCTAAAATGCAGCGCCATGTTGGAGTCTTTAGTACGCTCTTACATTAGTGTTTTGTGACATGGGACATTGCTATCTTAACATGTGCAATGGTTTTTCTTAATCAAGCATATTATGTTTGAGCATTCAAACCAGCTTGTAAAAGGTGTTTTCCATTTATGAGTTGGAGACTGTATGCCACATATGAAAGAAACAATTACATGTGAAAGTGGGTTCCAGATGTATTTACAAAAAACCTTTATATTGGGTCTTATTATAACTTATTTGAACTTTTTTATAGAGCAAATCCATCTATTTATACATTGTAGGCACGCTATCTGATCTTATATTTGTAAATAGACGCACAGCATTACAATTATTTTTAGATGTCATTATGATTTTTTTCTCCAACGCCACTATTTAGGATCTCAATTTTCGCCTCTTGTCGGTGTCTTCATTACTTGGAACACAAACCCGTAGATGTCTGTCGGTTTGTGTTGATGCTATATAACTGTGCCCCTAAACGTTTTTTAATGTCATACTGTGGCAGTATAGATGTCATACTGTCACACGAGAAGCACCTTTGAATTGGGTCTTGTTCTAACTTGTTTTGTCTTTTCTTATAAAGGGAATCCATCTATAGATTGCTTGTCAAATTTTCAAATAGATTGTTTTGATTATCAGAATAAGTGCAGTTGCAAATATTCTGGGGGGAATTTATTTTTTAACCCATGATCAGGAGAACATAACTCGTATTATTCTGTAGTGAATGATTGAATCAATGTGCCTTTCCTTGTGGCTAGGAGAAGAAGATTTCTTGTTTGAGTAGCCATAAGCACCGTTTGTACATTTGTGTTCAATGATTACTGGTCTTGCATTCTGCTTAGCAGGAGAAAAATTGCATTCTGGTTTGCTTGGCCATAAGATGTGTGTATAATCCAATGCTACAGGACCACATTTGTTTTTTTGCTGATCAGGATGTTTGCTATATTTCCTAATCAATTTAGTATAGAAATGCACAGCTTTAGAAGGCGGTGGTGGGTCATTAATTGCACAGCAGTCACCTGAATATTGCATTGCCTTGCTTGTAAAAACAGACCAATGGATCATTCTGTTTGTGTGTGGGGGTAGTGTTCTGTGGAGTATAAGCATTCTATATCACTGATAGTGTATACATATCATGGAATACTATCTGTTTCATCACTCTGGGTAGAGAGTTTTGAATTCTCTCAAAATCCACTGACAACCATCTTGGATCTCGCTCCACATGGCTGATGTTGGGGACTCCATGATTTATCTGACTGCATTGAATGGGAGTTCCTCTTCTGCTCCTACGAGTGTAGGGTCAGATTGCCAAATCACAGCACTGGTCACTGTCTCGTTTAATTCTAAGGCTTTTAATCTCAGTGTCTCAAAATGATAACGTGATACCTCAATGTGGTGTTGAACAAGGCTGCTGGGATTTCATTTAAAGAGTTCAGCAAGAGTATTATTGTCTGGAAAAATGGCCACACCAGCTAGTGTATCCTAGACCGCAGATTCCAGAGAACTAGTTAATGGTCAATGATTGTTAATATTGAAAAGGATTCTGAATTAAATATTAGTTTGTTTACATCTACTCCCAGGAGTATCTTTTCAAAATTACGATCATATTTTATCATTCGTTATTTTCAAATATGTAAATAAAATCAGAGCACATGTGTTAAAGTTTGTCATTGTCAAAGTAAAATTACAATTCTGCTGCACCCCCCCCCCCCCTTTTCAAGTAGCCATTTACTGACCATCAAACTGTATCGTGCCGGCGTGGCAATTGTAGAATGTTGAAAAGCCATTTTATATCTAGTGTTCAAATTCTAGATATGTACTCATACATCTATGGTAGAATGGTGAAGCCCTTTGACCTTTAAGGGATTAAGTTCACACTGTTTCGAAAAGCTAGTTTTATCTAGTGATTTTATTCTAGCTATGTAGACCTTAATCTGTGATAGAATGGTGTAGACTTATCTTTAAGGTCGTGTGCTCTTATTCCCCTCAATGAGAGAGTAATTTCTCTAGCCAGTGTGTTTTATCTCCAAATAGTGTGAGCTTTGTCTCTAGAGAGTGTGCTCTATCTCTAGAGAATGTTTTTTCTCTAGGGTTCTCTGTAGATTGTTCTTCTCTAGGACTATCTAGTGAGTGTTTTTGCCTCTAGAGAGCGTGTTGTTCTCTCCAGAGAGTATTTTTCTCTACGGTCTTTCTCCAACCCAATGTACCTCTTTTCGGGTGCTTCTGGAGGGAGGAAATATATGAAGTAGTCTCTTCATTATGCTTATAGGGTCACAATGTATGAACCAATAGTGTGTAGTTGGTGGAACAGGATGGGTATGGCTGTGTGTTCTGTCCAGTTCAAAGGTAGAGAGGACGATTGCTGGAGAAGTGGTGAACCCCAGACCGACTGAGTTGCCTTTGTTGTGGGTTGGTTCTTTTACAAGTTGCTTAATGTCTATGGTTTGAGCAACTCTATGGGTTTCTTGGTAGCTCGTCTCCCAGACAAGTCGAGGTATCCTAGGAAGAGTTGTGATGTTGACGGATGCTGTTGTGATGAAGTCTGTTATTTTGTCGAGTAAGACCTTGCTGCTTTGCGGTGTTCCGTTGATCAGGTGGAAAGTAACTGCCCGAGAGTGGGATGTGGAAAGTGGGGAGTTACATGGATGCAGGTGTGGTATGCTACTCGAGGGTGCATGTCCAAGATGTCTTGTGGAAACCAAGTTGTCTGCCAGTCTTACATTTGTGGTTCTTGTGATGGATGTGGTAGCCTGTAAGGATGAGTACATCAATGATGGAGATGGGGGTGAGCCAAATCTCTGATAAACAGAGCATCTAGCCTGTGAGCTGTGATGAGGTGAGCAATGTGCGCTCCATGTAGTACTGCAGAATAAGCATTAATTTGATTGAGGTTGCATTTGTTTTTTTTAGGTGGTGAGGAGAGGGATGTGGAAGAGGTTTGTTTTGCCTCCATGGTGGATGTCTCATGAGATAATTATTAGGATTTTCTAAAAATATAACACAAAGTAGTTATTGCAAAATTGTTGATTTTAAAGTAATTGAGTATGTATTTTGTCCCCCATGGAAACCACCTTCTTTGAGGAAAAAAGATGTTTGGGTCTTTCCAGAATCTTCAAGGACAACCTTCTTTTTGCAAGAAGAAGGTGGTACAGAAGACCTTAATGAATTGAGAATAGAATGTGCTCCAAGTCTTAGACTGTGACCTATGCATGTTTCCTGGCATTTATTCTATGCATGTTTGGTTCGCTGACCTTTTTCTCTAGTGATTCAATTTATTGTGCTCTCAGGGGAAACTAGGCTTTCGAAGCAGACTGCTATTACTGCGCCTCATTCTGAATAGAAAGAGGCGGGCAGGAGGGAACTTCTGTGCCTGGACCCTAAAGCAAGAAGGAGGAAACAATGCTAACAAGACTGACGCCTTTACAGTTTCAGCAGGAATGGGAACATTGACTGCCTTCTGAAACAGTAACCAGCACAATGGGACCACATTTGACACAATGGACAATGCTTAAACAAGAAAAAGAAAAGGCAATCCCAGCAGCCAAACTCTGACAAAGATATTACACAAGCAAGGATAAGACCAACAACAAACCTTCTCAGAAATATCTAAGGAAAGAAGAGGAAGTCAAAGTAAACAAGGTTCAAGACAGAGAACAGGGAGTAAGAGCATAGGTAAGAGGACAGGAAACTAAGCACAAGAATACTGTGCACTGAAAATGCAGACTGGAAACTAACGCCTGAACAACAGACTGATAACATGGAGAGTACAGGCATGTTCTGGACTGAAAAGACAAGGACTCTGGGCACAGAGCAAGGAACATGGAAACAGTGGGCAGACAACAAGAAGGGGAACTGCAGGCAGGGAACAAAGGGAGAGCATGTTCAAGAAGCAAAATCAGTGCACTTGAAAAAACCAAAGGTCAAAGGAAGAGGGACTGGATGCAAACTTGATGCAAGAACAAAGTGCTCTTCCAGGCAGCTGATTAAGTACTGACACATCCTGGGCTAAAGGAGGCTCCTCAGCTGCAGCTCGGGCATCACACCTGACATTCTCCCCCACTGGGCCTGGGAAAGTGAAAGCAAAGCTAGCCTACAGGACTTTTGAAGATTTTTATTAGACTTCTATATAGAACTATTCAGGTTTTCAAAACCACCAAAATGATCAATATGGGACATGTAGCTTCTGCAATACAAAATGGAAGTTTTTATATCTTCCGAAGGGAATGTAAGGCCAGCAATATGAAGAAATATTGTTCAGGATGCTTTGTAATGAACTGCAAGCCCCAGATAATCTGCAATGGCTGCCTTCTACTGTTAGAGTGACATGGTCATGATAGTTTGCTAGCGATGGCTTCCTGACAGGCTGAGACCATGGTTGCCACTTCCAGGTGGGTTTGGTGAACCCTGACAGGGTTTGCTGGATAAGCTCAAGCCTCAGCTTTAACCCCCTGGCTCCTTTCTGTGCTCTCCCTGACCCCTTACCTACCCTGACTACTCCTGGGCTGTCCTGCCTTTCCCCTGGCTTAGTCATGCCATATCAGTCCCACACCCTCATATCTATTCTTTCCTTGACCAAAATGGTCCTCTGGCAACTGCCTATCCTTCCCATCTAAGTGGGTGGTCTCTCATTCTCCCTTCTGTCTAAGATAGTCTGCCGCCATCTCCTTTTCTAGCGGTGTAGTCCCTTCTCTCTTTTGATAGTATACCTTTTCTTCCTCCTGCCAAAAATACTCCTTCCTCTGAGGTTATCTCACCTTATCACTATAGTCCTTCCTTGCCCACAAATCTTTGAATTTTCCCCTATCCACATCAAATCTCTCCTCCTAGATCTCGACTCGAACCTGCTCCCCAAGACAAATCTCCAATTTGATCTCATTCTCCAAGAGGACTTGAATATCTCCTCATCCTTTTGCCAGATTGTATCACTCTCCTCTCTCTAACAATATTTACCTCCTTCCATTCTTCCTCAAACACACCATTATCCTTCAATGTCACCTTCTAAACAGGCTTTCCCTCCAAACCATGTTCACCTCCTCTTTCTTCCAGATTGTACAATTCACTTTTCTCTCCAAGGTGATACCTCCTCTTGTTGCTGGTTATAAACAATTCCTCTCTCTCTAGCAATTGACCTCCCTCCTGCAAACAAATATTTCTCCCCTCCTTTAAAATGGCAGACCTTTTTCTCCAAGACAAACTCTCCATCCTTTGTGCAAAATACATCTGCTCCTTATCACACACCAGTATCTCCTCTTTCCTGATCTCTACCATCACACTCTCATGGCACGGAGTCTCCGGCAGAAGAGTCTCCCACAGTCTGCTGTTCTCCTCCTGCCAGGCTTCCCAACGCTTCACACTGACTGGCTGGGCTGATTGCCTTTTTAAGACTTCTCTTCTCCTACATGGTCCTTTATGTCACATCGGTTGCACCTAGCATATGTGGACTGGGCTGGCCAGTGATTGGGCTACATGCTCATGGCCATGTGCCTTGCCAGTGAGTTGGCCTAATTTTATATTAGGGCCAGCTTCCATTTGGGTTTTGTACTGGCTAATATTTGTACCACACTATCAATGAACTAGAAGCTGCACTCACAGAAAATGGCCTGACATTATGGACCGGTTGTAGTCCCTCTTTTCCTGATCAACATTCGTTGATCCACTACCAATGCACATATGCACCCCTATTACCACAAATGTTACCATCCCCCTCAACCTCCTTGTATGTTTCCAGTTGTATGTATGCTCATTTCTACTTTAATCTGTAGTAATATATAGCACTTTATAGCGCCTTGAAGTGTGTAGCGCTTCACTCAATGTGATGGCATTTTATTGCCAGCCATAATGTGGCACCCACATATAGCTAGTTTTATATTGCCAGTATAACATGCGAGTATGTGGCTGGAGACATGCAAGGTACAGGATTTACAATCCAGTAAAAAAAAAAAAAACTCAATGTGAAGCTGTAAAGTTTAAAAGTGCACCCATTTTTTTTTCTTTTCAAATGTGCACTGGGGTTTTTTTTTCTTCCTTCTCTTTCTGTGTTTGGAGCCAGCAGAGAGCCTGCATACCAGGAAATTATAATAGATACAGTTGCTTCCTAGGTAAAGAGCCTATTGTACAGAAGTGAAGGGTGATGGTGCCTTTCATCTTGATTGGAGCAAAGTGTCTGCAGATTTATTATGTAGGCAAAACGGGAAGGTGCAGAGCTCTGCTGGGGGAAGACTGTCAGAGGGAGAGTTAGTTTGTGTTTGCTGGGCTCGGGAGACAGATGATCTTGGTGTTGCTGGCACTGGCTTGGAAGTTTCGCTGTGCATCTCAGACACCAGGATTACAGAGGCAATTCATGCTGACTGGGCCTGTTCTTCTAAGATGAGTGAAAGAAGGTCGTGTGGGAGAGAGCTACAAATCTTCGGTAAGCAGACAGTTAAGTGAGGTCACTGTGTGCTTTCGTACGAATGAACAATAGCAATCTAAAAGTGTCATTTAGGCAGAGTAGCCAAAATAAATCCCCTGCATTTAATGTGTCATGTTATAATGTTACAAAGTGAATTTTGCTCTGTCTCTGTATTGTTTCTTTTCTTGTTTTTGTTACAGATAACAATGCAATGTACATGGTAAGAGGTTTATTTTGAATTGCACTTGTTTATAATACAAACAATATAAAAGTAGATTGTGTAGAGTTTTTTTTTCTCTCTCATTGCATTTGGAATAGCATTTGTGACACGGAGAAGATTCATTTTTTCCATGTAGATAGAATAACAAACAGAATAAGCTGTTATAAAATAAGTGTGTGTGTGTGTGTTCCCCTTTGCATGTTGTTTGGGGAATTCTTATATATAAATATATATATATATATATTGCTGGAGGTTCATGAGCCAGCAATGTCTATGGGCATAGATCACTGGTGTAGATAAACCCATGATACCGGCCAAAGGCTGTAGGGGCACTCTATGTAAAAGTGTTTGGTGTCCCTGTATGTAGGTCCAATGCTCTCTATAGATCACTAAGAGTATTATAATAGTAAGAAAGGTTTTGTGTATGATGGGGTTATAATGTAGGGAAGGCTCACCACTAAATGATCTATCACCACAAAATACCACCAGTAGTGCAAATTACTAGATTCGCCAACATAATATAACAAGGTATGGTCACTAGAATGATATGAGGCTCAACCCAATCAAAATGCAAGGATAAGTTATTATCAAACTACCACTCTTCTTTTGGCAGTAAGGAAATACAGCCAGACCCCAAAATGACACAAAATATCCAACAAATTCCACTTCTTCCATCCTCTGATTTTTCTTTCTCTTTCCACAAACCATGTTCTGATTTACACCGGCAGAGACACAATACACCACTATCCTGACAAGCCTAGGTGCCGTTAAGTTCACTAGGATGAGTACAGTATGAATGCAGCCCCCAGAAAACCACCTTGACCAAGAGGAGTTAGTAGCATTCAAGCAATCCACCACTGGACACAAAGCTCTCAAAAGGTAGTAGAAGAATATGTTTCCAGTGCAAAACAGCGATCTGGAGCCTAATAATTAATTGGCACACACATTTGTTAGCAGGTGTAAACGAGGAATAAGACTGGTCTGGAGACATGCAAGGACTGCACATGGCTTCCTAACTAAACCATGTGAGTTTTATTTTATGCTTCAGTTTGTGCCTTTGACCTACTGTTCACAGAACGCCTGACAAGGACAACTAAATTCGGCTCCTATAGTGACAAAATTACATTTGGCTTTTGAAGTACTGTTATTGATTGCATCGTTGTTTTACCCAATGTATCAACAAAACTACATGTATCTAACTCAGAAGAATAAAAAGCAGGTTACATACCCAGGGACTCAGACCTGCAAGCCTTGCGTAATTTAATGTAATGTAATGTAGGATTCTATAGCACAGAAAGACCACAGGCTGGGGCCACATCATCTGCAGCAGAGGTATCTACTTTATGGGCCATCTTAGAAGATGCTTACATCATATATGCCAGTCTTCTTTCTGACTCTAGACACTACAAGACTTGGTAGTTTTCTTTACTTAGCTGCTATTCAATCTTCACTGCATGAATTGGACAAATGAAGTGGATGGTGCTTGAAGACCAAATTCGATGCCCCTTCCAGATAACTGTTTCCACCATGCCTCGACAGAATATGGCAGCAGGGAATTACAGGCTGTGCTTAGTGAACACTTGCTTATACTTTCAAGTGTAATGACTGTCTAATTGTTATCTGAATCCTGGCGCTACTACTTGAACTTCTCTTTGAACTGGTATCGGCTTACTAGTCTTTTTTTACACAGGTTGCATAATAGAGAAGGGTCCAGAAAAGTTATTGTTTTTTGTTTTTACAGTATTCAAATGTCGGCAAGAGCCAGTCTAATATTTTGGTGTTCATGAAAATTATGAGAGCTCCTGAAAATTACCTTTACTGAGGCCACCAGGGGGCGCAGGCAAGATGGCCGCCTGAGCCGTGAGCTCCACATCCAGCCCCGGGAAACGTGAGGAGTAGTAGTGGAGAAAGGGCACCATCCCGCATATGGTCATGAAATAACGCAGTCGGAACGTATTCCCTACCGAAGGATTCAAGCCACGAATCTGGAGGCGCCTCCTGGCCTGAGAAACGTTGCCTTGAGCTTTGGGCGCCCGGCCCCCAGGGCCATGGGATGAGCGCCAGCAGAAGACAGTGAAGCCGACCGCCACCTGGACCTGAGAGGAGGAGCACCGTGTGGCAGAATCACCTGTGCCGTAGTGCATCCCCATCCAGGAGGTACAACTGAGGCCGTCCAGGCAGAGCTTCGGGAAACTCCTGGAGTGCGCGCCTTGGCAGCCCAGACCCTGTGGGCTCCCCTCCTCCTCCCCAGATGCAAGCGGCAAGTGCCGCGGGAGATAGTTAAACCTCCCGGCTTGCGGCCGCATATGAAGAGGCACTGAGGGGCCGGAGCCACGAGGGGTGAGATGCATTGGCTGTGGCATCCCACACAACCCCCCCACACTGAGGGGAGCATCCGGGAGCCGGCCATGGGATGCCCCTCCGGTGCGAGTAATGCGGACCGGGCCGACGCAGGAGCGTGCCCCAAGAGGAACACAAGCAAGGTGAGGAGGCACTTGGAGGGGGGTCCCCCTCCTCCCCAGGACAAGGCTGAACACCTGCAGCCCCTACTGTGTACACATGGGGGCCCACTAGACCACCAGTGATTTATTGTTGCCCGGGAGATGGAGGCACGCACCCAGAACCCCAGGAGGGCCGCTGTGATCATGCCTGGGCCTGCACCCTCAACTCCTGGCAGCGGGACGCACATCCCCAGCATGGTTCCCCCAGCCTGGGCTATCACGGGAGCCCACACCCACCACAACAGGCTGGAGAGACGCACACAGGACTACACCACAGGTGAGGTGGGCTAACAGGGGGGCCCCCCAGCAGCCCAGCATTTGACAAACTAAGCCAGTTGGGTTGGACCCAGAAAGGAGAGCCACTGGGACAAGGGACAGCCCAGCCCCGGGGAAACCTTGTGGAGGGTGCTCTCTCCCACCCTGGATTGGACCATGTATCTCCACCCAAGAACCCCCGCACTCCCAGGTTGTTAAACTCTCCCACCTGTTACCACACCAGATCTACTAAGGGACCGGGACCTATGCACGGAGACCCAAAGACTGGTGCACCGGGGGTGCCCACCGGCCCCCCTCGCTTCCATCCCACTCCCTGATTCAACACCCACAGACCTCCCGGCATTGCCAGAGCGATATTGAGGAGACAACCACGAGCTCGGAGGCAGCACTCTAGACACTGCTTACTAGGCACAGGGTAGCTACTACTTCCGACCTGGGCACGACCCTCATGAGTTGGAAGGAAGCCCTCTCCAAGTACCAATTCCGTGCCGGCGAGAGAAAGATGGCCTCAGGAGGCCCTTCCACCCCAGCCCCCGATCTTGGGGCCAGCCCTCCAGATAAGGAGCGTTTAGGGGCTTTTAACGCAATAAAATAATTTAAAAACGCCACATTTTATTTTTATTTCCGTACCATTTACGCAGACTGGCCACAGTACTTTTTTGAGAATTCCCCTATTCTTTCTTTCCAGTAGATGGCGCTGGAACACATATTTAGCAAATGCTAGCTTTGTGTGAACTGATGTGCCATATTACTGTAATATGAGTAGGACGCAGACCTTTGGGCATGGTGGAAAGGGCATGTGCTTAGCAGAGGAATCGCTGCAAGCGGTTGCTTTTTAAAATCAATTCTTCAAAACGCACAGGTTCTGTCTGGTGAGTTTGATTGGGGACGGAGACCGGCCTGAAACGGAAGTACCAACAATGTCATGCATGGCCCTTAATTTATTTGGCTGAATCTGAACAGGGTTAATTGTTACCACTCATGTTCGATCCATGGAGAAGGGACATAACATGTTTTTATTTTGGATGTGGTATGTTAATTTTGCCTCGACAAAACCCAATCTTTCGGGTACTCTTTAACGGGATCATCCCCTAAGCAGACATAACTTTTTAGAAAGTGTTCTTCATGGACTATCTTCTGTTTAAGGAGCTATGGAATAAATGACAGGGCTCTGCAGCGGCTAATGTAGCCTGCGCAATTGTCCATGTCCCTTACATATTAGTGCTGTCTCTAGCAGACTGTGGAAATACAGCTTCTGGGTGGTGGGACCTGGGTGATGTCTACACAGCACAGCGAACGGTATTGACCGAACTGAAGCTCCCAACAGCACATCACAGCTCTCTTGCACTTTTCACACTCAAGCCTACTAACCCATCCTACCCTTTTTCCATTCAGATCTGCCAGAGCGCCAGGGGAGCACTCCAGTGGTGATAGTGCACAGTATAAATAGCCTTTAACATTAACATTGAGTTGAATATGATTTATCCATGTTCAGTGATAGAAGCAGGGCCTTTAACGAGACCGCTAAGTGTGACCCTAGCAAACCCATTCATAGCTCTGCAACACCGCGTAGCACAATTAGTCACACAATCCTGTGCATTTACAGCCGACTTTAATGGTGCAGTAAATCTCTTCAAAGGTCGGGCAATTACAAAGAGTCTGACCTAGCCACCTCACAAGTGGATTCTGCAAATCGTCCAGGTGATGCAAAAGCTTGATCAATAACAGGTGGATTCAGCCACTGTGTGACAGTTTCTCCCTGAGCCCCTCCTTCCTATAGGAAGAGCCAATTTTCCAGTAAATGTGTGCGAGCAGTTAACTGTTAAACACAGGCACATCACAGTGCAGCAATAATGCAATTCTATATGGGGCATATAGAATTGCATTGTTGCTGCACTGGCCCTCCCCCAGTCTCATAACACTGGATTTGACGGGCAGACAGTCTCACCAGCCAGTCAGTGCACCAGAGATTCTAGTATAGCGGACTGTGGTAGAACCAACAATACATTTTCTCCCCTGTTGCTCCCAGCCACTGAAGTTACTTGGGCCGTCCAGAGAACTGCCCCAAACTCTGCAATGTCCCGTTATGCTATGATACTGAATCTTTCATTGGACTCCATCTGCCATTTTTACATTTTCAAGGACCTTCAGGATCCGCAAGAAGTGGGTGTTTCAGACTTAAATTGAGAGAGTTAACTGATTGTAACATTGAAGCTGCACTGGAATAGTCTCATTACAATGAGTAATGTAGTTAGATGCCCCTCCACAAGCAAGTTTGCCGTCTCTGAAGTTGGTGCCCCTCCCAACATTTCAAGGGTTAGCCCCCGCCTACATTTTAGCCTAGGTGCACCCCTGAATGTGCGCACTTGCATTTTGTTAGGTAGAGATGCAAGGGAAGCCTTTCCCCAAAACTGGTAGTGTTAAAGTTATACTGTATTTGTTCAGAAAAATGTACTTGGAACAAACACAGTAAAACTTTAAAGCTGTTACTTTCAAGAAAGACTTCCAACACCTCTGCATATTGCGCTTTAAAATATACTATTCGATAGTATGGGCTGGATATGTTTTACTCTCTTGCAGAGGAGAAAACTAATTTTTACTTTCTAATTTGAAAAAGCATGCGTAAAATACTCCCACCTCAAAATCTTATCTGGAGCACTGCTTGGAGCTATCCAAAACAATCTCCAGATGATCCTAGAGGAAATCTGTGGAATTAGGATGGACATGGGAGCCAAACTGGCAGACCTCACAACAAAAGTAACTACCCTAGAGGACCGCATGGAGGGAGTCGAAAACAACCAACCATCCACAGCGCTCATGGAAACTCAAATGGAGTCAAGGTTCAAGGAGGTACAACGGCGAGAGGAGGAACTACGATTCAAGGTGGACGACATGGAAAACAGTGAGAGGAGAAACAACTTGCGCATCTTTGGCCTGGTGGAATCCGTCGGTGAAAGCCTGCTTGGCTTGGAAGTCATGGTGCACGAAATCATAAGGGTATTTTTGGGGACAGATGCTGATGAGATTAAATTGGATACCGCGCTGGAGGGGGAGGCAGTGGCCTGCGCTCGGTGGTGGCATGATTACACTACTACAAGGACAAGGCTAAAATCCTGGAAAAAGCCAATACATTTGGGAACATACAATATGGGGATTCCAAGGTGGCCATCTTCCAGGATCTCTCGCCCCTCACCATGCTGATGAGGCAAAGGTGTGGCAATCTCAGCAGATGGCTCCAGGAGAAGGGGGTCAGGTATCGCTGGGGTCACCTCTTCAACCTGGCATTTGAATGGAAGGGGGACAAGGCTAAAATCCTGGAAAAAGCCAATACTTTTGGGAACATACAATATGGGGATTCCAAGGTGGCCATCTTCCAGGATCTCTCGCCCCTCACCATGCTGATGAGGCAAAGGTGTGGCAATCTCAGCAGATGGCTCCAGGAGAAGGGGGTCAGGTATCGCTGGGGTCACCTCTTCAACCTGGCATTTGAATGGAAGGGGGAGAAGCACCATCTGGTGTCCGAGGAAGCCATTCAGAGGGTCCCGGACGACCTGGTGAGTGATCGTGCTGGCTCCTCAGGCAGCCGTGAAGGTGATGCTCGGGACCCCGTCCGTGGCCTTAGTGGCCCAGACACATTGAGAGGTAAAGCAAAGGTGAAAGGGGCCCCCAAGTTCCAAAAAACTAGACAACTCACATCAGCTTCCGAGGGACACCTCAAGTGACTCAGATTATTCTTTAAGAATTGGGCACGCTTTCTCCCGGACTGGTGGCCCCACCCAAGGGCATTGAAGCTGCCATGGGCCGAGGCCCCAAGGCACTATGATCGAACGCCACATTGGCGCCATGTTCTGCCCCTGAGGTTGAGGGGCAGTTGTTGATTCTCAGCAGTTTTTAAGTTGTTGAAGGTCTCACGACCAAGGCATAAATCTACTGATATGGGTGGAAAGGATGGGGTAGAATTGAGAGATCCCGATTTGGGCCCCCATGTCAATGGCTGAGTGGGACTAGTCCCGACATAAAGACTGTGATGGGAAACCTGTTTACAGAATTACCCGGGACTGGAGCAGAGCCCCTGGTGGTTTGTTGACTAACCCCAACGATTGTGGGGGGATGTGGACGAACGCCTTGAAAATGGGAAAGGGAGGGAGGGAACGAGGGATGTGGAGGGGGTGGGAATGGGCAAGAGGGCGGGGGTGAATTTTGTTGGGACTGAGGGGTATGGGGACAGCCAGACCGAGCCATGGCCTTCTGATTCACAATGGGCTCTGCATTGGAAACACACTGAGGTGCACAAAGAGAATGAGATTAAGGACGACAATGGTTGAAGGAAGGATAGGCACACTGGGCCTCATTCCGAGTATGGCGGTAAGGGATAGCGGCCACCGGTAACGAGACCGGTGGCGGTAATCCCTTACCGCCATACTCCGAGTTCCCTCTGCGCCCTCGCCCTTAGCGCCTGCTTTGAGCAGGTGTTAAAGTCGAGGGCGCAAAGGGGCCTCCAAGCCAATAACGGTGACCGTAATGAACGGTCACCGTTATTTGCATCTTCCCCATTCCCATTGAGCCCTATGGGGGCTCATTTGGGAATGGGGAAGAGCCTTGGTGAATGGGGAATTACCGCCCCGCCAACCTTGGAATGGGGCGGTGATTCCGCCATCCACCAAGGCGCTGCCGGTCCGGGTACGGCGTCAACCAAGGCGTTAATAGCGCCATTGGTTAGCGCCGTACTCGGAATGAGGCCCACTGAATGTTAAAGGCTTAAACTCGCAGAACAAGAGATCTCTGACTAGCAACATGTTTCGTAAGCAACGGTTAATGGTCCTTTTCCTACAGGAAACCCACTACAGACATGGGAAAGAATCAATGATAAAAGGGAAAGAGATTGGAAGTAATTTCTGGGCCTCTCATAAAAGCACTAAGGAGGGAGTGGGCATTCTCTTGAGCAAGGCACTCCACCTCATGGCAACAGAAACCAAGAGGGATTTTGGGGGGCAACTTTGGGGGTTAAAGGCACTTAAGAGGTTGAAAGTATTATGCATGCCACCCAATGTGCACCCAACTCAGGCCAGATACGGTCCTGACCCAGATCCTTAGGGTATTGGATGAATGGGCAGAGGGGGGCTATGATACTTGGCAGTGATTTCAATCTCATAATGGACTCCCGATTGGACTGGTGGTCAGCTAACGAGGCGGGGACAAAGGGAACCACCAGGGACAATTTAGCCCTGCAGACTCTCCTAAGGGAATTTTATTGGGTGGATGTATGGCTTAAAGCGTGGCTAGGTCCGGAGGGATACACCTTCTTCTCACCCCCACACTACACATATACAAGAATTGACTTGCTCTTGATCTCTGAGGAAGTGGGAGGGCTGGCTGAGCTCCCCAGAGTTGAAGCAATAACGTGGTCAGACCACAAGTTACTGGTGGCAAACTGGTTGCTGCCCATCTCCCCAAGACCCTCCCGATGGTGCTGCAACGATACGCTCCAAAGGGACCCGGTCTTCTGGGAGTTCCTAAGGAAGGAAATGACAGCCTATTTCAAAACAAATTAAAACTGGGAAACGGACATGGTGATGGAGTGGGAGGCAGCGAAAGCCACCTTCCGGGGTCTTCTGATAGCAGAGGGCTTCAGACGCAAGCGGGAAAGGGGACTTGTTGAAAACAAGATCCAAGCAGAACTGAGGGCCCTGAGAGCTAGACTCAGTCTCGATGGGGAGGATTGGGAAACGCTCCTGGTGGAAATGCAAGAAAAAAGGCAGGCTTTACACACGGTCCTCATGGGGGAAGTGATTAATAAAATGAGATACACGAGACAAAGATACTACGAATGGGGGGATAGAGTGGGGACTCTCCTGGCACACAGGGCAAGGGGATGTAGAACGGAAATGAGGGTGAGTTTCCTGAGAGACAAAGGGGGCAATGTGTGTAAGAAAAGGGAGGAAATAGTGGAATGCTTTGCCGACTTCTACAGGGAATTTTATACCAAACAGGGGGGTGAGTCACTGGAAGATATTTGGGCCTATTTAACTGAACACCCCCTACCCCAGCTTACCGAGCCTGAGCGTGATGCCCTTGAGGGGGAAATATCAGAAGAAGAGGTGGAGTCCACTACTAAGAGGTTAAAAGCGGGTAAAGCCCCGGGGAGAGACGATTACACAGCGGACTTCTATAAACAGTGTCAATCCATTCTGATGAAGCCATTGGCAAAACTGTTCAACCAAATTAGAAACCAAGACTCAATCCCCCCCGACGTTCCTACAGGCCCTAATTACCGTAATACCCAAACCAGCCAAGGACCAGGCAAAATGCAGCTCATATAGGCCCATCTCCCTCCTGAACCTAGATGCCAAGATCTTTGCCAGAATACTGGCGACTCGACTAGAGAGATGTCTCCCCCACCTGGTCCACCCAGATCAGGCGGGATTCATCCTGAACAGACAGGGCTCTGACAATATGCGAAAGACCCTTCATGTGCTTAACTCAAGGATGGTCTGCGAGGAGGGGGCCCTCCTGCTAGTTCTCGATGCAGAGAAGGCATTCGACAGGGTCAGCTGGGCTTTCATGGGGAGGTTTTTTCCTATTTGGGGATGGGACCAAGGTGGCTAGGCTGGATGTCAGCTATATATTCCACTCCCTCAGCTAAGGTGGTTGCAAATGGGACTGAGTCACAAACATTTCCATTGGGGAGGGGCACAAGGCAGGGGTGTCCTCTATCCCCCCTTATATATGCGCTGGTTATGGAACCATGGGCGATCTCGGTCCGTAAAGACGAGGCAATCAATGGGGTATGGATAGGAGACTTGCACTGCAAGATCCGCTTGTATGCCAATGATGCACTGCTCTATATCACAAGACCATCCCAGACGGTCCCCCAGGTCCTACAGGGCCTGGCGCGCTCTGGAGAACTCTCCGGGTACAAGGTTAATCTTGGGAAGTCAGTGGCGCACATAGGGGGAAATCTATCAGATGCAGAGGTAGACTATGTGGGAGGGATCCCCTTCCAAATACAGAGAGATGGGTTCAGATACTTGGGGGTACAAGTGACACGCAACCCTGACAACCTCTTCCCTGGTAACTTTCTACCAATCTGGTCGGAAATCAAAAGGGACATAGAAAGATGGGCTAGATCAGGACTCTCCTGGATGGCGCGCCTCAACCTGGTGAAAATGGGGATTCTCCCCAAGTTTCTATTCTTGTTCGAAATGCTCCCTGTGCAGGTACCCAAGACATTCCTAACGAAAACAAAACAAGTCCTCTTGAGATTCCTCAACATATTCCAAGGCCTCCCAGTTGAGGATGCTGATAGATCATTTTACCCCAGGGATGGAAAAACAATGGGTAGCAATGGACAACAAGGTCCTCGCACCTTTCACGTTAGACGAGTGGCTATGGGTTCCCAGGGCGCGCATCCCTAGAAGGGTCCTGCACCACCCAGTGCTGAAGGTCTTGTGGTCAGTGTGGAGGGAAGGGGGCTACTATCGATGGTTTACAACCTGGCCATCTCAATTGAGTTTCATTTGGGCCTCCCCGTTCATAGACAAGGTAGCCGAGGTAGCTGCATTTCAACAATGGTACGAAGCTGGTCTAAGCAGGGTGGGTCAGCTTTGGGTGGGGGGGCACCTTCGTACTGCTGAGGGATCTGGAGGAGGCTCTGGGGCTGGGTACCCTGTTGCCGTTCCGCTATCTCCAGCTCAAGGGAGTTCTCACTGAATCCTAATGGGGGGACACTCTGAGGAGGGACCTGACAGACTTCGAGAGACTGCTCAGATCGGCCCAGGGCTCCAAGGGGGTGATATCCCGTCTCTAACGACATTGCTCCAATTCCGGCACCAAGCTCTTAAGATACTGCACAGGTGGCACCACCCCCCGCAGAGGATTGCTAGGATGAGGGTGGGGTATGACCCGCACTGTTGGAAATGTAGGCTGGGATGATGATGGGTGACTATATACATATGTGGTGGAGGTGCCCGGTGGTCCAGACATACTGGGGAGAGGTCTTATCTTGGATTAAAGGGGCCGATAGAGTAGAGAGAACCCCGTGTCCCTGGCTCCTCCTCTTCGGTACCGAGGTGGGGGACGACCATGAGGAAACCCAAGGTCATATGTTGCAGGTCATGTTGGTGGCGGCCAGGTGTAGTCTGGCCCAGAAGTGGAAAAGTCCACGTATGCCAGGTGAAAAAGAATGGGTCACTAAAGTATGGGCCATTTATGATATGGAGTTCCTAACACACCTTATAGATGACTCAAAATCGAATATTTAAGAATTGTGGCTCCCCTTCTTTGAAAAGTATGGACGCCCAGCCTAAAGTGACGGCATTGCGACTGGGGGTTTTCCCCCCAGACATGAAAGGACACCAGGAATGGCACTGGGCACACATGATGTCCAAAATTGGGCCCAAAAGTCCAGTGTGCAAGGAATTGACTGATCGTACCTTGAAACGTTTTCCATGAGCTCCTCAGGTGAATTAGACACATGGGCTCGCATGCTGGGTGGGGGCGGGGGTTTTGGGCGAGGGTTATTGTTATAATTGTGTTAAGGAGATCTATGTCGATATTTGATGCATGATGTCAAAATCTAAAATGGCAATAAAATATGATTTTCAAAAAAATTACCTTCACTGGTAACAGATCTTTAAACTGTGCAAATCGTGTGCCCGCCATTGACCGACTACGTGTAACTGTTCTTTGCCACTGGATTTTGAAACATCTATTACTTCAGACTGATTGACCTGGGATCCTGGACGACACAACATATAGTCAACCCTTGGACCAACGCCCTAAAATATACTGAACCAGACATGTCAGTTAGACCCGGCTTATGAACATGCACGTCACTGCAGCAAATAGCACGTTCTCTTTTACAAGACATTTCTGTAACCAGGATATTTGCCATTCTATAATAAAGTCTACAATAAATACATAAGAGACTGATTTATAACATTGTTATGTTTACTCATTATGTGCTGTACATGTACAATACATGTCTTCATGCATGTTTGCTGAGATAAACTTGACTTGAAAAAAGTAATATGCAAAGGTTTTTGGAGCATTCAATTCAATTTTTTTTAACCATAAATTGAATGTAAAATGTGGTGATTGATACGATCTCTCTATACATTGTATTTGGTAAAGAACAGTATCACAAGACTGGTTTTGTGAGTATAAAGCTGAAGTTGTAGGTTTCCGGCAAGCCTTCATGGATCGTCTCATTGAAAAGGCTCCAGCTGAATGGCGGAAGTCCGTCTGCGACGGGGGGACCATTGATGGCGTGGGCCGTATAAGTAGCAGCCAAATAGAAATCGGAAACCTGCAAATCAAGGGGGAAATGAGGTTACTCAATAATATAAGAAACATGGTAACACATCTGCAAGCACAGTAGACTGCACCGTCAGTAATTCGAAGACCTTGAAATAAACTATTACAATAGTTATTAATTAAACCAGGCTGCCCAAATGTCACCTTCAAGACAAAGGCCGCAATTCAAAACAACTGGCACTGAAGCAAATCAGAGTATCTCTTGCTTGCTCCTCCTATTGGACAACTGATCCCCAAACTTTAAAACTGGAACAAATCTGGAAATGCCTCAAGCATCTGAGCAGCTGCGGTGCAAATGCTATCAGTGCACCTCAGAGATACTGCAGATTTGCTCCATATATATATAATTGTGTGTGGTGATCTTAACACAAATTGCCTGAGTATCACACTAGACAGCAATCAAAAGACAATTGCTCAACAGCATGGAGGAGCCCGCTGGCTGGAGGAGATGGAGATAAGAGATCCGACCATGCTCAATTGGAATACAATAGGAGATATTCCTCCTCAAGATACTTGGAGGAGGAACAAACAAAACTCCATCTTTGACTATTTTTTATGTCTTTGGCAAGGTGGCCCGATGTGTGGTATCTCTTCAAGTCATGTCCAAGGCAGAAAGTGACCATAAACTGGTCGAAATGACACTCTCTAGTTCTGAAAGCGCTAGGAAAGATGTATGGGATGCACTGGTGTCTGTTGAATCCAGCAGAATCAGATTGCATCTAAATGACAACGATGTGAAAACAATTGTAGAAGCTTTCCACCTGGGACTTGGGGGAAACAAATGTAATAAGGTTGAATATGGCCATCTGTTAAAACAATATGCTGAAAGTAATCAAAGCCCTCGTAAGTGCGCATTCAAAACAGAACATGTGTATGACGCACAGATCTTGAAGAAGAAAAGAGAGTGCCGAAAAGAAATCAGGCTCCGTCTGAAAGCACCAAAAGATAGCCACAAGGCTGAAAAAAAAGAAGCAAAAACAAAAATATAAAAACTGGTTGATCGCACAGACATGTCATCGAACAACATGACGCAGAAACCATAATGAACATCTTAGTAAGCAAACATTCGAGAGACTTCTGGAAAATCATTAATGATGAAAATGCCTCGCAACAAGCTCCACAGTCCAACATGGTTGCGGAAAACAGTGGATAACCCACTACAGTGAACTTTATAAAATGAATGGACAGACAGAAGACCCTAATTTCCCAAAATTATATCATTGGGACATCACCTTTGGAAAAGACTACATTCTCAAAAACATCAAATCAATTAGTTCTTCAAGGGCTCCGGGCCCCGATGGAATTATTAACTGCATGCTGAGAGAAAACCTAGAAGAATGGCCAGAACTCTGTTCCCTATTGTTCTCCACAATAATGCTAGAATGTTCAATTCCAGCATCATGGAAGTGTGCGATCGTTGTGCCAATCTTCAAAAAGGTAAGCATAAAAATGACTGCCCGATCGCATTTCGAGATGTTGTTGGGAAGATCTTTGCCACTCAACTGCAACTGTCATCTTGGATAACATCAAGTGGCCACTTTGATTCAAGACAACCCGGATTTGTCAAAGGCATTGGATGTGGCTTAAACCTGCTACTAATCAATCACCTGAAAATGGAAGCCATACGTCGGGGAACGACAATCTACCTTGCCTTTATTGATTTGGCCCACGCGTTTGATAGTGTGGAAAGAGAACTCCTCTGGACCAAGCTAAAAAACTGGAACCGTCTGTCTAGCCCGATTTTGGCATTGAAAGAGCTGCATACGAACACCGAATTAAAAATCAGCCTTGACCTCAATAAAAACGTATCCAGGAGTGAAATAGGGATGTCCTCTGGCATCAATTTTGTTTAACCTGTTTTTATCTGATATTGGCGCTATGTTTGAAAATGTGGCTGCTTTTCCACCTAAAATCCACTGGTGTCATCTAAGCCGGATGTTATACACGGATGATATAGTGCTTCTCGACATAACACCTATTGGGTTGCAATGAAAATTACAGGCATTGGAACAGTATGTTATGATTCTTAAAGACTTGAGGGGAAGAACGACCCAGTCGAACAAGATGTTTCTGTGGCATTTGCAAAAAAAAACCTTAAGCCCTCTCATGCATACCAGATATCTCGGAATGCTGATTAATTCAAATCTGAATGACGCTCCCTGGCCAGAGAAAATCAAATCTAAATGCCAGCAATTGGCAGTACAAGCTGCCATGATAAATAAAAAGTATGGCAAATTCACATTGAAACCTGCTTTGACTTTTACAAATAAAAAGCGGTGCCAGCTTTGATCCACAGAGCGGAATGTGCGTTGGGTTGTTCTTACTCACTTTGAGCCACACTGGAAAACATCTTTTGGCGCAAAGTGATGTGGCTACAGAAAAGGGGTCCCGACGGCTTGCATCTGATATAATATGGGTCTTATCTCGATAAATGCTAAAGTAAAATGGAGCATGCTTACATTTTAACGATACATTGGGCCTCATTACGACCCAGGCGGTAAGTTACCGCCTGGGCCGTGACTTTACCACCATGGCGTAAACTACGTTTACGCCATGGTGGTTGGCGGATTTACCGCCCCATTCCAACCTTGGCGGGGCAGTAAATCCCCATTTTCCCATTTACCCTTCCCCATTCCCATTTTGCCCCATAGGGAATAATGGGAGTGGGAAGGCGTTAATTACGCCACCGTAAATTACGGTGGCATAATTAACTCCATGGTCCCTTAGCGCCATGGATTTTAACACCTGCAGGTGTTAAAACCTCCATGGCGCTAAGGGACCTCGTACTCAGGCGGTAAGGGTCGGCGCTGTTTACGCCGCCGTAAAACCCTTACCGCCTGAGTCGTAATGAGGCCCATTATCATGGAAAATGGCCTGCCTCAGTTTCAAATTTTGCATAACCCTAATAGTGGAAAGAAGGAAAATATCCTCACTCAATAGGCAGAACGCTGTGACAGAATTCTAGAAGACCTTAATATTGACAAACATACTCTGCAAATGAATCCGAACTTGGCCAAGAAAAAAGTATGGCTGCAAGATTGGATAGATGCTGCAAACCAAAGAGGCAAACATAGACTGGTGCAACAAGTACCCTGTGTAGCTAAAGCTTTGAACAAGATCCCAAAATACCTGGAGAAATTCTCAGACAGACATCGGAGAGCACTTTATACGAAATTACGGCTAAATCAATTCAAGACCAAAGAGGTCCTTATTCGTTGGGCGAATGACATCAGTTGCAGATTTTGTAACAAGCCATGGGAAACGCTGAAGCACTCGACTCTCGTACTGCCCTGCCTTCAGATGTATGAGAACTAAATATCTAGGGTGTTAATATTTGCTCTGACGTTCGTTTTGGAACAATTGACAAAACTACTTGTAGATTAAGTTCAGAACATTGTTTAGCAAGAGTACTGGGTATACATTTGTTAAAATGCCATGAAAATAAGAATATATTTTTTGTAAGACCCAGTTGAAACGGTTTGGAATGTGATAAAATGATTAAATATATTTAAAGCTTTGTAACAAACCAAATAAAATAAAAATAAATGATTTGATCCCATGTTAGGCTTTGTGAACCCAGTGTAAGCTACCAGGACCAAATCAGAGCGGCTCCTGGGAATCTCTGATTTGCTCCAGTTCAAATATTTGCGAATCGAGCTCAAAGTGTCCTAAAATTCACAAACATAAAAGTTAAAACAGGCCATTGTAAGTTGAAAACGCGGACTGCAATACTCTAGTTTACGTAGGGAGCCCTCTAGGCAAACGGAAAAGGGAGGTTACCCCGTTGGTGATTTCCACAAGAGGATACAGTCTTTGGAAGGGCCAGACATGTGGGGGACAGGCAGTGATTTAAGTGGGATAAGAGATTGAGGGGTGGGGCCCTAACAAATCACAAACATATGTATTTGGCTGGGTGGCTCAAGAGTGCTCTACATGTCCCAACTGTAGAGAAGCTGTTTTTTAATTGTATTTTCCCACTTTCTGTCTATTTCTCAATCTCCTACCTCGCCCTCTCTGCTCCATTCTCCATCTTCATTGTAATCCCTGTATCTCCCTCCATTCTCAGCCTCTCTCTCGTTTCATTCCCTCGCTTTCTTTACAGCTCTCCACCATGCCCCTAACTCCTCTTTAACCTTTGTCCCTTCAATGTCCTCTTCATCCCCATCCACATTCTTAAAACACTGAACGTAAGGGTGCTGGGCATTGTTTACAGCAACACAGTTTCACAGTCGTGCAATTTCTCAAATACCAAGTTGTAGAGCACTGTGCAGATGAACAAATAATTGGCACCAAACCCAAAAGTCTCTCTGAACACGCAGTTGCGTTCGAGTCAAGTTCCACAAGGTCATTCTTAGACAGTGGCAGCCGTTGCCATTTTATATTGGTGGGGTGTAAACGTTTCCTGGAATATGCAGCAGTGACTGGGGCCCTAGAAAACAGGCTAATAATAAATGTGACCAGTACTATTGTGTATTATCAGAAGCAGGAATGGCCAACAGTACTACAAGATGTACAATTATATTGAAAGCTGCTTGTTTACTATTGAGGGGATTCTCATTTATAGCAAACATGGCTAATGAAAACAGATTAACTTTGGTTCTAAACATGCCAGTATAACATCTTGGGGTGGGGGCCGGGGTTCCTGGGAGGTGGTTGAGGCAGTTTCCTAAATGTGTAGGAGATTAGGCAACCAACATCGGTTTACCTTTTTTAGTGAAAAAACTGGCTGTGGAACCTTTGAAAGGGTCACCCCAATGCTGCTACATACGAATTTAAGTTTAGCAGACCTACTCCACACCATACTTTCCCTCAGCGCGTACAACTGCATTAAGAATGTGAGCTGCTGTGTGATTGGACAGCTGCATGACGTGAAAGGGTTTCCTTAGTGCCAATTATCAAAAGGAAACCCATACGTGAAACTGTTACTCTGCATGTGGCCATTATGGTTTGGTACATGGTGGCCTAAGAACTGCTGGTATGCCCATTACTGATTCCCAGCAGAAAGTGTACATGTGGTGTCTTATACCTGCAGTTCAATTATGATGCTAATGGCCGGCAGGCACATATTGGTACAAACCCATTAACACCAGTTTTCAAAACAGAGCCCTGTCTGTATGAGGAATTGCCCCACCTAGCAGATGGAAATGCATCACAATCGTCCTTCTGTGGATTGGTCTGGAGGGCATTGAAGCCATTTCTCCTGGTGCCTCCCTCTGGCCCGGCTCTACCTCAACTCACTCACAGGAGGATGGCAACGCCAGCTCCAAACGCTACCTGCGTGCTCAGTCACCTGCTGGTCAGTTCCTTGGGAGAACTGTAACTCAACTCGGCTATTGCAAAATGTCATTACATGCGGAGTGCATGCTTAAACTATCAAAATAAGCTTAAACATGTACAGGGTACATTGACACCAGTCTCACACGCATGTTCTAAACAACCTAGTTCTTTGTTGAAGTAAATGCAAGACTTTAGAGAACTACAAAGAGCTCACATTTGCAGCACTATAGAAGTGGTAAAAAAAATAAATAAATAGTATGTGCCTCATCTCTCAACTTCGGGTAACAATGTCATGCACGCGCATGATCAGAGGACGCAGGCGACCATTCGTGACTCAGCATAGCAGAGGGAAAACACGACACTCAGCAGACGACAGCAACCCCCGCCTGCACGAGGACAATCGTACAGTGATTCTACATGAAAAGTAATATAAAATTCATAGGTATTCTGGAAGAATTATGTTTGTAATTTGTTGCGAACAAGCAAATTGTAGCCTGTGTCTAGGCACATTTTAAATGCATGTCTTTATGATAAATACATGGTTTATATTTTTGGTAAAAACAAGAGTCATTGATCTATTCAGAAACACAGACCAATGAAATGATCTGTGAAAGTTGGGTGCACCACGCATGCCTGAAGGTGTGAAAGGGAGGGGTAGCCTATGTCCTGCACATATTTTTGTGAAGTCTAGTCCCTCACGAGATAGGCCGCCCGAAAACAAAAAAGAGGGACCCTTACCTCTTACTTTATCTAAAACTTGAAAAAGGACCCCAATAAACTAATAACCACCATAAGAGAACACCTAGGGTTCCTGCAGGTGTCTCCCGTGTTGCAATGTGCACGGTTTGCGACGCGGTGAGTAGTTGACCGTTGGTTGCTAGTGCCTGGTGAATGTCTAGCCACATTGCAAGTCTGAGTGGTGCAGCCGGAAGTGAGGTTGCAGTCAAATGACTACAAATATCAGGCCTCGAGTTAGCACCCTGGCAAAGCATGACCATATATTATGTGAAACCCTAAACTGCATGAAATATCCTAGCAAGGAAGAACAGGCCTGAAAAGGCATAGCAAACAATAGCACAGCCTCCTCCCCTGCATAGCAAGTCCTGAAAAGGCAAAACAAAGCACGACAAGGCCTCCTACACATTCCTCCTGCTCACCTTTGCAAACCACTCTAGTTTCAGGTCATGCATTGTGCACAGTTTGCAAAATGGACAATTGAAAGGAAGAAAGAGTTTCGAGGGCTGCATGGGGACTCTCTGTGTTACTTTTAGTGTATTGGTAGGCCTTCCAGGAGGCATGAAGGTTTGGCTTGAGAGAAGGTGTGCCCCAGGGAATAAATAAACAGGTCCTATTTCTGCTGTCTTATTCTGCTGGGGACACGCCACCTCAGACCACTCACCCTAGCTCGCACAGGTGCTTTTCCAAGTGTGGCATCCTGAGACCTCAGGACACATGCGAAAGTGATCCAATCAAATACATTGGTGTAGTCGTACACAATGTTTTAGCACTTTGAATTTACTAATTAGAATCTATTAATTTTCATACTTATCTCGTGAGCAACAATCATTTTCTCATTTCTTTTTGCAATCAAACAAGGGGATAAAAGTAGGTGTGTAACACAAACAAGGACAACGTGAGCGCAGTGCCTAATGCAGTGAAACTCCCAGGTCCTCGGAAATGCAAACACTCTTGCTTTTTACCCTTTCTCTTTACAAGCATTAAATGCCGTTAAAAACACATACAAATGTCTAGTTTGTCACTTGACCAACCATATAACTACAACTTATGTCTACATGCACGTTTCAACCCCTCAACTCAAGTATGGAGTCTTCTTCAGGACGGATATCCTTCTTGTTTTTACAACCCAATTAATTATTGAACAGCTTCACATTAAGGAACGTTGCAGAGGGCGTTGCTCACTAGCCTGCATACTAAAAGTGCAACCGTTTGTATATATCTAGTCATTGTCAAAAGGCTTGCTCACAATATAATTCTCCAATTTAGTTGCTTCCAAATATGCTTGCTACAAAATTCTTTTCTTGCCATTCACATGGTGTCCGATTAAGTTTGTGAGTTATGGATCTTTCTGGTTCATTCCATTTGATCACATGATGCTCATCACTTCATTTCAGTTTAAATCATGCCTTGTGATCTTCTAAACATGATCACTACATTAATGTAGATGACATGTATATATATATTGCGCTTAGCCGCTTTTTCTCTGCTTTTGACATGATCCACCAGTTGCAGACAAGGTTTTATTTTCCTTATTTATTTGGCACGGAAAGCCACTTCTTTTGTGGCGTTCACCCTTCCCGTGCCTTGTAATGCAATAGTATTCTTGTATCTCCTGCCTGCCTCGTAATGTTTCTTGTTCTCATGTTGCAAGGGCAGTATCGAGCCTGGAAGCACAGGCGTTGCTAGGGAGTGACTGAGGGGGCTATAGCCCTGGGTCTGTTGGTTGTAGCCACGGATAAAAGCTCAGGGGTTACAAGCAAAAATACTAGCTAGCCCCGTCCCCCCGATGGTCTCAAAATTAGCGTAGCCCTTGATCTTTTCCAGATCTACCAACACCCCTGCCTGGAAGGTTGGGTATGTTTGCTTTGGAACAAACTACCTACAGCTTGCTTGGTCTTCGCCTTCATTAAATCACAGCAATGGCAGGCAATGAGTGTCATTGTGTTTGTGCATCTACACTGCCCAACTTTCCCATCTGGTGTAGGTCAGTTTCCAATGGACACAGAGAATGTGTGTACAGAGGAAGACCCTGGGATTGTATCTGGATATGCCTTATGGCCCGGGCTACTCACAGCTGAGTTTGTCTTCTCCACTCAGGCTCAGAGGTGCTCCGTATTTGGTCTCTGAAAAAAGCACCTAGTTCTTGGAAGTCCAATTGCGCAGAGGAGCCATGAAGAAAAAAAGCTAATTTTAACAGTTCAAAAAAGGCATTTGCTGGAAATGCCTGGTTTCCCAGCTGAACCCTGTAAATGGAGCCTTTCAGTCACCTCTTTTAATTTGACTTAGTGCACCAGGAAACTAGCATGCAAACCAGCACACGATGGTAGGCATATTACAAGTTTGGTGTGCTATGCAGTTCTATAAACTAGCATGCAAACCAGCACACGATGGTAGGCATATTACAAGTTTGGTGTGCTATGCAGTTCTATAAACTAGCATGCAAACCAGCACACGATGGTAGGCATATTACAAGTTTGGTGTGCTATGCAGTTCTATAAACTAGCATGCAAACCAGCACACGATGGTAGGCATATTACAAGTTTGGTGTGCTATGCAGTTCTATAAACTAGCATGCAAACCAGCACACGATGGTAGGCATATTACAAGTTTGGTGTGCTATGCAGTTCTATAAACTAGCATGCAAACCAGCACACGATGGTAGGCATATTACAAGTTTGGTGTGCTATGCAGTTCTATGTGATTTGGTCGAAAATATTACATCAAATTCGTCTAATGTTTTTTTGTGGTAGATTTTGCCGCAAATATATGCAGAGGAGACCCCCGCATTCCCACCTCCGATAGCCCGCCACATTAGCTATTCGCCTATAACCATCCCCAACATATATTTGGGGCAAAATGTGTTAAAAGGAATTTGATGATTTCGAATTCAATGTCATCTCCTGTGGTACAATCTCTGTTTCCTGTGCCATATTGAGACACTCTAAGGCATGGATTGGGGCCCTGTGTGTAGCACGACCCATAGTGATGGTGGAAAAGAAAATGAGTGTGCCGAGTTATTTATGGCAGCAGTTGTTTGATCAAAGTTTCTTCCGTATAACACTTCTGCTGTAGTCTTGCAGATTTTGGGCTCTTCCCTATGGATAACATACGCACATATGTCTTCCGCCAAACCATTACAAATCAGATTGGCACTCAGGAACCAGGCCCTTCCGTCCGGCAGATATCCCCGCCACAGGTTTTGCAGCTGCCTTTCCGACTGTCCCACTAATGACTCTCCACTGCCCCCCTTTTGTCTTCCCGAGCCAAGTGCAGTGAGATCACCAACAGTGGCAGGTAGGTGTTATACAAGACCCCCTACATTACATTATTACTTACATGGCATTTGTATTGCAACATGCACAATTAGGCAGCGCCCCTGTCCTTCCTTGCAACTCCCGGAGAACCGCCCATCCCCTGGGAACGTTTGCTAGACTCATTTCAAGCCGACTGACAAGTGACCGGAGCAAATAGATTTAGTAATGAGCAAAAGGAAACAGTCCAATTATGTTGTTTGGTAAATGAAACCCTGCACATATACAAGCCCCCTCCCGATGTTAGTACGGACAGTGGATAAAATGAGGCCTCTGGGGTCACACACTACAGTAAAGCTTTAAGGACATTGCAAATACATTTTGGGAATAAGACGAATGTTGCCTTTGAAAGATTCTAATTCATTTGTAAGTGATAAGTCAAGGGGGAGACTGTCCACAATTACAGTACAGCATTAAAAGGATTCACTACGGCTCAAGAAGGGTACTTGAAGGACCCGCCTTTGATGCACCCGTCCAACACTTAGGGAAAGCAAAGATCATGGCAAGCAAAGCACCCCACGTTGTAGGAGGCAATGGGGATTGCCGAAGAAATTGAGTTATCTCGTAAATGCACCAATATGGCTAATGTTAGTCACACTTGACTGAGGAAGGTATATTTGCTGTAGTCAAAAGTGACGACTGCAGTGTACCAAGTAATGTCAGGGAGAGGGATGAGGGCGTAATCCACGAGACTGGCAAAGCCAATATATATGCATTGGGTAAAAGGCACAGAGTGAAGGTGGCTCGGGATGTAAAACATGTGGCTGGGCTGGGTATAGCAACAGCACTAAAGAATGCCCTGCCTTGCTAGTCGGTTTTGTCATAGGTGTAGCCTCAATGGACACGATCTCACTGTGTAGAAAATGATCAGGGGCAAGAGTGAGACGAAAAAGCAACACAATGTGTGCTTGCAAACAAAACAAAACATTGTGCTAGCTGTACAAGATCACAAGAATAGATAAACTATCCTTGCAACATTGGGGTAGCCTAGAAACCAAAAAGGGTTTAACTTCTCTCAGAACCTTTATCAGAAGGTACAGGCAACTGGATGCTGACTAGTAGCTGGGAGCTGTGCCTCCTCTCAGGAATCCAGCACCCTGCTAGCTTTCCTATGAGTTTCACTGTTAGAGTGCCCAGCAGGCATCTTGCTCTACCCTTCAGTCTCAGGGTTGTACTCCGAGTAAGCTTCATGCTTCATCAGTTTCAACTTTGAGCACCCAGCATGTGGCGCATTTGGGATATTGCACTCAGCTCGCTCCATATCTAGGTAAATAGCATCCCACCCACTATGCATTCAACTATAATGCAACACCTTCAGGTATATAATTGCCCAGCACACTTGGTGTCCAGAGTCAAGCACACAGCCCAAACGGAACTCTGATGTCAGCGTTATAGCAACCAGAACACATTGTGCACTACTTCACAGGGAATTTGGGAAGGTAATAATAGGGGCTAGTAGATAACCCTACCTTAGCATACCGATAGTTTCCCTATTTTATTTTTTTATGGTGCATATAGTTATAAACTTTAGCACACAGTTACAAAGAAAAACATAAAAAGGAAGAATCATTATCACTGCATACATTACACACATTATTATTACATACACAATCTATTTTATGTCTCTGGCAAAATATAGCCATTCAAATACACAGAGAAATGAAGATAACTTCTTCCTTAGTTAAATATATACCTTTGTTAAATATATACCAAATACCATACTGACCTATTTACATAGTAGCAATGCATTAAAAACGGGTAAAGTAAAACTAGATTACCCATTGCTACTCATTCCATTCAGGAAAAAGAAAGGTCTAACAAATCATGGAAACCATCTGCATGCATATAACATACAGATTGTACAAAAATAAGAGAACTGAGAAAGAAATTGAAAGAAGTAAAAAAGCTGAAACAAGAAGACAGACTCAGAACCATAAAATCACTAAAGCAACAACAT
The DNA here is from genome assembly GCF_040938575.1 of Ambystoma mexicanum. Taxonomy (NCBI): domain Eukaryota; kingdom Metazoa; phylum Chordata; class Amphibia; order Caudata; family Ambystomatidae; genus Ambystoma; species Ambystoma mexicanum. The sequence goes on along the minus strand of NC_090925.1, from coordinate 1,250,022,495 downwards.
AGGAATTGGATGAAAACCAACCAAGTTCAAATTCTCCAAAAGGATGCTGAAAAATGTTTTACAGACTTAAACAAGAGGAATACGAAAGCCATCTGGAAGCTAATCAATGATAAGGAAGATGCCAGAAGTAAACTGATTTCAGGAGTGACAGATTGAATAGAGCACTTTTCGAACCTGTATTCTATTCGAAATGACAACAAGGAAAAAGAACGTGACACGCAACAAGCATCATGGAAAATACAATGGGATCGTCTTGACATTCTAAATCAGATACAACACCTGAACAGCTGAGAGCTCCGGGCCTGAGCAATTCAATAATGAAGGAAAACCCTGAAGAGTGGGCAGACATATGTTAGCACTTATTAAATACCGCAAACATCTATGCGGAAATACCCATGACATGGAAAACTGCAATCTTGATTCCTATACATAAGCAGGGCAATAGAGCCATCCCTGCTAACTACCGACCGATTGCCCTGCTAGATCCATTGGGGAAGCTATTTGCGTGAGCAATTCAGAAAAATATGACCACCTGGGCAACACAGAATAACATTTTTGATACCGACAGACGGGATTTACAAAGAATGTTGGAACCAACATAAATTTGATACTATTAAATATGCTAAAACACAAAGCATGCAGAACAAAGATGAATTTGTATGCGATTTTTGTGGACCTACAGCAAGCATTTGACTCTGTGAATCGACAAAAATTATGGGCAAAACTAAAATCATGTTAGTGCCCTGAGGATATACTAGAGCCCATAAATGCGCTATATTGAGAAACAACCACAAAAGTGTGCTTATCCCAACAGGGTGCAGTATCAAAGGAGATTCCAACTACATCGGGATTAAAACAAGGCTGTCCTTTGGCAGCAACTTTGTTCATTCTTTAATAGCAGATCTGAGAACAATTCATGTTGCCATAACAGGAGAACCCCCAAAATTGAACAACGTGGAAATTCCGTACATGCTCTTTGCAGATGACATAGTGCTATTAGACAAAACAGAAAACGGACTACAAAAAAGACTAACAGCACTGGTCCAATATACAGAAAAAAATAATCTCCAAATCAACAACAAAAAAAACGGAAGTGATGGCATTGACTAATAGACCAAATCCTCGGAAAAAATCACTGGGTATATTAATAAAAGCAGAAAAAAATCAAGCCAGTAACGACGGTAAAATACCTAGGATTATGGATACGTATGGATAAATCAATCTGAAACAGAAATGGACTGGGCAAAACAGCTGAAAATAAAAACGCAATCACGGGCACGTCAAGGATCAATAATACACAGAAAATATGGGAAGTTCTTATTGAAGCCCGTGTTCACTTTCTACCGACAAAAAGTCATAGCAATAATAACATATGGAAGTGAAAGCACCTTGAACATCTCGGCACAAATTTGGCTGATATTAGAAGCCAACTTCTGGAGGAAAATTCTCTCATTACCGACGACTTATCCAATTGCACGGATAAGATACGAATTAGCACTATAATCACTTCGATCCATAGTGATACGGAAGAACATAAATGTGTATAGGAAGACGCTCATCACAGAAAAGATCCCATCAATGGATATATTACATGAACCTCCACAAACAACAAATAAAGCTACAACAACCTTATGGGGGAATACCTGTAGACAACTTATGAAGAATGAAGAGATTACCTCTGAACTCTTGATTAATCGACCAGACAAAGCGAAGCAAAAAATTAAACTCAGTGATTGGAAACAAACATCGACAGAGAAATCAAAATACCTAATGAATATACATCCTGAAATAGAAGAAAGAAAATTAAATGAATTACCCCACTATCTATGTCACTTCCCTGATCGCCGGATCAGAGACATCTTCTTGAGGATGAGACTAAACATCCTTCCGAAAAATGAATATCTAAGAAGCACTTAAGCAATAACAACGGAACAAGCTACATGTCGATTTTGCACACAAGAAGATCAGAAAGAATCTCTCTTCCACATCTTTAAGGAATGTCAGGAACTAAATGAAAAACAAATAATATTTGCAAATGTGTTTAAGCGAGCAGCTAGAACGCTTAATTCTGATGAACGATGGACATAGATTGTAACAGGAAATGATAACTTAATTACATGTAGAATAATCCAATTCTGGGAAGCAATTATGAATGAACCTTTAACAATGGACTAAGGAAAGATTCTAATACATTAGTAGCAAATTGATGTTTATTTTAACAAGCATATAATTGTAATTTTTCCTCCTATTCTCCTGTTTCAAATCAAAGTTCAATTGAAAGTAATTCATAAATGAAAAGTTTGTGACAAACAAACATTTTAATTTAAAAAAAAAATAACAACATCACTCACAGATCGGATTTACACCTATTAAATACTTGTCTTCAAGTTTCTTGGCAGCAATTTTCCACACTTGTGTAACCGCAATTATTGGACCCTGGCTTTATCCAGACAAACATCTCAACCAAAATTGACAAGATTGTATACTTCCTAAATCTGCAACATGTTTACTATAGTATTGTATATGTGTCATTATCATAGCACTGCATGAAGTCAATACATGTTTTGATGTTTCAAACTGTAAATTACTCAGTTGACAGTTGAATCCTCTTTTGGAATCTGATGCTACACACCATTTTGTTGTCCCAGACCTCACGTTCATTCAATCTAAGGAGCATAAATGCTCTTCTTAAAACTGGAGAGGGAGCAATTTTTAAATCTTGTTTTTTTTGTAAATAAAGCCCATCTGTGCAAAGATTGCAAGTCATTTCAATTTACTAACTTTCTCATGGCTTTTAACCCAATCCCATTTTTCAGAGCACTCAGTAAAGGGTTTATACCACATATCCAATGCCTGCCTCCCATCTAGGTATCCACCCAATGAAATGAAAAAGATCCTCATTCCGTTTCTGTAATAGTTCCAGAGTACGACTCTTATGTTGTATCATGGCCAACCTTACAACATTTAATAGGGAACCATCCAAGGCATACATTAGCTTTGTAAATAGCTTCCCCCTATTTATCTTGATCAGGGTTGCTGTTAAAATGAGCCTGAACTCCAGTCTAAGTGCTTCTATTGTAAATGATCCCAGTAGCCCCACAATCTTTCTCCAAATTGCACCTTCTGTTTTATCAGCCCATAGGGCATACTCCCTAAATGATGTCTTCAATGGATACAGCAGTGACGGAACAAGCCTCTGCTCGTATACATTTAATACACATATAATACTAAAGCCAGATTATTTTGGGAAAATTGCTTTATAGCAGCTGTGAGGAAGGCATGGTATCAAAAGCAGACACTGACAATGGATGCACATTTCAAAAACCTTTATTTAACTCTAAAGGGGTTTGGAAACTGCCCATCTTGCCCTATCTCTAGAATGGGAGTAATCTCGAACATTAAAACAAACAAAATAGTCCACGTCAGGATGGTCAAAATAAAAAGGCCTATACAAAAAAAACAAACAAACAAAAAAAAACGAACCTTGCCCTCCTCAAAATGACAAATGTGTTAAGGGAATACAAAAGAAAAATAGTGTCTCCAAAAAGACATGTCAGAATGGCTTCAGCATTTCCCTTCCACAGGTTCAACCCCACGGGGCTCATAGAGTCTCTTAAAAAACAAAGAATAGGTGGATGGCACACTTCTATCAGCCTTGCACACTCTGGCTTACTGGTACAATTCAGCAGTTCAATCTTAGGCTTCCATCTTCTGGTAGTTCAATCAGTACCTTAAGACTTCGCCCGCCGTGCCATTAATATTCAGTTTGCATTTACTTTCTCCATTTCTCACAGTTCTGCACAGACTTCCCTCTGCTGGGCTCAAGACTGTATCTCCTTCATGCGGGTTCCCTGGCCCACGTTATATCCAAAGTGATTTATCCAAAGTATGTTTTCACTGTCGAAGACTTTCAAAACTGAAAAGACTTTACATAGACCTCTGCATGACCACTTCAACCTCTCATCAATTCTTCAATTCACAATCAATACTCATCTCATGGAACCAATACCTCTTGGTAATGGGGAGGAATTATGGGAGCTGTAGTTTCCCGTAAAATAAGCCGGGATAGGGGTTAGATTGGTTATGGGAAAAGACAGATACCATGTCTCACCATTGGGTTCTTCTCCCCTACTCCCCGAGAACCCCCTACCCAGCTCACTCGCTTGTCCACCACCAGGGTCAGGATCCAAAAGTGATGGTCTTTCCCTGGCCACCTGAGTACGGGATCCCCAGGCACTAAGTTGTGAAACACCCTCTTGTTTTTCACCCAGCTGAAAGTGAAAGAATTCTTGACTGTATTTTCTTTAGTAAGAGGTCACGATTTAGGCCCATCTCAATTTCCTGGCTCAGTTAGGTATAGTTAGACACACTGGACAATCACTCAAATTAAGCCTGCTTCTTTTACGATTTGAGCCTTTTTTTCCCCCAAACGCCATATACAGGAGTTTTCCAAGTTTACTAGAAGCCCATTTTTATCAGCATAGTCAAGCATGGCTTGCGCACTATTGCATAAGCCAGTATAAGTACTACCAAACACAGCAAAATCGTCGGCATGTCCTAGCCAACTGATTTTCACAGTGCCAAGCCTCAGAAAAGCATTCTTGACAATTTGCTACCAATATCTGCAACATAAAGATTAAACAGGAGAGCTAGAACACAACCCTGTATGACTCCCCTCCTGATAGGGATAGTATCCGAAAGTTTCCTCAATCCATTAGGTTGCACCCTGGCCTTATTATCACAATACATTTTGACCACAATTTCCCTCTGTCTTCGGTGTCAAATGCAGATGTAAAGTCTGCAAAAAAGGACATACAAAGGGTTCTATGTCGTTTCATCATCAGGCATTTCAAAGCCTGCAATTTAAACGTGATTGACAGTTCATCAGTTTTTTTGGGGGGTCTCCCATACACCCCTCCTGCACCTATTTTTACCTATACCCAACCCCACATCCACTTATCTGCCCTTCACCCCCACCCACCAAAAATTAGATGAACTGTCAAACACGTTTAAACTGCAGGCTTTGAAATGCCTGACGATGAAAGAACGTCGTACCATACAGAGGTAAGGCATCTTTTAGTTTGCATTGCTCAATCAATGTGTTAATGTTAAGGATATTTATACTTGTGGAGAGGCCCTTTCTAAACCCAGTCTGGCAACATTTAAGGATATCCTTTGCCTCAATCCACTTATTAATTTCCTTAAGTATAAACACAGAGAAAATCTTACTACACATATCAGTTAGAGCCAGCAATCTATAATTTTCCGGGTTACTGCATAGGCCCTTTTTATGAAAAGGCACCAAGTAAGGCATCCTCCAAGAGTCAGCAACCAGACCATATGTCCCTACCTTTTTGAAAAGATCACACAAAATGTCTGCCCAAAGGAGAGAGTTCGACTTAGTATGATATTGCATAACCCATCAGGCCCAGGTGCTCGTGAATGTTTCAGTTTCTTAATTATCTCAACAATCAAGACATGATCAAAACCAAGCTTAACCCTGCCTTTAGCGACAATAATTTCATCTCTACCATCAAACTTCTTAAGGAGGAACAGCCAAATAGGTCCACTAATACAGCATTTCAAATATGTTCGATTCCTTTGAGTAATGGATTTGTAAGAGGATCACAACTTTTGATGTCACGTTCAACCAAGTTTTCACCATCAATTGCCACACCACATTTTTGTTATTGTGCAATTAGTTTAATTAATTAAAAATGTAAGCACACTTCATATCAAAATTCATATCACAATTATCAACATGCACATCATTCTAACACTTTCTTCTCATCTAAAATGTCACTTAACTACAACAAAATACACATGATTAAAACACTTTTCTACACATACAATTCAATGTAAGTACTTAATCCCTCAAATGTGCGATTTGGAAATTGGTCCCCTTTTTTAAATCGCCTTCCATATATCATGTGTTGCTGTACTTGATATCACAGAAGTTGTCCAATGTATAAATTACCAAAATTGAGCTCCTGAACTGTCCTGCTGGTTACTCAAACATTTTCCGTAACTCTTCATATACATGGGTATCAAGGCTTTGCATTGAGACAAGATATGACGACTGGTTTCTATTTCTTCATTACAACTTCTGTATAATCTTTCTACGTAAGGAATGTCCAACCATGCTCCTATGAATTCCCATGTATGCAAAACATTAATGCGCATGTGTAATATAAAGCGCTTGAGCTCGATGCTGGTTATCTTTGTCAGGTAAAGGGACGGTATATGTCTTTGCCAACCCTGTCGGGCTATGTCCTGATATCGTATCTTTGTGTGTAAAATATCCACATTATTTACCATGTCCCAATCCTTTGCTTTCTTTTTTATTTTACTGTTAGCGTTAGGGTCTTGTACTAATATTTCCGGGTCCAAGTTCAGCTGAGCTATAAACCTTTATGCAGATTCTTTAAGTGATGTCAAAAAACTATTTTTACAGTGGTTGTCTAAAGTTTTCCCAACAACCTACACAAGTAGTTTGACTCACCATTACTGCATTTAAATTTTGCATACAGCAAAGTTCTTTATACTCGCCAAGTAGTTATTAATGAGGTCATGCCGTACTCCAGACGTAGAGTCTCCACTGCTACTGATCTTGTAACGTTTATGATAGAATGCAGAATTTTGCCTTCCAATTGCTCTAGCCAACTTATCTAGTCGGCATCCAGTGCGGACAGTCCGTACATTATGGTGGGCATTATGCTAACACTATATATTTCTAATAGACCCTCTATGTTGTTTCCCCCACAGTGGCTCACATAATGCTTTATCGCTAGCCACTTCTTCCAGACTTTATCACACACTTTTTCATAATAACATTTCCCAGAGGTGTTCGCTGTTATGGAGAATCCCAAATAATTATTCTCCAATGCATTTATTAATGGAGCATCATTAATTTGCCAGATTAATTTTTTCTTATTGCCAATGTTCTTTTAACTTGGGCGCAATGTTTTTGTTTCTCTATATTACTCACCATTGCGTTCTCTATGGCATATTTTGTCAGAGAGTTTAATGATCTCTGCAACCCGATCTGGGTGTGATCAAATATAATATCATCAGCATAAGCCAACATTGCAATCTTCATACCGTTTACTCTAGGTGGGACATTTTTTGCCTCAACAAATATGTTTTCCATATCAGCAGTGAATAAGTTATATAATATTGGTCCATGCACGCAGCCCTGTTTTTAGCCTGTATTTGTTTCTTGAAATTTCGTAAAATGACCTACTACGTTTAATGAGATTGCAATACATGTGTTTGTGTAAAGACGTTGGATGAAATCCAACAAATTTCTGTCTATTCCCCAGTCGGTAAATAATTTTCCAAAGGCTAGTGCGTGGCACCAAATCAAATGCCTTTGAAAAATCAACGCAGTAAACGTACAAATGTGGGGTATTTATGTTCTTCGCCTCAGCCTTCAAGTGTTGAACCACTGATATATTTGTTAGTGTATTATGGTTCTTCCTAAATCCTGTTTGGAAACGGCTAAGTATGGCCTTCTCTTCTGCCCATTTAGTCAGTTTCCTCAAAAGTACACTAGCAAAATAAATTCGACTGGTGTCCATAAGGGCTATTAGCCTATAATTTTGAGGATCTTCCCTATTTTCTTTTTTAAAAATAGGCACCAATATCGCTTTATGCCAACTTTTTGGCAAGATCCTGTTGTTCTCATTAATTTAAACGTTAGTGCTAATATATGTGCCCATATTTCCGGTTGCGCCTTCATAACTATATTTGGTATCCCATTGGGACCTGGCGCCCGAGAACTCTTTAAATTCATTATGTTTTATGAATACCTTCTTCAACAATCTCGAATGTGACATACTAAATAAGGTTGTATCCTCCATAATTAGGTTATTTTTAACCTCTGGAGTACTGTACAGTTCTGCTACATACTCTAACCATTTTTCCTCAGAAATTAGGTTTAATTCCATAGGTGATAGATCTTTCTTAGGGGTGTTAAATTGAGACCAAAAGGATTTACTATCATGCGTCCGTAACCATCTGAACAATAATAACCTATTCAAATTTTGTTTGCTGGACCTATGTTGTTTATGCCAATTTCTATAACCAGTATCTATTTTTCTTATCTGAAGATGTTTTACATAAGGGTCTATTAGTGTGTTTCTTTTAATTATGTTTCTCGTTGTTCTATAGGCTCTCTTTCTATCAGCAATAGTTACATCAAAGGGTATCCTACTTTTCATGTTGTTGTAATACCTTTCTCTACTTGTTTTTATTCCAAGAAATTTCACATATGATTCTAACAGGAAGTGCATGGGTAGGGGGAAAGGGCAAGTGCCTGGGGGAAGGAAGAGGGGAAAATGTAGTGCAAGGGATAGAAGAATAAATAAGATAAATAAAAGCAGCCAGATGGTGGCAAGTGCAGTGTAAGAGCAGAATAAGTGCTGGTAGGGGACTGTAGGGATACAGAAAAACAGTCCCCAGGTGCAATGGGTTGCCAGGGGGGCAGGGCAGGTGTGCAAAAGCGGGGCCTAGCTTGGACCCAAGATCAGAAAGGGTTGCCAGGTAACCAGTGCAGTTTCAGCCAGGAATTTCAGCAGGGGAGAGAGGCATAGAAAGCAGAAACAAAGAGGAAGGTTTTGAGGTGTTTCCGGAACCTGAGATGGTTCTCTTCAAGTTTCAGGGAGGCAGGAAGGCTGTTCCAGAGGGAGGCCCCTGCTGAAGAGAGCTCGACCACCCACTCGTTGCTTGGAGAATCGACTGACCCTGAGGGAGTTGGAGGCAGATGAGCGAAGAGCCTGAGATGGAAGGTATTTGGGAAGAGAAAGTTGCAGGTATTGCGGCCCCAGAAGGCCTTGTGGACAATGCAGAGGGTTTTGAACTTAATCCTTGCAGCCAGTGCAGATATTTCAGTCCTGGAGAGATACGATCCCTGGGCTTGAGGCCAAGGACAAGTCTCACAGTCCTGTTTTGGATAAGTTGCAGAGGGCAGAGAGTAGAGGCAGGCAGAGTAAGATAGAGACTATTGCAATAGTCCATCTTAGAGAGAACCAGGGCTCTGGAGACGGTGAGCTTCTGGGGGAAGGAGAGGAAAGGAAGAATACCTCTGAGGAGGTGCAGCTGGTAGTGGGATTTCTTAAAGACGTCTGAGATGTGAGGTGAGAAGGAGAGTGTGGAGTCGAAGATGACCCCAAGGTTTTTAGCCTTGCAGGTGGGAGCAGGAAGAGGGCCAAGAGAGGCCGGCCAGAGAGCTGCAGGGAAGAAGGGAATGGGTGTGCCGATGAGTAGGATCTCAGTCTTACTGGCATTAAAGCAGAGGTCATTAGCGGCACACCACTCCTGGATAACAGACAGACAGTCAGAGATGAGGGAAGGAGAAAAGGAGGCCGAGGGTAGCCTGAACATGAGCTAGGTATCATCCGCATAGCACTGAAAGATGGGGCATAGAGTGGTGATGCGATGGGCAAGGAGTGCCAAGTATTGGTTGAACAGCCAGGGAGAGAGGTTAGACCCCTGAGAGGTGGTTGAAAAGGCTATGAACAAATCTAGAGGGATTACACAAGAGCAACTCTGTGTACCAAAAGCAAAGACTGAAGAATTTCCTCTTTTATGCATCTCTAAATTTTCTAGACAAAGTTTCCAGATTAGTAAAATCATTAAGAAACAGTGGAATGTGCTCCAACATGACCCATTACTACACAAACTCTTCCGTAAACCGCCCATGATGGCGTTTAAACGAGGCAAGAATCTGAGGGATAAACTAGTGAGAGTTGATATAGTACCAACGGATAAACAATTACGGCTCAGTACACAGAAGAAAGGTACTTTCCCCCGTTTGGGATGCTGTCACTGCAATAACATTATCAAAAGGTAATTCTCTCTCACACCCTCACAGTGGCAAAAACATTCAAATAAGAGATTATGCTACTTGGCTCACACCTGGGGTCATATACGCTATGAAATGTCCCTGTGGGAATCTTTATGTGGGCTAAACATCTAGACCAGTTAAGGAACACTGGACTGAGCACGAATCAAATGTGAGATGTAGAAACTTAAAATCCCTGGTGGCAAGACACTTTGTAGAACATCAGCACTCAGTAGCCCAAATGAAGTTTTTAGTATTGGAAGTTGTGAAACGTCCAGTAATAGGAGGCAATTACAATTCTTGTCTCCTCCAACGAGAAAGGTTTTGGATACACTTTTTTGATACTATACATCCCAGGGGTCTCAATGAGGATTTCAGTCTAAACTGCTTTGTATAACCATTCACAAGGTGATTAATACACATTCATATCTAAATATGGAGTGGACATGATTCTAGGTCTTTCTTATTCATGCAGAATAATATGAATCTGGGTACTTTGAAAACCGTTCAGTTGAATATTGAACATTAAGTCGATCTTTGTTAGACTTCAGTAATGAGACTTTGTATATGTATATGCCCGTCTAAATGAGGAATTGGGTCCTAAATGACTGTATATTATCGATTATGTGGCTATTGTACATGTATCTTTAATTATGGATTCTATGCAACCAATCCGTGTAAAATGTAAATTATGAACCACCAATTGTTAATATTTTACTTTGGATCATTGAATGTTGACTGTGTGCTTACAACAGGTTTAGTGTTGAATTCATGTCGGTCTATTTGCCGAGAGAAATCCTCTCCATGGTGACTCTGTGGCCTATTGTTTCAACTGTTCAATAAGTTAACTCTTTTGTATTTGTTTACCAACTCTTATTAACGATAGGTGTCCGTTTGAGCCAATTAGATCACGACTTTTTAAATGTATTTTATCTTTTCACTACATCATTTTTTAATGGTATCATGGGATCAATTTAAGTTGGGCCACTGTTTTTTCAGTCTTATTTTGTGCTTTTTCAATTTTATTATTTAAGGAACTCCTAGTACTGTTCAGATTTGTAGGTGCCATTCTGTTAGCCTTTGGTGTTCATAGAATAGGGAGCAGCATGCTTTCCAGCCATTTGCGATGTTTCCTTAAGATGTCCGCTCTCCATGGAGAGTGGGTTTTTAGTCCTTGTTCCAATCACATTAGGGACTCTTATGCTTTACCTCGGGTCGGCTGTACAGCACCTTTGCTAGCCATTATCTTTGTTCCTTCTTAGATTATGCACGTAATGCAGAGTATATTTCTAGTCCTCTCTATTTCGATAGGGGAGGCCATAATCATTACACGTCGGCTGTTCAGCGGCAATCGACACCCTGCTGGACTTATAGAGAGGGTTGGTTTCACGTCGTGCAGCACTCTAATTGCATTTTCCCACTTGTTGGAAGGTAAGAATGTTGGCATGGGGACCAAGAACCTTTACGATAATATATTTGAAAGTTGGCCTAAAGTTTGATAAATTGCTCTTTTGTTGCTTTCTTTTTGAAGTATCACTATCGGATCCCATATGGAAGTCTAAGGGCTATACCAGTACTGGGGAGTCATCACCCGTCTAGAATACACTTCATATATCGCTGCGTTGATGTGCTGTGCCTGGGGCTTCACCTGCTTTTTCCCTTTCCGGGTAAGCCTAGTTATTCTACTTGTATGTTCTGTAAGGGCATATATATATTTTACCAAAATGTGATGGCATTTTTATTGCATTTATTGCTAAATGTAGTGGCAGTTTGTGCCAGCAGTAAATATGGCACATATTTATATATATTTGTTTTGCCAGTATAACATGTAAATAAGTTGTTGGTGGCATGTAAGGTACAGGTTTTACAACACAGCCAAGCCCAAATGGAAACTGCAGAGAATGAAATCCACGCATAGAAAAGCTTAGTGCTGCCAGGCCAAATATTGAAGTGCACCAATTATTTTATTTTTTTGATGCCTTATACATGGAGACTACATTAATCATAACTGACTAACTTAATTAACATTGCTAAATACTAATTCTAACCTCCATAACATTATAATGTAGTCTCATGTGCAAAATGAGGTGAAAATACAGGTTTTGGTGGCACTACTGAAATGCATTTTAAATGAACACTGGCGTTTACTTTAGCTTGCAGGGAGCAGAAAGAGTGCTGCAGCAGGAAACCAAAAAGATACAATAATTCTGTTCTGAAGCTCTCATTGTTCTGGACATGAGGGTTGTTACAGAACACATCCTTGTTAACCTGATTGGGGGAGAATTATAGGCAGACATGTCAAAATGGGAAGGATCCGAGCTTTGCTAATGGCAAAAATTGCGGAGAGGAGTTCGTTCAGACTGGGCTGTGAAGACAGACGGAGTTCCAAGGGGTTAGGGCGCTGGCTATGAGAGATATCTCACAGGCGCTCCCCACACACAAGATTTACAGAAGCATTTCGTGCTGTCACTGGGCCTGCCTTTGCGAGTGGAGCAAGGTCGTGCTGAGAAATTCAAAGAAGGATCTTTTGAGTGCCGTATATGTTTGGCAAGATTTATTACAGTGTACAAAGGTTAGGAAATCACTGCATGTTTATACTTTTCATTTTTCGAATGTGGGAACTTTAATCTACGTTTCAAATAGACCAGCTTGTTCTATTTTGCTTTCTTTTGTATTCCAGAGGCTGCTGTAAATAACCATGGGAAGACTTGACGACATGTAAATGTAATTCAATATAATAATTACCTATGAAAACAAATGGGAGTTTGTGTCATTCATGCATCTGTGAATTATTTTCAATAGATGATATCTAAAGGGGAGGCTCATATTAGTGCAGTAGCGCATTTGCCAATTTATCAATGAAGTAAAGTAACAGAAAAGCAAAGGTTTGTGTGCGGTATGATGAATGCCCTTTTCTTGCATGCTAATGGGAAAGGATCTGATTCATAGATTACTGGACATAAATAAGCCAGTGATACTTTATGAGACATAGATTACTGGATGTAAATAAGCCAGTGATACCAGCCACAAAATATAGGTGGCGCTCTAAATAAAATCATTGGGTTATAACAGTGCATAAATCCGAGGATCTCTATAGGCCTCTATGGAGAGGTATTCTAATAGAAAGGAAAGTTTTGTTTTATGATGGGGTTATAGTATAAGGAAGAAAACCATGCTCATCACTATATCACCGAAGCAATTACTGCAAAACAAAATACCACTAAAATTACCACCAATATAACCTAATAAGGTATGGTCACTAAAATAATGTGATGCCAAATCCAATCTAAGTGCAAGACTAATTTACCACCAAATTTCCACCACTATTTTTACGGTAAGAAAATACCGCCAAATCCCAAAATTACCCCAGTAAGACATGATAGCTTACAAATAATGGCGTGTTGGCCGGGAAAGTGGCTGTAGAGCACCAACTGGGCGTGGCAAGTGTGTCTAACACTACCATACGTGCATTGAAGGGAACCCATTTCATGAGAGCAATGTGACACTAGAAGTGAATTTCAGAATGTCTCAAATGGAGGCCATATTCCCAGAGTTAGTGCAATATCTGGAGGCAGAGCTATGTGCACATGGGACATGGTCATCAAATAATGCCACAGAGTGGCATGACCGTATCTATGGTGAAATGCAGAAAGAACCATTGGACAGCATTTTTGCGGAAGGTAGCATAATCCAGGTCTGTCTTTTGAGATTATTAAATGCTGCTGATAAACATGCAGAGAAAGACTGTCTGATACGTCTATGTGCCAAGACATGGTTCATTTGAAATAGGTCCCTGTGAATCCAAGAACATGATGCCAAGCTGATTAGCAGATTAAAAATTGAACTGGATGGAGCTAGTGAACAAGAAGAAAAGTTAAGAGCAGAACTAGAGGTATGTCAAAAGAACATGCAGTCAAAATGTAAAGATCTCGACATTCAATTGTCCCAAAGAAAGAAACAGTTTGAGGATAGTGAGCAAGAATTAAAACACTTGAAAGGGTTGGTAGATCATATTAGACAAGATAAAGATGAAGTTATTTTGGAAATGCAGATTTTACAAAAAGAACATTTTGAGAAAGAAAGTGATCTTCAAAATGCTGAACAAGAGATAGTTAAAATGTTTCAAGAAAGAGACAAAAGAATTCAATGAATGCCAAATGTAAATGAGCGATATGCAAAGTGTGATTAATAAGATGAGTGATGAAAACAGTTATTTGCGTAAGAAGGCAGTTAGGCTCCTTAAAATGTGCAAGGATTTGGAACAGCAAATTTGCATTTCCAGGTCCCATGACAAACGAAAGGGCACCACATTCAATGGAGTTGAGGTGAATTCTATTTCTACACAGAGAGCTAGTGCCCCAGTGGCTGGGCAGGTGACTGAACTTGGTTGCAGCGCCCTCGGGGGATTTGACACACCCATTGGGGGCCGCCACCAATCCCATACAGCTGAAACAAGGGTTGAATCACAAAGTAGTGCAATCCCATCATTAGCAACAAGTTGCCCTCAAAATAATGAAATCAATCAAGGCTCTGATCAAACCATTTAAAAAAGGATGGAAGTGCTGCATAGAGGACCACTTAGAAGCGGTGCACAATATATTTAAAGCCCTCAAAAATACCTAAAGAACAATACAGAAAATACTTTCACTTAACTCTGGATGCTCCCACAGCCAGTATCATTAGAGGATTAAATGAACAGCAGACCATGACATGGGCAGAGTTTGAAAAAGAGATTAGACATAATTTTTCTCCATTCCAGTCATCATAGGAGGCAAAGAAAGTTGCTTACACAATTACAGCTGGGCCAAATACGTCCCCTCGCCAGTTTTTACAAGATTTAAAAAGAGCTTTTTCTCGCTTTGATATATGTTTTGATCCCAATTCTAATGAATTTAAAAGTGCCTATTTCTATGGGTCGCAGAAAGACATTATATCACAGTTAGTCCGCAAATGTGACCGTGACAAGTCCCTTGAGTGGATTGTGCCCCAAAGTACAAAACTATATGAAGTGCTATACTGTCAAGGCAGAGTGAATGATAAAATGAAAGATACTAGACCAAAATCTAAAGAATCCTCAGCAACAGTGATGGAGATCAGGTCAGCTAAAATGTCACTTGAGTCCGCCCAAAGTCCAGGTAAAAATAATATGACACCTGAACAAAGGGGTAATCAACAGAAGTTGTCACTCCCTGCACCGATGTTTCAATCACATGATCCTAGTAATAGGGAGAGCTACATTAGCCCTAGGTACTTACGAGACATGCCCCGGGCAGGATATCAGCCTGATATGTCAGGTATGAACAATAATCAGAGACAAAGTCAGGATCAAAGAAATACTGGTCCCTACCAGACATTGGGGACACAGAGCAGATTTTACCCTAACACCATGATATATGGTGATTAGGATAGACCCCGATATGTGGATCGATTTACTGAAAATGGGAATCAGCATAGGGGACAATACTCACAAAATGAGAGACAGGACTTGAGGCAGAGTATGAATTATGCCCCACGTCAATACAATCAATCACCGCCACCGGGGGACTACAACCAAACGATAAGTGCACCCCGCTCCCCTCCACACATGAATCAAGAGTTCAGAAACAATACCGGTAGAAATCACTCTCCTGAGAGATATCAGAATAGATTCAACCAGGGGGAAAACAACCAATATCGGCATAAGCCACAGAGAGAAGATTCTAGAGAGATGGAAAGATTCCAGTGTCTCGAGGCCCAAGTGAAAATGTTGGCTGAACAAATAGAAAAACTATGTATGGCACAAAAACAGTCATCAAAGGAGGGGCAGAAGGCCATAGCAATGACCGAGTGGTTTCGGATAAGTGACTAAATATTCATGATACCTGCAATGCTAAAAAGACAGATTGCCCTGATCTGGTTTTGCATAATGACTCTGAGATGCTTAATGATTTAAAAATGAAAATACCGGCAAATGAACATGTGACAGAAATTGCAAATACATCTAAAAAAGAAGTTCCGTTTAACCTGTAGTTAAATCAAACATTGGAAATTTGCACAAGAAAGGCTATGCCTGATGCAGCGGAAAGAGGAACTATAGTTTATGTGGATGATGTCCTGATAAAAAATGAAAACTTAAAAAGCCATTTTGATGACATTAGACATGTACTTGGCCAATTGCAAAAGGCAGGTGCCAAAGTATCTTTGCAGAAAGCCCAATGGTGCAAGAAAAAGGTGAAATTCCTTGGCCATGAAGTAATTGAACATGGGCTAAATCCACAAGAGAAAAAGGTGGAGGCCATACAGAAATTGAAAGATCCTAGAAATGTGAAAAGTTTAAAAAGTTTATTAGGAATGACTGGATATAACAGGAAATGTATTGAAAATGATGTTGAAATTACTCAACCATTAACTAAACTATTGAAGCTGAATACACCCTGGAAATGGGAAAAGGAGCAATCTGAGGCAGTTGCTAAATTAAAGGAATGTCTTATAAAAACACCATGTTTAGCACATCCCACAAAAAACAGATTTCTTTATAGAAATAGTTTTCACTGAACGTTGTATGTCAGCAGTGTTATATCCAAAACATGATTTGAACCACAAAACCATTGTTTATGCAAGTAAGGCATTTTCCCAGGTTGAGATTAAATTCAGTGAATGTGAAAAGGCCCTTTTGACCACTGTGTGGGCGTTGCAGCATTTTCGCCCCATTGTTCAAGGGGAAAAGGTAATCATTGAGACAAATCATCAACTATTACAGTTTTTACAGAGTAAAAGGATTAGGCCAGGCAATCTAGCACAGTCCAGAATTACTTCATGGACATTGGCATTGCAAGGCTTTCCTGTAGAAGTGAGATATGGACAAAATAAAAAGAGCCCAGTTGCTCAAGGGTTAGCAGATTTGCATGACTGTGATGCTGAATGTGTATCAAACAAAATAGAGGAGGAATCTAGTTTGCAGGAGTTTGAACAATCACCACAAAGCTTTTGAAGAAAAGACATGCAAGAATTTACCAACTGTATATGTTGATGGATGTGCCTTTCACATTGAAAATGACAGCAATAAACAGTTGGTATCAGGGATAGGAAATGTCTGGTTGAAATGTAAGGACATTCCTAGTATAGGGATAAGAATTGGAGCTAGGAGTAGTCAGGTAGCAGAATTGGCTGCCATTTATAAAGCAATTACTACTGCAGTTGATAATAAATTCAGTGAAATTGTCCTGCTGACCGATTCGGATTGCCTAGCTGGAAAACAAGAGGCATGCTTACATATAATAAAAAGCCCCTCAACATGGAAAAATGATACAGGCTATAGACAAATTAGTGTCAGAGAATGATTTAACAATATACTGGAGAAAAATGTGTGGGCATTTAAAATCTCCAGGAGAAGATAAAGAGGGAAATGATAAAGCAGATCAATTAGCCAAGATTGGGGCTGTTATGGGAGAGTTCTTACCCATTGAACACTTAATTGTTGAAATACAGGTAGGTGCAGTTATACACTCTAAGGCTCCAAAAGAGGTAGAACAACCAGTAGTGCAATGGAGTTATGATAACCAGATCAAGATCTGATTAAGGTGCAAAAAGATGTTCCAATATTGGGGATCTATTATAATCATTTGATGGATCCCAAACAAAATCCTTTAACTGAGAATGATTGCACAGGAAAAGAAGAGTTGAGGGTATTATTAAAGAATAAAAAACGAATTAGACTACAGGATGGACTCATGATCAGGGAATCCATAACAGGACAAATGCAGTGGGTGGTACCCCTTTCCTTCAGAGGGCTAATGCTACACCATGCACATGATGCAATAACTGCAGGACACAGAGGTTCGCAAAAGACTTTAGAGATAATGAACGATTATGCTTACTGGCCACATACATCCCAAGAAGTGGAATAATATACTAGGGGGTGCCTGGTATGTGCCCAATTTAAACCTGCTTCACCAATGCATAGAGCTCCACTGATGAAGAGGCTTAACCCTTCCATGGTCAGATTTGCAAATTGACTATGTAGGGCCTGTAAAAAGGTTGAGTAGGGGGAAACGTTATATTTTGAGCGTGGTTTGTTTAATGACGAAAAGGATAGAGTGTATCCCTGCACCAGATTGTAGTGTGCAAACCGCAGCTACATTACTGGTAAATCATATATTTTCAAGATTTGGATTACCACAAAGAATAGAGTCAGACAGAGGAAGTCATTTTACAAGCACTTTAATGAGTAAAGTGTGGCAGATACTGGGGGTGAAAAGGAAACTGCATATTGCATACCGACCGGCCTCTTCTGGGAATATAGAATGTTACAACAGATCTGTTGTGGAGATATTAAAGAAGTTTGTAGCGGAGGCAGGTTCCAGCTGGGATTTACGATTAGCCCTGGTTTTGATGGCAATCAGATCGAAAAGCAACAGGTATCAGCCCTCATGAGGTGTTGACAGGTAGGAAGATGGTACTGCCACAACATTTATTATACAGGGCACATGAACAGACACTTGTAAGTGCATCTACAGTTCACGAATATGTGGAAGAACTGAGGAAGCATTTTCAACATACATTTGCATTTGTGCAGCGAAATTTGGAAAGAGCTGCTGACAGTGCAAAGTCATATTATGATAGAAGGATGTCTGTGAAAGAGCATAATGTAGGTGTAACGCTCACCTGATTCCGGCAGAGGTGCCGGTCTTGACTGGGTGAATGCCGTATCTTCAAAGGTGATGTGTAACACACGGTTGGCTCTTTGGGCTGGACCTCTGTGCACTGTATGTCTGACTCGAAGAGTAAGATGTCTGCAGATAGAAAATATGGGATTAATGAACTGGGGTTATTGGGTGCCTCTCTCCTCTTCCCTTTCTCTTCTCCTGTAGAACCCCAAAGGTTAACACCCTCACCTTAGGTAAGTGAACGCCGAGCTTTCCATCTGCCTCGGGGCAGGGTGCCGTAACCAGTTTCTTCACTGGATAAGGGTGCAGGCCTCTTGACCTCAGAGGACTGCTGTCCGTCGTTAACTGCACGAACGGTAAGTTCTGGGCACTTCAAATGTCTTAAAAGTCTTTTGTAATGATATCTCTTGTTTTGCAGGGTTCCGGCGATGGCGGATGGCGGGCTGATGAGAGTTGAGGAACGAACCCGCGTGAGCAATAGCAGCGCCTGGAAGCACGTAAGAAAGCGCTTGTAGCCTGCTTCACGATGCGCACTAACTGTCCCTTTTATCTTGCAGGTACAAGTTCGGAGCTTTAGAGAAGCTGAAGGGTGCTGGAATACCCACTGGATTCGGCGTGGGAAGGAGTAATGGCACGTGAGTAATAAAGTTGCCCAATGTCTTTAAACGCACCTTCTTTTGTCTTTCAGATGCGGGATGCAGCGCCGAAGGCCTCCGGAGCGTGCGAAGAGCTGGTAAGCTTTTGTCTTTCAGATGCCGGAATGCAGTGCGAAGACCTCCGGAGCATGCGAAGAGTAGGTAAGCCTTTGTCTTTCAGATGCCGGAATGCAGCGCGAGGCGTTGGTGACAGCCAATGGACCAGGTAAGAGATGCGCTGCCACTGAAGACCGTAGTGCTAACCTGTTCTTTCTTTGTCTTTACAGGTGCTGCTGAAGACTGGATTCCAGGATGGTAAGCCTTTGTTCCCTTAGGCCCAGGATCAGAAGCAGAAGACACGATGAGCGTTCTGCTGCAGACAATGCAGAATAACGCAAAGCAAGATTCATCCATCGGGTGTGGTTTAAATAGCCTCCTGTAGTGCTTAGGTGTCTCCTTCCACAGCCACGCCTAGGTAAGAAAAGAGTTCCTGCTTTCCAGAAGAGTTCCACTGTTCTGAACCTAGGGAGTGGCTCCTGCCCCACCCAACAGGAAAAGTAGTCCCAAACAAAAGAGGATTAGGGGTTCAACCGGCAGGTAAGTAAGCAGCATGGTCTGCTGCAGGTAAGTCCACCCAAGCGCTGGGACTGGGCATCTTTATGAGCCTGGTGCCACTGGCGCCAGGACAGGGTCCAAAAGGTCCCAATTGGGACTGG